>NC_133561.1:24850000-27350000 GCF_048773025.1 Camelus bactrianus
GATGCTCTTCAGAAATGCACAGCGTCTTTATGAAATGGGATGGTGACAATGAACTCTGCTTCCAGCCTCAGCTGCAACGCCTGCTCCCCAAAAGTTAACACGAGGTCGACAAGGTGCTCTTCTCTTCCCAGAAAATGTGTCCATAAGGAAATAATCCTTGTAAACATCAGGGCAAAAGTTCCCTTCTGTATGTTGTCATCCGACCATATGCCACTCAGGAAACAGATATTTTACAAGGAGAGCCTCAGAAAGAAAAAGCCTCCACCAGCTCCCCCAGTGATGTGGAGCCCCGAGACTGCCTTCAGAGGAAGAGAGGGCTCTGGACCCAGAGATGGGGGCCTGGGCCCCCAGTCCTGGGCATGAAATCTCAGTCTGCTCCCTCAGCCTCAGTTTCCCTCCCCTGTAAAATGAAGGATGAACTCCAAAATGAAGAGTCCCACCTGCAAGTCTCAGAGTGTCTATTGTGACGGCTTTCTCTCAGCTGCTGCCAAAATTAAGACACAAGTGGACTTTGTCCTCATTATTCATACCCTCCCTTGTGTGCTTCTCACCACCCCACTGCATTCCCACTGGCGCCATCTGTCTTGTAATATGCAACCCCCTTCACCGTCCCCAAACTTTCCAGAAGTAGGAAGGCTCCCGACATCATGGTGACCCAGAGGGTTGCGGGGGCCACACAGTGCAGTGTGAAGCCAGCCCTGGATTCAGACTTTCTGATTTCATGTATGACTCCACGACGTTTGATGTGTTACTTGGCCTCTTTCTGGGTCTGTGTTTCTCATCTGCAAAGTGGGGACAGCATTCATACCCGAATCAGAAGGTTCCCGAAAGGATTAAGTAAATTAATACTCAGAGAGCATTAGAGAATATCTTGCAAGAAGTGAGCAGCACATGCATGTCAGCTGAAGGAAAACAGCAGTATTTATGTTGTAGAAGTCTCCAAATATTAAAATGAAAGACTCAATTCTAATGCATCCATTTCAAGAAACAGTAAACTAAATAAAAGCTTTGGAGGCTAGGGAGGACTGTCACGTTTCCCTGAAATTACAGTACAGAGGCTGGCATCTTCTAAAAGCATACACACTGGTCCTATGGGGACTGATTTTAGGGCTCAGATCTTAACCCAGCTGTATTATTTTATATCAAAACTTCAGTTTCCATAGAAATATTCAGTATATTTTTTGCGTGTAACAAACCAATTAAAGACTGTTTCACAGTAGGTCCCTTTTGGATTCCTAACCAGAAAACGTGTATGATCTCTGAGACCTTTTAGTTTCTGTTATAGATTCAAGTTGTAACCATGAAGTGACCTAATTTTAAATTTCTCTCTGTCACTAGAACCTGAAATGTATCTTTCTCCAGCAGGTAAACTCAGTTAACTCATAAAATCTAGCATGTTTTAGAATAGCCTTCTCTTTCAGGTAAGGGGATAAGAGATGAGGGAGGGGGCTTCCATTAGTAAGATGCTCATGACTTTCAGGTAACTTATTGTTGGGTATCTGGACATAGGAGGGCCACCATAACCACTGGGGTCTCTGGTGCGATGCCTCCAGACTTAAGGGACACTTGGAAACATCCTATAATCTTCAAAGACAAGTCACACTGCTCTGCAAAGCTGAAAGACTCGGGCAGTTTGTTGGAGATTTTGCCTCATGAAGGGTGATCTTTTGTAGGACTTTGGCTATAACTTGGTGGGTGAAAATTGTCTCTTGAAATAAACTTGATGTGAATATCAGTGTTATAGTGAAAGCATTTCAACGACCTTGTCCTTCCAATATCTAAATAGTAAGGTTTGAAAACCTACAGAGCTGCTACTTAAGAAAATAATAATGAGAAAGAGCAGAGAGACAGCAAAGATTGGGGACACATTTTAAGGCTTGCTGTTATTAGAAATATGACTTTTCTCAAATATTAAAAATAAATCTTTAATTCCCTGCATGCCATCCAGAGTCTTTTCTACGAACATCTGGATAAAGGAATCACGTCAAATCCACGGTGTTTTGAGACATTCCTGGAGCAGAGATGTTCTTGAGATTATGCTTTTGGATTACTTGAATAGAAATAATAAATACTTTCAGTACTTAAAGCTGTAATGCTTTGGGTTGGATTTGGATTTTTGTTTCATTTTAGTAAAAGGTGGAGATTCAAAGTCGGCTCCTTAACCAGAAGGATATATTGGATGTGAATATAGTTTATTGCTTCCTGACCTACATTTTCCCCTTTTTTCATCATTTGAAAAGTTACTTGACAAGTTGAGCGCCTGCAGCTCAGCATTTCCAAACATCTGCCTTGAAGGAAGCACTCTGCCTCAGATTTTCACATGATGATCAAAAGTGGGTTTAACTTTCTCAGGTTAAATGGGAACAAGGGGGATGGTCTGACGGGGATAGAAATATATTTGAGAGCAACATGAAAGAGGAAAAAATACTTAGAGCTGTCAGAAGCTTAACCCTAGAGTCAGCTTGGACTCACAAAGACAGCCTTCAGCTGAGAGGTGAATAATCTGTGGTCTGGCGCTGGCTCTGCCCCCAGTTTTCCCATCTGTACATTGGGGACTTCAGAGTCTACCCATTGGGAAGAATGGAAAGTCAGTGGACGACAAAGATGTGAATTAAAGTCCTGACTCTGCTATAAACTAGATATGTGACAAGAGCATAACCCATCATCCTTTAAACTGAGTGTTCCTGACAGAGAGGGCCCTACCACCTCTAATGTACTACAGTTCAGAATTTAAAAAGGAAAATTCCAAAGTGCAGATGAGAGCTTCATACCAGTCAGAGGAAACCAGAAATTAAAATAAAGAAATGCACATCTTTAATTAAATCCATTCAACAGGACAGGCAGACCTCGCTTTACTGTGCTTCCCTTTATGTGTTTTACAGGTACTGTGATTTTTTTAAACAAATTGAAGGTTTGTGGCAACCCTGCATGAATTAAGTCTATTGGGACCATTTTTCCAATGGCATTTGCTCACTTCCTGTCTCTATGTCACATTTTGGTAATTTTCCCAATATTTCAAATTTTTCCCTTATTATAAAGATTTGTTATGACGATCTTTGATCAGTGTTCTTTGATGTGACTATTGAAATTATTTGGGGGCTCCATGAACTGCACCCATCTAAGACGGCAAACTTCACCAATAAATGTGTCTGTTCTGACTGCTCCACCAAGAGGCTGATCCCCCATCTCGCTCCCTCTCCTCAGGCCTTCCTATGCCCTGAGACAAAATGATATTGAAATTAGGCCAATTAATAACCCTACAATGGTCTCTAAATGTTCAAGTGAAAGGAGTCACATGTCTTTCACTTTAATTCAAAAGCTAGAAATAAGATTACGCTTAGTGAGGAAGGCATGTTGAAAGCTGAAATAGGCTGGAAGCCAGGCCTTTTGTGCCAAACAGTTAGCCAAGTTGTGAATGGAAAGAAAAGTTCTTGAAGGAAATAAAAAGTGCTACTCCAGTGAACACACACATGACCAGAAAGTGAGACAGCTTTATCGCTGATATGGAGGAAGTTTGAGTGGTCTGGATAGAAGATCAAACCAGCCACAAAATTCCCTTCAGCCAAACAGTAATCCAGGGCAAGACACTAACTCTCTTCAATTCTATGAAGGCTGAGAGAGGTGAGGAAGCTGCAGAAGGAAAGTTTGAAGCTAGCAGAGGTTGGGTCGTGAGGATGCAGGAAAGAAGCCGTCTCCATGACAGCAAAGTGTGAGGGGAAGCAGCCAGTGCTGATGTAGAAGCTGAAGCGAGTTCTCCAGAGAACCTAGCTGAGATCATTAGTGAAGATGGCTGCGCTGAACTACAGATTTTCAATGTAGATGAAACAGCCTCTATAGGAAGAAGATGCCATCTAGGACTTTCATAGCTGGAGAGGAGAAGTCAATGCCTAGCTTCAAAGTTTCAAAGGACAGTCTGACTCTCTGGTTAGGGGCTAATGGAGCTGGTGACTTGAAGTCAATGCTCATTTATCATTCTGAAAATCCTAGCAGATTTAGGACTCATGCTAAATCTACTCTGCTTGTGCTCTATAAATGGAACAACAAAGCCTGCATTACAATGTGCAGTATTTTTAAATTATCATCTGTTTTGAAATTCCTGAATATGTCACATTGAATGGATTCCATAATGTATGGTAGACTTAGCCACCACCATTCAGAGAGGTCTTCCTGCTTCAATCCCACTTCTGTTTATTCACTCAGTTAACACATTTTTACTATCAAAGTGCTATCTATGTACCCGACATCCTGCTAGGCATTGGGGATGCAACCCAAAAGAGACAGTTCTTGCCAAGTTAGCCTTTCCTATGCAACAAAACTTCTCAAAACTTATTGGCTCGGGGCAACCATGATTTATTAATTTTCATGGTTCTGTGGGTTGGCCGGCTGGTGCCCTGGCTGATTTGGCATGGCTCAGTCACGTGCTTGCATTCAGCTGGTAGGTTGGCTGGGTTGCAAGGTCCAAGAAGTCCTCCTTCTAGCACCATGTCTGGCAGCTGGTCCAGGCTGTTGGCTGGGGGGCCTTAGTTCTCCTCAATACTGCCTCACAGGCAGCCATAGGCAAGGCCAGCTTCCTTCCAAGATGGTCCCAGGGCAGCAACCCAATGGGGAGAAAGCAGAAGCTGCAAAGCCTCTTAAGACCTAGCCTTGAAAGCCATATAGCATCACTCTTATCGCACGTTGTTGGTCAAAGCCAATCACATGCCATTTATTTCAAGAGGTGGAGAAACTGACTTCCCCTCTAAGGAGTGTACATACCAAGGTGGGAGGAATTTGTGACCATACCATCCTGATTAAGAGCGTGAATTCTCGAACCAAAGACTGCTGGGTTCATATCCTGCTCTGTTACTCACTAGCAGAGTAGCATTGGGCAAGTTCCTTCACCTCTGTGTGCCTCAGTCACTTTATCTGTAAAAACGGCAACATTGACAGTTACTACTTCACAGGGACCTCAAGAGGATTAATTAAATAAGCTAAAGTATGTTAAGTCCTTAAGAGAGTGCCAGACTTGTGAGCATTGAGTAGAGGTTAGCTATTACAATAATTATTATTATTATTACAGTCTATCTGGGAGATATTCATCAATAAATTGCACATAAAGATATTTAATTAGCATTGGTTTAAGAGCTCTGATGAAAAAAGTAAAAAGTAATAAGAACCAATAGCGCCGGGAGTGTTGGGGAGCTTTCCCGTGCAGTGATCAATTGCTGAGGCCAGACTGGCACATGGATTCAGATGAAAGCGGAGGGGTTTCCAGGAGGCAGGAGCAGCATGCGCACAAGCTGGGGTGGGAAGGAGCGCCACACACAGGGACCTGAAAATGTAGACTATTCATTCTTTCCTTCCCTCGGCACTTGCTTACAAGAGTTGACTGTTACCCATTCCATATTTTTCTGACCTCCCCTTTAAAGTATTCTTAAAACTATTAGGGAAGCATTGAAAAGGAGTCAAAAACTCCTTATCTTTGGTTCCCAATTCTGCCTCAGCAGTTCACCAGCTGTGTACACTTGAACAAGTGGCTTAACCTCTCTGAACCTCAGGCTCCTCAGTCATAAATTAAAACCAAAGTTCTTTACTTTTAGGGTTGATGTGAACAGGATATGTTATTCAAACTATCGAGCAGTCAGAACAGACACCAGTGGGCACGTGTGCCAGTGTTTACTGCAGTCTTGGGCGTGGCTGTGACGATTGAATGCGGTAACATACCAGTGAGCCTTCCAGGTTCCACTAGTGACAGCCAAAAACAGTTGCTCTTATTATTGTTTATATTCAGTGTACCTTTTGCCTGCCCCCAGCTCCCCCAAGGGACTCACCAGGGACCATAACTCGCCTCCCCTCCCAGCCCCCTCACTGGGGGGCCAGCCCAGGTCTCCAACTGGAGTTTGTATCCGGGAGACAACCCGCTCCAGCCCCCAGGAGATAGCTGAAGGTGAACTACCACACAGCAGCCCTGCCATGAGAGGAGGGCTTGGACTTGAAAGGTTTTAAGGGGACTGGGGATCCCCTTCTTTGGGGGGCTTCTTTCTGCCACCCCACCCTTCTCCCTGCTCTCTGCCTCTCACTCTCAGAAGCACTCTCCCCCCACAGCATGGCAGTTCAGCATCAAGGATCCAGCCGCCCCCCCACCCCTACCCACAAGCACTGTTTTCTCCCTCTCCCTCTCCCCTCTTTTCTTTTTTTTTTTTTTTTTTTAACATGCAAGTTGCCATGAAAAATTTGTTAATGAAATATTTGCTCAGAAGTCTGCTCTGGGCTAGACTGATAACCTATCTGTGTTTGAGTTTGGCTTCCCATATTCTAAATACTCATCTTCTATCTGTTTAGCTTATTGATTGGTTTGGCAGGAAAAGAAGCCTTGTCATCAGTGACCAAGGTCAAACTAAACAAAAAGGGAAGGGGTGGGGAGGAGGGCATGAACTGGTGGGCTCAGGAGACAAGAGAGGCTTCTCCAAGTTTCCTGGAAGGGACAGCCCCCTCCCATCCCTCCACCCCCAGCCCCAGGTTTCAGTTCAGCCTTAGCTGGCAACAGGGATGCTCTCGGTGGAGGGGCCCAGATGGGGACTTGCGTGCAGGTGCTGCAAGGTGAGAAGCTTGCAGATGGTGTAAACTTGCGAGATTTCTTGGACTATCCCCGGGCGACGTGTTCGGAAAAATGAGGGAGGGCAGCTCTGGAAACAGCGTTAAAAGGCTTTCCAGGCTCTCATTGCTGATCGCTCTGCTAAAGTCTAATTTCTCTCTAAGGAAGGTTGATTTGTTAGTTAAAGGAAGGATTGTTGTTAAATTAAAGAAAATAAAGCCAACGGACAGGCAATGTTTGTAGCACAAATCCCCAGCCCCAATCATTGATAACCCACAAGCATTTACGACTCTCCTGGGGTCTGAATGCATTACTTAATGCTTTTGCTTCTGATTTGCTGTCTTAATTATGTTTCTAAAGGCTGCTAGTTAATGAAGAGGCGGTCAGCGAGCATACGCTAGTTGGGCAACCTGGGGGTGCCTGGCTGTATAGAGAGGGGCCAGAGTTGGGACAGAGTTGGGCCAGAGTCCTGCTTCCACCGCTGTTAGCTGGATGGCCAGGGCCAACTTACCGAGGCTCTCTGAGCCTCTGTTTCCTCATCTTCACACATGGGCTGTTATACCGACCTCAGAGTTGCTACAAGGAAGGATGAGAAGCATCCATGAGATGCCCATGAGTAATGAGAGCTCTAGAAGCAATTGTTCGGGATCAGCTGTCGGCTACAAGGATGTTACAAACTTGCTGCGGTGAGATACCTGTACCTGAACACAGGGTATAGAGATGGGGCCAGGTATGCCTGGCACCAGGAATGCAGGTAGGATTAAGACACAGCCCTGGCTCTCCAGGAGCTTACCATATTTGCTGGGGAAAAGCACATAGATACATAGAAAGTTAATGGCCCAAGACATTGTGACTTGAAGGACATCTGAGAACACGAAGGAAGACTGACCATTCACCCCCGGCGGGCAGAGAAGGGAGGGAGGGTCCAGAGAGGCCTCGCAGAGGATGTTTTGAAATAAGTGCTGCTTGTCAGGTAGACAAGGAGGGAGGCGAGCGCGGGGGGCAATGCCAGCAAGGTGTGGACTGCACAGCCTCCTCCGAGAGTTGCATGTGCTTCCTGCAGCTGAGGGCTAGGTGGGGGCCGCGTAGAGTGAGGGGTGGGCTGGGGTGGGGGGAGTCTGGGGTTGCCTGCAGGGGGCTGGGAAGCGGGTGGGTGACCGAGAAATGGAGGCAGTGAGCGTCAACTCTTCTTCAGGGAATGTGTCCACCAACAGGAGACGATAACACATCAGTTATTGCAAGGAAGTGGTTAGAAACTTTTTGTTTAAGTTGGAGACTGGAACACACTCATAGGCTATCCAGGAGGGACCAGCAAAGATGAAGCTGAAATTACCAGATGGAGAGGAACTACCCAGTGGAGCCAGATGCTGGTCCACAGGTCACAGGAAGGGATGGGACTGGGAACCCAGAGAGCCTCTGGCTCAGAGTGTGACGCCACCTCCTCTAAGCGTAGGAGGACAGAGTGAGAGGGCGGCTGCAAGAGGAACTATGGGCGACCGCCGAGCTTCGCTGCTCCTGCTGTGCATCCTCTGTGAGTCAGAAGGCAGGTTATCTGCTGAGCAAGAGAGCCTGGGATCAGAGAACAGAGCAGAGAAGGAATGTTTTGCTGGGAGCTGGGAAAATTCACGTGGCTACATTAAAGGGTTGCCCAGGAACCCGAGGGTCCAGCTGAGGCTACAGATCAGACACCTGGGATGGCCCTAAGATGCCCATCTGGGAGATTGCTCCCTCTGAGCTCGGATGAGAAAACGCATGAGGCAAATGGTGAGGGGGATGGGAGGGGTGGAGATAGCTCAGGGGCAGAGCGCATGCTTAGGATGCACGAGGTCAATCCCCAGTACTTCTATTTAAATTTCAAAAAGGCAAATAATAATTTTTTAATTATCTTAAAAATTGGTGAGCGGGATGCAAGGATGAGGTTTTGTAGGATCGCTGTGGTGAAAGGCAAAGGTGAAGACACAGAGGGCGCTGGGGAGAGGAAGGCTGCCATGATTATCACTGGGTTGGCAAGAGAGGGAAGCCCCCTGGGGAGATGAACAGGAAGAATAGTCAGGAGACGACCCACCTCCCTGACATCACGCAGCTAGTGGGCTGGGAGCAGGCGCTGAGCCTGCTGATGGGGAGGAGGATGTGACAGGCGAGCTATTTTCTGGGCTTCCAGAGAAGAGGGGTGAGTTCCAAGGGCTGACAACGCCCAGTGTGTGGCCTGGGAGCAGTGGCTGCAGTAGAGTAAGGATGACACTTGCTGGTCTCTGGAATGTCATCCACACACCTGAGGCTGGGGCACCGTCATTCTGTGCTTGGCCCGTGGAGTCCAAAAATATCTGCAACCAGGAGGTACATATGGTTCCATTAAAAATGGGATGGAGACCTTAGACATTGATTGAAACTGTGCTTCCCAAACCGTGTACCCAGGCACCCGGGGCAATGCAACAAACTCCCAAAGTGCTCCAGGATATTTTTAATTTTCTGAGAAGCACAGCAACATCTTTCAGACACTGCACAAACTACTAGTTTGAGGTTGTTCACAGTTTCAAGATAGATGGTTCTACATTCCTTTCTATGACATCAGATCTTTGCAAAAACTAGGTTTTAGTGGTTGCTGTGATATATATACATTGACAAGTACTGAATAAAAAGAGTGTGCCACAGGAAATGAGAATGTTGGGGTCCAGTTTGCTTCCATGGATTGAGAAACATATACACCCCCCAACGCATAAGTAAGTGTGGTTATGTAGGAATGAAATAAAGTATCACCTTTTCTTTCAACTTATATGCATTATTTTTTAAAATGGCTACTAAATTATTAGGACATAGGTACTTAATAAGTTGTTTGGACCTAATCACTTAATAAATGGAACATGGGGTATTCCTTTTGGCCTCAAGGCACTGTGAAAAACGTCACTGAGGCACTAAAGATGCTGAGAACAGAAAAATTTGAGCACCTTTGGATTAACAGATTATTCAAACTTGGGTTTCTGTTATAACTTTATTAAATCAAAGAAAATTAAAGTTGGAAGGAATCTTAGAGATGACTAAGAACAATCTCTCTCCTTTCACAGAGGACACAGCTACGCAAGGTTAAGGGGTATTGTCCAAGGTCACCAGCAGCGGGTAGAACAAGAGCTAGAACCTTGTTCTCTCTCTCCCTGTCTGACATACCCTCCCACTGAAAACAGGTAGCCTGATTCACTCATATCATTTGCATAATCATCATAATAAAAAGGTTCATTCATTGTCTCTCAAAAACCCTATTTATAGAAGTGAAAAACAAATTCTAACTCAGGAGTGTGCTGTCTGGACCTTCTTGGTGTGAGCCTGCATTGATACCCGGTCATATTAACCGTGACACATCTTTGCTTGGGGACAAATCTCCAGGACCCCCTAAGTAAGGGAAAGCAACCTCTTTTGACTGAGTCAGACTGAATTTTGGAAATGAAATCGATGGAGTCTATATATTCTAGAGGGCTACTTTCCCCAAAGTTGTGGCTACTGTTAAAAACATGAGGTGACCAAGCAAGTAGAGAACAACAGAAGTGCACAGGACGCTCACCTGCACAGCCACTGCCACGGCTCTAGGATTCAAACTGTGATTCAGAAGAGTTACGAATGGGAGTACGTTACTTGACAAGTAGATGACCGAGCCCAAGTCCCTCTCCCATGAACTGAGCGCCTTCCCCAGGATCCGTAACGATTCCCAGGACAGTTCAGGGAGGCACAGAGGGCAGGCTCTCTGTTTCCTTCCTCTGCTTGGATGAAGGGCTGCGTGCTCTCTGCACTCACCTCCACCATGGTTCCCCCCGCTGTTCTGTCTGGGCACGTGGTCCCCACTATGGAGCGCAGCTCTTCGCATTCTGTTCCCCAAGGCAACACCTGTGTCACACCCAGACTAATGGTAGGGGCTGATGGCACAGCTCAGAATAAGAATCAAATGAAATTTCATTGTTAGTAGGAAACAAACTTATGGTTACCGAAAGGGAAGGGAGTGGGGGAGGGATAAATTAGGAGTTTGGGATTAGCAGATACAAACTACTCCATATAAAATAGATAAACAACAAGGTCCTACTATATAAGCACAGGGAACTATGTTCAATATCTTATAACAACCTATCATGGAAAATAATATGAAAAAGAATATATATGTATAACTGAATCACTATGCTGTATACTGGAAGACAACATTGTAAATCAACGATACTTGAATAAAACTTTTTAAATAAAATTTTTTAATTTTTTGAAATAAAAAAATTCAATGTTAGGAATCACTGTGTGAAAAAGTTGCTAGCCATTGCTCCCCATGGGCTTCTCTCATTACCTGTGGTCCCCAAGTTTCAGCTTTCTACCATCTTCCACAGGCCACACCCTTGTCTCTAGACCATTTATTTATTCCACCTTCTCTTCCAAAGTCCAACCCCTAAGCCCAGGGAGAAAATTCCCAGTGGCTCTCACTCTGACTGTTAGAGAATTTATTCCTTTTTGTCACAACTTACCTAAGTAGCCCCGGTGTCCAGCTTCTCACAACCGAAATAGACCTGCCCGAACTAATCAAGGTATTGACAACCCTGCAGGATGCTGCCCTTTTTGAGTATTTACCAGAAATCATGGGATAGGGTTGCCTTAAAATATTCAAAATTTTCCACGTTAGAGAGATACTTTACAAGTACTAAAAGCAAATGTAGGAAAAACAAAGCGATTTTTGGAAACGCCAGCTTCAGAGGCTGCTGTGTTTGTTTCTGTCTCAAGTTATTGGTGCCACTGTTTCCAAAGATTCACAGAGTTGTCTATGACAGTCTCAGACCCAGAAACGACGTCCCAAAGTGTGGGCTCATTTCTTTCACGCTCAAGACCATGGGATGTGTGACCCAGAAGCTGGAGCAGCAGTATGGGCCTCCGAGAGCTTTATGGCGATAAGTCTGCGCTGCTGTTGACACATGAAGCTTCAGTGGCCCAGCCAAACTGATCAAATATAAACCTAATTTCCGATTTGCAGGGTTGGGTGGGCTAACAAATTGTATCAGAGGCTTTGCACCCAAGCCTTTAAGAAAACGGAGCTGTTACCGTGAACCCAGAACTTCCTGCCCCTCCCTCTGCCTCTAACTTCATCTCCACCACAGAACAAATACAGAATCCAGGCACGCGACAGGCCTTACCCAGAGCAAGAGGATGACACAGAGGCAGGGCTACAACCCCAGGGGCGAGAGCCAAGGACAGTGATAGTGGATACATTTTGAAGATCCTCCATTTGGTCCAGGCATCTTTATCTGCACTGTCTCATTTATTTCTCACAGTGGCCCTAAAAGTTATCCACTGTCATTATCTCTGTGTCAGAATAGTTTTATGAAATACTTACCAATGGTATTTCACCTGTATGACATTTGCTCACCTTAGTCACCCTCTGCTTTGCCCGAAAATATGCCTTGGCATTCACAGCACTTGGAGTAAGATTAGTATCTTGAAAACAAAATCAAAACGAAAGGAAAAAAAAAAAGTTCTTAGCAACTGACCTCCCAAATTCATGCCTGCTCCTAAATGTCGGATTTGGGTTTGGGTAGACGCAGATCTTTTCCCCCGGTAGTCGAGACAGACTCAGGACAGAGAGAGGGCTAAGGGACCTGAAGTGGCCTCGCAGCTGGGAGACGAAGGATAGAGAATGACAGGTGTAGACTGTGGAACAGAGACCAGCTAGGACTCTGGGTAGCGCTCATGACATGCAAGCTACAGGATTTGATTCTATAGCAGAAAGTGAAGGATAGATTTTCCTGGGCTGCTCTGGTCTTCTTGCTTTATGAGATGGACTTCATTTGTTGAGTTCATCATCTGACAAGTGTAGGTTGGACTGTTTTCCTCTGAAAAGGTTCATCATTGTTTTCGCTGACACACTTCTCTTTCTCTGGTCCTCCATATACCCAGTTTCATGAGCCCTTTCTAAAAACCACCACTCACTCTGCTCAGGGCTTGGGACGGGGCAGTGAGTGTTGGCTGTTTCAGTGACAGCACAACCCAGTCACCTCACTTTTCCTAATCTCAGTGCCCCCATCTGTGACAGGGAGGCCCTGGATGAGCTGACCTGTAGGGTAAATTCCTGCTCTAACCTTCTGTGATCCAGGCACTTATTCGGTATCTGGGGGATAGAATGTGTTTAAAACGTCCTCCCTGCCCCACCCAACAGTCCATTTCTCTTTCTGCTCAGTCACATTTAGTGAGTGCTCATTGCCTTAGCACGGTACTTACTTCATTCCAGACAGGAGAAGGGAAGAGACAAAAGGCAGTGACTAGGCTGAGTCTACACCCAACTTCCTCTTAAATTGCTTTCTTGGAAGCTATACCCAATGGCTTTCCTTACATCTCATTGGTAGAAACATATCACATTGTCACCCCTGTCTATAAGGAACACTGGAAAAATGTAGAATTTTTACTAGTCACAATACAAATTCAAATTATACTGAAATACCTGTTTTTCACCCATCAGGTTGCCAAATATCAAAACGTTTGGAAACAGTAGAAAAGAGACGCAGAAATTCTTGTGGGAGCATAAATTTGGATAATTTTTATAAAGAGTAACTTAGCAAAATCTATCCAAATCACAAGCACATGTGCCCTTTGACCCAACAATTCCACTTCTAGGAGTTTATCATATAGATAATCTTCACCTGTGTGCATGATGTTATATACAAGCACTTGTGCATTATAGAAATGCTTCTGATAGTCTCCCAGTAGAGGACAGATTAAATAAATTAAGCTCATGCACACAATGGAATATCATAAGGCCATTTAAAAACGATAAAGTTCTTTTTCTACTGATGTGAAATGATCTAACAAACATATAGCTAAGTAAAAACAAAGGGGCTACATACATACATATATAGACACACGTATATGTATGTATAAACATTTGTTTATAAAAAGAGGAAAATGAAGTAATACACGTGTTTGCTTGTATATGCTTAAAGCATCTCTAGATGGAGATGTAACAAACTGAGAATATTTATTTCCTGTGGTAAGCAAAACTCTGATATCAATACTAGGTTAAAAACACTACCAGAAAAAATGTATAAGCCAATCTCATTTATAAGTATACATGCAAAACTTCCAAATAACTCATTAAAAAATTGAATCTTTATGTGCATAAAAAGAAATTTGTTATGACAAAATAGGGTTTATCCTAGGAGAACAAGGATGGTTCCACATTAGAATATAACTAATAGGATTAAAACTTACAGCCATCTGATTAGATTATGAACAATCATTGGATAAATTCCAATACCCATTTGTAATTTTAAAAATATTAGCCAACAGAGATACAAAATACCTTCCTGAACTTGATGAATGCAATCTGTTAGAAATCTATAGCAAGTATTATACTTAATGGTGACATTTAGGAGAATTTCCAATAAAATTGGAATAACACAAAGGTCTTTTCTCTTCTCTCTAAATTTAACGCTATACTGGTATTCCTAGTCGACACAACAACAACAAAAAAAATAAGACAGAAAGAAATAGAAAGACAGGAAATAAAAAAATAAAAACAGTCATTATTTATGGAAAACATGAATCATGTACCAAAAAAAGCTAAAAGATTTAATTGAAAAACAACTGGAACTAATAAATACATTTAGTAAAACCCTGAGTATAAGATAAGCATAAAAAATCAACAACATGCCCATATATCTACAATAACCAAGCATAAAATAAAGTAAAAACAATATGTTTCAAAATTTCAACACAACTAAAAAATAGCTCAGAATATACTTCATAAAATGTATGCAAAGTCTTTACTTAAAAAACTATAAAGCTTTCCTGAAGGACATAAAAGGAAACTTGACTAAATGAAAGTATATACCATGTTCGTGGATGAGAAGACTCAAATTGTATACATGACAATTTTCTCCAAATTAATCTATAAACTTAGTGTGACTCTAATCAATATCCCAAAGATTTGTTGGCTCTAAAATTCATATGAAAGAATATAAATGCCAAGAATTGCCAAGAACAGTCAGGACAATTTTGAGAAAGAAAAATTGTCAAGGTAGCCCTCGACCTATTAGCTATGAAATTCTTCAGCTTCTTCTCTCGTTTTTCTTCATCTTCTGCACTGCTAGGCAATATATTATTGCAGTGGATGGTAATAATAAGAGTAGCAGTGGTAGCTGGTAAGAACTAAGACTCTAAGGGAGGAGAAATTTTCTCACCATTCAGTGGAGCAGGGATTCCATGAACATTTTTTTTCTGCTTTCATTCTGTCTTCCTACCACTTGACCACAGATACACCACAACGGCATGGAAGACCGAAAAGGTGATCCCTAGAGAACTGAGAAGTATTGAGATCACAGAGAGGAAAGAGCTCAGGACAGTAATCCGATGAGCTTCTGGGCTCACCCCAACCCCACATGCTTGGATGTAATCCTAATAAGCATATTAAAGACTTTGGGAACTGAGCTAACCAATAGACTTCCACTTGGGTCCCAGAAATGACCACTTGGTGGTGCACTCATGGGACAGATCTGGACAGCACTGCAAAGATGAAACTTTGCATTGTAACCACAACCTCAGAAGGTCGAAATCTAATCATCAATTAACACAAAACAAAAACAAAGATATCAACAATGTCCATATAAGATGGATCCAATATCCAATCCAAATCTAAAAATATCCAATATCCAAGCAAGATCCAGAGTCTCATAACCTGATATTCAAAATACAACTTGAACTTATATATCAAGAATCATGAAGTTCTTGACTCATGTGGGAAAAAACAATCAATAGACACCAACAAGGAGATGACACAGATATTATAATTATCTGACAAAGACCTTAAAGCAGTTATAAAAATGCTTAAAAGAGCAATACAAGCTCTTGCAACAAATGTTCAGAAAAAAAAAATTAGCCAAGATAGAAGATAAAAAGAAGAACTAAATGTAAATTTTGGCACTGAAAAATAATGTTACTAAAATTTTAAAACTAACTAAATGGACTTATTAGCAGATTGGTGATGACAGAAGAGTCTGTGAACTTGAAGACAGATAAGTAGAAATATTCCAATGTAAACAACAGAAAGAAAAACGATCAGGAGAAAAGAGAGCCTCAGGGACCTGTGGGACAGCAACAAAAGGTTTAATATTTGTGTGATCAGAGTTCTAGAAGGGAACAAGAAAGAGAGAAGTTCTAAGAAAGTATTTGAAGAAATAATGGCTGGACACATCTCAAGTTTGGCAAAAGACAAAAATCTAAATGTTCAAGAAGTTGAATGTACCCCAAACAGGATGAACCTAAAGAAATCCACACTCAGACAAATTATATTCACATCGCATGAGCCAGTTCCTAACTATATATATATTTTTTAACCTCTTCCCTTTATTACAAGAAGGAACAATAAAATAGAAACATTTGTATGGAAAATGCAGTGGAGGTGTGGTAGGGAAAGGGGTGCAGGGAGTGGGGCCGGGTAACCTGCCAGTTCAGGGAGGGAGGGGGAGCAGGCTGCCCCTGACCCTTCCCACACAGGGGCTCCTGACCCCGGATCCAAGCCCCTAGAGCTGGGGGGGCAGCGTGGGGGGCAGCGTGGGGGGCATTGTCGGGGGCAGTTCTGGGCCAGGCTCCACGCAGCAGTCTCGACAGCAGCAGCCAGCCGCCGGCCCCCCGGCTGCTGATGTCAGCAGCTCCCCGTGGCTCGCCGTCTGTCCCTGCCCATCCTGGCTGGTGCCCAGCTGTAGCTTCCTCATGTGCCGCACCACGGCCGTGGCATTGAAGGCTTGCTTCCACTTGCTCTTGGCAAAGTTCTTGATCTGCTCGCTCACCGACTGGTGAATACTCTTATCTAGAGCCGTATCTCCTGCAATCCACGGGTGCTGCAAGGCCTGCTCACAGGTGAACCTCTTCTCTGGATCCTTCTCCATCAAGTGCCGGATGAAGTCTTTGGCAGAGTCAGAGATGTCGTCCCAGTAAGGAGAGTCGAACTCATACTCGGCCTTCAAAATCTGTTCAAAGAGTTTGGCATCATTCTCGTCATAGAAGGGAGGGTAACCACAGAGCAGGATATAGGCGATGACCCCAATGGACCAGCAATCCACTGCCTTGCTGTAGGGCTTCTGGGCCAGCACCTCAGGGGCCACGTATCCTGGGGTCCCGCAGGCCGTGGAGAGCACACTGCTGGGGTCCTCCATCTTGGAGAGTCCAAAGTCGGAGATCATGATCTTGGAGTCTTCATCCAGGCTGTAGTACAGCAGATTCTCTGGCTTGAGGTCCCGGTGTACGATGCCCAGGTCGTGCAGGTACTTGATGGCATCCAGCACCTGGAAGATGAGGCGGCTGGCATCCCGCTCTGTGTAGAAGCCTTTTTCCACAATTCGGTCAAACAGCTCTCCGCCCGACACCAGCTGCATGATGAGGTAGAGGTGTCCCCCGCTCTCGTAGATGTCGTCCAGGGCTACAATGTTGGGGTGCTTGATCTTGTGCAGGACAGCGATCTCATTCTCCATGCTGCCCTCCTTACCCTTCAGAGCCTTCTTGGCGATACATTTGATGGCCACCAGCTTCTGAGTCCTCTTGTCTTCTGCCAGGATCACCTCCGAGAAGGCCCCTGTTCCCAGAACATCACGGAAGTCGTAAATGTCCCTAATGTTCTCCGCCTGCTTCCAGATGGGGCCTTCCACTGTCCCTGGCATGGCCCACTGCCCCCCGGCCACAGCCAGGGCTCCTGCGGCTGCCCGGCCGCGGGGCTGGCTGGGAAGCCCGAGTTGGCTGGTGCGGAGCTCCGGACGCCCGCCGCCGCTGCTGCGCGCCCGGCCCGCCCGCCCGCTCTCTCGCTGGGGCTCGGTTCGGGCTCGGCTGGCTCCCTCCTCCCGCCTGCGGCTCTGATGTCAGTGAAGGAGGAGCCTGCGCCGGAGGGACTAGGGACTGGGAGGTGAGGCTCCGCTCCGGGGCTGGGGAAGGGGCGCAGGGGGCAGGGGGAGCCCAAGGAACCCTTAGTTCAGGTCCTGTCCTCCGCTGGACTCCTCCCAATCTTCGTCTCCCGACAGGGTCCCAGTTTCACAGAAGGAACAACTGAGGCACAGAGAGATGAAGGGTTCAAAATCAGCAGTTGGTCAGAAGCGGAATCGAATTCGAGCCCGTCTGTGTGGTGCAGGAAGCTGGCCAGTTTCACCCTTTGGCCTCGCTGAGTTTCTTTCAGACCAGTTCTGGGAGCTCCTTTAGGGAAGGGCTCTATCCACCCCTTCCCCCCGGCCCCCGCCACGGGAATTACGCCCTGGGAAGGGTTTAGGAGACTGATGGAGGTGGAGGGATGAGATAGTAGGGAAGTCAAGCCAGGGAGTTTCCCAGGCGCGTCTGGGTCGTGGAGCTGTAGCTCGCGGTCACTTCTGCAGATGGGCTCCGTGGCCTAGCGTCCCCGTCCCCGCCACCTGTGATCGTGCGCCGAGGCCCACGAGGGGTCGCCGCCGAGGTTTCCACCAGCCCAAGCAAGATCATGGCAGCCATCCCCTCCAGCGGCTCGCTCGTGGCCACCCAATAGGATATATGGTTCTGTTTTTCTGAAGAATCCTGACTAATAAATACAGTGTTGTCAGGATACAAATCTTTGATGGCTGCTGGACCGATGGCCTCAATTCTTACTGACTGTTGGTTCGAGAACACTTCAGCTGTTTGTAATGGAGGTCTCTCCACCATAGCAACTTGCTTCATCAAAACCAGAAAGAGAAAGAGAGTCTGCTAGCAAGACAAAAATCACAATCTTTCATAACCTAACCATGGATATAACATCCCATCACTTTTGCTGTCTCCTATTGGTTGGGAGCATGTAACTAGGGTCCACCTACCCTCAAGAGGAGGGAATCACAAAAGGGAATGAATACCAGAAGGTGAAGATTATTGGAGGTCATTTTAGAGTTTGCCTACCACAACTAGTTATATTAACATCAAAGTAGGCTTCAGGGCAAAGAAAGTTCCCAAAGAAATAATGCATATTACTAAAAGTATCAATTTACCAAAAAGGCATAACAGTCCCAAATGTGTGTATACCTAACAGCAGAGCTTCAAAATACATGAAGCAAAAACTGACAGAAATAAAGGAATAAGTAGACAAACACATAATTTTAGTTGCAGATTTGAATACTCCTCTTTAGTAATAGAACTAGTAGACAGAAAATTAGCAAGAAAACAAAAGAGTTGACTGACATCATCCACCAGCTAGATCTAGTCATTAACTAGAAACAACAGAATACACGTCTTCCAAGTGAACATGGATTATTCACCAAAGACTGCATCTAGGGTCAAAAAATAAAACATTAACAAATTTAGAATAATTGAAATCATATAATTTTTTGTATATTTTCTGACCACAATGGAATTATACTAGTGATCAATAAATAGAATTTAACAGGAATATCTCCAGACACTGGGAAATTTAAGACACTTAAAAGTAGCCCATGGGTGTTAAGAGGTAAAAATTACTATGTATAAAATAAATAAAATATAAAGATATAGTACAGCACAGGAAATATAGCCAATATGTTATAACAGCTTTAAATGGAGTATAATCTCTAAAATGTTGAATCACTATGTTATACACCTGAAGCTAATATAATATTTTCAATCAACTATACGTTAATTTTAAAAAATTGTTTTAAGTAACCCATAGATCAAAGAGGGTCAAAGTCTCAGTAGAACTGCATGAAAAGGAAAATGCAACATATGACAATCTGTGGGACATGGCTAAAGCAGTACTTGGAGGGAAATTTATAGCACTAAAATGCCTATGCTGGAAAGAGAAAAAAGTATCAAATAATCTAAGCTTCTACCATAAGAAACTAGAAGAAAGAGTAAAATACACACAAATTAAGCAGAAGAAAGTAAATAATGAAAGTAAGTGCAGAAATCAATAAAACGGAAGACAGAAATACAATAGGGAAAAATCACTAAAACTAAAAGCTGTTCTTAAAGAAAAGTCAATAAAATTGAAAAATCTCTAGCAAGACTGACCAAAAAGAAGAAGAAAGATGACACAAACTACCCATATCAGGAATGAAAAAGGCAGTATCACTGCAGACCCCAAAGACATTAAAAGGATGATTAATAATAATAATAATAATAATAATAATAATAATAATAATAATAATACAAGCAACCCTGCACAATGACCTGATACTTTAGATGAAATGGACCAATTCCTTATAAACCACAAACTACTAAAACTCACTCTATATGCAGTAGATAACTTGAATAACCCTACAACCTCTGAAGAAATTGAATTTTTAGTTAAAATCTTCCCAAAAAAGAATCTCCAGGCTCAGATAGGATTCACTGTAAAATTCTACCAAAAATTTAAAGAAGTAACACCAGTTCTACACAAGTTTCTTCTAGAAAACAGAAGGGAAACACTTTCCAACTCATTTTTAAGGCCAACATTATACTGCATCAAACCACAAAAAGACAGTACAAAAAAAAAAAAAGAGAGAGAAAATTACAGACCAATATTCCTCATGAACATAGATGGAAAAAAATCCTCAACAAAATAGTAACAAATAAAATATAGCAGAATATGAAAAGAACAATTCACCACAATTAACTGGGATTTAACTCAGGAGTACAAGTCTGATTTAATATTCAAAAATCTATAATATAATTTACCATATTAACCATCTAAAAAAAAAAAACTATGTGATCTTATCAGAGATCTACATGCAGAGAAGAATTTGACAAAATATAGCATCCATTTATGACAAATACTCTCAGCAAATTAGGAAGAGAAGGGAACTTCTTCAACATGACAAGGGGCATCTATAAAACAAAAACCACCCTACAGTAATATTATACTTAATAGTAGAAGATTTCCCCCAAGATACACTCTCCCCAGATCAGAAAGAGGACTAGAGTATGTACTCTCAATACGCTCCTTCAGCATAATACTGGAAGTCTCAGCCAGTGCAATACACAAGAAAAAGAAATAAAATGCATATAGATGTAAAAGGATGATCTAAAACTGTCCCTATTCACACATGACATTATCATCTATATAGAAAATCCCAGAGCTCTACCAAAAAACTTCTAGGATGAAGTGACTACTAAGGTGGCTGGATACAATGTCAACACAAAAAAATCTATTGTATGTCTATATACTAGCAATGTACATTTGGAAACTGAAATGAAGTAAACCATATCATTTACAATAGCTTAAAAAATATTAAATATACTTACAAGGGTATAAATCCTACAAAACATGTACAGAATCTATTATACAGAAATATGTACAGAATCACTATGAAATGATGAACAAAGAAATCAAAGAGGACCTAAATAAATGGAAACACATATCACGTTCATGGAATGGAGAATTCAGCATAACAAAGATATCAATTCTACCTAAATCTATGTATAGATTTAATTCAGTACCATTCAAAATCTCAATAGGCCTTTTCACAGGTATTGACAAGAAAATTCTAAAATTTGTATAGAAATGCAAAGGACTCAAAATGTCCAAAGCAACTTTGAAAAGAATAAAGTTGGAAGAATCTAACTATGTGATGTTAAAACTTACTATAAAGTTAAAGTATTCAAAAGAGTATGGTATTGGTGAAGGGATAAAGGAAGAGACCAACAGAACATAATAGAGTCCAAAAATAGACACAAAAAAAAATGTCCATTTAATTTTTAACATAGGTGCAAAAGCAATTCAGTGAAGAAAGGAGAATCTTTTTAGCCAATGGTTTTGAAACAATTGGTCATCCATATGCAAAACAGTAAATGCTGCTCTGTACATCAAATCTTATACAAAAATTAACTGAAAATTGATAATAGATCTAAATGTAAAACTTTTAGAGGAAAACATCATCATGACCTGGATTATTCAGAGTTCTTAAACATGACACCAGAAAGCATAACCATGGAAAGAAAAATTTATACATTAGAGTCCTTCAAAATTAAGAACTTTTTCTCCCAGAATGAAAAAACAAACTATAAAACTGGGAGAAAATATTTGCAAATCAGAATTCCAACAGAGGACTTAAATCCATAATCTATAACAAATTCTCAAAACTCAACAATAAAAAAGCAACCCAATTAACTAGTGAGCCAAAGATCTGGAAACATCACCAAAAAGGACATAAAGATGGCAAATAAAATGTGCTCAACATCATTGGCTATTAGGGAAATGCAAGCTTAAACCACCATGAGATACTACTACACACCCATTAGAATGGCTATGCTAAAAAATACTGGCGTGACCAAGAGCAGGCTGGTGAGGATGCAGAGCAACTGAAACTCTCATCCACTGCTGGTGGGAATGCAAAATGGCACAGATACTCTGGAAAATAGTTTGACACTTTCTTATAGTTAAACAGACACTTATCATTTGACCCAGAAATTCCATTCCTGGGTATTTACGCTAGAGAAATGAAATATATAGTGAGATGAGAACCTGGTCACGAATGTTTAGAGTAGCTGTATTCGTACTTGCCAAAAACCAGAAACACCCCAAGTGGTCTTTCAGTCAGTGAATGGATAAACAAACCTGGAACATCCATACAGTGGGATACTACTTAGCAATAATAAGGAACAAATTATTATTATGTAACACTCTCATGAATCCCAAAAGCATTCTGCTGAGTAAAAGAGGCCAACTTTAAAAAGGTACAAACTATATAATTCCATTCATGCGACATTCTCAAAAAGACAACATTATAGTGATAGAGAATTTCATCAGTGATTGGTGGGTGTTAAGAAAGAGAAGAAGGTATCTTAATTCTGCATGGGTTAAAATTCAAAGAACTGTACACCAAAAGAAAAAAAAAAGCCAGTTTCACAGTCAGATAATTATAACCTAGAATTTTACAGGGCAAAAATCTCTATCTTCAAAAATAACATTTTTTTTTAAATTAAAAAAACAGTGAGATTTCATTTTTATACCCATCAAGGTAGCAAAAGTTAACACATGATAATAGCCTTTATCAAGGCAAGAGGTGGTGGAAAATTAACTAGTGGGAGACTAAATTGCTAAGTCATTGAAAAAGATAATTCACCTATTAGAATATTAAATATTTATACCTTATGACCCAATAATTACAATTTTTGTGTAGAAAAGCACTCATATACATGCCCAAAGAAGTCTAGACAGGGATCTTCATTCTGGCATTGTTTGTAATCACAAAAAATTGAGAACAATCTAAAGTCCCATCAGTAACAAGATGGCCTAGAATATACATCTGGGGTCTGAAATACTACACACCACTTAAGAAGAATGAGGTAAATCTATATCCAGTGGCATCAAAAGAACTCCAAGACATATTTTCAGGTGGAAAAAAAAAGAATTTGCAAATCAATGCATATAGCCTATTACCATGTGTACAAATGTTAAAAGTATTCTGTAATTACACACACATACAACAACATAGCAAAAATTCTATGAGATACACAACCAATTAGGAACTCTCAGTTCCAGTACTTTCTTCTGAGAATTAAATGGGATTGGGAGCATTTAAAGAGATTTGGGGTTGTTTTCTTTTTTTAACATTGAAAATGTATTAATGCATTACTTGTGTGTTAAGAACAGAGCCTGAAACATTCCAGTCTTATAAATGAGAGTGCACAGAGCAGAAAGCCCTCAAACATTTCACTTTGGCTGGTAGGTTTCCTCTGCCTGGAATTCTCTTTCAGGAATCAGGGCAAGGGCAGCTTTCTCGGGAAAATCTGTCCCGATTGTCCCTCCAGTCCAGTCCCCCTCCTGTGTTCCTCTGGCATCCTGCAGATACCTCCATCAAAGCCCTCGCCAGTTTACTCTGCCGCCGATTTGCATGTCCCTGTCTCCTCACCCCTGTATCATACTCATATTTGGGTTCCTAGTGCCGGCACCATACCTACCAAGCAGTAGGTGCCCCAAAGTACATGTTTGTTTGAAATGAACTGTTTATTGAACTATTTCAAAAAAAAGTAAGATCTTGATCAGATATAGGTTGAGAATTCTCCTTGGAGGTCAAGATTTATTTCTATCACTCTATCATTCAATCAGAGGGGTAAACAGGCCCTGGGGCAAAGTGTGCTACTCAGTCAGAAATCTAGGGTGGAAACAAATTCCTTAATTTGCAGCATTTGCTGATGTCCATGGTGTGAATATTCCCCATGGTGGATTTCAAGCAACCAACATAATGTCACATGAAAGTGAGTTGAGAACGACGCACCGTGTCGGCTCTCCCAAGTGAGAGCTTGTGCAAGCCGGCTCCTGCACACCACTAGCCCAGAAGCCTCCTCAGACCTACTCAGCCCCCTGCTCATCCAGAATCGCAGGTGCTGGGGCTGGAACTGAAGGTGCTGGGGCTGTGAGCAGCTCTGTAGGTGGGGGCAGATGGTCCCCAGCTCAAGCCTCTGCTCTCCTGCCTGCCCATCTCTGGCCGCTCCTCATCTCCTCCATCATGCTTCCCATGACCACCTAGAGCAGCCAGGCACCCTTCAACATGTACAAAGTGAGCTGGGACTAACTTCCCAGCTCTTTTCGAGTTCCCACAACTCATCAGACTTCACATGGACTCGCACAACTGTTCTCATACGTATATGTTCCTCTTGTTTCTTTTCTATTCACTCTCATTTACTCAATTGGATTATAAGGTCGGCCTGGGCAAAGACCATTTCATCTATTTCTCTTGGATCTTTTTCTCACCTGGCACAATGCTGAGCATACAGCAAGTGCTTAATATATAATGAGTACCAGGCCTAAGTGCCCATCTGGAGATGGAGTCACAGGGAGGGACCCAGTGACCCTGTCTGGGGTGTCTGTATGCAGTCACTTCATTTGCTGGCCCAGTCTCTGGTCCCTGGCCCATGTTTTGGGTTCCACCTCTGGCTCCTGCCCCATCTCTCATTACACATCACACCTCCATTCTGTGGGCCCCACCCACGATGCTGCCTCTCACCGTGCAAATACTTTCTACTTCCTACTCACTGCTGCTTCAGAGTCGATCACCTCCCTGGTGTGCCCTGCCAAGTGTGACATTGTGGAAGGATGAAGGGAAGATGATGGGTTTATTCACCCGGCTTGCTTGGTTACCGGTGGCAGCTGCCACTTACAATGTCTTTGCCATGCCTTTGCCTGTGACTCTTACCAATCCTCTAAGGCTTGTGTCCAAGCCCATCTCATTTAGCAATTTTCAACATTTATTGAATACCTAATACACCTAATAGTGAGTTCTTAATAAGAAACTGCCTTTTGTAATTTTTCCAACTCAGTGTGACAAGTCCCTTTTCTGAATCTCTGGAACACCTCTGGTCAACCTCTCTTGTTATATTTATCATAGTTTGCCTGGTCTAATCTATTTATGTATTTGCCTTTGCTGCTACCCTAACTGGATGGTAAGCTCTTGGGAGTGACTCTTTATGCATGACTATCTTTATATTTCCGGCATCCCTGGAAAGCAGGGTTTTGTGGCTAGTGAGGCTCCATGGGTATTTTTGATTTGACTCAATTCACTAAATTGAATTAAATGGCTAGATAAATGGATGGATGAATGAAACTATTAATATATGGTTCTGCAAATCTCCCCACAGTGCCCAGTCCATGGTTCTTCACAGAATCAACCCTCAGTCAGTGCTGTTGACAGACTGATTGATGTGTTTGAAAACGAAGAGTGAAGATTCCCGGTGAGTCAGAGGTTTTTATTTGCTCAATATGTTTTGGCTTCAAACCCTAAAACAGTCATAGCCCCCGAGGTTTCAAAACCAGAACTGCAATCACCTTCCTTCCAGAGCCAGGTTGCCACAGAGACAGGCCTGGAGAAGAAAGTACTTCTGAATGGATGGGTCCGAGGCATATCTGAAGACAGAAAATTCCAAAGGCTGTCCTGGACTGCCTCTAGGACGGGCTCTATTATTAACCTCCTCTGTGAGGCCGGGCTTCTGTCTGGCCTTGTGTGACTGAAACGGTTTTCTCCCAGGCTCATGCCGTGGCTTTGTTGACCACGACCGCTTCCTAGAAGCCAAGTCAATCTGAGAGATGAGGGAGGCCCCAGAGGTTCGGGGTTGTAGAAGGCATTTCCTTTGACATTCTCCCCGGGGAGGGACAAGCCATGCGCAGCAGGCCCAAGAGAAAGAGACAAAAGAATGGCTTGGGATGTCCAGAGGGCACTTCCCAGGCCCAACCCTTCTAGCAGCGAGACCCTCACAGGATCAAGTTCCCGACAGGGGTTAGTGGGCGCGAATGCCCTGCATCATCCGTGCAGCCAACTCCGCAGCCGCCCCTGGTATTCAGAAAGAGCGTCAAGGGAAGAAGCACAGCGCAGGCCTGCCAAGTCATGAGTGGGGCGCTCTGAGAGGGCGGAGAGGGCACGGAGGCGCCAGGGGCAGGGGCCGGGGGGCCGGGGGCTAGGGATGGAGTGACAGACAGACCACAGATGGACAACGAATCTGCAGCTCAGCCTGTAGACATTTCCTGCGGACCGTCTTTAAGCATGTCCTGCTGTCCAACCTACGGCCAGGGGAGACGGTGTCCTTCCAGCTCCATTCACAAAAGAAGAGGCTGCAACTTGCACCCACAGGGATGCATGTCACACCCCCACCCTGGGGAACAGAGAGCCACAGCCTCCACAACTGCGAAAATAAGCAGATGCCTGTAAGAGTGTGATCTCAAGGGCTCCAGGCCAACCTCCCAGCATCAAAAAATGATCGTTTTCCCAGGAACCAGCTAATACCTGAAATTCCATCATTGCTTTGCCCGAGGGTTAAACTTCTGTGAAAATACAGACATAGCAGGGGCACGCCAAGTATCATCAGTGATTTACACCTCCATGTCCGGAAGCTTTCTGGATCCTTTCCTTCAGGCGGGTTTTCTGAGGGCGGGTGATGGACAAGGTGAGAGCCAGGGAGCTCTGGGTAACTGAGGAGGGAGGAGGCTTGGAGGAGCAGAGAAGCGGGGCACGGAGGAGACCCAAGTTCCTAAACAGCCTGCTCTCTGCACAGTGTCGCCTGGGACCAGTCCCGCAGATCACTGTCACATCCACTCATTCCTGCCCCGCTCGATAAAAGAAATCGGGCACCGTGTTCTCCCAACCAGGGTCAGCTTCATGGGGGTAAACCTGCACTCAGAAGGGCCCTGCGCTTCATTCAATGCTCTACTGTCTCCATCTTGAAATCCTTAGAAATGTTGAAACCAGGGCCCCCTCCATTTGCAACTTGACTATACCTCGCAAACTACGTGGCCAGTCCTGTTCCTAATTATGCCCTAGAACATCACAAAAGCCTAACATCACAATTTTCTCTTCATCACATGTGTATTTCCTTCCGTCTATTTTTACACATCAGGGGATATGTGAAGAAATGGCCTTAATTCCAGGCACTTTAATTCACCTCCATCAACTAAGCCTCTTTTGAGGTGACTTAGGTGTCATGTGATCTGTCCTATTATTAGCACATCCAAGCCATTCCCGGCCCCCCAAAGCCTGGCTTCCCGTGCCCTTATATATATCTCTCTCTTAGCAGAAAAGTGGCACATGACCTCCTAGCCTCAAGAACACTTGGCACAGGTCCCTGTTTCTCAGCCGTATCTATTGTTCTCGTCCAGAATGACACTGATTCTAAGAGTCTTGCTGACATTTCTGACTTTTAGTGGGGAGCGCCATTAATCAGCTGGCTGCATCTGTTTTGGAAAAATTAAATAGCTCAAGTCAAGGCAAACACAGTAAATAATCCGTCAACCATCTAAGAGAGTTGTGGGGGCAGTGAAGGCAGGGTTGTGTCTTCTCATTATTTGAAATGCATTTAATCTGCTGCTGGATCCCCCACACCCAGACAAGAGTTCCCAGATGCAGAAGGAAGAGATCAAAAGCTCTTTAAAAACATGGGGCCTTGGCGGGAGGGTATAGCTCAGTGATAGAGTGTGTGCTTAGCATGCACGAGGTCCTGGGTTCCATCCCCAGCACCTTCATTAAAAAATAAATAAATAAATAGAAACCTAAGCACACACCTCCCAAATAAATAAACAAATAAATAAATAAATAAAAATGTGGAGCCCAAATCAGGGTATTCAAAGTGTAAGTGGGCTATTCAACACATGTGTCATGAGGATGAGTTAGCTGGCAAGAAGCCTGTGGAATGGTTCTTCAGAGAAAAGGAGCTGTAACTTTCCTTGTGGTTTAAAACTACAGTAACACACTCTAATTCTTCCTCCAGAGAGACAAGAGTGGGCCTGTGGGTAAATATAGCTCCTGGAGCCAGATTGACTGGGTTCCCATCTTGACACTCTCCCTTACTAAGCACTGACTTTGGGCAAGTTACTTAACCACATTGTACCTCCATTTCCTTACCTGTCAACGAATAACATATAACAACCTCTGGGTTTGGGGGAAGTAAATGATTTAGTATCTGGTAGATTAAATATTGCTGCAAATTCTTCAACATTCTTCCCATTGAAATGTTGGCTCTTTCCCTCCTCTTGATCTGAGCTGGTCTATTATATCTTTGGCTCACAGTTAAGGCAGAAGTGAAATTTGCCAGTTCTGGGCCTAAACTTTCAGAGAACTGGTAGTGTTCACCATCTCTGACTGATTGAAGAAGCCACCTGGAGAGGGAGTAAGACCACAGGAGAGGAAGAGGAACACAGCCAAACCCAGATTTCTAGCCACTCTGCCCAGGCACCAGGCATGTGCATCAAACCACCTTGGACCCCAAAGACCAGCTCAACCACCAGCTGAATACCGCTGAGTGACCCCATCTGACACAATCTGAAGCAGAAGAATCATCCAGCAGAGCCCAGCCCAATTTTCTGACCCATAACATTGTGAGATACAGTAAAAGGATTGTTGTTTCAGTGTTCCGAGTTAGTAGTTTGTTACTTCATGCATAAGTTACATAAATGAAACAATCTATATAGCGCTATTCAGAACCTACGTGCAAACACAGGACAGTGCCTGTGACACAGGAGGCATTTGGTAACTGTTCACTCTCTCCAATTCTTCAGGGACATAATTGTGTCGATAAAATTGGGTGGACTGAATTTTCTGAATATTTTGAAACACTGGAACCTGAATCTAAAACTCCAAAACTCTGAGTTCATTGTGGTTAACCAAATGTACTGTTATTTTTCTCTCCACTACCTCTGTCCATGTCATTCTCTCTTCCATTTCCTAGCCCCATTCCACTTTCAAATACTTCAACTTAGCCACCTCCTATTCATGTTCTACATAAGTGCTCCTCAAACTTGTGTGCACACAGGTCACCTGGCTGTTTTCTAAAAAGGCAGATCCTGATTCAATAGGTCTGGGACAGATCTGAAGTTCTGTGTTTCTTATAAACACCCAGGTGATCTGAATCTGCTGGTCCACACTCCACACCTTGAGGAAGATGGCTATAGTCTTGCCTCAGGTATTACCTCCTCCAGAAAGCCTTCCTGATTTCTACTCTCTCACCCCACGGCTGAGTTAGATGCTGCTGAAGATTCTTTTGCCTGCCTGTCTAAATACCAACTTTTACTTTCTTTAGTGCTGGCAAAGACTCAGTTTTATTTAAGGGCTCCTTCTCTCTCCCTCCCCTACCATGACTTGGTAAATTTTAATAAATCTAAATGCCGTTTTTGGTATAGCCTGTCTTTTTTACAGTGATTTTTCACAGGTGGCCAGGTGACTTGCTTAGGAAATGTTAGGAGAAGTCTGCTGTGGGGGAATAGGGACTTTTCAGAAAGATTTCTTTACTCTTAAAAAGTGATGCATAAGGAAGAAACAGGTCTTTATCTTTCCCTTGGTGTTAGTCTGTTGCTACTGTTGATGTCTGGAGCTGCTGCAGCCATCTTATGACCTTGAGGGGAATCTAGACAATATACTGAGTGAGGATGGCAAAGCAAGAAGATGAAAAGAAACTAGGTCTGTGTCTGGTGACTAAATCAACCAAGTCTGGGGATTCCTAAGTTAGGACTCTTGTTTATGGAAGATACTGTATCTCCTTATGTTTAAGCCGTTTTTAGGCAAGCTTTCTGTTACGAGTGGCTAAGAGCATTCTACAGTGGATTCATATACCCTGGCTCTCTTCTACACACACGTCTCCTATCCCTGCACTTCCCACATTATTCTGTGGTTACACATCTGCCTCCTCTGGTCAGGTACCTCTTGAGGTTTATTATTTGCATTGCCCGCACCTGGTATAGAGTAAATGATATGGACTTTTCTGGACTAAAGTGAACTCACCCAAGGGTTTTCAATTAGAGAAAAATTAAAATTTAGCCACTCCAGGTATTCTCCCCTGTCAAGGTTTAACCTTGAAGAACTGCCTCTTGATACTTTGCACTCCTTGGCCTCACATCCCACTAACATCAATAGTTCCAGAACTCAAGCTCATTTTTATATTAACCCTAATGAAATATCATTAAGAAGGTTGCAGAAAGGCCATCTGACTCATTCGAAGACTGAAAATAATTTTTAAAAAAATCATCATAATGATTGTAGTAACGTTTTGCCTTTGCATAATAATAATGGTTACCATTAGCTGAGTCCACCATATCCCAAACACACCTCCATAGGCATAACTCCCAATGAACAGGGATAAATAACTTGCTAAACGCCACAGGGCAGGTAAATAATGAAGGCAAGATTAGAACCCAGGTGTCTGACCCTTGAGCCTGGCCTCTTCCCATTTTGCCCCCCTCAAACCCCTTTCTGAGCACTGCCTCCTTGTCAAAGTGACTTTATGCACGTGATCTCATTCAGTGTTCTCAAAGGAGCTCTGGGTATGATCAGCCACATTGTTTTCCTATTATTCATGCTGCTAACTAAATATAAGTTACACTGGGCTCATTCTAGAGCTTTAGTCCCCCCTCTATCCTCCCAATTATTGTTCTTAAAATTCATTTCAAATAAGAAGCCACTTTTCCGAAGGTAAAATAACTGAATGTGACTGAATGGGGAAACTTTTTTCTTTTTAGTGTTAAAGGAAAAAAATTAAGTTGGCCCCAGTTTTTCATAGTGGCATGTTGATGAAATGCCATGAATGAAATGTGGGATGAATGAATGAAATATTTCAAAGTGGAAAAATAAATCACGACGAAGAACCAATTCCCCAAAGAAACAAGGCTGCAGATAGCAATTCCCTAATTTCCAGCCCCGCGCACATTTTTCATTCTGAGAAGACCCCTCTGTCAAAACCTCTTTGATGGAGACGGAGAGCTAGAGCAATAAGACAGATCTCATTCTTTAGAGCATCTCTTTGCTTCCATCCCAGGCTTTGGAATGGTGGAATGTCTTTGTTCCCGTGAACCAGGCGGTCAGCACTCATCATCAGCCACTCAACGGGCCCCTTAGAAGTGAAGACAGAACAGGTATCACCCGATGCCTGCTGCCCGCGAGCAAGGGAGTCAGTCCAGACAGGCCTTCATCTCTCACATGAGCACGTGAGTGTTCCTACTCAACGCTCCTCTTAAACACAAGACCCTCTTTTCATGGATCCTCTAAACCATAACATTTATGTTTTCTTCATTCACCCGTAATACACGTCCAATATTTAACTACCTGATCAGTTGTTGAATGGCTCTGTTTCCAGTACGATAACAAATCTGGCGGAATAAGCCTACAAAGAAGGCACTTGGTACTCTTTTTTTTTAATTAAAGGGAACAAGGCCAGGTTGATGTTTCTCCTTCCATCTCCACATCCAGCTCAATGCTTCGCCCCATCCCCTCCTACACTCCAGTGACAGCGGCACACATCTGAGTGACGCAGACTTCAGTTACTATAGTGGGGCCTGGGGGTGGTGTCTGGTAGTGGGACCCAGGAGAACATGGTTGTTGTTCCCATCAGATGTGGTGATTCTCCTGCCAAAGAAGGGGAATGGGTGCCAGGCAGCCACCGTGTGACACGTGACAGATCCCTGGCTGACCTCTGGAACAGGGTGAACTTGGTAGCATCCTGCCATTTTGCATTAAGAGGTAGGAGCCAGGCTAGAGAAACAGGAATGGAGTAGCAGTAGTAATGATGATGGTGGTGGTGCTAACTGCCTCTCCTGAGAGCTGTCTCAGCTCATTGAGCTGCTAAAACAAAACACATAGACAGTGGCTTGCAAACAACAGTTATGGAGGCTGGAAGTCCCAGATCAAGAGTGGTCAGGTTCTGGTGGAGGCCCTCTTCTGGGATATGGACCTCTCATTGGGTCCTCACATGGTAGAAGGGGTAGGGGAAGCTCTGTGGGGGTCCCTTGTATAAGGGCACTAATCCTGTTCACGAGGGCACCACCCTCATGACCTAATCACTCCAAAGGCTCCACCTCCAAATACCGTTATATTAAGATTTCAACATATGAATTTTGGGTTGGGGACACAAACATTCAGACCATAGCTAGGCTCTAAGAATATGCAAGACTCATCACATTTCCATGTGACAGGTGACCTATGTGGACTACTGTGCTGCCTCCCTGATTACTGGTGAGATACTGAGGCCCACAGAGGTTACCAACATCTCACGGCTCGAAGCTGGCAGAGCGAGGGGATGAACACAGGCCTATCTGCTTCCAGAATCACACTTGCTCATTGTGCCTAGCTGCCACACACAGATCCATCCTCCTGGGGTCAGGGACTCCCAGTGGCCTCAACCTCTGGAAGTTTTAGTCCAGTCCTATCAGCTACCCTGCCGTGGCTTCCCAGCCACAGGTACCCTTTTCCTGCCCTGGGTGCACCTCGTGTACGTGTCTCTGTTGCACGTACCATATGTCACCAAAAAATTAGGCTCTGGATTTAAAATTCCCCCAGGACACTTATCAGCCTGGTGTCAAGGATCTCCAATGACTGCTTCACCCTCCAACGTGACCCTACCTTGCATGCGCAGTGCCCATCACCCAGGGCTTCTCACTTTTCACTTCCAGGCTTTTCCTTGGCCACCCCCTGGATGGTCTCCCTCCCTCCCTCCCTCTGCTCTCCACCAAGGCCTCTCTGAGAGCCGCCTGTCCAGCTCAGTGTCCCCCTACAGACCTCCCCGATCCTGAACTCCTGCAGCGCTCACGGTCTCCCCCACTTCACATTTGCTTGCAGTCTCCCATGTACTGTGCATTAATAGCTTTCTGTTTTTCATATCCTTTTTCTGATTGGATTGTAAACTCCTTACATGGAGCTGGGACCATGCCTTGCACTTTGCTTCTACTGCTTTTCCAATCCTGTCCTTAACAAACTCCAGTCTACTGCCGTGGGGACAGGAGAGGATGCGTGAGATAAAAAGATTCCTTTCAGCACCTGACCCACAAGGCGCTTTGCTCACCTGGGGTGTGGAACTAGAGTCGCTCAACTAACCACCTAATTTTTCTTCATCATTTGACCTCCTCCTACCCCAAAACTGTCACAGAGGCGGCATCCTGCTCCATCCCCAACAGTTACCCCTTGTGGAGAATCACTGACTCCCTCCCAAGTCCCCATGGAGACAGGCAGAGCCAGGCTCTAAGGGAAGCAGGCTGGATGCCTCCCCCTGGACTCGCTGTACATTCTCACAGGGACACATTCTGTCTTAGCAGCAGCTCAATCGGCTCCCAAAGTCCCAGCCATCTCCCGCATCAAGGCCCCCAGATGGCATGTTCTGTGGAGCATGCAGTGATGGAGGGAGGCACCAGCTCGGGAGGAGAGCAGCCTGGGGGCTGAGTGCCACCAAATCATTTGTCCCTCTGTCTCAGCCCTTCTGCAAGATGTCCTGCTCTTAACAGGCATCCTGGTGGTGAAAGAAAGCCTCGGCCATATCCAGCCTGCAAGCGCTGGAGGCATTTTGGACAGAGGGGATTGCTTTCTTCTTTCTCATCAGGCCTTCCTTCCTTCCTCTCTCAGGCTGAGTTGGAAAGCTTTTGAAAGGTAGCAGATTGCAGGCACGGAAGGCTGGTGTCTTCTGTTTATCCACAGAATGAGGACATTGGCCAATGCAAGAGCCCCTGTACTGTTTCTTCCATGTGCTCCTGGCTCTGGAGGCCCCCAAAGCAGCCCGCCTGGGCCATCTAAAGTTCCAGCTCTCCCCACTCCCGGCCTCCCACTCCCCCGTGCTGTTTCAGAGGGAGCTGAAGGTGTGTTCCCTGTGGTGGTGGTTCTCAGACTCAACTTACCAGGTCACAGCTAGCAATTGTTTTAATGAAATAGAGTGGAAGAAAACATATCAGTGCATCACACACAAGAATGGCGTTGTTTCATTAGATTATTGCTACACACACACGATTATGTAAAATGCATTTTTTCCTGCAGGTCACAATTTCAAAGGTTTGTAAGTCCTTGTTCCACAGGCTGAATGAGCCAAGTCTTGCCCTTGACCCTGATTCTGGCATAGTGGACTTCTGAGGCAGTGTGGGATGCTTCCTTAAGGCTAACCAGCCTTCTCTCCTTACCACCATTCAGAAAAAAACACCTGCTAGGGCCAGTCAAAGGGATGTAAGAGACCAAGAAATGGTTAAGAAGTGATTTCTGCCCTCCAAGAGTATGAACAGGGAAAGATGCTGAAATAAGGCCAGCAGACCAGAAGAAGATACACAAAACAGCTGATAATATGGTGGAGGGAGATGTTAATTCTCACTACCAAAGAGACCCTCAGAGTTCTAGTTTTACCAGAAACAGTGAAGAAGCTTTGCTGTCTATGGTGTGGCCCTAGGAACTAGAGGTATGCTGTTCATTTGCCTCCTAATGCCTGCATTTACCTTAAGCTGGGTTTTTAGTCCTCCATGACTCACCCTCTGTAAAGCCAAACTGGTGCACAGGATCCCCCAAAGATACCCGCTTTGTCCTAAGGGAGTCTTTCTCATTCTAGGTAGCCACACTTCCATTCAGTGTCTAGATAAACTAGAATGGGGACCAGAAGACTGGACTCCACCCTGGGACTGATGTATTTTGCTCCATACTTTGGGTGAGCCCTGCCACCGCCCTGGGAAACAGCTCTTCAGCTACCAACAGGGAATGCGTACAGAAGCGGTGGTACCCAGGCAATGGCTTTGTGACTTGGTGAACTTGGCTGGGAAGAGAGACATATCCAGAAAGAATGAGGATCAGGTAGACTTTCAAGGTCTTTCCCATAAGATGAAAAGGTCTTTCCTCCACCCAGATCCAGTCCAAGCCAATTCCCTGCTTTCTGGAACATTTATTCCCTGCAGCTGTGAAACGCCTGTTATCCAGTGAAATGCGAAGGATTAAGCAGCACAGCTGACTTGCACAGGAACCAACATTCACAAGTGAGCCAGCCACAACGGCCTTAGGGATGGCTTTGCCGGGGGAGAGAGATCCCGCCTGGGCAAGTGGGGTGGGCATCTCCTGTCTGGCACCAGCCTGCTCACCCTTTGCCCAGAGACACTGAGGCACTGTGGTTTCACGTGCAGCTAACTTGTAGTTACTCTGAAAGCCCTTGTTGGCAGGTAGAGGTCTACTGCCTTTAAGATTAGGGAATCTTTATATTAAGCAAAGGGAAGCCCTTAGATACATTTTTACAGCAACGCTGTCTGCCCCCAATTATCATATCGGTTCTAAAGCCAGAGACGGTCTTTCAGGACTTTGACAAGTGGCTGGAGTCTGAAGCTCACCACTTTCCCTTTCTGGACATTTCCCCCTTGTTTTTATGGTCCCAATTCATCCTAACTGGAGCCAGCACCCTGCTCCAGGACCCTTCCTCTTACTCTAAGCTTACTGTAGCCCAAAGTCTAACCCCCTCGAGGGGGTGGGTGGCGGCTCTGCTACCATTTCATGGTAGACGGTAAGGAGCAACAAAGATTAGCCGATAGGATGAATGGTCTGGTGGTGGAGACCCCAGCACAGTGCGGCTGGGTGGTGCCATTTGGGATGGAGAGAATTACCTCAAGAGTTATTCTACTGGGGGGACCACCAATTCCTCTTACTCATCAAGGCAACTTTGCTCATTTCCACCATTCATAATAACGACTGGCTGAGGGAAAATGTGCTGCCGTACTACTGAATCTACCCAAGCAATGACATCTTGGGTGGTTGGGGAGAGCCAGTTGAGAGAGTCAGTCGCAGTTGCTGAGGACATGAGCAATGGCAGGAGACACAGAAGTGATTATAGTCACCATCCCAGGGGAAAGCTGTACTGATTTCCTCCTAATGAGGAAATGAGGAACACAAGCTTTAGCCACAGAAGCAACTTTGCTAAGTAGCTCCAGGGGCTAAATGCCATCCCATAGCACAGTCCGCCAGCCTCCCTACAAGATCCAAAGTGTGCATCAGTACACTCAAGGCTCTGAGAAGTCCTGCAGGATGTAAACCTGTTTAATTTTAACATAGTTCTAATTTTATATGACTACAGCCTCATTTTCTTTCCCTGATAACACTTACTATCATTTCATGGAGTAAAAGTATTCTGATAAATACTCTTTAGGAAATATTCCATTAAGGTGTGAGTGGCAGAGCCTATGGAGTTGATGGGATAATTCCTCAATTTCAAGTTTTCTCCTCAACCACCCCTTCCCCAAAGGACACACAGAGGGTGCCTGTCCTGTAAAGCCCAAGCCATGAAGGGGCCAGGAGGCAGAGCAGAACACCTGCTTCATGTGGGCAGCTGGATCCGGAGAAGGAGGAAGGAATTCCTCTCAAACTTAGGAAGCAGATGGGTCATCCCTCCTTCCCTGGAGAAGAGCGAGTGAGGAGGCCGAGCATGTTACACAAACAGAGCGCATAAAAGACACCAAAGCGGGGAAGAAGCAGCCCCTCTGGCCCTGCCACCAACTAAAGCTGAGCAAGAATCAAAGAGACAGAGACCTGCCCCCAAGGAGCCTTTAAGATTGTCAGGGAAGTTTCATGCAGGAAGCAATACAACGTCTCATGGAAGCATTTATGGGGTCAACCCCTACAGGGAACCCAGGAAGAGCCCTCATACACAGGAAATGCTTTCACACATTTGGAGGTTGCTGGTTCACGCACCCCCGCACTTGCCCGTCCTGCTGGCAAAGGCAGGCAGCTCCAGCTGACGGACCTGCCGGGTCCTGGCACAAACAAATAAGTCCCGCGGAAGCAAATCAACCCGCAGAGAATGACGTTTTCCTACCTGAATGCCTCGCACGTGGTAGTCAGCCGACAGGGGTCATGGACTATTTTCCTGCGATCCAGGATGAAGGAAGCGCTGAAACAATTCCGGCCGAGGGGAGTGTGTTCCCGGCCACGATCACCTTCCCTGAGCCGAATAAACGTCAAGGTCACAAGGCAAATTCTGTTTTCCTGAAGGAAAAAGACAGAATCATGACATAGGAAGCCCTGAGACGGCCAAGGGTCAGGAAATGAGTAGACAGCATCTCCTCTGTGCAAGCAGGTCTTGCGCCCCTGCTGGTAGGAGCTGCCACCCAACACCCTCCTCACTCCTGCACCCAACACCCTCCTCGCTCCTGCACCCAGATGCCCAGCTCCTCCGCGGACTCCCCACGTATCAGGGCTCTCCAGCAAAGCGCTAGTTGTTGACCAGCCGTGAGTTTGGGACGCCTCAGCTTTTCATCCATCAATAGCCCCCCAACTATCTCTCCTTTCTCCAAGCTTCGAAAGCACTTCTCTAATGCCTTTGAATAAATCGGCCACGGATGGGGAGAGACAACGCCTCGAATAGAAAACAAGGTGGCTCAGGAATACATGGAAACATGTTCAGCCTCACTATGACTCAACAATAAGATGTCATTTTTGTGGCTTATCACATTGGCAATTAAACATTAAAATGCTCGGTGTGAGCCAGGGTGTGGTTTAAAACCCCTGAACTGCGGATGAGAACCTTACTGGAAGAGATTTTACAAAAATCTTGGTAAAAGTGTTCATGAATATGTATTTAATAACCTGGAAATATGCTCACAACAGCTCTGGTTTTTAAAGATGATTATAAAATAGCATAGACAGAATAATCTTATTTGTGGGTGCGCAGGTGTGTGTGTGTGTGCGTGTGTGTGTGGAAATGCATCTGGAAGGGTCTATTCCCACCTTGCATTTCTGATTTTCTGTGGCTCTGTACCACCCTTAGGCCTGGGTCCTCGCCAGGGCCCCATAATTTAGGGGCCTCACTCTGGCCCTTCTCCAACCTGCCCAACTCCATGAAGCAGGGACTCCACAAATCCAGAGGTATGAACCCACCCGAAGCCCTAGCTCACTCTCCTTCTGGCACACACTCTAAAACCCCAGACCCTGGAATCCCCATTTCCAGGGCTGCACAAGATTCCTCTTGGGTCCCGTTCCCCGTGGGTGGATTGTGTGACTGGTGAGCACAACCCAGACCAACGGGAGGCCAAGAGGGAGCTGTTTGCAGGCGTGTGGGTGGTGCTTCACCTGGGCCTGGAGCATCCACACGCTCATGCCCCAGTGGTGAAGGCTGGCGTCATGGCTAGGACAAGAAAGGAGGTGGCTGGGAGCTGGGGGCCAGCTCTTCCCACGCTCGCACACTCTGGCTTGGGACTTCATGGAGCTCCAGAATTCTACATCTGAACCTGTGCTTTCAGATTATTTCCAGAGTTAGGAGAGATGATATTCCATTTAACAGTCTGTCAGCTGGATTTATAACTTCTAAATATTTAGACATGTGGAATGTGGACCATCACTTACACTCTTGACTCAGATCACAAAAATGTTAGGGATGGACCCACTTTGGGGAGTAGAATTCAGGCTATTTTAATTCTCTCTCCCCTCCTCTCCAGCTCCCTTTTTCTCCTTCTTCCTCTCCTTACTCTCTTTCTATACTTTTTATCTCTCCTTATATTCTTTTAAAAAAATTTTTTTTACTATATACTAACAAATTGTTCTTTGTTTTAGGAATTCCACTATGACTCTAATCTAAAAAAATGATTAGAAATGTTGACAAATATTTGTGTATCTAGAAATTCAAATAACCTAAATACTAAATGGGGGGAAATAGTCAAATGAATTATGTTATAGCCATACCATATGGATAAATATCTTCAAATTTTATTAGTAAATCCATGTTACATTAATGAAGAATTCTAGTGAAAAATGCTCAATATAATATTAATTGAAAAGAAAGTTACAAAATTATATACTATATAGCATAAATTTTAAAATATAAATATATGAGAAAGATATGTATGTAAAAGATAGAAAACCACCAAGATATCAACTGTTTGTGTTTGATGAAATTCTGGATGACGATTTTTTTTCTCTATATATATTTTTTTCTGCAATGATTAGGGGTTACTTTTATAATCAGGAAAAACTTGTTTAAAAATCTAAACGTGTCTGTCCCTATATGCAGGTTTGTGTTTCCACGAGGAAGCCATACCCTGGTGGCCTTTGACGTAATTGACAAATGAACCCTGCGTCCTGTCGCCACCATGGAATCCTGCTTTCCAGGTGCTATTTCCCTTCTGTGCCTCCTGATGTTTGGGTTCCTAGAGCTGCCCGGGGGCCTCATCCTAATCGGGGAGCTGCCTCTTTCCTGGGCCGCAGGGAGGGTGGCTTCTACAGAAAGAGCGACACAGATGCTCTTACAAAAGCTGAGCAGACCCTCCTGCCTTCTCTCTATGGGGACCCGACCTCTGTGAGCTGTGAAGACCCCCGCTTCATTTATCCCAGCTGCCCACAGCCCGGCCATGTGGGGACTTTCATTATCCCTCCATTCCTTGGAAAAGATCTGATCAATTACTTTGCGTAAAAATTTACCCTCCTAAGGGTCTTCATTTTTAACAAGGAGATGGCACACTTAGCTGAGGGAAGGACTTTCCAAAAGCAGAATGTCGGGCACATGATTTCTGAATGTAAAACCACGTGGGGACAGCAGTGGGAAGCAAGCTCTCTGGCGACCAGGAATCCAAACCACGTCAGTCAGCTCCCTTCAGCAAAGCCCACCATGCCATAGAGGATGGATGGATGAAGCAGACCTCCCCTGAGTATCAGAAAACTGAAACCGGAAGGAATATCAGGTGAGCCCAGATGCCTCTTAACCAAACTCAAGCACAAAGATTCAGAGGTAACTACTGGGAACTCCAACCCTGTACCTGACATTTCTAAATATTGAGACAGAAGAAGAAAGCATCTCTTGTTGTAGTTGCTATTACCTTGATCAGCATTCTGGAAACTCTTATGAATAACAGACTAGCATCCTAAGCATTTTCCCTCCTGCTCACTGTCCCCTACATCATGCACACAGCCCCCCCTTGGGATGGTGGGCAAGGCTCACTGGTGTTCTCCAGCAGAGAGTCAAGAGTTACTCGGAAGTCAGTTGTAACTGCTGGAATAATAGAGACAGATATCTACCAGGAAAACCCTGTGACTACCATTCTGGTCCCTAATTTCCTCCTCAATTAAAGAACAAAAGGATTATACTATATTTCCAACTCCTTTATTCTTCTAAGACTATATAGTTCTAAGGGCTTATGTCCCATTTTCTTTTTTTGTAAAATCTGAGATCAATTTTCCAATTTGTAATAACATTGTCACACTCTAAAACTTTTACTGAAATTGTATTTATGTCCATTTTGGCCAGTTTAGCCCCTCGTTAGATGCTTATTTCTTCTGAGTTAATTTTGTCTTTCCAGCAAGTTCTTCGTGTGGCCACCTCAATGCTGAAAACATGGTTCACCTGTAAGACGTTTTCAGGAAATAGGAAAACCAACTGGGCTGACTGGATGGTCTCAACATCACTTCCCAGGGAAAAAAAAAAAACAAAAAACCCTGAGCTTTGCAAACCAGTTGGCCTGGAGTTAATCCTGCTCTCCCCACATCTGTAAATGGAGATGATTGCTTAATGAGTTTTAAATGAGATTATACACTAAAATGTTTATTACAGGGCCCGGCACAGAATAAGATCTCGGGAACATCAGTGCTTAGGTTTTATTATTATTGTGAGAATTTCTTTTCTCTCCTTCAAGTACAGAATTTAAAACCATGATCCCCCTAAGGAGAAAGACAGCTGGTGTCAAATATGCCTCCAACAGTTTGGGGGTCTCTGGGAGGCATCTTCCACGAACGCCCCCCTTGGTACGGGTTTCGACCTCAGAGCTGCAGCCCGGGCTTTAGCCACATAAGAACAGCTTGGCTTGTTGCCTCGAAACTTATTGGCACAATAGGAGATAATGATTTCCCTGTACACACTCCCTCAGAGCAGTTATTGTTGAAGTATTTCCCCTATTCCTCCTTCACCGGAAAACAATACCTTATAGAAATCAGCTGAGGAAGACACTAACAGCAACTTCAGAAGTGCAGCTTTCGCACTGCCCTGACTTGGCAAGGAAGCCTGTTCGAGCAGTTCACCTCAGACCCAGGAACAGAATGTGACAAAATGAGTCCCTGGGGACTGATGCGGGCACCAAACACTTGGCAGCTTTGGGGCCAGCAGGGCCAGCGATAAGAGATTGGTTTCCTCAGTTGATGTCCCATATGGACTGTTTGCCAGCCCCAGAAGGTCAAAGCCATGCTATGAAAATAAGGTTGTTTTTTTTTTTTCTCCTTTTCTACTCACCCTTCATGCCTTCCACGATATTTCTTCTCTGTCCCATGGGAAATCTGTGTCTTTGTGGGATCTGTCCTCTGCCCTTCTTTTGTGAGCATACCAAGGCAAAGATCCATTTAATTTTCAGAAACTGTGTCCGTCAATAAATTGCTTTTGCTGTGTCTTGGAGGGGGCGCTGCCACTGTTCCCCCTGCGCAGACGTTCCTTGTGGATGGGAAGCATTTCTCATTATCTGTCTTGACCTCTTGTCCAATCTTCTTTTCATACTCTCCGTGGGCTTTTCTTATCGTGGTCTGCACTCCCTCCACCTCATTCTGCAATCGGCAGCATCCTTCTTAGCACCTGGCATTGAATCCCTCATCTCTGTCCTCTGTTGTAACCTTGATTATCCTCCCTCATCGTCCACCAGAGCCTCTTAAATTGGGAATGTCATCCTCGCTGTCACCAAACCCAGCACTTCAGCTAGTTTGCGTCTAAATCCTCCCACCTCACCTTCTAAGGAGATCAAGTGTGAGAAATTGATGGGTTCTATCTCTCCACTGCACAAGCATTTATTGAGCACCTCCTGTGTGCCAGCACTGTTCTAGATAAACAAGACAGATATGCTCCCTGTCCTTGTGGGGCTTACAGTTAAGAGAACAAGAAAGAGATAGGCAAGCAGACGATGCCAAGCGATGAGCCCAAAGAGCCCAGACCATCACAACAAACTCACCACGCAGCTATGTGGATATTTGAAGTCTTTGAGGGTCACAAAGCACTACGCTCCATCCGCCGGATACAACATCAACCCCTGGCTCAAGGCGGTATAGATTTCCACATTAGAAAGAATGCATTTCCACAGTGCATTTCTTTCAATGACAGATCTGGAAGGCGAGATTTTTAGCACTTGCCGTGATAAAAGAAGTACTGGGTAAAAATCAGTGCCATGCTTGATCTGATTCTACGGTTTAAGAAAGTAGACAGTGTCCAACAGCTCTGTACATCCATGAGTAGGTCATTGTGGTTATTTAAGAATGAATTTTAAATACTTCTGTTCCTTCCATTTGTGAGAGTTATTTTTCAAATGCCTACTAAGTTATTAGGGTATCGGTCCTGACGCTACACTGTTCAGACCTAACTACTCAATCAGAATAATTGCTGGGGATTCCTCCTGACCTCGAAGCTTGTGAAAAATTTACAGAGACACTAAGAGCACCATGACAGAGAAAGTTGGGGAACCTCTGGTCTAAGCCGAGACCTGAAGGATGATTTGTTAGTTGGACTGAGAGGAGAGAATGTTCCAGGCCAAGTAACGTGATACCCAAGGCCCAGATATGCAAGAGAACAGGGTGAGCTGGGGAACTGCAAATTGTATAGAATGTCCTGGATTCTTGCCCCTGGCCCCAACTCCCGGTAAGTGACCCCTTCCAACCACTGCTGGCCCCACGCCCACTCACTTACACATTTGCACCTCCTCCCCTTCCCAAGTTCCTGCCCCACAGTCTCCCCTCCTTCCATGGCCTGGGATCACACCCGAGCAGGGAGAATCATCACCTAAAGATGTGAAAAGGCCACCAGAGCGGGGCCAGGCAGATGGCTGCCCCAGGAGGGGCTGGTGGCAGGCAGGAGTCGGGGTGTTGGCAGCCCACATGGCAGGCTGGCAGCAGGTGACGGACAGCCAGCCAGGGAGAGGCTGGATTTGAGACAGGGCTCCAGTCCCTGGAAGGAACCGAGGCCCCGAGCAGGAAACCGAGCAGGGACAAAGTTCGCAGAAATGGGGCACAGGGTGGAGGTTCAGTGACAAAGAACAAAGTAGGAGCCCAGTTACAAGAACAGGCACCAGAGCCGCAAGGGCCCAGCTGAGAGGAAGCGGTCCGTTTATAACAGAGGAAAATCAGAAACAATGCTCAGGTCCAGAAGTAAATAAATTCTGGTAAAATGACACTGTGGAGTAATGTGGGCAGTGAAAATAAAAAGCATGTTCCGTAAGACCATGTGAAGATAGAGGGGCAAGCTTCTTAAATCATGTATGCTAGCAAGCTGCGACATTAAGTTGCACCCTAAATTGTAAAATAAAATGCCTGTCTGGTGTATACAGTTAGAAGCAGAAGTGAGAAAAGAGGGAATTGAACAGTGGCTGGAAGGAGATCTAAACAAACGTATCTAAGTGGGCAGAGTGTCACTGATACTCCTTTTCCTTTTGTCTATTCTTCCATATTTTCCAAATTTTCTAAAGTTAAAAAAAAAAAGATCACTTTGGTTTCTTTAATACAAGAAAAGAAAAACAAAAGCTGCTTAGAGTCATAATCTTTCCCAATGCAGACCAAAGCCATAGGAGAAATTGATCTCTGCAAATGGGTTGGTTCCCCATGCATATATGGAAAGCCAACAGTTAGAAGGTAGGAGGTGGGGCTACTCGAATGTTTGATATAACACCAAGGCCAGTTTGGAATTAGGAAGGATAAAGAACAAAAGACCAACAACCCAGGTACCCGGCTGCCTCCACCTCATCCGTGTTTCCCTCCCCTTCACTTCTGCGCATGGCCAGGTGTTATTTCTCTTCCCGGTTGCACCTACTGCTCAAACTGCCTCTGAAGCCCTGGGTGTCCGTGAGGTCGGAAGCTGCATCAGGACTCCACTGTTGGGGCAATGCCAGAATATGGGGTCTGGGAGCAGTCCTGGGTCTAGGGAGAAATAATAATATCAGCCCTACTGGGTTACTGTGAGCTTTAAATGGGATAAATCTGCCTGGCAATGTTTCGTAAACTAAAGTACCATGCATGTATCAAATGCACTGTTTACTAACTGCTAGTTAGAGGTTCTACTAACACAACAAAATTAATTTCTGAAGCGTATTAGAGATCTCACAAACTCCTTAAAACACACCATCTTTACTCACTGCAGTTAAGCCTCTGTATTTGCAGGAAATACAGAGACAGACCTCGTGGCTCTGATCTTCATGGAGAAAATGCAAACAAATGCCTCTTCTGTCTCCACTAGAGAAGTTCCACAATTAAAGTCCCAAGACTAGAAGGCTATAAGGGAGCTAGAGAAAAACTCATGAGGAAAGTCCTTGGTCACTTTGCTTGGCATCCAATACTTCTAGCTAAGGCATCAATACATCACTGCTTTCCAATGATCTTAATCTTAATCGGAGCCCCGGGTCATGACCTAGGAAATACTGAACTCACGATTAATTGAAAAGATCAGGTCTAAGATGACCCCTTCTTTCAGAGATCCTAAGACGTCCCATAGAAGACCATCAAATATTCTCTCACTGAATACAGAGATTTTATGTTGAAAGATAAATGAATTAATAGATGAATAAATGAATGAATGATGGGGAAATGAAGACAGGAAGTTTCATTTGGAGGAAGAATTTTTCTCTAGTCCCTTAGGAACCAAAAAATGAAAAGGATATGGCCATTTGAACTACCAAGGAAGCAGAGAGAGTGGACAGAATCCAATATGGGGGCTTGGAGTCCTGAGAATACCTTCAGAGAAACCATTAAGTTCTGAAAACCATGAAGCTTCCCATCCAAGGAACTGCACCCCCAGAGAGCCACAGGAGGTACTGAATAAAACTGTCCCTACCATGACAGACCCGAGCCTCTGCTCCATCCTCCTTCCTGCCCTTTTTTCCCTGGAGAACCCCAATACCAGGCTCTTTCCTCAAACTGCAGCCTGTCAGGTTTGGGCTCTCGCCTAAGCCAGCCTCCTGCCCAATCTCCTTCTGCTCCTGCCTTTGCTGCGTGCTCAGTCACTGCCTGGCCCCAGGACACCCCATGCTGCCAGCCCAGAGCCCAGGCCTGCCGCCCCAGCCCCAGGCCAGGCGTGGGGGCAGCCGAAGCTCAACGGCTCCAGCTCTGGAGGGAGGGGAGCTCCCTTCTCCATCAGTGCTGAGAAGTCAAGGTCCCGGGGCCCATGGCCATCTTCTTAGTCCTTGACTCTCTGAGACCTTTTCATGTGTCCTTAAGGACTTTTTAAAAACAAACATATTCGAATCAAACGGAGAAACATATGAACCCACCTCCTTGAACTTAATTCATTTGGACTGAATCGGAGTTTTGTTTGGGAGAAAGAAAAATCAACTCATTCTGTGGAGTTTTCCACCTGTTTCTGAAAACCCTGAATCTGGCCCCGTGCCAGGGTGCGAGGGCTCAGGAGGCATTGGTCTTCTCTCGCTGTTTCTTTGTTCTTACCTCGTAATTTCCTTCCATCTCATAAAGCACTGCCTCACCTGAGTGCTTCATAGGCAAGGCATGCTGCCTCACCCTCCCAGCCAGCCTGGGAGGCCACGAATCTTCCCCTGGCTCCCCACAAAACCAGCCAATAGGTGGGGCCATGGAATACCCTACCACCAATTCATTTCTTTCTTCATTCATTCATTCACTTAACAAACATTACTGACTAACTAGTATGCCCCAGCCATTATATTTGAGACTCTCTCATCAAGGAAAATCATCTTATTTTTGATTATTTGATTGTTTCTTTTACATGTATAAGAAAATCAAGTTAAAATTCTAGTGTGTATCTTGTTAGTGGGGATTGAAGGATGGTTCCCAATGATGTTATGTGGGAATGAAGAAGGGTAAGTTCTTGCTTTGCCACCTCCTAAAACAGATACCTACCTCTCTCATCATTTTGGGCCTCGTAGGGAAGAAAGGAAAGGCAAGGAGGAGACGCAAGTGTTCCAAGTAGGCTCAAAGGGATTCAAGTGTACACTACCATAGCTCTGGGAAGAAAAACAACTTATCTTCCCAGAAAGGAATCACCGAAATGAGAACGGTACCTCTTGCCTCTATGTCTGTTTAATAAGTGATTTTCATGAAGGCAAAAGGGTTGTGGAGAGGGACCTGCTGGATCCTGCTGTGCTATGTGGACCATCCTGAGTTTCTGCCCCAGCTAGAAAGGAGCGTCTGACATGTGGCTGAGCATCCTTCATCCCCACACTGTATTCCTAAGCACCTATGCCAGTTCAGGGCTTCCCCAGACTCTGCTGCGAAGAGGAGGCATTTGAGAGGGGAGAAGAAGCAGACGATTCTGATCTGTTCTGTGAGTCACAGCTGCTTCCTCTCCCACGCCCTTCAAGTCCACATTTGAGTTAAGAAACGCCACAATTGGTACAAATGACAGATTTGAGGGGAAAAAGTAATAATGCAAAACCGCCAGCTAGAACAGATTTTCCTGTGATTGAAGATGGCAGTAATAAGACAAAAGACAGATTTTTGCCTTCAAGAAACTCTCCCTTCATCGCAGCCAAAGCAACACAAAATTCAAGGCAAACATTCCATTATTTTCCCCCTACTGTTTGGAAATATGGAAAAAGAAAATCTTGCCATGATTTTTTTTCCCTAGTTCTACCAGAAGTGACACATTTTTTTTCCTCCAGCATTAACAAATGACGGCATACGATTCTTCTGGTGCTTGGAACGGAGGACAGACCCAGCGAAGAAAAGAGCCTGGATGGGAGACAGTCTGCAGGAAATTGTAAAGCTGCTAAGAAAACAGAGGCCCCCTCAACAGGCTGTCTTCACAGCATTAGTCTTTTTGAATATGATGAAAATATTATCTGCCTTATTGATCACCAGCTCCCTAAATAGAACAGCGTTGTTTATAACAAATGCAACCAGCGAACATAAATGTGCAAAACAATAACTCAGCTGCCCTCATATCCTTGCTTCGCATCCACTGCCAAACAGCAAGCACGGAGGACAAAAACCCACGCATTTTGTTCATACGGAACTTGGGGAATCGTAAGAATCTAAAAAGGTCACAAGATTCTACTAAATGTAAAACACAGTCTGTTTTGAAGGCTTGAAATAGAGTCCCCAAATTGGTTTTTCCCACAAGAGTACTCATTTTTATTTTCTAATCTTTTGGTTTCCTTAACTGTTGATTGCCAACGTTGAATGGGGACATTGGGGATCATTTAGTGTGATCCACCCATTTTATAGGCAGGACAACTGAAGCCTCAAAGAAAGGAAGTGACTTTCTCAAGGTCACATAGATAGCCAGTTACAGAGCTGGGAATCTGATTTAGACATAAGTCTAGATGGCTCAATGCCCTGGTTAGGTGAGTTAAAAGCCAGTTCAATTCTGCGGTGGGCTGAGTGGCTCTGCACAACAAGAGTTCTATTTGTTAACAAGACGTTGTGCACCCATTAAGCTGGCTGGTGACTTCCAACATACACACTGTTGGACTGTGTGACTTCCTTAGCTGCCTCTCCCATGTCCCCATCCATTTCTAGGGAACACAGAAGACAGGTCGTAATGATACCTGTAGCTCTGAAGGACGAAGGTACACTTCATCATAGATATTCTCCCGACCCAGGTAACATTGTGCTTCTAGAAGGTTTTCGCTTGTTTCATCCTGGGACAAGTTATCACTCCATGCCAGTTTTATTTAAAAACAACAACGACAAAGCCCTTGAGACTGAAAGGTCACTTCGTAAAGGCTAACTTCCTTTTAGAACTGGGCTGATAGTCATTACACATCAGCCCATCTGTGACTTAGCAGGGCAGGCACTAAGCACCTCTTGAAACGCTCTGTAGGTTTGCCTGCCCCGACCCTGTTCTTTTGTTTTCACACTGCTCATTCCTACATTGTTCTATAAGTGTATTTCCTAATTAACAACAAAGTAATTGGGACCTTCAGCCAAAGCAGCTCTGGCTTCTCCGTATTGAGCAGGTTCAGGTGAAACAGACAAGTGAGCTTCTGAAACGTGTAGAAGTCCGAGCTGCCTCCATCACCCAGAGCGGGTCCCAGCCTGCTGCTGCCCCTCTGAGTGACTTATTCACGCAGCCTCTCTGTTTTACCGTTTCTTCTTGCTAGCTCCTCCGAAATGGACTGTCCTGCCATACTTGCTGTGTTTACCCCTCTCTTGTCAAATCCCTTCTTTGTGGTTTCCACAATGCTCTCCTCTGGTCCCCTTGCCCAACCTGTTTCCTTTTTCTTCTTTGAATCTTCTCCCTCTGGATGCCCTGAAAGATTTCTTCTCCCAGACGTGGCCTTGGCTCCACTTCTCTCACCCCTTCGCTGGCTGATGTGGCCCAAACCTGTCTCACACCTGAGCACCAACCCGCATCTCTTCATGCCTTTTGAAGGATATTGCTTGGATAGTCAAATATCAGTTTTACGTTTCCTTAACTAGAAGAAAATGCAGGTGAATTATTTATCTGTTTTCTACAGCTATACATGGGAAAGAACTTTCTAAACCTAAAAGTAATGGAAGAAACCACAAAGGAAAAAATAGATTTAATCATAAAATATTTAAACATCTGTGTATTAAAGAAAAAATAAATGTGTTTCCATTCCCTTGTTCAGATATGCCATCCTCCTTGGCTCTCAGTCTGTCTCGCCTCTAATCAGTAACCTGGTTTTTAAACTGTCGGTTCTGACATCGGCTTTGACTCCACTTCAAGCAATGTTCCTGCCCAGCCGCCATCACCGTGCTCTGTCCACATGGCCACCCCGGTTGACAGCGACAAGGTGTCAAACTCAAAGTACATCCTCTTCCTTGGGAACTCTCCCATTGTTTTACTCAGGGTGTATCTCAGTATTTGAGTTCACAAGGGCAAAATTGTGTCTTTGGCTCTCGGCATGGTGCTGGATGTGAGAAAGATTTGCTAAATGATTGACAGAACAAGAGAAGGACAATTAAGAGGCCAAGCAAGAGGAAAATAATTTAAGGATTTGAATTCTTCAGAAGTAAGGTTTTATGACCAGCTATCAATTTGCAGTGCTTATGATCAGCCAAAATAATGTAAAAAGATCAAACTGTGAGTGATGGAAAAGCCTACCATCTGAGCAACAGGGTGTTCTCACCCGAGGGGCCCCTCCTGGACAAAGGGGACATGTGTTGATACACTTGCATACAGTGAACAGCTGGCCCTTCGTTCCATCGGGGCCAAACTTACATAAAACCAGTTCTTTCAGTGGCTGGTTTTACTCTGCTCTCTTCCCCAACTGGACCTCATTTACAAGGCTGGTGGAGAAAGCCCTTCGAGGATGGGAAGACGACCACCTCTCGCTGGGCTCCTGGGGCACAGGAGCCTGTGTGGCCACTCGACCACCAGGCAGGGAAGCCCCTTCGACACTGACTCCCAGCAGCCCCCGGGACAGCCGCCGAGCTGTCACCCAGACCATGACCGAGGAGGGACAGAAAATTCGTGATTCCTTTTTAACTAAGTTGCCCTAAGCCTCCCCATCCCCTCTTCATCGCTTCTCTGAATAGGCAGGGCTGTCCAGTTTTCTTAGCGGTACTGTATGCATCCCTCCGATCAAGCCAGCCTTGGCCAGTTCCTACCATTTCCATGACAAGGACACTCTTAAACTACCTGGCATTCATAATCAGTTCACCTCCTACAATGATTTTCCCGTGTCCTTTTCTCTCTACACTTCTGCTTTTCTTTCCAGTATTTAAAATACAACAAAATAAAACAAAAAAGAAAAAAGAAAGAAAATAAATCCTTCCATTTAGCACGATCTGGGGGGCACGGGGCATTTCACTACGTCATTCAGGGATCACTGTGAAAGGTGGAAGTTCCCACTAGGATAAGGCACACACAGTCTCAGATGTTACTTTATTTTTTTTTTATTGAAGTATAGTTGATTTACAATATTGTGTTAGTTTCAAGTATACAGCAGAGTGATGCAGTTGTACATATAGATATCTATATTCTTTTTTCAATTCTTTTCCATTATAGTTTATTATACGACATTGAATATAGTCCCTTGTGCTGTACAGTAAATCCTTGTTGTTTATCTGTTTTATATACGGCAGTATGCATCTGTTAGCCTTATACTCCCAACTTATCCCACCTCACCCAATTTCGGATGTTTTAGGATGTTTCAGATGAAATTACTACTTTGGCAGATCAAAAGTGGTTGAATAGTAAGATTGCCCCACGGTTCAACATCCTATTACAAGCACTCGGTTCAAATTTGGCTTCACTATGACCCCTCAGGTAAAGGCTTTGTGTACGTCCAGCAAAAAAGACAGCAGAACTGTGGCACGATGTCCTGAACAAGGCACAAATTGAGGGGCTGGCAGGATAAAGCCATAGGTTTCTGAAAGCCGCTGAGGAGAGTGTCGGGGGACTGATGGTCTGTGTCCCGGCCACTTGTGGTCAGGAAGGGGACACCTGTGTGCCTGTCTGCTCCTTTCTCCTGCCTGCCCTTTGCAGAGGAAACACAGCTGTAATGTCCTCTCACCACAACAATGAGGAGAAATGGGCCCAGAGGCTGTTCTGTCACCTTTTCCTCTGCCCTGATGCCCTGCTGGGGGCTGGAGAGCGAGTATCCACTGTGTTTTGGAGGCTGCAAGAGGAAGTCGCTGTCGTTAACCCAAAGTGGGTCATTCCTTCCAGGGTACAATGGTTGGAGGTGGAAATTTTAGCAGGAAAGCCAGAGGAGTTCTTTGGCCCACGCACTTGTGTCTGGGTCTGTGGCTGAGGTAGCAGGCGTACGTTCGTGTCACCATTTGTAATACAGATCACAGTGGCGTCCAACCCTTGAAAGTGGAAGGCGAAAAGACAGGCAGAGTCTGGGAACTGGTGTCGGAGGTGCCGTCGTAGCCCCAGAACAGAGTCCAATTTTGTTTTCATAAACAGGAAATTTCTCTTCTCACAGCTTAAGAGGGGATATAAAGAACTATTGTTCTGGAAAGTCTCTCTTCCTTCTTCTAGGGGATATTTCTAACGTATCCCCCCACCTCACAAAGGCCAAGAGGACCAAGATTTTTTTTTTTTTTTCCTTTTCCAACAAAATCCAGCCTCAGGCCACTTCTCCGAGTAGAATCGGCTTCACTGTAACATCTTCTCTTCCCTCACTTCTGTGCCAGCCTTTCTCCGCCTTCCGGCACCTTATCCCTGGCCCTGCCTGGCCCTCCCCACCAGGAGGAATGCATCCTGTTTGGTCACCCACACCAAAGAGTCCCTGCCTCAATGGGTCTGCATGTTGCACTGAGAATTAAACATACACGTATCTGTATCTGGAGTTTACCTAGAACCACACTGTAGAAATAAGCACTATGCAACAGTATTGTAGGAGGTGATAATTAATGGATTATTATTGTTATGAATATGGGGTGCTATAAGCAGTCACTTCTTGAGGACTTTGATTAAAAGTCAACTCTGCATTATTGGAGGAGAAATTATAGGTGCTCTTTACCTTGGCTTTCTACAGCAGTGCTGTCAAATAGAAATACAGTTGGAGTCCTATGTAATGTTAAATTTGCTAGTAATCACATTTTTTTAAAGTAAAAAATAAAAAGATGAAATTAATGTGAATAACATATTTTATTCTACCCATGAATCAAGAATATTATCATTTCAACATAAAATCAATATAAAATTATTAATGAGATATTTTCCTTTTTTGAACCCCAGGTCTTTGAAAGCTGATGTAGAGTTTACACACACAGCACATCTCAGTTTGGATGCGAGTGTTTCAATGATTAAAATCAAATATAATCCTATTGAGGCAGGGAAGTTTTTTAATGGGGAAAAAATGGTCCTTGTTGCTTCCATTTTTAAACTTGAATTTACATTAAGTAAGTTTTAAATTCAGTTCCTTGGTCTCCCTGGTTTTGCGCAAAGTGCTCAACAGAGGAAGGTGACTAGTGGCCATTGTATTGGACTGGGGCGGTCTGAGCTGTGCACCGACTTCTTCCACTGCCCTCGTACCGTCCACCAGGCCCACAGCATGCCCTGGCCCAGCCACGCTCTCCTCACCCCCCTGCACCAGTTCTTATGCTGGGTCTTTGCTCAGATAAATTCCCTTTATCTGGAATGCCTTCCCTTCCTCTCTTTCATGGCCTCCTTCAACTCCAAACTCATCTCTGCCATGAAGACTTTTCCAGAAGCTTCCCCTTAGAACTTATTAGCATTCCCGCCAACTTGGTGTGCTCAAGGCTCTGTTACGTGCAATCCGAACTCTTTCGTATCAATTTGCTAAGTGTGTGTATGTGTCTCTGTTTGTTTGTGTTTGTGTGTGTATTCTATTTTCCTGACTTGATCATAAACCCTCAGGAGAGCATTCTTGGCTTTACAAACCATTTTCTTCTCACCCGGCCTATCACAGTAGCCTCCTAACTGGATTCCCTGCTTCCTCCCCTGGCCTCCTTGAAAATCCATCCTCCACACAGCAGCCAGAGTAACCCTGCTGAAAACACAAATGATCATATGGCTCCCCAGCTAAAAACCTAACGGTGACTTATTGTTTTCCTTAAAATGAAGTGCACGTTTCTCAGCCTGGCCTCTACAGCTTTCCTAGGGGGTCCCTGCCTGCCTCTCTGGCTTCATGGCCTCCCCCATCACTGTGCCCGGCCACACTGTCCTTCCTCCTGCTGCTTCAGCACCTCAAGTTCAAGTCCACCTCAGGGCCGGCGGCCTTGTTGGACCCTCTGTCTGTCCCGCTCGCTCCAGCCCCAGAGTGAGCTTGGCTGGTTTCCTTTTGTCACATGAGAGGCCTTGCTTGACGTCCCACTGGCCTCCACTCCCACTGCCAACCCCGGCCCCACACTCTTTCACAGCTCTGTTGGCTTTTCGTCGTCTGATCTTACAACTTTGTGGATCTTTTCTTACAATGATTTGAAATCATTGTTCATTAATTGATTGGCTCGTTTAATGTCTGTCTCTCCCCTAGAATGTAAGCAGGGAGCTCACCCCTTTTGTTCACTACTGTACTTTAGGGCCTAGAGGCTCAGCCAAATGGAAATCTTTCATTAATATTTTAAATTAATGAATGAATATAAAATCCCATATAACTCCTGCAATGATATATTGAGTGCTAAATCAGTATCACAATTCACAAAGCAGATAAAACAGTGGTTGCAAACTCAAGTCCTTATAGAGACTTGGCAGCAGTATATGAATAAAGCACAGTAGGGAGGGGTGGGGACTGTGGCCAACTGGAGAGTACCTGTTCCATTTAGAAGAGGCAAAATCTTATGAAGTGAAGTAAGTCAGACAGAGAAAGATAAATATCGTACGATATCACTATATATGGAATCTTAAAAAAGTGATACAAATTTTATTTACAAACCAGAAATAGACTCACAGACATAGAAAACAAACTATGGTTACCAAAGAGGAAAGGGGTGGGGGGATTAGAAGTTTGGGATTAACAGCTATATATTACCATATATAAAATAGATAAACAACAAGGACCTACTGTATAGTACAGGGAACTATATTCAATTTCTTTTAATAAGCTATAATGGGAAAGAATCTGAAAAGAACATATATATGTATATATGTGTAGAGCTGAATCGCTTTGCTGCACACCTGAAACTAACATGGTATCTCAACTACACGTCAATAAAAAATAAAATTTTAAAAAAGGAAAAAAAAGAGGCAAAATCACTCAGTTCAAATCATTACTGCCTCATCAGAATACAGGCCTAGTGTTACCTGAACCTCTGATTTTTCAAAAGAAGTTAGACATTCAATTTTTTTAAATAAAATGCCCTAATTATTAAAATTATAAGACTGCTGGATTTATTTAGCCTAGCAGTTTGCAACTCTGAATTCTCATTTTTATTTCTTCTTCAATTTCAATTGAACCTTTGACAAAAACAACCTGAGGCCCATAATTTTCTATTTTTCTTTTTTTTTACATTCCTCGTCTAGTGCTTTCTCCAACTCAGTAACTCAGAAGTTACTGGGGATTTTTTAGTCCAAATCCAATGACTTTTTATTTCAGTACTCATATTCTTTGATTGTGTTAGACTGCACGAATCAGTTGTGCAGTGGGTGCTGAAATGCATCACCCAAATCCCCCTTCAGAAATGAAGGTTTTATACCCCTGCGCTGCTGGGAGCATTGCCTGCAGACAACCCCGACCTCTCAGCCTCCTTTGGAGATTATCCAAGCTGAAGAGAGCTGCCTTGCCCAAGGCCATGCCCCCTTCTGGTGGGGGGCCCCATCCATTGTCAGATTGACACAGAAGTATAGAGTCCTGTCTCTCTTGCCCCGACTCAAGGAATCTCTGAAGGGGCATACCCACTTTGAGGCTCTCCATGGGGTCTGCTGAGGCCTCGGTTGTAAGGCCAGAACAGCCCAACTTCTCCCTCTACTTAACTCTGTTTCATTAGCCTCCTTTTCATCGATATCAGCACCCCCTAATAAATTCTTACACATAATCTTCATCTGAGTCTGCTCCCTGGGGACCCCAAGGAAGTGAGAATGTGGACTAGATCTCCCACCACCAGATGGCAACCGGATGGAACCCATCCCTGGTGCTGGGCAAGCAAGCACACAGCCCCTGGCACAAGGCTGCAGCGCCACCGTCAGAGCCTTCCTACATGATGAAATCAGATGATGTGCTGGTGGTGGCGGATGCGCTAGCTGGGGCCATGAATCAGGCATTCGACAAGCATGGCAGGAAACAATTAGTAGGATTATAATTTGGTGGCTCTTGGGAAGTTCAATTGAGGTTTTGAAGAAAGATAACAAAGATGGAGTGTGAGTCATTGGCACTTTGGGCTTCTTGTGGGCAAAGATGAGCAGTCAAGAAGAGGAGAAACCATCGTGGTAAGGGGAACTGACCCTACCCTCCAGGAGGAGGTCGGGCTATTGTTACAGAAAAGGGACAGAGAAGAATATGTTTAGCCCCCCAGGTGATGCCCTGGGGCTCGTCTTGGTTCTCTCTTGCCCGATTTTGACAGTAAATGAACAAGTACAGGGACACTCATCTGAAGAAAGGTGTGATGTCCAGTGGCTCGGATTCTCAGGGATAAGGCACCAGCTAAGCCAGCAAGACCAGCAGAAGTACCAGTGATGCTGAAGGGACACTAGGCTAGAGGGAACAGGGGAAAGGTGGAGTATAAGCTATGACCCCAAAACCAGCTGCAGTGGTCAGGGCTGTAATTCATCCCACTAACTGTCCTTTTCCAAGTTTTCCTCCATTAGAGATTCAATTCCCATTGAGTCCTAGAGAAGCTGCTGAAAACGTATATGCAGTGATTCTGAAGGGCACAGAGGTGGACTGTACTGGATATTGTAATTTTCTGCCCAGACTTCCCTTTGGGAATGGACTGGCCACCACCCCCACCTTCCAGCTGCCAGCAGTTTGTCCCAGGATGCAAGTCACCTCTGGGAATGGCCTCAGCTGAAGACAGGCACCTCACCCAGGGTCACACCCGCTTCCCAGGGCAGCCCACTTCCTGTGACTAACCAGCATGGGAGTATAACGGCTCAGTCCCCTCCCCTCATCAGGACATCCCTGAAGGGTCATCCCAGCTTCAGGACTCCTCTGTGTCATCAGGAGTCTCAGCTAAGATTGCATCGCAGCTCAATGTCTCCCTCTGCCTGAGCCTGCTTCTTTCTCTTTTCTTCTACTGGTGTGTTAATTCTCAAAACACTCCCTGAAAACCTCCCGGACATTCATCTTCTTCTTAGGATCTGCTCCCCAGGGATTCAACCTTTGACATGCTGACCTTTCCCCCTTGATTCTCACTGCTGCATTCCCACTACCTGTCCCATGGCCTCTACCTCCTTCCCTGGACACCCTCTTCCTCCTCCAATCCTCAAGAGTAAATGCAGCTTATCTTAGTCCCCTTTCCTTGAAAGAGAGGATAACAGTAGAGGATAACCTACCAGCAGAAGATTTACACCCACACCTGCGTAAACGGACTGCGGAGCTATCTTAGCTCTCCCACTTTTCACATTCCCTAGAAGCAACGCATTAACTGCTCTCATTTGCCAGGAAATATGACAGAGGGTAAAGTGTGTGGCAAATGGTCTTCCCAAGTCAAAAGGGTACTAGAAGTTTCTCTAAGCCTTCATAACAATTTTCATTTTGTAATGTTCTCTCCATTCATTGCTAGTCTACGTACACATACACACACACTACTCTTTTCACAAAGATAAGGCAAAAACACAATCCACAAAATATATGTGAATTCCATCTTCCTGCCCACCTTTTATCCATTGTCCAATAACCTCCAGCCTCTGGGCAGCAGGGCCAATTCCCTTTCTTCTTAGCTCACATTAATTCTTTGATCCCATATGACCAACAGAATCTTAGAAGACTAACAGATCGGTATAACATACAGGAAAATACAATGACCTGAGGGCAAAGAGACCTGGGTTTCAGGCATGGTTATGCCACTCACTAGCTATTCTTAAGCAAGCTCTTTGTTTCCCCATTTACAAAATAATAGAATAGTCCTTGGCCAACCAGCCCTCTTCCTGAGACCATCAAGAAGCTAAACTAAAAATTTACATGTGTAATGGAAAAGGATCTTAAAATATATATATATGTATGTATGTGTATAACTGAATCACTTTTCCTGTATACCTGAAACTAACATTGTAAATCAAATAAAATAAGAAAAATAAATAAATTTATATGTGGAAGTTGATAGGACATGAAGACACAGCCGTAAAGGCAAACATCCCTTTGCATTTTTCTCTTCCGAAGTCCATGCTGCCTAAAGGAAACATCTAGGTTGAAGCATAGTGCAGGTGCTATGACCAACGCAGGGATCCCAGGCCTCCTGGAAGCCCACAGATGACTCAGGTTTCTGCTCAAGGCTGCTGACCCACCAGGGAAGGAGGTCTCGGAGGCATTAAGCCTCAGCTGAGACCTCCAACTGCCTCCCTTCTCTGCTCTAAGAGGCCAAAGTTCTGCTCCTCCAACAGCTACTGCCCCGTGTTCCTGAGAGATCTGTAAGAAAGTTGCCTGCTTTTGAAATTTCCTCTCCTTCTCTTTACTTTGGGGAGTAAACTGGGAAGATCATTCTTTACAAGGCTCATCGGTGTCCCCCTCCCTGAGAGCGAGTGGGGATGACCACCTGCCATGGCTGGTCGCTAACCAAGTACAAGGACCTTCTACAGAGGAATCTGCCCTTTGCTCTTATTCCCACTGGGGAAGGAGGACCACAGGGCACTGGTGACTAGAGCCCAAGGAGATGCTGCTTTAGGACATGGGCTTGGGGAGATGCCACCACCTGCGTAGAGGAGGATTTCCCACCCTACAATCCAGCTGAGTAGAGGGCAGAATAGGACTTCCAGAGATTAGCTTGTCAGATTTTACCTTCTTGCAGGAGGATATCTAAACTCAGACAAATGGGCTTTTAATATATTCTGGATGATCTTCAGGGATGAAGTCTTCTCAAGCTCCCCAGGGTCCCTTAATCTGACGTTTGAACATTTCAAAGATCAGAAAGTTCTACCAGATAGCCAATCAAAGTCTCAGTTGCTTTACCTTAAACTCATTTAATTCATTCATTCTTTTTTTTTTTGTCAAATACTCTTAACACCTACAGTGGCCAAAGCATTAGGTGAGCTGTTTCTCTTGCAGAGTTATCAGCAGACACAAATGACGACAGTTCACCATCTACCTCATGAAAGCCCTTCATCACCCTGAAGGCATCTTTCCAGGCATCTCTGTGCCTCTTGCCCCACTCCATCTCTTGCCTTTCGTACCTTCCCAGTGTTTAGAGAGATTGACGAGGGGCCACAGCAAGCTGGATGCCACCCTTGATACTCAAAGCAGGAACCCAGGGCTGCCCACCCTCTTGTGGAGTACTGACCTATTTCTCTTTGCATCTCTGGCACCTGGCACAGATCTGGCACTCAATAAATAGCTGATATAAATAAAACAGCCTTGTTCCTCACACAGCTTCCACACCTGCTTGGGGCTTTGTCAATCCCTGGGCAGGTCCCAAGAAATATAAAGGCAAAAGGAGATCCTTAACATCAAACATCACAGACAATGGGAGAAAGGTGTGGGATACGTGAGTTATGGCCGAGGGTTTCCAGGGATACAGAGGAGTGCCTAAGAAATTGGCTTGGAAGTGAGTCACCCCCGAAGGGTTTGGAGAATTAGGGCACACAGCCAGGCTGATGGAAACAAGAGGAGCTGGCACACACTCTCCACCCGCCGCTGTCTGAAGGTGTGAGAATGTCCGCTGGGTCAACGGGGCATTGTGGGAGCCCCCCCCAGGGGGTGAGAACCGGCCATGTGACCCCTCAAGGCCATCACCAGGTCACACTACGTGTCTCGCAGCACCCAAGTCCCTGGCATCTGTATCACCCACTTCCTGGTTTTAAGGCCCAAGGAGGTGGGAGGGGAGGTGAGAGCCACAACGCCAGAGGATTGAGTGCCCAGAGCCTCAGAAGGATGGTGGCCTTCCCCTCATCTGTCTCACTCTGTTAAGTTGAGTCTCTTCCCTCACTTTGCTAATAATGTAAAGTATCAGCTAAAAATTGCAATGCATGCATTTCATTTGAGTTTTATTGCCCTAACAGACAGCATTAGATTACAAAAGAGGACATTTTTCTTCTCAGTTTTAGCTTATTCTGATGATTTATGATTAGATGCAGCAAGAGTTCATAAACTTCCCTGACCTGCTGACAGGTTTTACAGGCTCCCAGATTTATTTCCATCTCAAACTTAACAGCTTTCATGTGACTGATATTCCCAGCGTCGCGGCGTGGCCGAGCCAGGGGCTGAGAGAGCGCCTCTAATCTCCATGTTACTAATTTAAATGAAGTCTTGGTCTGTTGTTTAAAAAAGACATCAGTCATCCTGGGGAGGTTTACAGATCCTCTTGTAATGTAATGTCAGCCCCTTCTGAGATATGAGGTTTATAAAGCCTCACGATGTTGAGTGTCGGCAGACATGCCAAGGTCACTGTGGATGGCCAAGGGGAGGGGAGGGGGAAGCACTTCGGAGCAGGAGCGAAGAATTCCAAAGAAAGAGTGTTCTCCTGGGGAGACAGGATGTGGCTATCAAGAAAGGAACCCGAGGCTGGGGTCTGGGGGAGACGGGAGAGAGGAAGGTGGAGTCTCGTCTGGATGGCAGGATCCCTTGCTCTCCATTCAGCACAACCCCTGTCTCTCTGAGGTTGAGGAGCCCTGAGAAAACGCAGCCCCTGGTCCCCATCTGAAGATCACCCTGGGCTCTTTGTTCACCTGGGACCCTCTGCACAGGGCACACTGAGCTGTGCCCTGCATCTGGGCAGAGAGACCCAGAAAAGTCTGCTTCTCTCTCCACCTACAGACAGTCTCCTGGGCTTGCTTGGGAAATCTCAGGAAGGCACGCTGGCCAGCTCTGGGAGGCCCCCCAGAGGTTGGGGGTGGAGGCGGAGAGGGGCAGGGCTCCATCGGGGGACTGAGGTGGAGCTGGGAGAAGACGGATTCCTTGTGCCAGCCCAGACTGTTCTCACACATTCACACGCCCGGGTGTCTGAAGGTCACTTACAATCAGACCTTCACTGGGCAGGAGTTGCCTTTGTGTTATTTGAAGATCAGATAAGAAGTGACAAGCAGCAGTAAGCTCTGGCTCCCTGGGGAAACGGCTGAGGCCCACAGGCTGAGGGCCTGGGGGCTGGGGGCACTTCTCATCCCCCTGGGGGAAGAGGGAGGTGTGGAATCGATGCTTGGCCCAAGCACTCTCTTGTCAGAAGTGGAGAAAGGCCAGCCCTGTGTATCTCTGAAGGCTCAGGTTCCGCGGAGGGGAAGTCTGCATGATGAACACTCACCATTCGCAGCCCTGGGCCAACAGGGGCAAGGGGAAGGAGAGCAGGGGACACGACTGTTCCCGCTGACGTTCACCCCGCGCTAACTCTCTGCCAGGCTCTGGGCAGGCTCTCAATCAATCTTCACGCCGTTGACAACTGAGGAGGGTGAATGAAGTGAATGTTATTAGTGCCATTTTACAGATGAGGAAGCAGGGCTTAGGGTACTACAGAACTAGCCCAAGACCTCACAGTAATTCGTGGAGTTGAAGGTCTGATTCTAATGTCTACTTCCTTACCCACCACATTCTAATACCAACTAAGAAGACTGCTAATAATAATAATAATAATAATAATAATAATAAAAATAATAAAACAAATATCAAGCCTCTGTTTGTTTGTCTTTAATTCTTTGCAATCCAGACAACTGACCATTTGCTCTTGCCCTGGAGAGAAACCGAGAAACAATGGTTGATTTCAGTGTTTCTCAAAGTGAGGCTCAGAGCCCGCCACCCTCATGGGCTATACCCGGGATGCCAATCAAATGCAGTTTCCTGGTGGGAGCCCTTCCAAGTTCTGTGTATCAACACGTGCTGGGGAGATTCGCAGGCACAGAACATTTGAGAACCACGCACCTTTTCAAAGCCTGCAGTTGGCGTCCTGGAGGACTTCAGCAGGAAGGGAAATTACAGTTTCCCAGCAATTCCTGACTTCTCTCCTCAAAAGGCAGCCTCTCTATTTGTTTGACATGAATTCCTAGGGCACAGAATTAGGAAAAAAATTAGCCTAAACATACATTTCAAAGTCACTTCAGAAAGGTTTGGATATTATCCCCATTCCTTGTCAGTTATCCCTTCACCTAGAGCCTCCATAGATAATGGTGGTAGAGAAACAGCTGGACGAGCCAGATGTTGGCATTTGTTAACTACAGCCACTTCCCTGGTAGAATACCAGATGTCTCTGTTTGGGGGCATTTTCTCTGCAAAATCTGGTGAACCACACAGCACATTTTCTCAAAGAGTGTCCTAGGGACCACCAGCCACCCAAACGTCTGAGGTGCCTGTTAAAAAATGCAGATTCCCAAGCTCTCTTCCAGGCCTGCTGAAGTGGACACTCTGGGGCATGGGGTCCTGGAATTCTGCATTTTTTAACAAACTCCCTGGATGATTCATACATGCACTCAGACACGGGAATATACCTGGTATGCATGGGAAAAGAACCTGGGCTTCACAGTCAGAGGGACCTCAGCTCAGAACTAAGCTCTGCCGTCCAATCCTCAGACGCTATTTCCTGGAATGCAAAATGCTGCAGCCCCTTGGAAAGTCAGCTTGACAGTTTCTTGTAAAATTAAACACACACTTACTACACAAGCCAACAATTCCACTCCCAGGAAGTCACCCAAGAGAAATGAAAACAGGTTCACGCACAAACCTGCACACAAATGTTCAGAGCAGCATTATTTGCAGTAGCCCCAGATCTGGAACAGCCCAAAGCCCATCCCCCGGTGAATGAATGAACAAATGAGGACCGTCCACACTGTGGAATGCTCCTCAACAACCAAACCCAACAAACTGGTGATACAAAAGGGCAAATCTCAAAACCATATGCTAAGTGGAAAAAAATCCAGATGTGAATGACTACATACTGTCTAATTCTTTTCAAATGAAATTCTAGAGAAAGCAAAAGTAATCTGTAGTGACAGAAAGCAGATCACTGGAGGCCTAAGCCCAGAGTGGGGGAACTAATTGCAAAGGGCCACGAGGGATTTTGGGGGGTGATGAAAATGTCCTGTATCTTGATTTCGGAGGCGTTATACAGGTGAGTGTCTCTCTTGAAACTCACCAGCCTCTACATTTAAAGTGGGTGCATTTTATCGTATGTGAATTTATAACTCAATAAAACTGATGTTATATATATTTTTAAAGTTCAGAAAAGCCCCACCATTTATGAACTATGTGACCTTGACCAAATTACTTAACTTCCTTGTTCCCTTCTCTTCATCCCAATCCAAAGTAGTTTGCAATATTCCATTGTGCCTGTCCCCCAAAACCACCCTTCCTACTTTAAAACTCTAGAAGCCCCATTGATTATATAAAGTTGTCATTTAAAATAAGTAGATGCGTGTCATGGTTCAAATGGTTAGATCAATTTTTAAATGTTCTTGGTGATTTAAGGACGTGTGTCACCATCAGTAATGTGATCCTGGCTGGTGAAGGTTAGCTGTAGTGTTCATGAGGTCAGGAAAGATTTTAGGTGCTTTTGGCCAATAGTAGATGGAAGCCATGTTAGCTTGGGTTTCATTTTTGGCTTGACTGGAGGATTCCAAAGCCACTGGAGAACAAGATTGGTGTGTCCAGGGACTCACATATTTATGGATAGTGCATTATAGCCCAGAAGAATTAAGCCATTTACCCAAAACACCCATGTGGGTGGCACCCTATGTGGGAAAGAGGGGCCCCTGTTACCTTTCACCCTCATTCATGAACTGGAACCCTGGGCTGCAAGACTGAACAATAGAATACAAAGAAACTATAAAGGACTAAAAAGAACTGTGTGTATGCCCACTTGGGTGGTTTATGAGCAATAAGATACAAAAAGACCAAAACCCAACTGCCACTTCTGAGGTGTCACACAGGGCTCTGGGCATGATCCCTGCACACAACACCACCAAGAGGGTGGGCAGACCACCGAAGCCACCCCTCCAACACTACCCCGGACCCACCCGTACGCTCACCCCATTTATGGGACCATCCCCTCTCCCATCAAAGAGCGAACAAGGGCACCTGTTATTTGTTTTCACTCCCTCTTGTTTCAGCATGAGTTTCAGTTGCCTGAATTTCTCATCTGGCCTCTTAACAACTTCTGTTGATTAAGGAGGTCAAGAACCCTAGCTAGTAACAAATACTTTCTCATTTAGCACATATTTAGAATATATGCCAGACACAGAGGACAGCCATTGGGTGCTCAAACATGAATTTGAAATATATATATATATTTCCTGCTCTTCAAGAACTTGAAGCATATTCAGAACACAGATACATAAAAAAATAACTAAATAAATAAAAGCAACACTTTGTAATGCAACGATACAGGCGGATACACAAGGCTGTGGGTTACAGAGGAAGCCACCACCAGTTCTCGCTGAAGTGATGATTAGAAATGCAGCAGACAGAGAAAGGGGGAAAGACGCTTTCTGAGCCCAGGGAATAGCATGTGGAACAGCATAGGAGACTGAAAAGACCTGGAAAAGCCGGATCCAGCCAGGGAATGCAAAAGATGAGCAGTGGGAGTGAAGACTGGAATAGACCACAGTAGGTAAAAGCCTTGTATGAGGGTGGAGGACACTCATTACTGGGAGCCACTCCATTCCCCCATGCTGTCCAGAGCAGCTTTTAAGTGCTCACACTTGCACTCTTCCCTAAAGGTTGTCCTTGGCTGATTGGTGCCATGTCATCTACTGATGCTTGGGAGTTTAGATGCCCCCACCTCCTGGAGACCTTGGGGCAGCCAACCTGCCTTGCCTCTGGGCAGGATAACCTCCTCCGTGGGCAGGTCTTACTCAGGAGCGCCCCCTGGGATCAGACCAGGGTAGCACAGCTTCTGAAACATATGGCTTCTCCGGCACTATGGTGCTTCCCCCACCCCCTTACAGGCCTCTTCTGTGAGCTCTTCCTCAACAAAGCACTTGAGTGCTGCTTCAAGGAAACTCAACCTAAGAAATCAAGCCAAGAAGCCAAGGTTTCGGTCTCTGAGCAAAACTGCACAGCACTTGCAAATTTGCCCCTGGCCTCACCTCCAAGTGTTTGCTGTATGGCCGTCTGCCTCTGTTTCCTGTTTGTGATTTTCTTTCATTTTTCCCTCAGTTGTGCCCCCTGCGGACCCCACCATGGAGCAAAAGTAAGAACTTCTATGAAATGAGTCACCTCCACTTTAGAACGTGGTTTTCCGAGTGCCATCTCTCTGTGGACAGATCTACCTCTCAGCTGCAAGGTGCTCTAGACACCACCCTTTGCTGCTTCTCTCCCCTGCCTCCTAACCCCTCAGCTCCCGGCTCCACCTCTGATCATTTCGTGTGCAGGGGTCCTGCCCCTCCATTGCTGTGTGTCTCCGCCCCACCCACAGTGCAGAGCTTGAGACCCATCTGGTCATCCACTTTACCCAATTCTCCTGCTCTCCTCTAAATGGCTTCTCCTTGGCCCTTTCTAAAGCAGATCTCTGGCCACATCCCTCAAGAACCTCTGCTGGCTCCCTACTGCCATCAGAATAAGATGACTTAGTCCCTTTTCAATCTTGCCAGAGTTTATCTTTCCAGACTCTCCCCGACTATCTCCTGATACAAGCCATTGAGTAGAGGCATAGGGGTGAGGAAAGTCCGGGGATGTAGTAGCTATGTCCTCTTGGACCAATCACTGACACTTTGCATAATTCGGTATACTTATCTATAAATTGGAAATGAAATTTCTATCTTTGGTAGTTTCTAAGGATGAACAAGAATAGAAATAAATGGCTAAGTCAATTTAAAGTACTTGACAGGCTGTATGCCAGCCAAACAACACTACTTGTTACTCAGTAAACACCATCTAGACCTTCCTAGCTCTGCATTTTCCCTCAAGCTGCTCTCCTGACCTGGGACAATTGTGGCAGGCAAAGTACCTCCAAAAGCAACCCCTCAATAACAGATTAATATCCCAAATATATAAAGAACCCGAACAATTTAATGGAAAAAAAAAAACCCTCCCAATTTGATTAAAAAATAGGCAGAAGATCTGAATAGACATTTTCCAAAGAAGACTTACACATGGCCAACAGGTACATGAAAAGGTGCTGGACATCACTAATCATCAGGGAAACGGAAATCAAAGCCACAGTGAGATATCACCTCACACTTGTCAAAATGGCGGTTTTCAAAAAGGCAAGCAATAACAAGTGTCAGTGAAGATGTGGAGAAAAGGGAGAAAACCCTAGTTGTTGGGAATATAAATTGGTACAGCCACTATGGAGAACAGTATGGAGTCTCCTCAAACAATAAAAATAGAACTACCATATGGTCCAGCAATTCCACCTCTGGGTATTTAGCCAAAAGAAACAAAACACTAACTTAAAAAATATATCTGCACTCCCATGTCCACTGCAGCAGCCTTGTTTACAATAGCCAAGATATGGAGGCAACCTAAGTGTCCCTTGGTAGATAAATGGGAGAAGGAAAGTGGTGTGTACATATACAATGGAATATTATTTAGCCATAAAGAAGATGAATCTCACCATTTGCAACAACATGGATGGACCTGGAGGGCATTATGCTAAATAAGTTAGACAGAGATGGACACATGCCATATGCGCTCACTTATATGTGGAAACTAAAGGAAAAAAAGGCCAAACTCATAGACGCAGAGAACAGACTAGTGGTTGCCAGAGGCGGGGGGTTGGGGGGAGGAGGAGGCAAAATGGGTGAAAGTGGTCAAAAGGTACGAACTTCCGGTTAAAAAATAAATACGTCATGGGGGGTGTAATGTAGAGCAGGTGGATAGACTCTGACTGGCAACTAAGGAAAAATGCAACAGTGAAATGTCATTTTAATGACAGCCAGGGTGGGGTGGGGAGTGGTTGAAGGAGGAGGGGGAGGGGGGCAGCTGAGAAGAGCAGAAGTGGACGCCTTGAGGCCACTTCTCTTTCAAAGGGTGACAGCTGACCTGCCATTGGTGCTTTGGGGCTGTGAGCAGAAATCAAAGGCTGCTAGTGCAGACTGGGTTCCCCAGGCCCACATTGTCGCCATGCCCCGCCTTGGGAAGTGAGGCCAGGCATATCTGTGAGCAGGTCCCACTCACCCCACCCCACCCCACCCTTCAGCAAGTCCTCATCCAACCTACCCCCGAGGGGCTGACAACCCATTTCCATCTTGGGGACAATGGTTTCCAGAAACACTCTTGGGAAACACATCTTGCAACCTGTACGTCCTTGCATCTAACTGCAAGTTGAGTCCATTTCTTCTTAATTTTCCCTAGATGGGAAGGTGAGGACAGAATTAAAGATCAGTGCCATCCTACTGAGCTTGGTGCCAAATTCTGGCAAAACTGTCCACTGACAGGGCACAGGCTGCATAGGGCTTCTGCAGTGCACATCCCTCCTTAGCCAGATGCATGGAGTTTCCATGTAGGTTCAGAAGTCCTGCTTGTAAGACTTATGGGGCTGTTTCACCAGCATCACCCCTGGTGGACACCAGGAACCTAAGCGTCCCCTCCTCACATTTGGAGAACAGCAGCAAATGCTAATACTGACATCATGTATGCTATATGCCATGCACGGATCAGGTGCTTTACATGATCAAGAGTATATATATTAAAATTCATCTCATCATCATGAGAATGCTGAAAGACAGATACCAGTATCATCCTCATCTTCCAGAAGACCCTGTGACTCAGGGTAAGTAATCTGCCCAAAGTCACACAGCTATAGGATGGCGGAGCTGGGACTGAAGCTAGCAGTCAGGCTGCAGAGTTGTGCTCCCAACTCCTCCTTGCCTCTGGGGACCGGCCCCAGCCCATCTCCCTGCCTCCCCCATGTCCCACTACCTCTTCCAGTCCAGTGCACTGTGACTCTCACCAGACACGGGTGTCATGATGTTTCTCTCCAGGCTGGAGCCCACAATGGTTTGGCCCTGCTAGTCCCACACTCCAAGCAGGAGGATCAGAATCCTTCTCTCCCTTCCCTTGTCCAACACCCTCATATGGTTTGTTTTGCTCTGCCACCAAGGTAACCCACGTGCCCACTTCCAGGGCTCAGACTTTCTCCCATGTTACCATATCCCTAAAACCAGGACTAGAAATGCTCACACCAGTTGTGGAATATGATCAAACCTGCCTGGACCCTCCTTATCACAGACCTTCTTCTATTCATATCATAATATGACCATGACCTGGTTTATCCATCCATGTTTCGGGTAAGAATTCTGGGTCTCTATGGTTTTCTTCTCTATTGTTTTTTAAACTGACTGAGGAAAAGGACTGTTTATCTTTCCTCAGCAAGGTTAGTAGAGACTTCCTATGGTATAATTCCAGGGAAATTAAATTCTGCCCATCAATGCCTAAAATGCCACCATTAGAGATTCATTTCTTTGACTTAACTTTGTCATCCCTTAAAATGAAAATGCTCTTACTAGGAGTTACCAATTGCGCATTTCTAGCCATTTAGCCTTAGAATGGATAAGCTAAAAAGATTCTAATCTTGCATCAGCATTTGAAGGAAAGCAGGAAAACAAGGAGAACAAAAGAGTATGCGAGCACCAAACTTAAGAATTAGGAGAAGAGAAAGACACCATCAAGAGAGAAAAGACACAGAAACGGGGTGCCAGTGATGCCCCAGAGCAACTAGTCTGCCAATGATTTTGTTGTCCCCTAACACATCAACTTGCCCCTGCCCTGCCCCTTACACATTGAACATTTTGGCAAAGATTTTCTGAGCCATGGGTTCATGTTCTGTTTCCTCCTAACTTGCACTCCCCACCCTCCTAACAGCTGATGCAGCAGATCTCTAGCCACAGAGTCAGGACCTGCTGCTGACACTGCTGGCCATCAGTTTGCAGTCCCTCTGCTTGTCTGCCCACCTGCTCTTCACCAACACTCCTTGGACCTCCACCCACCTCCAACATTTCCAGAACTGGACCCTCTGAGGTGAAGGCTTTTGTTGCAAGCCAGAGTTTGGCACACAGAGCCTGGCATCTGAGGTCCTTCAGATAATCGATTGTTTGGACGCTTCCATTTCCGGGAACAAAGGCTCTCCTACCCGCACCTCTCCTCTCTGTCCCTTCAAAGGGCACTACGATGGAGCAGCAGAAGCACATCATGATATCATTTCTGATATCCATAGGTTTCAGCAATCAGTAACTGGGTTTTATTCCAGGAAAAAGCAATATTCTTTGACAAATAAGCCATTTGCTGAGCAGTTTAAATGACATTGCAAAGAGTGACACTATAAACCAATGAGCCTGTTTTCTCCACTCCTATTCACTGAGAAACAGCTAATGCCCCAGATAAAGAGTGTAGATCACATGTGACTTATAACATGAATAAAGCACGGGATAAAGAGCCACATGAAGAGGCCACCCTGGTCAGTCACTGCGCTGATGAGAAAACCCACCAAGCCGACTCTTTTTCCTTCCGATCTTGGAATGGGAAAATCTCATCACCCCGACATCCCTGAAGGTTTTCTTAAATAGCTTCCATTCCTTAAACATTTCTCTTCTAGTCACTAATGTGGGCAAGCTCAGGTCTCTACCAGCCCTGGAACTATTGTAACCTGCTTTAATGCGGGGCATTTCCAGGAGGCAGATGTTTTAACTAGCAGGGGAAAGAAAGGTCTGTTTCTTATTGACGGAACCCTAGCATGTGTAATAGAACTTCAAAGATGCGAGGCCAGATTGGGCAGGCAACATCAAAAGCTTTTGACTGGTGCTGAGTAAACTTTGTATTCTGACATACAAGTTCTTATCTATTCTGCTCCAGACTTGAGAGAGAGAGGTTGCATCTAACCAAATCACATTGTTTTTCCTCACAGCTGCCAACTTGGAAAAATATCAGGGCACAAAGGGACCATTAAAAAAAAAAAGAAAGACACACACAGAGAGAGACATGTTTTGTTAGTTCCTAAGCAACACAGTATTGCCAAGATGGGGGCTCTTCGGAAATTGAGAAGATGTTTGTTATAACACCTATTGAGGCTACTTGCTAATCCCACTTTTTATCTTTTTATAAAGAAATTAACAGAATGTACTTGGATAAAGTCTGCTACTCCCCACCATCCATGCCCCTTAACAGTGTCTCTGTTTCTTTGATAAACATTCACTTTCTAGTGAGGCCAGACCAGTGGTTAATTATATCTAAACTCAAACAATGAAGCTATTTCCTGATTAAAATTAAAAAAAAATAATAATACATTTATTTTTTAAATTGTTTCAAGGAATTATATTCACCTCTTTGGCTTACCTGGTTTTTCCATTATTAAAAACACACACACACACACACACACACACTTTAAAATGTGTTTCATTTCAGCATAACTGGAACATAATAATATTTCCCCAGTCTGGGAACCAGAGCAAATCAGGAGGGCCATCTTCCTATCAAAGGCTGTGTGTGCCTCCCTCATGTGCTTGTTTCAAAGCACCCAGTGATTTCCTCTGAGAAGGTTGATGTGTGTCTACACTGGGGAAGGGAGGAAGAGCCCCACAGGAGGAAATTAGTTTTAAACCTGGGGTTTTCCTCTTTCATTGAAAACACATTTATTCAATCAGTGGGTCCTTCTGAGTGTCTTGTACACAGAGAGGGTTCTGTCAGGGACGTAGTGGCAGCTCCAGCCCGCCTTCCTCAGAGCTCAGCCTCTCTGAAGCAGGCAGCTGTCTGTCCCCTAGTCCCTCAGCTTTGAAACACACCGCCTGCTCAGACTCCATAGCCCAGCCCCATCCTGATTTCCTCTGTGCCTCTCTGGTCGTATTCGTATTTAGAGAAGCCCAAACAGGAGACCATAGAGATCAATACAGTGATTCTCAACACCGGAAGAGATTCAGAAACCCAGGACCTTGCTAGCCTAAGAGTGGGGGAGGGACCGGCAGCTTCAGCCTCCTCTGGACGCTTGTAGGAAATGCAGACTCTCAGGTGCTGACAGCAAACCTAATGAATCAGAATCTGCCTTTTAACAAACTCCTTAGGAACTTTGTGTGCACATAAGGTTTGAGAAGTGCTGCCCTAGAGTTTGTCAAGATACACATTCCCAGGCTCCAATCCTGAGGGTCTGGGGACGATCTGGAATGACAAGTAGTGAGATGCTCAAAGGCATCAGAGAGACCAAGCTGCAATTTTGGCTTCTTCACTTATTAGCCAGTGGTGCTGAACTTCTTAGAAATGAGCTAAAGGGACAGAGATTCTTAACATTCAGGGAACTACATGTAGTAAAGCCCCTAAGGAGCTTGGGGAACGGCCACCTCTGAGGTACCCAGTTTTCCTCCTTCCCTCCTCTGTCCTTGCCACCTCTTCAACCCAGAAAACTCATCCCCACCCTCCTCTCAGATTCCAAGGTCCAGCCATCTACAAGGCATTCTGAAAGGCCTGCTTTCCTCTAATGCTACCCCTCAAGGCCTTTTTGGCCTCTTAGTGCACTCGGAGTCATCCCCACCACTTCCCTTTCCTGTCCCTGTCCCCTTTGGTGGTTAGCCCTGTTCCTTATGCTGAGAAGATACTCAATAAAAATTGGTTAAGTCCAATTGAAGTCATTCTCATGTGTTCCTTGCATTATCATTCAAAAATGTCCTCTATTTTATAGACCAAGGCCAGGAAGAAAAAAAAAAGTATTTCTATTGAATATTGGTTTATAAAGGCCATATCTTTATAGGCAAAAGTAGGCAGAATATTGAGGCAATTTATCTCTTTGATGAAGCAATTATTAGACCAATAACCTATCACTGAAAGAAACATAGGCACTTAAAGACTAATTTATTTAGCATATTCTGCTGTCAAGCCTGCTAGTACTAATTATCAGAGTAAGACACTGCTTTAACTTTAGTTTCTGACGTAAGAGTTATTTTATAGTATCCTTCATCCATTGGTGCTTTAATCAAAGAAGTCCAGTGTGGTCCTCCCATTCTCGTTAGACTAGTTTTACCGTGACAGGGAAGAGTGGGCGGGATGAGGCTCGAAGGGTGCTGTGCCCCCTGACGTGGTACGGGGGTGGGGCTAGACCCCTAAGATTCATTAAATAAGTACTCCCTTCTCCACACCATCTGCCCTGGGTCAATACATCCCTGACTCACTTGATAAAAAGTGCATAACCGCCCTGGATGGCTCCCAGGCCAGATGACACTGACCCAACAACCCAGAGGTTCCCCTTCAATTACAGAGGCAAATGAAAAGTTCCTCACTGCAAAACATGAAGTATTTCCCAGGGAGAAAACTGGTAGCAAATGGTCTTCTATCCTGGATAGAGAACGCCACAATCTCCTTGACTCACACACAACTGGGTTCTTCTGTGGGGACCATGAGAAAACTGGAGCCTCTTTTTCAGCGGGGACACAGGTCAGGAGCAAGGGCAGGATTAGAGCCTCACAGCTCTGCCTTCTGAGCAGAGTGGCGGATCCTCACAGTGAGGGGAGCACCCAGTCCTGTCTTGAGGATTATATTATATCTTGACTGCTCTGTTGTATTATAAACATCTTGACCACTCTGTTTTTGAGTGCCCACTGTGTGCCGGGTATTTTGTATACAATATCTCATTTAATCCTTACAATCACACTGGGGTAAATAGTACAATTATCCCTTTTGACAGATGAAAAAACTGGAATTCAATGAGGTTAAACAACTTGTCCCAAATCATTCAGTTAAAAAGCAGCAGAGCTGGGCTGAGAACCAAGGCCCCTGGCTCCGAATACGTCTTGCTGCATAACTGGTCTTCCCCAGGCAGAGTCTCCAGGTCTGATGCACAGTGCGCCCTCTTCCTCACTTGATGCCCCCCTAAAGGAAACTATGGAAGGTAGCCCTCAATATTTCTGGTTCCACGTCCCATTAACTTTGTCAAAGAGCCCTCTTCCCTTGCATTCACATTTATCCATCAAAGAGGGCAATGAGTTCAATTCACTTCCAATAGGAAGGATTTGATAAAGTCTTGGGTCTCCTTGAGGCTGCTTGTTTTAGGTTTCTTTGTAGCCCTGCCCACCACTTAGATAATGTCCCAAACTCATCTTGGGTTCTCCCCGGTTGTTGTTGAATGAGTACATGCCCAGAGGGCAGCAGAATACTTCTCAGGTAGTAATTCCACACTTCTGCCCTGACCGCAAATAATCTATTTAATTGATTTTAGTGACTCTGCCATAGCTGTTACATTACCTCAGGGCAAAATTACTCATTTCTTGCTTCTAAGACCTACTCATTTATATGCTGAACATGTAATAATCTATTGTATCAAATAACCACTCCTATTTCAATAAAAATAGCTCGCTGCAGAGCACAGCAGCCCTAGGTACACAAAATAAGTACAGGTGACTTATGAGTTTGCACAAAAGAGCCTTCCGTCCTGGACACAGCTGTTTCAGAAAAACACAGCTAAGAGTACAGAAGGAAACCAGGTAGGTAAATATTAGAAGAGGTCTTTTAAAAGCAGCGCTGCTCACTGGATCCTTAGCACGTGTTTGATAGCCGAGGATGTCTTAATAACGTTTAGTATTGGTACAGCATTTGACAGTGCAACAGACAGGCAATAGGAAGGCTGTTTTTCTGAAGGTGAGCAAGTAGGGACATAATAGACCAAACTCATGACTGCAGACCAGGCCTAAGGCACCCGACAGCAAGGAGAAAGACCCACACAGGAGGGCTAGGACTGCCTTGCCTGATGGTCTGCAAACAGCACAGCGGAGGGGAAAGGAATCTTTATCTCCAGGCCCGGCGCCCCCGACCACTCCATCAAACCCAACTGTGGGTAGAAGTGTTTTGGGGAGGGAAAAGGAAAGAGGCGCTGGGTACTGGCAGAGAGCACCCCACACTCTCCTGCCCACTTCCCTGAATCTCTCAGGCCCGATGGTGCCCCTGGAGCAGTGGAGACTGTCGGCTACTTCCCAATAGAGGGAGTTACTTGCAAGGCCCATGACACGTTGCAGTGCTCGCCTCTCTTTCATCCGTCCTCTTTGCCTCACAACTCCCTAAATCAGTGCTGGCATAAAAAGCCCTCCTCCCCATGTCCCTCACTGTGATCAGGTTAGAAGAAGCTCTGGCTTTGGGGTCAGGTCCCCCTGGGTTTGAAACCAGGCATCGCTGTTTACAGACATGTGATCTTGGGCACATGACTTAATCTTGCAGAACTTCCATTTCCTGCTCTTCAAAACGATCATAATATTGTCTGCCTCCTAGGTCAGACAGAGAAAGACAAATACTGTAAGATATCACTTACATGTGGAATCTAAAATAATACACTAACTAGTGAATATATCAGAAAAGAAACAGACTCCCAGATGCAGAAAAGGAACTGCTGGTTACCAGTGGGAAGAGGGAAGGGGGAGGGGCAAGGTGGGGGTGGGGGATTAAGCAGTACAATCTCTCAGGTATAAAATAAGCTACAAGGATGTACTGTACAACATGGGGAATAGAGCCAATATTTTATAATAACTATAAATGGAGTATAACCTTTAAAAATTTGTGAATCACTATACTGTATACCTTAACATATAATATTGCACATCAACTACACTTCAATTTAAAAATGATATTGTAAAATAAATATATAAACAAATAAAAGATGGTGTGTGTGTATATATATATATATATAGTCCGCCTCCTAGAGTTCCAGCCAGGACTAAATGTTAAGATGTGGACTAAGAAACTAACCGAATGCCTGGCACAGAAAGCGATGCTCTATCAACCTTAGTTCCCTTCCCTGTTGCTCTTACTTTCGGCCCCTCATAGGCTACTCCACCTTCTGCTGGGCTGTAACTAGGAACAGCTGGGAAATACCTGGTGAGGTTCTGCTTCATTCCATATGTCCTTGAAATGAATCTTCTGTCCTCTGTGCTCCTCTTCTCACCATTAAACCCACTTCCTTTCATCTCTGGGGAAATCTGGAAACCAGAAGATGCTCTGGCCTCCCATGACAAAGGACGGGGACTGGTCTGGTTAACACTATCCCAGGGTGGTTTGCACAGATTAACGTCCTGATTTCCCCAGAAGTCCCCCGGTTTTAGCACTGAAAGTCCAGCATCCCTGGAAATACCTCACCCCAGGTTAACCAGAGTCGGTCACCCTCACTGACGCAAGGCAGTTTCAGAGACAAACAGAAAGCTCATCACTCCTCAGATTTGCAGATGAGAGCAAATGACTTAAATAAAAAGTCAAAAATCTACATGAGACACAGGAGTCCCATGATCTTGTGGCTGAGTGTTCTTATCAAGTAGCAGAGGGTCACGTGAGAGTGGCCCCATATGGGACCTCTAACACTGTTCTTCCAGATGGACCACAGCCTGGGCAGGACAGGCAGTGGAAGAAATTCAAAAGACATCTGTGTCATGTAGTACAAAGAATACTCTTCCACGTCTTGCTGCTGAATCAGAAGAGAGAAGCTGCACGACCAGGAGTGAGGTTGTTAATGTACTAATCTACTGACACTGCTGACCCAGGCAAACCAGTGTTCCCGGGCCAGGGGGCGGCTTCCTCTACCCTTGCAACACAAGAGGACACACCAGGACCATTTAGACATCAGGGGAATCCCAACTCTTTCACACTTACCAGTGTGTGAGACCTGGAAAAATCACTTACCCCCTCTATGCTTAGATTTCCTGAACTAATAATACATGTATTATAGGGTTGTTATAAAGAATTAATAAAATAATTCCTGTGAAACGCCTAACACGGCTTTCATTTCCGGTATTATGGAAGATCAGATTACTTGAAGACCCTCCCAATATGAAACACCTGGGAAATACTGAATAGATTATAATAAACATGTTTTTAAAAGCAGTAACTGGGTTTTGTAGGAAAATGAGGAAAATTTCCAGAGACCCAAACTAAAGAGGGAACTGAAAAACCCACGTGGAGACCCTGAGCTGCGGCTGCCTGTGGGAGGGCTGCCAGATTTGGTGATGCGAGGGCTTGGCTGTGAATGTCCACGTGGGGTCAGGAGATTAGGCCTTGAGTCCATGTGATGCACAGAAGTAATATGCAAGCCCGTCCCCTTTCCTTCCCCCACGGAAAGCCAGTCGTCTTGACAAGCCACCTTAGTTGCAGGAGCTGGTAAACAAAATCTACATTCAGGCTCGGGAAGGTGATCATGAAGCTTAGCTATCTCAAACCGAGCCTGGGTAAAGAAAAGAAATAGTCTCTTCTGATAATTCATGAGCACAGGGTTTGGGGTTTACCTGTGCTCTAGATGCATCATATAGATGCATGAAAAGTAATACAGAAAGTGACTAGGGCCTATGGCCCCAGTGTGGCTGGCAGAAACAAATGAAAACATTTTTCTGGAGGGAGATAAGCTTTCTCAAGCTGGGATATTCCCTCCAATAAATGTCCACTATCAGAGTCACAATCCAAATTTATGAAGGTCACAATGAAGCATTCCATAATGAGCAAGACTCAGCAGATACAGCAAACAGCAGAATTTTAACCCCTGATAACACCTACCTAAAATAAACTATCAGAAATAAGCTAAAAACTAAATATTTTTAAAATTATTAGATACATAAAAGGATTTTTTAAAAGACCCAATAAAATCATGATAATATTGGGGAAAGAATTAAATAGAGTTTCTAGAAATGAAAAACATAGTCATAGTTTAACCGGCAAACTAGACATAACCAAAGAGAGAATCAGTAAGCTGAACAATGAATATGAGGATGAAATATCTGAAGGTGCAGGGTGAAGGCACCCAAACTACAGCAAAGAGAGACAAAGACATACAAAACCGAGGCTGGGTTTGAGGATGACAGGATAAGAAATCTTTACATGGATCCAATGGGAATTCCAGAAGAAGAAAACAAAGACAATATTCAAAGAAATAAGGACCAAGAAGTTTTAAGAATTGAAAAAAAAGATGTAAGTGTATAAGCCTTGAGTGCAGTAAAAATTAGCTTATACCTAAACACATTGCACTGAAAGTGCAGAATATTAAAAAAAAAGATTTTAAATAAAACTGTAGAGAAAACACAGATTACTTAAAATTATTATTAGATGGATAGCAGCTCTTCCAATATTTTATTATAAAATTTACAAACATTGAACAAAGTTGATAGAACTTTACAGTGAACACTTATATTCCCATTATTTAAATTCTACCATAAATATTTTATTCAACTGTACTGTATCTGCTTTATCATATATTTATTCTTTATCCATCTCTATATTCATCCATCAATCCCTCATTAGTTTTTTGTTGTTGTTATTTGTTTTATTTGGGGATTTTTTGTATGCGTGCATTTCAAAGTAAATTACAGATATGACTATACTTCCTCCTAAATGCCTCAGCAGGAATATCATTCAAAAGAGTTCAAAATTTGCTTTCTTTTGATGTCAAATTTACATACAATGAAATGCACAAATCATAAGTGTACATTACTGTGTGACCCAAAACTCTATCAGTTATAAAACAGTGCCATCATCCCCAGAAAGTTCCCTACATGCCTTGTGGACAATCTCTGTCCACATTCCCTCAAAGTCAACCACTACACTGATTTGCTTTCTGCCACAGATTAGTTATACCTATTCTGGAATTGCACGTAAAGGAAATACATTTTTGTATAAGGCTTTTTTCAATTAACATACTGATTTTTATTGTCATCCATGATGTTGCATGTATCAGTAGTTCATTCCTTTCTATTACTGAGTAGTTTTCCATTATATGAATACACCAGTTTGTTCATCTATCCCCCTATTGATGAGCACCTGACCTCTTTTTATTTTAGAGATTATGAAAAAAAGGTATTATAAACAAGCCTTTTTGTGAACATATGGTTTTGTTTCTCTTGGGTAAATACCTAGGAGTAGAAGAGCTCAGAAAATAGAGTTGGTGACATTTATATTATACTACAAGACCTTTCTCCAAATTGTTTGTACAATTTTACATTCTCAACAAAGTATGAGAGTTCCAGTTGCTACACATCTTTGCCAACATTTACCGTTGTCGATCTCTTTAATTTTAGCCACTCTAACGGGTGTGTAGTCATATCGCATGTAGTGGTTGTAGTTTACATTTCTCTGATGACTAATGATGTTGAACACTTTTTCATGGGCTTATTGGCCAGCTGCATATCTTTCTTATAAAGTACCTATTGAAATCTTTTGCTGACAATAGTCTTCTGCATGGCAACAAATTAAAACAATAGAATAATATATCACCAGTGAGGGTCCAGTCAGGAGACTGAAACCACACCAACAACCTAAGTAGGGAAAGTTTAACATAATGAATTATTAATTAGTAAAAAGTGGTTAACAACTAAAAGAGCTTTAAAAAAAAAAACAAACCCTAAGGTGTAGATAAGTAGAAACTACAAAGAAAACAAAACTGCTGCCCCTAGGGATAAGAGGAAAGCAAACAAGAAAGGAATTTACAATCTCAGAGGACAGGACCCTGAAAAGCTGAAATTTAGACCTCTGAAGAGAGGGTATGGATGCCCTAGGAAGATGGTGTCCACTGAGATGGTAACAAAGAAATGATGAGCCATGAGAGCTAAGAGCCACCCTCCAACATGGTAACAAAAAAACTTGGCTGGAAGGTGCCACAAATAAATAAATGAGGATCCCTACACCCTGATCTGCTCACCCTGCTGAGATAAATACAGAAGACCAGAAGGAAAAAAGTTTCCTTGTTCCTTCTTCCTCTTCCAGTGTTGTAGTGTCCCTCTGGTGCCCTCTCTTGACAGAGCCTAACACAAAACATTGTGGCAAGGGAGAAACATAATCTAGAGAGTTCAGTCTGATATCACAAAGTACGACAAAGAAGGGTGGATTTGGAGCTGAGAAGCACTAAATCAACAGGAGGCACAAATACCTTCCAAGTGCTGAAGGGAAAAAAAACTGTGAACCTAGAATTCTATACCCAGTCAACCTATCATTCAAGAGTAAAGACACAACAATGACTAAAAATCACTTTTCTTTGTTACATTTCATATTACACATACAAGAGAAAATATGTGACAGATAGGAAAATTAAGATCTTTTCAGGCAATCAGAAATGGAGAATATATTGCTAACAAACTCTCAGTGCAAGAACCACTACATTGCTTCCTTTCAAGAAAAACATTGAATCCAGAAGGAAAAATAAAATGCAAGAAAAAATGGTAAGCAAAAACTGGTCAACTTACAAGTAAATATAAATAAGAAAGGACAGTATAAATCAATAATGATTTTAAAAACACGAGTTGTGGTATAAAAGCAAAGGGAAATTAAAATGTTGGACAATAACATGGGAGATGGAAAGAAATGATCAGTTAGAATATTTTAAGCTCCTGTATTTTTGGAAGGACAGTAGAGATCAAGGCCTTACCACTTAATAATCCAGAAAACAATGTGACTGATACTCTCTGAAAGCGTACAACACAATCTTGGATGATAGTTTCTAAGTATATGTAATACAGTGTTAAGGTTGCCTCTAAAGATCAAAAATAAAATGAACATCTTAAAACTGATAGGACAGAGAAGAGAATAAAAAGAGCTTGAGCAACTCAAAATAAAGTAGGAATGAAAACAAAAACAAGTTTAAATTACACACAAATGGGAAACACAAAATCTTCAGGAGAAATAAATCTAAATGTGTCAATAATTCCAATAAATATGAGTGAAATAAACTTCCCAAATAAAAGACAGAGATTTTCTTACTATCCTTAAAAAAAATCAGCTATATATACTGTACAAAACATACAGCTAAAATATAAGAGCATAAAAATATTGTAAGTGAAAGAATGGGAAAAAAGATCTTAGGTAAGTAATATCTAATAGAATACTAGCATCACCATTTTAATATCAGATGAAATAGATTATAAGAATTTAATTAGAGATAAAAAGAGCCACTCTATAAACATAAAAAGAACAATTAATCAAGAAACTAAGAAAATTTACAAACTTCTACTGACATAAGCTTTGAAATATACAGAACAAAAATTAATAAACTTTGAAGAAGAAACTGACAAATCTACCATCACAGTGAGAGATAACATCCTTCTTTCAAATTAAGTCAAGCAGATGGGAAAATCAATAATGACACAGAAGACTGAACAGCAAAATAAACAGACTTTACCTAAAGTCATATAAAGAAACTTTCAGGCAATTTTATAGACTATATTCTTTTCAGTTTACATGTAACACCAATAAAATTTGGTCTTATGCTAGGTTGCAAAGCAAGTTTCAGTAAATACCAAAGTATTAGTATCATACAGAACAAACGCCTTGACCGTTAATACAAGTAAGTTAGAAGTTATCACAAAAAATGTTGAAGATGTTAAACGCATACTTCTAAGTAAAACAGGTAATACATCCCTTTTCAGAAATAAACTCAGTGGCCCCAGAAGAAAGAAAAATATCTGGCTTTTAAGGGTATTGAACATGCAAGCTTGACCCCCTCTAGGCTTGTCTGCCCCAAAATTGACTTCCAAGAACATAAAAGTTTGGCATCTCCTAGTCTTAAATATATCCAGGTAGAAAGTTTCCCTTTCACTCTTTCAAAGGAGAAAATAACTGTCTTAAAGATGAAGTGCGCTGTCAGTTCTCCAAAATGCTTGAGATAAAAGGAGATGCTCACTGGGACTGAAGTGTGTGACTGACAGGTGAGTGGGACCCTAAGAACAAAACATGCTTCAGTGTTTATCCAGAGCTGTCCCCAAGAAGATACAGTGCTGGTCTATATGCCTGGCTACTCTTGAAGTTCTAGGACCTAGAGCAGGGGTTGCAGTCTGGCAGGACAAGAATCTAGAAAAGAGAAGTAAGTGAGCACTTTAGGCAGCAACATGGACACAGAGCAACAACAGCAAGGGAGTCCAGCTCTCTGGATCCTAATCTGCACACTTCCCATTGTCTTTCCCCTGGTCCATTTACACATTTACTTCACCTACTGACATCTATATTTAAATTGTGTGACTCTTGTAGTCACACTCCTACTTTTGTTGGGTTTATTAAAAGCTACTAACACAGGAGGGCTACCAAAGAACAGCATTCAATCAAGTGCTAACTTGCATGGCCCAAAAGGGCTGTGAGAGTTTCGGAAGGAAGCAGTCCTCCTGGGCAGGGTGGTGGCCATGAGTCAGGAGACTTGGTTCTAGATCCAGCTCTGTCACTGATTGTCCTGGGCGACACTGAGCAAGCCAGTTCCCTCCGCGGGCTTCTGTTCCCTCCATAACAAAGAGAAGGACGGAACTGGAAGGCCTGCAGGCTCCTTTCTGATGACCCGCGTGCGCTGGACTGCTGGTGAAAGCCATCAGAGAGAAGTTCATGGAAGAGTAGGACTTGAAGATACTTGCTTCTCTGCCCTCTGCACATCATTTCCTCCCTGTCATTGGGCCCAAAGAAGGGAAGAGTGAGTCAAAGAGAAAGATTCAAAGTCCTAAAAAGCTCCAACGCATAGTTTGTCAAAGAAGTCAGTCAGAACCCTCGGCTCCGCTGTTCTGTGTTCTTCGCGGATGTAGATTATCCAGGTTTTGGCGCTGTACCCTAGACCATTGGGTAATCAAGCGCTACCAGCCTCCTGCTCCCCACCTCTGCTCCCTCCCATGCCCGGCAGTGGCATTTCAGAGACTCCAAAAGCAGTTGCTGCGCTTTGGGGCTAAGTGGATGTGAGCAGGGGCTGGTGGCTGGCACATTCCCACTCTCTCTCTACCCATGACATCTTTTTCATAACCTGAATTTCTTTAATTACAAAACATCTGCCAACTCCTATTATCTGCAAAGGTATGCCATGACAACTCTCTTTGCAAGCCCCCTTTCGCAGTCAATGCAGACAGGTGGAAGCAAAGCCTCCATGGAGCCTCTCGAGTAGAAAGAGGGAAAGCGGGGAGGAAGCTCCTCAAATGGGGGGGGGGGGGCGGGGAGCAGAGGCAGATCTTTCTTGTAATTTATCCTTCTTCAGAGCTCTGCTTATCACCAGAGAGGGTTAGAGGAATTCAGGAACGGGAGCAGAAGCCCACTTCTGTGGATATCATGAAATAAGGACTGGTGCCTTCTGACCAATCAAACACACGGAGAGAAGAAGCCATTGAGCCTGGCCATACTTGTGAGAACGCCTGGTTGGGCAGTGGGAAGAGAAGGACAGAGGCCTCTGTCCTCTGCCCCATGAACTTCTCAAGGAAAAAAGTTGTGAGAAGACTGAAGACATGGAGTCTTGGATCCTCTCCTGGCCACAGTGATGAAGAACCTACATAACCAGCTTTCCTAATGATTCCCAGGTAACGACATGAGGGTAAAGGAACCAGGGAGAGGGTTGAAAGAGGAAAAATAGTTGTGGTAGACTAGAAAGAAGCTATTGATTTCACTTGGAGCGAGTTAAGTGGAATGAGTTTATGTAAAATCCAAAATAGCACCTCCGAGGATTTCTCAGTGCACTTAAGAGTAACCACACTTCACAGTACCCAGCAGAGCAACAGCACTTGTTGAAAGGGAAAAAAAAGGGGATGTATTACTGTTCACAATTAGCAATCAACCAAATGTTGGCAAACATTAATAAGAAATAGAAATAATGAAATATTTAAGCAATCGCAGAGTTTTGCAGAGTTCTAAACTGTGGAAGTGGCACGGCGTGACCGTTCTCAACAGATGGATGTCTTTGGCAGCATTTCCTAAGAGCTGCAACCACAGGTCGCTCTTGCTAACACCATCCACTGCCAAGGGCCTTGCTGCCAGGGAGGAGGGTGGACATGAGGGGACTGGGCCCGTGGTTTGTTTTGACTCTCCAATCACACTTTCAGACTGCAACATTTTCCATTTTCTTTTTCTTTGTGGCAGCCCCATGGAGGGTCTTAGAAAGACCTTCTGGGAGAACTGATCCTAAAACATCTGAATATCTGATTTTATGATGAGATTTCTTCTGTGAAGAGATGTGTTTGAGAGTGGCCACCATGGATAAAATACCACCTCCTGTCCCCAAAGCTGGATGTGGGATTTACTTAGCATAGCTTAGATGGGGTATTTCTACACTTCTTTTTTTTAACCCCACTCCTCTATCAGACTTGGCAAGATTATCCTACAAAGGTAAGTGAGGGAATATTTTAAAAGTCAGCACTAGAAATTCTGAAAGAGAAAGTATATTACACTTGGATAAAATGCCTAATAGATCACTTGGGCATGAAAAGACAGACCCTAAAGTATGTTCTAGAAGGAGAGATCAGAACAAAAGAATTGAATAAATCTCTCTGTGTCAGGAAATGAGAGGTAATTTTCTGTACCTATAATCAAAAAGGCCAGGGGGAGACAAGAGGTCCAGATCCAGGTGTAGATTCAGGAGATGAAAGAAGTCAAAAGGAGAGAAGGTAAGTGGGGAAAAAATGCAACATTCAGGGAGAGAAAAAGGTGGCCACTGAGATATTTCAGGGGCTGGGTATAGCTGAGAAACTTCGAAGAATGGCTATAACTAATACTGCATTTTAAATTGTTACACAGAACAATGCTGTAACTTCTCTCCTGTGCCCCAGACCTTCAGTGGATCTGTGGTGCTGGGAGACAGGGTGGAGGGAGGGGCACTGGAGATGAAAGGAAGTACAAGAAAAAAGAAGCTACTTTGTTGGGGGAGGGTATAGCTCAAGTGGTAGAGCGCATACTTAGTGTGCACAAGTTCCTGTGTTCAATCCCCAGTACCTCCTCTAAAACTAAATTTAAAAACCTAATTACCCCCCCCCAAAAGAGGCTGCATTTCATGTTTGTGTTTACTCAGAGCAGAGATCAAAAATTCTTTGGATACTTGGCTAGAAGTGACAAAGAAAAATTTAAGTCCCTCCACATCCAAGATGCATTGATGGGAATACTGGGTTTCCTATGGCAATTGAGACTTTGTTTAAAAAATATGTTCAAGTCACAGACTAGGAAAATATAAGCAAAAGATGTATCTGCTAAAGAACTATTATCAAAAATATACAAAGAACTTTTAAAACAACAATAAGAAAACAAACAGCTTGGTGAAAAATTGAGCAAGAGACCTAAATAGACACCTCAACAAGGAAGATGTGTAGATGGCAAATAAACATAAGACAAGATGTCTAGCATTATACATCATTAGGGGATTTCAAATTAAAACAACAATGAGATACCACTGCATATATCAGAATGGCCAAAATCTCAAATAATGACAACAACAAATGCTGACAAGGATATGGAGCAACAGGAACTCGCAGTCATTGCTGGTGGAAATGCAAAACAGTACAGCCACTTTAGAAGAGAGTTTGGTAGTTTCTAAACAAAACTAAACATACTCTTACCATATGATCCAGCAGTGATGTTCTTTGGTATTTACCCCAAAGGAGTTAAAATTTTACATCCACACAAAAACCTGCATACACATGTTTATAACAGCTTTATTCATAATTACCAATGTTTGGAAGCAACCAAGATGTCCTTCAGTAGGTGAATAAATAAACTGTGGTATATCCAGGCAATGGAATATTACTGAGCACTAAAAAGAAATGAGCTAAGCAAGCCAAGAAAAGACATAGAGAAAACTTAAATGCATATTACTAAATGAAAGAAGCCAATATGAAAAGGCTACATACTATACGATTCCAACTATATGATGTTCTGGAAAAGGCAAAACCATGGAGACAGTAAAAGGATGAGTTGTTGCCAAAGGTTAAGGGAGAAGGAGGAATGAATCTGCAGAACACAGGATTTTCAAGGCAGTGAAACTATTCTGTATGATACCAAAATAATAGACACATGTCATTACGCATTTGTCAAAACCCATAGAATGTGCAACACCAAGAGTGAGCCCTGACTGGGGACTTTGGGTGGTCATGTATCTGTGCAGGCTCCTCAGTTATAACAAACGTATCACTCTGGTGGGGGATGTTTACAGTGGGACGCCAGGAGGAGGCAGGGTCTATATGAGAAATCTCTGTACTTTCTGCTAAATTTTGCTGTGAACCTAAAACTGCTCTGAAAAAAATAAAATCTATTTAAAATTAAATGTATGATAATAATATATGTGTATATATTTTAAAAGGGTGACTTCAGAAGTCTGCAGGACACAGGAGCTCCCCGATGGCCTGACATCTGGGTTAAGTGACCAACACTTAGGGCGAGTAGAGAGAAACAAGCGTCAGGGGTCAGAAGTTCCTGGGGACTTAGTCTGCACACACGTTCACCAGTGTGGGCTGCTCATTTACTTCCGGGCGCACTTTCCACCCTCCTATGGTTGGGCTGACCATGGACCAGTTCTGGTCAATGAAATGTGATTGGAAACAGCCTGCATCACTTCCTTGCCAAAGCATGTAATTGTCAGTGTCTGAATCTCCAGCCTTCTCTTCCCCTCCTGTGGCCAACGGAGAAGTGCACACTGCGATGGAGGTGCTGAAAGGTCAAAGCAGTCTGCAATGCCAGGCTGGAGATCTGGAGGGCAACTGTTGTGGTAAACCAGTAGCACCTACAGGGACTTTGCATGAAGCAGGAATAAAAACTGCTGTGTTAAGCTTCGAGTTTTAGGGTCATTTGCTGCCAGAGCCCAAGCTGGTTCATTCTGACGGCTATGCCAAGTTACAGTTTCCGGATCAAGTGCATTGGAATCTGATTGGAGCAGGTACACCGAGCAGGAAAATGGGGAACAACAAAAGGCTGGGTCTTTGGAGAAAACCATAATTTTAGGTGAATTTAGCTTTGAGGGTTTTCTCCAATCTGAGCAACACTTACGTCAGAGCTCCAGTGCCCATTTTGCTTCCCCTAGTTTCCTGGAGAATGTATTTTTAGGGGAGAGCAAAGAGGGCTGCCATCCATCATTTTGGAAAGTTATGAGATTTACAGAGATAGATGCCTAAACAAAGGACAAGTGCATTAACAAATCTCACTGTCCAAAAGTCAGGGCTACTGTTAACCAAGATGAGCATTACTGCGATTCCATCAAGATGTCCTGTTATTTATTTAACTTTTCCATTTTCATTTTTTATTTGGGTAAGATAATTGCTTGTGATAAGCCTCGGGTGTGGAGGTCTGGTGCATACAGAGTGGCAAGGCGAGCTTCAGTTTGTCATCTCAGGATGCACGGGGGAGATCAAATGATGTATTAACATATTGAAATGATCTCAATTAATGTCCTTTAGCAGTTTTCTTCAAAGAAGAGGGCCTCTCCAAAGTGAATGGCCTACTACCAACAAGAAAAAGCCTATTAGGAAGATAATGTGTTTACCTGCTTGAGTTAAGAAGATCTCTTACGAGTGGATTTCATAAGAAACAAAATATAAACACAGTGTTTCTTTCCCTGGGTCTGATACTATAGTGTTACTCATGCATTTCACAGCACACCACCTACGTCAGTGCCTCCCATTGCTTGCTGGTCAATGACCTAAACTGGACAACACTCGGGGTAAGTCCTAAAACGGAACCTCAGTGAATGAGACCTGTTTGTGTGAATGATGACTTAGCACGCACTCATAATCCTTTCAGTGGAAAAGCAGCTATGACCTCAGGCTCTCAAGGCTGCTGTGCACCCCTCTCCTTGCCTCCCTCTCTGTTCTGGCCTGAACACACCAGATGCTTAAGTAGAAGCAAGTCTGGGTGTGGTCCCTTCTTCTGTGAAGCGATGGCTTGTGGCAAATCCAAGTGCTCTGCTGGAAAACAGAGAAAGCAGCCGCTGGAGTAGTGCTCACCACAAGCCCTGAGGTGGTGTGGCTACCTTCTTTTTTCAGATGAGAAGGCTGAGGTTTGGAGAGTAAGTGACTGGCCCAGGGTCTCATTTCCATTGTTGCTGCTGAAACCAACAAAGAGGATGGAGGAGGTATGTTGCTAGAAGTGTTGTTCCTTCCCTGACCTGACCTGCCTACCAAAAACTCTTAGATATATGACTTGTATCCTTAAATTCCCTTAAAAAAGAAAAGAGCCGACAGATAGTCACCCTAGTCATCTGTGGACTAACATTATTGCTCGTACTGTTATCCTAGCTCAAGTATCTCCTGGAGACTCTAATTTCTCCACCTCCAACCTCTTTCTGCCATCCGGGGTCCAGGCACCATCCTGCCCTCCTCTCTACCTCCTACAGTTGAAGGACCCCTTCCCTTCACTCCGCACAGGCTTCCTGTCTCTTTTGTCTCATGGCGGTCCATCCTTCCACCTCACCCTAGGTGACATATGTTTTTATTCCACTTCAATCCATTTCCTTCTCTCCTTTGCCCTCTCTCTTCTTGTCCTTCTCTCTTCCCCTCCACCTCTTCCTCTCATCTTTCCTTCATTCTTTCCTCTTCTGTCTCCACCTCCTCCTCCTTCCCCTGGAGCATGTGTATTGGTCTGTTTTGTTGGCTGTGTCACAAGTGATGAACCGGTGTCTGCCAGACAATAATGCACTGAGACAGATCTCTCAACCCTTCATGAATCATTCCAGTGCTACCTGCAAGTTTCGCAGCGAAGTGAGATCCTCTGTAAAGTGTGTCCTTGGAGTTTCCTATCATGGCCATCCCTGAGCAGAGTCCATGCCCTGCATCTGCAAGGAGTCAAAGGTAAAGGAAACAGGAGCAGAAAAGAGGACCATGTGTCCTACATTTACTTACATGTAATGATCGCAAAAACTCCTAGCTGAATGAAATAGAGTCAGGGAGAGATCAATTCTCTCCTGGAAGAATTGTTTCAAACCAAATGGTTTCCCATTCTGAGAAGAAAAGACTCCCAATCTGAAGAGGAAAAGGTGGTCTTCTAACCACTCTTGGTGAACTGGGTAGACCCTCATTTACCATGGATGCTTTCAACTTGACCAGAATGATATCTAAAGGCAGGAGATTGGAGTTTAATTTTCAAAGGGCCCTCCCTCTTAACCCTAACTATCAGTCATCACGCCGACTTCAGTATTCTCTCCCAATCCAGACCCCACCCCACCTGGGAATCTGGAAGCCATCAGTGAGCTCTCCCTCCCACACAGCCTCACAGCAGTCAGCAGATCCTGCACTGCCTGGTTGTGTCTTAAATTCCTCCTCCTCCCTTCTGGCGGCTTTCCCCTGTGTAGCACCTGGCTCACCGTTTGCCTGGGACACTGTAGTGGCCTCCTAAGCGGACTCCATGCATCATCCCTGTCCAGTCTGTCCCTCAGCGATGCCATCCTGCCCTTCCTCTGCTGACTCTGCTCCACGGCTCCCCATCGTGCTGGCACCAGTGACCCGTATCATTCTGAGTTTCTACACAGCCGTCTCTCCCACTGCACACAGCACCCCGCACCCCTCGAACAGGTGCCCTGAGTCCCACTCAACTCTGTATTCTCAATGCTTCGCCCAGGCCTTTGAATGGATTTGGGTTGTTACTAAGTTATAAGCTTCCTCCTTCCTCAAAGGACAATGTCAAGGCATTCTGGTTTTTAAAAAATCAATTAGCATTATGCATATTTTCTTACTGGGTAAACTGAGATTCAGATCTCTGTATCGTGTTGGCCCTGATCACTGGTCCAATGGGGCTGGTGAATCCAGTGGATCCATCCAGTAGCTCCAATGCCTCATGGTGCCGTCCTTCAGTAGAGGTGGCCGGGCATGCTGAGCAAGGACAACACTCAAGCCAGGCTTCACCACGTCACTATCACTGGCTCCAAGTCGCACAACTGCAACACATCCCAGCACTCGTCTGCTTCCCATCCACCCCGTGGGGACACCACCGGCAGAACTCAGAGCCCAGTCTGGAGCAGGGCCCCACAGAAAGATGACCCAAAAACCCTGTTTGCCCTCCAGCTGGAATGGCTTGTGAAAAAGGAACTGCTGTGCTTCGGGTCAGGCAAATGAGCTCCGGGAACAGCACCGACTGCAGAGAGGGATGATAATGCCTCTTACTGACAGGGAGCCGCTATCATTTCAGACTATGCTTATTTTTCTGCAAGGAAACCAGGCCAGTTTATTCAGCCGCTTACACTGTCATCATGCGTTTGTGAAATGGAAGTTTCCCCTGGGCTCCATGTGACAAAACGCTGGGCACCGACTTTTGGTGGCCCATCACCGGGAAGCTGGATGGATGCCAGGGTGCAGATGAGGGTTCCAGGGCTAACAGTTCCCCCGAGAAGGAAACAAAGCAAACAGGCCTGCCCTCCTGCGGATTACACACTGGAAAGGGAGGCTTGTTGCATAGTCCGCATTCACTGAGCATCTCCAATTACCCAACACTGCGCAGGCAGGGCATGCTGGAGGGGAAAGAGCCAAGGGCTGTGTCCTTTGGTGTGTCACCTGAACTTTCAGAGTCCCCTTCTCTGTAATATGGGGTAATAACATCTGCCCTGCCTGCATCAGAGGCTTGTGGTGTGGATGAAACGGCGGATCAGAGAGCACTTTGTAAGCACAGCGTTCACAGCACCCCATTTATTTCCTTTAATGGCCTCTATCATAATCTGTAAATATTTTGTTTATATTCCTGCCTTGTTTAATGTCTGCCTCCTCCAGTGGAAAGCAAGCTCTCTGGAGGCAGGAATCCAGCACAGTGATGGATGCACAGAATAAACTCATGTTAGGAGTCATTACCATCTTCCCGCTGTCCCACCTCAAGACCTGCTCATTCCTGCCTCCACACCTCTGCTCCAGCCGGCCCTTCACTCTGGAAATACCTTCCCTTCCTCTTCCTAGCAACCTACACCTTATTCTTCCTTGAAGGGTCGCTTCAAGTCCCACTGCTTCTTTGAAATGATTTTCTCATCCCTTCTTAAAATCTTCCCTTGCCTGGCAGCTCTTGACTATTAAGCACACTGTCCACAGCCCACACCGCCACGCAAAGCATTCACACTCTCACTTGGCATTGGGGAGGGGGGTCATGTGGCATGTTTTCTCTGTCTTTCTAAACCCAGTGCCATGCTCGGTCCAGCTCTGAGTCTGTGAGTGTTCCCTAATAAGGGGCTTACCTCCCATATCGAGAACAGGAGAGTATGTCCTGGAATAATAGAGTTGAAGTAAAAAATCTTGAAACATCCGTGGTCGAAGGAGATGCTGGGCCCCTTATTCTGCAGGCTTGCCAGGAAGCTGACATTTCCCTCTTGCTAAGTTATCTTCTCTCTCTGATGTTTCTTAGCCCACAAAACCTGAGAACCAAGGAATTTCCTGAAGGAACTAATTCATTCCTGCTAAAGCCCTGGAAAGGAGCTGAACTTCCCTTTTGAGAGTCAGCCTGTGGGGAGAGCCTCTTGGGAATTAAAGTCCCACCTGCCACCTGTCCAATGTGGCCATCTTCCCCATCCCGCTGGATTCCCTTGTTACAGGCAGATCTGCCCCATGGTCAGAGACTCGGCCACTCAGCAGCCAATCCTTCGCAGACACTAATTAGGGATCCTACAATTCAGTTTAATTCCAACACTACCCAGATTTTGCACAGACCCACAGGTTAAGCGCTCAGTCCAAAAAACCTCCCCCTCACCCCCATCCCACTGTAGACACCCATTGCAAGTAGTGGGTCCCTGGGTTACCCACACTTCTGTCCAACTTGTCTACAAATCAGGAGTTCCCATCTCCCCTCCCCAGGTTTGTAATTTGCTAGAACAACTCACAGTACTCGGAAGCCACTTTACTTATATTTACCAGTTCACTATAAAGAATACAGCTCATGAACAGCCAAATAAAAGCGATGCATAGGGCACTGTACGGTGGGAGGTAGAAAACGAAGCTACCATGCTCTTTCTAGGAACATCACCCTCCCAGCACCCCAATGTGCTCACCAACCCAGAAGCTCATCACATCTCCTTGTTCAAGAGTTTTTATAGAGCTCAGTCTCCAGCCCCCTTCTCTTCCTTGGTTCCCTGGAGGTCATTGCGTGTGGAGGGAAGTGAAAGACCCTCCAGTCATGTGAGATTTCCAGCAACTAACCTTATTGGCATTGACGACCTCAGGTCTGATCAAAAGAAACTCAATATGAATAATAAAAAATGCTCCTCCTCCTTTCACTCAGGAAGTTCCAAGGCTTTTAGGAGCTCTGTGCCAGGAACCAGGAATAAAGACCAAATATACTTAGCATAATGCCCTCCAAGTCCATTCATGTTGTTGCAAATGGCAAAATTTCATTCTTCTTTATAGCTGAGTAATATTCCATTAGTATATATGTGTATATACCACATCTTCTTTATCTGTTCATCTGTTGATGGACACTTAGTTTGCTTCCATATCTTGACTATTGTAAATAATGCTGCTGTGAACACTGGAGTGCATGTAGCTTTTTGAATTCATGTTTTGGGTTTTTTTTTTCTGAATATATACCCAGAAGTGGAATTGCTGGTTACACCTATAAATTATATAATATTGTACAGCAACTATGCTTCAATTAAAAAATAAAAGACCAAATATATTTTGTATTAGGCCATAAGAGCCAAGTGTGATAAGGTCATCTCTCCTGACATAGATGAGTTGGGGGCCCTCTGAGGATCTGTTATGCTGTCCTCTTTCCAATGATGACAGCTGCATTACTCTGCTTTCCATCTTACTCTGGCCCCCAGGAACCACCCTATGAAACCTATTGCTTCATCACAACAACTGTGTTAACCTATAGGATTGGCAAGATTTGCTCCCTCTTCTTTGTCTCAATCAAGATTTTCTATTTTTATTCTATTCCATTAACCTTATTGCACACATACACAGATTCCTCCTGAAAACAGACGAGGTATGTAGTTATACTGGTAACATAGCCATAGGACCAGTGTCCAAAGGAGAATTAATAAAATGAACCTCCAGATGGAGCCTGCTGACCTCGGCTGAGTCAACAGCCAAGTGTACAAATCCCCACGAAGGCAAGCTCTCAAGGTCAGCAGGCTACTGCTTAGGACTCTACTCAGTGTCAGTGTGGAGCAACCTCAGTGTGAACTCAGTCAGAGGATTAACCACAGGGGGATGCAGTGATGCTGAGATCACCGATGAGAAACCCGTCATTGGCATGCCCAGGAACGCAGACCTGCCTGAATTCAGGGTCAGAGGTCGCAGGCCAAGACTTCATGAATAAAGTGGGACTTCAGATGGGCCTTTTCTGTGCTGTGTGAGCTTCTCCAGGACAGCAGCTGGGTAGGACTTCTTTATTTTTGACTCCTCAACTCCTAACCCAGTGCCTGGCTTGCCCTAAATACTCAATCAAGTGTGGTTTCTCTCTTAACATTACTTTTTTCCTTCCACATATGACAATGAACATTGGGGAGCATATCCATTTGTTTCCATGGAAGAAAAGATCTCTGGGCTGGATCAGGAGACCTGGGCTCTGGGCTCCCCTAGAAGGAGGGACGTGGTTTGCACAGAACAGAAGAGCAGCGGTTGAAGGATGCAGCTGACGTCAGACCGTTTGGATTTGAACACTGACTCCTCCTCCTGCTCTGTGTGTTCGAGCTGCCATTTAACCTCTCTGCGCCTCCTGTTTCCTCCTCTGTAACATGAGAGTAAATACCTAGGACGTGTTGTGAGGATGAAGTAAGTTACCATAGATGGAGCACTCAGAATACTCCCTAGCACATACTAAACAGTCATGTCAGTTTCTAATATCTTCAATAAGTCACAGTGCTTCTAGGCCTTAATTTTCACATCTCTCAAGAGTCAGGTCCAAGCTTGACGAGAGGTGTCAGCTATTCAGCTTTCAGCGCTACAGGCGAACCTCGGAGATAGGGTTTAGTGCCAGATCACCTTAATAAGGTGAATGTCGCAACAGAGCAAGTCACACACATATTTGGCTTTCCCAGTTCAAGTAAAAGTTACATCTACACTATGCTGTTTCTGTTAACTGTGCAATAGAATTATATCTTAAAAAATAAATATGCACACCTTTGTTTAAAAATACTTTATTGCTAAAAACTGCTAACCGTCATCTGAACCTTCAGTTAGAAGTAATCTCTTTGCTGGTGGAGGGTCTTGCCCCGGTGTTGATGGCTGCTGACTGAGCAGGGAGGTGGCTGCTGAAGGCTGGGGTGGTTGTGGCAATTTCTTAAAATAAGACAACAATAGAGTACCGCCTTGATTAACTCCTCCTTTCATGAATGATTTCTCTGTAGCAGGCAATGCTGTTTGACAGTATTTTTCCCACAGTAGAACTCCTTTCAAAACTGGAGTCAATCCTCTCAAATCCTATTGCTGCTTTATCAACAAAGATGGAATATTTTCTGGTGGGGAGAAGTAATTCAGTTTATTTATTTCTTTATTTATTCTTAGAGGCGGTACTCGGGATTGAACCCAGGACCTCATGCATGCTAAGCATGTGCTCTACCACTTGAGCTATACCCTCCCCCTGGAATATTTTCAATGCTTTGCTATAATTTCAACACTTCACAGCATCTTCACCAGAAGTAGATTCCATCTCAAGAAACCACTTTCTTTGCTCATCCGTTAAGAAGCAACTCCTCATCTGTTCACGTTTTTATCAAAAGATGGCTAGAGTTCAGCCACACCTTCAGGCTCCACTTCTAATTCTACTTTGCTTGCTATTTCTAACACATCTGCAGTTACTTCCTTCATTGAAGTCTTGCACCCCTTAAAGTCATTCATGAGGGTTGGAATCAACTTCTTCCAAACTTCTGTTAATGTTGATATTTTGACCTCATCCCATGAACCACAAATGTTCTTCCTGGCATCTAAAATAGTGAATTCTTTTCAGGTTTTCAATTGACTTTGCCCAGATCTACCAAAGGAATCACTATCTATGGCAGCTATAGCCTTATAAAATGTATGTCTTAAAAATAAGCTTTGAAAATCAAAATTCCTCCCTGATTCATGGGCAGCAGAATGGATGCTGTGTTAGCAGACATGAATACAACATTAATTTCCTTGTCCATCTCCTTCAGAGCTCTTGAGTGACCAGGTGCATCATCAATGAGCAGTAATACTTTGAGAGGAGTCTTTTTTTTTTCCTTTCTGGGCAGAGTGTCTCAACAATGGGCTTAGAATATTCAGTAAACCATGTTGTAAACAGACGTGCTGTCATCCAGGCTTTGTTGTTGCATTTATAGAGCACAGGCAGAGTAGATTTAGCATACTTCTTAAGGACCCTAGGATCTTCAGAATGGTGAGCATTGGCTTTAATGTCAAGTCACCATCTGCATTAGCCCCCCAATAAGAGAGTCAGCCCATCCTTTGAAACTTTGAAGCCAGGCATTGACTTTTCCTCTCCAGCTATGAAAGTCCTAGATGGCATCTTCCTCCAATAGAGGCTGTTTCATCTACACTGAAAATCTGTAGTTCAGCGCAGCCACCTTCACTGATGATCTCAGCTAGGTCCTCTGGAGAACTCGCTGCAGCTTCTACATCAGCACTGGCTGCTTCCCCTCGCACTTTGCTGTCATGGAGATGGCTTCTTTCCTGCAACCTCATGAACCAACCTATGCTAGCTTCAAACTTTCCTTCTGCAGCTTCCTCACCTCTCTCAACCTTCTAGAATTGCAGAGAATTAGGGCCTTGCTCTGGATTAGGCTTTGGCTCAAGAGAATATTGTGGCTGGTTTGATCTTCTACCCAGACCAAACTTCCTCCATATCAGCAATAAGGCTGCTTTCTTGTCGTTTGTGTGCTCACTGGAGTAACACTTTTAATTTCCTTCAGGAGCTGTTCCTTTGCATTCACAGCTTGGCTAACTGCTTGGTGCAAGGGGTCTAGCTTTTAGCTTATCTTGGCTTTTGATGTGCCTTCCTCACTGAGCTTAATCTATTTCTAGCTTTTGATTTAAAGTGAGAGACACATGACTCTTCCTTTCACTTGAACACTTAGAGGCCATTGTAGGGTTATTAATTGGCCTAATTTCAATATCATTGTGTCTCAGGGAATAGGGAGGCCTGAGGAGAGGGAGAGAGTTGGGGGCATGGCTAGTCAGTGGAGCAGTCAGAACACACACATGTATCAATTAAGTTCACCATCTTAGATGGGCATGGTTCATGGTGCCCCAAAACAATTACAATAGTAATATCAAAGATCACTGATCACAGATGATTATAACAAATATAATAATGAAAAAGCTTGAAATATCACAAGAATTACCAAAATGTGAACAGAGACATGAAATGAGCAAATGATGTTGGAAAAATGGCACCAATAGACTTGCTCGACACAGGGTTGCCACAAATCTTCAAAAAAAGAAAAACAGTATCTGCAAAGTACAATAAAGTGAGGTCTGCCTGTAGTTCCTCTGCCCATAGCAGACATCACTAATTGATTACAGCACTCTCTCTTACTGGATCCAATTATCACTTCAAAATCTTTCCCAGGGCATTACTCCAGGCAGCCAACTCTTTCAGAGTTAGCCCAAGAAATGAAACCCTGGATAGAGATTATCTTATAGCGTCTGTGATTCTGTGATTCTTAATAAACATGCGTGAGAAGTTGGTGAGGAGGTCACGGGAAAGGAAGGGTGTCTTCCTGGACGAGAACCTCAGTACTATTCCATGTACCATCACTGATTGCCCAGCCCCTCCAAACACACAGCTTTGAGACTTTGCTCTTCCTCAGCTTCCCCTGGGACAATGACTGGACTGTTTTCTCCTTTTGCAGTGTAATTGCAGAGATAAAATGGTGTGTGGCTAATTGCTGGGTAGGCCACAAACAGAGCAACCTCATATGTAATTTCAGTTTGGCAGAGACTGTAAATTATTCAACATGATAACCAAAAGATTATAGCAACGTGTGAAAGTAGAGAGAACGTCTGAGGGACACAAAAGGCTAGCTCTGAAGCCAGGGTAGTCAAAAACAGCCTTGTATAAAAGCGAGGAATGTACTTTGGGCCAAAATACATGAGGGCAGCAGAAGCTCAGACCTGGGAGAGAGGCTTGAGGGTTCTCAGTCACCAGGAGCCTTCGTTCCTGTGAGAATAATAAACTGCTCCAGAAAGTTAGTTCTTTATTACCCATGCAAGTCCACAAATAGTACAAAATAATATGCACCATGTTGATGAAAATAACCCAGCTGAGAGAGCTGCCCGTCAAGCCAGAGCCTTCTCGGACTCCTTTTCTCCACTAATGGCCCCTCTGTTCTCTCCATCGCTCTGAAGTCTTCTTTCTCTCTTCCCTCTCACCCCCGGTTCTCATCCCATCATCACTGTATCCTGTGAAGACCTTCCCGTCCTCCTTTTCCCTCCACCCCCATGGCCATCACCTTCCTTCAGGCATGAGCTCATCACGGCAGCCCCTGGGCTCCAACTCCCTGGCTCAGAACCTTCCTGCACATCACTACCCTTTCTAGGTTTTTCAGAGAAAGCTCTGATCAGGGCACTTCTCTACTCAAAACCTTCCATGGCTCCTCCTGTCTGTTAAATAAAGCCAGGCTCCCAGCCTGGCATCCAGGTCCTGTGTAATGCCGGCTCCACCCACCTTTCCAGCTTTGTCGCCGCCCCTTCCTTCCACTCCCTCTGCTCTCCCCAGACAGGCTGGAAGCTGTTCCTGAGATGTACTCTCTCCTCTCTCCAGCTTCCGCTGGGCTGTTCCCCCACATCGATGGACTGCAGGCCAGACCCTGGTGACTCCTTCAAGATGTTTGAACTTACTGACAATCACCTGCTTGAGCTCCAAAATCATGACACAGATCCTGGGGCAGCGGGAGCACTGTCATTCCCTCTAGGGTGCTGCGAGGGGCCTGCTCCTTCCTCTTAGGAACCCCTCGCTGGTACTACCAACCAGCCAGGGCACGGGCTTCTCTGGCCCTGACCACAGCCCTGACCGGCCTTGGCCTGGTGGCTGTGGAGGTTAGCCCCCTGTGCTGTTAGGATAGTCAGACTCTAGTGGAGAAGGGCTTGTGGTCCTAGTGGGTAAAAATCTCTTTAGAAGCCTCTCTTGTTCTTCTTTATCTCCCACGATCTTCAGTGTTGGTCCCCGATTTCCCAGTTTCCCTTTAAGACCATTAAAGTCAAAGCCACAATATTTTGATGCTATTCAAGTCCCCTTTCCCTACCCCCACAAAACAAACCCCAGCCAACGAGGTGCAGGCTAAACCACAGACTTTCTCCCCCTTTAACTCCTTCCTCTCGATCTAAGGCGGAACGATCCTCCTGACTCTTCCCTGGTTGAAAATCAGACCCTCACCACCTCCACGCTATGCACCTCCAGGATGGGCCTGCCTTGGCCGCTCCCCACCCCTTCTGCCCATCTGCTGGGATGGCACAGTGCCCGCTCACAGGTTGCTTGGAGCCCCTGGAGGTGCCAGGCTACAATGTGTTTTGATGGGCAACCTGCAGAAGGTGGCAGTTGTCATCTCTGGTGAGTGAAGGCCACAGCAGTGCCAGCCCTGGCATGCCAGGGCTCAGTAAACTTGTGCACACCTGTTGACTCTCCAGTGCCAAGGAAAGCACCCTTGAGCTAGGGACAAGGGTTGGGGGAGAGGACTTCCTCAGAGCGTCAGCATCTTCGGGTTTATTTGTAGAAAGATGTGATCAGTCAGACCCAGAGCCACCTCTGTGTCCAGCCCTGCGATTGCTCTGTCCAGCACTAGAGTTGGTCCACTAACACAGTGCCCACTGAGAAAAAGGGACCGAGCAGGGAGGCTGCAGAACAGGCTCCATTCAACACAGAGACAAGCCTCATCTCCAAGCCAGAGAAAGGAGGCAAAGAAAAGGGCAGGTTGAGTTTCAAAAAGTTCTTTCCATCAGTAGCCTAAAATGCTTTGAGGCTACTGATGGAAAGATAAGATACATCCAGTGCAGCTGGTGGCCTCCAATTCCTCACTCCCCACCTGTCCCAGAGACTGGCTGTTCTCTAGCTAGGACATGAGCCCAGTTGCAGACGCAGACAGAGCTGGCTTTGCAGCTCAGCTCCAATAGTTTACCAAGTGGTCTTGAGGAAGTTTCTGACCTTACCTGAGCCTCAGGCTTCTCATCTATAAAATGAGGGTAACCACATCTACCTCCTTGGATTCATATAAGAATGAGACAAGATGACATAAGTCAACTGCCTAGTGTGGTGTCTAACACATAGTAAGTGCTCATCAAATTGAGTTTCCTTTTGTCCCTGCCATTTCCTGTCTTCCTTCTTTCTTCATTCCAAATAGGAAAGGTGCTTCAGGAGTCTAATGATATTACAGATGTCAGTCTAGGAATAAGTCACTGGGACCAAGCAGCAGAAGAGATTCCAAGGTAAACACGGTGGGAGAGAAAAGGGAAGAGAAAGGGACGGAAATGGGGGAGAGGGCAACTGGGGTTCCTTTTCTAAAAGGCCCCTTCTGTCTCTTCACCACCATGTGGGCGCCTCCTCCCACTCACAGCTCTTACCTGTACCCCATCCCCACCTCGACTCACCAAGCCCTTCCCACTCTTTCATTCCAATCCCTCCGCAATGCCTGCAAATTAAAATTACAAAATACACAGAGCATTCTCATCATCTAGAAACCTCACCTATGCACACAAGATGTTCCTACACCAAGCCTCTGCCCTCTGCCCTGTGGTGCCTGCCATGGGCCGATGGCCCTACTGGGCAGAGGGAGGGTGACATGGGCGTGAGTCCTGACTTCCAGGTTCTCAGTGCAGGAGGCAGAAACGAGATCAAATAACCTTTATACAAACCAGCATGGGCTGAAGCACCAATCAAGATATAAGCAGACAGCTCCAGGGAAACATGGCTTTAATTGGTCTCTGCCCTCCACGTTGGGCTGGTGCTCACATGCTGACCTCATCAGTCATACGGTCCTTAGAATAGGACTCACATGCGCTCCAGCCTGGGGCCATCACAGAAGGTCTTATTAACCCAGGGAGCCTTGTTTGCATCAGAAAATATGAGAGGCCATGAGAAGTTTATTTGGGTGGCTGGTCTGAGCCTGCTGGCTTTGTGGCACTACTTTAATGGTGGCCCATTGGGTTTTAAGGTTGAGTGACAGACTTGGGGACAGACCTGGATGCTGGAACATCACATATAGGGATAGGACCTCGAGTCCACAGCTGAAAGCCTGAAAGGCAGCTCAGATCTGCCAGAGATCCCTAAGGGATTTTTCCAAGGGACTTTCCTAAATGCTGGGCGAGGTAAGTGAAGAAGGAAAGAAAAAGTGGCAATTTATTGGAAGAAAATACACGGGCAAAATTCCATCTGATTTCCAAGGCAGGAGAGTTAGGAGAAGAGATGGGATGGATGTGCTAGGGATGAAAATGGAGGCATGAACCTTGGAAGTGGAAGAAAATTCTTGTAGGGGCTGTTCCCAGATGCCTCAAGGCTGTCAACAGAATGTGGGCCACCAGAGCTCCAAGGGGGACAAAGGGTCCGAGAGAGACAAAGATGTTTGAACAGATGGATCACCCAATCCCAAAAAGAATTGACCTTTCACGTCCACAAGGGAGCCAGGGGAAAACTGACCTAGCAGAAAGAAATGAAGTTAATTCACAAAACATATAATATATTCCTCCTATGAGTCTCTTTCTAGAGGTCAATGGTGAGCTCAAACACAGTCCCCACCCTCATGGAGCTTACAGCAAGCCCTGGAATCAAGAAGTCTGCATTCAGAGCCTAGTGACTCCAGTGAGGAGCAAGTGATGTAAGCTCAGTTTTCCCATCTGTGAAATGGGAGTAATTCAAAGGGTTGTTGTGAGAATTAAATCAGGTGGTACATGGAAAAGCTCAGCAGTACGCCGGGAGCCCAGGATCAGCAAATGTGAGCTGCTGTTGTCCTGATTGTCATCCTTACCATGGTCCTTATCATGAGCGGCAGTTTCACGGTTCAGTTGCGGGGAGAGAGATCAATCAACTCTGAGCACAGAAGATGTCATTTCAAACTGTAGAAAGTGCTTAGTGATTAACACCATAAGCAGAAGTTGCTTCTGGTGATTTGAGAGTAAAAACGAGGGCCCTGATTCAGTCAGGGGGATCTAGGGAACTGGCCTCAAAGCTGAGAATGCAGAGGTAACACTGAAATGTTAACCGTGGGAAAGGGAGTCAGGGCATGTGAGTGCGTGGGTAAGACAAGGGTTCCCGAAAGGGGAGATGGCTTGTGTCAAGTCCTTGAGACAAGCCGTGGCAGGGAGCTGATCCCCACAGGACAGTCAGTGATCCTCAAAGAGCCTAAGATGCAAACAGGAAGCCCCCGAAGGCAAATGGCTGATCTGTACTTCCTGCCTTGTGGGTGGGAGGTTGAGAAAAGATTTGGGAGAACCAGCTCCTCTGCCCACAGCAGGCTGATGACGGCCAGAGACACCCAGCAGAGCTCCCCCCGTGATCTGGAACTCGTAAGCCACCTAGGTGCCAGCAGAGCCCGGGCTCACAGCCAGACCTGGGAAAAAATAGAACTGTCCGTGGCCCTCCCTGAGCCTCAGCATCACCCAGGAGGCTCAGTCCCTGTCCTGCCCAGGCCAGTCAGCTCCTCGGTGCTCTCACCTCGGTCTGACAGGGTCACACGGCTCTCATCAGTCAGGTCTCCCACTTCCCTGAAAGGAACAGCTAACTCCAGCCCCAGCCTGAAGGCGCTGGTCTCTGACTCAGCAGATCCACGGACCTCCCTTCTAAGAGAAGAAGGGAGCGTTGAAGCCACACCTGAGACTTCCCTCCCCGCCTCCACCTGAATCCCTCAGAACCCCTGCCTCTCTCACTCAAAGTCTGTCCGTCCAGTGGGAAAAGTCTGGGCTGACCAAAGTCTCAGTCTCATCTCTGTCACTTACTGTGAAGCAGCCTCAATCTCCTCATCTGTAAAATGGGCTGATGCCACCTACTCACAGGGCTATCCCAGGAGGGTAAGAGAGATGACGTGTGTAAAGCACTTCATGCAGGGCCTACCATGCGCGCTTCATAAAGGGCCGATAGCATGGCTGTTCCTATAGAACTGATCTACACGGGGCCAGGACAATCAACCATTTTAGAAGATGGAAAAACAACCCCTACTCTGAGTCTCTCACAAATGCCTCTCACCAAATTTGCTCTTAAATTGCTAGCTGCTTGGCCTTGGGCAGGTAACTTTAACCATTTTCTGCCTTACTTTTTACATCTGCAAAAATATGTATGTAACCTACCCTGTAGGGTCATTATGAGGATTAAATAGATTAATCTGTGTAAAATACCTGGTGCCCAGTAAATATTTGCTGTGACAATAATAATTAGCGTTTTAACTTGGGTTATAAAAAGGTCCCTCTGGCTGCTTTTGGGGGCAAAGTGAAAACAGAGAAACCAATTCGGAGTGTTCTGTGATAAACCAGGCAAGAGGTATCGGCTTGGATCAGAATGGCAACAGAGTTGGAGAGAAGGGCTTGGATTCTGGATACATTTTGAAGGTAGAGAGATAGTATTTGCTGAAAGATCAGCGGTGAGGGTGTGAGAGAATAAGAGGAGTTAAGGATGACTCCCAAAGCACAAGGCTTAGCACTGGAAGGATCGAGTGGCCATTTACTAAGAGTGAAGCAGATAGACATAGGAAATCTGGAGTCCCTGATTATAGGTGCAATTAGTCATCCAACTAGAGAGAGCAAATAAGCAGCTGGATGTAAGTCTGGATTTCAGAGAGGGTGCCAGCTGGGGTATACATTCACATTTAAATCCAGGAGACTTGGATGAAATTATTAGAAACTAGGGATGGACACAGAGAAAAGGCCCAGAGACTGAGCCCAGGGGCTCTCCCACACTTAGAGGTCAGCAGCTGAAGAGAAACCCACCATGAAAACCAAAAGTCTGGGCTTAGGAGCTTCAAAGACCAAAGAATAAACCTCATCTCTACCATTTACTGTGGAGCAGCCAGGGAGGCAGGAGGATAGAGAGGAAATGTTGTCTCAGGCTACGAGTGAAGTGAGAATTTCCTAGAGGAGGGAGCGGTTGATCAACAAACGTGGGGCTGATGGCCGAGCAGGATGAGCTGACATTGCACATGGCAATATGGGGCCACTTAATGTCTTCTTCAGTGGAGTCGGGGGTGGTGAGCCTGAATATAGCAGAGATTCTTCTCCTGCTTTACAGAACAGGGAGACTGAGGCCTGTCCAGAGACCCAGAACTAGCAATTGGCAGAGCCCTCTTCCTGGACCCACCATCTTTCCATCACCTCATGGGATTGGTGGGCACACGGGACTAGAACCCAAACTTCGGGCACACAATCAGGCGGTGGGCATTAGATATTCAAAGTGTAGGTAACCCAGTACAAAGGAAGCTATGCTCTGCTGGAGACGGTGGAGAGCCCCCAATAGAAACTGAACAAGTTCTCAGGACAGTCTCATTCTACAAATCACAACTATTCCTCAGTCCCCTTTGATGTCCCCTTGACGTTCGGGAAAACGAATACGGAGAGCACTGGCCCCCAATTGAGAAACGTGTGTCCTCATTCTGCTTCTACCACTCACTGTGTTTTCCTCTCTCCAGGCCTTAAAGCAGCTTCATTTGTAGTTTGAGGTTGGCTTGATGACACCCCAGCCCCCTCGATCTCTGACTCTGTGGTTCATCTGTGCCCACTCCCCCAGAGTTGGACAGGGGTCTGTCCTGCGTCCTCTCAACTGCCTCATGACTGAGAAGCAGGACCAGCAGAGAAACCACAGTGGCTCTAGTTTATTGAGGTGATGAGGGAAAAAATGGGGGTACTGGTTATCCATTGGCCCATTAGAAGTCCCCTGGAAAATGCACTGGTATTTGGCATGTAATTAAAGCAAAGCCTTCATTCCTTCATTCACTCATTCAAGTTCTCTGTAGAAAAACGGGCCAGGTGCCAGGAACCAGGCATTGGGACCACATTGACCCCATCAGTGAGAGAAATCAGGAACAGGGTTTGCCTTCCTGGAGCTCATGGTCCACTGGAAGAGACAAATGCTAGTCAACTCATAGCAGAAATATGTATAAAGCTACAGCTGTAGCAAGTGCAATGAAAGGGAAGTACACACTGCCTTGAGGGCAGGCAGGGAGAGGAGTCAACCTTGTTGGGAAGATCAGGGCAGCCTTTTCTGAGGAAGTGACAACTAGGCTGCCATGCTAAAGAGCTAACAAAGCAGGGGGAGGGTACAGCTCAGTGGCGGAGTGCCTGCTTACCAGACACAAGGTCCTGGGTTCAATCCCCAGTACCTCCATTAAAAAAAATAATAATTAATTTAAATTTTTTTTTTAATTTATAAGAGCTAACAAGGCAAAGAAATGATGACATTTCCAAATGAGAAAAATGAAGTGTGCCATCTCCAATGATGAGAGTGAGTGTGACAAATTCATGGTTCAAGAGAGATCAGAGTAAAGGAATTGCGGGGAGCAAGGGAGAGCATGAAGGATGGGACGAGGAGGCAGGAGCCAGACCAGGAGTCCCTCGAAAAAGTTTTTAATGTGTGCATTTTTTGACCCAGCAATTCCAGCTCTAAGAATTAATCCTACAACACTTTACACAACAATAAGTCAGCGAAGATATGCATGAATGTTTACATAAACATAATGAATCTTGGTAAGTCAACTGTAATGAACGGCTATTCAGCTACTGACAGAAGACAAGGTGGATTTACATGTACTAATGTGGGAAGATATGTTATTAAGTGAAAAAGTAAACTGCAGAAGAGAGTGTATCAGATGAAGATAATTTACTTTTTAAATATATGTGCACATTATATATTGGGGATATTATATACTACACTTCACTAGGCATAGAAATGAATTCAAGACTATATACATCAAGTTGTTAACAATGGTTACCTTCAAGGAGCAGAAATGGAGAAGACCTTCATTTTTCTTATCTGTCTGTCTTGTTTGACTTTTTTTTTTTTTTATATCCAGTGACTATTTCTTTGGCAATGGAAAAAAATGTTATATTTTGTTTCATTTTTTAAAAGAGACAGTACCCATCCATCTCCTTAAAAATCCTCCAATGAGCCTACAGCAAAAATTAATCCTAGGTGTGTGCTTCCTCAGAGCAAGTCGACAACCTTTCTAAATTATTCCTCGCCACCCACCTCTCCTCTCTCATGCCTTAATCTTCTCTGGGATTTAGTGGGGAAGAAATAAGGCTATGGGTTAAGTGTGATAAAAAGATGGATGGAACAAAAGAAAAGAAAGGGAGGGGGAGGGAAGTACAGAGGAGGAGGAAAGGAAGAAAAGAAAGAAAAAGAAAAGGCGCCCTTCTCCCTCCCTCTCTCTTCCAAAGGTCCCTGCAGGAGTCTCTGAGCAACAGCCCTCAGGACTGAGAAAGAAGGGACTCCGGGTGTGAGGTTGCATGTGTCAGTAAGACTGCAGAAGAGCCCAGGGTTTGAGCACAGAACAGTAAGAACCACAACAGTAACACCTCCCATCATCAGGTGCAGACTCCTGGGTTGGATCCTTTCACATACGTTAACTCGAGATTAAGGATCTTAATCCCTAATTCTGCATTTAAAAAGCAAAAGCCCTGTGACCTCCCAGAACTGTAACTTCTCCCATCACCTCAGTTTTCTCAGCTAGATCATGGGGAAAACTTCCTAGTTCGTGGGGCTTTCGGAGGATCAAATGAGAGCCTACATATATGTAAGTATTATTTGTTCTATAATTGATACGATTATTGTCACTCCAGCTACTGAGCCAGAACAGAGAGAATGCTTATGAGCATGAAATGTACAGTAATCCTGGTATCCAGTGGTTACGATGTGGTTGCTCTTTAGAAGGGCTGAAAAATGGTGACTGTGGAAATAATGCTAGTCCCATTCACAGATTTTTAAATAACTGACTGTATGCAGGGGGAGAGGATTGGGCTGTGGGGAGGGGTGGTCGCCAGTACCACGCAGCTGCTATGGCTGTGAAAATTTAACCTCAAGCAGCCTAAACATTCATTTTACAATGTACACTGCTGATCACTTAATTATGTCTAAAATATAAGTCAGACACACTACAAACCCCAGGGAGTAAATTACACAGCTCTATGAAGCAACATCTCTGCACTCATTCTGGTCTCACATTTCTGAATTATCCTTTCCCCCCAGTGAATTTGAAAAATCTCTTCCTTTTCTGCAAAACGTATGGCAAACAAATGATCATTTTCTCAGTATTATGAGCTCAGCGCAGGAGAGCCCATCTTCCACCTAACGTTTCGGACTCTTACCAACACGTTCTTATCTTTATGTATATTTGAACTAGGAGATCTACATATGCTTGATCTCAGCATGAACCTCCCTATGACCTGATTTTGTTACCATGGTCACCAATTAGATGAGTCTTGTTGACTGCAGAACAACAGTCAAAGGATTTCTATTAAGTTCCAGGGTGGAATAAGTCATATTTTGTGAACACATTTTATAGATTATTTTTCCTATTTGCTTGCCCCAAGGTCTGTCTCCCTCTATCTGCTGAGAATGCAGTTGCTACATAAAATTCAAAGAAAATGCTTCCTGGGGCCAGTAATTAAATTTCCCTATAAAATGAATGGATCAGCTGGACTCCCTATTTCCCCCTTCTCCCTCTGGGAAATAGTGATGTAGGTCTTAGTCAGGATTCACCTACAATTATCCTTTCCTAAAATAACTTTATGCCCACCCGCCCCATGGCCTCGCATGGGTACATGTGTGTGGAAATACACTATAACCTTTACTAATATCAGCTACCCTATGTATGAAAACCACTTAAGAATAATTTTGAAAGGCTGAGCTGAGGTTTTTCATATAATCATTCCAGCCAATGAATGTAGTCAGTGATTCAATGATCTTGTGGAAACCATGCCTGATGGTTTACAAATGTTGACATTAACAGGTAACGTGGAGGTACTAAATGTTTTATGACTGTATGTGCTTCCAGTGGCTACCATGACAAAGTAACACAAACTTGGTGACTTAGAACAACAGAAATTAATTCTCTCACAGTCTAGAGGCCAAAAGTCTGAAATCGAGGTGTCAGTGGGGCAGCACTCCCTCCAAGGCCCCAGGGAAGAAAACTTCCGTGCCTCTCCCAGCCCCCGGCGTCTTCAGGCATTCCTCAGCTGCACAGCTCTGACCTCTGCCTCCGTCTTCACATTGTCGTCTGCTGTCTCTGTGTCTTTTCCTCTTCTATGTCTTATGAAGATACCTGGTATTGGATTTAGAGCCCACTGGATAATCCAGGATGACCTCATCTTGAGAACCTTAATTAGATCTGCAAAGACTCTTTTTCCAAATAAGGTCAATATTTACAAGTTCTGGAAGTCCAGATGTGAATATATCTTTTGGGGCCCCACCATTCAATCCACTACATTAACAACATGCTTTTCCAAAGGTTTTCTAAAATTAAGCTTAGAATTTTTGTATGTGTCATGACAGGTACTTATCACCAATTTTGACTTTAATACAATGCCAAGGACTATTTACCAGAAGATATACCTCCCTTAGCACTTACGTATCAACCCAAGATTAAAAGCTTGATTTTAAATTGACAAATCAGATGTAAGGATGCTGAGAAGTCATAAAAAATCCTAATCAAATACCTTAGGATTTCTCAAAATGGCTCTAAAACCAAAATAAACTCTAAACAGAAGAAGCATTCTGAAGATAGTAAAGAAACAGAAGAATGGCTTGAATTGAGAAGATCACTGAAACAGCTCAGAACTAGTCAAGTAGTTTAGAATTAATAAAATGGGTGAAAACAATCAACAAGCCATAAGCAACATGGAAGACATGGCAGTATACCTGAGCAACTCAGAGCAAGATATTGGGAGCAAGGGCCACCATGGGATGCATTTTGTTGATGGCCGTTAGGATGGCCACCCTAGAGCGTGTTGTACTGATAAGGCTGCTCATCGGTAATATGTTTTGTCATCCAGCCACTTCCCCACACACTTTGTGCAACATTATTTTGTTATTGTGATGGTTTCTTTTGATCGTGTAGCTTTATGTTTCAAGCTATTTCAGGTGTCAGTGTATTTATCCTCCCCTGTTAAAACACTATGCATGCCATAGAGTCTGGAGTAGAAAGGTTGGAGGGTTTTTTTTGTTTATTTCTGTTTTGGTATTTAGCTCCTGCTAAAGCAACATATTAAGAAATGAGTTACCAGTGGGGAGATGGGGGTTAAGAGGCACCAACTACTATGTATAAAAAAATAAATAAGACACAATGATATATCATACAGCACAGGGACTATAGCCAACATTTTATAATAATTATAAATGGAATATAATTCATAAAAATACTGAATCACTATGTTGTATATCTGAGACTAATATAATATTGTAAACTATAATTAAAGAAAAAGAATGGGGTGAAGGTTAAAGTTTGTACTCCAAAATATTGTTATAGAAAATATGCTTTCTGTGCCCATTTTCCACCACCCTAATTCCTTAAGGAAAGGGATTATGTTCTCTGTCTCTTCAACTGCCCTGCCACCAAGTCCAATGACCATCTTGGGTAATGTATGAGTTTTCTATTGCTATGGCAACAAATTTCCATAAATGTGGTAGCTTAAAACAATACAAATGTGTTACCTCACAATTTCAGAGTCAGAAGTTGGAAATGCATCTCCCTGGGCCAAGATAAGGTGCCAGTAGGACTGTGTTCCTTTCTGCAGGCTCTATAAAAAGAATCCTTTCCCTTGCCCTTTGCAGCTTCTAGAGGCTGCCCACATTCCATGGCTCACGGCCCTCCTTCTCTGCAAGCCAGCACAAGATGCAAGCTTATCACATTGCATCACTCTAACCTCCTCTTCTGTCTCCTTCTTCCACATTTAAGGACCTCTTGTGATCATACTGGGCCCATCTGGATACTGCAGGCTGATCTCTCCATTTCAAGGTCCTTAATCACATTGCAAATGCCCTTTTGCCAGGTAAAGCAACATATCCCCAGGTTCCGGGGATTCAGACATGGTCATCTTTGGGAAGCCATTATTCTGCCTACCACAGGAACAAAACAGATCAAGAATCGCGGCAAGCTAACTCTTTGCAATATACACACAGACCACCCCTCCAGCTTTGGGCACATCTCTAATCACCAGGCTTTTTAGTTAATTCCTATGTCACTGGAAGTAACGGGTAGGGGGAGATAGGTGGCAATTAGAGGTAGGTGGCTAATGGTCAGGTCATCAGCTGCTGAGTGTTTATAGCTCGCAAGTACAAAACTACCCCTTTCCAAATGAGTGCCCTATAAATTCTACCCCAGATGGGCAAGGAAGTACAGGTGTGCCTCATTAAAATAAATGCCACATAAGGAAACCTGCCCTTCCTCACATAGATAATGTGCCAAAGCAAGGAATCACAGCACGGAAGTCAACCAACTCTCACCCTGCTGGAACACCCAGCAGTTTGTACCACTTAAATGTCTACTAATGGGCTAACACAGTTACTAATAGGCTAATAAGCTAGCCATTAACAGCTTCTTAAGTAGCAGGCTGGGGGAGCTGTTACAGCCGCTAAGAATGAGCTGTCTTCTCAGTTTATTAAAAAACCCTAAATTGGAACAAGGATTGTTTCCCTAAAGGTTGACTTACTTGGCTCTAAATATGGAAGCAGCAAGTGTTCAAGTTACCAAGGAATTTCTCCCTTTATAAAGATATTCACTCTGAAGTTCCCTGCCAGGTTCTTCCCCCGGGCATTTAAATGTTGGTTTATAGACCATGAATTACTTTCAGAGACACTAAAGGAATAGAGAATTTTTTCAACAGAGCCTGAAGACATAACCGTTTAAAAATCAATCAGAAATGAAGTTAGAGCCTGGTTGCAGTTGTAATAGGAATATCCCAGGCAAAACCAGGTAAGAGTGCAAAGGAAGTCAGGGTCACGTTAAAAGCTACCACAAATCTAGACCCTCCTGCTCACTCACTCATTCAATAATGACTTACTATACAAATTTTATTTACAAACCAGAAATAGATTCACGGACATGGAAAACAAACTATGGTTACCAAAGGGGGAAAGGAGAGGGGAGGGATAAATGAGGAGTTTGGTGATTAACAGATACAAACTACTGTATATAAAATAGATAAACAACAAGGTCCTACTGTATAGCACAGGGAACTATGTTCAATATCTCGTTACAACATATAATGAAAAAGAATCTGAAAAATATATATGTATGTGCATGTATAACTGATTTGCTTTGCTGTACAGCTCAAAGTAACATTGTACATCAACTACACTACAGTAAAAAATAAAATTAACAAAGACTTATTGAGCACACAGCGGGTGGTGATGTAGGCACAGGAGAATATCAGGAAATGAATGGGCAAAACTCTGTGCCATTATGGAATCTACATTCTGGAAGTGAAAAGACTGAAAATATGGAACAAGGAAATTAGATGATACAGTAGAAGATGACAAGTGCATGAAAAAAGATAGAGCAAAGGAAGGGAAATCAAGAGTGCTGGGCAAGAGGAAAAGTAGTGAAGGGACACCTCCTTGAGAAGGTGACATTGACACCAAGGCTTGAAGAGGGTGAGAGTGGTGATCCAGGAGGAAATCCAGGCTTGGGCAACAGTTAGTGCAAAGGCCCTGAGGCAGGACAGTAGCTAGCTTACTTAAGAAAACGTAAGGAGGTCCATGTAGCTGGAGAAGGGAGCATAGATTAAGTCATAGGGGTAACAGGGGCCTGGACTGCATGGGCCTTAAAGGCTGTTCCAAGGACTTTGGCCTTTCTTCCAAGGGGAATGCATTGCTGCTGGAGGATTCAGAGCAGAGGAGGAAAGGAATTCTGTTCCTACATCAAAAGTCTCCCCAGCTGCTTCTGGGTAACCCCAAGGCAATACCTACAGTTGGCTTCCTCTCCTATGGTACCTTCCTCATCAAGAAACCTATCTCCCTTTCACCAGCAGTGTCCTCTGCAAGAATGCCAATAAATGCCTGGCCAGAGAGCTGCTCCCTCCTGCCCTGAGCAGCTAGCCCCAGCGTGCAAGAGCAGTGCCATACAGGTCTTCCCAGCCCCATCCTGCCCTGGGAGAGCTGAGTCCCAAAGCCACACAGCTTCAGCACAGATGCTCACAGCCCTTCAGGAGAGTAGCTCCTCCAGCTTTTGGCCTTTTGCTGGGCTAGCAAGCCATTCCTATTTCTGAAAAAAAAAAAAGACATTCCCCAACATTTTTCAATTTTTAACAAGTGTATTTCTCTTACAGTTGAAGGTTTTTCTCAAATTATGTCATCTCATAGCTCCGTTTTCATATTTTATTCTTCTAGCTACATGAATTTAAAATATAGCCTCTTTTCTCACTTCTCCTTTGGATTTATCCTACCTATCTTGGAAACCCCTCTGATGGCAGGGAATGTGTTTTCTTTTTTATTGTATTTCCTCCCAATACTGAGCACCAAGCTTGAATACAGTTAAGCACTTAATCAATATTGGCTAAATTCATGTTTGTTAATTCCCTATGACCTGAACCCTGCGCCAGGCACCAAAGCACACAGAAATGAAAGGCAGCCCCCTACCCCTCAAATAAGCCTTTAATATGTTTGGTAGATAAGAAAAATCTGGGAAACAGCATCAAAAAATGGTGGACTGTGGTTAAGTAAAAGAACTGAACATTGTAAACTCTGACTCCTATAGATTCAAGGAGGAACTGGGTGGGGTCAGAACAGTGGTGACGGACTTCCTAGAGAAAACAGGACTTGAACTGGACACCTTGAAGGATGAACAGGGTCAAACAAGACCCACAGAGCCAGCATGCTCCATCCAAGAGGGAGATACAGCATAAGTGGCAGCCACAATTTGTGTTGCTTTGACAATTTTTACAACCAGCCTTGTTAACACCTATGATGTGGCCAGTGAATCTTGCCCGGGTTTACTGGGTTTACACACTGTTTGAGGGTGCCGTACAGACCTCAGCGGAAACCTTTCAGTGTTCCATCAACAACAGAAACAAACCAGACCATACTTCCCTCCGTTAAGTGATCTTAAATAACAAAGATAAAAGTGTGTCCAACTGTTGGGTAAAAGAAGTCAGGCAGTCGGGGACACTGAAGGGTTTGCTGTAAGCCTTTAGGGCCTGGTGACTGGCACTAGGAATATCACAAATACATGATGGAGGAAACTTGTTTACAGACAGGTGCAGGCAATGGCTGGGGCTTAGGAACCGACAGAGCACGTGATTGAAGAGGGATCTATCTTGGGTTTTGAGCATTACACCGAGAGGCACAATAACACTGCTCCTGTCATCTTGGCAATTCGCCCTCCAGTGAATGAATTAGCACACCCTTGTAAGCAAGAACCCAAGAAGTTGTTGGGAAACAGGCAATTCAAGATACTAGAAGCAGCATTATGAGAATCAGTCTGCCCAGATGGGAAAGAGACCAGATAATCAGCTGCTTGATAGATGTATAGAACAACAAATTTATTGACATTCTTCTTCCACCAATGAAAAGAAAATTCAGGACACATGCTTATATAAAGAAAAAACAAAGGACACAAATGAACTTATTTACAAAACAGAGACAGACTCACGGACATAGAAAACAAACTTATGGTTACCAGCAGGGAAGTGGGGTAGGGAAGGATAAGTTGGGAGTTCAGGATTTATAGTTTTAATACTATAAATAAAATATATAAATATTTTATAAATATAAATACTATATATAAAATAGATAAAGAACAATATCCTACTGTATAGCACAGGGAACTATATTCAATACCTTGTACTGACCTCTAATGAAAAAGAATATGAAAAGGAATGTATATATAGGTAAAACTGAATCACTATACTGTATACCAGAAATTAGCACGACATTGTAAATAGACTGTACTTCAATTTAAAAAATACATCTATGGACACAGTAAAAGAGCCTAAGGGGGGAGGGTATTGCTCAGTGGTAGAGTGCATGCTTAGCATGCATGAGGTCATGGGTTTGATCCCCAGTACCTCTAGTTAAATAAATAAATGAATAAACCTAATTACTTTCCCCCAAAATAAAACAAACAAAAAAACCAAAGAGCTTAAAATGACCGTAGAACTCACAGAACATCAGCATAAAAACTGGTTCTCCATGAGATGAAAATGATTTTTGTACACTAACATTGAAGCTTGTAACTTCCGGGTGCCATCGGTTACAAGGGAGAAAATTACAAAATTCATTAACCAAAGTCCTGCTCACCCTCTGATACCTAAGAGTTGGTATTTATTGGTTTGATATCATATATGTGGATCCCAAGAATCATTATTTGACTCTGTTGACTAAGCCCAAGACCCCGAGAAATTAAAGTTGTAGGAAGTGTAAATACTTCACATTTGTGCAGCACATACTCTCCAGGTGAGGCTTGAATAAATCAGATCACGTACAAAAATACGTTGCGGTCTAGGAATCTGCTAAGTCTTTTCACTATGGGATAATTATTTTGAAAAGTGAACAACTGTTCTCTAATTCATCTACTGTGTAAAAATGGACTTCTTCTTGTTGCATTTTCTAAAAGTTGACTTTGCTTGCCTTTGTGGCAAAAAAATTACTAATTACTCAAAAAAAGATCAATTATTTTTCAAAACAATAACCAACATCCAAAGAAGGGTACAGTCAGGCCCTGAAATCACTATCTTTTCATTCTCTTTCCTTGCTTTAAGTCTTAGCCAGATTTGCTCTTTAGCCGTGGGATTTCAGGGCAATCATATATACTGGTTTGTCTGGATAGTGCTAGTTTATACCTGATGTCCTGGCGTAACTATTCAATGCAACTCATTCTTAAAATGTCCCGAGTTTTATGATAAATTATATGGTTACTTTATATATTACAGAGTCTAAGGAACTAGGAACTTATTGTATATTGAAACCAACTAAGAAGGCAGCATTTTGTAATATCTAATAATCTCTAATAATTATTAGAGAAATGCAAATCAAAATTACAATGAGGTATCACCTCACACTGGTCAGAATGGCCATCACTAAAAAGTCCAGAAATGATAAATGCTGGAGAGGGTGTGGAGAAAAGGGAACCCTCCTACACTGCTGGTGGGAATGTGGTTTGGTGTAGCCATTATGGAAAACAGTATAGAGATGCCTCAAAAAACTAAAAATAGATTTACCATATGTTCCAGCAATCCCATTCCTGGGCATATATCTGGAGAGAACTCTAATTTGAAAAGATACATGCACCCCAAAGTTCATAGCAGCACTATTTTCAATAGCCAAGACATGGAAGCAGCCTAAATGTCTATCAACAGATGACCAGATAAAGAAGATGTAGTATATATACATATAAATTTTGGGTTAGGTGGTAAAAGTTGATTTTTATCTTCTTCCACGTACTCTTCTACAGTTTCAAAATTCTGTATGTGTACACACACACACACACACACATACACACACACACACACACACACCAGAGTACTACTCAGCCATAAAAAAGAATGAAATAATGCCATATGCAGCAACATGGACGGACCTAAAGATTATAATACTAAGTGAAATAAGTTGATAGAGAAAGACAAATATCATATAGCATCACTTATATGTGGAATCTAAAAAATGATACAAATGGACTCATTAAAAAAACAGACTCACTAATATAGAAAACAAACTTAGTTACCAATGGGGAAAAGTCAGGAGGGATAAATTAGGAGTTTGGGATTAGCAGATACAAACTACCATGTATAAAATAGATAAATAACAAAAGTCTCACTGGATGGCTCAGAGAACTATATTCAATATCTTGTAATAACCTATAATGAAAAAGAATATCTGTATATGTATATATAAATGAACCACTGTGCTCTACACCAGAAATTAACACAACATTGTAAATCAACTATAATTCAATTTTTAAAAGAGAAAGCAGTGTTTTGGACATTATTCACCTTCCGCCAAGGATCAAGTCACAGCTCTTTTATAAGCCACCTGGGAGGTTTTGCTAAGTCCTCAAGCTCCTGTCCATTAACTTGCTTGTACATTTCCAATCCCAAAACAAAATCCTATCATTACCTCCTTCTCTCTAGCACCCACCCTCTTTTGTCGGTGGTTCCCTAAGCACAGTGGATATTTGCAGGTTGGCAACTGAACTCAATCAACAAGAATTTACTAACATAACTCAGGTAATGCAAAATTCCTGGTATATCAGTCATTCGACTATATTGTGATTCCTCACCATTTTCAATGCCCTGGTACTAAAAATTTGTCTCCCTGGTTTATATAGGGAAACTGAGGCTTCAGAAAGATGGATAAATTTATTGGAAACATAGCCCAGTAGCAATACCAAGCTTCAGCCAACAACCACCCACAAAACTTGTCCCACCACACACACACACACCACACACACCTTGCCAGTGATAGTAAAGAACCTTCAAAAGAAACAAAGATTCATCCTACAAATGTCCTACTTTCTGGCTCTCCTTTTTTTTTTAATGCTGAATTGGTAATGGAGCTAATAAAGGTTCAAGACTGCTCTTTCCGGGGGCCAAATTTTTCTTTCTCCATGTCATGCTTTTCATTTAGAAAATAATTTTCTTTGCATTGTTTTCACAAAAGCTTTCCAACACCCCCAAATAATGCAGAGAAATTGGCTTTTATTTTTGAACCGGCTTTTACAATGCACACTGTATCTCTCAGCATATCTATTATATTAATCTGAGCCTTAATGATACAATGGGTAAAAACAGTGTACGGATGTGTATAAATGAAAAATTTAATAGATTTCCCTCTTAATGTAATAGAATTGGCATGAGGCATTGGGAACGGGAGTGAGAGTAGTCACTCAAGCATTGTGTTTACACGATATTTAAACACAAGTGGCAGGGGTATGAGTGCTCCTAAGTACACCTGAAAGGGATGGTGCCTCGTAATCATTGTTTCAGCAAGTGACAGTTGTTTACACAACAGCAGCACATTCACTGCTGATTTGAATAATAAACATGCTTAAATACCAGCTGGATAATAGAAGGATAATTGAAACATAGTTTAAAGCTCTGATTTACAGCCATTGTAGCAACACTTTTATTTGCTGTACAATGCCACACTTCTGTGCAGTCTCCGGGAAAAAAAAAAATTAAGGCATTGTTTCAGACATTGGGGTCTATTAAACTTGATTAATACACCCAGTGTATGTACCGATAGCTCCAGCCATGCCTGGGCGTACTTGAGACAGCCATTGTACAACGTGTTTTAGCAAAACACTTGAAGCTATAATAGACTCAGTCAGGAGGCTGGCAGTGCAGCGTGTCCATCAAGGCCCTGAACGGTGGGTGGGACCCCAGTTACCTGAGACAGAACCAGAGCGCATCACCTAGCACTCAAGATTCACAGGTGAAAAACAAGAGGGTTGACGTGGATAATCTCTAAGGGCAAAATTTTACAAAGTTGTGATTGTAAACTTTAGCACGTCTTTCTCAGCTTCTTCACACGTCCATTTCCTTCTTTCTAAGCCCGCTGCCACCATCTTAATTCAGGACGGTTTTACCTCTTACCTGGCCAATTGCAAGAGGTCTAACCGGGGCATCTGTTCCTGGGGCATCCCTGTTTCAACCAGCTCATGCAGCATCGCCACGTGAATGGTCCCTTTTCAGGTAGGATCTCCAGAGTGAGACCACCTCCTGCTCAGGTTGGCCCTTATGGGTAGGCAGCACCTGGAAGGCATTTGTCACCACTCAAATCCTCAACTTTGGGGATCCTGAAATCTGACTGCACCTGTTCACTTGGACGAGGTCATACTCGGGGAAGTTACTCCTATAACCAAATTAGCAGGAGCCTAATTTGCCAGCCAGAATGCTAATGTGTTCATTGATTTACCAATTTACTATGGGAAGTACATCTCAGAGGATAATTCACATTAGTCATTCAAAACACTCTCCCCTGGAATGACTGCCTCAGAGGAGCAAATTACACGTCAGAAAGTTGCTTAATGAACATAAAGCAAGAGCAGAAGGAACGGGATGGGTTGCCACTTTTCACTCTAGGGAAAATGTTGCCTAAAAGTAATAGCAGCCAGGCACCATGCCAGATACCTATTATCTCTAATTCTTACAAAACCCCCCGGGAATTGTTATTCCCTTTTAAATATAAGGGGCTGATGTAAGGTGACATCATTGCTGAGTTATGGCATTGAAGCCACACTATTTGCTAAATAATTACTAATCACTAATCATCAATAAATATTCAGATATTGCGTTCTCTTTCGCACTCTCTGGTGAGTGCCCCATGGTTGTGGAATGAGTCACTGAGTGAAAGATTAAATGAACCTTAAATGATTGTTACTTCATGCTAGGCATGAAATTCTGAAGACACATTACCAACATCCTTCCATGTACAGAAATCTTTTCTGAAGGCTGTTGTTTTATGGTTCCTCATCTTTCAAAACCAGAGCCAAAACCAGGAGGTCCGTTTTCAGAAGAAAGAACAGCAGGGCTGCGTCTTGACTATGGGGCACTCGGCAGTTCAGTCATGGTGCCATCTTGCCCTCAGATCCCCTTCCAGCAGAATTTGCTCCAGTCACCATCACTGTTGAAGCAGCAACTTTCTTCTTCTCTCTGAACCTCAGTTGAGTGGAGGGGTTAAGGCAATGACCCAAGGACAACAGAGGCAGGGGCCAGCCAACAACCTACCACACGGCCAGACACAAAAAGAGAGCTGGGTCAACCATCTCAAGCTCTCTCTCTCTCTCAAATTACAGAAAAATCAGGCAGCTGATAGTGAAACCAAATGTAGAAAATGTGCATAAAGAGAAATGCCATGAGGTACAATGAGCCAGAGGGACCAAAGCAAATTCCAGTTATACAGAAGCAGGAACTGTGAAGCAGAGAAACCCAAAGAACAGCAGAGGAAAGTGGTCAAGAGTGTGAACTGTGGAACCAGACTGCCTCGGTTTGAATCCCAGCTCATCCTTCTTCTAGCAGCGTTACCTTGGGCTACGAACTCCACCTCTGTCTCAGGGCCTGGCATATGGTCAGCACCGTGCAACATGTTAGCGTGTTAAGGAATTAACATGAGTGTTTAAAATGTGCCAGCCAGTGGTCTCAGTCTATTACAGATGTTAACTCCAGGAATCCTCACGACAAGCCTATAAAGCACTATCATTACACTCATTTTGAAGATCAAGAAACTGAGGCACAGAAAAGGTAAGCGCCTTGTCCAAGGTCATGTAAGTGGTAACACTGAGATTCAAATTCAGGCAATCCAGCTCTAAAAGCAGCCATTTAGAAAAAAAAAAAAAAAAAAAAAAAAAAAAAAAAAAAAACCACAGACATCATCAAAAAGAGAACACATGACCTGCAACCAAGAACTAGCGTACCCACGGGGTGCTTTGTCTAGAGACTTAGTCCTCACTCACAAGTGTCCTCTAAGCCACCCCCTGCCCTTTGCCTCAGGCAGCCTGCATGGGTCTCTTTTTCTTGAAACTGAGAGAGCCTGACTAAACCTGAAATTAGTCCTGCATTGGGTTGGGGAGAGGGGCCCTAGAGGAACAGAACAGGATCTCAGAAGACACATGGGACAGATGGCAGTGGACAACGCACAGTGACAGGGTGAAGAGGAAGCCTCTAGAGCCCTACACACCACGACAGTGACAGAGTCAACACCAGGCTTTCAATTACAGAATCTCAGGACCTTGAGCCACCAGAGGGTGGCTTGTGAGAGACTTGGAGGTTTTGGCCTTAACTCAATGTCATGGAGCTAGGATCGAGGTCAAGGCCACAAAGCAGATGGAACTGTGCACCATATCTGACAACTTATAATGGGAGAATGACACCTTCCCCCTTTTCCTAAATAAGAGGTATTATGCCAGGTGCTTGGTTTCGCTTTACCGTTGAATTTAGGTGTGGTCACTGCACATAACTCATTTAGGCTGAAGAAAGGCAGGCATAGCTAGTGTGGGAAACAGAGCCTGAGACAGGAAAAGATTTGGATTTGGGGAGCTCTTTTTTTTTGGCCTCATCTTTGTATTCTTTATAAATTATAAAATGGGCTATAAAAATTACACAAAATAATAGCAAATAATAAAATATAAAGGAAGACAGTAGAGAGTATCTTATAAGCAGAGAGGTGGGCTCCACTCACTCTTTCTGGAGGACAGAAAGTACATTTTAGATCAGTCGTGGTGAAGCAGGGCCCAGGTGGTTGAAACCTAGAAAACACAGAGGAGCCTGAGGCCTAGGAAAGAGCTGGCCCAGCAACTGGAATGTGGTGGGAATAAGACAGGGGCAGGAAGAGAAGGAATTGGTTAAAATTCTGTATAGTGATTAATCAATCCCAATTTTCCCCTTATCAACCTAAGTTTATTTTAGTTCAAGAACTTATTGTGAAAGAAACTGAATTGAACCAAGGAGAACAAAGACAACTGATGAAGGACATTTTGCATCTAGCCCCACCCCACCTCCCCAGCATTAAGGCAGCTCTCTAAACTGCCTACCTTAAGAGGAGGCCTGACAGGCAATGTGCTCTACCCAAATCCTCAGAGAGCCTAGTCAGTATTTCCACTGCCTCACTCTACAAATAAATGGACAACTTTTGTTGTATACAGTGAAAATATTTCGCCCAATTTATTTGTCTTTGAATTTTGTTTATTGTGGGTTAGACATTCAAAAGCCATTTATAATCTCTATCTCCTTAGCCTTGCTCTACAATAGAAGCTTTAAAGTGCACTTTTCCAGACTCCCTTGCAGCTAGGAGTGGTCATATGACCAATTATGGTCAATGAGACATTAATGGAAGTTGCAGGATGAGGATCTGTGGGAAAAAAATTTTAAATAAGGAATGGGCTCTGTTGGCATGCCTCTTAGGAATTTTGTCTATTTGCTTTCTTTCTGGAAAATAAATAAGAGCCTAGGAGCACATTAACAATCATCATGCAACCATAAGGTGACTTCCATGAGGATGAAGCTCTCTACTCTGGGGATAGGAAACAGAAGGATGGAGACAGCCCAGATTTCCTGAGCCACACTACCTGCTGGACTACTAACTCCAGATTTCTTCTTGCATGAGATAAATTAGTCATTATTGATTTAAGAATGATTTAAGTCTGTTATTACCAGCCATGGATCCTCCTAATTAATAAATTTACAGTAGCTTGTGTAAACATAATTTTTAATGAAATAAAATCTACCCACTTCTTTCCTAAAAGTCTACTAGGTGCCAAACAGTTACCAGAAAAATAAATGAATGAATGGTTTATGCCTTTTAACCTGTGAAGAAATGTTTTCCTCACACCAAAGATGATGTCAATACTCTTCTGTTTCTGCTTACAATACTTTCCATACATTTCACTTTAGGTGTGAGGAAAGTATTTCTTCTCTATGGAAATTTATCTTATGGAGTGAATTGGGAGAATCTAATTTTTTTTCTCTAAATGAAAGTCCAATTTTTAAAACACCATTTATTGAGTAATCTTTTTTTTTTCTCAAAGTGACTTAAGATGCCATCTTCCCATTTTATTATTCAACCTTTATTATACATTTCATATCTTGTAGAGCAAACCCAGTCTTACTCTTCTTCCTTCAAATTCTAAACTATTATGTCATGTTTGTTTGGGGGTTTTTGTGTGGGAGAAGGAAGGGTTTATTGCTACCTGCAACATGTAAGAACACTGGAAATCTTGCCCAAAGTAGTGTCTCCTAAACTATTACCTCATGTTTAATCATTTTGTTACTTTTAGAATAATTTTGTTATGCTCCAAATATAATCATTTGAAAATTCTGATTGAAATTAAGTTAAATTTATAGGTTACTGGTATCTTTAAAATGTAATTACTTTCATCCACTCAGATTTTCTTTTATGTCTTTCACTAACACTTTATAGTTTTAATAAGTTTTTCCCTAGGTATTTTTGTTTTTGTTGTTAATATTGAAACAATGTTTTTCTGTTTTCTAATAGATTCTACGGTAGATATGAAAGCAAGTGATTTTTTTGTTGTTGCTGTTTGCTTTATATATAGACACCTTCCTGAACTCCATAAATCATTTTAAAATCTTTTATTTGATACTTTACATTTTTATAATCCTGTCATCTGAAAATAATTATAATTTTGTCCCTCCCAGTTCTATGCTTCTAGCTCTTTATCTCCTCTCATGCCTTGGAATGACTAGAGAATAATTACAAAATAGAGCGGGAACAGACAGCATAATCTTTAGTGGACTTTCCTCAAGTGTTATAACACTGTTTGTGCTAAATGTTGATGTAAAATAAGTAATCTTCAGCATGAAAGGAAAACACATTTATATTCTTGGGAAGAGTTGCTTCATTTTACCAAAAATATTTCATGGCATTCATTAAAATATTTTTTTTTTTAATTTCTGAACTATTGTGAATAATTGTATTGAGAGATTTCTTGGTGTGGAAAAATCCTATAGAGTTATAACAAAAATTCTTGGCCATAATCTATTTTTTAATTTACTGGCATTTAATTTTATTTTTATTATTAGCAAATTTTATTAGCAAATATATATAAATATGCCATTTATATTTCTTTCAGAACATATTCATTATATAGGTTCATAATAGATATATCCTCAAAGAAATTGGTTGCTAATTTTGGTTGTTACCTTTGTCAGGTTATGGTATAGGATTATACAAAATCAGGAAATGAAATTATAAAGTTTCACATTGTTTTCATGGTTAGAAGTAATTTTAAAGCATAAAAACTAACTGTTCTTTAACAGCTTGAAATTAATCAATATAAAGAGACTTTGACTCTTTTCTTACTTAATGTAAGTGTTTGAAAACTTTTTTAGCATTTTTGGTCATTAATTTATTCAGATTTACCTTTGACAGAATTTGTACAGTTAGTAATACAAAACTTCCGCTAGTAGTCCTTTAAAATTTTTTAAACTTTTTCTGTATATTTAGTTATATCCCACTTTGTTCCTACATTATGAGTTTTTTCTTTATTATATTTTCCATGTTTTAATAACATTTTAGTCTTTTCAAAGTCCTAGAATTTGAATCTATTTACTAATTATACTACTTTGTAACTATTGAAGAATTTATAAATCTCTTCTTTTACGTTTAATTCCCTCAACCTGCTTTCCTTGGGACCGTTTTTTAACTCTACTTCTTATTTCTTGGGCTAAAATACAATTTATTTATTTATTTACATTAATTTTTTAATATTAAAAGCATTTAAGACAATGAAGTTTAATTCTGTTACTGCTTTGGTTGCATCTAATAAGTTTTGATATGTCATGTTCTTGTTGTCACTTTCTAAATTCTATATAACTGAAATTTTAATATCCTCATATGATTTAGACACTACTGGGGAAGGCTGTGTTACTGTTTTCTTATTTTTTGGTTTGATTGGAGGTTTAATTGTTGGTTTTTGTTGTTTGTTCGAGGCAAACTTCCAAGTGGTTGGGTATGTGTTTTCTTAAATCAAACTTCTGTTAGTAATTTCTAGTTTTTTTTACAGCATGACCAAAGAAGACAGCCTGTACCATTTATACAGGCTTTTGGGAGTTTGTTGAGATTTTTGGTTGAAGCTTAGAGATTGCATGGATGAAGAAAAAGAACTAATATATACTGTAGTACACACTGTTCAATAAATACGTATTTATTAAATCAACTTAGTTCTTTATGTAATTCAAATTCTCCACTTATTTATTGTTTGCAGACTCATTCTATCAAAAGAATGAGAGATAAACGTTCAAGTTGCTTGTTGATATTGTTTCACTGTTGACTTCCTTATGTATTTCCAGCAATTTCAATAAAATGTTATGGTGCATCAAAATATATAATGTCTATCTCCCTTGTGGATTTTACTCTTTATCGATATAAAGGAACAAGTGGTGTGATGATAAACTGGCTCTCAGTAGGAAAAAAATTTTAAGCTATGATTTGTAGTGTTTGCCAGGTGTGGTGTAAATGCTCCCGCCATGGCTAATTTCAAGTTACTGATGTAAGGTCACTGAACTCAAGAGTTGGGATGAGCTGGACACAGCTGGCTTTCACGACCAGCACATGCCAGCTCCAATGTACCCCTGAAAGTAAGCATCTCCATGTTTTATGATCTTTGCCTTTAACTCTGTTTTAGTACTAAGAATACATATATACTTTTTTTTTTGCTTTTTTGTTTGTTTGCATTTGCCTAATAAATTTTGCCCATTCATTCATTTTTAGCCATATTTTTATATTTATCAAAATTGGCCCCATTTCTAAATGTGTTTCACAACCTCATCCTAATCATTTCTATAGCGAGGGGGCAGGCTAATGTACATCTCCATGTTTAATTCCCAAATACAGCAATTTCACCTCTGCTAGATCGCCTCTGTTCTCAAATCTTAGCACGATCAGAAACACCTAGAAAGCTCGTTAAGCCACAGATTACTGAACCCATTCCCAGACGTCTGATTTTGCATTTTGAACAAATCTGCTCCAGGACCATACTTAAAGAACCATTCATTTATAAAACCTCTGTCTGGTTCTCTGATCCTCTGAAATGATGTAGTACGTGAAATGCAATGATTTCCAGCACCAGCTTCTCTTAGGTTTTCCTCTCTCTGCATTGCCCCACAGCGTTTCACTTCTGGCTTCTCTGGCATGCAGTGTGCCTTCACCATCCTTCATTCCACTTCCTATTCAGTTGTTTTTGGCAAATCTCTAACTTCAAGGAGTTATAAAAAGATGATGGAGAGGCTGGAGGTATAGCTTGGTGGTAAAGAGCATGTTTAGCATGCATGAGGTCTTGGGTTGAATTCCCAGCACCATCAATAAAAATGTTTGAAAAAAGAAGAAGAAAGATGATGGAGGGTGGGGAAAAATGAGAGAGAAGACATGATGTCTAAATTTTGGATTTATACTTGCATACATTTGCACCTCAGAAGTACAAGAAAGAGTGAATAAAGTCCTTTTCTATTATTTTTCAGGTCATCTCTGTTTCATGCAGCCAAGAATGTGTCCATATTTATTTAAGCAGTTCTTTATGGTGAGGGTAGCTTCGACTTAAATTTTGGCTTCTGGCTGTCTGCACTCTGCTTTTAATGTCCATAAATAAGTTAGTAGATCTTTGCTGAAAGTTATATCAGAGTCTACTTGGCCAGGCACCATTTTGGCACTAAGATACCATTTTGCACCAAAACACTTTTTGCACAACTTGATCAAAATAAAAAGTTCAGGGATCCTGACTTCTTACTGTCACACTCATCCCAATTCCTGACCCCATAACACCAACGGAGAACCTGAAAACATAAACCTCGTACAACCAAAGATTCCTGTGACTAAGAGCAAACTGCCACTAACTTCATATCTGAAGCTACTTAAGTAGACTCCTTTATGAAAAATGGAGTGAACTGGCCTTAGAGAACCAGCCTCTCGTATTATACAGGACGTGTGACGATGACCACAAACGGGGTCTCCTCTGGTATTTTTAGACCCCAACATCACCACAAACAACATCACCACTCTCTCTCCTACCACTCTCCCTACCACGTGACTCCAGGATGTGACTACCCTTAAGTTGAGTCAGTCGGCTCAGAGCAACACCCTCCCACCTGCCATATGCCCAGCAGAGCTGCCAGGGGTTCTGCTGAAGGGATTGGCCACAAACGGTTTCCCAGGGGAACAGCAATTCGCGCACAGCATTCCAAGGACATATATGTTTTAAAAAACAGGGGACAAACATTTTCAGGAACTGTTCACAGCCACTTTACAAGAGGGAGAGAGAGCATACACACAAGCGAGAAAGATAGTAAGCATCGGAGTGCTCGGAAACGCGGAAAAGGACATTTCTCTATCGGTGATAATGCCTATTATGTGACATTCAAACACCACAAGTGCTATTCAGCTGCTTGTAAGTCACAAAAGGTGAGTGAAAACACTTATCTCCTTTGTAGAAAGGGAAAAGGAGGTGGAGAATCCTTCACACAAAGATCCACTTTGACTTAAAATACAGGGTAAGCAGTACTAGAAATCCACGTGCACAAAGCCCACCTATTAAGATTCTGAACAAACAGGGAGCCTCAATACCACAAGGCTCCGTTGTTAATACGTGGTTAGTTATGTCAAGGACACGAAACAAAGCTGCTTTTCATGTGTCAGTTTGAGCTCTCCCAGTTGATAACCACAGGGACTCCTGGGTCACAACCCCAAACGGGCAGCCATTGTGCAGGAGAAAACAGCAGATGGGCCCCAGTGCAGACAGCACCACCAGGGACCAGGACTTTAGCCACCTGGGCTGGGTCTCAGCGAAATTCAGAAGTAGGGGAAGTTTCACTTGGAGGTCTGTTTGCTCTCCTTCCTGCACCCTCTCTGTGCACATGGTGGCTGCCTGTTCCCCCAGCTCCGAGGCTCACCTGGAGCCGCCCTCCTCCCAGGCAAACCCCGCCCCTGACTCGGGTGTCCCCTGAAAGCCTTCCCTCTGGACCCTGGTTCTGCCAGTCTAATAGTCTGCTTGATGCTGAGGTCCTGAAGGCTGATAGATAAATCCGTCTCCTTGTCAGATGACCGATGCATTTTCTTTCAGATAAAGGTGGTGTTCTAACAGCTACCTTCAATGCCTCATCACCACCAGGCTTGGAGATGAATGGTGGGGTGGCTGAGGAGGGACATATCAGTTTCTCCTCAAATGATGCAGCTTCCCTCTAATTTAAAAAAAAAAAAGCAAAAAAAAAAAAAAATTGCTTCCAATTCCACCCTAGAACAAGCCCAACCCTGTTTCTGCCCTCATGGCGCTGAGTTCCTGGATCCATTGCTTCATTTAGCAAGTCCTTTAGAAAATTCTGTGAAGGTGGGGTCTCATCCCAGCCAGGCATGAGCTGAGCTATTGCACAGCCCCACCCTCTCTAGAGGACAGTCCCCACCGCCACCGCTAAGACAAAGATGAACTGCTGCCACCTTTTAAGATCACATTTAAAACAAGCTGCTTTTCAAATGCCCTTGAGAGCAACTAATTCTCTCCCTCACTGCGCTTCCACAGTACAGTCCTGCCATCTTGAACCTCCCATCCCAGCCAGAGAGGAAAAGTGCTGGCCTTGTCCAGGCACCAAAGGCCAATGCATCTCCCCCTCCTCTGAGGACCGCGGAGAACTCCATGCCTTCTAAAAGGGGCCACCAGCTGCGCTGGAAACACAGCCACTGCCGGACGCCTGAGCACAATGAGCCTGTGCATGAAGGGATGCCCAAGCAGAGGAAACAGCCACCCACTTCACCTGGCAACAGAGTCAAAAGGAAAGTGCGAGAAGATTGGCCTTGGAGAGCCCTCCTAGCAAATCAACAGTGCGCTAATGTTGGCCTCTTCTGCCAGCACTGCCAGCAGTCCACATCAGTGCCTCTTCCCTTCTGAGTGGAAGTCGCTGTTTTTCTTGCCATATCAAGTCACTTTCAACTTCTGTCAGTGAAGAATGGGTGAAGGCTGAAGGAGAAGGACCTGAATTTTCATTTAATAGGAAATTAATGAAAATAGGAGTGTTAGAGCTTTTTCTGGAACAAGTAGAAACCACACCCAGCCAGGCTTAAGAAGTGATCCCTTCTCCATCCCCTCTGCTCCCTCCCATTTCAGGCTGTCACTCAGCTGCCGAGATTGTCACAAAACCCTTTTTACTAACTGCAGTCCCCACCCCAGGTTTGTCTGGCTCCACTCAGTCCTTCACAGCATTTCCAGAGTCTTGTCTTGGAAGTAAATGTCATCATGTTGCCTCCTTGTTGAGATCCCCAGCCCTTCTGCCTGCAGAGTAGAGGCTGAGTGTCTCCTTCTGTCTCTAAACTCTTTGTCCTGTTTCACATTCTGACAAAGCCCATTTTTCCCCCAAAAGCTCCAGCCATTGTGAACTTCTTGCTTTTCCCCTTGAACAAATTAGGCTCATTCATAATTCTAAGCCCCCGGGATAGTGTTCTTTGCCTGAAATGTCTTTGTATGCTTGTGATGCATCCCACACACATTACCTCTTCTATGATGCCATTTCAGAGTCCCTCGCTCTCCAGGTTGCCACTGCACACCTCTGTTCTCATCTGCAGCGGAGTGTATTGTAATTTTCCATTCCTGTGTCTTCCCAACTCAACTCTGGATTCCTCCAAAGTAAAGATGGTGTCTTATGATCAATCATATCTTCAGTATCTAACTTAGAATCTGGAATCAAGGAGATGCTCAGTGTTCACTAAATGAAGGAGCCTGGAGGAAAATCAGCCTTCTCCACTCTTAGATCTGTGATATCATCCACATACCCAGCTTGCCAGGGAGGATGATTGCTAAACATTGTGACCTTGACCCCACCATCATCCCCCTCCCATTTGATTCTCCCACCCATCGGCTTCCCAGTCTTTCACCTCCCACACAGCCTGCTTGCGCCCTCCCTGGGACCCTTCTCCACATCTAGAATCCCACTTCTCCATTCCTACAAAGGTGCTCAAAATTCGACTCCTTCTGACTGCCTTCCTTAAGCAATTGCACTCAGCGCTGGTCATTTTGAGAGGGAAGGGGGCAGGGCAAAGCCATTAAAACAATGACACAGCAATTAGCACCAAGATGGTAGAAGATTCAACTCCCAGTATAGACCTTGACCTTCAATATACACCCATTAAAATACAATAGCTGCTAAATGGCACTCCCACAGGCACCACACAGATTCAAGGCTGAGCATGAAAAGTCAGAGAGTGCGTGATGGCCCCATTCCTGGGAATCCCAACAACCCCAAAGTAGTTGGAATAATCCTCCCACTTGTTAGCACATGAAGTTACCTTAGGCCATAAAAACCAACAACCCTGCACCTTGTGGCTTTTTTCTTGCCTTTCTCTGGCCTTTTGAGATGGCCCACACTCTGTCTACAGCGTGTACACCTACTTTTACTTTAAACTAAACACCCACCCCTACGCCTCATGGCCTCTCTGGCCTTTTGAGATGGCCAGCACTCTGTCTATACAGTATGTATCCCTCTAAATAAATCTACCTTCACTCTATTATGGCTCGCTCTTGAATTCTTTCCTGCAAGAAGCCAAGGACCCTCTCTTGGCGGGGCACATCCCAGGGCCTCGACCAAGACCTGGGACACAGCCATCCTCTCTCACCCCATTTTTTCCTGTGTCAATTTCCCTTGTCATGTCCCCCCAGATTAAGAGGCATATTTCACACTATATTCTTCTATCCTTGGATTCTTGAGATTTTTTTTTTTTCCTCTTGGATGTGTATGTCCCAGCTCCCCAGAGAGATCCCGGGCTCCCTAAGAGTATAAATTTCCAGATCGTCCCAAAGTTTCCTGCCCACTGCATCGCAACAGGTTTAATCATGTTAAGGGGGAAAGAGAGCGAACACAAAGCCATCTGCTCTTTATTTCATATTTAATTTGGAGACAATTATATGAATCACTAAAGGATACACCACAGTGTTACACTTTTATAGAGTATTTAGGGGTTTTTTTGACAGTTCACAAGGCAGAAAGCCCTAAGGTCACTAAGGTGTTAAAAGCCAAACTGAAGAGTCTTTCCAAATGAAGATCAAAACCTTTGAAAGGAAAATATGTAAATTTGGGATAGAATTTGTTTTTATATATAACTTTGCAGGAAATGAAACATTTTTAGAGCCTGAACTCCAATCATGATGTTCAGGCACTTAATGCAGTTTGCATATTTCTTGCTCTAGTTCCCCAGAGGGTGTTTGAAGGCCTCTATTTTCTTAAGAAAGTTCACTCTTTAATCTAAGAGGTTGCCAAAATCTGCTGGGCATGAAGAAATAGACACTGCAACAGACAGCCCACCGCCACCAGCAAATAGAGCCATTGCTGCCACCTCCTCGCCACCAGGAAGCCTGCTGGAGGATCGGATACCTGTCAGCACCCCTCAGCAGGACACTTTTTGTTTTTCTGGACACAGCTGAACCTCTAGGAGGCTCCCATAATAGTTTATAAACCATCTTGTCGTAACATGTTTAACAATCTTACAGATAGTTCAGCTATGTCTTATTACTAATACAGTCAGCCAGTGCCAGCTAAATCCAGGCACCAGGCGTGAGCTGAGGATACCATGGTGCATAAGGTGCATGGCATCCCTGACTCAAGGAACTGGATCTTTCTGAGAAGACAGCAATTGTTCAGGTGACCACAGGAGTGATGAGTATTATAGAAGAAAGATAAAAGGTATTATGGGCTCACATCATAGAGAGAAACTGGTGTGGGGATGGAATCAGGAAAGGCCTCTGGAAGTGTATGGCTTTTAAACTGAGACCTAAGGATTCATAGAACCTCATCAAAAGAGGGGGAAGGGCCTAGAGAGAGGTTACGTCTCACACCCTCAACCCCACAACACAAAGCAGCAGAGCCGGGATGGAAACTCAGGCAGCCTGAATGCAGATGCATTAACCACTATGCCCGCCTGTGAGACTAGCGGGGAGGGGCAGGTCAGGCAAGACCTTGTAGGATTTTAGTTTTAAGAGAAAAAATGAGAAAGAATGGAAGAGTTGTAAGTCGGGAGCTGGCATGATCATTCTTGGACCTTAAAAACACAAACAAACAAACACTCAAGCTGCTACCTTGAGGATGGATTGGAAGAAGACAAAGATGAGTTCAGAGAGACCACTGAGAAGGAGAGATGATGGCAGCTGGGACCAGGTGGGAGCAGGGGTGGTGGAGCAAAGTGGATACCCTCCAAAGATGTTCAGGCGGTTCAGGGGGTGGAAATGTCAGGAGTGATGTACTGACTGGATATAACTAGAAGGCAGAAATTACCACTCAGCTAGATGTTCTCATGTGCCTTACCATAATATTTCCAGTAATTCTCTATATTTATCTTAATTTTCTGCATTAAGAAATGAAGATCTAAAGAAATGGTAACTTCAAGGTCAGAGAGGCCACAAATGGTGAAGACAGGATTTGTGACTTATGTATACAGGACTGTCTTTCATTTGAGGGCCAGGCCCACATCTTGGTCACTTTGTATTCCAAGCCCGGTGGGGACCACACCTGGCACGTGGCAGGGGCTCAGTAGGTTATTAACCAATGAGCAAGAGGAAAGGTGTCACGGACTCCAGCTCTGTCCCTGATGTTGCCTTTTAGGACATCATCACACAGTGGCAGGTCCCACTGTCCCCAAACAGCACTGTCAGAATCTTCCAGGCCTACTGGACAGAGAGGTTCACCCAAAAGTGCCCAGATGTCACCTTTCTTTGCCTGCCTGTCAGGTCCCAGCTGTTGACAACTGCCCACTGGCCCTCTCTCACCTGACCATCTAGAGTCCTGAATCCACACCTCATAGCCTCATCAATCCCTTCAGTTAAAAAAAAAGAAAAGTAAATTAAGCCAAAGTAAGCTGGGAAGCTCAGATATAATTTAAGTTCCTCCAAAGTCTTAATAAATTTCACAAATATTTAACAAGGGAATTAATTTATGTAAAGATCTGCACATATTTGATAAACTTGAACCAACGGAATAAATCCTGTCCTGTTTTAATAAATGGTGGATTAGGGCTATATTTTCTACAAACAGTAAATACACAAAGACAATATTTGTTACGTGTGTATATATACCGTACCTGCCTTTTCAAAGATCAAGAAAAGATTATCTTTGCCAAAAGGACTTTAAACCACCAGGTTGGTTGTGCATCTGTTGGGAGAAGAGAGTAAACTAACACGGGTTCAGACCATCAAGCTGAAGATGACTTCTTGGACAAGATGGCGTGTTGGAGAGAGCACCAATAGCTCCCACTGCATAAAACATCTAGACTAGAGCAAGGACAAGAGCAAGAGAGGATCTAGAGTGCCTGTATTCTATGTTTTTGGTTTTGCTTTTTTTTTTAATAGCAAATGCCTCTGCTACTCATCCTTTCTCCTGGCACTGCTTTCTGCTTTCTCCAACCAACACAATCCTATCCATCCTTCTTCAAGATTTAACTCAGACTTCTGCTCTTGTGTGATAACTTCCTTAGCCTCATCTCCACCTCTAGGCTGAGCTGGCACTTGCTGCCCTAGACTCTGACAGCACCTCATGAATATCTACAGGATGGCACTTATCCTATTGCAGTTAGCAGTGTGCAAACTTTTCCTTTTTTATTACGGTAATCAAGCAGGCTATTCAAGGCAATGACCCTTTCACTTTTACCCCTTCATGTGACATGGACTATGGCTAATGCTAAAATAAACCTATGGGGTAGGGATGTCCCTTCATGGCAGAACCTCCCTGTGCCTAAGGGCAGGAGGCATGCAATACATGCATATACTGAATAAATGAAAGAATGAATAAGTGAATGATGAGAAAGAAAGAAAAAAAAAGTAAGGAAAAGGAAGAAAGACGGAGAGAGAATAAAGGATGAGAGAAACATAGAAAAAGAAGCGACCCACTCGGTGCAGCTATGGTAAGTTGACAGAGCCAACCACAACTCCCAGATTTATTAAACCCAAGAGTGAAATAATTCTGGCCCACTGGGAAAATAACCAGAACATGGTGTGTATCAATAAAGTCACAGAGAAATCAGAGAAGACCACTGTCTCCCTCACTGCTCTGTGTGTTCCTTCATGGTGCCATCATCAGTGACCTGTATTCTTTCAACAAATGTTCACTGAGCAACAGTATGTGCTAGGTGATATGCTGGATAAGGCCCATGCAATGGCAAGAAAATGATAGGCAGATGATTCTTGCCTTCATGAAGCTTGTAGTCTAGCTGGGCATAGCAGACATTGTTGATGTGCCACTCACATTCTTTCAGCATTTATCTCCATTGAAAGTAGGAGTAGAGGGGTTTGGGGTGGGGTAGGGGGTGAAGAGCACTCAACATATGCAGAGCAAGCAGAAATGCCTGCCAATTGATTCCCCCACAAGTTGTCCTCAATCAATGATGGATGGAGAGTTTGTAGATAAATAACCCAGCTTCCTCCATCCTTAGTTGGGATAACACTGTGGCATGTTGTATAGTGTTTCCTAGATCTCCCTGCAGGATTGAGCTCCACCTGCCCAGTGTAGTGGATAAGAGAGGACTAGTAACCAAAGAAGTAAGAGGAGAAAAGCTCTCCCCACTGAAGAATGACCTAATACTTCACATTGAAAAGATCTGCCATATATCAGAAGGACTAGGAAAAAGAACCAAACTAAACATGCCTTGCAACTTTCAGTTTCATACATATGTGTACGTTTACAGATGGACAAGATTAGTAACAATTTTTAAAAAAACTGTCATTGATTTCTCAAAAGTAACACTAAAAAAAAGATAATGGAAAGATGTTTTATATATAATTCTTATAACAAAGTTTTACCATAGAATCTCTACCCAATGTAGTAATTATTTCTCCTAACACAGAACAAAAGAGAATTTTTGACATGCAAATACTCAGAAAGTTCACCATTGTCTCAATGAAAAAATTACTAGTGAAAATTTCAAATATTTTGAACATAAATTCAAATGAAGGCCTCCTAAAAGAAGAGGACATATACACATGAATTAATTGTGCTCAATGAAACTCAGTAATATGTATAATTATTTCTAAATAAATGTTTATGATATAGCTATGAAAAAATATGGTTTAAAAAGAGGAAATATGGTTTATTTAAAAGAAAAATAAGTATAATCTGGAAATTAGAATTTTTGAGATTCAAGAGGAGATAGAAAAGAAAGAAAAGCAGAGCTAAACTTAGTTTTTGTCTAAGAGGATAATTTTAATTCATGAAATTAAATTTAAAAAATACATTTTAAAACATGTATTGATTGTAAAGATTTTCAATGTAATGTGATAAATATTTTGTTCAGTGACAATCATATTACAGTGTATAAATGTATCAAAATAATACAGTGTACACATTAAGTGTACAAAATATAACTTGTCAATTTTATAAAGTAAAAACATGAAGATTCTCACTCGTATAATACAATTAAGATGTTTAAGTTCCAACTAATTTTGTGCAGGGGCAGAAAAGAACATGAGGTATCATTCAAGCAAAAGCTAGGAAGAAGAAAAGGACAGCAAGACAACAGAGCAGGAACAATAAGGAGACAGGAGAAATACCAGATACAACACTTATCCCAAAATAACAGAAGTCAGTGGATTAAATTCCCTTCCTGAAAAACAGAGATTCTCAAGTTATGTTGAAAAAATAAAAACCAAAGCTAAATACAAGTTTTTATAAGAGACTTACTTGAAATGACACAAAAACAAAGTGTTGAAAATAAAGAAACAGGACTGTGATTTTACATTTAAATTTTTGCCTCTACTTTAAACACCAAAATAACAGATTTTTTTTTTTTTTTTGAGCTTTAAAAAGACAAAGTTACACATCAAAATGGATAAGTGTTTCCATGGGCCAAAAGTGGAATAAAAACTACTGAAAAGGGAGAGAAAAGAGAGCAAAACCAAAATGAAATAAAATAAAATAAAATTTCAAGAGAAGCATCAAAAAGAAGGAGAGAAAGGGAAAATGAGTGGTAAACAGAAATAAAACAAAATGGTTGATACAATCCATAATTTGTGTATAACCATAATCAGTTTAAATGGATTAAAAGACAACATCCTCAGATTGGATTGGAAACATTAGAAACAATAACCACAAAATCCAGCTATTACACTGCTTAAAAAATTTACACTCAAGATAAAATAACATTACATTTGAAGAAACAGGGAAGGAAGAAAGATATACTAGACAAATACTAACCAAAATAAAGCTGATTTAGCATTAATGTCATCAGATGCAATAGAATTTTAGGTGAAAAACCTTAATAGAACTAATGAGGAACACTAACATATTGGGGAAAAAAAAGAATAGATTGATTCAATCTAACAGTCATGATTCCCAAGTAAAAGACCCAAGACTCATGAAACCAGTCCTGGTTCATCTACTTTTAAAATTTGCATTTGGGAATGACAGATCACTTTGGTATCCAGTGTCTATTTTATATTACTGCATCAATTGAAATTTCAATGTAGATATCTCATTACAATTGAAGAATCTTGTTTCCACCTAGATTTTATTTTTAATTTTATATGAAACATTTACAACAATTGACTGCACCCTAAGTAAGAATTTCAAAGAACTGACATCATAAAAGCAACATTTTCTGAGCATAGTGCAATAAATAGTAATTTAACAATAAAGAAACATTTCTTCTTAAAAACCAAATATTTGGAAACTAAAAATCACACATTAACATAACTCCTGTGTTAAAGAGGAATTTACAAAGAATTTCTAACTAGAAAAATTCTCAGAACTCAAAAGACACAGCTAATACATTACTTAGTGGAAAATATATAGCCTTAAACGCATTTATCAAAAATTAACAAGATTAAAAACAAATGACTTAAGCATTTGTTCAGAAAATTAGTAAGAATAAATGAGGAAAAAGATGAGAAAGTACAAATAAAAAATATTAAGAATGATAGGGGAACTTAACTACAACTACTGTATCTATTTTTTAAGTTTTATGAACCATGTTGTACAACAGATGAAATGAATAATTTTCTAGACTATAAATTATCAAATATATAAACAAATTATCAAAATTCAAGGTAGAGTGGAAATTTTAAGTAAACTAAAGACTATACTTTAATAACTGAATTGGTAGTAAAAGTATTTTCCCACTTTTGCCTCCATCTCTCCAAAACACTGGATAACAAGATCATCTAGTTATCCAGGTAAATTTTACTAAATCTTCAGGGACAGAAAATTTATGTAATTAGTTTGAGGAAAAATAGAATCAGAGAGAGGGCTTCCCATCATTGTATTATATGAGACTAGTACGGCCTTGATACACAAATAAGAAAATGACAGAACAAAAAAGAAAAATATAGGCCTACTTCATGAATAAGCATAGAAAAGAAACCAAACATAATGTATTGCTGTATTGCAAGTTAAATTTTAGCACGTATATAAAGATATGTTATTGTGAAAGAAGGATTTATTGCAGAAAATGCAAGGATGGTTTAACAGCAGACTCTTCCCTTCTAAAGTAGTACTCCACAGTAATAGTTTAAATTAACTGATACATGCTACAATACATAAAATAGATAAACAACAAGGACATACTGTATAGCACAGAAGAAAATATTCAATTTCTTGTAATAATATATATTGGAAAACAATCTGAAAGTATGTGTGTGTGTGTATACATATATATATATATATCAAATATATATTTGTATGTTTGTATGTGTGTGTATACATATATATATATTCATATATATATATATGAATCTTTTTGCTGTACACCTGAAACTAACATTGTAAATCAACTACACTTCAATGAAAAGTAAAATTAAAAAAAAAAAGAGCAAACAGAACAAAAGAACAGAACAGAACAGCAGTGAGATGACAAAAGTTTAGAAGTCTGACCACACAAATTGTTGGTAAGAATATGGAAAAAGTAAAATCTCATATGTTCCTTGTGTGTACTGACACAATCCCATTGAAAAATAATTTGGCAATATCTAGTAAAACTGAAAAGATCCTGCACATCCTATAACTCAGTAGGCTGTGTGTTATATGAGGGCCAGGTGAAGGTGGGGAGTGGGGGGGGGTAATTCAGAAACTCTACTTTCTGCTCAATTTTGCTATGAACCTAAAATTTCTCTAAAAAGTCTATTAACTGGAAAAAAATTTTCAAGTACACATGAAAAATGTTAACATTTGGTCACTTGGGGTGGTGAGTATCTAGGTTTTATAATATTATCTTTTGTAATTGTATTTGTTTAGTTTTAATTTCCAAATAAAGCATTTTGGGAAAAAAGTGATCAGAATTAAATACCAGCAACTATAAACTAAAGAAAATGAAGATGAATATTTTATAGTGATAAAAGGTACAATTCCCAAAGAATAAAATCATCATAAACATTTACACTTCAAGAAAATCAGAGAAATTGATGAAGTAAAATCTATTATAAACACAAAGAAGCACTGAGAAAACCTCAAAACTAGTGAAGATTTTCACTTGCCTTTCAAAAAAAAAATCTATAGAAGAAATAGATTAAAAAAATAAAGAAGGATATAGCAATCCCAATTTAATAAATATATTTTGAATTACATATTTGAAGTTCTTTTCAAATATCTTTGAAATACTTTTTAATTGATTACTTATTAGACCTTAAATAAAACTTGAAATATTTAGAAAATAGAAATATGACAAGTCTGGTGTCCTAGCTCTCTCCTAGGTCACATTCGGAAGGAGTCAGGCTACCAGGGAAGGGCCCCCCCTCTCAATCTCAGCACCGCGAATTCACTCAGCACAACCATCAGATCTTAGCACAGGGCAAGGTCTCAGCCACCATTCCTACAGTTGCTAAAGATGCCTAGAGCCATTGCGTCCCTCTCTGGAAATTCCCCTTCTGAGGAGGAGTAAGGGGCTAAACCATATGGAGAAAAGTCACAAGCTGGCTTCCTCTTGACCTAATTTACATCTGTCAGAAATCACAACCTCTAGACCTTCTCATTTAGAGCAACCTGTCTGCGTTGATGGTCCGTAATTCCTTTGACATAGATTTCTCATCAGGTTAGTTGGACGTCTGGAGTGAAAGAGGCAAACAGAAAAAGCACACAGAGGGCACAGTCAGAGAAGAGAGAACAGCAAGGAGTCTCAAACGCCAGGGAACTCCCGGCAGCAAAGCACAGCCTCAGGCTTCCCAGAGAAGTTTTTCTCTGGCCAATTTAACATACGTGAGCTGGGTTTGCTACCATTATGAGCTCTGTAAGTCAGGTGTCCACGGCCATACGTAAAACCTCAGAACAGGCTAGGTCCGCACCTTCCCGTAAGCCTGAGTCAGAATAAATGGGAAGATTTATAAAGGGGAGGCGCAGTTCTTCAGCTACATTGGTTTAAAGATGGTGAAATAAATGAGTTAACTGTTCGCTCAGAGTGTTTCATGAAGCAAATCTAATGTGCAGTTTTGTGACCTGACGTGACTTTAACTCCTCAGTAAATCAAAAAGCTTAACAAATATTAAGATGGCAAAGATCACCTGTGTGGGGCAAATTTGATCTGTCATCCATGATCATTTAGAAAACCAAGGGCTCGTGAAGAAAGCTGCCAGTGGGTCATGTGACCGACGGGGAGGCGCTGAGATGGGGAAGAATAGGCCAAGCCCCAGCCAAGACCCTCGTGGTGAACCCTGGCCTTTCCAGTCCTCTAAGAAGGATTCCTGAGATTTACAACCAGGCAGGTTTCCAGAAGGTGAGGCCTGCTCCTTAGGTCCCAACACTCCCTCAAACAGCCCAGTGACACCCCTGCACCAGCCACAGGGAAACGCTAGTGTTGCCCAGGGACTGCACCCCCTCAAAAGCCGGGAATATGCCATGTGGGAGAGGACACCCCCAAGCATGCAGTTCTGAGAGACTGATTTACGAGACCCCAAGTTCCATACCAAGAGAGCAAATGAAGAGGGCAAAAGCCGGTGGCCTCACCCCTGAGTTTCAGTCACATGCATCAAAGCCAACACGGAGGCCAGAGACGACCGTTCACCCATGGAATACCTGGGACCGCCAACCTTGGAGCTGGAAACACTTAGCAGTCTTCTCATCCTGGGGACTCAAAACAGTGACTGGAGCCCTGGACCACGTGCTTGTGGTCCTTGGGAAACACCAAAGGGACCCGAGGGAGAGGCAGGTAAAGAGGGGCTGGTGGGGCGCCTTGCTTGATTTCAGCAAAGCAACTCTACAGGTCTGTACTCTGCCCAGTGACACCTTGCATAAGATACCTTGGAAAAAGAAAAGCTGCCTCTACTTATTTTACGGATGACAAAACTGAGGAGCAGAGAGGGAAAGAGCTCGGCACAGCACCTAGCTGAGCTGTAGGAGTTTTAATACCATTGGAGTTCAGAGGCAGAGAAGAGATTAGATGCCCAGGAGCTCCCAAAGGCGCTCTTAGTTAATACACCTTTGAAAGAGGAGATGAGCAAAGAAAAGTCAAGACTCTGAACTCCCAGGGTAGATCGGCTTCTGTGTTTGAAAAATTGTACCATTTGTGAGTGGTGAAATGGGACTGGGGCAGAAATCCTCTCCAGCTCAAAGACACCATCTACCTGCCTCACAGGCCCCCACCGTGCAGAGGTAAGAGCTCACCCGAGATAACACGGACCTGTGTTTCCCTGGGTACCCACCTCTCAGATACCTCTCCCCTGAAACACGCCCTCCACCAGCACAAATGTACCCAGAATCCAAGCTCAGAACAGAATTACTCCTCTCCACCGAGTCCAGAGGTCCCCAGTTACAGAAGACATTTTTGGTGATGACATTTAGAAAGCCTCAGCTGTCTCTCTGAGCACAGGAAGAAACTGTCTTGTGTATCCAGCGGTTTGCCTTGACTGTGTCTAAAGGCAGAGAATGGGGAAAGAAAGAAATGAGTTGTTGAGGTTTATACTGAATTTTGTTCTGATATCTAACCAAAATGACCTCTTTTTTTTTTTGAATTTTGAATCTTTAAGGTATTAGCCTCTGTTATTATTTGTCTGGGAGTCCATAATAGTCCCATTTTATTAGCTCCAAATTTTCTATTTAGACAACAGAGCCTAAGAGCCTCTTTAGAACAAGTAAATAATATGCATTTTCCAAAGTAATTTGCAGACACAAATACATATGCGCTCTGCTCAGATTACCAAAAGGGAAAAATCACCAAGAAGATGATGATGTTGTTTAATAATTTCAAAACTAAATTTTTCTGCACCCAAACAGAAATACCTCCCATGTCCTCTTCAGTCTGCTTGATAAATTATACCTCATTTTACCACCTTCCATGTGCTATTTCTGATGGCTTTGAAAAAGGGAGCTGAGAGAACGTCATCTTCAAACCTGCAGGCGCTGTCTTCAGGAAGAGATTTTTCCCTGTCCCTCTCCCACACCCGTAATCCACCGCATGAAATATCCCTGCACCCACCCTCAGAAACAACCTTCAGAAAGGGGTTGGAGCGCCTGTCCCCTGTGAGCTCCAGGTCCCTTCTGCAGGCTGTCCCCACGCTTGGCGCTGTTTGGGATGGACCCTGGCCGAGGAGAGCCCCGCTGATGACTGACATCCACCCAGCCCCCATGGGCAGATCGACAGGAGCGGTTGTGCGTCCACCCTGAGCCCAGTAAGAGCTGGGCTAAAATTAGTCAGAGGCCTGGGGACAGATTGCTTGGAAAGAGAATAGGGAATAGGAGATGGTGAAGTGAGAACAGCCTGGAAAACCAACCTTGGAGAAGCAGCCTAGGTCTCTCCTAACTTTGTCTTAAGAAAGGAAGGGGAGGTACTGAATTCTTGGGTGAGGCTGGTTGGCAGCTGATTGGAATCTTAGGACACACCTGAGGTCAGTTACTCCCTTACCTCCAACTCAGACCCAGTTCTGCGCCTCCCCTCTGAAATGCCCTTCTCAGTCCTTTCTGCTAAATGCCATCTGTCAAATTCTCCAGAACTCTCCTATGTTACCTATGAAAATTCCCCTAAGTTAATCCTGGTCAGTTTGGGAAGATTTCATTTTTTTTAGTACATAAGTCTAAAATAGTCAAATGGAACAGATGATTAAAAATCCTAAGTAGTGTGTCTAAATCAAACTTGGCCTTGTGCACATACCCCCAGACTGCTGCATTTGGGGGTGGGAGGTGCATCTTTTAGAGCTGGAAATTTGTCCTACTCCTTCCACTACAAAGGTAACTGGGGTTCAGTTTTCTCCTTAGGAATTTGTTTAAGGCAAAAGTAATGATCCTAACCACATGTCCTTTTACGAGAGGTTTACTGCTTTTAACAAAACCATCAACAAAAAAGCAGAGCCGGGTGCCAACTTGTGGTGACTTCAACAAGCCGTCACTGTGCCACGGTGATGTTCTAGAGTACACCCTCCCACTCCACCCCACCCCTCTCACAGGCAAGGAAAGGAAGCCAGGGACTAGGGTGGGGGGATGTAATTATGCCTTCTCCGGTTCATTCAGGTCAGTTTCATGTCAGTTTCATGGTTAAGGGTAAAACCAACAGGCTTCTTCAGTGATACAGGATTTTGCACAAAGTGCTGATTGGCGTGTCAATAATCAGTGAGAGATTGGTAGCTGTTGCCATTGCCAGGCTGATTTGTGTCACAGATGGACAAGGAAGGCTGGTTTTTACCTATTTTAAAGGGAATTACTACTTTTTTAGGGTTTTTTTTTTTAAGATTCTGGTTTTTTTCTGCTGGGTGGGTAGGTAGGTAACTAGGGATTTATTTGTTTTGTTTGTTTGTTTGTTTGTTTGTTTAATGGCAGTGCTGAGGATTGAACCCCGGACCTCGTGCACGCTGAGCACACACTCCACTACTAAGCTATACCTTCCCTCTGGCTTTCACCATTAACTGTAACATTGTGCAGTATTTCTTGGTTCTGTGCACTAGGGTCATTTTTCTGGTTACAAAAGCAAAGCAGATGTTCCATCCTAGGCGTTCAAAACTCCGAAGGCATCTCCTGAAGCAGAGTTCATTAAGAAAGGTGTCCAGATCACAGATAGCATTCAACAGGAGGTGTACATTCTGATACATCTCTAAGAAAGAGATCATAGAACTTGAGAGTCACATCTTGATTTGGTCTGTAAAACAACTTCTAGTTTAAAATACTTAGGATTTCTTTGGAATGGGTGTCCTTTGTACTTTCTTATAAAGCTCTTCCACTTTTTTTCCATTAGACAGTGTGCTCGCCTAGGAAAGGAGTCATGTTTATTCCTGCCATAGCCACCCTACTACATACCCACCCTAAGGATCAAAATCTAGAGTAACTTGTAGATAGATGCTCCAAACTGGCTATTGACACTTGATGGGGTTTTCTAGCTCTTGTTTGGTACAGTTTCTGTCTCATAAAGACATGCACACACAAAACCAAAGGCCCCCTCAAAAACCCACTGTAGATGAGGACACCCACTGGCAAACATCAAACATCACTAATTTCCCAAAGCCTCTCAGGCTCCATCAGAAGGCCAGCAGAGTCACAATGGCTACTTAATGATGAAACTCTTCCAGGTGCTTTCATATCAGCATGGTCCAATGTAGTATCACGCTGAGAAGAATAAAGGTTAATATATTCTATTAGTCCCAATTGTCATAAAAATTTTACCTAACAATATGGTTCATTAAATGCGGAATCTAACAATTATGTTCACCATAATGGAAATTATTCAGACAGATATGATCTGAATAGTTGTGATTTATTAATTTAGACACAAATTTAATTAGCAATTGATTTCAATTGTGTCTCCTCCTGAACAATAAGTTTTGTGGAAAAGCATGCTGGAAAATAAATACATCCACTGAGAAATATCGGGTAACAACAAAGGGAGCAGCCACTCCACTCAGCAGTGCTATCATGGCTTTCCCCTGAAACAATAACAACAACAATTATTCCAAGCAGCTTGAAGAGGTGACCGTTTTCTATGCAATCTGAAACACTGCTCCTGAGCCGAGGGGTAATGACCTCCCAGCGAGCTGTACAGCTGCTGTGGTGTGGACACACTCATGGAGCAGAGGGGACATTACAGCCCCAGGTTCTGCTGGAAGCACTGGAAACCCCACCTCCAGCTGTAGGTCTAAATGCAGAACTATCGCTATGGCTTCCATCTCCCGTCACCCGGGGCCCTGGAGGAAACCCAGTGCCACTCTCATTACCTCCCCAAGTTTCTGCCATCTCATACTTGTAACCAAATATTTGCATTCCTTCTTTGGTATCAAACACAAACAAATACTACGCATAATCCAAAAAAAAAAAAAAAGTGGAGACAGAGATATAGAGAAGAATGTTTTGTTTTTAAAAGGAAAAGTGTACATTTCCTTTCAGTGGTCCTTTCATCAGTTCTCCACACTCAACCCCATTCCTGCCCCAATTGGATCTGATAGACCAATAGGCATTTTCCATTTAGTAAAAGGAAACGTTTGGCTTCTCCTGATGCTCTGAGAGTTGGGGTAGGCAGGTGACAGGGCAGGGAGGATGGGAGGAAGAGGAGGAAATGGAAGCGATGTCTTCTTTCTTCTTTACTCCTCCTTCTGCTGGCCTCCAACTTAACCGGCTTCCCTTCTACTGGTCCCATGCCCTGGACTATCAAACATTGTTGACTGTCTTCCTTTAACAAATACATATATTAATAATAGAAGTAGACATTAGGGATCCTGGATTTAAATCTTTTTACATTCAGATTGTGGTTCCCTAATATAATTCTCTACTAAAAGAAATCCAGGCACCTTGGCAGAATGACTTGATTGTAGGTCTGGGGTGTGAATATCCAAGATAAGCCTGTAACATCTAGTCATACCAGGCAACCAGCAAGACTACTAAGTCTTGTTGAAAGGACTCAGGTGCCAACTTGAAGGGGCTCCGACTGAAAAAAGTTGGAACAACTTTATTGAAACACACCAATTACATTATCAGTCCCATGATTTCCTAAAGATACGAAACAACAACAAATGTCATTGGTCATCTTTGGAGAATAAAAGAAAATCAACTTATCACTTGAAAACTAGTACATGAAGGGGAAAAAATTGAGCATGTATCTGCCTTTTCTGTATCTCAAAGTAAACACAGTCAATGAGAAATTCCTCTATAAAGAAATAGTCCAGCTGACAAATAAAGGAGGAATAGTAAAATTTGCATATCACCATTTTGTAACTCTAATAAGTAATGAAGCTAGGCAATGATCTTCAATGATTGCTGATATTACGAAAATAAAGATGATCAGACATTATGTGCCTCTGTGTGGATGTACAGAACATCTATGAGGTATCTTCTGTGAAGCACCCTTGCAAATGCATTGAATCTGGTTGCAATGGATTGAATGTGTCCCCTGAAAATTCATGTGTTAAAACCTTATTCCCCTATGTGATGATGTTTGGAGGTAGAGTTTGGGGGAAGTAATCAGGTCATGAGAGAGCGGAGGTCTCATGAATAGGAATAGTGTCTGGATAAGAAGAGGCTAGAGAGCTAGCCTCTCTATCTGCAAAATGAGGATAAAAGAAGAAGCCAGCAGTCTGCAACTCCGAAGAGGATCTTCACCAGAACCCGACCCTGCTGGCACTCTTCCAGCCTCCAGAACTGTGAGAAATCGATGTCCTTTGTTTATATGCTGTACACCAGAAATTGACACAACATTATAAACTGCCTATACTTCAATTTAAAAAAAAGCCACCCAGTGCTCTATCGTGTTACAGCACTTCGAACTAAGACACTGATCAAGCTGCTAAATCTAATTACCAATTTACAGGACATACTGCAGACAGAAAAACATATTCAAAGATAGCACATAGATGCATCTAGCAAAATTAAGAATGTAGAAACTTTCCAAGGACATATCACCTGTTTTTATTTTAACCCATAAATCGGAAGGAAAATCCAAAACAAAAAGAGCAACAAAAAGAGGAAAGGGATTGAAAGAGACTTTTTTTGAGTCATGTCAACCAAGTGCAACATGTGACCTTGTTTGGATCCTTCTTCCAACCAACCAACCTAAAAAAAAAAAAAAAAAGTTACAAAATAACCAGGGAAATTTGAACACAGACTGGGCACTTGGGCACTTGATGATATTAAGAAATTATTTTCAAGTGTGATCATGGTAATGTAGTTATGTGGACTTTTTATTTAAAGAGATTTTGTCTTATACAGACACATACATACTGAAATATTTACTGGTGAAATGATATGAGGCGGGACTGGGGCTGGGGTTGGGTCATCAGGTATTGCAAAGTTAGGGTCAGCCCTGAATTGAGGTGCCCATCAGTGTTGAACCTGAGGCACCTCGCTTGCTTCTCCCTAGTCCTGGCTCTCATGTGATGTCTGGAATTTGCTTCAACATAATCCAATAGTGGGAAGATAAAGGTAGGTGGGAATATAAATGAAGCAAGATTTGAAACTGTCTATAACAAAAAATAAATACAATTTTTAAAAAAATCCTTAAAATTGGTCATGCAATTTTTTTAAAACTTTAAGCTTACAGTAGCTTTTGAAATAACTGACAGTAATTACTGTTTTCAGACTTGCCACCTGTCAGCACTAGACTGTGAGCTCTTTCACATCAGATCTTATTCAGCGTGGATTGATTGACTCAAAAATACAGAGGGCGTTTCCCTGAAAGCCAAGCTCTGTGCTAGGAGCTGAAGATGGAACTGAACAAGAAAGTCCTTGCCCACAGGATGCTTACATTCTAGCAAAGGATGACACCATGGAGAAACAAGCTGACACAAAAAGGAGGAGGTGCTAAGGTGGATAATCACAAAAGGGGGTGTATTTGGGGATAGGAGTTCAGAGAAGGCATCTCTAAGGTGGGGCTGCTTGAGCTGAAGCCCAAAGGTAAAGAAGGAGTCACAACATGAGGAGAAATGGGAGAACCCCAGGCAGAGGCAGTGGGAACCAGTGTATAGAGGTCCCGGGTCAAGACAGACCTGGCATGTTCAAGAAAACAAGAGAAGACTCGAGGGGCGCTGGCACGTAGTCAGCAAGAGGCAGGGAGGTGCAGACGAGGTTGAAGAGACAAACACAGACTAGGGCAATTAAGTCTTTACAGTCATAAGATGTTCGCTCATTTGTTTTTTAATCTTATTTTCACTATGACAGTCAGAGTGTCTGGTGCATAATGAACTCGATGTATTGATCTGGATGAACACCTATATTTGGAAAGTTACTCTGTTGGAACCTCAGACAAAGGCTCTTCACTGATTAATTCTTAAATTTGTATTAACCAAAGTTCTGTTGATTTCTCAAGTCTCTCTGTTTTCTTCAGGGAAACCTGTTGAAACTGGGTCTATTTAACTCCTTCCCTGCTTTAGCACAGGTTTGGCTGAGAATAAAATGTCAGTGCATCTGACAGCCCTTCGTGTTTTTCCACAGCTTGAAGTGAGTTGCAAGGTGGAATTAATCGGGGTTGGCAGGACTGGAAATTGGACATGGCCTCTTATTTCCAGAGGCAGGAAGCCTTCCCAGTTTGGCTTCCTAATTTGTTTTGAAATAAGTTTCTGGAATGTCAAAGATCCTCTTATTCAAAGACAGGGCTATATGTATATTCCAAAGCCAAATAAAAATGTCTTTTGGATTATCTACCATTTTCTATTACTGGTGATACAGTTCCTCCCATTCCATGCCTGCGATCAAGAATTAACACTACACCTCCAGTACAAATGAATGGGAAAGGTAACAGAGAGGCAAGGCTTTCAAAATATCCTGAAACAGAAGCAATTTGTCTATATCTAATTTGTTGGGTAAAAGGACCTTCACCTATTAAGAGAACAAGGCAATCTAGTTTGAGGTCTTGAAAGAGAGAACAAATGGAATGTTCCCTTTCTTCATAATTGTTCACACTTAATGGCATTACAAGGGCATGTTAGCTATTCCAACTGAAAGCAATTTAATGAAAATATATGCATATTGGTGGCATTGATATGTTAATGATGGGCATGAAATATAAACCTTTAGGGAACTGAATGCTAAAGAAGGCACCAAGGGGCTTTGTTCACCCACTCACCTGGAGCTGGGCTCCAGAGAATAGCCTGGAATACGTGCTCCCTTCCTGCAACCTACAGGCTGTGGGTGCAGAAGGCACTGGGAGATGGAGATGGGAAGACGATTAGCTGGGATTTCCATGGTCTGAAACCACCACGGAAGGGAGAAGACCTCGCCACCTGGAATTTAACCCCTGTCTTCAACCCCAATCTATGTCTTCATAGGCCTTAAAAAAATGTAAAATTCATTTTTAGCAAGTCTTTGATGATGAACCCCATCCAGCGTGGTCACTCCTTTCGGGTTCCGTCTCCATTTGCACATGTTGATGTGTTGCTTTGAAGAACATAATTTACCGATACACTGTTCCAGATCATTTCATACGAGTATTTTTGTGTTCATTTGAGAAATCAGGTGCCTGGAACTTTTCCCTCTCATTTGGGAATTCAGGTATAAAGTCAATTTTCTATAATTGTTTGTGGCGTTGTTCCCAGAAGGGGAACTATTGGATGACATTTCCATCAGGGATGAAAACTGATCAGCCATTTTGTTTCAACATTGCTTGGTCACTGGAATTCCACTTCAGTTGGTATAATTTGTATTGATTCCTCCCATATGTTCCTTCATTAATTCCCAGTATCTCCACTTCCTTCTCCTGCCCCTTTATCAGTAGGCTCTAGACACACAGACATCTGCCCAGAGGCAATCAATCCTGCTGCCAGTATGGAATTTCACACTCACACACACAGAAAAGTAAAAACAAAAGTCTAGAAGGGACTAGTAAAGAAAAAAGATAAAAGATTTTTTTAAAATCTTTTAAAAGATGGGTTTTGACTCATTTCCTTAAGGTCTGCTTTCTATTAAATTTGTGGACTGATTTCTTCCAGTCTGTAGACATGACACGTGGTCATTTATTTTCATGGCTGACTGGGCATCTTCTCTTATGAAACCAGTGACCTGCCTGGCAAAGAAAAGCAGAGCTCTTCAGCAGCTCCCCCCTTACATTCTTCTCTCTCCCCCAAAATCTCAAGAGAAAGGATCCTAAGACTATGAATGAGAAAAAGTGATGCTAATAATAAAGACACATAAGGGTGACACCAGATCTTACCTGGAGCAGATTCCAAAGCTTAGAGCATTTTGAAAAGCTTACCATGATTTTAGCTTCTATTCATCTCTCCCCATGAAGAAGCATGAACCATGTACAGTCAGAGCCAGAATAGACAATGTTGGCTCACCCCCTCCTCTTTGCCATCCTGGCGCCACCTTGAACTCCATCTCCTCAGTAAGGGCTCGGGCGGCAACCCCAGGACTGATAAGCCCTGACTCCTGACCGCACCTGGAACTCTCTGTCTGGAGCACGCTCCTGCTGTGCCAGGGCTTGCCACCAGACTGTGGGCGTTGAGGGGACAGACAGACTCTCATTCAGTCTGTATTCCCACTGTTACCAAAATAACATCAATACGTAGTCAATAAATTTCAATAAATATCAATCTATCTGAAACCTTAACTTTCAAAGGATTGGATTTTTGTTACTTTGTGAGATATCTCAAAGAACTAAATAAAAACTATTACATAAGGTGGGAATAAGATTATATGGTACAGCACAGGGAAATATATACAAGATCTTGTGGTAGCTCATAGCAAAAAAAAATGTGACAATGAATATATGTATGTTTATGTATAACTGAAAAATTGTGTTCTACACTGGAAATCGACACAACATTGTAAAATGACTATAACTCAATAACAAAAAGTTTAAAAAAAAGAAGAATTCATGAGGTCCATCAGTTTAAAAACAGCAACAACAACACCTAATTACCTCCCCACAAAATAAACAAAACACAAATTTTTTTTTAAAATTAAAAAAAAATTAATGAACACTAGAATTGGACATAGCCTCTTATTTCCAGGGCGCATGAAGCCTTCCCAGTTTGGCTTCCTAATTCTCTAGACCAGTATGTAGGGAGTTAGAATTAGAGTTAGGTGGAAATGGGGGGGATAAAGTAAAATAGCGAAGAGAATGAAGAAATCCACCCTAGTCTTCCCCTTCCCACTTCCGGGCATTTTCCTACTCTAAGCCTGATCTCAAGCCCCTAGCACCATGAGAAGTAAAAGATTTCTTCTTCCTCTAAGAGAGGAGGGTCTAAGGGATGACTCTAGTGTAGGCAGCAGTCGGGTGATGGTAGTGGTGGAAAGAGAGTCAGGGATTGAACCCTGGGAATCACTTGCTGTCTGAGTGAATGGGACCTAGGAATTTCTCTTAGTCCAAATGCCATATTTAAAAGATGAGAAAAATGAGGTCCAGAGAGGATATATGACTGATTCTAAGTTACAGAATTGATCTTGGGTAAATAGGCATTAGAATACATGTTTTCTGACCCCTGGTCCTATATTTTGAACTATCTAAGTCAATTAACTAGAACTTTTTAATAAAAATGATTTATATATATATATATAATATATATATAGTCTTTATTGAACTATAGTCAGTTTACAAGTTGTGTCAATTTCTGGTGTACAGCACAATGCCTCAGTCATACCTGAATATAAATATATTCATTTTCATATTCTTTTTCACCATAAGTTACTACAAGATATTGAATATAGTTCCCTGAGCTATACAGCATGAACTTGTTGTATATCTATCTTATACATAGTAGTTAGTATCTGCAAATCTCAAACTCCCTTCCCTCCCCCAGTAACCACAAGTTTGTTTTCTATGTCTATGTCTGTGAATCTGTTTAGATTCCCCATATGAGCGATCTCATACGGCATTTTTCTTTCTCTTTCTGGCTTACTTCACTTAGAATGACATTCTCCAGGTCCATCGATTAATAAAAATGATTTTAATAATGAAGTGAATATCTAGAATTAATCTATTAAAAGTTGGAGACTCACTGATTGAGGTTTTTAAAGCTACCTATAAGCCATCCATGAGAGATACAAAGAGAGCGATCTACAGAAGCTATAAGGAAGGGATGCTAACACAAAGTGCTGCCAAGGATATGGATTGCACTACTGATGGGAGAGGAAATGGCACAGTCACTTCAGAGAACCAGTTAGCAAGATCTGGTAAAGCTGAAGATGCATATTCCCTGTAACCTAGTGGTTCCACTTCCAGGTATAGAAACTTTCATACATGTGCAGGAGGAAAAAATGCTCATTGATGTAAACCATATTAAAAATAACAACCAAAAGATAGCCCTCTCAGAAATTAGATTCCCCAGGAAATGGGCTCTGATGGAAATCTGTGCAGGAGGGTTTTAAGCAGCACTCTGGGGAGCAGTGACCATGAGAGAGCAATGGAAGCAGGACCGGGCAGAGGGAGGAGCTGACTGTGTTGGAGCAGTAACAGAGATCTCAGCCAAGCCTACAGGAGATTCTGGCTCTGAGACTGCCCCTCAAAGCTGTACAAATTGAGGCAAGAAGTTCAAGCCTTTGTACCCATCATGGACCAGTCACTGGATGTGAGCTGCCCTGGGAACCTAAGAAGGGGTGTGACTTTGGGTCCGTGGCTCCCTTGGCTGAAGGCACTGACTATAGACAGACTGGGCTGTGACCCAGTAGCAGCCAACATTCCCTGCACCAGGGAGAATGGGTGCCTTGGTCCTAAAGGAAGAACTTGGGTGGCACACCACAGCATCCACTATAGTGCCCCTCTATCCCCAAAAGATGCACCCAGAAATTTAAACCCATTTCTGAAACAATCTTAGATTTAAAAAGAAGTAGGTTTGCAAAAACAAACTATTTAGAAATGAACAACCAAAAGAAAACAGCATACCAAAATCAATGGCATGCACCCTAAGGGAATCTTAAGAACATTTATGGCCTTAATACACTTGATAGAAAATAAAATTGTTGATAATTGAACTAATTAAAAATCTAGAAAAGTAAAAATAAACAAATCAGAAAAAGCAGGAAAAAGTCAGTGAAAATAAATCGAGAAATTAATGAAAGATAATATTTTTTTCAAAAGCATTGATCAGTGAAGCTAAGAGCTAGATCTTTGAAATAAATAAGTAAACAAACTTGCTAAATCTGATAAAGAAATGAAGGAGAGCTACAAATGAACGGAAAAGAGTAACTATGGCTACGATTTTTTAAATTAGAAGGAAGAGAATCCTGTGTACAATGCTATGGCAATAAATTTGAAACCTAGATTAAAAATAATGATTTCACAGGAAAACATGAATTATAACAGTCTCACGAAATATAAACAAAAATGGACAAATCGCCTTTGGAAAGACTCTCTGCTAAACATTTAAAGAACAGAAAATAGTCAATTTATACCAAATGCTGCATAGCATGGCGGAAGATGGAGAGCTACTTCACTCATTTTATGAAGCTAGCACAACCCTGATACCAAAAATGGACAAGTACAACACAGGAAAACAAAACTATAAGCCAGTATTTTGAACAGGTGTACTAAAGTCCTCAGTAAAATATTAGCAATTTATTAGCAGCATATTAAAAATAATGAATCATAAGCAAAATAATTTATCCTTAAATATAAAGATGGCTTAAGCTTAAATACCTACTATTGTTAACCAGTGTATTAATATATTAAAGGAAAAATCGATATAATTATCTCAATAGATGCTCCCCCAAATTAACATCCATTTATAATGTTGATAATCTGTGATATCAATTATTATAATGGCCTACAGTGGCTGAAATAGCTCACGAGGACCAGCACAATCTAGCCTACTCTCAATTCCCTGACTTCATCTTCTTCCAGCTCACTGGATGGAGAGAAGAGAGTAGCATCAATGGTTGCCACAGTGCTTGAAGTCTAGCGGGCAGAGTTTCAGAGAGGAGGGAGCTGGAAAAAAAAAGAGCCCCAAAAATCTGCATAAAATTCATCTCCAGCTTTTGTCCAACTCCTGGAGGGCAAGACCTCAAAAGACCACACAGAGGATAGCCCATGGGAGGTGCGGTGCTGTGCACAAAGATCTCAGGAATCAGACACTGCTCGGGAGCTGCCAAGGTACAGATCCAGCCAAAGTAGACAGATCCTGTTGAAAATCTCAGGCTTTTGGTCCTGTAGTTTTACAGCATTTTACTACTAAGTGACGGGTACGCAGGATCCCTCTGTACTATTTCTTACAACATGTGAATCTCTGAAGATTTCAAAATAAACATTTTACTTAAGGGAAAAAATGAAGGCAATAAGTAATGCTCACAAGTCAAAACCAAAAAAAAAAAACCTCAGCAAATTCATCATCAGCATTTCTGGATGATACTAAAGGAACCTCTCAGGCTGCAGAGGATCCTAATAGAAGCACAAACGTACAAGAAGTAATAAACGATCCCAGCAAAGTCAATGGGTGGATAAAAATAAAAGGCGTTTTAAAGCAAGCATATTAACAATGTCCAAAATAGCAAACACACACACATCACCACCACCACCACCAACAACAACATGTATATCCTTTAACCTGGTAATTCCACATCTCAGTATTTATCCCAGAGAAACACACTGACATAGACATGCGAAAGGAGGCTTGTGTAAGGGCGTTCACTGCAGCTTTGTTAGCAATAGCAACACACTGAAAGTAATATGAGTATTCATCAGTAGGGGATGGCTAAATAAATGATGTACATACAATGAACACCTGTGCAGCAGTTGAAAAAAAGAGTGGAGTTATATTTATTTGTGCTAATATGGAAATAGGTTTTAAAAAGGAAGTAGGAGAAATATACATACAGTGTGGTACCACATATATAAAACATAATTCTCTAGAGTAGGTAGGTAGACATATAGGTAACACTTCGGAGCAATTACTATAGGCCAGACATTGTCTTTTAAGTGCTTTACCCAAATTAACTCTTCTAATCCTACAAACCCTCAGGAAATAGGTACTATTATGTTTGCAGGGAAAGAAACTGAGGCATAAGTTAAGTAACTTGCCCTAATCACTCAGCTGGTAAGTGGCAGGTCAGGAATTCAAGCTCAAGCAAATGGACGGCAGAGTCTGTCCTTCCAACAATGCTCAGGATAGGGGCTCAAAGGAGGCCCTCCAAATAACTGAACAGTGGCCACCTCTAGCCAGAAACTGGGTTTGGAGTGGTTAGTCCAGGCAAACTTAAGGTTTGCTGTGCTGTTTGAATGTTTAGCCAGAGTAAACTCGTGGATTGTTCAGGAATTTAACAACATCTACAATTTAAAAGGAAAGTGATGAACCTTACTAGAAAAAAGAAATTTAGAATGAATTTAAAAGTTTACTTTAGTGGTGGCCTGATTCTAGAACAAAAATAAGATCTTTACCTAGAAAGATATGTATACATAAAAAGGAAGAAAAACAATTTTTAAAATGGTTTTAGGGAGTCCATTTACTCTTATAAAAAGATCTCATGAAGTAAGAGACAATTGTTCACAAAAGTTGAAAAGACACAAGACAGGAATGTGGTTCAGAAGAAAGTCATACAAGTATTTTCATATTTAGGAATGTGGGGATTTCACATGGGTTTCAGCCTATTCAGGAGTCGATGGCATTAAAACATATACAAATAAGCAAACAAGTTCTTGATCCAACTGCTCCTTGCAGTGGACATACAGATATTAAATTAAAAGCATCCTATTCCCCAAGTCTTTTATTAATATGTCTAGAGAACTCCACTTGCTGGCTCACTTTGTACTCAAAAAAGGGATTAAAGTGGCTCCTACTTAACCTGGGCCATACCTAGGGACTCAGTAATGAGGCTGGACTCTGATGCGGCGGTTGGTTGCAGAACTGAGTTATCCAGTCAACCATGCATAACCAGTGAAATGCAAAAAAAGGACAAGGTGAAAGGCAGACTCTGCTCAGTGTGAGAGAGGATGCCCGGAAAGCCCTTAATGAGTTAACTAACGGAGGCAGCAGGTCCCTGGAAGGGGCTCACCAGTTCCATACGCCATTGGCCTTCCCTGGAAGCCCAAATAGTCAAAGCAAATCAGAGACGCCCATCAGTCGTGTCTGGAATTCCCAGAGAGCACACACAAGCCGGCCAGCTGGTGCAAGGCCCTGGGCTGCAGAAGGTGGGGTCGAGCTGGGAGTTTCTCACTCAGAGCTCAGGGCTCCAGCAGGCAAAACCTTGGCTCAAAACCAGACAGCTGGAAAGGACAGAGCAGTCACATCAAAGAATCTTAGGGCTGAGTCAGACCTTGAGAAGTCATGTAACCCGCCCCCTCCACTCTCACAGATCAGGACGACCTCCCCAATCCACTCTCCTTTTTATTAGTACTATTATTTTAAAGGAATCATTCCACAACCTCCATCAGGAAGTCCTCCCTAAGCTCTAACTCCAAATTCTCCTTGGGGTGTTTTGAAACTTTTTCTATCCCTAGAGGAGCTAGAGTTGAAATATAAAATATAGTGATAAAATACATGAACTTCCCTGAGCTAAAAAAGATTCACACCCACTTTAAGAAACTATATACAAAACTGTGGTCTTATAAAACAAGTAGGTTGTGGGACAAGGAGTAGGTAGAGAAGGGAAAATGCATTTCAATGTTACAAAGGAAGGTTATTTTAAAAATCATGAAATAATTCCATCTTTAAGGTAAATTTTCATGGTATATTTAAGTGATTATTTATAGAATAGCAAATGCTTCACAGAAATTGTTAATAGGCAAATTGAAAGTTAAATTACCCATGGCTCACTGCAAATCTGTAGATGCATAAATTTATAGGTTTAGCACTCCCCAATCCACCAGGCTGGACCATGATGCTTATTGGAATCTTCATGTGACAGACAGGCGAGGGAACAGTGGGCCTAGAGAGAGAGGCCAGCAGTCAGATTCCGAATACCCAAAGAAAAGTGATGAATGAAGAAATGTGCAGGACAGACATCAGAATCAAAAACATCCAGTTGCCAAACAGGTGGTATCATTATGCTTCTTGGAAGGTTTATCCAGAATAAAGCAGGACACAGCCAGGGGCTGGTACCCAGGAGGTAGGACCCAACCTTCACAGCTAAACAGGAATCTAGGCCCCCAGAGCAAAGGAGACCGAGGCAGAAGGCCAACAAGAAAGCATCCTGTCGGGGAGGTACACTACATGCCAAATTTTGAGCACAAAACTAATTCCAAATACTATGTACTGGTAGGAACGGGGTGCCTATTCTATATTCAGACTTGGTTCTCATTGACTGTGGGTTTGCTGATGGCAGATGCCTGGTAGGGCTGAAGCAGGTGGTGGTAGCAGTTGTAAGGGACCCATTGTGAGGAGATTTTATCATCAAGTTAGAAAATAGGCTCATAGACATAGATGGTATGTTAGAGATTATTTTGCTCAGTGCATTTTGGACTTTGGGGTGAGACCCACTTGTAAGTCACAAAATTAGCAGCTCTTAACCCATCAGTTTGTGTTCAGTTTTGTTTTGTGAATAGAATGGCATGGCGTGGCATAGAATGGGACCAAATGCTTTGTAGTTAGTAAGCATAGGCATTGCTTCATGGAAATTATTTGGGGGGGGGGTGTGTGTTTAAGACACAGACAGAGGCAGACACAGAGGCAGAAAGAGAGAGAGAGAAATAAAATGATGTAAAAGTAATTTTCACTATGGGTCACAGTTTAAAAAATTCTAAAGTCACTGAACAAATCAACCCCTCTTATTTTATAGACCAGTAAATTAAGGACCAAGAAGGGGAAGGGACCACAGAAGGAACATTCTAGCATGAGTCTTCCTGCCATACTCATCTACAAAGACCAGGCTCTCTGAACAAAAAGACTCAGGACATGGGACAAAATACTGAATAGAATTAAATTTTTGTTGTGCATTTAACAAATTATGCTCATGGAGAAGAATAAAACACACAAAAACAGGACTTTATCAGAAACATCTCAGGTATATGGTTGCTAACTTACAGCCTGTACCCTCTCACCTGGTTACCATAGTTGTAGCCTGCTGCCTGCTTTGCCCACAAAACTAAAAACTAAACCTGCAATTTGGATATTTGGCCACTAGGTCTCATGCCATAGAGACACATTCTGAACAATGAGACTCCAGTGTCTCCTCTTTCAGTAAAACAATGTAATTTGATATTAAAACTCAGATATAACAAGGCCTTAAAAAATTGTTCTAAAGCAAAAAAAAACATTTTTTTAATTTAAAAGTCTTAAGGTACAATTTGGTATCTTTCTCTTTGATCTATATTGCTGTTTTATTAGTTCACCCTAAATTTTAGATTCATCAAAAACCCCTACAGTTGGTTTGTCCCCAGTTCTTAGGTTTCCTTGGCACCAGCTCCCAGGAGCTAATATAAACCTATTTCTTTCTAGACATCTAAGATCATTAAAGGAAAGAACTTTGTTTTTTCAAGCTCCTTATTCTAGGAGTGTTGCTTCTTTTCATTCTACTGAGCAGAGAGGACAGAGAGAGGAGGCTTCGGGGGACAGGAAGCCATAAGTGCCCATCAGAGTCTTGCTCCCAAAAAATTTTCTACATCATCTTCTTTTATTCTCCCCAACCCTTCAGTTTTCTCCTACTTGGACTTGGACTGAATGTGTATCCTGTACTCTACCCCTTCATAAGTTACTTCCATCATCCAATGTGATTCTTGGAACAACACTAGTAGGAAGAGTAGAAGGTACCCCCAGTTTATAGAAGTGGAATTTAAATCCGGAAAGATGACATGACTTGCCAACGTCTCACCACTAAGAAAAGTGCAAAGTCAAGAGTCTGTTACCACAAGCCCAGTGTTTTTTCTAACGCTTATTTAACGTCAGCACCCAGTGAGGAGAAACTATCTATACAATAGTTTGAAAAAGAAAAGTTTAATGTAAAAAACCATTCACAGTAACATGGAATTAACTTCTAAAGGGTAAAGAGAAGTGGAGAATAAAGGGACTGCAGGCATAGGGAGCAGATATAGGGCACAGTCATTACATCTACGGCAGAGGCAGACAGCCTAGGGAAGGAACCCCACCCTGGGGCTGGAGCTCATTGGGGAGGATGTGGCTCTGGCCACATCCTGGATGGTGGAGAGATTGGAGTGCTACACACCAGGGCTGGAGGGTAGAAAATTATCTCCTAGGGGTGGAAAGGGCACCATGAGGCTCCCTGAGAAGTCACCCACTGGGATGCCAGTGAAACTCACTAGAGGGTGAGCACCCTGCCTGGATGACCTGCAAGCCACCGGCCACCCGGCAGGAGCAAGCAGCAGCACGCTGGAACCAGGAAGAGAAGTCCCTGCCTCCTGCGGTGCCCCTTCAGCGCCCTCTACTGGCAAGGGTAACACTGCATCAGCTGGCAAAGAAAAAATGTTAACAGACCACGACCGCAGCACCACAAAGCAGAGCAAAGGGGGAATTTGGAGCAGAGAGATGAATTAATAACTGGGTACACTTAGCAATCCAAATGCGAGTGGTGTTTAACAAATAGAAGCACACTTGTAATTTCTTTAAAAACAATTTGTAGATGTTCGTTTCTTTGAAATTTGAGGATCATGTCCCAGTTGCAATGGAAGAGGATGTTTTCTTTTGCATGATGATACCATGAGGTATAATGCTGAAAATATAAAGAAAAACATGGGAATTACAGAATAGGTTAGCCCTGAGGGGAAGCTGAAAGTGTGCTTAGGAGGGGGGTGCCCAGAGCGGCAGGGGTGTTCATGGGTGTTCGCTATATTATTGTAGTCTATACCTGTTTGAATGTCTGAAATATTTCATGGTAAAGATAAGTGAATAAGATAAATAAGTATAAATAAAATTTTTAAATACACAATGAGACAAAGATTTAGAATTGCTTCTTAAAACTGGTTGGTTTTCTTTAATAGCTCTTTCTTAATGTCTTTTGTAGTTTCTATTCCTTGGGTTGTGCCTTAAAAACTGGCTTTTCTCAAGGTTCTGTCCTGAGTCTTTGTCTGCACTCACTCTCCACTCTCTCTGCACGATCTTGTCTAAATCTAGCGCTCCCTTCTATACATGAGTGACATCCAGATTTCACATTTATCACTTGCTAGGGCTCCTGAGCTAGACCCCGTTCATTCAACTACTTCTTTGACATCTCAATTTGGGTAAAACACAGGTACCTGAAGTTCCGTATGTCCAGACTGAACTCAGCATCCTTTCCCTACGTCCACCCCTCTTTTCTCTCCTACCTCGATAGCTAGCATCCTCATCCACCAAGTTGCTCCAACAAGAAATCCAGGCGCTATCCTTCACAAGACCCTCATTCTCCAAAATCTGCCAGTTGTACTTTTTAGTGTTTCTTAAATTGGTATTTCCTCTCAGTCCCCACTATGAATTTCCTGGTTGAGGCCACCTTAACCCCTCACCCAGGTCACCAACGCTTCTCCCTCTGTCTGCTTCCTGCTCCCTTCAAACCTAGTGTCAGAGAGAACCATATCATGGGGCCAGGTGGCCTGGAAGCTCCCTGGGGCAACAGTTTATAAGACACTTTGAGACATCACTCAAGCAGATCAGACATGTGGTGCCAGTTAAGTCAGGTTCCGTGTGTGACTCACAGCACTGACAAAATAGAAAATGGTTCCAATCTGGCCCGAGTGGGTAGTGTCCCAGAAGACTGAGCGCTACAGAGTATTTCTAATAGTCACAAAGTGATTCTCTTGGAAAAGCCTGGGCCACACCACCAACCTGAGACCAGCCAGATGGCAGGCATCTGAAGTCACCCATCTCTGCTGAAATGTTGAAACTCAATTATTTATGGAGCAGTTCTGATTAGCAAACAAGTGACTTATTTTATCTAACTTTGAAGGCCTTTAGAATCACAGATATATAGAGGACAAACTAGTGATTCCCAGTGCGGTGATGGAAGGTGAGAGGGGCAAGGTAGAGGTAAAGGATAAGGAGGTACAAACTGTTAGGTATAAGATAAGCCACAGGGATGTACTGTACAACATGCAGAACACAGCCAGTATTTTATAACTATAAATGGAGTATCACCTTAAGAAGTTATGAATCACTATATTGCACACCTGTAATTTATAAAGTGTTATACATCAACTATACTTCAATAAAAAGACTATAATAAATAAATATATAAAATTTGAAGCCTTGCAAGAAGCTGTCTTATTCAGAAAATGACACCCATACCAAAAAAAAAAAAAATCAAAAGAAAAAGACTCAGAAAAATGGGAACACTTCTTATCTACATGGCATCCAAAAAAGAGAAATTTTAAAAATATGTTTAATAAGATCATGTAACCACATTTGTGAGTTACACCTATGCACGATTAACACTTTCCAGGTACGTGTAAGATTACAAGAAAAAAACATAATCCAAACATGATAAATTATTACGTTAAGGGGAAAAGAATTAACTCCTTATTTTGAACACAAAGAAAGAGATACACAATTTTTTATTAATAAGGAATTAGTGTCTCCTGATCCTCTAAAAATAAACACTAAACATATACTTTTGGGTTTTTTTAATAGCTCTTTGAAGGGGTAACAGACTCCTCACCAGCCGGGAACACTGATGACTCTCTCCCTCAGAGTTTGCAGCCAGAGGGTTGGGAATAAAATTCAAAGTCCTTACTATTCTTTGAAAGCCTTCAGTACCCACCCCTACGAGTCTAGCCTGTCCACTCTCTCCTCCAGCCTCTGACTCCGCTCCAACCACTCTGAACTCCTCTCAGGTCCTCCAGCTCCCTACGCTGGAGTTCACCTCTGCTGGCCCTCAGCACAAGGAGCTCCCTCTGCCTGGAACACCCCCACTCCCACCCAAACACCCAATCTCCTGAGACTGTTTTTCAGGTCTTTAGTAAGATTTCTCCTCTTCTTAAATGTTTCTTTCATCCCCCAAGAAGTCTCCATTAGGTGTCCTGACCCAGGGATACCATCCCACACTTCTCCTTTCTCATCACAATCCCCTCACACTCGCTGATCACTGTCTGGGGACCAGACTATCTTATACGTGTGTAAGCGCCACCTCGATGACTTTAGAGTTGTGTCCCAGCCCCTAGCACACTGCCAGGCACATAGGAGATATTTCATAACTATTTATGGAATAAATGAGTCAATCCGTAAATTGCTTCTGCTTACCATCAGAGAGTGGAAATGGGTCAGGATACTGTAGTCTACCCAGATGCTTTGAATAGATGAAAAAAATAAACTAGAAGAAATGGCCATGAGACAGAATGATGGGAGGACAGCCAGCTCGGTGACATTAGATGTGGGTTATCTTTGTCAGGTTCTCCCACCAAATTGATTTCCCTTCCACCCCAGAAGGATGCCAGGGTGCTATCCTCACCAGCAATCTGTGGGCATATTGGAAAAGGTAACACTATTCATCCAAGCAAAGCAGAAACATCCAGGTAAATCTGTCCTGCACAAATCACACAAGGCATTCCAAGGCCAAGTGAAAATGAATAGGATTAGTCCTCCACTCATGCGGATAATTGAGATTTAGTCCAGTTTGGGGTTTGTTTGCTCATGTACTTTTAAGTCCGGGCCATGGGACCCAGCCAGCCTGGGAGGAGGGTGGGGGCAGCAAGAGGGGACAGGGCAGGACAGAGCCCGCTGCTGATCTGGACAGAGAGGCCAGCACTGGCCACTGAGCAGCCTGTTGGTTTCCACTGGGCTGAGGACCCATGAGGACCTCATTCTGTACCCAGTTCTTTCACTGTGTCTCCCAACCCAGAATTAAAAAATGGGAAGAAAGGGCCAACAGCCATTCTACCAGGGTATAGAAGCAAACATCTAGAATTTGAATAACAAATACCTTGTCCTCGGGGAGAAAAGAAGAAAGGGAAAAAAGTAACCCAGCCACCCCCTCAGATGCCAAGTCACAAAATTTAATTAGGAAGATAAGAATTGGGGAGGCGAGATTGGGTTGATGTTCCTTTCTGTATTAGTTATGAGCTCAGGGGGGAAAGGAGGGAGAGAAATCATTTCAGCCCAGAATTAACATCTTCTAATAATCTTAGACAAAACCCGACTCTCTTTGGCTTTGGTTTGTAAATTAGCTCATGATTAAAGTGTCTCTTCAGCCACGTGCCATTGTCTTCCCAGGCCTGTTTGCTTAATGCTGCCCTGACCCAACGCCCTTGCAGCTCAAGTACAAGATTCGAGAGCGCAAGGGAACAATTATTTTAAAGTGAAGTACTCACAGTTTTGCTGCAAAATCAATGAACTTTTCAAGTGATTTTTATCATATTTTGCAGCTGTTCTGTTGGCTTTTGAGTGGTTATCACACCGTCAGCCCCCATGTTTTTAAAGAGCCTTGTTCATCTCAAAGTCTCGCCTTCTCCTTGAAGAGCAGCTGGCGCGGCCCTGGCTGGGGAGGTGGGCGCTGGGGACGGGGTCCCAGGCTCTGCTGCCGGTGAAGACAGCCTTCCGTGTGGGGCTCCGGGGCCTCTCGCCTCCTCGCATTTTTGGCACTTCCTGGCCTGGGTTCTCGCCCTCGCTCAGGTTTGTCTGGTTCACCGTTTTGGAAAATTCTGGGAAAGCCCGTCTTGCATCTTCTCCATCACGAGCGTTGGGGACGGAGAGTATGTTAGAGATAGCTAGCTTCCGTGTTGCCAGGAGGAACACGGAGATTGTGGGACTCGCCCAAGAGCACTCAAGAGACTAGAAAAACAGGCCTTAAAGATGAAAAGTCCAGGTAGACTCAGGGAGCCGTGCGCAACTCCCCTACCCCGGCCCGGTGGCGCCCCGGAGGGAATCGGCCGGCGGGAGTCGGCAGGACCGAGCACAGCGGGCCGGGAAAGGCGCGTCCTTGCTCTGCTCAGTCTCCCCGCCAAACGCGCTTGCGGACGACATCGTGTCCTTCAGGCGCTGAGTTGAGCTTGAGGACAGTAAGGAAGTAAAACCCAACAGGAATCTTCGCTTAAAATATCCTTGGTTCATTTTCTCATGTTCACGGAGAATCCAGGTGACCCACATAAAAAACTGAAGCTTCAACACGCAGGTTTACTTAAAATGGCTCTAAAATGGGCCTATTTCATAATGCTAAATAACGCTATGTTTAGCTGTGATACTGAATTCGCGCAAAATCCGAAAATATGTCCACTCTCCAATCTTCCTCTCTTTGTTCTGAATTCAGTGGGCTATCAGTCCAATAGAAGAATCAGAACTGGTGGGTTCGACTTGACCTGGGGGCACATGCTCTTTTGAACGTGGAGTAGGTGAAAACACATTTCTCCAATAAATTTGCCCTGGATAACCCAGTGGTTGTGCTCAATAGCAGTTAACCCACAAGTATTTCTGAACTATTTGCTGTGTGCTCATCAAAGAGACAAGTTCTCTGAGTTCCATAAAATAAGGATAAATTTTAATTCCTTACTGTAGGAGACAAGGGCTAAACTCCATGGCACCTGCTCTAAGATGGACCTTGACTGGTGTCTCAGGATGGGGCAAATTTAGCTAAGTGGAGGGGGGACAGTCCTCAATAGGTAATCAGCACAGGAAAATGTGGCGTTGGTGCAGGGAAGTGCAAGAGCCTCCCACTGGCATTATTTAAAAGACTCACTTAAATTAGGTAGAGCAGGCAATGTGCAGGCATGAGGTTTTAATTCCACCTATTGGTGTTAATTTGGGGGTAAATCAGGAAGGGTTTTTTTTTTTTTATTATGATTATCCCCAAATAAATGTCTACAAGTTCAGTCATTGCTACTGTCTTTTAACCTGCTAGCTTCAAGAAGACCCAATAGTAAACCAGGTAATTGTTACCAAGGATTGGTTGGTTGTTGAGGAAAAAAATTGACAGCAATAATGGCAAACATGCATTCAGTTATTTCTACATACCACATGCTATATACTAAGCACGTAACAGCCATCTCCGAAGGCAGATACTAATATTAGCTCCATTTCACAGAAGAGGAAGCTGAGTTGCAGAGAGGTTCAGGAGTCTGCCCAAGGTCACACAGCCGGTTGGGGACACAAGAGGATTTGGAGCCAGGTGTGGTTTGGAAATCCTGTTACGACACCATGGCTTTTGAGGTGACAGTGCTGGCTGCAAATATCTAGCCTTTGGAAAAATAAGAGTTTGATAAAAGGAATGTCTTTTCAAGACCTCAAGTCAGCCAATATTTCATTTGCTCAAGCAGCGTGAACAAGGACCTCTATACTCTGCTGAGCACTAAACAGAAGGGAATCCAAAGACCCAGAAGAAAAAAGAAAAAGAGAGACAAACCAACTGACCCCTCAGGGCTTGAGAGTTCAGAGTTAGCACCCTGGAGGAGATGGAATCAACCTAGGCCTAGAAGTTTGGATAAGACTTGGGAGAAAAGTATTAGAAGGACACTGAATAAAAGAGAACACAGCACGAGCTACGATGTGGAAGTCGGAATAGGCACACGTCTTCAAGTTCGGCCAGTGGAATGAACTGGCTGATGCAAAGTAACAAGCAGTAATTTTAAATGTGTTTTTTTTTCCAAAAAGTAACATTAGGCCAAATATAGCAAATTTAAATGCTCAGCTAAAGTAAGGATGTCATCTTATAAACCCTGGGAGGCCACTAGAGGAGTTGAAACTGTAAGTCAGTGAAACCTGTGTTTGAAATAGATTGCTGTTTGAGATTTGCAGATACTAACTACTATATATAAAATAGAAAAACAAGTTTCTACTGTATAGCTCAGGGAACTATATTCAACATCTTGTAGTAACCTATAATGAAGAAGATGAAAAGGAATATATGTATGTATACGTATAACTAAAACATTATGCCGTACACCAGAAGTTGACACAACATTGTAAACTAAGTATAATTCAATAAAAAATATATGTGTTAAATAAATTTGAAATAGATTGCTCAGACCAGATCTGGGGAGTGGGAAGAGGGCCAGAGGGTGCAAGAATCTGGACCACGGTTGCAGTAGAGTAAAGGGAAAGGTAGGTTAATGTGGAAGAAATTAACAAAGAACAAAGGGTGATGGGATGAAGAAAAATTACAAAGAAAAAGGCACAGTCCATAGACCTTCCTAGCACTAAACATCAGAAACCAAGAAATCAGAAGAGATCTTTGAAGTGGGAAGGGATAAGAGGCGAAAAAAGAGCAAAGTATAATGGAAGGTAACCATATAATTTTTGGTTTAACATGGGACACTTGAGAGTGAGCAAGAGGGCACCGTTAATAATCACATCAAAACAAAACACACAACCAGGACCACGAAGGCAAACCAGGACACGTGGTCACCCTAGACTAGGCGATGGTGGGAATGCCTGTGAGTCAGTTGGCCGTGCCAGCCCAGAGCTCTGGAGGGAAGACGGGATCACACGGTATGGTCTCTGCTAGCTACAAGAGCAGGATGCGAGGCTTGGAGAGACAAGCGCTCTCTACAACATCTATTTCTATAAAGAAGGGCTGAGATGTGGTGACTGATGAAGGAAGGAAGAAAGGATGGTCAGAGGAAGCCCAAGAAGGAGTTCAAGAACATGTGATCAGAAAGGTAGGAAGAGAGCTGGGGCAGTGCCATTTTCATTTTAGGAGCTTCCCTTTACTGTGCACACCAGCGCGCGCACACACATACACACACAAACCCCACTGGAGTGCATCCCTCAGCGTCCAGGTGAGAGGGAGAACCATCCTCAGGCTCTAACTACTGGCCCCCAGAAACCAGATGCAAGACTTACTTATTTCCTCAGTGGCCCCCCTCCTTCCCACCTCCACCTTTTCATGCGTTCTTACCTCTGCTTAGAAAGTCCCACCCTCTCTCCTCTTCCCACCTCGCCCTCCTGCACCAGGCTGACTCCTCCTTTTCCTACAAGATTCAGCTCAGTATTCATCCCCTTTGGGAAGCCTTTTCTGAATTTCCTAGGGGGGGCTGGGGGTCCCATTCTGTGTACAACAACATGCAAGTTTTGCCCGACACTGCCCTTGCCGCACTGTGTTGCAATTGCCTGCTTACTGGACTGTTATCATTCCCAGACCAAACATCCCTGGAGGGCAGGAGCCATGTGTCTCTTCCCTGTCACCCCTACCCACCAACACACTCCCCGGGCGGTGATGGACCTCAGCAAATGTTTGAGGAATGAATCAATGAATCAATGAACTCACAAAGGGTCCCAGACACACGCTTCTTGATTCTTCACTTAGCGAGGTGATGAGGGTCACTAAAGACTTACATCTGCCTGTTCTGGCCTCTTTGGTCTTTTGTTTTAATGACTGCAAAGAAAGTAGAAATGGTCCTGGGTTCCCGTCATAAAACAGACTGGAAAAGGAAAGCAAGGAGGCACCCAGTCTTCTAAAGGGAAGAACAGGAGTGCCAGTGGCGGCAAGGATTCAGGTGGCCAGTTCCTGTTCTCCCTCCGAACTGGGGGCAATGAAGGGGGACACGTCTCTGTGCAAGAGGCGGGAACTGTCGTGCACACCAAAATCAGGGCTCTGAAGGGGAGGGGGTGGAGGGCAGTCTCTGCTAGAGTTCACCACTGACCACAAAACACTCTTCTGAGAGCCAGCAGGGGCACCACAGGCAGAATCCAACAAGGCTTTGAGGGCAGATGACCGTGGTCCACACTCAGAGAAGTCGAGCAGGCCTCTCCCCGGCGTAGGGACAGCCTCCAGAGGGGGGTGGGGTGGGACGCAATCACTGGTCAGAGAGGCAGGGAACACATCCATCACGTGCAAGGACCCCCAAATCCAAAAGGAAGTCAGGCCGTGAGCAGAAGCGAACTGAGGAGTTGTAGACTGTGTCAGCTCCAAATCCATGTGTTGAAGCCCTGACCCCAATATGACTGGATTTGGAGATAGGACCCTTCATCAGGTCATTTAGGTTAAATGAGGTGAGGTCCCATTTAACCAATGGCACTGGTGGTCTTATAAGAACAGGAAGGGACACCAGGGGTACGTTGACACAGAGTAGAGGACATGAGGACACATCCAGGAGGTGGCCATCTGCAAGCCAAGGAGAGGAGCCTCAGGAGACACCAACTAACCCTGCCGACACCTTGATCTTGGACTTCCAGCCTCTACAACCGTAAGAAATAAATTTCTGTTGTGTAAGCCGCTGTCTGTGGTCTTATGTTATGCCTACCCTAGAAAAGTGACAGTGATATACTGAGACTTTTCGGGAAGGGACGGTATCTATCTCTAGTATTTGAGTATTGGGTGGGTGGGGTGGGAGCCAGGACCTCTTCACTGGCAGCTGTAGCAGAACCAGAATTAAAAGCCTCCATCCACTTCCTTGCAGGAATTCTGGCCTGAAGGCTGATTTAAAAGTTTCAAGCCACACAGAAAAATTCCTGTGAGGAGAGCCTCACATAAAGAGAAGATGACAAATTACAAAGGATATCTGTGATGGTTTATATAAGGAAACTGCTTCCAGTATCATCCAATCACCAAGACTTCCCGAGTTGAGGCCACTGGGATTTCTATAGGGAGCCTTAGCCCAAAACACAGCAGCAATGAACCCTGGGGGTCAGGGACAAAAAATCAATACGTGCACTGCCTTTGAAAGCTCAAGATGTTCTATAAAAGCTTTGAGCAAGGACAAGAAAAAATAGAGTTCCTTTGGGTCTAGAGATTTTTTTTTCCTTTTTTTTTTTTTTTAACAGATTGTCTGCTCCAAGAGATGGAGATTGAAAAGTCGTATTCTCTGTGTGGGGGATCAGAGAAAACCTTGAAAAATCCCTGGATCCTAGAGGAGTCACAAAGGATCTGGAGAAGAAGCAGGACCATGTGGGATGCGTGCTCTGGCCCGCGTGGACTTCAGGGCGGGACAGGCCTCCCCGCTAGCGCTGGGACAATGTCTTTGAAGTCAGCAGCACTGTCCTTGTTATGAAGACCCATCCAGGCCTGAGGCTGTGCCTCTACACACAGCAATTTGGAGAGAAAAATAAAATAAAAATGAAATGAGGTCTACACTTCTTGGAGATTTCAGAAACTTCTAACTTCCATAAGTCTAGGATGTATTGGGGGGGTTGTTAAAAACACAAGTCCTCCATCTACCCCAGAGACACTCTTCTCAAACTCTCTCTGGCAAAGGGCCAGTTTTAATTTATTTCCACTTCATCATGGCCAGATACTTTTTGTAAAGCACAACACAAATGAATTGGTAGAAAAATTAAATTTTAAATAACACATAATCCAATCCCAAATTTTTATGATTAGATTCAATGGATGTAAAATTACTCTGTCCATCATTATAAAATTTCCTGAATGCTTGCTCTCAATTTCTGTTCTTATTTTTGTGAGGACTGATCATAAACTGGCTATAAACTGGCAGGCATAAGTCAGTGGATAGCACTGAGTTCGTTCTAAAGTAGGGTCCATTATCAACATGCTGCCCACTCTAGAAACCAGCCCCAGTGACTAGGATGCAATTATTCAGGAACTAACCTTGGAGAAACAGTCTCTTAAACTTATGCCATCCAAGACAGTAGCCGCTAGCCACATGGGGCTATTGAGCACTTGAGATGTGGCCAGTCCAAACGGAGATGTGCTGTTAAGTACAAGGCACATGCTGGATTTCAGAGATTCAGTGTGGAAAAACAAGAATGCAAAATGTCTAACTAATAATTTTTCTATTGATCACATTTTAAAATAATATTTTGGATATTAGTATCTGTTTTTTAAAAAAAAACATGATTACCAGAAAATTTTTAATTACATGTGAAATTCATATTTACTTGCATTGGACAGCCAGGCTCATAAGAACTTTGTTTTCATTTGTGGATTTGCTTCTTCATATATAGAGAGCATTCACTCTGAGCAGTGTGTAAACCAGACATATGCTTGTTCTCCAGGAGCTGAGTGATGAGAACACATACTACTCCTATGAGATGCAATGTATCAGAGTAGCAAATACCTTGGAATGAAGCACATGGCTTTGTTGAATCAGCCGTTCAATGATAAATGGAAAATACAAAATAATAATGGTAGTAATAATATCAATAATGAATACATGCTTACCAAGTACCAGGTTCCCTGCTTAGCAATTTGCCTACATTATTTCACTCAATCCTCATAACTCTCCTATGAGAGAATGCAATACTCAGTTCTGTGGGTCAGTTTGGCTAGGGTGCAGTACTCAGTTACTTAACCAACACGACCTAGGTGTTTCTCTGAAGGTATTTGGTAGATGTAGTGAATAGCTACAACCAGTTGACTTTGAAGATTACACTTGAGAATGTGGGTGGGTCTCACCCAATCAGGTGAAGGCCTGAAGAATTGAAATCTGAGGTTTCCCAAAGAAGACATTCTGCCTCAAGACGGCAACTTCAGCTCCTACCTACTGTTTTCAACCTGCTGACCTGCCCTACAGATTTTGGATTTGCCAGCTCCCACAACTCTGTCTGTCATCTTAAAATAAATTATCAGTCAATTTAAATTATTTTAAATCCCTTAAGATACATTGTGCTAGCCAATTCTTTAAAATAAGTCTCTAGCTCCTATTGGTTCTCTTTGTCTACAGAACCCTGACTGATCCAGGGAGACTTTTTTTTTTTTTTTTTTTCTATTTTATAGTCTAGATTGGTGAATTGACCAAACATCTCCCAGCCAAGATGTGGCCGAGCTAGGCCCCGGAACCAAGGTGTCTGTTGAATCGCATGTTTTCACCTGGTCTGCTCACACATTCCCAGAGAGAACAAGTGGGGCACTAGCACGACAGGAAACACTAACAACTGCCCACAGAAGCTGCCTCAGGCTGCAGGGGGACGCGGAGCTGGCCGTGGCCCTGGCTGGGCACCCTAACTGCACTGGAGGTGACTGCTGTGAGTGAGGGGATACGGTGTCATTCAGAGGCTCCGCCTCACGGCCCAAACCAAAGCTGGTCAGAGAAGAGAAAGCCTTGTCTGTGCTGCTGAGAGGCAGCCTGCTCACTGCACTCTTGGAATGAGCATCAGTGCCAATCGCCTGACCTGGAAGGAGCGTTTGGACACCTCACCATGCCCGGGAAGCCAGGAGGCCACACAGAACACAGAAGATGATGGATTACAAGTCCCACCACCTCCATTGTGAACCAGAGGATAGTTGCTGGTGGGGACAAGGGTTCCTGCGGTTCACCAGATGAGTCTGAGAAAAAGAGGTTTAGCAGCATTCTGATCCTTGACTGTCCTCAGAATTTGCATGTTCTAGAGAAAGACTTGGTCCATCCTTACAAATTCCTATTTCCCAATCATCTATGAAGGGCGAGAGTCCTTCAGCTCTGGCACAGAGCTTGGCACACAGTAGGAGCTCAATAAATGTATGTCAGAGGATGGGTCGAGGAGTGAATGGATGAACTGAGAGGCTATACAGATGACAACTATTATATTCCAAATGCGTGAGTACAAAAGAAAATCACCCCACATATTGTCCAGGATCTGTATGCTTTCACTTAAATAACTCCCAGAGAAAAATTAAGTAGGGAGAAAAGGGAAATCTAGGGTGTGGGCAAAGACCTGCCTGGATGCACAGAAGCAAAGAAACAGCTTGCAGTTTCTCTTGGCAGCATGGAGACCTGTCAAGGGAAGGCACAAGGCATTGAAGGCGGGGTAGAAAGTCGCTCAGGCCCTTCAAGGCCAGGCTCCAAAGTTTGGACTGATGCTCATTTCCACAGCGGGAGCCTCTTCCAGAAGGCTCCAAGAGGCAGCACGGTCTGGGAGATAAAGCTCGGGTTTGGAAGCAGAAGACCTGTACCGCGTTTGTGCCCCCACCACCAACTCACCCTCTGCCCACCAAGGGTGGAGGTGGCGCGGGGGTGGAAAGGCCCAGCTCCTCTCCACGCGGGGCTCCTCAGTCTGGAAAATGGAGATAACACCTCCCATTAGGAAAGGCTTGGGAGGGCTTTGTGCACTGTGAATGGGAAGGGCTACCGGGCACTCGGAGCCAGGAACAGGCTCCTCAGCAGTCAGCCTGCAGCAAAATCTGCCTCTGTCTCTTTCCAGTATCCCCTTCCCAGGAGAAAGTGTGGACAACAGTAACTAGGGAAGGGCTTCCTCCACAACCTCAGATTCCTGCTTGATTGTGTTTTGTTTTCCCAGAAAAGTCCAGGCTAGCCTGGTCCTCTCTCTGGAGAGTCTGTCCCTGGACCCTGGCAGCCAGAGTCTGCTATGCTCTTGCAGACTTCTGCACCACCGCCCCTCCCTCAGGCAGCAATTCCCTGAATTTCATCAGAGTCTCTCTGGACTGCCCTCCCTGGCCCTGAAATGATACATAAGGCAAGAAGGTCACTTCCATAGAGAAAAATACACCAAGTTGATTGGAGTTTGGAATGACCAGATTCAGGAGCATCAGTGAGGATTCTGGTCCTTACAGCCTGGATGAGCTTGTCCGCCGTGTACGTTTCCCATGCCTGTGCTCATTCCATTAACCCCCAAGTGCAGCCACAATGCCCACTCCTCTCCCGGGGTCAGCTTCCCATAGGGAGAGATTCCCCATCTTCAGTCACTGACTGACCCCCCACCCAACCATGCAGTAATGTAGTCGTATGGGAGCAGAGCCTGGCAGCAATGGCTTAGAGACAGAGAAAAAGGAGTCCTTGTCATCACATGGCTTTTAGCTAAGCTGAGTGATCTTTTCTTCTCTAGGCCTCAGTTTCCTCATCTGTAGAATGGCAAGATCCTATATCTAGATCTAGGGCCAATGCACAGAACAAAGTCACTTTGAACATGGTCCTTCATTCATTCACTCAACTAATAATTATTGAGCATCTACTATGTACCAGGCTCTATTCTTGGCACTTGGGAGGCATCAGCTAATACCCCAAGGTTGTGGATATCATCTTAATTAATGTCAGTGATATTCACATGGGGGAAAAATTTCAAAATGCTGTGTGCCACCTCAAGGTGATAGCTGACCCTAACCTAAAGACCAGGAGATGCCCTACTTTTGCTGTTCTAACAGGGGCAGTTGCACAGGCAACAAGGAATACTTTCCAAGAAGGTATGGTTCCTCCTTCCATGATGTCATTTTCACAGGTACATTAAAGGCATCTTCAAGGTCACTTCTAACTCAGCTAATTTTCCTTAAAATTTTCCAATATTTTTGGGGACTTAATTCCAACTTTTCTCCACACTTCAAAGAGTGGACCAAGTGCCCAGAAGGAAACAGCAAGGTATGGCGGCAGTGGCAAGGAACACATGGACATGGCACGTGACCGCGGTATACAGGAACACAGGACTTCCCAGTGGGAGCCATTCGGAGTGGGAGGGGACAGTTCCCAGGAAAAGAGGGGCGCAAGGCGGAAACAACCCCACAGAAGCCCAGCACCATAGCTAAAGCTAATATGAACACTTGCTGCCACTAAGCACTGTGCAAAACAGGTTTCCCATGCATTTCCCACACGTTGTGTCATTTAACACATTTAAGACATTCATGGAGTCATTTAATCCTCACCTCACTACGACTGAGTAGCTGCTCCCATTTTACAGCTGAGGAAACTGAGGCTTAGACTGGTTGAGTAACTCTGCCCAAGATGTGTAACAGATCAGAAGTGGCAGGGTTAGGATCCCATCCAAGTTTTCTACCACCGAAACCCATGTTCTTGACCCCTCAGTTGCATTTTGTTATTTTAAAAGCTCTCCAGCTCTTGAGAAGCTTGTAAGTTCAGTCTTTCATTTCGTTCAAAAAAAGGTCTAATGAGCCCCTGCCCACTAAGTGCAAGCCCGGGGCGCTGAGAGTAGAATGATGAACAGGGTGTCTTCCCCCTCAAGAGGGTACGTGGCACAATGGTGGGCAGAGGGGACAGACAAGAAACAAGCAGATGAACCCATACCGTAACTGAGGAGGAACTCCTGGAGATGGGGGGGAAGGGATAGTGATGGGACTTCTGGGTTGCTTTTCCAAATCTGACAAATTTCCTTTCTCCAAGAGATGCTGATATGTCCTCCCCTAAAGAACAAGCGCACCTCCCCCCAGCCCCACCCCACCGCCACACACACCACTAGAATCACATCTTAAAGAGCTACGGTTGCTTGTGGCGAAGTGTCCCATCCCACGGAGGTAACGGAAGTCAGCCTTCAAAGGGGGCTGTAAGGAAATGGATGGGAATGAAAAATTCAATACAGGGTAGTGGCTCCCTAGGAGAGGGAGAGAGACAGAGGAGACAGGGAACTACAACTGGATCAGCACTGTTTATCATTTTAAGGTGGGTATTAGGCATAGGGCAATTTCTTGTATTTTCCTTAATAACTGCCAGTATGCTCAAAATACTTTGTAATATTTGTTTAAAGTACTGAGCTTCCTCTCTGTGACTACTTCTCACCCCTCTCTGTTCCTTAGGATCACTTGGAGAGCTCGTGTAAGGTGCAGATGGCTGAGCCCTGACTCTAGAGGTTAGCTTCAATGCCAACAGGCGTGACTGGTTTTTCAAGTTCTCATGTGCTGCCAGAGTGTTCTGGGCGCTCCAAGTCCAACCTCTCGAAGCCTCAGTTTCCCTCTATAGAAACACGGGTGCCAATTTCCTACACTTCATACGATGGTTGTGAGGCTTAACTCGCATGGGAAGCCCTCAGCACAGGGACTGACAAAGAACAAGATCCAGGTAAACGTCAGCCATTCATCACTGTTCTCTGCAAACACCCTTCATCTGTGACAAGCCCAGCAGGGAGCCTGTCTTATCCGTCCTGACAGGGACACCTCAAATCTCATCTCTCGCGTGAAGTCTTCCCAGTCTCCTCCTCTTGACTGGACTTGGTCTGTGCAAAACACACAGTGTTATGGGATAATGGAGCTCTGGAATGACTTGCCACCATCCGCCTGGTACTGCTGTCATTTGTCTGTATGGCTTCCTTCCCTACCTATCACCCCTCCTGTTACTTCCGGTGGTAAACACGGGAGACGTGCCACCCAGCTCCTCCCTTAAGGAAGGACTAGCTGCACAGCCGGGGAGGTACCCAGACCCAACATGGGCAGGGGTTAGGACTTCATCTCAATCATTTCTTAATGTCTCATCATGCCTTACTCTCACCGCATGCTTGATGGAAACATTACATGATAACTAACCAGAGAGCTCCTTCACCTTCAGCTACCTTCTCTACCTTCTCTGGCTTCTGTACGAACAGGCAGCATCCAGATCTTTCCTCCTCTAGAAAGACTGCCACACAATTAGGACAGAGTAAAACCTTAATATATGAAATTATTTTTGCACTAATTCCATGTATCCCTAGGGTCCTTTTCTCCCCAGGTCATTGGAATTGGCACAAAACTAGCGTTGTCATACTAAGTGTTATTTAACAATAGTATTTATAAAATAGTTACCTATTTCTGTTAACATTTTACAGCTCAGACATAGCACCTCTGAAGGACTTTTTAAGCCTAGAAAGAATTGAGTTATAGGTGATTAAAGAGAAAGTTGTTAAACTGTAGGAGAAGAGAGACAGCCTGGCATCCACTTACCCATTCCCTTGTCCCTGTCTTAGATCTCTCTGTAAATGTTGTTAGATCATTTGGTTGCAGCTCGTCTTCAAGCTCGTCTCCTGCACCTACCGCTGTGCCTGACACAGGAGGCTCAGTGACTGTTGTTGCTATGGTTGTTTTTGGAGTGTTTCTGCCACCTGTAATTGGGATTCTTGAGCCAGGAAGGGGCTGGGGGAAGGATGATCGGAAGTGACAATGTCACAAAGGAACTAAAGATTTTCCCATCTCCCCTGCAGTGCAGTATATCTGATTATGCACATAATCAAACGCAATTCTATGGAAGGCAATTCTCTCATGAACAACAGAAGTTGTGTCATTATAACTAAAGCAACAAAGTACTGTGGCTGTGAGCCATGGGCAGGAGATGGACATGGCTGTAGTCAGGTTTGTGTAGTAGAGGCCCCTTTCAACGATGTGCTATTAACACTAGCTGTATCACTTACATGGACTACTGTCCTCCCAGCCCCTCTCTTTCTCTCATTGCCCCAAGCAATGACCTAGAGTATCTGACAGTCCCACAGTGTTGGGAAGACCAAAGTTGAAATTCAGGGACACCAAGGGGCTATGACTTAAGAAACCAAGATCCTAGAGAAAAAAGAACCTCAGCAAAATAAGCTTAAAATTCTTTGCAGCTCTTGCTCTTGAAGTATTTGCTGATCCTAAGCTGCCCTGAATGAGAGGCTGGGAAGACAAGAGAAAACAGCTAAGTGGCTATAAATGGTTTAAAATATTATCATTTGTATTGAGTGCAAAGACTAAAATTAGAACATTGACCCACCAAGGAGGAGTAGCCTCAATTACACACCAAACTTTTAGTTGAGATTTCAAAGGAGAAACCCAGAAATTAAGCAGCCCACAGAGAGTCTACATGTAACCTGAAACTGTCTTGAGCTATCTCAATACTTGATAGAATCAAAGTAATCTGCCCTTAATCTAATTGCTGGCCAAACAAATAAAAATATCTTCTCTAGAGATAAATAACATCATCAAGATCTGTAGAATTTTTCAAACACAATGTCCAGCATTCAATCAAAAATTAAAAAGCATGCCAGGAGATAGAACCAAATGATTAAAAATCTAGAGAAAAAATAGACAATAAAAACGCTCACAGATGATTCATTTATTTGAATTATCAAACAAGGAACTTAAAATGACTGTGATTGATGTGTTCAAGAAAATGTGTCACAAACGGAAATTTCACCAGTGAATAATTTTTAAAAGAATCAAATGTAACTTCTAACAACAAAAAAAATGCGATTACAGATATCATGTAATAAAGAGATGGATTTAACAACATATTAGTGCATCAGAAGAGATTATTCAACTAGAAGGTAGATTAGCAGAAAATATAGAAACAGGAACACAGAGGGAAAAAAATGAAAAAAAAACTATAAATAATCCATGGGTCAAGGAAGAAATCAAATCAAAATCAGAAAATATTTAGAAATGGATGGTAATAAAATACAACATTATAATGGCTTATAAAATACAACAAAAGTCTCGTTTAGAGGGAAATTTATAGTTTACATGCACATACTGGAAAAAATAATGAAGGCTGAAAATCAATTATACAAAGCACCCAGCTCAAGAAGCTAGAAAAATAACACCAAGTTAGACACAAAGAAAATACAAAAGAGAAACTTTAAACAAACAGACAAATTAAAAAAACACAACTCAGCACAACTGACACAAAGACAAATTTAAAAGTCTAAAAGTTTATATCTATTTAATAAGTTGAATTCATAATTTAAAACTTACTTACAAAGAAAATTCCAGGCCCAGATTGCTTTATCAGTTAATCTTTCCAAATATTTAAGAAAGAAATAATGCCAATCTTGTACCAACATTTCCAAGTTCATTCTATAAAATCAGTATAATCTTGATAGTAAAACCAAACAAGCTTATCATAGAAAAAAAAAATTCAAGCCAATATCTCTACAAAGCATAGACTCAAAAGTCTTTTTGAAGAGTCTTACTCAGCAAAAACATAGGCAAATGGAAGAATAGAATCCAGTAATATCTAAAAAGGAAAAGATATCATAAACAACTTATTTTAATCCAATAATGAAATACTGATTTAGACTTTGAACATCCACCAATATAATTTATCATATTAACAGAAAATAAAGATAAAATCATGTAATCATCTCCATAGATTCAGAAAAAGCACTCAGTAATATCCAACACCTGTTCATGACTTCAAATATCATGCTAGAAATTTAAAAATCAATCAAGCAAGAAATACTAAATGGAATTGTCTTTAAATCAAGCAAAAAGTTAAGAAGACAAAGAGTATTTACCAAAAAATGTATCATACATTATTTAATGGTGAAATATTGAAAGTCTTTACCCTGAGAATGTCCATTATCATCACTTTAACAATAAACTTTTACAGGTCCTAGTTGATATAAGTCATCAAGAAAGAGAAATGTAAAACATAAAAATTTGAGAAAAGATATTAAGTCAGCATGATTCTTAGATACATATTTGGTTACATACAGCTCCAAGAATAATCTACAGATAAAATATTGAAATTAATAATTGATTCCATCAAGGTCACTGATAATAAACAAAATGGATTGCATTTTCACTTATTTGGGAAAAAAAAGATTAGAGAGTGAAATTTTAAAGTGATACCATTTACAATCTCCAGAATATATAAGCAGCTCATACGACTTAATAAGAAACAACCAAACAACCCAATCCAAAGATGAGCAAAAGACCTGAACAAGCAATTCTCCAAGGAAGACATACAAATGATCAATAAGTGCATGAAAAAATGCTCAATATCACTAATTATCAGAGAAATGCAAATCAAAACTACAATGAGGTGTCACCTCACACCAGTCAGAATGGCCATCATTCAAAAATCCACAAATGACAAATGCTGGAGAGGCTGTGGAGAAAGGGGAACCCTCTTCCACTGCTGGTGGGAATGCAGTTTGGTGCAGCCACTATGGAAAACAGTATGGAGATCCCTCAAAAGACTAGGAATAAACTTGCCGTATGACCCAGGAATCCCACTCCTGGGCTTGTATCCAGAAGGAACCCTACTTCAGGATGACACCTGCACCCCAATGCTCATCGCAGCACTATTTACAATAGCCAAGACATGGAAACAGCCTAAATGTCCATCAACAGATGACTGGATAAAGAAGATGTGGTATATTTTTACAATGGAATACTATTCAGCCATAAAAACTGACAACATAACACCATTTGCAGCAACATGGATGCTCCTGGAGAATGTCATTCTAAGTGAAGTAAGCCAGAAAGAGAAAGAAAAATACCATATGAGATCGCTCATATGTGGAATCTAAAAAGCAAAAACAAAAAAAACAAAGCATAAATACAAAACAGAAATAGACTCATAGACATAGAATGCAAACTTGTTGTTACCAAGGGGGCGGAGGGTGGGAAGGGACAGATGGGATTTCAAAATTGTAGAATAGATAAACAAGATTATACTGTAAAGCACAGGGAAATATATACAAGATCTTATGGTAGCTCACAGAGAAAACAATGTGACAATGAATATGTGTATGTTCATATATAACTGAAAAATTGTGCTGTACTCTGGAATTTGACACAGCATTGTAAAATGATTATAAATCAATAAAAAATGTTACAAACAAACAAACAAAAAGTGATACCATTTACAAAAACAACTAAAATAATCAAATACCTAAGAATAAATCTAATGGAAAGTAACTAAGGCCTTTACCCAGAGAAATATGAAACATTACTACTGAGAGAAATTAGAAAAAAAGTAAGTAAGGAAATAAACCACATTCATTGATGGGAAGAATGCAAGTTTTAAAGATGTCAATTTTCCCTCGACTGATAGATTCAATTTTAATTAATACCTCAGCATGTTTTTTCCTGGAAATTGATAACTATTTCTAAAAATTTAGTGGAAGTGCCAAGGTCCAGAATAAACAACACAACTGGATATCCATATTGGAAAAACAACATTATCTTGACCCTTAATTCATACCATGCACAACAATAAACCCAGATGCTTTTGTAAAATTAAAATATTATACTTCTATGTCAGAGCTGACCAATTAAACTTTCTATAATGTTGGAAATGTTTTATATCTGCACCATCCAATGTTGTAACCTTTAACCACATATGGGTTTTGAACACTCAAAATGTGTCTATTAAAATGATTGAAAACTGAATTTTTAAAATTTTATTCATATCAAGTAATTCAAATTTAAATTGTTACCAAGACTGCTGCTTTCAGCATAGATAAGCTGGGAAAATATATTTACTTTTCTACTTGAAAAATTTTAAAAAAGCCCAAAAAATATAAAACAGTGTTTTTCAAAATACTGAACATCAGGCAACAAAGAAGAGTGACCCTTGAGAAATGTGAAAAAAACAAGGTGAGTCCTGCGACTGCCTCAACACACTACCTTGAGAAAGTGCAAGGAGAAGAAACACAGGCAGAGCACAGAGGACTTCCAGACTTGAGGAGATGGATTGGAAAGTCCAAGGAAGCCAAAGCTGCTGAACTGGCAGGAAAGAGTACCAGGGAAAAAGCAGCTTTGTACGGAGAGAACTCTGTAGATCTGCAGAAGATCCCATCAAGTGTGGAACAGAGAATCGATCAGCACATGTATGAAGAAACTACCCAAGGCCAAGGGGAAAACACAAGAAAGGGTCAGAAAGAATAGTATCAAGCACTCACACAAAGCTAAAAATATTACCTGTTGCCACCAGCCAAACTGGAAAATTTCATAATTCACAGAACATCAGGTAGAGTACTCACACGGTCTTGCTTCAACAGTGAGTGATCATTAGCCTAAATGAAACACTGCTCTGATCTGCCTAATAACACTTAAAAACAAGACCCCATAATATCACTGTTTTCAAATAACTTAACTGCTTCCCAGAACAAAGTCCAAGAATATTTATAGGAATATAAAAACATCTAGCACCCAGTAAGATAAAATTTACAATCTCTTGTATAAAATAAAAACTTACCAGGCATGCAAATAACAGGATAAAACAACCAATTTGAACTAGCAGACAAGAATATTAAAATAGTTATAACTATATTCCATACATACAAAAAGTTAAGCAGAGGCATAAAAAATATATTTAAAAGACACATCAAATTTCAAAAAACACACTAGATGAAATTAACAGCAGAACAGCCAATCCTGAAGAAAAGATTAATGAAGATATTACAATAAAATATCAATAAATATTTCTAAAATGCAATACAGAGAAAATACTTTTTTAAATAAAAAGATCAAAGGTAAGCTATGGGACAACTTCAAGTAGCCTAATTATATGAGTGATTGTAATGGCTGAAGAACAGGGGAAGGAAAAAAAAAAACAGACATGAAGAAATAATGGTTGAAAATTTTCCAACTTGGTAGAAAACCATAAAACCACAAATCCAAAATGTTCTACGAACCCCGACAAGAAAAGAAATACGGAGAAAAAAATATATCTATCACCTGCAACATAATCTAGTCATTCCAAACCAGTGATAATGCACAATCTTAAAAGCAATTGGGAAAAAGTTTTATAGAGAAATGAAAGTAAGAACAATAGCAGATTTCTCACCAGAAACAATGCAAATGAGAGAACAGTGGAGTAGCATTTTTAAAGTACTTAAGGGGAAAAAAACCTGTTAACCTAGAATTCTATATCCAGTAAAAATATCTTTCAGGTGAAATGAAGACTCTTTCAGGCATACAGAAGTTGACACAAATCATCACCAGGAGATCCATATTACAAGAAATGTAAAAGGAAGTCCTCTAAGCAGAAGGCAAATGATACTAGATGAAAGTAAGGATCTCTACAAATGATAGAACAGTAGAAATGGTAGCCAAGTGAATAAATATGGACGACTTTTTTCTTATTATTTATATTTTGTTAAATGAAAACACTCAAACTATAAAACTTCTAGAAGAAAATAAAAGAGAAAATCTTTGTGATCTTGCATCAGGCAAAGATGTTTTAGATACAACAAAAGCAGATCTATAATAGAACAAATTAATAAGCTGAAGTTTGTAAAACTTAAATCTGCTTTCTAAAAGACACTTTTAGGAGAATGGAAAGACATACCACAGACTGGGAGAAAGTATTTGCATATTACATATTTGATAAAGGACTTCAGCCCAGAATATTTTTTTAAACTCTCAAAACTCAATAGAAAGAAAAGAAACAGCAACTTTAAAATGGGCAAAAGATTTGAACAGATCCTTCATCAAAGAAGATATAAGGATGGCAAATAAGCACATGAAAGATGCTCGATGTCATTCACCATTTGGGAAATTGAAATTAAAGCCATGAGATACCACTACACACCAACTAAAATGACTATAATAAAAAGACAGACAATCCCAAGGGTGGGTGAGTATGTGAAGCAACTAGAATTCTCATAAACAGTTGATGCCAATGTAAACTGTTACAAAATTTTGGAAAAAAAAAAAATGGGGGGGGGTTTCTTTAACAGTTAAACATACACCTACCACATGATCCAGTCAATCTGCTCCTAGGTGTTCACCCAAGAGAAACTAAAGCAAATGAACATTAATGGAACAGGTAGAATAATTGCCACCATCCTCCCCTTCTCTGAAAATGTCCGCCCTCTAAGCCATGGAACCGGTGATTATTTACACTACAAAAGGGACTTTTAAGATAAAATTTAAGGCTACCGGCTTTGAGATGAGGAAATCAGCCTGAATTACGTAGGTGAGTCCAATCTAATCGTGTGAATCCTTAAAAGCAGAGGATTTTCCCTAGTTGTGGTCAGAGAGAGATGTAGCGACAGGAGAAAGGGCAGAGAGATGCCATATTATTGCCTTTGAAGATGGAGGATGGGGCCACCACCAGTATGGGTAGCCTCTAATGACTGGAAGAAGCCAGGAAATGGATTCTCCTCTAGAGTCTCTAGAAAAGAACTCAGCCCTGCTGACACATTGATTTTAGACCACTGATAGACTTCTGATCTATAGAACTGTAAGATAATAAATCTATGTTGTTTTATGCCACTGGTTTGTGATAATTTGTTACGGCAGCAATACAAAAACTAACATGTGTTCATAGCAGCTTTATTTCTAATAGCCAAAAACTGAAAACAACCCAAATGTTTATCAAAGGTGAATGAATAAATAAACTATAGTATAACCATGCGTTGGAATATTATTCAGCAATAAAAAGGAACAAAATACTGATACACTCAACAACATGATAAATCTCTAAAATAATTATGCTGAAAGAAATGGGGCCAAAACAAAAGAGTACATATCATATGATTCTTTTTGTGTAAAATTCTAGAAACTACAGACTAATCTATAGTTATAGAAAATAGATCAGTGGCTGCCTGAAGACAGGGGGAAGGCTGGGAGGGAGAGATTGCAAAGGGGCACAAGGAAACTCTTAGGGGTGATGGGTATGTTTATTATCTTGACTGTGGTGAATGTGGTGATGGTTTCACAGGTGTACATAAGTCAAAACGTATCAGTTGCACACTTTAAAATGTGTAGTTTATTGCATATTGATTACACCTCAGTACAGCTAGTAAAAGAATCCTCAATAGCTACATGAGGCTAGTGGTGACTATATCAGACTGTGAAGTTCTAGAATATAAAATAAGAGAATAAAAATAAATAAGACAATACACGCATGATGTTGGGCATACGTAAAGATTTCTTAAACTAAAAGCAATAACCATAAAGGAAATGACTGATAAATTGACTCCATTAAAACTAAGAATTAAAGCTCATCAAAATACAGGATTAAGAAGGTGAAATGGCAGATCATGGAATGGAAAAAGATATTTGCTGTATAAATATTAATATATTGTGTAAGACTTGCATCCAGAATATATAAAAAACAACAAATCAGGAAAGAAAAATAGAGAACCCAATTTTTTTTAAACAGGCAAAAGACTTGTACTGGCATTGCTCAAAAGAGAATACTCAAGTGCCAAAAAAAACACACATGAAAAAGTGGTCATCTTCCATTAGTCATCAGGGAGATGGAAAGTAAAACTTCAGTGAGATACAGTACACGCCCATCAGAATGGTTAAGAGCTCAACAAACATTTAAAAACATTAAGCTAAATGTTAGTGAGAGTATTGAGCAACTGGGATTCTCATAACACTACTGGTGGGAGATTTAATTGGCACAACCCCTTTGAAAAAGTCCTTACTAAATCTGAATATCTATAGTTTCTATAAATCAGTAATTCCATCTTTGGTATATGCCCAGCATAATGCACACAGCGTGCATCAAAAAACATGAACAAAAATGTTCACAAGACAATTATCCATAAAAGTCAAAAACGTGAAACAACTCGAATGTCTATCCATAGTAGAATGGATAAGTGACAGGCGATTTATATAGACACACACACACACAATGGAATACAATAGAACAATGACAATGAACAGAATACTTCCACACTCTCAAACATGAATGAATCTCACAAATATAATGTTCATCAAGTAAAAGAAACAAGATGCAGAAGAGCACACACCCAATAATGAATAATGTCAGAAGTCAGAATAGTAGTTACCTTTGGGAGAAGAGTAGTTATTGGCCAAAAAAAAGAGTTAAGAGGGAATGTTCTGGGCAGCTGGAAAGCTTCTGCCTCTTGATGTGTGTGGTGGCTACACAGCTGTGTTCACTTTGTAAAAAAAAAAAAATCATCTGTATAACTACAAATTACATACCTTTCTGGATATATGCTGTACTTGAATTAAAAAGCTTACTTAAAAATTCTCATTTTAAAAAAAATCAAAAAAATTAAAAGAAGAAATGAATGACCTAGATAAAGTCCTGCCTTCAGGTTCTAGATGGGAGACATTCAATCATAAGCATCCTTCCCGCCGAGCCAGCACCAGCCTGCTCTCCCCACCTGTCATTTCTCCAGATCAGACAATAAATATCTTCACCAGAAGAAAGAAATAATTGCAAGCACACAATTTTTGACTTGAGATTTTCCTGTTTTTACACCTAATTTAACTAACACATTCTCCTCCCCCTTCCCTCACTCCCCGACCGCCGCTCCGCTTCTGCGTCCGTTTCACTCAGCTGAAACAACAGAGAAGAGCAGATTCAGGTAGAGTGCGGAGGCAATTATAAAATAGATACTTGTAAAGGCATCGCTGCCATTTGTGCCACTTGAAATATTATCCCTTATGAGTTTTCTCACTGAATTAGTGTCATTTAATGTGTGCATATGGCCAAGGGGAAAATATAAAACTGATCAACGAGAACAGGAAAATTACTCCGGAGAATCTTTGTGGCTTGGCGAATTGTTGCTTGACATTGTGGTTTTACCAGATATAATGGCATGATTTACAATTTACAACAGGGCTTGGGGGATGCAGATACAAACATTTTTACTTAAAATACCAGGAGCAGATGGGGGAAAAAATACAGACTGGCTGTGGTCCAGAGGCTGAGGATGTTGCAGATATTCCAACTCCTCCTACGTGAAGGCATAAATAACGCCCATTCCTCATTGTCTACAGAAATGCAAGCGATCCTCACAAAGGTAATCGGAATAGTGGAGAGAAGTGAAGTTATTTCCATACGTCAAATTACTGTGGAGTGTATGTGTTACAGTCTGTGGTTCCGCCTGCCTTTTTGAATGGGGATGTCTGATGCCCTGGTTATTCATGATACAGCACACAAAATCATGAAATTGCATCATGAAGACAAAATTCCAGAGGAGCTGGGAAGCTCAGAACCATCCCATTTTTCAGTTCTGTCCCAGCATGCCCTTCTACCCAGCCACACATTCCATGCTCAAAATGGGCAATTTCACCTTTCAGGTTGATAAGTAAGAATCATGATTGACTATCCAGATACCCAGACCTGGACCCTAGTGTCAGATCTTGCACCAGGTAGCTCTGTGACATCTGCCAAGACTCTTACCTGATCAAGTTCTTGATTTCCTCATCAATAAACCTAGAGGAAGATGATCAGATGGTTGCTAAGACCAACCTGACTCTCAGTATCCTGTGGTCAGTTTAAGCAAACATCTTTCTCCCCTAAGACCTCTATCTTTCCCAGTCTCATTGGCCTCAAAATTGTTATTTTCCTTTTGAAAGTTTCAATATTCTAGTTCCTGTTGAACCTCAGTCTCGGTAACAGATGGCAATGGTTATAAAGGCAATAAAGAAATTAAGTAAGCAACAGAGATGTTAACTAAGAGATGAAAGCAAGATTTGCCAGAGACAAACTGCAACATAATCTACTTATAATCAATAGAAAGTTGGCTGTATTTCCAATTATCTAGATATTAGTATGATGTTTATCTCCTCGGAGGAAATGGAATAAAATGCAATAGGAGGGACAACAGTTAGAGACAGGGAAGAACTTCCCGAGGGTTCTTCAAACTAGAACTTATTATAGAATTGCACTTGGGTCTTGTTTTGTAGTACCTGCCCTTTGGGTCCAGTTTTTCCCAGGTCTGTGTTGGTGAGGAAGAGGAGATGACAATCAAATTCTCAAAAGAGGTATATTTATTTAAAAAGGTCATATGACATTGTTCAGTAAAAAGGGAGGGAGGGAAAGGGCAGTGTTAAAAGCAGTTGATAGAATGTTTCCACTCCAAAAGGTTTGGAATTGCTGCATTATGGAAACACCTTCCCTGGGGAGGTCCTTTTGGAACAGATTCCCTATTGGTCTCTGGAGAACAGTGACTATGCTTGAGGGAAAGTGAAAAACTGCTAAAGGCCTGACCCAAACAGATTCTCATTTGAGGCTAAAAGCAGAGCACATCCCACACAGCACATTCCACAAGTTCCAGACACCCTCATATGCGACTTGTGAGCAGGTAGCCTGTGTGAGGATCCTGAGAGTTTGAAGCAGAAAACCTGTCCACTGCTCTTCTGTACTCACTCCCTCAGTGATGCACAAGTCCCTTCTCACCTTAACCTTGGGGCCATGCAGAGGCTGTAGCAAACACTGACTTCTCAGAGGAGGCACCCTGAGGGGGTGGCTCAGAGGATGACAGAAGTGACAACTGTGATGATCAGGACTCAACCCCAAGCCCAGAAAGCCATGAGAGCATCTTTCCTTTACCTCTCTCCCTGGATGTGGCTTAATGCATTCAGACTGCTTAGCATCCCAGGGAAGAGTAAAAGTCTGTAACAGAGGCCAACAAATTACGTGAACCTTGCCAAAGAGAAGTTAAGAAATTGTAGCCGATCACAAGGGAAACTCATTTTAGCAGCTTTCACAGCTGACATCAAAACATTTGGCAAAATGTGCTCTTAGCACTGGGAAGATTTCTTGACTGCACTCATTCCTGTGTGATGTAGACAAATTACTTAACCTCTCTGGTTCCTGTTTCTACTGGGACATTTCCCACTAAGGATTTACTGTACAAAATTGCATATACTATAAACAGATTTAAGAGAAACAATCAGTTGCAGGAGTGAGAGCAAAGAAAAATATGACTACAAACAGAAACATCACAAAGCTTTAGTGGAACTCACACATAAAATATAAGACATATAGTCTTACTAAGCCAGAGAAGACAGGCTAAAATTTGATGTTTGAGCTTCCTGGCAGCCAAAGCAAAAAAAGATGATCAGTTATAAAATATAGGGTGTACACCTAGTACAAGGGAAGCCAGAGTTTTCCTTGAACAGATACCTGGAAGGAATTTTTAGAAGATCTTTATAAGTAAGATGCTATATAATGCAGTGACAGCATCTTCCACAAAATTCCTAAAACCTAAGAGACACATGCAGCTGCTAAGATCCCCAACTTCCCTATAGATAGAAAAGTAAAGGTATCTCAGATCAACCAGACTCTTTCAATAGGGGACTGTGAAATTAAAAAGAACTCACTGCTGGAAACCTGAGCAATATGAAATGTAAATAATTTGACTGATATGTGAATGAACGTGTCATGCCTCTGTTGTGGAAAATCACGGCCCGTTTGATGGGGCATTTAGCAAGACCAGACGAATCCTGAGACTTTGTCTCTTACTTATGTTAAGGGACAAACTTATCCTTTTTTTTAGCAAAGTTACATCGTCAGGGATTATGCCCAATATCAATAATGTCTATAGGGCCTCTCACCACAGCACACACATGGTAGGGTTTTTTGAAAATGTTTTCTGGATGATAGGATAAGAATAAATATTAAATTTTTGTTCTTGGGTTGGGGGAGGCTATAGCTCAAATGGTAGAGCATATGCTTAGCAAGCAGGAGGTCCTGGGTTTAATCCCTGGTACCACCTCTAAAAATAAATAAATAAACCTAATTACCTCCCCCTGCCAAAAAAACAATAATGAAAAATGAATAAATAAGTAAATAAATAAATTTCTGTTCTCAACCTAATACTTTAGTATTAGTTATAAGTGAGTGTTTTAAGTCATATCACAATTAAACTTGGCTACAAAAAACAATCCACAGATGCAAAATTCATCACTATGTCAGCCCTAAAAGACTCCATTTTGATATGCTACCTCCTACTTAAATAGCAGAGGCTCTGGGCTAAATTAAGACACTGTTCCATGGTGAATATTGGTGTCCCCATAAGCACTGTTTACTGACTTGAAATGGACATTGTCATTGGACATTACTAGCTGAACCATGGGTGTCCAATTGGTCTCAAAAATTTTAGCCGGAACTGTTTGTTCAAATAAAATTGACATAGACAGACATACAACTAATAGCCGTCTGAGCTACTGAGTTGAGGGGTTAGGAGACCCCAACAACTTACTCCAGCTGGCACCAAAATCGGCCCCACCTGCCCTCCCAAACCTACCCAACTGCCAACCACCTCAGTCTCTGAGGACATAAGTGGACCCAACCTCCTTTCCCAGGTTATGGAAGTGGAGAAAAGGAGGAGTCTTTGACTTGCCCAAGGTCACACAATCATCAGACCGCGGCAAAGCCCAGCAGCCACGAACCGAATAAAAGGCCACTAGGAAAGTGAACCAGAAGAAATGGTGACAAGCCAAAGCACACAGACCAGGAGGTCCAGGTGCCCCTTCCTGGCATCCTCGCCCTCAGGCAAGTCTTGGCAGGGATACAAAGGGCGCCTCTTCACCCACATGGGGAAAGGGGGGAATCCCAACCCCAGAAGACTAAAAGGAACAGCAAGAGAAGTGAAACACCCTGCTGGATCTCGGTGGACTCTTCATCCCCTTTTGAGGACACCCGCCAAGCCAGGGGACGGGCTACCCTCAACCCCGGCACCCCTGGCAGAGGCCACACGCAGCCTCCTCCTCGCGGTCCCTCTGGTCACCGCCCTTCCGCGGCCACCGCGGCCACCACCACCGCCACCGCAGCAGCAGTGACAGCAATCCTGAACAGACCCCAAAAACTTCAACTAATTAAAGACAAATAATTAAACACATGCAGGCGGGGGGAGGTTGGCAAAGCCCCCCTACATTGTGTGACCACCTTGGCACCGAAATGGTTAGAGACCATATCCCTCCACGGCGCCTCCTCTCATTGCGGTGGAGAGCTCTTGAGAACGTTATTAGCTGGGTGTGCGCCTTGCCGTTTTTCCACACGAGGCAGATGGGTAATTACGAAGCTAATAGTCTGATTGAGAGAAATCAGATGCAGTGGTTTGCCCAATTAGATGATACATTAGCTTCCTTCTTTGTAAGCAGCTAATGTGTGAAGCAAAGTGGTATTTTCGAGGGTCAGAATCCTTAAACAAGTGCCGAGTTGCAGATTATTGTATCCCTCTTTTTTTTTCTAATGGAGGAAAAGTGCTAAGTCTTCATTACTAAAAGCATAGAAAATGCAAATCAGCTTCTGAAACAAAAGAGAGAAGGGACAGGCGAGAATATTTGGTGTCCGATGTGTCAACCTACAACATCAATTACATTGAAATGCAATGCATGGCAGCCTAATCAAGGATAGTATAATTGTAATAATTGCGTGCTTTTGTTGGAGAGCTGCTGCTGTTGTTATTTGTCAACCATTTGTTCCTCTCTATTGTTAAGGGGGGGAAAGATTTTTTTTTTAATGTAACTGAGAGATTGTGTAGGTAATGGGTGAGCGGGCGGCTGTCCGCAGAATGTGTATGAGGGGTCTTGCTTCCCTGCTACATGGTGGCTCCTCCGTGGCCCAAGCGAGTTGCTGAGACAGCGACGTGGGCGTAGGGCAGGGGCAGGAGAGATCGTGGGTAAAATAACAATACAATGAAAGATGCGGTAGCTGGTTATACCAGCCAGGATACCGCTGTCCCCCAAGGTGCAGATGGGAACACAGGGAATAAGGCTCAAATCCAACTCCCTCCCTCATCAGTCTAGAGAGACCAGCCTCTCTGCAGCCTCATTGTCCCCGGGATAGCACAGCCCCTCGAATTTCCCTGAACATCGCCCACTGCCTGGAGAGACACCAAACCCAGGATGCCCTCAAGTCTTTGGCAGAGAGAAAGGGCCCTCCAAATGCTTCTAAGTTATATAAACACATTTCTTCTCCTTTCCCTTATCCTCTGCCTCATGCTCACTATTTTTTTTTTCATGTGTATAGATGTTTCCTAAAACATCCTTACAGGGAAGGAAGAAGAGAAAAAGCGTCATAGCCAACTCTAGAAAGAAAAAGAAAAGAAAGCACAACTCAACACAAAACAGGGATGTTCATGGAAAGCCAAAGTTGAGCTGGAAAATTCTTCTTAGGAGCAGAGCTCAGCATTCAGATCAGATAAGAGGTTTATTTTCTCCCTTCAATTGGTCTTGCCAATAGGTTGAAACAGAGGCACAATGGAAATGGCCTAAAACATTTAACAGAGCTGTTAAATCTCATTCTCCACAGCTAAAAAAGAACAATCCCGGCCCGTCTTTACCGACGGGAGGCTTCATGGGCTGTAGGAGGCTTTGCGTGTATCCCTGACAATCCTGTACATACTCCAAAACTCACACTAATTAAAAGCAAATAATCAAATACATTCAATTTGAAAAGTTGGCAAACTCGTGTGTATTATTGCGTTAGCACCTTGGCATGGAAATGCTCACATCGCGCTAATCTCGTTGTGCAGAAGAGCTCTTGAGTTCCTATTCACCCAGCCTGTGCCCCCTCCTCCCTTCCAACTCCCTTTTGGGCTTGCCTTCCCCCATCCAGCCCCCTACCAACGCTCCTGCTTTAACATCAAAATAAGAAAGAACCTGGGCCTCCAGATGGGCGTCTGCTTTCATTTGGATGTGATGCAGAAAAGATGTCCTTCCTCTCACTGGCTTCTTATTTCTCTATCTAGAAAGAGGAGGTCAGCGGGATACTGCCATTTTTTAAATAAAGTTTGCAGCAGTAAGCCTTGGCTAAGCCATTCAGAGTCACCGTCCTCACCCCCTGACACCACCCTCCCGGGTCCTTTCCTTGTCAAACTGGTGGCCGAATCTGAGCGATGAGCTGACAAAATGAGAAGAAACCTTCAGAGCCAATGCTGCTGCCCCTGGGATTTGAGTTTCTTAGGGGCTGGTTGAGGGATGAGAGGAGGGAGTTGCCCAGAGAAATGAAAAACTCCTGCCATCAAGAATGGGGTGAGATGAGCTCAGACCAGCCAGAATTTTTCTGGCAGATCTGCTACCTAAGGCACATTTCTCTTTCATCCTGGGCTACTGCCAATCACAGCCTCCCAGCATCCAGGGCTAGGAGGAAGACGGGCAGCTTGTCCTCAGCTCCGAACAAAAGAAAAACAAATAAAGTCACATTCAGCCACATGACATTCGTGTCAGATAGAAGAGGAACGGGTCACACGGGCAGTGCATGTAACCAGTTCTGTGAGGCAAAGAACAGATGCGTGAAGCAGGCTCCTAGGAGTAGGTGCTTGAAGAAACCATGGGGAATCCTTGCCGGTAAGACTTCTGATTTGCCTGTGGGTGAGGAGGCCTAGAGGGTTGTTGCCTGCAAGTCCAGAATTCCAGATCACTTTCCAATATGTCCTCAAGCACAGTAATTAATCAAAAGCATCAACCTGTTGGTACCTTCATTAATTCAGAAAGAATTCTCAGAGGAAAGCATTAGGTAAGTGCCTTGGTTGAGTCCTTGCTGGTGTAACATGGAGCCAGTCCAAATGCTGTGTTGTACAGTTCTTGCAAAAGCTGACCACTCCCTTCTCCTTCCTTCTAATCTGGTCCATGGGCTTCATCTGATTCTCCTACTGTGAAAATGACCCCCTTCTTCCTTGCCAGGCTTCTGTTCCCTGTTTCATGTATTATTCAATTACTCATTCAATCATTCATTCCTTGATATACTCATTCAACAAACATTTGTTAAGTAATAAGGTTCTCAAGGTACCCTAATTGATCCTGAGAATACAAAGGTGAATATGGTTAGATTTAATCATTTCCATTAATAAGAGAATTGAAAACAGTGCCTGAAAGATATTAGTACATAAATTTCATACCAGCATTATATTCACAATAGCCAAAAGGTAGAAACAACCCAAATGTCCTCAGTGGATGAATGGATAAACAAACTGTGATATACATACACAAGGGAATATTATTCAGCCTTAAAAAGGAAGGAAATTCTGGCACGTGCTACAACATGGATGGACCTTGAGACATGCTGACTGAAATACACCTGTCACAAAAGGACAAATGCTGCATGATTCTGCTTATACGAGGTTCCTAGAATAGTCAAATTCATAGAAACAAGGGCTGGGGGAGGGAGGAACAGAGTTAATGTTTAATGGGTACAGAGTTTCAGTTTGTGAATATGAAAAAATTCTGGAGATGGAGGGTGGTGATGGTTGCACAATAATGGGAATGTACTTAATGCACAAAACTGTACACTTTAAAATGGTAAAAATGGTCAGTGTTACATTAGATATCTTTCACTACAATAAAAACCAAATACAAAAAAGAAGGGAACAATGTTCATCACAATCCTCAAATAAGCTGGAGCCTAGCAAGAGAAGACGACAGGCTAAAAAATACATAGCGAATGCAATACCATGAATCATTACCATAACCACATGGGGCACAAGGGGGGATGGGTCTAAGAGGAGGGGTCCAGAGTCTGCAGAGATGGCGGTCATGCTGCCCGAGATCAGGCTCTCTGAGCCTCAGTTTCCTCATCCACAAAAGGGGAGAATAACGACTTTCCTCTATTTCAAGCTTCCTGTTCTTGAGCACCTGCCATGTATCAGGGACCACACCAGGTACCTGAGTTCATCAGAACTCAAGTTTGATCCATAAAATGGAAATTTTACTACTAATTTCCAACGAGGAAACAGGGTTCAGACTGCTGGATGTCCCCACCCCAGTAGCTAGTAAATTGGACACCAGGGTTTGAATGCAGACCTACACGAATTTCTAGCCCAGGTTTTTCTCACTACACAAGTAGTTTGTGACTGTAAAGTCTCATTCAAATTTAAGGGGCAGCTAATTGGAAAAAAAAAAACCCCAGCAGTTCTGAGGTAGAGAGAGCCTCCTAGCATTTTGTCCCCCACAATAAAGGTATGTTGGAGTCCTAACCTTCAATACCTCAGAATGTGACCTTAGTTGGAAATAGAGTCTTTAAAGAGGTGATCAAGTTAAAATGAGATGATTAGGGTGGGCCCTAATCCAATATGACAGGTGTCCTTATAAAAAGGGGACATTTGGACACAGAGGCAGACACGCACACAGGGAGAATGCCACGTGCAGATCGGAGCTGTTCTCCCACAAGCAAGAGAGAGCCCTGGAACAGATCCTTCCCTAGTGCCTTCGGAGGGGGTATCGCCCTGCTGACACCTTGATCTTGGACTTCCAGACTCCAGAACTTAGAGACAATACATTTCTATGGTTCTAAGCCACCCAGACTGTGGCACTGCCTGATAGTAGTCCTACAAACTGAACCAGCAGCCAGCCAAGGAAACCTGAGAAGGAGGCTTCTTTGAGGTTTTGGAGAGCATTCGCCTGAGGGCCCTGGAATGCCTGGCAGCCCTCAGGAGAGGAGGCCCAGGGAGCAGAGAGCAAGGGTCCCTGTTTTCCTCCTTGTCGCCCCAGACTCCACTCACCCACCCGGGGCAACACTCTTTAAGATCTTGATCCATGATGTTTGGCTTTTATTTTTATTTTCATCAAATTCGTAAGCCTTGTTGGAACTTGTTCAGTGCTCTCGACAGCTGTTGCACAGTGTGGGACTGTTTCCCTTGTAAATTACAGATCCAAGAGCATCAGAGCTCTGGGGACCGAGGCCTCCTATCAGGTCCCAAGCCCCACATAAGGCCACAAGCCGTACCAGTTTCCCCCACTTTTTCCTTTTGGGGACCTAGAACTCTGAAAGCCAGATGCTCTCAGGGGAAAACAAAGCAGCTCTGGGGCTATAGTTTCAACAGAGTAGGGGAAGAGCTGCCGGCCTAAACTGGTCTGGAAGCCAAGGGACCCGGGAAGCCACATCTCCTCTCCCGATCTCCTACCCAGCAGTGGGATTAAACAGAGGGCTTTGCAAAGGAACTCCAGGAAAATACTGATAAATTGAAGAGCAATCGACAAGACACTCAGCCTCCCTCCCTGAGCTCCACCTAGCCCCCTAAATTTGTGTCAGATCTTTTCTTTTGTCCCCCTCAACTCAGCTCATGTGGGAAGGGAAATGTTTTTGTGCATTAAAGAAAATCAATGAAAACATCGCAAAAAACAATTTCAAGCTCCCCTTCCTCCCTCAGGGTGGCAAAGCCAGCCCCTGCAGTGCTGTGCGGGGGTCCCAAGGAGAGCCAAACCCACGTGGGTGGTAAAGTTCCACTGGAACAAAGTCATAGACTCTGACAGGCTGCATCTCACTTCTCGATCCTAAGACAGGATGCCGTTCCATAAAGTCAGTCTAGGAAACTGCCAGCCCTCTTCCCATCGCCTTTTAAGTTTCAGTCTTCAACGGTATTTCTATGCAGCTTTTGCCCTGACCCAAGTGTGAGGTATCTTTGGATGCACCAGGGTGTTACCACTAAGACAAGGATGGGATCCAGGGAGCAGGCTGATGGAAATGGCACAAGATCTGGGGTCAGATCTGGGTTTGAACATCAGCTCTGCCACTAACTAGCTGTGCAACTCTGCACCTGTCCCTCAACCTCACAGAGTCTCCGGTTCCCCCTCTTTAAAATCAGGGCAGTCACACAGACCTCGCCTAGTTATTGTAAGTAGGAAATGAGATCTTAATATCTAGGACCAGCACATATGGGGAAGAATTTGAGGTCAAACAAGTTTCCCACTGACCCCCTAGCTAACTGCAGCCCCACCCAGAAAGACAAAGCCAGACAGTGTGACCCCTGGGAAGGAACACTGTCCTGTTGGCTGAGGGAGAGCCTTCCGAAGCACCTGCAGGAAGAGTGCTACCTTGGGAAGGAAAGGACAGCACGTTTCAGCCTCCAGTCATCAAGCAAAGATACGGATTTCTAACAACTCAAATAGGCACACTGGTGCAGTCAGGCCAGGAAGAAGTCGTGGGAGGAGGGGTAGGGAGCCACACTGTGGCAGATGTCTTGGCTGGGAAAGTTCTAGAGATTGCACCGTGGGTTGGGGAACAGGGGGCTTGGGCTCAATTCAGAACAGCCCAGCTCCCTTCCAGACGTGAAACAGGAGCAGCATCCAGAGGCATCCCCGGGAGACCCCGCGCCGCGCCTGGCAGCCGCTGAGCAGGAAGGGTGGGGAGGAGCCGGGCACACTCCGCCCAGTCCTGGAAGCAAAGTCGGTGCACCTGAGAGGGCTGGAAAACCCTCACCCCTGGGGAGGAAAAAGAAGATGGGATTTCTCCTGGGGTCGGAACAGGAGCCCGCTGGCCAGAGACAATGGCTCCAAGAGCCTCAACAACTCCACCCCTGTTGATGAGGGAACTCAACACCCTGGAGATCGGCGTGTGAAATCTGCGCCGGGGAAGACAGTCCTCATTTAGCAGAGAGAGTGCTGTGCTATCTATGTGTGAAAGCTTTTTTAACACTGTTCCCTGCTCTCCATATGGCGAACTTCACCCAAATTAAGAGGAACTGATGAACCAACTTCAACAACTCGAAAATGAAAGCGAGTTCCAAGCTCATCCCAGAGGCAGCCACCCAGAGCGGGGACCCCCAGGTCGGGTCAGCAGGGCAGCGTGCAACCTGCAACCTACCCTCAGTCCCCATGTGCTTCCCCCAGAGCTAAGTGTGTTCCCTCTCAGTGTCTGAATCACCATCACCAGTCATATAAATCATCATCCTCATAACCACCATTATTTGTGCACTCACTGTGTGCCAGACAGCATACCAGGGACCTTAGACATGTTATTTCAGTTAATCCTCACCAAAACCCAGTGAATAGGTATCTATGCCTATTTGGAGTTGGCAAAATACAGTCAGCTTTGTTGTCTTTTGCCCAAGGTCCCACAAGGGGATTCAGAGGCAGATGGTTTTTCAGTTAAGGTGTAGTCTCTCAGGCTCACCCTCCCCTGCTCCAGAGTGGGTCCAGGAGATGGAGGGTTTGCTCCACTGGAAGCTGGGGATGCTCCCGATGCAGGCATAGAGGGAGGGGGCATCTGCCCTAGCCCCCTAGTCAGAGGGGAGGTGGCCAGAATCCAGGGGATTTGTGGAGGCCACAGGATCAATGCCTCAGAGACCATCAGGCCTGTGGGGAACTTAATGTCCCATACACCTCCTTGTGGGAAATCCAAGGTCAGGGAAACAAAACTGAGCCACAACACAGGTTATGCAAGTAAAACAGCCACAGCGACCACCCGGTGTTCATTCCATGACACTCTGAACACTTCCACAAAGGGAGCCACCTCTCCTGTCGCCCTTCTACCTGCCTCTCCCTCCTCCTGTCTGAAATGACCTTTCCTGCGCTCATTTAAACACAGCTCTTCCTGACCACTGTCCCCCATCTCTCTTCATTGGCCCCTGAGGCTGCACCCCTCTGGCTCCCTCCCCAGGGTCCGGGGCTGCACCCAGCCCCCTCTCTTTCCTTCCAGCCTCCTGGGCCCAGTATGGCAGGACAAAATGAAGCTCGATGCAAAGATGTTTAGAATGTTCATCTCGGCGATTGTATTATTTACAGCAACTCTGCGCTGTGCCCGGGGCATCGCATGGTTTGAAAGACGCTATACAAACTGAAATTGGGCGGCATTGTTTGTTCCTCCACATTCTGTGAGCGAGAACCAATCTAGTAATCACTGTTTTTGCTCCTCAAATCAGAGACACTCCATTTTGTGTGCATGGTGGCTAATCTGGAAATAAAGATTCATAGCAAATGTATAAGGAGATCTGGAAGCCGTCAGGGACAAGCGAATGAATGAAAGGCAGCATGAAGGAGGAAAAGACGGTCACAGGGAGGCTGGCCAGAGCCCTGTGGTGCCTCTGAGTTGAACAGCAGCCCATCCCGGGGTGGTGGGAAGTGCCATATCGCATATCCGTTTGTGCAGACAGAACAGGCCCCAGGGAGTGCTTTGCCCGAGACCAGCACATGGCCAGCTGCAGTCCGCCTGCAAACCTCCCTGCCGCTGGCTCTTCACCCCAAGGTCAAGTTCTCTGGAGCTGAGGCTGACCCTTTCAGATCATAACATAGGGGAGAAGAATGGGGAGGAGAGGAGAGGATCACACCAGGGGTAGGAATGACCACGCGCAGACCCGAGTCTCTCTTCAAGGACATGGAGGGGTGGGGGGCATGGAGGGGGAGGGCTGGGAGCTCTGAAGCCATCCAGCTGGTTTGCGCTCTACTGAGTTAACACAGAGCTAACGCAGGCTCCTTGTCCTACACGCTGGGCCCGGCTTGACCAGCCTTTGTTCAGTCCCAACTGAGGGGTTGGGTGTGGCGGCCGGGTTGTTACTGCTGAGGCCTGCACCCATATTCCCTTGGGAAAGGAAATGAATCTGGCTTCACAGCCTGGCCGCAGCTTCCTGGAAACAGTGCATTCTCTCATTTTCTCCCTCTCTGCCACCTGCCCACTCACCTAACAACCCACCATATTGCTCAAGGCCTCCTTCCCTGCCTACATAGACATCTTGGTCACTCACTAAGTTTTCCCTTCAGCCAGTCTAAACCCTGTGCGTTCTTCAATGTCTAGGATATCACCTTCCTGTATTTTCCATAATAAACCTTCCATAATCTCCCCAAGCTCCATGGCAAGATGACTCAGTCTCCAGTAAGCCCCAGATCCTCAATTTGTAACTCTATAGAATGGATCCGTGTCCCAGCGTGGCCCATGAAACAGATGTGTGGGTGTCTGCCCCCCGCCAGACATAAATAAACTCCTAGAGGACAGAGACCCAGCGTGATCAGTCTCCAGCCCTCCTTAACCCCTGCCCACATCCAGCAGAGTGCCTGCTTATCCCTGCCACCTTCAGGCTCAAGTCCTTGTGACATGGGACCAGGGTGGGCAGTAAAGGGAGGTGGACATGAATGACAACTCATGGTCCAAGACTTCACTGACTTGACTTCTCCCTTCCAGAGGCTTCCCTGGCACTTTCCAGGTTGTTCTAAAAGTTAACAGTTCCCGAATAGTTCACGTTCTCTCCATTTGCCAAGTCTGAGCGAGCCGTCTGCTGAATAAATTGTGCCTGAGATGCACAGCAATTTAACTGGTCTGATGCATGAGGCCTCATCGTCCATTACCATAAGCATTTAGAAGCGAGGTAATTAGAGGCTGTATTCCTGAAGCCTGAGGCTCCGTGGCTACAATTCTGGAGTTTATTATAATAATGGTGATGGGAGGGGTCCCAGGGATTCCATTTCCAGACTGTTCAGATTGGCATTAAAGAGCCCCAGAGGAATGGGTTGGGGACAGCACTGCCCCTCCGAAGGTCAATTCCACTCAAGGAGGAAGCCCTGGGCTGATCTACCCCACCCCCAGCTTTATTCCGCAGAAGTGGGAGAGAGTTGCCCAAGGGCAGAGAGGGTTCTCTCAGTTTCTCCTGTCCCCACCCCAGTCCTGTCCCACCTCAGATGGCACAGAGAAGCCCACCCCCTAGCTTGTCACCGCGGATTTAGGCAGACTGCCGTGGGATGAGCAGTAGGGCGGAGGAAGCCTTCCTTGATTGCATCACCAGCACTAGTGAGTGAGTACTGAGTTTTCCAGATCTCACTTTTAAAATTCAAATACTCTGTTGAGGCAAAATCCGTTAAATCGTATTTAAGAGGAGCATTTGATTCCTAGGTGGAGTGTAGAAATAAACTAGAGAAAAGGGGAGAAAAAAATCACACAGCTTTGCTTCTGATTCACCTTGAATTAATCATTCAGTTAATTAGTCAGTCAATGAACAAATTGTTGATTAACTCAATCAATGGACCATTGGCCGCGACAGGTCCCATTTTTGCCACTCCGCCTTTCCAGCTGTGAGCCCTCTGGCTCCACCCCCATCCCACCGCAAAGTGTCAACTGTCCCGGGGACCTTACCGGGAAGAGCACCATCAGATGTGGGGAGGCTGTGGAAGGTCAGAGGTGAACAAGCCACCCTGAGGTTTTCCTGGTTGTGAAGAAAGACCCCGCCGCCCGGGAGCACCTGCCTAAACCCAACTCCAACCCCCAGTTACTCATTCTGAACCAGGTCAGGCTTAGAAGGTCTTTCAAAGACTGTATTTTCTCTCTCCTTCTGGATTACTTTCCTAGGGCCGCTGTAACAAATCACCACCAACTTGGATGGCTTAAAAGAACAGAAATGTGTTCTCTTACTGTGCAAGAGGCCGCAAGTCCGAAAGGTGTCAGGACAGCAGGATTGCTTCTGTCTGGAGGTTCTGGAGGCAGGACAGCCACTACTCTCCCCTGGCAGGCAAGCCTCAGCGTTCCTTTGTTACCGGAGGCAAGTTCGTGTGCCTGACCCACCGTGAGGCCAAACAAGCCCAAATGTCGAAGTTTGGAGCAGAGAAAAGGGTTACTGCAGGGCCGAGAACGGAGGACAGGGTGGCTCATGACCAAGAAAACCCCAAACTCCTCAAAGGGTTTCAGCAAGGCATATTTAAAGGCCAGGTGAGGGAGGGGCATCGCAGGGTGTGGGGTCAGCCCGTGCACAGTTCTCTGATTGGTTGATGTGGAGGTAACAGGGCGGTCAACACTACGGATTCCTAGGCGCCAGGAGGTCTGGGGGCCACACGCTCTTGATCATCAAGTAGTTAATTTCTTCCCTTTGGTGGTAGTTTTTAGCATCTGAAAAACTCAGGAAATATGCATGAGACACTATTATCTAGGCACTTCAGAGAGGAGCTACAGCAGAGGATAAGGGGGAGGGGTCTGACCCTGGAAGGTCACTTTGGCACCTGCCTCCATCATCACATCACTCCCTCTCTGTGTCTCTGTCCTTTTCTGTTACAAGGTCACTTTCACTGGAATTAGGACCCGCTCTAATCCAGTATGTTCTCATCTCAATCCTTACATTAATTACATCTGCAAAGATCGTATTTCCAAATAAGATAGCATTCTGAGGTTCCAAGTAGACACAAATTTGGGGAGGGACACTATTCAACCCACTCCATCTTTCTAGAGCCAAACAGCAAGAGAATTTAGTGCAACCACAAGAAAAATAAATGACGAAGAAACTTAGTGGGAATGAGAAGCCGTGGGTCAGTTCCCTGTAACAGAAGCCTCCCAACTCTGCCCACGTCACCTCCTCCACCCCACATCCCATACCCCCCTCCCCACACCACCCCCAGGCCTCTGAGGATCAGATCATGGATGCCAAGAGGGGCACATCAGGAAACTGAAAGTGAAGACCCCCAGGGAAGAACGAGCAACCTCAGAGGAGAGACCCCTGCTTTCATCTTCAGAGCCAGTTTGGCCAACATCAGTTTTAGCTTCCCCTGTAACCTCCAAAGTATCTGGCTGAGAGAGCCCCTGACCCTGAAATCCAGTCCTGGCGTCTTTGTGAGCCATGTGGCAACAGACAGCCCCCAAGATGGCACTCTTGGATAGCCCCCTCCCACACTGAATAGAGCTGACTGTGGAACCAATAGGTTATTGCGGAAATGAAGGAGTGTCACTTCTGAAGCTAAGTCACAAAAGGCATTGCTTTGCTCTGTCTTGGTTCATTTGCTTTGGGAGAAGCCAGTTGCTATGTTATAAAAATACTCCAGTAGCCCAGTGAAGAAGTCCTCACAGACAGAAACTGAGGGCTCCTGCCTAAGGCCAGCCCTGACTTGCCAGCCACCTGCATGAAATGTCTTGGTATTAGACTGTCCAGGTCTACTCCAGGATTCAAAAGCCCCAGCCAACATCTTAACTGAAACTATATGAGGAAACCACCCCCCAGGCCAATCTGAATTCCTACCTCCTAGAAACTGTGTGAGATAATAAATACTTATTGCTGTTTTAAGCCACTAAGTTCTGGGTGTTTATTGTGCTTCAATAGGTAGCTAATACACATACTCAGCCACGTGATCGTTCATTTGTTCATTATTCAATAAATGTTACAGAGCAAACAAAATAACATAGGGCTCTTGGGAAAGAAAAATTTAACATGATCCCTTTCCTCAAGAAGCTTATAACACAGGAAGACAAGATTTACAAACTCAACTAAAAGAGCAATGTATACCATGGGCTTCTGAATTTAAGAAAAGGGGGAAGGAACCATGGGTTCCAGGGGCATGCTCCTCAGTCAGGATTCTCAGTTGCCAACGGAAAGCAACTCCACCTTCAGTGGAAAAGAGACCTGTTGGGAGGATAACTGAGAGCTCATAGAGGTGATGGAAATACAAGAGAAGCAGCCAACAGGAGACAAGGAGGCCAAGCAGTGTAGAGACAGCCAACACACCTGCAGGCACAGTCTGGCCTCTGGCCCCAGATACCACTCCTGTCACTGAACATACATTGCCCTTGCTGGACCCTCATTACTTCCACTACTGGATGGAAGCACCCAGTTGTCCAGGACTACATCACCTGCATGTGCCCAGACACCAGGGGGCAGGACAGGGCACACCTGCTCCACTTCAGCTTCTAAAGGCGGAAGCAGGGGCCTCTACACAATGTGGGAATTGCCCTGAAACAGAAAACATACTGAGATGTTTAGATACCACTGCAGAGAGGGAAGGGGTCATTTGGGACAGAGGAAAATGGAGGTAAGAGGGCCAGGAGCTACAGGTCATTCCTCTGCTTCCTTTGGCTAAACCTTAGCATACTCTGTGTCCTCATCAAAGAAATGGCATGACAGTGTCTTCTGCCCTCTCTTTTTTTTTAAATGGAGGTACTGGGGATTGAACCCAGGACCTCATGCATACTAAGCACACTCTTTACCACTGAGCTGTAGCCCTCTCTCTTTGTCACCTTTCTCACCATAGCTGTGAAGCCTTCTCTCTCCCTTACTCCCACCCCAGTCCCAGCCCATCTGCCATTTGTTCTGCAGATGCAAGGATGGATGGCTTAGAATAGAACGAGTTTCTGAAGGCAGAACTAATGAGGACTTCCCGCTAGATAGGATGCCCCATTGCGGTCTGCCAGGCCCAAACAAAGGGGACTTAACTAGTCTCAGCAGGAACCGATGATGCAAACAAAATCATGGGGAGTAGCCCAGACCCATCATTCTGCCTACAGAGGCTTCCAGGGGCGGTTGATTGTCGCAGCCATACTGTATGTGCTGTAAAAACAAGTGGGAGGATTGGGATGGAGCAGTAAGAATTGTGAACACCCACAAAACCTGCAAGGAGGCCAGTGTGAGTCGGTTGCCTGTGCCAGTCTGCCAGGTAGCCAACTCACCCAGCCTCTTGCTGTCCCTGGAAGATGCCAGCCACATGCTCTCACCCCACGCCCATGGGGGTAACGGCCAGAAACCAAATAGGGGATCCAGTGGCCCTTTCATAGGACCCAGCATTGACCTCTCTGAAGCACTGCCCCTTGCAGAGCTCAGCCCACGTCCACCTCCACTCCCAAGCTGTAGGAAGTCTTAAATGGTCCAACTCCTGCAGAAGCTCCTCTTTGATGACTTCAGCCTGATAGCCCAGAGTGCTTTCTAACTGGGCCACGAGCTTCAGCAATTGATTAAATGTCACCTTGAAATTTGGCTGTGCTGTCAGTTGACCCGCTCAATCACCTGGGGCTCACCTCTACCAGCCTGGATGCCCAGGTGTGCCCACCTCTCCCATCAGGACACAAGCCAATTTCAACCTCCCTCTTGACTCAGGCATGACCTTGGCCAAGGTCAGAGAGCACTGAGAGCCCCAGTGTCTTCCATCTTGCTTCCAGCCACAGCCATCCCTCCGCCTAGGCAAGGCTGAGCTCTACGAAGGCCCAAAGCAACATTTTTAACGTTTTTCTCTGCCGTTTAAAGGAAAAGCTCAAAAGGCCCACTGTACCACAAGAGACAAGGGGTGTCAGCTTCTCAGGGGCCTGCAGCAGCTAGAAACACTTTCACATCCCAGCTTCTCCCTCTCGGCCAGGCCTTGGCCTTCCTTGTCATTTCACTTCCCTCCACCTCTCTGCGGGCCCTCTGAAATCTGGCCTTACCATCATACATAAATGTTTTCCATAAAAATGGGGCTGGAGAGTTGAATAGCGGGTAAATGAGGGGGCGGGGCAGGAAAAGGGGTCAGTGGATGACAGCGCTCAGGAGGGAGAGAGGAAGGAGGTCCTGTGCGCCCTGTCGCTCCCCTTACTTACCCGGCTGTCTCGCTCTCCATCCTGCTTCTGCCATCGTCCAGGGAGCCTTCATGGAAGAACCGCCCTTCCCCCACTGCATCCTCATATTCCCTGGCCCATTCTGTTCCATCAACTCTGACCCCTTCAAATCCGCACCCTACCTTTTCAATATCTTCAGTCTTAAAAGCCGATCACTTGTTCTGAATACAATTGCTTATCTTTCTTTTCCTCAATTTACTTTTTCTTTTCATCTCACAGACACTCTGTGTTCATGACAAAGTAAATTTCTCTCCATCTATTACCTCTTATTTGGCTTCACATTCTTCCCTTTCTAACCAACACCTCATGATCTGTCCCTTCAGTAGCTTCCTCGCCTTTAGGTTCGAGGTGTGCTTTCCTGACCTGGAATCCTAAATTCCAGATTCATCAAAATCCCTCGTTCCTGCAGCCAAGCTGCTGAGGACAACGGTGGAAATCACACAATCGTGGGTCTGCAACCTCCATGAAAATGGAGTCTCCAGCCTCAGCCCTGCCGCCGAGCCCTTCCCCTCTTCTCTGATCCATCCTTCTGGTTAAGGTCTCTCACCTCAGAATCCTCCTCTGCCACCTTGTTCTTCACTCCATCTCAGCCTTGCCGCCTTCCAAAAATGCTGAGAACCTAGGGCGGGTGCTCCCTCAGCTTCCCCCTCACCACAAACCTGTCTGCACCTTCACCTGTCCTCTCCTCTTTCCTTCTGAAGCAACCCTCCTCCTGTCCAAGGCGGCTCCTCCGTCCAGCTCTGGATTCCACCTGCTCACCCTCCCTCTTCTGTCTTTAGTCTCTCCCTCTCTACTTCCTCCTTTCCATCACCTTGCATCCTAAACATGCTCAAGTCTCTGCCTCTTAAAAACACACTCCTCCAAAGAGCCTTTCTTTCCTACCCTCCTCAGTCAACCCTCTGGACACCCAAATCACCACTATGATTTTTCTGTCATAGCGCTTAACTGAGGTCTAAAAAATAGTTTCTTTTTTTGTTTTTTTTCCACTGAAATTGTGAGCGTCTTGAGGGCAGCACCACACCTAAAGTTAATTTTACGTGCTTCAAGTTTCTGAAGCGTGGCAGACACTGAATGAAAGCTTCTCAAATGAATGTTAACTGCTCCATCTATCAATCACCCCAGTATGACTATAACCTCCTTAAGCCTGTGGCTGCATCTTCTGTTTCTTAGACCCACCGTCCTACCCCTACCCTACAGAGCCCACTCACCAGGTTGGAACAGTGTAATAAATTGAACGGAGACAGAAAATAACATCCTTTCCTAAAGTTTCATTATTCTGCTCTGTATATGATCCCAAGTCTGAACTTGAAATTCAATTATTTTCCTATTAAAGTCCACATCTTATTTGGTGTTCCTTCTTTTCTTTCAACCCAGACATCCACTACGTTGAAGATTAAACATACTTTCCAAGCTGTCTGAACGTACCTTATGTTTTTTTTTCCTTCCCCTGTGCCTTTCCTGGAGCTGTTACCTCTCTTGAGAACAGTCTCCATCCCCGTCTTTGCCCCTCAGGAAAAGTTGAATTCTTATCCAAACTCAAGTTAAAATGGTGCCTCTGAGAAGTCTTGCCTGACCTCCCCATCAGAACTCTCTCCCTTCCTCACATCCCTTAACGCTTGGTTCATGCTCTGGCGTGACATCTCCGAACGTCCTTTGCATTTCGGTCCGCTGTGTGAACTTCTAGGGGACAAGAGCTCCCCCAGTGAGGCAGTGATAAATGTGCAGAATTGACTTGAACAGAAAGCAGAAGGCAGATGTTGAAACAATCCATTCAAAAGTGCCCTAACATCCTCACTCCCTCAACCTTCCACCTCCTCAACCAGCTCCAGGAGGTTTCTGTCCCAGGGAGGACAAATGCCTCACCTCTTGAGAGGAGAGAGACCCTCCCAGTAAAAGTATAAAGGCTCCAAGAGGACATGACAAAGAATAGGAGAAAATGGGATGCAATCTTTCTCCACTGTAATGTTAAGTCCCTTGAGGTAAAAAGCCAGGCTCTTCCCTCCTCTGGCTCTAACGCGTACAGCACGGTTAGCACGCCCCTTTATTACAGAACTTATCACACTGCGTTGCTCAATCAATGGAATTATGGAGCAGTAATAACATAATCTTTTCCTATGGGATTATGAATTTATGATTTAATAGGCCCTACATAAAAGACCCATGTGTCTTTTATGCAGAACCAGTGAAATATGTGTGCGTGTGTGTGTGTGTAAAGAGATTTACTTCAAGAAATTTGCTCATGCAGTTATGGAAGCTGGCAAGTCCAAAATCCACAGGACAGGCAAGTCTGAAATGTGCAGGGCAGGCCAGCAGGCTGGAAACTCAGACAGTAGTTGATGCTGCCGTCTTGAGGCAGAACTCCTTCTTCTCTGGGAGCCCTCAATTTTGGCTCATAAGGTCTTCAACTGATTGGATGAGGCCCACCCACATTTTCAAGAGTAATTCCCTTTAGTTAAAGTCAGTAGATCATAGATGATAACCACATCTACAAAATACTTTTATAGCAACACCTAGATTAGGATTTGATTAAATAACTGAATACCATAGCCCAGCCTTGTTGACATGTAAAACTGACCATTTCTCCATGGACGGAGACGAAGCAATCAGTGGAAACATCCATAGAGATACAGGAATGTCACCCACCTTGCCCATCAGCAACAAAGGGGTGTTAGGTCTACACAGAGACACCCATCTTTCTTGGCATAAGGATTATAAAGTGTGATTTTAATCTTTAGCTTCCCGCTAGCCATTTTCACCCAGCAGCATCCTTGTGACTGGATTTAAGAAAGATTCTCAAGTTTTAAAGAGCCAGGTAGGCCCTTACATTATACGGACAGAGTAGGTGACTTGTGTCTCCCAGTGCTTCCAGCAGTAAGGGAAAGGCTCAGGTAACTGACAGAGCCTACACATCTGAAGCTGCAGGATTCAGTCAATAACTTTTCATTAAGCACCTACTATGTGCCAGCGACTACCCTAAGGTATACAGCCATGAACAAAACTGGCAAATTCCCTACCTCACAGAGCTTACATTCTAGTGAGCCAAGTTTCACTCATCTCAATTCAACCACCGTTTACCAAGCATCTACTATGCACTTGGAGGATGCAAGGAACCATAAATCCCACGCTCTCACTGGTGACAAGAAGCATAACAAGTCACTAGAGAGGGATGTCACAATGTCAGACAAAGAGAATGTGCATGCCAATGCCACAGATGTGTTCCTTTCCATCTTCTCCTCTTAACACTCTTTCCACCTTCTTGAAAATAAAATAAAAAGGTGGATGAAAACCCAGTGGTGAGTTTTCTTCCAGAAAGTTAGGCTACTGGATGATGGAAACAAATCCTGAAATGTCAGTGTTCACTACATTAGTTCTTGCTCCTTCTGATTCTATTGATGATCCGGGGGTCTCACCTCCACCTGGGACATCAGCATCTCAGCAATGCTTCTAGACTGGCTCCTGGGCAGGCTGCAGCAAGGGAAGACCCACACCCCTTCTGTACTTTGGCTTAGACTTGACATCCATCCCTCCTGCTACAGTCCAATGGCCAGAATTAGTCCTGTGTCCCTGCCTAGCAAGGAGGCCCCCCCCCCAGGGGCTGGACCTCCTCTTCTTTCTCCCTCAGCGAGCTGAGCAGAGAAGCCTCAGCCCCAGGACTCCCGCCCCCTCTTGGGGGGTCCAGCCAGGCCTTTCAGGTAAACAAACCTGGTCCCAGCTCTACCTGACCCTGGGCAGGACAAGGTCTTCAGGTGTGCTTTCTCGTTAGTAAAATAAAGATAACCTCGTCTGCCCAGGAAGGACAGAGGACTAAGCAGGACAGAGGAGGACCACACCCCGCCCAGGGCCAGGGACCATAGCAAAGCTGCATCATCCTCGTGCTCAGTCATCACTGTCATGAGTTAGTGCTTTGTCAGAAAGCTGTGAGATATTTGGGGGGGTGGAGGGTGGGTGAATTGCCCATGCTGGCTGTTTGTTTTTAAATAACCCCTAGGACTCTTGCAGGCCTCATAGAAGAGCTGTGATTAGCTTGGTAATTCAGGAAAGCAATCTAATCCAATGGGGCGGTAAGGAGCTGTTTACACCTGAGTGTGAGCCACCACGCACCTTCCCTCTGACCTCCTGGGGGAGGCTGATGACCATCCAGTAAGCTCGCTCTGTTGGTCACATGCTCGTGGATCCTCCCAGTTCCATAAAGTTTTTTCCCCCCCAGATCATAAAAATCTACGAAAAGGACAGGAAAAAAAATTACAGCTGAGAAATAACTGAGCCAATAGCCCATGTTTAGTATCATCATCAAACTGCAGGACCAGCTTTTAGGACCCTCCCCCGAGGAGGGCATCTCCAGTCTGCTTGCAGGACACCTAAAAATTTCCAAGCGGGTCACACACAAGCCGACCTCACCATGGACCCAGTGGAAATTCCCCAGCCCCATTCCTGCTCGCCCCAGGTCACCAGCCCCTCCGTCCGTGTCACCCTTTGTAACCAGCAGCTCCTGTTTTCCAGGCAGTGTGTTGTGTCCCCAGAGAGCAGACACCTCGGGACTTATCCCTTGCTCCCACACCAGGTCCCTTTGGACACTCTCCAGCCCCAGCAGGTGACAAGTGACCCTTGACATCTCCTGTGGCTGGGCCAGAGGGACACTTCCACCACGAGCCCACGCTGTCCATTCCTTCCACATCTTTGCTCCCTCTGAGAAACCCCTGTCCTCCCACTCACTCATGGGATGTTGCCAGCTCATCAGCCTATCGTTCTGTCATTGTGGCCACACGTTCTTATGGAAGAGAAAAGATGGGCAGAGAGAATCTAGACTTTGACAGAAACCCCGCAAGACTCCCAAACCTCACTCCTGGCCATTCTTGTCAGACATTCATCCGACAGAACCAGATTGCTGCTGCTACTGCTGCTGCTGAAATTAATGGAATCTGGCAGGAAAACCTTTTGTTTTTCCAATCCTGGATTTTGCCAAGCAAACACAAGGATCGTGTTGAAAATGGCTGCCTTTGAGGAGTTGATTTCAGATGGTACGGAAGCTCCCACCACACCACCCTCAGCCTATGAACGGCACCCACACACTGAATCTTCTCCAGTTTGGAGACGCTGGCTTTTTTTTTTTTTTTTTAATGCAAATAAAACATTAAACAGGAAACCTTTCAGGATCCCTGCCATGGACAAGAACCAAGTGCCAGTTTCCCTTCTTTCCAATGACAGCAGCTCCAATCCGACATTTTGTGACTTGGAGATGCTGATTACAGATTCAGTGGGACTGAGCCAGACAACCTGGAGAAAAGATCCTGTTGCTTGCAAAAGGATTTTGTCTCCACATTTCAACTCTTATCAACCTGGCCTGAGGTCTAGTGACCACACGAGTGGCCCTAAAGGGAGAGGTGGACAGAACCAACACAAGCAGGATCGAAAGCGTGCATTTATTCAATATTGTACGGCATAACTTATATGTGGAATCTAAAAAATACAACAACAAACTAGTGACTATAACAAAAATGGAAGCCTCACAGATAACAGAGAACAAACTAGTGGTTACCAGTGGGGAGAAGGAAGGGGGGAGGGTATAGGGGTTGGCAATTAAGAGGTACAAACTATCAGGTATAAAATAAGCCACAAGGATGTATTGTACCACATGGGGAATATAGCCCATATTTTATAATAGCTATAAATGGAGTATAACCTTAAAAATTGTGAATCACTACATTGTACACTTGTAACATATAATATTATACAGCAACTACACTTGGATATTTTTATAAGTGCACATTTATTTCCCAGGTGAAGAAAGAATCCTTTTTCCACACACACCCTGAATAGGTCAAAACTGCCACAATCTCCTCCCCTCCTCACTTTTCCACCTGGTTTCATCCCACAAATAGAACTGAAAGAGGGATTGAGTTACATCCCCGGACTTGAAAGGCCTCATTTGTGCCTGGCGGGCAGGGCGGCCGCAGCCGCCACCTCACTCTGCCACAATCTGTCCCCACCCCATTGTTTTAAGGCAGAACAAGAGGGTATCGGCAGAGCCGCCCCGACCAAGGCTTTTGTTGAGACAGAAACTTTGTGTGGCCTAAAAGGAACTGAATTAAATAGGGATGTGAACTGAACACAGCAGTTGTTTTCCATCAGTATCGCTTGAGAAGGAAGAGCCCAGGGACGGGGAACGAGAGACCCTCGGCACCATTTCTGGCACCAACCGGTTCACAAGTGGCTTTGGGCTTGTGGTTTTACCTCTAAGTCCTCTGTGACAGTCCTGGTCCCTGCTGATGGCTGCTTTCTCTAAACTCCTAGGGTACTTACATTTCTCTCAGCCACACAAAGTCATATTCAATTAAATGCTGCTGCACACACTGCTGACTCCGGTAGGTCACGTCTTCCCAGTGGGACAGTGAGACTCTCCAAGAGGGACCGTGACTTGTATTTCTCAACAATATCCCATTAAACCTTACACAGCAGGAGCTCACCCAATATTTATGAAAAAATAAAAACAGAGAGGGACGGTGAGAAGGAGGGAGGGAGAGGATAAAGGTACGCGGTGACTAATGAAATGAAAATAACAGTAGTTATGGGCTCACTGAAGAAGGCCCAGGAGGGTGCAGTCCACACCGCTGGGCCCGGCCCAGATGCCCTGTACCGGACTGGTGCTCCCACCCCGCCCACCCCCAGCTGCTGTGAATATCGGCTCACAGTTGCCCCGTCTTCTTCAAAGAACCGCTTTCAGCAGAACAGCACTCCCTGCCACCCCAGAGGACAGCCCTCTCCCCTGTCAGCTCCCAGCCCATCCCTGATGGACACAGGGGTACAGAGGCAGCACCTCTGCATCAAAGTGGGCCAACTCTGTGCTGCAGGTGAGGCTCCAGGCTCCCGGAGTATCCGGCTGGGGCCAGACTCCAGCTGGGGACCCACCCTTGTTTTGCACCTTCTCAGTGTTACCTCGCTTCCCTCGCTCCCTTTCCCCTGAAGGTCCTCCCTTCGTAAGCCACAGACCCCCAAATCCCTGTCTCAGGCTCTGCTTTGAGGGAATCCAAAATAAAATCCAGTTAGGAGAGAACAGAGGGGCTCCCCTCCTCCGGGTCGGCTTTCTCCTGGGATGAAGAGCAAGGCTGCTCCCTCCCTCCATGAGCAGGGTGGTTACTACATTAAGTCACTTTGTATGTGATAGAATGTGATCCCAGGCCCAGTCCGGTCTTCTCTAACACGCCGATTGTCAGCTCTTCAGACCATGACAGATCCCCTTTGAGTTTACAGGGAAGAAGCCACTTAATAAATCCATTCTCGCACATCCACCTGCACATTCAACATCATTCGTGCTTGTCACATATCACAGTCGGAGCCGGAGATACAAAGATGAACAAGAAGTTGGGTCTCTTAACCCAAGGAGCTTATAACATTCCTCCTCCTGTCCAACTTGGGAAACTCACACCCTGGGAAAAATTAAATCCTCAGTTCTCAGGATTCCTCACGTCCTGTTGGGACCTTCAGTATCCTCAGTATTCCTAGTGGGAAGCTGAAGTCTTTGTGCAATGATAAGTCAAGAGTTGGGGACACAGCCTAATGAAGAGCCTGCTTCATCTGAAGAGGCTGAGGGGAGGCAGTGAGCTATCTCCTGGAGACTTGGGGACACGGGCAGATTGTAGGTGGGGCTGGGTCCCACGGAGCAGTCACTGTCAGTGTGGGCTCCCGTGACCCACCGGGTTGGAGGTGTCTGGGACTTCAGGTCGCCCTGTGTATTTGCCTTCCTCCCCTCCTGGACTCCACACCTTGAGGCTGCCTGGCACTGCATTTGTTAAAAGAATAAATGAGTGGCTCAGAGCCCCGTCCTGTCATGAGATCCAAAGTACAGAGCCACCTCTGTGATCCAGCTCCCAGCTCCTTGGGAGACATTCAGTAAACACTCAATCATACTAAACCATATTTGTGGAAATCCACTCAGGAGACAAAACATACACAGACAGAGTTCTGGAAAAAGGTAAGAATCTAGGGGTGCAAGCAGTAGCTCTAAAGCCAACCTGAGGGTCCAAGGAAAGAGGTGGTCTGACCGGCTGAGCTTAATCTGAAGAGACTTCCGGAGGCAAAAGGAGACATTGTATTCATTAGTGACTAAAGAGTGTGAGGGAATGGAATACCTCATCTCCTCCACATCTGTGAAAACCCACATTGCAAGTGTACACAGCATCTTCCACTGATCAGAGTGCCCACCGCCGTGCCCAAGACACCGAACAACACAGCTCCTAAGGTTTTGCGCAAACAGCCGGGGGTCAGGGGAAAGAGTACTGGTCTTTGCGGCAGACAGACCCGGCTTTGCATTCTGGCTTTGTCACTTGCTGATATTTGATCTTAAGCAAACAACTTCACTCCTCTGTATCACTGTCTTCAGATTTGAAAAGCTGGGTCTGGTGCTTTCCTCAAAGGCTGTTGAGTTTGCAAACTTCTCCATGTGAACGGACCCGGCATAGTGACTTCTTTACAGCAGGTGCTCAAGAAATGGGAGCTACGTTCAGGGAGACGCTGCCTTGGGAAAGAATCCCCAGTGTTCTCTATACTTGCTGCAAGTAATAAATCCTTTCTTCTCTTGAAAAAAAAGAAAAAGAAAAAATCGGAGCTACATCAAGCAAAAGGAAACCAAAAGAAGGTAGCCAAGAAGGAAGCTAGAAAAATTCTGAGTTTCAAGACTCTGAGCATGGCCCCTGCCCACCCCTATCTCAGGCAGTCTTTGAAGCTCTCCTTTTCATTTGTTCATTAAAATAAGAACAAAAAGTAGGCAACATAGATGTTTCCAATGATATAATAAACATAGACAATATAGAAACAATACAGAAGAAGGCATTTGGTGTCAGGACCTTTGGGTTCCAGTCCCAAAGCTGCTGCGAATTAGTGTGACCCTGGACAAGTCACTGCACCTCTCTGGGCTTCAGTTTCCTCGTCTCTGAAAGGGGCAGAGAGGCGGGTGTCAGGCAGGGCAGAGAAAGAGGGGAATGGATTAAGCTGGATGATTCTGTGCATCTCCCAGACTAAAGATCGTGCGTGGCCACAATGTGAATGAATAAATAGACGGACAAACGTTTGCTCATTCATTCTTTCTTGTGAATTAGTCAAAAATAAATAACTACAACTTGATTTCAAACATATGAGAAGGGTTTCCGCAAATTTTAATTTCGCAACCACCTGTTCTCTTACGGGACAATCTAATAAATGTGGTTCCTGGCTCCGCAGTTCCTTTAGGCAGTTCTTCGACCACAGGGCAGTTTGTCTTCCACTCTCCCTTCCTTCTTGGAGTCTACCTTCGTTTCACCTGGGCAGCAGCTTCAGAGGAAGAATAAGGAGACAAGATTTTTTTTTAAATCCCTTGGGAGACCCAACAGAGGGTCCCGGTTATCCATCACCTCCCCACCTCTTTTCTAGATGACTAGATGCAGCTGATCCCCCACATTTTCAGATCCTCGCCCACCCCTGCCCTGCCTGTCACTGGAAGAACACAACGCACATGCCTGAAGCAGAATCTCCTAGCTAAAAATACCCTGCATTCCTGAGTGACTACCAAAGCTCTCTCCTCAAGCCCACAGACAGCCAAGCTAAAAACAGTAACCAGCAGCTTCAAATGGCACCATCAACAAAGGTAGAGGGGCCTGAAAACAGCATGCCACTCTAAGCCATCTGCCATCTTGGCCCGCCCTGGGTCCCCTCTTCCCAACAGTGCTGGGCATCTACGTGCCATTCATCGCGGGGCTTCCATGGCAGTGGGTAGGTGGGGGCTGGCTGCCTCATGCACCCACCAGCCCTCGTGCTGTCTGGCTCAAGGTCTGGACGTGGTTTAAGAAGAGGTGGCAGAGACAGGGCAAGGCTATCAGGGCAGCTTGGGAAAGCCATACTGCCAACAAGCAGAGAACTCTGGGAGTTAAAGCAGGCTTTGGAGGAAACATTCACCTCCTTAACCAAAACAAAAAGCCACCTATGGTTAAGTGAGTAAGAAAATGCTGGACTCACTCAAAGCACAACTGCTAAGGCTCATGTCTTCCAGGAAGACACCGAGGATCTATTCAGCTCTACTCATTCCTGCTGGCACAGTCTTACTGAGTTACCTCTTCCAGAAAGCCGTCCAGCCCTTACCCTCACCATGACTACGATGCGGACACTCTATGTGGACCAAGAGCTTTACCACAAGGAAATAACCCAGTGCCTCAGGCATTTTAGGTGCTAATTAATGATTCTTAAATGGATGAAGGACCTAGTGAGACCCTTCTATTTATAACAACTCTACAATTTTGTAGCTAAATAGTTCTGTTGACTTGGATCTATCTGTTTTGTCTATGACTTGGGACTAGAATCTCCTTGAGGGCAGGCACTTGTCTTTTCTTTAGTATAATAGCCCTTAAGGGCCCAGTGTTGTTTGCTGAGATGTTAAGCATTGATTGGCAATCCATCCCATGGACTTTCAGTATATATTTATTCAACGCAGAGGCAAAAATATCACAGGGATCACACTTAATTAATTCTAAGGCTAATTTCTAAACGAACTGAGGTGGTTTATACACGCCGAGAGATTGAGAAAAACAAGTAGGGTGAAGAAAACATACAGGGAAAAAAATAGCACGAAACCAAGGGTGAATTACAAATAAAATGGTGCCCTCACAGGATGGCAATTTGGTTCCAAGTTGCCAAGGAAAAAAGAAACCATGAACAATTAGCCAAATGTCAAAGTCCAACAGTCAAATAAATAAATAAATAAAAAGTCCTTTGAATCCAGTGTCACCAACATGCATCTTGGGCCATGACCCAGCTGAGGAGGAAGTTGAGTGTTTCAGCAAACCCCTTCCCACAAATGAAAACGCAGGTCAAGGTACATGACCTGGCCAACATGAGATAGGAGGTGCCACATTTCTGTTTGAAGCGTGGCTGGTCACGGCAAAAAAGAGTCCAGTTACCCACTGACCAGAAAAGTGAGTCAGAAATAAAAGTCAGAGCTGAGAACAGCGTCTGCACCCCTGCCAGTTTTTGCTGTTGTGTCCCACCCATCTGTCCCCTCTGTCCCAGCACTGCCTGTGTCCTCCTTTCTCGGTGGCCTTGAGCAGATTCCCTCCAGCAGGAAACACAGAGGACCACCTGGTGGGACAGCAGCTGGACTGGTACGGATGTGTCCCCGAAGCATGTGCTCCACGTCGTGTCCTCGCCTCCCCCTGGCTGCCCCCCTGGCTGCCCCCCTGGCTCCTACTTGCCTCTCAGGCGTCACCCTGGCTAGTTCTGGTTCTTTGACACTTGAGACCGTTTGTTTCTTAAATGCCTTCCTGGTTTCTTCTCTACCTCTCTGCCATGACCTCCAGAATTTCAGATCATCTGCTGGCCTAGGTGAAGTCTGACTTGCCCTAACTCAGGTCTCTCTCTCTCTCTCTCTCTGTCTGTTCCTGACTCCTGAGCTGGCCTCAGCACCCCTCAAACCTCAGATTTCCTGCCTTCCCAGCCCTGCTTTTGGTGCTGACAGACCATCCTTCACAGTGGAATGCTGGTCAGTTGGAACCAATACTTTGCTCCACAGGCTGAAACAAAGTGCCAAAAAATTTAATGGAGAATGAGCAATTTCTTCAACTCTAGATCCACTGGGGACTGAGTGGTATACGTGTGTGTGAGCCCTCTGAAGGTTTGAGGAGAGAATCATTTTTTTTTTAAAAAAGAAAGAAAGGGAGTAGCACCAAAAAGTGTGAAAAGAGACAGAAAGAAGGAAAAAGAGTAGGGGTCTAGTCTTCTGTCAAAAGCTAACTGATGTCAGAGTTGGATCATCAGAGTGATGGTTTGCCCAGGTGCTCGCAGGTAGCAGAATATTCCACAGAGACGGTGGGGGGGGGGTGCCTGGGGAAGGAGGTTGGTCAGGGGAGGGGGAACCTGCTCCACCCAGGCAATTCTCCACCCTTTCACAGCACCAGCATCTTTATCTGATGAGTGGGACACTGTTAGTATCACTTCCCCTAAAAGATGAAGACAGACTTTGCATTGATTTGCTTTAAAGGATTTGTGCTTCGAGAGTTTAGAAAGGGCTTTGTGGCAGCCTCTAGGGTTTCTGGAGACCCTGGCAAACCACATGAACAGGCCTGTTGTCCAGCCTGTGGTGGAGACTTTGCCCAAATTGGCCGTGGTGTGACATGGACACACGCCTTCATCATGGCACATAAAGCCTCATAACTGAGTGTCGCCATCCCCACCATCAGCTGAGACCTTGAGGGCAGGCCTCTGTCTTATTCATCTTGCTTCCCAGTGACGAGCCCAGGGCCAGGCCCAGATGCTCGATAAACTTGTACAGAACAAGCCAAAGGGTCCCCCTACGCCAGCATGTCCCCTGATGCTACTGCCCAGAGGGGAGAATAACAAGGCGTCCGGGGAGCAGCAGGCTTCTGGAACTCGCCAGGTACAGGCTCCACCGCACAGAAGAAGGTAGAGACCCTGAAGCTTCTCAAAGCTGCCCCACGACACCGAGCCGGGAAGGGCTGGGAGGGAAAGCAATCCACAAGTGCCCTGTTGTCCAGCCTTGGCCCAGAGACGTGCCGTCCGTCAGAGGACACGAGGTGGGCACCCAGCCTGTGCCACGCCCTGTACTGGGTAAGGAGAAGCAGATTTCCGTTCTCAGGCCCCTGGGTAATGAAGAAGATGAACAGGACAAATAATGGCTACCATCCACTGAGCCCTCACTAACGCCAGGCACTGGGCCAGCATTTCACCTGTGTTGTCTCATTTAATCCTCACAACATCACTAAAAGGTAGATGGCATCTTCATTTTATCTCCATTTATTTTTTAGGATCATAAAACTTCATGTTAGTGATGGAACTAAGATTCAAGACTGCCTTTCTCCAACTGCAGAGCCCAAGGGCTAAGCCACAAACTCACCTCACGTCTCTCTCTGGGTTACTCCCATCTCACCCTGAGCTGGACCCTCTGGATTCCTCCTTTGAGCTTTTGCCAAAGCCATTTGCCCACTCTGCGAGATCTACCTTCCCTCCATCAAATTCTTTCTTATCTGGAATGCCAGCCCTGACTCGGCTCTGATCCTTCCTTTTATGGAAGACCCTCAAGTGTCAACAGTTTCTTTGCACTGCCTTGTGCTGCTGCGTAACTACTCTTAAATGTTTTGCTGTTGGTTATTGTCACTGCTATCTACCATGTGTGTTCTCGGAGCCCCCCTGAGTCCTGGCCTGCAGGCTCCTTATGGACCAGTGTCTTCTCAGTCTGCTGGATCCAGCTCATGCTGGTGCTGATAGTTAAATCTGTAAGAAGTTTGCAAGCCAGTTGTTAAACCATTGGTAGCTTAGAATCAGCCATGGTGAGACAGTATACGTGACAAAAATCAGCAAGGGTTACAAATCAGGGGATCTCCCTCTCCCAAGAAAACTAGCTATTCAGCATTCAGCAGCACACAGCAGCTTTGAACTTTTGCTACCCACATTGCCCCTAGCCCAGCTTCTTGCAACATAAAATGTATTCATCCTCATATTGAGTATCAGCATGTTATGGAAGCATATAGATATGGGACATCATCAGAAGTGTCAGTGACTAGTGACCAGAGGAGGAGAGTGGCAATCCAGGAAGGCTTCCTGGAGGAAGGGGATATTAAATCCATAATTTACTCTTCCTCAGTCCCAAATCAGCCCCTGCACCAGTCTCTTTACAAACATGATCACACTAAATCCTTCCCAGAGGAGAACTCTGAAGCTGCCCAAGGTCACTGGGAGACCTGTCAGAGCCCAAACTCAACTGCAGGCTTGTCAGTCTCCAAAGCTGGGCTCTCTCCACTTCATCATACTCCCTGGACAGCAGACCAATGACATTTCCAGTCCTGAGTTCCAGATTTCCCAACATTTCCTATTGGCCAGTGATAGCCAGGACAAGAGAAGCCCGGAGAAGCCATGGCAGAGGAAGGTGAGGGGTAGGGTGGGAAGACAAGCAGAGTGCTCTGCTAAAGAACTGGGAAAGAGTGAGCCACCTGTGGAAGCCCCTATCAGCCACGCTGCAGTTACCAGCTGCCACTGCACTGATGGTGCCCTCATCCCCAGCCAGGGAGGCAGCTGCACTGCTTGCTTCTGTGCATGTGTTTTATGAAGCTGGGAGGGAGGGGGAACTCCCTCATCCACCAGGATGCAGGCTTGGCAATAAATAATTAAAGCCAAAGTTTGCCAGACTTGCCAGTGGGAGGAGAGAGCAGCCGCATCTCCGCTGAGGAACATCTCTTGCAGAAGAGCACCATGAACATCCCAGCCCAGGCATGGCCCCAGTGATGTGCTCCACGCTGTTCAGAAACCATATTCCGCTCCACCCTTGTCCCATTTCTACCTGGCCTCCCAGGCTGCAAAGACCCGAGGACAGAGGAGAAAGCTAAGGCGCAGCAGAGCAAAGGCATTCTGTGCACTCTGGGAGGTTGGCAGGGGGATGGGGGTGCAGTGTGCCAAACAGGGCGGACAAGGACAAACAGTGCACCCGAATGAGCGAGGTAGGGAGCAAGAGTTCAAAGCACGGTGTGCTGCTGAATGTTCAATAGTCAGCCTTCTGGGGAGAAGAAAAGACCCTGATTTGTAGCCCTTGCAGATTTCTGTAATGTCTGCACTCTCTCGCCATAGCTGATTCCAAGCTATCAGTGGTTTAATGACTGGCTTGCAAACTTCCTAAAGATTTAACAATCAGCACCAGAATGAGCTGGATCCAGCAGCCCACTGAGAAGACACTGGTCCATAGGAAGCTTGCAGACCAGGATTGTAGACGGGCTCCAGGGAGTGACATGGTAAATAGTAAACAATAACCTACAGAATTTCCCCTCCCTGCACTCAGATATGCACCATCCACCCTGCCTCATCTGTCCCCGCTTTACCCTCGGCCCCACTACCAACCTGTCCCAGCCGGTACCCTCCCCCACCCTTCTCCCATCACGTCTGTCCTCTGCTAAGTCTAATTCCTCCAGTGCTCTGGACTTCGTGCTCTCCCACCTTCTCAGAGACATCTGTCTGCAAATATGCCCTCTTCCTGCCAGTCCTCAACATCTCCATCTCTACTTTCTCCTTCCCATGAGCATTCGAACATGTATTGGTGTCTTTCTCTTTTATTAAACAGCTTCTCCTGACCCTTCATCCCAGCCCCATCTCTCTCTTCTCCTTCACAAGCAAACTTCTAAAAGTGTTGTCTGCTTTAACCATCCATCCTTCCTCATCTCCCATCATTGCCCATTTCCTGACCTTCTGGCTCCTGCCCTGTCGCTCTCCTGGAAGTTCAGGGAAAGGCCAGCAAGGACTTTCTGCAGATACAGCCATCTCATAATCCTGACTTTCATCCCCAGGACCAAACAGCAAAAAGCATAAAGGAACACTGGGGCGTGATCAGTGCAGAAGATGGCAATTATCCAAATCCTTCCAAAAGGAACGCTAGTCAAGTTGCAAAGGCTGGTGGGCCTTTTGGCTCAGAAGGTCTTTAGATCAGCCGTGAACAGCAGCATGAAGAATAGCATTAAATCAAGAATGAAATACAAAACTGCCTAATGCAAAGGCGAGGAATTGGAGGTTGGGAATGGTGGGAAAGAGGGTGCGGGGTTGAAACCTACTGCTCTGGGTGTGTGGGGAGAGAAAGAAAAAGAGCTTCTTGGTGAATGGCAATGAAAATGTCTTCAGAAAACTGTTCTTGGACCTCAGGAGATATTTAGTGGGTGACTAAGAAGTCTGCAGTGTTGGCACTCTCTGTCTCCCCCATGAAACCCTTAGTAAATGCCACAAGACTCACTAATGCATTTGTATGAATGGACTGAGGGAGGGGGGAGCTCAAAGAGAAAAATAAGGGGACAGCTGACATCTGGGTTACACCAGCTATAGCAGGGAGGAATGACAAGTGAATTCAGCAAAAATGTTTTATTTCCACATCTATTGTCAAGTCTAATTATTGGTTGAAATTAGAGGTTCTGCCCTGATCATGGTCATGAATAAATAAAAATATGCTTGAATATCAGCAGATGTCATTGAATTTCACATATCTTTCCCTCCCCAGAGAGGAAAAGAAAGATCTGGGCAGCTCTTTCATATGCTGACATCCCCACTTAAGGGACAGGAACTTGCTCCAGAAATGAGTCACCTGACCAAAGAAATGAGAGCCAAGTCAGAATTCCTGAATCTTTTCTCTAGCTGTGAAAACTACACCTATCAGTCTCGCGCCCAAACTTGGCAAGAAAATGTTTGCGGAAGCAGTTTTCCATTGCACTCTACACGTGTGCAGTATTCACATGGTCAGTCTTCTAATAAGAGACAGCAAGCACCTACACTGGGCCAGGGACTTCAAGTGTTAGTGAAATAAATGCAAAGATGCAGAAGATATGGGTTTTGCCCTTGAAGGGTTCATTAGTTAACGCCCGTCAATATTTGGGAGGCCAGAATTTAGGTGGAACCAGCTAATGTTCACGTCCAAGTTAGTGATAAACGAGGACATCACCCAGGTCCTTCCCCTATGAGCTGCCCGAAGCTTTAGCTTGACAAGGGCTATCTCCCCAGCCCTGATCTCCTCCTCCCACCCACCAATCCATCTCTGCTTGCACTGTGCCAGTTTGGTCCTTCTGCTGCCACTGTGTGCCAGCCTACACGACCTGAGACTGGGCTTCAGGTACTGTGTTACTATTTCTCCCGCCTTCCCTGCTCATCCCCTTCAGCAGCTGCGCATGTGCAATGCCGCCTGCCTAGTAGTGGTGAGTTTCAGCACCACTGTGAGCAGTTCTCTGATGAAACCGCTTTAGAAATGTAGATGCGATGGTTCAACAGAACCAGACTCCCAACTCTTACATCATTGGTGGGACTTCTGTGCTGGGGACTGTACCAAATTAACCTCTGCCTGCCAATCCACTCCCAAAAGGCATACTTTCCCGTGGCCAAGCCCTGCTAAGGCTTTTGAGGCAGAAGAATTCAAAAGATTTGAGAACCAAATTCTTAGAGTGACTATGAAAAGTCATTTGTCCAGTCTCCTGTCTTCAGCTACATAATTTGGAGTGGACCTTTTTTCTAGTGAAAAGATAAGAATTTTCTCTGTCAACTGATGATGTTAAGTAGAACTACTAATACACTTTTAGCCCCGCATTTTAGACAAGACTAGAAAGGAAAGCAAAGCAAACATATAAAGAGGATAAGAACAATTTTTTGTTTACACTGTCTTTTATTGGACACATACTTGATGCTAGGCACTGTGCTATATACTATCATTTAATCCTCATATTGCTACTATAAAATAGGCACTATTCCTCTACCCATTTCACAGATTTGAGAACTGAGGCACTGAAAGATTAAGGCCAAGGATGCTTGGCTAGTTTGTGGTAGAGCCAAGACTTGATCTAGCTGCAGAATTCCTTTACCACTAGTCTTCTTCTAAAATGCACCTTTATCCTGACTAAAATGTATTCCATTGTGTCACTCAAGCCAGGGGCCAGTCACTGGAGGCCTGACACATTTGGACAAACATTCCAAATGCCTGAGCCCCCATCTCCTGTGTTGTTTAGTTCACTTGTTAGGGTCTGATCAGCCCATCAGCAAGTAGTAGTGGTCTCCCGTTCTCAACACTGCATTTGTGGCTCCACCAAATAAACCTCCTGCCCCAGCCACGCTCTCACCTCACATTCCACTCATCAACTCCCTTGTGCATGGCTCTGGGTTGGCTGTTTGTCTTTATGTGCATTTAATTGTGCCAATCCAGTCTCTGCCAAGAGGTTATAAGCTGTACAAGGGTAAAGACCATGTTTCTGCCTTTCTCTGTCTCTTTATTACCCCTAGACTGCAAACAGGTGATGCAAAATAGAGATATACAAAAAGGCTGAATCTACTTATGACCCCGAATCCCAGTGAATTCAGTTGACTATAGCCATGAAATAACATCAGACAACTAACGTGGGGGAGGGGGGGACACCTAGAATGATATATAGGTTGGTATCACATACGGCAACAAAGGTACATTTGAAAGTTCTTTTTCCTTTTCACCAAGTTGTTCGAGCAGTGTGGAATCGAGATCCCAACACATGCTAAAAACACTCCACTTCCCCACTATGCAATATATTTGGTTAAAAAATAAAGATCAAGGTCAACACAGCTTTGAACTCAACCTCTGATTCCCAGGAGGGCAGGAAGCAGTATCTCCAAGCAAAATATAGAGCCCTCAAAACATGAGGACCACAGGCTCTTTGCAAAATGCTTGTTTGTGTCGAGAAAATTCCAGCCCAATGAGAAACCAGATGGGTAGATGCACCAAATATTGAAGACAGGCCTCAAGGCAAAGCAGACAGACACTCTCTCTGGTGCACACTAAACTCAGGAGTGATCCTCCAGCCGTTACGAGCAGAGAAATGTCCCACCAGAGTTTTCCAAATAGCAAACTCTTAGTCCGATGATTGTTTCTATCATTTGCCATATTTTCTGTCCAAAAGCCTCTCTAGTTCCTACATGGTTAGCAGCTTTTATAGCCCAAGATAAGTGTCCATCCCTTTTAATTTTCATTGTTGCATCTGTTTTGCCATTTCTCTGCAGCAGGTTGTATTACAACGGAAGGATTAATGAGGAAATGGATGCAAACATTTTTATTTCAAATAGCAGCTCTCAGACAAGATCTGGAAAATGGAATCAAGCCATATGATTGTAAAAGAAAAAAAAAAAAACCTCGCCATCCAACTATTGGGCATTTTGCCATTATTTGTGAATAGCATGTAAATACAAACAACTTAACTGGGGTGGGGAGAGATGTACATTTTTCATTTGTGTCTGGCTAATCATTTTTTTTATTATTAATTTGGTCCCTTTTATTTCACATAAATGTCATCTCAAGCACCAAACATCAACAAATAAGATCGTTTATCTTGCCGGGGAAAGCAAAACACTGCATTGCCATTCAGAGAAGGCAGCTGACGTCCCTACCGCACCACTAATAAAGAAGGCCTTCAGAACGAAAAATAATCATTTTCTATTCCTTTCCACCATGCCTCATCCATAAACACAGGGCCGCTGGTAATTACATTTAGCGAAGAAGCATGTTCTGTGTATTACAATTTCCTGAAATGAACAAAACCCTGAAGAATACCCCAGACTGGGGGTTGAGATGAAAAGCAGGGGGAAACGGTGGGTTGCCCTTTCCTCAGGTGCCTTTAAATGCCGTCCGCTAGTTGCAGAGGATGCGGAAAGACGGGAGGGAGGACCAGGTTTTCGTGAGATTTTTCTCCTACCTCCTCGTGGCCTGGGGAAAGAGTAAAGGGAAGGAGAGATGGATTTACAGGAGAGAGCCAAGACTCTGAACAGGAGGCGGACACTGGTCTAGCTGCTGCCGCTCACGTGCCCCCGCCGGCGGTCAGAGGACTGGGGACCCGGACACGCCGGACGGCGTGGTCCCCACGCAGGCGCGCACGCGCCGCGCGGCCGGCAGGGAGGCGGCGGGGCTGCGCTGATAAAACCGCCGCAAGCCCCCCGACACCGCGCTACCCTGTCGCCGAAGCATTTGGCTCGCCCGCCCGCGCGGCCTCCTCTGCCAAGCAAGGCACTGACTCCACGGGAGAACCGTCCTGTCGATCTCCGCAGGAATATAAGACCTTTTTTTTCCAAGGAAAATGTTCCCCAACTCTGCAAGGGAGGTTGGCAGTACATCTCCAACTCTGGCCTGTCTTTTTAATACCCCTACAATAGCTCCGTTGGACTGAGACCAGCTGTTGGTACATTACCATTTGTAAATGCTTAAAACAGCTACTCCTTGTTTTCTTGGCAACACTGACTGTGGAAAAAAAAAAAAAAAGGAAAAAAAAAGCTAGCTCCAGTCACTTCCATTCAAACATTAAGAAGCACTGACTGCCAGCTTTGGCATCCACCAGCCATTGTTTGCACGGCTCTCTTCAACAAGTTTCTCATCACCCCACTATTTCTCCACACAGCCCTCCATATAAAAAGGACAAGAAAGGAAATCAGCAGAGAATGTTCCAGTCCCCTTGGTCCTAACTCTAGTTCACAACAATCACGTAGGCAGTCCTCCGCCTGAAAGAAGACCCAGGAGCCCAGTGAAGCTCTTTGTCTGGGTCTTTTCTCTTATCTGGTTTTGTCCGCCGTCCTCCTGCCCAGGCTGGTTATCATTTTACAGGCGCTCGGCTGAAGATCAGCATCTTCCCGATGCTTGTGAGATTTTCCCAGAGTGACCCCCCTCCCTCTTTTTCTGCTCTGAATGTGTGCAGTGAGGAGGCTGCCTTTTGTATGATCCCAGCCAGGAGACAATTCGGGGATGACCAAAATGCAGCCCAAATCCAAGTCATCCATCGCCGATAGATGGGGGCCACTCTGAAGAAAGGCTCTTCACTTTGGTCCACCTCTCATCTCAGGAAAGCCCTCAGGTTTTCATCCGCAAGATGAGTCAAACTGCCAGAATCAGTACTTGGCTACTCAAGATGGATGACGATTTGCACAAAGAGCAGGTGAGGTCCTTTTCTGCTCACGGCTCCCACCAGGGTCGCTGCTGGCAGGGGCAGCCTCCAGGGCCATGTGCCCATCCCGCGCCTGCCCTCTGCATTCCTCGAGGGGTAGCAGCCCGGGAGAACAGGGGTCCACGTGCCCGGGGTTGCTGCGGCCGGGACAATAGGCTTCCTGTGCCACATCCCTGCTCTCGCGCCCTTCTGTTCGATGGCCTCCCCTACCAAGGGCAGTGGTGGCTGCATCTGTCCTCACTTCTTTAGTGTGGTTTCTGGGCACAAGAGGGAGAGCTCTGTCGGCATCACACACGCTCTTGGAGTGGAGCAAATTCAAGGAGCCAAATGTGGCGGCAGGGTTGAAATTCTGCACATAAGCTCCAAGTTGCAGGAGAGTGCCCGAACCTGGGCCCACAGGGACAGGTGCCCTAGAGGGGTGGATAATTTGGCCCAAAATTTAAAAGTCCCATCCAAAAAAAAAGTGCCTCACTCGAAAGACACCCAGTGTACAGACACTCAAACCCTAATTGTAAAGTTTCCTTTGAAAAGTAAACTCTCTTACTACATTCGATGTTAGATTTACCAAAATTAATTTCCGCTCAACTTTTCAGGAAAAGATTATAAAGTCTCTGAACTGAATCAGATTTGATTCTGTTGTGTCTGATTCAGCTGTCGGTTCCCAGGCCTAGCGCGAGGACTGGCACCCAGTAGGCTCATTATGGATAATGTTTGTTGAACGGGACAGATGTGATGTGCAAAGTGGGGTCCCTGGGAAGGCAGCACAGGTGACTTGAGAAAACTGAAGTGGTAAAAATAGGTCAGCTGGGGACTGAAAACTGGCCCCGGGGAGCTACAAAGCAGATTATCCACCTGCAGCTAACTGGAAGCCAGGCAGTTGTAACAAAAATAAAAATAAGTTAAATCGATGGGTTTTACTAAACCCTGCGATGGACATTAATACCAAGGCAAAAAATGCCGAGTCCTTCAAACATTGGTCAGTCTGACATTTGGGGTTCCAGCAACCCCGCTACAGATAAATCCCCTCAGCAGAGCTTTGAGATCTCCTGATTAACCATCTCCCAGACCCTCTTCACACTTAACTGTCTCCCCTCCTGGCCTGAAAGCCCTCTGTGGGCCGAGACTGCATCTAGCTTGACTGTGGGATCCCCAGAGCCCTGCATAAAAGGTGCTCCAGTCCTGGTGGCTTGAGACCACGGTGGTTTGGGGGAGAATGTGCAGGAACTGACCCTCTGTAAAATACGTCCTATGTTGAAACCCTAACCCCCAGCCCCGTGTGTCTACATTTGCAGGTGCGGCCTCTAAGGAAGTAATTAAGGTTAAATGAGGTCATAGAAGCAGAGTCCTGATGCGAAAGGATTAGTGTCCTTATAAGAAGAGACACCAGAGAGCTCACTCTGTCTCTCTCTCCGCATGCCCGGGAGATAGGAGGTGTGAGGACATTGTGAGGTGGTCCTCCGCAAGCCAGAAGGAGCGCTCTCACTGGGAACGGAATTGGCTGGAACCTCGATGTTGGACACGGGTGATGTGCAGAGCACAGGTCTGACACATAGTGAACCCTTGATAAATGACAGTCCCCTCCCCTTCTCACACCTTCCTCGGTCTGCACCTCATATTAGAAAGGCTTCACTTTGATCCTACCGTCCAAAGACCTCTCAACCATCACTCGCACCCACTAAAACCTACCTCCTCCACAAGCCTTCCAAAATTCATTGAAAAACATCCTAGCCCTTTCCCCCACGTGGACACGGACGTTCCTTGGGCTCTCCCCACCACACCCCAGCCTTGGGTCCTTGACCTCTTAGGCCACAAATCCCTGAGAAAAACTTCTAACTTATACTATTTTCCCTTGCTATGTGCCAAATGCGATGCTAAGATTTCTATTTTTCTATCATTTAATCCCTTGTATTCATCAGCTCACAGTGCCGTAACAAAACAGCACAGACTGTGTGGCTTAAAAAACAGGACTTTATTTTCTCACAGTTCTGGAAACTGGAAGTCCAACCAAGGAGATTCAGGATAAAGTGGAGATTCTAAAGGAATGAAAGGGCTCCAAGAAACCTCCCTCCCACCTCAGATTTTCAGGAAAGTTGTACATGATACCATAAAAACTTGTGTTGTTCAGAGAAAATATATTTTCACATATTCACTCAACAAACACTCAAAGAACACTTGCTACATGTCCAACATTATTTTTAATGCTGGGCATCCAGCAGTGCACGGAGTAGACCTGGTTCCTGCTCTCAGGGAACTCTCAGTGCCGTCAAGGGTCATAGACAAGTGGGCAACCACAATCCAGGGCAGAGAGTGGGGCCAGTACTCAATGGGACGCAGAACCCAGCTCTGGGGCTCTGCAGGGCTAGAGTGAAGAGGCTTTGCTCATTCTAGAAAAAGAGGCTTTGCTTTTGCATTGATGAAACCTACACACCCACCCAACACATGAAGAGAAACAAAATGGCCAGCATGGTTATTTGATTGACTTGACCATAACAGAGGTTAGGAGTGCTGAGTCTTGCCTTCCCCCAGAATGGCCTCAGTTCAATTCATTTTGTTAGACACTCATTGACTATCTACCAGTGGCAAAGCCCCATGCTAGGCACTGGGCAAGCATTTGGGAGAATACTGACAACAAAGACCCTCCCAGCAGGAAAATGGCTCTGATGGCAATGAAAAAGGCCTACGCCTTTGGATCCCTCTGATGGCCAAACTCAAACCTCAGCCTTGACCTTGACTCGGCCTGCTGAAGGTCAGCAACCTCTCCTGCCCTCCCAGCCTGAGCTGGAGAAGTGAGAGGAAAAGACAGAAGGTTTTATTATACCACCCAGGCCACGCCTGCCAAGTTCTCCCCACCAACGCTTCAAAAAAAAAAAAAAAAAAAAGATGGAGTGAAACGGAATTGGAAAAATGGAACCCCCTACATCCCAGAAATATTACTTTCATGAGCTGTATGAATTATTTAACAGACAGCTGAAAAGACCAAACTCAACAGAAGAACACAAAAAACCAGCTCGGTACAGACACCTTCCCCGAAGCCCATGACAATGAAATGTATTTTATGCCACAGATCAACCTGTCAGAGAAGGAGGCTTCAGAGACAGATGCCCATAGGGATCATTAGCCCCTTATCTCTCAACCCTTTGCCACCAGCATCCAGATTTCTGAGCCTGGGCAACCCAGAGGGAGAAAAGCTGAAAAGTGTGTATACTGTAAGTGTTGGTTAAACAACCCCACCGTATTCTTATTTGCTGGAGGTTTTAGGGAGCAGATGTAGGACTGGCAGGGCTTGGAGCTGGCGATATTGTTCTCACTCATTCAGCGCCAACAGGGAAGGGGAAAAAAAAGCCACACACACAAACACAAAAAGCTGCATTTGGTGTGTGCGCCTGGGTGTGCGTGCTCACCGCTGCGCCATCCGCTCGTCCAAGGTTCCTTGGAGTCGAGCTGACCGATGCAAAAGCAGGCTTGGGGCCAAGCCAAGAGAAACACAACTTCTCCCAGGAGCCACAGGGGGTGCCCCTCCTTGGCCACGCTCGCTGCGAGCATCCTTTCCTGCAGGCGCGAGGGGCTGGGGCAGCCACTTGCCCATTGCAGGCTTGGTGCTCTCAGTTCCTAGAGAAAGGGCAAACAAATGGAGAACCAACCATAAAGGCGGCCAGCAGCAGTGAGGCAGCGCTGCAGCTGCCAGGCAGTAACTTAGATAGTTACAGCTGCCATCACCTAGTTCATGCAAGCTTTTTAATATCTTTTGGCAGCTCTCGGTGTCACAGCACAAAGGGAGAGTTGGCACTTCGCAGCACACTTTGTTTGACATAACTGTAGGCAGGACCCAGCTGATACCCTCAGTAATGTGGATGGGTTTGCTCTTAAGGTGCATTTCAGCAGATCAAACGGTCCCCCCCCACTCCTTTTTCTCCCCTCCTGCCACCCCTCTGCTTACGCTCAGGGCACGAAACACCACTAAATCACACGTTGGGAACCAGACCAGATTAATGGGAGGATTCGGCAACATAAGGTTGGCCCCATCAGCACCCAGCTAAGAGGGAGGGGAAAGCAGTGCACAGAAGACAGGGAGCAGAGAAAGGAAGGGGAAAGGAGAAAAGAAAGACAGACTCCGTGTGCTCCAGAACCCTCAAGCCTTCCCAGGAGACTCGGTTCCTGCTTTCCCACACCTAGGCTCACAGAATTTTAAATTATTCAGAATACTACGGTTTTGTTTCCTGCTCTTTACTCCTAAAGGTTATTCCCTGCTTGCCCACCCTGACCCCACCCACCCAGTCCCTCTAGTTTACCCCAGGTGTCTCCCTGCCCTGTGTGACTCTTCTGAGGGCCAATGGCTAGAAAAGCACTTTGCAGAAGCACTTTTCAAGCCTAGGGAGTTGTCATGACAATTGTCTATGATCCCTCCGCCAAGCCGGGCATCCTTGTTTGGCAGATCCAGGAGCCTTGCTGGGACTTAGAGAAATAGTCCTCTCTAAGAGCCCATGGCACAGATGGGCACGAAGTGAATACGTGGGCAGAGGAGGAGCAGAAGATGGGGGAGGAGGGTGGGAACAGGAGAAGAAGGGAAGGTTGGGTGGACTGTCTGCCTGGGCTGAGCTGTGCGCGGAGGAGACCTTTAGACATAGACTTTTAGACCGATCATTCCACCCTACAGTGCGTTCCCTCTGTGCCCCCCTCATGGTGCTCAGGTTGCCCACTGGATGCCTTGGAGGAAACCATCAGGAAGGAGGGCAGAGAAAAGGAGCCACGGTGATTATCAAGGATGATGAGGATCATTCCTATTGGCTGGTGAACTCGTTTTCTCTCCCCTGCCATAACAAAGTACCACAGAGTGAGTGGCTTCAACCACAGAAATGTATTGTCTCACAGCTCTGGAAGCTGGAAGTCCGGGATCCCAGTGTCAGCAGGGTTGGTTCCTCCTGAGGGCTGTGAGAATCTGTTCCATGCCTCTCTCTTGGCTCCCGGTGGTTTGCAGACATCCTTGATGTTCCTTGATTTGGAGAAGCAAAACCTTGATTTCTGCCTTCATCTTCACATAGCATTCTCCCCATGTTTCTGTTTGTCTCTGTTTTTGAATTTCCCCTTTTTATAGGGATACCAGTCACATTGGGCTAGGGGCCCATTCTATTCCAGTACAACCTCATCTTAACTAATTACATTTGCAACAACCCTATTTCCAAATAAGGTCCCATTCTGAATTACTAGGTGTTGTGACAGCAACATATGAATCTGGCAGGGGTTTCACAATCCAACTGATAACTGTTGGGTACCTATTATGTCTCCGTTGTGTACATTTAAGTATTGTTTCTAACCCTTTAACAGTCCTGCAAAGTGGGTGTTATCATCCCCATATTACAGAGAATGAAAGTAGGGCTCAGAAATGTCTTTGCCTGAAGTTAGCCAACAATAGTCCCACCTGAGTGCAACAGCCGACCTTTGCTGAGAACCTGGGTGTTGGCCACGGCCTCCTTCTCCCCTAGGACTGGTGAAGGGTCTGTCTCCCCATTATCCTTCTCCACCTTGTCTCCAGCAGCCTGGCCTAGGATCACTTGGTTCCGTCAGATTCCACATAGATCATTCACCATGCTCTGTTTTCTCCGAAGTGAACTTGGCAGGTGGTCTGTGGGGGCGGAGCCTTGGGTGAGCATGGGAGGCAGGGTGTGTTGGTTGGAGCCTGGCTCTCTTATCCACACACAGCTCTGCTTGGCAAGATTCTTCGCTTTTCCTGGGCTCTAAAGGAGACAAAATATTCTGTATTTTATTATCATGCATTCATTTAGGTTTCAGTGTTTATTTATGATTTGTTAAATTATAAAATCTCAGTAAGGCAGCACAGGCTACCTAGTTTGGGTTCAGTAGATGTCAGCTTCCCATTTCCTGTTTCAACATGTCTCCAAACTTCTTCTCCCCACTCTCACTTTTGTCTGCCCAGGGAACACAAGTTCTTTGTTGTAGCATTAGGACCAAACACCAGTGCAATTTAGCAGGCAGCCGCCATGTACCTGATCATCCCCTAGATAAATAAATAAATAGCATTTATTGATCATTTACTTCATGCCAGGCACTGTTCAACCAATTTACATAAATTAGCTCAATGAATCCTCCCAATGATCCTGTAAGGAAGACCCATTATTTTTCTTACTTTACCAATGAGGAAACAGAGCAAAAAGTATAAATGACTTGCTATAATTCCTTAAACAAAGCCAATTAATGTAGAGAACTCTTATTATTTTACTAGCTAGAGTTTTACTTACTTGGAGGGAGATCTGAATTAGAAGCAAGTCAGAGTGCGGTTGTCTGGGTTGTCTGGGTAGGAAATGCAGTTTTCACAGTTGGAGACAGCACACCTCAGTTAACCTCAGGGAGCAACCCCTCAGTTAATCAGACAGAGGGCCTGGCAGGGCTGTCCTAACAGGAGCTGCGAATGTAGTTATTTTATGGGAGTCAAACATTGCTCCTACTGCCCCGTTGTTCTTTGCTTACCAAACACTTCTTCCCTAGGCAGTGCAAAAGTATTGATCAATGTCCCCAAATTCCTACTGTTAGTAGAAAGTCCAAATGAATGAGATTTTCCTCTCCATTCAAGACTTGCTCTCAAGGTGAGGGGAGGGTATAGCTCAGTGGTAGAGTGTGTGCTTAGCATGCACGAGGTCCTGGGTTCCATCCCCAGTACCTCCATTAAAATAAACAAATAAATAAATAAACCGAATTACTCCCCTCCCCCACAAAAAAGATCTGCTCTCAAGCTTAGGGGTCTGACCCCACCATGGAGGGAAACATCACATTCAGGTATCAGCCTCCCTTCCCTCTCAAATGAAGCAAGAACATTTTATTTCCCATTTCCCTAACCCCAGTCAGAAAAGTAGTGCCTGTTGGCCCCCTTGCACTGAATGATTTCGGCAGTTTCCAAAACAAAATTAAACACAGCCCTAGCTTGAGAAATGTTCCACCTCCTGGAGTCACAGCATTTGGTATTATTATTCACTTATTATTATTCAAAACAAATAAGAATGATAAAACATCAGTTGGAGCCGCTCCAGGACAGAAGGAACTGGAATATCTAATAAAAACCATAGTATTCCACAAATAGAAAGTGTTAGAAAATGCAGAAAAACAATGGCAGAGGACATTCTGAACCTTCCCCCCAAACAGAGATCACCTGAAATAATAGAGCAACTCTAAACATCCAGGCAAATCGACGCAGAGAGCACTGTCCGGGGTAGCCCCATTTAAAAGCTCAGAAGGATAAAATGTCAAGTGCCCAGCACAGTGCCTGGCACACAAAAAGACATCATTTTTAGTTTTCTTCCCTTCCTAGTGGCATTCAATGGAGCTTCCTTCAAACAGTCTAAGCCCTCCGGCTAAGGTTATCACATTTAGGGATTCTTTGTTCTCCGTGAGAAAACATCTCATGAAATCTCATTATTCCACAAAGGGCCTTTATAGCCACATTGCAACCTGAGCAAATGTTTAACTCCAACTTGGGGAAAATCACGGGATGTTGAAAAACACCAACATTCCGAGACTGCCTTTCCCAGGGGAGAATGTGGCAGGTTAGTGGTTGGGCGACTTGTTTGCTTCCCAAAGCAGGGAGGTAGTGAATTGCACACAGCATGGGAAGCCTGCCTTTGCTCAGGTCCCCTGATGGTCTCCATTCCTGGATTCTCCTGCGTTAACTTGGCCAGCCTGATCCAAATGGAGCCTCGTTCCTGAGATGCCTGACTTTGGGGACGTTGACCTCTTCCGTTCTAGGTGGAAGGATTTATTCACAGATGACTCACTTTTCCTTGACTTTTTCCAGAAGGAAAAGGGTCAGGGACAAGGCAGACCTGAGGCCTTGGGGAGCCACCATATCTGTTTCCTGCCCCCTCTCCTTCACAGTCCCAAACCTCAACTCCCACCACCATTTTTACTTTGGGAAAGGTGGAAGGGAAAAGTGGAACAGAATAGGGGGTGAGATCCAGAACAGTTGGCATCAACTATAAAACGGGGTGAGGGATTGCGAGACCAAATCTTATTTATTTTTATTCACAATAATGTACCTAATCCTTGCATGACATCAGGAAAATTTCCTTCCACCACAGTATTACTAATACTAATTAGTAATTAGCCTCCCAAAAATTTTTAATGAAAACAATCTAAATATCTAAAAATTGAAAATTTGTTAAGTAAACCCAAATAACAGAATACAATGCAATAATTTAAAATGCTATTTACAAAGATTTTTGAGGACTGGGGGAAAGGCCGATGACATAAGGTTTTATTAAAAACAGGATACATTTACATATAGTTTAACCTCAGCTATATAAATATAGAAAATATACACAGTACTAAATATTGTTTTGTCTGCCAGCATCCCCTTCCTCTCTCTCCATCTCCAGATCTTCAGCTTTTCTGGGCACTACACACACACACACACACACACACACACACACACACACACACACACACTGTTGCCATAGAGGAGGCATTACGTGCAGCATGGCTGGCCCCTGGCCACAGTTGATTGGTTCAGGGTGGACATCTGACCCCAGCCAGGATAATCCTCTTCCCTCCCAGTAATCCTGGAATTGGAATTGAGGGAATCTGTCTCTTTGCAGCACAGAAATGATAGGAGTTGTACTGCTGGGCCCACGTGTCCTACCCTGTGAGCCAGAGACCCGGCAGCCGAGCCACAGAGAGAAGACACAAGAGGAGGCAAATGCAGAGAGAAAAACACGAGTCAGAGAAAGAGAGCGTCCTGACGGCACTGAGTCCCTGCTGTCCCCACGGTGCCTAAGGCCTGGCGCCATCCCCGCCCTCAGGATGATGAGACCAAAGATCCCAGATCCGTATGATAAAGCTGCTTCTTGCATCAGGTTGCTGTCGTTTGTAACCAAAAGCATCGTAGCCAACACGTGCTCCCTCAAACACCCAGTTATTTATAGATCCCCCTACATACTTCAAAATGTTATTGGAGAAGGTTGTCTGTTTGCAAGTGATTTCTTTTTGCTTTTCTGAACTGATCAAATTTCCTACTCCGAACATTTATATCATTCGATGTTCAGTGTCCACCTTCTAATTCACCACTCGGGCTCACTTACAAGCATCAAACTGTGTCCAAAGTTAGGAGAAAACCTTTAGTTAACAGAAAACATATATTTACTTTATATATTAGTATATATTATATATAATCTTCATATTAGACATAGGAACCAATATCCTGGCAATTGTTAGTCTTTTTTGACCCCCCCCATCCCTCCCGCCCCCAGGCCCCTGGTGCTCTGCAGTTAGCCTGCTTTCCCTGTCCCCACCCCTGCCCTGGCCTGGCTTCCAAGTCATGTCTCCCCTTTCAGCCACTCTGGGGTCTTTGCTGATTCATTGTCCAAAGGTCAGCCATTTGCATGTCTTAATGGAAAGGAAGGGCTGGAAAACTTCTCTCTCTCCACATGGTGTGGCCACTTCTCTTTCCTTTCCTTGCTTCTCTAAGCCATTGCCATTTTGGTCTCTCCTTACTCCCCAAGGAACCTTCAAATTCTGTTCTGTTCTTTGGATGCTCAGAGCAAACCCCCTTTTCTGACTGAGAATCAGAAAACTTGGCTGGCACACCCCCTAGTGGTGGCCTAATGAATCCCCCTCAATTACTGTAGGTTATGAATCCCTGGGGTTTCTCAAAGTGTGTTCCATGGGACTCTTAGCTCTGCAGGAAAAGTCCAGAGAAGAAAAGCATTTTATCTGTAAGTTAGATTTAAAAACACTAGGATGAATGAAAGTAATCAGTTTGCTTTATTGGAGAACTCCTCCAAGTCTTACTACGGTATTGAATGTTTTGAATCTCAAAGATAAGATTTTAAGATTGCAGGGGTGCTCCGATTTACCTGACCACACTTATGGGAAATAATAGGAATAGCTACCATTTATTAAGCACATACATCAATCATAGTATTGCCATTTATAGATGGAGAAATAGATGCTTAAAGAGGTCAAATAACTTAAGCTTAAGTTAGGTATGTATGACACCAAAACCCACGTTCCTAACCATTACAAGTTCCTGGCTTTATATTTGCTCCAGGACATTACTCTGCAAATTCCACCTGCATACATTATGGAATTAATGCACCTCACTCTACTCATTCCCCATATTACCAGTCACGCAATCCTACAGATCATCTCCTTGAGAAATAGGAGAAGCGGGGACCTACAGAGGATACGGCAGGTCCTCTGAGAGCCCTGGGAAGCTTCTGTTTCCATGGCAATAAAGAGACCATCAGTGTCTCAATGCCACAAATAAAACACTCCTTGAAAAATCTCAGCAAAAGGACCATGATAGGGCACCACATCAGGGACCCTAATACATATTTTCCAATGATAATTATGAAAAATACAGTGGACTATTTTTAATTTCTTATAAAAGAATCTTGATTTATTTTGAGACTTATATACCTGTTAACCTGGGTTTATAAGCAATAGGATATTCCACTTGGATATCTGGGGGGTTTTCATCTATAAAAAATGGAGATGATAATACAAACTTCACATTCTTATGTCAAATTTAAGTACATAATATGTTAAAAGCTTAACTCTGATAGCATAGATTGTTTTGGGGGGTGGGGACTTTTTTTTAATTTTCTTTCATATTAAGTAGAAGAAATCCAAAGATAATTTATTGGCTCACATAAGTTAAAATTTCAGCTTCAGGCACAGTTGAATCCAGGGGCTCGAAGGAAACCATCGTTAAACTTGAATGCATGGTACGTGTATTTTTAGAGAAAAGAAATAGAATATAGTGCTGTAAATATGTCTTTTATTCTGGTTGACATAGATACTGCAAATAATTACATAGATGTTAGGAGTTTGGGGATGGGCTCCCTGCCTCCACCACTGATCTTCCAGCTACCCTTGGTGAGACTTGATTTTTCCATCTTTGAAAATGGACACACTGTTCCTTTTCTACATCAGTGGAAGCTGAAAGGAGTAGCAACATTTTCAAAGGCTTTTTTCCTTAGAGGATTAATTCCTGTGGCATATTTTTTTTTTTTTTTTTTTGCTATAAATGTTCAAGGAGATAGCACTTTACATTGGCAAAGTGTTTTCCAAGTATTTATTTGTTTTACAAATTTATCATTTAAAACTCCATAATTAGCCTGGCAAAACATACACCTTCAACATTACAACCACAGTTTAAAGCCAATCAAGCCACAGAGGGAGAAGGAGAAATATACATACATATATATATACATATATATATATGTATGTATATATATTTATTTATTTATATTTAAATTCACATTATGTGCGTGCATGTTGTATGTTTGCAAGACACATAAATAGCAAATAAGGAAACTTAAAAAAAAAAGACAGATAGATAGATAGTCCCAGATTTTAAAACCACCCCCAAGGTAGAACAGGTGGTGAAAAATAATAAAACATGTTGCAAGGAACTTGTCATGAATTTTAAAAACAAAACCGCCTACAGACCAAATAAACTGCTCTGACACTCAGCTAAATCTGAAGTTCCCAAACTATTTTAAATGACAAAGCAGAAGTTCCCGAGAGAGGGAGTCCAACAGAAATGGCTTGAGGGCGATAGCTGCTGCGGAACTCACACGGAACAGAGCTGGAATCCCCGGGCACACACCCAGCCTGCTGCCCCCTGCCAGGAGGGGCCACGTGCAGATGTACCCAGTCCTCGGGGCCAGACCAGGTGCATGGGGACCAAGGAGTCTGTTGATATAAAGGCCTCCAGGAGTCTCCTGCGCTCACCTCCCGACCTGGTCGATGGTTCTCAGTGGACATCTGGGACCCTTGACCAGAAGCTGAGCCCACTCTTACTGACATCCACTTCCCTGTGCCCTGTCTGAAGGCAGGCTGGAGGCCCCTTCTTTTGGGAAAAGGGAGTGCAGGCAGATACTCCCTCTCTCTGCAGGGCCCACCCTCACCATTCATTCATCACAACCACCTGCCAGTCCTATTTTTATTCTCAGTCAACAGTTTATGAAAAGCTTTCACCTCCACTGTCTCTGTCCATTACACAGAAACACTGGGGGCCACACAGACACCATAGCAGGACTTCATTTGGCAGTGAGGAGGAGGGAAAGTGACCTGCTCCAACTCCCAGAGCCAGACCGACAGCCCAAGATTTCTGACTCCTGGCCCAGTGCTCTGTCTACTAGAATATGTTGATTATGGAATGGAATACTACTCAGTCATAAAAAAATAATGAAATAATGCCATTTGCAGCAACATGGATGGACCTAAAGATGATCACACTAAGTGAAGTAAGCCAGAAAGAGAAAGAAAAATACTTATATGTAGAATCTAAAAAAAAAAAAAAATTACACTAATGAACTTATTTACAAAACAGAAGCAGACTCACAGACATAGAAAACAAACTTATGGTTTCCAGGGGGAATAGATGGTGGGGAGGGATAAATCAGGATTTGGGGATTAGCAGATACAAACTACTATATATAAAATAGATAAACAACAAGGTCCTACTGTGTAGTACAGGGAACTATATTCAATATATTGTAATAACCTATATTAAAAGAGATATCTATGTATCTATCTATATATATAAAACTGAATCACTATGATATACACCAGAAACTAACACAACATTGTAAATTGACTATACAGCAATTAAAAAAAAAACAAACATCCAGGGATAAGAGTTGGGAGAGTGGTCAGCATTCTGGTCCCTCAACCCCAGACTCACAAACTCAAATGTCTGAAGAGGTCAAGCCAGGAGCAGAGGAGGTGAGCGACCCTAACCAGAAAGCCTGTTACCGCTGGGTGCCAGTAAATTGTGACTCGGGAATGGTGGGTCTTCTTATTTTTCCAAGTGAAGGCAGAGATCTGAAACTTTATGTGAGATATCCTGATTTGTAACTCGGTGTGTTTTAACACAACACCACCACCATCTGAACCCAACAAACCCATCTGTAGCCGGCTTCAGGCAGCAGAGCACAAGTCTGAGATCCCTGTCCGATTGGAGTACCCAATGCCCTTGCACCCTCACTGACCGCCAAGATGTAATCCTTTACAAGAGGGCGAGACTAGAGATACAAAGGGAGCCAGCAAACCTGAGTCTCCATCCTAGCTCTGACTCTTGCTAGTGGCATGACCTTAAGCAAGCCATTTACTCTCTCTGAACCTCAGTTTTCTCTTCTGTTGAATGGGGCTAATTAACACCTCCCTTGTTTCCTCAGCCCTTATGGGGCTGTGGTTCAATGAGTGTGTTGGCCTCCAACACCATTTTATACACCCCCAGTGTTTCCATTCAAAGCTATTATCTCTCCTGCCATCCTGCACTGTAATCCCATGAAACTGGCGGGGGTGGGGGGTGGCTCCTTATAAATTGGGCTTGACCACCTCTGCTCTCCCCTGAGTCTACAAGGACATAATAAGAGCTCAATAAGTCTTACTGAATTAAGCAACAGACCAGCCAGCTCAGCAAGCACTGATGATGCACCAGATGCTGCCCTTGGTGCTGAGGAAACCAAAAGAGAATCATCTCTTAGAGAAGAGGCATCCTGACTGAGGAGGCAAGAAACACACACAAAACAATCCGAATAACAGTCAAAGACCAGAGTGTGCCAAGAAAAGGGTAAAAGAAAGACCTCTTTCCCTGTCCTTTCCATGGCCCATTTAAAGCTCTTCTTGGCCCTAGAGTTTAAGAAACCCATCTCCCCACATACAAATTGCTTAGAGAGAAGACCCCCACGACATCTTCAACATACATACCACAGTGAGGAGGAGCAGAACTAGGGCAGCCCCCTAATTCTAATTAGGCACCGTCTTATCTGCTGGTCCGGAGGGCTACTTGGGGAAATCTGGGCTGCATCGCTCTTACACCTTCCTGCTCGCAAAGCCAGGAGATCTGAGGCCCATCCATCACCCACTTCCTCCCACCCAGGCCCTCATTCCTCACCCTGATTAAATAGCCAGTTCCCTGGGTCGACCAGGTAGCAAGCACGTGCTAATTCTCTAATCTGGCTTGCCCTCAGAGGCCCATCCCGTCCTGCTGGCCTCACCAGCTGCCTAGCGGAGCACAACTGAGAAGAGATTTGGCAATTATCCAGTTAATTCGATCAGTGGAGACAGCCAAACAAATAATCCAGGCCCAAAATGTCCAGATCTGCTATCTACATGGATCAAATTCCATCTCACTGACGCTGAGCAGGTTTAGCCTCAGAGAATACATCTGACTGAAAAACACATCCCGGCACCCCTGGCTGCACCAATGTTGTGCAGAATTGTGAGCTTGGCTTCCTCTGTGACACCCCTTCCGCTCCCGGGCATCTCTACCTCACTCCTCAGAGCTTGGCCCCACAGGGCAGGGGCCTTTGGCAGCTGTCAGGGGCCGGAGCATTTTTTGCATCCATCCTCTACTCTGAGTATTTAAAATTCATTAAGAGACTTCCAACATCTGAAATGCACTCAAAAATCAAAGAAGTACAAGTGTAAGCGGAGACTGTCTGGAGCCAAGCAAGCTGGGGTGCAGTAGGGTATGGAATAGGAGACCTTGCTCACAACCTTATAACCTACACCATCTTAGAGGACGCTTGCTCCTTACCTCCTGAAACCCGCTCTTATCAGGTCTTATCAGGCCGCTCCCCCTGCCCAGAGGATAAGGTGCCAAGGCCTCAGCACAACAGAATAAGACCTTCACAATCAGTCCCCAGACCAGAGTATCAATTAAGATTAAGTTCATTAATCCAAAATCTCAGAAGCTTAAAGACAAGGGCTTACTCCCCAACATAAATGAGTTCAGAGGCAGGCAGCCCACACTGTGGAAGACAGCACCCTTAATCCTGTCTTTGTGGTGGTGGACACCAGCCTTATTTCTTGCTAAGGTGTTGGTCTTCGAGCCGCTAGTAATACAAAGCCAGCAAAGTTTCAGTTTATAAGATTCTCAATAAACTTAGATTGCCAGCCCGAAGCAGAGGGGACCTCCCAAGCAAAGCAGTGTTTCTCTCTGTATTTGCCCTCAGACCGGCGAGCTCTCTTTTGTGGGACTTTGTTAGAAGTGGAAGGAAAGAGACAGCAAACAAACACTGAATTTTTCCTGCCATTTCCCCTAAAGTGAGAGCTTCCGTCAACTTGCCATTTGCTTTCCCGGTTACCGTTGGCAACAATTCAATCAAATGCTCCACCAATGCAGAACTAGGGTCACCAGCTTTCCAGTTTGCAACGTCTGAGTTCTAAATATTTGCCTTTCCACCTCCTCCACTCAGTCAATATCACACTTTAAATTCTGTTTCTTGGAGCAACCACCTTCCAAGTGTCAAAGTCTCCATCATTTCGGATGCAGTTCAACTGCATATCACAGAAGCTGTAACACACAGGATTTATTCTCTCTTGTAGAAGTCCACTGACAGGCAGGGCTGGAGATGCCACAAAGTCATCAGAGAGCTAGGTTCCTTCTATCATTCTTCCCCTACATCCCTATAGCATGAAACTCCCATCATTAAGTTCCCCTGATGATACAAGATGATTGCTGGAAATCATGTGATGTCGTCTAACTGCAAGGGATGCTGGGATGTGTGATCTTTTACCTGAGGCCATTGCTGCCAAGAATAAAATCAGGATTCTGCTACTAAGGTGGAAGGAGACAGAGATATTAGAGGAGGCCCCTAGCAGCCACAGTTGGTTATTTGCATTTAAGGCTCCCTAACCATGGCTCAGCCCATATCTTATTTAAATTTGTAAATCCTCAGTACACAATGCCCCTCACAGATGAAGAAATCAACAGATGTGTGTTGAATGTCACTGAAATACAGTCTGAAGAGGTTTTCCATTAGGTCCCTAACTTAGACTGAATCTCAAGGGTAATTTTCCACTAATCACCACGATCCTTTTTATTCTTCTTGAAGATGTTTTTCTCCTCATGTACCCTCCTTAAATCAGCATCATTTAGAGCCACACCAGTCAAAGTGAGGTCTAAGGATGGCTGCCTGTCTGTAAACTGCAAATCGACTCTGATGCAAGCATTGGGTTTGGTTCAGCTTAGACCTCCTCAATGCAATGCTTTTATCTGCATCTGGAGTAGCTTATCTTTTTTCAGACCAGTAAAAACTGAGTAGCACTGATTTTGAGGCTGTACCTTTAACTATAACAGAACTCATGATAGGCTTTGTGAAGACATGTGCTTGATTTTACATCACAGTCGGCATCCTCGTTAAAACAGACTACCCAAATTGAAAAAGATATATAATACTGATTCAAAAGGACTGTGACTTTGGGTGAAAGGGGGCCAAAAAATTTTATTGGCAATCCAGTAAGAAAAACATTACTTGACACTATTTAAGATGAAGTAGCCATGACTTGGTAGTATGTGACAAAAAGACTTAAAGGTTTTGGCCAATTTCAACTCAGTAAAATCCAACACTGTGATGTGGTCACATGCAACTTGAGGCTGCATTAACAGAGGCATTAAAACTAGAACAAAAGAGATGATGATCCTACTCTGCACTAGTCAGAACGTGCATGAAATATTGTGTTCAATCATGAATATGCCATGGAGGAGGGATATTGAAGAACTGGAATTTGAGCAGACAAAAGCAATCTGAATAGTGAAAAGATTCAAAATCATGTCATATGGAAATAGTCAAAGACTTGGAGACCATGACCTCTATCTTCAACTATTCAAAGAGCTATCAAGTGAAGACAAGATTAATCTTGTTCTAGAAAATGCTAAGGCATAGATCCAGGACCAATGGGTGGAAGATCTAGAAAAGACAGATTTGGGCTCAGTATCAGCAAGAAATTTCTGACAATCAGAACTGTCTCTAGATGGAGTAGGCTATCTTGGAAGGTCTTGAACTTGGCCACTGAAAGATTAAAACTCAGGTTGGACAGCTTCTGGGAAGGGTAGGGCAGGGCAGGCTCAAGGCCCAGATGACAGCTGGACTAACACCTGGAGGATGAGTCATTCCCGTCCTGCAACTCTGTGGCACCTGCTCTACAGCAGTATTTTAACAGCCACACCTTCTGTGGTTACATGGTTACAGCTCACAGAGCCCTTCCCCATTCATTGTCTTCAATGACTCTCACAGCTCTTTGAGATAGGCAGAGTGGATCACAGATGAGAAAATGTTATCCAGTTAAGTGTCCAAGTCAAGATGGACCCCCAAGTCACTTGATCCCTGGTCCACTCCTCCCTGAGGGAATCACCATGAGAAACCTCCCCTCCTGAAATGGGAGATTGACCAGCAGGAAGAGACCCGCACAGAGGACTTCTGAATAGGAGCACATGGCCCCCAGTGGCTCAGCCAGCCTTCTCCAGGTGTTGCTCCCGCTCTAAGAGGCCCAAACGCAAGGTCATTCTGTACAGTTAAGACAGGACTCTTGACAGGTGTCAGCAAACTGTGACCCATGGGCCAAGACACTTGTCAATGTAAATAAAGTTTTATTGGAACATAGCCTCACCTATTCATTACATATATTTGAGACTGTTTTCCTGCTATAAAGGCAGAGTGCCTGGGGGAGGGATCTAGCTCAGTAGTAGAACGCATGCTTAGCCTGGAGGAAGTCCTGGGTTCAATCCCCAGTACCTCCATTAAATAAATAAGTAAATAACAGCAGAGTTCCATAGTTGCAACAGGAGGCATCTGACTTGCAAAACCTAAAACATTTATTGTCTGATCCTTTACAGAAGAAGCTTACCAACCCCTGCTCTAGATCATCAGTGTGAAGTGTGAATACTAGTTAATGTTCTCAATTGCAGTGGGAAACAAAAAGGGGAAGCCCTACAGGACTGGGAACCCCATCCAGGAAACAATTCCTTTCAAAACCATTTCCTAACGCCAGAGAAATCACCACAAGTCTTTTGTAGACCAAAAGTTTTTACCTTCTATCTGTTGGGTTTTGATATACCACTGCCCTGGAGACAGCTATTATGACTATTTAAAACACATTTAATAAACCAATTGTTCCATCATTGTGTCTATTTGTAATAAGCACAGACAACGCACTGCAGCATAGTTATGGAAAAGAGCAACGTAATTCTATGAATCAGTATTAGAACCTAATTAGCCACTGAGCCCAGGCTGATAACAGCTTATCATACCTTTCAGCCCAAAGAAAGCTCAGGTGGAAGGGAGAAAGCGAAAGAAGAGGGAATAAATAGCTAATTATGATAAACTGGTTTCCTTGGTAACTCTGTTTATAGCCACAATGATGTAGCCGTATTTTTAATGATAAACACAAAGGTTTGATGTGAGATGATACAACACACACAGTCTCAGTGCTGGTTCTACTCTAGCAAAGGTGAAGCCAGAGACAAATGTGAAATTTTGTGAGGCTAAGAAAATTAGAGAAGCTTTCTTTAACCTCCACCCCAAATATCTGTTGCTAGTTTATTCTCTGGGTACCAACGAGCTCAAGAATATGGAAACAGATTATTTTTGATGCTCAATGAATCCTAGGTGCTCATTCAACCCTCAGATTTAGTTACATCAGTTGCTATTGTCTCTTCCCTAGCGGTCATCTCTTTGCCCTGTGGTCTGGGGAGGGACACGCAGTGAGTAATGCAGAAGGGAGGGGCTGCTCCACTAGGCTATCAGCCATCAGAGTCATCCCTGGGAGCACCAAATCGTCTCGGGAGATCCATTCTCCACTCTACCTTTCAGGGGTGTCTGTACCCCCAATTTATGATAACGACATTTTGGCTAAACCGTTGGGTCCAATGGCAGACTACTGTAGCTTAAATCACTAAATCAGGGATTGACAACTATGGCGCATGGGCCAAATCCAGCCCACTGCCTGTTTTGGAAATAAAGTTGTATTGAAACACAGCCACACTTATTCGTGTATGCATTGCCTGTGGTTGCCTTCATGCTGCAGCAGTAGAGATGAGCGGGTGCAACAGAGACCATTTGGCCCACAAAGCCTGAAATATTTACTATCTTACCCTTTACCAAAAATGTTTGCCAAGCCCCATGCTAAACACCCATATTCTGACCCACCTGTGCAATCATAGATGGTAGACCATCTATGGTCGTCACGGTCATATGGTAGAGGAAGTCAAATTCCTCTACCACAGAGGCCAGGAAGCAAAATAGTGAACTTCAGCCTCCTGTGTGTCTCTGTAGGGGAGGCAATGTGACACTACTCTGAGATAAGGTAAAAGTTCCTTGAGAGGTTTTCTCTTCCCCCAAAGCCCCCTTTCCTCCCAAATAAAGGGTAAAGAATTTTGCCTTTGTCATTCTTACTTCTCTCTCGTCTGCCAGACTCCTTCCGTTTAGAAGGGATAGCTTATTTCTGCTCCATGATGTCGATACGGCAAAGAGCTTGGCTTGTGGAAACTACAATCCAGGGTCTGTTCCCTTCCTGCCTCAACTATAAGCTACTTGAGGAAAGGACTGTGTTCTCCACCTCCACTGCATCTGTGTCAACATGTATAGAGCTCTTTCTACATAAACAGAAAGTGCTTAATACATTTCTTAAATGACTTAATCATATACTAATAAATTATAGCATAAAAGCCCAGTATCCTCCAACATGTGTGGGATTGGCAGACATGGCCAATCAGCCCCAGATCTTCGTCCTCCCTTCTTCCTTGGTAACAAAAGATAGATTTTATTCAGATGACTACAAGACTGTGTTTTCCATCCTCCCTTATCATTCGGTATCATAGTCCTGTAACTAGGTTCTGATCAAGAAGATGAAAGCAGAAGTGTTATATGAGACAAGTGCAAAAACTGCTTAAAGGAGCTGACTGAGCTGAAAGAGTCCCTTCTTTTCTCTCCTCTTCTTCTTCCTGCTTCTTGGAATGCAGATGAGATATCTGGAGCTCCAGCAGCCTTTAAGTGATCTTGAGGATAGAAATGCTTGCTGAGGATATCAGAACAAAAAGCAGGAAGCCTGACACCCAGATGACTTTTTGGAGCTGTCATGCTGCCTACATGAGAAAGGCCTCTAAAGCTGTTTAAGCCACCGTGGTCAGGTGTCTTTTTAGGTAGCCAAACGAAATCCCCCCCATGCCATACAATGAGTCCCTAAAGGGAATTATATGATCACTCCTTTCTCTGAACTTCCAGGAGACTTGGAAACTTTCTTTTCATGTTTACCAAATAGTACCTGACATTATTGTGCTACATGTTTAATCTCCCAGGTATATCACGACTCCCAAAGAATATGAACCATTCCACCTATCTTGGGGTCCATAGGCAGCACTAGGACAGATCCTTGTATTTACTTGTGACTTGAAATATATATTTTTGAGTGAAATTAATGTTGGTCCTTTGATCAGCTGTAAACCTATCATTTTACTGTACTTGTTGATTGTATCAATTGTGACATTACCTGGTCCCCCTTGGGTCCTAAACATCGAGATGGTAACACATCAGCTCAGTCACCACAGGGAAGAGAACTTGAAGGCTCCATCTATGCGAAACTCCTAACTGCAAAATGAATTGCAGTGTACTTTGGTGGCCTTGGGTTTTGCCCATCAGCATTTTTTCTCACCTTTCTTCTTTTGGCTACCACATTCTTTTTTGTGAGGTGAGAGGGACCTCCTCCTACTTCTAAATGGCCTGGTGGGGCTGTGAATCACAGTGAGCACCCAACCCTTAACCTTATCCGTCATCTCCCATGAAGGAGAGTGGGCACATAGCCCTGGCTGGACCAGTCCAAGTACCACATCCCCCTGCACACAGTGACCAATGAGAATCCTTCCAAGAACTTTCCAGATTGGAGGTGAGGGTTACTCTCTTCCTTAGATTGAGAGCTCTACACACAAATGTGAACCCAGGACTATTGGCCACAATCTTCTGAGCTGCATGGTGAATGCCAGGCTGAGCAAGAAAAGGGCCAAAACCCAAGAGCAGCTGAGGTCAGCAGACTTCACAGACATCCTGAGAGGGAGGGGCGATGTTGAGTTACAGTCCTCGAGGCCAGGCCCTGCTGCCGTGCCTGTAATTCAGCAGGCTACCCCAGGGTCCTTCTGTGCATGGGAGACACACTGCTTTTTTTTTTTTTTTTTTTATGGTTAAGCTCGTTTGAGTTGGGTTTCTGTCATTGGCAAGTAATAAAGCTCTGATTCAACAAAATTAAACTGCTGAATTCACCGTGCCTGAGAGTCTTTAAAAACAGGGTCGAGGCTACTTATCCTCGGTGTTTTCGGTCTTCTTTGCTTGAAGGCAGGATGCTGGGCCAGCTGACATCTTCTGGCCTAACCCTGAGAGTGATGCTAGATAAGGAGGCTGAAGTCTCCACAGGACTCTGTGCCTGGGCTCATTTTAACAGCTGGAGATGTGAAGACATCAGAAAGTTCTAGAGTCATGTATAAAGAAAGAATGCGCAAAAATCTCTCTTTAACTCTCCGTGTTCCTCCAAGTGCAGCAGAAACCCCTTGCTGCCGTGGTCCAGCAAGTGTTAGAAACCTCCAGCAAACATCTGGGCGCCCATCTCCATCCTCCCCCTGGCTGCACCCCTCCCCTCTGCACAAGCAGCTCTCCTTAAACAGATTCTTGTTCTCAAACTTGATCTCTGTCTGATTGAGGCCCAGTACCTTGGCATAAAGCAAGCCGGAGGTGAAGGTTTTATACAAAAGGGGAAAAAGCTTTTAAAATAATTTACCATCTGTCAGTCATGTTGGTGCAAGTCTCACACACACAGCCCCGAGTGTGCACACACTCACATGCACACATGGAGCGCTCATGCCCTGTAGCCCACGGACACACCGTCGAGGGCAAATCCACCGCCATTCACAACCGAAGGCTGCCCTGCAGTAAATAAAAGCCCCCATGACGAGGGACGGTATAGCTCATGTGGGAGAGCGCATGCTTAGCATGCATGAGGTCCTGGGTTCAATCCCCAGTACCTACTCTGAGAATAAATAAGTCAATCTGATTATCTCCCCCTACCAAAAAAAGAAAAAAATTAAGCAAAAAAAAAAAAAAAAAAGAGGAAAGGTTTAAAAAAAAAAAATCACCCATGAAAGCCTTTTCTTTGACAAGAGTAACAGCAGCAAAGACCAGAAATGAAAACGCCCCCTTCCTCCTGGAGCCGCGTCTGCTTCTCAGTCGGGGGTGTCCTTATGTGTGTGGCTGAATGAGTAATAAGAACAGCCACAGATACTCATCACAACCACAAAGCAGCTCACTAGCGTGCGGGGTGCTGCGCTGTGTGCCCTCGCTGCCAGCCCCCAGAGCCCCGGAGGAGGTGCTGGCACACTGGAGCCCACCGGGCTGTTCTGGACTCCAGCCTGAGTCCTGGCTGGCTCACCATCTCCCTAACTCACTCTTGCCCACAAATGCAGCCAACCTTCGTGTGGCCCATGCGAATGTGGGCAAAATAATCCAAAGTGCAAGACTAACAGAGGTACCTGGGCGGCACTTTCTTTGGTCCCCATGGCTTTAATAAGCCAAACCGGGGTGGTCCTGGTGGGAGGACCACGATGGTTGGCAAGGAGCCAGAGGCCTGCCTTCTAGCCCTGGACAGCCGCCTGCTCCGGTACATCCCCTGACCTCTCCAGGTGTGAGGTTTCAGCTACGCAATAGAAACTCTTAGTCCATCTCTAAGATGTTTCCCAGTTCCAATATTTGTGATTCTTTGATCCATAGAACCATCCCCAGTTTCCCAGTCATTCCATCATCCTTCCCCTCTTCTTCCTTCCCCCTTTCCCAGTGCATCTAGAGAGGTCCAGCAGCCAGCAGGACTGTGCATCGGGCCAAGGGCTCTGGGGAAACCCAGGGAAGGCAGTTCTCAGGAACCAGCATGGAAAGGCATTCATCTCCAACAAGGGCTCCCTGCAGGCACAGAGGCTCAACTTTTGGTCAGTAGTCTCCTAAGAATCACCTGGGAAGCTTATTTAAATATGTGTATCCCCAGAGCCCACTGGGCCTGAGACCAAGGGACCTTCATGTTAAACAGTTACCCCAGGTGATCCTGATGCAGGTGGTCCCCAGATGAGAGGCACTGGAGGGGGCCCCTGGTCCTGGCCCTGCTTTCTGCCCATCCTCGTCCTGTCACCCACAACAGCCCTGAGACCACAGGCAGAGCCGCCAACAGCCACAGGCACAGAAAATGGTCAAGGAGCCACACCCAGGTCCAAGAAGCAAGATGTTGGGAGTCGCAGATGGGCGCAGAGAACAGCTCCCTTCCTCAAGACAAGGGAACTTTGAAAGCTTCTTTAGACCCTGTGGACCTAAGATGCTAAACAAATTAGCCCACATGAATAAAACAGAAAACGAAACATTTAGAGCATCTACAGAGCTTCGGTGGCTCTGACATAAGGTGCAGAGTTCTGACAGCCTGCACACACCCCCAGAGCACATGCACACTCTCCTTGTACCACGCGTCACTCTTACGGCCGATCGATTGCTAGCTGTCCAGCTCCTTCCCTGGACGCCAGCTCTAAGAATTCAGGGACATTATCTATTGCAGCTCTCTCCCCAGCTCCTGGCCCAGTGTCCCGTACACAATAAAGGCTGGATCAGTACAAACTATTTACTGTGTGCAGAGCCTGTTCTAAACCCTTTATTCATATTGTCTCATTAATTCTCCTTACAACCTTATGAGATAGGTACTCTTAGGATACCTATTTTACAGATTGGGAAACTGAGGCAGAAGATAGTTGAATAACTTGTCCAGGGTCACACAGCTAGTAAGTGGCAGAGCGAGAAATGTACCCAGTTAACTCAACTCTCAGGGTCCTGCTCTTCAGTATTGATCCTTTTAGCCACGTAGCGGGTGCTTGATCAAATATTTACTGGCTTGAAAACACTCCTGAAGTGTTTCCACTGAGTTTAACTGAGAATTATACAGAAGATCACCCGATTTATGAAAACAAAGAAGTTGAGCCAAGTATAAAATAAGCTAATATCCTGTGTTTTCTGCAAGAGACGAGCTTAATTAGAGTTTAGGTAATTAAAGCTTTCATGGTTTCTAAAAAAATACAATACATTCATTTATGCAAATCTCCTTCAGAGCATGATGTTTGAAAAATGCTATATAACTTGCTTCTCACCGAAAAATGACTTCAGAGTCTCCCTGAGAATTGAGTGCCCCATTCATTGTCGCCATGCCTATGTTAGTCTGCGGACCCCTATCTACAGCCGGTGGCTCCAGCTCCCAGGGCTGCAAGAGGCAGGCTATGACTCAGGGAGGGGTTGGTGTGGTGAGAAGGGGTCCTGCCAGCTGGTCCTGGAAAGGATACCCACCTGTACCCACTGCACAGCCTTCTCCCACCAGCCCCCTCAGCCACAACGTGCTTCTCTCTCCAAGATTGCCCTTACTGTCCATTTCAGCTGGAAGTAACTCATCAGAATTAAAATATCTTTTGAGGAAGGAAGAGACATGGTGGTTTTCCCAGGCCAGTTCAGGCGAGCAGTGGTCAGGTTTCAATGAGTTCATGCCCGTGAAAGAATCCTAACCCTGAGCCCCACAGAAGTGCAGGGGGTTGTTACCACCGTCACCTCCAGCAGTCAGACAACAAGCGTGGATAACAGCAGCTGAGTTACTGAGCAGCCACGGTGCCAGGCGATGCTAGGAACTTCATACACATGACCACTTCTGAGCTTTCCAGCGAGCAATTGAGGTAGATCCTATTAGCTTCTGTTTTACAGATGAAGAAACAGGCTCAGAGTATTTCATCAATGGGCCTGAGATAAAAGTAGACACAACAGCTGAGGGTCTCTTATCCAACGTGCTGGACTTCATCCTGTGATTGCTAAAAGGCAGACACATCGGGACTCAATGGGACATCTGTTGGCCCACAAGATGAAGAATTTTGATGGTAGGGGACCCGAGGTAGCAACTAAAAAGGGGTCTTCTTAGATGGCCCTGCACATCTTTGCTTATGCTGTTCCCTCTGCCCAGAATACCTTTCCTTCTCATTTTCCCGTATCTCTCAGCCCAACATGTGGAAGAAACAGCACCATCCTTTGAATTTCCATAACATTTCTTTGTCCTTTTCTCACGTGACTCTACTTTCTACAAGTTACAAAAAATTACTTCTTTTTTTTTTCTCATTTCTTTTTATCTACAAGATGAAAGCAATATGTATGCCAGGCTCATAATAAAACTCAATACTGAGAGATGCTAATAATTCATTCAGGCTGAAATAAACTTTAAGGGCAACCTCCTGGGTAGGACAGAAGTGTCAGAAACGACTTCGCCAGTTCATTTAGGTCCACTTCCCAGCCACAGAAAGCACCCACTATGCTGATCGGACAGCTTGGACTCAAGTCCCTGAGAAGGAAAATGGAGTAAGAGTGAAGCGGAGGATGCAGGGCGCAGACTGCCTGGCTTAGAATCACAGTTTCAACAATGACTGGCTGGATGACCTTAGGTAAGTTTCTTCCTCCTCTTTGCCTCAGTTTCCTCATCTGTGAAATTATGATGAGAATATTAGTACCTACATCAGAGGATTGCTCAAACAATGTAATACATGTTTAGGACCGAAACAGTGCCAGGCACATTTTAAGTGAGACGTAAGTGTATTTTCACAAGCACAAATGGGTGGGCACTATTGGAGAAGCATACGGAAGCGTTCATTTATCCAAAAGATATCCAATAGGTATCAAACACCAACTCAGTGGCAAGCATTGTTCCAGACACTGGGGGTAACAAAACAAAGGTCTGTATCCTGATGAACTTACATCCTAGCAGGTGGAGACAGACAATAAACATAGTAATATCTACAGTGCAACGAAGAAGGTCCTTTAAGAGCTCCAACAGTGTCGTCTCGTATGTGCCTGAGGACACCCCTCTCGTCACACTGCTTTTTTTTTCCCCAAAATGATCACCACAATAAATCTACTTAACATCCATTTCCACACACAGTTACAATTTTTTTCTTGTGATGAGGATTTTTAGGATCTACTCTCTTAACAACTTCCAAATATACAACACAGTATTATTAACTGGGGTCACCATGCTGTACAACACATCCCCAGGACTTATTTGCTTACTTATTTATTTTATAATTGGAAGTTTGTACTTTTTGCCCCTCTGGCACAAATTTCAGCCTTCAAACTGCTCTTATTTCCCCCAATGCAATAATTCTGGGGTCCTGAACCTGAAGGGTGCACAGTAAATTAAATTGACTGATTTTTAACTAGATGGTGTTAGTACCTAACAGTACATACTTTGCACACCTTGTCAGTGTCATGAGTGTTGATCTAGATCAGAGATCCAGAACTGCATTTGCCTGTGCCCATTAGAGCACTGCGACCAGCCCCGGGTGACCTTGTTTGTTGTCATTGCTGTTGTTGCTGTTATCCAGTTCTTTTTAATCAGTCAGGTGGGCTTTTGTCACTGACAGCTACACCAAAGGATAGTGGTGGTGTCACGCATTAAGGTTAGGGAGACTTTAAGCAATGGAGACAAAATGAATCATAGGGAGACTGTACAGTCAGACCCAAATGGACTAAATTCAGGTCAACAGTCACCTACTGGATCTGTTTTCCTGCCCATCCTCAGCCGGGAATTGCAGAGCCACCTCCCAACAGAGTAGCTTCAGAGATCCCGTGTTTGTAGGATGATGAGTTTCCTTTGATTTTGTCTAATTTCTTTAGAAAAAAGACTTTCCTTCCCCTTACTGCTATAACATTTGCCCAGCAAATTATACCTTCTTTGCATTGGCTCCAAAGTGACTCTCACTGAATTCCAAAAATTGCTGCATATTTTGCAGTATTGCAGGATTTAGCTAGCAAATCTCTACTTGACCAGTTGAAACCCTTTCTCCTTTGATGAACTTCATCCATGTCTCCATTTGGCATTTAACTTTTCATGCTGACAGGCCCTCAACTTCTAAATTCATTTCACATATCTTTACTGAAATCTGGCAAAAACCTTTAAAATATTGAAAACTTTTGGCCTCATAATTCTAGTTCTAAGAATTGATACTAAGGAAATAATCAGAGATGCCCATGAAGGTGTGGGTCAAAAACATTCTATTGCTGTGTTAATTTTATAAAAGTCAATATGCAATTCATTTATTAAATATAATCTGAAGATAAATTAAATTTAATTAATGTAACAGTAGTCAAATACAATTTTGTAGACCCATCAATTGCTATATTATACAGCCATGAAAATGTTTCAAAACTATTTAATGACAAAGAAACATTTCAAATAGGACACAAAACGTGTGCCAAGTAGGATACTAAAAATATATATATACATATATAAATTTTGTTATATGTAGGTTTGTGTATGTAGGAAAAAGACAGAAAGGAAATACAACTAAACATTAAACACTGTTCCTCTGGGTGGTAGGATAGTATGTAATTTTATCTTCTTTTGCCTTGAATATTTTCCAAATTTTCTATAATGAATACAGATTATTTTATAATCTGAAAATAAACATGTTTTTAAAAACCATTCCAACTCTTTAATTAATTCCGCTGTCCTTTCCTGGGTCTTTTCCAGCTCCATTATGTCATCCTTAAGAAGCAATAGCCAATATGGCACTGGATTTTCCAGGTGTCCACTTTTGGGAAATCTGATTTCTAACTCTCAGAGACAGCTTTCTCTCTCTCTCTCTCTCTCTCTCTCTCTCTCTCTCTCTCTCTCACACACACACACACACATACATTCAGTCACATCTGCCCCAGAAGTGTCCATCCTGTTTACCAGGACCCCTACCTGCTCTTTTGTTGATGAAAGAGAATGTTCTGTTCGCACCCAGATCAAAATATCACACTAGCATCTAGCTGCACATGCCTATGATGAAAAGAAAGAACAAGGACAGTTCTGATTGCAAAGCTGTAACACTGATCTCTGATTTACTTTCCATGCATATGTGATCCTAGAGATGCAGGACTTTAATTAGGTGGGGGGAGAGAGAGAGAGAAATAGAGGGAGAGAGAGAAACACAAAGGAGAAAAACTTTCTGAGTCAAAACCATCCCCAAGCTTACTACAAGGGGAAAGACACCAGGATCGAGGTTTTAGCCAGGCAGAACGAAGCAACAGGCCATCCCATAACTTTCCCTGGAGATCTAAATTCCACACCTCCCAAGTCGCCCATCTCTCTAACTGAGGGGAGTTAGGAGAGCACTCAGACCACCCAGAGGTCAGCCAGGAGTTGGGTGAGGATTTGGGAAAGGGTTGGGTAGAGAGCTGCAGCCTTCCATGTGAAAATAGTTTAACAACCAACATTAGTGTTTGTATTTCCCATGATGAGAGCTTCTGTCCCCAGGGAGAGAAATGTTAATAACACCAGGTTTTATCACGTGCCCACATCCCCGTTTGGTCATCACTGCTGGGTTCAGCAGCACAGCAACTTTACTACAAAGGAAAAAAGTTCTGCTTTCCAATTTTGTTTTTGAAATACTGAAATAGGGTACTGTTTTGTTTCCCATGTAGTCTATGTTTTTGTGTTTGAGAAGGTTTTCAGGTTTTACAAATTTGAGTTCAAAGAAGAAATGACTGTAAATTACCTGGGAGGGTCCCCTTCTGCTCGTTGGGATCTGTTTGCTAATCTATGATCCCACTAAGGGTCTGATGCAGGCAACTGCAGGCTGAGCTCTGCCTGCTGCAACTATTGTAAGCCCGCAAAGTGTCCAGAAACCTGGAGAACCTAGAGTGGGGAAAGCAGGCTTGTCACATAAGCATCTTGACAATAAGCCCAAATATCCTATGGCCTAAATCCATCCTGCCTCCCTTGGCCACCCTGGAGCATCCCAGTGTCATGTGTTACCCTCCTACAGGTCAGTCCCGACGGTGATCAGCAGCACGGGGTACAGGCAGAAGGTTAGGAGGTCAAAATTATCCACAAGACCTGCATATGGTTAATACACATGTACAACTGAAAAAAAAACCCCAGATAATTAGCCCTTCCTAAGCTAATAGAAAATTTGTTAGAAAAGGGTAATGAGTACAACAGGATAGTTGCCAAAGAAAGCCAAAGTCATCTTCAATCCTGATTTGAGAAAGAGACCCTAAGAGTGAAGACTTGTATGTGCTGGTGTTCCTTCTCTGTTCTTACAGCCCTTCTGCAAATTCCATCACCCATTCAATCACTCATTCAATTCAAGGAGTACCTATTAAGCACTTCTCTGTGCCAAACGGCTTTAAAGTCATATTCTCACTTCATTCTTTCACAAACCTGCCCAGTAGGACTTACTGTTCCATACAGGAGGGAGAGAAGTAAGGAGCTAGAGCTCTTCACTCTACCGAGCAGAACGATGGAGCAGCTCAGAAGAGCTGCAGCCCGTTGCTACATCAGTCAGGAGCACTTTAGCGGCAAGTTGCGGACATACCAACTCCAAATGCCTTAAACAATGTAGGAATTTATTATTTCTCACAGCAGAACGTCCAAAGACAGGGTGAGCTCAGGATGCGTAGATGCAGCAGCTTAACCAAGTCACGTGTCATTTATGTCTCTTTTCTGACATCCTTGGTGACAGCATCACCCTCAGGATGACAGAATAATGGCTGTTGTAATCATATTGTTTTTCTTTTAGGAGCAAGGACAACTTCTGTAGAAGCAACTTTGGGAGACTTCTTCCATGTTTCCTAGGCCAGAATTAAGTCACATGACCTTTTCTTTTTTGTTTGGTTGTTTGTTGGGGGGAGGTAATTAGGTTTATTTCTCTATTTTTAGAGGAGGTACTAGCGATGGAACCCAGGACCTCATGCATGCTAAGCACGCACTCTGCCACTTGAGCTACACCCTCCTCCCTCACAGGCCCTTTTCAAAACTCATCACCTGCAAGGGGAACAAAAACAACCATGAGGGTGAAGAAGAGGAAGAATTAGACGGCGGGGGTTTAGGATCACACCCCTCTGTGTTGTTTTCATCTGGAGCAAGTACTTACGGGCTATAGGTTGATCTCTGGGACCATCAGCAAAATCATCTGGGATGCTTTAGAGAAGGTCCATCTCTGGGACGTTTGCTCAGAACCACTGAATCAGAGTCTCTGGGACCCAGAAATGAGTATTTTAACAAACTCCCCAGTTGATTTTCATGTTCAGTGACTGAGAATATTAAAATACATCCTCATACCCTATAAAGAGTTGATGCAGGTTTTCAGTGTGGACTGCTAGCCCGTCATCAGCTGCTCCCACCCTCCCTCCTCACCTCGGCTACACTGACCTCCTAGAACATGCCAGTCCCATTGTCACCTCAGGGCCTTTGCACTGACCTTCCCGGGCAGGTTGAATTACAGCGCCCAGAAGATGTCCATGTTCTATCCCCCGTAACCTGTGAATGCGTTAAGGGGCTTTGCAGCTGTGATTAAGTTACATTTGCCTTTCTTTCCCATTTCCCATCCACTACAGAACTGATAACATTTTCTTTACACCTTAATTTTTCTTCTGCTGATTCAAAAGCTAGACTTTTATTTTTATTATCCTAATTATCTGTACATTTTAATAAACATCCATAACTATATATTTTTCTCATTCTAAAATTGTTCAATGTCTCTAATCTCCCACAAAGTAAAGCAAGAACTCTTAACTATCTCCTGAGAACTGATCATTTTTTGTTGTCGCACCTTTTGTTAAATAGGAAAAAAATTTTTACAGTAATTACTCTTATTACCAACAGATATTAATTTCATTTTTCACCACCTTTTGGGGATCCAATTCCTTTCCTCTGGGATCACTTTTCTTCTTTTGAAGTATATCCTTTCTTAATCTATTCTGCAAATGTCTTAGAGGGTTAACTCTCTTGGTTTTTGTGTTCATGAAAAGCCCTGTGTATCATCTTGAATCTTAAATATTAGAGAGCTTTTTGGCTACAGAATCTGGATTAATGCCTATTATGACTCAGCACTTGAAGATATCATTCCTTTGTTTATATTTATTGTTAGTTGTGAGAAATTTATAACTGTATTTGTCATTCTTGACCTCCACTATTGATAACAGGGGACTCTAGGTAATTCATATTCAAACCAAATTTCCTGGAAGAAGTTTCTAGGTCAGCTCTGCCCCATGTGTCTCGCATTCTCCTGGGACCAGCAAGCTAACCTGGACAGGTCCTTTTCATGAGAATGAAAGAAGTACAAGGTCACACATAAGTTTGTAAAATCATACTCAGTACATACATGTGCACATAGAGTTTTCATGTAGAAAGCATCATACTATAGTGTATCGTCCAATTTTTTTCCACTTAAACTGTGTAACTGGCATTATGCTAAGTCACCACACAGATTCTACATTACATGGTTAAAAAAACTGAAGCAAATCAGCTTAAATAAAAGAAAAGCAAAATTATTGTACCCTCACAACACTCTGTATCATTACTCAGAGATAACCAATTCTGTTTTCTGTTTTTCTAATCACTTTCTTATACTTCTGGGTTATAACTTATGAACTTGATGGTATCAACTGACTCCAGCAAAAATGATAAAATTTAACTTTCTAATACTACCTGTGGCCTCACCACTATTCCCAGAGTTGTATTGGTTGCGTTTTTTTCACCGTTCTATTGGTTAGCTTTATAATGGTGACTATCCAGTATTAAATCTTCTGTGCATTATCCGCAGGTTAATTATACAAAAATTGAAGACCAGTAAATAGGAGTTCTACTGCTGACTATTGCGTGTTAGTTTATAGCAGATCAGCCCTCCTGCCAAGAGTATCTAAAGAGTTGAGTTTTAAAAATACATTCGCTAAATGCAATGTGATATCCTAGATCAGATCCAGTAATTTTTTAAAAAGACCGTCAGTAGAAAAATTGAGAAAATCAAAATAAAGTCCAAATTTTGTGAATAGTAATGTACCAATGTTGACTCCTTAGTTTTAGCAGATGCACCCTGGTAATGTCAGATGTTACATTAGGGGAAGCTGGTTGTGAGATATATGGAAACTCATACTATTTTTGCAACTTTACTGTAAGTCTAAAATTATTTCACAATAAAACATTTATTAAAAGAAAAAATCATTTGAAGGCACTGGAAAGTTGCCAAGGCAGTAATGTTTCAAAGGGCCAAGATATCAAAGAGAAATAAATACATAAGAAAGTCAGCAAGCTATGCAGCTTTTAGCCTCCAGGCATTTGCCAGTCTTAGAGGCACAGATAAGAGGCCAAGAAGCATAGTGTCAGAGAAGCAGAACAGAAAGTGACAGTCCCAAGGCTGAGAGTCTAAACAGAATTCTAGGCAACCTCACATGGCTGGAAGAATGAAAATTGGAATTTAGGGCTCATCAAGATAGTGGATCCCTGGAAAACATCCCAGTCGTGCCCTAGCAGGACAATTCCCTAGGAGAAAAGGTAAACCAAAACAGACCAGTCTTTACCAAGACTGTAGCCCAGCTTCAAACAAACCTAATCCTAGACTGGATGCAGGTGCACTGCCTGCCATCTCTGGAAGAAAACATTATCCAGAGCCACAGATAAATCATCTGTACAATTTTCATTTCACAACACTCATAAGTCAATCAAAGTTACTTGGTATAATAACAGGCAAGACTAAATGACCAAAAGAGGAAAAAACAAACAATAAAAACAGATCCATCAAAACTCTAATTCAAAAAGATACATGCACCCCAATGTTCATAGCAGCACTATATACAATAGCCAAGACATGGAAGCAACCTAAATGTCCATCGACAGGTGACTGGATAAAGAAGATGTGGTATATACACACAATGGAATACTACTCAGCCATAAAAAAGAATGAAATAATGCCATTTGCAGCAACATGGATGGACCTGGAGATCATCATTCTAAGTGAAGGAAGCCAGAAGGAAGAAGAAAAATACCATATGATATCACTTGTATGTGGAATCTGAAAAAAAAAATGACACAAATGAACTTACTTACAAAACAGAAACAGACTCACAGACATAGAAAACAAACTGATGGTTACCAGTAAGGAAAGGGGGAGGTAGAGGGATAAATCAGGAGTTCAGGATTTGCAGATACTAACTACTATATATAAAATAGAGAAAAGCAAGTTTCTACTATATAGCACAGGGAAGTATATTCAATATCTTGCAATAGCCTATAATGAAAAAGAATACGAAAAGAAATACATATATGTAAAACTGAATCACTATACTGTGCACCAGAAATTAACACTACATTGTAAACCGACTATACTTCAATTAAAGAAAAAAAAAACAGATCCATCAAGAGAATGACAAGAAGACAAGCCACAGACTGGGGGACAATATTTGCAAAATTATTGATAAATAACTGTTATCTAAAATATACAAAGAACTCTTAAAACTCAACAATTCAAAAAAAAAAACAGTTAAAAGATGGGCCGAAGACCTTAAGAGATACCTCACCAAAGCAGATGTACAAATGGCAAATAAACGTATGAAAAGATACCCTGTATCATATGTCATCAGGGAAATGCAAATCAAAACGAGCCTCTGCACACATATTAGAATGGCTAAAATCCAAAACACTGACAATACCAAATGCTGACAAGGATGTAAAGCAACAGAAACTCTCATTCATTGCCCATGGGAATGCAAATTGGTACAGCCACTTTGGAAGACAAATTTGATGGTTTCTTAGAAAATTAAACATACATTTACCATATGATTCAGCAATCACACTCCTTGGTATTTACCCAAAGAAGCTGAAAATTTAGGCCCACAGAAAAGCTTACACACAAATGCTAATAGGAGCTTTATTCATAATTGCCAAAACTTGGAAGTAATTAGGATGTCCTTCAATAGGTGAATGTTTAAATACTGTAGTATACCCAGACAACAGAATATTATTCAGGGCTAAAAAAAAAAAAAAATGAGCTATCAAGCCATGAAAATACTTGGAGGAAACTTAAATGAGTATTACTATGTGAAAGAAGCTAGTCTGAAAATGCCACATCCCATATGGTTTCAACTATATGATTTTCTGGAAAAGGCAAAACTATGGCGACTGTAAAAGGTTTCCAGGGGCTTACAGAGAGGGAGAGATGAATAAATAGGCAGTGAAACTCTTCTGTATGAACTATAATGGTTGTTATATGTCATTTTACATTTGGCAAAACCCATAAAATGAGCACTACCAAGAATAAACTCTAACATAAACTATGGACTTCAGGTGATGACATGTCAATGTTGGTTCACTAAAGTAATAATGTACCACTCTGGTACCTGATGTTGATGGTGGGGGAATCTGTGGGTATTTGGGGGAAAAGGGTATTTGGGATCTCCCTGTACTTCCCACTCAATTTTGCTATGAACCTAAAACTACTCTAAAATATAAAATCTATTAAAAAAAAAAAAAAAGACCCAAAGGAAATTCAAATATTTGAGTTACTAGATAAGAATTTTGAGATAACTATAATTATGATGTCCAAGAAAACAGAAGAAAAGATAGATAATTTCATCAGACTAAGTGAGCAATTGGGACAATTTTAGGATGCTGGCAGTGGTTTATTCCTTGATCTGGGTAATAATATTCATCATGCTGTACCCTTGATTTGTGAATATAGATTATACTTCAATAAAATAATTTATTCTTGAAAAATAAGCAGTACTTATAAAAAGTTTATATAAACATTATTCACCATAGAACCAAATAATGTGATTGAACTCAAAGGAAGATAACCCTCTGTCACTATCAGGACAAGTTAGGATCAAAAGGATTTGTACTTTCTTAATCCTTTCAATTACTAGCAAATAATGACTGCCTACTCTGGGCTAAGCACTTTTTTAGGTGCAGGAAATAGAACAGTGACTGTAATAGACAAAATACTCTGCTCTCATGAAACTTACATTCTACTGGGGGGCATAAAAAATTTTAAAAAGACAAGAAAACAAGCAAGATATTTATAAGATATATTATAATAAGGAGATTATAAGGAGTATTAAAAGATGCTAAGTGCTATGAGAAAAAGTTATCTATAAGATTACCCCAAATCATGCTATATTTTAGCTGACTACAAATCTGGGCCGTGATTTTTTGTATAGTTTTGGTTTTTCCTGAAACTTCTAGAATTTTCTTTTTCTTGTAATGAAAAGAAGTAGACATTTAAAAGATCATGTTCATAGGCTATTGAGAGCTCATCATCGTACTATTTATTGAATGAAATTCACATTTTTTCTGAAAAATGTTCTTCTTGGAGTGACCTAACAGCCAGTTCTAACTTGATGAGACTGGGTTCTGGGCCTGCTGTACGTACGGCTGTGAGACTGGGATTTCTTTTTAATACTCTCTGCCTATTGGATCCTGTGTTTTCCCCCTTCTTCAAGTCTTTTCTTATCTTGTTGGATTACATACTAAGGTTTTTTGTTTTTGTTTTGCCTTGTTTCGTTTGTTTGCTTGCTTTTTGTTTTTGTTTTTGTTTTGTTTTGTTTGTGTGGGAGATAAAATTTCTGAATCCTTTCATCTTACACCTTACACGTGAATGGTACAGAAATCTAAGTTCAAATTCATTTCCCCTTAGAAGCTGGAAGGTATTGCTCAATTCTCTTCTAGCAACCAGTGCCGCTGATGAGAATCCTATGGAAAACTGATTCTTTTTCTTTAATTGGGATTCTATTTTTTCCCTCCAGACACTTTTAGAATCTTCTTTTTTTCCGTATGTCCTGAAATCTGATGAACAAACAGCTAGATGTGGACATATTTTATTCATTTGTTCAATAGCTAATGGGCTCTTTTAATTTAATTTTTAAAACCAAGGTTACCTTTCCTGAACTTTGGGAAATTTGATTATTTCCTTTTTTTTTTTCATTTCTCCGGTATCTCTTTCTGCAACTTTAATTGCATGGGATTCTATCTCTTGGTTTGACATTTCCTGTCTCTTAACTTCTCATTTGTAGGGAGATTTGTTCTTTCAGTGTTATCTTCCAGGACTTTTATTGAAATGCTTATTTCAGTATTCACAATTTTAAATTCCAAAAATTCTTTCTTGTTCTTTAATTTCTCTCTTTTTTAGAGCAGCAGTCATTTTACAAATACAATCTTGTCTCGAATTCCACTGAGGCTATCAACTAAAAATAATTTAAGTTCTCTTCTTGTTCTCTAAATTCTCTCTCTTTTCTCTGGGATTAGTTCTATTTGCTGGTTCTTCTCTTTTGTGCTTTACATTTTTTCCCCTTAATGTCTAGATATCACCTGGTGAATATCATATTTATAAATAATGGACTCATTTATACTTATGAAGTCTGATTAACACAGGTAGATGGTACAGCTTCCCTCTGAGAGTGTGTAAGTGCTTTTCTCAGTACGCCTCTCCTCTGGGTGAGAAGACTGACTACAGGCTGTGAATACATGGGAAGGCTGGCGGTTGGCTGACTTCACGTTATGGAACATGGTGGGAATAGGGAAACAGGCTGGTTCCCACTCCTGCCAAATAAAGAAAGGCTTCACTCTGAGGTACTAAGAGCAGCACTGAGAGCCCTTTCCCATTCCGGACATAAATTCATGTTTCTTTAAATAATAAGCCTCCATGCACTACTGCTGCTCATCGCTCCAAGGGAGAAGCTGTGATTTCCTTTAAAAAATTAAAAACAATTCATATCTAAATCTGGTCAATAAGTGAGAGGATAAAATATTCCCTCACTTTTTTTTCTTTTTTCTTTTTTTTTTTTTTTTTTGCAGGAAAGATGTATTTATTTCCTGGATATTTTCACGTAACAAAAACCACAAAGTCCAGCGAGGAGCAAAGGGTAGGGGTGTGTGCCCTGGGCAAACCCCACAGCTGACTGACCCCCGGTCAATGGCCCGTCACTAGTGGCATCCCGGTCTCAGGAGACTCAGCCCCACTGTGAGCATGTTGCCCACCTCCTCTGAGGGGGGCAGGCTTGACGATGTGCCAGGACCCGGGTTTCCCATCCCAGCAGGCCCCTGCCCCCTGGGGACCCAGACCCTGGTGCTTTCTCGGGGCCATGGCCACCTTCAGGCAGCATGTGGCATCCCACCAGGAGGTGGAATCACAATCAACCGTCACATCTACACCCCACATGGGCAGCAAAGACCACCTGGTGAGAAACTGAGTGAGCTACAAATAACGAAAGTGGGAAATGGGGAGCATGGGAGAAACTCTGATTTGCCAAGAAAAGGGCCAAACAGAGAAATGAACATTTGCTGACATTTGGGGTAAGATGCAAACTTTGATAGGATAGAGTATTTCCAATGTGCTGGTGACCCGTACCACCTCACGTAACACTTTACAACAGCCCCATGAGGTAGGTATGATGGTTGCAAAATCTTGCCTTTGAAGAGGAAAAGTCTATTATAGAGGCAAAGAATTCAGGCTAGAAAAAAGAAAGGAAAGAATTCAGGTAGAGCCAAGTATTGAGAGTCAAATTCAGGCTCTTCCACTTCCTAGCCAAGCGACCCAGAACAAGTTACTTAATTATCTCTGCGCCTCACTTTTCTCACCTATGAGGGCAAGTGTAGCATGTACCCTGTGGGATTGTTATGAAGATTAAATTAATTAATACGCATGAAATAGTGCCTTAAAACAGTGACTGCTATATTGTAACTGGTCAGTAAATGCTAGTATTTTTATTATTATTGAGGGCTAAGTAATTTGCTAGTGGTAGATATCTCAGACTCCTCAATCCATGTTCTTACCCACTACTTTAGGTGGCCCCTCTCACATGGTGTAGCAAGTGCTTACATAGTGAGATGCCAGGATGCCCAGAAGTGCTCTTACCCAAGCATTCCACTACCTACCTGTTGACTGGGCATTCTACAGAGCAGTAGCTGAAGACTTTGTTCCCTGTTAAGGTATTTATATCTTAATTTAACACATTCCCTTATCCCCAGGCCCTCCCAACACTTTAGATCATCAGTCAGTCACACGAGTATGAATGAGCTCCAGACCCTCTAAGAAAGCAGTTCTTAATTGGGAGGGTGGTGTAGGCAGCTTGATGAGTATCTGAGTGCCCTGAAGATAAAGAGGATTTGCTGAAGGAGAAAAAGGCACAGAGGTCAATAATCAGGAGCTTCAAAGGCAAACTTGGACCAGTCACAGAGGATGGTACTTGACAGTTTTATATTTTCTCTCCATCATTGCCCTGAAAGACAGGGATAACTATCATTCCCACTTGATATAATGGGGAAACCGAGGGGTGGAGATGCTAAGAGACTTCTCTGATGTGGTTCAACTGATAAAAGTCAGGGAAGGGTCGGACGGGAGGCCTGGCCTTCTCAGCCCACACCTTGACTCTGTCCATGGTCCTGCCTCACTCTTCTCAGGCCACAGCACAGTTTGGCTCTGGTTTATTCCTGCCCACCACCACTCAGATGGAGTCAGGCAGGGCCAACCAGCCCTCACATCCCATGTTTCTGTCCATTCAATGGAAGATCCTGCAGCAGGCCCAGATTGATCAAAATAGAGGAAAGAAGAGGACAGGTCATTGTTCTCCACCATTTGCAAGAATATCTGAGTTAAAAATGGAAGATTTGTCATTTGCACGGTGAAGGGAGGCGGGGGAGAGGAAGCATTGTTAGGTGTTGGTAATGTAAAAACATAAGTATGCTGTTATTTATGTAATTAGTTATTGCTTTCATTATGGGTGCAGTCTTAATGGTTATAGTATTTATGTATAATTACCTTAATATTCACTGAAATTTCCAAGTAGCTCCCTAATTAACTGTCTCAAATATATAATTACATTGCATCTTTACGCAAGACTTGCCTAATTAATGTAGTTACACCACTTCTTTTGTGAATGTGCATTATTAAATGCTCTTTGCCTCATTCTTCTGACTTCTTGTAATTCAGGCTTTACAAAAATTAAGACCCCGAATTAGAAACCTTCACAAGCAGCCCAATCCAGCAGCAAAGCAGAGGCTCAGAGCTACTGGGAAAAACAAGGACTTGCTAAGCCTCATTAGGTGTTTCTCGTTATACAACCTTCCTACTTGGAGGTGAGAGGAGCCCGGGGGAGCAGGGCTCATTAGAACAGGCAGCCTCAGAGGGAGGCCCTGAGGTCACAACTTTCTTCATCTAACTCAGGTCATTGCCCTCAGGGTTCACCTGCCCTCAACAGGGAAGTCCATCTGGTGTCCACCAGGAAGTCCACCTGTCCCTCAACAGGGAAGTCCACCTGGTGTCAACAGGGAAGTCCACCTGGTGTTCTACATCCCCTTCCAGCTAGCACATCTGAGGCAACCTCTCTCAGTCTTGATTTCCTAATCTGTAAAATAGGTACAGTGACAATTGCCTGTCTCCTCAAAAAGTTATGCAAGAATTAAATAAGGTGATGTACACAAAAGAGCTCTGATGTATATCATGAATGCAGTACATGAGTGCAAGGGATTGTCCCTAGAACCACTTTGCCTTGCTACCAGAGTGTTCTCACAGAATGTATTGGTTAGTCAGTGCTACAGAATAAACCATCCCAAACTCAATGGCTTAAAACACCCACCAGGTTAGTTCACGATTGTGTGGCTGGGAAATTCAGGGCAGGCTTAGCTGGGTGATCTTTCTGGTCTCAATCAGGATCAGCTTTTCTTGGCCAAGTTCACACTCATGTCTGAGACCACAGCTGGGATGGCCGAGACTCCTCTCTATAAGGCCTCTTGTCCTCTAGCAGGCTACCCTTGACATGCTCAGGGTTAGAAGCATTTTCAGTCCAAGATCAAAAGCTACAAGGCTTCCAGACTTAGAACTTGCACAAGGTCACTTCCACCATATTCTATTTATCAAAACACCTCACAAGACCAGTCCAGATTCAAGGACACCGCATCCTGATGGGAGGATCTTGTGCCATTGTTCGGAATTTATCACAACAGGTTTATCTCCAATCTTTTCTTTTATAAAAGAAAATAATTCTTCAACTAATCAATAAACAAGGGTTCGCTGAGCATCTGCGTTGTGGGAGAACCCACAGAGGATCCAGAAGACGTGAAGACAGCTCACTTCAAAACTTCTGAGTCACAGTTGAAGAGGCAAAGCCAACAAACGTGAATGAAGGAGAAACAGAGTTATGTGCAGACTCTGAGCTGTAGGCAAACTCTGAGCTGTGTGTGAAAATGCCCAGAAAGGAGAAACCAGTGGAGTAGCAAGAGAAGACTTCACAGAGAATCATAGGCCAGCCCAAAGCAGGGTGGTGAGACTGGACTTGATGTAGGAAGAAGTGAGACAATAAGATGAAGAGGAGAGTGAGGTTCATGTTGGAAAGGCCCTTGGACTTGATGGTCCATGGGAAGGCAAGGTGGGGTTTGCACAGATTAGGATCCATGAATAATCATTTATTTAACATTGATTGAACACTTCCCAAGAATCTAGGAACTCAGCTCTTCCCGCAGATAATCACAAGGTCCACTCCTCTTAGTTCAGGTCACCTTCCCAGGGGGGTATTCCCAACCATCCACACACACATGCACACATTCACAAACATGTATAGACATACCACTTAAACCCACGCACAGATCCTCACCCTTCACTAACCCCTCACCCTTCACTAACCCCTCACCCCTGCTCTCTTGTCTTCAGGAAAACTATCACCACCTTATATTGTATTACATACGTTGGTGTTTCTTTGCTTTTTTGTCTATCTGTCCTCCTTTTCCCCACAGGATTGTCAGCTGCATGAGGGCAAGGACTTGATCCAACCATTTTGTGTGCAGCTGTATCATCCCCACCCCCCTGAATATACCTGACACATAGCAGACTCTTAACAAATATTTGTTGAACGAATATACATTGTATGCCAGGAACCAATCAGCTGAGTCCAGTCTTCACCAAGAACAGCATCAGAATCAATAACCATAGTGATCCCACTGGAAGAAGGGGCAGGGTGTTTAATGATCATTCCCTGAGTGCACTCACAGGGACGGCAAATCAGCCAACCTCACCGACCTGCATCCCTCTCCACTTGCTGCTCCCGCCACCTATGTTTTCCAGAAGCTGACGGGGGTTTGAGGGGGTTGCAGATAGCATGGAAACGATGCTGTGTTGGGACAGAGCTGGATACGTGAAATTATTAACATAGCCATAAATGGTGGTAGAGTATCTCCATTTTTACAGAAGAGAAATCAAAGGCGCAGAGAGACAAAGGGACCAAGGCCACGTGGTGGCTCTTAATGATGAAGGTGAGACTCAAACCCAGGTCTTTTGGCTTCAGATCCGACCTTAGCCCACTACTGCTGCATAATACATGGGCTGGCTGCATGAGAACTCTGAGCTGTACCCTCTATTAAGCCAGGGAGAACGAGGAGGGCAGGACTTAAATGGAGGAGGGTGCAAGGTTTACCCCTGGCATCGTAGGGACACCATTCACAGTGTGGAATATAGCTCCTTAGACTACTGTAGGGATGGTACCCCCCCATAGGTGTACAAGTCAGGAAAAGACAGTTAAGTGTATGAAAAACCCAGCCAGCAGGGTGATAGCAAGGAATGGAGGTTTGCATTTGGAGTCAGTAACTCCTGGCTCCGTCACTCACTTGCCCTTGCTCTCAGGCAAGTCTCCCAACAGCTTCAGCTTCCTCATCTATAAAACAGGAATAATATCTGCTCTGGTTGTTGAAAAGCTTTTAGGATTAAATGAGGTAAGGCCTGCAAAAAACACTAAGTATGTAAAGAGCCAAAAAAGTTAGCAATTGTCATTCCCTCCATGTCAAATAATGACTCTATGATCCGGCTTTGTTGGACAAACCCCATCAATAAGAAAAGTTCCTTCTCTTAAAACAAATATGCCTCATGCAGCCTCTCTGTGCCCAACAGTCTCCTAGGCAATAAGAGGGATTTGATGAGAAGCATTTGGCACCTGGCACATTGTGGGAACCTTAGCTCATACTTTTTGATGCATAAACTTGATTTCAGCCTAGTTCTGCCACTGCCTAGCGCTGGGATCTTACCAAACCACTTCACCACTTGGAGCCTCCCAAAATTTGCTATACAATGAGAATTTGGGCTAGATTGTCATTTTCAAGCTCAAATTTGAAGAGGTTCTGAAAACACTGTATTGAATTTCATTATTAAAAGCGGATTTTAAACTATTTATAAACCAGTGGAAAACACATGCACTGAAATGTATCATGTATCAAATATTAGCACTTCATTGTTTTAACTCAAGTTCTAGTTGATTTTTAAAGAGGAAAATGTTATAACTTTGAACTTAAGAAATTTATTTTAATAATATGCAAAATATGTAAGACATAAAAGCTTCTTAATACCCCATAAAAATTTTCTTTTGAAAAAGGAAATATATAAAGAAGTTTGAAAATCACTGAACTGGATGAACTCTATGGCCTTTCCCAAGCTGAAATATCTCTGATTCTGTGGATGAATATAGAATATAATTCTTACCTTCAAAGAGAATGCAATCTTCTTAAGAACATAAAAAGCAAAACATGACAAAGTAGAACATAAGACAATTGTGCTAGCTGCCCCCTAATATTATTTCTACCCTTTTCCCACAGTGTTATCTGTATACATGTATGCCCAGCATAAAACCTACACTTCCCAGTCTCCTTTGCATCTTGGTGTGGCCATAGGACCAAGTTCCATCCATATGATTAAGTTCCCGACTGTAGACAGAGGTGGAAGGTGTGTTCATGTGTGTATACACAACGTTCTTAGTAAGTGTCCTTAAAAAGAAGTCTGTCTTCCTTCTGTCCTTTTCTCCTTCTTGCTGGCTAGACTACAGACCTCAAGATTGGAACTGTAATAGCCACTCTGGACCATGAGTTAGAAGTTACAGGTGGAGGATGGCAGGGCAATAAAATAGAAGGAACTTGGCCCCTGACGATGGTGGACCACCTACCTAGACCTTCACATGAGTGAGAAAGAAATATCCATCTGATTTCAACCACTGTTATTTAGGGATTTTTGCCACTCACAGCCAAAACTAATCCTAACTAGTACAACAACCTATCATTATGTACTTAATTTCCCCTAAGGAGCAATAAGCTCCCTGCCATCCCATCCTCTTGAGGCCATGAAACACGATCCTTATTTGTGTTTTTTATAGACGCCCCCATTAGCACATGTGAGTAAAAAGTGACTGTCAGAGCTGGTCCTTCACTCTGTGTCCTCTGAGCCTTAGCTCTTGCGTGTGCAAAATGTGGATAATAGTTCCTGTCTATCACTGTTGTCGCAGGGAGAGTTGGGGTGGGGAAGTCATTTGATCCAAGTCTCAGCTTCACAAAGGGTTTCAAATGTAGCCTTTTCATATTATCTCCAGGTGAGGTATTATTTCTGTCACAGCAAAACCCCATAGGATTGGCAGTGGAAGACAACAAGCAAGCACATTCCGACAAGCATCCTGTTACCATTTGTGTCTGTATATGTGCACAAATATGTATATATATGTAAATCCTATAAATATCTTATGACCAGGAGCAAATTTATTGTAAAGCTAATGAGCCTAAGGTTAAGGTTCTGGGCCCCTCCCTTGCACAGACCACCTTTCAAAGACCACAGGAGAGGCCCTTGCAATGTAGTCACATCATCACATATTTTCATAAAATTTGCAAAAGTAGGGTATTTTAGCCAATCGGTTAAGACTTCTCCCTCTTTCCACTCTGACCTCCGAGCCAGTTTCCTCTCAGGTGGTAGAGGAATGGCTGCAGGCATTTTGGGGATTCAGCGAAGGGAAAGCTGAGTTGATGATACATTTAGTTTGGGTTTTGTGGCATATATTTGTGTGGCTTGCAACCCCTTGTATACTTACTGCTAGTGGTCCTAATACAGAAATGCCTGCCAGGAACACTCCTAATATCATCAATTTATAGAGTATTTAAGAATAGTATATAACACCCAAATGTTCATAGAAGCACTATTTACAATAGCCAAGATATGGAAACAACCTAAGTGCCCATCAACAGCTGATTGGATAAAGCAGATGCAGTATATGTACACACACACACACACACACACACACACACACACACACACACACACACACACAATGGAATACTACTCAGCCACAAAAAAGAATGAAATTTCGCCTTTTGCTGCAACATGGATGGACTCAGAGGGCATTATACAAAGTGAAATAAGTCAGAGACAGAAAGATAAATACTGTATAATATCACTTATATGTAGAATCTAAAAAATACAACAAACTAGTGAATATGGCAAAGAAGCAGACTCACAGATATAGAGAACAAGCTAGTGGTTACCAGTGGGGAGAGGAAAAGGGGACGGTCTGTATAGTGGTACAGGATTAAGAGGTACAAACTATTAGGTATAAAATAAGCCACAAGGATATACTGTACAACATAGGGAATATAGCCAGTATTTTAAAATAACTATCAATAGAAAATAACTTTTAAAAATTGTATTAAAATTTTTAATTAAAAAAAAAGAATAGTATGTAAGAAAACCTTAATAGAGATGTTCCCAAATTTGACGAAATTTGGAGCCACCTGTGTGACCTTGGGCAAGTGAGTTAACTTCTCTGCCTCCATTTCCTCATCCATAAAATGATTATAGAGTCTACTCCATGAATTAAGTAGTTAATTCATATGAAGCACTTTGAACAGGGGCCTGACCTCAGGAAACACTACTGCTATGATTATTATCATGTTGAAATTGGAAGGGTTTTGTCTGCTTCCCCTTTGGAGCCCCGGAGTTCTTGAGCCTGCTCTTAACGTTCTCCAGCGAGTGTCTCCTAGTCACCATTAAAAACCCAGTGTTTGTTGCCAAAATATCCCTGATCTGCAACATAGTGTATCACAGGGTTATATGAAAGAGTTCAAGAACATTCTTACAGCTATACATTTCACGAAGCTGCAGAAAATCAAGCAATCCAAACAAATAGGTACACACCCCTCAATCTCACCATAAGCACCTCTCAAGACAATTCGACACAGCTGGATAAATCATTGGGGTTGATTATCAGGCAGATCGGTTTGCGTATCCTGTGTACGAGGTGATAATGAGCATGGATATTTTCACTGTACATAAGACAATCACCACGTGGTTAAGTCTTCTATCCTTAATACAGGGGACACATCAGGCTTTTCCCTTAATTCCTGACACTCACTCCACTAAATTCAACTTTTCACTGTTAGAAAATATAGATCTCTGTGTAATGAAATACCAGGAAACATGGTCACAAAAATGACAAGAAATATGGCAGACTCCTCTTCCAAGTCTTCTTGGAGAGACTTGAGGGTCTACACGCATTCACAGGAGAAATGCTGGAACAGCTGTTTCTCTTTACAGGTGTAACTAGCGGCTTAGGAGCCATCTATGATTGTGGAGTGGAAAGAAAGAAAAGGACTTGGGAAACGTTTGGGAGGGGGAATCAATAAGACATTCCAGCGACTGGATGAGGGATGAGGTTCACGACCAGGAAGAGACCCCGTTAGAAATTCCACGCTGTGACTCCTACTTGGCCGCTTGGAGCCCTGAGTTTCTTTCCAACCCAGAAAGGTAATAAAGCCTCCTCTACCTACCCCACAGAGCGGTGGAAAACCCTACTGAGGCACGTGTGTCTTTTTCATCCATTGTTATGTCAGTTACGATGCCGGGTCCATCCCATGGTGGGAATGAGAGAGTCGTGTGTAAGGAGCACGTTGTCCGGCCACACCATCCGAGGGTGGGAGTGTGGTCTGAGGTCAGGGCGGAGAGAAGACACCCCCTCCACACAGAGAGGAACCCACGGCCCAGCTGGACCGCCCCACAGTCACCTGCAGAGGAGCCGGCTAAACGGCATCTAAGGAAACAGTTTACCTGCCTCCAGGATCTGGCCCACACAGAATTAGCTAATGAGACTCTTCCTATAGGCCTTTCTCAGGCCAAATTCCCAGGCACTGCTGGCCGTCCCGGTGCCAGAGATCTATTAGAGTCCCCATTGGAGGAACATATGTCTTCTGTGGCATTTCTTTTATTTTGCACATACAGACCAGCATGGCCTCCACTGCTGTTTGACTGGATTGCTGTACGGATGGGTTTTCTCCTAGATGACAGCTAGGGGAGAAAAGGTGTTCAAAAAGCTCCATGAACTATCATACCTAAAAATATATCTCCAGGAAGAATCCAGTGCTTAATAAATTTAATTCAGCCAGTGTTTAGTGAAAGCCTCCAAAACATTTCCCAAATCCTTTTCTTTCTTTCCACTCCACAATCATAGATGGCTCCTAAGCCGCTAGTTACACCTGTAAAGAGAAACAGCTGTTCCAGCATTTCTCCTGTGAATGCGTGTAGACCCTCAAGTCTCTCCAAGAAGACTTGGAAGAGGAGTCTGCCATATTTCTTGTCATTTTTGTGACCATGTTTCCTGGTATTTCATTACATGGAGATCTATATTTTCTAACAGTGAAAAGCTGATTTTGGTGGTGTGAATGTCAGGAATTAAGGGGAAAGCCTGATGTGTCCTCTGTATTAAGAGTAGAAGACTTACCTACTCACGTGGTGACTGCACAGGGTGCTGTGTGTGCTCCAAGGAAGTGGCCTACGATGAACGAACTGTGGACATTTTAACCCATTCTCCTCCATGTCAGTTGGTTGGCTCCGTAACAACACCCAAGCTATGCATTTGAAACGCTGGGCTGGCCCATGATGCAACCTGGGATACATGTATGGAAATATTTTTTTTCCAATATAGGATTTTTCCATTGTCTTTTTTTTTTTTTTTAAGATCTTGTGATCCCCTGATAGCTACCAAAATAACCAGTGGCTGCAACATCTGGGAGACCAAACAGACACAGGAAAAATACAGCAGAGGGGGAAGAGCCATGAAAACAGGAAACATGGAGAGGAGAGTAAAAAGATGTCAAAACAAAGGCGGCCGGGGTGGGCAGCCAGGGAGGAGGCCAGGAGTTCATCTGTCGCTGCGAGTTCCTCTGGAGCCTTCAGAGAATTGCAGGGTGACGTAGTCCCTGCCACACAGACGGACCACAGCCTTTTCACTTCTGTTTTACACAAAAGACACGGCCTCCTTCAAAGCCAAGTAATAGCAGCCCCGCCACCTTCCTTACCCAGGTGCTACCCCGGGTGGTGGGTCCCCCAGGCCCCAGACACTGAGACACGGAGTGGCAGCAGCGCGGTAGGGACTCGGGCACAGGGGCCTCTTTGCACAGGCCCTCCGCCTGCCCTCGTTTGTCTCCTTCACCCCATATCCTGCACTGGCACTGGGCCGGGCCCATGATACATAGTTGCTCAATTCACAGTTGACCAGAATGTACCAGAAATGGCTTTGACCCCACCCGGCAACACTCCTACCACATGGTTCTCATCTCCTGGTCTGTGTTTTCAGTTCCAACTAGAGCAAAGCACCTTCCACAGCTGGGAGGGGTAGCACCCTCCGCCCGGAGTAGGCATCCAATGGACAAGTTGAACCTTACAAGTTGGATGGGGACCTAGAATTCATCAAGTCCAGCCTTCTTCTTAGGCATGACTCCTCAGTACATCATGATAACAGGGACACTTGCGCTCACAGGTCTCCTGTGTCAGGACATTAGCACCCAGAGAGGGACACTTGTTCATCTTTTACCACGGACAAAGCAATGGCTAAATAAATCATTTCTCTCGTTATTTTTTCTTTAAGTGACAATAACCACCATCACCACCTCTTCTCTGTTCCTTCTTCCATGTGCCAAGAAAAAATGTCGCCTGCTGATTCTACTTTCCAGCAGTTTCCCTCGTGAACTCTCAGCAGAGATCTGATCACCTCTTGCTTTAGCAATTACTTCTTCTTCTGAAAGTAGCTGCGAATGCCATAAAAGTTCTCGTCTCAGGAGAAAATGAAAACATTTAAACCCAACAGCTGGGAGGAGGGTATAATTCAGAGGCAGAGCACGTGCTTAGCATGCATGAGGTCCTGGGTTCAGTCCCCAGTACCTTCAATCAATCAATCAATCAATCAATCAATCTAATCCCCCCCCCAAAATAAAAATAAACCCAACACCTGGCCACAAACCACAGAGTGCTCACTGTTCACCTTCTCAAGAAAAGGAGGGTCATGAACAGGAAAGTAGGTAGACAACACCCTGTTCCCATGACATCATGGAAATGTCTTTCTCCGCTCTCCAAACTGGCTACCACCCTGTACCAGTGAAATGAGATGGGGCTCAAAGTGAAATGAGATGGGTGGGGCTCAGGGTGGTTCTCTCTTCTTCCAAAAGTCATACCAACTAGGTCTTAACACCACCAAGTTCCCACAAAGGTGGGCCATCAGTCACCAGGATCAACTAGCCTGTAACAGCCCCGACTGCACATGGACCAGGTGCCAGGCAGAAAGAGCTGCTCTCTCTGGGAGCTTCCAGGCGAAGCCAGGCAGCCAGCCCCCTACCACATTGCACTATCAGTTAACTGTTTACATGTCTCTCTTGTCTATTGGACTCCAACAGGATGGTGATTTAATTATCTGATTCCCCAGCAATAAAGGCATATTAACCTGAAACATGAACAGAGAGGCCAGTTGGCTATGGCATTTCCAGATAGTGTCAGTGAACTGACTTGGTGGTTAGGGGGAATGGGGCATTTTGAGACTAAAATCCCAAATCCAGAGCAGACATGACGGGAGGGGAGTGAGCCTAGGTTTCTCCTACGTCCCATGGGAATCTTTCTCTTCGGTCTGTTTAAAGTTAAAGCAATGGCTAAAGGAGCCAGGGTGGACACAATGCCCAGTGTGAATGGGTTTCCTTCTCTCCGGCGCCCCCACGGGAGGCCCTCAGACAGGCTGGTGGAGAGGTCTGTGCCGGGAGCTTTTCCACACAAAGCGACCTCCCTCTTGAACCCTTCTCTCTTCAGGTCCCTTTGAGAGGGTGCCAAGGTTTCTCTGGCTGGCACGGCCAGCGGCTCCTTCCTCAGACACAGTCTGTGAAAGGCAAGGCAGGAGGAGCTTTTGTCGCCTGGGTGACTGGGAGGGGCCGGGGGGTCCAACGGTGAGACCCCAATAGAGGAAGGACCTCAGACAGCTGTCTGCCAAGGCACAGAAGAATGTCTTTCTCACTTTATGAGAAAGAAAACAAACAAACAAACAAAAAGATCTAAGGAAAAGGGAAAGAAAGGTAACCATGGAGCTTTTTCCAAGGAGCCTAAGACAGCTATCTCCGCCAGCCGGAGAGTGGGAAAATTCAGCTTTGTTCTGATAAAGGGATACGGGCCTTATTTGGACCAGGAAAAAAAAAAAAAAAAAAAAACACCCACTGAATAATCAGATGCCTCTGGATGGGCTACAGAAGGCTCTATCTGGTGGTGTCCATTCTTCCTGCTGGCTTCCTACAGAGATGAGAGCCTTCCCCAAGAAGACTGCGATTCTTCGAAAGTCGAGTTCTTGGCATGGAGCTGGGGCCCTTGCGATAAGGGATTAGGTGGTCTGGGGCCCACTCTGGCCTCCTTCCTGCCAACGCCGCATAAAATGTAAATGCTCAGAGCTGAGCTGCTCCCTCGGGACCTGCCTCCCACTCCACTCCCCACTCCCAGTAAATCTGTGACCCCCCCATGGGTCGCCTGAAGTTGGAAGTGAGGTCAAGGTTACTGGGAGATGCCTCACTGAACTTCTGGGGAGAAAGGAATCATTCCATCTATACGGCGGAAAAAGAAAAACAAGCCCAAGTATGAATTTCATTTCTGTTTCTATCTTTATTTTGCTTTATTTTAGCCCACGTAGTGCTCTCAACCTGAAGAAAAGGACTTCTCTTTCAGGTCCTCGCAAAAAGCTTCAACCAACACCCAGCGCTGGTAGGGGGCTCAGGGTTAGGAGATGGAACTCTTAGCGACTGGAATGTCTGTCTATATAATAGGAATTTTTAAAGGGCGTGATCAAACCAGAGGAGGAAATGCCTTTCCCCGTGACTCTCTTGGCTTATTCAACTCCTGGAAAAAAGCTGTTAGCCTGTGTCCACTTGTTTAACAGAGATCGACCTGGCGTTTCGCTCAGCCTTTCAGCCATGTGGGGTCCATTCGGAGTGTCTGATTTTGCAGTGTCAAGACCAGAGGAGCCTTCTCCCTCCTTGTCTAGGATCTTTCCCTTCTCATCTCCCCTCCTCTCCCATCGCCACCTTCTTCCTCCCAGCAGTCCTCCCACACCCAGAGGTCTGCAGAGACCAGTGATTACCAGCTCGCCCTGAGTGGGTACAACATGGACCATGAATTCAGAAAAAAAAATACCTTTCCTTTCCAAGAAGTCACTATTTCACTTGCCCATCAAATAAGCACCAGGATGAAAAAAAAAAAATAGGGAATCTGGCAAAATGTCTTTGCAACCAAAGGAGATCAGTGGCCCACGTTTTCGCCTCCAGCAAATTCTGTGGTGGTATCACAGTTCAGGAAAATAATTTGAGTAACCTCTTAGGGTTGATGGTTAATGTGATTTGACCCCTAGGCAGCATTTGTTTTCAGAAATCATTTGTGTAAATAACACATAGGTCTTGCATTCCTTCTGAAGGTGTAGACACTGGGGACATGGGACAAAAACAGATAATATTGCCCATACAAAACCCACCCTCTGTTACAGACAATGGATAATATACATGTAATAAAGTTCAGTAAATAAGTAAATAGCATTTATACAAATAAATTTCAGACAGTAGTACAAACTATAAAGCAAATAAAAACATAGCAACAAGATAGAGATGGGGGTGGCAGGGTGACCACTAGTTGACCTTTGGAGGGCAGAGCCAGCCTCTTTCAGGAGGAGGGACTGATGCTGAGAGCTGCAAGATGAGATGACCCAGGCTTGGAAAGATCTGGAAGCAGAGATTGTCAGGCAGCAGGGCAGCAAGTGCAAAGGCAGGTTGGGGAAGAAATGTCAGAACAAACCTGCATAAATCAGTCTAGCCAATTACTTTTTCAACAGTATCAGAAAAGTCCGCTTGCTTTCTGAATTCTTTTTTTTTTCCAAATGGAAATCAATCATAATGCCTTTTTTCCCCATTTCTTCCCTGCCAGAGCCTTTTGTCTTATATCAGGCCCTTCCCCTAACACCCTCCCCACCACATACACACCCGGGGACACACAACTACCAGTGATGCAGGGACTGAGAAAATGAAATTCCTTCTTCAAAACCTGAAGACCACCCGCAAGTCAGGCACGTGACCAGGAGCCCAAGCGGAACTCCCTCCCGAGAAGAGGCCCGGGGCTGGAGACACAAGCCAGGGGGTCGGAGAAGAGGGAGGAAGCATTTACGAGACTGTTCCACAGTTTTGTTTCCTCTCACTTGGTTCTCTATGAGCAGCACTGGTTAATAGTGTGCCTTTCTTAGTTTTTTGTTTTTTTTTTTAAAGCAGATTAATAAGAGTTGGTCTGAGGCAAGAAATGTGTCCCAGTGGTTGGAAAATGGACTGACTTCTTTCTTTCTCTCTTCACCATATCTGAGCATCATCCCCCTCCTCCTTGGGCTCCTGTCCCTGCACCACAGGCCTATGCATCTTTCCGTTTCCTGCATTTCGTGCGAAGGAGCATTCAGGAGGCGGAGAACAAGGGTTTTATTCAACTTGATCATCTCCTCAAAAAAAAAAAAAAAGAAAAAGAAAAGAAAGAAAAAGAAAAAAGATGAAGAACAAAAGTTGGGAGAGGCCAGACTAAATGGATATGATCTGAATGCATATTTGTGTTACAACTAATACAACCAGCATCAGAGAGGGACCAAGATCAAATAAATGGTAAAACCTGACAAAGAGAAGAATAGATGGTATGTGGAGCCATCTGTTTTGGAGGACACCCAAATCTGTCTGAATCTGTGAGGCCAAACTACCAGCTATTCTAAGACGCCCCATTCCAAGAGTGGCCTAATGCGTATCTACACAATCAGTTTCTCTCACCATCACTTTGGCTGCAACTTTTTTGTGCAATTAAGTAATTTATTCCTTTCTTCAGCCTCCTGATTCTAATGAATCCGAGCCACAAACAAGCCTCAGTTGCTCCTATTCAAGGAGTCTGATTGCATCTGGCAGTGATTGCTGAAAATCCTGAAGAGGAAACAGGGAAGGGAAGCATATTGTTTGGGGGGGTAATAGGTGAAGACCTGCCTCTCTTGACCTATAATACATTAGTGTCAGTGAACATTTGGCAGCCTTCAGATGATTAGCAATGAAGATGAATCAAGCAAAAAAGAGGTAGAAATCTGCCTCATCTGAATCACCAGAACCGCATACATTTGCATGCTGATTAGCTGTTCTTTTGTCTGTGTTCCTAATTATTATGACACATTATGTCTTCATCAGGCAAGATTCTGATCTGTCTTGTTCAAAATGCATGTAGAAAAAAGTGCTGTTTATTGACTCAACATGTAACTTTTATTTTTATGTTTGCTTTAATTAAATACATATTTGATTGCCTTTGACTGCTGTCCTTTTTTTTTTTTTTTTTTTTTTTTTTGCTCTTATTTATTTCCTCTTGTTGACAAACACACAGGTAACCTTCCTTTATCATTCTCAGATCATTTGGTGCTCACGGTCTCTTCCGCCTCTGCCGCCCTCTCTCCCTCTCTCAGGTGCTCACTTTCATTTTCTTGAAGAGGCCAAACAAACAAGGAAAGAAAACAAAACAGCATCCCTAGTAACACAGCAGGGGGGGGCTGGGGGCGGGGGGCACACAGGCGATGCCCAGAGGAGGGGGCGGGGGAAGGGCTCCAGCCTTAACGAGAGCAAATAAATGTTCTTGACTCTGGAGAAAGGCTATCCAGAGGACCAGGGAGCAAAAGGGGGTTAGAAATAACATGATCCTGTGAAAGAAAGAGACCCTCTGTCATTTCCAGTTGTGCTCACACGTTGTTGATTATAAGGGTTTGTGAACAGGGTGTGAAAGTGCCTGTCCAGCGGGTCAAGCCCCCATTTTTCCCATATGGCCAAGAACTCTGATGTTATACTCAGGAAAGGACAGAAAACCATTTTCCCAATGGGTTCTCCTTAGACCCACTCACTGCCCACCGCCTTTTTCCTAGTAGAAGTAGCGAGGGAAACTGCATCTATCTGTGCCAGACCCCACAGGCCATCCCACAAAGCAGCCAGGAAACCAAGTCCCCAGGTGCAAGGGCACTAGACAGAGAACTCTGGAACGAAGGGCCTCCAGCCCCCCCCTAAAAAGATGCAAAATGTACGAGCAGGTACCCTACTGCCTGCTGGGGGTATTCCCTTCAAACAACAGGAGATTCTCTCAGTAGGGGATGGGGAGAAGTGTGGACAGAAAGGAAAAGGTATCTGTTTCCCTTTGGTTACAGCCACCCCGAGCCCTGATGTCCTTATCACCCTCCACCCAGGGATATGCTAAACAGCTGTAGTTAGCACCAAGCTATTTGGCGAGTCCAATCAAGACACTTAGAAAGCAAAAGAGCATCACAGAGGAAGAGCCGGATGCAGGAGTAATTGAGTGCGCTGAGGGTCCGTGGATGCTCAGAAAGAAAGCGGGGCCCAACCAAATGCAAATGGCTCCTCACTGAAGAGGCATAATGCCCACCGCTCTTCCCTGCTAATGGGCAATGATTGGCTGGAAATGTAATCAACAGCTCTGCCCCCAACATCTATCCCTAGTGAGGGATGATGGAAATCCATATTCATGAGAAAGCAAACCAGCAATGTTTACTGGGTGCAGAAAGGGGGCCGGGCTGGCCTGGGTGAGACGGAGGTCCTTGGAGAGGGATAATGAGGCTAGGAGCATGGGGCCCCCGCCTCACCCCAACCCTCCCCTCACATATCTGCCTCCCCAGTGTGTACACAAGTCTGCTGAGCCTGGGACCACAGAGAACACCCAATGTGGCAAATCCGTAATTCACCCAAGCACAATTTCCCCCATGACAGTGGCCTCCAGATGTCCATCTGGGTGCCACCACCTCACGACATCTCATGTAAAAGCACCCACACCGTTCCCTGCCAACCCACCCTCCAAGTGCGGCATATCTGTTCCATACGTGGGAACAGACATGGAGCAAAGGATGACAAAGGTACAGGCATAACCCAAACATCTGGCTGGAAACCTATTTTGGGCTCCCTCCGCCACACGCTGGGTTATCTAAGGTCTCTACCAGCCAGTTTGGGCTGCCATAACAGAATACCACAAACCGGGTGGCCCAAACAACAAACACTTATTTTCTCATACGTCTGGAGGCTGGAAGGCCAAGATCCGAGGCCTCTCTCGCTGGCTTGTGAACAGCCTCCTTCTGGTCTTTCCTCTGTGTGCACACTCCTGCTGTCTCTAATCTCCTCTTCTTACAAGGACACCAGTCATACCAGATCGGGGCCCACTCTAATGACCTCATTTTAACTTTTCCTCTTTAAAGGCACTGTCTCCAAGGACAGTCATATTCTGAAGTACCAGAGGTTAGGGTTTCAACATGTGAATTTTGAGAGAACACAGTTCAGCCCATAACAGTGTTTTGCCAAAGTTTATGTCCATGAGAACCAAAGAAGGTGACCTCAATTGGAAATATGGTCTTTGCAGATGTAATTAGTTAAGATGAGGTGTTACTGGATTAGAGTGGGGCCCTAAACTCAATGACTGTTGTTCTCAAAAGAAGAGGAGACTAACGTATATGTCCACTGACAATTGACTATATAAAGAAGTTGTGGTATATTTATACAGTGGAATACTACTCTGCCATAAAAATAATAAAATAATGCCATTTGCAGCAACATGGATGGACCTAGAGATCATTATTCTAAGTGAAGTGAGCCAGACAGAGAAAGAAAAATACCACATGATACCACTCATATGTGGAATCTAAAAAAAAAAAAAAAAAGGATATTATGAACTCTTCTACAGAATAAAAACAGACTCACAGACTTAGTAAACAATCTTATGCTTACCGGGGAAAGGGGGTGGGAAGGAATAAATTTGGGAGTTTGAGATTTACAAATGTTAGCCACTATATATAAAAATAGATTTTAAAAAAGTTTCTTAATAACCTTTAATGGAAAAAATATATGAAAACGAATATATGTATGTATATGCATGACTGGGACATTGTGCTGCACACCAGAAATTGACACATTATAATTGACAGTACTTCAATTGAAAAAAAAAAAAGGAGACATATAAATACAGGGAGAAAGCCAAGTGATGACAGAGGCAGAGATTGGGGTGATGCGGCTGCAGGCCACAGAAGCCAAGGGTTGCCAGTAACCACCGAAGTTAGGAGAGGCAAGGAAGGGTCCTTCAGGGGTAGAAAGCCTGCTGACACCTTGTCCGGACTCCAGCCTCCTCATCACAAGAGAATAAGTCTGTGCTGTTTTAAGCCACCTAGTTTGTGGTCATTTGTTATAGCAGCCCCAGGAAACTAATACAAGCAAGATGACCAAAGGCCACAGAGAATCCCCAAATCTCAGTGTAGAATTGGATTATCGTTTGAGCTGACCACTTGCTCATCACAAGGTGACCACAACACAAACAGGTCTGCACTTCTCTTCCCTCTTCTGCCTCCCAAACTTCCCTCTGGTGATGGAACCAAAGACAAGGTTTGAGAGGACCACAAGTGAGACAAGGGATCCTAGACGTCTGGTCACTGGCTCTCTGAAATCAGAGTCCAAAGAAATACAGGGAGGTAATCGTGTTCGATCAAGTCTGAAGTCCAAACTACCAACGACCCAAACAGACTTTTGTTTCTCTGCTGCGGTTTAGAGACCGGTATCAATCCACAATGGCCCTCAGTGAGATGAGAAAAATAAAGACAAAGCATTGAGTTTTTATAAAGCTAAGTATGTTTAATTCAGTGCATTCCACCTTTTTTTTTTTTGAGAGTATGTCCTTTTCATATCTTAGATGTCGTACCTACTATGAAATGATGGCAATAAAAAGTTTTCTAATGTTCATTCTTAGCAAAATTAGAAGCTGGCAATTCTCTGACTGAGTCCCAATTAAAAAATAAAAATCCACAACCTGTTACTTCTTTCCAAGAAGTCTCTCCACATTCCTCCCTCCTTTGGTATGTATAAATCTTGCATTTCATTTTTTACTTACTTATATTTAGTGCTATAGTTATTCCCTGATTCCTTGCAAATAGATTCTTACCACCCAAGGATAAGGATCACGACTCTTACCTCTTTATTTCTACTTTTACATAACACAGAGCAGTACACTCAACAGATGCCCAGGAAATGCTGACTAAGTGAATAGAAGAATAAACTGATAAAATTGGTTTAAAAAAAAACAAACGACCATCTAAGATGTTTTCAATGGACCCAGGACAAAGTAGTCATGTATAAATGGATAATAGGGACTTGATAGCTTCTGAAGTCCCTCCCGACATATCTGTCTGTGGTTCCTGTCTCTAAGCAAACTATTGGAATGAGAAATAGACCCCAAATCAGCTGAAATGATAATAAAGGGGATACTCATGCCACAGGCCCAGAGAATTATAGAAGCTTCCACGCTGAGATTGGCCCAAATTATGAGGCAGCTTACTACATCACCAAGAAGGATCCAACTGCTTCTCAGCACTTTTACCCAAACCACCTTCATCCTTCACATTAATGCATTAACCTCTAAAGCAATTAGAATAATGAACACATCCTAATTCCCAAAACTTGTGAATATGTTTGTTACCTTACATGGCAAAAAGGACTTTGCAGATGTGATTAAGGATCTTGAGGCAGGGAGGGTATCCTGGATTATGCAAAGGGATCCAAAATAATCACCAGGGTCCTTATACGGGAAAGAGGAGTGTCAGAGTCAGAGAAGGAAACATGACAACGGAAGCAGATGTCAGAGAGAGAGAGAGATTTGAAGATGCTGTGCTGCTGGCTTTGAAGATGGAGGAAGAAGCCACGGGCCAAGGAATGCAGGTGGTCTTTAGAAGCTGGAAAAGTCAAGATTTTCCTCTCTAGCTGCCAGAAGGAATGCAGCCCTGCTGATACCTTGATTTTTAGGATTCTGACCTCCCTTACTGTAAAATAATAAATTTGTGTTATTTTAAGCCACAAAATGTATGGTAATTTGTTACAGCAGCAATAAGAAACAAAAACACCCTCCTTACTGGCCTCCCTGCTTCTGCCTTTGTCCTTCTGTGGACTATATATAAACACAAAGGCAAGAGCAATCCCTTTAAAACCTAAGTTACGCTCAATATTGTCCTGCGGTTCCCTATCTCAGAGTAAATACAAGGTTCTTAAAATCTCCTTCAAGGTCTTACCTGGCCTAGCCATCCAAACTTCTGAGGCTTCCTCCCTGGCTGTATCCTCACTCTCATTCCCCTGTGGCCTGACTGGTCTCCTTAGGGCTCCAGACGTCCTCCTGTCTCAGAGTCTTCACATTTGCTCCGCCCTCTGTTTAGAAGGCTCCTTCCCAGACATCCAAGAGCTAGATTCCAACCTCCTTCACACCTTTGCTCCAATGGCACCTTCTCAGAGAGGCCTTCCTTGAGGGCCCTATTGAAAGCTGAGACCTCAAAACTGAAACCCCTTCCCCTCCCAGTCTTCCCTGCCTACCTGGTGTTCCCAAAGGCACTCAAACACCCTGACGCCACTGGAGCCGAGAAGACAGTGCAACCAATACCGACAACAACAATCACGCTCGTCGCAGCTAAGTCCCTGGGTGCTCACTCAGCCAGGCACTGTGGACAGCGCTGCGCATGTATTACCTCAGGTAAGCAAATCACAGTAGCTCTTCACGCAGGGTCCTCACGGGAGCTCAAGGAGTCCAACAAAATTCAGTTCAAAATATAGGATGGGAATTGCTGATTTCTGATTAAGGTCCCAGCTGGTTCCGGACAAAAGAAGGAAACTGTTCACTAGGCAAAACTGATGTCATCACAAGAATATTGATAAAATGGAGTCTGAGCCAATAACCCTCCAGCTCCAGAAAGTATCTGAACCATAATAGGTATGTGGTTGGAATCTGCTCATTTGGGTTGGTTTGTTTGTCTTTAACAATGACAACAACAAAAAAACTAATGTCACTTGTCAATATGGAAAGAGAATGTATAAGTTCAGAAATGTGGAAAGACTCAGAGAAATATGAGGCTTCGTCTCAACAACCCACACTCATCAAAAGCCTCCGAAGCACATCACACCCACCTTCTCGTGTCAGAGGCTCCAATGGCAGCGGGTGGGCAGCTAAGGGTATAGATGAGAAGCAGACCAGAGGGGAGATGGGACGGGGGTTCTGCTCCCCAAAGATTCACAGACCTGGAGTGTGACCAGCGCAGCCCACGTGAGTCTCTGGTCATATTTGGCGGTTGGGGAGGTGTTGTGCCATGGGGGTCTCTCCTTTCTGACTCTGCCCCCGTGGGTCTCATCTGGGAAAGTACCTTCTGGAGCAACAGAACCTCATCTACAACGAACTCCACTCCGATCACCGGCTTCAGCATCCCTGAGGGGGAAGAGAAAGGAATCCTCCTTTGAGGCCACGTTAAGGGTGGGGATTTTCCTTTGTTTGCAATTGTAATCTCAGTAGTCACTCTAGTCAATAAACAAACAAGTGAAAAGACTCAGCGAGGTGTAAAAATAGATTTGCACAGGGCAGACAACTGCGCATTCCATTTATTTACCTCTTCTAACAAACCGATACCTGGGGTGACATTTATTAATAAACGGCATTACCAGGTGCCTGCTATGTGGCTCACAGAAATTAATTACCCAGCCCATGGTAAAACCATAACAAGCCCGCAGTGCTGTAACATTTGTGCTAATTGAAAATGAGATAAGTGCTGTGGGTGCAATTTGCATTCAATGCAGTGTATTAATTATCTTCGGTTCTCTTCATGATAAATATACCTGACTGAATCGCTCTCCTAATTTACCGGGTAATAGAGTCGTAAGTGGATTCCCTTAGGTAACCAAGGCAAGGCGCTGGCTTGGGGGCAAGATGGAGGACCTCCACTTTCCCAGCTGCTTCCCCAAGCCTAGCTCTTCTACGTCACTGCCTTGCATCACTCCGTGGAGTACAGTGAGGCCAACCTGTTATGCTCACCAAGGCTCCCAGCCTCAAGCCCTAACCCTTCCCTCCTCTTCCCAGATAGGCCAACTATTCTAGAAGCTCGAGGAGCGCTCAAATACACGAAGTTAGAGGGGATATATTTCAATCCGTTTAACGACTCTTTGAACACTGAATATTATCTCTGCAAGGAAGGCTTTTGCTATTCATTGCCTTCATATTAATTCAGGATTTAATTGCAGTTGGTTCTAAATGGACACAAATTGAAACTTGTGCTCCGAAAGCAATCAGGAAAATAGAGATTTAAAGAGACTGGGCAGTTGCGGCAGATTAATGCTTGGGGATGATGGTTTGGAGACAGGGCTCAAATAACAAACTCAAGATGAGATGTTCAGCAAAGCTGCCTAGTACCACCCGACGAGGAAGGCCTGCCTTTCAAGATGGAAAAAGTGAGAAGACGTGTTTGGTTATCATGAACTAGAGCTCCCTGACCTTCCAGCACTGGCACACCTGTAAAGCCATCACCATGCCTTCCAACTCAGCGAGGTACTCCTCTTGCCTTCATGCACTGAGCCGCAAATAATGAGGGCAAGGTGATTATTAGTAATAATAATGACAATAATAATAATAGCAGTTACCATGAAATGCAAGCTTACCATGTATCAGGCACCAAGCTAAGGATTTAACTTACATCACCTAAATTAATACTCTTTTAGAAGCCTTCCTTGCTTACCCTGTCTAAAGAACCCCCTTTCACCGTCTCCCCACCCTCCCCCAGCCATACATACGCAGTAACTCTCCAGGACAGTGACAGGGCCTCCATTCCAGTCTGTAATCACCTTGCTCAGTCATCCACCTGCCCTCTCCCTAATCAGCATACAAGCTCCTGAGGGTAAAGCCCTAGCCTGTCTTCTTCACCCTTACCATGTCACCAGTACAGAGTAGGATATTCAACAAATATTTGTGGAATGAATGCAAACTTACAGTAATCTCCTAAAGTGAGCAGACCGAAACTCAATATATGACCCCAGTCCTAGCAATGCATAAAACAAGTTCTCAAATTAACAAGTTTATAGGGTGCCCTGCCCTACACATAGCACTCAGAGGCTAGGGATCCTGTGTGTTAAGGCCCAGTGGCACATGGAATGCCTACCATGAAATCCTATCTACTCACTAAAGGGGAGACTCCGACCTGATTCTAGGCTTCTTCATAGTCCTCAGGAAGAGGAAAGTACAGTTCTAAGTACCTATAACACAAAACCAAACAAAAGCCCAAGGAAAGCACAGCTATTTCTGACACTCGCACTAGAGAACAATTTCTTTCGAGGACAGAGAAGACATTGTTCAACGTCCAGTCATCCTCATGCGGTAAGGAGGCTGCTGTCGGCCCACACATACTTCTGTGTGAGTGAGAACAGGACACGCTTCTCCAGGCCAGAGTGGCCATGAGGGCACAAAGCTCAGCGAGAGGAGCCCGGCTGGGTTTCAGCCCTCATTTGCCCCCTTAGGTGGGGACCCTTGTACAAAATACAGCAGTTCCCACGTGCGGCCCTGCTGAGGACCTGCAGGTGACTGCCTCCTTCTAAAGTGCATTCTGGTAAAATCATCCCCACGGAGGCCCTTGGGATGCAGTCCTGGTCCCCTGGTAGATGTTGCCACCACATCTAGGGCAAATCTGCTAGGTTACACCTCAGTATGGAAAGTGATGGCTACTGCCAGGTTTCTCCTAGGACAGGGGTGACAGATTTAATTAAAGCTAAATAAGCATACTATCCATTCCAGTAAAAGAAAAAGAATGAAAGAAAAAAAAAAGGGAGAGAGAGAGAGGAAAAAAGGAAGGAAGGAAGGAAGGGAGGGAGGGAGGAAGGGAGAAAAACTGAACTCTTAATATTTCATGTCCTTCCTGTTATGGACTAAATGTTTATGTTCCCCCAAAATTCAGATTTTTGAAGCCCCAAACCCCAGTGTGACTGTATTTGGAGATGGAGCTGTCTTGGAGGTAAGGAAGATTAAATGAGACCCTAAGTGTGGGGCCCTGATCTGATAGGATTAGTGTCCTTGTAAGGAGAGGCAGTGATCTATCTCCCACCATGTGAGGACTGGGCAGGAAGGAAGCTGTCTACAAGCTAAGAGAAGAGGCCTCAGAATGAAACCGACCTTGCCAGCACCTGTGGGACTGCCAGCCTCCAGAGTTGGGAGAAATAAATGTGCATTATTGAAGCCTCCTAATCCATGGTGTTTTGTTCTGGCAGCCTGAGTTGAGACACTGCCCTTAATATCAGTGATGTTTAACCCCCTGGGCAATGGGCGGCTTTGTACAAAAAGAGATTGCCTAGGACGGTACTGAAGACCAGAGCTAGGAAAAGAGAAGAAAGACAAGTAGGTGGGAAGTGATTTGTTCTCTGTTATGTCGTCAGCAATTTCAGTAGTGCCTGGCACATTATAGACACTCAGTAAGTATTTCTTAAATGATGAAAACTGTAAATTACTACAAGGTAGCAGATAGTAGCAGCTACATTTATTGAGTGATGTGCTAAGCTTTTTAGATACATCATACATATATATGCTGGGCATTAAGCTAAACCTTTGCATACCAGGCATAGAGATTTAAGTACGTCATCTAATTTAGTCCCTACCATGACCATTTGAGGTAGGTGTTGTTATTCCCATTTTACAGATAAGAAAACTGAAGCTCACAGAGTAAGTCATCTGCACAAGTTCACATGAGTAGTAAGGAGTGAAGTCGGTTAGGATTTGTAAGCAAGTTTGACTGCAAAGCCCATCTTCTTAATCACTCTATAAATCTGATATGATCACAAAAGTGGTGTGGAAATTAGGTATCTGTAAATTAAATCTTAAATGAAATACACCTGTATTTACTATTCAAAGGGAACTTTCAATGAATTTCAAGTTGTATATTTTAAAAAACAATGTTTTTTATGAAATAGCCCTCTGATGTATCTGTTTGTGATAAATATACCAGCTTTACCTTAATCCAAGACCTGTGGTTCCAAAATCATTTCCATTTGGCTTTGCAATATAGTATGTGACATTTCCACCAGGAGATGTTACCCAGGCTTGTACTGAATTGAATTTGTACCCTGCAAATCACACCAATGGGCAGAGAGGGGAAAGAAACAACCATCGCAAGTTTGCTGAAAAGCCTACCTGATTTAATTTTTTCCCAAAAAATGCATAAAGACCTCACATGGCATTGAAAGGGTCAAAAGGAGGATTTTTGTTGTTGTTGTTGGAAAATTATCATCTTTATGTTCCTTTAAGTATAAGCAGAAAATCAAGTTTTCCCCAGGCAGCTCACCATTCCATCACATCATTTAAAATCATTGAGACGGAAAGCACAGAATAGCAATATGGACTCAATGAATTGATCGATTTTCCTAGTTGAATTACTGGGATCAAATAGTAATTATGCACCGTACATTTTTAAGGTCTCTGCTTGTTCCCATTTCAAATGCGTAACTGCACCATACAGAGGTCAAGTGCGTAGACTGAGCCTGAGGGGGACCCGCAGACATTCTGTCCAACTCTTGACCGGATTTGAGTATCACTCAGATTTTCAAATCGCTCCTACTCTTCGGTGTCCGTTTCATGTTATACAAAAAAAATTACTCAACTAAATGCCACGATAGCCTGCTTATCCCGTTTGGGGCAATTCGTATGGCAGAAACAACACTCCACAGGCCTGTGCTTCCTCAGAGTAGTCTCCATTGCTGTGAACGGGAGAAACGTGGGAGAAAACAAAAACAGTCCCTGTGGTCCAAAAGGTTGGTTAAAATAAGTTTGACTTAAGCAAGTGTCTTTATAGTAAGACTTCCCGGCTCCTTTAATATGCTAACAGGCATCTGAGGTCCCCAGGCCAGGGACTCCTGATACCATGTACCACTAATACGCTTGGCAATGGAACACCTTTTTTTTTTTGGTGGGGGGAGGTAATTAGGTTTATTTACTTAACTTTTCTTTTTTTTTTTTAATGGTGGTACTGAGGTTTGAACCCAGGGCCTCGTGGATGCTAGGCACGTGCTATACCACTGAGCTGAACTATATCCTCCCTCACAATAGGACACTCTTTAATTCAGGACATAAGGATTCCTGTTCCAGAGCCAAGGTTTTGGGAAACACTGCCTCAGGGAGTACATTAAATACTCTAGACTTCAAGAAGGTTACAATTTACTTGAGGGGTGTTATGAGTTGAATCATGTCCCTTAAAAAGAAATGTTGAAGTCCTAACCCCTGTTATCTGCAGATGTAATCTTATTTGGAAATAGAGTCTTTACAAACGTAATCAAGTTAAATTGAGGTGGTTAGGGTGGGCCCCTAATTCAATGTGGCTATTGTCCTTTAAAAAAAAAAAAGGTCATGTAAAGAGACAGAGACACGCAAGGAGAAGACATGTGAAGACAGGGGTAGAGATCGGAGTTATGCTGCTGTAAATCGAGGCAGCCTGGAAGAGGCATGGAAGGATCGTCTTCTAGAGGCTTCAGAGGGATCATGACCCTGCCAACTCCTTAGTTTCAGACTTCTAGTCTCCAAAATAAATGCTTCTTGTCTGAAGCCATGTGGTTAGTGTCACTTTGTTATGGCAGCCTAGGAATCTGAAACAGGAGGATGAGACACAGGAAAGATCAGCTACAAAATGGAGACTAAATAACAACACAACAAGAGGGGAGGATGGAAAGAGGTGGTGTGGACAAGTGACCAAAGAGGCTTACAGATAACGAAAGTGCAGGGCTTGGGGAGAGAAGAGCTCTCTGGTGGCTGGGGTAGTCAGGGAAGGCTTCCAGGAGGAGGTGGGAGAGGTGGGGAAGAGTAAACACAGGTCTCCTGGATTACTGGGGGAGCTAACACACACACACACACACACACACACACACACACACACACACACACACACACACACACACACACACCCCTACCCCTTGATGGAGTCCCTAGACTAGATTGATACCCACTTTCTGAGAGATTTCTACCCTGGGCAGCTCAGCAGTCATCTCTCTGCCTTGAAGGCATCATGTAAAACCCAGTAATCTCTCACAGACTTCCTAAATGAGTTTTAGAAAATACATGCATTTCCCATTTTTGTGAGCTTTGGATTTCTAGGTCAGCTTGCAGATCATGAAAAGGACAGCTAAATAAGAACAGCGAAAACAATTAATAAGTCTAAATCAAACCAGTTACACCACCAACCTGTTTCAATAGGGAGAGCCAGAGTAGGAAAAACCTCTCCGAAAATTTGGAGTAAAAGTCTCCGTTGAATGAAACAGCAGTGAAGGTTTGCCTGGGGGAAGGGAAAGAAATCACGAGAACCTCAACTTCTAGCATGAAATGCATCTGTTAAATAGACCTACTAATGGTGTTATCGTAGCTAAAAACAGCGACTTGAAAATGTTGTGTACATTATTACCATCATTATCCACCAACTGTAAGAATGCTATGTTAAAACTAACTCAAAACACCTCGAGAAAGGTAATTGCTACTAATGGATCTGAAGTGTGCAAAATTGGACGTCATTACCCTGTCCTCACGTTGTGGGGCTGGGGAGGCTGCTTGAGATGGCGGTTAGTGGGCTCACACGTGTTTCAATCAGGACGGAGGTTTGAGGAGGGGTCGGGCTCGCTTTCATCCTCCAGCGCAGGGAGCCTCCACGCCGCGATGTTACAGGCAAGCGCTGCCGGGGCAGAGCCAGGGGCAGGGGATGGGGTTTTTAGCACCATTCTCCAAACTCTCCCAAGCTGATTCTGTTGTCGGGGAGGGGACTGGAGATGCGACAGACTCTTCCTGTGCTGAAAATCTTCCAGGTGCCAATTTGTCAGATCAATTGCCACCAAATGAGTTAAGTATTGCTGAGCCTGAAATTTAGTGGAGTAACCCAGGGTCAACGGTTAGAAAAGCCAAATGGTCACCTTGAGTCATCTTCTGGTCCCAGACATCAATGCCCCCGAAAGGAGAGCAACCCAGCCGTTCCAGGCAAGGTAGCTGTTCACCTGCGCTGGGGTGTGAGTCACTGCCCTGCCTCTGGTGTGTGTCACACACTTCTTCCTGGCACATGGCCCAACCTCCTTCAGCTGTAATAACTGCCTTTACTCCTGACTGAGTTCCCCATCTCCTCACCTCTCATATTCCCTAAATTTCCCTTCTCCCGTGCTAACTGATAATTTTTTTAAACCCTCGGTCCTAAAAAGTTTCCCAAACTTTCAGGAAAAAAATGTCTCCAAACAGTACATGCACCTTAACATGGAAGCTTCCCTCTTCTGCCCAACTCTCCAGTTTGGCACTCACCCCTGCCCCACAAAAAGAAAAACAGAAAGAAAAAAAATTCAAAGAAGCTGAGTTTGAACAGGAATTTCAACTTCTTTTCTCACTACAAGTCTGACAACTTAGGGAGAATTTCCTCCTTCCTCCTGGCCAAAATACAAGAGCACAGACAGAGGGCCAAATGCCCAGAAACCACATATGTAATCTTTGACAGAGAGAACTGCCTAAATTCTAAATTTAAAATAAAATGTATTTAAAAAGCCCTTCATTCACGTGAGTAATTTCTTCCCGATGAGCAGAAGGCCCAGTGCCCCGGCACGTCTGTGATCTTGAAGCTCTGAATGAATGGCTTTGCCCTCGTCTCTTCACTGAAAGACTAAGAAGCAGGACCCTAGTGGTCTTCCGGTTCCCTGGTAAGGCTTCACCCTGGCAAAGAGCACTGGCGAGGGGGGCAGAGGGGTGCGTGGGGCAGACAGATGCACAGCAGGGTGAAATGCTGTTGGGGGAAGAAAGTTGGCAAACCATCTGACTTTTAAAACAATTTTCTTATATGTAACTCCAATATAGATAATATAACTTACTTCGTCATTCCTGTGACTGATTCCTTTTCTTATTCGGGAATTACTTATTTAGCATCTCCTAACGGCGTTTGTGTTCTAACGGTCCCTGCAAACAGAGGAGACACGGGTGCCTGGTGCAGACACTGAAATGCACACTGGGTACAGAACTGATATTCTGATACGGGAAAGCAGATGACAGACGTAGAAACCTATATGTCAGGCCTGGATCATTGTCTAATGAAGAAAAATCTAGCAGCAAAGGATGACGAGGTGGAGTGCTCTTTTAACATTGGGGCTCAGGACATGTGAAAAGGCTGGAAAGGAAGTGAGATGTCTGGGGAACAGCCTTCTGGGCAGAAGGGAAAGAAGCACAAAGACCTTGAGCAGGGAGTGATCTCAGGGCGTGGAGGGACAGGCCAGGTGAGTGGAGCACATTCTGGAGGAGGTGAGACGGACGACAGCCAGCACAGAGGGCAACAGGAGCGAGACGAGTGGGCCTTAGAACCTCAGCGAGGACGCGGGGCTTTACTTTGGGCGAGATGAGAAGCCGCTGGAAGGTTTGCGCCGAGGAGGAATCAGGCCTGACCTGTTCTAGAAGGATGGTAAGGGCTGCTGTGTGGGGAACAGACAACACAGCGACAAGGAGAGGGGTTGGGAGGCCAGTTGGAAAGGTCCGCACCCACCCAGGTGAGGGACACGGGGAGGAGAAGTGGTTAGATCCAGGTAGGCTTTGAGGGAGAGGCGGGTGGGGGAGGTGGAGGAGAGGGTATCGCTCAGCGGCAGATCACATGCCTAGCATGCACGAGGTCCTGGGTTCAATCCCCAGTACCTCCTATAAAAATAAGGAAATAAGTAAACCTAATTACCCACCCTCCACCAAGAAGAAAAAAGAAAAAAAAAAAAAGGTGGACAAGGACTGCCCATGGGTGGGATGTGGGTATGAGAAGAAAGAAGCCAAGCACGACGCTGGCTGGAGGGACCAGGCAGACCTGCCGTCTCGTTCTGCTTCATCACCAGCAGCAGGACCTGGGACAACACTTTCAACCCCTCTGGATCTTCATCCCCAAAGTGAGACCATTGGACTAAAAATTTCTAACGTTCCTGTGGACTCTGACATTCTTCACTTCATTTTTGGCAAGAAGCAAGATTATAAAGCAGATCATTTTTCAAGTATCCAGGTATTCCATCTGTGTTCTTACAGTTCAAATAATCCTCTTTTCAAACACCTATACTGTCATCATCCATTTCAATTGTCTCTTCTGTTTTTAATTCATCCAGCTGGGCTAGATCTCCAGTTGTCAAAGGCTTTGCTCCATGTCGCTGTCAACAACTTTCTGAAAACTTGGGTCTTCTGTAAGACTTGCGATTTCACTTTGCAATCTATTTATGTTTTATTTGCATTTGGGTTGTCAAATGTTTCCCATACCCTGAAATTTAGCTGAGCTGTACTGAGCACCAAAAATGTTAAAGATATTGACCCAATGGGCAGGGTTAAAACTCTAGTGTTAAAACAGGGAGGGTTGTTTGAGTGAAGACTGATTTTCTAAGTGGGCACATTATTACGGAGAATTTTCTCCTAAGAATCACTTGTCTTTCCATATGCAACTGTGGGCTCAGATAATGAATACTCAGAGATCAAAAGGATCTTTACCCCAACGGGACAGCTTTAAAAAGTTTCCCATAATGATTCTGAAATGTCTTTTGGCAGATAGGTGTGGTGTTTTAACATCTAGTTCCTAATCTGGGTGTGTGTGTGCTTGTGTGTATCTATATGTCATTATGAGTGCTAAATATTCCATGGGTCCCAACAGAGAAAATATTTTGGAAAATCTGTTCTTACACTTTTATTTATTATGTAGATATAGAGGAATAAGGAAGAAGAAAAATGTGAAACAGTGTATTTCTCATTTTTCTTTGGAAATAAATTCATTTTTCTTTTTCCTTTTTAATTTTTGCCAATAGCCCAATGTATTATACAGCACTTTGCTACTCAAGGCTGGCACAGTACTTGACTTGCTGCCCACTACACCATGAGAAGGTCCCAAATACGCCCTGGGCTCTCTGGAATGAGACAGCCTGGGGGGTAGGGGTGGGAGGCAGGAGAGGCAAGTTGGTGAGAACAAAGGGAGACAGGAAACCGGTAAATTGACCGTGATGGTCCCGCCTCAACTCTTTCTGTGTTGTGCACCATTTCACTTGAGTTTCATGGTGCAGATTCTATGAGGAAGCCATCCCAGAGTCCCAGCCAGGAATGAGCCCCTTTGGAGATCCTGCAGGCCTCTGCACCACTTCTCCTGAAGCAATCGCTGAGGAAAGGTGGCATGCCTTCTGCTGCATCCTAGGTGGGTTTAAAATAACAAACTTAGGGGATGAAGAGGGGAAATTAATATTGTTCCCACTTACTAGTTTAAGCTTTCGAAGACAATAGAAAATTCCATGTGAGGAAATGGAATCTGAGACCTGAAAGAATAAGTAAAGTCTCACAGAGGAGCCAGAAGAATGAGCTAGGCAAAGAGAAACATAAAAGGAGATGGTACTCTAGTAACACCTTTAGTTTCTTTGAAAACACATGTCACAGGGACAAAGCATATGGTTAGTTCTGCAGGACTCATCGTGATCAGGGGAAAGCACTTCAAAACCTACATCCTTCTTATGGGAGTGCATGTGAGAGATAGCTGATTAGCAGTTACTACTACTGCTTGAATTAGTCTGGCACTAACTGAACAGTCACATTAGCTCAGAGTCGGAAATATGAAGACAATAACACGCCTCCACTGCCCTGACCCAACACACACATGTGCACGCATGCAGACATCCCATGACAGACAGCACTACATGATACTGACAGTGTAAGCTCCACGTGGGCTGCAAGCATCAGCACTTGGTAGAGTGCCTATTTCACAGGCAGTGCTTTGTAAATGTCTGTTGAATGGATGAATCACTGCTCTCTTCGTCCCTGAGCCTAGATGCCGCCTGCTCAGCACAGCAGTTGAGTCTCAAGAAGTTTAGCACCGATCAAACAGCCATGGCACACAGATTGAAGCCTGCCTGCCATCCTTTCGCAATTAGCTAAATCGTAACACTCTCCCTTTAAGTGATGCGGTTTGTATGGAAAATAAAGATAGATTCCTGGGTTACTCTGAGCTCCATCATGATATCCAGGTTAATCTGATGTAGCTGTTTTCATCATGAGGCATACAGCTTCACATATTTGTAAACAACAAATTCTGTTTGAAACATAAAATCTATATAATGGATGCTCTCCTAAGCCACTGTTTATCAATGCTGTGTGCACATATTTAATAATGATGTTTTTCTCTAATTACTGTGTTTGGACTATATTTTAAGATCTCTCTCTCTCTCTCTCTTTTTTTTTTTTTTTTTGGTAATTCAGATAGACGTCATATTGCTCACCAATTATTTCCAGTTCTCTCTTCTTCCTGGATATATCGACAATCATGTTTTGGTGATCCTGGGAAATCAGGTGAGCTCACGTGCTTAGCTTTGACCCAAAGGCTGTAACTGTGTGTAGCTTCCAGGTTGACACACTTAAGAGATAATGCTCGGTTTTCTGCCCACTCATCACCTGCCATGGTCATCCTGAAATTCTGTCTTAAGATCAAGATGCCACAGAGTCCAAGCAGACTGGATTGTTGAGTCGTACCCCATGGGATGACAGCTACCTGAGTGAGAAATACACCTGATGAGATAAAGGCACTAAGATTTTGCTGCTGTTGGTTATGATAGCATTAACTAGCTTATCCTAATACAGAGATGACGAGGTCTGTCAGTTGTGAGGGAATTCCTGTCCCCTGATCTCAGTCCAGGGCAGTTTAGACTGGCAACCATGTTCTCAAAAGTTACAGATAGAAGACCAAAGTGGCTGGTACAGAACAGAGATGAAGATAGAGAGGGCAGGGATTCTGGAGAGGGAAGTTCGCAGGGGCAAAGAAAGATGGGCAGAGGAATCCATTACCAGGCAATCTGTGGTAATGCGTTTGGCCAGTGGGATTTGTCCTAACCTAAGACACCAGAAACCCTGATACCATCTAAGTGAACCCCCAGCCGCCACTCCTAACTCTCCTCCACTCCCCTACTCTCTGTTCTGATGCCTCCCTCGGGCTCAGCCATGGGCACCGTCTCCCTTCCACTGAGTTAAAATGAGCTAAGCAGAACACTCGACTGATTGAAGTTGGGGTGTTTGACTCTGCACTTTTCAAAAAACTAGTTCCCTAAAGCCAGAGCAAAGTGGAACCTTACTCCAGATACTGGTTTGGCAAGTGCATTGCACACAGTCTTAAGCTTAAATCCCAGCTTGAGCCAGTAATAAGATTTAGCATGAATTTCAGACTGTTTCCCAAAGACAGGTTCCAGGAAAGGGGGTTGTTGCATTACTTGTAATTACAAAAACTGGAAATAATCTAAATGATCAGCAAAAGAGGAATCACTAAAAACGAACAATAACCACAACAAAAACAGGGACCATCCATGTTCTAGAATACTGTGGCTGAAGGAACATGGTGCTAATTTCAAAGAATTCGGAATTGTTAAGTGGGATGTGGAAATAACTTACAAAATCATGTTAGGTGAACAAAAAAGATGCAAAATTTTCTAAACAGAATAATCTCAGTTTTATACAACAACACATAACATGCATAAAAAAACTAGAAGGAAATATATTAAAAATGTTACCAGTGACTATCTCTGAGTCATGGGTGATGGTGATTTTTATTTCTTCTTTGAAAGTGTCTACATTTTTCAAGTTCTCTTTAATGAATGCATACGATTTAAAATCAGAAGAAAATTTTTATTTTAAACCAAATAAATTTGAACTGCAGCTTCGGGAATTTTAGTTATTCTAGGGATGTTCTGCATTGAGGAAGGCTTTGGCTCGATCCTCTATATTTCCTAAATGCAACCTTAGACCATGGTCATTAATGTTCAACATGATGGCTCTGTTGAAGGGATGTTTTATTTTTATATTTTTCAGTTGACATATTATTAATTAAATAAAATACAATAAATTATAACACTATTCAGAGCATTGTTGTTAAATTATTTATAAAACCTTTTGGTAATACAAGGCTACCCTCAAGTTAGCTCATTAGAAATCTAGGGATTCTTAAAATAATTCAGAATGGCTGGGTGGAAGGTGCTGGATTCTCCTGGCCTTAGGCACATTCTACACTCGCCTTAATGTGTAGGGGAAATATAGAGTGTATGAACTACACTGCAGTCCCAGGGCTGCCCATGCACCACAGGTGGGGTCCAGACATCCAAGCAGGCATGAAATCTGCTCTAATGTACAAGACATCTCAGAGCTGGAAGGAGTCTGCGATGGCATCAAGTTTCCAGGATTGCTAGGAATGGGAGGAATCTCAAAGGTCCGTTTTGGTCTGGAAATCCTGAGATGAATCTTGAAGGGCACACAAGATGTTGCTCCTGGGCCTCCAAGTAGGTTGGAGCTCCCAGGAACAAAGCAAGCACGTCTTTCTCTCCTCTTCTTCCTCCCATCCTGGAGCTGAATGGGAGCCCGTGACACAGAGACCCCACTCCTCTGCTCATGCTGTGGCCTGTTTCTCACATTACACAAGCAGTTCTCATGCGATCTTGGAATCCAGAAATGGGCAGAAGACCTAGAAAGCAATTCTCTAATGAAGATATACAAATGGCCAACAGACACATGAAAAGTCCTCAGTACCATTAATGTTTCAAATCAAAACTACAATGAGATATCATCTCACACCAGTCAGAATGGCCATCATTAAAATGTCCACAAACAATAAACGCTGGAGAGGGTGTGGAGAAAAGGGAACCCTCCTACACTGTTGGTGGGAATGTAGTTTGGTGCAGCCATTGTGGAAAACAGTATGGAGATTCCTTAAAAAACTAAAACTAGACTTATCATATGATCCAGCAATCCTACTCCTGGGCATATATATCCAGAGGGAACTCTTAATTCAAAAAGATACATGTACCCACATTGTTCATAGCAGCACTGTTTACAACAGCAAGACGTGGAAACAACCTAAATGTCCATCGACACATGACTGGATAAAGAAGCTGTGGTATATTTATACAATGAAATACTATTCGGCCATAAAAAAGAATAAAGTAATGCCATTTGCAGCAACATGGATGGAACTGGAGACTGCCGTTCCAAGTGAAGTAAGCCAGAAAGAGAAAGACAAATACTATTATATCACCTATATGTGGAATCTTTAAAAAAAGACACAAATGAACTCATTTATAAAACAGAAACAGACTCACAGACGTAGAAAACAAACTTATGGTTACCAGGGAGGAAAGGGGGTGGGAAGGGATAAATTGGGAGTTGAAGATTTGCAGATACTAACTACTATATATATTAGATAAGCAACAAGTTCATACTGTATAGCATAGGGAACTATATTCAATATCTCATAGTAACCTATAATGAAAATGAAAAAGATTATGAAAATGAATATATGTATGTATATGTATGACTAAAACATTATGCTGTACACCAGAAATTGACACATTATAAACTGAGTATACTTCAACTAAAAAAAAAAAAAAACTCTGAAATAAAAATGAATAAATAAATGTGACCAATAGAAGAATTCAAAAATAATTTTCTAAAAAATGGTGTCAAACATATGGATCAGAAATTCACCATGGATGGATATGAAAAGAATCTAACCATTAGACAACATCTCTTAACAGCTCTACTTGAAATCTTTCCTGTCAAAATTGAGTGGCCAAAAATCCAGTCCTGTAAAATGAAGCTATCCTGATCTCAGACTGTTCACCTTCCAGGATTACACTGATCTCCCTATAGAAATGTCATAGCTATATGCCTTATCTGCCTTCTGTGTTGGTAGTCTTAAACCTGAGGTGTACCTGTTGGAATGGACCTTATCAGGTACCATTAAATACAAATACTGCAATGAAATTCCAAGGAATTACCCCCACTAGATTCATGATTCCCAAGATATCGATAATACACCCACATTCTGGGCTTCCATATTGACAGGAGATCTAAAGCTGAAACTCCCTCAGGATTCTTCTGAAGCAAATGGAACTACAAAGTAAACAATTTTCCCAAGAATCCCAGATCAAGCAGCAGACAGCTAGACAGGGACAGCTTTTACCCATGACCTCCTGATCAGACTCTCGAACACAAGGAGCCACAGACTGCCATACCCTAATTTGTCTCTTTCTTTCATCCTGCTTTCCACAACTATCTTTTTGCCTTTTCTGTTTGTTTAAAACTTTGTTAAAAAGAGATTCTTAAAATTCCTTCCTTTAATAATGTTACTTTGGATGCCAGAGATTAAACCTTTGGTAAATCAAGAGGATGACCAAAGTGTTAGGCAAAGTTACTGATACCAAACCTCCCTTCTCCTCAGTCTGGGAGTGGAATTGTTCTTCCGGCTGATCCGTGGATGGGGCAGAATCTGGATTAATAAGCATTATTTAAAGCATTATCATTATCTACACATTATCAAAATTATCTTTTGATAATTCTTTAATCTATGTTGTCTCCACAGTCATTCACTGTGCTCTTTCCAGAGTCTTAAATGCTTCTAATCAGTCAGTTGTTACAAAAAAAAAAGGCTGAAACTCAACTACAAAGGGAAAAGTCACAAGAAACTCTGATAACAGTCCTCACCAATGAGTCTGAGACTGAAATTGATAGGAGTCAGATAATTTGAGAGAGTGAACAAATTAGAATCTGATCAAACAATAAGACTTGGTCTCCCGGTCAACCAAGAGGAGGAACTCAAAGAGACTCTAAGTGACTAAGAATTTCCCACAGTGGCCCTTGTATGACTTGCCCCTTCAGCTGTTGTCCCTGACTCCTAATGAAGCCCAAATCTCCCATCCAATGCTTGTTACACCACAAGATCAATTCCTCTCCATTCCTCCATTTCTTCTTATTGATGCTGTGGTCCATTTCCTTGCACTCCTGTTGAGTGTGGTTTTAGCGTTTAACAACTTTGTGCCCACTATGGACAAAGAATGCAAGAGGATAATGAAAAATTGAAATTACTGTTGTATTAGGTAGTGAGACTATTAAGACTTGCTTCCTATTTTCAAAATTTACTCTAAGGTAGTTATATTATCTTAACCGTAATTGTATCTCCTCGTGGAAAAGGGTAGGGATGCATGACTCAGTTCCTATACAATTAGAACCACTCCAGAAGATTCCAAGAACATCTTAAGAATTTGATGTTTTCCACAAAGTTACTCAAGATAAGTCTTGAGTCATCTGGAGTTTGGGTTTCTTTAAACTTTTTCCTTACTTCAAAAAAAAAAAAAAAAAAAACAAATAGCCTGTTTCTCCAGCAGAAGCATGAATACTTGGTTTAGAAATGGCCAACGTCTCAAAAAGCTTTGATTTCCTGCCACCTACTCTTCTCCAAAACGCCGAATTAATGGCATCTGATCCTAACAAAGTGAGGCATCCACAGCTAAAAATGTCTTTTTAATAGGGGTAGGGAGAGAGGGGGAAAAAGCAGGGGTAATTTTTTCCCAATATGTTTGTCATTATTATAGGTTATATATACAGAAGGAAAGTTAATTAAGCTTTAAAAAAATCCATCACACATCAATGGCTGCATTTTAATGAGTACAAAAAGTTGAGGTGTTTACTACCAATTAAAGTGGTTTTTAAATAAGCATTAATTAACACAGAAATTCAGAAGAAAGTTATACCTTGTCAAAGAAAGGCCAGTGCAGGCTATGCCCACTTCTGCTCCCATTCATATTCAGATAGTAATTACCACCAACCCTATATTTTCCATAATAATGAGGAGATGCTGTCATGTCTATCAAACAACAACACACACACAAAAGTGGTAGAATTAGAAATTCTCAACCTGAAGTAAACTTTTCAAATTTTTTTCCTTCTGGGTTTTTCCCTTATCCGTGTCAGAGTTATTCAAAGAGGAGGTTAGCCTGATTTTAATAGTGAATTTCTCCCTTTTTCGCCGCTTTTGCAGAGAGCACTGTGTGAGGAGAACTCATTGGTCAAGCCTGCACCGACAAATCAGAACTACCCAATCATGACTTAAAAGGGCCTGCAGTTCTTCCTTTGTTTCTTAATAACCATGTTCATTTGCATAATCTGACTCCCTCTACCCCACTTCTTTTTAGAAAATTATTGTCCATCATAAGGTGGTAAGGAGGAGAAAGACCTAAAATCTTTAAAACCCACAACCTCACTAGCACACAGTCAGATGGATGGTCTCTTCCTTGAGTGAAAAGTACTGGTGAGTGTGCTGGGGTTTGAGGTGGCACCTAGGAAGATGCCACAGCGGCGGTCACAGGAGAGCAGTTCTCAAGCACTTTGAGGTAGTAAGTTCCAGAGACTGATCCTCAGCCTTACAAATCTGATTTTCTTACTGATGACTTTATTCTAACCAAATTCACATACAACTGGCCAATAAATCAGTATATTAATTTACTAATCTTTCATGGAGGAGTTCAGAAATTCCCTGTCTAGAGTTTGGAATTCTCATGTTCCCTCTCCAGGTGATCCCCTTCCCCGTATCAATGCGTTTAGGAAAGGAAGCTGAGTTATTAATCAGAAGGCTCCTTGGTGAACTCAAAATTGGCACAGAAAAGCAGAATAGTGTGGGAGGGTTCTTCCCAAAGCAATTTCCCCTCCAAACAACAGGCACCCTCTTTCTTGTGGTCAAAACACTTTGATCCTTTGCACAGATTGCCTCTCCCTTATACAGTGCAAACGCACTAACTTTGGTCTCTCTGGACTCCAATTTTCAGTGCAGATCTATTTCACTGATACATATTTTGCTTTATCTGACAGTAAAGCTCCTCCCTTTGTGGTAATTTAATTAGTCAAACTCTCACCATGCAAGAAGCTCTTCACAGTTACAGTCTTTCATGATCCAAGGATAGAACACCAAACAAGAAAGATCAATTCCAGCAGTCTGCATTGGAAATGTTTTAAATTAAGTTGGCTAAGTTGCTGTAGAGTCAGTTCTTGAAGCTAAAGGGTGAAATGAGGCAGTAGAAGGGACTTCATCATCTCCCAGAGAGGGGTGGTTTCTCCCCAGTGTGCAAAAAGGAGACAGGATGCTTCCAAAAGGTCACACAGAGAAGTGGGAGGGAATCAACCCATCTTCTTAATCCTTGAATTATGCATGAAGAAAGAGATGGTTTGATTATGTGGCCTTTTAAGGTGCCAGAGTACCTTTTTAGTGTTTACCCAGGAGGCTGTGGTAGCTTCAAAATTTCTATTTAGGGGGGAGGGTACAGCTCAGTGGTAGAGTACATACTTAGCACCCACGAGGCCCTAGGTTCAATCCCCAGTACCTCCATTAAAATAAATAGATAGAGAAATAAATAAACAAACCTAATTACTTCCCCCAAAAAAACTGTAAAAAAATTTCTACTTTTAAGACGGGTTTAGGGAGAAATCCAGTTGGAAGGGGCTTACAGAACTTGTCTGGAAGCCACATTTGCAAAGCAAACATGCCATTTTTACCTAGACTGAATGTTTCTTAGTGTAGCCTGGGGGCACTGATGAACATTGAGGGAGTAAGTAAAGGACTCTGCTTGTTGCTATGAGATTACTGAGGGTGGGAGCCAGGACTAACTTATCTCTGAATCATGTAAATGTTTAGCAGGATGAGTAGTACAAGACAAGTGTTCAAAATGTTTATTAAATGAATGACGAGTAAGTTTTTAGTTCCATGTCAAAGATAACCAGTTAAGTTCATGCCTGGGTTTGATTCCCTTATAAGCCCAATGACTTCCCTCTACTTCCATGACTAGTGACTGTGCACTTAATTTTTACCAACCAACTGGTATACCTACCCTTATCACAACTAGGCCCAAAAAGAGGTTGATAATGGACCTGCAAAAAACTACAAAGAAAAATCTAAAAAGACCAGGAATTTAGTTGGAAAGAGAACAGGCTGAACTGACACATGAAAGAAGGTAGAGCTGGAAATCAAAATGGAGTGGGAATCAGACAGTGGCCCACACCTCACTGATGAGCCACAGAACACAAGTATCCTACCATAGAGGTTGCAGGCACTCTCCATCGTTTTTTTTAAATATAGCTGTTCACTGTTGACACCCACTTCTGTCTTACCCGATCCATATGTACAGAGTAAATAGGCTTCAAAGGACAGTTAAGCACCAATGTGCTTCCTAGGAGAGAATAGTAAAAGGTTGGCAACCCCTCAAATTCCAGAAGTATGAATATCTCCTGCCTAACATGGTTGCCACTCTGGCCTTTGCTTTTTCTCATTCCTTTCACTGCTGTTGCCTTTATAGGAAAATGCTCATTTAGGACACTTTTAAACATGCAGTCAGTTGTACTTCTTTTTGGAAAAGTGTGCATTTTGACCCATAACATAGAGTTGGGTAACATGCCTCCTTCGTCAAGTCTGGCAAAATGAACAGTCTCTTTTTCTGAAATTCCCAGTTATGTTACCTTTATCTGGTCTTATTAAAATGGAAAGAACTTCCCGTGTGTGTCCCATTCTTCCATTTATCAGACTTGGGATAGACTGTGCCTTTCCACTCAATTTGGACAATGAAATGAGTTTCATTTTTATTTATGGGTTTCATAAATCCGTTTCACTTGCTGCTTTTCATGCCCCAGTTCCACGCTGTTGTGTTGGGATTTCCCACCCTGCCAGGCAATTAAACGAAAAATTCGTGGAAAAAAAATTTCTTTACAAAACTCTTTTAAATCCAAAGTACACACAATCATCTCCATTTCAGGTCCAATACAGTTAAGGGATGGGGCCTTTAAGTCTTCTTTTTGAGCATCCAACCCTCCAGATTAATTCCTTCACTGTCATAGCCAACCCCTCATTTGAGTTTTAAAGGTTAGTTCAAAGTTTCAGGATGGAAAGCATGCTTTAGTTTTAAACACTCTGTTTCCAGACCAGGTGCCAGGGCTGTGAGGAGCTACTACAGTGGCCATGTGGCTGAAAGTCTTGAGAAACAGCAGGGGGTTCACACCCTGATCACCTGAGCTTGGAACAAGATGAGCCCAGAAACCTGGAGCAGCAGCAAGAGTTCCATGTTCTATGCCAGATTTAAAAATAGACAGACAAACAAACAAAAAACAGCCCAACTCAACCACACAGACCTACAGCCTTGGAGGGAAGGTGAAGAGATATAGTCCCCTTTCTCAGTATTTTGCCACCCTCAGAGGAAGTTACTGCTATTTCTCTAAATACACAACCAAACAGCCAGCTTCTATCTGATAAGGTTGCACCCAATAGGATCCAACAGATTCAATGCCATCTTATAAAATGTATGGATTGGGTTCAGTCCTGTTACACAGAAGTCCCATAAAAGAAATCCAATAAAATGATTTAATCTGAATCTTGTAAAGCTCAGTAATCTGAACGTTGTATAGCTCAGACACAGGCCAAACTAAAGTTTACTTTGATGCTTTTTCTGATTCAATCACACACTATACACACACACACACACACACACACACACACACATATACATATATATATATATCTCCAGCAGAAGTGGGCAAAGAATGTTTAAATCTGGCCCTCTCAGGCTGAAAGCTACTTAAGACCAGGAACCACTGCTGATTCCTCTTCGTGTCTAGTTCACGGAAGGGTCTCCATCTTTGTTAACTCATTTAGCTGAAATTCTTTATACATGAGGTGAGCAGGCTGCTTCAGTTGTTATGCTGCTAATCACCAGGGTTGACCCAGATGCTCTGGCTGACTGGGAAGGCGTTCCCTTTCTCCCTCTATGTGGAGCCTGGGAAAAGATAAACTAGAAAGCAAGAATTTGTAAGTGTGTGTACAGCACAATGTTGAAACGGTTGACACAACTGTTTTGGTCCAGCTGGCAGGTATCTCCCTGGAGTGGAGATGGGTGGATCAGAATGTGACGAGAATGTCACCAACTATTAGGATCATCCACCTCCCTCTGCAAACCACACACACATCTGGCTTTGAAGGTACCTGCCTAGTAGGGAGAGAACAGAGATAATATGAGTACCCTCGTTCATTTAGCAGGTACTATTATTACGAAAAATTAATAAACTGACTTTCTGATTTATATGACAATCTTTTGAACCTTTGTTAATGTGGATCTATCCCCCTGGACCTGATGAATTATGGTGAATCAAGTTCCAGACCCAGTCAAGATGGGATCTAGACCCCGAAATATGTTAACCACGGCAGGGGTAAAATGCCATGGAACATCCTGCCTCAGCAGCCAGCCAGCCCTATTCAACCTTTCTAATACTACACAACATCTCAGGGAGTACTTGATTCCACCTCAGGGATGCTGTGTGCTAAAATGAGCGAGAGAAATATTACCTAGAATAGCACTTTCTCTATCCCACTGGATTGCTAAATTGCACTGAAGTAAAATCCCTCAAAGAACAAAATGGTGCTTGCGAAAAAAAAAAAAAATCCCTTTCCTCAATAACATGGAAGAGAGATGAGCCTGAACCAACATAGAGACTCAAGACCATTTCACAACGTTCTGCAGCATGTACACTGTAACATCTCCATCAAAGAGGCACCTTGCATCCATAGGCATAATTACAGGTTTTTGTATTTACTGGCCAATAGCAGTAAATGTCCAAGGAAAGGCTACCTTTTTCTAAATTGCACAAAGAAACCAATAAAGGCCAGCAGTAGCTCTGTAGAAACCCGTATCTAGTAAAAGAACAAGATACCCAGCATCCTCTTTATTTTTATTTATATTTTATAATATTTGTATATATGTGTGTATATATATATATATATATATATATATAATATCCCCAATAAGTTCTTCCATGTTCCCCACCCAATCATAATCTTGTCCTTCCCCCAAAGTAACAATTATCCTTTTGTAGTTATTACTTCTTTGCATTTAAAATCACTTTATCATCCAAATGTGGGATCTCTAGACACTACTGTTCAGATTTGCCCTTCTTAAAAACTTCAGTATCTTCTAGTATTCTTTATACCTGTAGGTTTCTCCTCTATCACTTTCATTTCTTTATGAATTATCTGCTGAAGAATTTCGGCAATTTGACATACAGTTTCCCAACGTCTTGATGTTGCTGACTGCATACTTATGACAAAGTTCAACACGTTCCTGAATCTTCTGACTTCCTGCAAACTGCAGGCTCAGTTCACTTAAGTATCAGACCCCATTTGGCTCCCTCCGTGAAGACTATAGAAGGTGTTCAGCAATACTATATAGGAGGCACAAAATACCTCACTGTCTTTCTTTTTGTAATCTTAGCAGCCACTGATGTTTAATGCCTGTATCCATCCATTTGGTGGTGACAGTCTGACTGTATCACTTCTTTTTCATCCTGTAGCTGGAATAGCTTTATAAGAGACTCTGCTCCTTATTTACTATTTGGATACCCAGTGAAACAGATCATATAAAAATCAGTGTAAATGCGTGATTCGTTCCCTTTACTTCCCAGTTTGCAAGATAATACATTTGTTCTCTATAATTCTCTGAAGATGATCAATTTTTTTAATATCATTATCAAACCATGGGTTAAACACATAGGTTTCGATTCTTGTAATTACTGAAGTACAAATTGTCCCATCTTTGGCCAGTAGGAGGCTCTATGTCCTTTTGACATGACCCTAGAAGTCTTTGATGGTTTCCTTGTTAACTATGATGTTCCAGCTTCATTCTGTAAACTTCCTGCCCTAGGCTTATTTCTCCAAGAAGCCCTAAATTAGTTTACAAAAGAAATGGTATTTCAAAACCACAATCTGAGTGCTAGAAATGCTCTTTGCTAAATTAGACATACTTTCTAGGACTTTTCAGTGAAATAAGCTAGGAAATATTGATCCCCCCCAAAAAAATCTCATAAACGCACATTGATACTTTCTATTCAAATTCAACACTACAGAGCTTTTACTTAACCACTTCTCTACAACATCAGAATCTTCCTTCTTCCATTCTGAGAATCCTGGTTCTTAAAAGTAGAGAGGATGATAGAATTAGAACATCTCACCATGAATGATTTGTTTTATCCACATTACACAGCAACAATCTCAGAATGACAGCACAAATATCATCACTAATATAATTACCAAAAATATTTTTTAATTTTTGTATATGCTCTCCCTACTTTCCCCATTAAAAAAAAAAATAGTTCTACTGCAGCTACACTGTCAGAGCATATAGTCATTACATACTAAACTCTTCCCCTTAGTCCTCCTTTAGTCCTAATTCTACAGGCAACTATATATTTACTGCTTTGAACAACACGAGGGTTAGGGGCACTGACCCTCCACACAGTTGAAAATCCAGGTATTAACGTATGGCATTTCATAGCCACAGCTCCTCTGTATCCACAGTTCCACACCTGCAGATTCAACCAACCATGGATGGTGTAGTACTGTAGTATTTACTATTGAAAAAAAAAAAAAAGCCAACCACGTATTAGTGGACTTACAGAGTTCAAAACCCATGTTGTTCAAGGGTCAACTCAATGTTGTTTCATTTTTTCCACCTCAGTAAAGCACACATCTATAGACTGCTTCATCGCAAAGTGGCAGAATATGCATTTTTGTCAAGCTCATGTGAACATTCACCAAGACAGAACACTTTCTGGGCAACGAAACACATCTTAAATTTAAAAGACTAGAACTCATGTCTGCTTTCAGACTTCATTGGAATTAAACTAGAAATCAATAATAGAAAGATAACTGGAAAATCCCAACATACATGGAGATAAAACAACACTTCTAAACCACACATGGGTCAAAGGAGACATATCAAGGAAAATTCTAAAACATTTTGAACTCAATGAAAATACAACTAATTAAAATTTGTGGAATGTAGCAAAAGTGCTTAGAGAGGAATCTGTAGCATTGAATGCACATATTAAAAAAGAAATATCTAAAATTAATCATCTAAGTTTCCATCTTAAGAAGCTAGAAAAAGAAGAGTAAATTAAATCCAAAGTAAGCAGATATAAAGAAAGTAAAAATCAGAACAGAAATCAATGGAATTGAAAATGAGAATTAACAGAAAAATTAACAAAACCAAAAGCTGATTCTCTGAAAATCAATAAAATCTATAAGCTTATCATCAGGCTAACTAGGAAAAAAAAGAGGATATTGAAAAGGAGTGGTGAGAGGGAACACCCTTTTCTTATACCTGATTTTAGTGGTAAAGCTTTTAGTTTCTCACTATTAAGTATGACGTTAGCTGTAGGTTTTTCTGTAAAGGTATTTTATTAGGCTGAGGAAGCTCCCCTCTATTCATACTTAACTGAGAGGTTTTATCATGAACAGGCGAGGGGATAGATTGTGTCAGATGCTTTTTTTTTTTTTTACTCTATAATTAGTCTCTCTAAAAATTACTAATACTGAAAATGAAAGAGGGTATATTACCATAGATCCTATTAATGTCCATATTGTTAAGGAACAATAAATGAATACTGTGAACAACCCTATGCTGACAAATGTGATAACCTAGATGAAATGGATCAATTCCTTGAAAGACACAATTTGCCAAAACTCACACAAAAAGAAACAGACAATCTGAATAGGCCTATATCTATGAAATAAATTGAATCAATAACTAATAAGCTCCCAAAACAGAGAGCACCAGGCCCAGACAGGTTCAATGGTGAATTCTACCAAATCTTAGGAAGAAATTATACCGATTACCTATAATCTCTTCCAGAAGGTAGAAACAGAGGGGATACTTCCCAACTCATTCTATAAGGCCAGCACCAGATGAAGATATTGTAAGAACTACAGACCAATATCTCTGATGAACACAGATGCAAAATTTCTTGACAAAATATTAGCAAACTGAATTATACACCACAACCAAGTGGGATTTACTCCAGGTACGCAAGGCTGGCTCAACAACTGAAAAATCAATTAATGAATTCATCACATCAAGAGGCTAAAAATGAAAAATCACATATTCTTATCAGTAGATGCAGAAAAAGCATCTGACACAATCTATCCCCTCCCCTATTCATGATAAAACCTCTCAGTTAAGTATGAATAGAGGGGAGCTTCCTCAGCCTGATAAAATACCTTTACAGAAAAACCTACAGCTAATGTCATACTTAATAGTGAGAAACTAAAAGCTTTCCCACTAAAATCAGGTATAAGAAAAGGATGTTCCCTCTCACCACTCCTTTTCAACATCCTACTGGAAGTTCTAGCTAAGGCAATAGCACAAGAAAAGGAAGCAAAATGTATGCAGATTAAAAATAAAACTGCGTGTTCACAGATGACACCATCAGCTATGTAGAGAATCTGAAAGAATCGACCAAAAAACTCTTGGAACTAATAAGCAGTTACAGCAAGGTTGCAGGATACAATTTCCTATAAACCAGCAAAGAATAAGTAATATTTGAAATGAAAAACACAATACCATTTTTATTAGCAGCCCCCCAAATGAGATGCTTGAATATAAACCGAGCCAAAAAAAAAAAAAAAAACTACACCGGTAAAACTAAAAAACTCTGATGAACAAAATCAAGGAACTTAAATAAATGGAGAAATATTTCTTGCTCATGGATTGGAAGACTAAATATTGTCAAGATATCAGTTCTTCCCACTTTGTTTTACAGATTCAGTGCAAAATCCTAGCAAGTTATTTTGTGGATATCAACAAACTGGTTCTCTGTGGAGAGGCAAAAGACCCAGAATGGCCAACACAATTATTGAAGAAGAAGAAAAAAGTTAGAAACCTACACTACCTGACTTGAAGACTTACTATCAAGCTACAGTAATCAAGACAGTGTGGTACTCAAATGACAAATGCTGGAGAGGCTGTGGAGTAAAGGGAACCCTCCTACACTGCTGGTGGGAATGCAGTTTGGTGCAGCCACTGTGGAAAACAGTATGGAGATTCCTCAAAAGACTAGGAATAGACTTACCATATGGCCAGGAATCCGCTCCTGGGCATATATCCAAAAGGAACCCTACTTCAAAATGACACCTGCACCTCAGTGTTCATAGCAGCTCTATTTACATAGCCAAGACATGGAAACAGCCTAAATGTCCATCAACAGATGACTGGATAAAGAAGATGTGGTATATTTATACAATGGAATACTATTCAGCCATAAAAACTGACAACATAATGCCATTTGCAGCAACATGGATGTTCCTGGAGAATGTCATTCTAAGTGAAGTAAGCCAGAAAGAGAAAGAAAAATACCATATGAGATCACTCACGTGCGGAATCTAAAAAAAACAAAAAACATAAATACAAAACAGAAACATACTCATAGACATAGAATACAAACTTGTGGTTGCCAAGGGGGCGGGGGGTGGGAAGGGACAGACTTGGATTTCAAAATGTAGAATAGATAGACAAGATTATACTGTATAGCACAGGGAAATATATACAAGATCTTGTGGTAGCTCACAGTGAAAAAAAATGTGACAATGAATATATGTATGTTCATGTGTAACTGAAAAATTGTGCTCTACACTGGAATTTGACACAACATTGTAAAATGACTATAACTCAATAAAAAAGTTAAAAAAAAAAAAAGACAGTGTGGTATTGGCGAAAGAACAGACAAATAGATTAATTGAACAGAATAGAGACCCCAGAAAGAGAATCACATAAATACAGTCAACTGATCTTTGACAAAGGAGCCAAGGCAATACGTGGAGAAAATAGTCTTCACAAGTGGTACTGGAACAACTGAATATCCACATGCAAAAAAATAAATCTAAACAAAGAACTTAAGCTCTTCGAAAAATTAACTCAAAATGGAATCACAGGCCTAGATGTAAAATACAAAACTATGAAACTCCTAGAAGATAATACAAAAGAAAAACCTAGATGAATTTGGGTATGGCGGTGACTTTTTATATACAAGACCAAAAGCACAATCTATGAAAGAAGTAAGCTCGACCTCACTAAAATTAAAAACTTCTGGGTGGGAGGTATAGCTCAGTTGCAGAGTGCATGCCTAACATGCATGAGGTCCTAGTTCAATTCCCAGGACCTCCATTAAAACAAACAAATTTGTCCTCTGCAAAATACAATGTCAAGAGAATGAGAAGACAAGCCACACACTGGGAGAAACTATTTGAAAAAGACATATCCAATAAAGGACTATTCTCCAAAATATACAAAGAAAATCTTAAAACTCAACAATAAGAAAATGAGCAACCCAATTTAAAAAATGGTTCAAAGACTTTAACAAGTACCTCACCAAAGATGATATACAAATGGCAAAGAAGCATATGAAAATATGTTCCACATCATATGTCATCAAGGAAATACAAAAGCAAAAATGAGATACCACAACACACCTATTAGAATGGCCAAAAGCTGGAACTCTGACAATACCAAATGCTGGAGAGGATGTGGAATAACAGAAACCCTCATTCCTTACAGGTTGGGAATGCAAAAATGGTACAGCCACTTTGGAAAACCGTTTGACAGCTTCTTACCAAACTGAATATAATTTTACCATATAATCCAACAACCATGCTCCTTAGTATTTGAAAACTAAGAGTTGAAAACTTATGTCCACAAAAAAACCTGCACACGTTTATATTACAGCTGCTTTGTTCATAATTGCCAAAACTCAGAAATAACCAAGATGTCCTTCAGCAGATAAATGGATAAATAAACTGATACATCCAGACAATGGAAAATGATTCAGCACTAAAAAGAAATGAGCTATCAAACCATGAAGACATGGAAGAACCTTAAATGCATATTTCTAAGTGAAAGATGCCAATCTGAAAGGCCACATAATGTATGATTCCATCTATGACATCCTAGAAAAAGCCAAACTATGGAGACAGTAAAATGCTCAGTGGTCGCCAGGTGTTGGGGGCTAGGGGGAGGTAGGAAGGGCTAAACAAGCAGTGCACAATTTTGGGGGTGGTGAAAATACTCTTTATTACCATAATGATGGATACACATCATTAAACATCTGTCAAAACCCATAGAAAGAAAGTACACCAAGAGTGAACCATAATGTAAACCAGGACTTTGGGTGACAATGATGTGTTAAAGTAGGCTCATCAACTGGAACAAACGTACCACTCTCGTGGGGGGTGTTGACAGTGAAGAAGGCGATGCACACATGGGGGCAAAGGCCATTTGGAAATTCTCTAACTTCCCCTCAATTTTGCTGTGAACCTGAAACTGCACTAAAAGTCTCAATTTTTAAAAAAAATTTTAAACTTTCATTTTCATCTATTTCCCTTAAGGCATTATCTGTTGTGTTTATTCACTCTTTTGGTCCTCCTGGTTTAATATTCATTGCTGAAATAATTTTGCTTTTATTTCTAAGTCTTTCCTGAGTTGTCACTGTCATTACTGAGTTTTCAAATTATGATTTATGTTGTTCTTTCACGTCACATAATTTTCTTAATGTCTTTCAGTTCATTTAGAAACAGTAAATTAATTTTGAGCTGTTTTGTGAGAACACCTTTCTGGAATGCTTTCATTGTCTATAATCCATATTATTCTATTCCTAATTCTTTCTTCTTCTAATAATGTTGGATGGGACTTAATTCGTTTCTGTTGTGCATTTTTATGTGAAATTAGTTTTCCTAAACTATGAGGATGAAGCAGGTTAAATTTTAAAAGGCTCTAACTTCACAGAGCTCCCTCTTCTGTTGTTTTTGTGAAGTGTTTAAAAAAAAAAAAAAGGAAAAAGTATGACATCTTGCTTTCTGAGATTTCTTGGCTGCTCTCCCCTTCCTTTGAACCAGACCGTTCTCTTGTCCCTACCTGCTCAGATTTGATTCCGTTCCCGCAATTTCTCCTCAGTGTAGGGCCCTGTACTAGAAGGCAGTTCTGGCAGGTCGCTTTCAGGAGTTCAAAGGGCCAGCCCCTTTTATTCCCTTGTATTGCAAGCTCTTTGCACCTACCAGGTGTCAGAGTAGGCAACACGCCTTCACCTTCAGCTGCTGTTCTCAACTTGGCCCTCTGAGTTTCCTCCTGAGTACCAGTGGGCTGGTTCGGGTTCTCCTGCTCTCAGGTCCACTCAAGCTGCACTGTTGCCTCGTTTTGTTTCCCACACGGATGCGCTTACTATGCAAGTCTTGTGATCCTCGGTATTTTGTCCCCAACTGCTTGTATTTTTGGATTTCTGGTATCATGTTACCTAGATTTGTTGTAAATGCCGTGTATGAATTTTTTTTTTATTTTGCTATCTAATTGCTCTGTTTCTACATGGGATGTGTGGGCAGTATGCTGCTGCCATCAGCACCACCATCTTCCCCGGATCATCACCAACTTTTAATTCAAGCTAATTTGTGTTTTGTATTCCCTCTTGATTCCTGCCTTCAGCCTGTGTCGTGAAGAACTTGGCCTCAGTTTGTAGAGTCCCGGTATTATAGGGGGTGTGTGTGTTGAGAAGAGATGTGCGGAGACAGGGTCATGAGTAAGTAGAGGATGCTAATTGGCGGCAGAGTTGCAAAAAGTTCAAGACACAATTCCTGCCCTTAGGAGTTTATAACCTAAGAATCTAACACATATTTGCTTAGTAAAAGCAGGAACACAGCTACCCAGTTTTCAATCGTAGCTTTTACTAACTTGCCGTGCCAACTGAGGTAAAGCAACTTCTTGGGATTTGAGTTCCTCCACTACTAAAACCAGAGTATATCACTTGCCCTGTCCAGTTGTATAGGCTGGTGGAAAGACATGCCCACAATACCTCAGACAGTGCTTGACTCATTCTGAGCACTCAGTGTTTGCACCTGGAAAAAAGTACTAACAGCCCTATTATGTGCTAATTAATTTTAAAAGCTCCTTGGCCTCATCACTGATGACAAGAGTTAATAAGCCCAGGTTGGGGGTTGGAGGGGCTAGCCCCAAATAAGACCCTTCACATTGGAGAAATGGCCTTCACTCCAAAAGTCAACCGTCAGAAGACAGGGAAGAGCTGAGTTTTTAAAATGCATTTTTTATTATTCAGCCTTCAGCAGAAATGTCACCTTTCTAAAGCAAGCTGTTATCATGCGCTCACCGTGCCAAACAGGCGCCTCTGAGGAGCAGGATTTTATCTCAACATTTTTAGTGATTTGTGTTTCTCTTTCAAGGAGCTCCATGCCTTAAGGCACCCGAAACACTAACAGCACAAGAAGGTAAGGTTACAGGAGGAGCAGACTCCAACAACATGAAACAGGGATTTTTGCAAAACAGGTCCAGGATCAGCATCAAAGCCACAGGCCGCCGCCACCCTGCCCAGTAATTCATGTCCTCTCAGTGCAGCTCATTGTTTTCTGGTGGGCTCCTTGGTTGAAACCATATTCTCAAAGAAACTCCGTTTAGTGACAGGGCCCCCATTAGCAGGCTCAGCCACATGACAGGCCTAGAAGCAGCCAGCACAACTGCCGGCAGCGCTTGCCAATAAGCCAGATGCTGCCACATATTGGCATCTGGGTCCTGGAATAGCAACCATGTTCTCAGTCTGGCTAGGGATTCTGACCCTAGCTACGGAAGGAGACAAAGGAAGGAAAGAAAGAGATGGAGCAAGGGGAGGGAGGACAGACTGTGGAAGGGTCTCTTGGTAATTTCCCTACCATGGATTTAGAGCTTCCACAACAAAAGACTCATTGGAAAGCTGCTACCAATGCTGCAATGGGCGGGAGAGGTAGAGATGGGGAGCATTCGAAACCCAGCAAGCTATTCTGGCACCTGGGGAGTGGGGGTGGTTGATTCGAAAAGAGACAGCTGCAGCAGGCAGCAACTGCTCTCCCCTCCGCTCCCTCAAACCACGAGAGCCCGCAGTGGAGATAAGCTACTGGATGTGGCTTAAATCTGCAGCAGAGGGACAGAGAGCAGCAACGTCAGGATGGCTGTCACTGTCTGCTTTCTGGGTGCCCAGATTCACCAGCGCCAGAGAGGCCAGCGAAATGGCAAGGGCGAGAACCAGACCTGCAATCTTAAGAGGATCCTTACAGTCGAGCAAGGTGACATCAGGGGTGTTTGGATCACAGGAACAGGGTGCAGGGGCAACGAAGCACAAAGAAGCCCTTTGCCTTCAAATGACTTTTGACGCTAAGGTAATACTGGCCTGAGTGAAGCTTCAGGTCCTGCCGGAGTCCTAGGAGGTAGAGGTACCTAGGTACCTAGGTAGAGTCCTAGGAGGCCCAGGATGGGTGGGTGGACTGGAGGTAAGTTGAGGATTGGTTCAAGTGAGAGGTGAGAGAATAAAAGGCAGGCAGCTGTTCTTCTTTCTCAGAACACCGAATTCTACCCAGCAGCCCCTTCACCCACATCGTGTTTGTCAAGAGTTGCTCAGGGCCTTACACTTGAAAGACAGGTTACAGGAGCCAGCAAACGAGAGACAGACGACATGGTGGAAAGAGTCTGGGCCCCTGCAGTCAGAAGACCGAGGGAAACAGCCCCAAAGGTTATTCACCAGCAGGAGGGCTGATTCTCTTAGGGGCACGCGGCTTTTGTCTGTTCATCAGATACTGTATTCCCTAACGAGAATCGCACAGGTGTGCCTCTGGCCATAAACAGAGGTCTGTGTTGGGGCGGCGGGGGGGGGGGGGGGTTGGTTGTGGGAACATCTGTCTACCATTGAAAAAAATTGTGCAAAGTATGTCCTATCAATGGTGGTTTGAGCAATAGTGTAATTTTTTTTTAAAGACAGCACATTACTAGTGAAGCTGAGTTCAAGCATAGCAAGAACACAGAGACAGAGGAAGCAACTGCTGACACTGAAATTCCACTTACTGAAGACACAAAATCATCTTGCAGATGCTCATGAGATGTCAGTATATATTTGGTCAAAATATACTTTATGAATCATCTCATCTAATAACCTTGGACCATTGTAAACAAAAGAGCCTTAATATTTTAGCGAAAAATAGGAAAAGAGTGGGTCACTCACATTCCCTTCACCCCACACCTACACACGCAGCCTTCAAGGGACAGCTGGTACAGTTCACTTTACTGCTGTGAAGCGTGGTGCCCATTTTCAAAAGGCAAAACCAAGTTGACCAAGAAAGCACCCCCAGCTGAGTCCCTCTGTTCTGAAGAGAATGCTGAGCAGCTCTGCTACCCTTTGGAATTCGATGAGAACATTTTGGTGTCTTTCTCAAACTTGGTTTAGTTTTTTACATTCAGATTTTGAACAACGCAGAGACTAAATACTAAATATCCACTGTGGCTCTGCTTAAGAATGTGCAAATAGCCCAACAAGACACAACAAGTAATCAAAAGAACTGTAATTATAATGTTTATTCTATTTCTAAATGGATGAGTTATTTGAATCTAGACAACTGGGACAGAAGTGGCTGAGTCTCCTTGGTGGAACAGAATCACCCTCCACCGTATACTCCTCCTTTGCCCCCTCCTCTGATGTTTTCTTTTTCCAACTGGCTATTCCCCTTGCCTTTTCCCTTCCTCCTTGTCTATCTTCTCCTGTCATCTGTTCCCACTGATATAAAAATCCCTTGGGCCAGCCTCCTGGGAAATATGCTAACTGTTGGGAAACGTCTTCAAACTCAAAACACATACCTCAGGAAAGACTGCTTCTGTTCATACAAGGCAGAGGCAATACACTGACGGTAGACTAAGCCAGTGGTTCTCAAACTTGATTTTGCACCAGAATCACCTGGAAGGGCTTGCTAAAACAGACCACTGTGCCAGCCCCCAGGGTTCTGATTCGGTAGATCTGGGATAGGGTTTGAGAATATGCAGTTCTAACAAGTTCCCAGCTGATGCTACTGTTGATGGTCTGGGAACCACCCTTTTTTTATTTCCCAGAACTTTTTTATTTGGGAATAATTTCAAACTCAAAGTCATAAGAAGAGTAAAAATCACCCTATTCCCTTCACTCAGACAGGGATGATTTTTTGAGAACCACTATGCTAAGCTAAAAGCAGGTCAGAGGTCTGGCACAAAGAAGTGATCACTTGGCACGACGTAACACCTTCGAGGGGCAAGAGTGGAACGCTCCCCAAATAAAAAGCAAACCAACCATTTAAAGGTGGGAAGCAGTGTCACAAAATGATTTAAGAGTGTGACATGGGACCCAGGGGTTTTAAGCGCAGAATAGTAAACGTCATTATCAACCAATACGGGAAAAGTGTACAAACTCCCCAGTTCATCTCTCTGGTGATTCCTTGGGGGTGATTTTACAAACAACAAATCCATATCTCCTAATATCAACTGGTTTCAAGAAAAAAGGAAAGCAATTACCTGATAAGGAAACTCTACACTTGAGAGACATGGACGAGAGGGTGGTTATGTACCCCTCTTTTGTATTCTCCCCTGAACTCAGGACTTTATCTCTAGCCTGAATTTCTGCAGCAACTCCTAACTGATCTCTCAGCTTCCTATTGCTCCCTCTCCATTTTACCCTCCATTCTAACCTTAGTTACCTTTTTAACAGCAGGCTGCAATAATGTCATCTCTCTAAAGTTCCCTACAACTTGGAGAATGAAGTCCAAATGTCTCCACATGGCATTTAACCTGGCCCCAACCTACCTTTCAAGTCCGCGTGCCTGCACACCAGCCCAAACAGAATACGCACAGCTTCACATTTCCCCAGGTCCATGCCTTTGTACGCAACTGGTTCTTGTTCCCCTGGAAACCTTCCTTCTCCCTAAACAAAATCTTGAAGAAGGAAAAAAAAAGTCCTTATGTTTAAAAATACTATTCAAACGTCAAGGTTCTATTCCAATACAGGAAGCCTTCCTGCAGTTCCTCAGATCTCTCCTTTGTATGCTCACCACTCTCTGTTTGTCCCTTATAACACAACATCCTGCCCTACTTATTATTTATGCTCTCTTTCCCCTGGGTCCTTGAAGACAGGTACCATGTCTTTTGTTCAGTGACCAGAAAAGCCTACAGGGAGAAGAGGAGAGATGAAGAGATGAAGAAAGGAAGGAGAAGGAGAAAAGAGGAGGGGATCATGGTGAGGGGAAATGTTCAGTTTTCTAGTTTTCGTAGGCATTCAGAATGTTTTTGCTGAAGACATAGCCCTCAAATATCTAACACATTTTCTTTCCAGAACAACTCAAGATTGAAGAATTGTACACATTTTTTGTTTTGCCAACACTACACCTCCTTTTCTTATTTTCTGTCTGTGCCACTACTGTGTCACTTTTATGTCTCTCTCCCATCACACTGCAGTCATTATTCTGGCACTGAAACAGGCTCAAATCCCTTTATATTTGTCAAATCCCCTTTAACATCTTCCTCTTTTGAGCAGGGTTGGTCAAACCCCTGCCTTGTGGGTTAGCTTTGGGAGGAATCTGATCAACATTCCCAGAAGAGCTACCTTTTTGATATGAAAATTTTTGAGATTTACAAAAGTAGGATGCCAGCACCACTAAGTGTGACCAAAAGCTGGCTCATTTGCCATTCTTTCTTACCACATTCAGTAAGAGGTTCTCCTGCTAAGAGAAATCAGAGCAGCTCTTCCATATACTCATGGCCTTTTCCTTTACTGCCAGCCACAACAGCGGTCTTCTTCAAGAAGGTAGAGCTAGAACTGACTCTGGATAAGTGTGTCACTTAATCCTTTCCAGAAAGGGCAGTTTTGCATCTCTTTTCCTGGGTTAGGAAGAATAGCTTCAGTTTCTGCCTAACTCTTGCTGGGGGAAGAACAAAGAATTGCACTTTAAATCTAGCTCAACAACCTGAAGTTGACACAACACTGTAAACTGACTATACTTCAATAAAAAATAAAAATAAATTTTAAAAAAAAACAGCTTAACAAAGCACACTCGTTTTTGCTCCAGACACCTGCACCAATGTGCCTGATGAGTGCCCCGCCTTACTTCCCTAAAGTAACACTCAACTTACTTTCTCCCCTTCACGTCCACAAATCTTCTCTGCTGCTATTTCTCCCTGAGTCGAGATCCCTGGATCAAGGGAAGAAGTCACATGATGGGGACAAAAAATGCAAAGCTATGCAATCTGACTACATATCATCGCTGTTGTAAAACTTCCTTTAAAAGGAAGCTTGTTCTCCAGTTTCCTATTTACTGCCCTTGAGAGAATAAGTGATGTCGAGTCACAAAAACCTGTAGAACTTGCCTCCCATTTCCCTACTGCTATTATGTTTACAACCCTACTTAGAAACAGCTGACTTTACAGCTTTTGCCATTTAGTAACCCTTCAACATGAGGACTTAATATGAAATCCTTAAAATGAGCTGAGTAGACATCAAATACTCAAAAGTCCAAATTACCTAGACTGGTAGAGGTTAATGTTCTGCATTAAATAGGAACAGAAGGTATCAATTTTGTACTTTGATTATGCCTGCCCAAGCAGTGAGTCAAATAAACACATAAAATATGATGGATGAGGGCAACAGGGGTAGGAATAGCACCACAGTTGTTGAGAAAGGTCTAAGTGAGTGAATGTAGGTGTGTCCTAACCTCCTTTCACCTCTACGTACTTCTATCTGGACCTTCAACTCTCCTTTTTCAGTGTAGAGCTGACTGAGAAACAGCCTTTTAATATTTCATTCTATTTATAAATTTTATGGGCACACAACCACTAAGGGCAATGCTACTGAGCAGGTATGTGGCAGAAACCCAAGTATCTGGGGTTACTTAAGAAGTAATTATAAGAAAACAGTCAAGTGCCAATTTAAGATTATCATTAATCTTGTCTTTTCACAATGTTGGTTTATCAAATTAGTTCACTCCGAAAAAAAGAAAGTCCATCATACACTTGTGAAGCTTAGAACTCTACCTTTTCATTCTATAGGTGAGGGAACAGGTCTAGAATATTGTTATTTGATTAAAGTTAAAAGAAAAGGCTAGTTAGTCACAGAGATAGGACCAGGACACCACTCTAAGACTTTCTATTATATTCCACAGTCTTCAGAGAAAGAACTTGAAATACCAGGCTTCTTTACTCAGAGCATTTAGATATACCAGAATTTAATTAACTTCTCTAAGAAGAAAGATGATCCATCGTATGCCTTGGCCTTTGCTATAAAGTAATCCCTAAGTGAGTCCTATGAAGATGCTAGAAAGGGTCCCTTGAGAGGCAAAGAACCTTTCACTGCTATAGTCAGATTACTTTCAATTTAGAGTCATAAATTATAAGCAAGTGAATTCAACTAAGGCATACTATGTGTGGGGCCCTAATGTGGTTTTACTGGTCACAGCATGAGTATTATTTATAGATTTTATATTCTTCAGTACACGTGTTATATGAAAGCAAAATTCAATCTTGGTTCACAATGACCTTGAAGTAAGATAGGATATGAAAAGCCTGAGGGTCAAAACGCAACAGGATTTGTAGCTGTTTAAAAATGTTTAAAAGGCAGGTTTAAATATGTTAACAAGAGTTCAGTTATTACAACAAATAAGTGGAAAAGACCTATGTCTCAAACAGGATCACCTCATATCATAGTTTAAAAAAGCTGCTAAAATCATGGCATTCTTTTTTACTCTTAGGGAGCTTAACTTACCCTTCTGTAAAACAGAAGTAGTAGATTTTCATATCATAAGATAGGTGGCATTATGCCAAGTTACTGGCATCCTGCTGGAAAAGCTCTTTTATGAAAAACATAGTAAAATAATAGTCAATGACACTGGTAATTCCATATAAAAATATAAAATCAAGTGACAGCAAGGACCTGAACAGATGTTTGAACATCAATGCTCTTAAGGGCATTGTTCACAACAGCCAAAAGGTGGAAACACTCAAATGTCCATTCCCAGATGAACAGCTGAACAAAATGTGATATACACATATAATGGAATATTATTTAGCCTTAAAAAGGAGTGAAATTCTGATATATGCTACAGCATGGATGAAACTTGAAAACATTATGCTAATAAGTAAAATAAGGCAGACATAAAAGAACAGGTATTAAATGATTCCACTTCTATGAGAGACCTCCTAGAACAGTCAAATTCATACAGAAGGTAGAATGGTGGTTACTAGGGGACAGGGGGAGGAGGAATGGGAACTTACTGTTTAATAGGTAAAGAGTTTCAGTTTGGGATGATTAAGAAGTTCTGAAGTGCACAGTGGTGATGAATAAAAATGTGAATGTACTTAATGCCACTGAATTGTATACTTAAAAGTGGTTAAAATGGTAAATTTTATATTATGTAAATTTTACTACAATAAAAAATCAAATGAGAAATACTTATGTGGTAAGTTCTTTTATGATTTTGACCCAAATGCCATATGCTCAAGAAAATACAAAAAAAAAAAAAAAAAAAAACCAAAACCCAACAAAACAAAGCAACAGCAAAAAAGTATTACCCACAGCATTAGAAATACTAATATTTCTAATATACACCATCAAGTAAAAACAGACTTAGATTCATCAACCCCAAAGCCATTTATCCTGTGTTTATTACTAAAATAATTCATGTCCACCCTGATTATGAATGATGTATTTACATTAAGCCCAAGTTCCAAACATACAGAAAGAGACGGAGAAATTGAAGCAATGGCATTATGTCAACACACTAACACAGCAACCATCTGTTAACATTGTTCTTTGAATCTGAGGGACCAAAATCATGTGGTAGGGCTGGGAGCCTCACCTTAGTTGTCCTACTTTCATGTCATAGGGCACTTCTGGAAGGAAGCTCTGGAACAGCCAGCTCTAACTACTTGCAGATTTCCTACCAGTCCTACACAGGAAGTCATTCTTGTGTCTCACCTGCATGAGTTCCTGTTATGAGGCCAGGGGGCTGGTGAGTTGAAATCCAGTTCCAGGGAGTGATGTCATCTTGATTGATCCTGGTGACCTGCTCCCCATCCTGGTGTTGTTGCAGCCCTTCAGCTGGGGTTCAGGTTATAAGGGGACCAAAAAGGAAAATGGGGGAGTAGGATAACAGAAAAAGGAAAAATGCTTGCACATTTCCTTTGTTTCACTAAAGCATTTTCTGCTTCCATTTAATTTGATGGGAGGACATGGCCGATGGCAGCTGGAAGCTGTATAGATGCTCTTGGAGTAGGGATATGCTCCCACAGAGACCTCAAAAATACAAAGAATTAAAAAAAAACAGAAAACTTTCATTATATTTGTGGCTCCTAACTTGGAAATAGTGACTTATCCTTTCTTTTTTGGATAAAGTTAAAAAATTGACATTCACTTACAGAAAATTTTTAAATTGTTATAAACAATGCATGACTACAGGAGCCATGTTAGCAACAGAAAGAAATTACAAATGTTGGGAGATACATAAATACTCATATTCTTTCTATACCATGTCAAGGAGATTAGGAGGTCAAACCTGGAAATCTTGTCAATAAGTAATAAATTAGGATTGCCATTCAATTCCATTTAGATGAGATCCTTTGGTTCTTAGGATACTAAGCCAAAAAACTAAAATGAAGTCCAGCATAATAAGAAGCAGAAATTGCTAACATTCCAAAATGAAAGGAAGAGAGGCTTTTAAAAAAAAAAAATCTTAAGCAATTAAATGAAAGAGAGATTTAAAGTTTTACCATGTTTATTTTACATCATTATTCTTTAGTTCTTATTAAGTTGGTACAATTTGGATAAATAAATACTCCCTTCCCTTTTTCGCTGCATATGTATTAGTAGGGGTAGGAAGAACAGAATATGAGAGAACAGGCAAAGGGAGTAGACAGCAGAAAGATAAAGCTGGAGAGAGAGACAGAGTGTTTATATGAACCCTTCTGTTAGCAGTACCAACCAGCAAAGTACAAGGAGGACAACGTGGAGTGTTTTCTTCTCACATGGACTTCTGAAAGAATGAATATGGGGCCACATTTGATATACATTAAATACATAGCATGGTGGTTCAGGTTTTCTATCAGATATGATGTGTATATTCTTTTTTTCTTGCTTTTTAAGCTCCATAGATGATATTATTCATGAAGCACTTTTAGTATACTATTCAGCAAATATTAATTTGATCATATTACACCAATCTCGGTTAGCAGAAAGCACTGTCAGCTGCCACGTAAGGTCCTCCTTTCAGGCAACACTTCATCCTACACTTGGAGCTTCACGTCAGAGGAAGTTCTGGAAAGGCATTCCTCTTTCAGTTGGGTTTACAATTCATCTGCAACACTAAATGCAGATAAAATAAAGATCAACCTTGGTGAAAGGTCTGTACGTAACAGCCCCTTGCAAATGTAGCCAATCCTGTCGAGACAGTAACTGTAAAGGAATTGTTCTCTTTCAGCCTTTTCTTCCCCCACTTCCTCTAAAGATCTTCATCCCAATGCTTTGGTGCTCCATATGTGACCGTGAGGCAGAGCTGCCTCTGTGCTGGAGACGCCCGTCACAGAGGAGATCAGAATGTGTGCAGACAACCCTGCATTATGTTCATCTCATCAGTTCTGCCCAATCCACAGGGGTAAAAAATGGATGAGATTTGATATCTTCAACACCAGCAACCCCAGCACCAAGACGCTCCACAGGGTTGAACTGTAAGAGCTAAAAAAGAAGAATTTAGTGAGTAATAAGACTCCAACTAGAGAATCAAAGGAAAATAAAAATATATGAAAGGAAAGAACTTCTAAATTCAACCCCAGTAACAAATGGACTTGATTAACAGCCAACTGACTATTTTTCCTTGAAAGGGAAGTATGTCTATAAAGTCACTCTAGCTGTGGAATGGTGGGGAATATATCTTAGTTTATAGTTTTTCACCTGATTTGAAATATGACCTTGAGTAACTCACTTTGTTTCTCATCCTCATATAGTAAAACAGGATAGTTACACCTATCAATGTCCTACTCCAAAAGTACAATTGTGATATTAATTAGATATTGAACCAAATTCTGAGAGATCCATTTACTCCTTTCATGATTAGAAACTTTGGGAGGCACAGTAAGTCTTTCAGCCCCTAATGAATTACGTATGCATTGGACTAAACTTTACCTACGGTCTGAACAAGCCAATTCGTATTCCAAAATCGCTATCTTGAAATAGCTGACTCAAATGAAATAATCTGATCCAATGATTGCAACATGTTTTGACTTCTTCACTGATAGGAATCGGGTATAAAATAAGTTAATAATGTTATATGCCACAGGATTAAGTTGGGAAAATAAAAGTAGTCATATACGATTGAGCCAACTGCATGATTCTCAGCAAATTTGAAGAGTTGTGCAACTATCACCACAATCCAGTTTTAGAACACTCTGATCACCCTAAAAAAGATTCCTTATGCTGTTTGCAGTTAATCCGCATTTCCATCCCCAGCCCAAGGCAACCACTAATTTGCTGTCTCTATAAACTTGCCCTTTCTGCATATTTCATATAAATGAAATAAAATATATTGTCTTTTGCAGCTGCCTTCTTTCACTTAGCGAAATGTTTTTGAGATTCGTCCATGTTGCAGCAGGTATCAATAATCTGTTCCTTTTTATTTCTGAGTAACATTCCACTATTTGAATATAACACATTTTTTAATCTATTCACCAGTTAATGGATATTTGGACTTTCCAGGTTGAGGCTATAATGAATAATATTGCTATTAACATTCACATATGTCTTTCTGAAGACACGTTTTCATTTCTCTTAAGGACATTCCTAGGAGTGGGATTGGTGGGTCACGTGTTAAGTTAATGTTTAGCTTTTTAAGAAACTGCCAAACTTTATCTAAAGTTGCTGTACCATTTTACATTCCCACCAGCAATGTATGAGAGTTTCAGTTTCTCTTTATCCTCATCGACACTTGGTACTGTCTATCCTTTTCATTACAACCTTCTAGTGGATATTAGTGGTATATTATTATGACTTAACTTGTATTCCTTAATGACTAATGGTGGTGAGCATTTTTTCATGTCCTTCTTAACCATTCATATAGCTTCCTTGCTGCATCTTTGCCATTTTTACACTGAGCTGTCTGCTTACTGAGTTAAAAGAGTTCTTTATACATTCTGAATACAAGTCTTTTATCAGTTACATGATGTGCATATAGTTTCTCCCAGTCTGTGGCATGTCTTCTCATTTTCTTACTGTATCCTTTGAGGTACAAGAGTTTTTAATTTTAATGAAGCCCACTTCATCATTTTTTTTTCTTTTATGGATCATGTTTTTGGTGTCATATCTAATAATTCTTTTCCTAACCCCAGGTCATGAAGATTTTCTCCTGGTTTTTTCCCCTACAATTTTTATAGTTTTAGCTCCTACATATAGTTCTATGAGCTATTTTGAGTTAATTTTTACATATGACATAAGGTAAGGGTCTTAGTTCATTTTGGTTTTAGCATGTGAATATTTAATTTTTTCAGCACTGTTTATTGAAAAGACTTTTTTTTCATCATCAAATTATCTTGGCGCCTTTACTAAAAAATCAATGGACCATAAATGTAACAGTTTATTTCCGAACTCTCAGTTCCATTCCATTGACCTATATGCCTATCTTTGCTCTAATAACACAGTAATTAAATAGTCAATGTGGCTTTATACCGACTGTGGAAATTTGGTAGTTTAAGTTCTCCCTCTTTGTTCTCTTTCAAAATTGTTTTGGATATGCTGGGTCCCCTGCCTTTTCATATACATTTTGGAGTAAGATAAGGTTTCCCAATTTTGTTGATATTTTCAAAGAACCAACTTGTGATTTAATTTTTCTCTTCTAGTCAACAAAAATTTTCTCTTTCATTGATTTCTGCTTCCTTTCTTCTGCTCTCTTTGGATTTACTTTGCTTTTCAGTTTCTTTTTCTAGTTTCCTCAGTTACAAGGTGAGATTTCTATTTAAGATCATTCCTCTTTTCCTGTATGTGTCTAAAGCCATAAATTTCCCTCAAGAACTGATGTAGCTGTATCCTATAAATTTTGATATATTGTATTTTTTTTTCTCATTCCAGTAAAAACATTCTGTGGCTTCTCTTGGGATTTTTTTCTTTGACTCAGGTTATTTAAGAGTGTGTTGTTTAATTTCTAAATACCTGGTGTGGGTTCACTAGATCTCTTTCTGTGGATGATTTCTAATAAAAAATTATTATGGTCAGAGTATGCTGTATAATTTCAATCCTTTTAAATACTGAAACTTGTTTTATTACATAGCAGATGATCCATCACGGAGAATGTTTCATGTACATGTGACAAGAAGGTATTCTGCAATCATTGTTCTATATAAGTCAGCTAGAGTTGTTTAATAAAGTTGTTAGGTCTTCTCTATATTGTTGCTGATTTTCTATCGATTATCAAGAATGGGGTATTGAAGTTTCCATTTATTATTACTGGATTATCTATTTTTTCCTTCAATTGGTCAGATTTTGCTTCATATGTTTTGAAGCTTTTATTAGAGCATAAACAATTATAATTGCTGTATCTTTCTACATGTTGACCTCTTCATCATTATAAAACATCTTAGTCCCTGGAAGTCTTTTGTCTTCACATTGATTTTGTCTGGTGTTTAATATAGTCACTTCAGCTCTCCTATGACCTGATTGCATGGTTTATCTTTTTCCATTCTTTTTCTTTCAGCCTATTTGTGTCTTAGAATATAAGTGTGTCTCTCGTACACAGATACTTGGATTTCAGTTTTTTATCCAGTTAACAATCTCTGCCTTTTGTTTGGCATGTTTAGACATTCACATTGAATGTAATTATTGACATGGTGGGTTTATGTTTGCCATTTTGCTACTTGTTCCCTCTATTGTCTTTTTTGTTCCTCTTTTATTGCCTTCTTTTGTGTCAAATACTTTTTACTATACTATTTCAGTTCCTCTATTAATTTCCTTTTACTATTTTTTCAGTGGTTGCTGTAAGGATTACAATACACTTCTTAATTTATCACAATCTACTTCAGATTAATATTAACTTAGGTCCAGTGAAATGTAGAAACTTTGCTCCACTATAGTTCCATTCTTTCTGCCCTCTTTTGTCTTTTACACTCATTAAATTCTGTATATTAAACCTATACATATATCATAAACCTATCAGCACAGTGTTGTATATATTGCTTTATACAAACTTACGTTTTTTAAAAGAAGTTGAGAAGAGAAATACTGAATCATTTCTATTCATATATCATTCCAGGACTCTTCACTTCCTCTTATGAATTCAGGTCACTATCTGATAACTGTTAGCCTAAGAACTTCCTATACTATTTCTTGTAAGACAGGTCTGCTAGCAATGGATTCTCTCAGTCTTCACCTGGGAATTTCTTTTTTCATTTTCATTTTTGAAGGGTAATTTTGCTGGATACAAAATTTTTGGTTGAGAGTTACTTCCTTTCAGCACTTTAAATATGTCATTCTGGGGTCTCCTGTTTCCCATTGTTTTTGATGAGAAGTCAGACATCAGTGTTCCCTTGTATACAATGAGTTGTTTGCTTTGGCTGCTTTCAAAATTTTTCCTCTTTTGTTTTTGTCTTTCAACAATTTGACTATAACATCTCTACGTAGATCTCTTTATATTTTCCTACTTAGGGTCCACTTAGCCTCTTGGATGTATAATAATGTTCTTCATCAAGTATGAGATGTTTTAGCTTGTTTCTTAAATATTTTTTGTTGCCCCTTTCCCTATTTCCTCTCTTTTTGAAATCTCCATTATATGTATATTGGTATATTTAATATAGTCTTACAGGCCTCTGTATCCCTGTTCATTTTTCTTCAAATTTTTGTGTCTGTTTTTAGAATGGGATAATTACTATCATTCTGTCTTCAAGTTCTTTGATTCTTCCTTCAGCTATCCCAAATTTGCTGTTGAGATGTTCCAGTTAATTTTTCCCCCTACTTAATTCTTCATTTTAATTATTGTACTTTTCAACTTGAGAATTTCTATTTGGTTCTTTTTTTTCTTTTACTACAATTTTTATCCCCTTGCTGAGAATCTCCATTTATTGATTCATTACTGTCTTATTTTCCTTTAATGCTTTAAATGTGGTTTCCTTTAGTTCCGTGAAAATATTTATAACTTCTTTGAAGACTGTTAAATCCAAACTCTGGGGACACTCAGAGTAATTTCTATTGACTGCTTTTTTCCCATGCATATGGGTCATACTATTTTGTTTCTGCAGATATCTTACTATATTTTGCTGAAAATCAGATATTTTAGACAACATATTTTCTCTAGAGTCTGATTTTTTTTTTCTCATGAAGACTGTTATCATTAACTGTTGGTTGGTTTATTCTTTTTCTGGTAACTTGTTTCAGCTAGACCTGCTTCCCCACACCCCACTGTAACAAACACAGGTTGATATCTCTGCTCATTTTTTTTTTCTCCTGTTTTCATCTTTAAGCTTGGTTTCCTAAGCGTCATCCCTGTGTCTGCATAGCTTAGTGGTCAACCAGTGATTGAAAAGGAGTGCATTCAAATACCTCAGCCACTAATGCTTCCATCCTATGCCAATGGGCAGGAGAATATGTTCAAAATTTAGGCCACTTTCTTTCCCTGTTCCCATGCACATGAAGACAGCCTCAGTGTTGGTCCTCATGACCTGCCCCAGTCTGGCAGAACCTTCACACCTGACCATGCAGGCAGGGGATAGGAGCAACTCCCAGGCAAGAATGTCACAGAGTCCCACTGTTCTTTCCCAAAGTTCAGCTGTTTTTCAAGCATAAATACGTTCCAGATTGTTGTATCCCTCTCATCAGTTTCCAAAGCACTAGATGGTTCTTTCTGCCAACTCCATCCAACTCCACAATTTCCTTTTTTGAGAAGAGAATTTGCCAACCTCTTCATACCTATAGCCATTCACATTTGCGAATATTCCTATAACAAATAATTTTTTTTTGAAGAATTTAGCCAACTGCAACTGAAATATTTAGGTGATTACTTTACACTAATGGTTCTATACCTATAGGAAATTCCACTATTCAAATTAAACTTAAACTTTCATTTCTTCTTTTTCCTCTATCTCCATTTGTTCTTTCAGTCATGATTCATTAATTCAATTATTTATATAAAAATATCAATTGATTTCCCATTATGTGCCAATCCACTACTTTTTTAGATCTTTTCAACCTGTATCACCAGCAGCTGCCTTACTCTTACGTTAGCAGTCAGTCCTATAATTCAACTACATGCTTCATCAAATTACAAATTGGTATATGTCATGAACCTTTAATGTTGCCCTATCAATAATAATAATAATACGAAACATTTACGTGACACTTATTGTGTGTCAGGCATTATTCTAATCACTTAACAGAGGTTAATTCGTTTAAAAAATTCACACAACTCTATGAATAGTTACTTTTATTATCTCTGTTTTATAGATGAGAAAACAGACTCACAAAAATTAAATAACTTGCTTAAGATCATATAGGTAGTAAGCAGCAAGGACAGGATCTGAATTCAGGTATGAAGTCTCCGGAATCCATGCTCTTGATCACAACATTACATTGCCTCATGAGTGTGTGATCTGCAAGTGCCAAGGATCTATTACTTCACTTTGATATTATCAAATCCACAAGGGGAGTGAAGCATATACTTCAAAAGGCTGTACTCACAGTCTTTTCACTTGGAATTATTGTATCTAGCATTCAAAATGACTGCTTTTTATTAAAGCTAACTGGTCAAAGAATTTTTATATTAGAAGTTGCTAAACTGTTAAAAGAAAAGCTGCTATTACAAAACAAACATAAGAAATCCTAAATGTATCAAATCCATTTTCAAAATCAGACAATTCATGTCTACTGACTAAAATGTGGAAGGCAGCAGACATTTTACTATAAATGTAAAATATCAAACATTGATAAGAATTAACTGTAACTGTAGCATATTTTTTAATATTTCAGGAAACATATAAACATGTAAGTTCTTTCTTTCTTGTTATAATTGGCTTTTCTGCACCTATTTTTTCCAAAACATGAGCTCATTATGAAATTCCAAGAAAGGTTTATATTCTGACTTTTACTAAAGTCAATTTACTTAGTTCATGGACTCGTCTACAAATTTGCAAGTATAAATCTATAGGCAAAAATGTAACTGTTTCATCCATGACTGTCTTGCTTATTCTGCCATTTTAAATACTATCCCAGGCCTCCTGAGGGGTCACACAAATATTCTATTGCTTAAGAGAACATGTCAACTGACGGCAAAACCAAGACAGTCACTGCCAACCTCTTTTCTCCTGAAGAATAGGCAATAAAGCTGAGCAATGGAGACACAAATTTGTTTTGAAAGTCTTTTTTCTCATATACCTTTCAACTGACAAAGCAACTGGGACATAATGAACTACATGTACACTGTGAAGCACAAATATACATGCTCTGAGGATTTGTAAAGTGTAAATACCTTTTTACTTAATTGCACTTAAACGTAACTATGTTCACTTTAGCACTCTTCACTTGGACTGAGGTGCCTGAACCACTGGGTACAGGGGATTATGAAATCTAGGAAAAAAGCAAGGAGCTGAAAAGACCAAAGAGGAAAAAATCTCCCCAAAGCAGAATTATTTCCATATAAATCATTCTGTGATTTTTAAAAATGACCTCTATGAACTGTGAGGTAGTGGAAGAGGAAAGTCAAAATGACAGATTGCTAATCATGCCAAGAGACCCCCTTTCCCTTTCCTGATGATGCTTCCTCAACATGAGTGGTAGTTTCCTTAGGCACGCCAACGACGGAATGCTCTTCCACTATATGAGCTATACATATCTGCATGTGGGAAATTAACATACCTTAAGCTCAGACTCCTTTACAATATAATTTCTAAGAGATAGGAGTAGCAGACCTTAATTAATGTGGCAAATTCTATTCTCAATATTATATAATAATGACTACTTCTAAGAAAGAAAAACAAAAAAATAGCAGTTCCTAGCCTTCCTTAAACTATTTAACAAAGAAATATTCTGAATTTACCTTGTGCCACAGAAAATAAGATGAAATCAAATGAGTAAGTGTCCTTTTTCCCCATTAGAATGAAAAGTTCATGTATCTTTGCATTATCTCTTAATCCTTTTGCAAAGAGCTCAGGGTACTCTCATCTCACTATTTCCAATCTGATTATGTTTCTTTTTATTTTATATACTCTGGGCAAATTAGTCTTCCTGAAGCACAACTCTGATCCTTTCACTCTTCTGCATAAAAACTCCAAATCTCTATTTTTTTTTACTGAATTAAATGCTATCATTTTCCCCTGGTGCTCATGATAACAGAACCCCTTAAGAGAACCCCAACTTCTCTTTCCACACTCATTTACTGCTATTACTCATCCCTATGTTCATCCCTGTACTCTGGATAAACCGAACTTTCCAATTCCCAAGTTGAGGCTTTCTGACTCCTTCCGTGCCTCTGTTCAAGCTGTGATTTCCATCTAGCTCTTCCTCCACATCCAACCCTGCAATGCTGCAGTTCGGGCTAAGGCCCCACAAGAGTAACACCCACTGCACAAAACCCTTCCTAATACCACCGCTGCCTCAACTGTAACACCTCGTTACCTTGACTTGCCACAGTACACTTTAACCCTCTCTGATGGCCTTTGTCAAATCTACCTGTGACACAGTTATCTGGGAGCCTTACCTTTGCAGCTTATGACACTATGCCTTGCACAGATTTGTTGAACGGAACCAAAATCACTCTTCAGGTGAATACTAAGTGATTCTCTTCTTAATATCTTCTCCCCTTCCCTTCTTCCTTTCTTTCTTTTTTAAATTTTGTTTTCCCTGATTTATAAAAATAATTCACATTTCCTTAAACAAAAATTTTAGTTCTTGATCTTTTTCAAATAACCTTTCCCTTGATCTTTTCATAAAAGTATACGGGATCACAGGCCTGTCTAACTGTGAGCCTCTACGTCACAGTCCTAAACAAGCCTCAGTGTACTCATCAAAACTCCTTCTCCAAAACTAGAGGAGCATTTTAAATGTGGGGAATCAGTTTAAGAAGCTCGCTAGAGTTCCAAGCCTACCTCTGGGATACTGAACTGTAATTATCAGTAATCTCTTTCCTCAAAGCCACCAGAAGTACACTGATACCAGTATTCAAGTTCCATGAATGGATCTACGAGTGACCTAACTTGGCAAGATTTCCTACCAACTTCTCTCCTAAGTAGCCCATTCCTAAGTTTATAAATATGAATCAAAAATTGAAAATAGCCATTCATATAGGGTTACAAAATATAACAGGGCAGCTCCAGACAAGCTAAAAGCAATACTGAAATCTTATGCCTACACAGATATATGGAACTGACTAAACATTAGCCTGGATTTCCGAGGGGAAAAAAATTAATACCAACAAGCTTTAACTGTTCTGACATCATCAATACTTAGATAACAGCAGAAGCCTAAAGACACACAGTACTGATTCTGAATTTGTGGTTAGTAATGGGTCTTTCTTGCCCAAAACTAATTTCTTTAAGGTTTTGGAGCTTGGAGCTGTGGACTCTGTTAATTTGCATGGTTGATATACTTGGCCAATAGGTCAATTAAATTACCTGTTGAATGAGTGAGCGAGCCTCTTCAGAGACACATTCTGGCATGTTCAAAGTAGTGTGAGTATTTATTCCTGCTGGATGGCACTCAACCAGAGTCTGAAACAATCAATCAGGTACACTTCTTATCCCAAATACCATCACATTCTGTTCCATCAGAATATGGACAGCAAATATGGAGAGCTCAACGACCAACCTAACTGGAGGTGCAGTAATCAACACAGTGCCCTCTAAGCAGTTTAGGAAAAGGACTATGAGCCTGCAGAACTTCTAACTGAAATACAGGCAGTCATCAAAATCCCATCACAAGCTTACGCTTTTCGCCCTTTTCCCTTAGTTATAAAGATGCCTAATAACAGAAAAGCTTACATTACATCCAAAAACTAAAAAGGACTTGATAGCACTGAAATTTTTTAATGTTCTTAAAAAACCTTCCAAGTTGAAAATTTGTTAATAATAATGCTTTATATATGTATAGCACTGCATGGTTTAAATGTACATATAGGCGATTTGTATATTCTACGACAGTGTTACGAGTTCAGCATTAACTACATATTTAAGGTAGGTAACCACTTACAAAAGTATGACTGTTCATTTCTCTATTTTCATCCAGGAGGCAATCTGCACAATACTCTACTAAAGTCTATTAACTACTAACCTCAAACATCTTACTTAAAAGTTATTGATCAGAGGGAGTATAAATTCTGTCCTTAAGCTAGAATGGATAGGAAAAATTTACAGTATTGAGAAAAAAGATAATGTTACCTTTAATATCTACACTTGCTTTCTAAAATGATAATCCCCTCATGGTTTCAGACTAGGTGTTTAAAACATACAGAAAATTCTAATGAATCCATGTATGAACCTTACAAATTTAACTGTTAAAACTGAACCACAGAGAAAGAAGAAAAAGAATGTCTCGTCTTATATCTCACTATGTACAACCATTGTGACATAACAGAATTTCACTATCAATTTGTTCAATGTAATATAATTCTACTTTTACAAAAATCTGAAATCTTGATAAACTTGCATTTTTCTGCACCCCTCCATTTTTGGTATCAAGTTTTTCTTACTTAGTCCATGATCTAAAAACTAGAGGCAAAGGCTAAATAGTCTCAATTTGAAATCAAGGTAGCATCTGGATAGACTTATTAAACATCCAGGTCACTGCTTACCTTGCCAGTGAGAAGTTCAAAGAGGACAGCACCCAAACTCCACCAATCACAGGCTTCAGTTTCTTCTGTGATGGCTCCAACCTCTAAACACACCAAAAAAGGTTGATATTAAAATTCCAAAGGTCAATTAAACTTTCAAAATTAACATGTATTTTGCAAGGTGACCTTTTTAATGCTGAGAGAGCACATACTAAATACTACTGGGCTTTCAAAATTCCTGAAAGTTACTTATCCCTTTGGTCACCTACTGTGGTTGCATTTTTTTATGCAGTCACATATTAAACTGAGACATTTGTTCTTTAGTTGATGGAGGGACACCTTCAAGATGCTTTACTTGAAAGTTACAGGAAACTCCTAGATCAGCATTTTGCTTAATTTTTTCAAATTTGAGAATGTATATGACCTATCTCGGGGTCATTCTTTGTTTTAGAAATAAAGACTCTAGGTTTCAGAAGGTACTTCAAAAATTACTGAAACCAGTATTAATTATCCTTTTAGTTATAGGTTAGAAACCAGAGAGGTGAAATGCCTTGTTCAATGTCATACAGAAAATCAGCAGCAGAACTAAGACCCGGTTTACAGTATCATCCCTCTCCTATCCTATATAATCAATTGTTTTCAACTAACGGAGGAGCATGTGAAATGCAAATTTACCCACTTTGTTATTTAAAAGCACAGGTAGATATGCTGTTTTAAGCCACATCTGGAACTACTGGCTAAGATAAGGGCTTTTAGAGTATCTCCAAATGAGAATTTTATTTGTGTTATATCTACCTCTCATCAGCACAAGTTCTGGAAATGTGAGTTTTCAGGTATCATCTTTCAGGTTCTTCTCTACCAATCAGCAATAATAACTTCTCATTTCACCATTTTTGAGGCTTTTAGCCCTTAAGTCATGTTTGATGTCTTCTTGTCCTTTTCTAGTAACATTCAACTAGTCACTACGTTTGAGAAGTACCTGCCCTTTCATTTGCATTTGACTGACAAAACACACTCATTATTTGTCTGCAGGTAGCCCACACCTCACAACAATACTGTTGAAGAGGTTTTAAGCAGGTAGGTTGGAACTTGGACAATATGACTGAAAGTGGTGCTCAGGTGCCCAGCCTTTTAACCAATACTTAGCAAATCTACTGTGTTGGAGAACCAAAAAAAATAATAATAATAATAATTAACATAGCTTGAGTTTTAAGTCTTGAAGCAAAGGTCATATGGGCCAGGAAAAGAAAAGAGCCGTCCCTATGCAAGACAGTGGAATGACTCCACCTCAGCAACCTTCCTCCGAATCCCTGTCCTTACGCCATTCTGGGTTTCAGACGGCCTGGGTGGAACCACACCCTTCACAGCAGCCCCTGCCCGGGCTTGCTCTCTGCTGTGCTTCATGCCAGATCACACCCTCCAGGCTCTAACTACCTGCTCTCCGCTAGGTGGTAAGAAGAAAACATACATATTTTACTAACTTAAATTGTTCTATGAATGACCAGAAGTCTCCTAATCCTCCAAGAGCCATGTGCAGCTTGTTTGCTAAACTGAGAACTACCCTACTATCTAACAACAGAGGTCTAATTATACGTCGTGTGGCACATTATCATGATGAAATACTATGTAAGCATTTTAAATGTATTCATACAAGGTTTAAGTGTATAAGTAAACGTCTGGTTATATTAAATTTTAAAAAACAAGCTATAAGACAATAGAATCCTAATTTTAAAAGTATGTATTTTTTAAAAAGACCAGTGAGAAACTACGACAATGTTTTAGCGGCTTGCCTCTGGGATACCATTCCTATACTTATTAACCCACATGAATAGTTAAGCGGTGCAATTTTAAATGTACAGCAAGATGACATGACAATAAGCAGGCTTGTTGGAGCCAGGAAGACGAAGTTACATAGGCCAGCCCTCCCTCAGAGCCTACAGTCTCCTCTACAACTTTAATGTTATCGTGTGTTAGAGACAGCAACGGACTAGGAAACGGAAATCCTGGGTTAAGAGCCTTGAGGAAGTCACCTGATCTCATCAGCAACACCAGGGTTAGATCTGAGGGCCTCTGGATTAAATTTAGCTATAAATGCTACAATTTTGATACTTGGGGATTTCAGAAAATAGTGATTCCCTTGAGGGATAATTCCTTAGCAGCTCTCATTCAAAGTGTTTACGCAACCCCTCCCAGATTCAAACACATTGCCCCCACCCCTACTCCCAACCTCCCCAGAGACAGCCACCATCACCTCAGAAGTGTGCTCCAGAAACTTTAGAAGGGATGTGTGTTCTTATAAACTTTAGAAAAGTAAAAGAAATTCACCATAGCCCTGTCATCAAATATAGCCTTTTGCACATTTCCTTCCAGGCAATGGATTACATCATTTCCCTGTTCTGAAATGGCTTGCCACTGACCATTAAATAACATCCAAATGTCTTGCTTAATCAGGAATATGTATATTCAGGCCTCCATGAAGTCTCAACCCATCAGATGCATTCAACCAACATACACAAACTGCACAAACCAGGCGCTAGGCTAGGCCTAGTCTGTGAAGACGGAACAAGAGACCCAAGTAGGCCCTGAAGACAATTTACTCTCCGTGTTCGGCTGGCTCCCTACCTAGCCCAGGACGCACCAAGTGGCACCTGGCAGAACTGCTGGCGACGCTCTAGCTCTGCCAGCCTGGGACTATTTCACTCTCTCCCCAATTCTTTTTGCATCCTTCCTTGATCTTCCCTTCTTTCTTCCACTGACAGCCTGCTGCTTTCCCCCTCCTCTTTTTCTGTCTTTCTTCCCCTTCTTGGAGGTCACCACTTAACCTTTTAGTGGAGTTCAGGCCTAGAGATCCAATCTAAGAAAAACAGCTTCTGAAAGTAGGAAGGCAACGAGTCTCAACGTTGTCTTTAATCTGATAGGGCTAAAAAAGAAGGACAGCAACTTTGAAAAGTTAGATTTTTTCCTCATGGAAATCTGGGGAGGGGAGGTGAAAACTGAACACATTTTAAATCCATCCCATTAACAGCACAGCTTGAATCACTATTTCTCAGAATGACTTTATATTAAGCAAGGATTCTTTAATTTATGTGAAAGTAACATCATGACTAACTGTCCTTGTTTAAATAGATGACTCTGAACAAAGAGCTCTGTATTAGATAAGATACAAAGAAGAACTTCCTAATGGCTAAGGAAACTAAACATTAAAACAACTGGAAGCAGGTACTCATAAAATTTTCCTTTAAGGTTTTAAAACAGAATTTTCACTTTCTTTTAATAATCAGAATGAAGGATTTTTGTTGTCTTTTCAACATCCCTTATAGATCAATAATTCTTACATTAAAATTTTAAAGATACACCCTGAAATTGCACTGCCAAAAAGAAGCCAGAGGTTCTGTGCCCATCAAAACCAGTACTCTGTAACTGCTTAACTGGCAAAATCTATACAAAAATGTAAGCATAAACCAAGAGTACTGACTTATATATAAAGCTGCATGATTGCTACTCTAAATACAAGGTGAACAGTCAGGTATGTGTGTCCTATGTCAAAAGCAGAGAATATAAAGAAATACCAAATAAATTTGTGAGGCTATTTTTAAAGTATTACGTAGCAAAGCTGAGAAGCCTCTTTCAACTCCTACCTTGAATTTTTAAAATCTTTGGGGAAAAAGCAGAAAAATATTCTGAAAGATAAATTCAACTCTGTTTTGTCAACTTCCAAAATATTTTCCCTGTAAGACCCACTGTGTTCGGTTTCTGTGCACGCCCCTTCTCCTGACACTCCATCCTGTATTTGCGGTTTCCAGGGCGGTAAAGCAGCATCCTTATTCTCCGCAAGTACAGCAGCGCTACAGACAGTGAGCAAATAAACTACTCCCTACGAAAACAAACAAATTCTCAGATTATTTCCACAAAAGCTCAAAAAGAGATGGTGACATCACAGAATCTTGGATTTTTGTCTTTGAGTCAGACACGTGCTGACAGGGCTCCAGCTGTGCTTCTGTTTGAGTCTGGCTGAGTGTTTCAGCTGCTCTGAAAACGAGGACAGCCAGACCTCTAACAATCCCTCTACCTGTAATTTTACAATCCTGAAAGTGTTTTCAAAAGCACTCAAGAGCCTTTCTCATAACTTCTTCTCCCTCCATTAACCTAAGATGCCCAAAGAGTGGGATTATGCTAAAATGGGCCAGCATTCCACAATCTTCCTTCTTCCTATGCACAGCCACCCTGCCCTGTCCCTGAGAGACCTGGTGGCAAGCGAAACGAGTCAGCGCCACTAAATCCAACGATTATCATCTTTTAATGTAAGGGAGACACAGAATCAGCTCCAGATTAGATTTCAACTCATCCAAATTTTTTTGAGGACAGCAATGGGAGGGCAGTCTAGTAAAATCCCAGACCTCTCATTTTAGTACTCTCAATTCCCAAATTCTAACACAATACTGACTCATACTAATGATTCAAATGATCATAATTCACAAGCGTATAAACAAGTTTAAATAAAACAATAAAGACACCACAACATAAAAACGCGCTTTGCCTACCTTTGTTTTACTCATGTTTAACACCTCATAGAACACTCTTCAACAAGCCAGGGTATTTTTCAGAAAAATAATGCTGCCTTGGTAACCCACACTGTCAAAGGGCTTGCTAAAACATAGAATAAGACAGTTTTACAGTCCCTATGATAGTCAGAGTTTACTAAGTCTCCCTCTTACCAAGCCAAAAATAATAATGTTAACCTGACCCCAAAACTGCACTATAATAAGCCTTGCTCCTGAAAAGTAAAGGAGCAAAAAGGCAGAAAGCTTGGACTCAGGAAACCATAAAATGTCTTTATCTGTATGAAAAGTGAAAGGAAAGCAGCAGAGTATACACTTTTAGACTTGAGGAAGTCTGAAAGACGCAGGAGAGACAACGTGATCTCAGCATTACTGAAATCACGACATACTCTATCCACCGGCCCAGGCCCTGCCTTTTAGGGCTGTACAGGTCATGTCACATGGATTTGTCAAAAGACATGGCTCAAAAAAAATTGCAGATAATGCTAAAACTGCGCTGGAAACTGTACAGAGAGCTTTAAAAGCTAGAAAATGTGTCTCAAACTCAGACTTTAAAAATGAATACCAACCTCTGTATAAAGCTTTAGAAAGATGAATCACCTTGCAGTTTAACCAACTGTAAATTCCTAAATTCGGGAATTTTCTTTTTACTTCACCGTCACTGTGCTTGGTAAATAAGGGAATTTGATATTCTGCATTTAGTTCTTTGATGGATTTGTTAAGGCACATTTTCAGACTGGTGATATCACTCGATTCTGTTCCATGGTTTTGTCACTGAGGGAGACCCAAACAGGTCCTCGCACCCTTTCCCTTACCTCAACTGATAGTAACAATGAGCTGCCCACCCCCATTCCAGAAACCTCCGGAGACAATTCCATAACGCCTCCAGCTGCACATTCTGTTATTTCTACCTTCCTTTCAGGACGTAGTAGCAAACACAGTTAGTTCAGAATTTACTTAGCAGATAATTTCACATAGAGAAATTCTACTTTAATTTAGAACAAGTAGTAAATATTTCTCCTAAACTCCTTTCCTTAACTATACTTTTTATCTTAGAGGCCTCACTTCTCTTCACTCTCAAAGTTATAGTAATTCTGGAACTCTTATTAAGAGGTCAAATAAAATTCAATGAAAAAGCAACAATTGTTGCAAATAAAGTATTTACATCATAGTCAAGTTAAACCAACATTTAGATGCCGAAAGAATTAAGTCACATAAATGACAGAGCACTTTATCCAAATATCAGAATGATGGAACAACTTTAAAGGCACAGACCTATAGAATACAGTAAAGTGATAACCAAAACTAAGTATAGTTTTAGGGGAGAGGGGCAGTAAATATAGTTTTCTAATGCCACAGGATTTTTTTTTTCCAAAACAAGTTTTAAAATTTTTACTTTAAATACCTGACCTTAAGGATTCCAACTCTCTCTTTTAGGGGGGAAAAATTAGCTTTTAGAATAAAAGAGAGATCTTTGGTGAATAAAACAGTATAAAAACGAAGCCACAGTCTTATGAACCTTAAAATTAAACACCATGTACACTTTGACAGTATCAGGAAAAAAGCCGTGGTATCTAAATTTTCTATAAATTCTGTAAGTGTTCAGTAAGATTAAAATGCTGTTACAAATAGTTTGTTAACTTTCTTCCAGGGGAGTCAGATTTCATTAATGGCCTTAGATAGTGGAGAAAAGTTAAAAAAAGAAAAAACCTGATCTATCACTAGTGACATACTTGGACCAAGGAAAAGAACATCCTTCTTCTGCAACGAGCATTCCATGTTAGCGAGAGCATGGAGACATTAGTACTGTGTTCCTACACAGACAATCTTTCCCCGCAGCATCTGTTGCTAATTGAAAGGGACTAGAATTACAAAATTCTAGTCAATTTCCCTCACCAGCTCTTGCTGTGTATAAAGATTTTCTATGCAGGGGCTGAGCATTAGTCTTCCACTACAGCTGATGACTAAAGAGCTAAGAGAAAGCAGCACAGAAGAAAGCATTTATTTATATATATCCAACAATACATGGAACTAAACTGTGAGAAGAGGGACAGCTAAGCGTACCTTTTGTTAGCTTGGCAGATTATAATTCTATAAATATAACTATTCACCTATAAAAGTCTATTAACGTCCTAGATAATTAACTGTATAGGTCTTCTGTTTAGGCAATCCCTTTTTTTAATACAAATCTTCAAGATTAACTGTCAATACTAAACCAATTATGTCTTATTTCCAGCTCCTAAGCAGTGCCTGGGACACAGGAGGCACTTAATAAATGTTTGTTGAATAACCATATCCATCTTGTGTCTTGTGGCACAGTGCATTCAAAATACCTACAAAGAAAGGCCTCATCACATGAATTCTCTTTAAGTCTCATTGAGCACAGAGATCTACATCAAGTCCTTTTGTCCTCCACATGTGGTAGGCAAGAAAGCTTCAAACGTTATCAAAAGCATTTTCTGGCCGCTGAAGGGAACACAGATGAGAGCAGGCAAGGATGGAGGCCAGTCAGCTGAGGACTGCAGTGGTCCAGCAAGAGATGACGATGGCTTAAAGTGGGCTGTTTGAGTGGACAGCTGGACAGCTTTCAGAGCTCCCCTCTGTAGAGCACAGTGACGGCAATGGTTTGTCCTGGCACAGATGGCACATGGTAAGGATATAAAGCTGAAAAACCCTGGGGACAGGAAGAAGACAGGACTGGGAGATGACTCCAGGTTTCTCCTGCTCCTGTTCAATGTAAGGAATCCAGACACAGAATTACATGAAATGTGCTACAAATGTGTAAGCCGGCTATAATATCTGGACTAACTAGAGGCTGGAATTTGCATGTCTTAGCCCATCCTTTCAAATGGGCATTTTGCCCCCTTTTTTCTTACTTTATATTTATATATTTATATTTCAGAAAATGTTGGCTGCCCGATTATCTGTTCCATATTCCGTGAAGCCCTTCAACATTGCACTCAATTGATTATTCAAATGCCTTATTTGTGGAGTACAGCATATGAACTGTTTAAAAGTTGCTGGTATCACATCACTCTAACTCATGAGAATATTGTCCAGACAAGACCAACGGCAGAGGCTAGCACTTTCCCGAGGGAAGAGTCTGCGGCAGCTGGGGCTCTGGGCTTCTCCACAGCACCCCCTAGTGATGGGGAGATGCCATGCTGCTCCGCCTCCCACACACTTTCTTGGCTTTTCTTGGCTCATCCCAGTCTCCAGCCTTGCTTCCTGCCACCACCACGTTATTAATTCAGTTGGTTTTCAGGTAATCTAATTATATGAAACTCTGGTCCTTGATTCGTATTATGGAGACTTGAATGTTAAGGACACACCACACTCAGCTAATTCAGGCCAGGCTTGACAAAATACCCAATTCTGCTTTTCTCCCACTACCCAGCTCTGAATTTCTTGTTGTCGTGGTGACCTGGCAACCATGTTCTGAGCTTTCCTGCAATTATCTGCACTAGTTGGGTCAAGTTCTCACTGATTTAACTAGATTCAGCATTCCAGAGCCAAAAATTACTTATTCAAGAAAGTATGGGTATCATTACTGTACCGTTTTCTTGTGAGGTAAGATAAGAAACAGGTAACTACCATATGACTTCTGGTTGACTGATTATAATTATAATTCTGAGCTCTATACATTCTTGCTTAAGTCTCTCACACTGCATTTCTAGTAGGAAAAAAAACTAATAGCATGCTCCATTTTCCATTGATCATATCACAACAACTTCATTCGGAATAGCCATCCAGTGTCAGAGTGTTACCCAACCAAAGCCATTAAAGTTGATTGATGAGAAAAGGGCTAACTGAAAATTGTGAAAATGACAGATGCAGTTCTCTCTCTCTCTCCCTGCTGCTCTGCTGCTGCGTTAGGCAGGCAGAGCTGCACGCACTGCTATTAAAGGAGCTTCAGGAATTCTGCTTGCTTTATCATCAATTTTTTAAAACCTTACCATTTTTAAACATTTATTTGAAGGAAGTATTTATGAATAATTGTTTAGAAGGAGTCAGCCCTGGTTACTTCCTGGAGATTCAAACTGACAAGGTTTTACGTGGTATAAAAACTGATGATTTGGTCAAAGAAGCTGGCCAACAGCTCTGGTACATAATGTTGAACTCAGCATTACATCTTCTTTGTTAAATATCAGGGGTAAAGGATAGCTCACTTTCTTCTTTATGATAATATGGTGGCGAGGCCAATTAACTGAACAGTTGCCAAAAATCCATTTAGACCTTAAAATTAAGAAGCATTATTACACAGTAATTATTACTTAAAACTGTAAGTTTCTAATTTCATGTTCCTCTTCTAAAAAAGAAATTTGTCTAAGATCATGAAGAAAAAGATTTGGAGTAAATGAGAGGTGAAAATTAACTTCCTTTTAATAATCTAAAGCTTGAGGTAAACCCTCTATTCCCCAATGGCAGGTAGTACTATGAAATGCACAGAGTTACTGTTTTCATAAAGAAAAGGTGAAATGCAGCATCAATTCTTTCACTCTTATCAATTCTCTAGTTCTAACAGCTGAAGAATTTCTTCTCTTGAAATGGCCTGATGTGTTACATTCACTAAGATGCCAAATAACAAGGACTGAACACTCGTGATTACTCTGTCTCGTTCTCATTGCCAGAGACAAATCACATTCTGGCCTGATGAGAAGCATGGTTTCAGAACGGGTCTATTTCAATATGGAGTGATCTTAACATAGAGGTGACGGTGACTGGGCCATCACTGGCGGGTTGTGAGGGCTCCAAGACCACATCCTATCCTAGAGACAGACCCCAAGGTTCCAGACCCTCAAACATGTATAAAGTGACCCTTCAATTTTCTTTCCATCAGAAGGGTCTTGCCCTTCTGGATAAGGGTAAGACTTGAGTTGACCTGAACCTCTTTTTGCTTATCCTAACATACTCATGGCATAAGCTTCATCAGGACACAGGGTAGAGTGCACCAGGGAACTTTTGTCAGTGTAAAATTTTAAAATTCTGTGGCAAACTTGAAAAGATTCTGTTTCTCTTGAAGAAAATATAGATTTAGTTTTTGTAACATTAGGAACTAAAGGCAAAAGATTAAAAGTACTTGCTAATCATTCAAGGAAAACATTAAAACATTGACTATGTACAAGAGAGCTACTGTTGAAGTTTTGCTTAAGGGTAAATCAAACAAAAGAGTTACTGTTTGAAACATAATGTTTAAATATTAACCACAAATATTTTACTCTTTTTAAATTATTTCTATAGCTCCCTACTGCCTTTTTCTTCCTTCTCCTTTGGGGAAAAAACCAGACCAGACCAGAGATAAAGGCATAGCTCCTGATTATAACATTATTATTTCAAAATATATATCTGTATTCATTTGTTTTCTCTATCAATTTCATATTCCTAAAATTAGATTCCTCATACATGGTGAAGTTACCCAGGACCCAGAAATTCTCAGATCTAAATGACTCTTCTTTTAAATAATTTTTTTTGTTAAAAATTTTGGCTTCAAATTTCACCCTACTCAAAAGTTGTCTTGGCTTTTTCCCTCCAAGTGAAAATATTTTCAATAAACCCCTCATTACCACATAGTATACTTTATGTAAAAACTATAAATGAGCAAAAATAGAATACTTAGAAAGTTCTCCAAGTGAAATAATTCTTTTAACCCTACTGATGTCAGACAAGAAATCAGTATTTATTCTTGGGGGGGGGGGGGAGAAATTCTTGCCTTAAGAAGATGGACTTGAATTTTGACAAAATTTTGTATAAAAAGGGTATTATATCATTTGACATCTGTGAACTTATGAATACCCAAAAAATCTATTTTGGCTAGATATAACTGTAGAATCCAGACGATGGGTAAATATGGATGCTAACTATACAATTCTTCCAACTTTTTTCTATGTTTGAAATTTTTCAAAATAAAACGTTAAGAAAAAAAGTTTTTAATATCTACTTTGCTATTGGTAAATTAAGGCCTAAAAAGCCTTAAATAACTTGCCCGAGGTCACACAATGAGTTAATGGCTGAGTTAGAAAAAAATCGAGTTCTGGTAATTCTCAATTCCATCTTAATATTCTAAATCTTAAACATATGATGATCTCATGTTTTTTTAAACCATCCATGGTCTGAGTCCTAGATCTAATTATCAAATACATAACTATCACACAGAGCACCATGCTTAAAAAGCAACTAATCGTGTGTAAACATGCCTATGGAGAAGGGCAGGGGAGACAATGCCCCAAAAATATATTCATGGATTATTTGATAAAGTCAGGCTAGAAGAGCAAAGGCTGATAGTAAATAAATGTCATGCTCTAAAACTGAATTTTGCAGATAGTTTTCAGCATGATTTTTCTATGTTTCACTTTTCACCGTCAGCTGTGAGCTGTTTCCAAGTGTGAAATCGCCTAAGAGAGGAAGCAAACCTGTCATTTGACATCTGGGAGCGTGGAGACTGGGCTGCAGTAAAAAAACACTTTGGACTTCTTCAATTTACAAACATATTCACCTATAAATTCTCAAGTGTGAAAAGTATTCAGTGAGAAATATCAATGTAAATTTCAAGCATGTATAAAGGCTCGTAATAGAGTGGAAAATGAAGGTGAAGGACACACTGATAGGACACCGTATCAACTTGTTAAGACAAGAACGGGAAACTTAAGTGATTATGTTAGCATAATAACTAACATATAAACAGTTTTATTCACTTGTCTTAGATTGCATGTTAAACTTTCAAATACAGTCTTTTGTGTTGTGTGTGCTTAATATTATAGGTTCTATTTCTAGCATTTTTTTTTTATGATGAAGAGTCGAGACTGCTAAGAAAAAAATACTGGTAAAAGAATAAATACTTCCTTGACATTTTACTTTTCCTGTATGTTAAAATACTGTAACAAAAACTTATTCTATATTATGATAAATTATTAGTTCCAGTGATATAGTCCATAAAATCTTTTCTGTATATGTGTGTGTTTATGTGTTTGTACAAACAAATAGAAATTAGGTCAGAGTAAGTACAAGGAAGTCCTCGAGAGGAATAACCAGTTTACTACAGTTATTCTATAATTCTCCAGATTATTCTATAATCTCTCCCAACAAAAATCAGGAGAATCTGTCTAAACATTTCTTAATGAAGTATCTAAAACTCTCCTAATACGGAAACTCGACAGTGTTATATGTATGTTGTCATGCTACACAATCTCTTCCTACTTTGGGGATTATTTCTTTGCTTTTTCTCTTCCTGAACTCTGCTCTGCATTTCTGTGCTATGAAAGGAACCCATTTACCATGAATGATGTTTATTTAAAATAAAATCTTTCTTGAGAACCATCCTAGATAATCTAAGAATGCAAAGTGAACCTAAAAGGAATGGCTTCTACTTTGAAAACAGGGCTGGGTTTGATCTGTGAATTCATACTCTCAAGACCCTCTTGATGGGCCTGCAGCTGCAGCCATTTATTTGCTGGCTTTTTCACAGATGTAGACAGAGAAAGCTCCATGGTTTTTGTCTTTTTGTTGTTGGATTTATTTTCTTTAATATAAAAAAGTGGCAACTTTTTAAAAAAGTTCTTCATTTTGTCGTAGAGATTTGTGAATATCGGACATCCCTGGTAGTATACGTTGTTGAAATGACTATGACTTTTTAAAATCTAAGATCACAAAGTTGGCAGAAACTATACTTAAGTAACAGAAGGTGATCATTTGCATTTCAAAATTTATCTGTCTTGGTTTTCCCCTCAATTAGACCAAAACATGTTGATTCACAGGTTTCTGTGTGTGTGTTTTCTTTTTTAAACTTATTTATAGAGCAGAATAATGGCCCCCCTGCTAGTCTGGCATTTGCTCAAGTTTCTGTCCATGTAAATCGAATCTGTTACTGGAAATTTTTCTCAAAATATAAAGGCACATCATCCACAAGATAAAAAGATACACTGCTGATATTATGAAGCGCAGGGCAGGTGGATAATGTTTTTAGGACAAATATGTGATAAGGATTCCCAGGAGGGAGGAGTGGTAGGGGTAGAGGTTGCATGCTGTTTAAACAGAAGTGAATCGTTCTCATCATAATCTTGTGACAACTTTACTTTCTAACCAAACATCAGCTGCTTAACGTGCTTTAGAGTTACTTGGACAATAATACTAAGGTTAGAGTTGGGAAATGGGAGGGCAAGTGGGACGTGGGAGGAAAATTACTTCAACCCTTAGTTGTTTCTAAGGGTAGATCAAAAGATGACTAACTACTCTATTTTCCTGTGTATTCACTGACTTATGATTTTTAAGCATTGAAACATTAGCATCTTATCATTGCTTCCACCCCTCTGAGAAGAGTAAAGTCTACCTGTAGTTTTTATCAGTAGCACTGCTATTCCATTTGAAACAAGCAGTAATTTACAACTTTTTGCTCGAATTCCCCTTGCAGGATAAGGAATGCAGGAGTACACAAACTTAACTGAGTTCAGCAACTCTAGGTTTAAGATCATCTAAATTAGAACACTAGCATTACTTTTCAATTAAAGCCATTACTGACTTAGTTTTATCCTATTGATAAAACAAATTAATAGGCCCAAAGAATGAAGAGACTTCCCACATTGTTCAATGTATGCCATAATGCTGGAACACTTTTGTAATTCATAAAGCTTGAAAATATAATGCTCTTTTACAAATAATTAAAACAAAGCCCTTCTTCAGACCGCAGCTTTTTTCAAACGTTAGTGAAGGGCAACCTGGAAGATGACAGTGAAAATCCATTAATGGTAGACTGCCACCTGCTGGTAAACTATGAGAATTGTGACTTCTGGGAAAAGGCTTAAAAATTAGACCTTGGAAACTGATCTGTATTAAATTCAGTACACAAAATTGTATTTCAGTCCACAAAACTGAAAGTATGTATCTATTGATGAATGTGGTATGATTTGTTCCACATATATTAAAATTCTCAGGAGGTCAGTATGCTATAGATATTAAAGTAAACATGTCTGTCCTCTGAAGAAAAATAATCTGCTAGAATGCCCAAGTGCAACCGTATAGTTTTCAATAAGAAAGTGAGAAGACATATAGGAAATAAGGAGCCACTTACAAACATTAAACTGCCCCATAAACCTCTGGTTTTGATGTGAAGTTTATACTGCACTTGACTTCAGGATTTAACAGGTTTCACTTAAAAGAACTTAAAGACTTAATTTTGATCCTAAAACCTCAAAATTTATTATAATTAACATATAAATTTTTACACATTGGTACCTAAAATGTTATTTACTATCAAATTAGAAAGGGGGAAGGCCTGTTAAAAAGTAAACCAGATAACCATAATAAAGTGATTTCACTCTGAAATTTTTTGTTATCCCATTAACTAAATCATACCAGTAAGATTTCAAAAATCAGCATAATAATATCTATTTGAGAGAAACAAAAAAAAGTAGGCATGCTCTATTGCCCCTACGAAGAGATAAAATCAAACAACCCTAATTTGGGGGAAGAGAGAGGAAAGAAAAGAGTCTAACAGTAAGAAGAAAACCTAAATCACTGTTTTCAGGAAACAGTTATAGGATATTTGCTTTGCAGATTGAGAAACTTTTCTATTCCCCAAAAGAGAAATAATTCTTAACAATGAAGATTGTAACTACAAACAATATAGCTCTTTCAATCCTAATTATAATCATTTCCCATTATGCTGGGAAACAATGTTAGCATCAATAACATGCTGGTTAGCTTCTAAGCATTAAATACTGTATTAATCAACAACTAAGCAGCTCATGTCAGTAAAATCAGCTTGAACCTCATTTGAAAGCCAGAGGGGTGATAACTGAAACAACTTCGGCCATCCAAAGAGGCTGAATGCTAGGCAAAAGGTGAACAAACTTTGGATTCAAACATAGCACCATCTGTACTGATGAGAGAAACTAACTCAAATCCAATTCGTATGCTTAAAAGAAATGGAATTATCAGCAAAGAATCTAACCCTGAGCACGCCCACCACCTAGAAATAAATCTCTAATTAAAAAAAAAAAAAGACAACACAGTTAAGAGATAGAGAAACCTGTTGTTTCTCTACTTCTATCTCAAAACAGGAACTTGCTTCCTAAAATTTCTCAAATGTGGCAAGAACTCTTCAAAATCTGCTCTAAAATGCCAGGATGGCTCATTATAGAAGTCACAACACTGCCTTTTTTCCCTTAATTTCCCTTTTTTATCCATTTTCAGCCTCAGGAATTCTACTCTTTTAGTCATCTACCTCTCACATCTTAAAGATCACCCATTTAAAGAGGTTCGGGATATTTAAAAGTCCTTCTAAACACTAAGGAACTTAAGACATTTCCCAGAGTTCACTGTCAGTTCTAAGTATAGACCCATTTAACAGAAGCATAATCCATACACACACGCATCCCTACACACATATTAGACTGTGGATTATTTATTGGTTTTATTCCCCTTAAAGGTATAACCAAATCCAACATACGGTCAACTGCTAGTGAAAATACAACATCTGTAAAGAAATGAGAGCTGATGAACTACTTTTCCAAGTGAAACATTTTAGGAGATTGCTCTAACCTGGGGCACAGTACATTCGCTCTATGGCATCGCTGTCACAGGAATCTTCAACCTCACTCCACCTGCTAAAATACGTTAGCTGAATGTGTCCTAAAAACAAAACGACAGGAGAAATCAAAACATTTTTCTCTTCCATTTTCTGCAGAAGTGAACTGTAATTACTCCTTTTGTAGCTAAAAACAGTATCATTAAGAATAATGGCATCATTAAGTACTAGAAGCTATTACTGGGGGTGAATTTGCTGCACTGATAATGAAGCTCTAGACAGGAAATGAAGATACTAATTACAAGATAAAACGCCTACTCAGTTAATTGGAAGCAACAGCGAATAAAAAGAAATGCATTTGCAAAAGTTCCTGACCTCTATCATTCAATAAGATGTTGTTTGGGTTCAAATCGCGGCACACAATCCCCTCTCTATGTAAAGCATCAAGGGCTACCACCATTTCAGCTGCCCATCTTTGAATGCAGCCCTCTGGGATGTAAAACCTGGAGTTCAGTGCTAATTTTTTATCAAGGTCCTCAAAAATCTGATGTATTTCCTTGTCTCCTTCTAGTGCTAACCCACTCTCTCCCGTAGTCTTAGAGTCTCTCTGAAATACAGTGGGTTCCTCTTTAGCCAAATCATCAGTTTGATCTGTAAACAGCAATACTTCTTCAGTTTTTAAAGTGTCTGTGTTTACTCGACATTCATCAGCACCTGAGAGCGGGTCAGAAATACAGAGTAAGCTTTCTTCAGTGTTGTTTGCGGTTACTGCCGACTCAACCACGCCAAGTCCTTGAAACTTGGGATCTGAACTGTGTAACAAAGACATGTCTCCTATATTACTGTGATCAACAGCTGCTACAAATAACATCCCAAGATCCCCCTGTGCATAGTGTTTCTCTGCTATACTATGGGATTTAGGCCGAGAGGGATCACTCAGTTCCTCTGTGGCGCCTTCTTCACGAGCTTGGCACTGTTCAGTACTAAGCCTGAGGCACAGAACATCGGGCGTTTCCAATAGTTTACTTTCTATCATGCCTAGATTAGTCTGTGTGAACTTCGTAGGTCCCACCGCTGCACCATCTTTCATTGGCTCCAGTTCCCCAGGAAGATTTACAAGAAGATCGGGTCTTCCTTCATCAGTACCGCTGACATCATCAAAAGCAGCATCTTTAAAGGAAATAACTGGGACCGAGTCATCAGAGCCCCTGCTAATGGTGTCCTGAGACATGAACTCTACCTTGCTTTTACTGGGACTAAAACTCCTGGGTGTGCTGTCTCCATCTGAAAGAGTGAAAAATGGTTTCAAAGATTCTGACTTTAGACTATACAATTTTTCTCCAAAATCAAGTCCTAGGACTTCACTAGTGCTGTCCTTACTGTCTATCCTAAAGAATTCCATGGGGCTGTTTTTAGATCTACTGAGAGAATCTGATGTTCTTGGAGAACTGACTGCTTCTAGGTCATCTTCTCCAGGAAAGAACTTCAGCTCGTGAGCTATCAGCTGTGCGCTGGGGCTGTCCCTGTCAGCAGCAGGCTGTGCTGGGAAGCTTTCCCTAGCTTTGGTATCAACATCATTCCCTTCTGTCTTCACAAAAGGCTCCTCATTCAAAGACCCTGGTTCTATCTTTTCTTGCCCGTACTCATTGCATAATGTTAAATAACTAGTAGTACATTCTTCTTCTGAACTTGAGCCAGAATCCGGCCACTTTGGAGAGCTATCTTGGCCATCATCATCTTGATTGCTATCATCTTGAGAGCTTGGAGTAAGACTCGTCTTTAGAGGCAGAACTTGAAGCATGGCTCCCCCATCACTTCCTCTGGATTCAAAGCTGCTGCTGTCCTGAGGACTGGAAGCGGGCTGTTGCAGCTGAACTTTAGTAAGTGTAGATTTTTTCACTTCCTCAATGTCAAAGCTTTCTTCAGGACTTCTGTTCAGAAACTTACTGATATATGACCAGAGTTTGCCACCTGTGAATAAACACAACCAAGGGAAAAAAAATTGAGAACCCCAAATGAATGGTTACTTACTAAGGCCATCGGAAAAACAAAAAGTATTCTAATAATCAAAAGCAAGCCAATGATACCCATTAAGGTCAAGCATGCTGTAAGAAGCATTTTAATAAAATGTCTTCTTGAAAAATAGTCGAGCTTGGATTTGGGATTCACAACAACAGAGTCTAAATAAAATTTTTGCAATGAAAAAAAACTGAATAAAATAAAATGTCTTTTTATTATTGCTGACTGGTTGAGTAGTTTCAAGCATATCTCCTAATAGCAATTACTTGTAAAATGATAGCCTATTCCTTCCTTTGAAGAAAAACTGGTTATAACAAATACTAACACGAAATTTCACAGCTAAAATTCTACTTTAAAGTTAAATATAATTTATTCTACAAACAGTTCACTATGTTCTGATCTGTTTATTAATTTTTTCAAGCATGGCCCCTTGGTCAAGTGGAAATACATAAAAATGCTACTTAAAATTGTATACTACAGTGGGGAGTGGTGGGGGGGTGGGCAGGGAGTTAACAATATTATTCCATTTTGAAAATGCCTAGTCTAGGATTAGAGGAGAGATTTGGTATCTGATATGCCATTATGCCACTATAAATATAATGACATATTAATAATATTTCCCATACATATCATGTGTAGTATAAGACCTAGAAAAGCAATTGAGGAAGATTAACTGGGCTGCCATTAATAAGGCAAGGTATTGCAATTCTGATTCTGATATATATCAGAAACCTATAAAAACTAAAATCATAAAAATCAATTTCACAGGAATCACGAAAATCAAATAGACATGAAATAATCCAATGTTTTACCAGCAATACTTGTTAGGTAGTTATTTCACCTTATTTTTCCTTTGTTTTGTTTCAACCATTAAAATCTCAACCTCTCTTGGTAATTAGAATCTTTGAATAAATGAACTGTAAGTAGCAAAAACCCACCAAAGCTCTACTGACTAGAGACAGTATTACAAAAAGAAAGGACTGTTAAATTTGATCCAGAAATCTTAAAAACCGTAATTGTGGAAGCATACTTTATGAAGATATAATTATAGCTTCTAAAAATAGGAAATAATGTGTTAAAAATAAAACCCTCTACTAATATGGAGAAGGCATTTTTTTAGCACATTTTAAATTTTGTTATTAAACATCATATACTAAGGGTAACTAAATCTAAGGGGAAATAACCACTGACAGTCAATTATATGTGTAAAAAGGTCAATGAAAGCATCCCAAAGATCTTTCTACTTGGCATTTCACTTTATTTAGAAGAACCCAATACTGTGCCCAGCACAGAGTAAATGCTATCAAGCACAGATGTCATAATATTAATCCTAGGATACTCAGACATCTCCTTCTACCAGTCTATGGATGCAGTAGAACAGTAGTCTTATCCCATTTTGATACTAATTAGTAGTATAGAACATTGTAGTGTTTAACTTTTCCTTCTTGTTTCTTCTTAGCTAACTTTCTGTCCTCACTAAATTATAATCAGTGTTTCATATTTCCCCATATTCAAACTAAAGTTTAAGGATTCATTATATGGCTTTGAAATTCACTCACTCACACACAAAAGAAGCTTTGCATTGATTCTATATTTTTTTTTATTCTTTTGACAATAACCACACTCTTCGTATCACAAATACCTCCACTGTGGCACACTAACAATAATGCCTGCCCTGAAGCTGAGACTCTTGTATGCAATCCAAATAAAATGATACATATTGTTTTCAGTTCTCCTAGACGGTGACTACTGTGAGGACAGGACCAAATCTTTTCATCTTTATGTATCTACTGCCTGTACAGTGCAGGACATGACAGGCATTCACTCACTGATTGTTAACTCAAATGATAATGCATCAGAATGAGATACGCCATCACAAAGTAGACACCATCTGTAGCTGTAAAGTTTTAGGCATCAGCAAGAAACAGTACCTAGTAAAGTTCTAAGAAAAGATGCATTCATTCTTAGACCAATTCAACCTGGATAAGCTGTTTAAATCTGAAATTGAATGTGCTTAAATTCTTTATTTTTACCCCCCAAATCACTCCCTCTTTCTGACTTCCGAGCACAAAAGCTTTAGACCAAACTTGGACTAATTTTTCTACCGTGTTCTTCCTACAACTGACAAGTTTCCAAATCTTGTAAGATCTACCCACAATGTTTCCCACAGTCATCTTCTTCTTTTAATTCCTTTGACCACTCTGTTTCTTGGAATAATGTTATAGGTACAACTAGACCCTACTTTGAGTCCTTCTTGTATCATCTATCATACTAATTGCTGCCCAGTTAATCTATTTTAAAATGCACAGATCTTATCATGTCATTTCTCCATTCAAGAACCCAAATTCCCTTCACCTACTGAATGATGTACTAACTCCTATACAGTAATACAGTATCAACCCATGATACGGTACTCTCCCTCAACTCACCACACATTTCATCTGAATAGAATTTTTCCACATATTACCCATGCTGGGCTTTTGCTCAAACTATACCGACCACTTAGAATTTTCTTTCCTGTTAGTTTCCCCAATATCTGCAGGTCAAAATCCTACCCATTCTTAAAGGCCTTCAGAATTTGTTTTCTTTTACCAATTTTTTTACACCTCCTCATTGAATACATTTCCTATCTTTTTCAGAAGCCTTTATATCACTTCATCCCTCTTGTGACATTTACAACATTCTACTTCACTTTAATATTACTTTTATTCTTTCATTATCTCCTTTATCAGACTGCAGGGTCTTCATAACTGCAAGGAGAGGATTCTGTCTAACGTGTAAAATAACAGGAATTAAATAAATATTTATTAAATTAAGTTATAAAAAGATGACATCTTTACAAATTTTTTGAAAACCTTTCAAGGAAATTTATACACACTAAAAGCGTCCTTATTTTTTGGTCATACTTTCTTCTTATTGTAAAACAAATACAGTTTTATTGTAAAATTTTTTTAAATGTGGAAAAAGACAAGGAGAAGAGCAAAAAAATCTGGAATCTATAAATCACCCATAAACACTATTAACCATTAGTACATTTATTTTCAGACTTTTTATTCACAATTAACATGTTATCATAAATATTTTCTAATTTCATGAGAATATGAACTTGAATGACTGTAAGCATATCCATGTGATAGATATTATGATGCATTTAAATGCTCTTCTACTGTTGAATATTTAAGTTGTTTCTAATCTTTTACTATTAGAATTAAAATAATATCTTTACTTACAAATACTTTTTTAAATTTTATTTTATTGAGTTATAGTCAGTTTACAATGTTGTACTTACAAATTCTTAACGTCTCTGATTATTTTATCAGGACAGAAGACCAGAAATGAAAGTAACTAGACCAAGAAGCATGAATATCCTTAATGCTTCTGACAGTGCCATTAAACTGCTTTACAAAAAAGTTGATCAGAGTCCACTCCTACAATGTGTATTAGTGCCATCCTCACAGCATCTTGCCTATATCAGATATTAGCAAGTTTACCAATTTGATTAATCAAATATAACATCTTGTTTAATTTCCATTCTTTTTATTAGATAAAAATTTTAATGTAACTGTTGGCACTTTATGAAATAGCCTAAATCACAAAATATAAATAGAAAAATACCTAAAAATGAAACAAAAAAAATGCACAAAGACATAAAGGGGAAAGTACTGGAAACAATTCAAACACCAAATGATAGGGGAGTACTTAAATCAGTTACGGTAAATCTGCACAAATACTTTATCTATTTAAAAAATAAATAAATAGTATTTGCAAATACTTACCACAGTGTTTCCCATGTACCAGGTACTATTATAACTGCTTTACATATGTCAACTATTTAATCCTCACATCAACCCTATGTAACTATTATTGTTAATTACATAGTTAATAAGGTAATTATTATTATCCCTATTTTACAGATAAGGAAACAAGCACAGGAAAGTTAAGTAACTTGGCCAAGGTCACACAACTAGTAAATTGTGAGCCAACCTTCGAGCTAACAGCCAGTAGTCTAGCCCTACGATCCCTGTTTTTAATCACTACACTGTACCGCCTTCCTTAATGGACACCTGTATATATGATAAGGAAAGGTGTCCGAAGTACAGTGCTAGGATGAGGGGGAAAAGCAAGCTACAGAACAATATGTGAAATCCATTTATGGTTTTAAAAATCAGACAGGTAAGGAGGGAGTAGAATATGTTTATATGCATAGGAAATTTCTGGAAAATTTCCCTCTATTTCTAGAGAAGAGAAATGGGCATTAAAGTGAATAAGGAGGAAGAATTTTTATTTTTACTTTATATACTTCCATCTGGTTTGAATTTATTTCCTTATATATTAGTGTTATAATTTTTTAAAAACCTAGGTTAATAAAAAGAATCATTTTACCCCTTGGGTTCCCAAGTAACTTGGGAAGAAACTCTTTCCCACCCCCCACTATTTGATGTGTCCATGCTCGAAGGCTTTTCCAATCATTTTCCTATAAACCAGTCATTCATCTTTTCTTATTCAGTATTAAACAATTATATACTGAGCACCTTCTATGTACCAGCATTCCTCTAAATGCTGGGATTTATATGATGAATATGACATAATCCCCAATCTTAGGAGCTGAAAGTTTTAACACACATGGCCTTGACTGAATACATTCATTTTTCTCACCTTTTCTTTTCCAAACAAGAGTTAAAATAAGTAATCCATTAACAGAAACAATAAATGTTTTAAATCTCTCTCCTAAAATCTGGTCTGACATATATAACTGCCTAATCAGCATTACCTGGAAATTTAATAAGCATCTGAAACTGTCATGTCCAACACCAAATCTGATTTTTCCCTCTAAATCTACTCCTAGACTTACAGCTTTCCTCATCTTAGTAAATGAAAATCATTCTTTCAGTTATTTGAGCCCAAAACCATAGAATCATACAAGGCAGAATCATGTCAGTTCTACCTTCAAAACAGATTCAGAATCTCACTACCTCCACCACTAACACTTTGTCCAAGCCACCATCCATTTCACATGGATTGCTGCAACAAACTCTGAACTGGTCTCCCTGCTGTTGCCTTTGCCCTCCTGTATTCTACTTTCCACCAAGCAAGCAGGGTGATCACTTTCACTCCTCTGCTCAATATTCCCCAATGACTTGCTATCTATTAAGAATAAAAACCATGTTCTTAAAGTGGCCTATAAGACCACACAGGATCTGCCCGCCTGCCTCCCCACTTCTCTAAGCTCATTTCCTGCCACTCTTCCATTCTGCTCCAGGCACGCAGACCTTGCTGTTTCTTGTACAGCAAATACATTCTTGCCTCCAGGATTATATACCTGTTCTCTTTTACCAAAATACTCTTTCCTCACATGTCCACATTTGTTCCCTCTCTCATTTCCTTCAGGTCACTGGCCAAATGTTCCCTTCTAAATAACGTGACCAGTCTTCAAACAATAGCAACCCGCAATCCACCCTTCTGGCATTCCCTCACATTTACTTAGCTATTTGCTTATTGTCTATTCTGCCTCTATATTGTAAGCTCCATGTGGGCAGAGTCTTTCTCTCTTTTGTTTACTGCCATATGAGAACTAAGCCTGTATCCCAGAAAATGCTCAATATATTTCTGAGTGAATTAAAAATGGAAAGAAAATGAGTCCAAGAGGCTCATGTGAATCATGAATAGTTCTGTAAGCAAAGGAAAGTTAAAGCCCAAATCATAAATATTCAAGCATTCATATTATGGAGAAAACAATTGTTCAATGTTTACTTTTTTAGTAATAGCTATTCACATATATGAAACAGATGTTTTTATGGTATATGCACAACCTCCTAATTCATGGACATAACAAAGAAAGGACCACTGACATGCAAAAGATAACACATTGTCCATCATCCAGTTCACTTAACTGCTTATGCCAAATCCAAGAAATTACCCTAGATTCTTCCCTCCCTAACCACAAATCCATCACAGGTCCCACTGACTAACCCAGAAGACCATGCCATCATCATCTCTTGCTTAGACTACTTTATTAGCCTTCTCACTGCTTCCCTTCTTGCCCTTCTGTAATCCATTCCACATACAACAGAGTGACCTTCTTAAAATGTAAATCAGACCTTGTCACTGCTTAAAATGCCCAATGGTCTCCCAATGAACTTGAATAAAAGCCAAAGTCCTTACCTTGCTGTACAAAGCTATCTACCTGCTTCTCCAATAGCCTCATATATCACTACTGCCATCACCTACTAGACTGCAACTGAACCATCTCCTTTCTTTTTCACCCAACATTCCAAGTTTGTTGTTGCCTTTGATTTCTTATACTGATCCCTATACCTGAAATGTGCTTCCCCTTACATCCAAAGGGTTCTTTTGTCATTCAGAAGTCCTCTTAAATATCACCTTCTTAGAGTGTGCTTCCTTGACTGACTAATCTAAAGTAATCCCCTAGTCATTCTCAATTAAATCTCTCTATGTTAAAGATCGGTATAGTCCTTATTATTAGCCAATATTATCACGTTTTTGTTTTTCTGTTTGACTCTCCACAACAAACTAAGAATATTAAATGAATCCAGAGTCTCTATTTGCATTATAATTTAATACCTCTGTATTGTAAAGTCTCCTTAAAATTAAACAATAAACACCTGAAATGAACAGTCAAGAGATTCCTGCCCCCTCCCCCATTTTAAATAATCAAGGAAAATAATTCTGTGGTCATGTGACCATTCAAAGGCAGGCATGGTCAACAATAAAGGGAAAAAGACTTGGTAAAGATAGTCTAAAACAGTGAAAAATTTGAAAGCCACATAATTATAGCTTTAAGGCAGATTATAAAGATTTTCTATAGTAATAAAGCAAAACCAGTTGAAATATCAGCTTTAGGGAGTATAAAAGAAGGTGAGAAGATGACACAAGAAAAAACAAAGAAGTACTTGGAGAAGGAAGAGGAAGAACAGGAAGAGGAAGCTGCCAACAGCAGAGGTAAACTAGGATTGAAAATTTGCCACAGATAATCTCCAGCATGAATAATCCACACTGGGTAATAGAATATTGACTATAATTACATTCATCCTCCTGACCTTGTTCTAAATTATTATGGATTATTACTACGCAAGTTATTTTGTTCCACACCAGGGGTGGCTGTATTTCGCTATCAGATGACATGACCTCTAATTCAATAATGTCTGTAATGCACTGGTATCCTCAGATAAAAGCTGTCTATAATGTCTGAACAAAGGTGAATTAGTTATCCAATTCACACACGCAATTAACTCTCTTAATACCTGAGAGACCACGGAGCCCCTTCTGAATTTCCTATTAAATACTACATATGGAGGTCTTCCCTCCATCTGTAGTTATCTTGTGCTGTACTTCATAATAAACAATATTAATAGTTTATTGCCCCCGTCAAAAATCTTACATTAGTTATCATAAGAAACCTCATTTCACAAAGCAATGACTCATTTTCCTGGGAAAATGCATTAAATTCAAATGTTATGCCTATTAGTAAAGCACAATAGTTCTTTATGCTCAGTAATGAAAAATAAAAACAGCTTCATGAAACATGGAAAATATTTTTTTACTATTTTAAGAACACCTCTCAAAAGCCAAAAGGCAATATTTATTACGCAGGTTTATATTTATATGCTGTGTTAATTGCAAACGAAAGACTATTTAAATTCAGATATTAAAGGGTAAAAACAAACCAAAACACAGTATTTTTTTTTTTTGCCACCTGTTCCCTTTATTAAAAGCTGAAATTTCATAAATAGTTTGAAGGCAAGGCACTGTGCCTCGGCTTTGTACCCATATGCGATGCCAATGGCTGTATTCGTAAAAACCGAGATCAGAAGAACTAGGTAATGTCAAACGTTAAACAAATACCTGCACCTTCTAAAAAAGGAGGTAATTAATTCTTCAGGGGATGCTTTTCATTTTAGTCATCTAACATTAATGCGTCTTTTCGGCAGAGAACGAGAACAAAATTAAATCCCTAAAATAAAACCTAGTTCTCTTAGCACACATTCATATTAAAGTTCTCAACATACTAGACTAATTCTAAGAGTAAGTAAATGAAGTATATCTAAGAATGTGGCTATAGTTCAAATGAAATCTGCTGCTCACCTGGGCTTTCGTTTTCCCGCACAGCTCAAAGTAGGGAGGAGAGCAGAGGAATAAGGAGACAGTTTCTTACATGTGTTTCATATGCTTTTATCCACTCAAGTGATGACAGAAGTAAGGACACTATATAGAAACTTAAAAAGCTAAGTAGGTGACATTCTTTACTCCATAAACAATTTCAACTACAAACCAACCTTCCGCGTGCTGCAGCACAAGAAACACCGACTCCTCAGAAATGATGTACTTGTGCAGACACACCATGTTGGGCACACGGCGGGGGATGATGGTCTTTCTGTTCCTGCTGTATTCACTGCTCTTCCTCAGACCCTGACAGAGAACGAAAAGGTCAGCGGTACCCTCAGTTGCCTTTGGAGCCTGCTGTGCTCTGTGTTTATCAACCAAACTAATCTATCTGAGTTACTCTGGGCTTCAGAGAAACCACTCATCTGCTGCTCTATGCCCCTCAGTCCCTGGAGGCTCTGCTGATGGCATCTGGCGTGAATCCAGAGAACGGAAGATGCCACAAAGCTGCCATTAAAATCAATTACGTGGGTCAGTGTTTTTATTAGAGATGCTCTCAGACTAAGTCATCAGGATGACACACAGCTATTTCTCTATGACCTTTTCTTAAGTTTTATTTTACTTACGTGTATGTTTAAAGCAGTAGACATTGCAAGATCAATTCAAATCTGAGACACAAAAGGTATGCCTGGATTAAACAGGCAATCACAGAATTCCATTCCAAAAAAGCATAAAGATCATTTTAAGCTTTCTCCAAAGGAACAAGGTGTGTATAGTTTCTGGTGTCATACGGTTTAAAAATCTGGGGAAATGCCAGGGATAGAGTATACTCATAACTAGAAATTTATTTCAGTATATGTCAATGTGACCTACTGCCAAGCTTATATGTAAAAAAAATAGTATCAGAAAAATACAAAACTAATCTGAAATCATTAATTCTGGATGCTGTGGAAATGCTTAAATTAGGATATTTTTAGATTATGGAATCATGGTCCACTTCAAATATGACTTTGAAATTACAAAATTAAGGGGGTATTCTTCCCTTATTCATTTAATTAAAAAATGAGTTATATAGAGAATCAAAATTGAATTTAGATAAAAGACAGGGCCAGGGATATAGATAATACTTCCTCAAAGACCCATGATAAAGACTTTAAGGCGAAATTTCAGCTTTTACAAACTATAATCATAATCAAAGGTATGACTGTGTGTGGTTTTCATAAATTATGCAAAATGTATTTAAATTACACACTATACATTTAAACTGCGTGAAATGAGCCTACAACTTATCCTAATTATTTCCTCCATACTCTATAACCTACGACTCTTTTTAAATGTATCCTATAGTGTATTCATCAACTGTATGCAAGGATACAAAGCAAAATAAACAGATCACTGCAAACATAAAAGAACATTCAAACACCCAGAAAAAAATTAAGTATTTTCTTTCAGAAGCGCAATTTGAAAATAAATTTCTAAATTCATTAAACATACAAATTCTACTCACTTTTAAAATGAATGTCTGTTCTGTCCTTGTGTCCATTACAAGTAAAACCTACATAAAAGACATGAGAAATAATTTATTTACAATACAAGGAAACATTAACTCATAACTTCTTTAAATTATTTAAAGGTTTGGGGGGAAGTGTAGAAATTGATTCTGCCAAAATTGTTAATTTCTGAATAGACTTTTTTTTTTTAAATCACCAAATCACAGGATTAAAATAGTCTTATCTAAAGAGGGTTTCCTTTCAAAAAATGGTCATATTTTTAAAACACTACTATGTTTTCCTAGATTTAAAATATATTTCTTAAAAGGAAAAAACTATTTTAGAAAAAAATTTTTTCCTCATGAAATATACATAGTTAAGAAGAAGTAAAAAAATTTTTTTACAAAAACTGAAGTCTCAGTTTTCTTCCTAAAACCTCTAATATAGCAGTTTGCTACAAGGTGATTTCAATAACTCAGGCTCTGACCCAAGGCACCTTTTAGGTACTGCTTCTCCACCCTGGACTCATCCTTACCTCCTCTCTTTCCATCAGCAAAGCCTGCCAGCTTTATCTTTAAAATGTAGCCAGAATCTAAACTCACCTCACAGCTTCCACAGCTATTACCCTGAATGAAACAAAGATTTACCTGGATTATAACAATGTCCTCCCAACACATTTCCCTGTTTCTGTCTTTGCTGCCTTATGGTCTGCTCTCAAAATAGCAGCCAGGGTTTTCTTTTTAAAACATAAGCTATATCATGTCACTTCTCTCATTCAGACAAAAGGCATATATACAAAAAAGGACGTCAAGACCGCCCATCATCTCACATATTGCCCCTCAAACTACCCACTCCCTCACTACTCCACTTGATAAAAGGAGTGAACAGAGAGGGAATTATCCTCTCATATTTATATTTATAGTTTATATTTAATAAATATATTTAATATTTATATTACATATTTTATATTATGTTAAACTTTTATCATTTTGGAGACACTATAGCAGAGGCTGGCAAACCTCTTCTGTAAGGATGCAGCAGACAGTAAATATTTTAGGCTTTGCAGGCCCACGTGGTCTCTGGTGCAGCTACTCAGTTCTGCCGCAGTAGCACAAAAGCAGCCACAGTCTGAAACGGGTGGGCCGTGGAGGGAGAATTTACACCACAGGAATCTGCAAACACTGTCAACAGGGCTTTTTTTCCCCTCGCCCTCCAGAGAGTAGGGAGTCAAAGGTGAAAGAAGATGTCAAGCTTGGGAAAATAAAAGAATGTGGAGAAGAAACAGAGGAGCTGAGATAAGGAACCAATTTAAGGCCTGATGGTGGGGAGGGTACAGCTCAAGTGGTAGAGTGCATGCTTAGCATGCATGAGGTCCCGGGTTTAATTCCCAGCACATCCTCTAAAAATAAGTAAATAAATAAACCTAATTACCTTCCCCTCAAAAAAGTTTTTGAAGTAATAGTGACAACTTCATCTTTGACCCCTCTTCTGAGGGCATGACCTATACTATTAAACTCCATTTAATTTCAATTGAATATTTCTACATGTAACTCCAAAACTGATCTCTTCCTCTTCCCATCCCCCCTAAAAACTAAACAAAATCCTGTTTCCCTCTTACAGTACTGAATAACACCACCACTCATGTAACCCCCACAAAGCACAAAGCTCCCTAAGTCACTGTGAAATCTTCCCTGCCCCCAACCTTCATAACCAGTGACCAAGTCCAGTCAATTTTACCTCCTAACTATTTCTCTTATCTGCTCTTTACTCCTTCACCTACCACGTTTTAAGTGTTTTACTATGCGCTATGCTTTAGTTAAGTGTAATCATTGTTAATTCTTTCAGTTACCCAGTAAGCTAATTTTACCATTCCTACTCTAAATATGAAGACATTGAAGCCTCATCTGTAGAAGCTATACTGATAGATGATAATAATATATACCATTGGTGAGAATTTCAGCAAGATAAGCTTTAAAAGCACTTGGTATAGCCAGTTGTTATTATTACTGCTCTCACTATTATTGCTTCTTGCCCCTGAAATGTTCACCCAGCCACTTACCAAATAAGTACTCATCTTTCCATATTCAGCTCAAATGTCATCAACTCTTTTCTTCCTTTGTTCTCCCACTGTATACAGTACCAGCACCTTCAATTTGGTTTTATTTGGTCCCTTGTCTATATCCTAACCAGATTTCAAGCTTTTTATCAGCATGCTGTAAGCAGAACAATGGTCGCCAAAGATGTTCATGCCTTAATCTCTAGAACTTGTGAATATGTTGTGTGACTGGCAAAAAGGACTCTGCAGATGTAATTAGGGTACAGACCTTAAAACATATTACCTTGGATTATCTGACTGGGCTCAGCCAAATCACATGAACCCTTAGAGAACTGTCTCTGGCCAGAAGTGGAAAGTATAAAAATGATATGGCAGAAGGGGAAATCAGAGGGATTCAACGTATGAGCGGGACTTGCGGTTGCTGGCTCTTAGATTTAGAGGCCCACGTGTAAGCACTGGCGACAGCCTTCTAGGAGCTCACAGTAAACACGAGAAGGAGCAGGCAGCTTCTAGGAACAAAGACTAACCCCTACCCGAGAGTCAGCAACCAGTCCTACAACCGAAAGGGAAAGAGTTCAGCCAACAACCTGGATGAGCTTGAAAGTGGATATGCCCCCAGAGATTCCAACAAGGAATGCAACCTGCCAGCACCTTGATTTTAGCCCAGTGCAACCCATGTCAGATCTCTGATCCAAAGAACTTTGACATAATAAATTTAGTTGTTTTACGCCACTAAGTTTGTGGTAATTTGTAATGCAACAATAGAAAACTAATACAGGGCAGAAACTATACTTCCTCCAATACATAATCTATTCATCTCCCATATGTAAGTGTTCAATAAACAAACATATGTGAATGAATTCAGGTGTAAAAGTTTTTTTTGAAGGTAGATAGCAATATGGGAATGGAGCTTAGAAAATAAGTCAGGACTAAAGATGTACAGTATTTGAGCATTCTCCATAAAAATAACAGCTAAAGACATGAGAACGTACCCCACTGGGATGCTTACTTTATACCAGGCACTGTGATGGGGTTTAAAAAATTAAATCACACAATGCATTCAACAATCCAATGAGGTAGGTATACTTTTATTAACCAATTTTACAGATGAGGAAACAAACATAAAATGGTTAACCTGCCTATGCTCACAAAGCTAAGATGCGCTGGAGGTGAAATTTAAATCCTAGTGATCTGGCTCCAGGGTTCTTCCTCTTTAACTGCTAAACTATACTATTTATGTCTGTACATACATAGCTGGAATATTGAGGGTATATAAGGCAACAACCAAAAGTACGGTGAGAAACATCCAAAAAACCCAGAAAAATATAGTGGTTTGGATGTCAGGAAAAGACAATGTTTAAAATATAAGAGTAATCACCTGTATAAAACAACAAAGAGAAGCCACGAAGAATGAAGACTAAGCAAGGACTACTGCCTAAGGCAGTTAAGAAGTCACTGATAACTCTGAATATCACCTTATGCAGTGAACTGGTGGGGACAGAAGCAGACTGCTCTGAGTTAATGATGGGTGATAAGAAAATGCAGACAACATATGTAAGTCTTTCCACAGAGAAGTATGTCAGAAGAAGGAAAAACACTAAAATGAAAGAGCTGCTGGGATCATCAGGTTTGAGCTATTTTCAGGTGGGTAGACCTAGTCTCCCATAATTTCCCTTTGAGCTATATTCACCCAATCTTGAACCTCCAAGGCATGGAAGCACATTCAGAGAACTTGAACCTTGACAGTTAAATTAACATACCATGAGTACAAAAGGAGACACCAAGGCCCTCTCTGCAGAGGAGGACTCCATAAACATTTACTGAGTCTGTGAAGACATTTCAGTGTCCCTTAAATCTCAGTTGTTTTCACATCAAGTTGTGACTCTTTTAAACCACTCACCAGATTTCAACCCTATTTAAATAATATACATTTATATGAAATAGAAACTGTTTCACTAAGTAATAGGTAAGGAAGCTGTCCAAAGGAAAGAACTTTTTCCTACCAGAAACCTCTTAATTGACTGAACAGAATATATGTGTATAAATCAGGAATGATATCTCTTTCTGGTACCCACTTAGCCACAGAGCATGAAGTGCATCAGACAAAAAGGCAAATTAAGATCGATAAACATGGCTGAGAAGCACTGCTTTGTTTATATTTACTTTTTTCTACTACCAAGTTTGTTCACAACTAGACAACGTTCACATTGAGGCAATAAACACAAGAACATATGTGATTTTTTTTAAATGTGCCCTTTGACTGTCAATTTCTCCCAAACAGGTGTTGGCTAAATGATTATAAATTGGCCTCTGGATACACCTCTTCAACTGAGCCGTACAGGGCTGGTGATAATATAATTAGACCTAAAAACATCAGGCTGGTGAATGCTTTCCATCTGTTTGGCAATAATGTTTAGTTAACAATAGTCTTTAAAAGAAGCACCTTCAACTTCAGTTCTTAAAGTTATTTATAGAGCCATTCTTAACACACCAGCACTCCTGCTAACAAGAGCTTTAGCCACTTGGAAATTATTAGCCATACGGCTGTATACAAAGAGAAACGACTGCATTTAACATCTGTATCTTTCCAAATTTACACGCTTCAACCTCGTTTAGAGTCATTTCTTAATGAACAGTGCTATGGCGCTACATTAATATTATAGTTGCATGCACAAAGATCGTAAGGAGCCAAACATTTTTTTAATGCCAACAGTGGGCCAATCTGTAATGAAGCTGTCAGCATAAAGGACAAAATAATAGCTTCTTTAACCCTCAAACAGAATTTGTTCATTTGTGGACTAGAACACATCAATTTAAAAACTGCTCATGGGTCTGCTCACCTTTATAAAGACAAAAATCTAATCTGGTACTAATTTGATACAATTGTCTTTCCAATAAAAGGTTCCTAAGACTATCTTTTATTTTATGGTAAAACAAGTACTAAAACTAAAACTGTCATGACATAATTATCTTCGATAGCATACCTTGCTGAGAGAATACAATTAATGTATTTTTCCCTTTCATTTTTCAGTTACTTATCAGCACTATATTAGCATATGGTCTAACAGGAGAGTTTACTCCAGCTTTATCCACAGTAATATATAAAATGACTCCTCTGACCTGGGGGGAAAAAAAGCAAACAACTTATGCCTTAAGGGTTAGCCTCCTCTGTTCTTCAATTCCACCAGCACAATGAGACTTGCCTACTCCTCTTTTACAGCAGTAGTAGAAAAAGCTCCAACTGATTACAGGGCTGGGTCTTTTGTCAGTTGGAATGGAGGAGGCCCAATGTTTAACTAGGTATCACTTCTAGAAAGATAGGAGGGGTGGGGGAGTATAACAAAAGTATCAAGTGATGAGTATTTTTTAAGTATATGAAAAAATAAATTTGAAGAAAAGGAAAGGGATAAATAGTAATAAAGGCACTATAATATAAAAACAGATAAATATATGTTCATGTATGACTGAAACATTATGCTGCACACCAGACACAACATTGTTAACTGACTATACATCAATAAAATATATATATATACCCAAGACACTATGATTGTGGTGAGGAAGTATGATGGAGAGCTCCCTTCAGTGAGAAAGGTGTGTCACCCATGTTCGAAAAAAAGTTTAGATACTTAATTTAAATATTGATATTCAAAGCCTGAAAGTCTCTAAAAATAACTTCAGCTCTAATTCCTTTAAAAAGAAAGACTATCTGGATAATATGAGGGAACATCTATCTCTACTTTGGTGCCAGTTACCTCACAGGACTCCAAAACAATTAATAAAAGGTTTTTTTTTTTAATGTTTAAGAAAAGCCTACAGAGATAGTCATACAGGACAAACTCAGCCCTTCTCTTAATGGTGTCAGAGTACTATTCGTGTTTGCCAGATGTCATCTAAATGGACTTCAGTTGTGCAAGTTATACTACTAGGAATTCACACACAAATAAATGTATCCGAGAAGAAGGAGATCGACATAATAAAGAAGTGAGAGAAAACTGAGAAGCTCAATTCTGCAAGTTACTTTTTTCTCAGCAGAGCTCCAGACGGATATCCTTACCATATTCTCCTTTAAAGACAGCTTACACTTAACTTGACCGTTATTTAATGGGTTATTAACTACACTCATTTTGGCAGCATTACAGGAGCTGGTAATGTTATTCTTCTCCAGAAATGGTTTTGAACAACAAATCTAGAGCAATAAGCCTTTGCTTTCCCTGCCAATACCACATGATGATAATCAAATATTATTGATATTTACTGCTAAAACCCATCTCATTTTACATGTTTATAGTATCCAAAATGTATTTCTACTGCTAACTGTTCATTCCATACGTTATTCTTACGAGGTATATCTTATACAAATGCAACTACCAGAAAACAAAGAGTACTAGGTGACCTTTAATACCAACAAATCTCCCCAATGCGGTCTAATTTTTTCTCTGACATCAGTAGGATAGCAATGTTCCCTGTATCACTGCCCAGCAACTCCAAAAGCAAAAGACACTGAGCCTATGGCTTTTGTCCATAAGAAACTGCAGCATTCAGAGCATCAGTATGAACAGACTGTGTAGAGGCACTTCTCTCATATTATGCCATGAAACCATTCTGTTCTGGATGGTCACATGCTCACAAAAGTTGTTTCACTGGTGAGAACTGAAGTATGAAGAGTAAAATAATGCCATAGATACTTATAACGCTATCCTAAAGGATATTTTCATTTAGAACTTTCAAGGATCTATTTTCAGCAAAGCATAAAAGGTAACCCTATAATTTAAGGGGAACAGAAAAAAATTCTTTGGAGTCTTATTAGTGTTTTATTTGTGCTAGAACTTCCAACAAGTGAGCAGACAATCCAAAGAGTATTGTTTTGTGGATCAACGGCCAAGCCAAAAAATCACTGGCCAACTTAGAGCAAGGTGAAATATCTTTTTGAAGTAGGCTGAGTTCTTTAGGCTTCTATATAACCTAGAAATATCTTCAAAGACAGGAAACAACAGAACTAATCTGCTAGGATTCAACTGTATGAAGGTAGTACTCAAGATCCACATTTCTTTCCAGTTATTAAAGTCCAAAATACCATAATTCAAAATATACTTTAAATGTTTATCCAAATACATTTAACTCCTAGAAACATCCCTTATTTCAGTTTACCTAATTCTCTTATCCACCTTAACTTACCAGCAAATTGGGGCTGGGATATGGGGCGAAAGAACCACATTAGGAGGAGCACGGAACACAAAACTAAGCGGCAAATAACTGATTTTTCTATAAGAAAACAACTAATTTTAGATTTCTTTAAATGCTCAGACATTTGCAAAGGTTTGAGTATGCTAATTTTTTAATTAAAAGATACTTCAGCAGTGAAAGCTCTTTCATATGCACTACTGATTCTTCATCAAACGTTAACTTTCCAACTTAACACCAGTATAGCCGGTGGCAGCCTGAAGGTTTACCATCTGCTGCTACCCAAAGTCACTGTGGCCACCTTCAGAACATATGCATCAAAGCCTGGAGATAAGAGACTGAAGGAATACTGCCTAAGTCAGCATAAGGGCGATGACGAACCCAGAGGCAGGCAATGGGCAAGCTACCAGAAAATTCAGAACATCATGAACGATCAGTGACCTCTTAGAACACGTACCCAAGGTCACAAGGGACTCTAGTGGCTGAACAAAAAGACAAGAGAAATACCATCTTTAATGGGATTTACTTAAATAAATTAAGTAAACATGATGATTTTTCCTTTGAAAAAAAAAGGAGGGGGGCCTAGTCATTTTTTAAATCCCCTATAATTTTATTTAAAGCAAGCATACAATAAAATGAGATATAAAACTGAAGGTGTACTGGTCAGTGAATGATAGCAAAGGTATACATATTTTTCATACAGTCATAAAATAAGACACTTTGCTTTGAAAGGTTTGTTTTCTGGGTATCATTATACACAATCCAAATGTTACCCAAGGTAAATGTACTCTGAGATGAGGTTTTATAAAAATCCACAAAATATTAAAAACACTGATTTCTGGCTACTCAGAAATGTCATTTATTTAAGGTAATGATTACATTCACCACAAGACCTCATATAAAAACAAAATACTGTGGTATCTTTTAAACTACTAAAAACAAAGAATCTCAAGAACCTGGCTATATTCAATTATAATATAGACTAAATGGCATATATTCATCTAAAGAGAAATTCACTAATATGAAATTTTCTTATACATCATCTTTGATTTCTGGGTTGGGTTTTTGGGTTTTGTTTTTTTTTTTTTTTTTTGGTATCTTAAATGTAGCTAGAAAAAAATCAATAGGGAAAATATTTTTAGAATATATAAAGCAGCTTTTAGTTCTTGGTTTTAAAATGGCTACAAATGCATTTAGTTTGCATTAATTCTAATTTTAATCCAGATTTTTAAAAATTCTTCAAAGCTTCCAACAGGGAATGAATTATAAGTTAATTTAAAACTAGGGCATTATTAAGCATTCATATAAGAACTGTCATAATGAAGCCCATTTGTCCTGCCCTCTTTTTAAATTGAACACAACCTGTTGAGTACAACTATCTATGGTTTCTATAACTGAATACAATACTGTCTTGTGTGTGTGTGCCCCACATGAACACAATTCATGCCTTTGTATACTTAGTAACTTCAATAATAATCATGATGATTTTTTAAAGGATCACAGTTTGTCGTTGTGATAGCTAAAAGTAGAATAAATGCTACCAAAATAACTTTATCTTCTTAGATATGTTATGAATATATTATGAATCATAATATCAAAAAAAAAAAAAAGAAGAATCACATTTTGGTGGTGCTAAAACAGATCTGCAAATACAAGTAAGTTTCTCAAAATTCAAAGGCCATTCATTCTTACATTGTTTCATTCCTCCAAGGGACACTGAAATATGCTTGGCAAAGTTTGTTTTCTGTGACAGACTAATATCAGGATCAGAAACAATCAAAAGGACTTTAAAAATGTTTGTCTACATCCCATCTTAAAGCCACCTGGCCAAACTCGGATTATTCATCCTTAGGCAAATAGCTAAGTATGGTCCTGCCTTAGAGCAATGAAAAATACATGTGATTCTCCAGAAAATAATCCAGGGAGTAATTATTTCAACCACAAATATGCATTTTAAATCTCTCATATTCCTGTTAGTCAAATGTCAACGAAAGTGAGCCATTCTTCAAGAACATCTCAAACTAAGATGTGAGGTTAATGATTTACTGAATAATAAAGCTATCACAAAATGACTTTTTTATATATATGAAAAATGTTTTATTTTGTATAATTTTTAAAATCCTAGGCCTATACATCTATTACCTCATAAAACCTGCTTCCAAAGGATATGGTGTGTCTTTGTAAGAAAACAGGATATAAATATAGCAAAAGGCAGAATACAAAAGAGAGAAATTGGGTTTAAAACAAATGCTGAAGAGCTAGAAAAAACATCCACTTAGGAAGCTGTTCTCAGATGCAAATGATTTAAAAGCTAGATCTCTACACCTTTGTCATTCTCATTTTGATTGTTTTCTGTTTTTGCGAAGCAACTTGCCCAAGGCCACAAAGAGATTATGCTAAAGAGAGGTTAAAACTCTAAAGTTCTGGGTTTATAAGCCCAAATTCAGCTCATGTCATTCAATTCCATAATGAAACCATTTATTCTGTTTCTTTGGTTTGAATTCTGAAGTTCACTTGGGATAACTTGACACTTAAATTTCGATGAAAATTAATTGCATTAAAAGTATAGTCTGTTGTATTTAGCTTTAGATCCTTCTTATTTGCATTTGCTAGAAACAATTAATACTCCAGTGCTGACATAAACTATGTCCATTCATACTCTGATTTAATATTTTCATTCTGCTACTAAATGTGCTCCATAAATCAGTCCCTAAAAAGCAGCTAATATGTCCACATATTTTTTCTATAGTGTTCAAAACTGATACAGTGTGTACTCAGTCTTTGCTATCTTATAACGATAAAGGATGGACGCACAGGCTGCATCTTCATGTCAATCAATACGTATCCAACTAAGTTGCCGATGTCAGAGACAGCCTGATGCCAAGTCGCAAGAAAATGCTTTAAGGGCAAGAAAGCCTTAAATGTTATTATTTTTAAGTGTTTTAAATGAGTTTTACACTTTTGTAGAGATGGAGTTGAACTTCTGGTATTGATTAAAATTTAACAATGTTCTAATATGACCCAGAAATTTTATTTAGTATAAGAATACAATGTATTCATGTTCTAAAAAAATTCCAAAATATTTTAAAGTGCATACGAAACCCAAAGAAACAACACTCATTCTCAAATGGACAGTTTTACTTACTGCAGTAACTTCCCTGCCAACAAGCTACAGGTGTATTCTGCAACAGAAGATGGAAGGGCAGGAGGATGAATGTTCTGACAGTTTTCAGTTCAAACTACCCTCTTGCTCTGATCCTGAAGGTGTAGTATTATCTTGAGGTGCAGACTCACAGAGTATTTGAAATCTTAAAACACATGTATTATCTCTTTTTGTCCCATTTATAGCTATTCAGCAAGCATTCACTGAATCCTTACTACGTGGACAGCACTGTATTTAGTTAGGCATTATCAAAGAAAATAAAGAGGGATAAGATACGGTTTCTCCCCTCTAGGATAGGTTAACAATATATTTAAGGCAATTAAGGGCCTACAAGCGAAAATGATACACAACTGAATGCTAAGCTAAATTCAAAGACAGGAAAGATGAAGATGAGAGTTATGGAGGAGGTAAGCTTTCAGCTAAGTCTTGAAGAACGGACTAAGTATAGGTGGGCAGGAAGGAAAAAAGAAGGAAGAATTCTAAGAGTTGAAGAAGCTAAATAGAAAGTCCTGAGTCTCCTCTACCCCTGTATTTTGTATTCATTTGGCCTGAAATACTCCTCTGTGAGCAAAATCCTACTCCTTCCTCATGTCTTTGCTTTGCTTACTCTTAAGAAGCCTCTGGAGAGATCCAAGCTAGGTACCTCCTATACGTTCTCACAATACCCTGGGGTACTTCCTGTATGTTCTCACAGTATTTTCTCCTGTATGTTCTCACAATACTCCAGTGTACTTCCTTCACCCAAAGCAGTTTCAAACTGTATTGTAACTATCATTTCCCACTGAACTACGAACTCTGAGAGGGTAGAGACTAGCTGTTTTATTCACCATCATGTCTCTAGTGGTTAATATCATACTTGGACATACAGCAGGAGCTCAACAAATCTTTGCTGAATGAATGAACGACTGAATGAGAAAACAGAAATGGAAAAGACATGGAAAAAAATGGTGAGAAGGCAGGCCAATTAGAATAAATGGTCCCTACTTGGAGGGCATTATGCTAAGTGAAGTAAGTCAGAGAAAGACAAATACTGTAAGATATCACTTACATGTGGGATTTTAAAAAATTACAACAAACTAGTGAATATAACAGAAAAGAAACATGACTCACAGACGTAGAGAAGGAACTAGTGATTACCAGTGGGGGGAGGGAAAGGGGAGGGGCAAGATGGAGGTGGAGGATTAAGAGCTACAAACTATCAGGTATAAACTAAGCTACAGGAACATATTGTACAACATGGGGAATACAACCAATATTTTATAATACCTATAAATGGAGTATAACCTTTAGAAATTGTGAATCACGATACTGTATACCTGTAACATATAATATTGTACATCAACTATACTTCAATTTTTAAAATATGATATTGTAAAATAAATAAATGAAGTTTAAAAAAAGCATAAATGGTCCCTACCTCTTGTAAGATAACATAAGTAGAGAGGTATCATTCACTCACTCATTCATTTTTTCCAACACATATATATTGAGTATCGGCTGCTTCTAAGTCACTATGCTAAATACCAAAACTACAAAATTAAATAAGACATAGCCACTAAGCTGGTGTTTGACATGTTATACAGGTTTATTCTCTGAAGACACATATCTTCTGCACAGGATTTAGACTATCTTTTCTGTTTAATACACATCAATAAACACTGAACCAAAATATTTTAACATGTTCATTTTGGGGAAAGAAGAAGAAAAATACTTGGTATTTGAAGCATATGAAGGCTTGTTGGAGGAAGCATAGAAATAATATCAAAAACTACCACACAATATGGATGAATGCTATGACAGGTATGTTCAAGGCAATAAAAGGACACAGCAAAAAATATTTAAATCAGATAGCAGAGGTAAGCAAGGAGCCTTCCAAGAGAAGACAACAATTAAGAATGAGACAAAATTAAGTGAGGAAGGAAAGAAAAAGTCACTCCAGGTAGGGGGTACATCATGTGTAAAACATGGAGCTTTTTGTACCTTATAAGTTAACAGGGCTGTAGCCAAGAGAGCCTGTTGAGGTGGTCTGGGGAGAGGTCTCTGTATAGCTAAGAAGTCTGAACATTATCTTAAAAACTATATGAAAGTATTAAAGGCTTTTAAACAAGAGAGTTATTAGTTTTAAAAAAACCACTTTTCTAAAGCATCAGTTTTATGAATTATTCTGGCAACAGTGTTGGCAAAGAACTGGAGGAAAATTAGACCAGAGGCAAATAACAGTGTATCTTAAAAGGGGGATAAAGAAAATACTTAGAATGCCTAAATTTTAGTTTGAAACAGTTGAAGGAAAGATAGGTTAGATGTAACCAGCAGTACCTGGAAGGGACCGAGTCAACCTGAAATGATTATTCTAGCTATATGTCACCTACAGGACTCTTTCGTCCTTTTTTGTTGAAAAACATTCGTTAACAAACTGAAAAAGGTCAACAAAGACATGCTGATCAAAATTGTGCATGCCATGAAGCTGAGAGGACTAAATAATGTGTTAAGTTTTACATTCTCTGAAATACAGATCACTATCCTCTATAGAAACCACAGCAAATAACCGTAAAGAAATGTTTAAAGCTATACATTGATGACTACAGAGGAAACAAGGGGAGATGAGAAAAGGTGGCAGATCTTAGAAGACAGAAAACAGATACTAACTGTCTACAAGTGGAAATATCAGTAAAAAGCAAGCCAATTCTTACTGCAAAACTCCAGAAATGAGAGGTGTCAGGTTTCTTCTGAAAACGGAAGGACAGCGAAAAAGCCTATACACTATGTAGTCACATAGCCAGCCAGGCAGAGGTCCATCTCCTCCAGGTGGAAGACCAGAGGTTCGCTGTCTGAATGAATCAGATAGACACTACAGCTAAAGGTGGGACTGAGGAGTGGCACTGAAATGGGGGCATTAGGTGAGCATCAGGCCCCCTTCAACCACAAGGCTCCCAGAATGCTGTTTGTCTAATACTAGATTCCTTGGTAAGAGACTATTAAGGTTCTTTTCTAAGGAAACCAACTGCCCTAAAAGATAAAGCATACAAACCCTGACATTTATTAGGCCTCCTAACACAGCATCTGGATTATTACCCAAACTGAAGGTCACCAAATGCCGAGCTCAACAAGTGAAAAAAAGTCCCACCAAAACATATGTGAAATTTTAGAATAAAAAGGACAGAGAGAAGGCTCTATAGGTCTCCAGTGAGAGAGAGGGAGGAAGGGAAAAAAAAGGTCAGGAATTGGAATGAAATACAGAAGACGGATGAAGGGAATTCCCAGAATAACAGGAAGTGGAAGTGTGAAGAGAGACGCTATTCAGAAGGCCAAGAGAACACACCGATCCAGACTGGAGCAGAACAATGAAGGAATCCAAGAAAGAAGGCTCTGAGAAAACCCCTGATCTGATGGACTGTCTGGGGTGTCTGACTGTACTGAGATGTTCTAAAGTTTTATCGGAGCGTTTAGTAATAATGATAGGGACATAGAAAAAAATTAGCAAATTAGGGGAGGGAGAATGAAGCAATTTATTAACCCTAAGAAAAACTAAAAACCTGTACAAGGAAGGCCCAAAGACATTTCAACAGACTGAAATTTAGGCCAAATTTCAGCAAAATAAAACTAAAAGAAACAAACATAGAAACAAGACCAATTGGAAAGGCAACACACTGTCTTGAAATAACTAAAAAATGGTTATTGGAGAAAGGCAGTAGAAAGTGTAGAAACTTTATATCTCTCTATGTCCCTTTACGTTCCTTCATTTATAATTTAATTGTCTTAAATATTTTCTGTATATACATTTAGAACTACATCAGACAGTACAGTTTTTGTTCAACCATAAAACAATTTAGAATACTCAGGAGGAAAAGGAAAGTGTCTACTCATTTTCCACTCTTTTCATTGTTCTTTCTTCCTTCCTAGTGTTCTAAGATTCCTGCTTTTATTATTTCCTTTCTGTTTAGAACACTTATTTAACTTTAGAGTAAATTAGCCAGTGACATATTCCTTCATCTGTGATTGGTTTGATTTCCCTTTGTAATTGGCTTGACTTCCTCTTCATTCTTTAAGGATATTTTCACAGGATATAGAAAATGGGTTGACAGTTTTTTTCTTTCAGCACTTACGAATGTGGTGCCACATCCTTATGGCCTTGATGGTTTCTGATGAGAAACCCACTGTCATTTGAACTGCTCTTCCTCTATAGGCAAAGTGCTATTTCCTCACACTGCTTTCAAATATCTGTCTATAGTTTTTAGACATGATGTGCCTCGCTCTGGATTTCTTTGCATTTATCCTGTCTGAGATTCACTCAGCTTCTTCAATCTGTAGGTTTACATCTAGCCATTATTTCTTCAAATACTTTCCAGCTCAACCCTCTTTCTCCTCTTCATCTGTGACCACACTGACATGAATGTCAGATCTTTTCATTTAGCCTCAGAGGTTCCTGAGTCTCTGTTCATTTTCTTCCCAGTCTATTTTCACTCTATTCATATTATTTAGTTTCTGTTGTTCCATCTTTAAATTTCACTATTTTCTCTGTCCTATCCATTATGCTATTGAGCACATTTAGGAGTTTTTTTCCCCCTCTCTCTACTACTGTGCTTTTCAATTCTAAAATTTCTATTTGGTTTTTCTTTATATCTTCTATTTCTCTGCTGAGACTTTATATTTTTGTTTGTTTCATACATGTTTGCAATTGTTCACTGAAGCATTTTTATGATGGCCCTTTTAAAATCCTTATCAGATAATTCGAACATTTGTGTCATCTCCGTCTTGGTATCAGTTAATTGTCTTTTCTCAATGATTTTCTATAGAAACCTACATATTTTGGGTATCATGAGACTCTCCATCTTACTTGATGTTTTTATTTTAGAACATCATTCTGATGAGGAAAGGGATAACTGGTTTGTTACTTCTAGGTAGGGGGTGAAAATTCAGGTTCCCCATTTGGCCTTCACTGACACCTGGGGCGGGGGAGAGTTACTGGTGGTGTAGGAGTTCAGGTCCCTGCTAATATCACCTTGGCTAGGAAGGACAGAGGTACGATATTACTGCTCTTCATGTGGCCCTCAATGACACCACATGGGGGTTGCTTCATTACCACTGAGTAGCGGTCATATCCTGTCTCCACAAGCCCTCCTATGAACTACCCCAGTGGGGAAAGAATAAGAAGCCTCTTTACCACCAGGTGGGGCTAAAAGCCCAGCTCCCCAGGTGTTCTCAATGACATGTCCCATTTCTACCCAGCACGATACAAGTCCCAGATCCTCACTTGGCCATTTCTGACATCATAGCCACAGGGGGAATGTAGCACCTCATCTCAGACTTGCAAGGATGGAAGTATTGGAGCCTCACATGGCCTGTGCCAGCAGTAGTAAGACAGGGCCAAAGTTTTCCTGTAATGTTTGGCTGGAGTAGAGTGGTTACTATCTAAATGTTTTCTGTCTTGTTAAGCTGCCCCCTTTCCTAGTCCTTTGGCTGGAAAGAGCAGGCTTTTCTTAGGTTGGCTTGTTTGTTTTGTCTGTGCTTGTTAGCTTTTCCAAGTTGCCCCTTTCTCCAACATCCTATCTGAAATATGAGAGGCAAAAGAAAATTCAGGGAATTCACCACCATGTAGACCATTGGGTCCCAGGGTCACTAGCCAGTCTTCCTTCTACTCTCCACTTTTCAGAGTTTTCTTATGTTCATTTTCTATATAATGCCCAGAGTTTTATTTGTACTTCATAGACAGAATAGAGAAAAGGACATCAATACCATTCTTCCAGAAGCAAAACTCCAACATCTGTAATTTGATATCATTAAAGATAGTAGGTAATATTTTTACCACAATGTTTAGGTAAAGAACAAATTCCTATTAATTCAATTCAACTCGATGTTCCCTCAATGAGTAGAAACCCAAATACCGATGCGTCTGTGTTGCCAATGAAGACAGTTTTTCCACATATCATCATAGAGGATATTACTTAAGAACCTTAAAAAAGTAAGTACCAATCTCTCAACAGCTACTCAATTTGAACAATCTTCACAGATTTTTCTTAATCATATTTTAGGTATAGAATAGAAACTCCTACATTTTTCCAATAGCAAGCCAGCCCAAGAACTCTGCCTAGCAAGCATCAGATAAAGCTGGGAAGCTATCTCAATTACAAACTGCCAAGGCATGTGACATAATAAATAGTTTCAGGTTTACAAAGTATGTGGCATCTCTTATAACAGTGACTTATAAAGCATCCTACTTAAGTTGTTTTTCAAGGAGGGGCAATGTATTCGGGCAGTCCAGCCATACCTTCTTCATTGGCTAACCCTGTAAACACCATACACACACACACATGCAAGAATGACCCTCAGGCTACACACAAATCAGAAGATAACTGGACATGAAGCGATCATATGTTGGTATTTTCCCTCTGGTGTTCTAGTCAGTGCTTCTCTTAGACTTTTTTTTTTTTTTTGGCTCTTTTTTAAATTCACAAGAAAATCTATAAACATAGCAGAGTCTCATGCATCCTTCACCCAGCCTCTCCCAATGGCGACATCTTATATAGCTGTGGCACAGTATCAAGACCAGAAAACTGACATTACTGCATTACTATTTACTCGACTGTGGACTCCTTTATTCTTTTTTGTAGATAAGCTATATAACAGTGAACTTTCTCAGAAACTCTCCCAGCCCCTGGACATCCTATTACCAGTCAAACTACCAATCCAGACTTCTAATTCAACTGCAAATCACCTATATATAAAACAATTCTTCTACACACAAACTTATACACACCCTATATATTCATACATCATACACACAAACACAAAAGTTTGCATGCACACATGCACAAGCTTATATGAAAACAGGAGCAATCCATCTTTCTTATCCGAGTATGGTATTTCCACTAATTTCTACTTTCCCTTGTAATTAGTACATGAAGACTATGTGTAAAAGAGTCTGAGGGCTAAGAGAAATCTAGCATAAAAATCCATCCAGTGCTTCAATTCCTTGTGCAACAGCCTAATCAATGATCCTTCGGGCTTTCTCTAACATCAAGAAACAAGTAAGATATGAAGGAATCCAACCCATCTTTGTCAATCTTAATTCTTGAAAGGCATCTCTAATCATTTGCCAAAATTTTGAAAACTTGTACTCATTCAGTTCCAGCTGTATCCATTGGGGAAAATGAACAAGCAAGACTTATCCCTCACTACCTTTCTCCCAGGAAAACCAGATACTGTAGTTTGTCTAAGATGTCCTAGTTTGCATCTGTTGCTCTGGCATACTTAATAGCCCCTTCTACCCTCAAGACCTGAACAAATCACTGTATCTTCACTCTATTCTGAACAGCCCTCAAAAATATGAAGACCATACATGTTTTTCATCAGCTTAACCATCCCTCATTTTTCAGCTCTTCTTTGCATGATTTGATTTTGAGGGCCTTCACTATCATTCCTGCTTCTGAACACATACCAGCTCATTGAGAGCGTAAATTCCTTGTTGCATATATATATATATATATATATATATATATATATATATATATATATATATATATATAAAGAGAGAGAGAGAGAGAGAGAGAGAGAGAGAGAGAGAGAGAGAGAGAGAGAGAGAGAGGGAGAGAGGGAGAGAGGGAGAGAGAGAGATTTTCTAATTCCAATTAAAGAATAGAAAGTCACTTGTTTCCCTCTAAATTCTAGACAAAGATACAGCTATGGAATTTCTGTTCCTCTGGGCAAAGACAGGTATCTGAGTGTCTTGAACCATGATACTAGGTAGCAGTCTCACATTATACCAGTAGGTGTCACTCTACATATGATATATTTAAAGTTATTTAAATCTCAATTTCATTCATTTGACAAATACTTATTGAGCTCATTATGTGCCAGGTATGATTCTAGGTGCAAAGATTGTAGGCGTGAACAAGAAAAACACAATCTTATTTTCATGGAGCTTACAGTTTAGATATTAATGAACAAATCTGCTTCATTTACTTTCTATATATAAGTCTGTAAAATTCTATTCCTAGGGAAATTTGATTTTCCAAAGTTATTAAATAATAACATTCAAAACAACTCATAAAGAACAATATTGTAATGAAAGGGAATCAGAGAAGCTGTGTTTAGCACAAGCTAGATTAATGTATCCAGTGTATTTTCCAGCCATTTGAATTTTTATACTTCTCTTGCAAACTTCAAGTTTCTAAAACCCAAATTTTAGGTATTCCTCATTACAGTGGGAAGGAATTTATCTTTAAAAAGCAATTCAAATTTTTAAAAATCTACCTATTTATGTTTTTACAAAGCAGAGACTGTGTTCCAAATTTTAAAAGATTATTTGCAAAGCTTATTAATCCCAAAATACGTATTTCCTTACCTCTACTTAGAAAAGTTAAATACTTCCTTATTAACACCAACATATTTCCAGGTTAGCAGAACAAAAGATAGTAATGAATTATGCCTCAGCACAGAATTTAGGAATTCATCCACTGTCAACGTCCTTATTTGGATAAACCTGTGAGACTCACAGTTATTACCAGGACTTGAAGGTGACCTCCTCATGATTACAGCAGAGCAATGAAAAGGTCACACTTTGTCAAAATAAACAGATCTAAGAGAGGGAGCAGATGTTGTACATCAAAAAAAGCTATTTGCCTCCACAAAAATCTAAGAATCTTTAATTATCCAAGAACTATTTAATTGCTATTTTGCATGTCTGTATTCTCAAAAAGAACGTTCTCAAAACTGAAAAAGTTAGGGAAATCATGGTTAAGGAAGTACTTCAGGCTCAAAAGACCCACTGCTTAGAATTTTTTAGGTTCAAAATTCAGTCATATAATTTTATTTGAGAAAAATGATACTTGTAAGAATTTAGTGAGACCCTGACAACTTCATGTAACATCCAACCTAATGTTCCCTTTGGAATAACTCAAAGTATTAGTTACTGTCCAAGTTACCTGAAATATACTGCATATTGTTCGATTTTAGCATGAAATCACCCACATACTTTAGAACACATGAAGCATTCAATGAACATCAAGTTATAAATGAACACTGAGGTGTTTCATAAAAGACAGTTAATATAAAAAAGATCTAAGTTAATTTGTGCCTAATATTAAATAAAGTACTTTATTTTACTTTGAAAGGTAAAGTGGTAGTTCATCAAATATATTTAAAACATGATTTATGGCATACAGTTTTAAAATTACATTTGTAAACTTTCTGACAGGCCCAGTATTGTTAATGTTTTGCACATCTGAGATGTCATCAAATTTGGGGATACTAAATGGCAGATATCTCTGTTAGCATAGTATTTTTATTCCAAATATTAAAATGTGTGCGTGTAAAGGAGGGTTTAGTGTATAAGAAAAAGCAAAGCTTTTGGTGTCACGAAGATCTATGTCTGCATTCCAGTACTACCCTAAATAGCCATGTGACTTCTGGGCAAGTTACTTAGCCTGTTCCAAACATCACTTTCCCACCAAGATGCAAACAACAGGGCTGGAGAGGGAGTAATAAATTGTTTTATATAAAATCCGTAATATATGGTCTGATACACAGTAGGTGTTCAGGAAATAATATATGGTCTGATACACAGTAGGTGTTCAGGAAATAATACATGGTCTGATACACAGTAGGTGTTCAGGTATTGGGGGAATGCCATTTGTCTTTTTGACCAGCAGACTGACTATAGCAGTTAACGCTGAATAACCACTGACTCACAAGTTTTTATAACACAAAGTGCATCTCTACTCTGCTATAACAGGTTTAGAAAACCAAACCCCTTACTAGACTGAATGCCAACAAATAAGAACCTTCTCCTTTAGCACAAATATATTTTGCATGACCTTACATGAATTGCTTAGATAAAAGCTTTTTCCCTTCTGCTTTTGTTATTTTAAAGTGCAGATGCATTTGAGTCATTTTCTCCTTTTGTTTCATATCCTTAAGATCCAAAGCTTCAAAGACATAATGTCAGCATGTAGTCAATTTATGACTGAACTCTTGAAGAGACACTGAAGAATTACCTTGTCAATCACCCCAAGGACTCTGAAGGCCTTCAGCTCCTCGGCAGGGCTCCTTAGGTTCCAAAGGGGCCTTGAACTTAGTGATCCTGGAGGCTAATGGAAGATATCAAAAGATTATACATCAATCAGGGAGGTACTTGAAGGAAGACTGCCTGCTGAAGCAAATGCCAGGCCAAAGGAAACTAAATTTATCATAAATCAGAGACTGGAAAGATGAAAGGAGGAAGTTTCTGTTTGTCTGTAATGTAAAATAAAAAAAATAATAAAATCAAAAATGAAGAAAATCAAAAAGAAAAAGCAAGAAAAAAGTTGCAAGTAAATAAATCATGATGACAATGAAAACAAAATTTTTAAAAAGAAATATTAATGAGCTGATATAGTTTCTAAAACAATAATTCAATTCAGAACTATATAACTATAATGAAACTTTGTAACAAATGGATAACTGAGCCAACAATCAATCAGAGCCTTTTATTTACCCCAGAGGGCTCAAGAATAATTTAGAATTGGGGGACTAAAAAACAATGCAACAACAGATAAACCCTGGAAGGGAGAGAAGATTAGTCATTTTCTCTCATCATAATCCTTTAATGTTACTTATAAATATATACTACGTATTTTAAGAGGGATTGGCAGATTCAAGTTCAACCAAAACTGCCAATTACAGTGGAAAAATTAAGAAAGTCTACCCTATAACCAATAATTCTTATAAATGAGATTGTTTAAGCCTACAAAACAGATGATTTATAGGAGAAACAGAATATTTTTTAATATTTGAACATCTGTGATGTGGAAAACTTAGTCTGTTATCTACAAAAAAGTCCAAAACAAAAAAAATCAGTGAATCTATAAGGTATATTTCAATAAATAAAAGAATAATCCTAACTCCCATCCACTGGTCTTAGTTTTTCCCTACCAGGAAAGCAAGACAATAGACTAGATAAACTCCAAAGACCTCTCTATTTGGCATTTACAACCAGAAAGCAATGCTTTATTAATCCTTATATTAAAATGCAGATGCTGAAAAGGATGACAGGACACACAAAGCTTTATTATATCCTCAAAGCAGACCCTTTTGTTGCCAAAAATCTATTAGAAAATATAGGACACATTGTTCCCCCCATGAGTAGACCGTAAATATCCTGGTTAACCAAATGTCATGATTCAGAGTTACTGAGTTACCATTTTTGATACTTCAAGTCCTACTGCAGAGCAACATGACTGGACAAGCAGCTCTCCTTGAGAACAGGAAATATGCCATATTCACCTTTATAGTCACAGTTAGAATATTGGTTGGAAGGAAGGGGGAAGAGCAGAAAAGAGAAGGAAGAAGAGAGGAGGCAGCTTGCAAAGACAAATTTTTTGTGTGTTTTTGGGTTTAGTAAGCAAATATTAACTTCAAAATGTATGAAGAGGTAGTGTTTAATTTTTTTTAAAAGAAGACAACAATTTTTTGTTTTTTAAAATACAATTGAAAGTGCTGGTGACAGTGGCAACTGGACAGAATAATAATCTTTTTAAATCTACTTAATTTATACCTCTAGGATATATTTCAAAAATATCTTTTTAACACAAATACTGTAAGGTATCACTTACATGTGGAATCTAAAAAAAATACAACAAACTAGTGAATATAACAGAAAAGAGACAGACTCACAGATGTGGAGAAGGAGCTAGTGGTTACCAGTGCGGAGAGGGAAGGGGAGGGGCAAAATGGAGGTGGAGGATTAAGAGGTACAAACTATCAGGTATAAAGTAAGCTACAAAGATGTACTGTACGGCATGGGGAATACAGCCAGTATTTTACAATAACTATAAATGGAGTATAACCTTTAAAAATTTGTGAATCACTATACTGTATATCTGTAATATATCATATTGCACATCAACTATACTTCAATTTAAAAGTATGATATCGTAAAATAAATACATAAATAAATTTTAAAATGGTTTAGGAATACATTTTTAATATCTCACTTTATTAGGTGCTGAGCTAGATGACATAAAACACAAGCACATCTCTGCCTCCCTAAAAGTTTAAAATCCAAGGATATAAGGATATATTTAAGGATATAAAAATATTTAGCAGGGTATTTTAATAGCCATATAACAGAAATATCTCTTCTATCTTTATATTATTTCATCTTCATCCCTCACCCTGCCCTGAGTGTAGAACCCTCACCCTGCCCTGAGTGTAGAACTTACAAGGAGTTATTATTATAATCCCCACTTTACAGATAAGCAAAGATCAGACTGATTGGGTGTCTGTGGTCAGAACAAACAGTGAAAGATCCTAGACTAGACTGCAACTCCTTATTCTACTGCTTGCAGTCTTTCTGCTACACAACACATTCTGATAATTGAAAATCCATCTCCCCCTACTCTATTATCAAGGAAAAGTAAGACTTATAATTTTGGTAAAAGGAATGGTTAGGGAAAGTTATAGGAGGAAAAAGAATGCTTTAAGTGATAATTTATCCATTATATTCGTCTCTGAAAATACGGACAAACACGTCCAACATCCCTGTCTCCTAATTATACCCTCTTATTCACTCATGTCATAGGATCTTTCAGTTTCCAAAGAAAGTTGTCAGTTCATTTCAACAACCTCAACAGCAGAGACAGCAAACCACAAAATCTCTACTGCGCCTTTCAATAAAATACTGTGTGCCCACTGTGTGCATAAGTGAAAGGAATATCAATCATCAAAAGGTCCCCAGCTTCAAAAAGCTTACAACTTACTTGAGATGAGCCAAATATGTGAAAAGTTAAATAACAAATAAAACATTTTTAAAAAATATAAGTCACTAGTTAGTGTATGATAAACTGTGGTCTCAGAAAGAAGTGGAATGAAAGGGGATTTTAAACGTTATGTAGGAATTAGCTTAGGAAAAGGATATTATACATAGGATTGGAAGAAAACTGGCCTGCTGCGGAAAAAATGTTCAAATTGTAGAAAAGAGGGGGGAAAAAATGACACGTTTAAGGTTGGTCAATATTAATGGTTTTAACAGGCCTTGAGTGCCAGGAAGAAAAGTTTGGACTATGTTCTCCAGAGTCCAGAAAACAAGTTTTTGTATGAGAAACAACCCAACGAAAACAGTGTTTTAGTAAAGTTACTTCTGCAAAGACAGGAATGGTGAAATTGTAACAGGGAAAGACCAAAGGCAAAGTGATCATTCAAGTTCTCTTTCTACTTTACGCATCTATAAAAGTTTAAGATCAGAGAAATGAACAAAGAAAGATCATGAAATAAAATCATCAATAAAAAATCCTGTGTTTCTGATATGCAGTGTTTAAATAGGGTAGAATCCTTATAGATCTATTCCTTTTTTCATATGGCAAAAGGAAACATAAATCCACAGAATTTCAAGAACAGAAAGAGATAGAGATCAAGTCCAACATTCTTTTTTTTTTTTTCAGATAAGAAAACTGAAAAGCAGCAGGGTTAAGCAATTTGTCTAAGATGACAAAACTAGATAATAGACAAAAGGGGATTACATCTTATTTATAAAATAATGTAACATTGTTTAGGGAAACTTCAGCCATTGCTAAGGGGGCAGGGGGTGGGGGGAATACAGTATATTTCTAGGCAACACGGCTGATTTCCTTAATGAAAGTAAAATTTTCACTTAACTACTATAGCAGAAGTTGCCTAGAGAAGCAAGGAGTCCAAAACTAAATACAAGAGGGTGAGGAGGGAGGAGAGGCAAGAATATATAATAATCTTAACAACCTTCAAAACCCAAGATGGCAAGTACATATCACTCAACACTCAAACCCATGGCAGACATCTCTGTTAATCCCACACTCTGAGTCACAGTATGGTGCTCCAGGCAGCCCCTACCACTGGACTAGTTAGCAAACTAGTAAAACCTATTTACCATTCCTGCCCTACATTCTCTAAATGGCTAAGTGAAGCTTACCTTTGTTTTTGTTTTGGGGTTTTTTTTAGGTTGTTGTTTATCCTGCTCAGTCCTTTTCATTTCATATTATTTCCTTTTCTAAATGAGATCTACCTCCGTTCTTACCAAATCTGCTAGTGAGGTACTTTTCCAACTTTAACGTGTATGCACATCATTCACGGACCTTGTGAAAATGGAGATTTGGATTCAGTCAGCCTGTGGTAGAGCCCAAGATTCTGCATTTCCGAGAAGCTACCAGGTTCACCTGTGCTGCTGGTCCACCAACAACTTCTGGAGCAGCGTTAGCTACTCATCGTTAAATAACCTGAGAGTAAGTCAGCATTATTTGGGAGGGAATTAGCAATCAAGGACAAAAGGAACGTACTACAAAGAATGTAACAAGAACCCACACAATGAACCCTGAAAACTAACTACACTAGTTTCTGAACTGGGCTTCATCTATAGATTTTTAGGTTTGCAGAGACTTTCATTGGCAACCTACTAATCCTCAATACTCAGTTTCCTAAATAAGTCTTTCTTAGATCACATTTCAAGCATGCCTCTTAATTGCAGTCCCATTACTGATTTGGAATGCTCCTGACTGCCAGCTCTGCTTTGTCCATGTCCCACTAAGGGTCACACAATATTCATTTTAAAGTATTTTCTAAAGAAGAATTGCGAAATACCAAAACACGAGCAAACAAAATGCTTAACATAAAAATGTTTTTGATGTTATAGCAACTATACTCAAAAATCTACCAAATATTCAGGAAAGGCACATATTCTATATACAGTTGTCCCTCAGCACACATAGGGGATTGGTTCCAGGATCCCCATGAATACCAAAATTCATGGATGCTCAAGTCCCTTATATAACATGGTGTAGTATTTACATATAAACTACACACATTCTCCCATATACTTCAAATCATCTCTAAATTACTTATAATACCTAATGTGATGTAAATGCTATGTAAATCATTGCCTACAGGCAGCAAATTCAAGTTTTGTTTTTTGGAACTTTCTGGAATTTTTTTCCCCAAAATATTTTCAATCTGCAGTTGGTTTAATCAACAAATGTCGAACCCACAGGTACAGAGGGCCAACTGTATTTTCATTCACACCCTGTAACTGCATGATAAGAAATTATTCATATGATAGAAACTATACAATCTTTTATGTTCTAAATTTAGATCATTTACTGTCTTTATCTAAATTTGATCTTGAGCTTCAAATTCCTAGAGGTAAAAGTAGCAAAAAAGCTATTCCAAATCTTTTCTAGGGAAATCCCTTTAATATTAACTTTTAAATCATTCAAAGTCATCTACAATTAAAAAAAAAAAAAAGAAACGAAATCCATCTACGAAATCCATCTCCTTCACTTAAAACTACACCCTTACTTCAAACAAGGCTCATTTCCTTTTTTTCTGAAATTTGCTCGTTAAGTTTCCTTGGAGTCTTTTAGTAATGAAGCAATGAAGAAAAGAAAGAATAGGAGAGTGTTTTTGCTCCTTTCTGTCTTTTTTTGAAAAGGATATTATCATCAATGACTGGGAAACTCGGAACTGTTATATTTGCCACATGAGTCTCAAATAAAGTCAACAAAGCAAAAGCTTGAAGCATCACAGAAAAAAAACTCAGCTAAAGTTAGCCATGACCTAGACCCCACCAAAGGGAAAAACAGTAATCAACAAAAAATTCCAAAACCAAAAAGGAGGATTCCTTTATTTTCTTAATCAACCAGGCTAGAAAGAAATATCTGCACACATATTCAAGAGAGAAAAAATATCTGCTCTGCACAGAATTTAAGATTTGTTAAAAATCATTTATATCAATCCTCTTGTTGGGTTGGTTGAAACTGTGGCCCAAAGACAGTTAAAGAAGAGAAATAATGAACTTACCAAGCTAATCAAGAACCTCTAGAAGACATTTAAGTTAAATTATAAATTAAAAAAATAAGCGTGTCTCTGACCTAAATAAGGGTCAGGCTTAATAGAGTCAAATACAAAAGTGAAAATAAAAAGCAAATGCTTACCCTAAAAGAAAAACATCTTGCTCTAACAAGAAAAACTCTTCTGTAACCTCCTTGCCTAAGAACTGAAAAAAATCTTAGCATATCAAATCTGATTCACAAGGTACTGCTTTTTACCCTTCCTGATACAAGTTCCCATTATTCTACACGGCTCTTACAATTCTAACTTTTGTTTCCTCAATTATGTACATATTTTGGGTCCTCGATTATGTTTTAGTATTTGCAAGAGCAGAGACTGTGTCATATCTTTTGTATAACTCCAATGCATGTCTAGTTTGATGTTGTATACACACAGAGTCTTAATAGATGCTTACTGAATTTATACATAATCTAATACAATCAACTTTCCTATAGCAGGTCTCTTTTGCTTTATTTTCATTAGCAGCTAAACTGGAAGGGAAGTTCTGGCTGATATACTTCATGGTTCCTTTCTCCAAGTCTAATGTTATACAGCAGGCTTGGTAAACCTATTTGCCTAATAGGTTATTGCTCCATAGAAGTGATTATGGGGAACTACAATAGGGGATGCATAAACAGGGAGTTTGAATAAGTAAGTGTAAGTAGAATGTTCAAAGTTAACACTAATAGAAAAGAATAGTGCTAATTTTGACTCCCTAAAACTTGTAGAATACAGTTGACTTTTCCTTGAACAACACTGGGGTTAGGCGTGGCAATCCTCCCCACAGCTGAAAATTTAAATATAACTTATAGTCAGTCCTCTGTATCCACAGTTCCTCCTGCATCCATGGATTCAACCAACTTCGAACGGTGGAGTGTTGCAGTATTTACTATTGAAAAAAACCCACCTGTAAGTAGACCCACAAAGTTGAAATCCATGTTGTTCAAGGATCAACTGTATATATACATAAGATGGACTGACTAAAAAAAGTGAGTTCACAGAGGCACATCCTATTTAATACTTTTATCAATGTCTCCAAAAATGGATAGAGAACATACACACAAGGATTGCACATAGGGCAGGTTGACATTCCACAGAAAACTGAACTCAAAGTAATCTTTAGATAAATATCCATTTAAAAACGATAACATGCAATCCTGCCATGTACGAAAACATGGATGGACCTAGAGGTATCATGCTAAGTAAAATACATCAGATAGAGAAAGACAAATATAGTGTGATTTTACTTATATGTGGAATCTAAAAAACAAAACAATAAACATAACAAAACAGAAACAGACTCACAGATACAGAGAACAAACTGGTGGTTGCCAGAGCAGAGTGGGTGAGGGAAGAGTGAGGTAGGTGAAGGAGATGAGAGGTACAAATGTCCACTTATAAAGTAAACAGGTCAGCACAGTACTATTGAATACACTCAACCGTACTGTAATAACTTTATATGGTAACAGATGGTAACTAGACTTATCACGATCATCATTCTGTATAAAAATACTGAAACTAATATAATTATTGCAAGTCAATTACATGTCAATAAAAATTAATTTTTTAATTTTAAAAATTAAAAAGATAAAATTCAATAGTGAAGATTAAAGGAAATAATATAATTAAAACAACAATCACAGAAAACAGGAAAAGATTAGCAAACGGAATACAGAGGATCACAATAATTAGCAATCTGAAAATGAGTCAGCAGATATCTTATTTAAACACATTCATTATGTTAGAACAAGTAACAAAAGTCTATTACTTTCAAGTTGGAATATATTATTTTGTTCTAAAAAGAATGGCCAAATACTTAACAATGAAAATTCTTACTAATAAGTATTGTTTTGAAAACAGTATGCTTTAAAAGGTCAGAGAAAATGAAAAGGGCCCAGAAAATCAGAAAAAAAAAGTTTTAATAGTCCAATGAAATCAAGATTAAATAATAAGCTGTTTTTAAACTAGAAAATTGAGAATTTGAGAATTTTTTAATTTTCAAAAATTATAAAAAGCATTTAAAAATGTGGGGAAAAGTATATAAAGCAATATATGAAGGGAGATGAAAAATAGGGCTAAAACTTACTAAGTTCGTCTTAAAAGCTTACTAAGCTAGTCTTAACAGCTTGGTTTATAGGCTGGTCTTTTTAAAGGTAGGCACCTGACTGTATATACGTGTGTATGTGCACATCCACATAAATGAGTGATTTTTTTAAAACTCATTTAATTCTAACAACAACTTAGTGAGGAATTACTATTATCCTCATTATTCAGATGTAGAAGCTAAGAGGTGGTATTAAGTATCTTGTCCAATCTTCATCCCTTCATGTGACAGAGTTGAGTTATGAACAAGTTTGCCTGCCTCTTAGATCAATTCAGAAAATGAATACCTTCCCCTTTCTCTAGAAGATATGATTCTTAAGTTGCATCAGAAAAAAAACCCTTATTTTAATACAAAGAAAAAAATAAGTTTCTTCCAGAAATGTGCCAAATCCAGACAGATAAAACATAAAAACAGTAATAAACCATGATGTATCTAAATTTTAAAACATTCACCTGCTTTCTAGAAAGTACAAGACTAGGGGTAGCCCCAAATAACACCCCTGATAGAATTATGCCTTTATAATTCTAGGTGATCTATATCTGCTACTTGTGGGACTTATGTTTAAATGATTACTTTTGAATCAATAAAATTGTATAGGAATGGTAGAAGGATCATAATTCAACTTTTAAAAATTCAAATAAAATTCAGTATAAATTACTGTCATTCTATACACAGGGACTTTCAGGGTGGAGTAAGGAACAAAGGGCTGAGAAAGAGAAGGAGAAAATGAGTCCCACTTTATTCCACTCTTGGTGGTTTGTTTTAATGCTTTTTTTCCATCAATAACTGGTAAGAACATTATTGATAAAATTCCAAAGACCAAAATTCTCAAGCATTCTAGTTAAAAATAAAACCAAGAGATAAAACAGCAAAAGTAGCTGAAGAAAATACAAAATGAAACATAGGGCATACCTGAGATACATCATCAAGTTGAGGTTTTACATAAAGGCTACAGAGACTCTCTGCTCGCATGAGATACTCTGCAGTTCTTCTCTTCACAGCTTCTCGACGGGTAGGGCTTGACTCTCCTAAAAAGAGAAAAAGAAAGTCAGGACATGTGAAAAATAAGTAAACTTTCTTTTATCCAATCTGAAGATTAACTTCCTTTTACCCAATTTACCACATGTTCACATTTCTAACTGAAAAGAAGAGAGATCAAAATTGCAACAGACATCAAATTTATTAATTATCAGCAAGGTAGAAATATTCTCCCCATGAATTTCATTTATCTAAATTCTGAAACTCTCCTATTTAAATATGTATAGAGAACTTGATGTATTTTATAGGAGGAGTCAGTATATAAAGAATGTAATGTAAAAAGCTCTGCAGACAAAAGACTAGCCTAGTCCAGACAGTATGCAGTCATCCAACTCAATAAATAGGACTAGACACAAGAGATGTTTAATAAAAGCTGTGACATAGATGTGATATGCTGTAAAAGTACCAACAAACTAGAGAATGAAATTATTTAGGGTAACTCTAAATTCACTGTAACTGATTTTTGTAAGCGTCATGGTTTTCTCATTAACAACAAATTGTCCATACTACCCAAAGCAATCTACAGATTTAGTCTATCAAATTACCCAGGACAATTTTCACAGAACTAGAACAAATAATCCTAACACTTATATGGAATCACAAAAACCCCAGAATTGCCAAAGCAATACTGAAGAAAAAGAATGAAGCTGGAGGAATAACCCTCCCAGACTTCAGACAATACTACAAAGCTATAGTAATCAAAACAGCATGGTACTGGCACAAAAATAGATATACGGATAAATGGAACAGAATAGAGCCCAGAAATAAACCCACATATCTACAGTCAGTTAATCTCTGACAAAGGAGGAAAGAATACACAATGGAAAAACGCCTTTTTGGCAAGTGGTGTTGGGAAAGCAGGTCAGCTACATGTACATCAGTGAAGTTAAAACACTCCCTCACACCATACACAAAAATAAATTCAAAATGGCTTAAAGACTTAAATGTAAGACAAGACACTTATATACCTTCTAGAAGAAAATATAGGCAAAACATTCTCCAACATAAATCTGGGGCAGTCTCCCAAGGCAACAGAATTAAGAGCAAAAATAACAAATGGGACCTAATTAAGCTTATAAGCTTTTGCACAGCAAAGGAAACTGCAAACAAAACAAAAGACAACCTATCAAATGGGAGAAATATTTCCGAACAATGTGACTGACAAGGGCTTAATTTCCAGAATGTACAAACAGCTCATACAACTCAATAACAAACAAAAACAAAAACCAAACCAAACAAAAAATCAAAAATGGGTAGACGACCTAAACAGACATTTCTCCAATGAAGACTTACAAATGGTCAACAGGCACATGAAAAGATGCTCGGTATCACTAATTTATCAGAGAAACACAAATCAAACCTACAGTGAGGTATCACCTCACATGAGTCAGAATGGTCATCATTAAAAAGTCCACAAACAAATGCTGGAAAGGGTATGGAGAAAAAGGAACCCTCCTACACTGTTGGTGGGAGTATAATTTGGTGCAGCCTCTATGGAATACAGTATTTAGATTCCTTAGAAAACTAAAAACAGATTTACCATATGATCCTGCAACTCTAATCCTGGGCACATATCCAAAGGGAACTTTAATTTGAAAAGACACATGCACCCCAATGTTCACAGCAGCACTATTTACAATAGCCAAGACATGGAAGCAACCTAACTGTCCACTGACAGGTGACTGGATAAAGAAGATGTGGTAAATGTATACAGTGGAATACTATTCAGCCATAAAAAAGAATAAAATAATGCCATTTGCAGCAACATGGATGGACCTAGAGATTATCATGCTAAGTAAAGTAAGCCAGAAAGAGAAAGACAAATACCATATCACTTATATGTAGAATCTTAAAAAAATGACACAAATGAACTTATTTAAAAAACAGAGGCAGACTAACAGACAGAAATCAAACTTACAGTTACTAAGGGGAAAACAGAAAAGGGATAAATTAGGAGTTTGGGATTTGCAGATAATTACTATACATAAAATAGATAAGCAACAAAAAGTCCTACTGTATAGCACAGGGAACTATATTCAATATCTTGTAGTAACCTACAATAAAAAAGAATATGAAAAAGAATGTATGTATACCTGAATCACTATGCTGTACACCAGAGACTAACACAACACTATATCCACTATACTTCCATTAAAAAAACCCCACAACAACAAATTGTCACTCATCTTACAACTGAAAACAAGAATGAGATTTAAAGCTTTATAATATACAATTATGTGAATGTGACAAGTCATTTACCCTGTCTAGCTCTCAGTTTCCCTAAGGAAACAGTATTCAAAGTGTCCTCCAAAGAACTCAAGACCTCAAAGAGATGGTCCATTCCTGGGATCTCTGTTCTCCAGAATGGGATGATCCTACGCTTTTATCCATTTTACATACCACCTATGATATAACATTTAACTTGAAGAAAGGATTCCACGGCTGAAGGTCATAAAGTTTGAAAACCACTGTACTATATGATGCCTAAGGTTCCCTTCATGCATAATATTCTATACTACTCATAACTCATTTTTATCAAAGCACTTAATACACAGCACTGTTGTTATAATTCACCCTATGTATCTTCCAAACGAAGTTAACCAAAAAGCAAGCATCACACAGTGGAAAGTATTACTGGATTACATTCCAGAAACCCTGGTGATCTGAATTCTGGCTCTGTCGCTCATTAGTCATGTGACCAATAATAAGTCTTCTTGACTCTCTGAACCTCTTCCTCATTCTCTAAAATGGAAATATATACCCCAGATGACTATGGAGACTAAAGGAGACAACATAAATAAAAGGTACTACAACAGAGCCAGTAATACAGAAAGCAATGAATTGTAAAGGTTTTCAGTCTTGGTTTTTCTCACACAAAATAATGATATCTGGTTTGCTGAATCTGAAGTGAACTGAATTACAGCAAAGAGGTATTTTTCCCCAAAAGACTACAGGTGGAAAAACCTCTTATTTCTTCCTAGAACAATACTTCCTATTTTTTCTGGGAAATGCCCCTTTCTCCTCCCTTCCTACCCCTCCACCTCTCCCCCCACCACTACCAACCCTTAACGACATGGTTTAAATGAAAGCTGCTATCTGATTTCAGATCTCAGTGCCTCCAGTCACTACTAGCTAGCCAGGGATGAGCCTCCCAGTCACAGCAGGGCCAATCATAGAAGCCCACCCTCTTGGCCACAGTTGGAGAAGGGAGAAATCGGCCCAACACAAACTGGGCCAATCAGTCCTTCTCTGTTATTGCCGCTGGAAATAAGAGGAGTGGGAACTGCCAGCAGCCATAGTTCCTGCCAAAGCACAAAAAGCCAATCGGCAAGACAGAACTCGACAGAGAGAAACAAATATAAGAGACAAAAAGAAGAAATCCTAATGTGACCGGGGCCCCTGATTTCAGCTGAACCTACAATCCTGCCACTCTTTGTCCAAGGTACTGGGTTTTGTCACGTGCAAACCAGAGAAAACCAAAAGAAAACAGATCTCTAAGAAAAACCTCAACAAATTTTGCTAAATACCTTTCCTTTCACAGCTTTTACCTTACAATTCCATCTCTTCTCTCCTTTATGAGTAGGAATTCACAAATATAACTGGTCTTGGTGGGAGGTGGGGAATCTCTATTGCTTTTTAACTGTGGAACAATCTATATTTATTAACTCTCCAACTCCTCAAACCTCTAATAACATATCAGTATGCTTCCTGCATCTGTCCTTAAAATTTACTTCATTTCTAAACCCAAGGTTTTTATTTTTACTTGGTTGAAAATGGATATAATCTGTGAAAATCGCCTAAGTAACTATAACATATTTTGAAGATAAAGATGTCCCACATAAATAATAAACACTATCTCTACATATTACAAGTCCTTAGTTTTGAGCATATTGCTCATGAACTCTAACTCCCAGCCCCATCATCATTAGCTCTTCTCATCCTGTGTTGTACCTTTCAAGTCCTAATTTAACTCTCCATTTAGAATTGTTGGTTCATCTTAGGCTCAATTTTAATAGAAACTATGGCAATTAAATTTTTTTTAATTCAGTGTAATTAAGCTTTTAATAAAACTTCAAAATTTTCTTTAGTTAAAAAAAATCAACTTGCCTCCTAAAATAATTTGAAATTCAAAACTGTCACGATTACAAAATACCTAATTAAAACTACAGTTAAAGCCGTATTTTGTAATCAAATCACTGCTTCTTAAACTTTTAATATTTCTGTCGCTTTCTAGGCAGTCACCATAGTAACAGAGAAACAAGAACCGGAAGCCAGCAGTTGAAATGGACTCCCGCTGATGATAGTGGTTCCGCTTCCATGGAAACAACAAGGAAGCGATGGAAATACTGGAAGTCTTTTTAAATGTAACCTTAAATATACATACTATGACTCCTTCCTTATCAGCCCCTTAAAAGTAGGTCACAAGCACTGCTGATCAATAGCAGGAGCCAAGGATGAAAACCACCTCTTACAGATTTCTGCTGCTGGGCACCTACGGAGGCTTGTGCGTACCAGAAAGAAAAGATTAATCTATCGATTTCTGGAATAATTCTAACTAATCAGACTATTTTTTAATGTGACTTTAAACGATTTTACTTGATCAAAAAATGTAATTGACTCTAACCTTCTTAATTTCTTAATCTTCATTTTAAGACACACACGCAGCATACAATGATTATTTTTCAAGGAAAACTAGGTTGTCTGGAATTTAACTTTTAATCCCACACTAGGTTGTATGGCTATTATTTCTTCAGAAATGTATCTAGGTAGACACTTAATAAATGCTCTCAAAAATGGATGCATACCTTACATTCTACCAAAAGATAAACAAATAACTTCAATAAGTTCTCTACATTTTTGTTAATCATTCCGATAGAACAAAAATTTCCACTGTGCACTGGCATTCAAAAGAGAAAAACTGCTTCCATTATTTAGTAACTTTTGTGTCAAAAAGTTCTGGTATACCATAAAAGATGTCTTATGTATATGGTGTCAACCTGTATGTTTCTACTCTGCCTCAGATCAAGAGAGAGGATAGAAACAGGGTGATTACATGGCATGATCCATGAAAGAAGAGAGTGTAGTTGAATAGAAAAGAGGAGAAATGCCAAAGTTGTCACTGAAAATGTTAGAAACCCTGGACTGCCTATCCTGCGTTTCTCAGAACACCAACTCTGACTTAATTTACCACGAGAAGTTTTTATAGAAGGCACAGTCTATACATAATAAAATCGTGAAACTCTGACTTACCCAAGAACCCATCACCACTTGGCACTCCTTCATTACATTAGAATTCATTTATGTATTACTTTCCTTTCATAACTAAGGAAATTGAGGCTCAGGGACCTGAAATGCCTTTCTCAGTTACAAAGTTACTGTAAGAGCCTAAACCTAAACGTTTTATGCTACCACACTTCAGGTAACTGACTTCGAATTAGATTATTCTACTGCTACTTCCTAGGACAAGAAAAATATAAAGCACAGGACAAGCACAAGCGAGTATGGGGACAAAGATGAGGAGAAACAAACATAAGGGGTTGAGGCAACAGCCTATCTGACAACACAGAGTAGAATCAGAGGGAAGGAAAGAGGCAGAAGAAGACAAGCGCACAGGAAAATGGAACCTCTGAGGAGGTAAATTTCACACCATGTAAAAGAGAACAGGCTTTTCTGAGAAAAACTGGTCTCTCAAACATCCTTGTTACCCAAGGATTTCTTTGGAAAAAAAAGGTCTTTTCTCATTTACTCATTTTTTTAAAAAAAGGCATTTTTATTCACAGAAATAATGAAAATCAGTTTCACAAACTAGAGTACAAAGTCATTCTTCCAATTGTTAGTCTACCCTTAGTTACTAAAAAGAATATAGCTCATGCCTCATCACTGATTCAACAAAAGAAAAGCAATGCCAGCAGAAGACCTGGCCACATCAGACCTTCTGACAGTTATTTATACATCTGCACTTTATGGGAAATTTTAAGGGATTTCAAAGAGTATTTTGACTGTACTTGATTGTCACCATATGCACAAAATTTAATCCCCACATAAGATTCTACTTAGTCCCATGTTACTTTTTTCTCTCTCCTCTTCTACTCCACAAATACTCTCCAATAGGCCCTATGCCACTATACTCTCATTCAAGCATGCTCACTTTTCATTCAGGTTGATCACATTAGAAAGAACATCCAAATCAACCTGAGTTTGCTGGAATAAGTTTTCGTTGGTGCTTCTTTTTTGTTTTGTTTTTTTTTTTAAAACAACTTCAGTCATAGAAAGGAATATGTCTGTTTGAGATGGCCTTGGTGATTATAGCTTTGTTTAAGTGCTGATTTATTATAGTTAATGGGTGTTTTGTTCTTTTCAGGTAAAGCCTACCATTTCTGACTTCTGCTAAGACAACAAAAGGTAACCTTGAGAAGAACCGTGATTTATGGTTCCACACATCACCCACAAATCTGGAGCCATCAGCCTTTCCATGAATAACACGAACCTGGTCAGTCAGGGAATCTGCTTCCCGGTTGCATTTAACCAATCCCCTATTTATGTTTTTTTTTCAAAACCAAGTGTTCTGTGAGCCCCAGAAGTTCAAAGAGTAACCAAAGAATAGTAAAAGCAAAAGCCATAATAATATTCATGCCGACGCATTGCCTGAATTATAATTGCTTTCAATGTTTAGTAGTTTTTCTGCTGTCAAAAAAAAAGAGAAAAGAAAAGAAAAGAAACAAATTGGCCCAAAATGGAGCCACTTGTGCTGAGCCCATGCCACCAAACTAAGACTTAACACCTAATCTAATTGCCGTTTCAACCTTCCCCAGGAAAGGAATCTTAACCAGTCGGTCTGAAATTTCCTGGACAGCACCAAGGAGATAAATAACCAGCCTAATAAAAAACTCTTTTGTCTCCCAAAGGAAGGTGATCTTGCTGAAAATAATCCTTATTTTTATTTATGACCTCCTCTCCCCACCCTCTCGCTGCCTTTAAAAGCCTTTCCTTTTCTGGAGCTCCTTTCTACTTGCTAGACAGGATGCTGCCCAATTCATGAATCAATTAATAAAGCCAATTCGATCTTCAAATTTACTTGAATTTTGCTTTTAACACTGCTATCAGTAATACTGAGTGAAAACTAACAACACATCATTAGATCATAGAACTTTAAATGCCTACAAAGACAGCCTTCTCTTAGATTCAACTATTTATTTCTGCCCCCTAACCTATTTCTGTTTTGCATTTTTAAAGGAGAATATCCAAAAGACCAACCATTCAATTCCTTCAAAACAACATTGCCTGGACAGCCTTCTTTGTGACAATAAACTCTTCTAAGTAAGTAAGTAAGCAAATAAATAAATAAATAAATAATTTCCTAAATGTTCTTTATGATAATGATGATAATATAATCCCCAAAGTGTTTCTTATGTTCTAATCAAATGGCTTCTAAAAGATTAAGATAAAAAGATTTTAAAGAGCTAGAAATATAATGAAGGAAAAAAGGAATAAAAATTGAAACCAAGGAGCTAAAATTTTGTCTTATGAGATGGAATAAACATAAGATGGAAAATACAGAAATGAAACTCTACACAAACTAGTAAGAGTTTTTTACCTGCCATACTGGTGAATGTGGAAAGTCTCCCAACCCACACAAAGGCTTTTGCTCATTTCTTTCACTGGCTATGAGAGACATCTTATGAGAAGCAGCAAATCTAAAGAAGACTCCAAAAGTTTAACAACTGTTTTCTTGATGTCATGATATGGAACCACATTTTTTTCCCTTTAAGATGATGTAAAGTAATCAACAGAAGAACTGATTATTAGCAGTTAATTCTTCCCAATTCTCTTAAGTTTCATAGACTTATGCACCCCCACCTTAAAAATTAAATTGACTTAGTTTATACTAGAATTAGAACAGACTCCCTCCCATCTTTCTTCAAATTCATTTAACCTGAAGATATACATATCGCCACATTTAAATAATTCAAAGAATGAGTCAAGCAATACGCCAAGTATATCACATGTGAAGCCCATTTCAGGACGACAAAGAAAACGCTTCCAGGCAACTGGCTTTCTTTAAATAAAGCCACCATAGTGAAAAAGTTCTTCATACCACTTATTCCTGTCCCTCCTATCACTTTCAGAAGGAAAGATGCCTAATGGTAACTGAGCATCTATTATGTTCCAGACACACAGTCATCTCAAAGTTTACAGTCATTTCAATGCTGTCATAGAACATTATATACAGAAGATGATTTTTTTAATGTTGTTAAACAAATGAATGGAAAAGTAAATGATTTTGTACCAATATTACATGGTCCAATAACAGTACCTTCATGCCTAGAAATGCTTCAAAATCTCTTTCCATAACTCAGTGCCTCTCTCTAACTTAAATAATAGTCACATAAAACGCATGTCAGAAAATGTGTATAATTATTGTCTATCATCTGTGTAGGTGAAATCCATAAAAAAGGAATATAAAGGAATATAGCACAGAAGTGGCATGGCTGTACTAAAAAGAGAATCTACATTTGGTTTTTTTATGAAAAACTGTCATAACAGTGTCAATGAGGAAAATACAACAGATATTCAAAGTAATTATAAATCATTGTGTAAAATAGAATGAAGTCTATGAACTCTTTTTTTATTGTTTGACAATTACCATTTTGGAAAATGTGTTTCTTAACAGTTTATAAAAGTCGATATGTCTCCACAATGATCTGGTTATTTTTCAGATGAAACACATTCTGAAACCACTAATGGAAATACAGTATATGCTTCTGAGAAAAAGCAGATTTACATTTTTAATACTTTCTAAATGAGAATAAATAAGCTGAACTTCCACGCAATTTACATAAGCTCAATGTTTAATTATTAAGATACAGTTTGAGCTGTAAGTCATATAAAACTATGTTAACTCAACTAATAAAATAATGATTAACTCCTTCCCCAAGTGCCTAACAACATACTAGTACTGAAATAGCAGTAGTTTTTCACTTATGGTATTTTAGCTTTATTTGGTTTACTTTAAAATACCCATAGATACCTACAATTCTGATCAGAATCAAAGTTTTTTCCAGTAATACAGGGATTAAGCCATCCCTCTCATTTTAATGTTTTTAAACTATGTTGCTATAAAAATGTGATACTGATGACAGAGATCGGCTAATAAAAAAAAAAACCCTTCGAGAATCCTCAGTCCTCATCTATCCCTGCTTTTGCTATAAAGCAGCTGTGCCTCACACAGACTCACATGAATGAAAATATTTAGACGAGAAACCACCCACTTAGTTTATTTTCCATATGACTTTCCTGTAATTATTTTGTAAACTGTTCACACAACAATACATAAAAACATCTGCAAAAACAGGTAATTAATGTGTCAAGCCAAACTAATGCATTTTTTATGGCGTCCATGCTTCGTCAACTGTAATTATAACTCTTTTTTAAGCAAATGATGATGTGTTTGTTGCAATGTGCAAGTGGTTATTTTAGATGCTCTGTTTACTCTTCATACAATCTGAATATAAAACTCCACAGCTACTTTACCCCACATCAGTGCTTTACCTAGCTTTTTGCAGAAGCAGGAAAGTGGTTCTCTTTTCCAGGCTATAATTTCCAGTGAACATTTTTGTCATTAAAACATGAAACTCTCAACAGAAAAGTCGACACCAAAATAGCCAATAATTCAAGAAACATATGCCAGCAAATGATCCATCCAGACTTTCTTCCTCCAGCTGTAACCGTGTGAGAACACAGCACTTTGTGCCAGTCGGCTCCAGTTCGCTGAGCCTCCTGAGGGCATGAGAGGTTTAGAAGGTTCATTATTTTTTTTGAATGTGTAATATTCATTCTGTCTAGACCACCAAACACATACATTTTCACATGAGACTAACAAATGAAGAATTCAATCCTGCCCAAAGTACACTGCTTCATACTCAAGTTATCCTGCTTGAGTTCTAACTACGTGAAAGATAGTCGTATCATTATTACTATTGTTATTATACACTAACAATATTGCATACAAATCATCATCCTCAGATGGACTTTCTTTAGGCCCAAGGTATGTGATCTCTAAAGTTCTGTTTCCTGAAATCTAAAATTAAGGAAGAAGCACAACCTTACAGTATTTTTTCCAGGGTCCCTTTTCTGTTTAAAAAAGGCAATTTTAAAGGCAATTTTCTAGGGTGATTACCTGTAGCACAGAAAAACTGTGGTAATAAAGAACTCTTAGGAAACAAGGTTTTTCTGTTTATTCTCACAACCAAAATTTTTTAGAGTTAATGTAGAATTAGCCCTTTGAGGTCCAACCTTTTGTAACTATTTTCATACAAATATTTCTAAACTGAGCTACTCCATTCTTCCCCTGGATATCAGCTACCATGACACGCTACAGGTGGCTAATCAGCTTCTAAAATATACAGGTGTCTGCCTATCCCTACCTTGTTCCCAAAAAAGAACATGAGAAAAGTATTAGAGGAAATCAAATGAGTTTTCCAGCTGCCTAGTGTGAGTTTTAGATCAAATGCTAATTCTGAAGAATTTGGGGTTGGGTCTAATCAAAACAGAACAGAGGCTGAGTATCCATGATGTTGGAATAGGAAACACAAGACCGAGACAAGGAAGGGGAACAAGACAGAAGCTTATTTATTAAAGCCAGGAATCAAACTCAGGAAGAAAGTCTCAACACAAGAGTTCCCACTACTTACACAGCTACAAATATAATGTAAGAATGCATATAATTAATTTCAAGTGGCTAAACTGTCAAACTTTGGGGACAAATACACTGATGTCTGTGTGGAGTACTGATACGCCAAAAAGGAGTCATTTTAAACCTGATACTTTCAGAAGCAACATTGACACATACTGGCTATTTACTATACATATTTTAAGATTTCACTTATTTATCGCCTCCTCTAGAAGCCTTCCCAATAAGCCTTCTCCTTCCCCTGGTCAAGTGCCCATTTATATGTATGTCTAGGATCATTTTCATTCAAAAATATTTATAGAGAATTTTCTATGTAGAAGCCACTATGCTAGAGGATACAATGAATGAGAAAATTCCTTGAGTTCAAGGACATTATAAGTAAACAAAGATATATTCATTCAATAAATTGCACAAATAATAATTTCACAGTAAATATGATAAGCTCTTGAAGCAAAACAATGTACAATGATGACAAGGTTCAGGAAATCTATTCTGGTCTGAACAGAGGTAAGGAAAGGCTTCCTTGAAGAACTGTCATTGAAATTGAGACCTGATGAACAAGGGGATACCACCTGAAGAAACAGTAAAACATTCAAACAGAGCACAGCTTATGTGAAGCTAACACAAGAAAAGACCCTGGTAAAAGAAGGCCACTGTGGCTCAAGAAGAGTAAGTGAAGAGGAGTGGTTATGGATGAGCCTGGGGAGGGAGGCAGGAGCCAAATCATTCAAAGCCTTGTAGACCACAGTATCTTTGGATGTTATCCTCCAAGCAAAATGGGTTTAATGCAAGAAAGTGACATGATCAGACTCCATTTTTAAAAGATCACTCAGGCTACTGGCTGAAAAAGAATGGATTAGAATCCAGCAAGATCAGAGCAGAAAAATAAACTATAAAGTTGTTATCAAAGCAATGACAGAAGGTGGGACTTCCAGAATATCAGAGAGAGGAAAACCACTCCCCAGACAAAACTAGTCAAAATTATCAAAAACAACAACTCTGGAAATTGACTACAGAGATACAAAAAAAATTGAGAAATATTTATATAAGAAAAAGCACTGAACTACAATAGAGAAGCAAGTGTGTTTTAACATGGAGCTACTCCTACCCATCCCCTAACCCAATGTGACAGCAGATGTGAGGATCAACAGTCTTCCAGCTCCTGGAAGGGGCTGGTCTGATTTGGAAATCCACTGAAAAAGCTCCATGCTATTGAAATCAACAGCAAAAAATGACAACAGACAAGCCAAAAACTTAGCAGGGGAATCTGAGAAACAAGACAGTCATAGTGTGCTTTGACAAGCTCCCACATATTCCTGAGGATCTTGAAAGTTACACATGTGCACAGAAGAGACCACAGAGGGCCACAGCTATCCACTCATTATTGGTGAATAGGAAGCCTTGCAAAAACAGAAAATAAAAACCAGGGAAGACTTGCAAACTGCCTGGATTTTGAATGCCCTAACCCACACACAGAACCTCTTGGCAAATGACAGAAGCCTCACTGATTCAGGAAGTTTAAGCATAACCTCTAAACAATCATTGGCTGATGACAAAACAGAAACAACAACAAAAACAAAAACAGCAACAACAACCAGCCCTGGAAAGTAGGGAGGAGAGGGTACAATCTAGAGTTGCTGTATTATCTAAAATGTCAAGGTTTTAACAAAAAATATGGAACATGCAAAGAAATAGGAAAAGCATAGCACATAAACAGAAAAAAAAAAAAGGAGTCAGTAAAAACTGTCTCTGAAGGTACTCATGTATAAATCTTAGGAAACACTTCCAACAATTATTCTAAATATGTTCAAAGAACTAAAAGAAACCATGTTTACAGAATTAAAGAAAGCACGAAAACAATGAATCAACAAATACAGATTAACAATAAAAACACACAAATTGTAAAAAAAGAACCAAATAGAAATTCTGGAGTTAAAAAATACTCAACAGCACACTGAGCTGATAGAAAAAAGAATCAGCAAAGTTGAAGATAAATGAGTAGATATTAACCAGTCTGAATAAAACTGAACAATTAAAAAGGAGGGTATAGGGGGAGAACCAGATTCAGGCAACTGTAGAAACCATCAAACACACTAACATACAAATTAATCCAGTCCGAAATACAGAAGAGAGAGGGGGAAAAGGAAAAAAAAAAAAAAATTGAAGAAATAATAGGTGAAAATTTCCCAAATTTGATGAACACTGATCTACATATCTAAGAATGTCATCAAATATGAAGAGGCTATAACAAATGTCAAGGATAAACTCAGATATCTACACCTAAATGCATAACACCAAACTGTCAAAAGCCAAAACAGAAAATCTTAAAAATAGCAAAAGATAAACATTACTCATTACATACTAGGAGATCTCAACAAAATTTAACAACTAACTTATTATCAGAAAAATGAAAAACAAAATGCAGTGGGATGGCATATTCAAAATGCTGAAAAGGGAAAAAAAACTGTCAACCAAGAATCCAATATCCAGAAAAACTATCAACAATGAAGACAAAAATAAACATCCCGCAATAATAGATGAGAGAATTTGTTGCTGGTAGACCTGCCTTACAAGAAATATTGGGGGGAAAAAACAGAGAGAGAAAGAGAGAAAGAAAGAAAAGAAAGAAAAAGAAAAAAAGAAACAGAAAGAGAGAAAGAAAGAAATGAAAGCAGATAGTCAAATCTAAATTAAAAAATAAAGGCAGCAAGGAAATTACTTAGGTAAATTTTAAACAGATAGTATAAATATATTTTTTCTCATTTCTTCTTCTAACTGGTTTAAAAGACAAGTAAACTTAATCAGTAATCATAAAACTGCACTGTAGGACTTATATAAAGATGTAACATATATGACAAAACTAGCAAAAAGTAGGACAGGAAGGGAGCTATGCTGAAGTAAAGTTTCTCTATATTACTAGAATTAAGGTAGTTTATTCTAAAGTGGAATGCTTTAAGTTAAAATGCTTACTACTGTAATCTTCAAAAAAGCCACTACGGAAAATAAAAGGTCAAAGTGACATAACCCAGAAAAAAAATGGATAATAAAGGTACCGTGGAAAAATAACTACTTACCACAGAAGAAGGCAGTAAAAACAAAAAAGAGATGAGACATATAGAAAATAAACAGTAAGACAGCAGATTAAATGTATAAAGATTAAACATGCCAATCAAAGAGACTATAAAACTAGATTAATAAAATCTAGCTACATCCTGTCTATAGGAGACATACTTAGATTCAAAGAAACAGGTTGAAAGTAAAAGGATGAAAAAAACATATATAATACAAAAAGTAATCATGAGAGGTGGAAAGCTATACTAATATCCAACAAAATAGATTTTAAGAAAAAAATTTTGCTAGAGACAATTAACAAATTGTAATATTAAAAGTCAAATTAATCAGAATGATATAATAACTCTAAAAAATCATGCATCTAATAAGAGAGTCCTAAAAACAGAAGCAGTAAAAACTGAAAAATAAAGGGAGAAACAGACAATTTAGTATTAGGCAGAGCTATCTCAATAACTGCTAAAACAGAGACAGAAAATTTGCATTCATTTTTGAAATATATTTTCACTGGATATAGAATTCTCATTTGACAGGGTTTTTTAAATTTTCATATGCTAAATATGTTAATCAATTGTCTTCTTGTTTACATTATTTCTGACAGGAAATCTGATATCACTCTTATCTTTGTCCTTCTGTTCATGTCTTTTTTTTTTCTGCCTGCTTTTAAGTTTAAGATTTTCTCTTTATCATTGGTTTTGAGCAATTTGATATGCCTTGGTGTAGTTTTCATGTTTCTTACCCTTGAATTTGTTGGGCTTTTTGGACCTGTAGAATGTTTTACTCACATCTGGAAAGCTTTCAGGCATTACTGAGTTTTGTTCTGGGATGGTTATGCTTCTTGCAAGCAGTTTGATTGGGGTGGGGGGATGGGGTCTTGCTTCTAGGAGTTGTCAGGGTGGGCCTAGAGCTAACCATTATTGCACACTACTGGGGCAAGACTTCTGAGTATTCTCCCCAGTTCCCCACGACTGAAGTTTTCAAGACTGCCTGCTAGGAATAGATACCATTTCCAGCCCTGTGTGAGTGCCAAGAATGTTCCCCTTGATCCTTTTAGGGAATCTTTCCATGACTGTGGGTAGTTTCTCCACAATCATGCACTAATCAGTACTCTGCTGAATATTCCAGGGGACACTGCAAATCTTTGCACAGTCATCTCCTCCCTAGATAAAACACTAGACATCAGGCAACGATCTCACAGGCTCTAAATACAAACTCTAGCTTTGGTCTTTGTGGACTCTTAGCTTCATCTCTTCAACTCAGAGGTTTTGCCTTGATCCACCTGGCTTCCCTCTTCCTGAACCTCAGCCTGGAAACTCATGACAGTAAGCTGGGCAATCATAAGACTCATCTCATTTGTTTCCTGTATCTCAGAAAACACTGTCCTTCATTACTTAATGACCACTGTTTTAAAACCACTGTTATATATACTTTGTCTGGTTTTTTGGTTGCTTCATGAAGGAGAGTAAATACAGTCCCTATTACCCAATATTGGCCAGCAGAGGAAGTCCTAGTTTTAATGTGGCTACTGGAAATTTTTAGATTATACATGTGTCTTACATTATATTTCTATTATGCAGTGTTATTGTATATAGTCACCAAAATTACGTAATGCTGAAATCAACTAAGAAATCAGGGTAAGGAGCCTAAGAAGTTTGACAACCAAATCTCAATAAACTCCAACATCAAAAGGTCAAATGGGAAAGGAGATGGCAAAGCAAACTTAGAAAGGTCAACCTAAGAAAGAAAATGAAGGAAAGTGTAGTGTCACTGGAATTAGTAGAAGAGGTTTAGTAAAGCAGAGGTTATATGAAACACTCACTGTAGATTGCAGATTGTGAGTTAACAAAGGAACCTTAAGGATAAGTATCATTACTGAAGGCCTGTTAAGATTAGTAACAATGAATTCATTTTGGTTAGCAACCTCTGTAAACCAGAATTAAGGGAAATTTGTGGATACTTCAAAAGAAGTGGCTAAATTAATCCACAGCTAGGGATTTGCCAGCTGAACAGCCACATGTAAACCAATGAAGTTAGAACATTCCTTCACACCATACACAAAAATAAACTCAAAATGGCATAAAGACTAAAACATAAGACAGGACACAATAAAGCTCTTAGAATAAAACATAGGCAAAACATTCTCTGATATAAATAATAGCAATGTTCTCCTAGGGCAGTCTACCAAGGCAATAGAAACAAAAGCAAAAATAAACAAATGGGACCTAATTAAGCTTATGAGGCTTTGTACAGCAAAGAGAACCATAAACAAGACAAAAAAACATGGGAGAAAATATTTGCAAACGATGCAACTGACAAGAACTTAATTTCCAGAATATACAAACAGTTCAAACAACTCAGTAACAAAAAAAAAAAAAAAAAAAAAGACAAAACCCCAATCAAAAAATAGGCAGAAGACCTATACAGACATTTCTCTAATGAAGACATACAAATGGCCAAATAGGCACGTGAAAAGATGCTCAACATCACTAATTATCAGAGAAATGCAAATCAAACCTACAATGAGGTATCACCTCACACTGGTCAGAATGGCCATCATTAAAAAGTCCACAAACAATAAATGCTGCAGATGGTGTGGAGAAAAGGGAACCCTCCTAACTGCTGGTGGGAATGTAATGTGGTGCAGCCACTATGGAGAACAGTATGGAGATTCCTTAAAAAACTAAAGATAGACTTACTAGATGATCTAGCAATCCCACTACTGAGCATATAACCAGAGAAAACTCTAATTCAGAAGATAACATGCACCCCAATGTTCACAGCAGCACTATTTATAATAGCCAAGACATGGAAGCAACCTAAATGTCCATCAACAGATGACTGGTTAAAGATGTGGTATATTTATACAATGGGATACAATTCAGCCATAAAAATGACAACATAACGCCATATGCAGCAACATGGATGTCCCTGGAGAATGTCATTCTAAGTGAAGTAAGCCAGAAAGAAAAAGAAAAATACCATATGAGATCGCTCATATGTGGAATCTAAAATAAACAAAACAGAAACAGACTCACAGACATAGAATACAAACTTGCGGTTGTCAAGGGGGCAGGGGCTGGGAAAGGACAGACTGGGATTTCAAAATTTGTAGATACTGACAGGCATATGCAGAATAGATAAACAAGATTATACTGTATAGCACAGGGAAATATATACAAGATCTTGTGGTATAGCTCACAGTGAAAAAAAATGTGACCATAAATATATGTATGTTCATGTATAACTGAAAAATTGTGCTCTACACTGGAATTTGACACAACATTATAAAATGACTATAACTCAATTAAATAATGTTTAAAAAAAGAAGATGTGGTAATGTACACAGTGGAATACTACTCAGCCATAAAAAGAACAAAACAGTGCCATTTGCAGCAATATGGATGGACCTAAAGATTATCATTCCAAGTGAAGTAAGCCAGAAAGAGAAAGAAAAATACCATGATACCACTTCTATGTTGAATCTAAGAAAATGACACAAATGTACTTATTTACAAAACAGAAAGAGACTCACAGACAGAAAACGAATTTATGGTTACCAAAGGGGAAGGGCAGGGGATAAATTGGGAGTTTAGGATTAGCAGATACAAACTACTATATCCAGAACAGATAAACAAGGTCCTACTGTATAGTATAGGAAATTATATTCAACAGCTTGTAATAACCTATAATGAAAAAGATTACATAGACATATAAAGCAGAATCACTATACTGTGCACTAGAAACTAATACAACATTATAAATCAATTATATTTCCATAAAAAAAAAGAACTGTTTTTTAAAGCACTTGAGTATATATCATTACGACTGCAGAGACTAGCCACATTCATAGAGCCTGGACATGTTCTAGAACTAACCCTACAATCCTGAGCTAGTAAAAGTGACTCAAAGGAAACCTAGAAGTATAGGTGGGTTTATGATTTCTCCAGAAAATCTATTCCTCACCATGGGAAGGGGAAGAAGAATAGTCAAGACCCAGTAAGAGAGCCAGAATGATGTAATACCTTAGCACACTAGGTCAGTTTTTAAAATACGTCTGGATTATCCCTGAGAGCCTAGCATACATGAACCAAGGGATGGGGTAAAACTGTGAAAAATGGCTTGGTATTGTTTATTATATCATTTACCAGGATGAAAATTGCAAAAGACGGTTTGCATCTCTCAGCTAAGTAATAACATTAGAAGGAGTCTCACAAGTCAAAAATATCAACAAATTTGTCCAAGAAAAATTAGATATCAACAGCATCCAGGAATTCTTTTCATTGTGAGAGCCATAATGTATGCAGGAGATTTAAACAGAAACAGACAGGGGAGGATGAGGAGGGGAGGAGAGAGGAAGGAGTCTCATTTTGAAGGGCCATCCTTCAATTTTATGTTTTTACAAAAAAAATATTTTATATTCACCATCACAGTACTTGGTACATACAAGTAATAAAAGCTTGTTGAATGATCAACTGAATGGATAAATGGTTGAAGGAGCAAAGAAATAAATGGGTAGAAGGAAAAAGAATAAATACTCAAAAGTTAAAAATATTTAATCCCAGAGAGGCTTGAGTTTCCATTTTTAAAAGCTAATCTAATTAGGGGAGCTATTTGTGAGAAGTAGCATGGCATAGTGGAAAGAAGACAAGATTTGAACTCAGAAGGACTTAGATTTAAATCCTGGCTGAAAATTGTCTTGGTTTGTGTCGTTGAGCAAATTGCTTACTTTATCTAAGTCCTAGTTTTCTCCACCTGTAAAATGGGGATTCCAGTATCCACCTTACAAACAAAATAAACCAGCAATGTTGGCACCTATAAAAAACTAAACAAAACCAGCTCTCAAATCAACTCTGTAATTCATAATGTAGCCCACAGATGGGTGTTACTAACAATGCTCGCCATCTGGTAGCTTCCTGTTTTAAATAATTATTCTTCCTAACTAGGTGCCAAGCTTTTAGAATCACTATATTAAATGTTTGCACCCTCTAAATTTTGGTGTCCTTAGACAAAACCCAGTATGACCAGCCATAGGTCAGCTTGTAGGTTTGTTCTGAGGATTAAAAATAATGTTAAGGAAAAAACCCTTCCACAGTGACAGGAATGTAATAAATAATAAATTATTTAAACATTTCATTAATACCTTTTTGTCATCCATTTGCTACTCTACACTATCACAATTATTCTAATGAGCCCACACTATGAATACAGATTAATCATATCAGCCACTTGCAGAAATACATAAACAAGACAGAAACAATGGTTATGTACTGAAACATTCTCTTCAAAGATTCAAGTTGATTCCTTCAATCTTGACCTTTGGATTTTCTCTCTTAAATCCATAAAAATCTGAGGACTTAGAGGAGTAGAGAGTATCTTAATTTCAAGAGCCATTTCTAAATTGACAAAGTAAGTAAAGTGTTGAATTCAAAAGGAGAATTCAAAGTTACCACTATCAAAGTATGCTTTTTCTCTGCTGGATGGGCAAACAGAACTGCTGCTATTATTGTGTTCTGCATCTAGTCTCAGCTGTGCAAACACCAGTTAAGTAAGAAAAACATCAATCCATCTTTATCAGATCTAGAAACAACCTAGATAAATTCCTTTAGGATGAATAGTTTAGTCAGGATGAATGATTAGTATCCAGAACAACAAAATCTGAAAACTCATAAGAACCCCTGTACAAAACACTCCTACTTAGCTCTGGAAGATTATTTCTCTGGATTATCAGATATCTATAAAGTTATTTTATTATAAAGCATGCCAATCCAATCCAAGGTCACAAGTAACAATTCTTCCAGCAAGAGTTAAATTAAAATGCCTCATAGGTATAACTAGTTACAGTGATGTCTCAGTAAGTTTCTCCAAGGAAACATCTCTTCTGCTCATAAAAGTCAAATTAGCTCACAAGCTAGAGCCCCCAATTTCCCCACAAATTAAAGAATAAAGCCCATTATCTCAATATCACACTCAATGGTGGTAAGCTGAAAGCTTTTCCGCTTTTCCTCTAAGATCAGGAACAAGACAAGTATGCCCACTTTTGCCACTTTATTCCAATAGTACTGGAAGTTCTGGCCAGAGCAATTAGGCAAGAAAAAGAAATAAAAGTCATCCAAATCAAAAGGAAGAAATAAGACTGTCTCCTGTAGATGATATGAAAACAGAAAACCCTAAAGACTTCCCCCAAAAGTGTTAAACTAATAAATCCAGTAAAAGTGCAGGATACAAAATCTATATACAAAAATCAGTGTGTTTCTACACACTAATAATAAATTACTAGACAGAGAAATTAACAAAACAATCCCACTTATAATTGCATAAAAAAGAATAAAATACCTAGGAATAAATTTAACCAGGGATGTGAAAGATTAGTATACTAAAAACTACAAATCACTGATGAAAGAAATTGAAGAAGAAAAAAACAAATAGAAAGATATTCCATGCTCATGAATTGGATGAATTAATACTGTTAAAATGTCCATACTACCCAAAGTGATCCAGTGATTCAAAGCAATCCCTATCAAAATTCCAATGGCATTTTTCACAGAAGTAGAAAAAAAGAACTCTAAAATGTGTATGGGAACCTCAAAAGACTCTTAAAAGGCAAAACAATTCTTGAGAAAGAAAAAAACCAGAGTATCACAGTTCCTGGTTACAAAGCTATAGTAATCAAAACAGTATGGTTTTGGCATAAAAAAGACACAAAGATCAATGGAACAGAACAGAGAGCCCAGAAATAAACCCATGCATGTATGGTTAACTAATTTTCATCAGAGGAGCCAAGAATATTCAACAGGGAAAGGATAATGAAAGGATTGTCTCAATAAATGGTGCTGGGAAAACTGAGCAGCAAAGGAGTAACACTGGACCCCTATCTCACACCATACACAAAAATCAACTCAAAATGGATTACAGACTTGACTGCAAGGACTGAAACCACAGAACTCCTAGAAGAAAACATAGAGGATAAGCTCCTTGACATCAGTCTTGGCAATAATTTCCTGGATTTGAAACCAAAAGCAAAGGCAACAGAAGCATAACTAAACAAGTGGGACTACATCAAACTAAAAAGTTTCTTCTGCACAGCAAAGGAAACCATCAACAAAATGAAATGGCAACCTATCAAATGGGAGAAATACTTATAACTTATATATCTGATAAGACATTAATATCCAAAATATATATAGAATTCTCATGACTCAATAGGAAAAAAAAATTAATCCGATTTAAAAAATGGGCAGAGGAAGTGAATAGACATTTTCCCAAAGAATATACAAATGCCAAGCAGGTACACAAAAAGGTGTTTAATATCACTTATCATAAAGGAAACCCAAATCAAAACCACAGTGAGATACCACATCACACATGTCAGAATGGCTGTCATCAAAAAAAGAACAAATATCAAACATTGCAAGGATGTGGAGAAAAGGGAACCCTTGTACACTGCTGGTGGAAATTTAAATTTGTGCAGTCACTTTGGAAAACAATATAGAGGTGCCTCAAAAAGTTAAAAATACATCTACCATATGATTGAACAATTCCACTTCCAGATATATATTAGAAGGAAACAAAAGCACTATCTTGAAGAGGTATCTGCACCTCCACAACGTACCTGTAGCATTATTTATAATAACCAAGATATGGAACAACATAAGAGTCCATCGACAGATGAATGGATAAAGAAGATGTGGTATATATTTACAATGGAATGTTACTCAACCACAAAAAAGAAATTCTTAAGGGCACTATGCAAAGTGAAATAAGTCAAAGAAAGACAAATACCATATAATCTCACTTGTATGTGGAATCTAAAAAGAGCCAAACTCATAGAAACAGAGAACAGATTAGCAGCTGCCAGAGGCAAGGGGAGAAGGTGGTCAAAAAATACAAACTTCCATTTGTAAGATTAACAAACTTGAGGGATGAAATGTACAACATGGTAACTATAGTTAACAATATTGTACTGTATATTTGGAAGTTGCTAAGAGAATAGATCTTAAAAGTTCTCAGCACCGGAAGAAAATTTCTAACTATGTGAGGTGACATATATTAACTAAGTTTACTGCAGTAATTATTTCACAATGCATGCATATATCAAATAATTATGTTGTACACCTTTAATACTATGTCGTATGTCCAATATATTTCAATAAAACTGGAGGGGAAAAAATTTTTTTTAAGAATAATGTCCATGTGTCTGTTAGGTGGTGACTGGTATACTTGTAAATAGAATCCACAGACTAGAAGCACGGTCTGGCCATTACATTTAACACATAGTTAAATCCATAACCATGGGACTGAAACAGAGGTTATTTTTTACATTTTGGTTAAAAGTTAGAATTCTGTGATTGTGGTTCCCACAGTTTGTATGAATAAAATGGATAATTAGTCAAGTATAACTTTTTAGATTTGGTGACATATTAACTATAAAAACCAATCCAGGCACAAATGGCTATTGTGGTTTCAGAGAGACAGGCATAAGATAAATAGGAAAAATATGTTTAAATAATAACATTCCTTAATAGAGATCTAGAAGGTTTGGTATCAAGTTCTAGAGGAGAAATTTAATTCACCACCATAATCACAAAGTAACTAACTAAATGATTTTTTTGTTGTTGTTATTTGCTGATATGTATCCACAATTCTGATTCTGAAACAAACATTTTCATTTTTCTGGTGCCATCAAGTGGTAACATTATGAAGTGTTCTAAGGTTAAATGCAAATAATTTTTAGACACAAAAATGTTTCACAGTGATGTGTTTTTACATATGTCAATTTAGTGTTTTAGCACAAAATTATATAAAAAGAAATGGAAAAATATCAGAGCCAACTGTTTGCAACTCATTCCCATTTTAAACTCCCAACCCGAAATGAGAGAGAAGACAAATAAAAAGGAGTAGATCATTAAGATCAGAATGCTCTACTAGCAAGCAAAAACACCCAAGACTATGAAACTACTTGAAAAACAAAAATTTACATCACTCAAACCATAACAGATGCTCCCTCCTGACACTCCATTAACATGGCAGTAAAAAAAATTATTTTTAAGGCAAAATCTTGCAAAAAACAAAGAGACTGAGAGGGAATATAGTAGCAACAAACATTTAGAAGCTAAAAAGTAGAAGAATGAGTGGTTCCTGACTTGGGAAACTCAAGGAAGCTGTATGACTTACACAGCACTGTAAATCTGTCCAAAATTTCAGAAACTGGTGGTATTAGGTAGCTACAGAAGTGAGTGTGACAGATAAAAACAAGAGAATTCATCAAAATCCTGGTTAAGAAGTAGTTAGGATGCCACTACACACACTCTTTCTTCCACTCCATACAGCCAAGTATTCATCTTTACACCACATTAGAAGACTGAAAGGTTTAAGGTCTAGGGAGAGTAAATAGAAGGCTTCCGGACTACAGGACACCAGGCATAGTGAAGCTGGGAGTATTTTAGTAAAAAAAAAAAAAAAAAAAAAAGTATTAGTAATCCAGGAGAGCGTGGTCATCTAAATGGTATTAACAAGTCAAAGATCACTGAACAATAATGACAATGATGATTTTCTGGAAAGAAAACTACTGGAAGAAGGTCCTATCAACCTTTGATTACTGTGTCCAGAAAATCATGTAACAAACTGCAGTACGCTTCAATCTGCTTCCATAAGGAAAAGGCAAAATGATAAAAACTGATGCTTAAAAAAAAAAAAGCTTAAGTTCTACTTACAGACATTCAGCAACATTCAGCTCTACATGTCCCTTATTATCCCCATTTAATTAGCGGAGAATTATCGCAACTAACAAAACCAGAATAGCAGACAAATCCAAGAATCCTTTACATTCTTAGTTTAAAAGCCTATTTCATCTTGTCTCTTCAGGACACTAAGAGTAAATGCACTAAAGAATCTCTGTAAATGTTTCTGAGAGAGGTGAAGGCTGGTGAACACTGCCCACATCAGAAAAAACATTATTATTCATACAAGAGACTCAGAAGCTTGATTTTAAATTCCATTTTTGTTGGTTGATTGATCAGAGTTAAGTATCTTTGATGCTGTCTTCCATCTCACATAACTAAAAGTAGATATCTACATTTGGGTAATTTAATCTTCAGTAATTTCTCCTTTTCAGTCTTGTTTTTACACAGGACTATACACAAGAAACAGTTATATGCATATACCTTTTCCCCGCAACCAACTTAAGACCATGCCAAAACACATTAATAACAGATAAAATTATACCTTGAACACCTTCTAGGAGTAAATCAACTCCCTTCCTATAAAAATGAGAAGCAGCTTCATAGTCATCTTCTTCTTCCTTTTTTAAAGCCAGCTTTATTAATTCTCCTGCTTTTTCCAAATAATCTCTCTTGCCAAGCTTGGATTTTAAACTGCCAGGAAAGAGGCTACGACTTTCCCGTTCTTCTTCTGTTTTGTTCTGTTCAATATCAGAAGCAACAGCCCCTAGTGCTGAAGAATCCGAAGAAAGGCTGAGACCAAAGGTTCTAATGGGAGAATTTTGATTGGAAGCCATTCCATCATCCAACTCAGCAAGAGAATCCACATCAACAGTAAGAGATACCAGATCACTGTCACTGGAGAAGCCTAGAAATACAATCACAACAGTAAACAGATATTAAATTGAGAATCAGCCAAAAGAATACAAATCACCCTGTCTATTCATTTTTTCATACTACCCAAGTCAATTAGGAAGGCTGTAATTTACTGATGGAAGTCAGTGTCTAGCAATTTGTTTCAGTTTAGTTCATTCATTTTTGCAGTCTCTCTACAACTCTGGAAGACAATTTCCTTGCCTTAATTATCAAACTAAACTGAAGACAGTCTTTATCTAGCCTTGTTGTCAAAAAGAGCCACAAGATCTTGTAAACTATTCATAGAAGGCAGATGCTTGTACACACAGCTGCTGTGAACAACAGCATTATGATAAAAGGAAAAGAGTAAGGGCTTCAGAGTAAGACAAAAAGAAGTGCTTGAATCCCAGATCTTAAAATTTACTGGTGAGCAACAGCAAATTACTTAATAATATTAAAGCAGGGGTTTAGATGTGGACTAGAGTTAATACACATAATAGGCTATCATTAAATTATAAATATTATAGCAACTGCATAATAATTAATTAACTATTATATAATGTATCCTCACAGGTATACTTCTAAGTAACCATCCATATCTGGAAAATATATGCCATTTAGTTTTTTTTTAAAACTGAATTTTTAGAAATCCATGTTTCAGCCTCTTCTACAGGCCTGCTTTTTTTTTCCCCCCTCCACAGGCTTTTTAAGAAAGCTTTGGTCCATGTTTGCATCTTAGTTTTCTGACAGAAAATGAATAATGGTTCCTACTGAAACATTTAGGAATGAAAATTACCTCTTCCATTTCATATAACTGACTTCATGGTAAATGACCTTGAACTACAATAACAGTTATTAAACTTTCTGGTCTTAGGACTTCCCTTTACACTCTTAAAAATAATTGAGGACCTCGAAGAGCTTTTGTATATATGAACTATATCTATAAATATTTACCAACCTTGATATTTAGAAAGTAGACTGAATGTTTAAAATTAAACACTGAAGCACATTACATGCTAACACAATTTTTGTAAAAATACCTATATTTTTCCAAAACAAAAAAATATTTACTGAGAAAAGTGGCACTGCTTTAGATTTTTGAAAATCTTTATTAACAGAAAATAGCCAGATTCTCATGTCTAATTCTGTACTCAATCTGTTGTCAGATGTTGTTCTGGTTGAAAGATTTGAAGAAAATGTCACATAGAGAAGTAATTGAAAATGGGGTGAATATTTTAGTAGCCTTTTCAAGTAACTGTGGATATTGGTTTTTTGATATTACAACAAAACTTGACAAATGGTAGTTTCTTGGTTTAGTTTTCATGTGAAATATAAATTCTTGTCAATGAAATTTCTGTTTCTATTACATTCAAATCCATGGGTCTGTTTTGCACACTGAATGGATCTTTTATCCATGCATGAGTTTGTAACATCACACCCTGGTCATTTTGAAAATATTAGCTCCCTGAGTTACAAAGATCCTCCAAATGGTGACAAGATTTCATTATTACAATATCTCTAAGAAAATCATATTTGTTACTTAACAACACCAACCTCATCAGAAAATTCTTTAAGTATTGGGTAACTGTCAAGCTCAAAGTGGCAGATACAGGTTCTCTAAAATTCTAATTTGGGGTTGAAAACTTTTATCATTGGCAATAAATACTGTCAGTTGCTCTCTTTGAAGTGTCAGCTCACTTCATTCACTTTCAAAAGAAGTATCTGCTGAACGCCCAAGTCTGAATGATGACTGTCAATCATTCTTTCAAGAAAAAATGGGGTCCCAGGAAAAAAATGGCTAGTTTATGGCTCAAATAACTGCACAAGTATTTCTCCTCCAGATAACCACGGTAATGCAGTATGTAAAGTTTTACGTATAGTCCACTTCATCACACAGAATTTCAAAAAGACATGTATCCAAGGGTTGAGATTTAATAAAATCAACAGTTTTTACTGCTTTATCAAGGACATTCCTAAATGAAATTAGCACTGGTCTCACTGTAGGTATGTGCAATGATTACTGTTACCATCTCATATCAGTGTCTTGATTCATGCTCCAGCACAGCAGTGCCACCCACCACCAATATTGCATCATCTGTGCAAATGTCAACAGAGAAGAAACAGTAAACAATCTTCCAGATTATAAAAATTGTTTCTGCCTTGGGGATCCCCTAAAAAGATCTCAGGAATACCTGGGGGCTAAAGACCATAATTTGAGAGCCACTGATTTACATCATTAAAGAAGATTGCAAATAGGCTTAGGTAAAGCTTAGGTTTGGGAACAACCGTGAGATCGGCAGCATCACTGAACACTGACTACCTGCCATATTTCTCAGAAAGGAAAATACATTAAGAAGAAAATGATCCCCTCAACCCAGGATCATATACTAAGTCAAAATTAAAAGTGGATTTGAGTATACAATTCTATACCAGGGGTCAGCAAACTTTTTTTCTGAGGGCCACAGGGTATTTTAGGCTTCGTGGGCCATACGATCTTTCGCACTAATCAACACTGTTGTAGCACGAAAAGCAGCCACAGACAACACCTAGATGAAAAAGTCTGCCTGTGCTCCAATAAATCTCATACATAGATGTTGAAATTTGAGGTCCACATAATTTTCACATGCCATAATATTGTTTTGAATTCTGTGAACCATTTAAAAATGCAAAAACCATTCTTAGCTTGTAGGTCATATGAATACAGGTGGCAGGCCAGATTTGGCCCATGGGCCACAGTTTGTCAACCTCTATTATAGACTCAAATTGCTTACTTCATATCAAATAAAGTAAGTTAGCATAAAAACATTTACTGGCAGCTAAGCTCAAATTTCAAATCAGCTGTAGACACTACTTTGGCACTTTGTCAATGTATTCTGTTTTCAGTTTTGTTTTTTTTTTTCTCAAATCCTTAGAATGCCCATAAAGTACTAATTTTGTTCCCCAAAAGCAACAGATTTCATTAAATCCACAATTTCAGATGAAATTCACTGGACCTAGTGGGAATCTTTTCAATTCTCTGACATTTCAACTGTACAGACAGGATTTAAAATCAGAATCTTTTTATAGCAATCTGCAAAATTATTTATCCACTGTTTTGAGAAATATATAAACTTTACAAGAGATTTTTAAAAATGTTTTAAATATTTTATATATCCAATATAAATGTATTTCCTTAAATGGTATCATTATATAACCTGGTCCATTAAAATTAACAAACAAATAGACCAAAAAAAAAAAAAAATGTTGTGGTTTCTACAGCTAATCACAAAAGAAAGGAAATGCTGTTATAGATATTTTGTCCACTCTCTGGTGTCTTGTCACTATAACCTCCACATCATCTATCACATTGTACTGTTTCATGCTTTGCCTGACTTTCCTTTCTAACAAGAACAATAGTACCAAAGGGCAAGAGGGTAAAGTTATGTGTACTCAGTTTCTTGGCTTTTGACCACAAAAATCTAGTCACATAGTCTTATTTCCTCTGACTTGTCCAACCTTATTTTATTGGCATGATTAAATGAAATTAGAACAGAAAAGTAAGATCAACAAAATACCTAGGGAGAAAGTCAGACAGTAAAATAAAGTAATAAATAAGTATTCTATACAAATGGTTTCCTTTTCAAATTTAACTAATTCTGAATGAGGAATATTTCAAAACAAGCAAATAAATAAAAACTAGCAAGTTAGGAAGAGGGATTTTTCTAGTCTAAACAGGCAAAGCAATAGGAAACAAAGAGAACTCTTCTGGTTTAACCTTTTTGGAGAACAATTTGGCAATGCATAACAGATGCAAAAAAAAGCTTGTATCTTTGGCCCAGAAATTAAGCAATTTATACCAAAAACAATCAAAGATGTGAAAAAAAAAAGATCTATATAATCTATATATAAGAATATCCATCAAAGAAATCGGTAAAAATTTGGAAAAACCAAATCCCTAACAATAGTAGATTATGGCTCATCCCTATGTAAAATATTATACAGCTACTAAAAATTATGTCATAGGAGAACATTTAAGGCTAAAGTATTCATGTTCTATTAATCAAAAACAACAAAATGCAAAGCAAGAGATATATACTATAATTCTAATTTAAAAACACAAACACAGGAAAAAGGCTGGGAAGATACGCTAAATATTACCAGAACTTTGTGTGGTGGGATTACAGGCAACTGTTATCATATTTGTTGTATGATGGCAAGCCCTTAAGGCTCTGTGTGAGAAGGATATCAAAGAAGATACAGCGAGGGCTCAAACTGGGAATTTGTTTGAAAATAAAGATTATGTTATACAGACACAATTTATAAAATGAGGGCCTCTATGAATCATCCAGCAGCCAGTGCCAAGGAATTTCTAACTTAAGAGAAAAGACAGAAATGATTACAAAGACAGATCTGTTTAAAGTAGACTAACCCCTAACATTTCTTATTTTCTTCCTCTAATTCTCCTCTTAAGATGCACCCTAATATACCCGAAAAGCCTAACCCTATCGTATTTCCTCAACCATACATTGTAACAAATCTAGTACTCTCTTGATATTTTTCTCTTCCAAATTTAAGCGTTTTCTAAATTTCTTCTTCTCAATGAAGAATTCCCCAACCAGCTCAAGAAAAATATTCCCCATCACCACCTCAGGAATGAATACAAAGATACAGATAGAGACATGCAAATACTCAGTACCTGGTTTATTCACCTTATATCCTTAATAAATCTACTGAACCTGCTCGACTCCTTGAAATAAACCTGCTCAACTTGAAATCACAGTCCTGTCCTTCAACCTTTTTTATACAAAGCTGCACATATAAATGTCACATGAAATGGATACTAGCTCCCTAAAACCCAGGAAGTTAACAAGTAAGATAAAGAGAGCTGCAAGAAAGAGGGTCTCAGTTAGGGTGAGTAGGAAGAACACTGTGGATAAGGCAGAGCAACAACTGACAATACAGAGACTATTTGTCAAAAGTTAAACCAACCTGAAGTCATTCCATGTTTAAAGGGGCCCTCTGGGCCATCATGAGAGTAAAAGGTGCATCCTTTACCAACACCATCAAGTCAAAAACCCAAGCCTTTTCTGGAAAGGATGGGGGGTGGGGGGGAGTCAAAGGTTCTATGAAAGCGTTCTGCCTCCAGGTTCGTATCACAGAGATTCAAGTCTCAGGGCTATTAGAGGGCCCCAGGTGACTGGTTAAAAAGCAGCTACAGACAGGAGGGGTTTGTATAGCATCCCAGTTCACCTACCTACCCTCACCTTCTGTGCTTTGAAGTGCTCAGAGTAGGGCAGTATAGTGAAATCTGTCTAGGACACCAACTCTGAAAGACAGGCACCAGGGGAAAAGGTTGAGTTGCCACAGAATAAATCTTTATACTATAAACTATCAGAAATCTGTATTTGAAGACCATCTGCAAAAAGAGATCAGTTTCCTTTAGAACAACAGGTGGTCTCTCATGGCTGACTACATATAAAATACATGGCCTCATTATTATTAGCTGATAGCTTTCACTGAGCCCTGAGGTTCAAATATTACCACAGTCAATGAAAGGGAATGTCTACTTTTCCTAGTAGCAATAACTCAAGCTTCACACACAAAGCAAGACACCTAGCCAACAGAACAGAGGTCACCCTGAGGCAGAAGACATGTGTATCAATCTCTATTAAGAAATAAGCCCTTATAAACATGATTTTAAATGAATACCTAAATCTAAAACTCGATGCTAGTTAAGATTCCTGTACTTGATTGCCAACTCATCATTCAGTAATAGTTATTGTTACTAAAAAGAACCATTCCTTTGACATTTCACATTTTCATAACGCCCTTGGGACATGTCTTTGCTTCACCTTTGAAAATTTATAAAAAGAACATTGAAATATCTACTGTACGTTTGGTTAAAAAAAAGAAAAAAGCTCAGAAAACAACACATCAATCACAATTACAACCGTAATACTGTTATCTTATCATGAACAACAAAGATGTCTGAGCTGGCTTCCATTTCTGCCTAATGAATGTTTTATGCTGCTGCTCTCTACAATCTTCTCTGCAAATCAAACCTGTTACCAGCACACAAGCAGCCCACACTGAGCTTCCTGTAGCAAATACGTATTTTCACTGCCTTCCCCTCTGTAAAATTAAATCTCTATTCAAAACATAGTTCTGTGATTGTTATTAAGTATCTAGAATGCCTTGACTGCCTAGGGCACCTGGCCTGGCCTCTCTGAAATTTCAATTTTTCACTGTAAAAGAAGAGACTTATCAATATCATTCCCAAGGTTCCTTCTACTCTAAAACCCATTCCCACAACATATCATGAATTTTTTGTTATTTACCCCTCCAGCCCCTAAAGTCTAATAACCACCATTATCCTCAATAGTTCCAGAGTTGCTAAAGGTCAATATTTATAATTTGTGTCATTTGTTTTATATGCACACATACACACAATGACACATTCTCATTTGTGCTTATCTTGAGAATAAGACCTTGTTCTTTTTTTCCTATTTATTTTAAGATTTCCCACCAAAGAAAATTCAACTAATAAGGGACAGTGAATAAAAGTTAAGCAGATAAGCACTTAAGAGAAAAAGGAACTTCAAACTGAATAAGCACACTGTAACACAATTCAGGAGGGCCTGGAATTATCCCAGTAACAAGATTTAGAGTCCTCATGGTGCCACCTAGTGGACATTTGCACTAAATTCTACTTTAAATTTAATTTACTTTTAATTAGGCTTTCCATATTTTGTCATCTTTGTGCTCATCTATGTAATGGAAAGACTTATTACCGTGTCATCAAATAAATACACAAATCTTGAACTGAAAGTGATTTTAAGAGATCCTGATTTTAATAGACCAGCATAAACAATATTCTCAAAATGTACATCTTATTTACTCTAAAACAGCTAATTCAAGACAACTTAACATATCCTTTCTTATGCCTACAATTGTTACAGTGAGCACTTAGGGAATTCTTACTCCACAATTTATAGGCAAAAAGAAAAAAAAGAAAAAGAAAACAGGTAAATTTGGCTACTCCAAAAGACATTTAAGAATATTCACTCTTCAAAATTAATCAAATTGTACAACTGAAATGTGTAGTTTACTGTACAGGAATCATACCATAAGAAAGATGTTCAAAGAAAAAAGAATGCTCACTCTTATGATACGCAACATATAAGAAGGTGATCTCTCAATTTGTATTTGTGATTATGATCACCTAATTATTTTCTCTTATTTGCTGCATACACCTGGAAAATGTCCCTCCCAAAACTGCAAAGAAAGAAAAGCAATGTATTAGGAAGAGGAAATGACACAGGTTACCAGATGAGCCTATACCAACATCAAAGGCTCCCATATCAAGGCCAGCATGGCAGTAAAGCAGCCTACATCCTTCCCACGGGCCAACAGATGAGGGAAACATGTCAAGCAGCTCAATTCCCATGCACCATTTTGGTCAGGTTTCCACAAATGTCACAGTAACTTCATAACTAAGTTTAATTCAACAAAAAGATGGAATTCAAGAAAGGAAATAAGATGTTAGCAATCAATTAGATCTTCTTTCATCTTTGAGAAAATATATAGTTTAATTTCCCCAAACAAAGGAGGTAAAGAGTAACCAGCATTTCATTTTAAAAATAAAACGATATTAACTTTTGATCTAAAAACCTACCAAATTTTATAATTTTCAATTTCATATTCAATAAAATAGTTTTAGAGGTTAATCACCAAATTACTGGTTTTATGAAATCTTAAATGGGTTTCTTGCACCATACTATCAGATAATGAAATTTTTTGAAACCCACTAATCCAGTTCTTTATGTTCTCCTCGGAAAACTTTCTTTCAAGGTAAATTAAGACCTGTTGATTGCGTTTTTATGGTCCTAATAAAAATAATGATCACTTAGCCTCCACATCTGTTCTCCGAGAGGTGATATACTTGCCATGTCAAACTCTAACGGAAGGACCTCGACACAGCAGACGATGCATTAAGATTTGCCCCCTGGCTCATCCCCACTGGCAAACTAAACCACAAGTATGAAAGATGAATCTGCCTTCAAAACACCATTTAAAATACTACACTCAGAGGGGTTGTTACAGAGTGAATCATCTCCTCACATTTTGGCTCTAAATCCAAATCACAAGCATTTACCACTGCCACCCCTCTACGACCTTCCATTTCACTGCGTACCTGTGGGGCTTGGCTGGCTGCCGGCTTCCCTGCTCTGTTGCTACTAGAGGCCCTCTCCCTTGGCTGTCTCCAGGGTTTGCAGACCTTTCGGTGTGAAAGTAAATCTTCCACTTGCCAAGTATGCCAGACAATCTAACGATATTTAAAATTCATTTCTTCTCTCAAATAGCAGTGAATTTGCAAGCTGTCTGACACTCCGACCTGTATTTGTCAGCAAGGTATCTTGCAGCAGGATTACTTAGCCCAGCATGAGGGCTTTTAAAGGGAGGGGGTAAAAAACATAAGCATTAACAGCATATTTTCATTCTTCATGGATCACTGTGCGTTTTAGAGATGGTAGTATAGTTAGATAACTAAACTATGTACTGAAAGGATAAAATCTCAGTATTACTTTTAGGTATCTGAAGTCTTTTTCTGTGTTTTTCACAGAAATGTTACCCCCAATTTCTCTCATAAAAATATACTCCTAAACAATAACTGCTTCCAAGGAAAACTTATCTTTTTGAAACATCAAAGATCAACTCTGACACAACTGATGTAGGGAGGGTGGCCAGTACACCCAGTTTGCCAGAGCAGTCCAGGTTTATGCTTGTTGTCCTGGAGTCCTTATTAATAGCATCTTCTTTAATTCTCAGTTTGGACAATAAATTACAAGCTCATCCCAGCTTTAGGTTATATCTTCTTTTAACGTTAATACAGCCATTTTTTTATTCTGAAAAGTCTTCCATATTTTAGAACACCATCCCAAGAAAAGTCATTCTTAAATAATAACATTAGTCCCCTTCTCTCTCAAACTAAAGCAAAGGACAAAAGACCCCTGGCATCACTCCCATCCATGATTACCTTATACTAAAACAGGCTCCTGAGACACCCTTCTCTCATCATGGCTGACTGCTACTTAGGTAAAAAAGACCTATTATGGATGTCAAAGAATGTATCTATTTCCAAATCACATACCCTTCAATTCCTGTATCAAGAAACAGAGGGAAAAGAAACATTTTGTAATTACCAAGAACTGTACTCCCTCCCCACGGAATAATCTCCCACAAATCTTTCTAACTCTCCTTCTTGTCCTCTCTTGAATATCACCAAGTCAGCAAATTTTACAGGCAGAAAATGCCCTCTCCTTCTTTCTCAGGAGTAGTGTATCTCTGAGGCAACAGTCAGATCAACAGCCAGCAAAGTCACTCTCCAAGGAAACTAGTTCTAGAAACAGAGACATCTTGGGATCCTAAGCAGTGATTAGATTTTCTAAACCTAGCAAGGAGCTCAGATCAAAATAGGTCATGGAGAATAGGTTCCCCCACCAAAAAAAAAAACCTGATGGATTATAAAGTAAAATTACTGTCAACAATGTTTTTCTATGACCTTGGATAATTCAAGATGGAGTCAAAGGTACACTGAGGACCCAATGGAGACCCCTGGGCCTAAGGTCCCCTATACATTACACAGAACACTGGGTATTAGTTCATGGACTTTGCTTTCAAGCCAATGGGAGCCATCATGAAAATCAAAAAAAAAAAAAATTAATTACTTCTCAATGTGGTAGCACCCAAAGAAAAATAAATTTTAAGTGCATCATCCCACACAATGGATGGGAACTTGCTGCTCCTACCAAAACAAGATGGAATCTACTGCACTAGATCTATGTCAATGTGTCTGTCAATGTATGACATCAGTACATATCCCCGCAAACACATCACAGCGATGAGATTATGCTACCTCCCCTGTTAGAGTCATAAACCGCTCTCCTCTACCATAAATTCTTACTCATGAAAGAGATCAACAAACACTATCTAGCCTATGATTTTTCATTTATATAAACCAAACCTAAGCCACCTCAAACAAATCTAATTACCTATTTTTAAAGACTCTCCCCACCCATGCCCCCAAATCTTTCTTTTTTAATTCTAAAATCTTTCCTGGAAGAAAACTAGCTAAGGAAATTCAAAGACCAAAGTGTATGTATTTTAACTCTTCACAGAAATTCAAGAAGTAAAACAAGAGATTAAGCATTCTTGAATTAAAGTAATTACAAGTACAAAAATTGCTTTGGTTTACACTCATGTTATTATAAAACATATCAAAAGCACTAAAACTGCTTTAAATTTATTCTTTCTAGTACATGACTAAACTTCTAAAGCCAGTCTTGAAATTCATTGTCTAGAAATCAGATGCTGCTAAATAATCGTTAGCAAGGCATTCTTACAGCAGACAATACAAATTCTGCATACTCATTATACCACATTTCATCAAAACTAAGAAGCTGTTAATTGGAGGATGAATCATTATTTTATACATGGCTAAGAAAAAAGCTGTCAATTAAGTGTAAGAGATCATCAGCTCAGTATCATGCACTCAGTATTAGTGACATTAAAATGAAAAGGAGAGTTTTTTTTTTCAAAAAGTAAAATACTCTCAAATTCCTATATCCAACTACTTTTGCATTGCAGATATGATTTATAGTCTTCTACAATTAAAACGACTGAAATGAAAAAAAAAAATTAAAATCTCTTACCTTCTGTACTACACTCAGGAAAGCTATCAATGAGGGAATCCGAATAAGCTTCAACAGGACCAATCAATTCAGAACCATCATTGACTATTCCACCCTAAAAAGAGAAGAGTAACCGTGCTTCATTGTCAATAAGATTAAGAAAAAATAAATAATAAATGAACAATAGTCATCTCAACTACGTATACAGATTACAGAAATGTTCATCTATTAAACTAGATTATAATTGCTCTTAAAAAATCAATAGGGATATCAATATTGGTTCATTTAACAAATGTACCACACCAATGAAAGATGTTAATAACAGGGAAAACTCTGTGAAGGGAGAAAGGGGAAAATACAGGAAAACTCAATACTTTCTGTGTAGTTTTTTCTGTAAAACTGAACCACTCTAAAAAAATAGCCTATTAGTTTAAAAATTCAATAGGAATTTTATAATGTTTATAATAACGCGTGGCTTTTCACAAAAGCATGTTATTTTCAATCTATCAAAAGTACTTATTAAAAAATGCAGAAAAAGAAAAAGCCCACCAGCTAGCATGATAGATACTTTTCAGTATCCTTAGTAGTCACTAGTCTTTCTAATTAGTGGTAAATGATGGACTCCATTAAGAAGTCATTTAATTTTACCAAATTAAAAACTACAACATACCACACAGCATCTCAGATGACCCCAGAAGTGCCTAATGTTTGAGAATCACTTGAATACAATATACACAAAACTAAATAAATGTAAGATTGTTTTATTAAAGAGACACATTTTTAATAAATATTAACACTAATTTCTCCATGTGACCATCATTTTAATTTTATATTTAAGTTTGCAAATCCAGAATTAAAAAGACTATTTTGTCTTACTCTACATGCAACTAGAGAACACTATATCAAAAGTAAGTGGTGTGGTGTGATTTCTGTGCTGTGGTTTTATGGACTGAATGCTCCAATCACAGATATAAGGGCTTATAACCCTTTAATAATGATAACTAATTAAAATAATAGCTCTTCTGCTCTTTAACGTGTATCCTTCTACCTTCCACCAACAGTTCTATACCCCCAAACACCACCAAGATAGCAAAAACCCAACAGAAATATAAGACCCCTATTTCCTCTCCACGTGAGCACCAAGAACTCAACAACTATTTGACTTAATCAAAAATCTTCCTGCCAATTTATCTTTAAGGAAGAGAAGTTTGAAATGGCCTTCTTAAATTACCAAATTCTACTTTCCTGAGTGTTAAGTGAACTGAAACTTTGAAAATGGTTATTTTTAGAAGCAAGAATTTGGGGGAGTAGGATATAGCTCAAGTGGTAGAGTGCATGCTTAGCACACACGAGGTCCCAGATTCAATCCCCAGTACCTCCTCCAAATAGAAATAAAATTAATAAACCTAATTACGACCCCCTCATAAAACAAACAAAACAAGCAAAATGTGTGCTTTGATAGAAGCAAGAATTTTTATCACTTTGTTCTATTTCTTTATTAAAGTATTTAAATCACAGCGTAAAACTGAATTTTTCTCCAAAAACAAGAGTATCCATTCTAGACTAAGCCATCCTTTAAACAACATCCAAATCAAATCCTAAGAAATTCTTAAAAGTATTCTTGAGAACTTTAATAGACAAAGTTGACCTTACGTACAATCTCACCTAACAGAAAGTGTTCAACTACTGACCACCTCTTCCACCACCAGGTCTGTGACTTTAAGTTATCTACCTATAAACTGTCTATAAAAATAATGTCTATATAACTAACACAAGAACTTGTTAGGTCTAAAATATTTCATACATGCAAAGTGTTTAGAACAATGTAAGCACTCAATAAATTTTTATTTGTTATTATTACTGTTAAAAGATCTGCTTATAAGATAACAGCAAAATACTAAAGAATGTGAAAATGTCTTAGCTCCTAATCCCAGAGAAATTTTACTTACCCAATTTAACAAACACTATTACACAAAATAAATAATAAAGAATAAATCTTTAATGAAATAAAATAACTAAAACTATTCTACAGGAACTTAAGGGAAGTAATAGGAAAATATGCCACAATTCTATTAAAATCTCTAGTACAAAAACATCAACTTTTTGGTGTTTCTGAGTATGCAGTAAAAAGAAACTCTTATTACACAGCATCTCAAAAGTTTTGATTAATGAAGAGTCAATCATGGCAGGGAAGGAGTTTGGGTATGCTGGGATATCCAAATACGGTGGTAAATCAGCAAATGTTCTCTGCCCAGAAGGCAATGAATGGTAAATCTAAGGAAAATGGTCAAAACAATATTTGAGACCTCTGGAAACTGACCAAAAACATAAAGCAAACGAGTAAGTGGCTACTTATGAAAAACCACAGATCCACAGGTAAGAACTGTGGGAGTCTATGGCATCCTTGCCTGGGGTTGCTCCCATCTTCCATCCCAGCTCTGGGTTGCCATGGTAATTGTACAATGGAAAGCAAGACTTAAAAATCAGCAGATTCACTTGCAGAGAGGCTGGCATAATTTAGACTTAAGCACAGGAAAGAAGTCCACCCCAAACAGTGTTATCAATAATAGTAGCAGTCTCAGTGCCAAACAAATGGCAAGGAACAGTGGCTTAGCAAGCATGAAGTTGCAGTAAGCAAAGGACCAGCACATAGTCAGACATTTAACAGGGAGATCCAGAAAATAACACAGCCATAAGGATTCTTAATAAGCTCCCTACCTATCTATCTGTGCAGGAAGAACCGAAAAGGGATCAAGCTATCTGCAAATCCCTGGACAAGCACCATGGGATCGTGCACAGGCAAAAGGACATGCAAGAAATCCCACAAGATAAAAACTAGGGCAAACTTAAAAACTGTTTGAACTTTGAAAACACACAAAGAATCATGAGCATAAGGGAGAAGCATATATGAAACAAAGTGTTTAATTATAAGCAAAGACCAATCATTGACTGGTTACCCCTGTATAAGCATAGCTTGGGTGAGGTTTAAATATACAGTAAAAAATTTTTTCCTAAAATTAAATTAAATTTTTTAAATGAAAAATTACAGTAAAAATTTAAAACTGAGCAGAGATACTAGCAGTCACACACTGCATAACAAAACAGGCTCAAAAGATTTAGTACAGACATGTTACTAAATCCACTAACAAAACAACAACAATTCTCAGGGGAAAAAAAATCAGAAACAGAGTTGCTACAATGTATTAACCAAAATTTTCAGGTTTCAACAACAAAATTATAAGACACACAAAGAAACAGTAAAGTGTGTGCACCATACACAGGAGAAAAGAGTCAACAGAAACTAAGACTGAGGGGTCAAAGATATTGGACTCAGAAGCAAATTCTTCAAAGCAGCTACATATAATTTTGTTCAAATAACTGAAGAAAATCATTATTAAAGAGTTAAAGGAGGAGGGTGGGAAGGCATAGACAGGATTTCAAAATTGTAGAATAGATTAACAAGATTATACTGTATAGCACAGGGAAATATACACAAGATCTTATGGTAGCACACAGAGAAAAAAATGTGACAATGAATATATAAATGTTCATGCATAACTGAAAAATCGTACTCTACACTGGAATTTGACACAACATTGTAAAATGATTATAAATCAATAAAAAATGTTAAAAAAAAAAAAAGAGTTAAAGGAAAGGGGAAGGGTATAGCTTAGTGGTAGAGTACATGCCTAGAAGGCATGAGGTCCTAGGTTCAATACTTAGTACCTCCATTAAAATACGTAAATAAAATCTCTCCCCACAAATGCAGTGCTGTATGTCAATTACATCTTAATAAAATTGGAAGGAAAAAAATTTTTTAAAAAGAAAGGAAAGTATGATGGCTATGACTCATGAAACAGCAAATATAAATAAACACAAATTATTAAAAAAGAACCAAATGAAGCATTATTCATACTAGCCAAAAGTGGAGACAATCCAAATGTCTATCAACTGATGAATGGATACACAAAATGTGGTATATTCATACCCACGTAATAGAATATTATTCAGCCATAAAAAAGGACTTAAGTACTACTACATGCTACAACATATATGAAACTTGAAAGCATTAAGCTATGTGAAACAAGTCAGAATGAACAGCTAATTTTTATTTAAATTGTTCAAAGGCTATGATCTAACTTCTATATCCCTTCTTTACCCCTTGGCATGTGTTAATGTGCAAGACTGCCTTTCACAATTTCTATAAAGCAATATTCTTCTTGCTTAATAATGCTGACTTTTTCTATAAGCATAGATTCCATGTCACACAGAAACAGCTATACATAGCAAAAAGCTAAATACTGTACCAATTTGACTTGGCCTTCTATCCTAAAGATCTGCATTAGTTCTTAAGCAGAATCCAAATTCATCATCTCAGCCTAGTTTGCACAGTAATGAAAAATTAAGCAAAAAAGACAATCAGCAGGAATCCTATTGTTACTACAAACTTTTCTCTTACTATTTCTATTTCTAAGTCATAAGTTTGTAGTATCTTTCAAAAGATTAACTTTCTTCAGTAAATTAAAATCGGTCATAAAAAATAAACTCCTTTTGTAGATACTTTGGTAAGATCCTTTTGCAAGATGTTCATATACTTTGCTGCCTATATGTTCTAAGAAATTACATTTATACAATTCAGTACAGTTTTAGTTAAAGGAAAAAATAATTATGGCACTATCACTAAGCTTTTTTCTAGAAAGCTGAATGCAATTAGAAAATTAAGACATCAATATTATAAACAAAGACATTGATATTAACCGACAACCAGCACAGGTTTAGTACAAAATAAACTAGAAAATTACTATTAAAAATGACAATGAACCCAGCATGAAGACATGTCAAGAAACTTAAAACACTAATATGCAAAGATCTCTGGTAATACAATTTGTATTAGTCCACCTATTTAAGTTGTACAGTGACTATTTTTGTTCTATCTTTACACAAATTAGTATAATTAGAACAAATTTAAAATGGACTTATACTGGTCTCTGTCCAAAAAGAAGACTATCACCGAAAAGGCACCTCAAAAAGTGATAACTCCTGGAGTTTCACATTTAAATATCTTAATGTATTTTGATTATGATGGAGTGCATTAGAAAATCTCTAAGCCCTTTGCATCCACTTTTTTGTATCTGTGGAAGGCAGCTATGCTCACCACTTTACCACCAACACCTCTTTTTTTTGTATCTGTGAATCAAACGTCGTATACCTTTGTATATCAAAAATAGAAGACATGACATAGACATCGTTATTGAGCTATTCTACTTATTTTAGTGAATAATGAAATTCAAAAGTAAATGACATTTTCTGTTAAAAAAGGATTGAATCTTGTTTCACTACAAATTAGAAAACAAAAGGATTTAATACAGTACAAAACATTTCAGAAAGACTACCAAACCTTGAAAAAATCTTCCAGCTGTTTACTGTTATAGAGAGCAGGAATGTTGGCAGAGAACTGTAGCAGATCTTCAGCACACTGTCTCCTCTCTTCAATAACACTTTCATCAAATCGCCCTAGAATTAAACGAGAAAATCAACACTTAAAGAAAGAAAAACCAAATGCTAGTTCTTAATAGTTTGTGTTCACAGTTTAGAAAAGCAGGCCTATCCCTGCCTGTTTGCTGTGCTTATCGTGCAGTCTTCAAAGTCAAATCTAGTCTCTGCCACTGGAATCAGTAGTGCTCCCACCAGAAAAGAAAAGTGTTTTCGATAAAACAAGAGGCAGAGGTGTCAACTAGTAAATAAACAGTGCAGTCATAACAAAAAGCCTGTCAATATAAAAAACTCACCATTTAAGAACCTGGCAATTTGAAACTGAAGTTGAAAAGAGAATTAGAAAGAACTCAAATGGTTTTCTATAGTAATTTAATACTGTAATTACTCATATAATTTTCCCTTTCCCACTCTTTTTGATTTATAAAGGAGTTGAAGAGAGGAAATTATGAGAACATCTGTATATCAGTGGGGTCAAAAGCTTCAGCTTGAAGCAAAAAGCTTTCAAGCCAAATTCCATGTGTGGTGCTGTCAGCGTATATGAAAGCATGCTTGTGAGAAAAAGGAAAATACACACAGCGGCAGTGAGTTCTGGTTTAAAGGTGATCAAAAGATGGTTTTCATAGAATTTTTTTTAATGATATATATACAATTTGAATGCTAAGACATTTCCAAACATGATCATTTTGGACTACTCTCAGATCAGAATACCGGTGGCATCTGTCACATGCCATGTATCATACTGATTGCCATTTAGATTTTTAAAAATTCAAAATCAAAAGAGTAGTACATCCCACACTTTTTAAGTGGCTTTGCAAAATGTTAATAGAAAACTGAGGCATAAAGATATTGCTAGTTATATCATCCAAGGCAAGAATTCGAAACTGAACCACTAAATACCTCAGCTCAATGTGTCTCATGCTTATAGTGAATAACTAAAAGATACTCATGATCATAACTAAAAGAAATGGCTTCAGAGTTATAGACTTGGGTTCAAACTACTTGTTCTAGCATTCACCAGCTATAAAACCTTAGGCGGATTATTTCCTAGTTTATAAAATGGGGAAAATGAACAACGTACTTAAAACAAACAGCTCCATACCAGGCACAAAGTAAGCACTTAATAAACCATAGTGTCTTTGAATATTCAAGTTTACTATCACAGTGTCTAGCATACAGAACATGCTGACAATCTATTTTTGTTGACTGTATGAGTGAATAATAAAAACTTAAAAAAACTTTCTAACACAAAGAATGACCTTCTAGTGGAACATTCTATCCTAGAAGATAGTCATTTTCCACTAATAAAAACTTTTAATAAAGTGGCAATCAATTAGAGGATCCCTAACATCCGTATGCTACTTTACTTATTATGGGATAGGTTGCCAGTTGCTATCCCAATATCTGTTCTCACCTTCTTTCTAAGTAAAACAATCCCCAATTCCTAACTAGGTACATGGTAGCCCTGAGTAGGAAAAAAAAAAAGACAATAATTTCCAGTTTCTCTTGCAGTATACATGTGGACATGGACTAAATTCTGGCCAATAACATATTAACAAAAGTTATTTTGCAGCTTCCCAAAAAGCTCTTTTAACAGACAACTGATATACACCCTCTTTTCCTGGCCTCCCTCTTTTTCTTCTATCTCCTTTTCCCTTTCCAGGAAGGACTATGACATGGGAGGTTAAATGACAGAGCAGTAATGTAGGAGCTTGGATTCCTGATTACTGTGGAGCTGCCCTGCCTGAAGCTACCTCCAGATCTTATGCCATGAGAAAGAAATTGAAGTCTACTTGGTTGTAAATTTTGTCACAAGTAAGCAAATCTAATACAATCCATTTTGCCAGATCTGCTTTTCTGTTAGTTCCCAGTTTATACAAAACAATTAAATTCTCCCAATGACAAAAACATATCTAAAATGATACTGCTAGCTTACCTATTAAAAATACTATCTGGAAACAAACTTCCAAGAGCCATAATATGTAGAGCAAATTCTCTGGCCTGAAAACAATCTAAGATATTCAATCTTGGGGAAAAACCATTGGCTAAGTATGTTAAAATGACAGCCAAATGTCCATTATTCCTTCTTTTGCCTAAATAAGAAATTAAGTATGCATCAGTGCTTATGATTATTGTCCAAAATATTTATCCTTTAAACAAAAAAGTAAACTGCTATGCCTGTAATTAATATTAGTAATTTTGTAAACATCTGTAATCTTAGAACAGAAATCCAGAAAATGCACACATTATATTATGCTTCAACCCACAAGACCACCTGATACTATCTTTATTTTTTTTCCTGATACTATCTTTAAATGAATTATTTGTTGAGAAATTTTAATAAAAAAACTTCCTAATATTTGATGACATCTTAAAAAACTCTTACCTACTACCTGAAACAAATCCATAAAAATTTGGCTGCTGTAATCCTAGTGTGAGCAATGACTCATCCCACCTCCTTATTAAACTAGATTAAAAATGCTTAAGCAATGAATATATCAACTTCTAAATAGAATAAATATGTCAAAAGTGCATCTTTGTTATATTTCTATTGATCTATGCATTTCTGCTCCACTAATCTTGGACAAGCAGAGATGAATTAGAACATTTTTCAGAGTGGAGTACAGCCAAAAATAAAGGCCAATGCATTAAAAGGTTCAATTACACTGAATCCTATCATCAGAACAAATATGATCAAAGAACATGCTCACTTCTTTGTTCCTAAGATATTTCAGAATAACAAAAAAAAAAAAAAAAACAGTATTGGTAGCATAGACAAAGAGAAGCAGATGAATTTTAATGCAATAACTACTGGCCCTACTATATGAAACAAAGCTATCTAATTTGAAAATTAAACTAAAAAGTAGCAAGATTCAACAGTAATCCTAAAGGGAGACAACACCCTAGTGGCTATCCTCAAATTGTTAATCTTTTCATATCATTAAAACTTCAGTTAAAAAACAATAATGAGAAATCATAAACAAGAACTTCTCTTTTAAATTTCCATTCACAGAGTCAGTGTTTATTTTCCTGTGAACAGAGTAGAAAAATTACAGCTAATTTACGATAGAAAATGTAAAAAAAATTTTTCCTAAGGTTTATTATGCAATATTATATACTATATATTATAAACTATGCACCATATTATTTGTGTGTGAGTGTGTATATATTATCTTTCAATCACTCCATCACTCCCTAAATTACTCAACAACGGTTTGTTATTAAAAGCTGTGGAAGGAAAACCAACTTCAAACATTCTAACTAAGCTGGTAAATTAACAGAAATAAAGACTCTCCCTCTTTGATTTACAAGCTACCTTTGAGATTTTTATGTTTTTTAGTTATGTAGAACAACTCCTGAAAGCAGAGTTTACAACTTTTTAAAAATACAAATGTCAGTGACCAAAAACTGGTTATTCAAAACTGTAAGTTATCCTTGGCCACTATGAACCCAACATGAAAAGCCTGGTGCTCTTAACTGTGTTAAAAATTCATTCACAGAGGAAAAAGAAAAAGAGAGAGGTCAAGGTTCTCAGGTGTGAGTTCCCTCTACTCTACCGCACCAAGAACATACCTCTGGTTAAACAAGTTGGATTTATGACTCCTTGCAACTAAGGAGAATATATACTATGAGGAATCCTGGGGCATTAGAGGGTAATAGAAAGGACTTAACAGGATTTGAGCTTGTGATAGGTGCTGCTGGGAGAGGTTCAAAGAAATGGGGCTTTGCTTGCCTTGGTTTGGATGCTGTCAGGAAGTAGGAGTAATTCTATGATTCTATTAATTCTAATTCTATGACTCTATGATTTTAATAAATCTTACTATGAGGCAAGAAGAATGAAGAGAGGTTAACACTGTGATTTATCAGGGTAACTAGAATGAAAATATGCTTGATCATTTTTGTGACTTGAACAATGTTATGTTTTTACGAGTGTTCAGACATGATTACAGTGTGGTCTTGTTTTTGTCTTGATCCAAGGATACAGAGTGGCCTTGTCTAATGTTCCTGTTTTGTGAAACTGTTTATGTTCAACAGGAGAATAATTCAGCCTAGTTGTGACTGTCAGGCCAACACTAAGAAACACGAAGGTCAACCAAATAGGTAGTGGCAGGACAGTTCTTTGTTAGATCTGTCTGGAGCTGCTTTTCCCTTTCTCACAAGAAATCATACTGTGACAAGAGATATAACAAAAAAAATTTAATCATGAGAAAACATCAGATCAAGATTATGAAACCTACAAAACAACTGTTTTATACTCGTTAAAAATGTCAATGTCATGAAAGACAAAAAAATGCGTAAGGAACACTCTAAAGAAACAAACCTAGAGGCATGATCCTGGATCATAAAAAAAAAATCTTAAAAAAAAATTTTTAGAACAACTGGAGAAATCTGAATACGGACTGTAAACTTGATAATATTATTACATCAATGTTAAATTTCTTTAGTGTGATATGGTATTATGATTATAGGGAAAATACGGGAAGTAGGGACGAAATGTCACAATATCTGCAACTTATTCTCTAATGATTCAGGAAAACAATGATACATACATACACACACACAGATAAAGAAAAATGTGGCAAATTGTTAACCAGTGAAATTGGGCAAAAGGTATATAAGTGTTCACTATACTATTCTTTGGGGTCTTTCTGTAAATTTGAAAATTTTAAAAACTGGAGAAAAATAAAGTGAGTTAAGTGTCATACTGGTGAGATGTTGAACCATAAGGTAAAAACAACTAACTCAGCCTAAAGGAAACAGAGTCGGGGCAGGGGGAGAGAAGGAGAGAGCGAGCTCAAAGTCTGAAAGGTTAACCAGAAACTTCTCAGGGGAACAGTGCAACACTAAAGAAGAAGACACAAGAGAGTGCGGTACAAAGAGGAATGGCAAACTGAGCTACAGATGAGAGCTAACAACAGCTGACGTGTGTCAACCACTGAGCTACACACCCTGTGGATATAATCCTCAGAACAGGAAGCTATAATCCTAATCTCACCAATAACAAAATAGGTTCAGATGTGAATTTGTACAGGATAGCACCTCTAGTAAACAGTGGAAGGAAAATTTGGGCCTCAATCTAATTCCAAAAGGCATGTTCTTTTCACTGTAACACTAGAAACAGTAACTACATATCCGATAGTTCTATAAATTACAACTGGACTACTCTCTTTCGCAGCTGAGGCTTACATACTACAAATGTTAGACTAGCTACAAAGACAGATGATTAACCAACAATTCCCTCCACACACTCACAGCTGCTGCCTGCAGGGTTCACTGCAGTTGTAAGTATTACAAATGGTCTGTAGCACTTACTGAAAGAGATAAATTGCTTACTTACTAAGATTAATAAGAAACTTTCACTCTTTAATATATAAGGATGTGGAGAAAAGCTGAAGATAATCCATTAGGAACAGACAATGACAGCTAAGAACCTCAACCAATTTAGAAGCCACTCCCTTTCACCCAGTGACAAGCTTTTTATCTGTATATCTCTCAACATTGAAGTTACAGTTACTTGGGCGCAGTTAAATTCCACAGTACAGAGGGTATAAGGCAGAAAGTCAAAATATCCCTCCTCCCACACCATCACAGGTTACACACATTAGGTACATCACCACACAAATATGATGTCTATTTAAACACAAATGGGATCTTACTAAATATATTGCTATGTAACATTTGTTTTCTCTATCTTAAAAATATATCCTGGACATCTTTCCTTATCAGTGTATCTCAAACAGCTGCAGAATTCTATTAACTGGCTAAATTATGGCACATCCATACAACCACATATTAAGAAAATTCAGTTTCAGTTCTCTTGTATTGAAAACTGCAGATGAAACTCGTGTGTATGTACCTATATTCAAAATTGCAATGAAACTCGTGTGTAGGTACCTATATGAGTGTTCATAAATGTGTTGTGTGTTCTCGAAGTGTGGTCCACAGACTTCTGGGGGCCCCCGATGGCCTTTCAAGAGATCAACAAGGTCAAAACCATTTTCATGGTAATACCAAGACAGAGGTTGCATTTTTCACCACATTGACATTTGCACTGATAATATAAAACCCAAGGCAGTAAAACTACTGACCTCTTGGCATGAACCAAGACAATGGCACCAAACTATGCATACTAGTAATCATATTCCTTACTGCCACTCACTCATACACATTTTTAATGCCAATTTCACGTAAGAATGTCCTTGGTAAAGCAGTAAAAATTATTGACTTTATTAAACCTCAATCCTTGAGGCTATTTCTTTTTAAAAGTCTGTGGGGGGGAGGAAAAACTATAACTACTCAGACTTGGACATTTGGCAGATTTTTTTTCTTTTTTTTTTTTTGTAATTGAATCCTCTTCTTTATTTTGCCATAACCCTCATGCAAAGAACTTAAAATCTTCATTCTACTCTGAGTAATTTCCTTTTCTTTCATTTTTCACTTTTATTAGATACAATTGATACAATTTGAGCACATTACAATATATTGCATGTAAATACATATATATGATATGCTGCAAATATTTTTTAATTTACATATATGTACTGTTCATTGCTTCTAAGAATAGTTTAGAGCTTTAGCTTTTTAAACTTACATGGTTATCAAAGGAATAAAGCCAACCACAAAATAAGAATCAACAGAATGCAGTAATCCAATCATAAAGGACAGTCAAATGTGCTTACACATCTTCAAGAAATCAATCATCTAAGTTATAAATAGTTGGTAGTTCACCTGTGTCCTTTTTTTTTTTTTCAGATTCCACATGTAAGTGATATTATATGGCATTTTTCTTTCTCTTTCTGGCTTGGCAGATATTTTCTTACAAATAAACAAAGTGAGCCTGCCACTTCAAGGAAAACAATAAATGGCATCATTGTCAGTGAAGAAATTCAAGCTGTCGAGTGACTATGAGCTTAACAGCTTCCCAGTACTTAAAAAATGTCCTTTAGAAATCTGTGGTGATATTGACAACTTTTTGAAATTAAATAATGAAATGGGTGCACATATGTAAAACCTGTATAACTCAGGGGACCAACATTTTTCAAATGATCAATGCACGATGTTACAAGCTCATGCCTTAAGTAAAGGATCCATTCAAATCTAAGACAGACCAATGGATTTTAATATGACAAAGTACCAAAGGCTCACTGATGGGGTTTCAGATTCCATAATGCAACTAAACCTTTAAGAAATGACCACTGTCTACTCAGCCATGAAAAAGAATGAAACGTTGCCATCTGTAACAACACGGATGGACCTGGGGTGTATCATGCTTAGTGAAATAAGTCAGACAGAGAAAGACAAAAACTGTATGTTTTCATTTATATGTGGAAACTAAAAAATAAAACAAACAAATGAATATAACAAAACAGAAACAGACTCACAGATACTTAGAACAAACTAGTGGTTAGCAGTGGGGAGAGGGTGAGAGGAGGGGCAAGACAGGGGAAGGGGATTAAGAGGTACAAACTATTAGGTATAAAATAAGATACAGCACAGAGAACATATGCAACTCTCTATAATAACTTCAAATAGAGTATAATCTATAAAAATATCAAATCACTATGTCATACACCTGAAACTATTACAATGTTGTAAATCAACTATATACTTCAATGATAAAAATAAGGAAATTACCATAAACTTTGCTGTATCAAAGAAGAATATCTTATCTGAAAAGCTATTAAAATACTCCTCCCTTTTTCAATTACATCATTTGTGTGACCCTACATTTTCTTCATATACTACAAGCACAGCTATCACCACAGATGGATCCAGAAGCAGACAGAAGAATCAGCGGTCTTCTAATCCAGGCAGTGGAGATTCGCAAATGTAAACTAATACTACTCTTCACTTTTTTTTTTTTTTTGCTTTGGAAAAATCATTTTTCGTAAAAATATTAACATGTAAATGTATTTTTATTCTTAATCTAATACAGTAACACTTTTAAACTTCTAGTACGATAAATATTAATTGAATACAACCACATAAACAACAGTTGTTCAAGCTGCTTGATTATTTTTAAGAGTGTCATGGAGACTTCTGAAGCCAAAATGTGTAATAATCACTGATAAATATTGCCTAGTAAAATTTACTAAGAGCAGAATTCTAGGAAAAGATATATTTCAAAGTGTCCTCCCCAAAACCGTGCAACTTCATACTCTTCCTAGTTTGTATCTATTTCCCCAAACTAGGTATAATCAAGCGTTTAAATTCCTGCCATGGGATTTAATTTTAACGAAATCATTGCCTATAACTACTCCAGCTCTTAAGTTTTAACTCATTCTTTCTTTTTCAATTTATCTAATGCCCAGAGTGGTCTCTGCGGCAGCCAGAGTCCAGCCAAAAAATGGAATCCACATAGCAATTTGAACAGGGAAAGTCTTATAAAGAAGTATTAACTATTTACCTAGGATTAACTACTAAGAAGGAACAGAAGAGAACTCTAAGGAATAACCTAGGGTGAAAGGAGAGAAGCAAAGGGAGTACTTGTAAGGGGTGCCTCCTCTCCAAGGCTGGAACTCAGATCTCATGGAGACTGTGGTGGCAGCACACTGGGTGACAGAAGGTAGCTGGGCTACTCTAGTCACCGATGTTCCATGGTGGGAGGGCCAGTTGGTGAGCAAGGAACTGCACACTGGGACTGGCAAGCAGGAAACGCTGTTGTGCTGCCAGCAGGTGAAGGTGGAACACAGGGAGCCCCAGAGAGGAACTGACAAGAAAATTTGCTAGAGGGCTGGCACCACTGGGCATCCCACACCCAGACACCAATGGCAACAGAGAGCAAACAGGGACAGATGTAAGCCTAAACCCTGTCTCCCACGGCGTCCCTCCGATGCCCTGAATTGATTAAGAGTACACATGCCAGCTGGAAAAGCAGATTCAACAAGGTAATGAAAGGTAGATTTGGAACTAAAATGCAACAAATTGATAACTAACATAGTTTCTAATACCATTTCCCGCAAAAAGCAACCAGGGATCCATGAAGAGATGTCAGATTCCAGGGCTAGAGCACAATAAATTCAAGATGAGCACTGAATATCTTGTTATGCCTAAAAGTAAGAAGTGCTTAAAAAAAAAAAAATGACAGGGTAAAGTTATAAGGATAGAAAAGTCAGAGTAATAGGGCTCCTACTGGTCAAAGCTGGGACAATTTGAGTATCAAAAAAATTAAGTACACTAATGAATTCTACACTAGTAGGGAAAAAACAGGTATATGAGTCCAAATAAGTAGTGGATAGATGAATAACTATAGAGCTAGATATAATACATGGACATACAAATGCACAGCTGTATAAATGGATACATAGATACAGGTTAAAAAGCATAGGTACAAAGATACAGAGATACCTAAAGCAAGAAGGAAGGAAAATCGCTAATGTAGAAGGGATGCTGGAATTGGAAAAATCATTATTTTGTAGCCATCATGCAAACATTCATTCATGAAGGAATCAACGGATGCTAAACCCAAAGGGCAATCTTGTAAAAGAGCAGGATATCCTCATGATCTTAAGTTTTGGAGGAAAGGTAAGGAGGGAGGAAGGAAGGTGAATATGTAGTACGCGATAATCTGGAAAATGGCCCCAAAGATACCAGGTCCTAATTCCTAACTTCTAAATGATACTTTATTTGGACAAAGAGTCTTTGCAGATGTGATTAAGGCCGTTGAGATACAAAGATTATCTTGGATTATCAGGGTGGGCACTTAATGCCATCACAAATGTTCTTATAAGAGAGGGGCAGAAAGAGATTTCACACACACAAAGCTTCAGAGGTTTGAAGATGAAGGTGTTGAAGATTGAAGTGATGCTGTCACAAGCTAAGGAATTCACCCTGTCACCAAAAGCTGAAAGAGGCAAGGAATATATTCTTCCCTAGAGGCTCAAGACCCTTGATTTCGGACTTCTGGCCTCCAGAACCACAAAAAAGATTAAGTTCTATTGTTTTAAGCCACCACAAAAACAATTCTTCAACTTTTCTCTCCTCTCACCATGTATTAAAAGGAGCAAGAAAAAAAAAACACACTACACTTATTAAATACTCTGGCTGGAAATATCCTTGGGTACATTATCCTGTTGGTTTGGTACATTTTCTAATTTCCACATAACTATATGCAACAGTGTTGTTAAACTTCCTGCAACTGCATAAGAAAGATCCACCCCCTTCTTTAAGTTTGTAGTAATATTTACCTAATTTTCCTAAAAGTCTTATCAAAGACGAGAAGGCTTCTATTAATAGCTTCTTCAAGACACTTCAGGCCCTGACTAACACTCTCCTCAAAGCCCACAATTCATTCTAAAGCCACTCTCCACATTTTTGGTTTTTGTAATAACAGCACTCTACTTCCAGGTTAAAAAAAAATCTATTAAGTAGTTATAGCTTTATGTAACAAATTACCCCAAAACTTAGTAGCCTACAACAATAAGCATTACTATCTCACACAGCCTCTGGGGGTTAGAATCCAAAAGTGGCTTAGCTGGATGGTTCTACTCAAAGCCTCTCATGAGGCTGCAGTCAGGCTATCAACCAGCGATGGAGTCACCTGAAAGGTTTACTGGGACTAGATGAACCTGCATCTAAGTTCATTCACACGGTTGTGGCAGGTTTCAGATGCCTGCTGGGTGCTGGCTGTTGGCTCCTCGTGGGCCTTGTCATAGGCTGCTGCAGTGCCCTTACAATATGAAAGCTGGTAACCCCCAGAGCAAGTAATGAGAGAGGGAGAAAGAGAGAGAGATAACACCCCCAAAAGAGAAGCCACAGCCTTTATAACCTAATTTCAGAAATGACACACTGTCACTTTTCCTTATGCTATTGGTCACACAGACCAATCCTGGGAAGGGAATACACAAAGGTGTGAATAGTAGGAGACAAGGATTATAGGTTGTCATCTTGGAGGCTAACTACAAGAGGCATGGTCCAAATATAGAGCAAGCTAGAATGCACAATGAATTTAATTTACTGATGTAGTATAAGGAAAAAGGGCTCCATTAAAACTACATTGTCACAGTAATAATCACAATTAAGCTCAGAGAAAAAATGTAATTTTGGTACACTACTTGATATAATAATCAATAATATATACATAGCCATAATAATATAAATGTTACAGGTGATGTCTAACGAACTCCAGAATTGAAAATCATTCTATAGATTAAGTATGGAAGCATGATTACAATTATTGAACAGAATACAAATATTATCACCTTTGACAAATACTATAATACGAGCACAAATTTCAAAAGCTAAGTGGTGAAAGGAGCTAAAGAAGGATAAGGAAGGACAAACACAGTTTTAGATTCATCTTAGGGACAAATGGTACTTTCTATAGTTATGGAGTAAGAAACAGAGACATAGTCAATAAAGGAACTAAAAATATTACATAATAATACAGGGGAACAGGGGAACGGGGTAAGTCAAATCCCTACCCACAAGAGTAAAAAGTCAATAGATAGGTCATAAGTTGTTAATCAAAGAAAAAAAGGTATAATCTTAATATTATAGATACAGAAATATACACATGATAAATAAAAAATGAAAATAGAAAAGATTAAAAGTCTATTCTCCCTAAAAGGAAAAGTGGGTGGAGGACAGGCAGAACAGAAAATTACAGCTTTTTTGGGTTTTTTTGAGGTAACACTGGTTTATAACATGTAAGCTTCATAGGTCTAACATTATAATTTGACTTCTATATATATATATAATTTTTCATCACGGCACGCTCACCACCAAAGTCCAGTTTCCATCACCATACATGTGACCCTCTTTATCCATATGGCCCTCCCCTAACTATCTTCCCCTTCTGGTAACCACCAACCTGTTCTCTGTATCTGTTTTTGTTTAGTTTTGTTTAGATTTCATGAGCGAAATCATACAGTATTTGTCTTTCTCCATCTGGCTTATTGCACTTAACATAATACTCTCTACGTCCATTAGTGTTGTTGCAAATAGCAAGACTTCATTCTTTCTCATGGCTGAGTAGTATTTGATTGTATATATATATATATATATACCACATCTTCTCTATCCATGCATCCATCAGTGGCATTAAGGTTGTTTCCATATCTTGGCTATTGTAAAAAATGCTGCAATGAATATAAGGTTGCATACATCTTTTGAAATTAGTGTTTTCATATTCTTCAGGTAATTGTTCAGAAGTGAAACAGATGAATCATATGGTATTTCTATTAATTTTTTGAGGAACTGCCATTCTGTCTTCCATGGTGGCTGCACCAATCTACATTCCCACCAACAGTAATTGAGGGTTCCCTCTTCTTCACCTCCTCTCCAACACTTTTGATAATCACCATCCCAATGGGCCTGAAGGGAGATCTTATTGGGGTTTTGGTTCACATCTCCTTAATAACTAGTGATTCTGAACATCTTTTCATGTGCCTATTGGACATCTGTATGTCTTCTTTGGAAAAAGTTCCATTCAGATTCTCTGCCTATTTTTCAATCAGGCTGTTTGTTTTGTTGTTGTTGAATTATGTAAGTTCTTTATATATTTTTACTTTGCCCTTACGAGACAGGTATGACTTACAAATATCTTCTCCCATTTTGTAGGCTGTCTTTTCATTTTGTTGATGGCTTCCTTTGCTGTGCAAAAGCTTTTTAGTTTGATGCCATCCCATTTATTTTTGCTTTTATTTCCTTTGTGTAAGGGGACATATCCAAAAATATATTGCTAAGATCAATGTCAAAGAGCACACTGCCTATGCTTTCTTCTAGGAATTTTATGGTTTCAGAACTTATATTCAAATCTTTAATCCATTTTGAGTTAATTTTTCTATATGGGTTAAGACAGTGGTCTAGTTTTGTTTTTCTGCATGGAGCTGTCCAGTTTTCCCAACACCATCTACTGAAGAGACTTTCCTTTCTATATTGTACATTCTTGGCTATTTTGTCTTAATTAGTTGTCCGTATATGTGTGGGTTTACTTCTGAGTTCTCAATTCTGTTCCATTGACCTGTGTTTTCTGTCAGTAACATGCTATTTTGATTAGTACAATTTTGTAGTTTAATTTGAAATCAGAGAATGTGATTAACGTCCAGCTTTGTTCATTTTTCTCAGGATGACTTTGGCTATTCTAGTCTTTTGTGATTCCATGCAAATTTTAGGATGTTTTTGTCCTATTTCTGTGAAAAATATTGTTCGGATTTTGATAGGGATTGCATTGAATCTGTAGATTGTTTTAGGTAATACAGACATTTTAACAATGTTAATTCTTTCAATTCATGAACATAGGATATCTTTCCATTTCTTTGTGTCTTCTTCAATTTCTTTTAACAATGTCTTAGAATTTTCAGCGTACAGATCTTTCAACTCCCTGGTTAAATTTATTTTGAGATATTTTGTTCTTTTTGTTGTGATTATAAATGGGATTGTTTTCTTAATTGCTCTTCCTACTAGGGTTCACTGTTGGTGTATAAAACTGCAACATAGTATGTTAATTTTCCACCCTATAACTTTATTGTATTTGTTTATTATTTCTAATAGTTTTTGATTAAATCTTTAGGGTTTTCTATGTATAAAATCAGGTCATCCAAAACATAGTTGCGGTTTTACTTTTTCCTTTCCAATCTGGTTGCCTTTTGTTTCTCTTCTTGACTGATTGCTTTAGCTAAGACTTCCAACACTATGCTGAATAAGAGTGGTGAGAGTGAGCATCCTTGTCTTGTTCCTGATCTTAGAAGGGTAGCTTGTAGTTTTTCACCACTGAGTATGATGTTAGCTACAGGTCTGCCGTGTATGGTCTTATTATGTTTAAGTATGTCCCTTCTTTAACCATCTTACTTCATTGAAAGTTTTTATCTAAAATAGATGTTGGAAACTGTTGAATACTTTTTCTGCATCTATTAAGATAATCATAAGATTTTTATACTTCATTTTGTTAATGTGGTGTAGAATATTAATTGATTTGCAAATACTGACCCATCCTTGCATCCCTGGAATGAAACTCACTTGATCATGGTGTATGATCAGTATGTACTGTATTTGGTTTGCTTAACATTTTGTTAAGGATTTTTGCATCTATGCTCACCAGAGATAATTTTCTTCTTTGTGTCTTGTCCTTATCTAATTTTGGTATCTAGAATTTTCTTCTTTGTGTCCTGTCCTTGTCTAGTTTTGGTATCAGAGTAATGGTGGCCTCACAAAATGTGTTAAAAAGAACTCCCTCCTCTTCAATTTTTTGGAACAGTTTGAGAAGGGCAGGTACTAAATTTTCTTTGAATGTTTCATAGAATTCACCAACAAAGTCATGTGGTCCTGGACTTCAGTTTTTTGGGAGGTTTTTGACTACCATTTCAATCTCCTTACCAGTGATTAGTACATTCAGATTTTGTATATCTTCATGATTCTTTCTTGAAAGGCTGTAAGATTCTAAGAACTTATCCATTTCTTATAGGTTGTCCAACTTGTTGGCATATAGCTGTTCACAGTAGTCTCTTATAATCCTTTGTATTTTTATAGTATCCACTGTAACTTTTCCTCATTCATTTCTGATTTTATTTATTTGAGACTTCTTCTTTTTCTTAGTGAGTCTAGCTAAAGGTTTGTCAATTTTGTCTTTTCAAAGAAACAGCTCTTAGTTTCACTGATCTTTCCTATTGTCTTTATAGTCTCTATTCACTCACTTCCACTCTGACTTTTATTATGTCCTTCCTGCTGCTGACTTTGGGCTTCACTTGTTCTTACCCTAGCTCCTTCAGATGTAAGATTAGATTATTTACAGGATTTTTCTTCTCTCTTGAAGTAGGCCTATATTGCTATAGACTTCTGTCTCAGAACTGCTTTTGTTGTATCATAGTTTTGGTATGTCACAGTTTCACTTTCATTTATCCAATAGATTTGGGTATGACATAGTTTCATTTTTACTCATCCTCAGGTATTTTTTAATTTCTCCTTTGATTTCTTCATTGACCCAATAGGTGCTCAGTAGCATGCTGTTTAGTCTCTACCTATTTGTGATTTTTTTTTCCAGCTTCCTTCTTGTAGTTGATCAATCTTCTTAAGAGACTTGTTTTGCATCCCAACATATGGTCTATCCTTAAGAATGCTCCATGCACACTTGAGAAGAACGTGTATTCTGCTGCTTTTGGATAGAATGTTCTATATTTATCTATAATTCTGGTCTAATGCTTCATTTAAGGCTAATGTTTCCTTGTTGACATCCACCACTCATGCACCACCCTGTGGTTCTGGATGCCACTACGGCTAGGAGGCCAGAGTCATGTGCACTGCCTCCACTGCTGCTACCTCATCCTCTGGGGCTGTGGGCTCAGCCACCGTGGCCAGAGGGTGGAACTGCAGGCACCACCTCCACTGTTCCCCGCCCCGTTCTACCTCTTCTATGTGTTTCAGTCCATCCACCTTCAGATGTGTGGATCTCTCCAGCATCCCACTGTGTTAAGCAGAGGAAACTGTTGAGTTGTGGATATTTTATAAGTTGTAGACTGAAGGGGAAAGAAAGGATCATTTCATGCTGCCATGGTCCTGATGTCACTCTCCAAGAAATTACTGCTTTTTATTGACTATTCTTTATTAGCTTGGTTTTGTGACTTGTTTTTGAATTTTCTTAGCCATATGCTTCTATTACTTTGACTTTTAAAGCTATTCCAATGTATAAAGGACACAGATGTTAAAATTATTTGAAAACAATAATGCAATACACATCAAAAGTCACAAAAATATGTATACTCTTTGACCAAGCAGTTCTGCTCCCAGGAATTTATCCTAATTAAATAATTATACATCTGTATAACAATGTACAAATAAAAATATTAAGTATGGCATTGTTTATAATGGTAAAAATAATTAAAATAATATGAGTAAAAGATCAGTTAATAAATAATGGTACATAACAAAAACTAGAATATTACGCATCTATTATAGTTAATGTAGATTCTTTTTACTGACACGAAAAGATAATCACAATATGCTATTGTATGAAAAAGAGGTTACAAAACCACATATAGCAAAACTCCGTCTCTGAAGTTTATATGTATAGAAAGGTAAAGAGGCATATGCATACTCATATGTACACAGGTACATGTGCACAGAGTCTAAAAATGATGCTAAAATGTTAAACCACCTAGAAGATTGTATTAAGGTTGAATTTTTAAGTATTTTTCTGTATCATCTGAGTGATCTGTATATTCTACTTTTACAATGTGAAAAAATGTGTACTTTAAAAATTAATGTGCATACACTTTGACTCTGTAATTCCACATGCAGAAATCAACTTTTAAAAATAACAAGATGAGTATGAAGCTGTCTGCATAAGAATATTTATGGTAAAGTCTAAGAAAAAAACAGGAATATTCTGTATTCTATTGGTCAAGGTCCAGTCAGGGAATTAAAAACATATCAATTATTTTAACAAAGAAAAATTTTTTTAACAAAGAGAATTTAATATAAAAAAAGAAAATGGGGTATTTGAAAACTAATAAGGCAAAAAAAGAACACAAAGATTATCAAAATAACAGAAAATTACAAGTGTTGGCAAGGAGGTGGAGAAATTGGAACCCTTGTGCACAGCTAGTGAAAATGTGAAGTAGTGCAGACCCCAACAAAAACAGTATGGTGGTTCCTCACAAAATTAAAAATAAAATTACAAGATCCAGTAATTCCACTGCTGGGTATACACCCAAAAGATTAAAAGCAGGAATTTGAACAGATATGTGTACACCATGTTCATAACAGTATTATTTCTAATAGCCAAAAGGTAGAAGCAATCCAAGCGTTCACTGATGGATGAAGAAATAAACAAAATGGTACATATACATACAATGGACTATATTCAGGCATATAAAGGAAAGAAATTCTGCCACATGCTACAACATGGATGAATCTTGAGAACATTATGCTAAGTGAAACAAGCCAGTCACAAAAGGACAAATATTGTATGATTCTACTTATATGTGACGCCAATTGCAGTTGGCTGAATCCACAGATACGGAAGCCATGGATACAAAAGGCCGACTACACTATGCCATTTTATATAAGGGACATATGCATCTGCAGATTTTAGTATCTTTGGCGGGGGGGGGGGTTCCTTAAACCAATCCCCAACAGATACCAACTGTGTAAGAATAATTCAAAGTCATCTTATGTTCCTACAGGGTTTTTCAATTTACTTGATTGGTTAGAATTGGAGTTGCTCTGGTGCTGCTTTTCCATGAAAGGTAGGAGTAAATGCATTCCGAGTTAATGAAACCACAGCAAGAACATGAAAAAACAACTTCAAGTGCTTGCTGCATGATAGGAACCATCTTAATAAGGGGCTTCTGACTTCATGGTTCAGCATTTCAGTGTCCAGTATATACACATAATTAGCTAATCATCACTTTTTAAAATCACAATTTCAAAATAACCACTTACCAAACACTATTCCTTTAGCAAATGGAGGAAACAATTCTGAATGTCGAAACAAGTTTTTGTGAATTTGCCATAGTTCTTTGTGTAGTTTCTTAAAGTCACTGTATCTCTTCCACACAATTATCTAAAGAGAGAAGAAAATTAAATGTGTATCTCACAGGGAAATAATTTAGGTTCAGATATCTAACAATAAATAATCTTCTCATTAAAGTGCTCAAAATTGTCACGCAAAGGCAAATAAATATGTTCCAAACAATATGGTTAACTGTCTGAAATTAACTAATACTACTTGCTTTAAAAATATAAAGCAGCAATTCTTCCTCCAACTGTTCTGTTTGGCTTTTAAATTTCATTGTAAGCAAGTACTGTTCTCTTCACACTAGAAAAATAAAGTCTACACTACATAAAATGTCACTTAACCTCTTCAAAAATCAGTGACTACTGGCTGGAAATTAGCTAGATCTCAAAATATATATTTGTCTCAAAAATAGCATGTTTATAAACACAAAATAATTAATTTAGACAAGTTTTAAACACAAAGAACATATTCAGCATTTGCCTAAAAGGATATATACTCCGAAAAACACTAAAGAAGAAATGGCTTTGTAGGAAGTAATCAACCTAAACTTTTGCATTTCCTAAATCTCAATGAAAACAGTAGTAAGATTTCTGGAGGCAAGGTAAAGCCTGATCAGAATACCACTAAAATTAGTATATTTAAAAAAATAATAATAATAAAATCACAACCATTTAGATTACATAACATGTAAAAGTAAGTTTACCTTCGTTAGTTTGAATTATTGTCTAAACTTATCTAGATTAAATTAGAAGAAAAAAACACTTTAAAAAAAAAAAAAAAGATGACACATGGCCTTGCTATCACTGATTTTGCCCCTCAGTCTCCACAAAACAGGGTAAAACTGAGTTTTAAATTCCATTACCTGGTATACTGGTGTCTTTGCTTCTGAAAAAGCTAATAATTGCACTTCTAATAAACTCAATAGTATAATGCTAATAAGCAAATCTTAGGTCAAACATGTAACCAAGTGTGATTTATGATTTACTTGTCAAAAAACCTACTCTCTGCATATAAGAAATTCTTCACTAAACTTGGTCATACTATCAAAAACTCTACCATGATTAGTAAGTATCCTGCTTTTAATATAGGAGACTTGCTTTTAATCCTCGGAAACTAGTTAGACTGTAATAGGAATTAATTTAAACAAACTGCTTCCTCCTGATCCTTCCTTTTATTCATTTACCTAATAACAAAAATAGTCAATGAAACAAATATTTTCATGACCCTACTTCATACTAGGACTGCCTTGGCACAAGGATGAAGAAATAAGAAATACAGCCCCTCCTTTAAAGTTAGGAAGAGGGGGAAGGATATAGCTCAGTGGTAGAGCACGTATTTAGCATGCAAGAGGTCCCGGGTTCAATCTCCAGTACCTCCATTAAAAATAAGTAAATAAATAAAAACCCAATTACCTCCCCCACAAAATAAAATAATAAATAAATAAAATTTTTAATAAAAAAATTAAGTTAGGAAGAATAAGCTAACAGAATAACTACATCACAAGATGGTGTGATAAATGCTGAAAAGGATACCATAGAAGGAGCACCTACAAAAAGTAATGACTTAGGTGAGCATACTGAAGGGAAGTAATGACCAGACCAACAAAAATAAAGTGGGACAGAAGTGTTTGGGAACGAAGTATTTAAAAGGAGAGTAGGATGCCAAATATAATTATTAAACTTTTAGCTTTTGCAACTGGATAAATGGTGCTATTTTCTAACGTGAAGAGAAAAGGAGAAGAAGCTATTCTGAGATAAGAACAAAGTTCAATTTTAGACATAATTTTATTTTGGTGCATTTGAGGCATTTAACTAGAGATGTCCAATAGAATAGACAAGTTTGGAGTTCAAAGAGCAAGAATTAAGCAACATGTATTAATTGGGTCATCAAGAGAGAGGTGGTAATCACTCAGAAAAGATTTCTCCGCATTTGTAACAAGATGAGAAGTCTAACAACTGAATGATAGGGAACCCTGGCACTGAGGGGCCAGCGAGAAGTAAGGAAGAGGAAACCAACTGCAAAGTAAGTGTTTAAGAAGCTCAACTGTGCCATGAGACAGGACACTTGGGTGGAAGAAGACATTTTACTTTAAATGGAAGTGAACGAGATACATACTGATAGCAGAAAACCAACAGTGCCAGTCAAAGAGTAAAAAGAGCTGAGAGCCAAACCAACACATGAAAAGAAAAAGGTCTCAGGACAGGGAGACTACAAGGGATTTTAAATTCTCATATTATTTGCTTCTCTGTAGTTTCTAATTTTGATACATTAACACAATGCCATCACGGGAAAAAAACAGTGTTATTTTTATATTTTTAAAATAGATCAAATTAGAATGGTACTACATTGCCAAGGGCTTAAGGGGGAAATGGGTGATGGACTTGTGACAGTCATCTTACATAAGGTAAATACAACCCTCAAAGCCATTATAAACTAGGCATTGATAGCTATTCAGAAGGCTGTCGCTAATGAAAACAATACAATTTGCAGATAAAATTTACATTCTAGTTAGGGTCATTTTAAAATAAAGGCAGAGTAACTTATGGGGCAAAAGCTAACAATCTAATCACAATAGTGATAATAATACCATGGCATATAAACCAACAGACAGTCTGCAGAGCAAGAATTAGCACTTCCAAGGTGCAAATCTCTGTTTCTTCACCATAGTCTAATTTATTCACTGACATATTCCTTATTCTCAACACTAGAACTGTAGAAGTGAAATATCTAAAAGCAAATATAAACCTTCAAAAAAATGCAGGAAACCAAAGCATTGTAAAAATGTGTTCATCCACTGTCTCCTTTTCTTCTTACTCCTTTTAAGCTTGGACATTTCTAGGATCTTCAAAATGGAAAAATGAACAAAAGCACACTTCCATTTCATCAGTAAATACTGATGCTTATAACTGGACGACACAAAGTCCCAAAAGATACAAGTATTTTCTCTACTGATCAATTCTTACCTATCAGGGGAAAAAAAAAAGTTGTATTAACAGCTATTGCTCTATCAAACCAACGCTGCAGAAATTTCTTATCCATTAAAGTTACTCTGAGTAAAATTCCTCAGTGATAATCATAGAGTATAAATTTAATAAAAGCTTAATTTTCATTAAAAAATATTCCCTTACTTTCTACATAAAATAAATGCTTTCTTTTCAGGTAATTTTACTTAATGATACAAAAAAACTTTAGACCTTTTGTATTTTACAAAACCACTCAATTCAATTAACTTTGTCCTAACTATACTCTCACATAGTATTTAAAATTTGCTGGATTATCTTTTTGCTTACAACCAACGTCATCACCATACTACCTGCTTATGGATTTTCTTTTCCTCTTTCTTCAAGAGCCTTTTCTCTCCCTTGACACATTTCTGAATGTGCTCAAATAGTTTTTCTAAAACTATTTTATTTATGAAATAACTTAAAAGTTAGAGATTTCTGACATAATACATAGGCAGTCCTATTTCAATTCTTCACATTTCCCAAATTTCCCCAGTGAAATTTACTACCTAGAGAGAAAGAGAGCTATAAGTTCCTTTCTGAAAAGGGGGGTGGGGGGAGGGCACAACACCTCCAGCTCTTTCTTTACCTTCCGCAGGCGTTCATGATCTAGAGAATCTACTGAACAAAAGGCCACATTAACTATTCCTGCCCCTTCCTCAGCTATCCCCATGCTACTCCTAACGAATAAAAATCTAGCGGGAATTTTTTAAAGATTTAAAGAAAAAGCTATCCTGGATAGATTGTTTGGTTTTGGTTTAGTTGTGGGGGGGGGGGTTGCATAATTAGGTTTATTTATTTATTTATTTATTTTTTAATGGAAGTACTGGGGATTGACCCAGGACCTCATGCACGATAAGCATGTGCTCTACCACTGAGCTACACGGTGCCCCCAGATGAATTTTTTATCCTGGATAATTTTAAATTATTTACTCCATGTGAGTATTTTAGCATCCTTATGAAGAAAACACAGCTATCTGTAGCATGTGCCAAGGGGTGTGTGTGTGTGAAAACAGCTAAATTTCTCAGGTTTTGTAAGGATAGCATATTATTAGCCCTATATTTGGTTAGACTAACAGTTATATCTACTGATACTCAACAGCCCTGTGATGTCTAACTAAATTCTAAAGCAGTAACTAAATAAATCAGTTAACAGAGAGAAAATGAAAAGAAAGGAAACTGAAACAAATTCTAGGCAGTGAATTCCTCTCCTAAATGTGAATTTCAATGTTTAAATGAAATACATGAGTAACTAAAAACTGTTGTTATAATTTCAAGAGTATTCTACATTTTAAGAAGCCAACTAGACAGAAGACATCCTTTTGAAAATGTTATACCATTTCTAACCAAGGACCATGCAATCATCTAACTAAAGGACACTTACAAGAGTGTTCTGATGAATGGTTTCACCAACAGTTGTTATTATAAAAGAGTTTTCCCCAAAAAAGGATTAAGGAAATGGCAGAGAGCATGTTCATGGATAGGTTGGTTCAGGATTCTCCCTGGAAAAGGGGAACATCAAGCTACAAACTACAGCACAGCAATCAGACAATGTATTCAAAGAAAATACAACCCATTTTAAATTCTAACAGAGTTGTAAATTTTCAAAAGCAGAATAGCCTGGTATTGACTATTAATTTAAATTAACTAGTAGAACTCTAAGGAAGAGCTCATACTAATCAACTGACAAAGAGTACTTTCATTAATCAATGGAACAAAGTAATTTCACTGACATTTTGAAAAGATATAGATATAACCTTTTCTTCCAAAATAACATTACAGTATTCTCTTCCTGGCTGGGGGGAGGGGGCCGTGGGGGGAAGGATATCTTAAAACCCCTAAGGAAAATAGTATCAAAGCTTTTAAAAATGTGTCTTTTATTTAACTCTTTTTAACCACAGGAAAAAAAAACAAATATCAGACCAGATATAGTAAGAAATGGTAATGTATACAAGCTAAAATAGTGTCTAAACATGCGTCACACAATCAAACCAAGTATGAATCAAGCCAGGTATGCAGTAAGGAGTAGTGGAGCTTGTGGCTAAATAGAAAATACATAGCCCACCTGAAGACATTATCATTCAATTGAAAAAAAAAAAACCTTACAGAATCAAGACTGCCAATTTATAGCATCTGTTTTAAACACTTTAGTAAGATATACATATATCTCTTATATATATATATATATATATATATATATATATATATATTCTTCTAATCCTAGTATAAATAAGAAAGTACCAAAATGAAAGTAAATTTTAAAATGTTAAAAGAAGAAAGTTCCTCAGTTAGGATTCCTAAAGGTATATAACTAAGCACAAAGTAATTACAAATAGAGAATTCCACAGTTTTAATCAAAAATATAACAAGTTGGTAGCATTTTAAAGAGAGGGAAATAGCGTGCAAAAGAACTACCTACAAAATTTTAAAAAGAAACATCTATACGCAAAGCAGTTTTCCAAGATGTCAACATGTCAGTTCAATAGAAAAATGGGTAGAGAGAAACTCATAATTTATTATTATGATCTTTAAAATTAATACTATTTACCAAATACTTTCATTTTTTACCAAAAAGTCATCATGATTTTGAAATAGGTAAACAGAGGCCCTTAACTAATACTGAAATCTTACGAATGGTAGTTATCAGAAAAATTATCACATTAATTAAATAACACTATAATTCCTGAAATTCTTATTTATATAACTTAACACCCACTAAAACTTAACATGTACTTAATAGGTCTAAAATAAAACACTTCAGCTACTGCTTTGTGAATTGAAGACAATCTCTAGACAAACATACAAATACAAAGACACACATTCAAATATGTTTCCTCAATAAAACATTTAATTAAATTTTTTGTCAAATATATAAAATAAAACTTTCATATGGATAAACATGTTACCTCCTGGACATCCTCTGGATTTCTTCGTGAAACAACCTAAAACAAAACATACACAGAAACATCTAATCATTATTAAAACTTAGTATTTCACATTTGTATAATACATTCAACAGTACTTGTATGAAAAATTTTACTTACTTAAAAGACAATAAATACCATATTATATCACTTACACAGAACTCAGCTATCTAACAACTTCACTATCTGAAACACATACTAAAAAATTAAGCAAAAGGCAGCTAAAAAAGGTGCACACGCTGAAGTTCATTATTACTACATTCACAAGAGAATGCCTCACGCCCTTCACTCTTACTTGACATAATTTTAACAGTCTTGTCTATTCCCTTCCCAGCCTACATATAAATCGGAAGCATAAAAAGCAGCTGCACCTGGGCAAAGTATATAAGGGACTCCTCTGTACTATTTCTTACAACTATATGTAAATCTACAATTAGCTCAATAAAATTTCAAGAAAAAAAAAAAAGCAGCCACAATGCTCAGACACACCACTATCTGTGAGAAGTAAAAGTAATCACTGACCTTTTAATGGTGAAGAAGAAAACAAAATATCTTACAGAAAATTAGTTATAAAAAAAATTATATACAGCATTCAGGGACAAATAATCCTTTCAATACTCCCTAAACAAAGGGGCAAAAGGGGGTGGGATGGATGGAGGATTCTTTTAGACTTCTGTAATTACAAAAGGCAAAAAGTCTAACATTCACAAAGAATTCTTCACAAAACTTCTAAAAAGAAGAGGCTGGGTGCTTAAATCACCAAACAGCATCAAAAAGAGCTGCAGGAAAATCTCATATTAGATACATAATACTTTCTACGTAAATGTGTATAAGTCACAAACTTGATGCTACAATATGTACTTTGCAAAAACAAACAAAAAGATACATAAACCACATTAAAATGGATGCCTGTAGATGAGAGGAAGAAAAGTCTTTGATGACTGGACAATAGCATGAACTGGGGATTATGATCAACCCAACACTACTCCTGAGGTCCAAAACGAAACCCAAAAAATATGCTATTTAAAGTCAGACAAACTTCTGGGACATTGTGCTGTACACCAGAAACTGACACATTGTAACTGACTGTACATCAATGAAAAAAAAAAGTCAGACAAACCTGGTTCAGATTATGATTCCTCCACTTACTGGTTTGAGCTTCTCTATAATACTCCCTGCCTGGCCTGGCTGTAGTAGACATCAAACAAGAGCACAGCAAGAACTCCGTAATTAAAAAGTGATCTCCCTCTCTCCCTTACTAGAGAACGTAACTATCTGGAAAGGTCCCACCCAAGAATTCTGACAGGAAATGTTTCCAATTTCTTGCCACTCTATTCTCCAACTTTCAGGATATAAAATGTGGTAAAACCTCTCACAATGTTCATTAATTTAGAACCGTGCTATCCAATAGAACTTTCTCTGATGATAGAAAGAAAAGTTACCTATCTGCACTGTTCAACACAGTAGCTCTGAGCAGAGAGGGTATAGCTCAAGTGGTAGAGTGCATGCTTAGCATGTGTGAGGTTCTGGGTTCAATCCCCAGCACCATCTCTAAGAATAAATAAATAAGTAAACCTAATTACCACCCCTCACAAAAACAAAAACAAACTAACAAAAAAACACAGTAGCCCTTGCCACATGCATATGTGCGACTACTAAGTACTTGAAATATGGCTACTGCAACTGAAGAACTGAATTTTTAATTTTATTTCATTTAAATTAATTTAAATTTAAATAAAAGTAGCCACATGTGACTAATGGCTACCATATTAGACAACAGATTTAGAACAAGAGGCCAAAACAGGTAACTAGCAACTGTATATTATTCTATAGTTTAGCTATTACTTTCAAATACCAACCCTCCCCTAAAACACACACACACACACACCTTTCCAAAAGTATGATGTTTCATATAATTAAATGATTTAATTTTGCCTCCTATTAACCTTTCTTTAATTTTTGTAAATTGTGCTAATGAGAAGAAAGTTAGGGATAATCAATCCACTAATATCAACCCACCAAAAATAATCAGCATATGATCACTGGCAATAAGATTTATTCAGGTGTTCCTTACATTCTACAAGATATATATTTTCTGAAAAATTACTAATTTCCTGAATTTACAACTCAATCATTTTATAAACATACTAAGGTTTTCTTCTTTTACACATGCAAATGATCTTGTTGTGACAAAAGAAATTATTTCCTGGTTTGGTGTACGTATTAGAAGCATCACATTTTAGATTTTCATCAGGTAAGCCATTCCTGGAAATCAAACGTATAAGTACTACATAAGCAAAAATGCATTAGCCATCCCCTAACAGTATCCACAATTTTAAAATCATTTCATCAAAAATAACCAATTGCTTATGATTCCTCATCCACACTCTTATTGGTTCACATACTTCTGCTACGTGCTGGGGCTGAAAAAAAAAAAAAAAGTCCCTGCCTTCACACTCCCCAGAGCTCAGTCTAGTGGCACGCAGGGCTGTGGTGTGCTAAGCAAGAGAGGAGCGCCTCTTCCTAGACCTTTCCCATGACTCTGAATGCTCGCTGTCCAGACCACGGGGGCATCCCAGAAGTAGACAAGAACAGGTTAGTTAGACTCTCAGACTCTTAGTATTTTCATGGTTAGTTACTCATGATTATTACAGAAAACCAAAGTTTAAGTACTCAAACTACCTAAGTGAAAGTTTTTAATTTTAAGCTCACAAGAGGATCATCTCTTGACCCTCACATACCTCTCATGTAAAGAAGGAATAATTTACTTAGGCAGAGCTCAGAAAATTAAGTCAAAGCTATTTGCTGAGTATTAACTATCCGTTTCCCCAACAGCATAAATCAAGCTTAGGGAAAACCATGTCTGGAAAGTAGAGGGCTACCCTTGTCTGATGCTTCTCTTTCCTCTCTGGATCTTTTCCTTCTCTTTTGTAGGTTCCTCTTCCTCCTTCTACCCACCAACACTGTTGTAAGCGCTCCAAGAATCAGTCCTAACTCTGTTCCTTAGCTTCTTTTTTAGCATTAAGAGAGAAAGCCTATATCTGTGCTAATACTGTCAAGGCATTGTGCTAGGCGTAGGGGAAAAAAACCTTGACTTTACATATTGACATTTGCAAAGAATTTTATATCAATGTTTTGTTTTATTCCCTCAACAACCTATGAATTAGGCAGCAGTGGATATTATGAATGAGTCCCCCTTTTACCCTACAAGGAAACAAGATTCAGAAACTTGTGTAAGGTCACATGGCTATTCACCTTCAGATAAGGAATAAGAACTTGGATTTTCTGACTCCTGGTCAGTAATAACTAAGTTTACTTGCTTCCACAAAACATTTCACCAATAGGTGTTATTTATTCTTTCTCTTACTCATTCAACAAATATTAGTGCCTATTCTGCTGCTAGGTACTGAAGCACAATGGAGAATACACTGGGTCTGATTTCTACACCACATTATAAAAATATAATCACTTGCCAACTACATTACCAAGTTCAGCCACTTGGCACCCCACTATAAGGATTCAGTATTTCCACATATGTAATCTCATTTAAATGAGTTGACAAGTGCCCTCTGAAATGAAAACCAAAAACACAAATGGGTTAGAATAATATGAGTTGAGCCCAAATGTCCTTTAGTAGTAACTCTTTCTATGTCATTCTCTTCAGCAGGACTGCAAAATTGATTAAAAAATAAGAATACCAATCAGAAATCTGAGGGAAAATATGATCAAACCAAAAACGAACAAAACTGAGCCCTCAGACCCAGAGTTTTATAACTTTTAATACTACATTAGCAATTATCTCAACAAGTAACATCAATTCCAAAACAAAAACACTGTAAATTCACCCTGGCATAGATTGCTAGCATTTGGTAACTTTTTCCAGGTAAATTTCAATATTTTGTCATAAAATTCAGCCAATAAATTCCATAAACGTTAGAATGTAAAGCAGTGATTCCTTTCATTTGAAGTTCATAAATTTCCACTGCAAACATTGGCTGCCACTGGCTCAGTACCATATACATCTCGAAGACCCTCTTGCTATAGAGAATTCTACTACCAAGTCATTTTGAAAACTATTATCCTAAAGCAGTGCTTCACAAACCGTGCTGTGGGGGAATACAGATATTCTTTAAAAGCAGTTCTCTCTAAGGAAGGGTTTGATGATCAATTCAGTTTAACAGTTTTTAAAAAAAAAATTTTTTACAGCAGAATTTCTCAAAGCCTTTAATACATTATTACGCCTAGTAAATTTCCAAAAGGAAAATATACAGTATTTCCCAAGGTCACTAATCCACTCAACTTTTTATTTTTATCACATGTTTATTTATTATTATTTTACTTATTTAGTGCAGCTACTAAAATTTGGAACACAGCTGGGAAATGCTACTGCAGCGTTTGTAGTCCATCTGCCTCTGTTAATGCCAATAGCAAAGTGTGAATTTAGGGAAACAAATAAGGGCTCACAGTGAAGGTTAACCATCTTACTGTGCTAAGAAACTAAATACTTTATTTCGATCAAGGCAAGAATCCAGCCTGGTAGGATGAGATAACGAAGGCCCAAGGGCATATATCAACATACCAATACTAATCAGATGAAGCAGAAACAGTCAGAACTGGATCTCACAAATCCGTGATTCCAAACAAGGTGCTTTTTCTAGGATAGAACTAAATCAGCCCTCCTGGAGATTAAAATTCCAAGTAATAATTAGGTAAATCCATTTTGTCTTTCACAAAGAAATGTAAGTAAACCAAAAAACAGATGTTGAAGAAGCACTTTGGCAGAAGAGAAGGAACTAAGAAGAGAGTTTGAACACTGGCTCTGGCATTCACTATAAACTTTTTTACCAGTTCAGTGATAAACCAAAAAAAAGCAACTTTAAAATGAGCCCTCTTCCCTATCTTTTGAAAAAAAAAGGAACAGACGTTGTGGCTTGGCCTAGCTATGGCCCATAATAATCAACAAATCATGCTGTCATTAGAGCCTCTAAATCCTTTCCAGTGCTAACTTGTTTTATCTACTTAATAAATAATACCAAGTTTCCTTAAAAGTCAAGTCAACAGTACTCTTTTATCTAATGACCATCATAATAATAATGATTTGAAGTCAACCTCTTAACTCATATACAAAAGGACATATACAAAGGAATTGTCTTAAAGATATTTAAGAAGATCTCTTAAAGATAGCTACTGGAAAATAAAAGTACAAAATTATTCAAATCTAACTTTTAGTTTTTACCAAAAATAATCACAAAATAAATCCCTTTAAAAACACATAAAAATTAGTTAAATACAAATTTTAAAAAGCTACTTCTATGAGCAGTTATTAAAATCAAGTCTTCTGATGGCCACTTCACTATTAGCGTTCAGCTGCTAGTTTAGGGTAATAGCAGAGCTAAGAGGATAAAATATCTACAAAAGTAACACTTTTTTTAAAAAGTCAAAATACAAATGAACATTTAAAAAAAAGGACATGCCCATTGTGGAGCTGTGGCCTTTCGTAAATTCTTTTACTGCCCACAACATCGGCCCATCTGTGTCCCACAACACCCTCTCTTTTCATTAGAGGCGTATCTTTAAGATTCCAGCTTTCTCTCAAGTTCTTATTACATAGTCCAGGCTCTGTGCTAGGCACCAAGAATATAAAGTTAAAAAAAGAGTCTTCCCTATGAAAAGGAGGCAAACAAGTACAATATGACAAAGGCCTTAATGGAGGAATATACAATACACACAGAGTTCTACACTTAAGGAAGGCTTCCTGCAAAGCACAGGCAGGAGCTCACACCTGCGATGAGCAGGGATTGCCAAGACAAAAGGGAAGAGCATTCCAGACAAAGACAACAGCATCTAACAGAGGGGTAGAGAAGAACGCAGTATACTAGCATACTCAGGAAACCACATATACTTCCCTTCCCAAGCACAAGCAGGCCACACAAGAATACAGCCAGGAACTAAAAGCAGGTTGCCTCCAAGCAATACAAATAGTGCTTCAACCTGAAGCTTTGGAAACAGCAATTTTCAGACTCAAGTCAACCTGAGTACTTCTATTCATACCATGCTCCCTTTTGTTCACTTCACCATAACCATTGTATTATTCTTGTATCTACCACTTTTGCCAAACTACATACTACAGCAAGGCCCTGTGGGTACACACAGTTGTCTCCATATGTGCACCCACAGCATCTAATGAAATGTGGCTAGGTGTTCAGAAGCAACGCACTGGGATTAAAAGCACCGTGACTGGGGCCAGTCTACCTGGGTTCAAATCTAGACTCCACTATTTGCTAACTGTGTGACCCTAGGAAGTTACTTAACCTCTCTGTGCTTCAATTTCCTCATTGATAATGTGAGAACAGCACCTACACATCGTGCTGCTGTGAAAAATGTGCCGATTTATATAAAGTGCTTAGAATAGTGTTTGTCTCATAGTAAGCACCATTTAAGTATTTGCTATTAATAAGCAACAAATGTTAGCTATATAAAATAAGGACTTAGGTAGTCTCACAGTTTGAAAACAAAAGCAAATTACTTTAAGTACGTGCCAGATCTGCACACTAAAAACCAGAAAATATTGCTCAAATTAAAGAGCTAAATAAATAGCAAATATTATGTTCATGGTATAAGATTCAATATTGTTTAAAGATATCAATTCTTCTGAAATTAATCTACATTCTCAATGTAATCCAAATCAAAATCTAGGTAGGCATGTTTGTAGAACTTAACAAGCTGATTCTAAACTTGACATGAAAATGCAAATAATCTAGAATAGCCAAAACAGTTTTGGGAAAGAAACACTTAGAGGACTCACACTACCTGATTTCAACTTAGTATAAAGTTACAGTAAACAAGGCTGTGTGCTATCGAGATGAATAAAAGCACACATTCATACAGAGACTTATACACAAACATTCATGATGGCTGTATTCATAATAGCCAAAAACTGGAAACAACCCAAATAAACAGGTAGATGGATTAATTGTAGTATTACTAACCATACAAGGGAATACTGGTCAGCAATAAAAGAGGATAAAAACACACTACAACACAGATGAATTTCAAATAATCATGCTGAGTTAAAGAAGGCAGACCACACACACACACACACACAAAAAGCATTTATATAAAATTTTAGAAAACGGAACCTAAGCTATAATGACAGAAAACTGACCAGTGGTTGCCTAGGGACAGGGAGTGGGGAGAAGGGACCAACTGCAAAAGAGCATGAGGGAACTTCTGCAGTGATGACTGCAGTGGTGGTTACACAACTACAGACATTTGTCAAAATTCATCGAACTATACATTTAAACTTGATGAACTTTATTGTATGTAAATTATGCCTCAATATAAATGAAATAAAGTCACAAGGCAACACTGTCTTTTAAAAATACAAGCATACCTTTTGCTTTCCATATTCATATTGGAAAGAATACAGGCAAGAATTACCGTTCACTTAATGCTGTTGCGAAATCTGTATTACATGAGAATTTTGTAAACTTAGCATGATGAAAACCAAAACACTGCTAATGGTTCTTTTATATCTGTGTCTCCTTTAACTACAGAATCAATGGAAATCTACAAAAGAATTTTCCAATTCTGAACAAAAGTACTTATTCTAGATAAAAATTAATAAGCAACACAGAGTTTAACTAGAAAATCTGTTAGCAAGCTTGTAACTGGCCATAAGGTTAGCTAAGTCTGCCAGGTTCCAGTGAACTGCCAAAAAAAAAAAAAAAGCATAAAAGAGATGAAACAGCTCTTATGCTACCCAAAATTTAACAATGGTACTTCCCATGATCCTAATTCTACTCCTACATAAAGAACTCTGTAAGGATCAAGAATATAGAAATTATTCCTTAAAGCTAGAAGTTGGTCATAGGAAACATGAAGAAAACTTTCCTCATTTTTAGCTCATTAAGTTCTCTCAGGGGAGCACTACTTACCTGATTAATTCTCCTGAGGAAAGATGTTTTTCTCCTTAAGTCTCAAAAAATAACAAATATTTTACTTATTTTATAATAGTAAGCAGTTATGTTTTAAGTATATCTCCATATTAACCTTCAACCCTTAAAATTAGAAAACAAAATCTGTACCATAAGCAATTTAAGCGAGGACATAAATATTTACAAGGAGAAAAAGGCAGTGAAAGCACTTTTCCAGTTAAATCATCACAGCAATACGTAGCATGCAAACTATATGGATTTGGTTAGAAGAGGCAATGTGCTAGTTTATCTTCTAATTTATGTTGTCATATAGGTTAGTTCACAGCTTAAGAAAAGATATTTAGGATCTCAATTAGGTTAACCTTTCCTTCTGTAAAGTAAGAATATAAGTAATAATCATACTCAGTGTTTCCTATTCAAGTTCTATACACATTCACGCCTTCAGGCCATGATGGCTCTATCCCCTCTACCTACCTTTCTACCTACAATGCCCTCTCCATTTATCTCACCCATCTAGATTCTTCCCATTTTTCACCACCTCCTTAATTAGCACGTTTCCTGATCCCTTGAGCCAGAAGCTATCTGTCTTCTGAAATATCATAGTTCTTTTCTGCAGTCACGGCATGTAACACTTTCTATCTCGCACTACACTTCTCTAAGTCCAGTAAACCCTCCTCTACTAGGAGGAGTCTTGAAAGGAAGGTCCACGCTTTATTCAGCCTCATTATCCCTCAGAGCACGTTGTGCCTAAAACTAAACAATTAGTGGGTGTGCTTCCTAGAACGGAGAGGAAAACATTCCACAATATTTTTTAGGCACTCGGTGTCCCACATTGCCTTAGGTGATATAAAAGGAAACAAACACAAATGATAGAGAGCTGCTCTAAATCTACTAAGAGACACAGATATGTAAACAGATTAATACACTATTTGTGGCAAGTGTTACAGTAAGGGATGAACAGGGTGCTATGAGGAGAACATTATGTATGTTAAAAATTGTTGTAATTCCACAAACAATGCTAGGAAACCAAGTCTAGATTTTTGAAGAGCCAAAGACTAGAAAGACTTCAAGAGTGGTATAATAAGGACTCCCTAATCTTAAAAGAATTTTCTTAACCTGAAACTACATATTCTTAACCTGCAACTCCATCTATATAACAAACTTACTTGCATACAGGGAGTAACAAATCTCCCTCTATTCTCAGTACAACCCTTTGCAATAACCAGGCCTGGCCTTCTTGTCTTTTCACAAATTTGCTCACCCCATCCTCCCACATTTGTCTGAATTGTGTACCGTTTCCATAAACAAGTGGCATTCCCATGCCCCAAACTCTGCTTATCTAAATCTATTTAACCTTCAAGCATCTTCTTAAGACCTACATCCTGAGCTATCACTTATGGTTACTACATTCCCCCCAAATTACTACTATCTGTACCTCTCTTCTTTTTTTAACAATTAATGATAATGATAAAGTTAATTCTTAACTTTTCATATAACTTCGAGTTAAGCAGAACTGATCTCAAAGCCTAGTTGTGCTACCACCTTGCAATGTGAAGCTGGGTGAGCTAACACTTCCTTGAACCTTAGTTTCCTCATCATTAAAATTAGGATTAAATTGGTATACCAATTATACCTAGTATACACCTAGTATACAAACACATACGTATAGACTTATTTGATTTTATTGTTTTTATTTTCCAAAAAGGGAGATGCGAACTCTCTAAGACTCCAGGCAAGAGCAATAAAACATGAAGACAGTGGGTACTAAATAGTGGATCTGTACGTTGATATAAAGAAGCCTCACAACTTTTAAATGTGCCCCCAAGACAACTTACCCAAGCCCACCCTCAGCAGAATTTCTCATGTGTCTCCTACTGAAAATCATGAAAAACTAAAAGGCAAAAAGGACACAGCCAGAGGTCCTAGGATGGTGGCCCTACCACTGACATCCTTCTCAAGAGTTTATCTGCCTCAGTGCAAACATGAAACTGTACAACAGATCAAGATAATAAATTTCTTCCATTATATAAATCAAATAGTACAGAAATTAACTTTTTTTAAAATCTGCATTATTCCTCGCAGGCAACCAGATCACTTCTGCAAATTTCAGCGTCAGAAGAGAAAGTCCAAATGGGATGGGGCTGAGTCATCAATTTAAAACCATTAATGTCTGCCCCACCCTGGAATGGGGACAGTTCGGTGACCGTTTCCAGCGTTGTCCAGGACATCCCACCTCTGCCCCTAACCTGCCTTCCTTAAGTCCCACCTTGGACGCATATACCGGCATTAGGCGCAATCAGACCCTCCCTCGGCTTTGACCCGGAGTATAACATACAGGGTCCACACCCTGGTGTCTCCCGTCTCAATTCAGACTCCAACCTCCGCCCGAGAACGGCACTCACCCGGGCAGTGACCTTATACACCGTGTAGCCCCTCGGGTGTCGCTGGGGCTCGGTGACAGTGTAGAAACGGGCCAGGTCGGCACCCCGCTCCCGGGGAGAGGTCATCCTCCCGCCGCCTCTGCCGCCGCCGCCTGCCGGAGATCATCAGGGCAGCCCGGCGCCGCTGCGGTCCGGGTTCCCTAAGCAGCGGCGAAGCTGCGAGGGGGCGGTGGCTCCGCGGCGGCGCCTCAGCCACAGGGCTCTGCTTCCGGGTTGGCAGAGAAGCTTCCGGGTCAAGCTGCGGCTCGTGTCCTGGGGGAGGGTAGACTCCACCGTAGATGCTGACCCTGATGGGGGCCTGAACCTGGCAGGTGGGCGAGGATCAGGCATGGGATTACTGCGGAGAACGGAGACATCTCCACTAAATCGCCCTGTGCGCTAGCTGTTACCTTACAGACTTTGTGAGAGCTGTTTTAGCCAGGACACACTCAGCCTAACATGGAGTTGTAAAGGGATGGAGAGATACCCCATTGTAGTATCTCCTTTCCTTCTCTACTCACAGTCCATCATTTTAAATACCCACAGCAACATCTGAACTCTCGCTGATATAATTCTTCCTTCTTTCTTAAACAAATCCCGTCCACTTGTTCACCTGTATTTATACCACCACAGCAAGCCCCCAAATGTAAAAAGAAGAATGTTGCCTGCCTTCACAGTCCTACAAGGAATAAATTGCAACCCACCACTGGTAGCGAGCCCTGAGGGGAATTCAAGATGGGGAATATTAAGAAGCATTGTTGCTCTGGGTATATTGGCCCTTAGATAATTAAGATGCATATCTAAGGGAAAATCTCAATGACCCACAGATTCTTGCATTTTCCTTTAAGGAGGAAAGCACTAAAATCATTCATCTGAACTGTCTGTTCTTTGTAATTAGTAATCTTTTGACACTTAACTTCCTGTTTTTCCTGGCAAAAATGTCACGTGTAACCTGTAACCTGCCTTACCTCTTTGGAGCAATTTCTCAGAGTTGTTTGAGAGGCTGTATCCTGGGCTACAGTCCTTAAAAAGTCCTCTGGATAAAACTGAAATTCATTGCTCTCACGTTGTGCGTGTTTTTTAGTTGACACAACCCTAAATCAATCTTAAAATTCATTCCCTCATATACTAAAAGCTGGAATTTTTAGAGCAGCTGATGCAGGAAAAACGGATGTAGGGCGTGAGGAGGGCCCTGTCCCTGGCTTTGGCTGAGCCGCTGGGACATGCCCTGCCAAGTGTGGGTCCTTAGCTTCATACAGGAAAGAATTCAAGAGCGAGCCACAGTTGAGTAAAGGTAGATTTATTTAGAGAGATACATCGAAAGGCAAGCGAAAGGCCATGAGTTATGGGGGTTGGGTGCTCAGATTAGAGTAAAAGTAGGTACACACTTTTTTTTTTTTTATGGGTTCAGTAGCTTCATATGTTAATAAAGTGGAAGGACCAGTCTAACTAGTCTGGGGAAGAGGTTGGGATTCCCAGGAAGTTGGCCATTTCCCACTCTTTGACCTTTTGTGGCTAGCCTTGGGACAGCCATGGTACCTGTTGGCATGTTATTTACTGTGTTAATATATTACAATGGGTGCTTATTGTAACATATTAGCATAATAAAAATATGCCCACTGGCACCATGACAGTCCCAAGGCTAACCACTAAAGGTCAAAGAGTGGGCAGTAGTCCAATTCCTGGGAATCCCAACCCCTTCCCCAGGATAGTTGGAATGGTCTTCCCATTTGTAGGCATGTGAAGCTACCAAGCCCATAAAAACTGGCCTCCTCTCTCACTTCCTCCTCTTCCTAGACAGCCTACACTCCGTCTATGGAGTATGTATCTACTTTTACTTTAACCTGAACACCCAAACCCCATGCCTCATGGCCTTTCTCTTGCCTTCTGAAACAGCCAGCAGTCTATACAGTAGGTATCTCTCTAAATAAATTTACCTCTACTCAACTGTCGCTTGCTCTTGAGCTCCTTCCTGCGCGAAGCCAAGGACCCACACTTGGCGGAGCACGTCCCAGGGGCTCCACTGAGACCTGGGACACGGCTCTCCTCATGCCCCAAATCTGTTTTTCCTGCATCACCTACTCTCTTTTAACAGGATCTGTATCCAGCTGGGGTTGGGGTGGGTGGGGAATCATTTGACCTCAAAAAGCTACTATGAAGATAGTTTCCTATTTCAATTCATTGCTAAACACTGCTTGGCAATTCCTTTACCTTCCCTTGATCAAGATTTTCTCATTCCCCATAACATTCTGCACACCTATTGCAGGGTAGTGATACTCTGTGTAGGCTAATTAGGACGGACATGTTTTATGTCAGCCACTACATTGTGAACTCCTTAAAGGCAAGGGCTGTTCTTCCTTTGTGTCTGTACCCCAGGTATCTGTCGCAATGGCTAGAAGATAAGAGCTATTTGCTGAATGCGTTCACTTCAAGGCTCTAAAGATTTATTTCCTGCCAATCCAATTAAATATATTGAGTTATAATTATTTATCTTTATTACAAAATCATCAATTTATCACAATGGATCTGAGCTTCTGACCAGAGGGAAACAACAAATGTATCCGTATTAAACTCACATAATATCAGTCAAAAGCAAAAAAACTTGAGGTTTTGGCAAACCTTTGCTACCTCGTTGTAGATTTCTCTTCAATTTCTATTAGCTTTTGTAATAATTCAGAGATTTCCTTAATTTCTTTGACGTCTAGGATCCCAGACCTACAGAGTTCAGTAATTATTTATAAACTAAGAGATTAATTAAAGAGAATAAAGTGATACAAAACTTACACCTTGACCTTAGCCTTCATGAAAGATAAATACTGCTTTCAGCTAAATGTCTAGTTTTGGCATGGCAGAGTCAAAATACTTGGTAAAGCTACCACAAAATATCCATTTATTTACACATTATTTCGACACACAAAAAACATGGTTTCTGTCCTCAAATGGGTATTAGACAACCACGAAGAGTATGTTTGTTCTTTCTTACGTGCAGCTTCCTCACGCTCTCCTCTGCTTTTCCATTTCTTAGCCTCTTCATTCTTCTCTATGTCCAAGGAACCCTTGCTGAGATCTACCCCTGCTCTTCAATACCTTCCCGGAAAGATAACTCTAGGAGCCCTAAAACAGACCAAGCCAGGCAGCATCATTTGTCAGAGTTGAGCTCAATTCCATAACATTCACAAGTGTCTGCACTACCAGGTGTCACAGATCTGCAAATCCTCCATTCTTGGACTGAGAGAGGGGAATAAGAAAGGGTTTAGGGAAGAGAAGAGCTAACCTGAATGTTATATCCTGACTACCATTTTCCTATCATTGTACCTCTGTTTTAAAAGCCTGGACATCAAGAATTCTTAACTTAATCAGCCCGTTTATAGATTAGGAAAGAAATGAGAAATTGTAGCAAGGGCTGAATATTGTGATGTTTTCACTGAGGACCACTGCAGAACATATCCTCATAGAGAATTCTATCAGCTTTCCAGACAATTTACTGGCTATTTAATTAATGAAATCTGGCCTGCTCTAAATTAAATCTTTAATTTGCTACCATTCTAGCAGGCTCAGATGTGATTTAGGCTGGAAAAAAGAGAAACAGCATAAAAAAAGAAAGGAAAGATTCCATAACCATAAAGAATTAGGAAACCACTGTACCAGGCTATAAGGTTCTGTAGGAGAAAGAACTATGTCACCATGACAACCTGAGATATTTTTATTGAGAGAGTTGGTAGGCTATACAGAAACATTTTCCAGAATTTGGAGGTTGAAAGTGAAGTGTAAGAACACGTGTGGGAGTTGAGAGACACTTCAAATTTGGGCTTTCATCTTTATTTTTTAGCTTTTCCTCACAATGCACATGTTGCCGAATCCTGTTTTTTAAGAGCAAAAGGGCAAAAATAATTTTCTACCCTGTATTTATATATAAATGTTACGTACGTGTATATATGACTATGTAATTTCATGAATTGGGAAGGTTTTTATTAACAGAGAATACAAGGTTTCTTGAAGAATAGGAGAAATTTGTATCAGTCAATAGTTCAAAATAGGTTATTACACATTAGCCTAGCCATCCTTGGCTAAAAAACCCGACAGTATCAGGTAGATACCTTGTGTACCAAATCTACACTATATTACTTTTCATTTGATTTTATAACATTTTAACCCTCTGTGTTTAATTTCCTCTGTACTGTTTCCCAAATGTTCTGCATAAAGCTCTGTTACATGCATATTATCTACTCAGTGTATGTAGTTTATTTAACCAAGTTCATATTCAAGTTTGTTTTGCACATAAAGTTGATACAAAGTAAAACAAAACATTGCTGCCTCTTTGTGTCTTATGACAGATACTTCACAGCTATCATTTTATTTAAGCTTCATAATATTTCATGAGTATTATTATCCCATTTTAGATATGAGCTAACTGTAATCAAACTGGTGATATATTTGCCCCATGCCACATCTGGAAGTATCATGGTCTGTAAAAACCTAGATCTATTTGACTCTTAAGAGTCTTCCCATTTCCTGTGCTAAACTGAAATTCAATGTCCTCATGATTCTTGAGGCATAGGCTTTGAACTTATACAGAAATTGTTGATGGGCATTACATAACACAATATATTTGTACTTGCAGCTAAGATACCTTATAAGTTCTTGCATTGAAGATGTCCTCTGCTCCAACACATAGCAATCAGAGATAAAATAGAAAAAGAGAAATTAGGAAAGAAAACAAAACCAAAAAGCAAACACACTACCAGGCTCAGAACCAATATAAACATCTTGGAGGCACAGAAACACCAAAGGTGAGGCCTGCTGGGCTCTCCACCTAGGAAGTTTGCTCCTGCTGGATAACATGGAACAAAAGTCCTCCCAAGAAAAGGAAGAGATGGATTCAGTCTCACTGATGAAACTAGGGGCTTCTTCATCTAAGAAAAAAAAGGTTGAAAAATGCTGCAATGACTGCTTCCAAAGCCATGACCTAGGGAGGTAGGGGACAGGTGACACAGCTTCACATCCAGGACTGGGGTCAAGCGGCCAACTAGCTCAGAGTCTGGATCTGCAGTATTTCTTAACTATTTTTTTAACTCAAGTATAGTCGGTTACAATGTGTCAATTTCTGGTGTAGAGCACAATGTTCCAGTCATGCATATACATACGTATATTTGTTTTCATATTCTTTTTCATTAAAGGTATAGAATATAGTTCCCTATGCTATACAGAAGAAACTTGCTTTTTGAAAATCTACTTTTATATATAGTGGCTAACATCTGCAAATCTCAAACTCCCAAATTTATTCCTTCCCACCCTCTTTCCTCAGTAACCATAAGGTTGTTTACTATGTCTGCAAGTCTCTTTGTTTTATAGATGAGCTCATAGCATCCTTTTTTTTTTTTCAGATTCCACATATAAGTGATATCATATGGTATTTTTCTTTTTCTTTCTGTGCAGTATATCTTAATAGCATAGCTAGACAGGCTTAAGCTACCACTGGGAGTCTGTTGCAGGGAAATGGAGGCAACTAAGACATGGAACTATACCAAATCCTGAAGTTATCACTCCATAGAGAAACCAAAATAAAGATATTATCAGTGACACAAAAACTAAAAGATTTTATCATCTATAAACACTTGCTAAAAGGAGAAACAATGCTTTAAAAAAAAGAAACAACAGACCCAAAAATGGAGTCACTTGTCCTAAGCCCAATGTCAGCAAACCAAGACACAACACTCAACCCTAAATGCAATTTCAGCCTCTCCCAGTAATATAACCTTTAACCAGTCAATCTGAAATTACCTGATCAGCACTAGTGAGGTAATTGGCGTAATAGAACCCTTCTGTCCCTCAAAGGAAGGTGCTCTTGCTGAAACAACCCACTCTTTGCTAGAAACTTCCTTTTCTCATCCTTTTCTGTCTATAAAAGCCTTCTATATTGTACAATTCTCCAGAGCTCCTTTCTATCTGTTTGATGGGATGCTGCTTGATTCAAGAGTCATTGAATAGGCCTCTCTCGCTCCTTCGTCTTTGGAGATGGCCCGCACTCTGTCTATGGAGTGTGTATTCACTTTTACTTTAACCTGAGCACCCAACCCCCACACCTCATGGCCTTTCTCTCACCTTCTGAAACAGCCTATACTCTTTACAGTGTGTATCTCCCTAAATAAAAAAAAATCATTAAATAAAGCCAATTAGATCTTCAAATTTCCTGAGCTGAATTTTGCTTTTTAACAGCAACAAAGAGCAAAGAAATTATTATAACTATGTTGTGAATTTACTATGGAAAGACTAATTTCGAGGATACAAAAAAAAATCAAGAAATATTGGTAGCAATGTTTAATAAAAAAATTAAAGCCTGGTAAAACTCTTGTCTCAATCAGAAAGAGGACAGAGATAATAAACTTAGTAGAAAATTTTGTTAGAAATACAAATGAAATTAGTATTTGGAGCACTGGCAATTTTTATACACACCAAGTGGAAGTAAAACCACTTTGGAGAGCAACTTGGCAATATGTAGTAAAGATGAAGATGTATTTCCTATCCTCAGAACAATTCCACCCCTGGGAACATGTAAAGAAACACCACAAGTGTGAACAGGGAGACACACAAGAACATTCATTAGTAATTATAGCATTAGTAATAATAGCAAAACCCATCAGTTCTCTACAAGTTAACTTTAATCTTTACAACATTCTAAAATAGTCTAATCCATAAAAGATAAATATCTCTTAGGATTAGATAATCTTTCAAAATCCAGCTCCACTGAAAAGATACCCACTAATCTCTGCTGCTTATTTCAAAGTGCCACATTTCTCCTTAAAAGTCACAAACCACAGGTTATAGGAGGTACTAGAAGGAAAAGGTTCTGTCATTCACAGGTCTTCTCTAATACTGGCCCAGTATTAACCATTCATGCAAAAAATAAAATGTTATCTACAATCTACTGTGTAATTACCACAGCACTAGATAGGGTAAATTTTGAAAATAATGGGTCATAGTTCTTGCTCACAATGTACTTACAATCTCTTTATGGAGACAGAACCTACTTATAAGAAACTACTAGTCAATAAACTTAATAAACTGCAAAACTGTGTACAAATAGATATAGGGCAGTATAAAACTGAAATTCATTCCATTATTATTCGTGGGTTATGTATTTGTAAATTTGCCTACTGGTTAAAATTCATCTGTACCTCCAAAATCAATATTTGCAGTGCTTTTGGTGATGGCTGTGGTGAGGGAAAGTGAGGCCTCCAACTTTCTTACCGGCCTGAGTGGGTTTGGGTGTGGAGGGATGCGATGTCAGAAAAAAGCAGCCGGTAGACTTGGATCTCCTGGAGGATGATGACGAGTTCCAGGAGTTCCCTGCAGAAGACTGGGCCGGTTAAGATGAAGATGCACATGTCTGGGAGGGTAACTGGGATAATGGCAACGTAGAAGATGACTTCTCTCATTACTTATGAGCTGAACTAAAGAAACATGGTATAAAATGGAGACCTCATAGCATCCAGAAGTGTTCAATCAACCCAAACTTAAACTGTTCACTAAATTTTAGAACAGAGAACCCAGGATGGGACACTTAAAAAATAAATGTTTATTTCATTACCCGCTTGGATTTATTTTTGGTTTTTGCAGCACAAAAAAAAAATGTTTTGGTCTAAAAAAAGAAATATTTGCAGTGCTTTTGCAGTCATTCATGGACATGTACAGAGTGGTGAAAAATTTGGTTGCCCAACATACATGTCCCCAGCTGAGGTCTAAGAAAGCAAACATCTGCCTTCTCCTTTCATCTCTGACCCTATAAACGGGTGTCCTCTTCAGAGTCTATTTAATGTGAGGCTTTTCACATTTTTGTGCTTCTTTTACCTCGGTGATTTTGCTGAATGGCTCCCAAAGATAGTGCTGAAATGCTGTTCTTAGAGTCTGTGATGTGCCTTATGGAGAAAATACTTGTGTTAGATAAGCTTCACTCAGCCATGAATTACAGTGCTATTGGTCATGAATTCAATGTTACCGAATCAAAAATATATCGTAAATAAAGTGTCTTTAAACAAAAACACATATAAACCAAGGTTATGTATTGATTTGGTGACTAAAATGTTGCGACCAGGGCTCAGGAAAACTTAACTCTGTTATTTCCCTTAGGAGCAATGGTTCAGTAAGTCCTTAATTCAGTGTTGGCAGTAACTTTATAGAACATGACTACTACCACAAATAACTATATTTATACTGAGGGAAGAAGTGCTTTTCAAATGCATCTGGTTTCCTTATTAACACAAGAGGAGGGGAAAAAAGCCTTCCCAAGAAATTGCTCCACTGCTCTCCCAAAGAGCTATAAAAGCAGTGACCATCTCCAGTTGACCCCCTCCTTCTCTCTTCACTTTATTTTCCCTCAGTTCTCTCTGTCTCTTGTAGGAGTCTCCAGCTAAATAATGTTTTTCAAGAATCTAGAATCTTATACCAAATTTGATAGAGATGGACTCACAGGACACACACGTACATTTAGAAGTAAGCTCTGCAGATGTGTTCCCGCAAAATTAATCACAAAAATCCGTGGTTAGCACAGTTCTACGTGAACCCAGAGAAGGGCATTTCCTCAGTTTGGACATTCGCCTTTGGAAACTCCCAAGAACGTTATAAAAATACGCTGAAGTTTTTTCTTCTTAACTCTCGCACAGCAACCCCACTGTACCTTCCTGTAAACCCGCATAAAACTGTTCATCTTAGCCTGTTACCTTCCTCTGTTTCTTTAAGACGTAAGTCGGGTGTTTTGCCCTATGCCAAAATGGCTGCCCACGCTTCACATGCTCTGCGCATGCTTTTTGAACGCAATTTGGCGTAAAAGCAATTCAGTAATTTTTCGCGGCGCAAGATGGGGACTTGGCCGCGGGCGAGGCTGAACCTCCCAGCATGCTTTGCAGTCCGGCCGGGAGGCCCGACGTCTAGTGATGGGGAGCCCCGGGTGCTTTACGCCGCCAAATCGGCTGTAGAGGTTGAGGTTGAGCCCCGGGCCCGGGAATTGGACGCCTGCAGAGCGGGAAGATGGAAGCGTGGCGCTGTGTGAGGAGAGGCTACGGCCGCTGTGTAGTGGGGAGAGGCCGGTCAGTAGAGCTGGGTGGCGGGAGGGAAGAGGGAGGGGCGGGCGGCCTGGAGGTGGGGCGGGCGCCCCGGGTTAACCCGGGGCGGGGCGGGCTGGGGGAGGTAGGAGGAGGAAGAGGGTCCGGGCCGTGGTGCCTCCTGGACGTGTCTCCGGAGAACCCGAGGGATAGGTAAACCCGGCGCGCAGCCGGCGGGACCCTCGGCGGACGTGGTCCGGATCCCGGGCGCGGAGCGCATCGGCCGCGGGTCGGGCTCCTGCCTTCCGGACCAGCTTGGCCTCGGAGTCCCGGCCCACTTTCCCCAACCTAGCCTCGGACAGCCTGAGCCTCCCGGTCCCCGGCCTCCTCCCCGAGCCCCGCAGCCCCCTCCGGGAGCTGCCCGGCCGCAGTGAGGACATCTTCCGCAGGAGGTCTGGGGGCGGCCTGACCCCGAGGGAGACGCGCGCGTTGCACACAAGCCCGGGGGTTGGTTTGTTGGTGTGGTGGTGCCTCTCGAACTTTTGTCACTGGTATACCATCCTTTACGATGATTACCAAATTCTCGTTTCACACTTGAATTATTTACTGGATATTTTTCATGAAATTGACTCACTTTTTTAAAAAGCATTTCAGTAGCTGCTGCCCACATTAGTGTCGCCCTAACCAGTATCCGCGAGATCTTGGGTAATACTTAAACATCAAAAAGTTTAATTGTGCACCATATGATACCGACTGGTGTACCACACATGGGAAGCACAGCACTGTATTCATTTTTATATAAGTTTTGGGGACCTGATTTTAACTTCTATAGTCTTGGGACTTGACAGTTCTGTTCAGCAGTGTTTCCTGAGTACCAGCTGTGTGCCAGGCACTGTGCTAGGCACTTAGGAAGAGACCTAGATTAAAATGCATAAGAAAGCTCTGGGCTAGAAGGGGCTCATCTTAAGAGAAAAAGACATCTATATAAGTAACTACAAATGTAGCGAATAAGTCTAGTAGTACAAATATTGTATTTCAGCACGGTAGCTTATTGGGATAGAACACATATGGCGCAAGTGCCCAAATCTCTATGGCTTTCAGAGTTTTCACAAAGCAGGATAGACTGCCCTTGTCATGCCTTTAAAGATTTACATTCAAGTTGAATTTAGAGAATAGTTTGAGAATGCATAAACTGCAAAAATATATAATAAAAAATTTAAATGGTGTTAAGATGAAAAGAACATAACATGTAAAAGAAATATAACAGTAAGTACAATTTAAGCAAAATTCCTTTGGTGATGGAAGTGGACATTATTGACACTGTCTTGGAAATGTACCATTACTGAATTCTGGAGGAAAGAGTAGAAGTTTTTCTCTGAATCCTAACATTTTGCCAGAATAGTGTAGGAGAAAGTAGATGGTGCTTGAGTTGCATTGTTTCTTAAGAGAGCCTGAGAGCAGTTTATCTCTTCAAAATAATGATAAGAGTAGTTTGGAGAAATTTTTCATGATAGGTTAAATTGGTACTGTTGAGTTTGGAGTGTTGGTGAATTTCTGGTAAGTAATCTCCATCCTCTTTCATTTCCCTCAAGGAGGAATGAAAAAAAAAAAGGAAAAATAAGTTATCCACCTGCTGATTAACAAGAAACATAGTTTTGTGAATTAGTGATAGGCTCTTGTTTTCTTAGCTATACAGGTGTTTGGAAAATATAACCTTGGTATTAAAAAAAGCTGTTCAGAAACATGTTTTTACTCCAAACCCAAGTTCGAGGAGAGATTCATTTTAATTATAGTCAACTTATGTGTTTCATATTTAAGTATTATATTTGCGGTGGATTTTATTTGCCCATTGAGTTTTATTAGATGCTAGAAGCTACTCTGAATACTGTTTAGTGATTGATTCATCTCTCAGTTGAATTGTGTGGACTTTTTGAAGTATACCTGGTGTTTTGGGAGGCTGGTGGATTCTATGTTAAGTGCTGAGAATACTGTTCATAGTTATTTAGTGCAAGTATTGAGATATTGCCACGAGTAGTTAATTCACGGCTGCTTCCCCCCTCCAATCCTTCACAGATTTAGCAGTGAAATTTTAATTATTAGACATTATCTTCCCTTGAGGAAACAGATTTAGATTTTGTGTACTATAGCTGAACAAAAAGTGGTACCTCAAGGAGTGTATTTATTTCTTTTAGATACCCCATGTTACCCCATCACCAGAAGAGTCTGGGCAGAGACTGGACTACACCGTGGGAGAATCTGCAAAAGTGTTGCTGGAACAGACATATTTCTAGTTGTATGAGGTGGCCGGGACACTATTCTCGTGCTCCTTACCCATACTTCAGTAGTAGGCATTTTTCACTAAATTGGAGACCACCTTGTTTGTTTGAGTCTAGAACTCAGTTTCAGTACTGGAACTGGAGACCTGACAATCTGAGCCAGACATCTTTAATTCATCTCTCTAGTTACATCATGAACTCTGAGGGAGATGAGCCTTCATCAAAACGAAGAAAACACCAAGGTAAAGGTGACATTTATCTTGGTGCAGAAATAGACCTAAGCCATAAACTAATTAAAACTTTCATATGTAATCCTTAAGAAAACCTGCAGATTTTAGAGGTGTTCGGTGTTTTGTTTTTTTTTTTTTAGACACTAGTTTTCTGTTAGGAAAAAGGAAAATCTTTTTAAAAAAATCTTCAATTATATATTTCTGGCAGTAGAAATGGAAGTGACTCTACATACAGACTAAGATTGGAAAACAATGGACTAGATTAAAATATTAAGTTTAATTTAAGAATAGTTTTCAAATTTAATGCTTTTGAAACAAAAGCCCTTAGACTTCTTAAAAATTGGTGGATGTATTCTTGGGAGCCCACAGATCTATTTTAAAAATGAAATATCATGTTTTCATTTTTAATGCTAACTTCATAAGACAAAAGGATTTCCTTAAATAGAGGCAATCATAATTGAAAGATATTTTCTTACAGAATCTGTGGGAAGTTTTATCTTTTAACTACGTCTTATTACAACTTTGAGAAGGTTTGTTCTAGATACCTTAATTATTTCTATTTTTCTCATATTCTTTTTACTCTAAACAATTCACTAGACTCTGTGCTCTCATCCCTGCCCCCCCCCCAAATTATGTATGAGTTGTCTAAGTAAATTTGGAATTGTCTTTCTTACTGAGCTATGGTTTTCAGTGACGATAATTCCTCTGTAGATATTTGGGGAAAGGTTGTATGGCTGTTAGCGTGTAGGGAGCTGACATAAGTTTGTCAAAGGAAGACATTCAGAGTGAGTCTCACCTGGAAATCAGAACTAGATTAGTTAATGCTTTTTTAAGTAGAACTTCTGTTACACATTTAAGTAGAGATTCTAAGCACTCAAAAGTATAGCACTTAACCACCGCATGTATTTATAAAGAAATATTTGTTTGAATGATTGAAAGATGTATTTAAAGACATAAAAATTAAGTTGCTAAAAACAGACCGTGATCTATAAACCTAGGGCTGTATGATGACAGGAGATAGCTTCTCATTCATGTATTGATTGTTCAGAGGGTCATTCTTTCGTTTAACCTCTTGTAAGTCTGGTGTGCTCTCAGGCGGAGCCGCGGTGTAGTGACACAGCATGGGCTTAGGAACTGCTCCCTGCTCTCATTCTGCTCCACCAACTGTGTGAGTTTGACAGGTTACTGAACCTCTCTGCTCCTTGATTTCCTGGTGTACAATAATGCCAACTTTGAAAGCCTGTGGAGGATGAAGTGAGAGATCTCAAAGTGCCTAACACACTGTTGGCTTCATAGTAGGTACTCAGAAAATCGTCGTGGTGGTGTTTTCCCTTTAATGAATGGGGAATTACATTGACATACTGATGAACTTTGATTGCAACCTGACTATATATATATCCATTCTTCCTAGGTATTGTGAATAAGGAAAATGCTCTTCGTTAAGCCATATTTGTGACTTCCGATATTTCACTAATACTACTTTTCAATCAAGAAAACAGCATTGCTAACTTGCCTATCACTTTAAAGTGGTATTTGAAGGATTTGTGACACAATTAATGACTTTTTAATTAGGCACCCTAAAAACCTGATCAGGCCTATTGCTTACTTTCTTTGATTCATCTGTCTTCTCTGCTGTGATCACCTTGTTCCTCCTGACATGGAAGGTATATAAGCTTTTGTAGTGTGAATTTATGTTGTGAAGCATGTGAAGGCCAAAGACTATCCACTCTCTCAGTAGTTTTCAGATTGTCTTCCATGGAACCCTAGCATTTGAACACATTTCTGTATGTTTACCAAAAGCAAATGTGGTCAGAATAAAATGTGTTTACCCCATCATCCCAGCTCCAGTCCCCAACATACCAGGGATTGGTGGGCATGACGTAAAAAGTAATGCCAAAGGGTTATGCAAGCTCTAGAAGTCTGAAAGCCACTGTGTTAATTAGATAATTAACTGATGGTTTGGGTTATTTAAAAATGGAATTGCAAAAAGAGTTTACAAACTCTTGATTGCCAGGACTACAAATATTAATGCTTTTATATGCCTTTACAAACACATATTTTACAAGAAAATATGTATGAGTGTTTCAGACTTTCATCTTTCATGTTTTAACGTAGTGGTGCCACCAGAGTAGTGCAATAAGTTTGTGATGATTATTCGGTTAATGACTAGAATTTGGTTAATGACTTTTCCATCTCATATACATATAAAAACAATGATTTGTGGCGAAAACCATAGTCAATCCCCAATTTATGAATGAATTGTGTTCTAGATAATCAGTTACTAAGAATCAGTTCTGTTTTCCCCATAGGAACTATGTTATAAATTTCACAGTATCTCGGCGGAATCAGTATAATTAGCTTTAATTCTGGTTTTTAGCGTTAGGATTCTCTATATTCAGTGAAGGATAGGGAAGGTGGTAGTTTCCTTCTCTTTCCTGGGCATAGGACAAGCTCTAGACTACATTATGTAATAGTTGAAGACTTTTTAGTTTGGTTTGCTTTCCTTCCACCATTTTTTCTTTACCCTTTTCTTCAGACTCCTAGTACCTTCATGCTATCATAAGTCCAACTCCCTTGTTCCACCTAGACCTCATTCATAAAAATTATCTCCCTCTTCCATCCTCTGGTCAAAATTTCTGTTCCTTTAGTGCAGCAGACATCAGCGTTTAGATTTTGGGGAAGCAATCTAATAGAAAACATTTACCAGAATGTATTTAAAATTTTTTCTTCATTGGCATTTTTATAGAGTGGTAATATTCTTTTTTTCTTCCAGTTTTATTGAGATATAATTGACATATAGCATTGTATAAGTTTAAGGTGTACAGCATAATGATTTGACTTACACACTTCATGAAATAATTGCCACAATAAGCATTGTTAATTATATTTATCATGTTGTACATTATATCCCTAGTATTTATTTATCTTATAACTGGGGGTTTGTACCCTTTGACTGCCTTCCTCCAATTCCCTCTCCCTACTAGAGTATGCTGATATTCTGATTGTAAATATTTCAACATTTTAGAAGATTTGGAAGAATCTTCTGCAATCCTTTCACTCAGTTACTCTTAAAAAATAGTGGTGTATTTCCTTTTAGTCTTTTTCCCCCATGTCTAGAACATTTTTCCTCAATTTTTACTTGGTAGAATTTTAGGCATTGTAATCCAATGAAGTGAAAACCTTCATGTGGGAAAAGGGAGCTATTCTAGGGCTGAGGTTTTTTTCGTATCATCTAATCATGCTTGAAAGTCCATCTTCAAATCTTTTTGTTTCCCAAGTTCATCCCGTTTCTTGTTTTCCCCTTCTTTTGAGCTTTTAGATTCCCTAAAAAGTTGCATATTTTTCTTCATGGCTTCCATGACAATAAGAGTATCCTCTTTAATGGTAGGGTGAGGAAGACAAGGTCAGAGGGGTGTGTGTGTCTGTATATATACACATGTATATGTACATACATACATATACAGTGGTATCTGTACATACAGTGGTGTGTGTATAGATAATATACTGATACATGTATACATATGTGTGTGTATATATATATATTTTAGTGGTCATTTCTAAGTCAAAGAGTGCCTGTAATTGCAGAATCTCATGCTATTTGATCCTCTTCTCATCACTTTTTCAGGGTACATGGTGTCTTTGCAGAATGTAAACTATTACACACTCCTCGTTGCTGCATGCTAGGTGTGTCAATCAGGCATCATCATTTACTAGTGTTCTGTAACTATTACATTTAACTTTTGCTTTGGTGTGCATTAAAAATACTTCTTTTGTTCATTTTGTTTGCATTCTTCCAGTAAATACTGCTTCCATATATTATCATTTTTAATACCCTTCATTCGTGTCTAAACCAGATTTCTGAGATGAATTGTTTTGGAAACTTAGTTAAGCATTTGATGATCTTATCATAGTAACAGGCAATAAAGTACAATGTGAAATCTTCCTATTGAAAGGCCAGCTGTGACATGCAAATGTATTGTCATGGTCGTGAAATTGCTGAGCATGTCTGTGGCGGAGCTACCTCTTAACCATAAGGAACTCTGACCCCTGTATAGTCTCAGCTTTACTAACACAAACTTCCAGCCTCCAGAATGACTTGCTAGATCCTTTTAACCTTGTTTTTTTGTCCCTCTTGCTCAGTCAGTATATCATGTTACTGCCTTTGTAATCAATTTGATGGCAACTTCTAGCTGTTAAGTACTACATTGCCATTTCCTAGGGAAAACCATTCTATTCATTGCCTATAGGAATCTTTAAAAGACAAGAAAATACATACAGGATAATATATAGTCTAATTTTTATTAATTCTTTGTATTTTATCTAATGTATTTTAACAGGCACAATAACACGGCATTGGGAATATATATGTAACCATAATAAAGAAAAAACGAAGATCCTAGGAGACAAAAATGTTGACCCCATATGTGAAGACAGTGAAAACAAGTTTGACTTTTCAGTGATGTCCTATAATATACTTTCACAAGATTTATTGGAAGACAATTCACACCTTTATAGACACTGCCGGCGGCCAGTGTTACACTGGAGTTTTAGGTTTCCCAATATTCTGAAAGAAATTAAACACTTTGATGCAGATGTAAGTGCAAAATATCAAAATTCTTCACATAAAAAAAGGTTGGATTCATTTCTGAACTAAATGGTTTTATTCCCTTTGTGGGGTAAGAAGGGAAGACATTAAATATAGTAATGAAATAGTTTTTAACAAGGTATCATGACTTTGAATAACTTGCTAATGATGGTTGATTATAAATAATTATATAACTTTTCAAAAAAGATCCAGAAAGTTTTAAGTATAGATCAGTTTTGAGACAGGCATCATATTAAGTATTCAGTAAATATTTCCTTTGATTCAAAATTTAAATAATTAGTGCAAAATTAATCTAGATGATGACATTCAAAGAAAGTCGTAGAAGGATGTAGTACTAATGAACATATAAATTCAGGAAAAGTATCCTGACTTGTAAATTATAAATATTCCCTTTGGGAAATAACAGTTTTGGAGAGTAAGTAGGCTTCGTGTGATTAAAGATCAGGGTTTTGGGGACTGATCAAATTTGGAGACATTAATATGTAAGATCTATGCAGTACAAGAAAGACAGTTGTCTTTTACTTCAACTTTAATCAGGTTTTTAGAATTTTAGAAGCCTATTTTTAAAGATAAAAGCACCAGAAAATTCATATTTGCACTTCATTGTTTTAATTCAAGCCATGTTTTTCTTCTAAGGTACTTTGTTTGCAAGAAGTTCAAGAAGATCATTATGGAGCAGAGATCAGGCCAAGTTTGGAATCATTGGGTACAATGTGACTTTCATCTTAGCCAGATTTCCTTTATGGGTTGTGAAAGCATAACTTGCTAACAAAGATGTGTGGTATATTTGGACCAAAAATCTTAATTTTGAAAAAATTTAATACCCATTTCAAAAGGTCAGGAAAAGATTAAGGTATTTCAAATGGAAATTTTTGTGTTGATACATAATTTGGTTTGGGGTTTTTTTTTGTTGTTTTGGGGGTTGGTTTTTTTTTTGAGACTAGTTAAGAAGCTTATTAAGTGATGCTTCTATAGAAAACAGCAGGCCACACAGAGGTGCCTGTGTGAGCCCCGGGGGCCGGTTATTGGGTTTTTTTATAGGTCAGGTCACAAGGTGCCTGATCGGCTTGTGCACAAGCCTCTGATTGGTTGTAGGTGAGGTAAGAAGTTTAGGGTCAGTGAAGGTTTATGACTAATAAGGTGGGCTGAAACAAGCTGGCCTGAGCTGATGTGAGATTAGGCATTACCTAGGGTTATTAGTTTGTTAAGGCCAACACACCCAGTAAAGAATGTACTCTCTGTTGAGGGATTGCAGGGAGACATCTGAGAGCCCAGGAATGGGGGTCATTGGACCTTGAAGGACATCAGTTTGCTCCACATTCCCCCCTGACAGATGGGCAGTGACATATCTTTGGAACAGGGGTGAAGGTCTCGTCTTCTGCATCTTCTTCCTGCTGAATGAGGGCATTGCGCTGGCCCTGCCTCTCGTGCCAGTCTGTCCGGGGTTATGGGGTCCTGGCAGCCTTAAAGATGGGAGCAGGAGACCCCAGTGGTGTCCGAGGGCTGCATCACTAGGATGTTGGTTTGGTTCGTGGCAGCAGTCTTGGTAGGAGGGGTGTATTTGTTCCTAAGTTCATGAATCTTGGAGCTGGAGATTCCTGTACTTGTTAAAAGGTGACCTTTCTAATTTATCTGGTAAAGCTGTTAGAAAGGTGACCTTTCTAATTTATCTGGTAAAGCTGTTAGAACCTAAGAGTTTCTAGTCTTCAGTTCAGCAGTATGATTTAAAAGTTATCAGAAACCTGTGTTTATCAAAAAGTCTTTTCTACAGATCATCCCACCGGCGACATCTGCCTGGTGCAGCGAAGGCAGGAGGCTCAGCCAGTCTGAAGGTGTGACTTGCAAAAGGCAGAGAGAAGGCACAGAGGTGCACCACGCAGTTGGGCCCAAGAACCAAGGAGTGTCTCAAGGGCCAGCGTGAGAGGGTTTAGGGTTTGAATTTCTATCAGAGGAAGGGAGAGAGAGAGAAAAGGAGAGATGGAGAAAAGGGTATTTAGAAAAGAAAAGGAGCCTTTCCCGTATGCGTTCACTACTGAGGGCCATGGATCATTCCCCTCTGTCAGACGGGGTTTCAGAGCCCGCTGATAGCAGCCCAGTCAGGGTTCCTTAGTCCTTGGCAAGGCTTCTGGGAATTCCTGAACACTAGGGAAGAGCAGAAAAGTATTAGAGGAAAGGGAAGAGGGAAACCTGCCCTGGCCATTCTGGCGTCCGATCAAGCCAGGGAGAGACCCCCATAGGGAGGGGGCAGAGAGAGAGAGAAGCCCAATGGGCTCCTAGGAGTTTGGGCCAAGGTGGGCCAGTCTTGTGGGCAGTAAAAGAATTTACGGAAGGCAAAGGATGAAAACAGAAAAGGAGTTTATCAGGTTACGCTGCCATAGACAACATAGATGAGAAGTGCCTGTGTGAGCTTGATGTATAATTTTAATTCAAATGGAAAGGTGTAAGAATCTCTTAATAGCTTCCTTTCCAGGAGTTGCCCTGCCCACTACCAGAACCCCTAAGATTCTGCGTTCCATGAGATCAAGGACCATTCTGTCTAGTTCATTATATAACACCAATTAATCATTATATAACTACCATGCCTAATGGAAAGAAGCTAAAAACCTATTTGATGAATGAACACTTCTAAGAGACAGGTCATCTGTTTAAGAAGTGCTGCCTACTTTGCATTCATTCGTTCAGCAGATATTTTTGGGGTTCTTACTATACTCCATGCGCTCACTGTTCTAGGCAGTGGGGATACAGCTGTGAGCATAACAGATAACAAGTCTCAGTCTTGTGGAGCGTACATTCTAGAAAGGCCAAGATAAACCAAACAAACAAGTTAAGTAGTGCATTAGATAATGATAGTTTTCTGGAAGAAAAGCACAGGAAAAGGGAGGGGAATGGGTCAGGTTTCAGTTTTAAACAAAGTAATCAGAGAAGGTAACATTTGAGTAGACTTGAAGGAAGTGAAGGAACAAGCTGTCACTAGAGCATTACAGGTAGCGGAAATAGCAAAGGAAAGGCCCTGAGGTTCGAGTGCCTTAAGGCAGGTGAAGAGGCTGTGGTGTGTATGGTGGAGCATGCCAGGAAGAGTTAGAGGCAAAAGGGTCAGAGATACAGGGTTGGGGAGTGAGGGGGCCGATTATTACAAGGCCTTACTGTCTTTGTCATGACTCTTGACTTTTACTAGGAAGAAAATGAGAATGTGTAATGCACCTTAGTGTATTTAACACTGAGGTCTACCAGCAACGAGACCTATTAGACTCCGTCGCAGACTTTTTTGATTCCATCACTTACTTAACATCCTACATTACTAATGTTTTGCAGAATGTTTTGGTAAACCTTGTCCAAAAAAACCGTTTTTTTTTGGAAGGCAAAACACAGTTCTTCTAATACTTAATGTGTATACGTGAAAACCAGTCGTCTTTGTTTTAAATTTCTTTCTTACAGGTTATCACTGTGAATACAAGATGCGGACAGGAAGGAAACCTGATGGCTGTGCCATTTGCTTCAAACATTCCAAATTTTCACTCTTATCAGTGAACCCAGTGGAATTCTACCGCCCTGATGTTCCTCTGTTGGACAGAGACAATGTTGGATTAGTGTTACTTTTGCAGCCCAAAATTCCAAGTGCTGCCTCCCCTGCGATCTGTGTAGCTAACACACATCTGTTGTATAACCCAAGGCGGGGTGATATTAAGCTGACCCAATTGGCAATGCTTCTGGCAGAGATTTCCAGTGTTGCCCATCAGAAGGATGGCAGCTTCTGCCCCATTGTTATGTGTGGTGACTTTAATTCTGTTCCTGGCTCTCCACTCTATAGTTTTATAAAGGAAGGAAAATTGAATTATGAAGGACTTCCCATAGGAAAGGTAAGTGCCCATTTCCTTGTTATTAGGAAGTGGACTTAGTCTCTCTCTTCATTGTGAAGTGAGAATAGTTATCACAGGGCTGTTTGAAAGCCTTGGAAGAGCCAGTACCCTCGCTTTACCAAGCTGTGATGATTATCCACAGCTACTGATAAGTAATTGTATTCAGGGTTGATTGAATTTCGTCTTTTCCATCTACGACATTCTGCTTGGAGGAATTGACAGGCAGCAATAAATTCAAAATGAGGGAGAAGAAGCATTGACAGACATGAGTATGTCATAGAGGAGGAACTCCTTACAAGGTGGCGGAACAGAATTTTGAATGCTAGATGTGGACAATACAGTTGGCTAAACAGTAATTTAATATTTATTTATTACGTAAGTTTTTCTTTACATGGTGATAAATATTTTAATTCTTCAGTGAGTATAATTTATCCCATTTTTAAATTTTCATTCTACTTTCTTCTGTTTACTTTAGATCATTTGATATTCAGTGTATTTAACCAAAATAAGCTCTCCATTGAGTTTTGAGTAATAGTTTAAAATTTTAAAAGAGTTGATCTCTTTTAGTATTTTATATAAAAGGAGCTGTATTGCAGGTAGCAAAAAAGGAGGAACAGCATTGGTCCAAAGCTACAGATCCTTTAGATGTCCAGATTAGAGAAAAACATGCATAGGAAAAGATGGCCATTTTCACGTAAATACGTGCTTTCTGAACCGTATTTAAACAAAATTTTATAAGCCCAAATAATCACTTAATATAATAAATAAAGGGTAATATTTACCATTCTTGGATTCCCTTTTATTTAAGAAATAAACTTTTCAATACATAAACTATTTAAAATCTATTCACCTAAGATACCTGTTGAAATTTTGTTTAGGTATCTGGCCAGGAACAGTCATCACGGGGACAAAGAATTTTATCTATTCCAATTTGGCCCCCAAACCTAGGTATCTCACAGAACTGTGTTTATGAGGTACAGCAGGTACCAAAAGTAGAAAAGACAGGTAAGTGTTTGTAATACATTTTGGCAGTCTTCTTGATAACGTGTTCCCTTTGAGGGCGTAAAACTAAATTTTAAAGGGATAACATCTCAGGGCTGAATATTCATATATAAAAACATATAGTTGTTTGCTTATTCTTTTTTTTAAAGAACTCTAAATTTACCCTTTTTAAGTTCAACTTCCCAAATTATCTTTGCATGAATTACTTGCATGTTGCTTTGGAAATGTTTGCATTTTATTTTGCTAATTCTGGAGACCATCAAAACATAGTCAGGATGAAACATTTAACTAAGACATTTATGTAAACTAAATATGTCTTAAATATTGCTCCTAGAATAAAATGATTATACTGAGGCAAACTAAAACAAGACAGTACCTTGATAGTATTAATGCTTCTCTTTGTTCTTACAGACAGTGATCTGACACAAACAGAGCTGGATAAAACAGAAGCCCTAGTTACAGCTGAAAAGTGAGTTCTGGAAAGCAACAGTAGACATTTGCTGACTTCAGTTGAGTTAAAAAAAAAATCACTTCTCAAAGAATCACTTGGACAAAAATGAATGTGCTGGTGAAGAATGCTGGCTCTTAAGTCAAATAGACCTGAGTTCCAACCCTGACTTTGCTACTTTTTAGCTGGATGATTTTGAGCAAGAAACTTAACATTGCTAAGATAGTTTTTTTCTCTGTAATTTGGGTTGTTGTGAGGATTAGATGAGACAAAGCATGTAAAGCTCAATGTTTAACACATGGTTAGTGCTTACGCAGTATTATTTAAAGGAAACAGCTTGTCCATGGACCTGAACTGGCTAGTACTCTGAAATTTATTGCTATTACATATTTAAACAAAGGTCAAGATCACAGAAAAATATCTTTCAGATTTCTAGGGGATCCTTACCCTCCTTTGACTCAACTGGATCTCAAATAGTCTATAGGAGAATTGATCCAAAAAAGAGTCTGTCAGTAGAGAAGATGTTGCTTATATTTATCTCTTAAACTATAGGAAAAGGTCATCAGTGGTAGCTGGGTGAAGATGCCTGCATTTCTTTTTATTAAAGAATCATGAATGTTTAGTGCTACGGCTGAGAAACAGATGTATGTTAGTACAACAGGATGGAGACTTAAATCTTGTCTCTTTGGAAGATTCTTGAGATACCTTGTTTCTTGTGGCTCTTTTATAGTTTTGACTTCTGTTTTAACATTTAAATTTTAGGACCACTTCATTTATTTTATCTGCTTTCTTCTCAGTCTTATTTTGTATATCTTGTTTTGGGGAGAGATTTCATATATAAGAACTAGTAAGAAAGGAAGCAAATTTTTTTGAAATTTTAAAAAAATATTTAAAAATTCATAATTAAACCTTTCAAAGTAACTACTTACTAACATTTACTTTTGGGTAATTCCAAAATCTTTATAACAAAGTAGGGTATAAGGAAAGATATTTATAAGTATCAATAAATATTGTGTGTTTATAGCATTTATCAGTAAACTGAAATATTGGTAGTAAGATAACAGTTTGCAGGAAACCTATTTACATTTGATAATATTATAAGTGTAAGTCCTTAGACATAAAAAGTTGCTAAAACTTGGAAGTAGAGCATTTTGAAGCAATTACCTTTGCCTTTTGATACACGAGCTCTTTAAAAGCGGGGCATATCTTTATCTGTGTATCCTCAGTAGCTAAGATGAGATAGTGCCGGGAAGTTAGTAGATGTTTGGTAAATGTTGGATGAATAAACAGTTTTTAAAAAATGTTTTCTTTCATGACATAAAAGATTCTTAAAATTCATGATGTGTTGTTAGGAAATGATTTTTACCAATAATGTCACATGTATTTGTAGTGTGGTGTAAATGTAAATCATTATTGAAGCTATTTTAAGATGCAATACAAAATTATCTCACATACCATAGCAAGAACAATCATGGAAAAACAGGGCCTCTCTGACATCAGAAGTCTGTCCGTTCTTAATAGCGTTCCTAGAGGCCACTTTAATTTTCTTTCTTAAAAACAACAAAAAAACTTACAAATTGTTTTAGAGTATGTGTTCACTGGTAAGTAGGGGCTCTCAAATATGTTATAATGAATTAAAAAAATCACACTAGTATGTTAATTATTGAGCTTCCCCACCCTGTCCCCCATGTGTCACAGCCCTGTTAATTGCATGAATAAAAGAATGCAAAATTGTGATATGGTCTATTTACATAAAGATTGTCCCAATGTCTGCTTTTGTCTGGAAATTAAATGAAAAGTTGCTTTAAGTAGGAGGAATTATAAAAATCATGAAAAACTTGATGGATTGTAAATATTTTTTCTTTTCAATTTAGAGTATCTTCAAATTTACAGCACCATTTCAGCTTATCATCTGTTTATTCACATTATTTTCCTGACACTGGAATTCCTGAAGTGACCACCTGTCATTCGCGAAGTGCCATAACTGTGGATTATATTTTCTATTCTGCTGAAAAGGAAGATGTTTCTGGGCAGCCAGGTAAAGAGTACATGTAATCTTAAATTCTGCTTGAGAACATAGTAACTAAAGCTTCACGGTTAAAGGTGAGAAAGTTAGCTAAACGTCTAGATGAAGTTCTAGATATAGAAATTAAAAATATTTTTAAATTGGTAATATATTTGGCAGCTTGGTAATGTATTTGAATAAATCATTGTATCGTCTGCAAAAGATGGAGGCAGTGAAACACCTCAGAGCAAATTGTTAACCTAAGAATTACATCCTCAGCTCTGTCCTTCAGTCCCCGTCAGCTTCTGAGTTATAGTACAGATTTTCCATAATGCCCTTATGGTTTTAACTTGCCAGGAATTTTCTGTTTTTCTTGGGACAGCAACATCCTACAGTTTTGTACTTAAATTTTACTAAAATATGCTGCCTTCATTGTAGGAACTTGCTTGTACTGCCAAAAATCGACAATTTTGTCATGTTCACCCTGGAATATTGATTCTTTCTGGAAAGAGAAGTCTATAATGTGTGTATTTTCAAACAGCAAAGGTGATAAAACACTTCTTTGTGATTCAGTGAAAACAAGTTTTTAAATGTCAGTCAGGGGATTTAACATGGAGAAGAAAATGCCATTTAAAGTAACTGGAAGTCAAGGAAGTATTCAGGAAACCGAAAATCCAAAATGTGGGCAGTTGTTTTGTTGTTTCTGGTTTTTCTTTTTTTCCTCTTTTTTTTCCCTTCAGTGCTACTTTTCTTTTCCCCTTTTCCCTTCTGTTTGTTTGTTCCCTCCTTCCCAAGGCTAACACTTATTAGTGACACTCAGGAGATGGCTTCCTCCTCTCCACTAGTTCATCTCTGCAAAATATGCTTGCTGCTTTCAATTTGTAGTAGGTTCTGGTAGTTGTCATACTGTAAACGTCACTAGGTGGTTGAAGTGTGCCATGGACCAGCGTCTCCAATGTTGACATTAAGAACATGCCCTCCTTTACTGTCCTGTGGGCACCTACTCTCTGGGACCAAATTATTCTAATTTATTCTGCAGTCACCGCATAAACTTCCTGCTTAGATGTGACTGGGTCTTTCTGGTTTCAACTACAGAAAGGTTGATGGGTAAATTTCTTATGTAGTTGTCGATCTCAAATTACTCTTAACGTTCTTACTGTTACATTGATATTTTCTTCTAAAGATTATTTGCAGAACTTGAAATAGAAAAAAATATCCGAAATAGAAAAAAACAAACATCTAAAGCTGCTGTGTGTTTGAGAATTGTGATTAGGTCATAACTCAATTAAAATTTAATCATATTCTAAAAACTGTTTCATATTAGACTTTATATATATCATCGTTTAGAAAAAAGATTTGTATGGTTAATTTGCAATAACCTGTTGACACAGTTTCACTAAATATGTATGTGCTTCTTTACTATAGGAGCTGAAGTTGCTTTGGTTGGTGGCTTGAAACTTCTAGCTAGATTGTCACTTCTTACAGAACAAGACTTGTGGACTGTTAATGGGCTTCCAAATGAAAATAACTCTTCAGATCATCTGCCTTTATTGGCTAAATTCAGACTTGAGCTCTGACTCTTCTTTGATTACATTTTTACTTTGCTTTTACATTTGTATTCTTTTTCAAAGAATGTAAAGTTGTTCTTAAGAGTTTGCATGTTATTTATTTTTGCGCTATGGGATTTCTGAAGCGGTTATGCTAAACAGATGCTAAATGCTTGAAACAGATATCAGAAGAAACAAGTTTACAACAATTTTCTTTTTTTAATAATGAAAAGTTATTTTCCTGACAAGTGAGATCTAAATGCTCTTTATTGTAAAAGAGTTGTAAATATTTATTCTAATCTCAGTAAAATTGACAGTGATTTTTAAATGTAGTGGAGCTTCTTTAGTCCTCTTAGTAAAGAATTTCATGTTTTCAAGCTTACTGTGGATCTAAAATATCTTTTTTGAGTTCTTACAAACCACAACTCATTTCTCTTCCGGAAGGCCTGATTTCATTGGGAGGATTATGTTTCTTGAGTCCTAATTAGTTCATCTCAGAAATCACTGGGTTGTTCACAAATGTCCAGCCAACCATTTTAGTTTTTAAGGGGACTTGATAATGCTTTTTAAAATTGTACAGATTGCTTAATCCATCATATTACTATCCTGAGCCATGTAATACGCCTACATTTTATTGGCGAAGTATAGGTCACCATCACTAGTAGGATGAGGTGCTGTGCACAGGTCCCCTCTCCATCCTTAACAGACCATTTCAGGATGCCTAAGAGAGACAGAGACTGGGGTTGTGCTTGTGTTTCCCTAGTAATTTTTTTTCCTTTTCTGTTGTTTCAAGAAAAGATTCCCTGGACTGGGGGAGAGGTCTTATTTTACTGAAACCAGTCCTGTAGAAATTTATTTTATTAGAAAACTTGTATTTGGAGCAAAGTGGCAGCTATAAGATTATTTTTATTTTGCTTCAGAAATAAAAGGAAGCCAGCAAAACTTTAGAGGGGAGATACCAACTTGGAGACCTAATACTCTAAAGCAGTAACTTTAACTGTTTTGTGTTGCTGTGGTTTCTAAACTGTTTGATCATAATGCAGCAGTGTGACATTGTGCTGACGTTTTTTACAAAGTGGTTAAGAGCAGGTCTAAACAAATACTGCATTTGGCCCTGTATGAGTGTTTGAATCAAAAATTTTAAAACATAAGTGAAAATTTCCTCTTTTTTAGACACTGGGATCAAAGAATTATGTACATTTTTACCAAGTAGTAATTTTATATTGAATTATACTGAACTATAAAAGTTTTTACAATGGGTTTTCTTAATAGAATGTTTCATCTTAAACTAGAAAACAGGAGTTATAGTCTTGGACTTTAAAAGGTTTTCTACTAAGGTATTTACTACAATTATTAAAAAATAAATACTTCAGATGAATACACCCAAAAGGCATGTAGGTTATAAGGATTTGTTTAATAAAAACTATAGTAATAAGTACTTTTAACTGTTTAATGTCTCACTTTTTTTGTCTTTACTTACAGTATCAACTATAGTTCTAGGATTTTCCACATTTTCTAGTAAGTTTTCAGAATATTGTGTCCTAATTAGCAGATATTGTCATCATCAAATAGTAACAGCAGATAGTACATTTATCCTCTTTTAGTACTGGGAAATGAATAATGAAGATACATTGATTACTACTTTGTTTTGTGTGAATTTATTAATGACTGACTTTATATGTCGATATTGATAAACTAACATCCCTAAAAAAACCTCTGTGAAAGTTTAATTTTTTGTATTCTGATTAGTGGATTGTGGTTTTAGGCCCTTTTCATGTGCTTCACTTTGACAGAGTTAACCCATGAAACTTTTCTGCTTTAGCTTGTAGAAGGGCATATTATTTTGTGTACTGGAGGCCAGAGGGTCAGTGTAACTCACAGGTTTTTAAAGCGCCACTAAAATTAACTATCTGCTCGTCTTTACTTCTCTTGGTCAGAAGAGTTGGTAACTCTGTTGGAGCCTTGTACTTACCTGCCAAAAGCAATTAAATGTGGTTAATTGCTGAAACCAACTCTCCAGTCTCAAATTCTATGCTATTCAAGTTTTCAATAAAAGGGATTTGTGGAGTAATGAAGTTTTGGTTTTACTATAGCTTTTGATATCAGTATGCATGTTTGAAATCTTGTCTTTTTTTTTTTGAATTTAGCAACTGCTTTCCCAAAAGGCTAATTTAGAGATCCAGAGAATTCAAGGGGTTGGAAAAGCAGACACGTCAAGTCATTTGCACTTTGTCCCTGTAAGTTACCTAATAAATTATTGTACTAGAACATCTGTGCCTGAAGGTTTTGTGGTAGGTGTATTAAGCTGGCTTGTGGCTTCTTCTAAACTATTTCATTATCCTTTCAGCCTTTACTACTTAGGGTGATGCCAAAATATAAGTGAATTAACATATGCTCAAGTAGAGTGATGTTTTAATACAGAGTCTGAAAATTGTGGAAGAAGACAAGGGTGAGAGAGTGATAAATTAGTTCATAGGACAAGTATGTAATAAGAGGACAAAAAAAAAATCACACCATTTAAATTTTTGAAGAAAAACAGTCCTTGAGTTTCCAGGATGATTTTATTAAAGTCCCATGCTGTGTATAAACATACAAGTGATGAGAAAAACATTAACTTGAAACATGCACTTATCTGGCATTCTCTAAAATACCATTATACAAGTTTTTATTTACTTAGAAAAATACCCACTAAAACAATCACAGTTTTTCTTAAAAGATGTAAAAAAAATGTATTGGCCAGAACAAAGTCCAAGAGAATAATAAACAAGATTCTGAATTGTCAAAAAAACTGTACAAGGTTGTACATAAAACTATAGCTTACAAAAGCCTTGGGTATAGTAAGAATACTGAATTAAGATTTCCAAAGTTCTATTTACCAGTATCTATTAATAAAATCCTTATGAAATAATTGACTTAGAAAAAGTGAAATGCTCATGATTTCAGAGTGTATAGAAAATACTAAATATCACTTTCTGAAATAAAGTGTACTCAAAACAGCACAACGTGTAGTCTAGAATCAAGATTTCTGTCATTCATTTAAACTTTGCATGTATTGCCGTAATGGCTTAAGCATAAAATTTCTCTTGCATTGCTAATTCTTTCAAAACTAGATTTCAAATCATTTCATCATTTTTTTTCTTTTGAATTATAGGCAGTTTTAAAATCAATTTTGGAGGAATAAATCATGTCTTTTTTTTTCTGCCTTATCAATTATATTACTTAACTAGAATTTAGGAGTTCGGTGCCTTATATCTTTTAGAAATTAACATACTCCATTGGCAATAAAACTAGAATAACAACTAAGAGCATTTTAGTTTTCATGTTTCTGTGACTAACTCTTGCTTTGGGGAAATGAATCTTAAAATCAAGAAGCGAGTGTGGAAATCAGGTTACTAATTGCATCATTGAGCCAGTTGGCAGTTTTAAGGCATATACATCAGCAAATCAGAAACAGTTTGGATTCCTGTTCTTTTCCCACCTTTTTGGTGGGAACCAAGAGGTTTGCAACTACTGACACTCTGTGTTTTAGATCAGACAGTACTTAATACTTGGAAAACCCTGTTCCAAGCTCTTAGAATGACTGCAGTGTAACAAGTGGTCTGCTTACTGGATATAGTAAAGTTTCAGGTTGATAAACAGGAGATACATCTCTTACATTTCATCTAGAAAGAGAGCTAAGTCAGTATTGTTCTAGAATGAGAATGAAATGACTCACTGACTACACCAAACATCTAAGTGCATGTGGCGGTGAGGCTGCAAATAGGTTTGTGAAGATACATGAAGATAACTCATCTGAAACTCTGCTAACTGATAATACTGTTCTTAAAGTGGTTTTTAACTTATGATGTATTTTAATCTAATTGAGATGTACACGTACTTGGTCCTTTTCCTGTAAAGGACATTAGACTTCCTTTTTCAAGGAAACAGTACTTTTCTTTAATAACATTGATTTTTAGGGTAAAGTGAGTTCCAGTGCACATGGCTGAAGGATAAAGTCCTTTTGCTTTCCATGCCACTCTCAGAGGTAAAGAATCTCACTGAGCAGATTCTTATTCTTTTACTCCCTTCCCAAAATCACCTTCAATCAGAGAAAGCCAGAGGGGAAGCACGGAGACTGAAATAACACTTTTGTTGACTTGCAGACTTCACTTAAAGGTGCCTCTTGGGCTCCTGAGTTGGCACGATTGCTACGATCAAACAAGTGAAACAGAAGCGCACTCTTGCTGTTAATAACATAGACTTGGTATGCCGTTAGTTATTCTGCGTGGTCTGCAGCCAGGAGTTACACTGTAAGTAACTGCCACATGCAGGCCAGATAGTCATACTGCGCTCCTCGGACTAAATACGCTGTAAGGTGTAACACTGTACTTAAAGAATTTTCCATTAAAAAAAAAAAAAGTTCTGCTTCTCTTAGTTCATTGCATTTTCCAATACCAGTTCCACAAAGTGGTACCTAAAAGCGAGGTACTAGAAAGTAATCACATCGTGCCGCATTTGGTCTTAATATAAGACATCAGAACACATCTCTAACAACACAGTGAGTCCTTCAGAATCACAGCCTGATTCAGAGTTTAAAAATCAGGTCAAATCTGAACAGAAAGGTTATCTGGTTCTCAAGACCTACTGATTCATTCCTGGCCTCTCCCTTTTTGAGTATGTTATTGTCAGAGGTGATCCCAATACTGCTAAATTTATGTAACAGTGCGTGACCTCTTGTGCTTTTTTGCTGGAGTCTGCAAAGTTTAAATGTTAGTGACAGAACATAGACTAGCTTCTGAACGTGCTTTTTTGTTTGTTTTGTTTTGAAAGAACAAAAACTGCTATCAGTGAGTGCCTCAAGAAAGATTAAGAAAGAAGTTAACTCCAAAATCCTGAAAGTGGTTTCCCGTATTGCCAGAAGAATTTCAGTGCTTTTTTAGTAAAACACTTGCATATAATACCTTAAATCTCATTGCCTGTGTGCACCAGGAAAAATTCCAAACCTTGTGGAGATCCCCATGGAAAACACTGGGGAAACAATACAAATAGAATATAAAAAACCAAAACACCAGTAAGTTTGCATATCTGATGTCAAGATGCTGAGGTAATACTGACGGCTTAAAAAAAACCCCACCAACCTTTGCCTCTGTTATTGCTGAAAAAGAGATGAATACTGATTGAGTTATCTTACTATATCAAAAGTGGGAAGGAGGGTTTCATGAACATTAACTACTGGCGAGGCATAATGTTCAAAGCAAGTGAAAGAAAGTAGGTAAATGGGAAAATATAAAACTACAGTTATGGTCTCATCCTTTCATCTGGAGTGAGGGAGACAGTCCACCCCCAGTGGGTTCATTACTTTGCCTTTTCATGGTTGTCCCTTCGTGTATGTTTTAAAGTTAATTGTTACCACCCACTCAGATTCTACTTCCAAGTGAATCTTTAAAAATAAAATTCAGAAGTTCTTAATAAATAGTTGCAGTTCCTCCTGAAGACGCTGGGTAAAGTGCAGAGAGAAGCACCATGGAAGCCCGGTTGCTGGCTGCGCGGCTGGCCTAGATTCGGATTTGATAGCCCACTTCATTCAGAGTGCTGAGATCAGCCACCTTCTTCTCAGGCAGCGCAGGCCTAAGGGTGAAAGACAGAAAGGCGGTGGGGCCGAGAAAGAGCATTTAGTTCTAGCAGGGGCCCCCACCCGCCTTAGCGCCCGGCTCCACCTCTTGTTCTTACATCCCCCTTTACAGGTTTTCAGGAACATTTTAACAGGCTTTCAATGTAGAGTTTTTTGGTTTTGTTTTTAAATTACTGGTTGCTGAATGAGTTTGTTCAACGTTAAGCCTGAATTTGGTCACCACCGTCACTTCTGAAACCCAGTATCTGTAAACCTTGCAAGGGTCTAAAAAGTTCAACTACACTAAGATTAATATCTGAGCCAGATTCTCCTAGAAACCTTGGCTTCCTAGTGTCAGTGCCCTGGGGGGAGCCTAGTACCTCAGGTGACTCAGTTTCTTGTGGAGAGATTCTCAGTCACTATTCCAGGCTTGAAGGTATAAAATCAGGATGAATCTTTTAAAATTCATGTAAAAAACCATGTCAAATGTGGAAAACCTTTTCAGGGGAAAATCAACTCTCTTCCTTAAATACATTTTTTTTAAAGTGTTTTTCAATCTAAAACTTCACGCAAGCAGTTATGGGAAGTCATATAAGAAAGTGCTTCAAAGCGGAAGGTGTATCTCAAGTGGTAGAGCGCATGCCTAGCATGCATGAGGTCCTGGGTTCAATCCCCAGTACCTCCTCTAAAAATAAGTAAACCTAATCACCCCCCCAAAAAAAATTAAAAAAAAAAATAAAGTACTTCAAGCTGAGGGATAAAAAACCACTCAGTAGTGCATCATCTGTCCTCACTAGACACTTCCTAGGTGACTCCCCACTATAATATTCTCATGACTTACCACACAATTTTTCCATTTTTAAGATGAGCCCCTTTTCACCTTTGATAAGAGATAACCAAGATTATAAACCAATATGTCTTGGGAGTTCTAATTCAGAAGTTTCACATATAGTCAATTTTACAAGAAGACCAAAGACATTTTTAGGTTACACATGAACCTTGTCTTAAGTGTTAAAAAGAAAAAAAAAAAAAAAAAAAAGGAGAGAGCCCAAAATGAAAATATGATTGTTTAAAAGTTTCTTGAGTTATACCTTTGAAAGATTTCGTGACAACTCCAGTGGTTTTACCCTGGCATGGATGTGGTCCAGCTCATTCAGTGTTGCTAGAACCAGAAACCAACAGCCAGCTCCCACCCAGGGTGCTGCTTAGTAAAGGACACAGGCTTTCAGGCAACAAATTCTACTTCCCCTCATATTCACATTCTGTATCCCCCTCTACCCACTCACCCTCTTGCCCCCCCCCTCTCTTTTTTCAGAGATGTCCCATTTAGTCTTTGCTACTAAAATAACTTGGAACTTTCCTTGTCTCTATTGCATGGAGCTTACGTCTCAACTTGACTGCATGCCCTGCTGTACTGGTCAGGAATCATGCCTCTCATTCTCTGTGTCTCTTCTTATGGTGCCCGAGATACACAGATGATGCTGATAAACTTGGTTGACTGTGGGTAGAAGCCCCAATTCTTTCTTGCATGGGGCAATGGTGTCCGCCAGCCCTTACATACCCTAGAGATTAGCTGTTCCCTGTGAACACAGCCACTGCCTACAGGCCTGGCAGAGTGGCTCCCAGGGGCCATTGCAAGGACCATTCTTGACTTGATGGCTAAAGGGAGCACATTTCTGCTTGACGATTCAAACTTCAGCTTATACTTCTGCCCTAGTCCTCGGCCAACTAATGTGGAGAGAACTAGGGTTCTTGTAGACAAGCCAGGTTCAGAGTCCACATGTATCTTGTTCATTTTGTCATAAGGCCTGAAATGAAGTCTGTTTTGTTTCCTTGCCTGAGGTGGTGTCATCTTTACAAATAGCTAATATGGGACTTTCTCAAGTAGACTCCCCACAAGTTAGCATCAGCCTAAGGCGAACATGGTTAGAAAGGTAAGTCTACTTCCTCCCTCCTCAGCGTGCCCCACTTGTAGAAAATTCAGCAGCAGAAAATTCACTGGCCGAGATTTCCAGTCAAGATGGCAGAGTAGTTAGGACCATGAGATCACCTCTCACAACTGCCTGCTAAACAACCATCAGAAAAAACATTCTGGAACCTAGCAAGAAAGATCTTCCTCAACTGTAAACATAAAGAGTGAACCACAGCGGGACGGCAGGAGGGGTGTGCTCGCGATATAACTGGGCCCCAAACCCCGGGGTGGGCAACCCACAAGCTGAAGCATAAGTCACAGAGGCCCTCCCACAGGAGTGAGAGTTCTGAGCCCCACGTCAGGCTCCCCAGCCTGGGGTTCTGGCACTGGAAGGAGGAGACCTCGGAACATGTAGTTTTGAAGGCCAGTGGGGCCTACTAGGAGCAACTGTACGCCAACAAAAAGGACAACGTAGAAGAAATGGACAATTTCTTAGAAAGGTACAACTTGCCAAGACTGAATCCAGAAGAAATAGAAAATATGAATAGATCAGTTACCAGTACTGAAATCAAATCAGTAATTTAAAAACTCTCAACAAACAGAAGTCCAAGACCAGATGGCTTCACACGGGCAAATTCTACCAAGCATTTAAAGAAGAGGTAACACCTATCCTGAAATAATTCCAAAAAATTGCGGAGGAAGGAACACTATCGAACTCATTCTAGGAGGCCACAATCACCCTGATACCAAAACCAGACAAAGATATCACAAGAAAAGAAAATTACAGGCCAATATCACTTAATGAATGTAGATGCAAAAATCCTCAACAAAATATTAGCAAACCAACTCCAAAAATATATATACCAGGGTCAAGCAGGATTTACCCAAGGGATGTAAGAAATTTTCAATATCAACAAATCAATCAGTGTGATGCACCACAATGACAAACTGAAGAATAAAAAACCATATGATCATCTCAATAGGCGCAGAAAAAACTTTTGATACAAATTCAACATCTATTTATGATAAAAACTCTCCAGAAAGTGGGCATAGAGGAAACATCCCTCAACAAAATAAAGGCCATGTATGACAAACCTACAGCTAACATCATACTTAATGAGGAAAAGATGAGAGCATTTCCTCTAAGATCAAGAACAAGAAAAGGATACCCACTCTCACCACTTTTATTCACCATGTTTGGAAGTCCTAGCCATCATGATCAGAGAAGAAAAATAAAAGGAATCCAAATTGGAAAGGAAGAAGGATAACTGTCACTGTCACTGTTTGCAGATGACATGACACCATACATAGAAAATCCTAAAGGCACCACCAGAAAACTACTAGAGCTCATCAATGAATTTGGTAAAGTTGCAGGATACAAAATTAGTCTACAGAAATCCATTGTATTTCTATACTAACAATGAAATAGCAGAAAAAGCCACTTGGGGAACCGTCCTGCTTGCACAGCTGACTGTGTTCTGCAACCACGGACAGCTTGGGAGCTTCCGAAGGAAAAGGATGAGGTTGTCTCCTTCTCTGTATCCTCACCCCGCCCACCTTCCTGGAGGGACCCAGACCTAAGGGGAGGGAAAAAAAAAAGGCTAATACTGGTGGAAAATGAGTTAAAATGAGATCCCCAGTGTACTACCTTTAAGGTGAAACCCTGTTCTTTCACAGCAACACTGGCTGCAACTTCCTGGCCTGGCGACGGGCAGCAGTGGGTTATCAGAGCATGCCGCCTTCCCGTGGGCCCAGCCAGGAATCCTGTTCTGTCCCTGCCAGCGCGCCTCGGGGCCAGAGCTGGGTGAGCTGCTGTGTGTGGAGAGGCCTCTTCCAAGTGTCCCCCAGCTATAATTAGAATATTGCAAGGGGAGTTATTTTTAAGAAACACAAGGACCAGGATGATGATTCAGCCGGGTCTGCGCTTGCCCAGAATGTCACATCAGATCCAGGGCTATTATTTTAAACTTAAGCAATACATTTCTCCAAACTCCTCCCAGTCCAAACAAGGAAAAGAGCCTTTCTCCTGAAAGGCTCGCCTTCTATTTTAGGGGAGGCAGGGTAGAGACTTCAGGTTTTCCCTGACGCACTTTGTGGAAAGAAAGAGGGAGCCCCTCTCGCTGCGCACAAACTGATAATCCCAGCCTCATCTGTTGCCCCGTCAATGTGTCCAGGGTGAACTCAGGTGACTGCTTGATGGCCTGGTCCCAAGTCCATGCTTAGCCCCACCCTCAGGCCTGCACCCCTGGCGGCAGCAGCAGCAGAGCCGTTCAGAGAGGGAGGTAGGTGGGGGGACGAGGATGGCTCCAGAGAGAAGATATTCTCTGCTAGTACTCGCCACTGCTACCTACACCTTGACGGTTCGGCAAGAGTGAACCATCTCCCACGTGGGCCAGGTGGCACATGGAGTCTTTCATTCAGCCCAAGGCAGCCTCGGGGCCGAGGAAGAGCTCAGTGGGATTGGACGCTGGCATCAGTGAAGCCACAAGAAGCCTCAGAGCCAGAAAATGATGGCAGCATGTTGGGGACTGAAGCGGGGATGACATTACCCCCTGGGGCCGAGCATCAGGTTGGTGTGTGAGGCTAGGGTTCAGAGAAAAAGCAGGAAGCGGCAGAAAAGCCTGTAGGTTTCCCCCAAACCAGCCAGTCCCTTTTCTGTCCCTTGGACGCAGGGCTGTGTCAGGACACCTCCTCTCCTCACTTCTCAGCACCCCCACCCCCGAAGCTGCCGTTGGGCAGGCCCGGCCGGAGGGCCCGAGCAGCAGCCGGAGAGCAGACCCTCCTGAACCCTGCTCGCTCCTTACTCACTCACACTTGGGCCAAGTACCTTGTAAGTCTTGGGGTTACCAAGACAGTGGCAGCCCAGTGGAGCCAAAATCCATTCCCCTTCTTCCAATGGAAATTCACCTCCTGTTTCTCCCCAGCGAGTGTGAGATACTTCAGGAACACAGCCCACCTACGTCCAGCTCAGGGCTGCCTGGTGGGGACGCACAGGCCACCAGTCAGGCAACTCACGCTTCTTGCTCCTGTCTCCCCTGAGGTCACGACCCCTCCAGGTCGGGGTGCACAAGCCCCTGTGTTCACATGCACTCACCCTCACACACCACACACTCACGAGGACCAGTTTAGCTGTATTCTCTGCGGTCTCTGGAGTCTAGAAAGGCATATACCATAAAGGTGCAATGTTAACCTCTCATTCCTCAGTTTTAAGAGTGTGGAACAGATTAGACTGGGGTGGTGTGGGCCCAGCATTCACAAGACCCCAGACCCTCCCCTCTTGCCTAGGCAGGCATCAGATCAGGCCAGGCCCAGACTGAGGACTTGTGGCCTCTGTGGGTAGGCCTCAGGGAGGAAAGCTGGGATGGGGGGTGGGTCCTCCCCACCTGTCACCCTTGCTCAAAGCCAGTCCTGCTCCTTGCTCACATTCCTTACTTCCCAGGACCGCAGGCACCTCTGCTGGCAGCTGACAGGGCAGACAGCTGAAGCTGCTCTGGGAATAGCCAGGCCTCAGCCAAGAGAGATTCTCCAGCCCTTGGCCCTTTCTTTCAAGCCCTCCCCAGGCAGGAGGCTCTGGTCAGAGACTAAGAGCCAGAGGCCACTGAGATTCCAGGGCCCAGCTTCTGGGCTCTGATCTCACCTCTCCTTTCCATGGCAGAGAACCCCTCCAGGAACCCCTCCAATCCCGCGTGACTGTCCACCATAGTCAGCTCCGGAGGCTCTTGGCTCACTCAGCCTGAGGCGGCCTTTCCTGCTAAAGCCCACCACTCCTTCTCAGTTTCTGCAAGCATCCCCAGGGACCCTGGGCCATGTGAGATCCCCTGGCCTGAGTTGCACACTAGCTTCCCTGAGCTCCTGGAAAGAAACCTCACATCATCTTGGAAGTTTTACTTCTCCTTCCGTAACCTTTCCACTTCCGTCTCCCTTTTTGTTCCCCCACTACCTTCCATGTGAGGGAAATTTTCTCCTTTCCACTCTTGGGGATATTTTCTCATTTGGGATCTAACGAGATCTTGGGCCCCATTCAAAAGCCCTTCAATGTGATTAGACCACAGAACCCAACTGCTTCTCTATGACTTCATCATTTCTTGATTTAGAAATGACATGAGGGCCTCACTCAACCAGCTGCCTGGAGGCATCTTCACGAGCCTCGTGACAGAATGGAGCTGGAATTCCCTTGTCCGGCTGTGGGCCGGCTGTGAAAGGAGACCCCTCACTGTGCTGAGTAATCTCTGAGACCCTGAGGGTCTCCAGCAGGGGGAGCAAAGCCTGCTGGAGCCATGACCTGCCATCGAGCTCGATGACGAAGGGAAACTGAAGAGAAGGAAAAAGGGAGGAAAAGAATGGAGAACAGCAAAGAAGAGTGAAGAAGAGGTGGAGGGGGAAAAGGAGCCAGATGGGGAGAGAAGACACACATGTTCTTGAAGGTCCTGAGGGACTCTTGCCCCAGTTTAGAAGAATGTTCCTCGTAGTCACTTCAACTGGCAGGAGCCGCTTTCAGAGATGGACATGACCCCAGGGAGCATTCGTGGTTCTCAGTGGGGATACTGTTGGCATTTTAGGTGGAAGAGTTCTTTATGGGGGAGGATGGTCCTGAGCTTTGGGGGACATTCACCATCTTGGCCCCCTGGTCCTAATGGGGAGCATTATTATCACTGTGATGAGCAAAAACCTCTCCTCCCACTGTATTTATACCCATCTCCACCAGGGGGCACCCTGGCCCCTACTGAGAAGCTCTGTGAACATCCCTCAGTGAAGAGCTACAAGGGGACAGAGCCCAGAGTTGTAAAGGAGTTGGTTTAAGTTCACAGGCTTTTAAACACAGATCTCAACCACCATCTCCTTGATTCTTTAAGAACCACAGGAGGTGGGCAGGTGTAGCTCAGTGGTAGAGCACGTGCTTAGCATGCACAAGGTCCTGGGTTCAATCCCCAGTACCTCCAGTAAAAATAAATAAATAGAAACCTAATTACCTCCTCCCCAACCCTCACCCCCAAAAATAAAAAGAACCACAGTTAACAACCTGACTGTTCTGTGTGGAAGGTGCTTTAAACATTCGTACTGAGTTGAGCTGAGTACGAGAAAGGACTCATGAGTGGAGGAGGTAGGGGGTCCCTGTTTCTCTCTTGAAACTTTGTCTCAGCCAACACTAATGCAGTCACTGCTACTTGCCCTCCCACTCAGCTGACTCTCTTGTCAACCCAATGACACTGATCCTCCTTTCTAGAAGGATTATTCAGACAAGTGCAAAAATGGAGAGGAATGCAGGGCTGGAAGTGGCTCCAGCTGTAGGGAGGTGGCGGCCGGGGATATAAAGCCACTAAAATTATCCATGCACAGAGAGGGGCTGGGACCCCACCTCTGATGGGCCTCTTGCCTGTTATGGTCATTTTCCACACTGTGGGCCACTTCCCAGCTCCACTGTGGCACCCAGCACATTTAGAAATGACTTGATGGCCTGAGGCAATGCTGAGATAATAACACAGTGACAGTCACCAAACCCTTCCTAGTCTTGACCATGCTACTGTAGGAAACCCAGAGTTTGATGGAGTTATTGGTTCATAACCAGATTTGTCACTTTCTTGCCAGAAGCAAGGTTATCTGGAGAAAAGCCTGCTTGGTGAAGGCCAAGGGTAGAAGTTGAGAAGCTGCTTCTCTCCAGACACGCCTCTAGGAGCCAGGCTGTCCTGGGTCCCAGTCTGTTGCAATGGCAGAAGCTGGGATCTGGAGAGGGAGGGAGGGGCTTGGTGCTCAATCCTTCCTGTGGTCCCCACCTCTCATAGCCTTCATTTTACTCTCATCTCCTGCATCTCTCTTCCCTCTCCTCCGACATGGTGGCCCGGTCACCCCTCACCCATCCCTGAGACCCGGAAGGCAGGGTTTAGGAGGAGCTGGGGCGAGACTTCTTCCTTCCTGTTACACCTCCATCCATTGGGAAACTTCAGTCAAGACATTTGCCCTCTAGGTTCCCCTCCTGACCTCCAGACACTGGGAGAAGAGACAGGAAGCGGCAAGGGCCTCCACTGCCAAGAACAACCGTGCTCATACTGACGGGCTCACATCAAATTGTCCACGGGAACCCATCAGCCACCTGGGCTCCCTTGATGGTCAAACTTCCAAGGCCACATGGCCCTAGCTGTGGGAAAAAAAATCCCCAAATTCTGACCCTTGGGAGGAGTTTATGAGGGAAGACTCCTGAGAACCAGTGCTCTGCCCAGAAGAAAGCACTACAGGGAAGGGCCCTGAGTCTAAGGGGTTCAGGGGCTGGTTGCAGCCACTCACCATTTTGTAAAAGTTTACACTTTCGCTGAACCATGAGCCATCACTGCTGCACTCCAGGGGCCTGGGACTCGCTTCAGGGCATGAAGGAAGGTGATGGAACTGAATCCCATCTCTGCGGGTCTTCCTTGCTGCTGGCTCCGGTGACCACTGCCCTCTCCCTAGGCTTTCTCCCCATTCCCAGGCCCACTCCCACCCCTCAGGAGGGCAGGAGGGGAGAAGGCGAGAGCGGCTGCTATGCTAGAAGGGGCTTTGCACTCACGTCCATGGCAGTCTAACAGCTGTCTTCTGCAGGCGCCGGCAGGGTCGCTTGCCCTGGCTGTGTGACAAAGTTGCTGGAGATTAGCACACAGGGATGGCCTGGGGGGTGACTGAGAACAGGATTTCTCTATCTGGTCCCCAGGAGAAGGATCAACTGGGTTCTTTCCAGAATGACTTCAGTGGGGCCCAACCATAGGGCCAGGCCAGGGTTGCATCCTGACTTCACTCCAGCAACCTCATTATCCAGAGGCCCAGGCAGGATGAGGCAGGGCTGAGCCCCTGACCCCCACTCCATGGCCTCATCTGCCCCTCTCAGCAGGCCTAGTACCTCCATCCTGACGTCCTGTGACTTTCTAAGGTCAACCCGCACATCAGTCCCCCTGAGGGATCAAATGGTGGGTCTCCCAGTGTGGTCCCTGAACCAGGGGCAGTAGCATCACCTGGGAACTGATCACAAATGCATGTTCTCAGGCCCCGCCCAGATCTGCTGAATCAGAAACACTGGCGGGGAGGGGGCGGTAATCTGTTCTAACAAGCCCTCCAGGTGGTTTTGTTTGCTCGAGCTTGGGAACAGGGTTACAGGATCCTTCTGTCCATCCTCAGCGGGGCCCTCATGCTGTGTGCAGTGCTTTCCTCACCCTGTACTGAGCACCCACTTTGCACGCCCACTAGAGGACTCGGCCTCCTTCACCAGCAGGATTAAAGCCAACTGCTATGCCATCCGCCAGCTTCTACCTCCTCATCCACCTTCCATTCTCCCTCGTTGCCCACCTCCTTCACACCTGCCCTCTTCCTTCGTCCTCTGTGGACACAGGCACGCACTCTCAGACTCCAGGTCTGCTCTGAATATTCCCTCGCCATCTCCTGCTCTGGGTCCTTCCTCCGGCCCACTCAGGACCTTAACGTCACTTCTTCTCTCTTCTCTTTCCTCGCAAACCTATCCAGCTGTTGCTTCAACAGTCCCTTCTGAATGAATGGCTCTAAGTGCATGATTACCCAACATCCTCAAATTCCAGGTCTACCTTTCCAGTAGCCTCTAAGACAGCCCCTTGGATGCTGAAGAAGCACCTCAAATCCCACAGTTTAAACAAACTCACTTTCCTCCTCCACTCTTCTCAAACCACCACCAACACCACTGTCACCAGTAGCTTGTCACCCCGACTTTTGTCTCCATGACCAGTTTTTGAGATCTTATTGGCTTTACCATCCGTGGGCAATCACGGCCACTTTTTCTGGTTTAAAAAATTTTATATGCCTTGGACTGTAGAGTTCCTGTGGATCCGAGTAAGATGGATCCAACAGGAAGTGAATTAAAAACCCACAGCTGCCATACTGTGGATGAACCTGTTGGGTGGAATGCCGAGGGTCTCCTGTGCCCTGGACGCCAGACTCTCAAGGAAAGAGCAAGACTCTATGGTCTGCTCAATGTCTGCTGAAGAGGGGGAGCCCCCAAGGGAGGACTCAGGCCGCCATGGGCAGAAAGGAGCATCAGTCAGACTGAAGGGCCCCCTCCCTGCACAGAAGCAACTGGACTCCTGTTTCCTGGTCCCTCACTGTATGCCAAACCACTGTCTGGAAAGGCTTTACATGTTCACAGTCTCTGAGACAACTGCTACTTTGTTCAGTGACAGCAAGGAATGGACGTTTGAACCAGAGAGGAGAGACAGGGTTAGGGGGTCAGGGTCAAGGGTGTTGGTCTGTACTGGGTCAGAGGCCATGTATAAAAGGCTAGAAGTCATCCTGCTCCCTAAAAGGACAAACCTTTGCAGAAGCCTTCCTGACCTTCAGCGACAGGGGCGCCGACCCTCCCACTTCGTCATTCCTCCCCTTTCAAGCCCTGGACTCTAGTCATTTCGTCGAAGGCCTTCCTGGCTGGAGACGCGGAACCCTGGGATTGGCAGTGGGAGACGGAACAGAAGGGAAGAGGAAACCTTCCTCAGAACTGACAACACCTCATCCTGCCCTGTTCTTCCAAAAATAGAACGCTCCCCTCCCCCGCCACCTTCCCAGAGTCAGGGATCTGGGTTCCAGCCCGGGTTCCATCGCTGACCAGCTACACAGCACAGCACAAGCTAACAAATCTTTTTCGAGCCCTGGTTTCTTCATCGGAAAATGAAAACTGTAAACTCTCCGTTCTCCCTTGACAGGACTGATGTGACAATAACAATACGCTTGTAAACAGCAATTCACCATTAACAGCTGCCTCTCATTACATCTCCTAATTGGAGCCTCCCGGCGCCCTGCGAGATCAGCAAGAAAAGCACTTTTGTCCTTTTTGATGGATATGGAAGCTGAGGCTCCCGAAGGGTTTGTCCAGGCCGCAAGGCTAGCGGGCGGCAGAGCGGGGGCCCAAGCTAGCGCCCTGTGCTCTGTGCCACACGGTCCCCTGCACGGCGAGACCCATGTGACAGACACTGCATGCTGCTATTAATCACAGCGGCGTTCTTTCCCAGTGTAACTGTGGCCCATCTCCTCGCCCATGGGTCATCACCGGTTGCTTGGGGGCACCATCACCATCTCCAACCCATCACTTCTTAAGTGGATCATTTTGACCTAAGAAGGAGGTGTGGAATCACTAGCCCCAGGGCTAAAACAAGGGAAGGTCCAGTCAGCCAAGGAAGAGGGTGGATGGTGGAGGGAGATCACGCTTTCTGCTGGGCACAGGTGCAGGGTTTTAGGCAAGTGCTTCTAACCATCCCATTTGGGGGAAGAGAGAACTGAAGTCAGGAAAGGCTGCATGACACACCCAAAGCCCCAGGGCTCCTAAATTGCTGAGCTGGCTCCAGACCCAGCTTCCCGAGCTCTAAGGCCAGTGCTCCTTCCCTGCTGCCAGGATTCGGGCTATTCTCCAGCTCACATTGCCTGGGGCTTATCCACCAGGGTCTACATCTGCCAGTCTGGAAAGTAAGAGCACTGGGGTGATGTGCACGGTGGAGCCTTGTCCCTAAGAGATGTCCCCCGAATGAGGGGCAGACCTCTTGGAGACCTCCATTTGGGTCAAATGCCAAGTCCAGGACACAGCTTTGTCCCCGTGAGCCAGGACAGCCCCACAGACGCATGCTGGGCCTTGAGTTGGGGGAGGGGAAATACTACTCACGACTTGTCTCGCCTGCCGAGCCGTCTTGGGGGGCTTGCCTGTCTCCTTCGGGGGGACAGAGATTTTCCCCGGCTTCTCACTTGGGTTGGAGAGTGGGCACTTGCAGGTTTCAGGATCTGGAGGAGACGTGAGGAGTTACCACACTGGTTCCTAACGGACTCACCCTCATTCCTTCCTGGAGCCCAGCATCCCAGCCCCGGTCCATCCCTGGCCCGTGGTTTAGAAGGCCCTGAGCTGGAGGGCTTCCAGGAGGAGGTCTGAGACACATGTGCCTCTCTCATTCCGCACCGGCGGGAAGCAGAGGTGCCACTTCCCAGAGGATAACTTGATCACACTGTGCCCCCCGCCACCAGCAGAGGGCAGAGCAGAGCCCGACGCCCCAGCCTCCAGGGGCTGTCTGCTCGCTCAGTAAGTTCCCCTCTCATGAAGGCAGAGTCCCATCCTCGTTGCCCCAGAAACCAGTCTGTGCTTCCTCTCACCCTCCCACCCCCAACACATGCACGGAGTGGGTTCAGTTTCTCAAGAGTCTTCATTCCAGGTCCTGCAGAGCGAAGATGACAAATCCCCGAGTGCTAAACACAACCAAGCCTGAATTCAGCATAATCCCTTTCCCCCGTGACCCTTGGCATACACACCGGCTTTCTCAGTGACTCCGCGAGCCCTGGAGGGGCCGGGACAAGCAGACCTCCTGTCACCTCGGAAGTGACATAGCACAGCGAAGAAGGGCTTATGAGTGCAGTTCCTAGAAAGCCAGCAGAGTGCATGCTCCTTTGTGTGCCACTGTGACACCAGGTCAGAGTTTTATGCCAAAAGGCTTTGCAGCTTATCAAGCAGAGCAGAGATAAAACATGACTCTGAAACAGGCTACAAAGCAGGGTGACCCACTCATCCTGGTTTGCCCGGGACTGTCCTGGCTTTAAGTACTGAAAAATCTCATGTCCTGGGGAACCCCTTGGGTTCAGGGAACCTGAGAGGATTGGCCACTCTTATTATAAAGCCAACACAGAAAAAAACAAAGCCAGAGCTTTAGTATAAAATGACTCACATTTTAGACTGACTCATAGAATGAACTGCAGGCCAAGACACTGCTTTAGCTATAACATCTAAATTGGCTTTAGCTCTGACTTTTAAAGTAGCATATGCAAAGAAAGACTTAAACTGTCCATGTCAAACAGCAAACGGCTTATTCTTTTTGTTTTAATAGGGTGGCTGGTAAGCAAGATAACCTCAAAATGCTATTGACCATTCCAGAAACATGGGGCATGGGGCACGGGATGGGGGAGGAGAATGGGGTGGGTGGAGAAGGAGAGAGAAGGGGAGAGGGGGAAAGAACTGCCTTGCAACACTCATCTGCCCTCTCAGCACCCACCTTCATTCTCATGTCCCTGGCATATTTCTCCAGCTCCTTCCTTATGTCAGCCCTCAACATTTTTGAGACATTGAGGACCAGTTGTTTCCACTCGATGGGCTGGAAGCTATGAGGCTCATGGGGGACATACAGCCCAATCTTGACCTTCTTGACTGTGTGCAGGTACTTCTTGTAGGAGTCTTCAAAGTCAAAGATGAGGTCACTCAGAGTCCGAAAAGTCAGCGGCTTGTCCATCAGCTCAGCCCTTCGGCTCATGCCCAGAGAGCCATAGCGGCCATTGCAGTAAATCCCCAGCACGACGTGGTGAAAGCAGTTTCCTGAGAAGTAGGTTTTAAAGCTGATGGGGAACCGCTCGATGGAAGGCTGTCCATTGGTTAAGTATCTTAGACAATCTGAGTCAAGGAAGACAAAGGAGGCCTTGAAGATTCACAGAACTTGGACGCCCAGAAAGGGAAAGTGACCCCTACGGTCAGTGGGTCCATCCCTCTGCCTCTGAGCAGGCCACACCTACCCTTTCCAGACTTGTCCGCTTATAAAGGACTCACTCGGTATCTTTGAGTACCTACTACAGGGTGCATACCAAACCAAATTAATATGGGACAACCAGGGAAGACTTGCCATCTTCTTTAGTAATTAAATAAATGCAAACAAAACCATCACAAGGTACTTTATTTCCTCCCTCAGTGCTCTAGAGGGTATGACAAGTTATAAGAGGTTTTTTAATGCCATCTGAGTGACATTCTCAGTTATTAATTCTGACTGGAGAATGTGGGACACACCAGGAATTAAAGGCCTCTGCAATGGTCCAGGGGAGAAATGACAAGCAGAATCAAGGCAGTGGAGATGCAGAAGACAGATCAGCTGAGTATCTGGGTGGGAAGGGACAGAAAGGTGTCAGAATAAATCATATCTGCACTTTGCCTGCTCCTCTCACTGGCCCCGGAACACCCATGCCAGCATCCCTGGGGACCAGAGAGCTGCCAGCAGCATCCAAACCTCAGGCTCCCCTCAGTTCCCATCCCGTTTGACGTCACAGCTCAGCTCTCTCCATGTACTGGCCCATTTAGATTGAGCCGCCCAGCCTCTTATCGTTACCTCAGTTTGGGCCCAGCAACCCCACAGGGAGGGTGTAGTTTCAACTAACTGCCCCACTGACTCCACACGCTGGAACAATGGATAAGAGGTACCACATTCAAGTCCATCTCGAAGTCCCTGGACAGCCCTGGCGTGGCTGTGGTGACCCAAGGACTCAACCCTTCTAGAAAGGAATATTGGAAACTCAAAATGAACTCTGTTGAAAACCTTAGGTGTCTCCAAACCTTTTCTAACATAAATAACAATCCAGTTTCTTAAGGCGGCTTGTGCATGGGAAGTGCTCCATGAGGGGGTACAATTCACTCTCTGAGCACTGTCTCACCATTTCTTGCTTCTGTGCCAATTTACTGTCCACATGGTGGCCAGAATGATCTACTGAAGCCAAAATCTGGTACACATCACTCTTCTGCTTAAGTTTTCAGCATCTCTCCCCTTCTCCAGGACTTGGTTCAAATCCCTCAGCAAAGTCCTACCACGACTCGGCCCCTGCTCATCACCCCTTGTACCGCCTCGTGACCCAACGCCCTGGGCCCTCAGGCTGACCTACAGTCGACTTGCGACAATTTTGAAGGATACACCCTGAGACCATAAAGGATCCACAGATCTGTGCCCACTGCCCTCAGCACAGGCATTCCCCCAGAACATGAAGTCAAATACAATTGAAGACTTCAAATGACCTTTATATTACAAAGCTATGAGACCAAAGTGACTTAGGAAACTTTCAAAAACATGTTACTAAACCCACTGCATAATACCAACGTCCCTATTGTAGAATGACTTCCTTCATGATCACGGGCCATGTGATCCCCGGCCTGGCCCCAACCTAGCTACCCGGATGCCTGCTAGCCTGCGGTGGCCATGAAGGGTGAGGCTCCCTCTGCCAAAAGCTTTTGGATGGCCTGCCTTCCGGTTTACTGCAACAAATCAGATGGGTTACTGGCTGTTGAAGAAGAATGCAAACCTCTGAAAAGGAAATACACATACATGGCTGAAAACCCAAAAGGCACCAAAAGTTACACAGTTACTAGTACAACACTTGTTCATTGCTTCTGTCCTCAGTGGAGATGGAATATCCTCTTTGAGATGATGGCTCGGTTCCCTCCCCCCACAGACATACGATATGATATACCCTCCCTGCAAACTTGAAGGCCTCTAAATTCCCACCCACCCCTCCTTTCCAACCACCTCATTCTTGCCTGGCACATCTCTTTGGATTTATCATCCCAAAGTCCACTTTGGTCACTGAGATGATGAAATCCCAACATAAAGCCAAGTCTTCCACCAGATTCAGGGGATAAATCCAGGCTCGTCCCTTTGCCAACAGAAATCTCCCCATTTTTGGTGATAGTCTGACCCAACTCTTGTGCCCATCACCTTGACCCCCGCAATCTTCATTCATGGCACAAGTGAACCCCAAGCCTGGGATGGCCTTCCCTCCCCTCCAAATCCTTCCCTGGTTAACCGTCCTTTGCATTTACTCATAAAGCAATTACTATTGAGCACTATCCTCGGTTCTTGGGGTACATTGATGACCAACACAGAGAAAGACCCTTGCCTGTGTGGGGTTTATGTCTTAGCAGGGTGAGACCAATAATGAACAATACATTTATTAAATTTTTAAAAGTTCAAAGAAAAATTTTAAAATGACTGTACTCAGTGTGAGGCTAAATCCGGGTACCCTTAAAAGATGTCTCCTCTCTATAAAAATGATTCCCTGCTTTCTCTTCACTTTATCATGTGAGATGAACTGGCAGGAAGGGAGTGAAATCACATCCTTCTGTGTCCGTCCTCTTATGTAAATGCTCACTTGCTTTCTGGGGCGAGTTCTCTAGGGCTGGAATCAGGGCATTCCTCAGCTGTTTAAGTCTGTGTAACAAACTTACTGAGTATCTCCTGTGCCAGACAGACTGCAAGGTGGGACTGTGGAGCCCAAGCTGCAGAACGCAGCCCTTCTCTGGAAGTCTGGTGGGGAGACAGACTCAGAATGGCCAGAATGCAATCACTATGGCAGTTCCTCAAGCAAACTGAACAGAGAATTTCCACGTGATCCAGCAATTCCACTTCTGGGTATAGACCCAAGAGAATCAAAAGCAGGGACTCAAACAGATACTTGCACATCATTGTTCATAGCACCATTATTCACAACAGCCAAAAGGTAGAAAACAACCCAAGGGTCCATCACCAGATGCATGGAGAAACAATATGTGGTCTATCCACACAGTGGAATATTACTCAGCCTTTAAAAAGGAAGGACATTCTGATATCTGCTACAATAAGAATGCACCTTGAGGGAGTTATGCTAAGTGCAATAGCCAGTCACAAATGGACAAATACTGCCTGATTCAACTTAATGTGGTACCTGGAGTAGTCAAATTTATTGAGACAGAAGGTATAATGGTTGCCAGGGGCTGGGGATGCTGTGTTTAATGGGCTTGGCGTTTCAGTTGAGGAAGAGGAGGTTGTGGGGATAGATGGTGGAAATAGTTACACAACAGTGTCAGTGTCCTCAATGCCACTGAATTGTACACTTAAAAATAGTTAACATGGTAAATTTATGTTATGAATATTTCACTATCATTCTTAAAAACCCCACATTTGCAATATTTGTGTCAAGTCATCATGCTGTACATCTTAAACTTACACCATGCGATATGTCCAGTTTATCTCAATAAATCTGAAAAAACAAACACAAACACATACCCCAATGTGACGTGTGCTGTTAAGAGAGGCAAACCCAGCCACCTCGGGGAGGCCTCAGTGTGTCCCCACTGGAATTGTCTTAAAGGACAAGTAAAGTCAGCCAAGTGGAGAAGAGGGCATGGAGGGGACTGGAGAGACCCCTGGTCCATCCTGTCACAAGTCACCAATTGCTAGGATTTGTGCCATCATTATATAACAATCAGTAAAGCCTCGGGACCTGGAGCATCTGTGCACAGAGAGAGGGAGGGGAGAAGGCGGTGTGGACAAGGGCTGGGAAGCAGTCCGAGCTTTTCCTGGGAAAAGGGAGCAGCACTGCTCCAAGCTCACAGAAGGTCTGCCCAGCATCCCGCCTGCTGCAGACACACCTAACCTGCCTCTAATAACAAACCTGTTATTGAATAAACCACAGCACTCTAGCACCATGATTAAGCCCCACGAGGGTCAGCAAGGCCCCTAGAGAGCTGTCATGATTCGGAAAATAATTTGGAACCAAAGGTCTGTCTCTCCAGGATGCGTGTCAAAGTATGCACATGCACAAAGCAAGATCAAAAGAGTGACACTTCCCCGAATGATTCGTGAACTCTGGGCTGATGTCAAACAAGAGAAAGCAAGAAGGATAAGCCGAGGGACCCAGGCTTCCAGGTAGCAGCCAAGCCGGCCTGTCTTGGTGTTGACAAGGCACCACGTGTCCCCCAGGACCTGCAGAAGGGCCCGGGGAGCAGGGGAGACAGATGACCCAAGTCTGCCCTTCAGTGTGCCGGGGCGGCAAGCAGCCGCAGGGATGCTGATGCAAAGACAAAGGTGCTGTCACTTTTAGAACTCAGCTCTGTGTCTCTTGTCTGTGTGAAAGAGTCAAATTTCCCTGAGGTTGGCAGTGTGAGCTGAATTTCTCCACTCTCCATGAACTTCCCTGAAATGTCACACCGGTAAGAACAAGGAACTCAGAGCACACTATCCTCTGATTTGCACAGGCCCAGAGGCTGGCCATGGGTCCATGCTCCACAACCCCAAAGGTTTTAGGTAATTCCAGTAACTCAGGGTGTTTAGGCTTGGATGGGTAACGTTGCAGGGAGACTGCTGTGGAAAGCAAGACGACCTCTGCCCAGGTGCACCGCGACCTCAGTCAGCGGCGAGGCTGACGGCAGCTGGAGCCCACGGTGAAGGGTTGCACTTTGTTCTCGGTCACCGATCCCCAGCGAGTCCCCAACAATTGTTCAGCACATTAAACTTGCAGGAGGCTCTGCCCAACAGCTGTGCTAACTCCTGCCACCAAAGGGTGGGGCCCGAGCCACCTGCCACCCCCCCCGACCCATCCTGCCCTCCCGCTGGGCTCCTGGGCTGGTCTCACCCCCTTGAGGGGAGCAGGGGGGACGATGCGCCTACAGGAGGGCTGGGGAAAGGCCTCCGCAAGGCTCAAGTCTCCATTGTCCAGACATCAGCCTGGGCACCTGTGGGCAGTCCTGTATCCGATCTTTCCGGCCAGTGCTCTGCAGACTAGAGGGGCAGACGTGCCCCTTCCCACAAAAATGTCCAGGAGGCCGAGAAAACAAACCAGACGTAGCCTACCAGCCCCAGTCTGACTCTGAGCCACCAGCCCTGCTGCTGATTCCTGAATCTTCTCTCTCTCCTGGTTTTCCTTTCATCTCTCTTAACTCCCCTCCCTAGTCTCTGTCCTGGGCTCTTTGTGTCCAACTCAAATGGACACAGTGGGATTTCATACTTGATCTTCTTCTCATCTTACTTCTTGAACAGCAGCCACCCCCTGCCCCCAAACACTCCCAGCTCCCAGGTCTGTTATTTCCAGTGCTAGCCCCTTCCTGAGCTCCACACTCCAAATGCCGGACATGACCCCCCCGCCACCAGGTACCTCAAATTCAACATGTCCAAATCTCAACTCACCTCCCCACAAGTCCAACCCTCCCCTTGAGCCCCTTCCCTTTGACTGTGGCATTATTATCCAATCATGCAATTTTCCAAACCAGAAATGTGGAGTCATGGCCTCCCGCTCTTCTAACCCCTCACATCTGATCAGTCCACGACTGGTGGTGGCAACCCCTCTAACTCCTTCCCTCCACCTCCAGGGCCACTGTCTGCGGTCAGCTCTGCGCCCAGGGTTCTCACCTCCCTGCTGCACTCCTCCCTCCAGCCCATCCTCCACAGACCGTCACCCCGATCCAGAAACCTGGACTTGCCGACTCCTTCCACATGGTTGGTCTCCAAGTCCTATAAATTCTATCTCCTAGCTATCCCTTGAAACTGTCCTCACAAATCCATTCCCATTGCAGGACCATGGTTCAAGCACCACCATTTCCCCGCAGAACAGCTCCTAACTGGCTCTGCAGCTGCAGCCCCCACCTTCTTCAGTCTGCCCTTCAATCTACCTCTCTGAAGTGCACACCTCATCATGTCCTGTCTTGGCTCCAGAGTGTTTGACTGGGCGGACCACTATCTTTGGAAAAAGTCACACTTCTCAGCATGGCATTCAAGGACCTACCTGTCCTAACCTGGGCCCACTGCTCAAGCTCATGTCTTGCCGCGTTCCCTTGGTCACCGTCCCTTCCGGCCATCCACCCCAGGACTGAGAGTATCTTCACTCTTCTACCAGATCCTGTTCTATTGACGCCACCACCATGAAGTCACTGCCATCATGGTTTTTCTGGACCACACTCCCCTCAGGCTGAGGAGCCCGGAGTCTGGCGGAAAACAGAACAGAAAGTGTGGAGACAACAGACCCTTGTTTCAGCTTTATGTTCTGTAGGGTCAGGATACTGCACCATGGCTTGGTTTCCGCCACAATCCACTCTGAGAATTTTCCCTGGAGATAGAGAAGCACTGGGGGAGCTTGACCCCTTCCTCCCAGGAGACAACAGGCATCATGTCTGTGGATCGAGGATGCTGAAGGCACAACCAGCCCCATAATGAAGCCACCACCAAGAGGTCAATTTAAGCTTACGTCGCTTAAAGGATACATGCCCAGGATGACAGCTTCAAGGCATTTGATGGGCAAGGACTCTCGAGTCATTTCTTTTGCTGTTTCCATTAACCTGTAAGGTAGAGCAGAGCAAAGGATTTCAGGACTTATTCAAGTACACAGTCAGTCTGTGTGTCAATCCATTAGCATGCCTGTCTCCACATTAGGCGCCATGCAGGGATACAGAGGAAAGGGGAGACCTTGCAGGCACGTCTGCACCCGGCAGAACTAAATCCATAAGTTCTCCACTCCTCTCTCCAATAGTTAGTTCCGGGAGGTTAGTGCCGGTATTCTACCCTCCCATAGCCCTAGGACAAAGGGGTGTTACAATGGAGCAAGTAAAAAAGGCCAAAGAAAACAAATATCACAGGCCATCTCCACTCCTGAGAGTCTCCATCACTGAGCTTAGTTATCAGAGTGGCCCAGACCTCAGCCCCACTTCCAACCTGGCCCTGGGGCACCCCTACCCCGATCCCTTACAGACAGGATATCTGAGAAACGGGATACAGGAGAGAAAGCGGGAGGGGGAGATGGCAGCTCTCAGACAGGAGCACGGCCACCTGGCCCACAGATCATGCACCACTTACCCACTCAGCGGTCTCATTTTCCTAATTTCAAAGAACTGGGTCCCTGTATGATTGTATCTGTGTGAAGCATGTAAAGGGAAAGTGACAGAACTCCGAAGGTCCCAGTAAGCCAGCAGAGGAAGCTATGCTTGATTTCTCAAAGGGATGAGGAAATGGGGCCTTTCCAGAAGCCGTCCAGTAGCCAGAAGATCACTAACAGCATCTTACTCCTCACTGTCCTGTCCTGGAAATCTACTTTCTAACTTAGGCCCCAAAGCACCTTGGAGCTTTCTAATAGCTATTTTCAATCTGCTCTGTATTCCGTTTGGTTGAATACAAGCCTTAATTCACCTACCAGACTATCAGCTCTTTGAGAGTTGGGACCATTTATTTATCATCTTTGTATCACCCATAAGGCCTGGCACAAACCCAACATATTCCAGCAAATATTATTAAATAAATGAGGAATAAGGGAAAGGATGGGTAGACGGACGGATAAATGGGTAGATGGGTGGAAGGGTGGATGGATAGATGGATAGATGGATGGATGGATGGAAGAAAGGAAGGGAGGGAAGAAAGGAAGCGAGGGAGGAAGGGAAAGAGGGAAGAAGGAAGGAGTTGATGGAAGAGTGGGTTGGTGGATGGATGGAAGGCTGGCTGGCTGCTTGGACAGGTAGAAGGGTAGGTAGCTTGATGGATGGATGGGTGGGTGGGTGGGTGGAAGGTGGACAGGCAGTAGTGAGGTTTCTCAAAGGCACACAGACTCTGCAGCAGAGCTTGCTGTGGAGACATCACTTTCATTTCATGCCTGGACAGACACTTGACATTGTTACTAAATCTGAGAAGATGACACCATCATCCACAATCTGGGACTTAGCTGGTGCCCAGAAGGTCTCAGGGACTGGCAAGCCTGTACCAGCCCAATCTGAAGAAGACCAAAGATCTCTGAGCCTGGATCTTGATTTTTTTTTTTTTTTGAGCCCACAAAAAAGTTGCTTTATTCATTTCTCTTTCCAGCCTGAAACAAAACTCTAGAGAAGAAGTGCATGTTGGGAAGGTGCTAATGAAGCATGAACGTATAACCCGGGCAGGGAGTAGGAGGTCAGACGTGTGCCCCTGCAGTAGTGCTTGCAGCTGCAGAAGGTGGCACTGACTGCCTCACGGCACTGCACACCCTCCCGAGAAGGTTTGGGGTTCCTCTCCCGGCAAAGATGGGCTTGGCCGCTAAGACATGAGCACGTAAAATCAACACCTGGAGAGCTTGTTATAAGCAGATTCTGGGCTCCACCCCTGGAGATCCTGATTTCAGGCAATGGTCTTAATCTTAGATGTTACTCAGAGTGACCGCACCTGGGACCATTGGATTGGAAGTTCTAGGGTGAGGGCCAGGAGATGACTTTAACAAGCTCACTTGCTGGAAATTACCAGCATGAGCCATGAGAATAACCAGTAACGACAATACAGGCTTGCCCAGCTTTTAAGAAATACAACATACAAAACCCTAGAAGTAAAAGAAAAGTGAAGGGCTACATAGTCTATTGTGAAATGATTTTTTTTTACTTTACCAAAGATTTCATTCAAATAGTGAGATTCCCAGTCTATTTAAAGTAGAATGCACTTGGCAAAAATTCTACTTATATGCCCAGCTTTCCCCCGTTCATACATCTAGTGCAGGAAGTGAGACAAACCTATAATAAAATAATAAAAAATTACCTGGCCATCCTTTCTCAGCTCCTTACAGTTATTAGCCCCTGAAAGTGAGCTGGGAGGAGGGCTTCCTGTAACCACCGCCAGCACAGAGAGAAAGACTTCACCCTCAGAAGGCCGCTCCCCCCGCAGCAGAGCTCGGAGGTGGGGACCTCTCTTTCCAGAACACCAAGCAAGATCAGCGCTCCTGTTGGCCAATGCCCTGAGGCTGTCAGAAGGGAAGGCAGGACTTGTCCTTTCGCATCCCCAGCTGAGGACATCTATGGTCAGGGCGGGGCCTCAAGCGGTCCCCGTACCCTAGCACCAGTCACTGTGTCCAGGACAAAGCAGTAGGACGGCTCAAGGAACTAAATAAAAGTCTGGTCAGAAGGCAGAACGAAGAAGCCACTCCAATGATCAGGTTACCTGGAGCCTGGTCCCAGGGGAATGGTGGTACTTTCCCTTCTCTGGTCAGTGATCCAGGTCACTGACCATCACGACGGGTCAGAGAAGAGAAAAATGCAAAAGCAGATCCTTCTGGGCTGAGAATGTGCTGCAGGGTTTATGGGAGAATGAGCAAATGAGATGGAAAACACATGCAAATCTGCCTCATCAATGCATTCCCGCCAGGTTTATCTGCTTTAATCTCCGGCCAGATGATCCTTGTGAAGACCAGGTCCTAAACAGCAGTGGGGAGCCATTCTAATTTCTGTTACTTTCTGGAATGCTCTGTAAGCAGTCAGTCACATCCAGGAAGGCTCAGTTCTTGGAGTCCAGGTCTACTCTGGCAAGAGTTTATGCTTCTGGGCCACACGGAGCTCTCCCTGTGGGGTCCCAGTTTGGGGATCAGCACCAACACTGATCGCCTTCCCCGGGCGAGGCTTGTCTGCCTGACCCCTGCAGGCTGCACCTTCTCCCTCTCCTATCCCTCTGGGATTCCACCAGGAGGATGCCACACAGGGAAGTTCACAGTTTGTGAAGTGGGAACAGAGAGGCAAATCAAGAAATCTGCCCCTTCAAATGAGAGGCAATTGGTGTTCTCATCTGGCAGGACCCTTTCCTTTAGGGAAAACACAAAAATCTGCAGGAAAGAGTCCTGCCTACAGCACAGAGAAGGAGGTTTCCTCCAGAGCATGTGGGACACGTGTGCAGTGCCCCATGAAACCCCTTCTAAGCTCTATGTCTTTAGGGAGGAAGGCAGAGGTCAGCAGAGGCCTGACATCCTGGACAATGTGCTGGGGGCGAGGATGCTGGTAGCTGCCTCGGTAGGGAGTCTGATGCTGGCTTAGCCGAGATGCTCACTGACTCGCCGGAGTCCCTTTCACTGACACCTCTGTCAGCCCAGCTCCCATCTGACTCCTACCCCCGATAAAGCACCAACTGTGGGGAGTGGACCATCTGCCTCTGCCTCTGGGTTCTTACCATGCTGCTCACGCGGGTCCGCAGGATCCTGACTGCAAACAGTGGAAGAGAAATGGGCCACAGGCTGGTTGCTCTGCCCCCAGCCTGTCCCCAGGGCTCCTCGGCTCTCCTTCAAACTCACATGAGGAGAGAGGGTCCGCAGCCCAGGGCCCCACTCACTCATGCCAAACGGGTCGAGGGCACCAGGAGCCGAAGGCAATGCCAGGTGGGCCTCTTGTAGACGATGAGCAGTCAGAACAAGGCGAAAAAGTGAGAGGAAATAAAAGGAAAAGCCTGGATGGAAGAGAGAGAAAGAAAGATGGTAGAGGAAAGGAAATGGAGGGAGACAGGATGACCAAGGAGGAGGAAGTGGAGAAAGAGGAAAAGGTGGAGGGGAGACGGAGGGGTGTTTGCTGCCCCAGCCATCCTGGCCCACACCCTGCTTAAACCAGGAGGATCTGACCACTGCAATGACATCCTCCAGTATCGCTCCTTCTGACTGATGTGGGGGTGTCCCTCCATGCCCGGCCTCACCAACCTCAGACAGCATTTGCTGACCAGCTGGGGACCGAGTGCCCCTGGGCTTGCGATCACTACGCCCATCCCTGGCTGGGTCTGCTCAGACCCTGGTTGGAAGGATACTGTAGTGTCTTCATGTAGTTCTGGATTGCCTGCAGCCAGTCTGGGATCGTCATTGACAGTCTGTAGTTTGGAACCTGGGGTATTGAAGGCTGCAGGGAAGTAGAGAGAGATCTTTTTATCCAGGAGACGTTCTGGGGCCCAGTGCCTGGGGGCGGGCCCAGGGCAGGAACCACTGCAGAGCTGCTTCTGAGAGCAGATGGCCACCCTGGCAGGGGCACCTGTTCAACTGGTGCCTCCTGGACAAGGTCTCCCCAGGCCCATCAGTCCCATGCTGAAGATCTCCGGCGTCTGCCGCCCCTGTGCACACACTCCGCCCTGGGTCCAGTGGCTCACTATAGCCCTCCTTGTGTTGCTCCTGGTGTGAACAAAGTCTGCCCCCGCAACGGGAGCTTCAGCACCTCCTTCAGACCAAGGACCATGTCCTGTAGTGTCCCCTCAACCCCCAACCCTGAGCCTGCACCACAAAGTTGAGATGCTCCATTAATACTCACGTTTCTACTGCATGACTGCACTTCTACTGCATGGCTGATGTGACCACTGCATGTGCTCCACTCCAGGGCACCACTGAATGGCGCCCTGAAGAAACGCAATATGGCGCTAGGCATGCCATTCCTTCCCAACACCACCTTCCCTGAGTCCCGCCCCAAGGGGGTAGGAAAGATTCCCCTCTTGCCTTGACTCTTCCTATGTAAGTGCAGCTCTTCTGATGCAGAAGCCCCTTACCCTCTTACCCCTCCTGGCTGCCCAGTCGCTCCCTCACCTTCTAGTGTATCTCTTGATCAACACTCACCAACTGAGTGTACGAAGTTCCCCTGCAGGGAAGAGGTGGGAGCAACAGCGGGCAGAGACTGGAAAGAGGGAGGTAAGAGCCTCTTTTCGGGAATTTAGGGATGAGACATTACTCAGCTCTGAGCAGCCCTGCCAGCGAGGCCAAGAGCAAGAATAAGCAGGGGCTTCCAATCCAGTCACTCCTGGGAAGTCACTCCTGGTTTCTGTTTTATTTCTCCGATATGTTTCCTCGTCCCTTAACCTCGGCCTCTCTGGTGGGGTTACTGCTGGTGACAGAGACACTCAGCCCAGTGGGCCTGCAGCTCCGGGAGGAGAGGAGGCTCCTCCAGGCCTAAGCCGCTTAGGGAAGAGCAGAGGGACCGCAGGACAGATTAGTTCCATCCCCCGAGAAAACAGGGAGAGGCCCCAGGGATTTAGTGCTTAGCTGATGGAGGGTGAAGCTGCTGGTGAACAGAGCTTGGAACAGCTCTGGGCAGCCTGGCCGGGGACCTGAGCCAGACACAGCCCACGGAGGGTCCCTGATCCTCTTCCCGGTCCTCTCCCTGGTCCTCTGCCAGCTCTCCAAGCTCAGACCCCACAGGGAAGCTGGAGGGCGCGCAGTCCCGGGCTTGAGGCAGGAAGCTCTTCATACTTCTACACCTCTGGCTGCTTTTACTTAAAATAAAATGAAACTAATCACACATCCTAATTCACAGCCAAGGTGCTGTGTGTGTATGTGTGTGTATGTGTGTGCGCGCCCATGTGCGCACTCACACAGCTGTTCTGCAAGCTACATTTTGTTTACAACATATCAACTCAAATCACATTCCTGTCTTGGAGAGTCATTTCTGGGAGCAAAATATTCCAATCTGAACATTTGCTTCCATGGCCCTCCCCACAACCCCCCCACCTCCATCACACTCACCCCTCAGCGTCAGAATATGAAGTGCGTCCTTGTGTGCCTGCCCTAGCAAACACGAGGGAGCCTGTCCTTGTTTTCTGCAGTAACATCCACTGATCTGCCCACACCTGAACTCTCTGTAAGAATGTGCCAGAGCTTTCATAGAGAAGTGAGGAAGGGGAGACGTGAACCACCATTTCTGTAGCACCTCCTATGTTCCCAGCTCTGGGCTGGGTACATGAGGGGGAGGTGGCACAGACAGGAGGGAGGAGGGAAATTCCATAGTTTACTAAGGCGTGAGCATATTTCTACACAGAAAAGTGCTGTTTGTACCTATTTATCAGGAAAGCTGATAAGCATGGGAAAAAGCCCCACAGAATCACCAGCCACCTAAGGGATGCCCAGAGGGGCGTCCCCCGGACAAAGCCCTGAAGCATCCAGCGTGACTGGGTTCAGAGTTGGCCGTGGGGGCCAACCACTAAGTTATTTCAACTCCCTCCAGCCTAACGGAGCCCACAAGAGCTGGACAATGCGGTGGGAGTCGGGCAGCAGCTGGTCCTCAGAATAGCAGCCCAGTGGCGCCCAAGGGCTTTTAAAAACAGCTGCCTGGTTACCTCAGCCCTGGCTGAGAGCCTGAGAGCGAGTGCAGGGGCTGTGGCCACATTCCCCAAACCCCAGCTGGGGAGCAGGGCTGCGGGGGGGGGGGGGAGCCCAGACTGCAGAGGGGAATGATGTCATCTGGTTCCAGCCCACCCTGCCGTCTGGGGTAGCTGGCTGGGGCTCAGGCTGGGGTCAGCTCCCGACCGGCACTCTGGGCTGCCAATGCCCCTACAGAGCAATGGACTCCAGGCCAGGCAGGCTCCCTGGGATATAATTATGAGTCCCTGCTCTGTCACCTGCTGGCTGTGGACCCTGGTCAAGCCGCATGACCTAAGTCGCTAGTGCCTTCCTGATAAAACAGAAGACTATCACCTACTTCGAACCTTCTGGGCCAGCTGTGAGGACTGTATGACCTAATGTATAAAGCAGGCAGTCTGGGGCTTGGCACGCACGCAGCGCTCTCTAAGTGTTAACTATATTCTCATTACTCACCAACAATGTGTTTTCAGAGGTCTAGACTGGGGGAACCCAAATGGTCTCCACTTTTCAGGAACTAGAAAACAGAATCAGCAGGGGATGAGCCCTAAGCACTCAACTCAGAAGCATCACAAAGATGCGACCTCACCCTGATGGAAGAGGATGAACACATCCACTTTCCCCTGTCAGCATGTGGTGACCATGAGTTAACATCCTTAATTCATGAAACAGTCACACGAAGCGATAAGAAAACTCTTTAGTCTTTGATGAAAAAAAAAAAAAGGTTCTGAAATGTGGAAGCAATTCAAGTGTCCATCAACATGTAAATGGATAAACAAAATGTAGCAGACATGCAATGGAATATTATTCAGCCTTAAAAAGAGGAACATTCTGATATGTGCATGAACTTTGAAAACATGCTAAGTAAAATAATCCAGTCACAAAAGGATTATGATATATATGATTCCTCTTAGATGAGGTTCCTATAGAGGTCAAGTTCATTGAGACAGAAAGTAGAAGGGTGGCTGCCAGGAGCTGAAGGGAGGGAGAACTGGGGACTTAGTATTTAATGGGTACAAAGTTTCAGTTTGGAGATGGATGGTGGTGATGGTTGGGCAACAATGTGAGTGTGCTTAATGCATAAACTGTACACTTAAAAGTGATTAAAAGGGTCAATTATGTCACCACAATTTCTAAAATGGCTATGGAAAGACAACTCACAAAAGAAGAAATGCAAATACTGAGTAAGTATTTGAAAAAATGTTCCAGCTCACTAGTAATTTAAGAAATGCAAATTAAACTCACTGCAACATGTCACTTTTCACCTCTCCAGTTAGCAGAGATATTCTGCAATGTGGAGACTCAGTGCTGCTGAGGATGCTCTCATTCGGCCTGATGGGAAAATAGATTGGTACAACCTTTTTATAAAAAGGCCAGGGCACACTCCTTTTTTTCTCCCCCGACTAGGGTCCTGAGGCTCCTTCCTCCTATTATTTTCCTGCACCGTTTCACCTAGAACTCCAGCCTAGAATTCCCCTGCCCTTCCCCTAGAGGCACCCTCCTGCCACCTGCACCAGCCCCGTCAGCCACAGCTCAGCTGATGAAGGCAGAATCTAGAAGGCACAGATCACAGCCACCCTCTCCACACAGGCACTGTGCTTAGGGTCAGGGGGTGGGGGCCCTGGCAGGTGCGGGGGCATAGAAGGGAGGGGAGTGGAACAACAGAAAGATGGTTGTTCAAGAAGAAAAATGAACCAAACCACAGGCAAGCTGCTGTGGACAGGCTCTCTTTGCCTCCATTCACGCCAAACACAATGACCTGTCAGAAGAATGCAGGAAGGGATGTGGACAGACACTAGCGTGTATCAACACTATGGATCACCACGTGGAGAGAAGGGAGAAGCCAGGAAAGGAGCCAAGGAGGTAGCAAGAGCCCCAGGTGCCAGGAAGCTTTAACAAGAAAGTACAAGGATAGATAAACAGCAAACTCCTACTGTGGACCATATTCAATACCTTGTAATAGCCCTTAATAAAAAAAAGAAGATAAAAAGGAATATATATATATGCATATATAACAAAATCACTGTGCTGTACACCAGAAATTAACACAACATTGTAAACTGACTATACTTCAATTTAAAAAATTAAAAAGAAAAAGAAAATACAAGGATAGACAAACAGCAAGGTCCTACTGTGGAGCACAGGGAACTATATTCAATACCTTGTAATAGCCCTTAATGAAAAATAATATAAAAAGGAATATATATGTATCACAAAATTACTACGCTGTACACCAGAAATTAATACAACATTGTAAACCAACTATACTTCAAATAAAATTTTTTTTAAAAAGTAGCTCACAGTGAAAAAGTATGCGACAATGAATATATATATGTTCGTGTGTAACTGAAAAATTGTGCTCTACACTGGAAATTGACACAACATTGTAAACTGACTATAACTCAATAAAATTAAAAAAAAAAAAAAAGGACAAGGAGAAAGCAAAGCCTTGTGCCATCCCCTCTCTGGAAATGTACTATACACGGTGCAGGTACAAGGCAGAAGAATCTTCTCTGGCAACCTGGTGGGGAGCACAGAACATCACTCAGGAGCCCAGGATGGGTCCCAGGCTCCCGAATCAGGGGCACCCAGGAATCTCTTGGTGGTGGCCTGATCTGGAGGTCCAGCGGGATGCAGGGCAGGGGAAGAAGTGAGCTGCCCAGGTGAGCCAGCAGAGGGCAGGAGTGGAGCCCTGACTACAGCAAAGTCTCACCCCACAGCCCTCACACTTCTTCACTCAGGCAAAGCTGAGCCCTCTAAATGTGAATTATTTCCCAATTTGGGATCAACATGAGAACAAGGCACAAAAATGTGGCATCTGCGAGAAACTGCTTGGTGTTTCCTGCTGGATCCGGCCGGCAGTCTGCCCTAGGGGAGCCGGGCTCCAGCCAGTCAAGAAGCGGGAGGTGCTGCTTCCTGGTCCACCCAGCCGTTTTTTCTGGGCCAGCCACCCTCCTTCCCCTCCCTTCCCGACCTCTGCTATCCTCCAGCTGACTCGTGCTCTTTCTTGCACTATCCCCACAAAACCATGGCCTTCCCCTAGTCAGCTGTTAACTGCAGACCCAGTAAACACCAGGGGAGAGCCCTGCACTCACAAATTTAGAGAAGGAGGATCTCAGAGTAAATGAAACCTACCGCTGTTTCCCCAGTGAGGGCACCTGGACCTTTGGGCAGAACTTACTACGGCTGCTAACAGAATGTCCTGAAGTCAAATGAAGTGTCATTCAGTCCTCCTCTTAGGCCTTGACACCTTCCCCTGCCCACTTCTTTTGCTTCTTAGTCCACATTCAATTGCCAAAAAAAAAAATAAATAAATAATCTCCCTGAAACTCTCCAACCCTTCCACCACTACCCCCATCACCCCTCCTCTACACAAATTCCTCAGTACAACACTGATTTGATTAAAGGAGAAAAGGACTTGGCCCAGAGGAAGAAGTCTGTCACGCTGAGTGCAGGAATAGCCCTGGAGTCAGAGAGGAGTGGCTCCTGGAAACAGGAGCTTTCAAAGCTGTTCCCTTCCCAGGGCCTGCATAGGGGTCAGGGTTTGGGGACATGTGAGTACCAGGGAGAGACAGGATGCTGTGATGGGGTTGAGGATGGAGAGCCAACCACTATGATGCAATATAAGAGAGAAATATTAACTATTTAAGTTCAAAAAGCCAATGCCCACATTCAGGTTGGGGTTGTCCTAGCTTGGCAGGAGTTCCCATGTGACCTTTGGGTGACTATGAAAAGTACAATATGATGTAGCTACTATACAAAAAAAAAAAAAAAGGAATGCTTTTTTAAAGAACCCAGCATTCAGCCACAATAACAATAGTATCAAGTATAGGTCTCAGGAAGTAGTCATTTATGTTCTAAGCTGCTGAGATAGCATTTAGAATATTGTGTTTCATATTGTGCTTGTTTTAGGGGACTGGCTGATGACAAACTAGCAATTATGCTAGACAGAGGACAAGAAAAGTGAGTTGATCTGGGAACTGTGACACATAAGAAAAGGTGAAAGGAACCACCTGTGGACAAGGATGATTATTAAAGGAAGATGCAGAATGACAGAACGTCACAGTTCTGAGGACTCATAGTCCAGTGCACCTCTAGTGTCACACAGATCACTGGAAACCCAGAGACTCATGGATCATGACACTACAGGATTTAAGAGTTCAAAAGAACTTTACATGAAATCTTGTCTACTCCCATTTTATAGATAAGAAAACTAAGGCCGGAGATTTTTAAGTGAATGATCTAAAAGTAGCACAAGCAGGACTAGAATTCAGCCTTTTGATTTTTACTCTAAGCCCCTTCCTTACTCTAAAAGAACCATTCCATAATTGAGAGAGCTGTGAGTAGCATAGGAAGTCGACGTGAGCTGCCCTTCGGTTCTTGAGCACAAGAATCAGTGGTGACTTGTGACCAAGGAAGGAGGAGGAGGAATTCTGTTTAGTTTAAGAAAAGAATTTCCCAATAGCCAAATCTGACCAGCCCTAGGACCAGCTGTCCTGTAAGGTGATGACCCCCCCACACTCCCAGAAGGTCTTCAGAAAGAGGAAGGGATTTCGCTGATAGGTGGGAGACTGGTCTCTACCAACACTCACATTCTCGGATTCCCATAGAGAACAGAGGTCCCCACCCACAAGGTCAGGAGAAGGATGAAGCCACAATCAGAAGCAGGGTTGGTGCTGAGGGTGCTGAATTAAAAAGGCTCACTTAAGGACAAATTCTGAAGTCAGAACTGCAAGCCAGTACCAGGGTGGTTCTTGTGCTCAAGGAGAACTCAGGATGGGTAATTACAGCCGACACTAAGCAGGCAAGATTCTCGTTGGGCATAATGAAGATTTCCTTGACCAGCAGGGTAATAAAACACCGTGACTGCAGCAGGAGGTTTACAGGCTCTGTCACTTCCCCCAAGGGCACACAGAGCTTTCTGGCCTGCAGGGCTCAGATGCTCAGGTCACCAGATGCTCCAGGTTGGGGACTCAACCAGATGGCCTAGGTCTCAGGTCTGGCATTCCTAGACCTGCCCAGGAATCTTCTCGGCCATACCAGCGTCCTCACGCAGGGGTAGCCATCTGCCATGCCACAAACCCCAGGCTCTGCAGCATTCTCCCTCCAGTTTGCATTCTGATATTTCATAGAGCAACCACTGCATATCACCCTCCCTCCATTTTATTAACCTTATCCTTGGCCACCAAACCCAGCTGGCTCACTGGCTTCTCACCAAGGTAGAAAAGAGTTTCACTCCTGAGCCTCTTTCTCTAGCCAGTGAAACTAATTCATCATGTGTACTGGAAAGTCCCTTTTAAGCCATAGTCAAAACTCTTCCTTTTTTCCTGGAGCCCAGAGAAGCTGGGAAAAGAGAGAGTTGACTGTTTCACAAGTTTCAGAGGTGAAAGTCACTGTCATAAAAAAAAAAAAAAAAAAAATTGGCAAAAAGTCCAGGAATGATTCAGGCTAAGTCTGACTGGTTGATTGCAAATTCATTCACAGCCTAATAAATCATGTGCGAGGAGGGGACAGGGGAGGGCCAAGGGACTCCAAAGAGGAAAAGCAGGATGGAATCCCCTGGGGGCCTATGCATTCTTGGCATCGCTGGTGCTACCTGGTGGCTACAGTTTTTGCTGAAGCAGGAGGTACATGGGGGTGGGTAAATAATAGTTTGTCTCCAGACTCAAAACCTTGGCACAAGCTGACTGCGCAGTCCCAGGACAGCAAGCCCCCCTCCCCTGCCCCATTTCTAAGGCATCCAAGACAAATACCTCAATTAAGTAAGGGAGAGGGGGCGGGTGGGCGGGAAGAATGAGGAGAAGGGAGTTTGTAACAGGACCAGAAAAATGGAAATTGCCTCTATTTGCTAGATACAGGCTGAAACAGCCCCATCACTGCCTACCCCACCCCCCTCCCTCGAAGCCACTGACCTTTGCCAAGAAGGCAGCGTTCCTGATGGCGCCCACCATTTCTCCCCCCTTAGGGTGCACCTTGGCCACGTGCATCCACATGCGCTCCCAGGTGTGACTGTCGATGGGGAAGCCGCTCTTGTTAACGTGAAATAGCACCCCGCCGTCTTTGTCCTCCTCCTCCGAGCCCCCGCTGGTGGCGAGGCTCACTGGCCGCGCGTGGCTGCTCCGGGACCGGGTGCCTTTGGCGCCTTTGGGGTGGGGGCAGCGGTGAGTGTCTGCGGCAGAGCCGGTCATGGTGGGGCCAAGGCGGGGAGGGCGGCGCGGGGGGCGCTAGGCGGCGGCGGCGGCGGGGGGCGTGTGCGTGTGGGCGCGGCGCGGGGATCAGCGCCCCGCTGGGGCGGCCTTCTCCATGCCTCTAGCTGCGGCAGGACGCGCAAAGGGGGAGCGGCTGCTGGAGCTCCGCTTACGGGCCGTGCCTGAAATCAGTGAGACACAGCACACACCACGGGTAAGTGGACACCCGGAGGAACCGCGGCGCGGGCCGTGGCCGAGGCGGTGGGGCTTCAGAGTGTCCCCACGTCTCTGCCCACCCAACCCGTGCGCGGACAACCCCCACCCCACACCGCCAGGGCATTGCATACGAGCTTCCTGCCCTGCAATTACCTAGAAAAGCGACTTGAATTTTGCCACAAAGCTTCACACCCACCTAAACTGCGGGAGGGAAATACAAGGAGCTTGGAGGCAGCGTAATGGACTGGGTAGGGAGAAAAAATACAGCTTGTGCAGAGGGAAGGAACAGAAGGTCCCCGCACGGCTCCACGCGTTCCTTGGTCACCAGATGTGGCCGAGCGCCGAGCCGAGCCAAGAACGTGCCGGCACGTGAGCGCCCGGGGCTGGCGCGCGAGGACGCAGCGGCAGCCTCGGCTTGCAGAGGCTGTCGCGTTTCTTCCAGGAAGCCCTCTCGGAGCCCGGTGGACGAGGGGCGGCCCCGGCCCCCTGGCGCCAGTGGCTGTGGCTCCACCCGCCCCCTTCCCCGAGTTCCAGCGCCAGGCACCCGGAGGGGACTAGCTGTGGGCGCGGCGAGGGAAGGGCAGCTCCTGGACCCTACCTCGGGACAGTCGGCCTCATTGCTGCGGAGCCTCTGGGGACGGCGGGGGTGGCGGGGGCTGCTGGGCCTGGGGCTGGGGCTGCTGGGGCTGCTGCGGCCGTCGCCTTATTCCATGTCCCATTCTCGAATGTTATTCTGTGACATATAACCGAGTCACCCGGGCAGCCGCCGATGTTCCGAATGCGTCCATTGGCCACCGCAACAAAGAGGGGCGGGTCCCGGGCGCGGGACTCTACAAGCCGGAGCGCCGCGACGCTCTGATTGGTTCTGAGGATTCCCGGGCGGGAGGGGAGAGGAGTAGGGGGAGCTGGGCGGCCACGCGAAATCCGATCGCTGTAGTGTCCTGGGAACCCCGCGGGGCTGGAGCGTTTGTCCCTGGGACTTGAGACCGAGTTTCCCCACGGGTCGTAGCACTGTGAGGGGTTGCAGCTGTGGGAAGCAGAGAAGAAGTAAAGCCACCCAAGAAGTGTCCCTGAGGTAGAGGAGGGCTTATCTTAGGACAGCATTCCCTGAGGAAGGCTGGACACAGTCACCTGCCGCTACCAGGGAGTGATGGTTGGTGCAGGCAGGGCTGTTCACGTGAAGATGCAGTATTAATTTTCTTTATCCGACATAACAAATTTCCCAAAACTAACAAGGGGACACAGGCATATATACACTCTGACACTGGTTACGATTAGTAGAGTCCCTTTTAACCCAAGTTGATATGTGACGCTAAAACCCGGGAGGTCAGCCACTTCCAGACTGTTCTGTCACAACTGTTGAGTTAGAGGAGGAGGTGGAGAGATGCTTCAGAGCCATGGTGAAGTGGAGCCCCTCCCACACTCTCCACTGAAACACTTTTTCTTTAAAGGCATCTTTTTTTTTTTTTTTTTTTTAATTTAAAGAAAGAGAAGAGCAAGATGAGTGGGGGACAGCACCAGACTACAGACCTGAGGGCTGGCTGAGTCCAGGTTTGCAACTTGGCTGAGCTGTGTGATACAGGACAAGCCACTTGCCATTCTGGGCCTTAGCTTCTCTTTTGGAAAGGAAGAGAGTAATACTTCAATTTAAAAAAAAGAAAAGAAAAGAAAAAAAGAGAGAGAGGAGAACAGGACCCCCCCCCCCCCCCCGCCCAAGGTCAGTTCTGGGTCCAAGGTTCTGTGATCCTCTGACTTCCTCTCTAGTGGACACTTAGAAACCTGGTCATAATATCCTTTCTCTTTAAACTCCAGGCCAGTATGCCAGCTTTGAGAGGGTGAAATGGCTATAATAGCAATGTGAAGTTAACCTGGAATTAAGAATGCAATCATCAAAGACCATTGATGACAGATCTGTTTCTGGATGCTTAACCCTGCACATTGCTTGTAATGGAACTGGAATTTCTCTTTAATAGGAGGGCATGGTCAGAGGCCAGTGAGGAAGTGCAGCTGAGAGCCTGGATTTGGGTGAGGAGACCTGGATTCTGGACCAGTCCAGCACTGGTACAGACAGAGCCCATGCCCAGGACTTTCTAGAGTCAATAATGAGAATAAGAACTTAGGTCCAGATAGGCAAAGGAAATGGGCCAGTTCAGGAAATTACCTGAATAATTCAAGTGGAACAAGCACACCTGAAAAAAAAATTAGGAACTTGAAAGAAAATTATCCTCTCAGAATACAATAACTTCAGTTTTCATTTCCTGATTAGGAGAAAACATGCCTCAGAAGGTGATCTGTTTTCTCATCTTGAGCATCCTTCTTCCCTTCTTTTCTCATTCATCTCTTAAATCTGTCCCTTTCTCCTCGTTTCTTGGAGTTTCAAGTCCAGGAGACTAAGATTTCAGGATGAAGATCTGTGTGCAGAGGATGAGAATATGGCTTAACAATCCCTCGGGAGAAAACTGAGCTCTCAAAGCTCAAGTGATCAGACCAGTTGGTGAAGGTCGAAGAATGTCTGGCAAGTGTCACCGCCCTTGGCATCAATTCCTAATGTCCCCACTCAAGCCAAATCCAAACAACTGCAATTTCCCTCTCAAACCAGGATCTGGCTCCTGCTTTACCTGAATCAAAATCCTAGGGACCCGAGAGATTATCCGTTCATCTTCCCGCCCTGGGCACCTCAGGACTCCCTGACAGTTGAGGGAAATGCTTTTGTTGTTCATTTCCAGTATTCCAATGATCTGTTCTCCTTTCCCTAGGGAGTGGGGTGCAGTGGGGAGCCCAGCGACATGATATATGAAGAGAGCTGTGAGATTCGGCTGCTTTTCCAAAGAGGAGGTAAGAAGGTTTCTGAAGTGAGCTGCACTGTTCCAGTGCAAGGACTGCAAGGCAGGAGGGCCCTTTTGTTCAGAATTCTTCTGCTTTTGAGAGTTGTGCTAGTTGGGTGGACCAGCCAACTCCATCCTTCACTTCCTTGTGTATTTTGTGTTGTACGTGACACTCAGGTGAACCCAGGCCAGACAGATTATGGGTTTTGAAAGTTCAGGTGTTTAGTAAGAGTGACGTAGCCATATGTGCACACAGTGGGACAGGGCCAACATGCAACTTAAAACAGGAACATGTGAGGACCAGCTGCTCCACCTCTGAGATCATGGTCATGTCCATTCATTGGCATAACAGCTGGTAGAGCAGAGATGTGTAGTGGGAAGGTTTGGAAAAAGAAAAGCTGGGTTCAAGTAGTATCTCATTAAAGTGCCGGTTGCTTGGGTCTCAAAGATAAATAATAAAAAACCCTAACCTCATTACCATACTTCTAGCGCCAACGCTGTTGATTTGGGGGGGGGGGTTAATTAGGTGTATGTATGTATGTATGTATGTATGTATTTATTTATTTATTTATTTATTTAAATGGAGGTAATAGGGATTGAACCCAGGACCTTGTGCATGCTAGGCATGCACTCTACCACTGAGCTACACCCTCCCCCTTACCTGTTGATGTTAATAGCCTATTAATGGGTGTATCAGACACATCTTATGAGCCTAATCACATTGGCTAGAACTTACATTTCTCTTGGCTCCACAGCAACCTCCACAGCCAACCAAATCTGTGCAGTTCAGCCACCTGGGACTAACAGGCACTTGTCTAGACGGGTCCCTCTTGGCTGCTGCTGCACAGCCAGGCGAGCTGGCCACGTGTCCAGGGCTTCTGAGTCTTCCACCACTTCTGGATCAGATGAAATGCCATACTGCACACAGGATGTGGCTTCTAAGCAGCCATCAGAGGAGAGTCCAAGGGAATTAATTCCCATGGGAAGCATTCTGACCAATGAGAAGCAGGAGATGGGAGGGGCCTGGGTAAATGAATTCTCTTTCCTTCCTGCCTCCTGTGGACTGTTCCCCATCGTGACTTTCTAACACAGACTGTCTGGAGATGTCCTGCATGGCTGAGCAGCTACACTTACTGAGGAAGTGGCCAGGGCACTTTGCAGCGGGTCAGGAAGCACTGACCTGCATGATAATACGCCACCTTGCACTACATCTCATCCTGGTCTAATTTGCCTTTTCCCTCACTCTTGCTGCCTTCTCAATCAGATTTAATCTTTGCTTCAGATTGTTTTCTAGAGAAACTGAGCTAAGACAACTGGTTCCACAAGTGGTTCTACAAAGAAAAGTCCTCGAGAAGGATTTGGGGGTTGTATTTACTAGCCGTCTGAAATCGATGGAGTTCTTTGCTGGTGATAAGAGGGATGCTAGTAACTCCGACATGCGACAGCACCACAACTCTCACTTGTAGAATTGGGGTGAGTTGGGTGGAGAGCGAGACACTGGGAGATCAAGCAGTTGTGGCACTCAATCAGTTTGGAAACAATGATATAAACAGTGAACAGAGACCTTGGAAACAGAAAATGACAGGCTCAGAGCAGTGAGTTACCAACTCATGGGATGCTCTGAAAGCCAGAGAATCCTATTTCCTGAAGCCGTAGGATAGACTCTTAAAATCAAGCCCAGGATCTGATCACAGGGTCCCAGGATCTGGTCACAGGGTCGCAGAACTGCAAAAATGACTAAATACATGGCCTTGATAGGCATCAAAGCAGAGCCCTGAGAGGGAAAGCATGGGACCCTGAGACCTGCGATAGGGATGTCTCAGTGGGTGAGCATCTTGACACTTCAAATCCTCTGAATGTTCCTGCCTGAACAAGGTCCCCTTCTCCATGGCTTGTTTTCCTCAAGACCTGGCCCCACTGCTTACTGCCTCCACCAAAACCCAGAGTCAAGTCGTAGCACCGCCCACACCGAGAAGAAAAAGTCCTGTTCCAGGGAGAAAAAGCATACCAGCCAAAGATATTGCGGGACTTGGCTAACGTGTACTGGCAGGAACTGCAGAAATGTGTGTGGGAGTGGATCTTGAAGATGTTATATTGGGGGCTGCGGGTGAAGCAGGAAGCTCAGTTAGGAGCATTCACTGATTTGGGGATACTCACGCAGAACTCAAGATTTAATGCTTTTGCAAGGATGCCTGGAGCTTGTCCTGATAGCTTACTGGGATGGCTCTTTGAAGCCTGGTCTCAACAATGGCCTATAGTAAGCAAAGTGGAGAAAGCCAGCCTCCATGTGTAGTGTTGAGGAAGGGGTCAGAAGACTCAGGAAGGAGAGAGTGGTAGAAGCATTTATTATTATGGTTCAAGAACCCACCACCAGACTAGTTCCCCAGGCCAGCCCAGAGGACACCCCTTTCTCTTAAGTAATAAAGAGTGTACTAGTAGAGGAGGCTTTTTGAGCACGTGGTCATGGCTAGCCTTGTCGTCCAGGGTAGTTGGTGGGGGGAAAGCTGCTTAGTCGGGATGATAAAAATCACAGAATTGCAAAGCCTAGGTGGGAGGACTTAATCATAAAGGACAAGGTGGACATTACCACAATGGACACCAAGGAGGAGAGGGGATCAGGGTGACTTTGTCTGCAGGGACACCTGGTGCTTGGATAATGGTGGTCCTAGGGGAAGGGTATTCATAGAATTTGCTGTCTAAATTGAGCCATGTTTAAGCATGAAAAGGGTGACAGTAATGATTACATGAGGAAAACAGGTATACACTAGAACCATCTCAGTCAAACTAATACCGATAGTAACCCTACCAGGGGTAAGATAGATGAGTAGCCACTTAGATTGTTGCTTGGTTTGTATAATCAGAATAGAGAGCAGAAGGCCAACGTCAGTGAAAAACTGTAGCCCCTCACTTCATTTCCAAATCTAAACCAGATTTGGCCCCAAGCTATTGGCATTGCTGAGTGAGCCCAGCTGGCCAACAGCAAAGACTGACACTCAATATAACACCATCCCTCAGGGGAGCCAGATAGCCACCTGGTGACAGGTAAATTTATATTGGAGCTTCCACCTTGGAGGGGGCAGTGACTTGACTTTACCACACTGTAAACACCATATATGGGTTTGCGTCCCTTGTCCACAGGACTTCAGCCCATACCACTAACTGAGAATTTCCAGAATATCTTATCCACTGACATGTTACCTGTACAATATTTCCAAAGAACAAGAGACCCACTTTTTGGTGAAAGAGGGGGCAACAATGGGCTCATGACTGTTCTTACCACACTGTTCCTACACCCAAAATAAGCTGACCTGATAGTACAATGGAAAAGCCTGTTGAAACTCAGTTAAGGCAAAGCTAGGGGAAGGCATTCTGCAGAGTTGTGGCACAGTCCTCCAGGCTGTAGGACACTGAACTAATGACCAACATAAGGTCCTAATCCCCAACAGTTAAAAAGAATGAATCCAGGAACCAAGGGGTGAAGGTAGACCCTTTCACTAGTACACCCAGTGACTCATTTGAGGTTATCTCCAGATACGATGTCCAGAGGACAATATTCTAGCTGAGAATCCATACCATGAATTTAATCATGAAGAAACAGCAGACCAGTATAAAATAAGAAGAGTACTATTAAAAAAAAAACCTGTATTTTAAAATCTGTCAGTGCGATAAGAGACGATGAAAATCTGTGTAAATATTCCAGATTAAGGAAGACTAAAAAGACACGATGACTAAATACGGTATCTGATCATAAACTAGATCTTGGCCTACAGGGGAAAAATGGGGTAAATGATATTATTGGGTTAATTGGAAAAATCGGAACCTAGATGTTCAGTTAGATAAAAGTATTGTGTCTGTGTTCACTTTATGGAAGTTAACCTGCTGTGGTTGTGTAAGGGAATATCCTGATTCTTATTCATAGCAAATATACATTGAGGGGTGTAGGGGTAAGGGCCATTATATCTGCGACTTACTCTCAAATGATTCAGAAGAGAAACCTCTGTGCGTGTGTTTGTGAGTGTGTGTGTGTGTATATACAGAGAGAAAATGATAAAGGAAATAAGGTAAAATGTTAAGGGTAGATAAATCTGGGTAAAGCATATATGGACAGTTTTTGCACTATTCTTATTCTTGCCACTTTTCCGTAAGTTTGAAATTATTTCCATGTGGAAAAAAAGGGGGGCTGAGTAACCCCTGAGAATATAACTGTCTATTATACTAACCCTATGAGATAGGTACTATTTTATTTCCAGGTTTAAAATGTTAGGTAACTTGCATAAGATGATACAATGAGTAAGTGTCAGGACTAGAAATTATATCCAGAGTCTCTTAATCCAAGTCTTGTCTTTTTCTTTTCCTTTCCTTTCTTTTATTTTTTTAATAGCAGGAAAAGCATGGGTTTTTAAAAGTTGACGTATAGTTGACTCACAATATTGTGTTAGTTTCAGGCATAGCAAAGTGATTCAGTTATATATATATATATATTATATATGTATAAAATATATATATATACACATACATATACATGTATATTCTTTTTCAGATTCTTTTCCATTCTAGGTTATTACCAGACATTGAATATTGTTCCCTGTGCTGTACAGTAGGAACTTGTCTGTTTTATACATAGTAGTTTGCATCTGCTAATCCCAAACTCCTAATTTATCCCTCCCCCACTTTCCCCTTTGGTAACCATACGTTTGTTTTCTATGTCTGTGAGTCTATTTCTGTTTTATAAAAGAACATGGACTTAATTGTTCATCATAGACAAGTCCCAGACATCCTTATGATCAAAAAGTTTAACTATCCTGATGCTTCAAACTCTTGCCTTTCAGGGAAGTCCCTTGAATTTCAGGTTCATTCATTTTTCTAATCTAGCCCCTGGAGAGGGGACGCCAGAGAAGGGGGAGCATGAGGAGAATTAGAAACAAAATGACCAAGACCAGGGGAGCCTCCAGGGAAAGGAACACACTGGGCCTAAAGGATCCACTGGCAGCAGTGTGGCCCCAGACAATGGTCCTTCCTGCCAGGTTTAGGGTGGCGAAGGTGCTTTGAGGACATTTGGCTACAGGGAGCCGAAATTTAAGACTTCCCTGGATTTCAGCTGCGTTTTGTCCAGAGAGGAAGAGGATCATCTGCTGTAAAATTCCAATGGCAGCCTTCAGAGGGGAAGCCTGCCGTCACTCGTGCACGGTGCAGTCAGAGGCTCCGTGCCCGCCCCTTAACAAAAAGACCACAGACTGCACGGCTTATACACAAACAACACTGAATTCTCACAGTTCCAGAGGCCACTAAGTTCAAAATCAAAGCGCTGGTGATGACCCACCTCCTGGTTCATACACGGCCAGGGCCTCACTGTGTCCTCACTTGTGGAAGGGACAAGGGAGCACTCCAGGGCCTCTTTTATAAGGACGCTAATCTCAATCATGAAGACTCCACCCTTATGACCTAATCTCTTCCCAAAGGTCCCATCTCCTCATATCATCCCATTAGAGAGTAGGATTTAACATGAATTCTGGAGGGACACAAAAAGTCAGTCTCCGGCAGCAACCATCTTGCAAATACTTGGATTTGGCCTTCTGGGGGTTTTCCTGAGATTCATGCAGTGTTGCTCAGATGCCTAGGGACAGCTGGGGTTATGCGAGGAAGCCTCCCTTTTGGCTCTCTGGTACTTGAGGAAAACAAAAATGAAGCAAGTTAATAAGATAGCACCTCTGTCCCAAAGGGAAGTGGGAACACAGTGACCCAGGCCTGCCCCGTCTGGTGAATGAGACCTGAGGCTGTTGTAATGGAAGCGCATGGTTGGGCTTGTCCAGGGCACAGTGGGGAGCTTCTGAAGGCCCAGGGACCCGTGTGATATGAAGGGTGTCCCATCTGTTAATCTTAGCTCTGCCTGTAGCATCTTGGCTGAGGCAGGCAGCCACCTCTAGGTATTTGGTGAATGCCACAAGATGTGTATTTTGAATATTCATGGAAACTGGAGTAGATCCATCATCCTTGAGCAAGGTGAGTGCATGCCCCATCACCCTGGCCACTGAGCAGGCTTTCTGGCTTCAGATCTCTCTACTGTCCCCTGAAAATCTACCTAAGGATCTACAGTCAGGGGTCAAGCAGAAAACAGGTGGAACTCTCAAAAAGGTTTCAGTGAAAGATGTTTTTTGGAGGATCTGTTGACAGAGACATAGGCAGAATGACAGGGACCATCAAGCATGGTGAGGAACCCAGAAGCTGTTGCCTGTCCCAGGCCTGAAGGAGTGGGTGAAGGCAGGAGACAAGAGCCCAGTTCACCGAGGGCGGCAGCCTGCATAGAGAGCAGAGCAGAAAGTGAACGGGAGGCAAAAAAAGATAACTAGTACACCTGGATCTTCAGCACACATAACTGTATCCATGCTCCATAGCATATATAATGGCCCCTCCTTGGGAACCCTGCCTCCCATGCCAGAGTGCTAAGCTTACGTTTGTTTAAGCCCGCAGGAAACATCCTGACCAGGCCCACCTGTGATTGGCTGCAGAAAAGAAGAAATTAAAATATCCCCTCCCTGGCTGGAACCAGGAAAATATTTGCAACATCTTACTGTCTTTTTTCCTTTCCTCCTAACCTCTCACTCTTTGTTCTTTAAAAGAAACTAGCACCCAAACCCAGGCAAGATGGTTCTTTGGGACCTAGTCCACCATTTTCTTGGTCTGCCGGCTTCCTGAATAAAGTCACTATTCGTCACCCCAATTTGTCTCTCGATTGACTGGCCTGTCACGCCGCAAGCAGTATGAGCTTGGACTTGGTAACAGTACTGAGTAGGGAGTGTGAGCCCAAGGTTGTGTGGGGAGCTGTTCACCTTTCCCTGCGGAGAGGTCCAAGGGGTCTCTTGTTGACAGTCTCCCTTGATGCTCCCTGAGTGTCCAATTTGAGGAAAGGGTCGGCATCAGAAATGTGCCAGCATTTCTTCCTTTCTTAATTCTTACACCTTCCTCAACTCTATGAAAGACAACAGCTGTTTGGGGAGCAGGTGGGTGCCCACGACAAACATCTCTTTTGGCAGAAGAAGTGCTACAAAAAGTTAAAGAGGAAGCCCCCATGCTCCGTGTTATCCTCACATGTTATTGCTCACGTTTACTGAGTACCAGACGCTTTCTCCATGTATACTCAGTCCATCCTCACACAGCAATCTTAGGAAGTGGGCACCATCATGAACTTAATTACCTACCCCCCAAATTCGTATGTTGAAGCCCTAGCCCCACAGTGTGGCTGGATTCGGAGACAGGGCCCCTCAGGAAATAATCAAGGTTAAATGCAGTCATAGGGTGGGGCCCTGACTCGCTAGGGTTAGTGTCTTTATAAGAAGAGACACCAAATAGCTCACACTTCCCCCGCAGCACAGCACATGCCCTGAGGAGAGTCTGCGTGAGCACAGAGGAACAGCGTGGCCATCTACGAGCTAGGAAGAAAGATCTCACCAGAAACCAAATTTCCTGGTACCTTGATCATGAATTCCTGGCCTCTAGAACGTGAGCAAGTAACTGTTGTTTGAGCCACCCAGTTTGTGGCATTTGTTATGGCAGCCTGAGCTGACTAAGACAGGCACTATCATATTCCCCATCTTTTTAAAAAAATTTTCTTGGGGGGTAGGTAATTAAGTTTATTCATTCTTTCTCTCTCTCTCTCTTTTTTTAAATGGAGGTACTGGGGCTTGAACTCAGGATCTCAGACATGCTAGACATGCACTCTACCACTAAGCTACATCCTCCCCCTAATATTCCCATCTTAATGATGAGGAAATTGCAGAAGCGAAGTGGTTTTCTTAAGTCATCCCATTTGCCTTTGCCTTTGATCTCATCACCTCTTGGGGCCCTGCTTTTCTCATGGGAAGGGGGTAGGTGGAAATAAACTTAATGGTCAACAGGGATCAGGCAGGTAACAGAAACAAGTGAAGCCACTGGAGAGGTAAGCTTTGACCAATTGTTGGCCAAGTTCTTACAGTTTTTCAAGACAAACTTGGAAGTCTGGATCTTTGGGGGAAATGTTCCGGTTTTTTCAAATACTGGCAACAAATTCCACCTGAAAGAGTGCGCAGGTCAAGTAAGACGTACCTGCAGGGGGGCCATGTTTGGTGTATAATGTCCCCTCTGGTGTAGAAGATCTGTTTTACACTCCCTTCTCCTCCTTCCTTTCCCCTTGGCCCTGGCTCTCTGCCTTTGGCAATATTCCTGTGTGTAGATTCCAAGACCCCTGTCTTCAGAAAAATGAGTGTCATCATGATCCAGAGGTGTTTCCAGGTACAGTCAGTGCAAAGAACCCTGTGCAGACTTGGCTAAGCCACATAGCTCTGAGCCCGTTTCCTCTTCTGAAAATTGGTCCAATGACACCCACCTGGCAGGAGCTGTGGAAGGATTAAATAAGATGGTGTGTGAGGAAGCAACTGGCAGATGATGAGTTAGCTGTGTGTGCAGCCCCTGCCGGGCTCAGAGACACTGCTCGGCGCTATGTTAGGTGTGTGGGCCCCTTACCTACAGGGTATGATGGTTTCATTGGCTGTAACACGCTTGAAAGAGAAACGATCCGGCAAGTTCCAAAAAGCAGCAGAGGGTGATCTGGAGAGCCCAGAGGCCTGACTGGGAAGTGGAAAAACTGTCAGGGATGAGAGAGTGGTGATTTCACCCCTGGAAGACAGGAACCAAGCAGCCTCCTCTGCTCAGAGGGCCTGGGAGGCAAAATTAGTAACAGGGTTTGTAATAATGCACTGAAAGTTCTACCCTTGCTTAATAGCTGCCTGTAAAAATTCCAGTCAGTTCATTTTTAGTGGGGGCTAATGAGGGTTAAAAACTCCCCAGGCTGCCTGAAATACTCTCAGTGAGGCTCCCCCAGAAGGAGGGTATTTACTGAGCTGCTGATTAAGGAACAGTTTATCTACTTTGTATCATCGTTCACCAAAGCCTTTATCAGTGTGTTTTTTTGGCTGCTGCTGGTTTGGGGGGGTTTTGTTGTTGTTTTTAAACAAATGAGAGCCGATTTTATGTGTTCCAAGGTCATGACTCAAGTGAGCTGTTTGCCAGCTGAGAGCAAGACAGAACTGATTTTCTGGGGCCAGCTCTCCTCTTGTGGGAGTGTGTGGGGTAGGGGGGAGTGCTGGGGTCACCAAGGAGGAGAAATGCAAAAGGAGACAAAACTCACTTTCTGCCAGGTCTTACTGGGGACAGCTCAGTGGCGGAGGGATGATCTGGGGAGGACTTCGGCCTGGAGAAGAATGAGGCGGAGAAAGGAAGGCCAGACAGGAGCTGGGCAGGGAGCAGCGGATCAGAGAGATGCTCCTGGGGAGGCAGGCTGGAGACCTCCCTGAGCTGCTGAAGAAGCCCGCGTGATGGTCCAGGGAGAGCCACACAGAGCAAAAAGGAGGACCTGAGGGGAGCTGCATTCAGGCTGGATTGAAACTCTGGATTAAAACTAAATCCACTCTGGGCGGATCAAAGAAAGACTTAAAGGTTCTGACCTTGGGAAGAACTTTTGGCCACAAGAGCCAAATGCATTTTCAGAAGAGATGCTGGGGTGGCCTTTGGAGAAGAGAAGAGCACTCCCTGGATTAGGGGCTCAGTCCTGCCGTCACCTGGCTGAATAATCCTGGGAACTCCCTCCCCTCTGAGGCTTGGCCCATGAAATGAAGGGACTGGATTAGATCCCTAGTTCTAATCCTCAGCTAGAATTAGAATCATTAGAATCAGCCACGGAGCTGCCAAAAATCCTGATGCCTGGGCGACAGCCCAGATCAATTAAATCAAAATCTTTAAGAGTGGGTCCACAAACTAGAATACTGTACAGAGCCAACTTTGAGATCCACAGGGCTACATGGTCTCTCAAGGCCTCAATCCGCCCTGCCGTATATTAAGTCTTTAAGAAAAGGAGAGAGGGGATGATGGGCAGGCAGTCCTCAGTGGAAGCAAAACACGGACCTTTTGAGAATTCCACTGCCCATAAGATTCCGTGACTTGAGGCTCCAACAGGACAGACTCTTGCTGCCAAGTTCAAGCCAGCTGTGCTTCTCCCCATTAATGCACTCCACAAACACCTACTGAGCACCTCCTGTGTGCCTGGCACCGCTCTGGGTGGGGGTTACAACTGTGAACAAGACAGACCCTCTTCTGTGTTACTCTTGGGACAGACTTGAAATCACAAAGCTAAAGAAGAGGGTGCTGGATGGTGCAGAGAGTGGGAAGGGAAGGGACATCTGGGACTCTGTTGATTCACACAGTGTTCCCCAAGCTTACGCATCATTTCATCAAACTCCTAAGGTTCCTAGGGATTTGTCCCTGCTGTGTTAATCCTTTCTTCCTTTCCTCTCTGCCTCCTCCTTCAACCGTGGGTCCTCATAGCTACACTTAGCAAGCAACCCGAGGGTCAGAAAAACTCTTTTCCTCCATCCCAAATCCATACTCCCAAGTATACACCATGACTTCCTGACTCAGATTAAGTCCCTCACAGCTGAGGGCCAGGCCTTGAGTCTTTCTTTGGGGAGCACCTGGTGTGGTTTAGAATGTGTGGGCTACAGACAAGCAGCCTGAATTCTAGTAAGATCTTGCCTCTTACCAGAGGTTATCCCTAAGTGACCTTGGGCACGATACTTAACAGCACCCACTTAACGACCACCCAACTCAGGCCTGCATCTTCAAAGTGGGGATTAGCATACTGCTACCTTTCACATTGTTATGAGGAATAAATGAACCAAAGAAGGGAAAGCAGTGTCCGGCACCCTCAGTAGGGGGTGATGTACTGTCCTAGAGCAGCAGATGTTAAATGGGCTTGTTCTGCTCAAATTCACGGAGAGACCAGCAAGGTTGTATCTGTGGTGGCATCTGCTGTCCTTCTCACTTCCCACATCCGATACGTTGGTTAGGGAATGCCACACCCTGTCACAGGTGGAGCCTGGAATCACAGCGGCTTAATTCAGCGGGCGTTGGTTCTTGTCTCATAGAGCTGAATGGCCCCGGTGGAGGGAGGGGAAGACCCTCTGCTCCATGCAGTCATTTAGGACGCCAGAGGCTCCGTCATCCTCCAGGGGTGGCCCCCAAGGCAGCCCAGGGCTTTGGTATCCACGTGGCCCACAAGCTGAGAGAGGGAATCACTTGGGAGCCTTCGCTGGCCAGGGTGGGAGTGGGAGCGCTTCCACTCACCTTCCACTGCCAGAACGCATTCACACGCGGCAAGGAGCCTGGAAAGGCGCTGGGAAGAAGGGCAGGAGGAGGCCCCCTGGACTGTCTGTCTCCCATCTCAGGCCCCAGCACGGGTGGTGGTTATCCGCTCTGGGATGGCACTGGGACCACCGCGCATGTGCCAGGCTCCCTCCTCCCGCCTCCTTCCTCTCTGACCTTCTCCAGTTACTTTCCTCCAATTCCTGTTCTCGCTCCAGTGGCACCTACCCTCTGTTCAGCTTCTGTGGTTGCAGAAAGGTTGATTGTTTGGACCCTGAATGCTTTGGTGGAGATGTACTTTAGGGACAGTGACAAAGGATGTTAGGGGGCGGGGGGCGGGGTGGCAAGCAAAGCCGGCAGAGGAGCTTTCCCAGAAGGAGAGCTGTGGCCACCTCCACCCACTTCCTGTGAGATCAGAGAGTTTGATCCCAGGCCGCTGGGCTCCCAGGAGCCTGGGAGGGGTTCTTAGACCCTGACATTGTTCTCTGACTAGCAGCAGCCGTATCAGCTAGGAACTTGATGGAAATGCAAATTCTCAGCCCCGACTCAGAAAATCACCTCAGAAAGATTAGCAACCTGCCGAAGTCACACAGCTAGTAAGCGGCAGGACGAAAGTATTTGAATAAGCCCTTTGGTGATTCTAGCGCACACCCTTGCCTGAGAATCCCTGCGGTAGTGATGAGCCCCAGCAGGAGAGAGCAAATAGGACAGTGCTTCACACTGCCACCCAGTGGCTGCCGTGTGAACAACAGCCCAGCCTCTAGCTCGGGACAAATTTGGGAGCTGAGGAGGCAGCGCTAATACATAGACTAGGAAGCAAGTTCTAGAAAGCACTGGGGAATCCACAGGCCTAGCAAGGGGTTCACCCAAGTCTGCCTTGTATATAGTTTTTAAAACTTAGAGTCCAGCCCAGAGCCAAACCTAAAGTCTGTTTCCAGAAGAGCAAACCCACCTGTGTTTACGATGGGCACAGCTGGCTGGGAGAAGCCTCTGTGTTCAGACTGATGACCCCTGCAGAGATGGGAGTGCTGCCTGAGCTCAACCAGGAGGAAACATCCAGAGACAAAGGCCTCTTGCTGTTTCCCTTGCCCCCTGACCTCAGACTCAGCGGGGCAGGAGGCTTAGTGCTCTGGGGGACCAGCAGCTGTAGGTTTCCCAGGGGAGCTGCCCAACTTGCTGGGTAGGCCATTTGATCCTGACATCTGTCCTGACTGTGCCCTGGAGACTCAGACTCTGTGGGAGGGGGAAGGGCATGGGAACCAGTGTCTGTAGGGCATTCTGTGCTGTGTAGGGAACCCGAAATCTCCGTGTCATTTAACCCACTCAAACCTAATGCCCAACAAGACGCAGAGAGGTTAGTAACCTGCCCAAAGTCACACAGCTAGTAAGAGGCAGAGCAAATATTTATTGTAAGATTTCACACTAAAGCCTTCATATGCTTTGTCCACCCCTCTCTGCTGCCCAACTCCCCACTGCAGAACCCCTCTGGGCTGGCTTTCACGCCATGCGGTTCTCACACCCAGGAACCTGTGGGTAAGAGACGGCTAAGCAAGAGAGAGCCGCCTTGCTCAGCTGCCAACCCTGGGTTCCTAGTCCCCTCGCTGGTGACTCAACAGCAGCTCTGACAAGGGAGGATGCTCCATCCAACTCAGGAACCAGGGATGCTGGCCTGTGTTCCCAGGTTGGAGGGAGAGGCTCCCCATCCGGGAGCAAGACTAACAACCAGAGGTTACCCATCTCCACTCTCAGGGCTCCCGGTGGGGCATGCAGACCAGAGCCTGAGGTGGGGAGGGTGGTGGAGGGGGAAAAGCAGCTATTCAGCTCTTCCAGAGGAGGGACAGATGGGGTCCCTGGTACAGCATGGAGCAGCCCAGCCACCATGAGCCTAAGGTGTGGGTGCCCAGCCGAGCCGAGCCTGGGATGGTGATGTCATGCCCAGGTACCCCTCTGTTCTCTTGGGTCCACTGGGTGGGCCACAGCCCCCTCATGGAATGGGTCACTCAAAACCAAGGTAGCTTTTTAAAATACATTTTCTGCTGCAGACTTGGAACTACATAACCATCACTAAAATAAGCATAAGAGAAGCATGAATGGATTTATGCTTTAAACTTTATTCAGCATAGAGCTGTCATCAAAGAGCCTAGCATATATGAACCTCCAGCTCCCTCTGGGAGTCTGACTTCGGAGCAGGTGGATGTGGCTTGTTGGACTTTGTGCCGAAAGATCCCCCAGATCCCCAAGTTTGGGAATCATCAGTGTGGCTTACATCATTATCATGATTAGCAGCCCAGAGTGTTTGTCACTGACCCAGATTCTCACTATGAGGCCCAGAGGATGGAGTGGGCCTTAAAAGGGGGCTGGCTTGAAGGCACCAGTGGGGACTGCCCCAGGCAGGTCGGGTGTAGGAGACCTTCCCTTTGGAGGGTCTGCATGGGCTGCAGTGCAGGTGAGCAATCCAGGCAACTGTCCCGTGGGGGTGGGGGTGGGAGCACATGTGCCAGCAGCAGACTCAGGCCAAGGCTAAGAAAGCCAGCACCTGATGCCCCTCAAGGCTGATAATCAGCGCTGACTCCTCCTCAGAGACCTACGTCTATCCCTCTGGGTCATGGGGTGAACTGGTGCCTGTCTGAGGCTGGGGCTGCTGCCTGCCTCTCCCAGCTTGGGTTTTCTGACTGCCCTTTTCCTGAGGAGGCCGCATGGAACAGGGCAGAGGCCTGCCTGGGAATCTGTCCTGGTCCCTGCTGCATTCTTTTCTGACTATGCAACTTTTGGCAAGGCTGAGTCTGAGTCTACTCTTCTGCAAAGTGGTTGTAATCAGTGAGGCTCGAGCTTTTTATAGGAGGCACTTAGGGACCCTAAGGAAGGAGGTGTTGGGAAATTGTCTACAAGCACCTATACACCATTTTGCTTAGATTACAGGTTTGTTAGGGGTGGGCTGGGGCAGGAGGAGCCAGGGTGATGTGGAAGCCCCTCCCAGCCACCTTTTGGTGCTGCCATGGTTACAGGAGTCAAACCCTGCCTCCCACACAGGGGGTTGTGATGGTCAAATGAGATCATGTAGTCAAGACTTTGGGGATTGTAATGCTCTCAACAGATGGAGCGGATTATTATCTCCTCCTAAAGCAGGACCCTAGCCCTTCACCTGGGACCCTGACCAGCATTGCTTGCCGATGGATCAGTGTGGACTCTTCTGCGGCGAGGCTTTCAATGAGCACTTTCCCAGCTGTGGATGATGCCCCAGGTGGTTATCTGGCTCCCTCCTAAACCAGGGACTTGTTTGGATCTTCCAAACCCCTCAAAGCATTTTTTTTCTGGGGGAAATCTCCCTACTCATCAGCAGCCCAGCTAGTCCTCCAACCAGGCGGTAAGACCTTCAGAGGCAAAAGGTGGCCGCTGCCCAGTGGCTTCAGGAACAGGCGGGATGCTTGTGAAAAATTCTATAGCCACATCTTTCCCCAAGTCTTTTTTTTTTCAAGCTTTTTTTTTTTTTTTGGTAGGGGAGAGGTAATTAGATTTATTTATTGATTTTTAAAAATGGAGGCCCTGGAATTGAACCCAGGACTTCGTGCATGCTAAGCACATACTCTACCACTGAACTATACCCTCTCCCCACCATAGCCACACCTTGGGTCTGAGGAATCAATTTCTGGGAGTGGGCTGGACCAATCTGTGAGGTGTTTTTGGTTTTGCTTTTGTTTGTTTTGAATCACAAGCATCCCTGATTATTGTTGTACAAACTGAATTTGAGTTTTGGAAAGGGTTGATCGTGGGATCTGGTCCCTTGCCCAGATAGAGTTCTTGCAAACCATTCAAATTCAGGAGAATAGTTCCCAATTTTAAAGTGCTCACTTGTCCCTGGGAGGCGATGAAGTGACAGGAACACACCAAATATATCAGCCACATATTCCTTTTGGGAAAGTCAGCTGAGATAGTGCAGAAGGAAACTCGAGAATGAAAACAGGATTTTAGATGTATTTGGCAATTTTGCTAAGGATGGAAGCTCCTGTCTGTGTGGGAAAAGACAGAAAACTAGAGGAAGGCTCACAGGGGCATAGGTGAATGCTCCCCTCAGACTCAGTTCACACAGCAGCTCTGCCAGGCCACCTTCCTTCACCCACCCCTGCCCACCCCACCCCCACCCACAGAGTTCATCCTTGCTAATGCACTTCAGCAGGAGGCACAGACACCCTCCTTAGCACTTTCTCACCATTAAAATTCTCCATATGTCTGTCTTCACCAGACTGCGAGAGTTGGCATCAGGTCTTGCTTCGCTCTGCAACCTATCCCCTGGCCCTAAGTACTGTTTAATGTTTGTTGAATGAATATACGAATAAATCCCACAATTAAGCCGTGGGACAGAAACCTACAGAAGATTTTGAATTTTAAGAGACAATTTAAAGAAGAAGAAAACAGAAGTCTTTATCGTACAAGTCATTACCCTTATAAATAATACAGGGAAAACAAACAGGCAGAGGAAGGATTAGGTGAATCCCTTCTTGATAGTTCTGGAAGTGAGTACATAATTCAGGGAAGTGGGTCTGACCCAGCATGGCTGTCCCAGGGATCACTAGGTGACCTCTAGAGTATACAAATCAAAGCTAAAGCATCTCTTTCCCTCCTCTACTTGTTCCAAAGGAGGCTTAGCATCAAGCCTAGGATTTTTCCCTGTTGAAAGTGATAGACTTTGCACCTAGTTTCTAGGGCAGAACCTCTTCACTCCTTTGCTACCTTCTCTCCCAACCAGGGAAGAGTGCTGCTTGTCTTCCTTTCTAGTGGTCATCGAGGGGCTTGGGGGTGTTAGCTAGTGCCGTCTTCACTAGGCAGGAAACTGCTTTCCTAGAAGCTGGCTTTTCCAACTCTACTTTCCTGGAAGCAGAGTCCTCTGCTCCCATCTCAAATCCACTCTGTTCTCTGAAATGCTCCAAAAGTAAGGGGACGGAGGGAAGAGAAACGTCTGATTGGATGAGCGACAGCGGACACTCTCCAGGAAGCAGCCTGGCCCTCCCTGCAGCTCCCAGGGGTGCTCACGGTGTTTCTGCACAGAAGCAGGTTCTGGGCAGCGTGTGTCCCACACTAATGAACTCATCTACAAAACAGAAAGAGACTCACGGACATAGTAACAAACTTATGGTTGTGGGGGAAGTGGTGGGAAGGGATAAACTGGGAATTCGAGATTTGCAGATATTAACTATATATAAAATAGATAAACAAGTTTCTTCTATATAGCACAGGAAACTATATTCAATGTCATGTAGAAACCAATAATGAAAAAGAATATGAAAAGAAATAAATGTATGTGTATGTATGATTGAAACATTATACTGTGCACCAGAAATTGACACAACATTGTAAACTGACTATACTTCAATTAAAACAAAAAAAACAAAGAAAAACTGCTGGCATCTTAGACCGAGTAAGGCTGTGGCACCAAACTATACTATACTGGTGGCCACTGGATTCTTCACCATCATGCATTTGCAGTTAAAAAAAAAAGTCAGTTTCACCTAAGAATATCCTTGATGAAGGAGTAAAAGCTATTGGATCTCGATAATTGGGTACATGGCTTTTAAATATCTTGTGTTGATATGAGAAGTATGTATAACATGCTCTTCCACACCAAAGTGTGAGGGTTGTTTAGAGGAAAAGCACTTGCACAATAATTTGAGCTGCAAGCTGAACTGGAGGCTTTTTTTCATAGAACATCATTTTCTCTTGAAAGAACGACCGACATAAATGTCAGTTAGTCACACTTGGGCATTTGGCAGTATTTTCTCAAGAAGCAATGAAGCAAGTTACTTCAAGAAGTAACTGACAGAATTTTTTTCAAATGCTAAGAATCAAGTCTTCAAGATAAAATTAGCATTTTGGAAATCCTGCATCTGCCAAAACAAGTTTTAGAATATTTGTATGAGCTTGACTAATTCCCAATACTTAAAAGAATTTGTGATGAGATCAGAGTATAACGAACGTGACTTGCCTCACATCATATAATGAAATATATCAGTATTTGGAAGAGCTGCATAATGCAGTGAAATCATATTTTCCAAATGCCAAAGCATAATGTTACAAAGTCATGCATGGGTAAAGATCTATTTAAAACACAAGACAGACTGTTAGATTTTCATGTAACAAAGTACAAAAAGTTTTTGACACGGTTTCAGATTCCACATAGCAACTAACCTTTACCAGTTCAAACTGTGGTATAGTATTAAAAAATATCCAAAATTATCTGAAAAGGCTAGTAAAGTATTTTTTCTTTCCAACTCCCATATGTGTGCAAAGCTTTCCTTCAAACATGCAAAATGGCGTACCTTTACAGACTGAATAAGAATCTGATATGAGAATCCAGCTGTCTTCTATAATGCCAGGCATTAAAGTTTTGCACTCTTTAAACATTAAAAAAGTGTCACCCTTCTCTCTACCTTTGTTTTGCTTTCGTAAATAGTTATTTTTCATAGAGATGTAATTTATGTTAAGATGTAATAAAGTTACTTTTAAATGAATAAAATATTTTTGTTTTAGTTTCTAATATGATAAATATTGGCAGATACAACTCACAAGACAGAAGTTCTTTGGGATCCTCAACGAATTTTCAGTGTAAAACTGAAACCAGAACCTTTGGGAGTCACTGCCTTAGACTAATCTTCCATCCAGCCTCCAGTCTCTATTACAATTTCCTTAACAGATGCCAACCCATTTGTTAGTACACGGGACCAGCTTTGGGAGGATCTGGAGCAGGCAGCCTCCTGCCCGGTCTGAGTTGAGTGTTACAGCCACCAGGCCCCTCCTCCCCAAATATCTTCTCTATTGACCCCCCACAGGACCTCAAATTTTCCCCTTTGATATTCTTTTGGTATAAGTCACTTGAACTTCTCTCTTCAAATCTAAATACATATAAATGGTATTCGTTGCTAGTTTCCAATCATTAATGCATTAAAATAGCAGCCAACTTTTGAACGTTGAGTACATCAAGCTTTATTCTAAACACTTTTCATGTATGATCTCATTGAACCTTATGAAGAATGAACGTTTATCATACCCTACTGTCAATGAAGAAACTTGTACATTGGTTTTATTACATCAGCAAAGCCTTGAGGAACAGTGCTACATTCTCTAGGATATAAGGTACCACACAGGCATGCTACCAGGAGGAAAAGATAGGAGGACAGCCTGGAGCTTAGGTGTTGTGTCATGATGGCCACGGAGGATGGCCCACCTGGCCAATGAGAGTCCGGCACCAAAGTAAGGCGAGGAGATTGAGCCCTGACTGCTTTGCTGGTTCAGCCCCGACCCTGACCCTGATGGGCTTTGTTCCTTTGTGTTCCACAAACCACCTCTCTCCCTTGGCCCATTCTGAAATCCTATAATCCATATCCACTCCCCATGTGTACTGAAGTATCAGAATTAAAAAAAAAAAAAGCACCATACAAAATTAACATTAAAAAAATAAATTTATCTCAAATCTCAAATACTGAAGAATAAGCATACAGATAAACAGCACAAAGAGCTAATTTGAACTTGAAAAATGACTTAAGACAGACAGGCATTCTTCTGGCAATACTCTTAAGTTTACAGATATTTTTAAAACACATTTTTAAAGACATTTCTCCCACATTCACAAAATGCAAAAGCTATATTTGCAACACTTATAAATACATACAGGAGCTTTAGAAAGCATCCAGTTTCTTCCTAAAATTACTTGATTAAAATTTGCACAAGTCATGGTTATCTAACTCCATTTCCCAAAGATATGACATATAATTATATGACATTCTTCTTTGACGTATTATAGACAAACGTAACTCAAAAACACAGAAAAATTATCAATTCATTTTGTGTTTTGTCACATATTTCATTCTTTTTCTAATCAACAAGGAAAAATACACATGATATATGTATATATGCTTTTCAGAAATAAGATATTCCAACTTTTATCTATAATTTGTTCAAAACCTCAGGAATTCAATAGGTACATTATTCCTTTAAACAACACTGTCAGTTTAAAAATACAAACAATAACTTAGAGGAGGGACCGTAAGATATATTTTTGGCCATTAAACCTGCAACGTAAATATCTAAGGAGGTTAATGATTCAGCAGATTCTGCCTGAGCTATCACCAAATGAATAAAAAGGCAAAAAACAGATTTTAAATTCCCGGTGTCTACAAAGTAAGAGCCACAGTAGTTTATTCAATTGTCTCCAGCTAGATTTAAGTTCCTGTGGTACAGTGATTCAGTCTACCCCCTGATGAGCGCATTTAAGACTCAAAAAATATCTTTGAGATCAAATTTAAGATGTTCATTACACAGATGAGGAAAATGCTGCCTGGAGATTTACAGGGAAGCTAGAAACAGATCCAGGACATGGATCGCAGTTCCGGATTCCCAGCTAAGCTCTTCCGGGAACATGTTCTCCAGGGTAAGAGTCCACGTAATTTAGTGCCGCTTGGTTTCAGAGAATGTTGTAATTTCAATATAAAGCAAAGCATATACTACAACCAAATCAGAATTACTAATTCACTTCAAGGGTATTCAAGGGTATACCTGATTCGCTTTTTGGGTTTAATGTGAACATAAAATAAATATTACGACTCTTTAAATGCCATTACTGTGAAGATATTCCCTCTCAGCTTAGAGACTCACGACACGAACAACATTTAGATTCTCACTGTAAACAAAATGCAGTGGTAGGCACTGTGGAAACACATTTGGTCCTGTTCTCCGTACCCTGAGCATGTAAAAGAGCAGGCTGTCCCAACAGCACGGAGCCTATGCGCATTCTTGGTGAAGAAAAGAACCTACTCTCACGATACACTGCGGCATGCAGACCTGGGCACAGTGTTCCTCAGAGGACAATGGTCATAAAAAACGATGCTGCGGAATTAGAACAGACAGCATTTCAAGAGGTCTCTACTCAGTGGGAACCCCTAGGATATCTGAAGTTCTTATAGAGTCTGTACCTCTAGGAATCTTCAAGATAAAAGTATATATAAGGTGTGATACAAGAAATCATGAAAAAGCCAGTAACACATAGGATGAAATTTTCCTACTATAAAGTTGTATATTGAAAGAGTAAAAAAAGCAATGGATACAAAACTATTCTATTTCAAGTTGGAGTGAAAAAATATAGTGCTCGTATTCACACCGTGATGGGAAGGCAGCACAGAGAAGAACTCGAGGGAATGAGTCTGTGTCTGGGCTCCTTCACTTAATTGGAACATAGCCTAAGACCAAAGTTATGGGTTCAGTCTGCGCACATTTATGGCCATTGACAGTACCTGTTACAAAGCATTTTCTAACAAGAAGGTATGAAATGGGAAAACCGTAGAGGTCATCTGGAAGTGTCACTTGGTGGGTTAGAAATGTCATATTGTTTTACTATATTCACACGGAGGGGGCTTGGACAGCTGGTCTGAACGATGGAAAGAGAGACAACTAGGAATATATTGTACACTTGGTTCCACTGGATAGTTTTATATAAATAAACTGCGTGTACTGCTATGGGACTTGAAGGGATCGGGACCGCCATATTATTATTTTAGAAAGCCTTCTAAGCTTCCATTGTCTACGGAAAGAAAAACATTTACTTTTGAAAAACAAATGTCAAGAAGCTTACTTTTAGATCAACAATATAAGATGGGACACTTGGATAAATGTGTAGTGTTAAAATGATGTGAGCAAAAGTATTTTAAGCAAAATGTTGCTTAATAACAATCAAGTAAAAACAGTAACTGCAGTTACAAGTCACATAATAATTTTCAAGTAAGTGTCCATCCCCCATAACCCATAAACTAATCTTTACTACACAGTTATCACGTGATATTAACTTTTCCCTTTACCTCAAATTGCTAATTCTGACTGCTTGGACATGAGAATAGTTTTTGATTCCTGGTCTGTGGGACTATCAACTGGTACCTGTAGAAAGAATCAGAAGACAAAAAATTTGTAGTACGTATGTGACATATGCCATTATGACAGATCAACAGTTGGTTCAGGAATAAAAAAAAATAACTGACTAGATAGACTGTTTTACACTTACTCTATGCACACATTTCTCAATAGTATAGTCATAAAAACATTCATTACTTACAGCTTTAATATCACCATTTGTAATTCCTTTGTTGATGTTGTGTCTTTTCAGATCTGACTTGATCAATGCTGAAAACAGAAGTGGCAATGGAGTTACCACAGAGTATGTACAAATATACATTTTTCTAAGCAGTGCGAAACAAAGTCTTTTCTGATACTGTAAATGTAGCACCATAATATTCTACAACATCCTTGTAGCCTGAAACAGTGACATCTAAGCCATTAACTTAATTAGCAAGTCATTCATTAGTGAACAAATACAGGATGCTAAGGACCAAGAGACAAAGATGAAAAGCGCAATTCTTCCTTAATGGGCCCTCTAATCTAGAGAAACGTTGACATTCAAACAATTAGAACACTGCATAACAACTGCAGGAATGCAGGCCTGCACAGGGTGCATGGGAGCGTGGGGGAAATGCCTGTGTCAGCTGGAGGAAATCAGGGAAGGCTTGCCAAAGGAACACATTTGAACTGAAGTCTGAAAATGAGTAGGAACTTGTCAAGCAGATGAGAGGAGAGAGGAAGGCATTCTAGGCAGGCAGAAACCAGTATATGCTAAGAAATCAGGATAGGAAGAGTACAGCCTATTCTTGGCACTCGAGGTAGTTTGGGATCATTGGAGCATCAAGCACAAGAGGGAGGTGGCAGGACATGAGGCTGGGTTGGTGACACTGCATCTGAGTAGGGGGGACATGATCAGGCCTGCACATCTGGGAGCTCAATCTGGCAGCTGCGTGGAGGACGATCATCAGCAATGAGACCAGAGGCAGGAAGGCCAGTCAAGGGGCTTTCATTCTGTTGAGAGATGATGGTAAGAGCTGAACGTGTGAGAAATGGTGATAGAGTTCAGAGATATTTTAGAACAGAACCAACGAGAGCTGTCAGTATTGGAAAAGCAAAATGCACTGCATTCATTCAAATGTTAGTTCCTATGTCAAAAAGAAGACCTGCCAACAATTACAGGACAAAAATGTAAAAAAAAAAGGTACCACCTTCACCACACCTCAGGAATTTCCCAGCCCCTTTTCCTGTCTATACAAATGACTACCGAATATAAATCCATCATGCTTTCTCCAGTAAAATACTCAACATATGAGAGACATCAATCAGCATTTCTGGATGGTCAAAGTATCAATGCAAAATTAATTTTAAAGATCTTTTTTTCACTTCTTAATGAATTTTCTGGACTTTGGTTTTTTGAATTAACATTTATGAGTCATTATAAAATAATATGAAAAGAGAATATAAAACTGCTCCCTTTTTTTTGGTGCAACAATAACACTCTATTTGACAGCTATATGTTATTTCCCTAGAAATTAAGAACCAACAAGGAATTACTTGTGACAGATCAGCAGTTAAGGCAGTTAATGTATTAAACTACATACATTCAGTTACAAAACATTCAGTTTTGTATGTTTTATTTTACTAACTGAAGAGAATGGGAGAAAACTCCTTCACGGTAAGCTATTTTTCTTTGAGGAAACAGGGTACATTCAGTTCCTTTGAGTGTACGAATCAATGATGGTGACCTTAGGTGGTTGTGTATTTCCAAAATAAGCGTTTATCATTGGTAAGGGTGGTGAGAGTTCATACTGGGTGTTTCAGAAAGAACAATCAGGTATTCAACAAACATAAAAAGAAGTCTTGGTTCATGTATTTCTGTTAGATTCCATCCTTGAATTAACTTAGATTAAAAATAATCATCCCTCTTCAAGTCTCCATGGCTTCTCTCTCATGTCGGTAAAGGGATGCAGAGAGAAATTAACAGAGTGAAATAACAGGAGAGGCCAACATGGGCCTGGAAGCGCTGCTGGACATAAATCTCACTTCTAAATCCATCCTTATACCCATGTGCCTGGATAAATTATGGATGAAAGCCCTTTACATGCTCTCTTCCTGGAGAGTGGGCACTACTCTCCTCCCTGCCCAGGGCTACCCTGATTATTCCCAAGAAGAACTGGCAGACAATTCCACGTGCTGTTTACAACACCACCACCACTGACTTCTTACCACGGTTACCACATAATAACAAAAGCCTGCATGATCAGGCCTGTCCCATGTGCCAGACACTATACTAGGAGCTTTTCATCAGCCATCTCAGTCAGTCCTCATAGCAACTCTCTAAAGCAGGCCTTTAATACCGATATACAAAGGAGAAAAGGAGGATGTGAGAGGTTAACTTGAGTAAAGTCACACAGGTAGTGAGCAGCGGAATCAGAACTTCAGGCCAGGTTTGTCCATTCCAGGTCTTAACCAACTCATTCCAGTGGTTTTGTTTTCTGTGCATAGTAACTGTACTGAATTTGAAACCTCAAAAGTGAATCACAGATTCATATCCTTGGAGGCAAACAAAAATATCCTACTTTTTAATCTTATTTTTTTTCTTATGTTTTACTGAGCCACTGAGAAGCAATATAAATAAAAATTAAATATAAAGACAATGTGACACAAGCACTTTTGGCAGGCAAATATCCTAACTTACCTGTTAAAATGATGCCTACAAACATCCAAATACAGAGAAAAATGTTTCCTGCCTGAGGACCATAGGCTGATGTGAGCCTTCCTTGTGCCAATGTGAAAAAAATTCCAAATATCTAAAAGAAGAGAAATAATTTTTAATAAGTTTGCTTCTTTAAAATAAATGTAACAAGTTTCTTCTAGCACGGAAACTATAGTCAATATCTTGTAGTAACCTATAATGAAAAAGAATATGAAAATGAATATATGTATGTGTATGTATGACTGAAACAATAAGATGTACACCAGAAATTGACACACTGTAAACTGATTATACTTCAACTTAAAAAAAAAAAAAAAAGCAAAACTTTTCAACTTATATGAAGTTCAAAAAAAAAAAGTAATTTTTTTCCCCAGAACTTTTCTTAACTATTTTATTCATATGATTTGGCTTCTAGAAATATGCATTGAAAGGTGGAATTTTTAAAACAGAAACTATGGTCAAACTTATTATCTGCTGGAATATTTGGTAAACTAATCATTTCAGATTTAAGAGAAATCAGATGTTTACCTGTGCAGCAGCATTAAGAAGACCAGAGGAAGTACCTTCAGATTCTGGGTAAGTAATTTCAACAGCAAATTCAAAACCCAAGGGGAGGTAACCAGTCATGAAGAAACTAAGAAAATAAATCCAAAATTACATAAAGAATCATTAGAAGGACTCTATCACATATTGATGCAATTGCTCTACTTCTCAGACCTACTCTAATGACCAAATAAGTGAATGTTTTGAAGTCGGTAAGTGCAACGAAGGCACTATTATTATTCACCAGTTAACCCAAGGACATGAGAACTGAGAAGTGAATTAATGAATTAGGAAGCAAAACAATTTCTAATTTTTTCCTGAGAAAAATTTACCTCTGGTTTTCTAAGTGAATTGTCTTTCTAGCCAAATAAAGCTACTTGGATTAAGTAGGGCTTATCCATTTTTCATATAGCATATACCAAAAAAATTTTTAAGCTGTTTTTTATAGTTCTAAAGAATTACATGAGGGGAAGGTATAGCTCAGTGGTAGAATGCATGCTTACATGCACGAGGTCCTGGGTTCACTCCCCAGTACCTCCATTAAAAAAAAAAAACTTAAAATAAGTAAATAAATTTAATTACCTCCTCCCCCCAAACCCCCCCCACAAAATAAAAGAATTACACATTTACATGCACAGGATAGATCCTTTAAAGTTTAAAATATTAAAGAAACTTTTAAAACATTAAAACCCATATTAGTAATACTTCAGGATTATAACAGAATGCTATCATTCCTCTGAAACATACTTGATGCTTACCCGAGCAACCCTCCAGTAACAAACACGATGATAATGTGTCCAAGGTCTAGGGTGAAAGTAAATATAACCATTCCAACAAAAGACGAAATGTAAACTGTCAGAGTAGTGTGTCTAAAACAAAAACAAAAAAACTGTTAGTATTTGGTTGGGTTTTCTTAGGCACATAAAATCATGTAGTTAGCTGTTGCTCTGTCTATACAATAGTACATTCATCTGATTTCAAGATCCACCCTTTCTTATCAATGGAAAATGATTCCACCAAAGCATGGACTTTTAAGATTAAATTTAAGTTTCAACAGCAGCAGATAGCAAAACCCACATCATATCCAATGCTCAGACAGGAAGGAATACTCATAGGGATAAAACATTTTTATGCCACCAAATGGCATAGTTCCCTATCCGCAATTCAAGATTCAGGTCAAATTCCACCTCTTCCAAAATGCCCTTCCTAATCACTGCAGCTTGCAAGATTCTCTCTTCCAAACGCTCTAATAATTTTCTATCTACATAATTGGCACTTGATATCCATTTTGGTCTGTTATAATATTATTTAACTTTTCATATGCGAACACCTTATTTTTCCCAATTAGGCTGCAAATGTCCTAAGGACAGGGATCATACATTGCTTGCCATGATTCCTCAGGGGCTTGGTGAATGAATGGTAGTTACCCTGAGAAGAAAAGTAGGGCAACAGAGAACACATATCCTTACCTATCCAGTTTTCTAATTATATAACGGGCCAAAGCCTTAACAAATTTAATCCTTTATGCTCCCAACATCTACAAATTTAACGGTTCCACTCTAAGCTACTATTTCATAATAATGAAGCCACAGTAAGTGCTGTCTTAAATTATGGGAGAACCATCTTGGAGAATTTCAAGATCAGAGGCACTTTGGAAGGGTTCAGATGATGGTATCAAATGTATCTTCGGACTTGAAAGGTGCATAGGACACAGTTCCATTATTTCACTCATTCCTTTTGTTTCATTCCCTTCATTCATTCACAGCTCCATTCATTCATTTCTCCCAAGTAGCTGGGAAGTTTCTGTTAAAAAAAATGTAGCTATCCTTTTAAGGCCCAGGGACAAAGATGTTGCCTCTGAGATCCCTTTCTCAGTCTCCCAGGTGGCATTACTCACTTTTTCTTTTGTATTAGCATTTTTCTGGTTCCATATAGATGTACAATTAATATAGCATTTTCATATTATGTATTACAGCATTATAGTTCAGTGGTGCTACAATTCAGGGGCATTTTAGCCAAAAACTTTTTACCAAAAAAGCCTTATCCCCAATAATAATTTTTTGGTAATAAAGAACTTTTATTTGTTTGTCTTTAATTTACAACATGAGAAAAGAGCAATTCAGAGTCACTGTCAAAAGTCCGATGTTTCTCAGAAAGGGCTCTTTTTAGGATAGAAATGATCCATTTCTGAAGCAGTATGTAAGGGGGAGAAAGTTCATAAGGTATCCAAGTTCTCGGATTTGAAATAAATATGACCAATAAGATAATACACAAACTACTGAAACATTCACAAGTAAAGGGAACTTAAGAGTGTCTAGAACCCAAGTCTTTTAGTAATAACAACACTTTGTAAATTTCTTAAAATAAAAAGCCAAGGTTCCTTTAAAACCAAAATACCTTAGGGTGTACACTACACATCTGCCTACTTTCACTTACTTGTATGTTTTGGTATAATCCAGCCATAAGCCACAAAGGATAGAGCCCACCATTCCAGCCAATACGAGTGTTAGCCCGATCCTTCCAGCATTCACTTCTTCTCCCTTAAAACAGTTTTCAAGAGAAGTTAATCAGATACTTCTAATTCAGTCCTTCATTCTCACACCTTCTTATAGTCAATGGAAACAATCAGATAAAATTAAGCATACAATGTAACAAGATTTCAGCACATGTGTTAGGGCGAAGGGGTAGGGGGCAGGCAAAGCACATATAAAGGACATTCTACATTAAAAACAAAACAAAACAAAAATACCCTGATTTATGGGAGAAATCAAAAAGAAATTTTTTCTTGATCTTCCATGGTTAGAAATGATTTTTGTTAGAATTCTTAAGTAATTCACAACGTCTGAAAAGGAGGCTAATCTATTAACTTTTACATATTACAACTGATTTCTACTTTCAAAAGCAAAGAGAGGTCAGAACTTGATATTTACTTCTTTATATTTGTGTTGGTTTCTTTTAAATTTTGTTCTCTATCTTTTCCCATATAACCAGTCACACTCTCTCTTTAAAGAAGAATTTAAAAAAAAAAAAAAAAAAAAAAAAAGACTGATGTATTGTCAAGGCAATAATGACTTCTGCTTTCCATGTTGTATTTAATAAATTGTATTAAGTGTATTCTCAATTAAAGCAAATATAAATCTTTTACAGCAATAAGATGATAAATCTTTAATCTCATGATCATGATGATAGGAATTACATTACTAAAACATTCTTGGCCAGGCATGTAACACAATATAGGCAGAAGTTTACCTCATAATATGTCAGTATCATTTGATTTAATAATGTTGAGACTGAATAAAATGCTCCAGTCATGATACCTATAACAATAAACAGAAAACCATAAGTATACCATTTGCCAGTTCATAAAATGACATGGAGCACTCTGTGACAATTGTGAAAATACAACATCTTCTTAGACAGCTGACAGAAGAAATTAAGATCTCTTGCTATTCCCTTTCAGGATATGGACTGATCAATGTAACACCTAAACTTATCATGATTAGTAGAATTCTGATTGTAGATTTCTGTCATTTTACCATTTCTTATTATTTAGATTCAGACATACTGACCCAGAAATCATAGTTCCATGCATAACACTGTATATGACAATCACGCCAACAGATTGCTTACTGAGCACTTAGTTAAAGCATCAAGACAAAATCCTTACTTCAGAGATCTCACCTCTGCATCAAAGACTTACAAGGCAATTAGTAAGACAATGTTAATTTAAGAATACTTTAAAATAGAAAAATAAAAGGTTTGATATCTTGAGAGCCTATGACTAGGTTTGATCCCTGGTGTTTCTTCACACATATTGTATGACTTTAGGTCTAAGTCTCCTAACCTAGCTGAGATTTAAGTTGACTATTTTTATATTATTAAATATTTCAAGTATATAAAATGTTACAGTGAATAATTTAACAAATACCCTTACTCATCACCCATCATTGTCAAACATCAACATTTTGCCATCTTTGCTTCAGATTCATTTTTTTTTTTAGACCTTCCTTAATCCTATTCTTCCTCAGAGGTAACCCCTATCCTGATCTTAGTTTTTATCATATTTAAATATTATAATATATGTGTATCCATAAACAACAGTTAGAATTATTCTGCATATATTTAAACTTTATATAAATAATAAATTTATTTGTATCTATCTGCAACTTGCTCTTATCACTCAATATCATGGTTTTGAGATTTATCCATGTTGATACTTTTAGTTCTAGTTCATTAGTTTTCTCTGCTGTATAATAGTCTGTTGTGTGAATACACTTCAATTTAATTATCACTTATCCTAAGTCAATAGACACTTTAAGGTTTTTTACAGTTTTTCACTATTAACAACAATACTGCAATGAATATTATGTTTTTGTTCTTACATATAAGGTTTCTCTAAGTATATATAACTAAAAGTAGAACTTCTACTTTCTAGATCTAGCCAAATTGCTCTTCAAAATGGTTGTACTAACAGCAGAGTTCCTTTACTCCACATACTTGACAAATTTGTTTTCATCAGATTAAAAAAGAATTTTTTTTTGCCAATTTAAATGTGTGTGATATTGTATTTTACTCTGGTTTTGATTTGTGTTTCCTTGATTACTAGTAATGTTGAGCATCATATATGAACAACACACACACACACACACACACACACACACACACACACACACACATAAATGCCTTCTTACTTCCCTGGACTGTTTGCTCTTTTCTTATTAATTAGTAGGAGTTATTTTTATATTGTAGGTACTAAGCCTTTGTTAATTATATGTATTGCAGACATTTTCTCATAGTCTATGTTTTACTTTTAAATTTTTGGTATCTTTTTAGAAAATACCATTTTAATGTAATCATACTTATCAATTTTTTTCTTTAGGGTTTCTGTTTTTTGCATTAGGAAAATTTTTTAAGAACAGTAAAGATGGTTTCCTATATTTGTTTCTAAAATGTTAAAGTTCTGATTTTTACCCTTTGGTCTTTATTCATAACTCATTTTTGTGCATGATATAAAGGAGAGACCTTTATTTTACCTTACTTTTCTCATATGGATAATCGATTGTCCCAGGACAATTTACTATAAGATTATCTTCTACAAACATTAAGTTTTCATATATGCATAATATTCTAACCATCACAGCTGAAATATTCTAGTGTTTCTCTTTCAGGTACTTAGTGGCATAGCCATATGACTTTTCTCTTTTAATTGAAGTACAGTCAGTTACAATGTGTCAATTTCTGGTATACAGCATAATGTCTTAGTCATGCATATATACAGATATATTCATTTTCATTAAAGGTTATTATGATACTGAATATAGTTCCCTGTGCTATACTGAAGAAATTTATTTTTCATCTATTTTTATATATAGTGGTTATTATTTGCAAATCTCAAAACTCCCAAAAATCCAAGAGTCTGGATAAAGAATTACAGTAACGAGGAATACTATTACCTGAATCTAGAGTACAGTATTTGTCTGAGTTTCAGACAGCAAGTAGCAATAGTTGGGATAGTAAGGGATCATGTTTTCTCCAAATAGCCCTAACTCAAAAAACAAACAAACAAACAAACAAAAAACCCCCCAGAAAACTGTCTTAGTCTATTTGGTTCCTGAATTATTTGGACACTACAAAATCCTAAAAACCTGTCCTCAGAGTGTAGTCCCTATCCAGACTATCCCATGTGCAAGTCTGCTCCGACCTTACATATACAATATTAGGCATAGAGTGGGACAGGTACGCTTCCAAAAGGTGTGATGTGATTCTTACTCAATCAGACATTATGGTCCCTAACCATGCACCCCTTTGGTGATGAGTATGAGGTAGAGAAACTTCTCCAACTGTCCTGAGGAATATTTTTCAACTCTCCACAGTGTTTCCCAACTCCTTCCAAATTCTTTCAACAAATAAACTCTGTTCAGTTTCTGAAGCCTGTGTCCATGTCTGGCCTCTCCATCAATCCAAATCTACCACTGGGATTTGTTAATACCATGGTCCTGTGAGGTTAACTGGCCTTATTACAATCCTGAGTCATCCGTAAACATGGTATATCCCTCTGCTTAATTTAGATCTTTTCTTATGTTTTTCAAAGTTTTATAATTTTACAATTTATGAAGTAATTTTGGTAATTTATTCCTAGGCATCTTATACTTTTGATTCCTGTTATAAAAGGTATCTTTTTATAGGAATGCAATTAATATTTTCACATTGTCAGGTATCTAATAATCTTGCTGAACCCATCCATATTAGTTCTAATAGAGTTTGTAGGTTCTCCTTCATTATTTTTGTAGACCATGGAGTCAGCAAACATTTCCTGGAAAAGGCCAGACAGTAAATATTTTCAGCTGAGGCGGTTACTCGGTGCTGCCCTTATAGTTCAAAAGCAGCCATAGATGATATGTAAGTAAACAAAACTTTATTTGTAAAAACAGGCAACAGCTAGATTTGGCTCATAAGCCATAGTTTGCTGACCTGTGGGATACATAATTATATTATCTGTGAATAAGGGCATCTTCTTCCTTTCCAACTCATATACTTTTTCTGGTAAATATATATATTTTTATTGAAGTATAGTCAGTTTACAATATTGTGTCAATTTCTGGTGTACAGCACAATACTTCAGTCATATAGGAACATACATATATTTGCTTTCATATTCTTTTTCACCATATAGTTCCCTGTGCTACACAGTATAAACTTGCTGCTTATCTATTTTATATATATTAGTTAGTATCTGCAAATCTCAAACTCACAATTTATCCTTTCCCACCTTCTTCCCCTACTGGTAACTGTAAGTTTGTTTTCTATGTCTGTGAGCCTCTTTCTGTTCTGTAAATAAGTTCATTTGTTGTTGTTTTTTTTTTTTTAGATTCCACATATAAGTGATAGCATATTTTTCTTTCTCTCTCTGGCTTACTTCACTTAGAATGACAATCTCCAGGCCAGTTCATATACTTTTAATTTCTCTGTACTACTGGGCCAGCCAGGACTTCCAGTTGGACGCTGAATAGAAGTGATGACAACAGACATCCTCATTTTAAGGGATACTTCTTATGGATTCTTAAGGGGACTGCGTCTAAGGTTCTGCTTTCAGAATTATGTTTGCTGTAGGGTTTTCATAGATGAACTTTATCTGAAAGGTTCTGAAAGTTCATTTTTCTTCACAGTTTGCTAAGTCTTTAATCAATGAGTATTGAATTCTATCAAGTGCTTTTTCCTCAGCTATTGGATAAAACTTCCTCTTTGATCTCTTACTGTGGTCAATTATATTAATATATTTCTAGTACTAAATAATTTCTCACTCCTGAGATAAACCAAAGTTGGTCAGGATGAATTATCATTTTTTATAAATTGCTGGATCAGGTTTGCTAATATTTTATTTTGGATCTTTATATCTAGGCTCTTAAGGGAAATTAGCCTATAATTTTTCTCTTATACTCTCCTTGTCTGATTTTGATATCAAGGTTATAACAGCCTCATGAATAAGCTGCAAGCGATAATAAATAAGTTACAGATGATAACAGTGTTTACTTCCAGGAAGGGGAATAGGGTGACCTGGGGACAGAGATGGGGGAAGACTGACTTCACTATGTATCCTTTTTACCTTTCAAATTTTATAAAATACATAATAAAACTGAGAATTAAGAAATGAGAACTTAGTCTTCATTTATAAAATAAGTATAATAATCTTTCTATGTCAAAAAGTTAGATGAAATAATATATATGGAAGTCCTTTATACATTTCATGCAAATTTTAAATAAATTTTCACCTAATAATTTACATATAATCACACAAGTGCTAAATAATGTGATATAAAAGACAAAAAGGCTCCACAGAAATCAGAGTATTCAGAGAAGGCCCTGAATACTTACAGGCCCTTGCTCATGCTATTGCCCTCTTCCCCATGAATTACTCAAATCTGACCCATCCTTCAAGACCAGGCTCAACCACCGTCTCTGCCTGCCATCCGCACTCTTCCCTTCACTTATCTTGCCCCAGTTCTGTATTCTGAAGGCCATGAGCACGCACTTGTAATACAACGTCTCTCGTGTTGTTACCTTTTTGATAGATAACTCTTGTGCTGTTGTTTACTTTTCAGATGGTTATATCAATCTCCCCAACTGGTTTATGATTACTTCGGAGTGGAAATCATATATCATGCTTCTTTCTAATCAATACAGCATCTAGGGCTCTATGACATATTTAGTTGATATTTGATAATTACTGGTGGGATAAATGAATAAATGAACAAATGACAGAATGAATAGTAAGTGAGGCAATGTTAAGCTAGCTCTTATAGGATTGCTTAAGAAAAAAAAAGCACATTTCAGGTGAAAGAAATAGCAGCAGAAACTGTTACAGAGACTAGAATTAACAGTGTATATGCATGCAGAGGCATGTTTGTTTGTGTGTGTGTGTGTGTGTGTGTGTGTGTGTGTGTGTGTGTGTGTGTGACATGGGGTTGATTATAAATTTGGCTGAAAGAGAATTCTGTATCAGGAAACAGAGGTAAAAGAAGGAAAGAAGCCAATGACAGGCTGACAGGCTAAAGGAATGAATCCACTCTAATAGATAATAGTGAGCCACTGTATTTTCTCTACTTCCTAGTTATGAATTTTAGGTTTAAGTAAGCAGCGGAGGTAACCAGCAAAATTAAGAAAAGGAGCTATGGCATGCTAAAGTATTTAATGATGAGATGATTTAATATCCGGGATTTGCTTTAAAATATTCCGGGAAAAAAGTAGAGAAAATAAAAGCAAACTTGGTGAAATGTTGGTAATTGGTGAAGCTGAGTGCTGATGAGTACATAGGAATTCATTAAATTAAATGTTCTACTTTTGTGTTTAACAATTTTCACTAAAAAAGGGTGCGGGGAGTAATCCTGGTAAAACAGTAAGAGTTTAGGTCAGAGCATAATTTGTTACAGCTTAGAAAATAATCATGTACTAGGGTGTGCACTCCCTAAAAAAATGTAAAGAAGAAAAAAGTCACTTCTGAAGGCAAGTAAGACAAAAATAGGGGGTATTGGTTAATATAAAATGTTAATATAAGAAACAAAGAGTCAGAAAACTCTGAAGGGAATCAAATGTGTTGGTGCCTGCAGTCAAAACTACAGTGTTAGGACGGGTATCTGTCTCTAGAAGGATGAGATTCTGACTGTGTAGTCAAAATAGACTACAGTTAGCATAGGGTCAGAGAAAGGAGTTATTGATACATTTCCCATATGCTTTAGTGATCAAAACTATAGTTCATAAAGGACCTAAAACACCCTGGGAGAACTCACAAAAGATGACAGTGCTTCTCTAATTTCTACAATTTTTTTGTTTTAAAAGTATGTAAGAAAATCCATCCTAAAGTTTCTGCTTTTAGTTCGAATTTTATGACTATGCTATCATTATAATTACAGATTTAATAAACCTATCTCATTATCTCATTAATTAAAGCTCAAACCACTAGATTAAAGGAAAAAACCCACAATGCTCAAAGGTTTACACAGACATCAAAGAAAATAAAGGAAAATTGCTTACCGTAAGTGACCAGGAGAAGCACAAAAGGAGTGTTTTTGAATAGATTCCTTATTGATTTCACATAGGAGTACTTTTCAGGGGGACTGTCCTGGAGAACTGCTTGAGCCTGACTTGGTGGATACTGAGGTTTTTCTTTGAATGCTGAAAACATACATGAAAAGGTAATTAAGTATATGTGTCTTCCTTAGTAAGGAGACTAAATTCAGGTTAAGTTTAAAAAGTTAGTAAAAGGTTTTTATAGAAAGGTTTTTCATTTTCACTAATTTCTAAGTGAAGAATAGTTTGGTATTATCATCTCAACCTGCTGAAACTGACTAAAACGCACAGATTTGGCCAATTCACACAACTGCACTGCAAAACCATCAATACTGTGTCACAACCTTGCCCAGTGATTATTCCATTTTTAGTTAAGCAAGATTAATTTTTATTATATTAAGTATTCAATAATTCTATTTCTAAAGTTGGTTCAATGTTTAATTAGAGGTAACATTAGATATGAGCAAGCCAATATGTTATTGAACTTTTTAGAGGACTGTCTTGTGTTAGTAGATATTTGCTTCTGAAATTTGACATAAAGTTTATCATCTGATCCAATTACCCTTCTAGAACTGAAAATGTCAAGGTGGATTCATGGGAGCAGAGCCAGGTCCTGCTTGCTGACTCACTGTAGCTGCATATGGAAAATTCAGGGGTAGAGCTGAGAGGCATAAAAGTGTGACATCTGGCTTTTGGTACTGTAAGTTTTAGCTCTGCACATTTCTCTGGAGTTAAGAGATAGATCTCACAGCCTTCTCAGCCAGACATTTAGAGACTGCCCTGCTGCTGGGCAGGGAAGGATCTACTAACTTCTAACAGATGGCTAGGGAAAGATTTCTGTAGGGTTTGGCTAGCCAGGAGTCAAGACTTCTTGAGAGAAGAGCTGATCTGCTAAGATTTGGCTCATCAGAAATTAAAATTTAGTTTTAGTGTTGACTCAAAACTTTAAACTAAAATAGATGGAAAATGCTCTATTTCACTGAATCTAAGACAGTCTGATGTTAGCACTCAGTGATCTTGGCAGGTATCAGCAGAAGGTTTTAACATAACCATGTCTCGATTGCCAACAACATTATATGTCATTGATTTTTTTTTTATTATTATTGTGGTAAGAACATTTAACATGAAACCTACCCTCTCAACAAATTTTTAAGTGCAAAATAAGTACTGGTAAGTACAGGCATAACATTACACAGCAGGTTTCTAGAACTTTTCATCCTAGATGCCACTGATTGCTTATTAAAGGTATCTCAATTTAAGAGATTTCAAGAAAAAAAATGTACACTTTAGAATCCATGAAATAGGGTAAATTCAAAAGCCAAAAAAGAAAGTAAATAGATTCAGAAGAAAGTTTTTTTTTAGAAATATTAGAATTTCCTCTTTCTCTTTTTTCTTTCTTTTTAAATAGTGGCTATTTCCTTCTTTCAACAAGGAAGGCCTGCTTTGTAGTCTGAAAGTGTGCTAGATCTGATGGACCTGACTGTCAAATTGCAATCATGTAGAAATTTTAAAATAATACAGATTTTGAGATTCTACCCATGGCTCAATGAACCAAAACCTCTAGAGGAGAACTTGAGAATCTGTATTAAACACAAAACTCAAACCCAGTCAGGTTTTTAAATCACTGCAAAATAAAGAAATGGTCCTTAAAACTTCCATATATTATAAGTCTGATCTCCTGTTTGTTGCTAAAAGTTTAAAAGTTACAGTTCTTGCTCATCAAAACATTGATTCATTATGATATAATAAAACATCAAACTAAAACAGACTTCTGTTTTTACAGGTTTCACAACTAATTCAAGAGGAGACATAACTCATAAATATTTACTTTTAATGTCCTTACTTTGGAGGACTGGCAGACACATGTTTAAGTTGTTGCAATTCCTCCTCTTCCTTTCACCCTATGTGCTCCTTGCACTGTTGAGGACATCTGTTGTCCTGTCCTGAAAGTCTCTTTGTATCCTAGTTAAGTTAGGAGATATCTCTTTTAATTAATATTGGTAAAGCAGAACTCACACGGCTGTAAAACAAAGTTTCAGAATGTAAAAACTATGTTTACAAGGTAGTCATGGATATTGAATGAGTTTTAAGTCTCTTACTTTTTTATTTGCTATGGTAAAATAAGTCTAAATGTCTCAGATTTGAACTTACATGCAAAATGAAAACAATTTCTACTAGTTTTTAACTCCACTAGACTTATTTTTTTGAATGCAAGTGATATCTTTTAGTTTCAGGAAGTCAATTATCCTCTTGGACAGAATTAGCCTGTATCTACACGCTACACAATTTAGTAAAGTTGAGCTTAAGTCTGAAGAAAAAGAAAAAGGAACAAAAACGTATTGGTCTATGACCCTGTTTACATTGTATTGCTCCTTTCAAAGGATGAAATATGGCGTTTTCTGTCTCTTTTAAAACTGAAGAACAATTGTTTTCTTCTACCCTCTTCTCCTCTCCCCACCAAAAAGTTGTGCCAATAAAATAATTAACTGTTAAAACAGTTATTATCCTCCTTTGGCAAAGGGCATGGAAAGCAGCCAAAGGATGTTGGGTATCACATTGAAACTTTTTCTCCCATGATGAATAAGTAGCAAATCTATTGTGTTCAGGGTCACTTCTATTTTTTGAAATTAGATTATAATATTATCTTTTGATTTCATTATTTACGCCTGTGTAATTCAAGCAGACATTGTACATATTAACTTATTTTAAGACAAACATAGGTTTGAATCCTGGCTCTGCCTCATCTCACTGTATAATTCTGAATTCTGAAGTCAATTCCCATCTCTCAGCTAAAGTTTCTCACCCATAAAATGGAGACAATAACAACCAACTGCTATGAGAATTATACGATATATGTAAAGGAGTCTTGTAATTACTGAGTACTACACAAAATATACTGTCTTTTTTGAGGAATATTTATTTTTAAAAATCAGATTCGTTATCTCCAGGGCTTGAAATTCTTATAGACTAAGTAAAATGTATTTCTATTAAAGTTTATAATAGCAGCCAATATATAAATATCCTGAGTATAAGAAACAAAAGTAAAATTATGTGTACATGTTATATACTCATGTGTTTAAATACCTTAGTATTAAATATTTTGACTGCCATTACTTCTGGTTTCTGTCATCCACTCATTTTAGTGAATCAGCATGGTAAGGACTTCAGTTGACATACTTAAGTGATATAGTTTACTGTTCCCTGTAAGAACAGCTTTCAAGTACAACAGCATTACCACTTATACAAGAGGAATTTGAATTGAAACAAAAAATAAGACTAAGTAAAAATTAAAATGACATATTTGTATATGCATCATTTTATTAATGGAGTTAGACTGCCTAGGCTCACATTTCCCCTTTAGTATTTACTAACTGTGACGATGGGTACATTAAATTTACTTAAATTCTATGTCCCAGTTTCTTCATCTATAGAATGGGAATAATAACAGTACTACCCTTAAAGGGCTGTGAGGATTAAATGAAATACAGTGTGAAGTGTGGTTTTAAAAATGTTTGGTACATATCAATCAAACATTAGAGAGCATAATCGTGTTCTCCCAATAAGAATGGGGTATTAGTGTGAAATTCAGGAGGCTGGGGTTAATTCCTAGAAATGCTAGATGGCTCACACTTACATGTAAACTCCATGAGGAGAGTGATAGGATTACACGCATGAACCCTCATTACATGCGTGAAACCTGAAGAGAGTATTTTAGAAAGACTGCTGAATACCAATTTGGTATATGTGACATTGCTGAAAAGCATCAGCAAAACTAAATTATTTTACAAGATTTAGTTGGGCTTCCAAAGTATTTCTGGGTAGAATGTAGAGGGAAGTAGGATTGTCTCTCAGTAATTAAGGAATTTAAGGAAATAAGGATTTTTAAAATAATCTATATTCTCCTTCATAGCAAATATATTTCATTAGGAAAACAGATAAATTTTTAATTTAAATGTCACAATTTTCAACCAAGACTTTCATATCACAACTGTGTATTATTTTGCTTTTATACTATGTTTGGTATATTACAGGTCACCAAGCAAAACTTGACAATGAAGCTTTTTCTCCCTATTCCCTTTCCATTCTGTTTCCCCTCCCCCCAGCTTCCATTTCCACTGTCTACTCATAAACCATGAGTACATAAATAAGTAAGTATGTACAGAAATAGCTCTCTTTTACTTTCTCAAATAACACAGGGTAATATGCTAATAACCACATCTATTGTTTTTTTTTTTGTCCCACTCCTTGACAAATAAAAATGTTCTACTTTTATTTTTAGCATCTCATACATATACATAAGTTTAAACACAAATGTGTCATATATATAATTTCATATCTATAGATATATACAATCTATTATTCTCTCACTTCTTCTAAAGAGACAAACAATTGAAGGCAATAAAAAAGGAAAACCAGAATTTATTTGATGATACATAAACAATCAAAGGAAAGAGGATTTTATATTTTAATAATCCCTATTGCTAATAGAAGGTCCATTTATGCAAAATATACATAAACTATACTTCATATTTCATCTAGCAAATCAAATATGGCTACCAGAAAAGTGGATGTAAGAATTTGTTTTTGAAAAATATACATTTCTTTTAAAACTGCTAAACTGCGAAAATAGTACAGGGATAGTTTGTCCTTTTTCAATAGTCAGCACACAGCAAATGTGCCACTCCTTAACTGAAACATAAAAACCAAACATAAGTAGATTGGACATGTCTGAATACTTCAAAGGCTACCAAGAGAATATTTTGTTCATTATCTCAAGGGAAATTAAATACGTGGGCTTGGTTTCCTATACCTGAATCCAGCAACTTCATCTCTAAAGGCAGTCTCTATCAAAACACTCCATAGTCTTTAGCACACGTTTTCTTTGAAAACTGAGGATTTTATATCTGGTGATATGAATTTTGAATTTTGAATTTTGAAACTTGAATTTTTCATTACTATTATAACCATGGTAAAAATTAATATATAAAATTTAAAACTCCAGCTACAATGTAATTTAACTGTAAAATGTTTTTTAATTATAAAATTTAATGATTATAAAAGATGACCTTTCAACTTTAAAATTCCTTTCCTCATCAAATCAATTTAAGATTTACTCAGTGCCCAAAGGGCAACAGTCTAATGTTAGCAGCTTTATTACTTAAATCAGCTTTACTTATCCTTTCCCCTGAAGTCAAAATTGTTTCCCATTAAAAATAAACTTTAAAAAGCCAACCTTCCCAAACCTTCTTCCAAAATGATGATGGCTGCTTGCAGCTGATTTTGACTGGCCGCTTCAAGAGACAGGCCCGGACGAGAGGACTCAGGGACGAATGGTGGCAGCAGTACTTTGCTGGAGTGGCCTAACAAGCAGATAGTTGCCACAGTTTGAAATTCTGCTGAACAGCTTTGCTGCTGCTCAGGAGCATTCACTGGTCAACATTTTCAGACCCAGTTAATTGTTAAAGTGGGGATCCTTAGGAGGATTTATCATTTAAAGGCAGGTTGTAGCCTATTTGCATCATTTCAGAGCATGACAAGAACTTGTTCCTGGCTGGGTTAGCGTAAGATGCAGAACATCTAGACTAATATGCAAAGACGAGGCAGGTGTTACGTTTGAAACCAACAGTTATCAGGGAAGAAAAGTTAGTAGGGAGATAAATGAGATGAATTAGTCTTTAAAACCTTTACAAAATTAAAACAGATGTAGTGGACCATAACATAACCCTAGGGTTGTCGCATTCATTACCTAAATAAGAAAGTGCACAGCAAGAATGAAACAAGCAAATAGCACTTGAGATGCTATTAATACAAATCTTCAGGGTCCTTTATTTTTATTTTCATATGTTTGTCATGCATTACCTATTTAAGCTATAGGAAAAAGAATTCACTTACCAATTACTGTTAAAATAAATAAAAGCGTGGCGACGGCTGACGTTCCATAAAACATGATACTGATATTACAAGCCAGAAGTTCTGTGTTATTCTGTGTGTTGGGCACCAAAACTGGTGGTAGCAAAAAGCCAACTGCAGTTCCAAGCTGTAAAATAAACAGTCCTGTTAATTCTTTCTTCTTATTATAAAAGAAAAAAAGTACGTACTGGCAATTAATGCAATATAAAGATGACAGCTAGTATATGTAAGATGCTTTTGTAAACTCTAAAGCACCATGTTCTAATCTTTTTTTTAACCATTGTACTGTTAAAGAAAAATTGCTGCGGGAGGGTATAGCTCAAGTGGTAGAGTACATGCTTAGCATGCACAACATCCTGGGTTCAATTCCCCAGTACCTCCTCTAAAAATAAATAAGTAAACCTAATTACCTCCCACCCCACCCCCCCAAATCGCTGACAAATGTCTTCTCTAATCAATAACATTTACTAAACTTTAACCACCAAAATGATGCTGAAATAAATTTGTGTTAAGATACAGGCTACTTACAATTAAAAAGGGAAATAAGAATACACACAGCAAAAAAATGCTAAGAAAAGACAGCCTACAGAACGGGAGAAAATATGTGCAAATCATATATTTGATAAGGCTCTACTATCTAGAATACATAGAGAACTCTTACAACTTAACAGCAAAAACACAAACATTCCAGTTCAAAAATGGGCAAAGGACCTGGATGGACATTTATTCAAAGAAGATATACATCTGCCTGACAAGCACATGAAAAAATGCTCAACTTCATTAGTTACTGGAGAAATGCAAACCAAAACCACCATGAGATACTTCATACCAACTAGAATGCATATAGTAAAAAAAGAAAAAAAAATGCTGGCACAATATGGAGAAATTGGAACCCTCGTTCACTGCTAGTAAGACTGTAAAATAGTGCAATGTACAGGATAGGTAAACAACAAGGTCCCTGTATAGCATAGGGAACTATATACAATGGCTTGTAGTAACCTGTAATGAAAGAGTATGTATATATATGTGTAACTGAATCACTGTGCTATACACCAGAAATGAATTCAACATTGTAAATCAACTATATACCTCACCAAAAAAAAAAAAAAAAAAAAAGAAAAAGAAAAAGATTGTACAATAGTGCAGTCACCGTGGAAAACAATTGGACTGTTCCTTTAAAAGTTAAACATATACCATATGACCTAGCAACCCCTCTCCTAGGTATGTAACCAAAAACCTGAAAGCAGGTCTTAAATATTGTACATGAATATCCACAGCAGCCCTATTTGCAATAGCCAAAAGGTGGAAACAACCCACATGTCCTTCAATGGACGAATGGATAAACAAGATGCGTTGTGTCCATCCAACGAAATATTATTCAGAAAGAATGAAATCCTGATATACACTGCAACATGGATGAACTGTGAAAACATGTTAAATGAAAGAAGCCGGACACAAAAGGTCACATGTAGTAAGATTCTATTTATGTGAAATATCTAGAATAGGGAAATCCATAGAGAGAAAAAGCAAATTAGAGATTGCCAGGGGCTAGAGGGTGGGGGGGATGAGGAGTGACTGCTAAGTGAGTGCTGGGTCTTCTCTGAGGGCAGATGAAATGATTTGGAACTAGATAGAGGTGATGGTTGCACAACACTGTAAATGTACTAAATGCCGTACACTTTTAAATGATTAATTTTATGTTATGTGACTTTTATCTCAGTTTAAAAAAAATAAGGCTGACTATGATCATCACAACAAGAAAACTAAAATCAAAGTATTAAAGGAGGCTCACTGGGGAGAGACATCAGATTCTTTAGGGGATGGAGGTGAGAAGGATGGGCCCAAGATAGGCTTCAAAAAGGAGGCTGAGGCAGGGAGAGTTTACCAAATATTTCATTTGCTTTCTTATAAAAAGCTGGATAGAGACAATTAAACAGGTAAGGATGAGAGAGTGTGGTTAAGGGCAGTACTGTGATGGAGGGGTAGAGGATGCCAAAACCAGGAAGATCATCCAAAGAACACTGCTCAGAATGAAAGGGGCTCTATGAGCAGTTGAGCTGGACAACAGGAGTACACCTGGACTATTCCAGGCCAACTGGAACATATGGTCACCTTAGCTAAGACTGTACTTTGGAGGACCACCTTGTAGAGACTTGGGTTCAGGAAAAATTTCTGGAGGAGCAAAGATCTGAATGAGAAACTGGAGTTAGCCAAGTAGAAATGTTCCCAGCCAAGAGGACAGCATGTACAAAGGAAGGAGAGAGCATGACCTTGTGAGAAACTGTAAGTAGTGCACAATTCCCCTCAGAGCAAAGAAACAGTCTGTACGTGAGGTATAGGGGCTGTGTAGAATGGTGATGCTGAGGAACTAGCGGGAGGCAGACTGGAGGGGCTCACTTCTTCACATTAGAGACTTTGAACTTTATCCTAAAATCAATGGAAGTCACTGCAGGGGGCAAGGGAGTGTGCAAGACAGATCTGCACATTAAAAATACTATACTGGATGAATGTGGAGAACTGAGGGAAGAGAGCAAAAGCTGCGGACAAGAAACTGACCAGTATCTATGAGTCTGAAGCTTATTCATTCATTCAGTAAATTTTTATGAAGAATTACAGGCACTATAACAAATGCTGGTGATACAATTCTGTACGTTCAGACCAGGTACCTATTTCATGAAACTTAAAACCTAACGGTAGGGATGGGAGATAAGTAATAATGAACTATTAACATATAAACATAAATCTATCAGATGGTGATAAGCACTACATAGAGAATTGAAGTATAATGATGTAATGAGAGTGACTGGGCAACTTTAAATGGGATCCTCAAGAAATTCCCCTGAATGATATTTAAAATGAATTTAAACTGATAGCTGAGTGACAAGAAGGATATAATGTATTCTGAGGAGGAAGAACATTCCAGGCAGAGAGAATGATTCTGCAAAGGCCTCTATGCAAAATGCAAGTTTAAGGAACCAAAGACATATTAGTAAGGTTTTGTAATCCAGAGTAAACTATTTAGGTTTTATTTTAAGAACTACAGAAAATCATTGGCAAGTTCAAAGCAGAATAATGACATGATCTGATCCATGTTTTATAAGATTCTCTTGGGCTAGCGCTTGGCAGTGTAGATGGGTAGTTAAAAGATAGGGTTCAGGAATCAGACCTGAGTGTGAATGCTGCCACTAATTAGCTGTGGGACTTTTGGAAAATAATTTCATCCCTTCAAGTCTGTTTCTGTACGTATAAAATGAGGAGACTAATATTTCCTACCTTACATAATTAAATTAAATGAAACAATGTGAGTAGCATGGTGCCAGGTTCTTAGTGAATGCTCAGTAATGTTGAATGTTACTATGAAAGATCACTCCATAATCTAGGCTGAAGATGCATACTTGGGGGTCATAAGCAAGTGCACAGCTACTGGAGCCAAGGGAGGATGAGAACGCTTAGGGAGGATGTAGGAGGAAGAACCAGAAGTGTGCTAAGTTTTAGAGGGAAATCTGCCTATGAGAAAACATTTTTATTTATTATCCATAAAATACATAATCCATAGATATGGAGTTGATAATATATTTCTATTGTGCTCAATGAAGTATTAATCGAGTGTAATTTTGTAAATGTAAAATACTTTCAGGAAACAGTTCTTATCAAACATGCAGAAGTAACCAACTAAAATATCAGTCACAAATTATTCTGGATATACAACTATTATTTCAAGCTATCCTTTTTGCACTTTTAAAAGAAGTAAACATACAGCAATGAGCCTACATGTAGAGTTAGTCTTTACATGGGTTTTTTTTTGGGGGGGGGTGAAGGAGGTTTATTAGGTTTATTTATTTATTTTTTAAATTTATTTTTAGAGGAGGTCTTGGGGATTTAACCCAAGACCTCCTGCATGCTAAGCATGTGCTCTTCCACTTGAGCTATACCCTTCCCCTTACATGGATTTTATATAAATCTTACTGTGATCTTGAAACAAGTGTTAGACTGGAAGTGAGAGAGTAACATTCTTTTGTTACACAGCTACCTGCAGTGATGTATAGAGAGGTGAAGTTTTTGGTATATGGATTTGTAACTTGATTCTCCTCAAGTTGAATGAACACTCAATATAATTTACATAAAATATCATAGGACTCCATATGCAAAATTTAAACTATACTAAAAGAACCACCCTACAATTAAGGGGGAAAAAAAAACCACACACACAAAACATTCTACCTAAAAATGCTACTAGAATGCTAACTGAATTTGAACTATGATGCTGGCAGACTAGGAGATACCTTAATAGAGACTTGGCAAAATAAGCCACCCTTTTACAATGGATTCCATGATCTGTGATTTGTGTTGCATTTTCTTACTGTTAAAAATTGGTAATTGGACTCAGTGATGCTGTGAGGTCTTTAACACCAGAACACTTACTTAGCAATTATTTATACATGTCTGTTATGTTCCAGATACCCTGCTGACTGCTAATATATAAGATTAAACAGGAGCTGTTCACACTGACCACTCAAAATAAGAACAAAGAATCAAACATCTTCTTTTCACAAAATATACACTGGTGACAAAAATAATACCTACCTTAGTCTTATTCATCATTGCAATGATGCAATGACAAGTTTTTTATGACATTAGGCATATATGGGACAATACAGTTAATAATTTTATAGGTAATTCTCGAAGATGACAAGGCGATCATTTTAAACTGGTTTTGAAAGTTCTGTCTTTACAAGTAAATTAAAACCCCTCTTTAATCCAAGACTGCTTCCTATTTTATGACTACTCATCTCCTCCCCTTCATTTATAGAATGCCTCCTCAGGGTTCATCCATATGCCTAGCTCACATGGTCGATGACTTTTTATCTGGTCCTTAAGGATCCGATTTTCATCTATCACCCTAGTCCTTACCTGATTACCTAGCACAGCGGTGGCACAAGCTGTGGACACCTCCTTGGGCCCAAACCACACTGAGGCGATGTGGGAAGGCAAGCCGAGGATGAACACCTGGGCCACGGAGCACAGGCACTGGCCCATCATGGTGACCCAGAAGAGATGCTGCTGCACGCTGCCGCACTTGATCCAGGCGCCCAGGCAGTTGAGGCCGGAGCCCAGCAGGGCGGTGAGCCGCAGGCCTCTGGTGTCCAGCAGCCAGGTGGCCGGGAAGATGAGGGGCACGTAGGCCAGCATGTACACCATGGACAGCCAGTCGATGTGCAGCGAGGATACGTTGTAGAAGTTCTCGAAGACGTTGCTGATGATGCTGTACTGGATCCACTGAAAGGCGTTCACTAGCGAGTACAGGCTGAAGATCAGCAGCACCACAAAGCGCCTCGGGGAGAGCGCCGTCCGCGGCACCAGGGTGTCCTCGGCCCCCGGGGTCTCCTCGCCGGGGCCCCTGGGCAGCAGCCAGGCCTGGGTCTCCTCCTCCGGGGCCGGCGGAGTCTTCGGCCTGTCCAGGGCTCCGGAGGTCTCCTTGGGGCTATCCCGAGAGACCGCATTCAGGGCCAGGGAGCCTGCTTTGGGCCCGTTCTGCGTCTCCGCGCTCACCTTCCCGGCGGGCGCTTCCCCGGGGACCGGGAGGTATCCTATTGCGGGCGGGTGCCCGGGTACCACCGCTGCCCCCTCCTCCTCGTCCGGCCGCACCATGTCCCTGGGCTCCCCGCCCTCCTCCCAGGCCTGCACCCCCGGCCCAAGACCCGAAGCCCTCCCGGCACCCCAAGCCCAACCCTTTGGCCCACCGCTCCTGCGACTCGTTCCCCGGCAGAGTGAGTCCGGGTGGGAGCCGGGAGCCGCGAGCCGCGAGCCGCGAGCCGCGAGCCGCGAGCCGCGAGCCGGGCTGCCTGAGTCAGCAGGAGAAATCGTCGTCCCCCGCGCGGCCGGAGCGGCGACCACCCAGCCCGAGGCCCGGCTGGAGAGCGCAGCGTCACTGCGCGGTGACGGCCCGCAGGCCAATCAGCGGGCTTCGGGGAGCTTCCGTGAAGGGCGGGGCGGGAGCGAGTTCGCCGGGAGGCAGAAGAGGAAGGCCAGCCGGTGTGCGAGGCTCGGCGTTTTCCTCTTGAATGGCTGCGAAAACCCGAAGCCTTCCGCCCTGCGGTTGGCGGGTGGGAAGCAACCGGCGGATTGGGCAACTCGGGACTGGGAGCGAGGGGGTGGGAAAAACAGCTGGGAGACAAAGAGGCAGACATCAGCGTCTCCACCTAGAGGGGCTCCCCTTGGGCTGCGTCCAACACTGGCTGAGAACGAATTCGGCCTCTTGGCCCAGAGCAGCCGTCCGTCAGCATCGGACCCTGCCTTTAGAGCAGACAGGACCACGTTTCGTAAATGAGTGCTATCTCGGCAGAGGGAAAACATCAGAAAGCGTTCTGATCCAAACAAAGAGATTTCTTCAGAAACCTTACGAAACTGGAATCTCCTCACCCCCACCCCCACCCCGCTGACGTCTGAGGCGAGTGAGACATGTGTGAGCAGGCTCTGTCGTTCAACATTCCCCCCTTGGGCCAGCACTTGTAGTTAGTATTTACTGCACACACTTATTCAGTGGGTTCCAGGCACCAAACTTGGTTTGAAAGGTAACAGACACTGTCATGGACTCTGGGGAATGAAAAATAAAACATCAGACATAGTCCATCTTCTCAAGAGCACACATAGTCTTATGAGTCTTCCTGGACTAGAGGAAAATCAGTCCGGCTACTTCTTGGGAAACTAATTTTGAACGAGGGGGGGGAAAGGCTGCAAACATTGTTAAAATGAAATTGAAACTAGAGGTATCTCACAGTGAATTTAATCTTAAAAAGTACTGCTGTTTGGAACTCTAAACCTGGTACACTTTCTTTTTATTGCCTCTTAACATTGTTATTTTGGTAGTACATAAAATGTATGTCAGATCCCTCTCAGTATAGGTGAAATGTTACATAATCCTGAACTTTAAGGAACGTGTGCATTTTAATGTTTTCCTTGGTCATCCTATATAAATTGCACATCCCTTCCTTGCTTAATTCTTCTTCTTAATGCTTAGCGCTGTCTAAAATGTCTTATATTTTACTTATTTTTTTCTGCTTATTTTCTCCTTCCTCACTAAAATATGTTTCATGAAGGCAGGGCTGAAAGTTTTGTTACTTTGCTGCTGTTGCTATATTCTGAGAACCCGAAACAGTATCTAGCAGTAGGTATTCAATAAATATTTACTGAATGGCTGCAACTAACAAGCATTGAATATTTTTAATAATTACTTACTTTGTAAGTGAAACCATTTCTTTTTAAAAAAAACTTATACATTTTCTCTGCAAATATGACTTTCTAACATTGATTTAAATATTTTAGATAGCTGAGTAATGTTCTCTGAACAAACAAATGACTAAGTGTGGAATCCAAAGGACTTCAGTTTTGGTTAAGAAGTTTCTTTTATGGATTTCTGAAAAATGAACTTGCACTGCATGATATTCAGCACAACTTATTATTCAATATTTTGGGGCATTTATTTATACCTTCATGTACCATGAAACCTATATAGCTCACAAAGAAAGCTGTTCAGAAAGGGAATCCAATTAATTGTGCTTACTTTACACTGTGAGGTTAATATTCTTCATGACTAATTCTAGTTCAGGGGTTAGCAAACTTTTTTTCTGTAAAGGACCAGACAGTAAATAATTTAGGCTTTGCAGGTCTTATGGTTTCAGTCACAACTGTTCAACTTCAACATAGGGCCAAAGCAGACATACAGAATATGTAAATGAAAGGGTGCAGCTGTGTTCCAAAAAGGAAAAAAAAAAAAAAAAAAAAAAAAGGAAGGAAGAAAGAGAATCCATTGGGTAGAATTTGATTTTATTTTTGATTCTTTTTTTTTGTTTTTGAAGTATAATTGACCTACAACACTATATTTGTCCAGGTGCACAACATAGTGGTCCAATATTTCTATACATTAGAAAATGATCACAATGGGTAGAATTTAAATGGACTTTTCTTTACTTGCCCCAGTAGTACCTCCAACTCACATGTTCATAGTAAACATTCAGGTATCTGCAAACTTCTCACCCGCTTCCAGAAACCAAAGACTGGCAAACTATATTAAGCCTCATTTCCCCATTATCCAGTGAAGGTTGGAGATAGTCTTCTGCCAGATTGGGAAGATAACTTTCCTTTCTGCACAGGAGCAGCTTCCTGAATGTACTTCTGCAGGGAGGCCATTCTTTCTGATTGTTTAGGCTCCTTCTGTTTCGAGATCATTTGTCTTCTCTGTGTCCTTAGCAAGAAGGATTGGGGTTGGGAGTCCTCTGGGTGTCCTGGATACCAGTTAGCATCTAATTTACCAGCTTTACCTACCTTATTCTTGCTCACTTTGTCATTTGCCTTCCCTGCACTTAACAAAGCTCTGTATCTGACACTGTCATCATCTACATGGAGCGTATCACCAGGAGGATCTAAAGTAGTGGAGAAGAGTATCAGATCTAGAGCCAGGCTATGTAGAATTGAATTCCAACTTCAGTACTCACTAGCTGTGCAAACTTGGGCAAGTTACTTAGCTGCTCTGTAATGCCTCATAAGACTGTTATTATGAGAATTAAATAAGTGAATAACACCTGGCTCATGGCTTAGGCATTCTTACAGTTACTAAGATAGTCTACCCTGGTGGTTAAGGATCCAGGCTCCAGAGCCAAATGGCCTGGATTCAAATCCTAGCTCTTTGATTTACTAGTTGCATGACTTTGGATTAGTTACCCTGTGCCTGGAAAATAGACAACTGGAAAATGAGGACAATATTCTTCATGAGACTGTTGCAAAGAAATAAGTGGCTAGTAGGAGAGGGTATATAGCTCAGTGGAACGGTGCACGCTTTGCATGCACGAGGTCCAGGGTTCAATCCCCAGTATCTTCGTTAATTAAATAAATAAACCTAATTACCTCTCCTCCTAAAAAATTTTTTTAATTAAAAATTAAAAAAAAAGAAATAAATGGCTAATAAACATAAAGTACTTAAATGGTGCCTGACCTCTGATACATAGTAATACTCAGTAAAACGCTATTCATAGCCATTATTATCAACTCCTGTCTCCTCAAAGTCATATCTCACTCTCGTATTATCTTAGATTTGATCCCATCTAGTCTATTTAAATCTGCTTGGATTGTCCTGGAGATACTCCAAGTTCTTTTAGACTTACGATCTAAAATTTACTGTGGTAGAGCCCCTCCTTGGAGGGTGCTCTAAGGATGTCCCTAAAGGGGCTGCCCTTTGTATAGACACACAATGGTATATACTAATTACCCTTGACCTAACAAGAGGAATATTTCTTATCATCGGAAGTGGCCAAAAGTTGAATGGACCACCATTTGATATATCTAGACAAGTTAGATGATATCTATGTTGAACTAAGTATGGTGTGAATAGGATTCCTGAACACCATGGAAAACTGAGCTGTGTGAGATCTAAGGTTTCTTCTGACTTTAAGTTTCTATGACTTATGAAAGGAAAATATGATATTTCCAATGAAAGGACTTAACGAAAGTCGTATACCTATTTCAACAAAGTTCCATAAAGTAACAAATGGAGTACAGAAAGGCAAAAACTCAACAGTATCTCTTTGTGGTAACCTTGCCTCCTTTCTCTTGAGGCTTCAGTGGTAGATACTTATTAACCAGTTTAGGCACGAGTCATACTTTATGTCGTATGTTTGGATGTATAATGTAACATGAACCTTAATCTCTGCCAGAGAGGACAGGGCTGAGAACATCACCTGGCTGGGAGTCAAGCTGAGATTGAGCTACATTGTGGATATGGAATGTGAAGCCTGAGAGAGACTGGAATAAGTAACAGTTCAGCTATATGAAATCTGAACCACACCCGGAGCCAAGTTCCAACATTCTATTAGGAGTGATGTGGCTGTTTCCGAGCAAAGGTTTCCTGAAGTCTAAGAGGGCACGATACAAACCGGAAAGAGGCCACTAGATGTAAAATCCATGTTTCATGATTGGGGGTGGGGGTAGATATTAGCACCCTTGTTTTCAGTTGGCACTATTATTACCATGTTTGTTCACCTGAGTGGCCAAAGCCATGATTTTCTACACTGTGGAAAGGTTTAAGTTGGGCATAGAGGGGTGGAGGTGGCTGGAAATCAGAATCCTCCCATGTGTACTTTCCCCTCATTGAAGTGATGTCTTTGTATGTATATATTACATTCCTAGAAAATGAATCCTAGGATTTTCCCTTCTGTGTGTTTTTGTTTGCTTCCTCTTGGTCCAGGATGCCAGTTGAGTTCATCAGTACAGTGAAATTTCTTTCCTGCACGAAGCCAAGGACCCACACTTGGTGGAGCACATCCCAGGGACTCAACCGAGACCTGGATCATGGCCCTCCTCTTACTCCACACTCGTTTTTCCTGAATCATTCACACATTTACCCCTGACTGCCCCTTTACCCCCAGTCATGGTCATTTGAGCTTATTTTGTTTGTTTTTTAATGTTGAGGAGAGATTTTGTGCTCAGAAAAATAAAACAAAATAAGGTTACTTGTGTTAAAATCAATATTTAATTTATTAAAGTTGGTAATTTAAAATCTTTTACTTTAACAGTCCTTAAGCTTAATATATCCATTTAGTTATTTTGATATCTATAGATTTTTTTATTTACAAACATAAATTTTGATGTAAAATTATCTATTACTTGATTAATATTCAATTAATTTACAACTCTCACGTGTCAAATAATTTAACATTTTAATGCTATTTAAATTTAAATACATCTATTCACAGTCTCTTAGCCATTCTGAAATATAATAGCTGATTTTCTCAAGCTCTCCAAACACCTAACAAGGCTGCCTTAAAGCAGTGGTGTGCTGAAACCAGTGTGCACAAGCTTGGGAGAGTTGAGTGTATCTCTTCCTAGCTCAGCTTCATTGACATCACATTGGTAGCTTGAAATTGACCATAATGGGGGTGTTTATATGATGAAATTGGCAAGTGCTACATCTACCAAGTCACCATTGCTAAAAAGCTAACAAAACAAATCATACAAAGCATGTAAAGCACTACTTACAAATTTAGTAAGTCCAAACTTTTTGACTAAAATGAATTTTCTGAAACAGTGAAATACTGTTTGCAAAGAAACTGTTTTATAGCTGTGAGAAAATAGAAAAAAAAATATATATAGGTCTCTGCTCCCCCCCACTTCCCCTATTCCCCCTACTTTCCCACTTCCCCCCACAGATCTCCTAAATTTCCTGTAATTTCCTAAGTGATAAGAGCACTAGGAGCGTCTTTTGTTTTCATGTTTGGTTTTTGATCCTGGTTCCTGACAGACACAGAGTTCATAAATCCCTTGGAGTTTCCTGGGTGAAAATAATCTTTTGTTCTAATGAGGTGACTCCTGGTGGGCTCCCGGATGGAGGCTGGTCATCAGAAAGATCAAACCATGATAAGAAGCCTGGAATTTCCAGTGAAATGTGAAATAAAATGAAGTCACTGATGCTGAGGGATTTTTAAAATAGAGTCAGGAGGCCATTAAGGAGGTGGGCCTTACACACATCCTCACTGGATGGAACCATGAACTTCTGAACTGGGCCAGCCACGAATATTCCAAGGACTCTGCAAGAACACCTGAAACCTGTCATCACTTGCCTCCCTTTAGTGATGGCCTTAGCACTCAAACCTGTTTAGCCACGACTGGTTTCTGCCTGCAATTACAGCTAAAATTCTTTGTAATACAAACCTCCTTTTTTTGCCTTTAAAAGCTCTGGACTTTTACTCCCCAGCAGGACACTGTTTAGGTTGCTACCCAAATTTGTATGCCCCAAACTACAATTCTTTGATCCCCAAATTGCTTCCCTCCAAGACACAAATTCTAGACTTTATGAAAAGATTTCTTAATTACAAAAGACTCATAACTCTTCTCTATCACCCACTCCAGCTCCTCAAGTCTGTCCTCCACCCCACCCCTCTTTCTTCTCCCCTTCCCTTTGCTGAACTCCCTTTTTATCCCCAAGACCCAGAGGCCCTCCTTGATCCCCCAGCCCCAGCCTCTTTCATTCAGCCAATTCAAACTGATCCATTTAAATATAAACCCAACAATGAGGACACCCTTTTAAATGTAATGTACACATTTTGGACTGAGCAGAATTGCTAGCTATAGCTAAAGAATTTCCCAAGGTTACTGAGGATCCTTCCCATTTTGCAGAGGCATTTAACATTGTCATTCAAATCTATGAGCCTGTCTTTCCTGATCTTTATTAATTAGTCCAGCTGCTCCTAAGAGAAGGTCAGGCCCAATATTGTATGGCTAAAGCTGGCTGGAATCATCCTTTAGAGGATCTCCAATGGATTATGCCAGCTGATAGATGGATCCAAAGCTCAAGAAATGGCAAAAACTTTATATGAAGCCATCCCCCAGGCCTTCCCAAAACCTGTTGATTGGAATAAATCCAAGAATGCACTCAAAGGACTGATGAACCTGTGTATGACTATTACAGCCAACTTGAAATTGTTTTTAAGGAAAACTCTGGACACCCTTTAGAAGCAGAGTCAACAAAGGTGGCCTTCCACTCCATGTTCGTAAGTGGCCCAGACGACAATCTCACAATTCTAGTAAAGCAAGCCTAATTTGACTGGGAAATTATGGCAACTCCTGATTTGGTTAATCTGGCAAACCAATTGGCCCAGACAATTCAAAATTCAAATAAGCAAAAGGCCACTAAAGTGAATTTACAGCTTCAAAAGCTGTCATACTCCTTCCAGAGGCTTCAACAAACTAAATTAAAGCCTCTAAAAATGTCTGCCATTTTTGTAAGAAACCTGGTCATTGGAAAAAAGCATTGCCTTAGTCTAAAACACTTTAAGCAATCCTCCCATGTTAAGCCTTTAGCTCCTCTTATGGACTGAGCCTGTTCTAAGGACGAACAAGGGGTTTTTCCAATCCTTCCCCTTAATCTTCTGGGGACACTTCCCTTATGATTGGAAATGAGGTCATTCCTGTCACAACTGACACTGGAGTTGGAGAGCACACATCTGTGCTCAACTCCACCAACCTCAAACAACCACTTCCTCAGAGCACTGAGAAAATTCAAATGGTGAGAATATCTAATAACCCCTCTAGAGTTTATAAGCCCTTCCTTTCCCTTTCCAATCGGGCTTCCTCCAGGACAACTATTCCTTCCTATTGGTCAGTTCTGCTCCTGTCAACTTCCTAGAATGAGACTTTTAAGAGAAACATCATGCTGTCATCTCTTTTTCTCAAAAAGGGGACATTATCCTTGAGACTGATTCAATCCCCTCAACAACTAATGGCATTCCAAGCTCCTCAAACCTACTAGCGGTTTTTGCCCTTAAGACAAGCTTGGAAGATAATATAAACTTAAAATTCCTCGAAGAAGTCCCTGAAAAATTAAGGGCAAAATTCACAGCCAATATTAAGTGGATTCATTTAGCTCCCCCAATGCAAATTCAAATTGACCCTGATAAGCCTCTTCCAAGCATTAAATAGTATCCTTTAAATTCTGAGGCCTTAGCAGGAATTAAACCAGTCATAGAGGAATGTAAGCCACAAGGCCTCATAGTCCCTTGCACCAGTCCCTGTACTACACCCAGTCTCCCTATTAGGAAGCCCTGAGGAAGAGGATGGAAATTTGTCCAAGATTTGAGGGCTATTAGTAACATTATTATCCTGCTTCATCTTGTCATCCCTAACCCTTATACCCTTTTAATGGCAATACCTACAGAGGGTAAAATTTTCACTGTAATAGAGCTCTATAGTGCCTTTTTCAGCATCCCAGAGGATCCTGAAAGTCAAGTTTTATTTGCTTTCACATGGGAAGGACAACAATACACCTGGCTATACTGAAAGTCCTTCCTACTTTTCATAGATCTTAAAAGCAGATTTAGCAGACGTCATTTTTTCCACAAGGGTCTACCCTCTTACAGTATGTTGATGAGCTTTTTCTGTGTTCCTCTTCTAAGGAAGCAAGTGGGCAAGATAGCATCTGTCTCCTCAAACTGTTAGCAACTAAAATTCATTAAGTCTCTAAAGAGCAATTGCGACTTGTTCCAAATGCAAGTCAGATATCTAGAACACATGATCTCAGATCAAGGATGCCTTTTAGATCCTGATAGGATAAAATGTATTAAATTTTTGATAGCCACAGACCAAAAGATAACTTCAAGGATTTGGGGGGCTGGCTAGGCACTGTGAGAATTGGATACCGAATTTTTCCTAAACTGCCCACTCTCTTTATACATTGCTCAAAGCTGAACAATCAGATCCCTTAGAGTGGGAAGAAAACACCTTTCAGTCTTTCCAGGACCTGAAAAGCAGACTTCTCAGATCACCTGCTTTAGGATGTCCTCATTACCAGCTTCCATTTTTCCCTGTTTGTTTACAAAAGGGAGGAATAATGCCTTAGGAGTGCTCACTCAAGGCACAGAGATCAACACTGACCCTTTGGCTAATGCTATCAACAATTAGACCCTGTGGCCAGAGGCCTTCCTCCATGCAAGAGAGCTATTTCAGCAGCAGCAGCAGCTCTTACAAAATCAACTGAGGAAATACTTATGAGTTCTCCACTCGTCATCTGTTCCCCATGCAGTAGAAAGCTTGTTCAATTTTCATCACGCTCAACGCCTTTCTGTAAGCTGTCTTAATTCACTTGCAGTATTGTTCCTGTCTTCTCCTCACACAACCCTTTCCTGCTGCAACAGCCTTAACCCTGTAAGCCTTCTCCCTTTACCTACTGATGAAACTCCTCATGACTATCTGACCCTGACTGATCAGTTATTAATCCCTAAAGCTGACTTACAAGAAATCCTTAGTGCTAATGCTGAAATTTCACAGTTTACTGATAGTTCTTATTTGAAAAATGGCAAAGGAAAATATTGTGCCGAGTATGCAATCACTTCCTCCTTTGAAGTTACTGAGATAGCTCGGCTGCCAACTGCTACTTTAGCCCAGCACACAGAAGTCCAGGTTTTCTTTAGAACTTGCACCCGAGCAGAAGGTAAACATGCAAACATCTAAACAGATAGTTACTTTGTGGTAGTCCCTGACTTTTGCACTTTGGAAACAAAGAAGATTCTTGACTTTAGGCAGGAAACCAGATTAAGAACAGAAATTGGGATAATCCAACTTCCATCTGTTGTTGCCATTGTTAAGGTGCCTGAGCATTCAAAATTAAATTCAGATAAAACCAATGGAAATAATTTGGCTGATATGGCTGCAAGAACAGCTGCCTTATGAGCCACCCAACCTGAAATGGTTATATTAAATTTTGACTACATTCTGAAAGAGAATCTAATGAAAATGATCAAAGAAGCCAAGTGTAAGGCACTGCATAAAGGCTTCACTGGGCTGGGGCGCAGGGTATAGCTCAGTGGTAGAGTGCATGCCTAGCATGCATGAGGTCCTGGGTTCAATTCCCATAATAAATAAATAAACCTAAATACCTCCCCCCACCAAAAAAAAAAAAAAAGAGAGAGAGAGAAAGAGAGATTGAGGGGGTGGGGAATAGCTCAGTGGTAAAGCACGTCCTTAGTATGCACAAGGTCCTGGGTTCAATCTACAGTGCCTCCAGTGAAAAAAAAAAAAAAGAGAGAGTCAAGGACACATGGCTGATAACTAAATGATCTCTCTGATCCAAAACTCCTCTTAACCAGGATTCTATGAATAGAACAAAGTTGGAATGGCACAGATCAGAATATTCCATCGCTGGGGTAACGTCTCAGTAGGCTGATCCACACCAGTGGACTTCAAATAGGCTTTGGGTTGCTGTATTCTAAAGGTAATTTATTCTAATATACCTGTAGAAATAGTAATATATCTTATTACTGAACTGAATTATTACCAAAATCTATATATATGTATATACACACACACACATTTGAGTCTTGTCATTTCAGTAGTTATGTTATATAAAGTGGCACCGAAAACTGGATTAACAAATACTGAGCTATTGCCCTTAGGGGGAAATACAGGATTAGATTCTTGCGAGCCTCTGGTCACATTTTTGTCATTCAATATATAACCTTGTTTTATCTGTGTTTCTGTTTAAAGACACATATGTAACACACATCATTGATTCAGTAACATCGAGCTCACAGCCGACAGCACTATAACTCAGCCCTGAGCAAGGCTTATCTAACACACGCTTGGCACATCACAGCCTTCTTACTGCCTACGAACACAGCACAGCAATTCAGCACTATGTAGGGGGGCATTCTAACAGCGAAGTCAACAAAAAGCACCAAAATGGAGGAAGGGTATAGCTCAGTGCTAGAGTGTGTGCTTAGCATGCACAAGGTCATGGGTTTGATCCCCCGTACCTCCAGTTGAATTAAAAAATAATAATAAATAAATAAACCTAAATACGTCCCCCCTGAAAAACAAAACAAAACAAGCCCAAAGCCATTAAAAAAAAGCACCAAAATGAAAAAAAAAAAAAAAAAAGATGCTAAAAAGACCAGAAAAAGGACACGTTTGTGGTCCAAGAGCTGAAAGCAAAAGGTAGACAGCTGCCTTGTTCTACCTCAGCTGGGGACATGCATCTCAGGGAGACTCAGATTTTCCACTAATCTGTGCATGTTTGGGAATGACAGTGAAAGTACCACAGTACTGATTATGGGATAACAAGTACATTTTGGTGACTAGGCGAATTTGCCAATACAAAATCCATGACTAATGAGAATCTGTTGTATATATGTGCTTAATATTTTCAAAGCCCTTTAAAAAGCCATAGATTCGGAACATTACTTATCTCCGTTCAAGAGACTGTAAAACTGAATTTTTATGATGAATTAACCACAGGAATCAACCTGTTCCTATGTCACATGTACAGCCAGTTTTACAGGCATGTGACCTTTACAACACACAAGCACCATCCTGCCCCACTTAGTTTAATACTCTGCTGTCACCATTGTGAAATTCTCAATGATTTTTCAGCAAGGGGTCCTGCCATTTCATTTTTCACTGGGCCCCACAAATTATGAAGCTTATCCTGATTACATGCCAAGTAAACAGATTTAATAACTAGGGGGACAAAAATACTATATATTTATGCACTTAAATAAATCTTTTTTTTACAGTGACTAATTAATATTTGTTGAGGTTTGATTGTATTAAGTTCTCGATAACATATTAGCTCACTGAATCCTTATGACTCTCTGTGATTTGGGTATTATTTACCAAGGTCATCCAGTTAGCATAGCTTGAATAGGAATCAAGTCTTTTTGACTCCAAATTCCATGCTTTTACCACTAGATTATTGCTCTGTCTAATTTTAGTTGGCTCCAGTTTTCACATAATCTGTAGTAAGAGTTTGAATTCTGTGATCTTCTTAGTGAATTTTTAACCAAGACATCTACATTTCGCTTGCAGTAAATCTATACAAATGGGCTTTTAACAAAATATAAATTAGCTCAAAAGTACATAAGAGGCAATTATCTTTTCTTTTTTCGTTCCTTTAGTCATGTCCCCATTTGTTTTCCAATTGTACATCCTTTAGAGAAGATAAACAGTAAAAGTATTGAAGGAGACAGAACTTTAAAAACTTTAATTTCTGACAAGTTAGTATCTCTAGCAAAAGTAAATTGAAATTAATGACAAAAATAAGGTATTGGAACTATTTGTAGATTTAGTTCATCCATATTTTCTTGTTTTCACTACACTGGATAATTAATTGGTGATTGGAATAGTTAGCAAGATTAAGGCCAATTTAATTATTTAGTGTTAATTGAGTGTGTAAAATATTTTGCTTTCTTTCAATTTAAACTTGCTAGTCCAATGTTGAAAAGATGTCTTCTCTTTTCTCTTTTCATTTCTGCAATTGACGTCTTGCCTAAAGAACTGTTTACTTAAATCACTTGAAAACCAAGGGATCATTTCCTGGTGAGTTGTACATTATCTTTTATATATGTGAGCAAATATTATTGGATTTATACCTTTAAGGAGGCCAGTTTCTCAACTGCTTTTTATTGGGCGCCTATATTACACAGAACTGAAACTCCAAAAGTTAATGTAAAAGATATGACGTCTAAAGTCAAGGATTTTCCAAGTGAGATAGGAGGGAAGGGGACAGGGCACAGCCATTCAAGGAATGACACAGCAATTAATACTGAAATGACAGAAGATTCAACTCCCATTTGGCCTTGAGGCTCAAGATGGTGGAAGATTTGACTTCTAATAGACCTTGAGCTTCATTATAAGCTCATTGTAATATATTAGCATGATCAATAACATGCCCACAGGCACCATGACAGTTCCAAGGCTAACCATAAAAGGTCAAAGAGTGGGCAATGGCCAAATTCCTGGGAATCCCAGCCCCTTCCCCAGGGTAGTTAGAATGGTCCTCCCACTTATTAGCACTGAAGCCAATGAGGCCATTAAAACCGGCAACACTGCCCCTCACAGCTCTTTTTGCTCCCTTATCTTCAGAAATGGCCCACAATTTGTCTGTGGAGTGTGTATCTACTTTTACTTTAACCTGAGCACCCAACCCCCACACCTCGTGGCCTTTCTCTCGTTTTCTGAAACAGCCTACACTCTATGCAGTATGTATCTCTTTAAATAAATATACTTTTCCTCAAGTGTGGCTTGCTCTTGAATTCTTTCCTGCAGGAAGCCCAGGACCCACACTTGGCATGGCACATCCCAATGACTCAACCGAGATCTGGGACACGGCCCTCCTCTCACCCCACATCCATTTTTACTGTATCACAAGGGAGACAGGAAAGAGAAAGCTAAAACAGAAAGGCTGTATATGCCAGAGATGGAAAAATTAAATTGCAGCTCAGTAAAAAACTTTGTTTTCCTCTCATATCCTTTATCTTAAAGAGTTTATTTTATGCTCTTAAAATTCCCAGGAATAAAATAAGCATAGGAGAATTAGATCCTGTCTGTGATAATGGATTAGAGAAAAATAGGTTTTTTTTGTTTCTCTTAGTCCTAACGTCTTAACATTAGTCCTCAACTCAGCCCTCAGCTAGGAGTCAGTCCCACCCAGATTCTCAAGCCTGAAGCCCATCAATCCACTATTGAGCATGAGAATAAATGTTTATTTTTGCATGCTGCTGAGTTTTACATCATTATTGTGGCAATAAAGGCCTGAGACAGTTCTTAAGAATCATTCAGGAGCTCCTAGTCTTTCTCTTGGCTCTGGGCAGAGGGAGGAGAAAAAAAGTCAGGAATTCCATTCTCCCTTAAAGCATTTCCGTCTGTGCAGGGCAATTATTTTCTTCAAGTAACTTCCTCTTCGTAAGATTTGTTGGTTAGCCCAGGAAACTTTGAAAATATACCTCTTCTCCTTTTGTGTATTTAGGAATGGAAAACTGATGACTCTGGTGGGTTTCCTAAAACAACGTGTGTGATTTTTTGTCACTTCAAAGTGTTCAAAGTGTAAACAACCTCAAAGTCTAACAAGAAATTATTGTAAGTTGGTATGATAGACTACTGTCATCAAATATTACATTTTTTATTACTAATGACACATATAATGGCATGAAAAAGTCTCACAATGTTAATATTAAGTGAAAAGAAATTGTCTGATAAGTAAAATACTTTTCATTCATTCAGCAAGTATTTATTAACCACCTGATATGTAGCATGCAATGTGCTAGATGCTAATCCCAATTTTATTTAACAGCTTTACTGAAATATAATTGACACACAGTAAATTGCACATGTTTAAAGTACAGATGGTCCCTGACTTAACAACGGTTTGTTGTATGATTTTTTGACTTTATGATGGTGCAAAAGCAATATGTACTCAGTTGAAACTGTACTTCAAATTTTGAATGTTTGTATGTCTAGCTTTTTAAGAAGCTGCCAAACTGTTTTCCAAAGTGGTTGTACCATTTTACACTCTCCCTAGCAGAGTATGAGAGTTTCAGTTCCTCCACATCTTCACCGACACTTGATTTGGTCAATCTTTTTAATTTTAGCCATTCTAGTGGTTTGTAGTAGTATCTAATTGTAGTATTGATTGATCCCTAATGATTGATAATTAGGGATAACTGCTGAGCATCTTTTTATGTACTAACTTAGCATTCATATAACTTCTTCATATAGTACATTGAAAATACAATTTCTTTGTCTACAGCTTCTGTTGTCACTTGATGAGGAGTCAGCTGTTAGTCCAACTGCCCCTACTTTTATTCTCTGTTGGCTTTAAAGATTTTCTTTTAGTTTTTTATTTTTTTCAAATCTCACTGTAATCTAAGTGTGGGTTGTTTTTTTTTAATTCTGATTCCCCCCCCCCCCCCCTTTTTTGAGCTTCTTGAGTCTGTGGACTGGTATCATCCATCAGTTCTGGATATTTCTCAACTATGTAAATCTTGTGTCAGTCTCATTCTTGTCCTCTTCACGTCCCATTCCACATAGGTTTGACCTCTCACTGTGTCCTCCACATATTTAACTTTTTCATAGTTTCTTTTTGTCCTGTGCTGCATTTAGGATAATTACTTCCGATCTATCTCTAGTCCTCTAATTCTCTCTTCATCTGAATCCACGTCTGCTGCTAAACCCATACACTGAATTTAAAATTATTTCATAAATTTTTTTCATCTCTATAAATTCTTTTTTGGTTTCTTGCTTCCCAAAGACAGTTGCAAACCTGTTTAATATTTCTTTAAAATATGTGTAATTGTTGTATAATCTGCCTGGTGCTTCTAATGTATGTAGATTTCATGGGCTTGTTTTTGCTGTTCTCACTTCATGATGCCTTATTTACTTGTGTGTTAGACTGATTATTCTTGGCTGTTTGTCACCTTTGAAAAAGTAGTGTTGGGGGTTTCCAGAGGCCTAGGATGAAGTTCTTGCAGAAATTATTTGAGTTTGTTTTTGTCAAGTCCTTGGATGTCTTCCCAGCCCAGAACCCCTCCAGCTAAATTCTGAGCTTGTTGTTTCTTATACCAACCACTCTTGTTTCTCAACTTGCCATTTCCTGTAACCACGCTGGTTATGAATTTGGGCTGAAAATGTATACAAGAATGAACTAGTTCTTATAGCTTTTCATGGAGGGATTTCGACCCTCCTCCACCCCAAAGCTGTGGTTAGTAATAAGGCAACACTCTCCCTGTGAGTTGATGACAAGTGTGAATTTATTTCTGGTTCACTCTTACCCTGAGGGGGTAACCCTTTGGTTCCCAACCTAATGTGGGCAAGGTCTACTTTAGACTGTCCATTGTGTGTACACTTTGGGCTTTGATTTTTGTGTCCCTTGTTCTAGAGGTTAGCAAAGCTACTTCTCTAACCCTCTGGGATCAGAAAATGTCCTCAGGGCAAGCACAGGTTCTGTCTACCTCACTGGGTCCTTGTTCTTGCTTTCCCTTCATCTGAGGCCTGATCATTTCTTATTCTCTTGTCATTTCGTTATTAACAAATTAAAAAAAAATTTTCCCCCAGCATTTAAAATATTTTCACCAGATGGTTTGTCTGAGTAACCTAGTCCATCACAGTCATGTAAATGGAAGTTCTGTTCATTTGTATAAAATGTTAATGTGAGGTTGTTTTTTAATATCTGAGAGTAGCCTCTGTGTGTTGAAAGGAATGTTTATAGTGACTTAGATTTCAAGTTAATACTGATTTTCTAAAATTAAAACATTAAAAACCTTTCTGCCAACTTTTGATTTCAACATGAGCCTTGAATTCTATTTATAAATCAAATTATTATTATATAAGGAATGATCACCCTTATTTTTTCTGAAATTAATGTTCAGTTCACCTAAGTTGAGACTAAACATCTCTAATCAGCCCATTTAAAAACTTAGTTAATACAAGTCCTTTAAATATTTTACATTCCCTTTGCAGCATATCTGATTTTTAAGTACTTCAAATGCCTAGAAATACAAACTTATATTTCTGACAAGCAAAATTTCCTGAATAGTTAATAACACTCATATATTTTAAAATGTATGTTTTATCATACCCAGTTTGATGTCTTTTTTTTTTTTTTTGCACTTTTTATAATGAATTACCTTTGGATATTTATTGGGAAAGCATCCAAAATGTTAACTGGGTTGTCTCTGGATCACAAGTGATTTTAGTTTTTTACCTTATACTTTTCTATATTTTCTTAATTTCCTACGATGCATACATATTTTTATAAACAGAAGAAGCAGTAAAAATTCCTAAAAGCAAGAATCAATGCATAGTATTACTTTCAAAACTAGTATGTATTTTCTTATAATATCCCCTCTTTTTGAATTTTTTTTCCCTTGAAGAAATATTAAGACCTTAGAAAGCAATAAAAAAAAGTGGATGAAGATTGGGGTGCTCAGTGGTGGTGATATTTTGCAGAAGGAGAAAATACCTGATTGTGAGGTAGTTACCTGATAAAGGTAACTGGAGGCACTGGTAAATACCTGCTTACGAATACTGGCTTCTAGGTCAAGCAGGCGACTGACAGTATTTTTTTCATTTGTTTGCAGGACAGCGAGAATCACTTGATGATTAGTTTGTCAGCATAATGGCATCTGTAAACAGAACCAGTAAATTAATTGAAAAATTTAAAGCAGACAAACAACATCTGCTGGAGAAGATAAATGAAAAGCGTGAATCTAACTGCTTGGTGGAAAGAAGCAACCAAATCAGCTTACTGCGAGTTCAAAAGAGGCATTTCAGTGGTGCCTACAAGTCCCTTCCCCACGCCCAAATCAAAGAACCTGTTCCTGACAGCGGCAGGAGCTCCTGGGTCAAACTGAGTCTCCTTGTTCACAGGGAGAAAAGGCACTTTCCACTAAAAAGTAAGATGTTACAGTAGGATTCTCACCCAGGTAACAGGAGGGATTTATAAGTTAGGAGTTATTTCTGAGGTTGAAAGAGGTTCATATGTATTGCTGAAAGGCAATCTGTCTGAAGTTTTTTAAATTCATTGGTAAATTAGACTAGTTGGTGAAAAATCTACCATAGACCAGCGATTCTCATTTTCTTGGGCTTACAGGATCCCAGGGTCCACCTCCAGGCTGGGTCATTCAATACGCTGTAGTTTGGGTCCTGGAATCTGCATTCTCAGCAGCATCTGATTCTGATGCTGATAGCCTGAGAACTACATCTTGAAAAAAAGTTGTTATAAATAATTATAATAGAATATAAAAACTTCAGAGCCTCTCTATCTCATCAATTTCTGTTGCCTCTGCGAAATTTCACGTGCAAAATTGAGATACAGTAGATACGACTTTGATAATAAATATCAAGAAGCACTGAGGAACAATAATAAAATGTGGAGGGAGGTGGGGGTGGGGGTGGGGTGTAGCGGCAGCAGTGGTGGTGGCGGTGGTGGTGGTGGTGGTATTATTTTGCAGGAGGAGGAGGAAGAGAAACTGATAAATACCTTAATTGTGAATACTTCTTTCTTAAGACAAGAAACTGATCGTATTTTTTTCATTTATTTGGGGAAAAAAGGGGAGAATAATTATATTGAATACAACCAACAAATGATTAAGTTAGATCAGAAACAACAGAACTGCCATATAGGAGATTTAACTTCTTCGATGAGGAGGCTGTGACTTTACGCTTGCCCGGTGTTCTTAGTGAGTGGGCTAGAGAGGGCAATGCAGCATAGTGTGGAAAACTGAGATTTCTCCAGTGTGTTTAAAGTTAGTATGTAACAGTCATTTGTTTATTTTACTGAAAAAGTAACTCTTTTACAAGGAGGAATGCCTTTAGTGTTTCTAATTCTAAGCAGATCTGCACAATCTTTTATTTGGGTTGAATTACTTGGAATTAGATGAGTTAAGCCACAGCTTGTAGGTTAGTTCTCACAAGTTTTTAGCGAAAGGTAAAATCTACCTCCTATGACAAACATAGTTTACCACTTTACATAAATACACAGGGTTTTCTACAAAACAGAGTCTAGCAACTATAATTTCCATAGCCAACATTCATGATATCAAGACTATAAACCAACAATTCTGGAACATAAAAATAAACCTTTAAATATTGCAGAAAAGCTCTTTGTTTCTTTTAAGAAAACAGACCAACAGAATCTCAACTTTATGACGACAAAACACAGAATAAGTACCCACCTAATTTAAATGTTATGGTAATTGGTACATAAATATATGCTTCCTTTTTTAGCCTCAATTAGCAGTTCTCAGTGGGTGATCCTGGGTCCCCTGGATATTCAAGTCTATTTCAGGGGTCCATAAGAACAAAGCTACTTTCATGATGATACTGAGATATTATTTGCCTTTTTATCCTCATGCTTTCATGGGAGTACAATAGAATCTTCCAGGAGCAATGTAATGTGCAGTGACATCATTACTCTGACCATTAATGGAATGTGAACTTGTATTCTTGAGTTTTACATTTTTTTCTCAGTTTAAATTTCTAATGTGGTAACATGAACAAAAGCTTAATAAAGTCCTCAATAATTTTTAAGAGTATAATGGATCCTGAGACCAAGAATTTTGAGAACCACTTATCTAAACAAATGGTAGGTAGTTGTTGATGACCCAGTACTGTGTATTCTCAAAAGTTTATTAAATTTTTTCCCCATGGTTTTGTAATTAATCTCTGCTTGAAACTCTACAGTTTCAACTTTAATTCTAATCAAGGATAAATAAGCTATTAGGGGCTTATTTTCTTTTTATTTCCACAAGTGGAAAGTACCTGGGTATGGAGAAAGATGCTGACATTTTTTTTTGGGGGGGGTGCCTGCTTTATTCTGAATACTGTGAAGTTTTGGAAAGGTCAACAATAATACCCTTCTGTTCCTAATCTGAGTTTATATTAATTGAGAGATAGATGGAGGTAAGAATGTTGGCTCTGTTACTGGAAAACAAATCCATATTGGAGGAATCAGCTTAAAAGCAGCCAAAGGTGAACTTACCCCAAAAGAGAACATATCCTACTCCAAACCAAAAGTTTGGGTGTGCCACAGTAGACTGAGAATGGATGAGAGGACCGCTAGCCCAGGAGGCCAGCAGATAGATACAGACAGAAAGTCCTCATTTGTAAAATAAGGAGGTGGGACATGAACTCTACACCTTGATGCACTAGTAGAACCTTGACAAGTTCGTGTTGAATCAAATGATAAACATCATTAACTAGAAAATAACATCCTCTTTATATAAGGTGGCCCTCTCCCATCCTCTGAATGTTGAAGAACACCAAAGCTCAATACTGGGCCCTCTTCTCATCATCTACACTTAGTTTTCAGGTGGTCTCAACCTAGACAGATGGGAGGTCTTTAACCTGTTACAAGGCTGTTACATACTATTACACCTCTAGTCTGATGACACTGATATTTCTATTTTTGGCCCCGACCTTTCTCCTGAGTACTGGGCACAGCTATCAGACTGCCACCTCTACTTACTGTTATATCAGATTTACCACTGCCAAAAAAGAATTCCTATCCTTCACCCGCAAACACACATACTCATCCCTGCCCTCCCCTCATCTCAGGAAATGGCCAGTGATCTAAGGGTATCTTTGACTCTCTTCTTTGTTTCAGGTCCCACATTCAATCTGTCAGGAAGTCCTGTCAACTCCTCCTTCACAATCAGTCCTGAATCTGACCACTGCTACCATCATGATCATCTCTCTCCCAAAGTATAGCAGGGGCCTCCCAACTGTCCCCCAGCCTCCACTCTTGCTACCTCCCACATTTACTTCTTCATACAACAGCCAAGTGATCTTTTTAAAACATACATTAGATACATCATTTACTGCTCAAAACTGGCCTATGGTTTCAATCACACTTAGGATAAAATCCACACTCCTTACCCTGTGTTTACAGGCTCTCCATGAACAAGTCCCTGCTCTTCTTTTCAGCCTCATTTCCTCTACTCTCCCTGGCCTCATTTCACTAGCCATCATGGTTTTTCTTTCTGTTCCTAGGACATACCATTCCGGTTCCCACTTCAGGGACTTAGCATATGTTGTTCCCTGTACCTGGAACTAACTCTCTTTCCCTTGCTTTATTCAGATCTTCATTCAAAAGTCAATTAATCAGAAACCACTCTATATAAAAAGAACTTCCCAGCACCCATAACACCATACCCAAGTTTTTTTTCCTCCAGAGTATTTGTCACTCCATATTGCTAACCTTGAAAGCAGAGAGAGTATCTATTTTTTTCACTGTTTTTTCTTCAGTTCCTAGAATAGTGTCTGACACTCAGGAAATTTTTTTTTTCTGGCTGAATAAAACTTAGGACATGGAATATATTTTTGCAGAAATAATGATGGACCTTACCTCATTCCTCTTGGTACCATGTCCTTGGGTGATGGCTCACAAACCTAGTTTCCCATGGCACCTTAGTTGCTGCTGTAGAATAATCTTTAGAAATTGAAGAGGATAAGAAGGTGTACTTTGTTGGCCATAGACAATAAAAATTAGAAGGCACTTTACTCTTTTCCTTTGTACACACCTGTATTAGAGGAAGAAGCATATTTCATTCATTCCTTGTTTAATTATTAATCCATTCAACAAATATTTATGAGTGTCTGCTTTCTGCCAGGAGCTGTTCTCTGTGCTTGGCAATACAACAATGAATACAATCCCTGCCTCATTAATCTCAGGGTATTTTAGTGGGTGGTGGCAAATAGCAGTAGGTAGGTAAATGCCATGGGGAAACACAAAGCAGCACGATGGGGGCCGGTAGGAAGTCCTGGGTGGGGGATGTATGGCAGCCCTTTGAGCTATATGAAGATTACTCTCCAGGGCATGTGACATGACCCAGAACTCCCAGACTCTTTGAGGTAGCCAGTGTCAACAGGGATAAGGGACAGAATGAAATCAGTCCTAATGGTCTCAAGTGGCGGCGAGACCATGAGTGCTAAGGGTGAGGGAGGCTGGGGATTTTACTGAGAAAACTTGGAATTCTGGGGACACCTCTTTCCTTTTATCCATAATGATATGAAGACCTGGGAAGGAGTTTTCTTAGCTAGATATCTCCAAGCTCTCTCTTCAGTCTTCCACTTGGAGGCGTGAGGCCAAAAGAGGGACAGTGTTACTTAAACATACTAGCCTTAAAAGCAGAAGACTCGGTGTCTTAGTCAGCTTAGGCCGCCATAACAAGATATCCAGATATCCATCAATTGTGTGGCTTAAACAACAAACATTTATTTCTCACAGGTCTGGAGGCTGGAAATCTGAGATCAGGGTGCCAGCATGGTTGGGTTCTTGGGGTGCCCTTTTCCTGGTTTTCTTGCTGTGTTCTCACATGGCAGAAATAGCTAGCTGGCTTTCTGGCCTCTTCCTTCCTACAAGGGCATTTATAATCCCATTCATGAGGACTCCACTCTCATGACTTAATTCCCTCCCAGAGGCCCCACCTCCAAATACCATCACATTGGGATTAGGGTTTCAGCATAAGAATTTGGAGGGGAACACAAACATTCAATCCACTGAACTCGGGTTCAAGTTCTGCTTCTGCCACTGAGTAGTCTGATGCTTTTAGTCGTTTAGTGTCTCTAAACTTTACTTTTTTAGTTTTTTTAATTGTAGTCAGTTATAATGTGTCAATTTCTGGTATACAGCATAATGTCCCAGTCATGCATATACACACATATATTCATTTCATTAAAGGTTATTACAAGATATTGAACATAGTTCCCTGTGCTATACTAAAGAAACTTTTTTAAAAGTCTATTTTTATATTGTGGCTAACATTTGAAAATCTCAGATTCTCAAATTTATCCCTTCCCACCCCCTTTCTCTGGTAATCATAAGATTGTTTACTATGTTTGCGAGTCTGTTTCTGTTTTGTAGATGAGTTTATAGTGTCCTTTTTTTTTCAGATTCCACATATGAGTGATATCATACAGTATTTTTCTTTATCTTTCTGCCTTACTTCACTTAGAATGATCCATCCATGTTGCTGCAAATGGCATTATTTTATTCTTTTTATGGCTAAGTAGTATTCCATTGTATAAATATACCACAGCTTCTTCATCCAGTCATCTGTCGATGGACATTTAAGTTGCTTCCATGTTTTGGCTATTGTATATAGTGCTGTTATGAACACTGGGGTGCATGTATCTTTTTGAATTAAGAGTTCCCTCCAGATAAATACCCAGGAGAGGGATTGCTGGATCATATGTAAACCTTACTTTCTGTATCTGTGAAACAGTACTTGTCCACTCTACCTTCATGGTTATTTTGGAACTATGAAATGTATTATAAGTTATATAACAAATACTTCTTATTTTTTATTTTTCAGATAATGCCATATTTGGATAAAGTGCATCTCCAGAGACACAGAAAAAACAATCTCTTTGATCCTACTTCAATGTCTGTCTAAATTATTTACAAATATTAATTATAAAAGAAGCCAAGGAAAACTATTCACTAGATCACCAAGAAAATACTGAATCACGTAAAACATATTTCATCTTCATTCCATCATTTAGACTTAGATGTTTTGAGGAGAGAATTTGAGTTATTAAAGATACTTTCAAAAATAGATGACCTAAAAGTTCACTTTACAGCGATCTTCTCTTTACTAATCTAAAACATTTAAATAGTTAACATTGTTTCTATAAATCAGTGGAATAAGTTGATCAACTCCACTAACCAAGTTGAAGATTAAAGTTTCTCAAAATTAACACTTGCTTCTATTGCTTAATTACATTAATGTACTCTGATTAGAGCTATGATTTTGATAATTTAAATAAGTACATACTTGAGAAGGTAACATAAGGTGCCTGTAGAGCACGTTGTATGTCACAGCCCACCCCCAAACTGGGCATTGCTAGACTCAGCTTGTGGCCAAATCCTTTTTGGCTACTATCACCTCTGTGTCACCACTGCTTGGATAGCAGGCTAGTTTTCAAATTTTAACCTGGCTTGTGTTCCTGTTTTGCAGTTCAGGTTACTTGCTATTCCATTCCTATTAACAGCCTATTCCATACGGCAAGCTGAGCACTGCTTGGCATGGAACCCAGCTGTTTATTGACATTTGTTTTTACATCAGTGAAATATTCACCTTTTATTTGGTTCCCCTTTGCCTCCATAGAAAACTGAGATTCATAAGCCAAAGCATTTTAATACTGGAAGGGATATGAATCAGTCACCTGGCCTAAAATCCTACCTTGGCTAGACTGAGCCAGGGCACAGTATCCTTCAAGTTTGAGGGTATGTAAAAAAAGCCGGATGCAAAACTAACTTTTTGCTTCTCAAAAAGGCAATCACCAAAAGACAAAAAAAAAAGGGCAAAACACTTAGTGTCAAGTTCACCTGTTTCACGGGCGTTGATAGAAGACAAGACTGCTGGTTCCAAGGCACAGGACTTATTACTCAGAGCACAGCAAGCAGCACAAACCTTGCATTTTGGTTGGTTCCTCTTGCCCTTCCCCACTTCCCTAAAATCCACGGGACAATATGGAGGTGTGCAGATACATGCCACCCACACAGAGGTTCTGCCTCACAGCTGTACACCATTGAGTTTCAGAAACCTAACCTTTGCCTGGTGGAAGACATTCGCTTTATTATTCTAGACAGTAAATAAACCTCCCCTTTGACCCAGTGGGGACATTATCTCTGTCTTCCAAGGCCCTTGGTGATACAGACACCCTTGAAGAGATAGCCTGGAACAGAAGCTGTCAGCGCCTCTGGTACAAGCCTGCAGAAATGTGAGAGATCTATGGGAATTATCTCCCAACACCTAGCAGTCCAAATATAGGTTACAAATACAGCATCAATCTTTCTTTGGCACAATCTGAGATGAATCACGGGAGATAAACGCATAGTAAATGAGTGGCAGGTTATGAACAATACAATTAACAACCCTTCTAACCTCATTTCTGTATGATCCCCTCCTCCCTCCTCCCTCCACCCCGACCCTTCTGGTTTATGGAACTACTTGTGGTTTTCTGCCTTATTCTGTCACCCTTCCCCTTCTTATTCTGTGTATCTGGGTAACATTAGTTTAAATTAACTTTACAGTAGCTCCCCACTTATCCATGGTTTCACTTTCCACTATTCATTTACTTGCACTCAACCACAGTCTGAAAATGTTAAGTAGAAAATTCCAGAAATAAACAATTCATAAGTTTTAAATTTCATATGGTTTGAGTAGCGCAATGCGACATCATGCTGTCCTGGGATGTGAATCATCCCTTCGTCCAGTCTGTCCCACCAATTAGTCTCTTAGGGGCCGGCTTGCTTTTCAGACCAATTGTCAGAGTATCACACTGCTTGTGTTCAAGTAATCCTTATTTTATTTAATAATGGACCCAAAGCACAAAAAAATGCTTGCTTTAAATGAAAAGGTGAAATTTCTCAATAAGGAAAGGGAAAAAATCATTTGCTGGGATTGTTAACATCTGTGGTAAGAACAAATCGTCTATCTGTGACATTTTGAAGAAGGAAAAATAAATTTGTGTTACTTTTGCTGTGGCACCTCAAACTGCAAGAGTTAAGGCCATGGTATGCAGTAAGTGCTTAGTTAAGTTGAAACAGGCATTAAGTTTGTACAAGAAGATATTTTGAGAGAGAGAGACCATATTCACATAACTTTTATTACAGTATATTGTTTTAATTGTTCTATTTTTTTTCTCTTACCATGCCTAATTTATAAATTAAACTTTATCATGGGTATGTATGTGTCAGGGAGGAAGAAATTTTCTTTTACCCTCCCAGGCTCTTCTGGCTGATCTAAGAATTAAATTGACATGAGACAGAGTAATAGGAGAAAAGAAGTTTAATAATGTGTATACGTGGGAGAGACCCAGGAAAATGAGAAACTTGCCAGAATGGCTGAAGCCCTCACTATAAATTCCATCTTCAGCTAAAGACTAAAGAGGATGTTTGGGGTAGCGGTTTTGAAGGAGTATAAAGCAAATGAACAAACTGACTTCTCTGATGCAAACTGTTTGCTGATTCATTCTTTACTGAGAAATAACTTTAACCCACAGGCTATGCCCCAGGAAGGAGATAACAGGCTGCTAATTTCAGAAGAATGGGCAGACCCTCCAGAGTTCCTCCTGAAGATTCACTGAGGTTAAGAGGAATGTAGCACCCTGTAAAATGCTGATTGTTATCACCTTTCCTGTTCCATCCAGGGAGATTATTTAGTCCCTCTTTGGAATGGGAGGGTGCCTGCCCTAGGCCTGACCAGGAACTTGGTGCTCTCAAGTGCATCTTAATTCCATTGTCTTCTCCGACTTCCAACCCCTGCCCCAGGAAGGGCTCCCTCTGGGAGCTCCAGGGAGAAATCTATAGCTTTTGTCTCTTGCTTTCAGCGTACTTTTCTCATCAGAACTTTTTTCCCCAGATGAAAAATGAATTCTTTTGGCTCATTGATTCTGCATATCATTAAAAAAAAAAGAAAACTCATTTGCTCTCCTCCTCTACTTATTGTTGGTCATTATTTTTAAGATTAGAATGAACAAAACCCCCAATACATATATCTAATCTCTTGGTTAAGGCAGCAAAGATAGGACCAGTCATGATGCGGAAATATAAACAGAAATCTTGCAGCCTAATTACTTTTCAGATTTCTAGATAACCAAGGCTCCTCATTAGGATAAAGTAAATCTCTCCTTTTATCAATTGTTTATATTCTTTAAATATTGTCCTTTTATAAGCTTTAGGAAGAGATCATTCATTACCCATGATATGGGTAACAAAACGCATTGGTTGGTTTTATAAGGTTGCTCATTTGTTTCGGAAGTCATTGAGAACATTATTCTGGGAAGATTTTTTCAGTTAGGGCAGGTATGTCAGAACAGATAGAATATTTTTGATCTTATTTTCCTAGAGGCATTATGGCCTACTCTAAAAGAAATATCGAAGGGTCTTCTCTAAATAGAAGTGAGAATCTATAGGAAAGAGAAAAATCACAATAGGAAAGGCAAATATATAGTAAGCATCGAAGATCACTTAAATAAACCAGTATGCAGATTAAAAAATAATGAAAGATTGCAAGATTATCCATTCTCCATAACACAGAAGTGAAATCATGAGTATTTGTCTTTCTTCCCTGTGATTTGATGACTATCTTTAGTGTTATGTTTGGATTCTTCTTTTTTTTGTGCATGTATCTATTACAGAGTTTTGGGTTTGTGGTTACCATGTTTATATATGGCAATGTTTATGTGTGACTAGTTTAAGTTGCTGATCTCTTAAGTTCAAATGCATTTTAACAACACTGCATTTTCACTCCACTCCCCCATGTTTACTTTTTTTGATACCATGTTTCATATCTTTTTGTTTTGTGTATTTATTGCACATACAGATGGTTTTACTACCTTTTTGACCTTCTTTTATATGTAGTTGATTTACTACCTTTACTGTATATTTGCTTTTACCAATGAGCTTTTTCCTCTCGTAGCTTCCATGTTTCTAGTGGTGGCCTTTTCTTTTTCACTTAAGGAAGTCCCTTTAGCATTTCTTATAAAGCTGGCTTGGTGGTGCTGAACTTTTCTAGCTTTTCCTTGTCTGTAAAACTTTTGATCTCTCCATCAAATCTGAATCAAATCCTTGCCAGCCTCAGTACTCTTGGCTGTAGGTTTTTAATATGTCATGCCAGTCTCTTCTGGCCTGCACAGTCTGTGCTGAAAGTCAGCTGATAGCCTTAAGGGAGTTTCTGTGTACATAACTTGATTTTTCCATGCTGCTTTTCATATTCTCTTTATCTTTAATTTTTGCCATTTTAATTACAATGTGTCTTGGTGTCCTCTTTGGGTTGATCCTGCTTGGGACTCTGTCTAGACCTACATGTCTGTTTCCATTCTCAGGTTAGGGAAGTTTTCAGCTATTATGTCTTCAGATATGATTTCTCCCTCTCTCTTCTCCTTCTGGGAACACTGGAGTGTGCTTGATGTTGTCCTAGAGGTCTCTTAAACTGTCTTCATTGATTTTTATTCAATTTTCTTTTTTCTGTTCATCTTCAGTGATTCCTACCACTCTGACTTTGGCTGGCTGATTCATTCCTCTGTATCATTTAATCTGCTGATTCTTTCCAGTGTCTTTTTCATTTCATCTGTTTGAGTTCTTCTTTATATTTTCTAACTTTGTTAACAACTTCTAACTTCTCATTCTGTTCATCCAATCTTCTCCTGAGTTCTCTGGATATCTTGATTATTACCTGGAACTCTTTACTAGGTAGATGGCCTATCTTCCCTTCACTTAGTTCTTCTGGGGTTTTATCTTGTTCCCTTTTTTGGAATATATTCCTCTGTCATCTTATTTTGCCTAATTTTCTGTTTTTATTTCTATGTATTTGGTAGATTGGTTACACTTCCTGACCATGGAGAAGATGTCCTATGTGCCCTGATAGCTCACTCCTCTCTGGTCATCAGACCTATATCCTCCAGGAGAACCCCCATGTGGGCTGTGTGGGTCCTCCTGTTGTGGCCGGCTGAGTACTGTGGGAGGTCTGGTAGGTGTGGCTGCCTTTGCTCTGGCTGGTTGCCAGGCCCTGCCTTGTGCAGAAGCTGCCAGGTACTAGTTAGCAAGGCCAAATCATGAGGTGCTGGCTGCAGAGTCCCTGGGGTCCCAGGGCTGGTGCTGGCCCACTGGTGGGCAGAGCCAGGCTCTGGGATGGATGGTTGGGGGGCTGGGGTTACTGAGTCTAGTGTTAGACTGCTGGTAGGTGGAGCTGTGTCTCTTCCCAGCTAGTGTTTTGGCCTGAGGCATCCCAGTACTGGTGGGCAGGGCCAGGTCCCAATGCTAATAAACTTGAGGAAAGATTCCAAAATGGCACTTGCCAGCGCCATTGTCCACATGGTAGAATGAGTTTCCCCAGATTTTCTGCTGCTCGTGTCTATGTCCCCAGGGTGAGTTCCAGTTGCCTCCTGCCTCTCTGGGAGGCTCTCCAAGATCCATTGGTGGGACTGATCCAGGCTTCTTTCAAATGACTGCTTCTGCCCTGGGTCCTAGAGTGTGTGAGATTTTGTGTGTGCCCTTTAAGAGTGGAGTTTCTATTTCCCATAGCCCTCTGGGTCTCCAGAAAGTAAGCCCCCTGGTCTTCAAAGCCAAATGTTCTGGGGGCTCATCTTCTTGGTGTAGGACCCCCGGGCTGGGGAGATCAATGTGGGGCTCAGATCCCTCACTTCTTGAGAAGAACCTCTACAATTGTAATTATCCTCCTGTTTATCAATCACTTGCTTGGGGCGGGTATGGGTCTTGCCTCTACCATGTCTCTGCCCCTCCTACTCACCTCATTTCGTTGTTGTTCCTTCCTCGTAACTTTAGTTGTAGACGACCTTCTCTGTGAGTCTTCCCATCTTTCTCACCAATAATGCTCTGTAAACAGTTGTAATTTTGTGTGCTTGTGCGAGGAGGCAAGCTCAGAGTCCACCTGCTCTGCCATCTTGGCCACTCCTCTGTGACCTTCACCATGCACTTTACATTTTAAATGAAGCTATTTACGTTTTAAACATGTGGAAAAACTCAGACTGGAACGTAAAATCAATTTATTAACTAAACTTGGGGCTTGGTATTTAATGGTGATTGTACAAACCATTGGCTTCACAGATCAAAATATAAGATCAATACAAAAGCCTTGTACATTTTTTCTCTTAAAAATAAATAATTCAAAGTACTAAAAGTTGAATTTTTCAAACCCAGAAAAGAGAAGATTTATGGTAGTATAGGAAACTAGACACTCTCATTTTACTGGATAAATCCTGTGGAAAGTCAAACAGATGGTGAAGGATCAAACTTTAACCTATTCCAGGCCATCACAGTAGCACTTATTTCTTACCTGTGGAAGCCACACTTGCCAGAAGAAATGGTTTCAGTTCACATGATGGTTCTATTTAAAGGGGCAAGGTATGAAGCGGTGGTGTTTCACAATCTCCTGCAAGGGCTTCATTAATTAAGCAGCAGTGCAAGATGGAATCAGAGCCCACAATTTCAGGATCCAAGCCCAGATGTACTTCTAAGAGAAATACTTCTCTAAAATTATACTCTTCTATATCCCTATGCAATAGCTTGAACATTTATTTTTCTCAAATGCTGCCCCCTGCAGTTGATTTTGTTTTCAAGCTATTTCGGGAGCAGGTGCCGAAGCTTGGGAAACAGTTTCAGTGCATTCTGTGTTGTCACTTCTATGACTTCTTCCACTGAGATCCCTTTCACCTGGGCAATATATTCTGCTGAGATGGAAATGTTTTGGGGCTCATTCCGTACCTGAAACAGAACAATGCATATGCTAAATCATACATGACACTCACGGAAAGCAATCCTTGGAGACTGTAGATAAAATAGAAGAAAATGAATTGCTAAAAACAACTGATGAGCTCTTCTTTTTTTCAAATGGGGGGAGGTGAAGCTGAGAAGGCCCTGAACTTCAGCTCGTAAGCTACGGCCACAATGTTGATTGTAAGTCTGTGCTGCTCTTGAAAAGAGCCCTGGGGTATTAATAATTGAGGTCCCAGCACCTGGCATATGAAGCAGTCTGCACATAGTGCACACTTGGCAACCTGCCTGACTGATGGATTAACTCTGCTTTGTTGCTCAAATGAGTGCTTGTAATGGTCATGCTTTGCTGCTTGGCTATTTCACCTCACAGGCTACATTACAGTCTGATTCAAGTAATGCCATCGTGTGTCTGGAAGACTACACAGAGTACGTACCCCTATTTCACTGAATCAAAGATGCACTTCGCCCCTATCTTAACATGTCTGAAATTGATATATATTTTATTGACATTCAATGGCATATCAAAGTATAATTGGTAGTGTTTTTTTTCCCTAATGGTCACAAAACAGTGGCACATCTACAATTAGTGGTATTTAGATTTGATGAAATATATTATTATTGTTATTATTAAGTTATCTACTCAGGATGATTATTATGTTCAGAGGAGTAAGATAACTGTTAAGTTTAAAAAAAATTTTTTTTTTTTGAGTAAATGTAGATTTATTTAGAGAGATATATGCTGCATAGAGTATAGGCTGTTTCAAACGGCAAGAGAAAGGCCACAAGGTGTGGGGGTTGGGTGCTCAGGTTAAAGTAAAAGTAGGTACACACTCCACAGAGTGCAGGCTGTCTCCAAAGAGGAGGGAGCAAGAAAGGCGGCCAGGGGCAGTGTCGCCAGTTTTTATGGGCTCTGTAGCTTCCCACGCCTACAAGTGGCAGGACTATTCCAACTACCCTGGGGAAGGGGCTGGGATTCCCAGGAATTGGGCTACCATCCACTCTTTGACCTTTTGTGGTTAGCCTTGGGACAGTCATGGTGTCTGTGGGCATGTTATTTATCATGCTGATATGCTACAATGAGCATATAATGAAGCTCAAGGTCTACTAGAAGTCAAATCTTCAGCCATCTTAATCCTCAAGGCCTACTGGGAGTTGAATCTTCCACCATTTTGGTGTTAATTGCTGTCATTCCGGGCATGGCTGTGCCCTGCCCCCTTCCCTCCTGTCTCATTTCTCCCGTCAGAAATTTTATTCCCATAATCTTATAGGGGTGCAGAGGGGTGATGATTCATCTTTCGAAACTACTTCCAGGCTGAGTAGGGGTGTTGATCCTGCCTATCAAGGAACAAAAATCTCCGAATGCCTAATCTAGGGGCCCCAGGGGCAGGATAAAAAAATAATCTTGATAGTGTAGCCTAAGAAAACAAAGAAAAATGTGCACCAAGATTTAGGTTCAAGGACATTCAACATATTGTTTATAAAATAGTTGACCCTTGAACAATATGGGTTTGAACTGTGTGGGTCCACTTACATACAGATATTTTTCCAATAAATACTACAGTACCACAAGATTCAAGCTTTGTTGACTCTACCAATGCAGAACCACGAAGACAAGGGCTGAATTCACAGATGCAAAACTGCAGATACAAAGGGTGAATACATGCGGATTTTCCACGGTGTGGGGCGGGATGAGTGTTAGCACCTCTAACCCCTCCATTGTTCAAGGGTCAACTGTAAATAACAATATCAAGTTAACTATATTATGGTATATTAACACACTAAAATTTATGCATTTATTAAACCTGATGAGGAAAAGTATATTTATTGACATTTATATATGTTCATCACATAAAAGCACGTTATGAAATGATGTGTTCAGGCTAATCTTACTTTTATGAAAAATATATACGTGTACATATATGGATATAAAAAAATCTAGGACATAAGAACATGCATTTATTTAGTGCTTGCTGTAGGCAAGGTTTTGTTCTAAGCTTTTCATGGAATCTGTCATTTAATCCTCAAAATAACTCTGATATGGGTACTATTATTATTAGCATTCCTTTTTTATAAATAAGAAGATATCCTAAACAGCTAGTAGGTAGCCCAGTTGAGGTTTAGACTTGAGCAATCTGACATGAGAGTTTACACTTTAACCACTATATTATTGTGGTAACCTTTCAGTGGTAGATGGCTCTATTTTCTTGTTTATGATTTTCTATGTTTTCTAATTTTCTAGAACAATCATATTTTGCTTAAAAAGCATATGCAATTTAAAAATTCAATTATTCAATATATATTTTCAGTACCTGCTTAGTACCTGTTTAAATCTAGATGCCAGAGACTCACTATTTTTATCAAATCATCTAAATACAATTATAAAACTGAGTCACAACAGCATTTGAAATTCATTGCTGTTTAGGGAGAAAAAGCTAGATTCTTCTCCTTCTATTTCACACAGTAGTAAGAAGGTAATTCTGTACCATTCTGTCCTACACTCAAACAAAAAAATAACTGGAGTTATGGTCCTTTATTTTCTCATTCCTCTGTCTTCTATATTCTTTTAAGGGCTGATGTATAAAAATAAGTAACTAATTGGGTGTTAATTAGGAAAAATTCACATTGTAATCACAAATAATCATAATTTACTAAAAATTACATCACTACTGCTCCCAAACCTCTGACTCTTGAGTGCCAGTCCTCCAAATCTGGGAGGCATGGAGACACAGATCTGATGGGCAGTCAGGGAACTTAGTAAGCTATACATTGGGAGGTGATTATAACACACACTGTCTAAAGCAAATGAAGTAGATATTGTGGCTTCCTTTCAGAAAACTGCAATTTGTAATAGTTCCAATATTTAAAATATGATTCTCTATATTCTTTGCCTACAATAACAAAAAGTACAGCAAAGATCACATAAATAAATCTATGACTATATCATATTGATATAGTACTTGAACTAAAAGAAACTGAGCCTCATTTTAACATGCTAATTAAAATAAAAATAAACATTTATTGAGCATCTACTATATACCAGACACTGGTAGGCACTTTCATATATATTACTTCATTTAATCCTCACTGTAATAATTCAAAGTATTTTATTATTATTTTGCCCACATTTTATAAAAGAAGAAACAGTTTCAGAGAGCTTAAGTAACTTGCCCAAAGTCACAGAGGTAGTGGGCAGCAGAGATGGAATTTGAATCCAGGTCTTTCTCACTCTAGACAATGAGCTTTTTACTATACTGGTCTAGATTTCAATATTACAAAAATTATGACATGGCATATATAAAATAATATTCTTTGGAGCATAATTAGCTATATTTAGAAAAGACCTGAAATTAAGTTAACATAACCTCTTAACCTAGCATTAAAACAGGATTCCTTCATATTTACACTGTAATGAGAAACACAGCTAAACCAAAAATAGTTCAAACAGTTCAAATGAAAGATACAATTTAAATAATGTAAATATCAGAAAATCATTTACCTGTTTTTCTGGTCCTAGTGCAGGTGAATCTGTTTCTAAGCAAATTGAAGTTAAAGGCAACTGTTTCACAAGTTTCTGCTTCTTAGAGGAAAGAGAAAGCTAGTAAGTTTAAAACATGAAAAATAAAGACCAAAAAAAAGGAGCATTAAACCAAGATGTGAATGCATTTTACTCTGCAAGAACCTATAATTCATGCTTTAATATTAAATCAATAAATGTTCGGTATGTTCTCATCATTCTACTATTAACAGATTTAAACAGAAACGTTCTTTGCCAAAAATTATCCAAAGCTTCCAGGGACCGAAAAAGTAGTATAGCAAAAAATGAAGTACATCTAGCAAGAAATCAAACACCTGACATCACGTGTCCACTGAAAGATCCAGAGAAGAGATTTCTGTTGTTTCTCCACCACCATCACCACCACACTCAGTGTTTCTTTCCACTGCTCATTTTAAATCACTCATGGCTTTATAAAACCACAGTTCATATGCACATTTTAAATTTTAGATTGGGTGGTAGATGATTTTATTTTGTTCATGATTTTCTGTCTAAGGACTACAGTGAACACAATGAGTATTATACCAAAAACATAATTCTCTTGCAGCTACTGTACTTTTAAAGTAAAAAATGGGAAGGAGATACATTAGGCAAAGTGAACACTGTTAGAATAAACTGTTTTAAGGTTAAAATTTCAAAAGCACAGAAATAGGTATATTTATGCACTTTTGGTAGCATGAAAGTTAAATTAGTATAAACCTCCATGAAGGAAACATGACAACATAACCAAAAATTTAAGATGTATACCCTTTTTTTTTTTTCAGTGATTTCATTTATAGGCAATAACTACAAAAGTGAAAATGTGTATTTGTGGATGTACAAAGGTAATCACTGAGCACAGTTTACAACAGTGAAAAATGAGAAACAACCTAATCTTTACTTGAGGTAATGATTAAATAAATTATGGTGTATTCATATTGTGAAATATGCAGTCATTTTAATGACAGTTCATAGTTACAAATACAAATAAATACCTGTGAAGTTGACTCAAAACAAAACAAAAAGAATAAGGTATCTTCTTATTTTATCTGAATCAATGTTAACAATGATTGTCTCTGAGTGGTAGGATTTGAGTTGTCTTGAAATCTGCTCTTTTCCATTTTCTACAATGTACAAATATTATCTTTAAAATTAGAATATATAGCATTTTAGTTCTGGCAAAGAAACAATACCACAGCTAAAGATTACTACTAGTTAAGAAATTTCTCTACAAATAATAAAAGTAGAAAAAATAAAAATAATCTTGGATTATCATTTAACTTGGCCTAACTGACATTTCAAGAACACACCACCCAACAATAGCAGAATACACATTCTTTTTCAAGTATATATGTTCTAATCACCAAGACAGACCATGTACTGGGCCATTAAATTTCAACCAATTTAGAAGAATTAAAATCATACAGTGTATGATTTTAGAATTAAACAGAATTAAAGTAGAAATCAGTAACAGAAAGATATCAGGAAAACCTGTAAGTATTTGGAAATTAAACAACACACTTTTAAACAATTGATATGGTCAAAGAGAAACTCACAAAGTAAATTATACAATGTTTTGAACCAAAAGAAAGTGAAAATACAGCATATATCAAAATTTGTGGATTGCAAGTATAAGAAGTGGGTAGTGCTAATGCAACTCTAGTATTAAATGTATATATTAGAAAACAAATGAGATTTTGAATAAATAATTTAAGATTCTACCTTAAAAAACAATAAAATGAAACTATAAAAAGGAGAATATATTATGATCAAGTAGAATGTATCCTAGGAATGCAAGGTTGGTTCAACATCAGAAAATCAATCAATATAATATAATCAATGGCAAAATAAAGAAAATACACATAATCATCTCAGTAGATGCAGAAAAAGCATTTGACAAACTGAAAATGGCAATAAAATTGACAGAAAATAAACAGTTTCTTAAAAAAATAGAAAAGAAAGAACATTTGACAAAAATCCAACATCCATTTTTGATTTAACATTCTGCTGGTAGTTGTTTATAGTGAAATAAGACAAGAAAAAGAAATAAAAGAGTACAAATATTGGAAAAGCAAAGGTAAAGCTGTCTTCGTTTATAGATGACATGATTGTCTATATAAAAAATCCTGAAAAAACCTACAAAACTCTACTAAAACTAATAATTTAGCAAGGTCACTTGATGAAAGTTTAACATATAAAAATCAGCTGTATTTCCATATACTAACAATGAACAATTGATAACTTACTTTTAAAACAGTATCATTTAAAACAGAATGAAAAATATGAAATTTCTAGGGATAAATATAACTAAATATATGTAGGTTCTATATGCCAAAAATTATAAAACACTGATGAGAGAAATGAAAGATCCAAATAAGGAGATATACTGTGTTCATGTGAATTATCCCCAAATTGATCTATAGATTCAATACAATCCCAATAAAAATCCCAGTCAACTTTTTTGTAGTTTTATGAAGCTGATTCTAATACATACGGAAAAGTGAAGAACTTGGAGTAGTCTAAATGATTCTGAAAATAGATACATACTTGGAGGACTCATACTACCTGACTTTTAAACTTACCACAAATCTAATCACGATAGTGGGATACTGGCATAAGGACAGGCATGTACCAAGATAGATCAATGGTATAGAATTGAAAAATGAGAAACAGACCCTGGTATAAGGCCAATTAGTTTTTTTTTTTAAGTGCCAAAGTAATTTAAGGAAGAAAGAATGGTCTTTTCCACAAATTGTACCAAAACTAGACATCTACTGGCAAAAAATGAATCTTGACTCATACTTCACATCATATATAAAATAGATCACAAACCTAAATGTAAAATTAAATATAAATCTTCTAGAAGAAAATATAAGAAAAAATTTTCGTGACCTCGGGTTAGATAAATTTTTTTTAGATATGACAGTAAAAGTACAAATCCTAAAAGAAAAATACTAATCAACAGAAGTTCATCAAAATTAAGAACTTCTGCTCTTTGAAAGACACTTCAGAAAATGAAAAGACTGGGAGAAGAAATTTTCAAAACATACAGCATATAGGACTTGTGTCCCAAATATATAAAAACTCTGCCAACTCAATAATGAAAAACAGTATTGCTTTCCCCGCCCCTCCCTGCCAAAAGGTGCAAAATATTTGAAAGGAACTTCACCAAACAGAGACATATGGATGTATGAATGGAAATTAAGAATATGAAAAGATGTGCTTATTTTAAATGTCATTAGCCACTGAAGGAATGTAAATGAAAACCACAAAGAATGATGACTCTACCTGTCTCACAGTAGCTAAGAAAATGACACCACCAAGTGCTGGTAAGGATGCAGAACCAAAACTTTGACGTATGACTGGCGGGATTTCAAAATGATTCAGCCACTTTGGAAATCAGTTTGACAGTTTCTTATTAAGGTAAACATATACTTACCTTATGACTCAGCAGTACCACTTCCAGGTATTAATGTGACAAAAATGAAAATATATGTCCAAACAAAGATCTATGTGTGAATGTTTACAGCAAGTCTATTCATAATAGTCCCAAACTGAAACAATTCAAATGATCATCAACTGGTAGGTGGATATGCATATTACTCAACCATGAAAATAAATGGACTACTTATACATGCAGTAACATCAATGAACCCAAAAGCATTAAATAAAAGAAGCCACATCCAAAAGACTACATAAATTATTTCATTTATATGACATGCTAGAAAAGGCAAAACTATAGGGACAGAAATCAGATCAGTGGTTGCCTGGGACGGGAGATAGAATGAGGGATTTACTAGAAAGGAACATGAAGCAATTTTTTGGGGATGATGGAAATATTCTCTATCTTGAATGTGGTGGTAGTTACATGCCAGTATATACTTGTCAAAACACACAAATTTATACACCTAAAAAGGGTGAATCACTATAGGCGTATTCCTCATTAAGCCTGAATTTAAAAATTGTAATTAAAAAAAAACAGATAAATGATCTCTATTGAAGACTTTTTAAAAAATTGGCTATACTTCAATTCTATACTCTTACACTAGTTTTTGAATATTAATAGACAACTTACTGTATTTCATAGAATTTAAGGTGCCATTGATTGTTACATGCATCTCAATTTCACATACAATAAAATATGAAAAAACAAGTATCTTAAAAATGGTGAAATAAGTTAGATTACCTAAATTGGTTTTTGTTACATTGTTCATTGGTATAATTTATATGCCATGATATTCACTCTTTAAAAGTATACAAGTCAGTAGTTTTTACTATATTCACAAGGTTGTACAACCATCATCACTGTTTAATTCCAGTATATTTTCATCACCCTAGAAAGAAACCCTTTACCCACTATTAGCAGTCACTCCTTGTTTTTCTTTTCCCTGGCAACCACTGATCTACTTTTCTGTCTCTATGGATTTGCCTAGTCTGGACATTGGACAAATGGAATGATACAGTATGTGATCCTTTGTGTCTTGCTGCTTTTTTCTTAGCATAATGTTTTCAAGGTTCATCCATGTTTTAGCATGAATCAGTACTTCATTTCTTTTTATGGCTGAATAATATTCCATTGCATGGGTACAACACATTTTGTTCATCCATTCATCAGCTGATGGACATTTACATTTACACTTTTTGGCTATTATGAATAATGCTATAAACACTCCTGTTCAAGTTTTTGTGTAAGTATGTTTTCATTTCTCTTGGGTATCTACCTAAAAGTGGAATTGCTGGATCACACGGTAACTTTATATTTAATGTTCTGAGGAATGAAACTGAGTGGATGTAAAGTGATAACTCATTGTGCCTTTGATTTGTATTTTCATAATGGCTAATGATATTGAACATCGTTTTATGTGCTTATTGGTCATTTGTATGTCTTTTTTTGAGAAATATCTATTTAAACTCTTTGCCAATTTTTAAATCAAGTTATTTGTCTTTTTATTGTTGAGTTGTAATGGTTTTATATATTCTGGACACTAGACCCCTTATCAGATATATAATTGCAAATATGTTTCTCATTCTGTGGGTTATCTTTTCACTTTCTTGATAGTGCTTTTGAGGCATGAAGGTTCAAATTTTCTTTTTATTGTTGAAGTTTTAAATTTTGATGATATCCAATTTAATCTATTTTTTCTTTGGTTTGCTTGTTCTTTTAGCGTCGTATCTAAGAAACCACTGCCTAGTCCAAGATCATAAAGATTTATATCTGTTTTCTTCTAAGAGCTTTATAATTTTAGCTCTTACATTTAGTTCTTTGATCCATTGTTGAGTTACTTTTCATATAAGTGTGAAGTAGGGACCTAGGATTAATTTTTGTAATAAAACCAGAAAAGTATCACAAATATGTAATAAAAGTTCATATTTTAAAGTGTATTTCACAAAGTGTAAAATGAAGTTTAATGAGAGAATTTACCTGTCCACTTCTAACGATAGAAGGCGGAATTGAGAAGAAGTACCCAGCTCTTATTCCTTCCATGGCTACAGATGGCCGACCGTCAAATGCATGAAGCAACACTTTGTCAGCACCTCTCAAAAATTAAAGACAAATCAGAGTCCTATTTTATTTCCTTAATGAGAGATTTCCCATTAATCAAATTGAGCAAGACAGATTTTAAGTAAATGTTGGCCACTGCGATATAAAGATAAGGTTCTGTGACGTCTAAAACGTAGATAAATACAGTGTTCAAATAGTAGAATAAAAATATAGTATATTCTTAATCTTTAGAATAAAACAAATTAAATTGAAATACAAGTTTTTAAGTTATTATTTAAACTTCCTATACCATCATACCTTTTCTAAAAGTTTGTGACTTGTCAAATTACTGTTCTTAATAGGTTTTTAAGCAGTCAAATTGTCCTTAACAAGAACGCTAGTGGAAGAAGAAACAGGGAGATAAATGACCTATAAATTCAATAGTCAGAGTTGGCTTCTAAAAACTACCTCTAGTTCTCAAAGGATGGCTGCTCAGCCTGTATAAAAATCATGCTCTAGGTGATTCCAGAGTGGGTTAGTCCTCAACACTGAGAAATACAATACTTTCTTGTTGCAGGCAATTACATTTACTTCACTGTTTGGTGCTGTTTTTCAAATGGTAGGTGTGACATTTAGTGGGTTACAATCATAAGTAAGTTATGAAATCAATTTAATGGGTCAAGACTGGCCAGCATGTGCTTGTATGATACCTATTACAGATAGCTATACACACATACATATAGATGTACTGCTTCTTAAACTTTGGTCAGTTTTCTGTATGTGTATACACTGAGTCTCAAAGTCTTAGAACCAAAATGTGTACATACTGAGTTTCAAAATAAAATATACTTCTTAGTGTGAATGGCACATTAAACATTTTGAAAAGTAATCCAGTAAGAAGTATTTTTACTTCAGGAACAACTGGTGAAGATGACAGTGTATTTTACATACGATGGCCACAATCTGTATAGTACAAGCCAGAAAATATGCAAAACAGTAACCCAATTATATCACCATTCTTTGCTTTGTTTTTTCCTCTCTCACTAATCAGCTGGTTAAGCTGACTAAAATATAAGAACTGATAATTTTTAAATTAAGGAATATAATTACTTGATTCAGTTTTTCATTTGCTTTATCCTGGTCTCATAATCATAATCACACTGAAAACCTTGTAAATAGTAGGCTGATTTGCAAAACCATCTTAGTTGATTTCCATCTCTACCCTCAACCCATTCCCTTCCCTTTAATAAATCAAATAAAACATGGCTTGTTGTACAAGAACATGGACTAGAATTGTCAAACTGAAATGTTAAACATATTTTTTTCAGGAACCTAAATACCTTGCTCATTTAAGAGGCTGATGGTGGGTCTTCCAGCTGAGCGTGAGTGAACATTTCTGTTTAACAACAAAAAAATTCCTTTTAAGTACTTAATATAAAAGTATTATTTTTGTTATACTAAAGAAATTCAGAGAAAAAGAAATGCAGAGCTCCATTTCAGGAGAATCATTATTTAATTTGCTCTATAAATATTAATAAAGAAAGATGATTAATTAACCTACAAAGGCAAATTTAGTCTTTTGGCTAACTGGACCTGTCTGATTAGGACTTGTCTTTGCTCTTCCTTCTGTTCATCAGTGCCAGCAATTCTAGGGGAGAAATCTAGTCCAACCTGTAACAGAAAAATAAAACAGAATTACATGTTTATGGTTTAACAAACCCCAAAAGATGTACTATGGAGCAATACTGTCCAAGAGAAATACAATGGGAGCCCTAACAAGAGTCACATACACTTTACATTTTCTAGCAGCCACATTAAAAACACTAACAAGAAACAGGTGAAATTATTTTAATAATATACTTTAATCCACTGTACTAAAACACTACCATCATCATTATTAGACAGTAATATTATTATTTTAACACACAAATAAACATCATTGAGTTATTTTACGTTCTCTTTTGGGGGGACGGCACTCTGAAATCCTCTATGCTTTTTACCTTGCTAGCTCATCTCAGTTTGGACCAGTCACATTTCAAGTGCTCAGCAGTTGCATGTGGTCACCACATTGGACAGTGAAGATGATAAATGACTGCTTCCCTCGATACTACTTTGGCATGCATTGCTATAACCTATATTCTGAACGTGTTATTCTTATCATTTATCTTTAATTAGAAGTGGAGTTCATTACCAAGGGATACAATGATTCACAACTATAAATTATTTAATAAAAATGTCCTTTAATTATAAGCTACAACCTATTTAAAGTATCCTTGAACATAGTATTTTAACTAACCAGAGAGATAACTCTATTTAAGCAAAAGTAAAAAAAAAACAAAACAAAAAAAACCCAAAAAGAGCAAAGTATATTGAAATGTTAATAAAGTAGTTTTCTTCCATTAACATAAGCCTATGGTGAGGCTTTCTATTGTTTTATCCCTAAGCGCTTTCAAGGAGGTACTCACAAATTATTCTTCTTCTGAACAGGGTGAACTTAATTATCCAAGTCTATTATAATCACCAATATTGAATTAAGGATTATCTTTCTATATCACATGAAAGTCTGAATTAGAAATCATCTGATCAGCTAGTAGGTATTTACCTCTCCAATTGCCAACAATCGATCCTTATAATTCTCAATAATGGGCAAAGCTACATCCAAATCCTGGGAGAAAAAAAGTAAATTTATTAAAATAGGAGAGGGGAATTGATATTTTATAAACACCTATTATATCCCAGACACGATGCTATACTGGGTCCTTTATGTACATTCAATATCTTGAGGAAGTAGAGGAATAATAATTCTTCCATAATGGTCAATACTTCTACCTGGAAATTTGAGTTACAAGAACATGACTTTTTATGAAGATTCCCACTTGAACACTTTCTTCTGTTTAGGAGGCATTTCCTGGCACTTAGGAGGACTGATTTAAATTTTCTGGAATAGCTGAGCAAGAGAGCAGAAAGCCACCAGGGGGTCACCTTTGTGAGTGAGTTTTGGGGAGTTACATTCTCTTCTTATGGTACTAATGGTTTGTGAGTTTTAACAGTGAAAATTCCATACATCATTTGCATTATTTTCACTGATTTCTTTTGTCTTTATAGTCCTGCTTAGCCTATTTTTATCTTAAAGGTTCAACAATGTAAATACTAAATATCACATACGTGCTTGCATGTCAACTACTGAAGTAATGGTATACCATTAGTTTCCGTGACATTACTACCTCTACTTAAAGAGAATTCCTCCACTTAAAAAGGCAAGGGAAAGACAAATACATGAAATATTTGCTTCTAGATATTTTAAACTACTTTAAGGATTTTAGTCTCAGTATATGTAAATTCAAGGTACTTCTACTAAGGATAATCAGAACAAGGGAGAATCAAGAAAAGGGAGGTAGAGTAGATGGGGGAAGAACAGGAGATTTTATAATTACATCTTGAGAAAGAGAAAAGAAGAGGAGGGAGGGTAAACTCAGGCCTTACACATTCCAGTAGATTCAATGATGGAGAATAATACTGTCAGGAGCTAAGAGTATATAACCCCAGGTATCAGAGATACCTGGGTGTCTGACGATAGCTAAGTAGGTCAAAATGTCAGGCAAAGATTTTCCTCATCAAACATCCAAACTACTCTGTGTCTCTGGAACCTCAGAGGGACTGGAGGAGTTAGAGAGATTACCCAGGAAATGTTTGACACTTAGAAAGTCTTAAGTCTGAAAGAAATTGCACATTTGGATGAAGACCAGATACGGGGAAAAAATGCTTCTTGGAAAATGTATTATCTATAAAAAGAAGCAAAACAAATTTACAATGAGACCATTACAATTCTTATGAAATATTTTGGAAGTTTCTGGCAAGCCAAGGATAGTAAGTAGAAATTAACATAATTCATATCACTAATTTAATATATACAAATGTATTTGTATGTGTGGTCTACCATTTTATTTTAATAGATGTAAAAATATTTATTAAGGACAATCATAAGTCTATTTCTAACTTCAGTTTTATTCCCACTTCCTCCATTAAGGTCTCAAGTTCCTTAACAGCTAATGGTTCTATTGTGGGTTTTTTAAATATCCTATACCTCTACATCCTATGATTGTGAACACTACCACTACATACTTATTCATGATTTACAAATAAGGAAATTGAGACTTGGCGAAGGTTAAGTGCCACAGATTGTAGAAGCCAGTAGGCCAAGTGTCTTTGACTTCAAAGTCCATGCTGTTTCCACTATGCTGCTGAAAGAAGAAAAGCGAGAGAAGGAAGGGAAGGAGGAAGAAAGGGAAGGAAGAAAGAAGGACAAAGGGGAGGGAGGAGGGGACACTTACTCTGAATGATTTAAAATATTTAGAACGGATTTTTTATTAAATAAAGTGTTTAGTCTTCAGAACCTTTAGAACAGGGGTCAGGTGTGTAACAGAAACTAGTGAAGTGGGTTAAGCAGGGACAGGAACCGACTGGACAGCACATGCTCTGCCTGCAGGGGGCAGCAGATTGTGGCCAGTGAATTGTGATGCCCCAGGGTATGGTGGGGGCCTAAATCCTGCCTGGTAATAATAACTATAAATAAATTAATTCAGGAATATGCTGAAAGATTTGTGTGATGCTAGGCAATTTTCATTTTAAAAACCAAGGTAATTTAATGAATATTTTCTACATAACTAACTTTGTACTACATATTGGGAGCTTATAATCTAATCAATACGTGAAAACTAAACCAAGGCATGAACTGCAAGCACATTAGGAATAAAACTGCTTAACAGTGGTCCTTCCCAGAGGGCTTTCTTGAGATGTGATGAGTTCCCATCTGCTTTCAGAATCTAAAATTACCTGAATATTGCTGATATCTTAATTAGTTTTGTAGTTAAACCATCCTGTCAGTTCTACACTCATGCTAAAAATATGCCAAATCCACCCACTTCTCTTCCGCTCCACTGCTACCACTGGTCCAAACCACCACCGTTTCTCACACAGACTATTGTAATAGCCTCCTAACTATTCTCCCTTCTTCCTTTTTTGCCCTCTTCAAAATCAATTCTTCACACCATTGCCAAGGAGATCTTCTCAAAACAGAAACCACATCCTGTCACTCCTCACTTTAAATCCCCCATTGATGTAAACTACAATCCAACAAGGTCCTGTATGAGGTGGTCGGTGATCCCTGCCCAATCCCCTGACCTCATCACCGTTACTTCCCCTTCCCTGTCGTCACATCAGTCCTCTTTCTAGACCACATCAAGCTTATTTCTACCTTAGGACCTTTGCGCTTGGTTGTTTCCTTTGCCTGTAATATCCTGATCCCTCCCTTTGCATGGTCAATTCCTTTGTAGCATTGAGGCTGCAGTTCAAGTGTCACCACCTCAGAGAGGCCTTCTTTGACCTCACGATCTAAAAACCAACATCCATAATCCCCAACACATAATCTTGGTTCATGGTCTTTAAAGCACTTACTATTACCTAAAGTTTTCCTGTGAATGTATCTAATTGCTGATCATCTGTCTGCCCCCACCTAGACTCCAGCTTCCATGAGAGGGATTTTACTCTAGTGCTTAGAGCAGTGCTTGGAATACAGTAGGTGCTCAGTAAACACTTGTCGACTATCTAAATGAATGCCTATTAGTATAATCTCTACATAAATGAAAGAAATACTGTACCTTGTATCTTTATTTTTTCTGGATATTTTATCACTTTTTTGCCAAAGCAATGTGACAACATGATAAGAAAATGTGAAAGCAAGTTGCCTATAACTCGACCAGATCATCACCGCTAGTAGCATTTCTATATTTTTCTCTTTAGTCTTTTCCTTATAGAATATATTTTCACCTGGATGTGACTCATAGTGAATAAACCATTTGGTGTCCTGCTTTTCTCCCTACACTACACTGTAAACATTTCCCACACTGCTACATAAACATTACAATCTTCATTTTTTATAAATGCATTATATTTAACACTCTACAAGTTAACTAGTTATTCATTTATTTCTGAACCTCTAGGCTGTTTCTACTTTTTCTCTATTACAAATAATGCTGCAATGAACATCTTTGTAGAAGACAGAATTTTCTTTTGGATTATCGCCTTGGAATATAAATCAGAAAGAGGAGGATTACTAAGTCAAAAGGTGCTATCATTTTTTATGGTTCTTGTTTCATAGGACTGTTACCTTTAAAGTGACACTTCTTTGATCTTCTGGTGAAACTCCTTGAACTGGGTGAACACCCAAGCATGGCAGGACAAACCCATTATACCTAAAAATGCAGAAGAAATTAAGAAAGCAGGAATATTAGACTAGGAGACAATGTTACTCTAAAGAACAAATAGGAAGGAATTTTCTTAGCGCTATGTTTTTAAGATTTTTTTCTTCTTATTCTCTAAAAACATATTATCAATATGACATCATAACTGCATCCTTATTAACAACTCTTCCTAATTCTTAATGAGAAGTAGCACCTTTCTGAAAGCTTCATGATCTTTTCAAATTCTCCTGAATGTTCAGCAACCACCACAAGAACCATAACATTGGCCTGAAACAAAAATGAATAGAATAGTTAAGAGTTTCAAACAACATACATCCAAGATAATTAAATAAAAAGTTAAAGTCTTCTGTGTTTTCAGTTATCCTTGCTCACTCACACTCCACCAATATAATCAAAATGGCTATCACTGAGTAGTCACTATGTTTCAGGCACTATGTTCAGTGAATATAAATATTAGCTCATTTAATCTACCTACCCCTATGACATAGGCACTGCTATAATCCATTGCATGGCTCAAGAGACAGAGTTTTGGATGGAGCCAAATAACTTGCCCAAGATCATTAGGCCTGTGTAAAACTCTATGTAATCTCCCATAGTGAAAGATGGCTGTATAAAAAAGTGTACTGGCAACCATTTCTGACTGTCACATTCAGGGAAGACCACAAAATGCTAGTTACAATGAATTTCATAAACACTTCCAAAAATTAGTAATTTTTTTCCCAAACAAATCAGAATGCTTCAGAAAACTTTTATAATTTCTCCAAGAACTCCAGAATAATACTAATTTAAGAACTGACAGAATCTGTTCCATGTTGCTGGTGAGCGTGGTGGCTGCGGGAACGTGCCCTGGATTCAGACTATCTTCTATCGCTTTATTAATGGGCATCTTTGGAGATGTATAATCTCTAGGCGTTAGTTTCATCATCTGCAAAGTGGGTAATGGTTGGATATAAAATAGCAGCTTCCTCAGAGGGTTGTGGTGAAACATTAAATGAGATAATGCGGAGAACAGGCGTAGCTCACTGCCTGGCACATAGTAAATACTTAATAAATGCTACTTTTTATTAACTTTTTATCACTGAGGCAAACTCAACATAGTATCTCTAAATTTCAATCTGTTTTAGATCAAAATTAGCAAGAAAACAAAAGCAACAAAAAAGGGCAATTATAGATATTGACTTACTTTCTTGGCTTTCTCCAACACATCATCCAGATCCTAAAATAAGCATAAGTAATCACAGTTATTTTGGATAGATAAGAACCTGTTCCTTGGCTGTGTAGATCAATGTAGTTGAGGCACCATAAAGAGTGACAATGATAACGGGGGAGGGTATAACTCAGTGGCAGAGAGGGTGCTTAGCATGTATGAGGTCTTGGGGTCAATCCCCAGTATTTCCACTAAAAAAAGTTAAATAGATAAATAACCTAATTATTCCCCTCAAAAAAACCTAACTAAATAAATTTTAATTTTTTTTTAAAAAAAGAATGACAATGATGGCAAGGAACAGGGTAGAGGGATGTGCAGAGCCTGTGCTGCTCCACCTTCTGTTTACTCTCAGTAAAATCTGGCTTCTGTTCCCACTCCACTATAACAGAAATTGTTATTCTCAAATATAAAGGACACTTCTTTGTCCTCCTACTCTCCTCCTCAGCAGCAATAGGAACCTCTCATTTGTCCACTCCTTTCCTGAAATATTTTCCACTCTTAGCTTCTACAAACACTACTCTGCAACTGGCTGCTACTTTTCATTCTGGCTGTCTCTCCTCTATCTGATTTCAGGACCTTATGCTTCTCTCTCTGTACTCACCTTAAGTGATCTCATGACTAGGCTCACTTTGCTAATGAGTCTCCAATTTTTATCTCTAGCCTATAATTCTCTCCTGAACCCAAGATTCACATTTTAAAATGCCCAGATGATATCTCCACTTGGATGGATACTGGGTTTCAACCTGTGCCAAATAGAACTCTTTTCTCCCCAACAAACCTATTCCTTCTGCCTGCCCTCTCCAGCCTGTTTTCCCCCATCTCATTAAACAGCACCACCATCTCTCCACAGCATCCTCAAGTTCTCCCTTTCTCTCCCCTTCTACGTCCAATTCCTCTCAGCTCGTACTATACATTCTATCTCTAAAATATGCCTTGAATCCATCTGCTGCTCTCAAACTCCCCTGCAACCACCATCTCTTATCTACAAACTGCAAAAGCCTCCAAACGGGGCATCTAACTTTCACTTCTGCTCTCTTCTATCTATGGGCCAGCATCAGCAAAACGGTTTTTAAATGGATATCAGGTCTCCTTACTCTCCTTAAAAACAAAAACAAAAACAAAAACCTTTTACTGGATCCTCCTTGTGCTTCTAATGAAATCCAAACTCCTTACTGATTTACCTCACCTATCCTCTGCAAACCTCTTCGGTCTGGTTTTATGCTCAAGCTCCATCCAGTAGCTTGGCAGTGCCAAGTTCTACCTTGTTTGGAGGCCTGCAACCTGCCTGCTTTCCTCACCGCCGTACTTCCACCCCCTTGCTTGGCTGGCTCTTTCTAGCCCCAACTTAAGTGTCACTTCTTGAGACGTTTCCGTCTAAAATAGACTCTACTCTTCCTTCTATATTATTAGCCTTTAGTTTTCAATGTAGTGGGTAAAACACTTTGAAACCCCGATTTTGTGTGTATGTGGTTCTTTCTGTTTGCTTCTCTCCCAATTAGAACTGGAGCATGCGGCGTGTCGGAGCGAGCCGGTGTTTTGAGGACCGCGTCCTGGGGAAAGTGGATTCTCAGCCAGGACCTGTGAGGCCAGTGGATAAACAGCCGGGCCAAAGCAGGCAGAAAGACTCCAGTAGCAGGGAACAGCAAATAAAAGCCACGTGGAGATAGAAGTTTATCTTTATTCAGGATCAGAAAGAAAAATCAGTGCGACTAAGATTAAATAGGGAGTAAGGAGCAAATTGCACAGGGCCATAGACAGAGGCCTGGGAGGATTTGAGGCTTCGTCCTAAAGGAGGAGAGCAAGATAACCTGAAGGGAAGAACGGGGGCCTCCCCTCTCCCACGGGCCCGGCCTCGCCCTCACGTACGCGGTCAAAGTCCGGAGCGGAGAGGTGGCAGTGACAGTCCACCAGCCCTACGCCCGCCGCCCCCATGGCCGCAGCCACTGAAGCTCTCCTCTCGTCCGCGGAGTCCCAGCCGGAACGCTGCTGCCGCGGCGGGCCGAGTTTCCGGCCGGACGCTTGCTCCTTCCTCCCGGGACACCCGCTCTTCCGCTCCCAGAGTTCCCGCCCACAGTTCAAGCTGGAAAAATGGAGAGGGCTCTTGAGTTGGTGGATCTTTCCCCTCCGCGGGACGTGGGACGAGTGGCCGGGATAGACGACAGGGTCTCGGTCCCTGCCACCTCCCGAAAAGACTTCCGGGTGCGCTGCACCTCGAAGCGGGCCGTGACGGAAATGCTAGAGCTGTGCGGCCGCTTCGTGCAAAAGCTCGGGGACGCGCTGCCAGAGGAGATTCGGGAGCCCGTGCTGCGAGATGCGCAGTGGGTACGGGCCCAGTAGCCATCTCTTGTCTTATCACCCCTTTTCTCCACACCCCAGGTTTCAAGAGTCAGAAAAAGCGCCTACGCCAGGCTTTGACAGAGTGAACGGTGCCGCTTGCTCCGTTAGAAAGCAGCCCGAGAAACGCGAGGGAAGGAAATAGATGCTAGAGGCAGTGGGGTATCATTGTTAATTACCTAGACCGCTGCTGTCAGATAGAAAAATGCAAGGCGAGCCACGTATGTAATTTGACATAAAAATAAGAAACAATGGGTGAAATTAATTTTAAGAATGTATTTTGTTTAACCCACTATATCCAAGATACCGTTTTAACTTGTAATAGTTGGAAAATGAAGGAGATATTTTACATTCTTTTGTTCATATACTGAGCTTTTCATATGTGATGTCTTAAATTTACAGCTCATCTCCTTTGGGACTAGCCACAAAGTGGCTAGTCTAGAGACTCTTGAGAAATTCTCCAGGAAAGGGTAGTCCTGGAAGTCAGTCACCAGGCTTGCTTTTAGCCTTTCCTTTTGCTTATTTTAGAACATCTGGTAAAGACAACGAAAACATTTTCTCTATATGCCTGAAGTAGAGAAAGACGCTGTCTTGATTATAAACTTCACTAAGAATCACACATTGACCCTTGTAATATATTTCCCCTTCCTTTCTCAAATATTTTGCAGAGTCCCGAAGAAGATAGTTTTTTGGGAAGAGACATAACAAATTTGAGGGATTGGTGCCTGTGAAAAGAAAGCACACAATCTGTTTATATGTAGGAAAAAATTAAAATGTGGAACGCTTCTGAGTGTGAATGACCACAGTGTAAAGAAAGTAAAGGTTAAGTGGAAGAATGAAGGAACACTCCTTGGGTTGTGATTCTGTATTCCAGTTTTGTATGCACTGGCTCTTAAGTCATTCCCTCCTTGCAAGCAAGGGAAGAGTAAGAGGCATACTTGAGGACATTTTTCGTAGTTTTTTGGGAGAAGACTGTTTTGTTGTGTAATGATCTTAGAACTTACCCCTTTCTAGGAAGTGCTAAAGTACTTAGAACATTTAATTACCTTACAGAAAAAAAGGAGCTTAGCTTAATCTGTTACACCCTATTTAGTAGATGATAAAGTGAATTAGAAGATAAAAGGTGTATACACTTAAACTACCAAAAAATTCACTTGTTTTATTTTAATTAAAGCAGATAAAAGGCAGAGGCTTTAATTATGTTGAGACTTCTTTATCTAAAACCATATAGTATAGTAGCGTATTCTAAAAGAAGTAGTATTGGTACCACTGTGCAAAGAATATTACAAAGACAATTTATATTCTCAGATAATTCTTGAAAGTATATATATAAAGTCAGATTTTACCTTGTAAAACCTTTAAAGTGTAGAATATGTACTTTATCTCATAATTATTAGTTATCATTTGATTTAAGCTTATTTTTAATTATACAAAATGTACAAAATACATTCTCACTATAAAGAATAACATAAAGCAAAAGTATTTGAATTTCCCTCTCCTATCCCTCTTCCTTCCTGGAAATAACTTACTGTTTTGAAGGGCTCTTGGAAGGTGTAATCCTTTTTTTTTCTTGGCTTCTCTCTCTGTTTTTAAAATTTTTTTTTGTTTTGTTTTTTACATTAATAGTGTCATGCTACTGTATTGTTAGCAAGTTGCTTTTTTTAAAATGAAATATGGCTTTGACTATTTGTTTGTCAATATTATGTAGAGAAATGCTTCATTCTTTTTAAGTATTGTGTGATATGGATATATTGTATGTCTAACCATTCCTACCTAATTTTGAATTTAGATTTTGTTATTTTTCCCTCGATATTTCATAATTTCAAACTGCTGAAATAAACGTACCCAGCACATCCTCTATGTTTTTATGAGACTAGTCCTTTAGGATACATTGCTAGAAGTGAAATTACTAGGTTGTAGGGAATACACATTTAAAATTTGGATGATACTACCAAATTCCTTTAGTCTTTTATTTTTTAATGTATTATGAACATGTTTAACCTTACAAAAAGTAGACCAAAAAGTAGACTAGTTCAGTGGACACCCCATATCATCACAAAATTTAAGTTATCAAAAATTTATTATACTTCCTATTGTAAAGCAAATTGCATATCTTGTGTCATTTTGTTCCTACATACTTCAGTGTACAGCTCAAAAAAGTACAATCCTATGTAAAGTAGAAAGTAATTTCACTTTCTTTTAAGCATGTATATTTTCCCTCTTGTTAACACTGACACTCATTCAGTGTATTCGTAGTACTTAATACCCTTGAGATTCAACTGAGTCCAAATTTGTTAGCTTTTCTTTTTTTTCATTTAAGGAGTACTTTTTGTTGTTGTATACAATAATATTTTGAAATTTTGCGGCACATTTTCCCATAGGTAGCATAATGGCTGTCAGAGCTAGAGTGTAGGTAGAATCAGTGGTCGAAGTGAAACCTTCCTTTACTGAAAATAATAAATACACTAATAGGTTATTGTGTTACTTTTCTTTGTATTCTCTATCACAAATCTGAAATTGTTATTTTGCCAAAATGTTTAATTCAGTATTTAAAGTTATTTTTAGTGACTTGACTATTGTGAATGTGTTGCAGACTTTTGAATCAGCTGTGCAAGAGAATGTCAGCATTAATGGGCAAGCATGGCAGGAAGCTTCAGACAGTTGCTTTATGGGTATGATTTAACTTTTCCCGTCTGTCATTAATTTCTGTGTTATTTTGTAGTTAATATTATTTTGAATGCTAATTTTAAAAAATTTAATATAATTAATTAATTAAAATTTTATTTATTTAAAGTGGGGGTAATTAGGTTTATTTTATTTATTTTTAGAGGAGGTACTGAGGATTGAACCCAGGACCTCATGCATGTTACGCATGCGCTCTACCACTTGAGCTATACCCTCCCTCTGAATGCTAATTCTTAATCCCCATTTTCAGTGTCACTTCTTTTTAAAGTCCTTTGCTTGAGGAGTTCCTTCACTGGAAAAAAGAGAAAACTAATCTAGAAGACTATTGAAGTCATAGGCTGAGTCAAGGTAACAGTGGTCACCTTGATCCTTTATATATGCTATCTGGTATTCCCAGCAGGACTTTCATCTGATTAGTTAATCAAAAGCACCGTTGTCAATAGTTTATTGGAAAATGCTGTAGAACTATCCCCAGATGAAGACACAGGCCCAGAGGATTCCTATGATTAATACTTTATAAATCAAGTTGTAGTTTTACTGGCAATCCTTAGAGTAGATAGTGAAGTACCCTTAGAAGTGTGAGGTTAAACTATAAAAGTACCGTGTAAAGGGTGAGGTCCGTATTTGGAGAAACCTCCTTAGAAAGACAGAATATTTCTTTTTGGTCCAGAGAAGACTAGATTGTACCCTAACTAATAATGTTGACATATCTAAAGAAATCAAAGTTTTGATAGAAAGAAAATGGTCCATGTGGGAAGGAAAAAATTTAATAGAAAAAGAATGACCAGTGTGTAAAGAGAGGCAGAATTCTCCAGCAGTGTCCAGGAGAAAGGATACCCTGACAAGAGGACCAGAGTGTTTTGTCAGTCCCCATGGTGATATTACAGAGATCTGACCACTAAAGATGGATATCACTGCTAGCTGTTCAGGTTATCCAGTTATATCCTTGAGCTTATTCCAAGCCTATCAAGTAATTCTCTGTGGTTATAATTATTCTCTTCAACATTAAGATAGTTCTTTACTACCTAATCCTTGGGATTATTATAATTATCTCTTCAAAGCCACCAAATTTCACTTTCTGGTTTATATATTAAGATGGAAAAAAAAAAATAGGATTTTCCAAAATATCAGAGTGATTGCCACTTAGTAGGAGAGACAGAGTGTATCTGCATCACCTAGGAGTATTTTCAAACTGCACAGCCTTTACTGTGTCTTTATCTGACTTTTTCTGTGAAGTCACTTTATTGTTTGGTTCAGACTGCCTTTAGCAATCTGATTCATCAATTTATAGATTAACATAAGTATTTTCTGACAGGTTGGCAGCCTGGGTGGATGGCTGAAGTGTGGCTATTCTCTGTCCCCTTTTCCCCTTATAACTCTGAGGGGAAATAGTTAAGAAAACTATACTTTTACCTTCTTTCCTGGGCACTTGATAAATGCCAGACACTAGGCCAAATTCCGGGAAATAGATGAAAAAACATGGCCCTTACCTTTTAGGAACTCTATGTTAATGGAAGGACATGGACAAGGAATCACTGTTTCTCTTTGGGAAGTGGGGAAAGACCTAATGGAGTAGGTTTAATAAATGAGAGTGTACTAGACAGAAAGGAGGTAAGAAGAACATTTGAAGCAAAGAAGAGAGCGTGTGCAAAGGCACAGAGGAGTGGTATGTTTGGAAAATGTCAGAAGTGAATTGGGAAAACTAATGGCAGATGTGACCAGAGAGAGAAGCTGGGGCCAGATCACAAAAAGTCCTGTAGGATATGCTAAGGAGTTTTTACTTATCTTGTAGGTAAGGGGATACTGGTGAAGGTTTTTAAAGTGCAGTTACAGTTGTCTCCTCTTATCTGAGGGAGATTTTGTCCAGGACGTCCAGTGGTTCCCTGAAATCTCAGATAGCTCCAAGCCCTATGTACACTATGTTTTTTCTTAAACATACGTACCCTTGATAAACTTTAGTTTAGAAATTAGGCATGGGAAGAGATAAATGACAATAACTAAAATAAAATAGAACAATTATAATAATATACTGTAATGAAAGTTACATGTATGTGATCTCTCTCCCTCACTCTCAAATTATTGTATAAATTTAATGCCTTTTCCATCTTAACTAAGCACTTATCACCGACTGCAGCTGTAACTTTTGCAGTTTGAGGTGTGACAGCAAAGCTAGCACAAGTTTCTTTTTTCCTTCTTCACAATTTCATGGATAGAAGATTTATTCTTATTGTAGATCTCTTCATACAATTTTTTTCCTTTCCTAATACGTTGAAAACTTTCATCTTTTCACTTAGTGGAAGCATTTTACAGCTTCTCTTTGCCATATTTGAATTGCCAGAATCGCTATTCTTGTGCTTTGGGGCTATTTTTAAGTAAAATAAAGGTTACTTGAACACAAGCACTGTGATACTGTGACAGTGGATCTGTTAACCGAAGTGGCTGCCAAGTGATTAATGGGCAGGGTATGCTGGACAACAGGATGATTCGTGTCCCAAGTGGAACAGAGCAGGATGGCATGAGATTTCATCATGCTACTCAGAATGGCGCATAATTTAAAACTTACAAATTGTTTATCTCTGGAATTTTCCATTTAATATTTTCAGACTGTGGTTGACCACGGGTAACTGAAACTGTAGAAAGTGAAACCATAGATAAGGGTGCACTACTATAACAAAAAGTTTGTGTTTTAGAGAGCTACCTGCTAGCTGTGTGGTGGGGGATGGATTGGAGAAGGGAGAAGTTCAAGGCAGGCATACCTTAGGAGATTATTGCCATAATACAACGAAAGATGGTGAAGACCTACCCTAAGACAGTGGGAAAGGAGAGAAACAGACGGGCTCGAGAGATGTTCAGCTGGTAGAATTAATAAGATTTGTGTCTGATCTAATACAGAGAATCAATAAGTAAGCGTCACAAGGGGGGAGGTTTTTGTCTGTTTTGTTCACCAAGATCACTGTACAAGTGAGTGAACAAGTGAAAAAATGAATACACAAGTGAAACCAACTCTTTCCCTGCCCCTCTACCCTGAAAGGACTTGAATTCAGAAGGTTGGATCAGGCACATTTAAGAATTAAAAGATAATTTCCTTGAGAGCAGGGATTATATATTTTTTCCTCTTTGCTGTGTTTTTAATACTTGGCTTGGTGCACAGTACATATTTGTTAAATTAATGACTAATTGTTCCCTGCTCAAATTTATACATTTCAGTTTTGTAGCTTTATCATTAGGTGGCGCTAAGAAACCATTTTCCATGATACAAAGAAGCTTTTTAGCTGGGAGACTTTTTTTAAAAAAACTGATTGTGAAATAGTAACAATATTCCTTTCAGGCTAGGGATTGAACTTTTAAATAATAAATCAAAATATAGGGAGGGGGCTGCTTATTTAAATGAGTATTCAAAGTAAGACATGATTATATCTCATAATGCTTTCAGAAGAAGTAATTTAGTTGCACTTAGTAAATACTTGTTTCACGAATGAAAATCCATACATGATGTACCCCATCAGCCTTTACCTGGTATATATGTTTCTGCTGATGTATGTCAGCAGTGTCTCAAGATGTTTCCAAAATATATAACATGTTTCAGGCTTCTTCCTAGGAAGCTCTACTCAATAAAATAAGTAGATCCATTCTAGCATAGACTTTGACATAGCAGAACACGTATGATATAAGACCAGTTAAGCCGAGGATCTAGCTCTTTAGTATTTTTAATACTTAATATTTGCTACTCTTTAAAATGATTTTCAAAATAAAGTTGATATATCACCTGCATTCATTTCATCTGGGATGCTTAGTTTCTGGGCCCCATTCCAGAGACCTCTACTGAATCAAAATTTCTGCACTTCTGACAAGTTCCCCACTTGATTATTCTCCTAGAGTTTAAGAATCAGTACAGTTGACTGTTGAACAACACAGAGTTTAACTGCAAGGGTCCACTTATACGGGTTTTCTTTTTATTTCCTCTCACTAAACGCATGCTGCTGTACTACATCATCTATAGTTGGTTGGATCCACGGGTGCAGACTGTGGATAAAGAGGGCAGACTATGAAATTATATTTGGATTTTTGACAGCGTGGAGGGTCAACAGCCCTAACCCCCAAGTTGTTCAAGGGTCAACTGTGTTTCAAAACATAGGAAAGCAACTGGTAAGAAAGCTGTTGCTAAAGCAGAGAAACTGTAAAGTCACCACATCTTTTACATTTTCCTGCCGTTTATTCATTGTGCCTATTTCAAATCTAGCTACTCTCCTGACTGCTGCTGTCACGGCTTTGGTTCAGCACGTAATAAAGCCAAAACTTGTTAGCATCCCTGATGTTAAATGCTCTTTACAATGTGGTTCTTTTATATTTGTCACCCTTCTTTCCTTGTACTTTATCCTGTAACCAGTTAGAACTTTTTCTGTTTTTCAAAGACTCTGTGATCTTACAGATACGTTTCCTCTGCATAAAATGCTTCTCGCTTTTATTTTTTTCCCTACTTTTTTTTTAATCCAGTGGCTCTATACTTATATTTCAAGGTCCCACTCAAGTATTACTTTCTCTTTAAAATCTTAAATTCCCAAGGCAGAGTTAGTGTTCCATTGTTTTTGTCCTGATAGCATTTTGTTCATACCTCTATTGCGTTTAAATTATTTTTCAGTTAATCTGTTTCTTCCACTGAACCATGAGCTCTTAGAGAGCAGGAATTATGTTATGTTCATTTTTGTATTTCTCTGATTTAGGCCTGGTTTCCCATAGGTGCTCAGTAACTGATTGTTCAATGAATAAATGAATCCATCACCAAAGTGGGGCATCTATTAACTTGTCATATTTGTTTCCCTTAGACTTTGTGTTTGCTAAATTTAGTTTATTTTATATTACATTTTCATATAGAATATAAACAATGTGTTTAAGGAATTTTTTGGTATTATTTTTTCCTCTTGAAATAGATTCTGATATCAAAGTACTTGAAGACCAGTTTGATGAAATCATAGTAGACATAGCCACAAAACGTAAGCAATATCCCAGAAAGATCCTTGAAAGTGTCATCAAAACCATAAAAGCAAAGCAAGAAATTCTGGTAAGACGATTTACCTTTAAAGTAGTAAATATTATGTAATGTCTATTTTACTACAATAAAAAAATTAGAGTATAAGATCCAAGTGGGGATAAATGACATTTTGTTTTCTTTGTCTTTCCTGCCTCAATTACTACTGTTCGTCTGTTGTAAAAATTTTTCCTCTTCTAAGTCACTGTAGGTTTTGAGTAAGCTGGTATTGAAATAGAATTTGAAGATGGAAGTTGACTTAATAACCTAATTTTGAGACGAGGAAGGAAAAAGAAATTTATCTTTTAAGCGTTTTCCTCCTGTTTGTCACTTGTTTTTGGCACATTATTTATGTTAATATATTTTGGAAGAGCCTTTAGTTTAATCTATGATGAAGATTGAGTACCTGTTCATAACATCAAAATTTGCTGTATGGATTGTGAGTAATTTGTTTTGCTCCCCAAATCGCGATAAGGTGGAAAAGTAGGTTTGCTAGCAATGGCATTGCCTCTGGAATGAGAAATCCATGCTGCTTTAGATTAGGCTATACTGTTGGTCCTTAGTTTATGAAATTAGCATACTTTCACATGTGAATCTTCCAGTTGCTTTCCTTCCAGGAATTGTTCTAGACAGTAAAGGTAGGTACTTTATCTAAAGCATTTTAGCCATCATTCCATGAGAAAAAATAATTATAAGCAGAATTTTTCATTTTTTTCTTCCATAGAAGCCAGTCCTCCCAGAAATAACCCACTCCATCACCCCCACCCTTGCCATTTTTAAAATTTCCTCAGGAAATACAATCAAAATGTATTTCTTTCAAGTGTCCCCCTCCCTATTACTACCTCTCCCTCCCCTAAAAAACTCCTAGTAATCTGTATTGCATAAAAGTAAGTTGGCAGGCCTAGGTGAAGTACTGCTGTGGAAATTTAAAAAGTGATACAAAATGGATGAGGTGAGGATACTAAAGACGACTTAAAAAAAAAACAAACTTTCTGGCTCCTGCTACTTTGGGCAAGAGAAAGGAGGGACATTTTCCTCTTTCTTTTTGCCTGAATTGTGGCTCCTGTTCTTATAGTTCTGCTGCTGTGGTCCCAATGTGTCACAGGGTATATAAGCCTCAGAACGCCAGCATGCTAGTGGTTGTGCCACTTTTTAAAATAGAGTTTCTAGGGGAGTATGAGTTCTGAGTTCCAAACACTTGTTTTAAAGTGAACTTTTAAAAAACAGTCTATTCATAATTTGGAAACTACCTTGTACTTTATAAATACAAGATTCAGTCTCTGTGTCTTTTATTTGCTTGATTGCTTTTCTTATGCTTTTTAGTGGTGCTCTTTCTTAGTGTATGCAGTAAGTGACAATACTGCAAAAGGCATAATTCAGGCTTAGTTTGGTCTTTTTTTCTTTTCTTCTCTCTTCCCTACAGATTTCGGGATCTAAGTTTTGTTTTTTGGGTTTTTTTTTTGCAAAAGAATGCTAGTACTAATAGTATATTTGCTTATATTAGCTGAAGAAAATGTTTATATAAGGTATTAAGTGGTTACATTAAATCTGTTTTAATTTATATTATGTTTAGAAGCAGTACCACCCTGTTGTACATCCATTGGACCTAAAATATGACCCTGATCCAGGTGAGTCAGTGTTCATTTGCGGTAAAAATGAAGCATGAGCTTGTAATTTTTATGAGTTCCTGATACTCATTTGAAGGTCTCTTCCCTTTGGTGTTCTAATTCACTAAGAGTTATCAGTGTTTAGCTCCCTTTTCACTTAGGATTTTGAGAACTTGCTCTGAACCTACTGACTCAGAATCTCTAGGACTGGGACCCAGGAATCTGGACTTTTATAAAGCTCTCTCCTGACCTAAAACTATTATAACACCATCCCAATCTCTAATGTCTATTATTACACCTACCCATCTGTAACTGCTATTTTTTTTTATTATGCTATCATTCTTTGCATTACAGCCAAAGTTATACTATTAAAGCACTCATGGTGTCACTCCTCAGCGTGATAACCTTCATTGGTTTCTCATCATTTACAGAATAAAATCCAGTAAAAATACAATGTTGAACTTAAGAGATATGCACACTTGTTATGCCTTTGAACTCAATTCTGTTTCCCTTGAGGTGCATCCTCTAAAACACAGAGAAGTAAAATTAATACAGACTTATGTAAATCCAGCAACAGAACTGGCATTGCTGAAAATGTGGGTCATATATATTTTTAAATGAGTCTATTCTCGCATTTAAAAATTTGTAACACTCTTCCTAAGAGAGCATTTGGAATTTGCCTTTGGTACTCAAGTGCCATTTCTGAACTATTAGAAAAACAGTTAAGACCTTGATTTATTTGTATTGGACATTTATACTTAAGGCTTTGAATACCTTACCTTTGTCGAATTCTGAACTGCTTTCTAACACGTCCCCTTGCCCTTTGCGAAATGTCCCAAGCCAGCAGGATAAACTGAGAGAAGGAAGTACAAGCATAAAGGTATTGTGAAATTCACAGCATTCACTGTGTTTGACGATAAAAATGGACCTAGGACCTCACACTTAATTGTCATGGTTCAGTAAAAAGGGATGGTTGCCAAAATGCAGTGATTGATACATGCTTGTTCTAATTTTGAACAACATAAAAATAATAACTGAAACTTATATCATAGTATACTGAAGTATTACTCTTTAGGTATTGTTACTTATCTTCTAAAGAAACTTGGTAACCTTTTTATCTTAGGAGGGAAAACAGATTTACTTAAATGGGCCTTTGAAGGTCTACATGGTTTTAGTCCTTCCATTACAGTTTTATAGTATTAGTGGAAAATCTTTATCATATGATTCTGATTTCACAAGTACGCAAAGGAGTAACTGGAAATCTATCTTTTGGATAAATTTTGAGATTTTTGTCATTGTACATTTTTAGAATGTTTATAAGCTTAGAATAGCATCAGCTGTTTAAACATAACAAAATTAACTTACAGTTCTGTTAGCTGCATGTCCTTGGACAAGTCACTTGACTTCCTCAAGCCTGTTTCTTTATGGCAAATTCTAGATTTTGAGCCTGATGTTTTAGGTGTGAATTCCAGATTTGCCACTAAATTTTATAGAAATGTCCTGCCTACTTATCAAGATTGTGTTATGAATCACATGTGATAAGGGGCTTTATAAACTGTAACTAAAATACAAAGTAGTAGTTTATAAGTAGATGCTATGTAATAATAACCCTATTATAAATTCTATCTCATTTACAATGGTACACATTATAATACTGCATAACTTATAATACATTTAACTGATAAAATCATATGAAACTAAAATGGCTTAGGAGGAAAGTAGAAAGCATAAATTTGTATAGAAGCTGAAAATCTGAATAAGCTGCATGTAAAATTTTTGTGGGAATGTCTTGAGAAATTTTTTTCCTTTTATTATTAGAGTATTAAGTGATATCAAGTTTATTTGAAAGCTGACACTTTCAAATAAGAAGACAGTCTGGTTTTCAAAATGCATTACTTAGGCAATGTGTGTAACAATGATTTTGTATGGTTATGTTAAGAACTTTGCAGGATATGGAGATAAAGAAGACAGATTCTCCACATAAAGAGCTTATGTCTGAGTAGAAGAAATCAGATGAACATAAAACAGGATTCTTGATGCCTCCAACTAGTTCCTTTCCCAGTTTTCCCCAGCTGAGTAACTGGCACCTTCACCTACATTTGCTTTAGCTGGAAGTCAACCTTTGTTCTTTCCTCTTCTGAACTCCTTACACACAATCCATTAGAAAATCCTACAAATTATTCCTTTGAAATACAAGCTCACATTCATCCACTCCTCTTCATCTTGCGATTATCACCTCTAATCTAGGTCACCCTCACTCTTGCCAGGACTTCTAGACATGCTTTATAGAAGGTCTTCTGTTTCACTCTTGTTCTCTTCCATTCCATTGCATATCCATCAGGCAGAGGTGAATTTTTAAAAATTCTTTGAAATATTTCAAACATATAGAAAGCATGGATTATAACATGATGAACATCTTTGTACCTACTCATTTTTAAGAGTTTTTCACATTTTGCCAAACTTGAATCAGACCTTTTTAGGAACTAAAGGTTATGGATACAGTTGAAACTTTGTACCCTCCACCATCCCATTCCACTTCCTCTTATTTCAGAAATAACTACTGTCTTCAAGCTGAGTGTATCCTTCCTATCAATGTTTTTATGCTTTTACTTTACAGATATGTATACATAAACAATGAATGGCATTTGTTTAAAAATCTTTGCTGGGCAGGCTGGCGGGCTTGCTTTCCTTTCTTTCTTCCTTCCTTCCTTCCTTCCTTCCTTCCTCTCCTCTCCTCCCCTCTCCTCTCCTTTCTTTCCTCTTTCTTTCTTTCTTTTTCTTTCTTCCTTTCTTCCTTCCTTCCTTCCTTCCTTCCTTTCCTTCCCTTTCCTTCCCTTTCCTTCCCTTTCTTTCTTTTCTTTTCTTTTCTTTTCTTTTCTTTTCTTTTCTTTTCTTTTCTTTTCTTTCTTTCTTTCTTTCTTTCTTTCTTTCTTTCTTTCTTTCTTTCTTTCTTTCTTTCTTTCTTTCTTTCCTCTCTTTCTTTGACTTACAATGTTGTGTTGGTTTCTGGTGTACAGCACAGTGATTCAGTGATACACATATATATATATATATTCTTTTTCATTATAGGTTATTATAAGATATTGAATGTAGTTCCCTGTGTTATACATTAAGACATTGTTGTTTACCTATTTATATGCAGTACTTTGTATCTGCTGATCCCAGACTCCTAATTTATCCCTCCCTTCCTCCCTTTCCCCTTTGGTAACCGTAAGTTTGTTTTCCATGCCATGGATCTATCTGTTTTGTAAATAAGTTCATTTGTATCATTTTTTTTAGATTCTACATATACGTGATATATGATATTTATCTTTCTGTGTCTGACTTACTTCACTTAGTATGATAATCACTAGGTCCATCCATCTTGCTGCAAGTGGCATTATTTCATTTTTTATGGCTGAGTAGTATTCCACTGCATATATATACCACATCTTCTTTATCCAGTCATCTGTTGGTGAACATTTAGGTTGCTTCCATGTCTTGGCTATGGTAAATAGTGCTGCTATGAATATTGGGGTGCAAGTATCTTTTTGAATTAGAGTTTTCTCCAGATATATGTCTGGGCTCTCTTTTTAATTTTGTTGGTTGACTTTGCTGTCTCTGAACCATTACCACACTTTTTAAGTTTCTCTAGTTTTATAAGAAGTCTTGATATCTTGCAATTTCTTTCGAATTTTGTTGCCTATTTTTGGCCCTTTATTCTTCCATAGGAATTGTTAAAATCAACTTGTTAAATTGCTTGAATAATCTTACTGGGATTTGATTGGAATTTCATTTAATTTGTAGATAAATTTGGAAAGAAGTGTCACATTAACAATATATGTCTTCCCATTTATAAACATGTGTCATTTTGAGTTTTTCAAAATGTTTTCAGTTTTCAAAATGTCCCCCAATAGTTTCTATAAATACATGTAATAAAGATGGTTATAGTGCTGCCTGCTTGCTACATTGAGAACAGTATTATTTAAGGAAATGGATATGATAGATACTCTGTTATGCATCTAGAGAAGTATTTAAAAACATGTAATAAAGATGATTATAAGAAAAAAATAGTGTTTTGTAAATTTCTCTACATAGATTTTTACATATCTTTTTTTGTTGTTGTTATTCCTAGATATCTTTTTGTAGCTATTATAAATGGTAACATTTTGGGGTTACATATTATAATTGAATATTCCTCATGTTTAGGAACACTATTGATTTTTGTTTTCTGGATTCTTATTAGTTTTAATGGTTTACCTAGTTTCAATTAGATCTTTTAAAATTGTCGATAATTACATCATTTACAAGTAATGCTAGGTTTTGTCTTTTTCCTAACTTTGTATATCCAGTATAATGTTGAATAATAGTGATGATAGTGGTCATGATACTTAAAAATTATGAATAAATGTTTAATTTTATTGAACACTTCTCTTGCATGAACTGAGATCATATACTTCTTTAACCAACTTTATTGAGGTATAATTTACATGTAATAAAATACATCCATTTTATGTGTACAGTTTGAGTTTTGACATATGTATATAACTATGTAACCATGACCACAGTTCAGATATAGAACATTTTTTCATCACTCATAAAGTTCCCTTGTGCTCTTAGATCATATGCTTTTTGTCTCTAACTCTGTTAGTATGGTGAATTAACGTTGACAGATTTTTTTTTTCTGTTTGTTATCTTTGCGTTCATAGAGAGAACCCCACTTTACTCAGTATATTTTTTTCTTTCATATATTTGAATTAAAGTTACCTATACTTTATATTTAGTATATTTACCTATAGTAAATTTGCATCTCTAGTCACAAAAAAAAGAACGTGATATTTTAAAATATAAAATATGCTGTTCCTTTCCAGTTTTGTTATGAAGGTTATGCTGCCCTCATAAAATAGTTTCTAAACATTAGGGATTATTTGTTCTTTGAAAAGTTGTTAAGATTCTTCTTTACAACTGTCTGAGCTTAGTGTATTGGGGGGAAGTTTGATTTAACTGATTTAGTATACTTAATGGTTATTGATTTCTTCAGGTTTTTATTTTTTTCTTGAATAAATTTTGGTTCTACTTGTTTGGAAAATAGTCTTTTTCATCCATGTGTTCAATCCATTGGTATGAAACTATAGTAGTTGCTTATAATTTAAAAAATCTCTACTCCGCATATGCTTATTTCTTAATATTATTTTTGCTTTCTCTTTTTTCTTGATATTTTGTTCTAGGTTTCTGTGTTTTTATTGGTCTTTCCAAAGAGTCATTTTTTAGTTTTATTGAGTTTCTCTATTGTTTTTCAATTTTCTGGTTCCTTGAGTTCTGATCTTATCTTTAGTGTGGTCTTCCTGCTTTCTTGAATTTTCTCTGTTATTTTTAGCTTCTTGAGTTTAATGCTTGATAGTTTACTTCAGTCTTATTTTTTAGTAAATGCATTTAAGGGTACAGATTTATCTCTTAGATTTCTCTCTTTAGTCCTGCTTTAGCCACATCCTCAAGTCTTGACATGTAGAACTTTCATAGCTACTCTTAAAAACACAAACCAACTTTCATTCTGTTGCTTAAAATCCTAAAATCTTCCAATTAAAAATATATATAATAAACTTCAAACTTCTCATCATTCCCTTACATGATCTGGTCCCTCCAACTTCATTTCAGGCACTTTCCTTTCTGCTCTCACCCCATGTTCCATCTTTCAGTTCTTTACAAGTACCTCACTTTCACACATGCTTTTCCCGAGTACTTCTGAAGTTGGCGTCTCTCAATTTTTCTTTCTCAGTTAAATGCTACCTCCTCAGAGAGATCTTCCCTAACCACCCTAGTTAAAATAGCCTCTCCCCAGTTTTCTACTATAAAACCTGTTTATTTCCTTAATGACATTTGTTACAGTATGTATTTGTGTATTTCTTTATGGTTTCTCACAGAACTGAAAGCTCCATGAGCTTTTTTTTTTTACTTTGTGTTTGCATTGCATGTAGCCAGCATATAGCACCATGCTCACTAAATACTTTCTGCGTGACCATTATTCACCCATGCATTCAGCATACTTACTGAATGTCTACTGTATGCCAGAACTGTTCTCAATGTGGAGGATTTAACGGTGAGCGACACAGACAAGGTCCTTGCTCTATGGAATTTACCTTCTAGTGGGAAAAGAAAAGTATGAACAATTATAAAAATAAATAAGTAACATCAGTGCTAGGGTGATGTGTTTAGGTGCTTGGAAACACTTTTCTGAGCAAGCAGCAAGAAGGAATTTGTCTTGTGACAATAAAGAGGAAGAGCTTTTTTTGACTGGAGAGAAGAGCTAGAACAAGGTTCCTAAGTTAAGAATGGGCTTGAGTATTTATAGAACAAAAGACCACTAAGGCTGTAGTGGAAGGAATAGAGGGAAAGAGCATTACAGGATGAGGTTAGAGACTTGGCTGAGGCCGGATAACACAAGCTAGGAGTTTGAAAGTATGTGGTACCTTAAGCGAGATGCAGCTCTCAGTACCGTAGGAGGTGGTGAGGTGCAGGTGGGATTGGATGCAGAGGATTATATACCTGCTACCTGGCAGGTGTGTTAAACAGACCCGTTTAAATTTGTAGCAAAGGTTATCTTCCAGAAAGTCATAAATCACTGCTTAGTTTTTTGTTTCATTTTCTACAAGGATGCTACTTTTCAATTTGTGGTTCTTATACATACCCTTAGCTACCCTTTTAGAAACTAGTACAAACCAGACATCCTATAGTACACCTGCTTGCTCCTTCATGCTCATAAAGTAGAGTGGAAATAGGAAGCACTCAGCTAATGCTTTTTTGCTGAATTTCTGATTTTGTGCAGGCTTTTGGAATTTCATGTTTCCTGGTTTAGTCAGTGCAGTGACCTGAAAGCAAAACAAGATTGATTACTCAATCTTTCATTTCCACTTTTTCATTTCCCTATGTTTTAGAAAGCAAGTAACTAGGGAAGGCAGTGTACTCAAGGGTGCCTAACTTCCACATTTTTAAGAGCAAACTTTATTTTTTTTTAATAACTTTGCAGCAATCTTCTGATTAACTGTCTACCAATAGGATGAATTTTCATTTGTCACCTTTTGTGATCCTATTAGTAAAACTAATCATTCTTCCATATGATCTTCTTTTTCAAAAAGCTTTTTGAAGTTAATTGAAGAGACTCCCTTTTTATTATTTTTTGTCCTTCACTAAATATGTAGTGATGACAAGGAGCTATTTTAAGTTTCTCTGTAGTAGACTTTATGATAATTCCAGTTCTTCTGCTGACCCTACAAACCGAAGACTGAGATCTAGTTCCTTTTTTTCCTAATAATGACGACTTGCTTAAGCCTCTGTCAGAATAGTTACAGGTAGTCACCCACTTACAAGTGGTTATGTTTCAAAAATTGATATTTAATCCAGGCTTTGGAACTTGAAATGCATTTCCCCCCTGAAAAAAATTTCCAAATGGTATTATAAATGGGTAAGTTTCTAGGCTGCCCTTTAGAGACCTGTGTAACCCATAATGTAGCTGAAATACTACACATTTATGATGAAAAATATTATAAAAGTAACATTTCAGATGCCCATTAAGTTCCACTACATGATGTTTAAATGGGATTTGGGGAGAATAGTTTGGGTTCCTAAACACCTTTGTGGTGAGAAGGTAAATAGCGCTGCCATGAAGATGTTTCCATCAAGGCTATGGAGAGCGCCATTGGGAACCCTTGTGGGGGAAGCCCATTCCCACCTCCTGGATGGCAGGGACAGGCCATCTTCTGGTGAGACCTTCTTAAGTCAAATGTTTCTATATCAGGAGAACCTGTATGCTCTTACTAGTTACAAAAAGTGAAAAATACATTTAAAATAATCTTAAGTAAGGGATTGAAAAGTTTATATATTTTGAAATTTCCTAAGCAGATCCTAATGTTGGTAAATGCTTTTTTGATACATTCACAGACAGCATATTTACATATTTAGTGATTATTTTTAATTGTGTGTTTGTTTTCCCACCTTTGTGGATTTTTTTAAGTCTTTGTGTGTTTGGTTTTATTTCTAAAATTACTGATGCTCCTTAGTTTTCAAAGAAAGGAATTTAATTCACTTAACTAAAAAAAGAAGGTACTGTAATGTTAATAGTTGAAACAAATTTAACTCTAGACTTGTTCCATTTTTAATTCTTTACCAGGCATAATTTATTTCAAGAGATTTTCATTATATAGAAGCTAATTTTTACCATTCATTAACTTATATTCTTAGGAGTATAGTATAGAATATAGAAGAGCATGTGCTATGGGTTCTAATTATTTTCAATGTTTAATCAGTTATTCATTCAATTCAGATACATTTCTCAGCTCTCACAGCTTCTGTTTCTTTATAAAAGGAGGCTCTTCTGCATAGCACAGGGAACTATATTCAATATCTTGTAACCTATAATGAAAAAAAATGAAAACAAATATATGTTTGTATATGTATGACTGAAATATTATGCTGTACACAAGAAATTGACACATTGTAAACTGACTATACTTCAATTAAAAAAAAAAAAAAGGAGGGTGATGAAACCTGCTTCCCTCACAGGGTTGCTGAAGTTATTACATAGGATTGCTTGGCAATGTGTGACCACCCATAATACTACAGAAATGGGCTGTCAGAGTTTCAAGGAGGGAAAGCTTTCATGCATCATTTCTTTTCCCTGAACTCTTTTTTTTCATAGCCAGGTTTCTCAGAAGGATGATCTACACTCATCAGCTTTACTTTTTATCTCTCATTTTTATAAAAAAAATCAGTATTATTTAACATTTATATTGTTACGACTATGTAAATGTTCTTCAGTAGGAGACAGAAAGGACTTTCTTTCTTGAACATCTTCCCATCCCCCTTCAGAATGCTCTATTTTTCTGTTTGCTTTATTTGCTGTTGTGTCGATCACTAATTCTTTCCCAAACACTTCAACAGAACTATAAAATTCCTCTCACTATAGTAAACACTTAAGGTTGTCCAACAAACCATTTTTTAAAACCCTTTCCTTTTTCTTGGGTTATTCCTCTGGGAACCTTTTGTCTTCCTCTCCTAATCTGGACTGGGTTCTCTCTAGGCCTGCTGCAAAGCTTTCATCCTGTCTGTTCCTTTCCTCACCATCCTGGGAATTTCCTTTACTTCTTTTCTGTTTTGGATCATGTTTCTTGGTTCCTGTGTTTTCTCCTTTCTTGATTTATTCCCTTGTTTTGATAAAGCACATCCTCTACCACCCACCTCCTATTCCCCCTCACCCCCCTGCCATCCAGCACCAATTCCTCTTAAGGCAGCTCTCTTACAACATCTGTGAAGCTCTACTCTCCTTTCAGTTCACCTATTGGATTGACCTCACCCTCCTCTGCCTCCGTGGCACACTTTATCATAGCCTTGGTCCATCATGCTTATCAAGCACCTACTCTGCGTGTCAGGCACTGTGTTCAGCGCTAGAGAGTCCAAGATGAAGAGAATGAGGTTCTTCTTCCCAGGGAAGTTCTGAAAGATGCCTGAGAACACCAAGGTTCCCACTGGAGGCAGTGCTGCCCCCTAGCGGCCCTTTGAAAAAGCAGAGGGAAGTTTTTAGTTACCACAGTAATGGGAGGGTACAGCTGGTATTTTGTAGTCAGGGGCCAGGAATACTAACTGTCTGTAAGTCCAGCACAACTTTAGAATATTCCACCAAACATTCACGTGAGAAAATCTGTTCATAATTATCCAAGCCTGGGACCTAACTCCATTTTACACACAAACCCAAACTACTCAGCACTTTTTACATTGTCATTGCTTGTGCAACAGACAGAAAACAGCTATTGCCCATCAATGTGGGTTTACAGAAGAAAAAAATTTTTAAGTACCATGTGTTTATAAAAAAAATTAAGAATCCCTTGGATGATAGAGTCATACAATAGCAATGAAGAAGAAAATGATTGCCTTACTCTATACATAAAAGTAAGATAATGTTCTAGAGAAAATGTTAAAGATTTTGTTCACTGTTGTGTGTATGTGTGTCTATTAAAATACAACATACGGTGCGCAGCTTAATAAATTTGTACACACACATACACATAAAAGATATATACCTGCCACCTTGATCTAGATAGAGTGTCCGTGTAGTTGGGAAACATAGGATAAACTTATTTTTAAATAGTATGTTACATTTTCAAATAATGTGCCCATTATGCTTTCATATGTACAATAAATACAGTCCACAGTGTCCCCCAAATTTGGAAACATGAGGCAAATATTTACTACATTTTTTACATATTAGCACTTGGACCCATTGCTTAAAATTTTACTTGAGAATTTGAGGTTGAGCTGATTTTGAAAAAGTAGTTTGTTTCTGTGCATTTCTGTCATTTAAACTGAAAGTTCTTTAAGGGGCAGAGACCATTTTTCCTTACTCTGAGTACCTAATGCTGGTACTTGTTCGTGGAAGATACATAATAAATATTAAAAGAATGGGCAACTCCACACAGGTGTGCAGGTTTGATGAGGAGAGCATAAGTGTGGGTCTGACTGGAAGCCAAAATACCACAAGGGTACCGAAGGTTGGATCATTTATTTGCCATACCCAGGAGAAAACTTAATAATTGCCTGAGTACTCTTGAGGGATCTCCCCAAATCTTAAAAGAAATTAAAATAGCATATTATTCTAAGGTAAGGGTCCTTATATAGGGGGCTATGAACTTGGATAGGGAAAAAAAAAAACTACATTGTTGTTTTTCTTAACCTCAAACTGCAATCTAGCATTTCCTTCGATTTTGAATGCAGGTAATGGTGGTAGTAGCAATACCTGTAATTTTTTTTTTTTTTTTTTTTTTTTTTGCTACTGGAAGCCAGAGATATTTTCAGTTTCAGTTGTTGCAGATGCCTAACAATATTACTTATAATCATGATTTTCTTATGATGGTAATTAGACCTGATGCTTGATCTTGTTATTTAACTTAATGAAGAAGCACTTGTATTACCTATCAGAATTTTTAAGTAATTATATTTTAAAATATTGTTCTGGATGTTGAGAATAAGCAAAACTAATGTATAATGATAGAAATCAGACAAATGGTTGCTTCTTGTGTAGAAGATTGACTGGAAGTGGGCACAAGGACACTATGGGGTGATGGAAATGTCCCATGTCTTTGGTATACATTTGTCAGAGGTGATTGAATGCTACATGTAAGACCTACATTTCACTGTATGTAAATTATACCTCAATTTAAAAAATAAACATGTTAAAAAATAATTCTGAGAAGAGGTCCACAGGCTTAACCAAATTGCCAAAGGAATCTGTGGGAAGAGAAAAGGTGAAGAACCCTTTTGCTGAAGCCATCATGTTGCCTTTGCCTTTCTCCTTTGAGTGCCCACTTTCTCTCAGTTGCTTTTGCTGTGCATTTCCTTTTTTTTTTTTTTCCTAAATGTGTTCTCACTTTTTTGAGCTAAGTAGTCAGAAAAGAAAAATTGCAGCTGTAAAATTCTTCGCTTGGCTTATTTGCCAATCTCTTGAAGCCAGTAAAAGCTGTGGCCTTACTTGCTTAGGCTTTAAGAAATTTCTGGTGAGAACCACTCTTTGCAAAACTAATTTGTAGATTACTTCATAATAGAGTGATTTTTATTATCTCTAGTTTCACTTGGAGTTTTAGTAGGATTTTTATCCCCCTATATCATTAAATGTGCAGTTCTGTTATGAAGTAGCCATGAACATTTACAACAAAGATTGGCAGAAAATAAAATGTATTAGGAATCAGAATAGCATTGAGGATGTAAGGAAAGAAAAATGAGTATTACTGACAATTATTCCAGATTTCTTTTTCAGAAATTCCATCTAGGTATTCTCGATGTAGTGTGATTATATACTTTAAGTTCAAATATGTTTTAGTTTTAGAAAATTCAGAGTAATACAAATATTAATTTATTTGAAAACATGATGATAGTGCTTGAGGATAGTAAACAGTGGCAGATAATACATAGAACAAACATTTGCTTCTCTTTTAAGGGCACACAGTGTTAAGACTACTCATAGCACAACTTTTGTTGTCTGTCGCTTTATACATATAATTATTAGTTTTTCTCTTCTGTGCTAACATTTTCACAGTCTTTTTATTTAGATAAACTTAATAGGACACTTAATTTAATAGATTACAAAGTATTCCAAGAAAGACTGAGCTAAGGTGAATAGTCCTAATAGATTGTTGTCCAGATAGCATCTGCATACCTTTTATGACGTGGTGGTAGATAAAAAACCTAAAACACTGTTTGGTGGTTTCTTTGCAGCCGCTCGTATAGAAAACCTGATATACAGAGGAGAAACAATAGCTAAGGAGATGAGTGAAACCATGAAGGTAAAAGCTACCTGCTAAATTGTAAAGTGAACAACATGTGTAGCTTGGAATTTGTTTTCAACATTCCTATGTGTTTTAGTCTGTTATAACAGCAATTCTCAGTAGTCTTTTATATAGACCTTTAATGAATTTATTAAGTGACAGTAACATTCAGAATAACTACCATTTGTTCAGCACCAGTATTATAGCTGGCTTCTTTAAAGTCTGGCTATAATTTTTAATTCTGAGAGTTAGCAATCCATCAAGCAGTTTAATACCAGCTAACATTTAGTCAGCAGTTAGTATGGATGAGGCCCACCATCTAATGGCTCTATGTATTATATAACCTTATTTGATCCTTACAGTAACCCTGTGAGATAGTACTCTTATTTTCCTATTTTAAGGAAGGAAACTAAGGCAGAGAGGGTCTAAGTAGATTGCCCGAATAAATAACTGTGCCAGGATTTAAACCCTGGATATTTGGCTCCAAAGCCTATACTCTTAGCCATTATATTATACTGTATTGACACAAATAATCAATAGGGTTGTGACTTAACCCTTTGTGTAACTGGGTGATGAGCAACATTCTTTTCTTTAATGGTTAAAGCAGATGTACAGTGTATATTTGATAGGCCATGACAAGCTGTTTCAGTTAGCAGACAGTTTAAGCCAAATCATGGCTAAATCAGAGTGACTTCCCTCTTATCTCTGTTTGTAAAAATTTCTTCCATCAACCGCATATCCAACTTGGAGCTTTGATATTATAATAAAATTATTTATATTCTTGACATTTATTTTATCCAAACAGAAAACATTTGGATTGCTAGTATATGAAAATTATTTTTAAATTCCTCCAGAATTTCCCCTGTTTTGATCATATTCTATAACATTCTTTTGTACTTTGTATTGATCGCATGATTTTCTGGTATTTATACTTCTCTCATAGCAGGTTCTTAATCAGGAATCAGCAGACTGTGGTGGTCCAGGCTAAAATCCAACCTGCTGCCTGTTTTTGAAAATACAACTATATTGGAACCTAGCCATGTACATTCATTTACTTATTGTCTATGGCTTCTTTACATTACAGTGAATGTAAAGTTGAATAATTGTGACAGAGATGTAAGGCCCTTAGAGCCTAAAATATTTACTCTGTGGCCCTTTACTGGAAAATGTGCTGATCCCTGTTCTTGATGATTAAGATTTCTAAAATACTGTCCTAAAATGTGGACTTTCATACATTAAATTTTTAGGTCTGAGATTCTGTTACCTCCTGTTTTGCTAAAGTTTTATTTTATTACCAGGCATTGTAGGAATAGAATAGAATAGAATAGAATAGAATAGAATAGAATAGAATAGAATAGAATAGAAAAGAAAAGAAAAGAAAAGAAAAGAAAAGAAAAGAAAAGAAAAGAAAAGAAAAGAAAAAGAAAGAGAGAGAGAGAGAGAGAAAGAAAGGAAGGAAGGAAGGAAGGAAGGAAGGAAGGAAGGAGGAAGGAAGGAAGGAAGGAAGAAAGTTTTAGCTTTTCATTAAAATTCCTCAGCTAAAATTGGTATTTTTAAGGCAAAGTCAAATATCCATGACTGAAAAACTTAGGTTTTAGAAAAAACCTTGACCTGAAGAATTGAAATACTCGAGTTTTGTGTCTGTCTCTGTTTGTGTTTCAACCTGAGATTAATGTTGAGTATTTCTGTTTGCTTTTTAAGTCCTTGCCTGCATTAATTGAACAAGGAGATGGGTTTTCCCAAGTTTTAAAGATGCAGCCTATTATTCAGCTTCAGAGAGTCCATCAAGAAGTCTTTTCCGGTTGTTGCATGAAACCAGATGTTAAACCTGAGAGCTTTATAACACAAATTGAAACCACACCAGCAGAGACTTCTACTGGGAAAACCACTGACTTGGTGCTGAGGAGAAAGCGAACTAAAGACTGCCCGCAGAGAGAATGGTATCCATTGAGGCCAAAGAGAATTAATCTTGATACATAAACTCTTTTTGTTTATCTTGGGAGTTAAAATTAGGCACTATTGACATTTAGATTATAGCCTAATACCTAGATGGGACTCCATTTAAAACACAAATAATTAGCGATTCCTTTATACAAATATTGTAGCTCTGTGCTTGGGTATGATGGAATATTATATTTCTTTCCTCACCTTTTCATCATCTATAGCCAATGAAAAGCATATTTTTTGCATATTGGCACAGAGCCCGTCAAAGGGCATTAAGAATGGAAACTTTTATTGTCTTTAAATACCATCAGCACTTGGCTGCCTAATAGCCTTTATGGTGTTTCATAAGTAACACGTTCTAGTGGGTTTCCTGGATATACATCTTTCTTTAAAAAAAAAAAAAAAAGCTCTGTAACATTTGTCTTTATTTAAGGGCTGGAAGTTGTCATCAGTTCTGCATAGGAGCAAATGAAGTTGATTTTTGTTTGGGGGGGTTTTTTTGGATGCAGTTTGATTTATCAAATTAATGTGCGGATGGCAAGAATGGCTTTGACTTGTTATGCTAAGTTCTGCTAATTTGGATTTGTGGGATTGATTTTAGGATATTTTGGTTTTGTTTTGTAAGATAAAGAAGATTATTATTTGTGTAAGAATTTCTCTTAGAAATAAAACTTGGCACGTAGCCAATGTTTTTTTAGCCACACTTTTGTTTTCAATAGACCTTTCAACTTTTAAACATAATTTGACTTGGAACTAATAGTTTCTTTTCAGGATTTCTCATTTTTTTGGTAGATGATTCCGGTTCAAAAATATATATCAGATTAATACATTAAACAAATTGTCATTCTGGAACAAATACAGATGCAATCATACTAAAGTATTTTACATTTAAGGATGTTTATATATCAAGTATAGAATCATTGGTAGAAGTCTGAGAAAGCTATGTTGCCTATACTTCTGACATTTAACTACAGTTTCTTATAGCTCTTATTGTGTCTCTTAGTTACATTAATACAACATAGGCAGGGCCATCTAATTTGCTAGCTGTTTCCCTTTTAATAACTGTATACTTTCATTCCTTTGCAGAAAATTTAATAATCATGAGGTTGGAAAATCTGTACTTCTTTTATTCACTATGTCTTAGTAATCATAAAAGTCTAAATGTGACAGAAAGTCTTTCAGTGAAGAAAACTTACAAAACTACTTTATGGCACTCTGTATTTTAATGTTACAACTTGGGATCTGTATATTTGTACACAGCAGTGTGTTTTTTATTAAAATAATATAAAAGACTGAAATCTTGATACTGTGTATTTTTAAGAGTTGTCTCAGGCATTCTTGAGCTCAGTTTTAGTTGGATGGTAGGTCAGCACCTCGCATTTCAGAACATATTCAATTTCACTTTAAAACTTTTGAGTTTACAGAATATTACTATTCTAATGCAGTACTAACTTTTTCATAGTATGAAATTTTGTATGAGTTGTTTCACTTCAAAAGCCTGCAAACAAAAGAATTATTGTTAATTCTAGATATAAGTGCATTATGATTACATAAGAAAATGTCTCCCTTTTTAAAGAGAAAAGAGTCTAATGACTTGATGTCTTAGATTTGCTCTGAAATATGTCAGCAAAGAAAAAAGAGGAAAAGGAATAAACTAAGCAGATGTAGCAAAAATCTTGATAATGTTGCATCTTTGTGAGGCTATAATCTCTCTACTCTTGTGTCTGTTTGGAAATTTTTATAGTTAAAAAAATTTTGTTTTATTTTAAAGCCCCCAGACAGCTGAAACTTGAAATCTTTCAGAGACCCCAAAGTTTCACTCCACAATTATAGCAGAGTTCCAAATGGGAAAGAAAATATAGTAGCATTATTAACTAAGATATACATGGCTGATACCAGTAATAATATTGATCAGTATACATTTTTAAGAAGAGAAATTGAATTTCTGCATAGGCTGAGAGCTAGCTAGCTAAGACGATGAAAGCTAAGAAAGTCTATATTTGCAGGGGATGTTGAAAGAAAAAATAGAAAGTAAAATGTTGACCTTTGCTTTCTGGTGAGATTTCTCTTCTTTCATGCTTGCCTTGGGGGTTTATGGGTAGGGATGTGCTGATGTTTTCTTATAAGGACATTAAGACATTAATACCAGGGCCCCACCCATATGAGCTCATTTAACCTTAATAACTTCCTTAGAGGCCCCATCTTCAAGTACAGCCACGCTGGGGGCAGAGGGGGTTTGGGTTAGGGCTTCAATATATGGATTTGAGGGGATACAAACATTCAGTCCATGACACTAGACAACAGACATACTTTCCTAGACCTCTTTCCTTGGGTCTTTATGGCTTGAGCTGCATAGAGAACAAAGACAATAAAATCAGTTAAATTTGCTTCAAAATGTAGCTACCTCTAAGAATGAGTTTGCTTGACTTCTGTTGAAAGCCTTAGTTTCAACTACCCACTGTCATTCATTTAATAACCCATTCAACAAGTAAATTCATGTTAGGTGCTACTTAGTTCAAAAGTCAGAGAGGCCCAGAGCAAAGTCTCTGAGCCAGATCATCTGGGTTCAGGTTTCTGCTCTACCACTATTAGTTAAACAGAATTGGGACAGTTTCTTAACCTCTCTGTGCTGCAGTTTTCTCATTATGTAACATGGGGTGATGTTATGTAATACCCACCTTATAGTGTTGCTGTGAGAAGTGAGTTCATAGGATAAAGTCATTAGACTAGTACTTGGCACATAGTACACATAGCAAGTGTTCCATAAGCACTATTGTTATCTGCTTAGTAAAGGAAATGAAAACAGGACAAAACGTGTCTTCAAGAATCTCATATTCTAGTGAGGAGAACAAGCATGTGGACAATGATTGTGCTTGCAGCAAATGCTGCACGGACATATGTGTGGGGAACTTTGGGGAAAGGTCATGGGAGTCTTTGTGGAAGAGATGACATTTGAACAGCCTTGACTATTTTAGGTAAATAATCAGGGAGGAAGATTCCTGGCAGTGTGAAGAGAATTTAACAAGGCAGGTGGTTGTGAGAGAGCATTGTGTACTGGAGGACCATCAAGTAAGTCTCTATGTGGGTCTTGTCTAAAGAGACTTGCTACAGGTGAATGTAAAGAGAGACAGGGTCAGCTCTTAAGAATTTTGTACCTCTTAGAATTTGTGTTGATGAGCCATTAACTTCAGCAAAGGAGGGGAAAGGAAGTGGAAATCCATCGAATCCACTTTCTTCCTATTGTAGCATTTACCCCCAAATAGCAGGAATAAAAGAAACACACTCATTAAGTGAAACCGGAAGGTATATTGCCCCAAACCATAGCATATGAAGAAAGAAAGTATATGGAGGAAAGAGAAATGAATTATTAGCAGATCAGAGGGAGATCAAACCTAAGTGTCTTCGGAAAGATACATTGATAAGAAAAATCCAGTTTTCCCCCAGAATCTCTGCACAGCTGAAGAATGGAGGACATGACAAAAGGCTGAGATAAGATGGAAGAGCCTGAAAATGAGATTGTGTTCTTCTCCCCTACACTCACTGTCAGTAATTATCCCGGCCAAAGGAGCTTGTTTTCTGGAAAAATTGAAATAAAGAGGCCCTGGAGAGAAGGGTGAAGCTCAGAACAAAAAATGGGCATATGAATTTCTACACTGCGATGGTAAGACTTGAAGTTCCAGAATACTGGCAGCCTGGCTCGCACATCTTTGATGATCCTTCTTTAGAGAAACTGAACAACCCCCAGAGAAAAAAGCTAGAGAGAGTGATATTTGGAGGTCCCAAACCACACATCCAAATGGCCAATCCAATTGCCCCACTCTGGAGCCATTTAGTCTCTAAGCCCCACTCACACAGAGCTTCCAGAAACATTTTTGTATGACATTCACTCTCAAAAATGAATAGACATAATAGGAAAGCAACTCAAATATCCATCAATAGTAGAATGAAAAAATAAATTGTGGCATATACACACAGAAAAATACTAAACAGGAATTAAAATAAACTAAACTACAGATAGATGTAACATGGATGAATCCCAAAGACATTATACGGAATGAAAGGAGCCAGGCTCAAAAGAGTAAATCACAGAATTGACAAAACTAATCTATGGTGGTTACCTATGGGGAGAGAGGAGACAGTAACTGGGAATGGGCACAGGGAATAGTTTTGGCTGACAGAAATGTTCTATATCTTAAGCTGAGTGGTTCTCCCACAGCTGTATACATATGTATACATACATCCCACAGCTAGACACTTAAAATTTCTGCATTTTATTTTATGTAAGTTTTATTTTGAAAAATAAACACGTAAATAGAGATTCATCAGACATTTGAAGGGAGCCTCCCGATGCAGATACCAAAAGACTGTGTCTCACAAAGGCAGAAATCTTTGCTGTGATGCATCCCATGCACCTGAAACAGAGCCTGTAGGGCACATGATAGTTTCTCAATGCCTATTAGTTAACTGAATTCATGAAAACAATATTAAGCACACAAAACCCAAAGGGAAATTAGGACCTAGAAAACAAACAAACAAACAAAAAACAAACACCAGAGAGATAAATACAAAGCAAAGCTCCAGAATAATTACTGCCCTCCCAGAGATGAAATAAGATACTGTATCCATTAAAAAAATCTATTAAAGAATTTAATAAACAAGAAAGAGTTCTTGAAAATTAAAAAGTGAAAAAGTTGAAATAAATTCAGTAGGACAACTGGAAGATAATATGAATTTTGCCAAGAGTAAAACAAAAAGACTAGGAGATGGCAAATTAGAAAGAAAAGAGAAGAAAGAGAAAAAATTCAGAGGGCTAATATCTAACTGATATCCTTCCCAGAAAGAAAGTGCAGGAAAAAAACAAAGAGTCAAAATCACCAAAGAAAAAATACAGGTACCATATGTCCCAGCAATTCAATTCTGAGGTCTAAACCTAAGAAAATTGAAGACATGTTTACACAATAATTTGGACCTAATGGAAGCAGCCCACGGGATCCAGGAAGGAGAGGCCCCAAGATAGCAGCAAATTCAAGTCTGCAGGTCACTGCTCCGGAGATCTGAAAGGTCCAGTAAGACAAGCTGGAATATGACTATATAAGGCTCCAAAAGAGACATATTCAGGAGGAGAAAATACAACTGACAACGTAAGTGATCGTCTTAACCACCTGGAAACTGTAACAAAGAAGACATTTTACAGTATTCAGATGTTCAACGAAACAAACCAGATAAAGTATCAGGCAATCATCTACTACAGTAAAAGCAGAAAGTTGTACAAGAAAAGGAGTGTGATCCTAGTTACAAACTGGCTCCACAGTGAACAACATTTATACAGACATAATCACGGACACCCCAAATCTGTATTCCATAGAAAAGTGGAATAGTGACACGGGAAAGGCAAGAGAACTGGGGATTAACAATGAGTACAGCACGAGTACGGGACAGTCCGGACAGACAGTGGTCAGAGGGCTGCAGCAGGGGGTCTGGAGGGCCCCTTTAGCTGCTGGGTCCTAAAGAAGTCCGGGGTTTTCCAGGACAGGAACTGGAGCAGCCCAGGGTGGCAGAGATGGGACACTGCAGAAGCTTCTGTACCAACCAGTACAGAAGTTCCTTTTGCAGTAATGAGACAACTCATATGTATGGCTGTACCTCTGACCATCTGAATATCAGCCATGAAGTGGGAATGTTAGAGAGTGAAATCTTCACCACAGTTGAAAGTCAGGGCAAAATATCTAAAATAGTTGAATCAGGAGATAGCACAATATGGATATTATTAAGTAAGTGCCAGAAAACCACAGCTAAGAGAGTGGAAAGTGGTTTATTTTGTGGATGACTCTAGGTGGGAGAAGTGGGCGAAGGGACAGATATTTCTTGTTGCAAGTCCTATAGATTTCATTCTTTAAATTATGTGCATGTAATACTTGCGTAAAAACAGATTTGATTTTTAATGATTTTAAAACTGTAACACAAACCCAAGTGAATGTGAATTTTCTTTGGCACTATCTTCTATTCTTCATATTATTGAGAATTAAGAAACAAATTATACCCCAGAGTCTCTCCCAGGGTTTCAGTTCCATTATCTCAGTATATTTCAGATAAGACTTGAAGCCTGTTTTCAGCTGAGAGTTTTAGTTTTGGTTTCTTTGGAGTTTTTTTTTTCCTCCCCTTGACTATTTTGCAAAAGGATTCTATTATTAAGCCTCTGTGTACAAAAATGAAGAAAAAAACTTTCTAGTGAACCACTAAAGGGTTACTGGGGATTTTATATGAAAGGATTTGGGGAAATTAATATTATATTCATTTGAAGCTTCAGGGTTGAAGAGTCCTCCTATAATTCGTTGCTGTATCTCTACATTGCTTGTACCCTGCAGGCCCTCCACTAACATTAGTTGAATGAATGAATGATTGCATATTGCAAATTTCTAACTTGTCAGTTTCCCTAGATCACAAATCTCATGCATTAATGACTTGTAGCATTCATATTCTTTATTAATTGAGCTTAGAACATGGGGTTAGATCGCAGGAGGTGGGGGAGTAGGGTGGGGAGTAGGTAGCGAGGGAGTGGGACTTAAAGTACGGAGGGCAAATCACAGGGAAACTTCCCTGAATAAGAACTCTAGACTTCTGGCTACTAACATTGAAATCTAGACTCTGTATCTCTGAGGATATCAGAGCAGAGGAAGGCATTCTTGCCTCTCAGATTGCCTCCATGGTGCTAGCAAGTATATTTGTCTGCTGGCCCTCTTTTCCTTTGGCTACATTCCTTTGACTTCTAGGAGGCCTGGGAGAGCCAGATAAGAAAACCTGGCTCATCGGGGTCCTCCAACAGAGCTGATTCCTGTGACTGAAGGATCAGGCTGTTGGTATTACCACCTTGACTAGCTTCATTTCAGAGAATGGCTCCCAAGCCATTGAGCTCATAACTAGTCATGGATTTTAAGGCCTTCATTGCTGCCCATATGTCTGGCTCTGTGGCCCACATGGCACTGGAGTTCTCTGTCCATTTCTGCCCCTGATGTCACCTGGATGGGAATCACTCCATGCCCCCCTTCACCAGTCTGTAAGTATCTGAGCCTTGAGCATGTCTTTCTTTCTTTCTTCCTTCCTTCCTTCCCTTCCTCCCTCCCTCCCTCCCTCCCTTCCTTCCTTCCTTCCTCCCTCCCTCCCTACCCTCCCTCCCTCCCTTCCTTCCTTCCTTCCTTCCTCCCTGCCTCCCTCCCTCCCTCCCTCCCTTCCTTCCTCCCTTCCTTCCTTCCTTCCTTCCTCCCTCCTTCCCTACCCTCCCTCCCTCCCTCCCTTCCTTCCTTCTTTCCTTCCCTCCCTCCCTTCCTTCCTCCCTTTCATTCCTTCCCTCCCTCCCTCCCTCCCTTCCTTCCTCCCTTTCATTCCTTCAGACTCTTCCAAAGGTTAGTTCTTCCATGAAGTAGCCACTGGTCACCCTGGCTCTTCAGGGCCCTTGCTGCCTGCGCCACCCCAACAGCCCCTGGGCCCTCCCACCCCTGCCCTTCGCAGCACCAGCTACTTCAGCGGCTTTTCCTGGGCTAGAGTTCCCTTGTTCCTTCATTCCTACATTTGAAGCGCCTTTTCCTTTGAACCACTTTACACCTGAGTCTCTCCACCAGACACGTAAGTGGGAAAAAGGAGAAGAGGAGGTTTGACCTGTGTGTCTTGCTTCATTTCCTTCCTTGTGGAAAAACTGTGTTGGGAAGCAGGCTAAAATACGCGTCGGTGTGAATTCTTTCTGATTTGTCATATTCTGTGTGTGCCACGTATGCCCACCTCTGACCCTGAGAGTATGTGGAAATTAGGGGATGATGGGAGTAGAATAATAACATTTGGCCACCTTGTAGGATACCTCTGTGCCAGGTCCCACACATCCCAGCTCCAGAGCCTTAAGATCTTTCATAATCACATTCCAAACAATGTTTTAAAATCACTTTTCATAATCACTCCTTCTGTTATTTTACAAACACTCAGTGAATCCAAACAATGTGCTAGGGTGTGTGGATATACATGTGTAAGGCACAGACACTGTGCACAAGCAATCTGCCATTGGTCACAAGAGATGTCAGTGGCAGCTGGGACCCCAATAGGGTGACAAAAGAGGAGCAGAAAGAAGGGGCCAGCAATGGGGGTAAGCTTGTACTGCTGTCAGGTTTCCAGGCTCCTGGAGGGAAGATGAAAGTAAAACTCTTGGGTTTTGAGACTTCTGTGGAATTAGCTGCTTGCAAGAAATTGTTTTGTTTGGTTTCGGAAACTATGGTGGAGCCCTAAGAAATTCCTATAATTTACTGGCAAATCTTCATAATTGCTGCAATTGCTCTTTGTTATAAACACAACCCAAGAATTCTTTTAAAGGAACTTTTCAGATATGACAAATGATTGCTTCTCTAGAAATCCTTACTAAAACGAATCCTCATTTGTTTTGTCTTTCACAATCAAAAGGAACAAAAGCTAAAAATATAAATTTATGTTGTGTTCTCTCTGCCTGGGTAGCCCCCCCAACCCCTCAATGTCCAACACTCTCAAGCTCGCCCTCCCTGAAACATAGGACTTAATCTGCTAGGGACACTGCCCAGGACCCCCCCCCCCCCCCCAGCTGTTATTAGAGTCAGATAGAGAAGACACAGAGGAGGCACAAGCTGAGATGTGGCAACAAAGGGACCATGATCAATTTGTTGTCTGTGAAGGTATTACACTCTCCGGAGATCTCGTTGAATGGCGTATGCGATGTGCAGATAAGCCTGTGGTTCCCTTCACTATTTAATACATCAGGTCGGAGTCTCAGAATTCTCAGAAACCAGTTTTTTTTTTTTTTCCCCAACCCAACTATTTCTCTCTTTCATATCTCCCCTTAAATCTGATTTGAAAAAAATTTAAACAAACCCATGATGTCAGATTTATTCTAGCCACGTAAGGTCACAATTTATTCCCCTCTTGGTAGTTCAAGATAAAAGATTACTCAAAGTAAAGGAAGAGATTAAATGAAGCCACAATGGTAACAGTGCAGCAAAATTGGGTGAAAGGCCATGAATAGAGAGAATTATAAAATTTTTGGAAGCAACATGTTTTCAAAACAAGCATATAAAGAATCTACTATATTCCCAGAATTGTACAAAAATACTTCCCTGTAAATGTTTAAATATAATCTTAATCAACTTATTTGCTGAAGGTAAGAGTAATAAAATACTAACAGTCACTACGTATTGAGTGCTTCATACATGCCAAGAACACGCATTGTCGCATTTAATCCTCAAGGCAATGCATGAGGTTGGAGATGTTATCATCTCCATTCTCATGTTGCAGAGCTAGAAGTGAGGGAGCTACCTGCCCAGCCACTGTCCTAAGGGTCTGCAGGCTATGCGGACTGTAGCGAGGTGGTGTGACTCCGAGCTCCACCTCCAGTCCCTCCCCATGGCACACATCAAAGGCCCCTTGCCCTGGGTCACAGATGTCCTCACCACTACACCACTGCTCCCTCACTGGCTCTCTCTCTTTCTCTCTTTTTTTTTTTTTTTCCAATGACTGGCTTTCTCTCTCTCTCTTCTTTTTTTTTTTCGATGACATATAGTAACATGTGGTAACAACAAATATTTAATTTCCCAAGAGTTAATGAATAGCTAATATTCCTAGGTAAGATCAGCATCTAAGAAATTACTCAAAGCAGTTTAAAGCGGTTGATTATCTTAAGGAGATTCAGTATGTACTTTTGCTGTTAATTGCTTAGGAAATACAAATCATCATAGCCAGCATCTCTTCCTGGTGGGACCTTACCAGCCCTGCCTCTTCAGGATTACAGTTATAAAAACTTCTGAATTGGCAAGCTGTGAATTAGAAAGGTTTCAAAGCAACTTTCAGACAACTGAGCCATCAAGTTTTTCAGAGAATTATGTGGCACACATTTAATTCGTTGTTCTCTTTGCTGGCATGTTTATACATTAATCTAAATTATAAAAGAAATCATTTTAGTTGACTGCTGCTCAAAATTGTATCCATTTTCCAAGTGTATGTATTGTCTGTTACAAGGATAATGTTCTGAAAACATTAAACTGACTTTTATTTCCCTAGTTAAACCTTGTTTCCTCCCAGCTTTCCATGTCTAAGGCTGAGGGCTGAGGCTTCCCGCCCACCAGTCATGAGGAGGGGAGCACTGGCCCCACCTGCATCAGCTATCAGTCTCTGAATACCACAGTTTGTTTGTAGAAAAAAGGGTTTTCCAAATTTCATTAGCCTCCATGTAACATATGAAGAGTCAAGTCTTGGGGACTGGTTATCAGCACAGTCTAGAAGAGAAGGGAGACAAGGAAACTGCCCATCCCATCCCCAGTGAGCTGTGGGAAGATGAGAAGGAAGCTGGTAGGCTCAGAGCCTGACTTCCCCTCTCTGGGCAGTGGTCTCAGACTAGAGTAGATTGAAGGGACTCCAAGTGGACACAGCCTTGAAGCCCGCTGTCCCTGTGCTCCTCACTCCCCATGATAAGACAGAAGCGTAAAATCAGTGCTGGGGAGGCGCTCCACAATCCAGCCCCTGAGCATGTCCTAGCTCTGCTCTTTCGCAGAAGGCCTGCCATGTGGGGGGTTGTGGGAGGAGTAGATGGAGGTGGCTGACAGCCTATCGGGGGATACCAGGGAGTGATTCGATCATCCTACATTGGTCTTCACATTGGAGAGGAGTCATAGTCACCCTGGGGATAATGCAGTGCCACTGGGAGCGGAGGTGAGCCAAGTGACCTGAGATGGAGTGGGGGAGGGTGTGGCACAAGCCTGGACCAAATCCCATAAACCATAATATCAGATGTGCCCAGAGACCAGGTGGAGGGGAGCATTACCATGGAAACCAGGGGGGTCACAGATTGTACAACAACCCGTACAGATGGCCCTAGGGTGCAAGAAGCAATCTTGGTAAGGAACAAGGAAATCTGAAAGATACCAACTCATCCAAAGGAGCCAGACTTAGTTTCTAAAATCTGTTTAAATAATTGGAATGAACAGGATTTTCTGAGCTGGACTAACGTTAGTGTTTATTTTTTTCTCCTACTATCCCATAGAGCAATAGTTCAGGGGGGAGAATTTGATTTCTTTGTTTTCTTCCAGATGACTAACTACATGCTGCAATAATATTTATTTAAGAATACCTCTTTTCCCCTACTGATTTGAGATGTCATGTTTTTCATTTAATAAAATCTGATATATATTTATGTCTATTTCTATACTGTTCTATTCTTATGGCCATATCAAGCCACTTTAATATTTATAGTTTTATAATATATTTATTTTCTGTTAAGACTATTCCTTTGCCACTTATTATTGTTATTTTTCCAGAAAGTTCCTGGCTATTTTAGCATCAGACGACATGAGCTTTAGCATCAAATGCCAAAAACAAACAAACAAACAAACAAAAAACTGTTGATAATTTTTGAGGATTGCATCAATTTTATAGCTTATTTTTAAGGAAGAGGGACAGGTTAATTCTTATCTAAGAACTTGATATGGTATAGTTTTTTTAAAAAAGCCTTTTGCTACTATAACTCTGCTTGAGTATTAAATTTCTAAGCATTTGGTCTATTAAAGTATCTTAAAGCCACTTTGGAAGGTCATATACTCCTCTCTTGTTTTCAGAAATTATGGGGTGTTATGGTGTGTGTGGTATTTTGTTATTGTTGTTGTGTTGTTATCAATTGCTGTATAACAGATCATCCCCCAAATAGTGGCTTTAAGTCACAGCCAAATGGTTACTTGCTCACAGTTCTGCAATCTGAGCTGGACTCAGCTGGATGGTTCTTCTGCCGTTCTTGCTGGTGGTTACTTGTGTGGCTGCATCCAGCTGGCAGGTTGGCTGGAGGATAGGTTCAGCTGGCACTTGGGATGGCTGAGTTTCTCTCTCTTACCCTGTAGTCTCAGTGCCTCTCCCTTTCCAAGTGGCCTTTCCACATGATTTATCCAGCAGGGTAGCTGGATTCCTTACACATAGCTCAGGGCTCTCCAAACCACAAAAGCAAAAGTTTCCAGGTCTTCTTAGGCTTAAGTCTTGGTCTGGCACATCACCTGTACTCTATTCTATTAATTAAAGCAGGTCCCAGGCCAACTTAGATTCAAGAATGGGTGCCGGCAGGGGCTATACAAGGGCATGAATGCTGAGAGGCGTGGTTCACTGTGGGCCACCAAACTGATGGGCCTCCATAGCAGTCTTGAAAGTTTTCAATGGACACTATATCCCGGTATCTGACACAGTGCTTGGCCCATAGCAGGTTCTCAGTAAACATCTGTTGAATGAATACTCCTGAAGCATCTGGCTAATGCTGCACATATAAGCAGCACCACTGAGATGCAGAAGTTCAGGTTCTGAAGGCAAAGTCTGAGCAGCTACCTGCAAAGTCACATGTATAGCAGCAACACTTGTTTGCTGCTCTGATGTGTTGAAGTCATTTGCATATCAGTGAAACATCATCCTGCTTCTCAAAAGACATCACTATTATTACATCCTTCCTGAGAATCTATTCAAAACACACATCAGACAATAAATAAATTGCAGCATTTACATTCTGTGGAAACAAAGGGGAAGTTCATCAGGGGTTCATGTGGATGGAGGCCACAAGTTTCATTGTTCTAGTTAATCAAGGAAGACTTCCTGGAAGAGGTGGTTTCAGGAACTCTATGAATAATGGGAAAAGATAGAGGCTGACTGGGGGATATTCTGGGAAAGTGGTTGGCATAGCCTTTAAAAAATGTCTAAGATACAAGAGTAAGATGGATGAAAGAAGTGATGAATAACTGTTTGCAAAGAATGAAGGGCCAATTTGGGAAGGAATCTGACAGAATAGTCCAGGCGCTGCCTGCAAAAGTTTGGCAGCGCCTGGAATACTCCTGCAAAGGCTGAGCATTTGCTGGGTATGAGACTCACTGTCACCCTACTGCTCAAGCCCCCACCCACTCTGTCTTCCCAGTTACTTCTAGAGAAGTTCAGATCAAGGCACAGAGAAGGACATGGCTGGATCTCTCAGGTTCATGGCTAACAGGATGCAGCAACGCACAACCTCATAGCCACCCTGTTTAATAGTGGCTTCCTTGGAAACCAGGAGGAGGCAACCCGGGAGAGCCCCATTTACGTAGAGCTGCATGCCATGTTGAGTAACATCACCCCTGTGAAGCCAGAGTTCCTGGAAGAACATAATCCCCAGAGCTTGCCCCCTGCCAGGGAGCACACTGCAAGGGGCAAAGTGAGGTCCCTCAGCCGTGTTCTTCGTGGCGGTTCCTTTCATGATGAATGTGAGGAGAAGTGACCAGGAAGTAGGCAAGAGGCCTGCGTTATTCTCCCTGCCTGATCCACCACCCCTGAGTAACCAGCAAATTACTGGAACTGCCTTTGCTGTTTGTGGCTCTTATTAGCAACCACACTCTTGAGTCAGACAGCCAGTAATGCTTACCAAATATTTGCCATATGTAGAATCCTAAGCCAGTCTCCATGAGGAGGCACAGAAAGTCAGAAGTGAGAGGAAGCTCCAAAGTCATCTGATCAAGCCCCCTGTTACCAGGAAGGAGAATAACCAAGTCAACTACTTGTTGGGAAAAATATGCCTTGCTCACAGCCTCTTAGAAGGTTCTAGGGGTACCTCAAAGTAGTTGGAAGATGAGACGCAGAGAGAAAGACCCTTGACTGATTCATCCCAGAGAAGAGCAGGTTGAAGGTACAGTGGTTCGGTTAGTTCTATGGAAGATTGTCAGGCAGGAGAGAGAGGCCAATGCTTCTCTGCCTCTGCTGGGGAGAGAACAAGAGGAAATGAGTTTGAAAGAATAGCATGTGGAACCGAAAATAAACATGAAGAACTGCTGACCATCAGCGTTATTAAGCCCTGAACACTGAGGGTGGATACAGACTCTTCATAAAAAAACCTATCAGGTATAGTTTGCCTAAACAAGATTAAAAAAGATCAGAACAATCTCTTCAGGGTCTTTCTGTGTTGTCACTGAGTAAAAGGATTATGATGGTAACAATAAATTAATTATTTTAATTACTTATTAATTAAATATGTAATAGTTTATTATTAATTATCAATAATAAGTATTACTGTTATCTTCTAATGTCCTATTATATTTGTTTCATTTTTATAGTAAGATAAGGATCTTTATTTTAAAATCTTTCTTCTGGTCTTCTGTGACTTAAACATTTGTTTCTCAATTTGTTTTTAATAAAAACTGGAGTTTTTAATAAAAACTGGAGTTGCTTGGTATATGAAATTACACTCATATGAGATATAAAAATTCACAACTACTTTTACATAGGTAAGTATATGAAACTTGCTTGGAACTTCCTACTTTAAAAATAATATAGACTATTTTCTAGAGTCTTTTTTAAAAAGTTCTTTTATATTTTTTACAGTCTACTGAAACTTTCACCTTGCTTGAAGAAACTCGGAGGAGAGTCATCCACTTCCATGCACAATAAAACAAGTCAGAATTTGAAAATACATTTTTCAGTTGTTTTGCTATCGAGAGAATAGTTTCATCTGACATGTATGTATAAATCACTTCATAGCATGAGTTTATTAGTATTCTGAATAATTCATTCTTGCAATCCATTGTATAACTGATGTTTCTGCTCAACAATTTGGCAGTTTGCCTAATATACTGCTTTTGGTGAACTTGGTCATTTGAGATGGAATTTTAACAATGTTTACTATGTGAGCTAGAATATTAATAAAGGAGAGGCACTTTGCCCACAAGCCAAGAAATAGATGTAAAGAAACGGCAAGATAGTCCGGGTCTGAATAACTGAGGGCCACCCAGTAGTTTCCCAGATGTGAGCATTTTGATATCAAGCCACTTATCCTATGACAGGGACAATGGAAGAGGGCAATCACTTTCAGTTGGAATGATCAAGAACGTCCCTGTAGAGGAAGTATTTGAGCCACATTTTAAACATAAGTAGGATTTGGTTGACAAAGAGCGCTCTGGGCAGAGGGAATGCTGTGGGCAAAAGTGTGCAGGCAGGGAGAGCTTGGCTGGGGCATAATGAGGCATTGACATAGCTGGATTAGTTAAATCCGAAGTGTGCTGTAGGCTTTAAATGTTAGGTAAAGGTTCAGGACATCATTTGTCGCAAAGTGGGGAGGCACTGGAGGATTTTGATCTAAGTGTGTGTGTAACTGCTTGTGGCACAGTGCCAGGTGCAGCTACACAAGGAAACTTACCCAGAGACATAGTCCTAGCTTCTCTATTCAGGTGCATCAACAGGGTTTACTACATATGTAAAAGCAAAGACAAACAAACAAACAAAAACAGAAATAAGAGGAAAAAGCAACAGGTTTGAATAATTGGTAAAGTCCTAACTACATGTTTTAAAAAGTGCAATTTCGGAGGAAGGAAAATATTTAATTCGATTCTCAATTTTACCAGAACTCAGGGAAATGCAGATCAAAGCCATTATAAGAGAGTGTTTTCCACCTGCAGGCAAAGATTAAGATATCTGACTATTGATAGAACTAAACAAAAATCAATGAGGATACAGAACTCAACAACACCATCAATAACCATGGTCAAAGTGATATTTATAGAACACTTCCCCCAACAACAGCAGAATGCACGTTCATTTCAAGTGCCAATGAAACACATACCGAGATAGACTATATCCTGAGCCATAAAACAAACCTCAACAAATGAAAAAGAATCAGAATTACACAGAGTATATTCTCTGACCATACGGGAAAGCGATAAGAGAAAGATAACGGAAAAATCTTCAAACACTTGCACTAAACACTATTCTAAATAATTCATGAGTCAAATAGGAAATTGCAAGGGAAATTTTAAAAATATCTTGAACTGAATGGAAGTGAAAATACAACATAACAAAATCTGCATGACACAGCTAAAGCAATGCTAAGAGGTATATCAACAGAACTAAATGTCTCAAGCTGTCACCTCAAGAATCTAGAAAAGAGCAAAATCAGTCCCAAGCAAGCAGAAAGAAGGAAATAATAAATATCAATGGAATTAAAAACAGTAGAGAAAACCACTAAAACAAAGAGTTGATTCTTTGAAAAGATCAACAAAATTGACAAACCTCTAGCAAGAGTAACTAAGAAAAAAAGAGAGAGAGAGAGAAAACACAGATGATTAATATCAGGAATGAAACAGAGGATATTACCTTAGAACCTTCAGGTTCAAAAGAGAAATAAAGGAATACTACAATTTATACGCATAGATTTGCCAACTTGGATGAAATGGACTGATTCCTGGAAAAACATGAGCTACCACAACTCACCCAATAGGAAATAGATAATTTTAGTAGCCTTATAACTACTAAAGGCATTAACTTCAAATTTTAAAACTTTCAAAAAAGAAACCACCAGATCCAGATGGTTTCACTGGAGAATTCTACTGAATACTTAAGGCAGAATTAATACCAATTCTGTATACAATCTCTTCCAGAAAACAGAAGAGGGAACATTTTCTATTTTATTTTATGAAGCCAGTATTACTTTGAATCCAAACCAGACAGTCAGTACAAAGTAAAGGAAAATACAGACCAATATGCTTCATGAATATAGAAAAAAGACAACAAACTATTAGCAAGTAGAAATCAGCAATATATTAAAATAAATTATACACCATGACCAAATAGAAGGATACAAGGCAGTTTCAATATTTGAAAGTCAATCAATATAATCCATCATATTAATAGACTAAAAAAGAAAAATCACATGATCATATCAGTTGATGCAGAAAAAGTTTTGACAAAATTCAACAATTCATGATAAAAACTCCCAGAAGAATTAGGAATAAAAGGGAACTTCCTCAATTTGATAAAGAGCATCTATTAAAAAACTACAGCTAACAATATACTTAATGGTCAAAGACCTAAAGCTTTCCCCTCTAGAATCTAGAACAAAGCAAGAAGGTTTGCTCTCACAGCTCTTGCTCAACATAGTGCTGACATTTCTAGTCAGCAGAGTAAGGCAAGAAAAAAAAAGGTATACAGATCAGAAAGGAAGAAATGAAACTGTCCCTATTTTCAGATGACATGATTGTTTACATAGAAAATCCTAAGGAATATACAAAAAATTCCTAAACCTAATAGGTGAGTTCAGCAAGTTCACAGGACTCAAGATAAACCTACAAAAATCAAACGAACACGTGGACACTGAAATTAAAAATATAATACCATTTACAATCACTGAAAAAAAAAAAGAAATCAGTGTTAATCAAAGAAAGCATGTACAGGACTTGTAAGCTATGAGCTACAAAATGCTGATGAAAGAAATTTAGAAATCTAAATAAATGAGGGACATACCATGCTCATGGATTGGAAGACTCAACCTAGTAATGATGTCAATTCTCCCCAAATTTATATCTAAGTTTAATGCAATTCCTGTCAAAATATCAGATTTTTTTTTGTAGCTATACACAAGACTATTCTAAAATTTGTATGGAAAGACAAAGAACCTAGAACAGCTAAAACAATCTTGAAAAGGAAGAAGGAAATAGGAGGAATGAATCTATCAAATTTCAAGATGTATTATATGGTTATAGTAATCAAGACTGTAGAACTGGCAGAGAGCTAGATACATATGTACATGGAACAGAACTGAGAACCCAGAAGTATGCCCAGCTGATTTTTGATAGTGATATAAAAATAATTTTGTGGAAGACAGTCTTCCCAATAAATGGTTCAGGAGAAACTGGACATTGATAGATATTAAAGAAAAGGAACATCAACCTAAGATTCACACCTTACAGAGAAATTAACATGTATCACACACTTAAATATAAAATGTAAAACTATGCAACATTTAGGAACAATAAGAATCTTTAGGATCTAGGGCTAGTCAAAGAGTTCTTAGACTTAATACCAAAAGCATGATCCACAAAAGGAAAAACTGGTAAATTTGACTTTATTAAAATTAAAAATTGTGCTCTGCAAAAGACCTTGTTAAAAAAATGAAAAAACAAGCTTCAGAGTGAGAGAAAATATTTATAAGCCACATATCTGACAAAGGACTAGAATCTAGAATATATGCAGAGCTCTCAAAACTCAATAGCAAAACAAAAACAACCCAATTACAAAATGGACAGAAGACATAAAGAGACATTTCACTGAAGAGCATATATAGATGGCAAATAAACACAGAAAAAGGTGTTCACCATCATTAGCCATTAAAGAAATGCAAATTAAAACTACAATGAGATATTACTACACATCTATCAGAATAGCTAAAATAAAAAATAGTGACAACAGCAAATGCTGGAGCACATGACAAGAAATGGTATCACTCATACATTGCTGGTGGGAATTTAAAATCGTCAGTCACTCTGGAAAACATTTTGCCAGTTTCTTTAAAGACTAAACATTCAACTATTACATGACCCAGCAATTGCACTCCTGGGCATTTTCCCAGAGAAATAAAGACTTACATTTACACAAAGTCTATACACAAATGTTTATAGCAGACTTATCTGTAATAGCCAAGAACTGGAAACAACCCAGATGCCTGTCAATGAGTGAATGGTTAAATCAACTGTGGCGTATCCATACCATGGAATACTACTCAGCCACAACAGCAAAAATGAACTATTATTGATTCAGACAACAACCTGCATGATTCTCCAGAGAATCAGGCTGAGTGAAAAAAAAAAAGTGAATCTCAAAAGATTATACACTACATTTAGAAAAGGCCCTAGAAATGAAAAAAAAAATTATAGGAATGGAGACTTGTATACCAAAAGGTATTAGAAAGATGAGTGGTCCTTGTGGTGATGGAAATGTCTGTATCTGGACTGTATCAAAGTCAATATCTGGTTGCAATATTATACTATAGTTTGCAAGATTTTACCACTGGGAGAAACTGGGTAAAGGGCACATGGGATCTCGTCACAAGCAATCTACAAATATCTCAAGATAAAAAAGCTTAATAAAAAAGCAACAAAATGATAAACACAAAATTTAGGATAGTTGGGGCAGGGAAGGAGAGGGAATAGGGAAGAACATGGAAGTAAATGAAAGGGGGGTAGGATATAGCTCTGTGGTGGAGTGCATGCTTAGCATGCACAAGCTTCTGGGTTCAATCCCCAGTACATCTGTAAACAAACAAACAAACAAACAAACAAACAAAAACAAACAAACCTAATTACCTTACCACTCCACCCCTAAAAGAGAATCACAAACAAAAAGAGAAATAAATGAAAGGGATTGGCAATGTTCTAGTTCTTGTATTAGGTGGTAGGTTTAGAGATTTGTTTTATAATTGATGAGTAAATAAGTAATAAATAATTTTTAAAAGTCTATTCATGTTTTATAATTGATGCGTAAATAAGTAATAAATAATTTTTAAAAGTCTATAACCGATGATGACAGAGTATAAGGAACCAAGAATGAAGTTTAAGCCAATTTTGTGTACCTGAGGTCTACTGGAGGGAGATAAACTAGCTCAGCTCCTTTTGAGAAGCAGACCTTGGGCAGCTTTCTTACACAAACCTTAGGCTCTTTCTGCCCTAAACCAGGCAAGAGCACAGGCAACCGTTAGGAGAGAAAATAGATTTCTTGAAAGAACCCCAGGCACCCATCTTGAGTGTCTAGGGGAATACCAAAGGTGTTATTCACCTTCTAACGAGGTCTACACAGTGCTAGTGGAAGTTATTCATAGTTTATTCATTCAGTGGATGTGTGACCAGTGTGTACTAGATAGAACAAGAAGTTGGAGATGCCTCTGAGGAAATTACAAATTAGTTGTAGAAAGTGGCAGGTTCTATAGGAAATGAGTGAAATTATTTTTTAAAGTGAGCCACAACTGTCTTATTCATTGTTTTAAAGAGAATAATGAGCAACCTTTTCAGATACTGTAGTTAGTTCCTATTATTAAGCAAAAGTCTTTAGGGAGGGAGAGATGCTTAAGCTACTTTTTGAAAGAGGAGTAGATGTTCATCAAGCCAGCTGAGTTAGGGGTGGGAAGGGGATATGTGTGGGAAGAAGAAGAGGGAAGCAGAAGACAAAAGCCATAGAGAGTGGAGACATCTTGGTGTGTTCTGGAGGACCCCAAACAACCCTACTGCCTGAGCATGAAGGGTGACGTGGGTCAAGGGGGAAGAGAAGGCTGGAGAGGTGGAGAGAGCCACGGAGGCCAAGCAGGTTGCTGTACTTCATCCTGGTGACAAAGGGGAGCCAAGGAAAGGGTTTAAATAAAGAAGGCACGTGAAAATTTGTATTTTTGATGGACTAGGGGCCATGATGGATGAGAGAAAGAGGAGAGCCTATCTTCTATGATCCAGATGAAAGAGGATGCAGGGGAAGGAGAAATGGAAGAAGGGAGGGATTCCAGAGATGTTTGAGATGGAAGCAGGCAGGGAATTCTCTGTGAAGCTAGTGAAGTGTAAGCTTGAGCCCATCTCTTAGACCCTTCCAAGGCCCTGGGAGGGCGAGGGGTCATAGCACTGGGTTCATGTGATCATGCTTTTGTAGAATTTGCAAAAGAAAGATATTTTAACTACAATTAGTTAAGACTTAAATGATCTTTCTATTCACTCCATAAAAATGTTTCAAAAGCATTGTTATATGAAGAGGCAACCAAAGAATATGCAGCCAAAAATTACATGAGATAAAAACATATGGAGATTGTTAGCCATTACGGAAAAAAAGTATGCTATTTTCTGAATTTTGGTCATATGGGTGGTGTTTCATTAAGATTTATTTTCTTATTATAATTACATCTTAATTTTAAAATCCAAATTTGAATAATTTTTCTTAAAGAGAGTGACCCAAGTGGTATCAGTCTTTAGGGCTCACAAACTTGGATCAGCCCTGGCCTTAGAGACTGACTGGGCGTGGGTTCCATGGCTAATGCCTCCCGCTCTCTGCTGGGGTGGCGGGGCAGCTGTTGGCACGAGACCGTGGGACAGGGCACACAGAGGAGCATGTTTGGGTGGATGATAAACTCCGTATGGATCCTGTGAGGCTGAGGTGTCTATGGGACATCCCAGAAGAGAGGCCCAGGAGGGATGTCTCAGCGGAGGAAGGCTCATTGGGAAGACTCAGGATGAGAGGGGCAGGGCCAAGGACGGAGGATGGAGCTCAGGGCAGCGACCACCCGGAGGCAGGCAGAGCTAGAAATGAGAGAGACAGAGACAGGGAAAGGCAGATACACAGAAGAACATAACAAGGACATAAAACCCAGTTCCTTAAATTTTCCAACCTCTATTCCAGAATGTTCTAAATGCCCAGATAGTCACTTACTGGTGGGATCACCATAAGCAACTTCTGTTCTTTTTCTGTCTCCTTTCCCCACTTTTTCTCCATTGGCCTTTTTCTTTTTCCCTCTTTCCTTTGTCAGGGTCAGTTCTACCCAAAGAACGAGAAGGTAACAAGCTAACATAATGTTACCGAGTATTCTTCCCAAATCTCTTCCCCACTCTTAAGATCATAAAGCCTAAAATTCTGCCATTTGATATATGTCCTTCATGTATCTTCTGTACTTTCCTCTCTTAAAATGCAATTATCTTTAGTAGAGGTCATACGAACTTCCAGATTTGACCTGCTGTCTTTGTCTGCTTCCTCTCTGAGAGCTGGAGGGGAGAAAAGCCTGAGGGGTGGAAAGGCTGGATGGAGAAAGTGTGGTGCTGGGTTTTGGACTGGGCTACAGAGCCCAGAACATTAACCTGCAGCCTGTATAACTTGCCCCTCGGGGAATCCTGGACATTGAGGAGTAGATATACAGGGGGTAACGGAAGGAAAGTTGCTAAAAACAACCCTTAACATGTTGTTTCGGGCAGGTCCTCATCTTAAATTTATCTCTTTCTGTTTTTTTTTTTTTTTTCTCCTTTCTTCTTTATTAGGAGTCCAACAAGTGACCTCAGAAACAAGTTCAATTCTCCTGACCCTGAACTGTAATCCATTTTAAAATGTTACCTAATTAACTAGTAGAATTTTCATACACTCCTGACAGGACTATTAATTTCAAGGCCATTTTCCAATATGTGTCTTGAAAATACGTATATTTCTTTTGATTAGCAATTCTATTCCTAGGAATTAAACCTATGGCCATAATCAGACAAGTGCAGAAATATGTGGATACCATGATTGCTAGGACTGAAATGTGTCCCCTCCCCAAATTCATGTGTTGAAGCCCCAGTGGGACTATAACTGGAGATAGGGGCTTTATGAGGTTAAATGAGTTCATAAGGGTGGGATCCTAGTGGGACTGTGGCCTTATAAGAAGAGGAAGAGAGGGACATGTCTTTTTCTCCCTCTCTCCCCACCATGTGAAGACACAGCGAGAAGGTGGTTGCCTATAAACCAAGAAGAGTCTTCACCAGAAACCTAATTGGCCAGCACCTTGATCTTGGACTTTCCAGCCTCTAGAACTGTGGGGAATAAATTTTTGTTATTTAAGCCATCTAGTCTGTGGTATTTTGTTGTGGCAGCCAGAGTTGACTAATGCAATGCTATTTTCAACAATGGTTATACATATGGAAAAACTGAAAGCAGAGTAACAGACACTCGCTTAGATGAGCTACAGAATATCACTACAATGGAATACTGTGGTGTATTTTAAATGATGACATCTGTTGCCATGGAAAGTTATCTATGATGTTCTTAAGAGGAAAAGTAGGCTAGAGTATGATTTCATGCATTTACATACATATATGTGTATATACTTGCATTAAAAACTGTGGAAAAGCAGTATGTGTGTGTCAGTCAGTGTTCTCCAGAGAAACAGAACCTGCAGGATATACACAGAGAGAGATGTAAGAATTTTATCATAGGAATCGGCTCACATGGTTATGGAGGCCAAGAAGTCCCACTACGTGCTGTCTGTAAGCTGGAGAGCCAGGAAAACTGCTGGTGAAATTCAGCCAGGGTCCCCAGGCCTGAGGGCCAGAGGGAGGCCTGAGCCCTGGAGTCTGAAAGCCCCAAAACAGAAGCTCCAATGTCCACGAGTAGGAGAAGATAGATGTCCCAGCTCAAGAAGGGAGAGGGAATTTGCCCTTCCTTTGTCTTTTTGTTCCATTGGACCCTCAACAGGGTGAATGATGCCTGACCACATTGTGAAGGTGGATTTTCTTTACTCAGTCTACTGAACACAACACTAGTCTCTTCCAGAAACACCCTCCCAGACACACCCAGAAACCTTCCCCCAGTCATGGTGACACATAAAATTAACCACCATGATATGCCAAAATATCAAGAGTTATCTCTGGTGGGTGATTGGATATTGGTTTCTTTTTTTTCTATGTGCTTTCCAATTGATTCTAGATTTTACTATCATGTATGACCAGAATAAAGAAAAATATTAAAGGCTATAAACTTAGCCATCTGACCATTAGGTGCAAACTACCCCCCACCTCTTTCATGATGTCACTGACTGTTGAACAATAGGGCTGGATTTAGGAGAGTAATCCTCTTATTCTTAAAAATAATAATAATAATAATAAAAATTTTAAAAACTGACAAATACCAAAAACATTAGAAAAGTTAAGAAAACACTACATTTTTATTAATTACCTTCCTGACATACCTCTATAACACTTTTTTCTTACACTTTTAAGATGCACATTTTTTTGTTCTCCTTTTCATAAGACATTGATTCTGTAATATCGTTTTCTATAGAGAGACCAGAAAGATAATTCAGTCTTTCCATGTGATCAATAGAAATTTGATTTAAAAATATTCCATTTCTTTCAATCTCACAACAAATTATTGATAATGTTAGAATTGCTACCAGATTTAGAAAAACCTCTAAATTTTTTAATGTGAGTTGTAATATTTCAGGTCATTTCATGTTTTATTTTCCAATGATTCATCTTAAATATTCTTAGAATTGATAACATTCATTAACCAACTTGTTGCTGATGTCCTCATTGTACTGTATATTTCCTTCATCAATGTCAATATTTGCAGCAAGAGCTGTGAATGTTTTTTGGTTGTGTTTATAAGATGCACTCCACTTCATTATTGAATCATCAGATAATCCAAGGGCCTGTTCATTGATTCCATTTGACATTTATCTTTTCCTCTGAATGAATTATTGCTTCTAGTACAATCTGAAATGTGTTATAATTTGCTTACTGATATCAGAAAAATTTCTATTGATTTTAATTGCTTATCTTTATCTCTTATATTTCGTGAACTTAATGTATCTTTTTCTCTCAGTCCTTTAATACGTAAGTGAATTGATTTAATTGATTTATTTTGAAGTGCAGTTGATGTACAATATTATGTGAGTTTTGGTGTACAAATGGTGATTTGGCATTTAAAAACATTATGAAATGGTCACCATGATAAGTCTAGTAACCATCTGACACCACACAGTATTGCTGAATACATTCCCTATGCTGTAAGTTACTTCCCCCTGACTTACTTATTTTATAATTGGAAGTTTGTACCTCTTATTCCCTTCACCTATTTCATCTAATCCCCTACCCTCTATGTAAATGAATTTAGAGATGAGAAAGAATTGTGCCCTTCATATATGAATAAACAGAAGACTTGCTAACTTTCACTGAAAATGTTCCCGGATGTATTTCCAAATAGCAGTTAAAATGTCACATTCAAGCTGTATCAAATATATCACTCCCATCAATAAAGAAAACAAGCCCTTATGGTATATTTGTTATTGTATAAACTTTATGGTTGATTTCATTCCTGGCAGGAGAGAATGCTATTTTGACTAGACATAAACAAGAACTGAATCTTCCGCTTACTATTTCATATGTGTGATGATCTGAAGAATTTTCAGAGATTACCTATGGGGGCTATACATTTCAAACCTTGTTTCTCTAGCACCACTCATGTAAGTTTGGTGCCTGGCAGTGGAGTAATGTTCATGTCTCAGTAAATGTACTTGTCAGGTGAATTAGCACCATGGGCAGTAGGAATATTCCTGGAAGCCATACAGCTAGCGATAATATGACTTGACAGAAGTGACGGCAAACCACTTCCACATATCCCAATAAATAAATATATCTCTGATTAAACCTTCCCCCAAGTACTCATGGCCACTTCAACACCACCAGGCTTGAAGGGACTGAGAGGAAACTAGAGAGAAAAGAGACAGTGGTCTTAACCATTTGTGGCTGAAATATCCCAATTCTGCAATTTTTTTTACAACTTATCACCATGCGAACACACTGCTAAGGCTCCTTCTGGTCCTTGAAAGGGGCCTGTCCAAAGTGAGGGGCTTTGAAGTTTACGCTCATTGACTTCTTGGCAAATCTGCCTCAGCTTCCACTGCTCTCAACATCTTCCAAGCCCTTATCCCCTTCTCCGGGATTATTGCCATCACCTCCTCTTTCTTCCTTGCCCCTTTCAGTCTGTTCTTAACATAGTGCCCAAAGTGATCCTGTAAAACCTTAAGTCAAATTACGTCACACCTCTGCTCAAAAACCTCCAACGTTTTCCCATCTCACCTTGAGTAAAAGCCAATAAATAGTGCAGGTAGCCCTGGATTATTTGGTCCTTTGCCTTTCTGACCTCACCTCCTGGGATCCAGCCCTTCCTTGCTCCACTCTGGTCTCCTACAGTTTCTGGAATGGCCAGGCATGCTCCTATGGGGCTCTTGCATTTGCTGTTCATATAGCCTAGACCATTCCTCCCAGATATTCACAGGGCTTCCTCTCCTATCTCCTTCAGGGAAACCTTGCTTAACCTCAACTCACTACTCCTTATTCTTGTCTCTGCTTTATATTTCTTTATAGAATGTTTCACCATCTAAATGCTATGTTTTGCTTATTGTCTGCCTCTTTACTCTGGAATGTGAACTCCTTGAGGTGTGGATCTTTGTTTTGTCCACTGCTGTATCCAGTGCCTAGAACAGTTCCTGATATAATGACTGCCTTCTGGTAAACACGGGGGGCTCTGCCTTAACCTTCCTTACTCTGGCCCCATCAGCAGCCCACAGGACCATCTTCTGAGAAAGAGCAGTGAAAGCATAGTTACTGGAAGTCCAGTTTCCCTAAAAGGGAAGACCAAAGGTGAAATAGTAGCAGGGTTTTCTAGCATTTGAGCAACTTGTTTTTATAAAGAACTGTTTTCTTGTGAAGTGAATCACCAGAGGATTTGATCACTAAGCTATAAACCTCCTGCATCTCCTCCTCTTGTCCCCAAAATGTAATCCAGAATCACTGGAATAGTAATAGGAAATTGCCAAATCATATAGTATAATTTCTCTTCCCAGCTCAAAGGAAAAATACAAATTTAAAAAAAGGGAAGAAAAAGAAAAGGAGACACTTGAAATGTTTGTTCTTGTTTATCTTTTCTTTTCATTTTTCTTTCTCCTTCTGACTTTGAATAAAATGAACCAGAAAATATTACAGAAAAGCAAGAAAACAGGCTGCTATAGAGCATCCCACTTGATCAGAGAGGTGTGGCATTCTGGTGTGACAACTGAGCTGAGGACCAGGGAAGACGATCTCACTTGTAAATATAAAATGTCTTAAGTTGTTAACATAACAAGACATTATCCAAAAAGTTAAAAATACAAGTAAAAGTAATTATTCGTAATCTCACCACCATGACAGAAAAGCTGGCATTTTGGTATATTCTCTCCTAATTTTCTTCTCATATGCATACAATTTTTCATTGTGGTAAAAAACATAAAATTGACCATCTTTATCATTTTTAAGTGTACAGTACAGTACTGTTATGCATAGATTTTATATACATGTTGTATTTTTCATAAGCTGATTTTTTCCCTCACTTTACCTCACATCAAATAAATTTTCCATGCAGCAAATTTGTCTACATGCTTATAATTTTAAAGATGCATAACATCCTGTCCCATGGTTATAATATACTTTACTTAGCTGTTTACCTATAATCGGGCAGTTATGCTGTTTACAATTTTTCACTCTTAAAAATTTTATTATAACTTTTAGTTCACATAGTATCTTTCTCTTTAATATTTTTAGTGATCTTCTTATGATGATTTTCTACAAATTTTCTAGGGAAAACAAAGTCAAAAGTGATGTCTTGCATGGTTCTTGGAAGTTACAGTAAATTTGCTCTCCAGTGGTTTGTACCAGTTTACAATGATCCCAGTGAAATATGAGAGTACCAATTTCACCACACTTTCACAACTTTTCCTTTTGCTAATTTAATATTTTAAAAGATTTCTTATTTTAGTATGTATTTTTCCTATATCTATTTTCCTTGATTACTTTCTCTTTGGGGAAACACTAGTTTGTGTCTCCTGTTCAGTTTACTTTTGGGAGAATTGTCTCAACATTTTTCTTATTCCTGTTCATGGGTTGTATACATAATAGAGATTTTAACCCTTTGTCATATTTACTGTGAACATTTTTACCCATCTGTTTTTTAAAATTTCTGGTTAAATTGTCATTTAAAGCAATTTAAAATTGTTATATGGTTCAGCTCTTTTGCATGTGATTTCTTCTATCATCTGTCATCTTAGAAAATTCTCTCTACTTTGCCTTATCCTTAGGGCTTTAATAAAGGATTTAATTCTGTTTTAGCTCCCTGATTTTATTTTTCTACATCTAATTAGTTCATTCATTTTGATGTATGATATGTAGGTCAAATTGATCTGTTCCTTAACTATTAACTAGTTAACCAAGATTCATCCTTTAAATATATTTGAAGAAACCTGTGAATAACTGAGGTAGGTCTAGCCTGTAAGAAGAGTTCTTGTGTGCTGGGGCAGGGTTCCAGGCTCCCTGGGGCAGGAGGAGGTAGGTGCAGCCCCAAAGGACTTAGAGGGTGGTGTGGCTCAGTGAGAACAGAAAAGGAGCAATAACCAGAATGAAGTGTGGGAGTGCACCTAAATGTTCTTGCGTTTTCACCTTGTCTTTTCCCTTCAAAAACAACGTTGAGAAAGGAATGCACTTCTGAAAACTTAAGACCACTCAACCCAGAGGTTTTCCGATCTTGTTAGAGTCCCATTAAGTTTCGAAAATGAGGGCTCTCAGTTGACCTTCCGCAACAAATTTACTGACCACTTGTGTATGGAGCCTGTGTGAGAGGCAGAACAGCGCCAGGGCAACCATGAGTTATGTTGAGTGAAGAAAAGGATAAAAGGGTGATGAGAAGAGAAATGCGGGTAGATGTAGCAATGGCTTCGCTGTGCAGCATTACTGGTATGGGGTGCGGCACTGTCACTATAAAGGGCAGCCCCCACCCTCTATCCTCCGCCGCACCTCCACCCTCTCAGGTGGTCGAAGCCCCGGTTAACACAGAAAAGAATCTCCATTTGCTTCCCTGCCCTCGGCCAGGCAGCCAAGTTCACGCAAGCTGCATCTCAAAGCTTTTGCAAGAATCTTAATCCTGGAAGAGAGCCACGTGCACTAGACTGGGAGTCAGAAGTGCCCACCCCCCATCCCCACTGCTGCTCACGAGCCTGGAGCCCGAAAGCTTAAGCGACCACACTCGGAACACACGTCTGACCTCTTGGTTCTGGTTCTCACCCGCCTACCCAGGTTCGCAGTTATCTTTCCTTGCCGGTGCTCAGAGTATGCAGACCACAAACCCATAATCACTTGTTTTTTCTTTGCTGGAACCATGTATAACACTGCTTGACTTTCCGTCTTTTAACTGGCAGGCAGGTGGAGGGAACGCGCTGTACCTCTACCTTGTCCCCAGTTTGTCGTGAAGAAGTCACACATGTTAACCTGTAGGCAGAGCATCTTCCACTTTAATCTTGAAAAAGAAAAAAGATCTGATCTATTTAACGTTAGCGCGTTGAGTCCTGATACCTGAACCTGTTAAGAGTGACGACCACCGTCCACTGTGCCAGACTGGCTCTCAGGGAAGCCCAGCCACTGCTTCTCTCCAGGACAACCTCCTCCTCGCCACCCTCCACTGAGGGAATTCACCCTCGGGGCAGCCCCGCCTCGCTCCCTCCCACAGCCCCGCGGGACCGGCAAAAAGAGGAGTAGTTGCTTCCCGCAGAAAGGCCCTGGGGCGCTCCGTGGCTCTCAGGATGCGCAGTGGGACTCCGTAGAGCCGCTGTCCCCTCCCCTGGCCTGAGCCCCCAGGGCGGGGGAGCCAGGGGCCGCGGAAGAGTGAGAGTGACGCCCGCGTGACTGATCGCCGAGGCGAAAGTCCCCCGAGATTGAGACCCCTGCGCTGGGGGGAGGCAGCCGATGCGCAGGAAGATGCCGTGATGGGTCTAGGGAAAAAACCAACAACCCCAAAACACCCACTTGTGTTTCTCAACCTGATTTCTCCGAGAGCCGTCCAAAGACCCCAAAAGCTGCGCCGCGCCTCCCCGACCCCCCCACCTGCCCTAGCGTCGCCTGTTGTGGGTGGGCTATGCGTTCCCTCCCGGGTTTCGGAGCCACCACGTGACTTCCACGAAGAGTGGGGCCCCAGGGGAAAGTCGCGACAGGGGTGGGATTTGGGACCCCGAAGTGCGGCGAGAGGGCGGGGAGAGGAGGAAACGAGGCGGGGGTGGGAGAAGGAGGGGCGGGGCGGACTTGGGGACGGGAAGGACTGCAGGCTGGGACTGGGGGGTGGGGAAACCCGGGCGACGCGCAGTGGGCGCCGGAGCCAGGAGAGCAGGAAGCCCGAGGGGGCGGGGCAGAGGCGGCGGCCGGCAGGTGCGGGGGCGCGAGGATGCCGGTGGCTGGAGAGAGCCGGTAGGCAGCGCCCCGCGTGCAGGGCGCGCCTGGCGGCGCGGCCGCTCCTTCGCGAGGCTGCGCGGCGGGGCGGGCCGGGCCGGAGCAGCGCCCGGCATGTCGCAAGGGCTCCTGGCCGCCGGCAGCGTCCTGCAGAGGAGCGTCGCGGCTCCGGGGAACCAGGCGCAGCCTCAGGTAGTTAACTAGAGGCTCACGGAGGACCGCGGAGGATGCGGGGGTTGGGGCGCCGGGGGCAGCGAGGAGGCGGGTGCCGGGGCTCCCGATGGTGACCGCTGAGTGCAGGGGTCGAAGGTGCTGCGGGAGCCAGACGCGAGCCGGAGTTGGGGCCTTTGCCCGCGGGTCTGCGGCGCACGCACGGTGCCGGGACGTCCGGGACCATGACTGGGCTTCGGTGCCTGGGAGGAGGAAAGGCCAGAGGGCGCCCACGCCTGGCTGGGGAGGGCATGGCTCACGCTCCCCCGCACGTGGGGTCCGCGCTGCCCTGGGTGTCGCCATCCATGCGCCGCCGTCGGCTGCCATTTCACTGCCGGAGCGCGTGGCCTTTCCCAGCTGCTCTGAGCCGGGGCCAAGGTGCGGAGAGGGGAAATTCCGCGCCAGGGGGCAGCTTGTGCCCAGGCACTCCCAACATCTACTCTAATCCGGCTGCCTCCTGAATGGGGAACTCGGGACCCATGAGCCTGGGGGTTCGAGGTGGGTACCCAAAGTGGGCCGACTCCACCCTCAGCGCTAGTGGAAAGCCCTCGGCCCGCACCCAGTCTCCTGCGCTGTCCATAACTTTTACAACCGCGTACTCAGGAAACAGACAAGGTTGGCCACAGGAACTGCAGTATGAGAACTTCCCACTCAGCGGCCTTAAGACTGAGGCATTTCATGGTTATACCCTTCTTCTCAATTCGGTGCCTGGCACAGAATGTCATCGGGTGACGCTAGAGAGTCACACATCTGAGTTTGGGCCTCGGCTTTGCCACACGCAAGCTGAGTAGCCTTGGGCAATTTGCTTAACCTCTGTGAGAGCCTCTTTCCCCACATGTAAAATGAACATGCTAATATCAACTTCTCGTGATTTTTACAAGAACTGACTGAGATGTGGTTCATAACATATGAATATCTCAACAGTTTGCTCCCCTCTTTCTGTCTTGCTTAAATGTTTCTGTCAGGTTGTGAGATATGATCATAAAATAGGTGATAAATCCAGTTTAGAGAGCAGCTCCTACAGGGCAGGGTGAAGGCTGCTTCCATGTGCTCTATGACTTTCTGATAATGGGCATGATTTGGTGACAAGCACAATGAGGGATTCAATAAAAAGTAGCATCAACCTTAACAGAGGTTTTTGAGGGCAAACCATGTGCCGGGAGCTTTGGGATAAAAATCTCATTTTATCTTGTGCAGCCCCAAGCATTGGGCTGTTAGCATGATCATAGCAGAGATTACTGACCACTTGTTCAGGGCATGTGTTTCTAGTGCCCAAGACAGTAGCTGGCACATGGCAGGTACTAAATTAATTCTTATGGAAAAAATGAATGAATCACACAACAACGAGAAAACGGAAAATTCAGAGAATTTAAGCTATTTACTCAAGTCCATAGTGATAGTAAGAGAGAAAACCAGGAGCCGTGTATTTTTAAAGCTGAAGTTCTGTCCGTTACACTACATGTGGTATTCTGGTTATGTTTACCGAGACTTCTTTGCCTCTAAAAGACTACATTTTAACGTCTTGTGCCTGTCCCTTAAGCACTGCCTTCAGGCCACTTTTATTTGTTATTTTATTTATGTATGTATTATTTATTCTTTTCCCTTTTATAGCTTTATATTCTTACATATGCTGAAGATTCTTTACCCACTATAACCTGGGGGAGATATGGCTTTCTTATTTGGAATATTAGACTAAATAAAATGATAACTGAAAATATTCTTTATTTTATGTTATCAGTATTTGCTTTCCATTAAAAGTACTAATTGAATAGCTTTCCTGTGTTTGTATCCCTCTAACCTCTTGGCTTTTAAACTCTTTAAAGTTAGTATTTATCTACCTCCACCCTCTGGTATCTTCTTTTAGGGTTCTGGAAAGCAAATATTGCTTGACTTTTCTATAACTGGCTGAAGTGTTTTTTACCATGGTAGGTGCATTTTTCTGCTTGCCTTTCAGGATAACTCTTGAAGGATTTGACTAGGTTTGGTAAAATCATATATCGCTAAGAGCTTCTAAGACATCATAAATTTTCTTTCTGATTCACTCATGCCTGTGAAGCAAAAAGCGTAGTTCAAAGGAGTGTATTGTCTGTGGTGCTGAGGATCATTTGGTCTATTGGGAGAGTTCTGTGGTTGCAATTAGTTATCAGTCTAATTGTGATTTGCACACATTATCAAAAGTACCTGTTTGTGTGTGGTGGGGGAAGCCTGGCCCATGGCAAGTCCCAGATAGCAGCCGCCTTCTGCCTTTCCCGTCCACACAGGAACAACACCAACGCCACACCTCTTCCAGGCACACACCCTGCGGGGGAGAGGTTTGTGAACATTGGTTTGGAGTCCAGCAGACCTGAGTTCCACTTCCCGTTCACCCCCTTACAAGCTGTGATACCTGGAGCAAGTTCCTCAACCTCCCTGAGTTTCTTATTCCTCATCTTTTAAATGGCGGTCCCACCCCACATTTCTAGGGGTGGTGGTGGGGGTTAACAGCTAGCACAGACTTAGCATGTGGTGAATGCTCCTTAGCACCGAGCCGCTGTTATCCCACTGATGTAGCAACAAGCATTGCTGTGGCTACAAATAAAATGGTGACACTCCACAAGCAATGCTGGGCAAAGAGACTGGGCAGAGGTGAGGCGAGGGGCCTCAGTGTCACAGCTGATCAAACTTTTTCCCCCAGAGCCCTGAGGATGATGACAGGAAGGTCCGAAGGAGAGAAAAAAACCGAGTTGCTGCTCAGAGAAGTCGGAAGAAGCAGACCCAGAAGGCTGACAAACTCCACGAGGTGAGAGTGTGGTTAGGGCAGAGCCACGTTAGGGCTGCAGCGAGGAGTCATCCTCTGCGCTGGCACTGTGCTGGCCCTGAGGTCATGCCCTGGCCATCACCAGTTTGGCCACAGGCACATCTAATCCCGTCGTGTCTTTCCAGCCCAGGGTTCTGATTCTTTGCTTCCTGGTGTCTTCATTTCTCCCTCACCCGTTGGTTGCATCTCACTCATGTTTCCTTTTCTTCCTTTTTTTAAATAAAACAAACCAACCCCAAACCGCCTTTTGATCCTGATTCCCTTTCAAGCTAGTGTCCCATTTCTTTTCTTTGCTTCCTTTACTTCCCTGCTCCTTAAAAAAAGACCTGTTGTCTCCATGTCTTCAGTTCCCATTTATTCCCTGTCCTATGTGATAGTTTCTGCTCCCCCAACACACACACACACACGCACATACGTGTGTGCACACACATACACACACACAAGCATGCACGCTTCCTACAGAGGCTGCCTGCTGAGGCCACTAGTGCCCTGGCACTGCCTGGTCCAGGGGCCTCTTTCTAGTCTCCTCATCCTTGACCTTGCTGGGACCTCTGACACCATTGACCCTCCCCTTTTTGAAACCTTCTTTCAAAGTCTTTAGCTTCTAAAAGACCACATTTCCTATTTCTTCTGACCCTCTTAACCACTTTTTTTTTTCTCGGTTTCTTTGTTCGCTTTTCTACCTCTGTGTGTTTTCTTAAATGTTGGTGTCAAGCAGGCTTTCAGACTCTGCCCTTTTCTCTTCTCAGCCTGGAAGATTTAATCTATTAATCAGTTCTCCCAACATCAGTTCCCAACGTTGATTACTCCCAGGTAGGCACCAATGACTCCAATAAGACCTCTGTCCTGGCCCTAAGCCTGTATCTACGAGGTCTGATTATGTGCCACCAAATGGGTTACTGCAGGCTCCTTGGTATCTGCCCAGTCATAATAGAGTGTCTGTTCACCCTGAGACTTTCTCTTCTCACTGTCTTCAGGTTGTAGTCAGTGGAACTAACTAACCAGCTATCTCATAACCCAAATCAGGAAACTGGAATTTATTCTAAATTCTTCCATTCTCCTCCACCTCTGCGTAATCCCACATAATCTCACAGCTGGGACAAGGGAACCGTCCCATATCAGAACTGATATCGAAGGCATCCCAGGATCTGTCCAAGGAAGTGATGGCAGTTCCATGCTTTTGTCCTTGCACAGAGTTGGTGGGAATATTAAGAGTTTTAGTTCAGCTATCTCCTGCCACACTTTCTGGCCATAGATCAGGTCATAGATCGTCTTAGTAAGGCCAGTCTAGGAAGGGGGTGGTATTGACAGCATAGGAGACTCTGAGGCTTTATGAGAGGAAATGACAGTCTCTAAAAACCCTTGCACGATGAGCAGAGAATAGATTTAGAATGCACATACTCCAGGCAGAGTGGACCCACTGATATAAATTCACAGAGGTGCATACATTATAAATGTCACATTCTTTCATGAAAGTAGGAAGTCTGGGTGGTGGAAAGAGATGAGGGTCTCCAGACTAGGGTTGGGAAGGTGTGTCTCAGTCTGGATTAGTTCTGTAAAATTTCCGCAGGAGAAATGGGATGCCCTTTGCCTCCTTTTTTCCTTCCACCTTGCTCCTGAAGCAATCCTGGTTCTAGCTTCGTGCTACCAAATAACCACCCGAGGGCACTTGTGGCTCAGTTAGCACAGGCCTCGTGCATGAGGACCCTTCCTCTCAAGGAGCTTCTGGTCCGAGCCAGGTGCATGAATATCCAAACACACTAGAGGACACTCAGCTTTAAGTCCCAAGTGATGATGTAGGTAGAGGTGACTACATGACTTGGACAAGATCCTTCATGGAGCAAGGTTGAGTAGGTTCAATCCAACACATATTTATTAAGAACCACTGTCGGCAAGGCATGAGAGAGAGGCGTGAGATCTCATTCCTGTCCTCAGGAAGCATAGAAATTCCCGAGGAAAGTATATTCATTTCCTATGGCTGCTGTAACAAATTATGACAAATTTGGTGGCTTAATACAGCACAGATTTATTATCTCACGGTTTTGGAAGTCAGGTGTATGGAATGTGTGAAATGGGTCTCAGCGGGCTAAAATCAAGGTGTCAACAGGGCTGCATTCCTTTAAAGGCTCTGGAGAGGAATCCATTTCCTTGCCTTTTCCAGCTTCTAGAGGCTTCTGTGTGCCTTGGCTTGTGGTCCCTTTCCATTTTCGAAGATAGTACTGGCCAGTTGAGTCTTTCTCATCCTGCGTTACTCTGACACTGTTTCCCTCGTCACGTGTCCTTCTCTGACTCTTTCACTTACAAAGACCCTCATGGTTACAGGGGCCCCCCTGCCTAATCCAGGATAATCTCCCCAAGAGTCTTAACGTAATCACATCTGCAAAGTCCCTTTTGCCATGTAAGGTAGCATATTTACGGGTTCCAGAGGCTGGATTTTACATCTTTGGAGGGGCATTATTCTGCCTACCACAGAAGGTTACTTAAGTACTTCAGTTTCAAAAAAAAAAGATGGGTCTCTCTCAATTTCTGTCATCACTCGATTTGATAACCAAATGAACCGATGCCTGGGAAAGGTAGGGGTAGTTCGCCACATTTACTCCTGCAGTGGCTGGAGCGCCCTTCCCTGGGGTTTCCAGCTTGTTCTGCTGTCCATAAACATGACTGTGCCAGTTGCCCCCTTTCCAGAATGCGGCTGATTGATCTGAAACCCAGTCCCTCCATGGAAGAACACACCCTTCCCCTCTTTGTGGAGCTAGAAGAATGGATCTGGATTATGCAGCACTGGCAGGTCACTTCAGCAAGGCCATTTTGTTGAGAAACACAGTGTCAAGGAGGCCAGGACAGTGGTTCCATCCATAACCAGATCCCAGCCATAGTCTACACCTTTACTGTCAGTAGCCACACACAAGTGTCATCGGTCACTGGTGTCAGTAGTCACCTTGGTAACTACATTTTAAACTTTGAAAAGCAGCTACATGTTGAGAGTGGGAAGTCTGGTTTAAAAATGTGGTGAAGAATCATTTTACTGTGCTCCAGTGAGTGGGGCAGAGGACCTAGCACACTGCTGTGGATCACAGCTGAAAGCGCCTCACGGCTTACTACCAAAAAGTGACACAGAGATAGGAAGTCACAAATTTGGAAAAATGAAACCTATAGATTTGCTCAATGCAAGATTACCACAAACCTTTGATTTGAAAAACAAAAACAAAAACAAAAACCCACAATATCTGCAAAGCCCAATAAAGCAAAGTGCAATAAAATGAGGTATGCTTGTAAACCATCTAAGCTGGGACAAGTGAGACCCAGACACAGCGCATGCATACCTTCTCCTCAAATATGGAATGAAGCCAGCTCCTTGGGAGACACCGGCTACTCCCTGGGGAGATGAGCCCATTATAATGGCTTTGAGTAAAGCTTTTATCCCATAAATTCCTCTCTCCCGTACTGTGGGCTAGTATTGCTAAATTATCTCCAGGTGACTTGAGATCTTCATTTGCCTTTCCTGAATACCATGAGGGAAATATTTAGAGCAAGACGTGTTTAAAATTCCCACCATTCTTTCCTGCCCACTCAATTCTTGCACATCTCTCACCTCCAACACCCGGGAAAAACTCCTCCAGTCCCGGCTCTTACAAGTCTTTTGGCCGCCTTCCTCCTTCCCCAGTTCTCCATCCCCAAAGCCAGGGACTGTCCATCAGGGCAGGACCTCCTTGGAGGGCAGGGCGGGAGGAGGGCCTGAGAGGGTCAAGCCAGAGGGAGGCTGGGGTCACTCTTCAGAGCTATCTGAGTTTCTCCCCAAGGTGGCGGTTTCTGGAAGTCACACTATAGTGATAAGAAGCTGTTCCTAGTATGTATCTTGCACCTCACTGTTCACTGTGGCTTTTCAAGTCATCCCTTCAAGGCATTTACCCCTCTTATGGGGATTTTGACCCCTATTCATCTCTGAACCTTAGGCACACGCCTGAGTCCAGATTCACAAATGGGAACCCAAGAGAACAGTCCAGGTCTCTTAGACAAGTTGAAAGTGGCTCAGAAGTGGGTCACACTGGTCCAAGCCAGGCACCCAAAGGTGTAAGAATGAAAAAGAATTTTGAGTCAGAAAAGGAAGGCAGCGATGCCATCCTCAGGAGCCCCAAATGTCACAAACTGACAACTTTCTTGGGCAATATGTTTGTGGTATGTGTTGCCCTGGTGTTTTCAGAGATTGCATATTCTAATAGAATGCTTCATGGTAGTCCTCACGGCTTTAGAAACTGATGATGACACTAATTTGTACAGCCCTTGCTGGTGACACAATTTTTCTGCTGGGAAGCGTATGAGCTTAATAGGGAATAGACTTATTGTAAAATCCTGAGCTCTCAGTGGCCTTCACTGCTGGTAACCACCCTGGGGGGAATTTGGGCCCAGGCACTGCTGAACAGAAGCAGAATTGCTATCACTGCATGAGAGCTGCAGTTGACCTGGAAGTCACGGATCAGGTCCCAAGTCTGCATGACCTCGGAGAAGTCACTGTAGCTCTGAGTTTCAGTCGTCTCGCTTGTGTAATGGGGTCTGTGTCCTCCTGATAGCCTCTTCCTGCCCCTCATTTCCTTCCCACCTTAGTTATCATCTCTGGTCCCTGGTACGTTCGCTTCCTTACCAGTCTTTGCCTCAAAGGCATCCTGGACCTTGAATCGCCCCTAGACAGCCCCCATTCTCCAATCAACCTCTCTTAGATGCCCAAACCAGGGTTTCTCAACCTCAGCACTGTTGACATTTGGGATCAGCCTTTTCTCACTGAGGGGTGGGGAGGGGGTCTTGTGCTCATAAGACATTGAGCAGCGTCCTTGGGTTTGACCCACTGGAGGCAGTGGTGCCCCTTCCCCAGCTGTGACAACCCAGACTGTCTCCAGATGCCCCAGATGTCCCCTGGGGACTGCCCAAATTACCCCAGCTGAGAATCACTGCCCTGGACAGCTTCACATCTGAGGCAGAACTAGGATTTGCTGTGAATTCACCACCTCCAATTTCTAGTCTCTGCTTTGTGACCGTGTCCTGCAAATACCCAGGGAAGGCAGCATAATGACCTCGAACCCTCCCTGGGCGAGAGATTCCAAACTCAGCAAGATTTGGGCTAAACAGATCATCTCTTTGAAATTACAAAAGGTGTCATGTTCTTGGTGTATTTCTCATGCATGTGAAGTCCGGGAAATTTCTCCTCTGGGTGAAGTGGGCCGTACTCATTCCCTCCACTTTGTCCCCACTCTGTGTTCTCATCTCCCCTTCCTCCACTCCCCCCCAGCTCCCTCTTTTATTTTTGTGGAACTGGTCTGAAGAAGAATTTGAGTTCTTCTCTCATTTTATTCCCTCAGCTCAATGAAAGTCCCTCTGCAGATTTATGAGTAAAAGTTAAATCCCAGAAGAGAAAGTCCCCGTGGAGAAGGCAGCGAGGGGCCTGCTGGGTGCCCGTGACAGGCAGCTCTGTGGCCTGTCGGAGCTGGGGTTCAGGGAGAGCAGTGGCACCTCGGGAAGGCTTTAGGCAGCGTGGCCCTCATGGTTTCCAGAGAGAAAGCTCCTACGCTCACAGCGTCTTGCCACGAAGTTTAGTAAATACACAAATGCAGTTTGGAACGGCCATAGGAAGAGACTTTCCTGTCCTTTGAATCTGGTTAAAATCGCAGCACACTGGAACCATTCAGATGTATCCTCATTTTACTTGGAGGTGAAGAGGATTTCTGGTTGCTGCGCAGAGCCCTCTGCGCGGGCAGACTCCCCCCGCGATGCCTAGCCTCCATCCTCCCTCACTTCCAGACCCTCCCCTGCCCCTGCAGGGTCTCTTGCTGTGTTGGTAGACTGAATTCTGACTCCAGGACTAGAGTTCGTCAGAGGCCCAAGGAGAGCGTGGGGAGTCAGGGGTGTTGGCCTGGAGGAGAGCTGAAGGCAGCTTGGAGCCAAGGCGCTGGTGAAGGCAAACTGACCCAGGACAGACTGCGGGGAGGAGGGTGAGGCCTGCTGCCGTGGAGCATATTCCAGGCCACCCTGAGAGGAGAGCCTGCCTGGGAAAAGCAGGAGGCAGAGGGATAACTCTGATGGCCTCAGCATGCAGCCCCTCTGGGGCCCTCGTTGTGAGAGAGAGGAAGGTGCGGGAGGGAGGGGAGGAAGGGGGTAAGAGAAGGAAACTGAAGGTAAAGGCTGAGGAGTCATTGAGCACACAGATACTAGCACTGGGGCCTGTGAGGCAGGAGTACAGAGGGGAGCAGAGGCCCCTAGTTGCTATACACTTCTGATCTTTAAGGAGAGACCTTGTTTAATATAAGTAAGATTGAATAGGATGCAAGACTGAATAGAACACGTAATGAGAGATTTGGTTCCATTAGGTGCTGTGATCAGGGAAGCCTTCCTGGAGGTGGTGGGCTTGAGCTGGGCCCACACACAAAAGGAGGAGGGCAGCTCAGTTGAGGAGAACAGCTTTAGCAATGGGCAGAGTTGAGAATTTGCTTGTGTCTTTGTGGCTTGTGAGAAAACTTTTTTTTAGTAATATTTTAAAAAATTACTGGTAAGAGAAAAGATATGATGGATAATAAGTTTGGATCCTTAGCTCAGGAAATGCCTAGTGTGTAGTACAACACAGCCTCTCCACATGAATCAACCTAGAAATGATTGAAAACAACATTTAAACAAGGTGCAAATAAGACTGTCAGCCTTAAGAAGGACTCTGTTGGCATGCCACAGGGCTCTGCAATTGCCTGAGTATTGTAGGACTTATTAATGAGTTGGATGAAGAAAAAGAAGACCTTCTTAAGTTAGTGGGCAGCTGTGTGATATCACTAATCAGGAGGTGACACAATGAAGATTCAGAAAGATTTCGCTAGCCTGGAAGATGCCCAAGCAAAGAGGTGAAATTCAGTAGAAGCAGGTGTAAAGCCCACCCTTAAGCCAAAATAACAATTGTCACCCAAGTTCAGACAGAGAAGCGGCCTATGCAGATGAAGCTTGCGGTTCTCTGCAAGCTCGGGGAGTATCCTCAGAGCAAGGTGGCTACACACTTGGGTCTTGCTGAGAGCAGACTACTTCCACGCACCTGCCCTCTGCATGGTTGGACCACTCCCAGAAACATGCACTGTGTTTTGAGAACAACTTCTCAGAGCTTCTGGCAAATTAGAGTGTGTGTCAGGGGTGACCGCCAAAAAGAGAGGGACCAGAAGTCCTGAAACTCAAGGAACTCAGAGGACCTGAGACGGTTGGGCTCAGAGAATACCTAAGGGGAAGTGGTATGGGGCTGTCCCATAACATTTTAAGAACCGCGATGTTGAAAACGTATTGCATATACTCTGTGTGGTTCCATAGGTGGAACCAAGCTCAGTAGGTGGGTTTGAAGGAGAAAGCGATTTTGGATCAGTACAAAGAGGAGCTTTTTGACAGAGCAGCTCAGAAGTGGCAAACACTGGCCTTTGAAGGGAAGAATGCCAGCACACGTTGGGTGTTGGAGTTAGAATTACATAGGGAAGGTTTCTGTACCGTGTGGATTGGGCCAAGGGGTCTCTCCCCCAGTTCTAAGCCCTTGTAAACTCTGATATAGTGGAAACTTAACAGGTGAGCATTGGAGCAAAGCCAAGGCAAGGGGTATTTTCATTCATTTATTCAGCTTTCAACAAACGTTTGTTATGTTCCAGGTACTGTTCCTGGTGCTGGGGCTAAAGCAGTGACCCCAGCAGAGACCTTCAGAAAGCTCAGCAGCTGCTGGGGGTTGGGGGCGTCTGACTGCAAAGGTGCAGGAGAGAACTTTCCAGGGTGGTGGAAATGGTCTATGTCTTGATCAACATAGTTGTTTACATTTGTCAAAACTCATTGAATGATATACTTAAAGTAGGTGTCCTTTATTTTACATAAATTATAGCTCAATAAAGATGACTCAAAAAAAGAAGCCCTGCTCTCAGGAACCTTTCATCCTGGTGGGAGGGGAGAGACATTAAGCGAATGAGTAAACAAATCTGAGTGGTGGAGGCAGGCATGGTTGATGAGAAAGCTTTCAGGGAAAGGGGTCAGCATCGGTGGTGAGAGTTAGATCTTTGGGGAGGACAGAGGAAGGATATATGGCCTCAGAACCCATTGTGGGTATTCTGTCTTCCCAGGAATACGAGTGCTTGGAGCAAGAAAACACAGTGCTGCGGAGGGAGATTGGGAAGCTGACGGAGGAGCTGAAGCACCTGAGCGAGGCGCTGAAGGAGCATGAGAAGATGTGCCCGCTGCTGCTGTGCCCCATGAACTTTGTGCCGGTGCCACGGCCGGACCCCGTGGCTGGCTGCCTGCCCCGGTGAAGCCCAAGGACGATCCTCCTCTGCCCAGCAAGGAGCGTTGGTCTTTTTCACACCTGGGAGGAGGGTTCCCTCTGCATCTGCATACCTGGGGACCTGTGGCCAGGTCACCTCCTTGGACCTCCTGGCCATGTCCCCAGCAGCCTGGGCTCGGCATGATGCTCCCGCAGGCCCCTGACTTAGAGTCTCCCGTGGATCCAGGCAGGGAGACCACCTTCAGGAGTCCCTGCACATCCACTTCGGCAGCTAGTAGGTTCTGCTGTTATGCAGAATCATTTCCTTTAGAATCTGAATAATAAAGATGGTTATCCTCTCTCCTTTCACCAAGTTCTTGGAATTTAGAGACACAATACCTTTCCTCTTCCTGAAGAGGTCACCTCCAGTCTCCTCAGGTTGTTTTGCAGCTCCTGGGTCTCCCTTCCCCTCCTGGTCATCTCCCCCATGGACACACTCAGCTAGATGAGGGAGACACCCCAGCGGGGTCATGCAGGGGCGAGCTGGACGTGACTTGCTTATTTTATGATCTGTGTACCCTCTATCTTGATCAACTCTCCCACCCAGCCTGGACCATCATGGAAGATTTTCTGTTCCAGGCTGGTTTTCCCAACTACTCTGTGCACTCTTGGGCCATCTACCATTCCATAAGTAGTCATCGGGTCAGGGGACAAATTTATAACCATCTGAATCACACTTGAATGGGGGAGGTCTGCCCCCTATGTAAACAAGTATTTGGGGAGATGAAGAGAAGAGAGCTATTTCCTTTCAAAAGTCCCATCCAACTCTATTCTTTCAGGAGCAGCAGAACCAGGCCAAGTTGAAGGTGGCCCCAGTGAGAAAAGCAAAATAGTAGAGCACGTCCCATCCCTTTCCAATTCTTTTTCCGTGGAACAAGGGAGTTGTGGAAGGTAGGGCCAGCCCATCATAAAGGGAAATGGGAACAGAAAAGAAAGTGCTTTGTTGGAAATGTCAATGATTTAAACAAAAAAATGAAAGAAAGGAAAGATACAGAAAGCAGCTCTTCCCGGGGTGATGGACTTGCTGACTTCATGCCTGGATTCACATTGGCTACTCCCCACAAGCCTCCCCTTTCCCGGGGAAGGCTCCCCCTGCCTGCCAGAGGCTGGCCTGCTGTCTTCTAACTCACACAGGCTGATGGCAGCAAGATTTCCATTGTCAGAGGCACTGGAAGCCTGCCATTAGATAACGGGGCCCATGCCTGCTGGCAGGACTGGATCAAAGCATCCCAAATGCAGCCATTTCAGGGAGGTGGTGGAATTATTTAGCACAAACGACTTTTAAATCACCCAGCCTCATCTTTTTACTTTGCAGGTGAGGGGTGCAGCGAGGGGAAGGGGATTGTTCACGGTCACCTGTGGGTGAGAAGCAGAACCAGGTTGTGACCCACCGTAGTTGCTAGAGTCAGGCAGCAGCTGTGCCACAAGACGGCGAGTCGGGGCAGGGTCCCGCTCAGCTGGTGCCTAAATGTGGTGTGACCTTCCTTCAGCGCCTCACCAGGCTGCCGGGGTTGCAGGGTCCAGGCCAGCAGCCCACCTGTGAAGGATGGACTCAGAGCCTTCAGGGGCCTGTGTGACTGAGAGCATGAACACGTGAAGTGTCTGTCTTGTGCCCGCAGGCATTTTGCAGCTGCTCTCTTTCAACTGCAGCGCTCTCCTGAAGGGAGCATTTTACATTCTGGCTGGAGCTCACTTGACCCTGCGGAATTTCCATGCTCTGACTTGCAGGCCCCTCTAGCTGTCCTGGCTGCTGATCCCAGACTCTGACAGTCATTGCTGTCCAGCTGGCTGTTCACCCACTCCACCGCTGACCCCGGGGGGTCGGTGCCTGCCGGCCCCGCTAGCCTGAGTCCCCTGGCTCCACATAACAATCCAGGGGCCAATATCCTTCCATGTAGTTACTCTGGGACCCCAAGGCCTTGGAGTCTCCCTAGGTCCTCTACTCTGCCTGGGAGACTTGGAGGAAGGGTCCTGGAGGATGGTGAGAGGGGCTGTATCTTGGGGGCAATACTGCATCATTTCCCATCCACAGTCGGTGGGCCAGACCTCAAACACATGGCCTGACCCAGCCACAAGGAAGGTCGGGAAATGAAATTCAGCCATGTGCTTAGCAGGTGGAAGGATGGGCTTTGGTGAGTATCTGTCAGTCTCTGCCATAAGACGACCTAGCTTTCGCTCCCACCACCTCACAGAAACTCCACCCTTGGAGGTCCTCAGTAAGCTCTTTTTAACTAAACCTAATGGGCACGTCTCAGTCTTTATCTTCCTTTATTTCCCAACAGCCTGTGATGCTGGCCTCTATGTTACTTTGACTCTCTCTACCTACTTGTCAGGTTAAAGGGGCTCCTCTTCTTGGGGCCTCAGTCATACCTATCCCTGTACTGATGCCTCCCACATCTATACTCGGAGCCCAGCTCTCTCTCCTGTGTATTCAGCTGCCCACCATGTGTCTCTGAAAGGACACCTCACAAGCGTTTCCTGCTTGACATGTTCAAAGCTGTGCTCATAACCTCATCGTCTTCCCTTCAGACGTGTTTCTCAATCTGTTTTTACCTGTTTGATAAAGGGCTCCATCATCCACCTGGTCAGAAACCTACACATCACATTTAATTCCTCCAAGTTCTAAATATCCCCTAATCTAGCCACTTGGTTCCAACGTGCCAGCTGCCTTATCCGCTATCAAGAAATTAATTCAAATTCGCTGCTAAACACAGGTTTCCTCCCTAAACTGTGGGCTCACTTAGGTTGAGCTCACATTTAGGGTGGGTTAGGACTTTTGATGTCGACGGTAAATTTGGAGTTAGGGAACCAAAGCTGGGGTAGCTCAGGGTAGTGAGTCACAGTGCTGAGGCCAAGTCCCCTCCAAGATAACTGGAGATGTGATGAGAGTTCTGAAAACCAAATGTTCACTGAGCTTGGCTGCTAAGAACATCCTGATCAAGATTCCAGTGACATTAGGGTCTGTCTCAGCTCCCCAACCCCTACTCTGAAAAAGCAGAAATTCTGTATATATCTGAGAAACTATTCTGTTATTCCAGGAGGGACAAGGTAAGTAGACCGTTCTAGAACCTGGATTTGATTGGTTGTATTCACACTGCTGCTGTGTGCCAGGTGTTGGGCCCGGCAGCTGAATGAAGTCTGAGAGGGGCTGTTTGTTGGGCTGAGAGGGAGGGAGGCAGGCTGAGAAAGGCCCTTTCAGAATAGAAAGTGTCAGAGAGGGAGGAAGTCCTTCCTTCACACCCATGCAGCCACACCACTTCCTGTCCGCAATCCTGCCCTGTATTGCACCACCTCAGCCTTGAAGCCCGGGGTTTCCATCACTGAATCAGGCCCCAATTTTGGCCTCAAACCTTGGTTGAAAATGATGACTCTAACGGACAGGAAAGCAAGAGACCCAAAAGCCCCTCTCATCTTTCCCATCAATGCTAGGGTTTCCACAGTCTGGGTGTACTCACCGGGGCTGTGGGCTCTGCCCCAGCAGGAGCTAGAAGAAAAGGGGTAGCCCCTAATCTCACTGATGCGTCTTCCCTCCCAGATATCCAGGAAGGCCTGGCAGAGTCATCCATGCCACAGCAGGGAGGCTTGTAACAGAAAGCCAGGGAAGCAGGAAGAAGAGAGAATGGGGAGGAGGAAGGAGAGAGGAAGGAAGGGAAGGAGAGGGAAAGAAGGAAGTGGGAAGCAAGGAGGGAAGAGGGTGATGGGATCTTTGAGCTCTGAACCTAAACCATCCCTGCTCCTGGGGAAGCTATGCTGAATCCCCTGGAGGGTATGCTGTTGGAAACCCTTCAAAAAAATTCCACATGTTTGGAGGTGTGAGAGTGGAGCTAGCCAAGACCAGTCTATGGAAACCTCTCTATGCTCGGAGTCAAGGGAAATTTCCTGGATTGCCCATTTGGAAACTGATCACTTTGATGAAAATGTACCTCCCCATCTATCTGGGGCAAAGGAGATCCGTGTGGTCACTACTGTTTCCATGGACACCATCACCATCTGCATGATGCACACTGAAAGTCTGCAGTTAGCAGGTGCAGGTGAGCTTGGCGGGGCATGCTTGAAGAACTTGTGCCCCCGTCTGGGGCTGTGTTCAGGGTAGATTCAGTCCCTGGAGACAGCTCACCTGCTCTTTGGGTGTTCTAGCATGACTTTCTGGTATGACATTCTTGAGAAGATCAGAAATGTCACTGCAGATCAGACCAAAGGTCACTAGCCCAGAATTCCAAACATGTTACCGAGGGAAAACGCGAGGGAGAGTCCAGTGTTTGCATTCTAGGACACCGTCCTGAAAAGCCCGAGGTGTACTTGGAACTCCCCTGATTTCCCTTAATAACCTGCTGTTTATCCATTCATCCATTAATCAAGAGTCTTCTTGAACTGGTTTGAGTTCTCTGTCCCTTTGGGCAGGACAGCACTTCTGCTCCGCTCTGAGTCTGCTCCTGCGCCGTCTGAATCCCAGAGGGACTAATTTCTTTCAGACAGCGCGGGTGCCCTTGCCAGGGCCTGGAAAGCAGGACTGTTTGTGAGCATCCCGGGTTCACCAAGCTTCCTCGCTGTCTTTCCTCTAGACTGGTAGCAAGGCCAAAAAGTACCTTCCAAAATGTCACAAACCCACAGAGAGCTCAATCTGCCAGGCAGTACTTTTTGAAATTGAGAAAGTAAGGGAGTTGGAGAACCACCAGTGGTAGCCAGTGTCCTGAGGCTAAAGAATGGAAAGAACCAACGAATGTTCCCCACAGCAGTTCTTAAGCGGTTGCAGCACATTTGCAAATTATTAGTTAATCATTATGAAACTTTTTAGTAATTAATTACTTCTTTTTATTCATCTTAATTAATTATTGCAGTAAACCAATATATTTATTAATAAAAACAGATTATATTATAATTTAATTTTTTATTTTAATACACCAGTACATTTATTTATAAAAATAACAGGAATGTATTTATTTTAAAATAATGGAATAACTAATTATTAATAATTAGCTATCATTACTAATTTTCTAATTAGCAATTACTAATTAGTAGTTAAGTACCTATTGTTGGGGATGGGATGCTGGACCAGCAAGGGAAAGATACCCCAACAGCACAACACCTTAAATGGCTGCCTTATCATAGAATTTCTGAAATCTTACCTCCAGATTCATCTAAGTTTAAGCAGAGGATATCAAATGATTTTTCTCCATCTGGTTAGAACAGGGAATACCCTTCCTTGGAATGTAAGCAAATACAGGGCAGGAATTGTGTTATATTTATTCATCTATCCCTGATTGCTTAACATGGTGCCTAGCACTAAAAATACCTGTTTGAAGGATTGATGGGACGAAGGCTAGTCCTTTCCTAATGAGGGCCTCACTCTCATTCCAACTCCCCAAATCTTTTAATATGACTCTGTTTGCAATGTGAATTTCTCACTGTTATTTCCCCATTTAAGAGTGTGGACCTAAGCTACTTTTTTTGTTCCTATAATTCTTCATCTGGGTCAGCTTGCGTGTTGTAAATTAGGGATTCCCACAAATCAGCAGTGAAGTTGCTTCATAAAGGCCTTGTAACAATACTGTTGAAAGTGACAGTATGTTGGTTGATGAAGATGAAGGTAGAAGTAAGGGCAGAAATACACACAAGGGACAAATCTCTTCAGTTGTTATCTTCAATTTTATTTAAATGTTGTAAATACAGTTGTTATATTTTTATTTGTCCTACAATCATTACTATTTAATATTTGTTTAAGATTATTTAACTTATCACCTGTGCACAAAGGAGTTGGATACATAAATCACCAGTGGCCCTCATCCGGAGAGAAAAAGAAAGAAATTTAACAGGCTGTAGGGAAAAAATTCAGGGGAAAAGTATACAGGCTTACCTGGGAAATACTGTGTGTTCAGTTTCAGACTGCAATAAAGTGATTATAGCAATAAAGCAAGTCACACAAACTATTTGGTTTCCCAGTGCGTATACAAGTTATGTTTACACACATGTAGGCTATTAAGTGTGTAACAGCATTATGTCTAAAAAAACAATGTACATGCCTTAATTTAAAAAATACTTTATTGTTATAAAATGCTAAATATCATCTGAGCCTTTAGCAAGTCATCATCTTTTTGCCAGTGAGGGTCTTGCTGATAGTGGAGGGTGATGCTGCTGACTGATCTGATCAGGGTGGTGATGGCTGAAGGTTGGGGTAGCTGTGTCAGTTTCCTAAAATAAGACAGCAATGAAGTTTTCTGCATCAACTGACTCTTCCTTTTACAAGCGATTTCTCTGTAGCATGCAATGCTGTTTGATAGCATTTTACCCACAGTAGAACTTCTTTCAAAACTGGGGTGGTCTCTCAAACCCTACCACTGTTGCTGAACCAAACTTGGGTCTGCTTGCCCAATGCGCCGTAAAGTCAATTTACTGACACCAGGTTGTGGTGAAGGAAAGTACAGTGTTTATTGCAAGGGCCAAGCAAGGAGAACAGGAAGCCTATGCTTAAAAGAACCCAAACTCCCCAGCGGCTTTCAGGGAAGAGGTTTACAGGCAGTGTGAGGGAGAGGATCACAGGGTGTGTGATCAGCTTGCGTACATCCTTCTCTGAGGTAACAGTGTGATGTTTCTGGAATCTCAATCATCAACGTTCTGGTTCCAACTTCTTTGGGGTGTACATGCTGATGGCAGCATACAGTTAACTTTTTCCACCTGGTGGGGGTTTTAGTGTCTGCAAAACAACTCAAGGGTATAGCTCAGGATATTATCTATAGACCCTGAGGAGGAATTAAAGGTCCTTGACATTATTTTATGGCTAAACTATTATTATTTTGTATTGCTTGACTGCTTTCCTTTGTTTCTTCATTTTCTCACTTTTCTGATTAAATTTGTTCTTTGGAACTTGGGGAAGGCCTAGGAAGCTAAAGCTTTTCTACAAATAAGAGGCGGAGGACCTGGGGGAGGAGAGTGGAGTTGGTTCTTTCCTGGGAAGGCCCGGCACGGTCTTGATCAGTTTCACCACTGCTTTAACAACTAAGTGTATATAATATTCCAAATCCTTTGTTGTCATTTTAACAATTGTCACAGCATCTTCACCAAGAGTGAATTTCATCTCAAAAAACTACTTTTTTTGCTCATCTATAAGAAGTAACTCTTCATCTGTTAAAATTTTATCATAAGATTGCAGCAATTCTGTCACATCTTCAGGCTCCACTTTTAATTCTAGTTCTCTTGCTATTTCTACCACATCTGCAGTTACTTCTTTCACTGAAGTCTTGGACCCCTCAAAGTCATCCATGAGGATTGAAATCAACCTGTTCCAAGCTCCTGCTGATGTTCATAGTTTTTACCTCTTCCCATGAATCATGAATATTCAATGGTATCTAGAATGATGAGTCCTTTCCAGACCGTTTTCAATTTACTTTGCCCAGATCTATCAGAAGAGTCACTATCTACGGCATTTATAGCCTCAAGAGATGCATTTCTTAAACACTGATAAGACTTGAAAGTTGAAATTACTCTTTGATCCATGGGGTGCAAAATGGATGTTGTGTTGGCAGGCATGAAAACAATATTAATCTGGTTGTCCATCTCCACCAGAACCTTGGATGACCAGGTGTATTGTCAATGAGCAGTAATATCTTGAAAGGAATCTTTTTGCTGAGCAGTAAGTCTCAACAGTAGGCTTAAAATATTCAGTAAACCATGTTGTAAATAGATGTGCTGTCATTCAGGCTTTTTTGTTTCATTTATAGAGCACAGGCAGAGTAGATTTAGCATAATTCTTAAGGAACATAGGATTTTCAGAATGGTAGCATTGGCTTTAACTTCAGGTCACCCCTAACAAGAGAGTCAGCCTGTCCTTTGAAGCTTTGAAGCCAGGCATCGACTTCTCCTCTCCAGCTATGAAAGTCCTAGATGGCATCTTCTTCTAATAGAAGCTGTTTCACCTACATTGAAAATCTGTAGTTCAGCGCAGCCACCTTCACTAATGATCTTGGCTAGGTCCTCTGGATAACTCGCTGCAGCTTCTACATCAGCACTCGTTGCTTCACCTTGCATTTTGATGTCATGGAGATGGCTTCTTTCCTGAAGCCTCATGAACCAACCTCTGCTAGTTTCAAACTTACCTTCTGCAGCTTCTTCACTTCTCTCAACATTCACAGAATTGAAGAGAGCTAGGGTCTTGCTCTGGATTATTCTTTGGCTAAAGGGAATATTGTGGCTGGTTTGATCTTCTATCCAGACCACTCAAACTTCCGCCATATCAGCAATAAAGCTGTCTCACTTTCTGGTCATTTGTGTGTTCACTGGAGTAGCACTTTTTTTTATTGAAGTATAGTCAGTTACAATGCGTTAATTTCTGGTGCACAGCACAATGTCCCAGTCATGCATATACATACATATATTCATTTTCATATTCCTTTTCTTTAAAGGTTATTACAAGATATTGAATATAGTTCCCTGTGTTATACAGATGAAATTTTTCTCTTTTTTATGTCTATTTTTATATGTAATGGCTAACATTTGTAAATCTCAAACTCCCAAATTTATCCCTTCCCACCCCTGGTAACCATAAGATTGTTTACTATGTCTGCGAGTCTGTTTCTGTTTTGTAGATGAGTTCGTTAGGGTCCTCTTTTTCTTTTTTTAGATTCCACATATGAGTGTTATCATATATTTTTCTTTCTCTTTCTGCTTACTTCACTTAGAATGACAATCTCTAGGCCCATCCATGTTTCTGCAAATGGCATTATTTTATTCTTTTTTATGGTTGAGTAGTATTCCATTGTATAAATAAATATACTACAACTTCTTTATTGAGTCATCTGTCAACGGACGTTTAGGTTTCTTCCATGTCCTCATTATTATAAACAGTACTGCTATGAACATTGGGATGCATGTATCTTTTCAAATTAGAGTTCCCTCTGGATGTATGCCCAGCAGTGGGATTGCTAGATCATATGGTAAGTCTATTTTTAGTTTTTTGAGGAATCTTCATACTGTTTTCCATAATGGCTGCACCAAACTACATTCTCACCAGCAGTGTAGGAGGGTTCCCTTTTCTCCACACCCTCTCCAGCATTTGTCATTTGTGGACTTTTGAATGATGGCCATTTTGGCTGGTGTAAGGTGATATCTCATTGTAGTTTTGATTTTCATTTCTCTGATAATTAGCAATATTGAACATTTTTTCATGTGCCTATTAACTGTTTGTATGTCTTCATTGAAGAATTGCTTATTTAGATCTTCTGCCTGTTTTTTGGATTGGGTTTTTTTTTTTTGTTGTTGTTGTAATTAAATTCCATGAACTGTTTATATATTCTGGAAATGAAACCTTTGTTAGTCGCATCATTTGCAAATATTTTCTCCCATTCTGTGGGTTTTCATTTTGTTTTACTTATGGTTTCCTTAGCTTTGTGAAAGCTTAAAAGTTTAATTAGGTCCCATTTGTTTATTTTTACTTTTATTTCTATTGCCTGGGTAGACCACCCTAGGAGAGCATCACTAAGATTTATGTCAGAGAATGCTTTGCCTATGTTTTTTGAAATAGAACTTCTAATTTCCTTTAAGAACTTTTCCCTTCCATTCACAACTTGGTTAACTGGCACAAGAGGCTTGGATTTCAGCCTATCTCTGCTTTCGATATGCCTTCCTCACTAAGCATAATCATTTCTAACTTTTGATTTAAAGTGAGAGATGTGCAAATCTTCATTTCACTTGCATATTCAGAGGCCACTGTAGGGTTATTAAATGGCCTAATTTCAATATTGTTGTGTCTCAGGGGATAGGGAGGCCAGAGGAGAGGGACAGAGGTGGGTGAACGGGTGGTTGGTAGAGCAGTCAGAGCACATATAGCATTTATCGTTGAAGTTCACTGTCGTATGTAGTTGCAATTTATGGGGACCCAAAACAATTACAATAGTAACATCAAAGATCAAAGATCAGTAATCACAGCTCACCATAACAAATATAATAATAATGAAATTTTGAAATATTGCAAGAATTACCACTAAAATGTGACAAAGATATGAAGTGAGCAAATCTGTTGGAAAAACAACACCTATAGATTTGCTCAATGCAAGATTGCCACAAACTGTCAATTTGTTAAAAAAAAAAAACAAAAAAACCCCACATTATTTACAAAACCCAATAAAGCAAAGTGTAATAAAATGACGTATGCCTGCAGAAATAGACTCACGAACATTTAAACAAACAGTGGTTACCAGGGCTGAAAGGTGGAGGGGGGGGACAGATTAGGAGCTTGGGGTTAACAAATACACATTTCTATATATAAACTAGATAAACAATAAGGACCCACCGTATAGCACAGGGAACTATATTCAATTTCTTGTAATGAGCTCTAATGGAAAAGAATCTGAAAAAAATATATATATACACAAATATATATCTGTATGTATAACTGAATTGCTTTACTGTACACCTGAAACTAATGTAAATCAACTCCACCTCAATAAAATATAAGAATAAATAATCAAAATAAAAACGAGGTATGCCTGTATGTGATCTAGAAGACACCCTTCAGGTTACCTAATAATAATCTTTAATCTTCTTTGAGCTATTTTACAACTCTGTAAATTGTAGCTAATCGATAGCAAGCAAACTAATTCTTATCTATAGACATGCAAGTTATGTCGAAAGACAATCAATTTGCTTTCTCCCTCCCTCTCCCTCCAAAAACCAGTTTGCCTCCATTTGCACAATCATTTCAATATTCCAAATCTATAAACATGACTGTCCTTTGGATTCCCTTCTGAACTGCTCAGCTCCCCCATTGATTAATGGTCTTTAATCTTTATGATTTTACTTCATCTTTAACAGGTAAAAATTTTAACACCTGTTAATTTCATATCTGAATAAGAACGATGATTTTGCCTTTTTTTGTAAGCAGTATTTTTAAACCATTTAAAAATGACCCTAGTAGTGTAGGTTAGGAGATGTTCACCCCATGTGGATTTATTGACATTGAATGTACACTTCAAGAAACAATGTCTCTGGGGACCGTTTCTTTTGTTCTGCTGTTCTGGGCCACATTATCCCAAATCAGGCACTCACATTTGCTATTCCTCCTCCTCATGTTGTCTCCAATTCCTAAGCATCCTTTACATCACAGGCTAAATGTCACTTTCCCCAGAACCCTTCTGGATCCCTGACTATTTGATTAGGTGCTTTTACTCTGCTTCCCTTGATTGTAGCTTGAGACGCAGCATACATCCCATTCTTTGTTGTTGCTCATTTAAGTACATGAATATGCAAATGAATGGATCCTGGTGAGCAAGATTCCAGAGTACCTTGTGGCCATCTGTTCTGGTGCCTGACTTTAATGAAAAAAACTTCTTGGGTACAAACAGAATCTTTGTGGAAACATTTCTCTTTCTTCATTTTTGCAGGACACATCTCCTTTAAAAAATACTTTTTCGTATTTTCTTCTTTCTCTCTCTCTTTTTTTTTTCCCCTCCTCTAACCTCTTTAGTGCACTATAGAGCCCACAAAACTAATAACCCATGACTAAACCTGTATTTGCAAATAAATGCTTTGAAGGCAGCAAGATCCCAACACATTTCTCCTTGGGCTGTTCTCCAGAAGGTGGGGACGGGGGAGTGGAGGACACTCTTGGCATCTCCCTGAGGCCACCCTCGGAGTGACTCTGAAGCTAGAGTGCACAATCTTCACATCTCCAAAAGAAAACAATACCGTGCACTTGTCTGAGTCATCTGATGCCTGTAGAAAGCTAGGAAAGTAAAAGCACCAGAGGCACTCTGGGCCCCAGATCAGACTGAGCAAATCTGTGCACTTATCCAGACTAATTCATTACATTAATATGGAGAAAAATGGTGATACATTTCAGAAATATCTAGACCCCCTTTCAAACCAGGATTTCAGAAGGGCTCTGCGGTGTACTTCAATTTCACCCCAGGACTGTACAATGCGGTTGGTGGTCACTGAAGTTTCTTCGCCTTCCAGCTTATTGGTGAGAAAATATGGAATCCTGTGTCTTTAAGAACTGAAACCATCTAGAAACAGGATTTGATACCTAGTAGGAGACAGGAGACTTCCCTTTTGCTGTTCAAGTTTCATCTTCAGTTACCAGGAACTGAGCGGGGGGCACCAGGATGGGAGCTGCAGCAGCACAGGCCTGTGAAGCTGCTGCTGTCTGGAGATGAATATACTCTTCTTTCTTTTTGAGTGTACCTCATCACAGTGAAAGAAAGTCCCTGGTCGACTCTGCACGTCCCAAGGGTTCACTGGAAGAGAGGAGCAGCAAGTGCAGTTCCAGATGCTGGCCAGTCCCAGGATTCCCCGGGGCTGCCCTTTGTCACCCGGCACCCTGTCGGCACCGGGTGGAGCTCCGGGAGCGGGGAGCATGGGGTGGAGCCCAGCCTGTGCTGGTGAGACAGCCAGCTGACTCATAGCAGAGTCAAAGGACCCTTGGAAGGCTTTGATGGTCACATGGTCCAACCTACTCATTTCACAGCTGAAGCGGTCGAGGCCCAAGATGCCAGCCACCTGCCCCTGAGGATGGTTGGTTTGTGGCAGGGCCAGGACTATCAGGTATCCAAGTATCTTGACATCCTGTGGTGTTTTTTTCTGCCATTCCAAAGAACTAACCATCATACTCTCATGGACTGTATTGGAGGATGTGGATGTGCTGGTGTATCTCGCTTGCCACCAGATGCCTGATCCATTTTCCACCCTTCTCTGCCTGGCTCTGTGTCCAGGAGGCAGACTCTTACCTACTCCAGCCCCTGTTTCCCTGCTGGCAGGTTTCTAACTGGCACTAGCAGGAGACTGGAGGGTGAAAGCAGGGAAAGGTCCATTGGGATGCTTCTTGCCCATCCCTCCCTGATTTGAAGCCTCAGTTCTGGCAGTGCCGCACTCCTCTGTGACAATATCGTTCCTGGTGTGGCAGCCCCTCCTCCACAGCTCATTTCCACTGGGTCCTATCCTTTCCTTCTGCCCCTTCAAGCCTAGAGGTGGAAACAGCTCTCCACTGTTGATATCCCTTGAGAGCCTCAACATCCTTTGTTAGTTTCCTTAATCCTGCTCACATCCCTGTAAACTGTCCCTTCATTAAAATCTTCCCTTGAACCATTGGAAAGGAATTCTGGAACTTGACTGATATACTAGTTAAATTTGGCTCAGCATTCGAAACCAAGAGCCAGCTGGCAAAACCCATGCTAAAGAAAATCACTACCACCACCAAAAAACATGGAAAAAATTGCTTTGCACATGCTCAGAGCCTTAGAACTCACCATCTGTCCAACTAATGACTGCCCAGAGAACACCTTTCTTGCCAGTAGGGTCTGCCCCATGGAGGAAAAATTAAAGGGCTGGCTGAGGTCAGTCTGTCTCTGGCTTTCTGCTTGCGGGGCACACCCAGTGGGACTGAATTCCTGAGCTCTCTGTGGGACATGTAGATATAATTCTTCTCTCAACCTCTCGCACCCCCCCCAACTTCCATATAGAAACCTACTCTGCTCTTCATTTCCCAAGTTCTGGAAAATGAAACTATCATCCACTCAGTGTCCAGAGCTGAAAAACTGTACAGTTAACTGGACATCTTCCACCAAATCCAGTTGGTCTCTAAGTCCATCTCTGTCTTCCATCTGTTCTCACTTCTCTATCCCCATAGGTATCATATTGTTTGGACCAGTAATTCTCAGCTAGGATCAACTGGGGTTTTTTACCAACATGCAGATGCTTTAACTCTCCTTCTACCTGTCTCCTAGGGGGATATAAAATTGTTGACCCAGGTAGGATGTATTTTGCTACTGTTCACTGAGTTCCACTGGTTTTGACCTTCATATACCTTGCTCCTTTGTCTGTCTGTCTCTAGCTTCTCCACACCTACAGAACTATCTGCCTAAAAGCCAAATCTGATCACTTCTTTCTCTTGCTTAAAAATATTCAGTGGCTCCAATGATAAAAATGAACCTGTTGTGCCACACAAAGCCTTTTACCATCTGGTTTTAACCTATTCTTCTAGTTTCATATCTAAAAGTACAGAAAATAAAGCAGATGGTAGAAGGAGGCAAGAAAAGATACACACAGACAGAAGACTACATTAATTATTTAGGGGTTATGGCTGCTAAGGCCAGGAAAGGAGCCACAGATCCAGAACTGCCCCCCAAGCCCAGAATCTATGAGGACTCACCAGAGATTTCCATGAGACTTGTCTCCTGGACAGTTCCACATGCAATCCCTTTTATCTGACTAAACGGAATGAGTTTTAGTTCCTTATGATCATCAAAACCTAAATAAATCAATGCCCTTCATGGATGTCTCTACCCAGTAAGTCTTCAGCCATCTTTCAACTTCCAGTTCAAATGGTATTTCCTTTGAGGAACCTCCGCTGAGCTACCTAATCAGAGACATTCTTTCCTCTGTGCTGTTGTAGAACCTTGTATGCACCTCTGCTACAGCATTGGTCTTATTTTATCCAATTTTAGACTCACTGTATTATTTTTCAAATTTCGTATAAGTTTAGAATCACCTTGTCAATGTCTAAAAGCCATAGTTGTTTTCAAATAGGATTGTATTATATTTGTAGATCAATTTTGGGGAGAATTGACATCTTGATAAGTCTTAAGTCCTCTAATCCTTGCATGTGATATATCTATTCATTTGTTTAAATATTTTAAACTTTCTCTCAGCTTATATAATGTTTTATAAAAATTCATTGGAGATGTCTATTTAATGGATGTGTTAAGAGCAGTTACCTTTTCATTATTCCTTTTTTTTAGGGTAAAACATTCCACCATAAGTATGTTGTTAGCTGTAGTTTTGTTTTGTTTTTCAGAATTGCCCTTTGTCAAGTTTAAGAAATACACATCTATTCTTAGTTTTCTGAGAGCTTTTATCATGAAGAATTATTGAATTTCTTCAAATGCTCTTTCTGCCATCTATTGAGCTGATTACATGATTTTTAATCCTTTATTCTGCTAATGTGGTCAACTACATTGATTTTTGAATGCTGAGTTGGCCATTTACTCCTGGGATAAACCCCATTTGATCATGGTATATTATTCTTTTTACATATTGCTGGATTCAATTTGCCAAAATTTTGTTAAGAATTTTTGTATTTATGTTCATGAAAGATATTGGTCTGTGATATTTTTCTTGAACTGTTTTTGTCAGATTTTGGGATAAAAGTTTATTTTTAAAATTAGAATTCAATTTTTTTTTTAGAATTCAATTTTTAATCAAACATAGGCATAATTTTAAAACATCAAATAGTGCTAGAAGATTATGGAGCAATTAGAATTAATTTCAACCATAAAGAACAGAAAAGCCCCAAATATTTAAACGAGATATATATATTTTCATGTAAAAGCAGTCTGAAAGGAGGGAGTCAAGCTAGTATGGAAGCTCCACTGTGTCATCAGATACCCAGGTTCATTTTCTTTTCCTGCTTATCCTTGGGGTCACTTCATATTTTAAGATGGCTGCTGGAGCTCCCTCCATCCATCGGGTTTATATTCCAAGCCATCAGCAAGAGAAAGGGGAAGAAAAAAGGGTGTCTACCTCTCACTTTTACAGAGTCTTTGCAGAAGTCTCACTTGGCTCTTCTAATTATGTCTCTCTGGCTATTATTTTATCATATGACCACATCAAGTTGCAAGGAAGGCTGGGAGGGGTAGTCTTTTAGCTAAGCCCACTGCCCAAGATTTAATGAGGAAGGAGAGATGGATGGATACAAACATTATGCTCAGCCAAAAAGGCCAGGACACAAAAAGGACACACATACTGTATGAGTTCATTTATATGAAACTCTGGAAACACCAAATCTAATTTTTAGTGACCTTATTGATTGCAGGCCAGGACTAAGTGGGATGGGTAAAAGGAAACTTTTAGAAATGATAGAAATGTTCTGTAACTTGATTATATGGGTGATGGTTATATGGGTGTATATATTTGTCAAAATTCATCCAAATGTATACTTAAAACAGATGCATTTGTATATATAAATTATATCTCAATAATTTTTATAAATATGGAAAATCCCAGCAACCATAACAAAACTACTCTTACGTTTTGTTCATGTCTGTCGAGTGAGTCTTCTTTCATTTGTTTATCTTTACATGATTGAAATCAGAATATACATAATGACTTTGGATCTTACTTTTTTTTCACTTAATATTACATCATAAAATTTTCCATATTGCTTCATTAATTTTGATAATCACCATTTTAAATGCCTCTATAATCCTTTGGGAATTGAAATTGTAATTTGTACTTACACTCTACACAGTAAAAGCTAAGTCCTCTCCCCAACTCTGACCTTTAAGGCCCCTTACTTAAAAGCAGTGGACAATCCAGTTTTTAGTGCGTACATCTAGAAATATTCTATGCACGTAAAGACATAGATGTGAACATCTTTCCCTCTCCTTTTAGGCACAAAGAAGACAATACTAGATACTTGCTTTTCCCCCATAATACATTTTGAATACAATCTCATGTTCACATATGGAGACAGGCATCACTCTTTTTAACCACTGCATGTGTTCCATAATTTACTGAAAAAAAAATACATATAATTTCTTTTTTTTTTTTTTTAAGAATCACATCTTCCTTATCTTTGTATCCTTGGCATATAGTTAGGATTTGTCTGACTGAACCAATATTGGTAAACACTTAGGGTTTTCCCAGTTTTTTTTTCTATTACACATACCTCAAGACAAAACGTTGAAGTTTTGACTCAGCCACCAAGTTACAGTAGATGCTACATTCCAAAGGAAGTGTTAGACTGTATGTAAAATTTACCACAAAAGTAGCTGAACGCTTGTTACACGACATTGAAACCTCTCAGCTACACTGAGGATATAAAAGGGTGCTGAGAGAAGAGATTGTGAAGGGATTTGTGAGGGCTTCCTCCATCCCCTAAAGTCAAGAAACACTTTATTCAACAGGAAACTCAAAGAACGCAATAGATGTCCCTGCAGTCTGGGGGACACAGTAGGCTGGGGCCTGACTTCTGCCTGGGAAATGCTAGGGAGGAAAGAAATCCTGGAACACTGGCTTAAAGGAGTAAAGTGATGTGGCAGCTGCCTGGGCTCATCCTGTGCGCTCAGAAATTTTCCAGAGAAAATTACATGAGTTTTCTTGTGCAGCAGTTGGCGCTAAGTCAGCGCCAGTCCCCTTCCCCCTTGTCTTTCTCTAGTCTGCCAGCTGGAGGCTCAGAAGGCCAGCCCTCATCTCCCTGCCCACAGATCATAGCCTGTTTCTCTTGTATTCTCAGCACCAACAGGCAGGCTAGGACCTCTGGACTGGGCCTGGTCCAGCTCTCAGCCTGGTTCCTTGCCATTGACCCTTCCCCAGCCCCCAGCCCACTCACCCTGAGGGCTGGGCTGAAATAGAGACCCTGTGGGTCCCTGTGCGTCCCTGTGCTGAGCCTGAAGTGCTTCTCTCTTCCTGCCTACCACCTGCATCACCACAGATACCCCTCCTCATGGGTCCAGACCCTCACCCACTGCAGCCCACTGCCCTCCTGGGAGAGCCCGCTTTCTGGGCTTCTTCCCCCTCATTGCTCCTCCTGATCTAGAGGCCAGCCACCAAGGTCATGACACGTACACCCCAGCCACCAAGGTCATGACACGCACACCTCCACTACGTGATCTGTCCTCGCAGACCCCAGGTTGTTCCACCTCTGCTCCTCCCACCCTCAACTAAGCCCAGGGTTGGCTGCCCCTAGAACAAGGCACATGCTCAGAGAGGACCAGCCCTTGCTAGGGAAGAAAGCAAAATTCTGCAAGGAAAGTCACTGCCCATGAAGATAATACCCAACATGATGATTCTCAAACTTACTGTACATTGGAAGTACCTGGAAATCTTGCTGAACTGCAGATCCTGACCCAGAAGATCTGGAGGCTGAAAGTCTGCGTTTTTAACAAGCTCCCAAGATATGCCAATGCTGCTGGTCTGTGGACCAAACTTTGGCAAAGAGTACATTCTAAGGCCAAAGTGATTTTTAAAAAGTCATTTTTTGGGGGTCATCTCATTAGGCAGGGAGAGCAGTTGGAATTAAAAATAAATAAGTTACTTAGGTATTGTAAAGAACAAAGGGCTTTTATTTCTTTCCAGGGCGTGTATTATCACAGGTTGGAGCAATAGTAGGTTAAGGAAGAGGAGTCCGTGAACTGCTGCAGTGAAGAGGGAAGCACTGAGATTCACAGGTCTGTTTTCCCGCCACAAGGGAGAGCCTTGAAAACACCGGCTTCTCAACCACTGGCCAGGGTGTTGTGACTGACTCTGTTACCCAATTTTTTCTTGACTACAAGGGCCATGTTTAGGGGATTTTCTAGCCCTCCTTGAGTGTGTTCTCATATATGCATTGAATAAATGAACAAATAATTGAATTAGTTTGCTTAGCAATTAGTTTCCTCATTGATTGTACAAAAGTGAACTGTGGTCTCACCACTACGTCGTTACAAAGTCTGTGCACTGTCCAGGTTAATGATGTTTTCCCAAGACCCAAGCCAGGCTCGCAGCCATTTCTTTACTGTGCCTCTGATGCCTAGGGATTACTCAGGATCGGATGAATGTGTTTTCTTGAGAAAGGCTGGGCCATCACTTTTGCTGTCCTACAAGGACAGCCAGAAACAGCTCTTTTTTTTATCACCTCTCCCCGCCTGTGCAGGATGGGGGTTGGGGTGCAGGAGGATTGGCAGGGAAGTTAAGAGGCTGTTTTGAGAGGCTGCCAAGAAAACTGCTACATGGTTTCTCTCTGAGTCATCAGAGCAGGGATGAGCTTGGAGGAGTGGGGTTTTCCTGCCAGTATTCTGGTCTCTCTGGTTGTGAGCGGATGCAATTGACTCTGCGAACTGGCAACAAGCCCCGTGGCAACCACCTCATTTGCATCATGATTTACATGGCTGGGTCTTGGCTACTCACGGGTAGGCATTTTCCTGAAAGATTTAGGTAGATACATGCTTTATGCACATCTATGAAAGTGAAGAGTTCTTTGGAGTGATGGAAGATCAGGGAACTAGATTTTTGGCTATTTCCTCATTTGTGCATTTCTACCAGTGGTGCCAGCTGCTAACACAGTCATAGCCATAGGAGCATCTAACTAGGGTCTACCTTGTGAAGAGCAGCATGTGGGGTCCTTGGCATTGGAGAGGAGAAGACCTAAAAAGAACTGGTAAACGCAGCCCTGGTTTTTGAGGAACTGACAATCTGAGGCAGGAAGGGAAGCTAAGAAAGATCCTAAGAACTCATGAAGGAACTTCTGCGCAAATGGGTTTAGGGGGTGCAAGGGCAGAGGGGGTGGACCACCACAAAGAAGAGGTGCTGTGGCCTGGAGGAAAGCAGAGGGGCATTAGAGGAATTAGCTGTGTCCTCTAGGGAGTCACTTAACTTAGCCTCAATTCCTGCCCACCCCCACTCCCTTGCAGTGAGACTAATAATATCTGCCTGCCCTGTTGCTTTGAAGATTAAATGAGATAATGAATATAAGATGCCTGGAGCAGCATCTGCACTCGATGGCATCTGTCACAATAGTTATTGTTGATAGGATGGAGCTGTGGACCAGCCGTGACGCCATCTTGCACATTCATCTGACCCACAGTGTTTTCCACTGTGAGGAAGCCCTGCCCTGAACTCCCTCATGCCCTCAAATCTTGGGTTCTCTTTGGGATCTACAACACCAATGAATGGCTGGACAGAGGGCAAGGGTCATCTGTGGCCACCAAACAGGACAGACCAGAATGAGGCTGAGAGGTCCACCTGAGGGTAAAACTTGGGACTGCAGCCTTGGGGGACAGGGACCATAACTCAATTCCCATGCCCCAGCCAGCTGGCTGTACTGTGTTGGCCAACTCAGAGGCTGATGGCGAGTAGTTAAGAGTATAGAGCCAAACTTGTTTCAGCTCTCAGCACTGTCACCATGTGTATGCCCTTGGGAAAGTGATGTCACCTTGCTGCATCTCTGTTTTTTTATCTGTCCAATGGGGTAATAGTAGTACCTACCTTTCAGGGTTTTTGTGAGAATCAGATGAGTTAACTCACACAAAGTGGTTGGAATAGTGTTTGGCATGGGGTCAACATGATGTGTTAACTATTCTTATTTAGCAGAGACCCTTGGGTGTGAAATTCTGGGTTTTGTCACTCTCTGATAATTTGGGGGGAGGTGACTGGCATGTGTAGGGTTGGGGAGGACCGTGTCCAGAGGACTGAGGACATCCAGGTGGGCAGGCAAAGCCCTGCCTCGCTCTGGTCTGTGGGTCTTCAGGGAAGAAGAGGATCAGGATGGTTACCAGGAGGGAAGAGGAGGATATGCTTGTCCAAGGTCAAACAGGTCCTCTAAAGGACTCTAACAAACTCTAACGAATTGTCTAGGAACTTCCATGGGGAGCTCGGTGCCCTGCCCACGGCATCATCTCCTCCTGTAGGTGGAGACTGGCTGTGTCATCATGACCCTCCTGGTCCTGGGGGACCATGTCTCCGCCAGCTGCAGCCTGTGCTTCTCAACCTGCCGGCAGCCCCTCAGCAAGGGCATTGGTGCCTCAGCCTTACCATGGTGACATCTGACTCTTCTGACCGCTATTTTTCCTTTTTTTTCCATTTCCTTCTTTACTTAAAAAAAAACAAACCCCAAACCCTTGCTGTGTCATATCTAGTTTTGTAAGTCACTTTAGGTTGTTCTCACAATAGGCAGAGAATAAGTAACTAAACTAGTTCCTGGAGTTTTCATTTACTTTTCTTGAAGTGTTTACAGCAGTGATTTTGAAACATTTTTTTTTCCGAGAAATTTCCCTTTAAAAATGAAATATTTCATAGAAGCTCTACATACATATATTATACATACCTTGGAGATTGTAGGTTCGGTTCCAGACCACCACAATAGAGTGAATATTTCAATAAACCGAGTCTTAACAATTTTGGGGGGTTTCCCAGTGTATATAAAAGTTATGTTTACACTATGCTGCAATCTATTAAGTGTGCCAGAGCACTAGGTCTAAAAGAAATGTACATTCCTTGATTAAAAATGCATTATTGCTAAAAAATGCCAAATAATTATAATAACATCAAAGATCGCTGAACACAGACCACCGTAACACATACACTAATAACAAAAAAGTTTGAAATTTTGTGAGAATTACCAAACTGTGACACAGAGACATGTTGTGAGCAAATGCTACTGGAAAAATGGCGCCAATAGACTTGCTCAATGCTGCGTTGCCACAAATGTTCAGTATGTAAAAATCACAGTATCTGTGAAGCACTGAAGTAAAGTGCAATAAAAAATAAATGATCTATCTCTATCTATATTTGTATCTATGTCTATATCCATCTGTATCTTGCTCAGGTTAAAGCAGGGGAGAAGGACCTCTAGCCCTTGCATTGACCAGGATCTTTGGACTCTTCAATCAATAGAAATTGTTAAGAGGTTAGAGGAGAAATTCAGGCAAGGCTTTATTGGGGCTTGTGCTGCAGCATGAGGGAGTGAAAATAAGTAACAGGTGCACTTGTTTGCTTGCCAAGGAGGGGAGAGCTTTAATGGGGTGAGGGTAGGGGTGGATTGGTGAGTCAGGCGGGAGAGGTGGCTTAGGGGGTCTGCCCACCCCGTTGATGGTGCTGTGTGCGGGGATCATGCCCTGTACCCTGCTTTTGCTCCCGGCACCCCTGAAGTGGCAGTTGGGTTTTGGCCTTTTTGTATCTTATTGTTCATAATTTGCCCCAACTGTGCATGCACACAGTTACTTTTAGTCCCTTACAGTTTTTTGTATTCTGTTGCTGACGGAGACATTTGTTCAGGTGCAAGCCCTCCAGTAAAGGATCCTACATCCCAGGTCCCAGCCTATCTCATCCCCAGCTTCTGGCGTCCCCTTTCTCCTGAGGCATCCTTACCAAGCCTTAGCTCTGGGGAGCCCTGTTTGTAAACCACCAATCTGCTCCATGGAAACGGTGCTGCAATGCTCAGTATGTCATTTTGATGCAAAAAATAAGGAAGTGAGATGGTTTCTTAATGACCTTTTGGACAATTTGCTATATTGGTATACACTGACTGTTAAAGAATGAATATTTATTATTATCTAAAAGGAAAGAACTATGAACAAAAAGTCCTATTTACCCTTCTATTATATAAGATGATCATTGTGAGTTTAAGTAACAATTAGGCCTTAAGTACTATTGATAGAACTTAATAGTTAAACATGGGTCCTTGATGTGAAATGTATAAGAAACAAATTTAGAAGTCATGTTGGAAAAGTTTTAACCAATAGTCGATACACCCTCTGTATCAGTTGCCTCCGTATCCCCCATGTCAGCGAATTCCCCATCCCGCAAAGTGCCCCCAGTTCCCCGTCACTCTCCTTTCATGTTTAACCCTCTTTCTCCTCAACTCCCAGCTCCATGAATCGTCTGTGATCTACCTAGTCCAAGCCCAGTAGCACTCTGTCAAGTACAGGCTGCTCTGAGTCAGGATGTGGGCCCGGGTCCCCCAGGGAGGGGATAACGAAGCGTCTGAGTCACTTTGAACTTAGTGGTCAGCCTGCAGGAGGGCAGTGGCACCAAATAACCGTCACGGTCACGCTCTAATTCAGCCTGATATGGAACATAGAGCCAGCTTCTCAAATAATTAAAACTTTTATGGCTGTGTTGGTATAAAGCCTAATACATTAATATCATATATTAAAACATTTTCTTTAGATCTAAAAGTTCTTTTTTTTTCCTTCTGATTGAAAAAAAAAATTAAAACATTCTTGTAAGCCTCCCAAAGTTCCGTGGGCCCTTGGCACCATGCGGGTATATAACGTTACCACTTGCTAGCTATGTGGATTGGGCAATGTACTTAACATCTCTGCTTTAGTTTTCCTGTTTAAAATGGGGATAATAATAGGACCCCAATTTGCAAAATTAAATGTTAGATATTACTTGTTTTGTATTGCACAGTTAAAAATAGGGAAGCACTAGAGATTAAAATCTTACTTTCTTGTGCTCTGATCCAACATCGAATCTAGTGTTTTATTTTATTCTTGGCAAAAACAGACTTCCTATTTCAAAAGAAAAGCACTATAGTAAAACAAAGGAAACCAAACCAAAAGCACTTTCCGAGACATCGAAGGACTCCTGCCAAACACCAGCTTGATGGGTTCACAGTGAAGGAATCAGAGACATATGGTTTAGATTTCCCCCTCAAACTCCCGAGAGGGAAACAGGAAAGCGAGGACTTCAGAAAGCTGCTGGCTGTGCCAGCCCTACTCTGCCAGCTGAGCAAGAGATCAGAGCATCCAATAACCCCTCAGACATCATTCCCCTGGGCTCAACTCGCCTTTCTCATTTGAATGTGTCCTCCCCCAGGAAGTAGATACCATCAAGAGGCCCTGCCAAGAAACCAGATAGTAACCAGGGCACCCCAAACCCAATATTTGGTTATTGCTTAATTCTTGACCTCTATTCCATTCATTCCTAGCTGCAGACAGGTAGGATTTCTAAGAAAGATTTGGGGGGTGGAGGTGGTGGATTGGCTCTCTGTGGATGATGTTTTCCAGGAAACTCAGCTAGCTTCCTGAAAAATGTCATACACTGGAACGTTCCCAGGGGCTGGCAGGGGAACTCTGGAATGACTCAAGTGAGGACCTGAGCCAGGAAAGGGTGGGTTATGGCCTAAAACCACACCCTCCTCTCACTTTGTCAAACTGTATCCATTTTAATTGAAGCTTCACCCCACCTTCTCCCCTCCCCCTAACCCAATCAGGAAGCCTTCCTAGATGAACTAGAAGCCCTTTCCACCCCAAGTCACCCTCACACCTCCAACACCCTCATTTGCATATGTGGTTAGACCTTGACATCCGAGTGATCTGTGAGCAAACTTGGCAGGGGCCTCTAATGGAATCTAATGAGTTGGATCATAGCTTCTTTAAAGATCTGCTAGAGATCCAGCTTGGTTGAGCCCCCAGAGCCAATCTGTCAGTCAGTCAATACATGTGGAGTGATCATGCACTGCTAGCAACGCATTTTGCCAGGCACTGGTTAGTACAAGACAGAGAGGTTGAAGAAAGATCTGACTTATAGAGATGGCGAAGTCAGGAAAAGCATAAATAGAAACCCCAAAGAACTCCAGACACGCACATGGACAACCTGACATGTTAGCCTGTGTGGTCATGCCCAGCAGAGGCAGGTGTTCCACACTGTCTTAATCTGGCTAAGGTCCTAGAAACCAAGGTTCTAGAGCCAGGTTCTTTTCTCTGCTCAAGCAGGCCTTTATAGGAGCACATAGTCTCTAATCCAGAGTGGAAACAAAACTAGCTTTGGCACCACTGCCCACCCACTCTAGTCATCCCCCCAGCCCCAGGGAGCAGAAGGGGCTCCCTGGCCTAGAGGAGCGTAAAAGGTTCTCATCACTCAAAACTGGGTGCCACGTGCCCCACAGCAGAGAAGGGGAGCCCTCGGCAGTTGCACAGCAGGTCTATGTAAGAACCTACCACCTGGAGAAGACAAGATGGATGCAGAATGGGAGCTGGAGGCTGTGGTTTGTCGTGACCACTGTGACCCACTCTAATTACCATGCACCAGGAGAAGGTCTGAGCTGGGCACTTCAGAGCACCAAGATATATGACAGCCCTCTGCCCATGGGATATCATGGACATGAAAAGTCAGCCAAAAGCGCAAGGCAGTCTGTTTTGAATGCCAACTGACTGGTATGCACAGTGTGACAGAGGAAAAGAAATAATGATGGTAGCATTTATCAAGCACTTCCTACATGTCAGGGACTATTCTAAATGGTTTATATGTTTTTAATTTTACCAACAGCCCATAAGGTGGGTAATAGTATTATTTCAATTTCATTGATGAGAAAAGTGAGACTCAGGAAGATTAAAGAACTCACTTTGTGTCACATGATTTTTAATGGTAGATCCAGGATTTTTCTTTACATATATATATATATATATATATATATATATATATATATATATATATATATATATATATTTTTAAGTGAAGTATGGTCAGTTTACAATGTTGTGTCAATTTCTGGTGTACAACATAATGCTTCAGTCATACATGAACATACATATATTTGTTTTTATATTCTTTTCACCATAAGCTATTACAAAATATTGAATATAGTTCTCTGTGCTATACAGTATGAACTTGTTTACCTATTTTATATATGTAAGTATCTGCAAATTTGGAACTCCCAATTTATCCCTTCCTACTCCCTTCCCTCTCTGGTAACCCCTAAGTTTGTTTTCTGTGTCTGTGAGTCTGTTTCTGTTTTGTAAATAAGTGCATTTGTCTTTTTTTTTTTTTTTTAGATTCCACATATAAGTGATATCATATGGTATTTTTCTTTCTCTCTCTGGCTTAACTTCACTCAGAATGACAATCTCCAGGTCCATCTATGTTGCTGCAAATGGCATTATTTTATTCTTTTTTATGACTGAGTAGTATTCCATTGTATACATATACCACAACTTCTTTATCCAGTCATCTGTCGCTGGGCATTTAGGTTGTTTCCATGTCTTGGCTATTAGGTCCAGGATTTGAACTCAAAAATTCCACCTCACCAAGCATGTTTTTCCTAAGAAATGGGAAAGGACTTAGGGAATGAGAGCTGACAGAAGGCACAGAAATCTGACTCATATTTGTAACTTATTTTTGATACTAAGAGGGAAATTTGATGGCTGAGTTTTAAAGTAGGAGCAGCCTTATAGTGAAGAGATCATTTTTGATGTTTAGTCTTGCAATATTTAAAATCTTCAAATTGTGAGCATGCTTAAATTACACTGTGCAACAGGGAGGTATATTCAATACCCTGTAATAACTTATAATATAGAAAATAATCTGAAAAAAATATAAATATAATGGAATCACTTTGCTGTTCACCTGAAACTGACAGAATATCATAAATCAACTATAGTCCAATTAAAACAAAATTTATAACGTGTGAGAGCAGTGGGCTGGGACTGGCTGGCTGGGCAGGGGAGGAGCTGAGCGGGAAAGAGGAAGGGAGGGCCTGCAGGGGAGAAGCAGCTCTTGGGGCGCTGGCTGCGAGTCGCTGCGGAGTCCCGGGCCTGAGGCTGGGTCCTGCGCTCCCTGGTGCGGCCTCGGTACCAGGGCCTGGAAAGAGGAGGGAGGGGAGAGGGAATCCGGCGGCGCAGGGGTGGGAGAGCGTCCTTAGCAACCTCTTTCCGCGCCCTTGGGGTCGAGTCCTTCGCGGGGCATCTGTGTCCAGGTGGGTCCCGTCCCCCGTGGGTCCTGGGTCCTGGTTCTCCATCTTCAGGAACAGTGTCAGGCAGGACCCCGAGTCTCCTGAACCACAGCGCCATCGTGTGGCCACTGACTGGTCCTCTGGGGCTCTGGCTCAGGTATCCCGCGTTCTCCCCACCTCCGCCGGTGGGATCCAGGTGGCTGTCTTCTTGGCAGGGAGCCGAGAGGGAAAGTGGGCTTGGGGGCCGACTCCAGAGCAGATTTGCCTGGCTCTGAGAGCTGGCTTCTCTGAGAGTAGCATATTGGACGGAATTATCCTTAGAGCTGGGCAGAGCTCCGCCCCCTTTCTTGTGAGCTTTTGTCCGTGAGCCTCTTTGGGCCTCAGTTTTCTTATCTGTTAAAAGAGCATGATAATATCAGGTGGAGGGTAAATTGCATAGCCTCCAGAACAATGCTTTCAAGCAGTAGGAGCTCAATGCGGCATTGTTGGTGTCATCATCCTCAGTCACCACAACAGGTCTCGATGCTGCTCATGCTTGGCAGATGGCTGGTGTTCTGGGTGCATCGCACACTGCTAGTGATGCCTTCTTAGTGCCAGCTTAATAGTGGGACAGCTCTAGGGCTAAGTATTTGCCTATTTTCATAAACGATAACAGTCCAGTTGGTCTTGCAAAGCACTTGAAAACAGCTGGCTATGGTATTCACCAGCCCAAGGGAGTGCTCCATCTTCACCAGCTACTCCTGCCTCCCACATCTGCCTGAAGGAAGCCCTCTGGGAACAGAAACATCTGACTTCTGGGAGGCATTGCAGTAGTCGGGGAAAGGGCAATACTGCAGGGGGTCCCACAGGCTCAGAGTTCACTTGCTAGGGGTTGACCTAGGGCAAGTCACTATCTTCTCCAAACCCCTGTTTCTCATCTGTAAATCAGAGATGTTAATTCCCACTTCCTTAGGCTTTTGGGGAATTAAATGAAGTATTTAAAACACTTCACACTCTGGATTGAGCATGCATTAGCACCACCAGGGAATTTATTAAAATAGTAGTTGCTGGGCCCCACCTGGAGTTTCTGAATCAGTATGCCTGGTGGGAGGCTCAAGAACTTGCATTTCTAATTTGCCTTTCAGGAGATGTTGCAATCTGGCTGGGGACCAAACTTTAAGAATGACTAAGCTAGCATACAGTAGTCCAATCTGTCAGTCAGTCAATACATGTGGAGTGATCATGCACTGCAGTTAATGTTCATTGCCACTCCTCAACCACAGAGGTCCAAATCTAAAGGAGATATGGGGGCAATATGAACCCAAATCCAATCAAGCAAAAGCTGCAAACCCAACATCTAGCTAGTGGTAAGAACAGTTCCATTTAACAAATGTTAATTGAGTGTCTTCTCTCCATTTTTTCCATATGCTCCTTTGGGCAGTGCTTTGCTCACAGGCCCCATCTCATTTGATGCTCATCATAGTCTTGATGTGTGTGGAGATCAGGAGGAAGGGGCTCTCAGAGAGGCTGAGGGATTGCTAAGGGCACAGAGCTCTGGAAGGCACAGCACAGACTTGGTTGGGGTCAGCTGACTGGTTGGGGCCCTCTCAAGCTGCCTCTCAGACACCGGAGCATGCTTGCTGTGGCTGAGGCTGGTCAGACCCCTGTGAACCTACCTCGGGCCCTGCCTCCTGGTGGCCTCTGTCCTGCTAGAATTCCCGTCATGACCACACTCTCTTAACCAGCTCTCTTACCTTGCTGTGGGGTCAAATGCTGAATTGTCTTCCCTTGCCAGACTCATTGTCTCTGTCTCTCTTCTCACCCACCGGACACTTGGTCCTTCCAGAGTGGGGCTTGTGTCCTGACCTCTGGCTGTCTACTCTGGGCCCCGAGGCTTCCAGCAAAAGGAGGAGATTTTCAGGGCTTGGGGTAGAACTAGGAGGCCCGCCCTTGACAGTGAGACCCTACCTAGGCCCTGCAGGTCTCTGAAGGGGCCCTCACTTCCCCATCCTGGGCGTCTGAGAGGCCACAGGGACCCAGCTTTAGCAACACCTCAGTAGCCAGCCACCTCAGCAGTGAGGCTCAGAAGGAGCTGCTGCCCTCCTGGGCTCAGCCTGGATGGCAAGAGGGGAGGGGCACCATCTGCTCTGTCTCTGTGGTGCCAGGGTTCCCTCCTCTAGGCCCCAGATCCATCTGAGTTTTTATGGTTGGTGGAGAGCACCAAGACATGGTTTGAACCCAACCCTGGGTCTCTGCTACCAAAAGAGTTGTCCGTGTTCTCAAAGTAAGTCTCAGATTCTTTGCCTGGGTTTGTTTCCTCATCTGCAAAGGGCTGAGGAGGCCCTGCCTCCCAGAACTGCAGTGCGGCCTGAATGACATCTGTGTGTTCAAGATGCTGGCACCTAATGAGTGGTAATAACCCCATTTCCCTGCTTTTGACATTTATCCACTGCCTACAGTGAGCCTATTCCTGAGGGTACAAAGGTGGTTAGTGAGCCAAAGTCCCTGCCTGCTAGGAGCTTCCACCCAACACCCTGGCTCAAACAGGGCAATGGCCGAAGGTCTGAGACTGGATCTGGCTGGGGGCATTGGGTACGGGAGGTGAGGCTGGGGTCCAAGGGATGGGCACCCAGTGTGTGAACTCTGCAGCAGGGTGATGGAAGTCTGCTCCGTGCCAGCTGGTCTTGACTCAGAGCTAATGGCTAATTCATGGTCTTCAGAGCTTTGGTTTGGAGGTATGGAGAGCCATGTGACTCACTGCTGTGCCAGCCAGGGAGACTGGAGGCTCTTCCACCCAGCAGTCTCTGCTCTTGGCACCTTTAGTTTCATGTTCCCTCACTTATTCGTTCATTTGTTCTGGGTTCTTACTAGCTGTGGGAACTTGTGAAGTACTTACCCTCTCAGAGCCTCAGTTACCTCATCTGTAAAAGGGGGATAATAATAATATCTACCCAGTGAGATGCTGTGAGGATTAAATGAGATAATGAGTGTTAACATGGTACCCAGAAGGGAGTATGTTCTCAGTACTCATCAGTCAATAAAAATTGTGATAATGTCTCTACTTTGATGACCAGCAAGTACCTTATACTCAATATTTCCTCCCCACAAACCAGCTCCTTGGCCTCACTTTCTAGTTCCCTTTAATGGAATCTGCATTCCTCCTACATGTCCTTGGGGACCTGGTCACCTGGCTTCTATTCTGTTCTTTTCTCATGATCTTTCTACCATCTCCACGTGCCCACGTTCAACCCTTCGTTAGGTTTTCCCTGGGCTCCCTGACATCGGTGTCCCCATTTAATCCCTCTCCACATAGACACCAGATTTAGCTTTTGGATTATGTCACTCTCTTTCTGTGGAACCTCCAATGACTCCCTAGGGGGCCACTGCCTTTGGACTTCATCTGCAGCATCAGCTCTTCCTGATTCTACAGTAGCTGGCCTTCAGACTGGAACTGCAGTATTAGAGCTCCTGGGTCTTCAGCCTGCCAGGTCACCCTGCAGATTTTGGAGTTGCTAGTCTCTGTAACTGCATGAGAATTCTCTTACTTGGGGGAGGTTGGTCTTTTGTTCATGAAGGGCAATCTGATTTGCTCAGAGTCCACCAATTTAATTGTTAAACTCATGCCAAAACACCCTCAATAGAAATACCCAGAATAATGTTTGACAAGATATCTGGGCATTCCATGCCTGAACCAAGCTGACAACATAAAACTAACCATCACTCTACTCATATTTCTTCCCATGTCTCCCCTCTTGAAAGGATGCTAAAAACTCATCCACTTTGAGGAGTACTACAGGGCACTTTGTCTCCCAGGAATATTTACATTGTATCTCTAATGGTGGAACTTCAGCTCTGATTTCCAAGTATGATTTTGGGTGGTGGCTGGGGTGGGAGGGACTTTCTGAAACTTCTGAAGAAATCACAGCACACTGGAATCTCTGTCTGCTAGCTGCTGTCCATGACTGGCATTCCTGCTAGGTTTGGCTCACTCTTTTGCAGCTTTGCAGAATGCAAGAGTTAATGCTCCAAGCAGAGCAGCAAGGAAAACTGGGAAGCAGAGCAAAGTACAGGGCATGAAACCAACCAGGAACCACAAAGAGTACTCACCCGTGTGAGGAAGAGGACCTTGCTGCTAGGCCAGTAAGGAAACAAGAGATCCCGGGGCTCTGGGAGCTGGGAAGTAGAGTCCAGGGTGAAGACACATGTACGTGCATGCATATGTGTGTGTGCATGTTTATGTGTGTGCATATGTGTGTATGAACCCCGACAGAAAGAGCTGGGCACACATCTTGCCATTCCTCAGGCTCTGATGTTTCAGGTGTCTCTGGCTGCAACCCTGCCTGAGCTCGGTCCACTCTGCCCTTCTTTTTTGCCCCTTTGCCCACGACTCTCATATGCCAGGATCCAAACTCTGTCCCCTGGTTCTGTACCTGTGTCCTGTCCTAGGCCCTCAGTCTCCTCAGGGTGTTGGAAATCTGTGGTGGGGTAAGACTCAGGGGGCCCAGTTTCTCCTTCTGGTTCTGTCTCTGCATCTGCCTCATGTTCTTCTATTACAAAGTGACTCAAAGCTAGTTGATCTCCCAGGTTCTCTTCTACTTCTAACATGTGATTAATCATTTGGGAAAACAGGGAAATTCAATGAATCAGTGTATCGGGATATTACAGCTGCAAGTAACAAAACACTCAGAATAAAGAACTGAATGATCAGAGCTGATTCATCTCAGCAAACCCACAGATCAGAGTGAGGTGATTCTGGGATTGGTGTGGTGTCTCAGAGAGATCATCAAGGACTCAGGCTCTTCCACCTTCTCTCCTTGCCCTCTTCATGGCTGCCACTGTCTTCTCTCATGGTGGCAAGAAGACTGCAGCAGCCCCAATCTTCCTTTCTCATGTAGCAGCTCCTCAAATCAGGAAGAAAGGGGGTAAGGGTGTAATCAGTGAGGAAAATCTTTCCCAGAAGCTCCTAACAACTTCCTGTTGGGTCTCTTTGGCCAGAACTGTCACAGGTCTAAACTTAAACCAATTACTGGACAAAGGAATGGGAGTGACCAATCATGAGCCATCCACTTGGGCCTGGAGGATATATGAACAAATGAAAACTTGGGGTTCTGTTGGCAAGAAAGGGTTGGAGTGGCAGTTGGGTGGATTACTGATTGTGCCTGCCACAGCCAGGGGGATCACTTTCAGGAGGCAAAACAAGAAACGGTCTCTGGTTGTTGTAACCAAAAAGAGAATTTACTGGGAGTAAGGTATGGAGTGCATCAGGAGGAAATAGGCAGGAAAGAAGCAGGAAGCACAATAAATGCTTTTTAGACAAAACTGGCTGGTATTCATCACTGTGAAAGAACTCTAGTGCCTCTGTGAAATGTATCCCTTGTTCAACATTGAAGTCTTGGGAGAAGTATCATGGAATCAGGATAGGATTCAGGTCTAAGACCTGGGCACCTGGGTGCAGAGAGGAGTCCCTGGCCTGTTCAGTCTCCAAAGCAGCCCAGCTAATATCCAGGAATTAGAAAAGCCTCTATTAAGCCTGTGGCTTCAGAGATGCAGTCCTTGAGGAGCAGTGGTTGGGCTTATGTATTTTCACCATGATTAATTACCCGGAAGCAAAGTAATGACTATACTTCATATCATTTTGCAAGTCTTATTAACTGTTGAGTAAGTTTAATTTAACTACAACACTAACATCTGTTTATGTCAGCCAACTTTGCAGTGTGGTTAACTGTTCACTTTCAAGGAATGAGAAAAATATGGTTAACAACAAACAACAAACATTACAAGGAACATCGGGTGACGAAGCTAGACTGGGGAGGAGTTTGATCTCAGGGCCATAACTGCAGCTGCTTTTCCCTTGCGTCTTTTCTGCTGGACCCTGCCCCCCTCCCCAGGGAAGGCGTTGGTAGGAACAGAGGCTCCTGACGGGCCTAGGTTGCATCTCCAGTGATTTGGGGATGGATTGAATTGCTTCGGCAGATAGAAGCAGGCGGTTTTGCATTTTGCAAGGTCCACGGAATTGAGGAAAAACTTCTGGTCATCTGCAGAATCTCCAGTTAAAATGAGTTGAATACAAGTTCACACAGCATCCGTTTCACCACCCCAGAATTCAGGGACCGCCGTCTGGGATGGAGGAACGGATAGGGCAAGAGCGCTCACAGCCAGTGTCGCGCAAGCGGACATGCAGGCTCGCGCATGCGCACACAGCGCAAACCCTTTTGCGCGGGAAACGCACGGCCTCCAGTCAGGGTCAGGGCCGACTTCCTGCGTCGTGTTGAAGTGTACTTGGGTCCTGGTGCCCGGCCGGTGAGCCTTGAGAATCCTCGGCCGGCTTTCCTGCCTATGAAGAGGACGAAACCACAGGGTCTGCTGAGGTAATGGCCTGAAATTTTTTCTTTTTCTTTTTGGTGCTAAGTGACCAGTTTGCTGAAGGCTTCAGGGTAGGATTCATGCTTAGTCACAGACGCTTAGTGACAGACGAGGTCCCCCATTCTTGGGGGCCCACGGGGGTGGGGGTCATCATCTTAGCACATGTCAGACGTCCTTTCCTACATCCGCTACAGTTTAGACATTTCAAATATTTAATATCTTTCCTCTCCGGGCACACTGAACATCGGCAGAGAAACTCAGCAATGGTGGTTGTCACATCATCTAAAAAGAAATATTCTCTTATTAATCAAACTCCTGACTAGAATATTCAAACTCAGTCACTGTGCAATTTCAATCATCTTCTTTAAAACATCCCCCACTCTTACCCCCTTCCCCAGCTTATCAGGCCCACTAAATAGCCTCCTAGGGACCATCACAAAGTCTCTTACCAGGACCTCCAGGGGAGGAACTGAATCATAAAGGATGAGGAGGCCTTAGCCGGGGAAGGTGGGGTGAGAGAAGGGAGGTCAAGAGACAGTGGTATCCCAGGGAGAGGGGACTGCACGAGTAAGAGGATCCTGGAGGCCAGACATCACCAGGCGTGTGCTGGGAACGTAGGTCGCTTGGAGGAAGAGGGATTGCCAGAGGTCCCACAGTCGGTTAGTGGCAAAATCTGACAGTCTGTTCTTCTGTTCTTCCCTCAGACCCAGCTCCCTACTGGCTGAGTGGGCAACATCACCAACATCCGTCTGCCCCCCCAAATTCTTTTGGTATTTTCTTTCAGGCTTTTGGGTGTGCCTCACACTAACTTACTTAAATCTCTCCTCTAACAGTGAATGTTTGGTGGGGGTGGGTCCTGGGGTTGGACAGTGAGGCCTGAGGAGAGGTTTGATGGAGAACTGTAGGAGACATACTTCCTTTCTCTTCTGAGAACATTTCCAGAAGTGCCCTTGCTTTCCCTGGATATGGGGTGGGGGCTGCACACATCACAGGGTAGAAACTCTCAAAGGAGGTTTGGAAGAAGGAGGCCCCTGGGAGACAGACAAAAATGTGAAGTAGGAAAGCCCACATCTTAACCTTTCCCTCACCCCTTTGGGAAGGAATGTCAGGTACGCTGGTACAACCTGGTGTGTGGTCTTGGGAAGACCACAGAGATGGGACACTAACCAGAAGGGAGTCTCGTCCTATTGCCATGCACTTGGTAGTGCCCTCTGTGGGTGGGGGCTAGGGAGGGCAGCATACTTGGAAATTCAGGCAGTGGTCAGGTGAGCGGCTGGCTCACTTCGATGCTGAGGGTGATGCCTGGAAGCCCCTGGTGCATGTGTGGCAGTAGGACTGAGTCACACGTGTATCAGTTCTGTGTGTGATCACCTGCAGGTGTTCACTTTATCCTCTTCCCCCCTCCCTTGATGTTGGGCTGTCCTGTGACTTGTTTTGGCCAGGGGAATGTGAGTGTAACTCTAGCAGAAGCTTTTAAATGTGCTCGCTTTTGTGGTTGAGCTTCACCCCGACAAACGGAGCATGTCCTAGGTGTCCATGAGTCCCAGAATTCAGAGAAGCATGGGGCAGACATGAACACAACCCACAGTCTGAAGCAGAGCCACCCCAGCCAACATGCAGGCCTTTGGATGGGAAATAAATGGGATCTCCATCTGAGATTTCAAGGATGTTGTTACAAGGCATGGTCAAGAGCAACTACTAGAATATAGGTTCATTTGTGAGTGGCAGAAAATATAAATAAATTGTGACAAATCAGAAAGGTTTTATTCTCTCACGTAAAAAGTCTGGAGATAGGCCATCCAGGGGGTCATCCAGACCCAAGATCCTTCCAACTTTCTGGTTCATCCTTTCCAGGGTGTGGCCTCAGCTTCCTGGTCCAAAGTGCTGTGGATGCTCGAGGTCCAGTTATCGTGTCCACACTCTAGCCAGGAGGAGGGAGGGAAGGAGAAGAGCACATCCATCTCTTGAAGGAGACTTCCTAGGAGTTTCACACTACAGGTAATTTTCAAAATATTTACAACATGGATTTCAATTAATCAAAATGAACGCCTGCTGTTAACATGTACATCTGTACCTGTGCATGTGGGTTAAACATCGGTCTTAATCACAACTTTCCACTTACATGTCTCATTGGCCAGATGTCAGTCGCAAAACCATTCCTAGCTGCAAGGAAGGCTGGAAAACATACTCTTTATTACAGAGAGCCGTGCGCCCACATATCTACCACCAAAGAAGGGGAGGGCATTTACAGTGGGACAGCTAGCATCTCTGCCACGTATGAAAAGCACTTAAGCTCTTGGTACAGGTCTACAAGCCCTTTCCACAATTTGAGAAAGAGTTTTCCATTGTAAATCAACTATACTTCAATTAAAAAAAAAAAAGAATGTTCCAAATTTTTCGGAAAACAAGTATTTTTCTTAAGTCGTTAGATGGCAAAATTTGACCTAAAGTGCCTATTTACCCCACTTGTGAATATTCATAAATTTGCTGCAGAAATATGTTTGATTATGAGGTGCTGCCCTAGATTCCCCTAGGGTATCCCCCTACCTAGTCTCACACACACACACATACAAATGTACAGTATTACCTATAAGACCTGAAAAAAATGTCTGAATTTGAAACCCATTTATTTGGCCTCAGTGTTTTGGATAAAGGGTTTATACATCCCAGTTTGCTTGAGACATTCCGGTTTACACTTGTCCTGGTGAAATTATTCAGACTCTCCCAACTTTCACAATTGCCCAGTTTGGATGATAAATTATAGGGTCATCTTATGGATAAGGGATTGTGAACCTGTACAAACCAAGCTCTCAATAAATGGTCACAGTTATTCCTGTTTCCCAGCAGAGCTCCCATGGTGCCAGTTTAAATATACAAATATGCTAAAATGTTTCCTTAAGTAACCATTCAGTTCCTCATGGCTAAACTGTACCCTCTGGTGGGTTTTGGCTCCATTCTTCATGAATCCCTTTCCAAGATAGTGTGGCAGCCAGTTTCATCCCAGCTGCCTCTCAGAGCACACAAGCTTGGAAGCAATGAGCACTAAATCCAAGCAGTTTTACTGAATCACGAAAATGACTAGCACGTTCTGAACCTCGACAGACTTTTCTTTCTTTGTATCTGGCAAGTTTAAAAATAGGTCTGAAGATGACTGTGCAGCAGAATTCCACAAGAGTGGTACCCTCTTTCCGCAGTAGAGATGTAAGGAAAACAGTTGAGTAGAAAGGCGGTGTCTTGATTTCATTAATTGTCCTCCTGGTCTCAGGGCCAGGATCTCAACTGTGAACAGGGCAAGCCCTGGACTAGTCAGTAGAAGGCCCCCCTCTGTGCTCCTCCCCTCCACTCCCTCCATGTCCCCACTCCACGTACCCTCTTAGTCTTTCCCACTGCGAGGCACCGAGTAGTGGATCCCAAATGTGGCTGGTCTAGGCTCATGCCTTGGGTGTGTGTGAAGACAGATTGCTGAGGCCTGTCCCAGGACAGTGATTTGGAAGTTAGGCACCAAGCCTGGGAATCTGGATTTTAACTATTCCCCTGGTGATTCTGAAGAGCAGCCCAGTTTAAGAGACACTGGCATAGTGCAGTGAGGAAGGACTTTGGAAACAGACAAAGCTGAGTTCAAATTTAACTTCTGCCACCATGGCCCATGGCTATTACTAAGCCTTTCTGAGTTTCAGTTTGTCCATCTGTAAAATGTGAAATGAGTAAAATAGTGTATTTTAAATATTTTTCTGATTGAAAGTCTATTCCTCATCTCAAATATAAAATCAGACACTCCCCAGGCACCTTCTTAACCCAAGGGGAGAATGAGGGTAAGAATCTCACTGCTAAAAACAACAGGCTTATGCTTGCCTCCCACACTATCCTCTGTCCCCCTCCCATCTGGAAGAGCAAAGGGCAGAGTTCATGACCTCAAGGTGACAGCTAAAGTAGTTTGTCTATGCCTGGCAGGTAGAACGCAGTCAACAAATATTTGTCAGTTGCTTGCTTGATTTTATGTTTTTGTTTACCCAATTTCCTCTAAAGTCTTTAGGAATCTACTTCTTGGAGAGGCATGGTGGGGGAGAGGTGAACTGTGGGATTAGATAATATTTTATAGTTGGACTTTTCTATTTCTGCTGTATTTGTGGCAGTACGACTTAATGAGAGAGGAGAGTCTTTAGAGTCTGACGAACTGTGCTTCACATCTTGCCGTCACCATGCTGTTGGTTAGGACAAACTAAACTCTCAGTGGATTAACACAGTGAAGGTTTACTTCATCCAAGTTATAGTCCAATGCAGGTAGCAGAGGGCAGGGTGAAGGATGCTCTGCTCCATATAGTCATTCAGGGAGCCAGCTCCTTCTCCCATCTTCATGGCTTCCTACTGCCCTGGGTCTTCCAGATAGTGATAGGAAGAAGGATGATGGACCAAGGCTTTCATGAATTAGGACCAGAAGTGACAAAATCACTTCTGTCCCTATTTCACTGACCAGTGATGTGGTCAGACTGATAGCAAGAGGGTCAGGAAATAAAGTTTAACACATCCCTAAGAAAAAAAGGAGAAAATGGATAGTAATGAGCAGTAGAAGGTCTGCTACAACCATGTATCAGCTGTGTGACCTCGGGCAAATGACTTTAACTCTTAGCCTTAGTTTCCTCATCTGTACAATGGGAATTATACACATCTAGTGGGATGGTTGTAAGACTTAAAAGATGTAATATACATGATATGCTTGATACACAGTGTGTCCTTCCCTTTTAAATATGTGGAAGAGCACATTTCCTTTCTTCTGAGTAACCCCAAATACTGACTAGTTGAAAGTTGGCATTCAGCAAACCTTCTACCTAGTTAGGGGGACACAGATGAGAACACAGCTCTCCCTGTCCCCTGAGGTGGAGGGTTCAGTGTAGGTCATCTTTCAAGGAAGCAGTGAGGTGGACTTCGAATCTTGGGGGAGTTTGTCTTAAGGTCTTTTCATGGCACGTGTTAAGGGTTTGCTGGAGTATTACCTTAACAACCAGAAGCAACTGTTTCCTAGTTACCTGGAGGAAAGAATGGGAAGAAAATGACCTCCCTGGCAGCACAAAGCATTTATGTTAATGTAAACTAGAAAGTTCTGATGACACTTAGCAGACTGTTGGAAAGATTTTGGAAAAAATCTTTTCTTCTGGTGAAATCTTTAAGAAAAGATCAGTTTCTCCCTCTTGGAGTTACTCAGCACATCCTAGAGGCAATAGAATAGGTTGTTGCTTCTGGAGCCACCTTCTTCTCTCCCGTCCTTTCTTGGAGTGGCCCTCCTCTCCTTCCTCCTGCAAATGAGACAACTAAGGCTTTATGCCTGAGTTGACCTACTCGACAGCTATCCTCTGAGGCCTTCTTGATAGGAACATCCAGACTGCTTAACCCCCCTGGCCAGGTTCCAGAACATTCTGTTCACTTGACCAGCCATACCTAATGAGGACAAGTAGAAGAGAGTCAATCCAGAAGATGCAAGAAGAGAGGAGAATAGCAGAGTGTTGTCATGGGGACGAAGACACAAATAAAACGCCTTGTTGCAGAAATGCAGTGCCCTCCAGCTTGTACCCTGTGGGGTGGTTTTGGCAGGGTGTGGGGCTGGACCGGAGCTCAGAGCCAAGAGAGGAGAAGCAGGGAAGGCTTGGCAGCCAGATGCTTTCTCTTCCTCAGACTTCTTGCTGGGTCACTTAGTAACGACTCGGCGCCCAGGCTGTGCTCCTTCCTCTGAATGACTTCCAGCCATATCCCTCCCCAACCCCAACTGGAGGCCACCCTATTTTTAAATTTCTCTTGGGAAGTAGATTCCAAAATTTCCCTAAGTCTTCCTGTCAAGGAGGCCTCTGATTTCCAGTAAATCTAGGGTCACATAGTTTTCTATATTCATTTGCATTAAGTTTGCATAAATTAGCATGCCACTCAAAGTCTAAGCAACCCCAGGAATTAATGCAAATGGGCTCTGGCTTTTGTGGCCCAAGGAAGTGGCAGAGGAAGGCTGCCTCATCCTCAGAGAGGGTGGTAGCCCTGACTTGTAAGCAGGAGATCCTGTCATCCCCTTGGCTTACAGAGCCTTGCCTTGGGCCCAGAGAGCTGTATCAGTGTTTTCCCTCTGTTTTCTGGACCTTGAAGCTTCCTCCCCTAATGTGTTGGAGCCTATGAGAGGGAATTTGAGTCACATGGTGGGTGCGGGGGTAGGTCAGTGGAACAGGAGCTGAGTGAGGAGGGACCCTCAGATCTGAGTAAAGATCAGAAGGGAGCAAAGCTAGGGGCAGGGGTGGGAGCAGATATGGAAGGTCCCAGTGAGACAGAGCCTCTCACTGGAGATGGCGACAGCCCATGGGGGAAGGGAAAAAGGGGAGAGGGGAGAAGGAGCAAGAGTGGGCGCGTTAAGTAGAAGCAAGTTGGTGGCAAGCACAGCGTGGCTAGTTAGAATGGAGAGTGGACATTTGTTACCTAGCAAGTTAGTGGTCCCAGATAGTGTGTGGCCAGGCGGGTTCCCCAGGGGCCATTTCCATCCTCTCTCACCAGGCAGGTGTTGGACTGGGATTTCTTGCTGGGGCCTGGAAAGTCATCCCTTGGGTCTGTCAGGGGATTCTCTGAGGTGTCACAGCCTGAAAGTGCAGATGACAGATTTTCAGGTGGTTCCAGGTGAGACAGATGACAGCAGGACAAGACTTACATTGTTTTTCCAGAAGAAGGAACAGGCCACTCTGCCCACAAATACCAGTTGTTTCCCCAGTGGCCACACAGCTTGAGGGGAGGGTGGTATTCAATGTGGTACCCACTGTTCTTAGTACCATCCATGGTTCTAAGCCATGGAGTTTATTGACTGCTGGCTGCAGGCTGGCCACTCTCCACAGGGTAGGGTCTGACACCGTCTAAGGCTATGTTCTTCATGGAGTCACCCCATGGTGGGGTCAGGGATGTCAGACCTCTTGGGATTTAATCCTGGCTCCACCACTGGGGGCCTTGTGTAAATTATTTGAGCTCGTCTGTGTCTCAATTTCTTCATCTGTAAAATGGGGATAATATTGCCTACTTCATAGAGTTGTGGAGAAGGAACAAAACACAATAATTCCTACAGAGTTCTTAGAACAGTGACTGCCTAAGAGGAGGGACTCAATTGATATTACCATCATTATACGCAACAGTTCCAAATAAGATGCAATGAAAAGATTACAGAACTTGGAGAGAAGCATGGGGTGGGCTCCCAGTTTAGGCTCTGTGCCCAGTGTGGCAGTTGCTTGTGCAATTTCAACTCAAATTGATGCAGCCACAGAAGCAGACTGTGTAGATGAGGGCCAGGCATGGGCTCTGGCCAACCACAGGCTGGGAAACGACTCTGTTGGCTGATGATGTTTCTTTTTTTTCTCTCTCTCCAGGAGGGGAGTATGAAGGAAAAGAAAGTGCTCCTTTATTTGTTTGGCAGGAAGGAGACATGGCTGGAGAAAGGGACCCCGGTAAAAAGAAAGGCATGGGACCCTCCATGTTTTGTTTCACTCCCACTAGAGGGTCCTTGGGGAGGGTCTGGCATGGCAGGCAAGAAGGGCCTAAACTTCATTAGTGATGTCTCTCCATGTCCTGGGTCCCCTGTGAGTTAGAGCTGGCAGAGGGCTGCTGGAAGGAGGGGAGGAGGGGACTATGGAAGGTCACAGTCACGCCTGGATACAGGAGAATGACTGATGGACTGGTGACTGTAGGTCTTTCTAACAAACATTTATGGAGCCCATAATATATGCCAAGCTCTATACTGCACCTGGGGACCCAGAAGCAATAAGACATGGCCACTCTCCTAAAGGAACTTGCAGGCTATACCAATTAAAATAATTTTTTCAATCCCTTCCTCCTAACAGAATCCTGCACAGATGACAATTCTCCCCCTGTCCTCGGTACACAGACAGCCTTGGGGATTCTCACTGTTGGCCTAAGGTGACTTCCCTGACAGCACACCTATGTCCCACTCTCAGTTTGTCACTGACTTGCAGAGCTGCTATCTGTAGCCAAAAGCACTGGGCTGGTGGATTACAAAAAATTCTGAGATACTTCTTAGCAGGCTGTTCTCCACATTATTGTTACTCAGATCCCAGAGCAATGTGCCAATGTGCTAGTTCCCCTGCTTTTTTTCCAGCTCTTGCTCTTTCCTCAAGATTCAGCTGCTGTGCTTTGGGATGTCTAGTGGTCCAGCCTGGGCTACTCTGGGATCCAGACTCCTCTTGCTTGGAGTTAACAGAGGAAATAGACTTTAACATAACAGAGCTGTCTTTTAGGCCTGGCCTTAAAAGTTGTGTCTTCCTGTCCTGTGTCACCTCCGAATTATCCTCAGCCTGACTTCAGTTATCATCAGCCTAAGTTAAATAGACCATCCATGAATGCCCAGAAAATTCCAAAACTGGCTGCTAGTTGATACTTGAATTCAGGGAATTCTTAGACTTCAGGATTAGAAAGGCTCTACTTGTGTCTGGGGTACAAGGAGGTTGTTGGGGGGGGGGCTGGTTGCATGGATCCCAACTTGCTGCATCCACAACCCCACTCCCCTCTATCCATCTCTGAAGGCTGGGCTGGCCCAGGGCTGGGATAGCCCTCTCTGGGCACAGAAGCTTGCCAGCATTGATTTCGTTCCTTAACCAAGAGGCCAAAAGGACATTGTGATGGTGAGAAAATGAATGTGAAACAGAAACAAATGGCTTTAGTTTCAGAAAATCAGAAATGAAAAGCAAGTGTTGACGTTCTTTGAGACCCATTGTAGACTATGTTTTGTGCTGTGCTAGCCAGAACTCCACTATTTACTTGAAGTTGGACCTTGGGAAAGTCCCTTTCCTCTCTAGGCCTCAACTTCCTCATCTGTAAAGTGCATTTGGAATTAGTCAAGATCCTTCTGGGCCTGACATGCTATGGTTCTAGGTGTTCCAGTAATCTAGCACCCAGAGGTCAAAGAGCTTGAAGGCATGTGGGGAGAGATGAGGAGGAAAGGATTAAGAAAGGTCCATTGGGAGTCCTGGTGAGTTTAGTTAACTGAAAGGGGAGAGGAAGAGAGGGGAGTAAAAAAGTAAAGTGCAAATGAGGAAGAAGGGAGAGCACAAGAGGAGGAGGTGAGGTGGCCACCACAGTTCCCTCAGGGCTCCTCAGGTGCATCCTGGCCAGGTTTACTTTGTTAGGGGTGGGGTGGGGTGGGTTTGACAGTGGCAAACTATATTTTCCAAAGGGGGCCACGATGATACTGCCACCCTCTGTGTTCTTTTACAACGTGGCCTTGCCATTTCCCTAACAAGAGATAGCGTCTAGTTCCTCTTCTGTTAAATCTGGCCTGGGCTTATGACTCCCTTGTAACCCTGGAGTGTGGAGCAGTTGTGCGGGATGACTTCTGAGGCTCAGTCAGAAGCAGCTTCCACTTGGTTATCTTGGGCACTTGCTCTGAGGGATGCCATCTGACCACCTGAGACCGTCATGCTGGAGATGCCATATGTAGGCATTCCCAGTGACAGTCCCAGCTGAGCCTACCTTCTAGCTGTTTCTCTCAAGTACCAGACTTGTGAATGAAGCCACTTTTGACTCTCCAGGCCAGGCTACTGACATCACCTGATACCACGAGGAGCAGAAGATTTGCCCCACTGAGCCTTGCCCATAGGCCTCATGTGGAAGAATCTCTGAGATATTAGAAAATGCTTGTTTTTTTTTAACATTTTTTTTAAGGAAGTGTAGTCAGTTACAATATGTCACTTTCTGGTCCCACAGTGTCCCAGTTGTGCATATACATACATATATTTGTTTTTATATTTTTTTCATTAAAGGTTATTACAAGAATATAGTTCCCTGTGCTATACATAAAAAAACTTTTTCTTTTTAATTTATTTTTGTATATAGTGGCTAACATTTGCAAATCTCAAACTCTTGAATTTATCCCTTCCCACCCCCTTTCCCGGGTAACCATAAGATTGTTTACTAAGTCTGTGAGCCTGTTTCTGTTTTGTGGATGAATCCATAGTGTTCTTTTTTTTTTTTTTTTAAAGATTCCACATATGAGTGATATCATATAATATTTTTCTTTCTCTTTCTGGCTTACTTCACTTAGAATGACAATCATTAGGTCCATCCATGTTGCTGCAAACAGAAAATGCCTATTGTTTTAAGTCATGAAGTTTCGGGATAGTTTGTTATAAAGCAGAAGGTACTGGAGCAGGATGGTAGGAGATGTTAAAAAAATAAGCTCCCTTGCAATGAAAAACCCTTAAAAATGTATAAACAAGATTCTTAAGATTTCAGAGATGTGTGAAATTTCAAAATTAATTTGGAAACCAACTTTTACTTTTGCCTATTAAGGACATTACAACAAGATTACCATTTTCTATAGATCACCATATTATATATTTTTAAGTATATTTTGTCATGAAAAAGGGATAAAAGTCACTATATCCCCCTAGAATGACTAAAATGAAAGAGATAAGCAACATCAAATGTTGGCAAGGATGTGGAACAAGGACTTTCATACATTCCTGGTAGGAATTATCTTCCTGGTTGGAATTATTATTATTTCCACAGCCATTTGGGAAAAAAGCTTGGCAGTATAATCTAAAGCTGAATGCATATGTTCAATCCCATTCCTAAGTATATGCCCAACAAAATTTATGTATATTTTTACCAAAAAGTATGTATATAAATGTTCATTGTGGCACTATTTTTAATAGCCCAAGACTAGCAATAACTCAAATCAACAGCAGAATGAGTAAATTGTAGTGTATTCACACAATGGGATACTGTATAGCAGTGAAAATGAATGAGCGATTGCCTGGAAAAAGTCATGGACAAATCTCATAAATATGATGTTAAGGGAAAGAAACCAGAGTTAAAGAGAACATACTATGTGATTCAACTTATGTAAAGTTGAAAGGCAAACAATGTTTATCTCTGGAGTTAGGAGCTAGGGTAGTGGTTCCCTGTTAGTGACTGAAACAGGGGTACTTTCAGGGTTGTGGTGATGTTCTGATTCTTCACCAGGTGCTAGTTACGTGGGGTTGCTCATTTTGTGACATGTCATTGAGTGGTGTGCCTACAGTTACACACTTTTCTGTATGAATGTTATAAGTTGACCCTTGAACAACGTTGGGGTTAGGAGCGTTCATCCTCTGCCCAGTTGAAAATCCAAGTGTAAATTTTACAGTCAGCCTTCTGAATCTGTGGTTCCTCATCTGTGGATTCAACCAACCTTGGATTGTGTGTATTTAAAAAAAAACTCTGCGTATAAATGGACCCAGGCAGTTCAAACCTGTGTTGTTTATCACACCACACTGCGATCTGTGTTACTAGTGTGCGCGCGTGCTGGCATGTGTGTGTGTGTGTGTGTGTGTGTGTGTGTGTGTGTGTGTGAACATCCTCGTGGTCCCTCATTCCCTATCTTGCCCATGGTAGGTGCTCGACAGTTATTTCTAAAATGACTTCCAGGCTGCAGAGCGACCCTAACTAACTCTACCCAACCCATATTTTTGGTGGTCATTCATTGTCCTCTTGAGTTGGAATCTCCAGCCTCCCATGGGACCTTTCAGCCATTTCACACTCTGCCACTCTACTACCAGGGGCCTGGAGCCCTGCAACAAGGATGAGACACATCCCCACTACCCAGACCCTCTTGCCTCCCACAGCTCACACCTCTGGGATTGGCATGAGGTTAATTGTGCTGTGACAAAGGGAAAGAAGGGTCATGGTGACTCAGCCTCAGTCCTGGCTCCCCTCATTCAAGTGCCAACCTGCAGTACCAGCATGTGGCCACAAGGGGCTCTATGGGGTGGAGGGCTCTGTTCAAACATGTCATGCCCAGATGAACAAGGAGCTGCTCATGGGGTCTCTCCTCTCCAAGATCTCCAGGTGCTGAAGACCCACAACCCACCTTGGCTGCCTTATCCTGGTGTTTTACCCTTAGCCTACCCTGTAGTACATCTACAAGCTGTTGTTTTGTATCTTAACACATTACTCCTTGCTTTCCCATGAGCCTCTCTTCTGGCCACCCCCTCTACTGACCGATAGTCACCGTAGGGGAAAGTCACCTCCAGTTTTGTCAGTTCCGCTTCTTTAGATGAGTACCACGCCTACACCATGAGCTCCCTGTCTTTCAGGATGTGGGCTGGAAAATTGTCCTGTTCTATCTCTCCATCTTTTCAACATCTCCCCTGACTCTGCCCCAATCTGTCTCCCCAGTGCCACCCAGGTTTGGGCCTCCCCATATCTGGCCAGTATTAATGCAGTGGCTTCCTGGAGGATCCCCTGTCTCCGACAGCCCCCTGACAGTCAACTCTTCACCCTGGAGCCAGAGAGATCTTACTCCCATCAAGGGCTAGCCTTCAGTGGCTCCCCAAGTCCCAGACATTCATGCAGTACTCCAGGTCCCCTGAGATCCAACTGCCTGATTCTCCAGCCTCATGTCTGTCCTCTCTTTCTCACCAACCAGCAGTACTGAAATACTTGTAATTGCTCAACACACCATGATATTTAGAGCCTTTGTACTTTGCACACTCTCTTTTCCGTGGCCTGATACTCTCCCTGCCCTTCGCCCACCCCTCCACTACCTTTACCCTGGCTCCTCATACTCCCTCTACCTGGCAGAGCCCTGTTCATACTTAAAACTGCCAACTCCTCAGTGATGTCCTCCCTAACCGACAACTCCTTCCCATGCCCTGGAACCCCTCCTGTGAATGGATCCTGTCCCTGACCATGTGTCTCTCATTGCATCTGTCACTCAAATTTGTGATAATTACTCACGACTGTCCTTTCCCCTCCACTGTCTCTATACCTCTGTGCAGGACCCGGGTAGCACAGAGTAGGTGTCACTTAGAAGTTGTTCCCCTGAGGTAGCTTCCTCTCTGCACCATTGCCTCTCACCTTGAGCAAGTTCTTGAAAAGCTCAGAACTTCCATTTGCTGATCTGCAGAATGGAGAGATGTGAGAATCAGAAGGGGGCACGTATATTAAATAACTTTATAAAGGGCTAAGAGCTATGCATGTGTTTTTATTACATTTTCTTCCTCCAGACCAGCGTTAATCAGCATTTGCCTGTGTGAAAATCATAAGATCCAAGGAATGTGATGTGATCTTTTTATGATTTCTCCACCGTGAGTCCAGGGAAAAGCTGGTGAAGAGTAAACCATTAATTATGATTCCCCGCAGCCTGCAGGCTTCTCTGAAGCTCCAGGTTAATGATTCTGAGGTTGTTTTTCTCACAGGGCCAATTGGTATCTAATCTTTGGCATGGTATGTCCCTTCTTTCTTAAGAATAACTTGACTCATCCTGGGGTCAGGAACCTTGTTTGGCCAGAGAAAACAGTAGATATGTGTAGGTCTTGGGCTATTCCCCTTTCTCATCGGTGCCCAGTGCCCACCATTCCCTCCACCAACAGAAGAGACCTTCCCCACCCTCCGTGATGATGTCTGTAGAAGTCACAGACTGAAGGTCCAAGCAGCGAGGATGCTGTGACCCAACAAATAATTTCCCTCATGTGAAGGTGTAAGGATTTCGTTTTGGAACCCCCAGAAAGAGAAAGTTCCTGAAGATTTGGTGTGAAGAAACAACCAAAGTTTAATTAGCAGCTGGGGGGAGGACTGGGCTGCAGACAGAGGCAGCCCCACTTGAGAGTGGACCCTGGAATTCCAGGTGGGAGCCTGTTTGTGGCTGCAGCTCGGGTCACACCAGAGGCTGGGGTAGAAGCCTGGGAGCCAGACACAGCTCGGAGGTGGTCTGGATGCTCTTGAAATAAGGTCAGCTAAGGGCAGTGAGCTCACTGTAGTCTGAAAACTGAATCACGGTGTCTCCCCAGCACCTACGTTTCCTTCCCCTCAATCCAGTAAAATTGATGCTCATCTCTGTAGAGTTTGGGAAAACAGTGTTAAGAATGCTGGGTTTCAGGTTCTTGTGCTGGTCCTGTCTCAGGCTTGTTTGCTTTACCTCCTTCCCATGCTTCAGACAGGGCTTTGCATAAGGAAATGGGCTGATGGATCACGGTTCTGTGAAGATCCCATTGTGTGACTGGAGCAGGTTACCTTCTCTGAGCTTCAGTGTTCTCCTCTGTAAAAATAGGAATATCATTCCTTCTGTTTCTAATAACCAAACACGTGTTCTTGTAATTTACCTTTAGGAAATGTAATTTAAAGAGAGCAAGCCTTTCTGACATATCACTTTTGTGCATACATGAAAGTGAAAACATAAGGGAAAAGCATTGGCAATAATTTTATCACAACTGCCACGGTAATTGTAGGACCATCCTGATTTCAGAGATAGTAAAATGTCAAAAATACATCTGTGTGCCTACCACTTTGCTTGAGAGAACAATTCCCAGCAGCACTGACAGCCTTGTGTCAGTGGTTCTTGATTTAGCCTTTCCACTCTAGAGAAAACTGTCCCAAATTTTGTTTACTGTTCCCTCATTTTTGTCTACAGCTTTATGAAACATACTGTATGTGATATATTATATGATCTTATTTCTGAACAGTTCTGTAAGTGGAATTACATTTCATTCTTTAATGTTTTTAAAAATCATGTTAAGTTGATCTATGCTAATGTGTGTAGCTCATTCATTTTTCACTATTGAATATCCCACTCTCTTCATACCCTGCTGTATTAATTCTGTTGATGGAAACTTGGGCTGTTTCCAGTGTTTTGCTATTATTTTTACCATAAACATTCTCACAGTTGTTTCTTAGAACATGTGTGTTTCTCCAGGTATCTAGGAAGGGAATGGCTAAGTCTAGATGAGAGTGTTCACTGTTCTGATTGCCAGCAAATGCTGCTGCCCCATTTAGCCTGAGGGGATAGGAGGCCTGTCCTTGCTTTGTTTACAGACCTTCAGGGGGAATAAACATTTATAAAAAGGTTAGGGAGATGGTGACCATAGACCTTCCCAGGCTGGAGTCTGATTTTCAGCGGTGGCTCTGGGGAGGCAAAATGCAGCATTCCTGTTGGTACCACTGAGCATGTGTGTGAGGTGGGGCTGCCCCTGCCTGGACACTGGGGTCTCAGGCTGCAGCACGGCTGACATCACAGAATCCACTGTGAGGTCACTACTGGGCTTCAGGACCTAGAGATTCAGACAGAACGCTACATGCCTTTCTCTGGTTGTATGGTTCTTTATTTAAACTGCAGTAAGGAAGCTGGATTAGGCTTTCCAGGGATACTTCCCTGAGCCCTGGTCCCCTTTGCAGCTTCCAGCTCTGGGTCCTGTTAATGGGCTTCAAAGGTCACTGTCTCCATGGTCTCAGCCTCCACAGCATCGATGATCTCCAGCTCCTGGCCACTCTCTGCTGTCTCCACGATCACTTCCATGCTGGTCCTTCCCACTGCCTTAGCCAGGATGTCCTCATCTTCATCTTGCGGTGGAATCACTGCTTTTGTAGTAAGATTGGCTCTGACGCTCCTCAAGAAAGAGCTGATCCTGCTGAGTCTCTTGGTGTCAGAACCTGAACTCCCTGTGGATAAGCTCCTACTTGATTTGTGTGAGGTCCTGGACTCCTTGGCAATGGGAGCGTGGCTGATGCCCTTGTGCGCTGTACCCCGCTTGCTGTCCTCCGGGCTGCCACGGCCTTTCTCCTTTTTGTTGTCTCTTGAGGCTCTACGGCGGGCTGAGGACTGGCTGGCTGCTTTTCGGATTACCTTGTCCCCCGATGCCCTATGGCGGCTTTCCCCTGACCTGCGGTGCTGGAAGCTCCTGAGAGCTCTCTCCTTTTCCCGTCGCTCCCTTCTCTCCCTTCTTCCCTTGTGGGCCTGGGACACTTGCTGTGGCCTCCCATCCTGTTCGCTCACTTGGCCTTCCTGTGGTAAGGTGGAGATGAGGGGCCCCTGGTCTTCGCTGTGGGCTGTTCCTCTGATGGTCTTGCTGGGTTTTGCTCCTGCCACAGTCATGCTGGCCTCAGGGGAGAGGCTGGTGGATGTGCTGGAATTATACCCCGAATTGTTCACGGCACCTGCCACGCCCCATCTCATGCTCCTCAGGGATATGTTGTCAGTGCCCGCAGTGGCTAGCTTGGTTTTGCTTCCTCCTGGATTCTTGGTGGCTGTGGCTGCTGTGGCCATGCCCAGCTGTTCTGGGGCAGGAGATGTGGACCCTGCCATGCTCAAAGTGCCTGCTGCAGTGCTTGCCGCTGCCACCTCTGTCATTGATCTCGCTGCTGACTCTTTGCCAAGCTCTGTAGGTTTTGTGTTTGTGGTGGTTGCATAGGAAATGGTAGTGAGTTTAAGGGAGTCCAGTTGGATCCCCTCCCCTCCAGCAAAAGCTGCAGAGGTGGCCGCGGCCACCTCGGAACCCACGTGGAGGCTCCTGATGCTCACCTGGTCTTGATCCCCTTTTCCTTGGAAATCCGACGCTGCTGGGCTCCTCCTGTCCTCCTCCTCAAACACCGGCATGCAGATCATGTCTCCTGCTGGAATGGCACAGGTGCTGCTGTTACTGTCCACTGGTGGCCGCAGGAGGTAAATCAGCTTTTCCCAATGGGCAAAGAGGTCTTCCCGCCCATCCAGAGGGGGACACAACTGCAGGTAGCAGGAGCGGCCCGTAGCGAACTTAAGGCGCAGCTGTTGTTTCTCGCGGTTGTGAATGGAGATCCTCATGAACTTCAAGGGAAGGAGCCTGGTGAGCTCTAAGGTCTTGGCAGCCTTGCGGCCTTTCCCCTTGGTGGCCTGGCCCCGCCCAGCATGCTCTTCACAGACGGCGGCTGGTCGGGCCAGCAGCATGACATCTGGGAGCGGGAGGATGGGGCTGGTGGATGCAATGCCCACGGTCACCATGCAGACACGGTTGTGCACATCGATCACTTCTCCCCTTTTGGTGATCTGGATAAAGTCGCTCTCAAATATCGGTGCGTACTTGAATATGTCGTATTCTCCCTTGTGCAGTTGCCGCTGCAGTTTCCCCATGGCAGTGTTGAACATGCCCACTCCCGAGCCGCTCTGGGCCGTGTAATATGGTAACAGAAACTCCCTGCTCATGGCTGTCTTTGGTCACGACAAGCAGTGCTGGCAAGACAGGTCCCTGGGTCTTCCCTTCCTTGGCCTCGTTGGCAGAAGAGGGAGCAGTGGAGCTCCTGCGTGTCACAGGTGGCTCCACAACAGGTCTCCCAAGCCCACCCCTACCCTCGGGCCCCCCACCTTTGCTTCAGGCAGGGGTGGGGGCACAGATGATCCAGGTGGGGATGCTGTAGGATGCCTGGCCCCCAGGCTGAATCTCTTCAAGTATAGAGGGGTATGATAGGCTCCCCTCTGCCTCACCTCACTTCTGCTTCTGATTTTTTATCTTCCCGAGAGGCTGTGAACTGCAGTACTAGTGAGAGAAGCAACCACTCTCTCAGCCTAAACCCTCTGCACAGGCATATTTATCCTCTGCTGCCTTTGTGACCTGTCACTGTCACATACCCCTTTGTTCGTATCCTCCAGCCACCCCCTCTGGGCAGGGCCACCATCTTCCCCCAAACACCCCATTGACCCTACAGAGGACAGGCCCACCCTGCCAGAGACTCAGGTGGGTACCAAGTAAAAATTTCTCCAAATGGGAAAATTTTGTGTGGTTGCTTTTTTTCTCCTCCAAATTCAGCAACTAGACAAAATCTATAGGTAAATAAGATAATGGGATAGATTTGAACTATATGAGCTCATGGTTTAATTTTTTCAAATAACCTAGAATTGGCAGTGTTGGGCCTTAGTCTGTCCTTTCATAAAATCTCAGTGAGCGTTGACGATGATGATTTTTAAAAATAACATTAAAATTGCTTCTCCAAATTAACACAACAGTGTAGACTGACTTTATTTCAATAAAAAAAAAATCATAAAGGAAATAAAAAGTGGAGTTACAAAATGAAAATTTTAAAACTTGCTTCTCATAGGCACCATGCTATATTCTTGACATGTGATCATAAGAACCCATTGAGTTTGGTGCTGTTGCTACATTTTCCAGTTTACAGGTAAAGAAATTGAGGTTTTATCACTTATCTAAGTTCACAGAACTAACGGTAGTGAAGGCAGTATTTGAATGTAGATGTAGTTGATTCTAAAGCCTTTGTTCTGAACCACTGTAGTGCTTTGCCCCGAAGGAAAGCTTCAGCCACCCAAATGTTTGCAAACTGCACTGATTTAAGTACCTTTAAGGAGACCTACTTAGTGCATCATTAGAAGCTGCATAATTAATTCTGCATGTGTGCATATGTTATGAAGAGAACCCAAGACAGCAACTGGGCTGATTTGGGGATTAAATTATCCAGGGGATCACCGCAGACTCTCCCCTCCCCTATACTTGTGCAAACAGACTGCATATGGAAGCCTATTATTCTCTCTTATGACCCTCATCCTCTCCTCCCTCCTGGCCACTTTTTAAAGTATATTTGATTTACAATGTTATGTTAGTTTCTGGTGTACAGCATAGGGATTCAGTCATACATATATATACATATTCTTTTTCATTATAGGTTATTACAAGGTGTTGAATGTACTTCCCTGTGCTATACAGTCCGACCTTGTTTATCTATTTTATATGTAGCCGTTTGTATCTGCTAACCCCAAACTCCTAATTTATCCCTCCCCCACCCCTTTCCCCTTTGGTAACCATAAGTTAGTTTTCTATGTCTGTAAGTCTGTTTCTGTTTTCTAAATAAATTCATTTGTCTCATTTTTTTAGATTCTACATATGAGTGATATCACTTATGTTATATTTGTCTTCTTTTAACATTTTTTATTGAGTTAGTCATTTTACAATGTTGTGTCAATGTCATATTTGTCTTTGTTTGATTTACTATGATTAGCATTAGACTCAGCTGGCCTTTTTAGCCTCCGTGCTCCTCAGAGCAGTTCTTGATAAGACAAATAGAGACGCTTCTGGGGTTAGAGCCACTATAAGAACACGGAAGGATCCTCACTGGGCAAACCTGGCCTCCTCTAAGGTTCTTCCTGAGGCAGATCCATGAAACACTTGACTCCACAGAGAAACTGTGGGAATGTGACCAAAGAGTGTAGGATGCAGAAGACAGGCAAAGCTTGGTATTTCAGGGTTTATTCAAAGCCCAGGGGAGAAATTAGGATAAAGATGGAAAATGGTCAGCATCTTCACTCCAGGCAGAAGGTGCAAGTTTCAATTCCAGGACCCCTGATCTGGGCCAGAACCCCTTACAGCTCTTTACTCTGAAACAGCTGTCAGGTCAGATCCCAGGGAAAGGCAAGGGGTCACGATGAAGGCAGGAGAGAGGAGGGAGGGTGGGCTCTCCATGCTCTCCCAGTGTGATGTCACCACCCCAGCAAGTGGCAGCCCAAGGAAAAGACCTTGTCAAACCAGGTGTCTGACTCTGGCAGAGGTCCCAGCCAAGTTAATTCTCTCAGAACCCCACCTTCCCTCTCTGTCAAGTGTGAAACTAGATGAACTAAGTAACTTGATGGTAAATACATATTCATCCTTTTAAAAAAAATTATAGTAGCAAAACATAAACTTGGTTACACAAAACTATTTTCAATGTGTTCATTAAAAGAATTTACAGTTCCACTAATGATTTACAGTGCATTTCTCAGATCAGTCTTTCTTGCCACAGCCACCACCCCTTCCTTCCTCTTGAATTCATTGTTGTCCATGGCAGCTTAAAAATGTCTTGAGTTTCACAGCAGCTGATTGGTGGCATGACCAGAAGGTGAATGCAGAGAAATTTTTCCCCCTCCACCAAGATAAGGAAAATAGATTATCTCCTGAAAAGAGTGGTGAATGGTACTTCTACAAGATGCTCTTGACAAATTAGGAACTACCCTGATATGTAATTAAAGCAGCAAAATTAGGATGCCTGTGTCACAAGTGACAGTTTAAAGGAATCATACACAAGTTCAAAGGAGCAGGCACCATTCACGTGCATGAATCTAACATTTAATGAAACCAGAACCTCTCTGAAGAATGGCATTGGTGGCAGAGTAGCCACTTTTTATTTCCTGCCTGTGAATGTTACATATATGTACAGGCAAAGAGCGAGGGACCCTGGTTCTGTTACAGACCTAAGCAATCATATGCTCTGGAGAGTCCAGAAAATTAGGTGGACTCCTTTTCTTTGAATTATCACGCCTATCCTGTCTAGTTATACTGTCTCTCGTCCTCACTCTTCCTCTCTTCCTTCCCATCCTCCCCGCCATTCTTTTCCAAATTTGAAATATATATTTGCAACAATGAGATCCATATTTGGACATTATAAGAGATGTAATTCAAGTGACGAGTTCATGACAAGATCTGTGACAAATGCAAGGTGTCCATGGCTCATGTTGAACAACAGGCGTACGTACATGTTAGGTTTTATATATCAGAGAAAATGATAGTTAAGGTATTCAACTTTTATATCAAAATTCTAAATACCAAATAGTTAATCTAAAGGATATACTTGCTGCCATGTTCTAGAATTTGTCAATGAGAAATTGAACATCAGAAACCACAGACTGAGAAACAGGATTGAAAGTCAAATATCCTACCTAGTTGTATGCCAAAGAACAAAGAAAAACACTTGAAGAATATATGTAACTTGAGACCACTCCCCCACGCCGCCATCTCCAAAGGAGAGAGGAAGGGGATGGTTAGATCTCAACAAACCACTGATTTTAAAGAACAGAAACCTGCGCAACACTTAAGTTCACTGTGTCTTGGTTCCAATATTTATTACATTGACAGGTTAGGAATATTCGGATAAATAAGTAATATTTTCTCTTACAGAAAATTGTAATGAGACTACTGAGTAGGATTAAACACTCTGAGGATTTCACAGAAACATCAGAATTTAAACAGACTGTAGCCAGAGTCCTCATGGCCAGTGTGAGTGACTTTCTCACAGCTATAAACACTCTGGGCCAGATTTCTACAAACATCTGCATGACAAAAACAATGCCATTAACATCTAATAATGCTAAAGCCTAGGCATCACCTGGCTTCAAATGCGTCTTCACTGAATGTGGTTTTCAACCGCAAGAAAAGGAAAATGGAATATTCTTTGGCTCATCCGGCCTAGAAAAGATTCCTGACCTAAGTCACTGAGCAGAGAGTCCTAACCCTTGGGAACCTGGACTCTGTCTCTGCGTTCTTCCTGTGATGTTATAACTGAGTTTGCAACAGAGGACCTGCGTTAATGCCTGGGTGCCAAGGGGAAGGAGGCCTTCTCTGTTGGCACGAAAACCGGACTCTCTGCTAGCCGGCCGTTTTGTTCTCCCAGGGCTGACACGCTTTTCTGGCCACCTGAACATTTTGTAAGACACTGCCCATGGTGATAGCCCCCCAAACTCTCAGAAACCAGGTCTGAGGAAAGTCGCGAAAAAGTCATAGCGGTGTTGTGTGGTGCAAACATCGGAAGAACACAACGCCTAGTTTTGAAACGAACACCTTGCACGCAGTCATTCCTGTACAGAACAGCATATTTGCTAGCAAGCACAACCCTGGCCATTGCACAACTTTCACGAGATGCCATTCTTACTCCACGTCCCATATGAGTGAGCCTGGCAGCAGCAGCAGAGGAGGTGGCCCCATCCACCCAAGTTACAGATACTGCTTCTGCATGAATCCTAATGGTGGGAGTCCTGGTTTTTGTAGAATCCAGATGAAAGGCAGGCAGGACCCTAACCAGAGGCCATCTGGAGAATCCAAGGATGGCCAACATGTTAAGGCCTAAATCCTGGAGTTGAGGCAAAAGATACCCTTGCCCTGGTCCAAAGTCCACCCTGGGGTGGAGTGGAAAGGCCCAGCTGAGTCACCAAGGGCCCTCAAGCCTTCATGGTTCTCTGCTGCTGGGATGTGAGAGGTGCACAGGAAGTCAGATCTCCAATGGCTTCAGGGTTTCAGATGGAAAAGGAGGATTTGATGAGGACTCCCCAGTTGCCCCCATACCATGGCTGCTTAGCTCTGCAGTGTTCCCTCTTTTATCTGTTGGATAAAAAGGTTTCTCTCATCTTCCGGAGTCCGCCCATTCTGAGCCCGGACAATACACGTGGGCCGATGAAGGTTGAGCATGTATATCAAATGCTGCTTCTCATTCTTGAGCTCCTCAATTTGGGCCTTCAGTTCAGCATTCACACTCTCCAGCTTCTCCGACTCCTGGGGGACAAGCAACAGAGATACTAGGAAGGGAGCCAAGGTCCAGTGAGGATGGGGCCGGGGGAGGGGCCTGCCAGTGCTCCTGGGTGGTAGGAGTAACGGCTGGAACGTGGCTGGAACATTCCACGGGGCTCATCAAGCTGGGAGTGGCCTGCAGGAGGAATGCCGTCGGCTCCCTGTTACAGTGCTCCACAAAGCCAGTGCAGCAGCATTAGGTTTGGGAGAATCCACAGCCTGGAGAAGCCTTTGAACTTGGAGGCTCCTTCAGAGATGCCCTTGAGTTTCCACTCAAGGTTGAGGCAAATCGTGACTCTTATAGTAATGAAACAGTAATAGAACCAATGGCACAGAGATCTCCTTTATGTGAGTCCAACAGCCCATAGGCAGGTCTTCTGGACCTGCAAAGGCCTTATGGGCTGGAAAGAAATCCAGTCTCATGGTGCTTGGTCTTTTATGAGTCACTGGTTTCATTGAGAAGCTCATCTCCCCAGAAAGAATGTACATAGCAATACCCAAAATGTCTTAATTTTCACTGACCTCCTGAAGCAATCAACAGAACCCTTGGGGACCTATGGACCCTGGGTGAAGACTCTGCCCTAGCCTGTCCACACTTGTTGGGGGTGGGACACAACTGCTGGAAAGACGGCATCACAGCCTGCTCCACCAGCCCACAGGTGCACATCCCACTGCTTCCTCTCCCTTCTGGAAGAGGGGCTGGCTGAACGCAGCCAGGAGCACAGACTATTGGCTGCTCTGAGGAGAAGGGCTGCAAAGTTAAGAACAAGACACGAATGCAAAGCAAGTGTAACCTCTGTCTGTGGATTAAGGAAATAAACTTGTTTGAAGAGATTAATTAAAGGCTTTTCATAGTGAGCTAAATGAGAGATGGCAGCTTCCTTTTCTCAGGAAAATGGGCAAATGAAACCTCTTTAACTGGGGTGACATATCCTGCAGCCTGGAAGTTTCTGGACATGCATGGACTGGCTGAGGCTGCTGGAAATATGGGCATCAGATGATCTTGTGGTTTTTCATTCACACATCTGTTTCTTACACATTCAGAGTCACATTCGTGGTGCTTACAGCTTTGCTACCTCCTCACTCTGCAACAGGCATTTCTGCTGCCAGGTACCAGCTTTCCCTTCTTGGGAAAACACTTCTAAGTTTGGGCTTTCACACTCTGCTTCCTCGTGGAACATGAGTTGGTGGGGGACAGGGGTGAGCAGGAGCTAGGGGCAGGTGCAAAGGCACTCACTTTCTGTAGGCACTCTGTCTTCTCCTTTTTCTTGTTCCGGCACTTGGCGGCTGCAATCTTATTTCTTTCCCGTCGCCTCTTTTTCCTTTCATCTTCTTCAGGGGCCACCTGTAAAGTTCAAGAGGCACAAGCTTAATGGAAGGCAAGAAATACAACCCCCCTGAGATACACTGCCTTTTATTGCCAGCTAAAACCAGCAAGCGAGGGCAACCCTAACGTTAAAGGATCTGAAAGTAAAGCTCTAGACTTTTGCGTGAAACCTCTCTACACACACACACACACACACACAATGAATAATGAAAGTCAAAGAACTGTTAATATTATATTGGCAATATTAGGAAATTAAAATTTATTTTGTTTTTAAAAAACATTTGGATTTTAAAATAGGAGTTTGATATTACTATTGGCAATAACTGTAAGCAATTAGAGCAAGGAACAGATTTTGTTTGGTAAATATATCCTTTCCCCTAGGACCAGGAATGACCTCAAGAACATCACCTCGCCACCCATTCCCCTGCCTCTTCTTCCATTAAAGACCAAGGGCAGCCCCATTCATCTCTGCCTTCACCTGGAGCATCCTCATAGCACCTCCTTCCTAAATTTAGGAGAAGCCTGTGCAGCTCCTAGAGAAGAGGAACCCAAGCCCATTCCCCAGCCAGCTCATGGTCACCAGACTACAAAACTGGTTGTAAATCTAGGCTTTTGGCTCTTCCTGCATCCTCTGTAGGCCACAACTGCCTCATTCTAGCATGTTGCCTTCCCAGAGGTGACTGGGATCTGGGGAGGAGGCTCACACTGCCCAGACACAAGATGCCTAGGGGTTTCACAGGCTCATACCTTATTTTAGGTTGAGAATTACAGCAACCAAGGGGACCAGAACATTCAACTAGATCATTTGGTGCATTCTCTTCCCAGCAGAAAAAATCTACTTGATCACCCTTGAGTCCTCCACTTGGAATCAGAACGCACATACAACTCCGGAAATTAACTTTGCTGTCAAGACAGATCCAGAAGCCGACATCTCAGAACCTCACTGCCCTCATCCTGGTTCAGACCCTCTCATTTCTGTACACTTCTTCTGCCCTTGCTCCTAGTGCCCATTCTCAACATGACCACCAGGGTAATCGTTTAAAAATATTGTCAGTAAATGTAACACATGACACCATAAAACTCCTTGAAGAGAACATAGGCAAAATATTCTCTGACATAAATTGTACTACGTTTTTTTAGGTCAGTCTCCCAAGGCAATAGAAATAAAAACAAACAAATGGGACCTAATTAAACTTATAAGCTTTTGCAAAGCGAAGGAAAGCATAAACAAAATGAAAATACAACCTCTGGACTGGGAGAAAATATTTACAAATGATAGGTCTGACAAGGGCTTAATTTCCAAAATATACAAACAGCTTATACAACTCAAAAAGAAAAAAATGAACAACTCAATCAAAAAATGAGCAGAAGACCTAAATAGACATTTCTCCAAAGAAGACATACAGATGGCCAATATGCACATGAAAAGATGTTCAACATCACTAATTATCAGAGAAATTTGAATCAAAACTACAGTGAGATACCACCTCACACCAGTCAGAATGGCCATCATTCAGAAGTCCACAAATGACAAATGCTGGAGAGGGTGTGGAGAAAAGGGAACTCCTCCCACTGTTGGTGGGAATGTAGTTTGGGACAGCTACTATGCAAAACAGTATGGAGTTTCCTTAAAAAACTAAAACAGAGTTACCATATGATCCAGCAATCCCACTCTGGAGAAAACTCTAATTCAAAAAGATACAGGCACCCCAATGTTCATAGCAGCACTATTTACAATAGCCAAGACATGGAAACAACCTAAGTGTCCATCAACAGATGAATGAATAAAGAAGATGTGGTATATATACACAATGGAATACTACTCAGCCACGAAAAAGAGTGAAATAATGCCATTTGCAGCAACATGGATGGGCCTAGAGATTATCATACTAAGTGAAGTAAGTCAGAAAGAGACGAATATATGATATCACTTAACTATGGAATCTAAAATATGACACAAATGAACTTATTTGTAAAACAGAAACAGACTCACAGACATAGAAAACAAACTTACAGTTACCAAAGGGGAAAGAGAGGGATAAATTAGAAGTTTAAGATAAGCAGATACAAACTACTATACATAAAATAGATAAACAACAAGGTCCTACAGTATAGCACAGGGAACTATATTCACTAGCTTGTAATAAACCATAATGGATAAAATATGAAAAAGAATATATATGTGTATATATAACTGAATCACTCTGCTATACACCAGAAACTAACATAACTAAACTTCAGTTTTAAAAAATTGGGGGGGGGGTGATTAGATTTGTTTATTTATTTGTTTACTTAATGCAGGTACTGGGGATTGAACTCAGGACCTGGTGCATGCTAAGTATGCACTCTACCACTGAGCTATAACCCCCTTAAAATTTTTTTGAAAAAGAAAAATAATTTAAAAATATTAAGTCAGACCATGTTGCTCCTCTGCTCAGAAACCCTCTAGTGCCTTTACCTCACTGAATACATGGCCGTATCTTTACAATAGACTATAAGACCCAGTGTGATCTCGTCCCCACCCATGACTTCAGCTCCTACCTTGCTTCCCACCCCACACTCCACCCCAGCCACCTGGCCCACCTTGCTCCTCCTCCTGTGTATCAACCACACTCCCCACTCAGTGCCCTTGTTCTTGATCTTTTGCCAGATACCTGTATGGCTCTCATCCCCTCTTCCTTCGAGTCTGCTCTAAGGCCATTCTATCAGTGAAGCCTTCCCTGACCTTCTGATTTAAAACAGCAACTCCTCCCACCCTACTCCCCTTTCCCCTTTATTGCTTTATTTTTTCTCCTTTGCCCCTACCTCTTATATCATGTATTTACTTATTTTGTGTGTTGTCAGTCTCCTCCCAACGGAAGGTAAGCTCCAGAAGGGCAGTGCTGTTGTTTGTTTCAATCACGACTGCAGCCCCCTGCTGCCTAGAGCATACCTGGTGCGCGGTAGATGTTTGATAAGTAAGTGCAGAAAGAATGGACACCCCTGGGAGAACCCACCTCAGCTTTTGTGACTGACATCTCGAGGGGCCTGCCGCTGACAGTGACCGATTCCAGCGCAGAAGACATCCGGTGGCAGAGGTGCTTGTTCTGGATGGCGAACCTCAGCTCTTCCTTGACAAAGGGTGTCAGGTTAGCAAAATCCTCAAACACCAGTGACCCAGGAGGGGACAGGCAGGGGACGATGGCAGAGGCACTGACTTCCGAGGCAGAGACCTGGCCTGGGTGTTGAAGCATCATTTTGCTGAAAGACACATCGAAACCCAAACTGCTTCAGGAATTTGGGGGCATGGGCTCAAGTACCCCCACACCTGTGACCTCCAACCCCCGAGCCCCAGACCCAAAAGGAAGGTCCCATAAGCTCTTGGGCTTCCACTTTGTTTTCATTTCACACCATCCTCATCTTGAGTAAAACAGGTTCTTAAAATGTACAGTTCAGTGATGTGGATAAAATGCCTAACTGAAGTTTATAAGGGGTGGATTTCAGGCTATTCTGTTAGTTTTGGCTGGTGTGCATATATGCAAATATAGCCTCAAACAGTCCTGAAAGAGGAAGAACATTAAAAAAAAAAATGAGTGAGACTGTTATGCAACCCCATTTGCAGTCTCCTTTTCAAAAAGAAACCTGGAAAGTATCTGAAATTAAATTGGATCTATCAGAGTGGAAGTAAAAGCAAGGGGTGGGAGACCCTTGAATTTAGCAAATGTATCTCCAAAGCTTCTCCCTCAGCAAGTTGGATCCAAATCAGTGAGAACAGTAACTGTAGCAGGTGTGTTTCTTCACCCCAGTTAGGCAGAGGCTGGGGCATGGGAATTCAGGTCACAAGGGATTAGTAGCCTCTTCTTAAGGTTAAGGTTGGTGAAACAAAAGATCTCAGAGTAAAGAAAAGTGAGGCACTCAGAATGTGGATCTATTTTCGGGAGCGTTGTTCAGTTCTGTGATGTTTGGAGGGCATAGGGCTAGGGGCACAGGGAGCTCTGGGACTGGCTCTGGCAATAAGGAGTAGTGGGACCTGAGCTCTCTGAGTCTCAGTCTTCATACAACAAATGTCTGGGAGCTCCTGCAGCACTGGGACAGAGTCTCCACTGTCACTGTTTCCACAGCCTGGCCCTGCACCTGGCACCAGCTGCTCCCAATGCCTGCTGACCACTGGAAACTATCCAACTAAATACCTGAAATGGGGAAGGGGCGGTCAGATCAGATAGCCTCTGAGGTCCCACTTACCTCTATCCTTCTATGGCCCAGGGAACCCAAAGGGTCAACAAAAAGAAAGGGCAGAAATAGTAATAGTGCCATGGTTCCAGTTTAGAATAGCCCTCCATAAATCTCTCCCTGCTGGACACTCCCTCCAGCAGTGGCCATCCCCCTTCATCCCTGCAGCCAGTTCTCCAGGGGAGATGAGTATGGGGACTGTCAGGCCAGGTGGATCCGTGGAGCGTCCCTTTCACTCTGGGGACCTGCAGTCATTAGCCAAGTCTAGCCAGATGAAGTCCTTTGGCAAGTCGCTAACATTTAATAGGTGCCTCCTTGATACCAGAAACCTTATGTGCATTATCTCACTCAGTCTTGATGAGAACCCAGTGAGTTAGGTCCTCATCCCATTTTATAGACAAGGTAACTGAAATTTAGTCAAGCTAAAGAATTTGCCCAAAGTCTTAGAGTCAGTATGAGGCAGCATCAGAATTTGGAATTAAGTTCGACTCCAGAACTCATGCCCTTAATTTATAGGCTATAAAATGTAATTCTTCACTGCAAAAACAGAGCAAATTTTCCTGGGGGTTGGGGGCAGGTGTGGGGATGGGTAGGGGTCCTATAACTGAAGTGCTGGAGGGGAGGCTAAGCAGAGAGCCATGGGGAGAACTTGAACTCTAATGAATTGCTGAGCTTTCTCTGACTGAGTGCACACTCAGGTTGCTGCCTGAATTCAGGGAGTATGTATAAGTGGGTCTTTTATTCACAAAATTCTGAGACTGGGGTCAGAACACCAAGATTTAAGGCCCACTTCCTCATGCGTCATCATTATACCTTCCAGAGCCTTCTTTCTCCACGGTAGAAGAGGGCAAATAACAAGCACCCTATTTTCCCATAGAGTTGTACAAGGAGCTGAGGAACTAATTCCCGAATATGTCCCAGAAAACTTAAGGTGACTAGGAAATATGTTATTCCTGGGCTTCCCAGTGATCTCTCCAGCCCACAGCTGGCTCTCTGTGGGGTCCAGGTGGGAGGCTGGCTGGTTATTCTCTTTGATCTCAAACACTTCTGAATAGAACACACTGACCTCTAAATCCCCCTTAAGATCCAAGATGCTCTCATGGAGGCAAGAATTCCAGGCTAACGAATGCCACTGTTATTGACTATTCAAAGAAACCCTGGAAATGTATGTAATTCTCTTCTGAAAGCCATGTGTCATGAGTCAGAACTGATGTTCTTCTATCAGTTTAATCCTATAATCTTAGGATGGTGGGAGGAGACTTTTCTGGCAGGTGATAAACTCTGAGAAACCAGTTTTCCACAGTCAGAGGCTTAAGGTTCCCCCATGCATTTGCATTTTCCCTCCTTTTTTCAACTTTATTAAAAACTCAACAGTTCAGAACTGGAATTCAGAGCGGCCACTGGGCTAGCCTTTGTCGGGAGGATGGCACGGCTCCCTTCTACACGGCAGTTTGAACATAGTTCCATTTCACCTCCCAGCTAAGTTTATTAACGAGCTCTTAGGGCTTGGGGGTCTGCTGTTTGAGATTTCTTTCCCCCTTCTTGGTGTAAAGTCAGCAGTCCTGATGAAAGAAACTGAAGAATGTCAGTGGTATGGAATGCTTTTATGAAAAGCGTTGGGTGAGCTTACTGGAAGATGGAAACAGGTTGTAGAAATGTTAAAAGCCTTTCAAAAAGTAAAGCAGTTGTATCTGTAGAGACTTGGGCTTTTCCTGCCCTTGGCTAAAGCTCAGTTTCTTGAGACACTTCCTAGTTATTCCTTGACTCATTCTCTTTAGGTGTGATTTAGCCTAGACTCAGGCTGAGTCCCTAAGGAGGAAAATGAAGTTAAGTCTTCAGACAGTTTTGCAGAAAGTTGAGACCCTCTAACATCCCCTTCATCGAAGAAAAAATGTTGGGGGATTTTCTGAGCTGACTTCCTACGCTGATCTTAAAATTGCCCAGGCCTACTGCAGAGAACCTGCATTTTCCTTCTGCTTCATTATCTCCAATCAGAAATCATGTCATATCATCAGCAGTTTCACCATTTTCAAGAAAGTGAAACTTTACTCATGTATTTCTTTAACTAGAAATTCAGCTCCCAGATTTTATTTCCTAGTAGCTGCTACTATGTTGAATTTTCACTCTTAATTTTCATCTTTTTCCACTAAGTGCTGCTCATAAAACATCTCATAGGAGGAAGCCAGTTCTTTCACTAATTTCCTATCTAGGTCTTTCTCCTAGACCACAGGAAGGTTGTCAGTGTAAGGCTGGGTGTCAGGGACAGAGATGACGCTTGCAGGCCCATTACTACCACTCACAAGCTGAGCACCCACCAACGAGATTTTCACACATTCTCGGCCTCAGTCTCCTCATCTGTAAAACGAGAGCAATATTGCCTGCCCCAGTTCCCTCACAGGGCTGTCAGGAAGATTCTGTGAAATTCATGAAGGTGGATTTATAGACATCCTGGGTAGCCATTATTACTGTGATTCCACTTTCCCCATTTCGGGGAGGGGGCATTCATAATGCTGCCTCATTAATCAGGAACTAACTGGAACCTTCAAGAAATTCAGGTCAGTCACAGCTTCTTTTGCACTTTGATGGACCTCTGGCCTCTTGACACATCGATCAAGTCCACCCCACTATTTACTGGCACCAGCTTGTCTCCACTGGTCTTAGGTACTTGAGAAATAACCAGTTCTCACACATGAAACCATTTCTGGTTTCTGTGGTGTCCTGGCTGTGTACTTCCTCCTTCCCAGCCTGGGTAACAGTTGGAACCACTGACCCTGTTCCATGCCCAGCCAATTTGAAAATGGAAGAAATCATGAGCCTTATATATGGGACAGAACACACAATATTAGAGTCATCTAGGTGAGATCTTCATTTTTTAATTGAATAAAATGGGGTCCAGAAGGTAAAGTGACTTGTCCAAGGCCATAAAGCTGGTGAGTGGTCCAGTCTAGGCTAGCTGTTGACCACTGACATTTTACACCAGCAGAGATCCAACGGTGTGAGGACCAACCAAAATGGAGAACAGAGCCAGTGGCCAGGTAGATGAGGGGTCAATAGTCCTACTAACCTGTACCCACAACAGAGGAGACTTTGCTAGGACTAAGACAAGGAGCAGTATAGAAGAAAGAGAACAATGGGGAGAAAAGACCAAGAGGGAGAAAGGGAACGGTGGGGTTAAGACAGGAGGATCTGGAAGTTCCAGAAGCTGCTGGGTGCTGTATCTTATTCACACTGTGCACCTGGAGTGCTGCCTGCAGTGCTGTCTCTGACTATCCAGACAATAACAACTGCAAAACCCACCCCCACCCCAGTCTTCATCCAGGATATCCTCAAAGCAATAGCTTAATGTTATAGCATTATGCTACAAGAAATGCCAAATGCAAAACAATAGGACAGTCATATCAATTTCTTCTTCATTTAAAGTTAAAGACAGAGGCTCCAAAGAGATGTGACTGTCACCCACACTAAAGTACCACCAGTAAGTGCATTGAGAGAACACCCAGATTTTCTAGCGCCCAATTTTTTTTTTCTGGTTCCATCAAGGGTTAGCAACTCCTTTATTTTTAAGAAAGCATTTGTGATTTGGTAGTGAAATTAGGGAAAAGAAAATGGTTAGGAGGAAAGGAAGTAAGTCGATGAGATGAAAATGGGGTGCGGAGGGAGTAGAGAAGGAAAACCAATCAGTGGAAAGAACGTTGGGAAGGGAAGAGATGTCCCACAGAGAAGTACCCTTTCCCCCTCTGCCTCAGAGGCTGACCAAAGAATTCCAGGCCCCCTTGTTCAAGTCCTCTCATCGGCCCCTTTCCTTTCATTTACACTACTCTAGAATCTGAAAATCTTCGTCCAAAAAGGACCTTAATGGATATCCGGTTTAACCACCACTTCCTGCTCGCAAACAGGCAGAGGGCGACCAGGAGTGTCTACATGCCCACATCTCCCAGCTGGGGATACTGAGGCTTAAGGACATCAAGTGCAGTATAGGTTCTCAGGATCCTGGCCCCTAGACCACTGAGCTATTCTCTCAGTTATCTGAATTGGTTTCGCACTGTCGCTCCCCCTCCTACCCTCACAGTCAGTCTACCTGGACGAAAAGCGAAGAAATCCGCGAACCCTCAGAGGAAGAGCCAGAGCTTGAGTCACAGGTACGAGAGAAAAGCGTGTTAGTTACTTGGGATAATAAGTCTTGGGGCCAAGGAGCTCGGCACCTGTGCCGGGAGCCCTCTCCACCTTCAGCCCCAGGGTAGCGACAGGAGCTCGCGCCACCTCTAAACTCAGCCCAGCTAACTTTTGCTCCCGGCTCCCGGCGAGGTCCTGCCGCCCAGGGCTCCGAGGTGCTCAGGGCGACCGCCAGCGGCCGCGGCCAGCTCTCGGGTCCCTTCCCCATTCATTCCGTTCCGCCCTTCCGGCAGCCCTTCTGCGATCCTCACTCTCCGTGCCTCTCGGGAAAGGCTGGGCTCGGGAGTGGCACTGACCGTGCACGGAGCGAGGGGTAGAGCCGGTCGGCGAGCCGGATAGGCTCGGACACCCTGCGCACCCACCTACCCTCGCCCGCTCCCAGGGGATGAGTAGGCGCTAGAACGGAGAGGAGCTGTGCTTCGAGGCCGGTTGAGGAGTGGGAGCCGGACCTCTCTGTCGCCAGGAGCATTTCGCGCCCCAAGTCAAAAGAGAAAGTTAGTTCTTTGAGAAAAAGTTTCTCAAGCGCAGAGGAGCAGTGGTGGCTGGGAGAAGTTCAGCTGGAGTTCTCTCGAAGCCAGAAGCTGGGGACGCAGGTCGGGGGTGGGTATAGGGGTCGAGAACTGGTTACTAGAGGGGCGCATAGGGAATGAAAGCGAGCCACCCTTGCCGCGCTCACTCACTCAGATTCCAGCGCTCACCTCCTGTCTCCACTCGGGGCGGCCAGGGTCCAGAGGGCGGGCGGGGTCGGGGCGGGGTCGGGCAGGCTGTCTGTGGGGCCGGCGGGCGAGAACCCAGGGCGCACGGCCGGCGCACGGGGTGGCGAGTCCACTGGGGCAGCGGCGCGGCGAGAGCGCTGTGCAGTGCGCGCCTCGCTGAGTGCGACTGTGGCTGTGAGTGCGTTGCATCACCCCTTTTATAGCTCTTTGGCTGGCGGCGCGCCCATTTACTCCGGGTTACCAGTCCCAGGCTGACGTAATGCTATTAATAGCTTCCCCGGAGAACCAGCCGAACTAGGCTGGGCGAAGGTGGCGGGGAGGGGCCACAGAGGAGGAGGGGAAAAAGGGGACCAGTGATGCAAGCTCGGGGAGGAGCTGGCCTGGACGCGTTCTCTCGGCCTCTCACGCCGGGACACACGCACCCGCCCGCCCTCTCTCTCCATATCAGGACCGGAGCCGCCCGGGCTGGCCGCCAGATGTGCGTACTCGCCGCTGCGTGTTCCAGGCATGAGCCAATGGTGCCCAAGCCAGCGGCATGACTCCACCGCGCTGGCATCTCTCCCTCCGCTAGGTTGAGGAGGGAGGGGGATGGAGAGGCGGGTTCTGGCTGCTGCCCAGACTAGGTGAGGCTGGGAAGTGGGCACGACCTTCCTCTAAAATGCGTGGTCATTTTCTTGAGCTTCAGGAAAATACCCACTTCCCAGCTAAACGCCTCCTTCTCAATTAGGGGGCGGGGTAGGAACAGAAGCGTTAGTCCTTGGTATGGGAGACGTCCCCAAAGACACCCTACAGTGAACCCACACCTTTACCCGCCGGGGGTGACCTCTGCGGCGTGGACTGTGAGAATTCTGCCCGTTAACTCAAGAGCGGAGGGCAGCGCTCAGCGGGCACCGTGCGCCCACGCCCGCAGCCTCGGCACACCCCCACACGAGCGCACACGCGGAACCGCCTCTTGGCCAGTTGGGAACCCGGCTCAGAGGCGAGGGCGAGTGGTAGGACCTGTGGGTTGGGATTTTTTTTTAACAGCCACAAAGCGTTTAGAATTGATAGTGAAACGAGCAAGACCGTGGAAAGATGGGCGACCTGGAGAAATAAGAGGCAACTCAGAGAGGGGCTAAGAATAAGACTGAAGCCTAGAGAACAGGGAGAGGAAGAGAGAAAAGGTGCTTTGGTCTTTGCGGGCGGGGAGGGGCGGGGGTCACCTGGCTCTCAGGCAATGTTGAGGGAAAACACATCTTCGCCTTTCACGTGTTTTTCTGCGCGGAGAGAGGCCTGGGCAGGGACCGGACGGCCAGGACTGGGGACAGGCTGACCGCAGCCGAAAAGGGGCCCCGCAGCAGAAATCCTTTCCGCCCTAAAGCCGAGTGGCGGAAAGTGCGAGTTTTCACGGTCCAGATTCGAATCGAGGCTTCAGCAGAACTGGATTTGAACCTTTAAGAACGATTTCCTAGTTCCGATTCCCCCACCCCAGCTGTCTCAACTTCCAGAGCGGCAGAACCAGGGACCTTCTTAACTGCTCATGGACGAATATAGGTAGACGCGAGCCCGCCATGTTTCGTACCTGCTGAGAGGGAGACCGTGCGCGCCCGTGGGGTGTAGGGGCACCTGCTTCTACCTGCCTTTTGGGAGAGAGGCGATGCAAGATCATAGTTTGGTAATTTGGGATAGGAACTAGAAGGATCTCAGAGCCGAGATCTTTCCCGTAGCCCCACCTCACCTGCAGCCTTCGGCTGTTGGGAGTCGTAATGGAGGGGCCAGTCCGTCTGTCTCTTATTTCTCTCCCTTATACACAGTCCCGCACCCTCGGGGAATCCGTTCCTCTTTCCAGACTCTCTGATTGCTCAGCGCCTCCGACAGATACCATCCAGAGCTGCAAATAAAACTGAGTCCCCCGCACCCAGGTTCCTCTCCCCCGAACCTGAGCCTCACTCAGAACACCCTTAGGGTTAGCTTCGGTGTTGGGTGTTAGGGTTAGCTCCGGGGCCCAGAACAACGCGGAGAGCAGCCTTGCAAGTTCCCCCGTCCCCAGCCCGTCCGGGAGTCTCGGGGTTCTACGCAGGATCCTCGGGGATGTTGCTCGGGACCTCACCGGGTTTCCAGCGGAGTAGCGCGGGAAGCCTGGGGAGGTTGTTTTTGCTTTACTTTTCACCCTGGTAACGGGCTTCCCCGCCCCAAGTCCCACACACCCGCACTCCCTGTTCCACACCTCCACACCCCGCCCTCCCGCCCACGCACCTGCAGGTAAACCCGGGGCGGGCAGGTAAACCCCGGGTGTGTCTGCACAACACGTAGCACGACACGTAGAACACCGCGAGAGCAGGAGGAAGGGCGTTTGTAAATTTAAATGAAAGTTATTTGGGATTCTTTCCATGTCTTTTATATCTACTCATCTACTGCCCTGGACTAAATGGCACTATTACAGAGTGAAACAAGAAGATGTGGGGGGAGAACACGTGAAAACTTTCTACCCCCTCTTTTTTTCCTCTGTGAAATGCCTACTGAAATCTTTAACCAGTTTACATTTTAAACTAGGATTCCATTAATACACCTAAGCCAGATTTGTGGACGTTTTGTCCTGTCGTTAAGGGGAAATTCAACTTCAGGCGTAGGTAAACAAATAGCCAGACCAGCCTCCACCAAACAATGCAAGAGAAGGGTAATTAAGACAGAAAAGTCCACAACCCTTCGTCGGTTTATTTTTATTGCCATGGTACCTCCCTCTCCTCTAATTCAATTTGTTTCATTCTGATAGTTCTTGGTTTTGAATCCCCAAGTCACACCTGGATAGAAACGCTGTTCACCGAAGTCTGAGCCTCGCTCTCCACTGAAACTCTTAAAAGTGATAAGAATCTTGACAGAGAAGTAAGTCCACCCCCTTGTGAATGAAACTCTTATCCAAGGAAAACAAAAACTGTTGCTGCCTACTTCCCTGCCCCCAGCCTCCAGAACTGTGAAATCTGCCTAATTCGAGAGAGACTGAGGAAGAGCAATGCTAGAGGACAGTCCCAAGGCGTGTGCCCCGGAGGCGTGATCAATATCTGAGCTCTATGCATCCTCATTTTACCTGACTTTAATTACTGTCACCAGTGTCCAGCATGCACACACTGTACCATCTAGAGGAGGAGCAAGAAAAGCTCCCCAGACCAAAATGCTTCTTTACACAAAGGCAAAGAATGCCTCTCTTTCCCCTGAGAAGGAAGCCCTGGGTAGGGTTATTTCAGGGGTTAATCCTTAGTGAAAGAGAGTTAAGCAGAGACTTGAATATTGCTGAGGTTTTACGCTGGAGAACCGCCTAGGGAATCTTCATTCAGACTAGTCTCGGTATGTTTTGCTGAGTGAGATAAGAATTGGAAACTTCACGTTGAGGCATGTGCAAAAGGAAGGGAAAACAGTTAAAAGGGGAGGGGATGGACCTAGGCAGCTAAAAACAGCCCACTGTGGCAACCGAATCTAAACATCAAAACATCACAGGGAGCCAAGAGAGGGGGAAAAAAGATCAAGAGATATTTAAAGCTTTTAGCAGTTTCTTCGTCCAGGAAACAGTCCCTTTCCACTCCTTCCCCCACCTCCATTATTCTTCCTCAAACCTCAAGATTGTATTTGCTCACAGCGCTCTAGAGAGGCAAGTTAGACACAAGTTAAAATCAGTCAGGGTAGTAGTAGCCCTGTCCTCCTGGCTGCTTCACCTCAGAAAAGGAACGGGATAGATTTTCTTCTTTCTTCTGCTTTCCAAAGCCTACACGTCCTATAAAGTCAATTTGAATATGGGGATTACATATTTAAGAGGCTCCTTCCTCAGGAAACGTTGGGAAGCATCATATAAATGCTGAAATGTGGAAGATGGCACTTTGATTCTGGATTCAGCGCTTAGCAGCTGTATCCCCTTGGATAAGTCATTCCACTCTCTGTGCCTAAGTTTCCTCAGCTGAAAATGGCATGAGTAAGAGCATCTAACACATAAGGATTCATTGAGGATGAGGCACACAGCCAGTCCTCAGTAGTGGTATCATTAATTATGAATCAAGGAAGGCATTCTGGGGATACTCCTGAATCTAACCCAAAGCCCATTCTGTCCCTCAAGTCAGTGGCAAACAGTTGTGGATGAAGTCAAGAATATATCCAAGGATGACCATCTTCAGGGAAGTGGGGATAAAACTCCATACAGGAAACAATGCTAGTGATTCCCATTCTCCGTCTACAAAACTCCAGTACATACCTGGGGCTCCTCAATGCAGGGTGGATCAGTGCAAAGTGCTCTGGGCTGGGAGCATGGGGTTGGGGTGAGGGGTGCTTAATTCTAGTCTGGTTCTGCCTTTGGTATTCTTGAGCAAGGCACTCACCTGCTCCAAGGCCCCACCTTCTCTGAAGGAAGGAACCCTGGGCTGAGCTCTGAGGGTCTTGAATGGAGACCTTCTGCAGAAGCCATTTTACAAGTCCCTGGCAACCTCTCCTAAGACAACTGGAGGAAGAGAAGGTGTCAGGGGAAGGCATTGGATAGAACAAGGAACAGACTAGTTTGAAAAATCTCTCTTCCTCTCCAAAAACTAGAATTAAAAAATGTCCAACCTGATTCCCAAACACAGCCTATGGTCCTGACAATCTCCCTTCTTCTTCTCCTCCTTCTCCTTCTACTCTGATCTCTCCCTCTCTCTCCATTTCCAAGGAATTTTACCCATGGACTTGGTGCTTTGCTAGATAGGAGGAGGTATGAGAGGAGCAGTCCAGGTGGGGATTGCATCTTTGGGAACCTTCTGATGTATATCTTGTATGCCATAGACACCTAACTTGGACCACAGAACCAAAGCCCAGGGAGCAGCTTTTTCCATTTAAGAGTGAGGATCCTGGAGCCCTGGCTCCAGAGGCTTCCAAGATGAAGACCCAGCAGCCAAGAGATTAGCAGGATTGAGGGGACTCAAAGTTTTCCCCCTAGTCAACTGAGTGACTTAGTGCAAGTCATAAACACTTCATCTGTGTGCTAGACATAAAATGGAACTATTTAATATTGACTCTTTCCAAAGCATTGTAAGAAGCAATGAGATAACAGATGTGAGAGTCATCTGAAAATAATTAAAAGAACCATACTTTTAAAGATTCCTTTGGGAGAACTTAGTATAATTTTTTTTTATCATTATGAAAATTTGGGAAATGGGCAACAGAAAAGAGATTACCCATACTCTCAATACTATAGCATTTTGGTGTGCTTCCCTCTAGTCTTTTTTCTCATACATGTGACTTTTAAAAATATAGTTGTGATTGAGATTGTGAACAACTTCGAAATTTGCTCTTTTGCCTATTACTCTGAATTGTACATGGTCCTTATTACCATAGTTTTTCTTCCCAAACTATGTTGTTCAGTGTATTGTGAAATGTAGCACAATGTAAATGAAATGTGAAACATACAGATGATTATAAGAACATATCAATTCATTTTAGTAATAAAACATACTTCAAGAACCTACCCCCCAAGAGAAGGAGTAGACCACCATGTCAAGGACTGAGAAGCCCCCATGTGATCATTCCTGATCACACCTGCCATTCTTTACTTCCCAGAGGCAACCACTATCCTGACTTTTTTTTTAATTGGGGGGAGGTAATTTTAGGTTTATTTATTTGTTCATATTTTTTAAACAGAGGTACTGGGAATTTAACTCAGGACCTTGTGCATGCTAGACATGCACTCTACCACTGAGCTATACCCTCTCCCCTTATCCTGACTTGTATTACCATAATGTTTGTGGCCGATGGTTGTGATACGATTTATTTAGTCATTGTCCTACTTTCAGCACTTAGAGTGTTGCTAGAGTGCTGCACAAATTTAAATCTGTATTACTGGGGAGAGGGATCAAATTCCATCATTGCCCAGATTGCTTAAATGGGGTTAGAGAAGAGGTCTTAAGTTCTGTCTTCAAGTGCTACCCAGTTCATAGTGGAAGATGGAAAGACCCCCCAATGATTGGGACTACCTGTGCATTTTCCTTGTTTCTTAACATCCAAACAAACAAAAATCCTGCGGGCACTTTTCCCATGGAGCATCTCCTTTAATCCTGCTCCTTGCTACTTTCCCATACCCCTTTATTTTCTGTTTGTCCAGCTTTGGACAGACGATCCAGTCTGCTGTGTGGGCAGGTAGGTGGTACAGAGGGAGAACAGCTGGAGCAATGCTTCTGCCTGTGCATTCTGGGCAAGTTACTCCAGCAGCACCTCAGCTCTGGCATTTCTACACCAGCTCAGCAGCGGCTTGGGTGGCAGGGGTGATACCAGGTAGGCGGCCACCAGAGCAGGTTCTTGGAGCCTGGGGATGCTGATTCTCTGAACCACAAAACACCAGAAAACAAAAAGACCCTGGAAATCATCGACTTTCATCAAGGTGGGCTTGAGCATGTCGATGGGTATACCATCGTGCACCAGACCTGGGAGGCAAACAGAGGGCATCTTGCTGGAGTGTCTGTCTTAATGAATACGTGCTTTAAATTTTGTTTTATATTAAACAAATGTGGATAGGTTGAATTTAAATATGTCACACAAGAATTTTTAAGGAAAAGAGGAAGACATCAAATATATTTTGGGCTTGGGATGGGCTTCTAAAATCTACACTCCTAGGACCCTGGGAGTCCTAGTTTTCTCTCTTCTGCCTTTAAGTGTGAAATAATGTGAGCAAGTGCCATCAAGTGGCACTCACTGTGTCCCGGGCTGTGGGCTAAGACCTTCACATATAGTTAATGCACATAATCCTCATAACAACCTTATGAGGTCATTACTGTGAACATCTCTGTTTTGTAGATGAGGAAACTGAGGCACAGAGAGGGTAAATAATTGCCAGAAGTTACACAGCTAGGGAGTGCCAGAGCAGGATTTGAGCCCAGGCAGTCTGGCTCCTGAGTCCAGGTGCTTAACCACGACACTTACTGCCTCTCAGCAAATGCTCATAGGAAAATGTGGGGCGCTCTGGCGCGGTTCAGTGTCCTTATTTGATGGTTGGGGAAGTTGAGCTCAGAGAGGAAAAGCAGCTCTTTTACAACTGTCCAGAATCATAAATTCTTACACCAAAAGAAACCTTAGCAGCAGGCTTGTGAGCCTCCTGTTTGCCCCTTGCTCCAGGAGATGCTCCATTTGCTAAGACTAGGGCCAAGGTAAAGAACAACTGATTGTGACAGGGACAGACAACACTTCAGGGGTGTCCTCTGATCGTGGCTGACCATGTACAATATCCCTGGAGCTGAAAGTGTGAGTGGCAGAGGGGTGGGAGCCAGGGAGGGCAGAAAGAACCTTAAACCTGCACTTTTCTCCCTCCTCATGCCTTACCCTTGAAGCTACCTTGTCACAAAAAGCCCTGATACATCAGAAATGTCCCGAGTCCAGTAGAAAGCTCCATCTTTCAGGCTACATACTGATTTAAAACAAACAAACAAAATTAATGTGAGGCCAGGTCATATTTAGTAATTACTATTTACTGAGCACATGCTACATGCCAGGCACAATGCTAAGCACTTTTAAAAATACCCAGTATCTTATTTCATCCTTGTAATAACCCTGTGAGGTAGGTATTATTATTTCAGTTTTACCGATGAGGAAACCAAATCTCAGAAAGTTTAAGCAAATTGCTCATAGGCACTTGATTCAAACACAGGTCTGACTTACTTCCTTCAAAACTTCTATTAAGCTCTACTGTCCCCCAAATCTTAGAGAGCTTTACGTGTGCTAATTTTTCTTTAGCTTCGCCTCTCTTCTAAAAGCACATCCTCTCCCTTAACCTGTCGTGTTGACTGCACGGAATCTTCTAGTGTTGACCTTACCATACATAGTATTAAAGTCTTAGAAGACTTCCACGTGACAAGTTCTAGGTCCCTGTGCCCTCATGACACTATCCTGTCTGCCAAATTTGCAATTATTCCATAATTTACTTTAACCACAAACATAAGCCCTGCTATTGACTGAGTAAACCGAGTAGGCTTTTGGGGACTTTTATTCTGTTTCCGAAAATATGATGAACTTAAATCATCTGATGATGAACTTGTACTTGAAACTGGAGTGGCTGAGAGCAGGGTGAGTCACTCTGGTGAGTTTACACCTACCGGTCCATCCTTCCAGTTCTGTTCTCTTGCCAGATCCTGTGCTCAGCAGTACGTTTAGACACCTCAGGATTACAAGGGCAACATAAGAGCATCCTTTGCCCTTGAGGAGTTTAAAATCTTGTTTAGGTGGCAAATTAACATGCACAAAACAGTATCTAGCCCATAGCAGGTGATATATACATATATTTTAGCAAATATTTAATGAGCACCTACTATGTGCTGAGTACTGTGTTAGAGTGGCAGATACCCAGGGATACTTCCCTGCCCAGAAGGTCCTTACAGCTCATGGGGAGACAGAATTTGACTACAGGTAGGCTGATGTAACAAGGGCAGGAGGGCTCTGCCTGGGAGACTGGCACAGGCCGATGGAGGAAATGACTTTTGAGCTGGATGTTGAAGCTGAGCATTTTCCGGACAGGGGAGGAAGGCAGGCATTCCAGGCATAGAGGGACGTATATGCAGAGGCTATGGGTGCCAGGAAGTCAGAGACTGCACCCTGCTCATTTCTATGTCCTTTCTCAGCTCCTGGCACTATTTCAGGCAGGTACTAGACCTGCAGTAAAAGTGGATGCAGTGAGTGAAAACACAGAATTTTGAAAACCTGTAGCAAGTTTGGAGAACGGTGAAGCAGCTGCAGAGCAGGGGTGTGCATGGAGGGCAGGGCGTCGGGGAGTAAATGGGCGGGACACAGACTGTGATAGGTCTCGAGGGTTGTATAATCAGCTTGGATTGTGTCGCAGGACAAAGGGGAGAGGTGAGTCACGGGGTCTTGCAGTGGGGGGACACAGCAGATGTTGTTTAGGGAAGTTGCTGGTGCAGGGCTGAGAGTGGACTGGATGGGAGAGGAAGATGCAGGCAGAGGCGTGAGGAAGCTGCTGCACTGGTCAGCTGAGATGAAGGCTAGATGAACCGAGAAGATGGTGGTATCCCTCACATGTTTATTCATAATAAAAATTATCCATGAAACATAATGCTGCCATGTGTGCTGAAGTAAATAGCAATCCCCCTAGATCTTTTCATTACACAGTTCAAGTTTCCTTCATTAAAGTCAAGCTTCCCTTAAGGTGGGTGCGGTCTGTCCCTCACTTACTGGTGCCCTAAGTGGGTGCCTGTAAGCCTTGGGAGTGAAACAGTGCTGCCTGAACTGAGATGAAACCAGTAAGGTGAACGGGAGAGGGGGACCTGGGGAAACTTGCAGGCAATTGCTTTTGGATTTGGGCACCAGCTTGGTTTTAGATGAGATTGGGCACGTTCAGGATGGTATGGCCATAGACTCCAGCTTGGTTTTAGAACAGAGAGGGAAGGAGTCCCCTGCCTCAGGTGATATATGGCAGAGCGTTGGGAGTAGGGTGGGAAGGGGGTTGGTTGGTATTGTAGGAACTCGGGGCAGAAAAGAAACTAATGGGTTCATTTGGGGACAATTTTTAGCAATAGGATGTCAAAGAAGGGAGTGACCTCTGAGTATCAACATGTTGGGGACATCAAAGTTACAGAAAGACTCAGAGGAAAGAAGGGAGAGAGGAGGAATGGTGGCCAGGCTGGGCCCTCAGGCTCCATGTAGGTGTTGATGTAGCCTGTTCTGGATGATTGGAAATGTATTGTTAATTACCAAGTACCACGTAAATCTGCCTCCACTGGTTTACAGTTTGCATCACAGTTTTCCTCTAGGGTTTTGACAATACTGACCCCCAAGTCAACAATAAGAAAACAGACAACCCCATTTAAAAAATGGACCAAAGGCCTTAAAAGACACCTCACTAAAGAAGGTACATAGATGGCAAATAAGCATGTGAAAAGATGCCCCATATCATATGTCATCAGGGAAATGCAAATTAAAACAACAATGAGATGCTGCTACACACTTATTAGAATGGTCAAAACCCAGAACACTGACAACACCAAATGCTGGTGAGAACGTGGAGCAACAGGAACTCTCATCCATTGCTGGTGAGAATGCAAATATAGTACGGCCACTTTGGAAGATAGCTTGGTGGTTTCTTACAAAACTCTAACCATACTCTTATCATGCAATCCAGCAATCACACTCTTGGGCATTTACCCAAGTAAGTGGAAAACATATCCACACAAAAACCTGCACATGGATGTGTATAGCAGCATTGTTCATAATTCCAATTCAAAACTTGGAAGCAAACAATATGTCCTTCAGTAGGTGAATGGATAAGAAACTGTGATATATCCAGACAGTGGAATATTATTCAATGATAAAAAGTGAGCTATCAAGCCATGAAAAGATATGGAGGACCTTAAATACATATTATTAAGAGAAAGAAGCCAATCTGAAAAAGCTACACACTGTATGATTCCGACTATATGACATTTTGGAAAACAGAAGACTGTGGAGACAGTAAAAAGATCAGTATCAGCCAGGAGTTGGGGGTGTGTGGGTGGGTAGGGCATGGATAGGCAGAGAATTTTTCAGGCAGTGAAAACACTGTGTATGCTACTGTAATGGTGGATACATGTCATTATACATTTGTCCAAACCCATAGAATATATAACACCAAGAGTGAACCCTCATGTAAACTATGGACTTTGGGTGATTATGTGTCAATATGAGTTCATCATTTGTAACAACTGTGCCGCTCTGATAGGGGCTGTTGATAATGGGGGAGGCTATGCATGTGTGGGGGCAGGGATTATATGGGAAATCTTTGTACCTTCCTCTTAGTTTTTCTGTGAACCTAAAATTACTCTAAAAACAAAATTTTAATAAAAAATAATGTTGACCTCAGCTAGCTTTCTGCTAAAGTGGTTAGTGAACAATGAAGTGGTCACCAAGGAACCAGGAGAGGTCAGTGATCCTCAGTCTGGCATAATTAAGAACTGGCAAAGTTGATGCTCATTTAAGTAAGGGTCAATTTTTTCAGTGCTATTCCCCCATTTAAAAAGATGTTTACAAAGAGGTTGTAACATAGGGAATGCTGTAGGGATAATATAAGCTCAAAAAAGCAAGATAGAAATATTGTAAACACAGAACAATCACAACTCAATAAAAACTATAAATAACAGAATACATGAATAGAGAAAAAAAGAAAAAATTTTCATAAAATACTAAAAGTGCTTTATTCTGGTTGGTGGAAATATGGGTGGCTGATTTTTCCCTCATATATATGTATGTATTTGTCAGAATTTTCCAACTTTTCTATATTGGGGGCATGTTAAAAGGTGGAAGTATAAACTTTATATTATAACGAAGGTAAAAGCTAGTATCATACTGTGCCTTTCAAAGGATATAGTTGCCTACTTGTTTCCACTCCTGCCACTGAGGGATACTAAGGACTAAGAGTCTATTCAAATTAAATTCTGGCTTTATTAACTATATCAAGCACTTCTTGAATGCCTGCTGTGTGCCAGGAACTAAGACGGGATATAGGAAAGAATAAAATCGTCTGTAAGGTGGGAAATGGAATAACTAATTCATCCTCAATAAGCTCAGTTGCTACCTTAGCATTGACTGACATCAACAAAACAGAAAGGAATTCAAAGTGTACTCACCTCGAATTGAGAACATTGGGTAAGTGGAAATGACATAGGTCTTGGATTCAAGTCCTGGTTCTGCACTAATTGAATAACCTTGGGTACTTTGCTGAGGGTCGGATTCCTTCTGTGTTAATCAAGGAACCTGTGCTAAGGGGATGGCTCCAGGAGGCAGTAAGAGTTTGGGCTCTGATATGTGCTGGCCTGGGACACTGAAAATGGAACTATTAAGATCTACCTGCAGGGCTGATAAGGCAGGGGTGTGTGTGTGTGTGTGTGTGCGCGAGTGTGTGTAATTTTTTACAGATCTTCAATTCTCTGATTTTAAGCTCTGTGTCTATAGTCAATGATGATGATTAAGATGATGATCATGATGGGCATGTTACACTTTAAAAGGCCCCTTTTCTCTTGTCATTATTCCCTGTTGACCAAGGGTTCTACAGAAAAGACATGTAACTGGTCACATAAAAGGTAATCACCAAGGAAACCCCATGTTGTCTCGGTCTGCCTGGGACATACCTGCCTGGATGTACTGTCTCCTTCCCTCAATTTCCAGCACACAGTGTTAGTCTCTGTTTCCTGATCTGAAAAGTTGCCACAAACAGTTGGGATCACTGGGAGGAATAAACTCAATCACTTAATCATCAAGTATTTATTTAGTGCCTGCTACATGCCAGGCATTCAAAGTGCTAGAAACACAAGAATGAAAAAGGCAGACAAAGGTTCCACCCTTGACACTTAGAAGATACCCAAACATTCATTTATCCACTTACATTTAATTTAAATTGAAATAAGGCTGGGGTGGAAACTCAAAAAGATTCTCAATTCGAAAGAACCAATGTTGTCTCCTTCACACTCTTAAAGAACTGGGAACAAAATACTGACCTTCACCAGCTCATTGTCCATGTGTTGGAGGGAAGCCACCATCTTTTTTTCCCCTTCATTTTGGCCTTGAAATGGGAGGGGCTGGGAGAATGGGGACCGTGTGCTTTCATTCTCACGTATAAAGCCTTAGTTTTAATTTTCACATTCCCCACAGCACACTGCTGCATTGGCTCTCCTACATGTCCTGACATGTAGAATCAAAGGAAGCACAAACTGAAAATGAAACAGTGTTCCACCTGAGTCACTGTCTGTGTTTCTCCTTTATCACCAAAGCAATGCACTCCCACACAATTGAGGCTTGTTCTATTTAGGTTTTAAAACGTCATCTTTGTAATTAAAGCACACTATTATTGCTATAAAGTAAACAATCGGAAAACACGTTCTTAGAAACATCTCTCTGATTCATAAATATTTGGATGATGAAGTCATAGAGGTGGAATGCTAACCTTGCTAACATGCTGATGATAAAGATCAGTAGACGCTAATATTATACAGTGAAAAGTTAGCCTTAGTCTGGACCAAAAAATTAAGGTGGAAAATTGGGCGGTTATTTTGTAATGATCATTTGGAATAATATAGGTTTAAAAAAATAAATACTTTAATCTAATGTTGTAGTTCACTTGACTTGTATTTATTAATTCATTTAAGAAATATTTATTCAGTGCCAGCCTCCTGGCTTGACACACCAGGTCCTTCTCTGCTCCTATCTTTCCTGCTCAGCCAAGCCCACTCCCCACCAGCAGTACAAGCCCCAACCACTTGAGGCGCTAGTAGTTTCAGTTTCTCACTGAGCTTTTCACATCTCTACATTGTTGCCTATGCTCATTCTGCCTGGAATTTCCTGCTCCTCCCCACAATCCAGCCCTCTCCGACAAGAAAATCGCCATTTAATTTTATCTTTCAAAATTTGATTTCAAAGTCATTTTCTTATGTATATAATGTAAAGTTAGTCACAACCAGGATTAGCTATGTAATTTGTAATTTAAATGAAAAGAATGGATCCCCTTGTTAAAAAATTATTAAGAATTTCAAGCTGGTGACAGCAGAGCATGAAACCAAGTGTGGGACCCTTCAAGAGTAGGACCACACAGATCACACACTCATAGAGCCAGCCCTGGTCACATCTTTTCTGTTCCCATAATTCTTAGTTGATATTGTTGTTTCTTGGCCATTCAGCAACAATTTACCCCAATTCAGTTACTTGCTTCCCAGTTTTCCTCTGGGAAAGCCATTTCCCTCACACTCCTGGTCTGCGTGCTACCAGTCAGCAAACCATGCCGGGGGCGAGGTTGATTGATCCAGGAATGGGCTTGGGACCCAATCAGAGCTGCTGGTAGCATTTGGCTGAGACTACTGGAGACCCACTTTCTCGCTTTCCTGCTAGACTTGAATGTAGGGGCTGTGAGCCAGAGGTTGCTGGCATTGTCACATGGAGCTAGAGATAGAGAGCAGAGTCAAAAGCCAGTAAATCCACCTTTTTTGCTTAAGCCAGTTTGAATTGGGTTTTCTGACACTTGCAAACAAAAGAGTGCTAGAGGATACACATCTTTTTGGTCCTTATACAGTTTTGTATGGGTTCCCTCACTGTTCTGTGAGCTCTTTGGGAGCAAGAAGCTTGTATTTTTCAACGTATCTTCCCTGGTCTTGGGATAGTATTAAAATATCCTTTCATTTTCTAAATAAATAGAATGATTGTGATAGTGGATGGAAAAACAACAGTTAATAACCTCATCTCCATCACCCCGATTTCTGTTGTGAAATTTTAACTTATCTGTAAAATCAAGATGTCTGTGAGCCCCTGCCACATGTCCTTTCAGTTCAGTACCTGCCAAGTCCAGGTGACCAGGCAATAGATTGGTAAGTTAATTCTGCTCACAGGTGCTACCCACACTTTCTTATTTTTACTGAGGTGGGGGCCTGTGAGAGGCCTTCAGAGCACACTCACACCCATTAGCTCCTGTGTATCACATAGCCCTGAAAAGGGATCAAAGCAGGGAGAGTTATCTCCATTTTATAGACTGGAAGTTGAGAGTCTGAGCAGTTTTGTTAAGCTCTAGGGCAACGCTGTCCAATACAACAGCTACCTGCCACCTGAGGCCATCAAGTGCTTGAATGTGGCCAATCCAGACAGAGATGTGTTGGAAGTGTAAAATACATACTGGATTTTGAAGACTTAGTACAAAAAAAAAAAAAAAAAAAAAGAAAAGAAAACGTGAAACTAGCACATTAATAATTTTTACCTTAATTACATGTCAAAATGATGTTTTGAATATATTAGGTTAAATAAAATATAGTATTAAAACAGATGTCACTTGTTTAATTTTATTAATGTGGCTACTAGAAAATTAAAAATTATATATGCGGCTCACATTTGTGGCTTGTATTTTATTTCTAATGGATAGCTGATCTAGAGCCTAGCTTCCTGGCTCCTGCTCTGTTTCTATCTATAGACTTAAGCTCTCCTCTTCCCTCCTGCCACCCTCATCTGAGGCTCTTCTGCCCCAGTGTCTCTGTCCTGTCTTCTCCCTCCTTGTTCCTTCATCTTTCCTCCCTAATAGGGCAGAATGTGTAAGAGGTGGGCGGATTTTTCAAGTCTGGCACTTGCTGGCTTCTGCCAGTTTATAAGGACACAACATTGACTCTGAACTTTCGAAAGTTGTTGGGAATTTCATACTCTGAAATTTACTTTGAAAAAATAGCTTATCTGTATTTAATTTCAAAAGAAAAACAACAAACCCTAGCTTGGAAGTTACAATAAAACATATTCAAATCCTTGCCAATCTTTCGTTAAATTCATAAAGCATTCAGGCTACCTGAGCTGGGTTTTAACTTCGCGCATCGTTTCCCCAGCCCCAGTCTGTAAAGTCTGCTGGCCGCCTGCTCTTTCAGCCCCACTGAGCCCCGAACCAGAGGAAATAGAATTCGACTCCAGGAAGAGGGCTAGACTAGATAGAAGGAAAATGTACTCTCTGTGAGAGCTTAGCCATCGGAACAGGCTGTCAGGGGAGGTGGGAGAGGACTCCTTTCAGGCAGATCTGTGTGGCTCTGAGTGGGTATCCATTTGTAGGCAACTCAAGGACTACCTGGAAATAGAGAGCTGTCTTGGGTGAAATCTGAGAGCTCAAGAATTCCAGGAGTGGCTCTTCAGTGTCACAGATTGAGCAGAGACAATGGGGCATTTTGAGAATCTACAGAACAAATAGATGACAGTTTGGAGCTGAGCCTAGTGACTAATAAAAATACATACACAGAGAGACGTAGACAGACATGTATGCTTAAGATCACTTACAAAAACTTCAGAACGGTAATGTTAAATGCCATCTTATCAATGGGAGGATCAGGTTGGCAGCACCTGAACCCCCGATCCACCTTAATGTCCCTAGAAGTGGGACCACCAGACACCACGGACCTCTTGCTGTGATGTATGAGGAAGCACACAGCCCATCAAGGGAACTGAACCAGAATCTAATAATGCCCTAGATCTGACCACTGGTTTTCAGGATAGGGAATAGTGGAAATGATTAAATAATTCCATGAGGATGCAATTAGCCAAATTTAGAAGGGGGGAAATTTCATGGAAAAAAATTGCCTTGTTTCTTCAACAATAAATAGCATGAAAAAACAAAAGAGGAGGGATTATAGATTAAAAGAGACTTAATACAACATGTGGGTCTTATTTGGCTCTTGATTCAGTCAAACTAACTGTAAAATGATATTTAAGATGCTAACTTTGGAAACGTGACCATAGACTAGCTAAATAGATCATATTAGAAAATTATTGCTAATTTTGTTAGGTATTGTTGTGATTGTTATTTTAGAAGTCCTTATCAGTCTTTAAAAGGAATGAACTTCTGATACATGTCACAGCATGGATGAACATGAAAACATTGTGCTAAGTGAAATAAGTGAAAGGACGAATATTGTATGATCTCACTTATAGGAGGTATCTGGAGTAGGTACGTTCATAGGGACAAAAAGTAGACTGGAAGTTACCAGGGGCTATGGTGAATGGAGAATGGGAAGTTACTGTTTAATGGACATTTGAATGGACAGTTTAAGATGAGGATAATGTGCTGGAGATGAATTATACACTTAAAATGGATAAAATGGCAAATTTTATGTTATGTGTATAATTTACCACAATTTTTAAAGAGACCTTTTCTGTTAAAGATATGCCCTGAGATGCCTGTGATTTGCTTTAAAATGCTCCTAACCTCCCCTCTGCAGTAAAAATGTGTGAAAGGATAGACAACATAAGACTGGCAAAATATTGATTCTTGTTAAAGCTGGGTTATTGGCATATGCGGATTTATATGTACATATCTGAAAATTTCCACAATTAAAAAATTTTAAACAAATGCCTACAAAATGCCTGACTCTCAAGAGTAATTGAATGCAGTGCAAATCCGTCAGCAAATATAACTGAACCCAGCTGACTGGAAACGCGCTTGCAGTGGACCGAGTGCAGGGCCATGGGGAGCCTCTCCTGCTGCATGCCCATGACTAATCCATAGGGCTGTCAGTGCCTAAAGACTGCTTACTTTTTCAAAGCTGCATCCCTTAGTGACAATGTTTTCTTGACCTCTGCTCTTGCTGGAATACCTAACACCTTTCTCAACCAGTTTGATGAACTTCTGGATCATATTTTTTCCACAAACATAAGCCAAGATATCACTTTAGATTTTTCCTTGCAATGGTGGCCTGCTGATAATTGCTGAGTATAGTTAAAGAAGCTCTGTTGAGCAGCAGGATAGTAACACCTGCTAGAAACACTTGGGAAGGACTCTCATTGCCTAAGGACCCTGAGGAGGCTACAGTGGGGAAGGCTACTTTAAAGAAAATGAGTCTTGAAAACATACCCTTAAGACACTGGGGAAGGGCATTCCAGGTAGAGGAATCTGAATATACAAAGGCATGGAGCACAAAGGAGTATGTCCCCAGGTGCAGGGACTCAGAAGGGAAGAAGAGGCTGGAAAACCTAGCTGGGGTCAGATCGTGGATGCTATTATATATCTTGCTATGAATTTCATTCTTTCAGTAAGTTGAGAGCCTACTAAGGGGCACATTCTTTGCAAAGATGAACATTGAACCTTTCCCTCCTGACAAGGAAGTTTGACTGAGAAGAAGGCTGATGAAGGGAAATGCATTATCCTCTGCACAACATGGGACACCTGCTATGGGGCCCAAAGTTATTTGTTTCACCTTGAATCTCTAATCCTTCTTTAAACCCAGCTTTGCAGATGTGGGTGGGACTAGGGCAAGTAAGAGACACCTGCTTAGGTAATAAAAGAAGATTCCAGGCTATAAATAGGGCTTGGTACAAGAAACCAGGTCCATCATAAAGAGAGATTTCTCACTCTGTGCAGTCTCTCTTCATTATCTGAGTGGTCAGCTCACTTACCTTGTAGCCAGCAGTAAGAGCAATGACAATACATTATCCTGCTCCCCTAATGGTGCCCATATCCAATGCCAGCTTCCTAAGTCTGTCAGCAAGAGACCCATTAAGCTTATACTGCCATTTAAAGAAGTGCCTGGAAAATATGCAGTTGTTGAAAGAATAATAACACATTGCCATTGCAAAATGAACGTGTGTAGTTTGGGTTCCCGTGTTCCCACTGAATTCAGCTTTTAAAAATGTGTGCTTTTATAAGACATTTCCCTCTTTTACATTTTTAACACTGAAGTAATATATGCCCAAGATTAAAAAATTTCCAATAGTTCAGGAATGCATTTAAAGAAAACCAACAGTGTTCACTCACGCCATTTTCCAGAGACCACTACTTCAAGTGCCTCTTTAAGAAATTATTTTAAAAAATTATTCAGATTTAAAAAAATATTCTGGTCAGTTTAAGACTGTCTATTGACTCACCTCCATAAAATATGAGGATGTTAGCTTCCTACTTCCCTGCCCCCTGCTTTCTGACTTATAATTTAGTTCTGTTGGTTCTCTCTGTACACTTACACGATATATTTAATCCTCCAGTTCCTCTTCCATCTATGCCGTACCTTTTAACTCCTCACTATATTAGCTGAGGATATTAGCACAGTTCCCTTCTTTCTGTCTCTTCCCTCTACTCCTCATTATCTGCTATTTGTGCCTTTACATCAAGAAGGAAGACAACTACAATCAGCTCTGTCTTCATTGTTTAGTTGTCCTTGCTTTGTGGGTAGTTTGATTTCAAGAGTGGAAAGCTAATAGACAGGGTCTACATTATTATGGCTATGCAAATTTGGATTATGGCTCTTCCTCAACTTACAGTGGGGTTACATCTGGATAAACTCATTGTAAATTGAAAATATTGTTAAGTAAGAAATGCATTTAATATACCTGACCCACCAAACATCATAGCTTAGCTTATTCTACCTTAAATGTGCTCAGAACACTTACATTAGCCTACAGTTGAGCAAAAATCATCTAACACAAAGCTTACTTTATAATAAAGTGTTGACAATCTTGTGTAATTTATTAAACACTGTGCTAAAATTGAAAAACAGAGTAGTTGTATGGATACGGAATGGTTTTCAGTGTACCTGTCGCTTACCCTCTTGATCACGTCTGGTTTCTACTGAATGAGTATCACTTTCAAATCATTGTAAAGTTGAACAATTGTCAGTGGAACCATTGTAAGTTAGGACTGTCCATATGTGATGTCCAGGGGCAATGCTAGGATCGTATTTCCTTCTCTGCCAAGTCAACGTCACCAACACCACCTCCCTGCCACTAAAAGGAGAACATGCCTAGCAAAACCAGCCACCTGGATTCTCACTTTTGCTCGAAACGGTGCTATGTTTTAGTTGCCTTCAAACTAGGACAGTAATTTTTTAAAAAATATAAATACGTCTACATAGTCACAGAAAAAAATCGTATACATGTATTACTTATATTTTTGAAAAGGAAACTATTGACCAAATATGAAAACAACTAAAATGTGGCATTTTTTTTTGGAGTATTTGAAGGAGGGATTATGCAGATAGTGGAGGAAGAGAGCTAAATCCAAAATGTCCAGAGTCGGAGTCAATAGACAATGTCCAAAAATGGAAAAATCAGAAAGTTACCAGTATGAGTGCAATATTTATAAATATGGAGAAGAAATGGCTAAAAGAATGGAAAACAGTTGTCTTCAGGGAGTGAGAATCAGGGGTGGGGTTGCAGGGGCTGGGAAACTGTTGGCATTTTTCATTTTGGAGCCTCGTACTATTGTTGGACTTTTAAAACTTTGTGCCCGTGTTAATTTGATAAAAATTACAATTAAATGTAAAAAGTGAGTAGCTATCCCTCTCATCCCACTCTCAAGGTAATCACTGCTGACCCAGCCTAACAGCTGAGAGTGAGGCACTAGAAAGAGGATTGGAGTTCTTTGTATGGGGGGAGCCTTGTGTCTCGGTGGTGATGCTCTAGGGTGATGAGAGGTGATTCTTTGCTGGTAGACCTCAATGTTAGCAACTCTAGTCTTTTCTCTAACTTCCCTCTGCTTAGGGCTGGTGGAAACATGCTTGGCTGCGGGGTGTCTAAGCAGATTAAGAAGTGTGCTGAACATCCCAAAGTTCAGAATGTGCGGAGTCTCATTTAAGCCCCTCGTTTTCATTTCATCTGCCTGGAATCTTTGTGTCCTGAGCCTTTCCAGTTTCAGTTTTCCCTGAAAAGCAGCTTCTTAAGGTGGGAGGGTAGTCATCTGACTACAGGGAATAGGTTAAGGTACTTAGGGGGTCCCCTCTTAATTCAGATTTATAAGTAGTCTCACTGGTTTCTGCCTCATGGCTCACCCTCACCCCCCGCAGTTACTGGCGCACTGAGATGCTGAGCTTTGAAAAGGTCTATGGAGAGACCTCAGTCTCTTCCTAATAGGTACTTCACCTGGACTTCTTTGGCTTTGCTAAATTATTACATGTGCTCCATCCCACCCCTCACATTCTACCTTCACAGTTCTGCTGACATCTCTTATCTGCTGTTATCTATCCTCCTGTCCTTTCTGTCTTTACAAGTTGATGCAGTTTAAAAAATCTCTTTGGTATTACTTTCAAGGGGCTTGTGGAGAGAGAGAATGGAGATATCCATGTATTTTTGAACGAGCGAATGAATGAATAAATAAATGGTTAATTCTCCATCTTAACTGAAGTTGCAATTGACTTTAAAACAGAAAGACTGGCTTTTACTTACCATTTTCTGCTCTGCTGTGAGTTCACACTCTGCTATATTACCCTGTTAGCAAAGCTTTGTCCCCCGGCCAATGGCTGCTTCCCTGAGCCGAGCCTGTAGGCTTCTAAACGTGTGGGTTGGTCACAAGAGGCCCAGGCTAGAGACTGTGGTTTGTGTCATGTAACCCACCCCCATGGCAGCAACCCCAACTTCTGCAAAAGTCCGGTTGAAGTTGGTTGTTTGGAATGCAAAATATTATTTTCCTATAGAAACAATGTAATAAAGGAATATTTTAGTTCCCAGGCCAGCTTTCAAGAATCTTTTTAAAGCTCATAGGTATGAATATTCTTTATTAATGTACTCATGCCCCAAATTTATTGAACATCAGTTATGTGTGATTTGAGCATTGCATTATCATAAGATCCTATCAAACACAACCTTTTAAATACATCAATTTGCTCAATTTTTAGCTTCCGCTGTTTTTAACTTCCAAGTGGTCATCTCTTTTCCAAACATAACCCTCTTCTTCTATTCTTCCTCCAACTCACTCACTTCACCTTAAGGGAAAAAAGCAAAGCCTATTTCAGCGTCTGTGCAAATGTTCATTTGTCAGAGACAGGAAGTTCCCAGTGGTGCTCACTGCACCCAGAGGGCTCCTCTGCCCATGAAGGGCCCTCCTAGAAAGTCACCCATCATGCTTTCTCCAGGGCACTGCAGTGCCTTGGGTGAAACTTAGAATTAGCTCTTCATCAACTGTCTTTGTGATTTCTAAGTCTATAGCACTACCATGAACAGAAAGCCACTTTTTAAGGCTTATTGCTGACAACTGTTGGTTATTTTTTGCCTTCCCATAAAATTCAAAGGTGATCGGAGCACGTTGCCAATGCAGCACTTCGTGTGTTTATTTTCTTGTACACCAGTTCACTTCTGACTTGCAGAGAGCAATGCTCTCTCTCATGAGGAGAGGGGAGAACTACTTTGCAGAGGACATTTGAAACTCTCACCAAACTAAGTTCTTTGGCACTTTCTCCAAGGTTATTCTGGGCAAGAGTATCATCCAAGATAGAAAACTTATACCGATACAGTCATTTGTTCATTCGTTCTTTCACTCACCAAATACTCACTGAACGCTTCCTATGTACCAGACACCATGCTCAGGGCTACGGATGCCCTTCTGGAGCTACCTCTGCACCATCAGCTGTGCACCATCAACCTTGCACAATCAGCTCTACACCATCAGCTCTGCACCATCAACTGTGGCATGGCCCCAAGAAGAGTATTCCTTCCCACTGATCTCCCACCACCCCAGATAAAGCTCTACCACCGTGGGGGAGAAGTGGGAATCAAGAGGGAGGGAGGACTGCCTATGTGGGACTCCCTCCACCTCCAGTGAGGCTCTGGGCTCAGAAGATAATAGAAACTCCATGAAAAATTGGGTAACCTCAGAACAGGGAAGAGTTTCACCCCCTTCCACTGGTAACTTCCCAGAAAAGCCCATGTGTGAGGGTAAAGAGGCATGGCTGAGTGAGGCATCCAGGTGGATGGACCCAGAGCAGCCTCACAGCATGGTGCAGAAAGGGTAGCCAAGACCCCTCTGCCCACAGGCAGGACCCAGAAGAATTGAGAGAGGCTGGAGGACTCAATGAGTTTGGGAAAAGGAAGATGTAGAGGGCATGAGAGTCCACAAAAAGACTGGGTCAGTTAGGAGGAAGCCAGGGAATGGATGCCAATGATCAAAGGCTAAGGACCGTACATCTTAGCAAAGCCATTATTTTGAGAAAGAGACCTAAGGGCAAAATGCTAAATTTGGCTGAACAGATAACCTGGATGAGTTTATCCCAAGAAGACTAGATTATGTTTCCTGTGACAGAGAAATTAATAATTACAAAATGTAATCAATTACAGTTTACACATATGAGTATGTAGCCTATGAAATTTGCTCCTGCTTCACAAACAAGTAAATTAAAAAATCACACATTTTCATAAATCCTCTGGGGAAACAAACTAGCAGGTTGGAGAGGGGCTACCATTAGATGATCAAAGGGCTTAAGAATGGGCAGATTCCTCAGTCTCCTTCCCACGCAAACTCATGTAGGAGGCCTGGGTGGGGCCTTGTTAACTCCTGCAGTGTTAACAAGATCTCACAAGAGTTTGATGTAGGTGGCCTGGAGCCACATCTGGAGAAACTTTAGGTGAAAGAGAGAGGTCAGATTTACACAGGAGGGAGAGAGGGGCAAATTAGTGAAGAAGTTTTGACTATAGGGCAGTGTGATGGTTAATTTTATGTGTTAAATTGACTGGGCCATTGGATGCCCAGATATTTGGTCAAACATTATTCTAGAAGTTTTTGGGTGAGTTTAACACTTTAATCAATAGACTGAGTAGAGCAGATTGCCCTCCTAATGAGGGTGGGCCTTATCCAATCAGTTGAAGGTTTTTGAGCTTAGACTTGAACTGAAACATCAGCTTTTCCTGGGTTTCAAGGCTGCTGATTGCTGATCTGAGAATTTCCCAGCCTTCATAATTCCTGTATCAATTCCTTCAATATACCTATATGTCTGTCTGTCTGCCTATCTGTCTGTCTGTCTGTCTATCTATCTATCTATCCTATTGGTTCTGTTTCTCTAGAGAACCCTGACTAACACAGATAGCTCAAAACTTTGTAGTACAGTGGGAAACTAGCCTGACGGTAAAGATTGCTAATAAATATTGTTATAAGAAATTGAGAAGTGCTATGTGATATGGGTCTCTTTGGGAGACTTTAAAAAATAATTATAGCTACTATTAGTACCGTGTGGTGATATTTCACCTCCTTCCCCTTGTGAATACTTACGTAGTGTCTGGCTTTCTTGTAAGTATAATCTCCATGAAAGCAGAGATACTGTCTGTTTTGGTCACCTCTGTATCTGTGGGAGAGAACCTGGCACACAGTAGGTGTTTGGTGACTACTTGTTGAATGTGTAGGTCAATTTATTTCCCACCCTCACAACAACGCCACATACTAGGAACTGTGATTTCCATTTTTAAAAGAGCAAACTGATGCTCAGCTTGAACACTGTCGCTCTCTGATTACAACGCCCCACCCCCACCCCTTCCATCCATGTCTGTCCTGCTCTGGGCCCTGGAAGGCTGACCTCTACAGACAGATAACCTGGGCTCCTGGCCAGGGAAGGAGAGGCCAAGGTTAGGACCTCTGTTTCAGGGTATGGTTCTGCAGTGTCTGTGTTCCTCCAGGGCCAAAGCTTCTGTCAGGTGACACCTCTTTTACGGTTCCAGCTTTCAACAGGATCCAGTAAAATATTGCCTCCCCTTTCCCCTTCATGCCTGGTGTGGAAATGGCTTCTGCAGTTAGTGTCTCTCTGTACTTCATTCTCCCCTACTGGTTCCCTTAATGCTGCCAAAGTCTCAATTAATAATTCATCTATTAAACGTTCCTCAGTTAAACCCCTAGTGTGTGCCATCTTTTCCTGCTGGGATCCTGACTGATGAAGAGAAGTTAGGTAACAAAGTCACACAGCTAAAAGGTGGTGGAGGCAGGATTTGAACCCAGGTATGTCTCGCTCTGAAGCCCACTTTCATTTTGTTATACCTCACAACCTCTAATATTCTCTCAGAAATTGATTAGGAATGAACCTCCCCCATGACATCCTATGATCTCTTCTAGAACATTCTACAAGCCTGGCATTCTTTAGACCCTCCCAGAGAGTAAGCCTGGTGGCATGGAAATAGGGCTTGGTCTTCTGTGGCCTCAGAGATCCGAATTTGAATCCAAACTCTGCTAGTACCTATGTGATTCTGAGCAAGGGGATTGACTTCTCTGAGCTTCTGTTTCCTGGTTTGCAAAGTGGGGCCATACCACAGCAGATGCGAATGAGGAGTAAATAAATCAATGTATTTATATCATGAGCTCAGTAAAGTTGGTGTCTCCTCCTGTTTCTCTTCAGTTCAGGTCTTGGGGCAGTGCCTGAATACCTCTCTGAAATCACTCAGTCTCTTTTTTAGGTTAAAAAAAAATGCTCTTCAATCTCTGTGCAGGGAGAGCTGTCAGGGGTTTTGGCTCCTAAAAAAATGTGGGCATGTTTCAGGAGGAGGCTTCTGGAGTCCTCAGCCCAGCAGACACAGCTTTTCTCCCAAATTTTCTTTCAGGCATTTAGCTTTGACTCTCGTGTGACATGGCTGAAGGTGAATCTCATGACCAGTGTGTTTCTTCTCCAGCACAAATGGCTGTGACTAAAATAGGGCGTTATGGGGCAGCCCACACAGCCCCCCCCCTTGGAAAAGTTCTAGAGGCCGCACTGCTTTACAAGGGTGCAGTGGGTTTGAGAACCATTGGTTGGTGATCCAAGGCTATAAGCCTCACAATGTGTAAGTGAAAATGCATTAATGCAAGCTCTGTAATACAGAATTTACAGAGTTTGGGGCAGAGGCTGGCCAGCTTCTTCCCAGGAAATGGTGCAAAATGAGGGTTAAAAAAAAGTGAAGTGAGTAGGGCTGCCAGATAAAGTATAGGATGCCCTGATAAATTTGAATTTCAGATCAACAAATAATTTTTAGTATGAGTATGTCCCATCATTGTTTGGGATATACTTACACTAACAATTCTTTGCTTTTGTCTCAAATTCCCATTTACTTGGGTATTGGGTATTTTTATTTGCTAAATAAGGAAGCCCAATAGGTGTGGGGAAGAGAGATGTTTCACTGGCCTAAGAGAACATTGTTCTCAGGCTTTTTACACACATTTTAGAAGCTCTCTTTTACTTAGAAACCATTGTGCTTTTTCTAAATTGGTCCATTAAAGGATGACGCTATGTAACATTCTGTTAGCAGAGTTCTAATGTCTATGTTCTTGAAAATAATAAAACTATATTTCCTTAGGAATATGTAACTATATTCCTTATCTAGGGGCCATGTATCTAGCAATTTCAAATATCAAAACACTGCCAGGCTTTTATTATATATGTGTGTAAGATAGTTCACTAGCATATATTAAGTATTCTTCAAGATACTCAGTAATTGTTTTATGCTTTAATTTGTATAGTTTGCATTTTTGTAGTATAGGCCATATTTTATTTATGCCATTTATTTCTCTTAAATCATTAATATTATCAAAAAGTCTAATATTTATAGCAGAGCAAATGTCTATAGAATCACAAATATTTTTTGCATTTTAAATTCAATTATGCTTGCTTCCAACAATAACAATGGCAGCAAATCAACACCCATAAGAGACGGCATGGGGCTTATGCACTTTTCTCAGGGTACTGCTTCAGTTTCTGTGCATGTCTACTCAAACTGAATTTTCTAGTCATTGTCCTTCTGAGTTCTTGGTTTTCATGTTTTCCACCTCGAGAGAGCAGTGGGGAGAAAACTAGGAATGTGGCTGGGCTTTCTACTATAGGCACACACACCAACAGCACTGTGAGTAAGAGCAGAAGCCCCACGGAAATACGGGACCAAGAACTCTAAAAGCAGCACACTCAGAGGGCATCATCTGCTGGGGCCAGCAGACCCACACATTGTGTCAGCCCCGGCTGGCACCACTGAGTCACTGAGGCATACAAAAATGTTGCAAGTCATTATTTAATTAATTATGTTCAGGTCAAAAGTTTTGTCTTCCCATTTCCAAAAAGGGCACTGTGACACTTCTAAAAATCGCAGGATAGTCCTGAGAATTCTAGACAATGTCACAATTTTCTGAGAAAGTTGGAAGACCACAAATATGGGATAATTACTGGCTTCTAATATGCTTTTCCTTAGTAGTGACAATAAAGAACAATTATCATATTTATATACTAACCTGGAAATTGGAAGACAGTAGTGAAAAAAGAGGATCCCTCCCCCAACAGAGCTCAAAATTTGCAGAGAGGATACAGGAAAGTCATCGTTATCTGACAAGAGAGCCTAGTTGTTTTTTTTTTTTTTTCTAACCTTTTTTTTTTATTGAGTTACAGTCATTTTACAATGTTGTGTCAAACTCCAGTGTAGAGCACAATTTTTCAGTTATACATGAACATACATATATTCATTGTCACATTTTTTTTTCACTGTGAGCAAGATAGCCTACTTCACTGTGATACCAAAAAACTCTAAAAATCTCAGTGTCTTAAAACAATAAACTTGTTTCTCATTCACACTACATATCCATCGGCTGGGGATTTACTCTGTTATTCTCACTCCAGAACCTAGGCTGATATAGTAGTCACCATCTGGATAGAGGGTTGCCATCCAACCGTGGCTGTTCATTTTATAGAAGAGGAATTCTGGGTTGAGGGTGATTGGGTGATTTAGCTAGGTGAAGGAAAGAGCCATTCTGAAACCAAGGTCTTTGAACTCTTACACTAGTGTTCCTTCTCTTCTGTAGATACAAGTTATCTCTATATTAGGCTGACCATTCTCCAGGGGGACTGAGAGTTAACAAAGATAACTCCAAAGGTTTAGTCATGTTTGTGACATGTTAGTCATCATTTATTCATTCCGCTTACTAAGTGTTGGCATTATTTTTATCTGCTGGGTATACAGTAGTGATCAAAATATATACAGTCCCTCTCCTTAAGGAGCTTACGATTTTATGGTTGGGAGGGACATGGAATCGAGTTTCCCAAGGTTGGGAAGAGAGGCTGAGGTTGCCTGGGCTCTAAATGCTAGAAGTTGCAGGCCCAGAGGTGTAGGAAGATGCAGACGCAGCTTGCTGATTGGAAATCAGTAAGTGACTAGATCTGCTGTGTCCCTGTCATCACCATGCAGCAACCACCCTGCAATGCCACCAGAAACTCTGGTTCAGGAATGAGGCGCTGGAGGGCTGGGTGGGACAACTACAACAATGGGGGAAAAGTGAGGGATGAGTGAGGGAGAGAGAAAAAGAAAACAGAAGCCAAACAAATGTGACTTCTGCCTGAAACGAGCCCGCAAACCCAAATTCCAAAATACAGAGAGAACTCTAATGCTAAGAAAGACAGACAACAAAGTCAATAATTAGGACAAGATTTCACTCCACATTGAAATTAATTTTATAGACAGCTTAACAAAGACTTTAGAATAAGTTCATGTGAGGTGTGAAAAGAGATGGACTTAAAAAATATTAGAAATTATAAAATAAACTAGGTAAAAACATTTATTTTTTTTTAAAGAGCCAACTAAAAATCTCAGACACGAATAATATGATCATTAATATTTAAAATGTCCTGGATGAGAATATTTCTGGTCTGAATAAAGCTGAGGAGCACAAGTGTCAGGTGGCAAGGCTGCTGAGGAACATACTCCAAGTCCAGGCAGAGAAGAGAAAGTATTAAGAGACATGGAGGAGAGACTGAGAGACCCCGACTGACTCATCTAATGGGAATTCTGAAGGAATAGAAAAGAGGGAAGGTCAGTCAAGCAATATTTAAAGAGATCATTGCTGAGAAGTTTTCAGAATTGAAGACTTCAAATCAAAAGTACATTTGAGTACCATGCCTGGAAATAAGAATAAATCTGCACCCAAACACACAGTAGCAAAATTGCAGAACATTAAGGATAAAGATAACAAAAAGTTAACAGAGATAAAAGGTGGATTACCTACAAAGGAATGAAAATTAGTTTGATGGCAGCCCTCTCATAGAGAACAACAGATTCTAGAAGACAATGAGGACAATATGTTCAAAGTGCAGAGGAAAGGTAATTATCAATCCAGAATTGAATACCCTGACAAATAAAGACATTTCAGGCATGCCTAGACCAAGAGAGTTTACCAATTATAGACTGTCACTAAAAGAACTACTAAAGGATATTATATTTTCGTAAACATAGTTAACTATTGATTGTAAAAAAAAAAACAACCCAATTTTTTTAATATTTAAAAAGAGTGGAACTACAACTCTGAAAATTACAAGATGGGGAGCAGGGTTCAACAGTTAACTAAAAAGAGCTAGGACCTTTGTTGTGGTCAAGAGAACAATGAATACTTAATACCTTAAAAATGTTTCAATAAATAATTGACTTAAGAAACTAAGAACAACAGAAAAACTGTCCTATTTCTAGGACAGTAATAAATATAAGAGAAAAAGTTAAAGAAATAGTATTTAGGGAAGATGAGTAAAACCCAAAGTTGGTTTTTTCAAACAACATAAAGACAAACCCTACACAAAACTGATCAAGAAAAAGGAAAAGAAAACCCACAAACAGAAAACAGAAATAAAAAAGGGTTAGAAATAGATACAATAAAGATGTAAAAATACACAAAAGAATGACTAGTGAAAGAAGTTGTGGTATATATATACAATGGAATACTACTCAGCCATAAAAATAAATAAAATAATACCATTTGCAGCAACATGGATGGAACTGGAGATTGCCATTATAAGTGAAGTAAGCAGAAAGAGAAAGAAAAATACCATATGATATCACTTACATGTAGAATCTTAAAAGAGACTCAAATGAACTTATTTATAAAACAAAAACAGACTCAATGGACATAGAAAACAAACTTACAGTTCCCAGAGGGAAATGGGAGTGGGAAGGGATAAATTGGACATTTGAGATTTGGAGATACTATTATATATAAAATAGATAAACAACTACTTTATGCTGTATAGCACAGGGAACTGTATTCAATATCTTGTAGTAACCTATAATGAAAAGGAATATATGTATGTATATGTATGACTGAAACATTATACTGTACAGCAGAAATTGACACAACATTGTAAACTGACTATACTTCAATTAAAAAAAATATTCAAACACATTGGAGAGAAAGGCTAGGGAATAAAATGGATGTAAGATTTAAAAAAAGAATGCTATTACAACTTCATGGCAATAAACCTGGAAACTTGGAAGAAATGGATAATTTTTAAGAAAAAATAAAGTTTTGGTAATTTATTCAGATGAAATCAGAATAAGGCCTTAGTCATTAAAGAATATGAAATTGTTAATCAAAAGGTCTCCTTCCAAAGACACAAAGCCCAAATGATTTTACCAGATCTTCAAAAAATAAACACTGTTTAGAAACAAAAAAATAAACTGTTCCAGAGAATGGGGAAAAAGAAGAGGATTACCCAACTTGTTTTTTGAGATACCAAACCCAGACAAGGACAGTGCAAGTAAAGCAAATTATCATTTAATCTCACTTTTCATGTAGATATAAGTCTTAAGGAAAATATCATGACCAACAGGACTGAATCTCAAGTTGAAAGTATAATTCAAGACTAGAAAATCTGCTAAAGATTAAAAGAAAAATCAGCTTTTTCCTTTTTTCTTTTTATCTTATCATTTTAGTGTCATTTTGATAAATGTGAAAAGATATTTCATGGAATGGAGAATTCATTCATGGTTAAAGAAAAATCTTTGTAAACTAGGTAAAGAAGGCAACTTTCTTTACCTGACAAAGGCCATATATCAAAATTCTACAAGTAAATATTATACTATTGTTGATATTTTAGAGACATTTCCATTAAAGTCAGGAATACTATAAGCATATCAGTATTCATAAGCATGCCTGTATTCAGCATAGTGCTGAAGGTCTTGACTATGCCATAACAAAAAAGGGGAGAGACAGAGATTGGAAAGAGAAAAGAAACGGTTCTTTTTTGCAGAAAATGTGATTGTCTACATAAAGGATTCAAGAAGATTCACAAACTCTTAGAGCTAGAAAGTGTTCAACAAGAATGCTAAATACAAAAATTACACAGAAATCAATAGCATTCTTAACAGTAATCACTAATTAAAAATATAATTGGAAAAAAAAGAATTCTTTTCACCATGTAGAAATTATGTGGCACCTAGCAATAAATTTATTAAAAGAGTACCAGACCTCTGTGAAGGAAACTATAAAAGTATTATTGAACAATATAAAGAAAGACCTAAGTAAAGAGAAATACCACGTCCATTGATTAGAGTATTCAATAATATAAAAATGTCAACTTTCTCCATGTAGATCTATAGGCTTACTGCAATTTTAATTTAAAAAATCCTCAAAATGTGTGTGATTCTTAATAAGCTAATTCTGAAATTCATGTTAAAGGGATAAGAAGAGTCAAAACAATTTTGAAGAAGAAAAGGGTAGAGAGACTCGGCTTATTAGTTCAGTATTTGAAAAGATCATGATGGTGTTCGTTCAGGGGACAGATATATAGATGAATGAAACAGAACAAAGCCCAGAAATAATCTATACATATGAGGAAACCCTCTGTACAATAAAGTGATACTTCAAAGCGATGGGGAGAAATGGTGGGACTGAGACAACTGGTTATCCATGTCGGAGGAAAGAGAAATCAGATTCCTATTCACCCAGCCAAAAAGACTAAAGACCTACACGTGAAGAGCAAGTTTGCAGCTTTGAGAAGAAAATATAGGACAATACATTTATTATCACCAAGTAGGGAAATATTTCTTATATAAGATATACACACACAAATACAGTCAAATAAGAGGGATACATTTGATTACATCAAGATAAAAAACTTATGCACAAGAAAAAGACATGTAAACAAAATGGAAAGAAATTATAGAACAGGAGAAGATACTTGCAATGCATATAATCATAAACAGGAGATAGTTTAAGAAGCAGTAGTTACACAAGCTTAATTCTTTGATTACAGGGCAATAAAGCTATTAATAAATAGAAATTAAAACAAAATTACAAAGTATAAAAACATAACAGTTGGGAGATAATTAAAATAAAAACATACCATATTAAAAGTTATGAAATGTTATTAAAGCATACTGAAAGGTGAAATTACAGTCTTTATGTTTTCATTATTTTTAAGGAAAGGAAAAATGAAAGTATTCAACCCAAGGATTTATAAAAACAACAATAATAAAATCCTTTAAAAATCAAGATAAAGAAAAAAATAAAGGTAAAAGTGAAACTAAATGAGTTAGAATACAGGAAAATGTATAAAATTAATTCAAGAACTTATTTTTAAAGAACAATGAAATAGACAAATCTTAGAGAAAGTAAGTAAGGAAAAAAACCTGTGAATAATAAAATTAGAAATAAAAAGAAGGGATTCAACATCAGATAAGGAGGATATAGTTTAAACATAAAACAACACTTAGCAAAATTTTAAGTTATAAATTTGAAAACTTAGATGAAATGATCTCCTGGATATACATTCCAAAATTTAGAAGCATTATTAAACCTAAATACACTAATCACAGCCAAAGAAATTAAGGAAGAAAAGAGGGAAAGAATTCCCTCCAGAAAAAAAAATGTCTAGGCCTATAAAACGTTATAGGGAAATTCTTTCAACTCTTTCAACAAGGAATAGTTAATTATTATGCTTCAATAAACATTTCAAAACACTGAAAAATCTGGAAAGTGTGTCTAATTTGCTTCACAGAGATAACTCTGATGGCAAACCTGAAAAAGACAGCTCAAATAAAGAAAATAATAAACCTATCTAAATTATTAACATAGAGAAGAAATCCAAACACAGATAACAGAGTATCAAAAGAATAACCCAAATAGGATTTAACTTAGAATGAAAATGTTTTATGTCTCAGTATTTGAAAAATCCACAGTATATCACATCTATCAGTTAAAAAAGAAAATCCAAATGAGATTCTAAACAGATTTTAAAAAGACAATAAAATTTGACAGCTAGTCCTTATTAAAAAGTGATCATAAATTTAGGAACTCCTTCTTAACAATAATAAAATATTTATTTCAAACAGTCAAAACCACCTGTGTGAATGAAATACTAAGGCAATATTATTAAACTCAGGAACAAAACAGAGATATAGTTTATTGCCAATTTAATTTAATTTTTAACTGGAAGTTCTGACCAATTCAATAGTATACATATAAAAATAAGATACATAAATACTAGGAGGGAGAACACAGATTTATAATTATTTGTAGCTGATATAGTTATACCCCTGGAAACTCAAAAGAATAACTCAACTAAAAATTATTAGAATTGATGTGAGATTCAAGAAACCTGCTAAGTATACAAAGGAGACACAAAAGCCAGTAGCTTTTCTATATAGAAATACTATCCAGTTGGAAAATATAATGAACAAAATTGAACTACAATAGTAAAAATTAACAATGATGACATTGAAAACCTCTATTAATTGCCTTGGAATAGCTTTATGAGAATGTAAAGGATCCATACAATAAAACCTACAAAATGTCACTGACAAATATAAAAGGGAATTTGAATATTAAGTTCTATGACAACAATGTCAGTATTTTTCAAATTAGTTTGTATGTTCAATATACTTTCAATAAAAATCTCAATAAGTTTTTTTTTCAGAATTTGACATTATTATTCCAATAATTACTGAAAGAATAATTAAGTTATAAACAGCAAAGAATGTGAAAAGGAATGGTGAGACAGTGGCCCTGCCAGATTTTAAACCATTTTAAAAAGCAAGTACCAATAAAACAGTGTGGAACTGACAAAAGAACAAATGGGTAGATATACAAATCAATTGCACAGAATAGATATTCTGAAACCATATTATATGTAAGAACTTAATCTATGATTTAAAAAAGCATCACAAATCAGAAGGGAAAATATTATTTAATAAACTATGCTGGGTTAATTGGTTATTTAGAAAAAATAAATTTAGAGATTTACTTCAAATTATAATAAAAATAATTTTAGATGGATAAATAGGTGTAATTAGATATAAATACAAAGCTATTAAAACTAAAAAAGACTACAAACACATAAAAATGTTCAGTAATTTTAGTCATCAGGGAAACATAAATTACCACTATAATAAGTTACCACTGCACACCCAACAGAATGGCCAAAATAAAAAAGAATGACAACATCAAAAGTTGGCGAGAATGTAGAGCAACTAAAACTCTCATGCATTGTTGGTGGGAGTGTAAAATGGTACAGATACTTTGGAAAGAAGTCTGGCAGTTTCTCATAAAACTAAGTTTACATGTATTCTATGACTCAGCAATTCCACCCCTTGGTATTTCCCCAAGAGAAGTGAAAGCATATGTCCTCATAAGGACATGCACAAGAATGTTCATAATGGCCCCAAAATGGAAATAGCCCATCAATAGAGGAATGGATAAACCAACTGTAATACAGACACAGAACGAAATGTTACTTTTGACAACCAAAAGAAACTCCTGAAACACACCAACATAGATGAATTTTTGAAATATTATGTTGAGTGAAAAAAAACTTTACACGAGAGTTCATGCTGTAAGATTCCATTTATATAAAGTTTTAAAACAGGCAAAACTAACTGACAATGAAGAAACCAAACACTGGTTGCCTCTAAGGTAGGGTAGGAGTAAGGATTTATTGGGAAGGGACACTGAGAAACTTTCTGGGATGATGTTAATTTCTCTCTCTATATATATTTTAATAGCTTTTTAAAAGATATTCACATGCCATATAATTCACTCATTTAAAGTATAAAATTCAGTGGTTTTTAATACATTCATGTATGTGTGCAACCATCAGTTCACATGGAAACCTACCCTTTTGTAGGTCTATGCATTTGTCATTTGTCAAAACTCACTGAATGATCCACTTAAGATTTGTACATTTCACTATAAATATGTAATATGTGTAAATTTTAGAGTTTATTAGGAGGAAATATGAAATAATTTTCAAAGTTCTATATGGAAAAGTTCATTCTTCAGAAAAGAAACTATTGATTGATTTGATTACTTTAAATCTAAAAACCTTTATGTGTCAAAAATATATGACTATAACCAACATTAAAATGTATATATCAAGCCAGAGGAGGATTTTTATTTTTTTTAAAGTATTAGACAAGGGGGTTTTGTCTATACATTTGATGTATGTGTAAAACATTTTATAGCACTGCAAATACTAAGATAGCAACAGATGTATGGGCAAAGGCTCTGAGGAGAAAATTAATAAATAGGAAATAAAACTTGATAACAAACATGGGGGAAATTTCTTCATGTTTACAGGATTTTAAACTGAAATTACATCAGGAATAATATATATATCAAAGGTCCTAGGATTTGTATGCTCTGTATATTCCTTTGAGAAATGCTTTTATTCTCCTTTGAGAAGGGATAAAGTAAATAAGAATGGCTATGCACAAAGATTTAGCTACAAGAATGTTTATTGCATTACTGTTTGTAATATTGACAAATCAGATATTACCCAAATGTTTATTATAGAGTATAAATTAAATAAATTACAGTACAAAGATAGTAAATTAATTCAGCACTCTTGCACAACCATTTAAAATGATGTTGTAAAATACTTAATGGTGTGGAAATATGTTTACATCTTGAGTTTAAAAAAAAAAGAAAAAAGGCTAAAACTTTTTTGATGCTGTTAGGCTAATCCATTCCCTTATATCCCTGCTATTGACACACAGGCATTTAGCTCCTGTCAACTTTCTCCCTGTCCTTTCCCATTTCCCTTTGGAAGCCGTTCTGGGAAGAAGAAATAGGCTGGTATCAGAATTTGAGGGGAAAAAAAAACTTAAAAAATGAAAACAAGAAGAGTGTAAAACACTCTTTTGGTTAACCATTTTTTTTTAGTTGAGAAAAGTATATGTGCACATGGTTAGAAATTGGAACAGTCAAAAAATGTGTATGCTAAAAAGTCTCTATCCAGTCCGAGGTGCCTTGAGTAGTTTTCCTTATCTTCTAGATACTTTTTCAGAAAGACACCTACTAAAAGTGAAAAAACAAAACACAAGAAAGAGGAAAGAAGGAAGGGAGGGAAGCAAAGATGGAGGGAGTGAGGGAAAAATAGAGGGAAGTAAGGAAGGGAGAAAGATATAAAGAGGAAATATGGATGAAAATCAGAATGAGTTTATTCTGTGAGGGTTCTAAACAATCGAAGTTTATTTTTGAATATACGTTAAATATTTGGATCTCAAATGTTCAGCAATCTGCTATTAACTCAATACTACTATTACATAAATATTAAATTATTTATAAATATTTATAAAATAAATAAACCAAGATCAAAAGTGAGGAGCCTTTTTACTTGGGATGCCTTATGGAACAGTGACTGTGTCATCCAAACTCAAATTAGGGTTCCTAGGCTGACAAATATTAATGTATGAGAACAGCAGAGTAGAGGATGTAAAATCAAGACTGTCCTGGGCATGCAGCTCTGATATAAAGGGTGGTGGACGCTCAGATCCTTAGAAGCGCCCCCAGCCTGGATTTACCCCACTGGAGAACATGCATAGGGCAGAAGTGCCAAATGACAGCCACTGTGAGCCCACACATTTTCTTTCCTGGCATCATCTTCAGATGTTCAGGATGGAGCCACATAACCTGATGTTCTTTTACAACCATTTTGAATTGATTAGCTGGTAATGTATTGGTTTATATTTACTTCTTGAAGGAAGCCTAACAATATTATTTTAACAAGTGGGGAGAGGATTAGTCAGTCAATCCAGGTGGTCCACAAAAAAAACACACCTGGGCCTCTCAGTTGAGGGCAAGTTAGGGTTTCAGTGTGTCTCTCCCTGAGGGCCACTGCTTTTTCCAATGATGCAAATGTAGAACACTCAAAGGTCATGTTTTCAAGGGATAAGATTTGATAAAATTAACTTTTACTCCTTCATCCAAGATGTTCCTAAGTGAACAGGAATATTTTTGTGCATGATTAAGTTTGGTAGCTGTTATTTATGAATAATTTATTTATAAATGAGCTTATAATTAGTTCATGATGTTTTCTTTTTACATTAAAAACAAAAAAAAACCTTATTGACCACTCATCATGTGAATGCCACCTGCTAGAAACCATAAGACGGTTTATGAGATGAGAAGGAATGTTTGGAAGGAAAGAAGGAAGGAGTTAGCTTAGGGATGGAGGGAAGAGGGCGAAGAAGGAGACAAAGTCGGAGAAGCCAAAGCAGGAATGGAAAGAATAAGAGAACAGAGCTATCCTTGTAAGCCCCTCTCAAAATTCAGAAGTATGTTCTCGTATGTAAAATCCAGTGGTGTTTTTCCCATTTAAAAAAAAAAAAAAGCAGGATTAATGTTTTCTAATTACCCCTTTTCTTTTGTATCTTTAAGCATGATCTGGGTGGAACTTTTATTTTTCAAGGGTTTACCCTGTCCAACTACTTGTCTTTCACCTGCCATCACAATGCCCCAACCAAGTTGACTTTATTCTTATTACATCTGCAGTGATGATTTCAGTTCAAGATTCAGCAGGTGAAATTAAGTCTGACAGTTCTCCTGATGTACCTCCAACATACAAACAAATTAAAATCACTGCCAGGTATTTGAATGAGCATTTTCTAAAGGGGTTTCTGAGCCGAGTGTTATACTTCCATCTGGTTTTAGCAGTTAGTCCCAAAGATGTGAGCAGTTATTTTTCCTTATTTTAGTGCTAGCAACTTAGAAGATGAGTCTCCAAGCGTGACCCCACTTGCTGAGTCCCCCAGCCCTGAGCAGGGGGAACTAAATTCAAGAAGATAAAATCAGGAAGACCAAATAGAAAAGGGAGCAGAGCTCTATGTTCAAAGCTCTTACCTCATTCATTAATTCTGCAAATACTGAGCACTTACTTACTATGCGCAAACTCCAGGTGAGACACTGGGGGTAAAGGGGTGGGCAGACACTGTTCCTATCCTCCCAGAGCTCAAGGCTCTTCCTCTGAGGTAGGCAGAGCAAGTATTATTAATACTCCCATTAAAAGAACAGGAAACAGAGGCAAAGGACAGGCACAGCTTTGAAACAGGACTGGAGCTCAGCTTTTCTCTCCCAAGGTCTAAGTAGCTGGCTCACTGTACTCAGTGGCTCTCAAACTTTTCTCTCACTAATTAGACAAAAGAGCTTTAAGAAGGTATTCACACTCCACCATGGGCTTCTGCTCCCCATCTTTAAAATTCGGGAAATTATTTGTGTCTCCATTCCTGTCTTAGAAAGAGTAGCCCATTTCTTCACATAACTTTAGGCTATTATTATTATTACTAACACTGGTAGTAAATCAGCTACAAGAAATAATTCGCTGAAATCTTCAAACCCATCTTTCCCTAGAGTTGGTTATATGAAAACTAAGACTATGAAAAAGTTTTTTTTTCCATATAAAATGATCAGACATCCAGGTATTCAGATAAAGATGCTAGATCTGGATCCTTCATCAAGGAACTCTGAGTTCACCTGCCTTTCACGAAATCTGAATCCCTTCCAAAGAAGAGGAATCCAGAGAGAAAGGTTCTTCCTGAGAACATTGCCTTCTTCCTTCACTCAGTTCAGCTGTTAGCAGCAGCTGGTTCCTTCGCTGTGCTAAAATGCTGGCTGCCTTGTAAACATTCTCTCTAATACCGCGCATTACTCATAGTTTGAAAATCACTTTGACTCCTGAAACATAATTATGTTAATGTCAGATGAGTCAGCAGGGGGACAGCATGCTGCTCCTATGGCAGCCGCGCCTTCTGCCAGCCTCTCAGCGCCTGGGGCTTCAAAAAAAAAAAAAAAATCAAAAAGAGAGAAACCCCCTTTTGGTGGGAGAGTAGAGAAATTACGCTTATGGCTCAAAGAACGGCTTCAAAGGAATGGTCGACTTCATTTTCGTTGCAACATGAAAGGGAGAATCGAAGTAAAACCGCTAACCCTAGGTTAATCCGTTTACGTGAAGAATAAACAGGAATTTGGAGAGTTTCTCTAGAGGATCTGTGATTTTCCCGCAGGGATGAGTTGAGACAGGTCACTGGTGATGTTAGTTCCAGGGCTCCGCTCAGAGCTGTTTTTACATCACCGTAGGAGGTGATGCGGAGCAGCCCAGGAGGTGCGGGGGCAGCCCAGGAGGTGCCGGGCGCAGGACCGTCACCCTCGGGCATCCACAGGAAATGGGAGGGGGTTCATTTGCACGGGGATTCCAGACGCTGGCCCGGCTCCCCTTGGCCTCTTTGCTTTGGCGCTGTGCCCACTCAGGCAGGGCGACCCCTCAGACAAGAGTTTGCGGCCACTCTCTAGGGCTGTTCTCAGCATCATTTACAACCTCTCAATTGTTTCCCCTCACCGAGCTGCGGGGAAATGAAGAGGAACCGAGCAGGGTGGAGGTTTTCACGGCCTGGATGACCACATCCCCACCTCCCCCTGCTCCTGGCCCTGGTCAAGGTCCAACCTGCCAGTAACCCCAGCCGTCCCCTTCTCAGCCTGCCTTACCACCCACTCTTCCCTCTCCATCCCCTTCTCAGCCTGTCTTACCGCCACCCCTCTCCCCTCTCGGAACTCAGGAAGTCATTTAAATGCATTGACAGGGTGCCTCCGAAAGGCTTCCAGATTCATTATCTCGCCTATGTCTTGTAATGACCTCTATTTTATAAGTGGGGAAACTGAGGTTCAGAGAAGGAGTGTCCTTGTGCAAGGTCACACAGTGAGTGGCAGAACCAGATGCTTAGACCTGGGAGTGCTTTCTACTCTGCCAACAACAGGGTAAGGAATCCACACTTGGAGGACTGGAGAGTGCCAGTTAGGGTCGAAGGGACCCCAAGAGCACATATTTTTACAGGCAAGACAAGTAACCAAAATCTACAAAGAGTCGGTGACTTGCCCAAGGTCACATAGCTCAGAAGTGACAGAACCAGCTGCCAAACAGCGTCTCCTGACCACTGGTCTAGGGCTTTTTCTCTCTAGCGTCTTTACTTCTTCACTCAACTTATTCCAGTTTAGACACAGGAAGAGTCTGCTCTGCCCAGTTAATCTACGCATCTGGATTGCTGATGCAAAGCATTCTGTTCCCAAAGAACAAGTTCCTGCAAGAGGCAGAGATGTCATGGAGGAGAATTCACTGGAAGGAAGGGGTTAACCACATCCAGTGGCTTTCTATTATGATACAACTGATCAATACCCCAGATTAACTACAGCAGGATACCCTCAAACCATGGCTACAACCATGTTTGTTTTAAAGGTTGAGACAACATCATTGCCTTATGGGGTACTGATTTGGCCCCACTGTTGTTATGCAATCTGTGAGGGGCAAAATACCTAATCCAACCTAGAGATTCTGCAGCACCCTAACTCCAGGCCTTTTCAATCCCCTTCCCTCAGATCGCTTTTTTGGGTGCCATATAGACATCATGCAGCTGGTGCACAGAACTCACCATCCCACCCCTCTACAGGGTGGCACTGACCCTCGCCATGGTTTATCTGGTCCTGGTGGGTATCCCTCTAGCTAGAGCCTTCCTGACCAAACACCTTTCTCCCATGGCATTTCCCCTGCTTGGCCCCAAAGACAAAGAAAAGTCAAGACTCACATTTTTGGGTGAAGTGCTGAAAATCCTTAGGAAGCTGTGGAACACTCTATTTAGAAGAGGATTTCTCCTCTTGTCATGTCTCCCTGTCTGGTCCCATCCAATTTATCCTTGAAGCATGGTTGGTCAACAAAAACTGACCCCGCCCCCTGCCCCCCAAAGCAACCAACAGCTGTTACTATATTGAGTGGCAATATGATTTCATATCATAGGTGACTAACCCAACGAGGCTTCCCTGCGAGCCATCATCTAAATATGACAGCCTTCCATCATCCTGACCTTTTCACGGGAGAAAGCTGAGTGAGGGGCTTGGGCTCAAGTCCCCATCTGGTATTCTGTGGTCAGCATCTGTGACTGAGCATGTGAGGCACACATGCCCACTCCCGCACAGATCCCCTCCCTAGTAGAAGGTCACTTTCACTCCAGACAGCTTTCCTCCTCTGGCATGACTTTGAAATTAGTTAGCCATTAGAATGTTTAATAATTACAGTCATTAGGGAGGATTTGGGGAGGGGAGTTGTATATACTTACTTGTATATCCCAGGTACTGGGTTAGACACTTCATGTGTAGTTTTTCATTTACTTTTCTCTGAGGAAGATATTACAATCCTGTGGAGTTAGAGAAACTGAGATCAGAGGGGTTAAGTAACTTTCCCAAAGTTACAGAGCTGGTCGTAGTGGGGCTCAGATTCCGGCCCAAGCCTCTGTGACTCCAACGTGGAGTGAAACCTACATATAGAGGGTTTTATCACCTCACCTGGATTTTTTAAAAATAGGCTTTATTTTGTAGAGCAGTTGCAGATTTATAGCAAAATTGAGCAGCAGGTACAGAGTCCCCATGTGCTCTTTATCTGCCCTCACCAGCACTGTCCCCGAGTAGATGTGCCAGAGTGGTACATTTGTTACAATTGATGAACCTACACTGACATATCATAATCTCCAAAGTCCAGAGTATATATTATCGTTCTCTCTTGGTGCTGTACATCCTGTAGGTTTGTGAAAATGCATAAAGATATGTATCCACTATTGTGTGTCATACAGAGTAGGTTCACTGCCCTAAAAATCCTCTGTGCTGTGCCTATTCATCCATCCCTCCCCTCCAATTCTTGGCAAGCACTGACATTTTTTACTGTTTTCATAGCTTTGCCTTTTCCAGAATGTCACATAGTTGGAATCATACAGTATGTAGCCTTTTCAAGTTGGCTTCTTTGACTTACTGATATGCATTTAATGTCCCTCCATGTCTTTTCACGGCTCTATTGATTTATTCTTAGTACTGAATAATATTCCATTGTCTGGATGAATCATAGTTTATTTGTCCATTCATTTACTGAATCACCTGGCTTTTAAAACCTCATCTATTGTGGTTCATATTAAAAACAGAGACAGCCTGGTCCTTCTCTTCTGGACCTCATACCTGCCTCCTGCCTCCTGCTACCCACTCAGCACCTGTCAGGGGGCACCCCTTTGGCATCCCTTGTCTATGCATCTTTTCAGCAGCCTGGGAACCAGCTGTTCCTCCAGGATGCCCTCTAGGGTGGTCTGAGGAGAGCTCACACAAGCACATCTGCCATAAAATCAGCACATTTCATTTTCCCTCCATGCCAGTTGTGCTCTCAAATTTGCCCTCCAGCCCCCAATACAGTCATTTCTAATATGTGTCACCAGTTACCACACAGGTGTTCTTTATTTTTATTCCATCCGTCCATCCAACCATCCAGCCACCCAAAAGTATTTATCAAGCACCTATCTACAATATTTTGGTCCTAGATGGTAAGTCTTTAGAGGACATTAAATGTGTCCTCTGTAAGGACACAAATGTAAGTTTGCATGGAGTTTTACACCCATCACAACACTCCACTCCATTAATAAATACTTTTTGATGGGATGTGTGTGTTTGCATGTGAGTGAGGCGATAAAAACAAACATAGTGACTAAAAATAAGCCTGTGAGACTATTTGAATTAATTATTATCATCAAATTATAATATAATTATATTCATTTATTATATATATAATTATAATTATAAGATTATTATTATAAAAAGCCTTAAATAGGACTTTCTGTGTTTTAGTGCTTTTACATGAATGGTAAACCTACTTGTTGCCTGAAAAGGCTTTACAGGCTGAAATAAAAATAGATTAAAGAAAGTTTCAAATAAATTCCTGGAGGGCAGATCTATAACAAGTTATTAAAGTGGAGTTAGGAATAACCAGGGTGCATTCCTAACCAATGAGAATTATGTCACGAAGGATAAGTGCATAATCCGGCCCAACCATCTTAGTGGCTCCACTGGAGGCTGGTGCGCAAGCAGGACAGAGCTCAGGGCTGACCCCACAGCCATTGCTAAGCAGTCACTATGGACTGGGGGTCGTCCAGGGCCCCCTGAGCTTCCACTGCACTGGGAGCTTGCCCGATGGCTTCCCCTGACCCTCCACCTCTGTCAGGTGAGCAGCTGTGTGTTGTCTCATGTCTCCCCCAACAAAAGAAGCGCTTTGCTTTGTGTCATCCAGTGAGTCACTGGCTCGGTTGGGAACAGACCTAGGATTCCTGCTCCTTTCTTTGCTGGGGCTATTTGCTGGAGATCACAATCCTTCTACATTAGTGGCCAGTTACATTTATGGCTCTTAACAACACTTAATGGGGCTTTTAGGATAGGAAAATGATGGGAAGCAAAGGCTAGAGATGAAAAATCAAAACCTGAAATGACATACAAGATCTTGATTATTGATGGTTTAAAAATGGCAATCTAACTCATCATGCCATTTCATTGGGAAATGGTTCCTGGTTCTGAGGAGGAACCTATCTTACCTATCTTGAGGATGCATGGGAGAGAGGGAAAAGGGAAAGAGGGAATAGCCAGGGGTCCTCAGAAATTGTGTTCTCCTATTCTGCCCTATGATTTTATCTCTACATTTATTTCAAGTTACCATTTGTCTTCCCTTCCATTGTACATATGACACATTACAGTTTACCATGCACATCTGCCATGCTCACTGTTCCACCAGAGCCCCAATAACAGAGGTGTGACCCATCAAAAGAGCAGTAAGCTGGGGGGCAAGTGACTAGGACTGTCTACCTAACAGGCCATGTGACCCCAGGCAGGTCACCTCTCCTGGACCTGAGACCTTTAGTTGTAAAACAGGGGCTGGCCTTGTTTGCCTGAAGATCCCATATTGTTTTAAGCTTCCATGTCTGTATGTACAGAGAAGCCACTGCCCACAGCTGAGGCTGACTGTGGTTTTCTCCATCTCCTCCCAAGGCTGTGATGGGAGCACACACAAAGTATTAAATCACAGGCTCCAAAAAACCTGGAGAACAGGAAGAGGAATGGGCAGTGACTCCATCAGTATGATCGAGGGGACAGGAGCAGGGGACACAAAGAAGAGAGCTTGGTGGTAGCTGGAGATTGGGTGTGAGGGGAGAGGGGTCAGTTCTAAATGTCTCTGAGTGGTGAGCTGAGGGAGGAAGGTACTCCTGGTAGACCTGGCATGTGTAGCCTGAGGATGATGTTGAGACACTCAACCAAGGAACAATAATGATTGTCAAAAGACAACAGGTCAGCAGCTTATCCACTTCCAGTACTCAGGCACCATCATTTTCTCCAAACTTTAAGAAGCTGTTGTCTCATTTGTTTTTAGCATGACTATTGCTGTTCCAAGGAGATTTTCTGCTGCTTTATAGAGGGGATTACAATGGAGGAGAAACAAGGTATTTCTTCTGCACTTGGGTAGAACTGGCCGCTGGTTGCCAGGTGAAGATGCATTAAGAAGGATGCCCTCTCTAGTTTCCAGAGAGAAAACAGTCAAGGCTAGTGCAGTGAGTGAGGTGCCTGGGGTGCAAACCTCAAGCAGGCATTCATTCTTAGGGTCCTGCCAGGAGAGGATGGGCACCAAAGGATGCTCACCTCCTCACTCGCCTTACCCTCCTCCAGGTCCTGAGGCCTGGCCCTCCTGCTCTGGGCATCTTCAGGCAGAGGTTACTTATGGGTTACTTGTTCAGAAGCACTGGAATTGCATTAAAGGGGGAAAACTGTTCTAGGAGACTCAATATATCCAGAACAAGACATACATTTCACAGTCCGCCTTGTCACCAAAAACACTGACTTGCAGTCCAAGTGACCTAGGAGGGACTTCTAGTTTGCCATTCTGTAGCTGTGTAACCTAGGGAAACATACTTAATCTGGCTGTGCCTCAATTTCCTTCCTCATCAGTAAAATGGGGACAGTAACTCCTACCTCAGAGAAGAGATAGGATTCAAGAGAGGGGAGAGAGGATAATGAATGTACCAGCTACATAACAAACCTCAGTAAACTGTTAGCTCCCTGTGAGGCTGTGACTGTGCTGAATGGTTCCTGCCCCTAGAAGCTTCCACTGGCAAGATTAGCATAAAAGGAGAGTTTGGAGACCAGTTCACAAATTTCACACCCAGAGAGTTAAGTAACTTGTTTCAGGTCACACAACTACTGACAGAATTGGGATACAGCAAAAAAGTGATAAAAGGGCCAAGCTGGTGCAAGCTGATAGATTACATAAATAAACATTCAAACTACAGCCTTTCTCTACCAGGAGACGTGTTAAGTAAGCATATGGGGAGAGGCTGTAAGCAAAGCGGTAGGGAGTCAAGGGCCATGGAAAACTTCCTGACTTTTGGGTCAGGATCAGATACTGGTTAATCAAGGAGGGCTTCCAGGAGGAGGTTCTGGGGCTTCCGGGAGTCTCCAATGAGGCTAAGTTGCTCTCCTTTTTTCATCCCTTTCTCAACAATCAACTCTTCTCAGACTAAGGGATACAAGATGGGGTCGGACTCTGTGGGAGAGTGTATCGTGTCAGCTCCCGAGATCGTTCACGATCCGAAGCATGGTCCCTTTAAGGCATCGAAACTCAGTGAACGTTCTACCGCTGGCCTAGCGGCCTTCCCGAGGCGCGCTGACGTCACCTTTCGGGGAAGCGGCTGACGTCAGCGCGTCCTCGCAGGGTGGGGGCCGGGCCGTGACTCACCCGCGCCGTGCCACTGGCCCGGCTCCACCGAGTGCACGTGAGCGCGTCCGCGCTCGTTGCTAATTTTAGCTCCGGCGGCCCGGGTGGGGTCCGGCGAGGTAAAGTCCCGTAGAGGGGACAAGGGGGCTGCGGGCGAGGTTCTTCCGGTCCCTTGCTGCCCAGTCGTCGGTCCTCCTGGAGGACTGGGTCCCGGCCTGAGGTGCTGGGGCGCAAGCGCTTCCCCAGGCCAGGGACTCCGCGTGCCAGCCCATCCCCGCGCTGGTCCTGCCTCAGCGTGGGCGCTCAATAAACGAATCGAGGTTCCTTGCTGGATGGCCACTGGGGACTTCCCAGAGAGGGCCAGGGTTCTGGAAAGTTCCCTGGTGGACGAGGAGCGGTGTAGGCTGAAGTCAGAACTGGAGCGGGGCTCGGCGAGGGCTCCTGCGGGGCGGCGTGGCCCGAGCCCATTGGGACGTCAGCCATCGGTGACCTCTGGGGGGCAGTCATTCAGCATCTCTGGGTGTGATCCAGGGCTTGGCCGGCGTCACCAACAGCGGGGTGGGAGGCTCCTGGGACCCCTACTGATGTGCCGCATCTGTATCAGTAGGGGGAGGGGCAGTGCCCTCGGTGGTGTGAAGGGAGGTGGCCGTCCTAGGATCAGGCTAAGCACAGAGGTTTGAAGGTCACCAGTTGAGCTAACAACGCTGATGCCCCAAACTACAGGCGCTCCATCCCGAGTCCCGGGAGAATGAAGGTGACCTTCCCGAAATGAGATAAAAGCTTCGTTTTAAAGAAAGCAGTGCCAGACACCTTGTGAAATCGACACTCTCCCGTTCTTTGAAGGGGAAAAGTTCTGGAAAGAAGCACTGTCAGCGTAAAGTGAACTGCAGTTTTGACTTTGCAGACTGGTCTGCCGTGTCACAGTGACCTGCATTTTGTTCTTGGTGTGACATCCTCAGGATTCTCTGGGTTTGTCTCCCTAGGCAGCCTATGAAAAAAAATGTTCAGGGAACCTTTGACCTTGTTAGGTGAAGGGTGTTAGACGTTACTAAAGAGTATTAAATACAGTGAAAAACTGGGGATGTCAAATGGTAGTATGGGAACGTTTGCTAATTGTTGGATTATTCATAATTTGTATTAAAAGTGTTTGAAAGCTATAACCTTAAAAAAACTTTTCATATGCCCTTTTCTTAGAAATGATGGGAAGTTAGGTGTGGAGTAAAGGTAGCTTTGGGGATTATAACATGAATGAATGACAGAAATCTAAATCCAAATGTGTAATTTTCATTTGTTTTCCAAAAATACCACATTGGCCTTGGTAAATTGGAAATTTTTTCAAATATAAATATGGAAACTGCAAGTGTTTAGGGCTCTATTCCCCATTCAGTATCCATTTTAACACAGTTAAAAAGGACTGACAGTTTACAGTCTAACAATTGAATACATCCAGGGGTTTGAGTACTGTTTTACAGTGTTCATGTAGCAACAGAAGTCTCTTTGTCCTAATTTTGGACAGTTGCTAGGGCATATTCCTCAATGTAATGCCTATTTTGGGAGAGACTTAAATTGAGCAGGTGTGAACGATGATGAATCATGTTCGCAAACTGAGCTAATTTCCCTTTGTATGGGATATCATTGTGTGTGTATATAATGTATAAGATCTTGAACATAAAGTCCTCAGGTTCAGAAATTAAGGTTTTTAGTCCGGAAAGTGAGTTTTTGCTTTAATAATACTTAACCTTGGAATGGGCCACCTGCATCCTGAAGACAGCCTGTTAGTGTTTCTATGAAGTCTTCCCTGCCCCCAAGTTGGACCTGCTCTCTTTGAGTCACATCTGTTACTCAGTTATTGTTCACTGTGTTGTGATTGTTCGCTTAGGTGTCTGTGTCTCCCACTAGACTAACCTCTTGGGGATGTGGATGAGTGTCTGTCTTTGTATCTCTGGCATCTAGAGTAGTGCTAGCATGTAGTAAGATCTACATTTTTTGGAGTGTTTTGTTTCATTGAATAAATGTGGGTTTTCCAGATTGCACATTTGGGGAAAGGAGAGTTTGTTTTTGTTTTGTTTTGTTTTTTTAATAGTTGAGAGGATTGGGCTGGGACCTATATTGCTTCACAGTTCACTTTTCCAGGCCCACCGTAACTTCTCCCTCACTCCTACCACCACCATGAAGAAGGAGCCAAGGAAAATAAAACCAGTAACCAAACTCTAAATAAATTATTTTGAGATCGAAATAGTGTGCTATCCTTTTAAACATAAAGATGGTAGAGCTCTGTGTGTCTCTCCAGGCCAGAACTAATCCACACACTGGCATTAGGTTCTTTACACAGAGGACTTAGCTAGTCTTTACTTTAAAAAAAAAAAAAAAGGAATTTTAGAACCTCCAATGGTTCTGTGGATGGTTAAGACTGGTTGCTAAATGGAATGTTCATATCAGAAATAGAATTGATTTCTGCACAATGATACTTCATGCTTGCCCTGAGACAAGACTGACGGATATAAAATGAAGATTTTGTACTTATTCTCTTCCTTAGAATTGTCAAAGAGAGGAGGATTTTTACAATAAAGCTTTACTAGCCAAAACTCTTAGCAAACTGGGATTGATGCCACACTTAATTTTATGAAAGACTGACAGCAAAAATAAGTTGCTATCAGAGATTTAGTTTTGAAAATACATACATAGTATATTACACTGATTAGTAATATTTTCTGTAATAACTCAGGACCACTGCAGCATCCTAAATCAGGTTAATTAAGAGTGATGTATATTTGGAAGATTTTTAACAAGGTTTAAATTAGGGTTTTAGAAAGTGGTTCACCTGAATTTTCCCATGCAGAGAATTACATGACTGTGATGAAACAGAGAAACTAGCTTTCATGAAAATGGGAGAGAAGACTAGAAGGAAAGAACAAGGGACTGCTGTTGGCTAGGTGAAGCTTTGACAATTCCTACTCACTTTCCTACCGCCCTCCGGACCAAGAATACATCTTTAGGCCCTGTTTTACCTGGATTTTTTTTTTTTTCTCGAAAGAAAGCCTTCTATAATAATAATAAAAATAATTATCAACAACAACTTTACATTGACTTGGTGGCCTTGGTATGTCTGGGAAAATAAAAACAGAGGGTATTAAAGTAGGAATCATAAAAATCTGAGAAGTTTGATGTATAATTTGGTATTATTTTTACAAGCCAAATTCCAGTGGCAGGGAAGTGACTTTGTTTTCTAAAACAATTATGAGGCTGGGTCCTTTGTGAATGCTTTCTTGGGTATATTTGCTTCTATTGATACCTTAATAAAGAGGAGACATCACTTAATTACCCTTTCCTATGTCCTTAATGGTGCTGTTTCTTTTTTAACACAGTTCTGTTGAAAACAATTGTCTTTTTCTTTGCCTTTTTTAGAAGCTGAGCTGCAATTGTGTTTTAGAACACAACTGAATCTATCAGTTAATGAAGCTAGCTGGTAATTCTTTGTCCTTAACTATTAAATGTACAGTTTTTGGCATATTATATAAACAGGATTTATGGTAATATTCTGGAAGTTTAAATTCATTGAGATTTTTGAAAAACCTCAGATTGTTATTTTCTGAGATATTAAAAAATACATAGCATTGCCTTTACAACACAATGGTTATAATAAAGGTTTTATAATCCAAATCTATATTTTTAAAAACTACATTTTTATATTCTATTTTAAAATTGATGTATTTATTGAATTATATAATACTAAATTGGATTATTAGCATTATAAATAAGTACAAAAATTACTAGACTGCTTCACTTACGAAAATAAAATTTGTTTTGCACCTAAATTGTAAATTTTATTTTATTTTTAGCCAGGTAGTTAAGAGTTCAGGCTTTTTCTTTTTTTAAGTCAGGTGTATTGAGGTAATTTATGTGCAGTAAATTCATCCTTTTAGGTACAAAATTCTATGAATTTTGACAAACTCAGTTATATAATCATTACCATAATAAAGACAGAACATTTCCACCAACCAAGAAAGCAAACTTGTACCTCTTTATAGTCAATCTCTTTCCTGAAAATAAAATTTTAAATTACATTAATGAAATAAGACTTTTAAAACCTGACTGGTACACTGGTTTTTGGGTCGTTGTTGTAAGCTGGATGATAGCTTTAGTGAGAAGGAAAATGTAATTGAAACCTAAGATTTTGAATATATTGCTCTAAGATGATTGAGTAGAAGTGTTACAAACAAAACATAAAGCAAAGGATTGATTTTACTGTGTTCTATTCCATCTCCCTGATGTATGTTTACTTCTCTTTACCCTATATCCATCTCCCCAGATATCTTGATATGCCTAAATCCTAAGTCCTTTTCTCTTGCTAGCTTGTTTTGTCATCTTTTCAGTGAATATTAGAAGTGGAATATTGTTTCTGCCCTCCTGAAATAAGCAACTAGCAGCAAGGACCATGTCATCTTCATTTATTATCACCATCTCTTTCATACCAAAGAAGTCTAAGTGTTTGTTAAATGAAATTTTTTTTTTTTTCATTTGAATGGTTTCAAGTTGAGCTGAGAGTGATCTGAGAATGACTTGGATTTTCTCAAGTAAATGTTGAGAGTATTGGTAATACTAGATTAAAACTTAAAACTCAGTTAAAAACCTTGGTTTTAGAGTTGGATATAAATTTGAATACTGCCTTTACCTTTATCATTTAGCTATGAAACTTCAGGCAAATTTATTTCTCTTAACATCAACTTTTCTTTCTATAAAAAAAAAACCACAGTGAAAAAAGGAAACAAAACAAAATGCATGTCCCACTCTATGACAAGGAATTTGAGACTAAGGTGCTTGTCACAGTGTTTTCCTCATAGCCCAATTCTTTAAACTTGAAATCTTCAGAAGTTACTTTTGATCAGATATTACAGCTATCCATGTAGAAAAACTGTCTTTTAGAATGCAGATGCAGCTGGCTGGACCTGGTCTATGGGTTCAAGGGAATAATTGCTCTCCTAACTTATCTTTCGATTAATTACAGGTTTTCTTTTTTCTTTTTTTTTTTTTTTCTCAGAGAGAGGAAAGAAAGGAGAGTGACAATGGAGAAGAGAAGGGAAACAAGGATGGGGAAATTGAGAAAGGGAGAGATGTTTATTGAATGCATGATGAATGAAGGGATCAACAGCAAAATATCAAAAAAGTTAGCAATATTGTCCTATCTACTCCATCTTGTCATGACATCTATAATAAAAAAGAGGAAAGAGTAAGAAAGTTGCAGAAATAACACAGAAAAAAATAGGTATCTAAATGTTTTGGAAAAATTAAGCCAGAACTCCAAAGTTTCTTTTTAAACAGTGTTAATTTGTATATATTACATAGGATTAAGATTCAGAAAACAGTGGTTCAGAGTTATTTCCCTGTTCTGATAATTTCACCAGTACAATAGTATTAGAGCAGCCAAATTATGAACATAATGAAACAAAAACAAAACCATGCCACTTTTTCTTGCCCAGTGAGCACAGAAAAGAGAATTTTATGGGCCCAGCCAAACTATCAAGTATGAGGGTAGAATAAGACAATTTAAAACAATCACAATCTCAGAAAAATTACTTCTCATTTTCCTTTGTCTCAGGAAGCTACCAAAAGGGGTACTCTATCAAAATGAGGGAGTAAACCAAGAGGAAGGCGTGAGATGCTGGAACCAGGAACTCCAACTGGTGTTATGAAGGAATAGAGGTAATTTTCAGAACTTTTCATAGATTGAAATAAGTTGAAGGAGTGCAGGTGAAAGGAAAAAATAGTCAAGAAAACAGAAGCTAGAAATAAGAAAAAGAGGAATACATACTCTGAGCCTATACAATGTCAAGAATGGGCTGGCAAATCTGGTCCTTAAGTTTCCTACCATCCAAAGCAAAAGGGAAAATGTGCTCAGCTACAAGTTGCATAACGTCCCTAAGATAAAAACAAAGCAGTTGTTTCCCAAATGACTTATTGTGGACCTTATGAAATGGATCCTTTGCTCTTAATCTTGCAATAGAATGTTGTGTTTCATGTGACAGATTACTATTAATTGGTTCCCCGGTAAACTTTCTGGGAGGCTAGAAGGAGGTTGGCAGGTTAGTCTCTCTATCTTCCTGAACAATTTAGGTCTTGCCCCACGCTGCCTCTTTGAAGCAAAACATGCTCTTATAAATGCATCTGGCCATTTTAGGAGGCAGTTTAGCAACTGTCTGGTTACTGGAGCATGTTCATATGGAGTCTCATGCCCCACCCCAAATGGCTCATCAGAGTGTGCCTTCCTACCTTAATTTCTTTTTTTTTAATTTCATTTTTATTTATTTTTTATTTTATTTACTTTTAAATTTTTATTGGGAGGTAATTAGGTTTTTTAAATTTATTTTTTAATGGAGGTACGAGGCATTGAATCCAGGACCTTGTGTATGATAAGCATGCACTGATCTATACCCTCTCCCCTATCTTTATTTCTGAGAGACATTTTGGTGAATATACTTTTCTCTAATGCATTGCATTTCCAATAATGTCTTAGTACCTTTTAGACTAGACCTTCTGGCCCTCCCATTAATCTAACTCTGAATACAATCTAGATAGAAAACTTTCTGATGGCCTTGTTTCTGCAACAGGTAATATCCAGGATATCATGTCCCTCAAGCAGTCTTCCATAGGCATTTATTTCCTGCAACCAGGTTTATATCCATAATTAAGATCGCATTTAGTTAGCAGCTATCAAGTTTGGACTAAGAATTTTCAGTTATCTATCACTTATCATCCCCTAACCACTGATGAGAATTTACTGTACCTCCTGAATGTTTCTTAATTTTGAAAAAGTCAACCCATTTTATTTGATATATTTTCCATTGATTAATTTAATAAATTAATTAATAATTTATTTTCCATAAATTAATTATTTTCCATTGATTAATGGAAAATCAAGTATAATTTTTATAATTCATTGTACATTTGCCATTATTTAACATATAGTTCAATAGTTACTGACTAAACATTGGGAAGAAATTCCTTTTTTTGGGTTTTTTTTGGGGGGGGCAGGTAATTAGGTTTATTTATTTATTTTTTAATGGAGGTACTGGGGATTAAACACAGGACCTTGTGCATGCTAAGCATGAGCTCTACCCCTGAGCTGTACCATCCCCCTCCCAAGAAATATATTTTTAAAATAGGTTTTGAACTAACCTTTAGAAAGATAACATTTTGTGTTATTATCGCTTTTGTGTTTAGAAGAATGTTTATTTACACATAAATAGCTAAATCTCTGAATCCCAAAATTCAAAACCTTAAAAGTAAACTTCAGTTTGTATAGTATTATTAACTGTTCTCTTCCAGGAAGCTTATTAATAAGATTATATTTCAAAGCAATAAACTGCCTGCCTGCCACTTACAGATCAGTTATTACTATGCTAGCATTTTTTTTTTCGTCTTTAGTAGAGTCTAGAAATGCTTAACTAGAAAATGCCGTGGACTCTCACTAGAGTCCATGGTAATATTTTCATTCTGACCTGAAGTAAATTACTTTATATTAAATGAAGATTCAATGAAATAATATTTCTTCACAGTTAAATCTACATTTAGCATTGCTGTAAAAATATATCTAACCAGTTCTTTTATTTTGCATGGCTACTGGTAATTTTTGACTCTTTTTAAAAGTAGGAAAATGTTTTTCTGACCTTGATATGATTTATAAACAATGGTCTCTGAAATACTGATTCATGTATTCCTGTAAGTATGACTGTCATAAATTTAGAAATAATTTTTATAAGTGAGAAAATATCACAGACTTTTTTCTTTGTAAATTTTTTTCCAAACTTAGCAAACTATTTTGACTTTAGAAAAATCTATACATTAACAATTTTCAGGAGTGACAACAACAAAATGGTGAAGTAGTAAGCCCTGAACCCTTCTTTCCCAATAAACACACCAATTCAGCAACAATTCATGAAAAAATTCACTTTGTGAGACATCCAGAAACTAATGAAAGGCTCTTACACACTGGGTGAATGCAAAACCAGACTAACCTAAGCCAACAGGGAGATTCAGGATACCCTCTCATCACAGACCCTGCCCCCAGCACAGTACCATACAGTCAGGAAGAGACCCCCGGCTCCCAGCTTCTCCCAGGGAAGGGAAGGCATTGGTTTGTTTATCTAGCACCCTAGCTAATGCAAGGGAGTAGAATGATATATTCAAAGTACTAAAGGAAAAATATATCAACCAAGAATAATCTGCTCAGCAAAACTGTCTTTCAAAAATGAAGGAGAGGTAAAGATTTCCCCAAACAAAAGCTGAGGGAGTTCATGACCTCTAGCCCTACCTTACAGGAAATGCTAAAGGAAATTCTTCAAGTTGAAATGAAAGGATGCTGAATAGCAATATAGTAGCATAAGAAAGTATGAAACTTTGGTAAAGAGAAAAACATTAAAAATATAGAATATTGTATTATGGTAATGATGATGGATAAATCGCTTTTAATTCTAGTCTATGACAAATGAAACTAATAAACGTATACAGAACATTCCACCCAAAGCAGCAAAATAGACACTCTTCTCAGGTGTACACTGATCTTTCTCCAGGACAAATCACATTAGGTCACAGAACAAGTCTTAGCAATTTTAAAAGATTGAAATTATATCAGGTATCTTTTCTGGCCACAATGGAATGAAACTAAAAATCAGCAGTGGAAGGAAAACTAGAAAATTCACAAATACAGGTTTTCCCCACTATCTGAAAATACAGTGTTCCTACGAAACCTTTCGTAAGCTGAAATGGTATAAAGCAAAGACACAATTACCTTAGAACACATCTTGCTAAAGGATGCACATAAAACATCAAGATAAAGCACAGATGCTCACAGACACAGTTCTGTGGCGGTCTGATACTGAGATGCTGAGTGTAGTTTCCAGGGAAGGAGCTTGGTGGTGTCTTATTCACTGTTTAGGGTGCACACAACCTCTCTAATGGCTCACTGCAAAACAAACACTGAATGCTATTTTCACTTGTCACCTTTTTTTGTAAAAACAAAAACGCTCTGTGGATTTCTTTTGGTTAGCAAAAACAAGTGCTAATTTAAGTCTTTTGTAAAAGCAAAGTAGTGTAAAACAAACTTTCAAAAAGTGAGAGATTTCTGTATGTGGAAATTAAACAACACACTCTTGGACAATAATTTGGCCAAAGAAGAAATCAAAAAGGAAATTAGAAATACCTCAAGATAAACAAAAATGAAAATAATGTACCAAAACTTATGGTATGCAGAAAAGGTAGTATTAAGAGGGAAGTTCACAGAGACAAATACTTACATTAAAAAAGAAGAATGATCTCTAACAACCTAATTTTCACTTCAAGGAGTTAGGGAGAAGAAAAAAAAAAAAAAAACTGACTAAGCCCAAAGTTAGCATAGAGAAGGAGATAAGATTTTAGTAGAAATAAACAAAATGGAACATAGAAAAAAAAGAGAGAGCAATAAATGAAACTAAGGATTAGATTTTTGAAAAGATAAAATTGATGAATCTTTAGATTAAGGGGAAAACAGGAGACTCAAATAGATAAAACCAGAAATGAAAAAAGGGACATTATAACTGATGCTACAGAAAAAAAAAAAAGTAGTATGAGACTACTATGAACAATAATATGCCAACAAACTGGATAACCTAGAAGACATGGATAAATTATTGGAACCATACAACATACCAAGACTACATCATAATGGAACAGAAAATCTGAACATACTTATCACTGGAATAGAAATTGAATCAGTAGTCAAAAACCTCCCCCAAAAGAAAAGCCCAGGACAAGATGGCTTCATTGGTGAATTCTACCAAACATTTAGAGAAGAATTAATACCAGTCCTTCTCAAACTCTTCTGAAAATCGAAGACTAGGAAACACTTTCAAACTCATTTTATGAGGCCAAATTACCCTGATACCAAAGCCAGATGAACATACCACAAGAAAAGAAAACTAAATGCCAATATCCCTAAAGAATATAGGTGCAAAAATCCTCAATAAAATACTAGCAAACCAAATTCAGCAGCACAGAATTAGATCTATGCACATACAGTGAACTGATCTTAGAGAAGTATGTCAAGAATATACAGTGAGGAAAGGATAGTCTCCACAGCAAATGGTGCTAGGAAAACTCAATATCCTCATGCACAAGGATGAAATTGGACCCTTCTCTTACACCACACATAAAAATCAACTCAAAATGAATTAAATACTTAAACTAAGACCCCACACTGTAAAACACCTAGAAGAAAAGAGGGGAAAATCTTCATGACATTGGTCTTGACAGTGATTTCATGGTTGTGACACTAAAAGCACACACAGCAAAAACAAAAATAAACAAGTGGGACTACATCAAACTAAAAAGCTTCTGCACAGCAAAGGAAACAACCAACAGAGTGAAAAGGCAACCTACAGAATGGGAGAAAATATTTGCAAACCATGTATCTCCTAAGAGATTAATCTCCAAAATGTATGTGATGGTTAATTGTGTCAATGTGCCTGGGTTAAGAGATGCCTAGATAGCTGGTAAAACATGATTTCTGGGTGTGTCTGTGAGGGTGTTTCTGAGAGAACTTATTACTAGAATCAGTAGAGTGAGTAAAGAAAATCCATCCTCACCAGTGTGGTCAGACATCCTCCAGTCCATGGAGGGCCTGAAAAGAACAAAAATATGAAGGAAGGGCGAGTTCTCTCTCATTCTTCAATAAGGCACCCACCTTTCCCTACCCACCCTCTCTTCCACCTCTAGTTTAGGATCAAAAAGATTTGAGGGACAGTCGTAACTTTCCCACACGTTTCGTAAAGGAAGCGTCTTTACATAGTTTATATATCCATTGAACATTTCCCCCAAGTAAAGATATGTGATTCCTTTATATTGGATTTACAGTTTCATACAATTAATTAGTAGAGGGAAAAGATAAACATAAAACCATTCTTAAAAGAGGGCATTGGCTTAGGATGGAGCAAATATCAGATCACTAGCAATAAGCATTCTGGGGGGGGTGGCAGGAGCACGGCCCTAGCACGGACTTGGGAGACCTGGATTCCGGTACTGGTGCCCCTCTGACTAGTTGTGAGACCTTTACTGGTCCCTGGGTCCCTGTTTGTGTCCTCATCTGGAAAATGAGGGGGCTCAGTGACCTTTAAGATTTCTTCTGTGGTTCTGTGCTTCAGATGACTTTTAAATAGTAGTGTATTTGAATTGCCAAAACTTAAGCCTTTTTTGCTTTGCTTTATTGTGCCTTCACTTCATCATTGTGATGTAAACATGAGTTTTCAGAATTTCCATTTTTCAGATGGGAGTCTGAGCTGGGTGACTTTGGGTCATATGATAGATTGCCTAACCTCATTTTAGGCGGTTTCCTTAGATCATCATATGTTTAGGAGGAAAACAAGCTAGTTTCTTCAAGACAAGAGAGCTTATTCTACACCACTATTATATTGGCCTCATCAGTTATTCCCTAACTTTTTCAGCCAGATTAAACTGAGTAATCTCATTTCCCGTATTTCCCCTCCTACACCCAGGCTCTCTTATTTGCAGCGCTTTTTTTTAAGAACAACTGCAAAGTAAAAATCCCTGTCCATGCTTCATGGTATGAATTCCTGTCATAATTCCTTTCTTCTTCTACAAGGAATTCCCAAGTTTTGTTCCCTTTCCAGTATTAGTGCACTCTTCTGGATTCTTGTTATTTACCCACCTCTTCTCTACCCTGGGTACTGTATCTTTACTCCTTCCCTCAGCATTTTAAAAGCTTTGAGCGACAGACCACAACGCAAAACATAAGGACACCAGACATTGCCCAACTGCCTGCACATGTTAGTCCTAGTTTTTCAAAGAGAAGAATGAATGCATGTGCAAACAGATTCAGATAGTGGAAGAAGTAAGTCCTCTCACTCCAGACTCTCGAGTCCTTCTTTCTAGAAGTAAAGCTTTTGAGTCTTTTGCCATAATTTCTACTCGTCAAATAAACTAAATATTATCTTTGGTTTGAACTGCTTTCTCTAAATGAAAATCACTGGCCTGTTTCTTTTGAGTGGTATATACAAACGTGATTTATTACCAATGTTTAACACCTTTACATGTTCTACTTTGATTTTTAAGATGAACAATAGATAAAAATCAAAATTATATTAAAAATGAAAAGGGAATGAGATGAACACCAAACTGAAAGCAAAGTCTTGGTTTTGATACAGGCTCTACCATTTCCACTCAGAAATTCTGTAATTCTGTGACTTTCTATACTGACACCCATATTTAAATAATAGAATCCTCCAGAATCACAGTGATCCATGTAGTTCTTCTGTTAATGAAAAGGAGATATGGAACTGTTTTTTGAAAGCCTAATATATCCCAGGGCTGGTGATAATAATGATACATAATTATCTCATTTAGTTTTTAAAGAACTTTAGGAGATAAGCTTATTCTATGTGTGATAAATAGAAATATCTTCAAGATAAATTGTTAAAATGTTTTTTTAAAAAAGGTAAAATACATGTAAGTATGAATGGCATGCTCCAATTAATGTTAAAAAAAAAAAAGGTAGATCCTTGTATATGCCTTGAAAAATTCTGCTACACAAGAAAATGTTAACAGTAGTTAACTCTGATAAATGTTACTAGGGTTAGGAATAAAGAAAAAGATTTTTACTTGTCATTTCATATTCTTTTGCACTTTTTTTGAAAACCAAGGGCAGAGATTAGCCTAGTTCATATATCCCCTTCAGGAGAAAGGAAATAAAAGGAAATTTTGAAGAGCTAAGGGAGTCAGTATTTGTAGTACAACTCACTCTATTGTTTTTGTCATGTGAAGAAAGTGATATTAAAGTAGAAGAAAAGATAGTTGCCTAAGTATAAATAAACCCATGCGGTTTTCTTTTAGAGGGGTAAGAAGGGAGACCCTAAGTTGTCTTTACTCTGCCTTTGGAATCTGATTTCCAGTTTTTGGCAGATGCAGCTTCAAGGTAAATGGAAGTGGGTGAAACAAAGTCTGGCATGTGTGCTATGATGCAGTCACAGTGATTCAGTTCTTGCTGCACAATTTAAGATTTATTTATTTCTTTATCCTTCTTTGCTTTGGTGTTTAAAATGTGTTTTACATTTGAATAAAATGCCCTCAAGTGTAAGAAAAAGTTTTGAACTCCTACATGGTATTCATAACCTAAGCCAAGTCTAAAACGCAAAGACAATAATCCAAATGTAGAGTTGTCTGAAAGACGTTGTATGACATTTACAGGTTTTGGTTTAAATAAAATAGTAAGTAGTCCCATCCTGAGTCTCAGGCGAGAGAGGTCTCTTCCCTGGATCCTGGGTTTCAGAGGGCCTTGCAAACACACACACACACACACACACACAGAGTGTACTGAAGGATACATGGGCACCTCTATGTCAGGATCTGGTGCTCAGCATGACATGGTACAGCCTGTAACCCTAAACATCTGCTCTAGTGACTAATACAATTCAGGTCCCAGGGAAACACCTCATCACATCTCTTAGCTATGAAGTTCTGTGAATTACACTGCCACCAACATCAGAGTCAGACATTCCTTTGGGTACAAAGAGGAGTTGAGTGAAAGCATCACTTAGTTAACAGCAAAGACAAATTACTTAAATCCTTCTCAGATACCATGGAGGCAGTCGATTCCTGCATGAAGAAGTACTCATTCTTCCCACTCTAGAGCCTGACTTCTTCTTCCCAGAAGTAATGCTTTTGAGGCTTCTGCCATAATTTCTATTTTTCAAATAAACTATATACAACTATTTACATGGCATTTATTTTATATTAGGTATTATAAGTAATATAGAGATGATTTAAAGTATATGGAAGGATATAAATAGGTTATATGCAAATATATACCACTTTATATAAGGGATTTGAGCATCATAGATTTTATTATCTACAGGGAGTCCTGGAAACAATCCCCATGGATACTGAGAGATGACTACATGCCTTTATTTTATTACCTACCCAACACTGTCAGCTCATCCACAGAACACTCAGCCATATCCAATAGTAAGGAAATTCTGTTGTCTTTCATAATTTGCTCATATAAAAACCACAGCTTTCACCTATTTTTTTCAACTTGGGTGTTGTATTAGTCAGCTTGAGCTGTCATAACAAAATACCACAGACCGGATGGCTTAGATAACAGACATTTCTTTGTTCATGGTTTTGGAGGCTAGAAGTCCAAGATCCAGGTGCTGCAGGGTTGGTTTCTGGTGAGGCCTCTCTTCCTGGCTTGCATACAGCCATCTTCTTACTGTGTCCTCATATAGCCTTTCCACTGTGCACTTGCAGAAAGAGATCTCTAGACTTAATGAATGAGAGCTTCATCCTTTTGACCTATTTAACTTTAATTATCTCCTTAAAGATGATAACTCTAAATACAGTCATATTAGGATTTAGGGCTTCAACATATGAATTTGGTGGGGGACACAATTCAGTCCATAACTGATGTTATGAAGTGTATTTGTCAAGGTAGAAATATAAATATTAAAAAAACTTAGTTTTTTAACTTGATTTGTGTAATTTTTACATATTCAGACATATTGTATATGGTCCTCCATTTGTACTCTTGCCCTGGACCCTACAGATGTAAGGGGCAAGCCTACAACGAGGAATAAGTATATGCTACAATTTGTGGCTAAGAGTGACTTCCATAAAACCTAGCCCAAGGGGCATTTCTGGAAGAATTTGTCAATGAATCACTCTGTCTTTCAATGGGATGAGCTATATTATGAGACAGTAAGCTCCCTGTCACAGGATATATTAAAGCAGAGGTTGGATGACCAAATGGCAGAAATGTTGGGAGGTGATGCCCATGCTGATAGAAGGTCAAACTAGATGATCATCAAGACCCCTCTCACTTTAAAATCCTGTGAAGTCTCCGTTAGCTAGAAATATGGCTCTCAGGCCTTCTGCCTTAGTTATATCTTCTAGAAAGCAACACTAGCTTTTTAATGCTGGGGTCAGAGAAGTTTTCCTAGGGTACTTAGTTTCTTCTGGACATTTTTCTCAATATCCACCGCAAAGACTGTTTTGAGTTGTATGCGCTTTCAATGACAGGAAGACTTTTGGCATCAAACATTGCAGGTTAGGTGGTAAAACTGCTACTTTACAACAACAATAAAAAACCAAACCCAAGCACATTTCTTTCAGTTAAGTGTGGCTCAGATAACATTTAAATAAGGTATTTGATTCAGATAAAATCACAAACATGTGGGGATATTACAACAGAATTTACCATTCTCTAGAAAGTTGCTCATAAGCACATCTGTGGGGATCTTGGAAGTATTATTTACCAAGATCTAACTATGGAAAGGCTGGAATTAATGGTCTTCCCTACCCCAGAGAGCTTTCTTTTAGTAATGAGGATTTTCCTGGTTTTTACAGGAAAGGGGAAAATGTGTTGTGCTGAAAACTGTAAAGTTTGAAAAGACATTAATGGTAGGTCCCCTAATCCTTTCAACTCGTACTACTAAGGAAACAGACTTGGAGGAGATAGAGCAACACAGCTAGTTACTAGTAAAACCAGGACTAGATCACTCGTCTCCTACTCCCAGTGCAGTATTTGTTTCCACATACTGTGCTGGCATTAAACCATTTAGAACCTGGACTCCCAATAATAAGGATCAAAAGCATGCTGGGTAGAATAATGTCCTTGTTTCTAAACAAAACAAAACAAAATTTACCTAACAAAATATCTAATGTTGTGATAATTTCTGTTTCTGAGTTCTGTTATTCTAGGCATTGAAATCATGCAAATAGCCCAGAATTCTCTGACTAGGAGGCCATCAATCCCCCCACCATTTCTCTCTTTCTCTCAGCAAGGTGACATTCATAACCTTCCATCCTCTTCTTTCAGTCACTGTTTATTCTTTCTTTATAAAAACACAAAAAACAAAAATCCTGGAGACATATATAATCCTTTTCAATAAGATGTTCTCATACATCACAGCACTTAAATCAGAGAATTCTTTTTGAAGTTTAATCTAGGGGGCTCCAAAGGAAATGCCTTTAAGATAAGTATATGCATATGAAAAGAATACCAGTGAAAAGAAGAGATGGAAGCCATAAAAGGTAAATTTACTTGCTAAACACAGACTGTGTAAGGAACTGAAACATGAAGGAAAAGGCACGAAAACTGGAACTTGGGTCAAATCCACCAAGAAGAAGAATGCGGCAGAGCCGTCCTGAATGCTCAGAACAATAAAAGCAGAAAACCCAAACCAGGAAGTGAAAGTCAAATGACAAAAGACAAAGGGAAATTAAGAATTCTTTATATAGGGAACTAGAGGAATTAAAAGAAAAATATTACCTTATTCGGTGTTGGGGGAGAAAATACACACTCACTAGCCCAGTCAACATGGAGGTTCCGAGGGAGTCAGTGCTGTTCCATGGGAATAGGCTGGCCGCCCAGCTCCCAAGACGCCTCCCTGCCTGGCATTTGTTACTCAGGGGGAATTATCTCCAAAAGCCCCAGTTTCCTGAATTGTACGTGGAAGGTAGTAACAGTGGTTCCTAAAAGAGTGAATCAATCTTCATAAAGTGCTAAGCATGATATGGGTTTCTAATAAATGCTGGATATGTGGTAGGTGTTTTTAATGTCATACAAACTTACTACTCCAAATGTTTACTCTTTCCATACACTATTATTTATTACAGATACTAATAGGGTTGTTATATGACCTTCCAATACATAGGTAACTACCCTCCCGGTAGATAAGGCCATCATTTGCAATAATCTGATTTCATCACCACCCTTGATGATAGGCCATTAGTGACAGATTTTATTAACTCAAATTTATAAAAATGGAACAGAAGCAGCTTAAGCAATTTTACCATGATACAGTAAATCAGTGTCTTAGCTGAATACAAGACCTGCATCTCAGAGTCCTGTACTCTAGCCAGGATGTCCTGCTAGGATGAAAAGAGCCACTTCGTTATTTTACATTCTCATTTATAAGCAATATCACGAAGCATAATCTCAACTGTGATTTAGACTGATTTAATTATAGAAAATCTACATTTGCCTGGTGGTATTAAATATTTTTTTGAAGGAATGCCTAAAGCACCATTTTAACTGCAGACTAAGGAAGCAAACATTAAAGGTACAGAGCATTTAATACTTAATTATTAAATATTATAACAAAAATATTATTACAGATCTTTCACAAGTTGATATACTCATTTGAAGAATATCCTGATCTTCATGCCTATTTATGTATTTGGCCTTATTTTCTGTTCCTCCGTAAAACTAATGTAAATGCTAGTGGTATTAATATTAATAACTACTTTTACTCCTGCTTCCTTACCCCTTCCCTCCCTTGCAGGTCTCCAGCTTTCAGTTGTAAGACATTACATAGAAGGATGTAAATTGGTGATGAGTCTACATTTATCCATCCCAAATACCACAGCAGGGAACAGAAAGGCCAGACAACTAGAGGCAGTAAACATCCAGACTAGGGGTTCCCAGATTTAGGGTTCAGGGCTCAGTAAATTTTCCAAAAATTGAGGGGATTGGCATCGAGATGCCATCATCTGATTTGCCAAGTAAGGACATTTAAAACAACAACTACTACCATATACTAACATTCTTTACTAAAAGAAAAAACACATGAACTTTAAAAGAACTTGGTAGGAAAGACAAAAACATCAGAGTAAAGGCAATCAACAAGAAATGACAAATCGGAATCTTAAAGCTTTTTCTCATTTTTCTGGAGACTAGTGAAAATGGACTGGTCTAATTCTGTGGACTGGTCTTTGAGAGCTGCTCCAGAGACTTCCAAAGAATCATTTTGGGGGGCCAAGTAAATGTAAAATATAAACATAACCAGATGACATTTATTGAGGGGTCACTGTTCCAGGCCCTGTGCTAAGGAGTGATGACCTCCGGGTGATGCCCCTTCTTCTTTCGATTCTAATCACCTTGGAAACCATTACAACCTAAAAGATCTCATTGGTGAGATGCTCTTTCCAAAAACACAATCTCTATATGAAATTTTAAAACTCCAGTGTACGAAGGACTTGAGCAGCCCTTTGGGAGCTGTTGCAGCAGGATGTAGCCACAACTGGGATTCAGTGTTCTTCTCTCACAAAGGGACAGAAAGTTGCCAGATTTTTTGCCACAAGCTTCTGTGCTGTGACAAAGCACTGCTTTGACCAGTGTACTGGGCCTGGTCTGAGGCCACATCAGCCAGCCAGTTGTGACAAACCAAAAATAGCCCCATAATCTAAATCAAGACACATGGAGAGTGACCACCCTGAGTCACCCAGAACCATTTGTCACATACTTTATTTTTGGATAACTTTAGTGGGTACTGAAAGTGTTTCATTTGCTGGTTTTTCTCTCCAACTAAGAGTACAAAGAAAGGAACTAAGTCATGTGGTTTTGTTTAACTTACCATGAAAGTTGCAGCTAATATAGATGATGTGATTCCTCAGCTTTGGAAAGCCCATAGCTAATTGTTTGGGATGATGTGTCTCTATGGACTGCCTAAACTGCCAAGAAGATCTTGGCTCACAATCTGTTGCACAAGAAAATTTTGCTCCCAGGAATGCATATTTATTGTTCCAAGATCTTTGTTGCCATTCAGGGTGAGAAAACACAAGAAAATGAGAATGTTGATGTGGAACAGAATGTAGTAGAGAGCTTGTTTGCCTAATTTAGGTTTATTTCCTATTTAAGATTTGAGTTAATTGTATAAGTGTTTATAATTTGCATAGTAAATCTTCTAAGTGTAAATGTTTCATTTTAGCAAATGTATTATCATCTTCTTCCTTAGAAATGTCTTTTGTGGTTCTTCACCATCATCTGGTCCTCCTACCACTCCAAACAAATATCCTATAGTTCTCCCCCCATGCATTGTTCCTCAGCCTTCTCTGTTCCTGCAAAATGCAAAGATCATTCTTCCCTCACAGCCTTTGCATTCACTATTTCCTCTTCCTGCAGCACTCTCCCATCATCTGTACATACCTGGCTCCTTCTTCTCTCTTAAGTCTCTGTCCAAAGTCATTTTCTGGAGATGTCCCTGAGCACCTTGGCTGAGATAACCCATCCCTTTCAGTCACTCTCTAGTGCATCACTTTATGTTATTATCTTTACAGCACTTATGGATATCTGAAAAGATCTTGCTCACTTATTTGTTAACTTACTGTTTACCTTCTCTAGAATGAAAGCCCTGTGAGAATAGGGAGTTTGTCTTGGTCGTTCCTATAGCCCAGCACTGAAATGGTATCTGGCACATAGCAGCACTCAATAAGTATTTGTTGAACAAATGAACAAAAGGGTAGAAGAATCACCAGCATTTTCATATTTCGTCACCTTTATCCCAGGGAGTTCATGACTAAATGGCACAAAGGCTAACATAGTTCTTTGATTCTCTTGATAATTTTATCAATAAATGTCAGCCAAATGACTCACGATTTAAGTTATCTGGCATAGCTGTCTGCCACTGATCATATCACTGAACAGTTGCCACATCCCCACTTCACTGAAGTTATACAGCTCAGTCTGAGAGAGCAATCAGATAAGAGCACAGATAAAATTTTAGTATAAAACAGAAAGCTTAGGCATAATGATTTAGGATAGATAAATACTTCTTAAAATAAAAATACCTGATTTAAATCATCAGCTAACCTGATTATTATTTGTAGGAAAAAACCCACTAAAAGCAAAAGGCCCAATCTTTTCATTTTTAAAATATTGATGTGGAAGTTCCAGCCAATTATATAAGAAAAGGAAATAAATGATATAACTATTTTAAGGTAGAGACAAAATTATCTTTATAGATAACGATTATCTACCAGGAAAACTTAAGATAGTTTTTTTTAAAAAGGATTAATAATGGAGTTTGGTGAGGTACAGTTACAAAATAATTGCACTAAAAAATGATAGATTTCTTATAGAGCAGCAATAGTTATTTATGAAACACGAAGGGAAAAAGTTACGGATGTTGAAGTTTTTTCTTTTCCTAGTGTCCAAACATGGCATTAATCTTAGACTGTAGAATATGACTACTATGGATTTTAATATAATATTGTGTTTTCCTATGAAAAAGCATGATTTATCACTTGTTCGTTCTGTTAACATCTATACTTCTACTCTGTTTATAGTTCTGTACTAAGAACTATGTACAAAATAAAGGGAAAGGAAGAAAACATGGTCCCTGCTCTTGAAGACTTCATAATCATGTTAGAAAGAAATAATGTACATATGTGAAACTACTAGAAAATTGCTTCTGGTAACATTTATTTCGTAAATACTTATTCAGCATCTGTAATAATAAGGTCCCTTTGCAAGTTGTATGTGGAACAGTGGGTGGACTTACATTAATATGATTAGTACTCAGTCATTGCCATCTGTGCAAGCTATTAGAGGAAATAAGGCACAACCCTTTAATGATAAAGCAGTTAAGCTGAGCCTTGAAAGAGGAAGGAGGACTTCCAAGTGGAGGGCTTGACTTTGGGTAAGAAAAGAAACTGTAGGACAATGTTTGTGAATGCTGAGCAGTCCTGTTTGACTATAGGACAGGCATACATGACTGAGGAGGTAAGACCAGAGGAGAGACTGGAGCTCAGGGCTCAGGATGAGGATCTTGCATTCCTAATTGCAGAGTTTAGACTATATTTTTTGAGCTTTCAAACATTTCAGAATAAGGAAGTAACCTTAGAGCTCAGTTACAGAAATATTTGTCTGATGGCAACATATGGGCTGAGTTGAAGCACAAAGAGACAGAGGATGGAGGGTCTGTTAGGAAGCTTTGGAAAGATAAAGGAACAGATAAGATTTTAATGTATAAAGGAGAAGTTAGACATATGATTTAGGATAGACAAAAACTTCTCTAAAGTATCTGACAGAGAATATTAAAATTACTAGTAGAAAAAATATAATACAAAAGGCAAAAAGCCCATTTTTCTCATTTAAAAAATCTTGATCAGGAAGTTCTAATCAGACCTGAATTAGTCTGGAGTAGATTCGAGAGACACTGCAGAGGTAGTATTGAAGGACTTTGGCATCCAGAACAGTGCCTGGCTTTTAATAGGTATTCAATAGAAATTCATCAAATGAATGCTTCTCTGTCCTCCCCTTCTAAGTTCTCAGGGGTAAAACCAATCTCTCAGTCCCTCACGTTCTTTGTCTCTCTCTGTCTCTGTCTGTCTCTTTCTTTGTCTCTCTCACTCTCCTCCTCCTCATCTCCTTTACCTTTTTCACACTACTTCCCAGAGTCTGGCATTCAATGAATGCCACCTTATTAGAGATGTCGTCTTATTAGAGATGTTGTCTCATTAGAGACGTCTACACAATGAACGTCACCTCATTAGGTATGGGACTGAGAGAGATGGAGAAGTGCAGAATTATTCAGTCTTCAGCTTACTTCAATGTTAGTAGCATGTTTTCTTTCACAGATATTAATAGGGAAGTTAGGAGAAGGGGCTGGTTTGGGGGAGATGATTGGTACACTTTTAAACTTATACATTTGAAAGACTGGCAGAATTATCTAGACAATATGATCCAGCAGACAGCTGAAAATATGACAGGAGAACTCTGTAGATTAGTTGGACTTGGGTAAAGATCTCGGACTATGTGCACAGAGATGTTAATTGAAACAGTAAGAGTATTTGAGACCACCAGAAAGGAGGTATAGAAAAGGAAGAGAAACTGACCTGAGGACAAATCTTGGGACTTACCTGTGTTTTAAACGAGGCACAAGAGGAGCCAATGGAGGAGAGGAAAGTTAATGAGAGTTGTGTGGCAAACTGGATTCCAGTCACTCCAAAGACAAGAGAAGAGAATTTTCAAGAAAGTAGTTCATAGCTGCATCAAGTTTACTAGGAAGATTAGTGAGGATAGAATTCAAGAAAATCTATTACAGTTACAGTGAGCATTTCAGAGTTTGCATATATATGGAGGTAGAGTGGGAAATGAAATCAGATTTGAATGGACAAGATATGAGATAAAGGGAGTAAAGATTACTCTCAAGAAATTTGGTGGGAAAGGGAGGGAAGAGAGAGAAAAGTTGACTAGTTTCTTTATGGATGCCCCACCATTAAGTGAATAACTTGTCCAAAATTTCAAACTATACATCAGTCCTGTTTAGGGTCTGTCTGTCAAATAAAGGTCCCATGATATATTCCATTGCCAACAAACAGTTGCTTTTGACTTCCTAGAGCAGCAGCATGGACTGGATTCTGTGGAAGAAGATGCAGAAATTTAAATATAAGGACAGCAAGAGACAGAAGGTAGAGAAAAACTACATATGAAGCAGCAAAGAACCACACAAAGAGCAGAGCCAGAAGTAATCAGCTTAGCTCCTTGACATCGCATTGACCCCCTGTTCTGTGACAGGCATTGAGATCTGGTTAAGGGGTGAATCTGGAGGTGCGTCAGATCTCTGCTTAATGGTAGGATGAGTCTACTAATAGCTTCTAAGCTGGAATAGTGATGGGCAGGAATAGCAGAAGGGGTGTTCTAAGCTGAATTTGAAGGTTGACCTTAATGAATCAGAGTAGGGAAGAGAAGGCAACCTTCAACCTGTGAAGACAACACAGGCATGAGGACTGCCTTCCTGCGGGCCAGCGAAATCCCCTCCTGACCGCAGTGGATGTGGAGGGTTTAAGGGTGAATGAGATTACAGAGGTGATCCTGAAAGCTCCTCACTGACTATGGAGGTAGCTACTCTTCCTTAAAGCCTGAGGAAAACGTTTCTTTTCTGCTTTTTTTTTTTTTTTTTTTTTTGGTCTTTCCCCTACTATTTTGCTGAGCTGAAAGCAGAACTATTCTTCTGTGTCATAATCACACCACTAGTTAGGAAAAACATTTTCCACCAAAATAAAAAGTAAATAAATGTTCACAATCTATAATATTCACGTGAAGGGCCCTCTCAAGACCAGGCAGTGCTTGGCCATTTACCTTTTTGGAGTAGGAGGAAGGAAAATCTCACCATAGTCATCAGAATCAACCCACTCTTTAACCTACAGACTGCCAGGCAGATACAACAGCTTCCCCAGATGCCCCTGTCATCTTTTGTCATCTTCATCATGAGACCAGGACTGTGCTCCTTGAAGATCCATGTGACTCCAAGATCTTCTCCTGCATTTTAGCCCCCATCATCAGAGTTGTAATTTCAAAGAAGTTGATTGGACTTTATCCTTTTTAATACCACTTGATATCAGACCCTTTTCTTAAGAGCAACTTCATTTTTTTTAACTTTTTAAAAATGTAAGTATAGTTGATTTACAACATTGTATTAGTTTCTGCAGTACAGCATAGTGATTCTGTTATATATATTATATTCTTATTCATTACAGATCACTACAGTCATTGAGTATTGTTCTCTGGGCTATACAGTAGGATCTTATTTATCTATTCTGTACATAATAGTTTGTATCTGCTAATCCCAGACTGCAGTTTATCCATCCCTCTCCCTTTTCCCCCTGGTAACCATAGTTTGTTTTCCATGTCTGTGAGTCTCTTTATGTTTTGTAAATAAGTTCATTTCTGTCATTTAAAAAATTCCACATATAAGTGGTATCATATGATAACTGTCTTTCTCTGTCTGACTTACTTCACTTAGTATGACAATCTCTAGGTCCATCCATGTTGCTGCAATGACATTATATTCCTTTTTATGGCTGAGTAGTATTCCATTGTATATAATATATACCACATCATCTTTATCCATTCATCTGTTGATGGACAGGTTGTTGCTTAGGTTGTTGTTTCTATGTCTTGGCTATTGTAAATAGTGCTACTCTGAACATTGGGGTTCATGTATCTTTTCAAATTAAGAGTTTTCTCAGATATATGCCCAAGAATGGGATTGCTGAATCATGTGGTAACTCTATTTTTAGTTTTTTAAAGAATCTCCATACCATTTTCCATAGTGGCTGTGCCAATAATTTACATACCCACCAACAGTGCAGGAAGGTTCCTTTTCTCTACACCCTCTCCAGCATGTATTATTTGTAGATGTTTTAATGATGGCCATTCTTACTGCTGTGAGGTGATACCTCATTGTAGTTTTGATTTTCATTTCTCTAATAATTAGTGATGTTGAGCATCTTTTCATGTGCCTGTTAGGTCTTCTGCCCACTTTTTTATTGGATTGTTTATTTGTTTGTTTGTTTGATATTGAGCTATGTGAGCTGCTTGTATATGTTCGAAATTAATCCCTTGTCAATCGCATCACTTGCAAATATTTTCTTCCATTCCTCAGGTTGTCTTTTCATTTTGTTTATGGTTTCCTTTGCTGTGCAAATCTTTTAAGTTTAATTAGGCCCCATTTGTTTATTTTTGTTTTTATTTCCTTTACTCTAGCAGATGGATCAAAAAAATATTGCTGCTGTTTCTATTTTGTCAAGGAATGTTTTGAAATGACTGAATAAAGAAGTTGTGGTGTATTTATAAAATGGAATACTACTACTCAGCCATAAAAAAAAAGAATAAAATAATGCCATTTACAGCAACATGGATGGACCTGGAGATCATCACTCTAAGTGAAATAAGCCAGAAAGAGAAAGAACTATATCACATGATATCACTTATACGTGGAATCTAAAAAAAAAAAAAAAAAAAAAAAAGACACAAATGAACTTATTTACAAGACAGAAACAGACTCACAGACATAGAAAACAAACTTATGGTTACTGGGCGGGGGAAAGGGGTGAGAAGGGATAAACTGGGAGTTTGAGATTTGTAGATACTAACTACTCTATATAAAATAGATAAACAAGTTTCTTCTGTATAGCATGGACAACTGTATTAAATATCTTGTAGTAACCTATAATGAAAAAAATATGAAAACGAATGTATATATGTATGTGTATGACTGAAACATTATGCCATATACCAGAAATTAGCACAACATTGTAAACTGACTATACTTCAATTAAAAAAAATAAGACATTTGAACAAATTGAAAAAAAATAGAGTTTGCCTGTTTGTCAGCTTTTATTTGAGCTGCTGAAAACACCCTCTCTCCTGAAAAATGCTCGAGAATACAAGTGCAGAGTGACACATTCTCCCAGTATCATGAGGAATATGGTTAATGGGAAATGACTTCAGTTTACTGCATCTGCTAGTAATCCTGTGATGCCATCGCAAAACAAAAAGCACATGACTACTCGTAAGCCCACGGTACCTGAAAGAGAAATTGGATTTGACTCAGAAAATCAGGCAGTACTGCTAATCGCTCTGATCCAATAATGCGGCCCTGCAGAATGGCGTCATCAGCCCTGGGACACAGAGTGGAGGAGGGAGGGCAAGAGGGAGAGGGAGCACTGGGGAGGCAGCTGCCCAGCCCTCCAGACAGTGAAGCCAATGAAAAATTCATAAGGAGATGTTTTATAGCCAATGTCTAATACCACTGCTGGGTCACAAGCTGATCCGAGCCAATCAATAGTATTCATCATCCTGAAAGGAACTAGTGATTGCATGTTTATGAGAACTGGGAGGTTTTCCAAGCCAAGGCCAGTTTCTGGTTACTTCGTATGTGTCACCCTTAAAAATATAGAACTTATTTTGAAAATGGAACTCAAGACCTTTTAAAAAAATTGTACAGAGTGGAGGAGGAGAGGTACTTTTCAAATCTGGGTCGGGGGGAAGTGTTTGAATTCTTTTTTAAGTCAACCCCAGGGCTAGTTTTTAAATTGAAGCTACTTTTTTGTTTCAAACTTTGGTGGCTTTTTTGGTATATGATTTCTTTTTACTTAGCTCTAGAATTTTAAAAATAACACTGTAGGGTATGTGTCAAACTCCTCCAAATACAAATGGAAATATATGAGAATGAAATCATGAAAAAAAAAAAAAGAAAGTTGAGTCAACTTTATCATCACTAAGTTCTGGGTTGGTTTGATTTTAAAAAGCTTTTAAAGATGATAGAAACTTCAACTTGAGTTTGAGGGTGTGCTTTTTACGTAGGCAGTGATTTAAAGGCAGAGGGAGGTGAGAGACAGCAAGATGAGTCTTAAGGGTTATGTGCTCAAAAGTCTGCCGAGGATTTCAGGGGAAACCACACCGCAATCTGGTTGGATGGAAAAAGCTCTGAGTAAACCAGGGCTTCCAGGCGTGGCTAAATTAGAGCCCTCCCTGAGGTCTTCAAAGCAGAGCCCGTTGGATGCTACTCTTACAAAAATTGTTTTTGAACAAGTGAATTAAACATCAAGAGCTCACAAATAAAAAGTTTTGGAAAATCAACTCGAAGTAGGAGGGCAGGAGAGGAAGAGGGTCAGAATGGGGTAAGGAGTTTCACTCTATCCCTGGTGATGGTGTCAGGAAAGAAGCTGTGCCCTTGCATCTTGGTAAACACGCTAAATTTCTTTTAGTGGCTGTGAATGTAAAACAAGATCATTGTGTTTGAAAAATACAGAAAGGAAAGTAAAAAATTAGAAAATAAAGCCCGTCGTCCTCCTGTCCCGAGAAGTCTGCTTAACAAGACGGAGTATGTTCTTCCAGGCTGTTACATCTCTCTCTATAGATGCAGATATAGATCTACTACATGGCAATCTTACTGTAAATAGTTTTGTATCCTGAGTCTTCAGTGCATATTTATTTTGTAATCGTGTTCACATGTCAGAATACTCAGATGTGGTATTTTATTGACCAGTTAGAAGTCTGTTTAAAGTATGTGCTCTTGTGTGCCTTTCCTCGGTTGACAGATCGGCCATGCGTTTCCAAGCCCCAAGAGCTAGTTCATGCAGGCGTAGACCCGCCCACCTCTGTGCACTGAGCCCTTACTTGACTGTTTAGTTCCGATGCCACCTACACTGAAGCCTGCCCCTCCCCCACTTACAATGACTCCCCCCCAGGAAGCAGAGTGGTAGAGTTGGGGGAGTTTGGGCTGTGGGCACTGCCAACCTAGGCTCTGTGCCTGGGGCAGCACTTAGCAGTTGTATGACCTTGGGAAGCTTCTTAACTAAACTTCAGACTCCTCACCTGTAAAATGGGGATAATTTTGTAGAATGTTCTTAGAATGATCGAGTAAAAGAATATATGTCTTAGTTTCCTCCCCTCTGCCCTTTTTTGGGTTTTCTGGCTTCTTCCAAGAGCAGCTACAGAGTAGTGTTTAAAAGCTTAAGCGAGCAACCTAGGGTTTCTACGCTTCAGTTCCTCCATCTGTGTTTTGGGGATAATGGTACAGGTTTTTAGGGAGGATTAAATCAGATGATCAACATAAGGCACTTGGTGCCTGCACAAATAAGAGCACAGTAAATGTTGGTCCTTCTTCTCTTATAATCTTACAGGACGTTTCATGGATGTCAGTTCATCATTTCCACCAGAGTGTGAGCTCTTCTGTGGCATCACAGTGGACGGTAGGTTCCCCCTGTTGGCTGCCTCTTGGAGTCACTGTCTGGTGAGCCTCCAGGCAACCCCACACCCAGGGCTGGGCCCTGCTTCACTACAGCTACACTGTGCTGAGGGCTCTGGCGCGGACTTCCCCAGCAATCCCTGCATGAGAGATACTGAATCGAAGGAGCCCTTTGGAGTGAGTGGCTTAAGTGGAGGAGACCACCTTAACCCCAGCTCAGCACCCAGGTTTCAGGCCAAAGGGAAGGAAGTCTGGCTATGAGAGAGCGTCCTGAGAATTGACTGAATCAGTTCTCAGAAAGAGGCCCTGAGGGAGAGATAACCTCAGGGAAAGGCCATAGCGACCTTGTCCCCATCTTGGGCCTTTCTTGCAGGAGGCAGGGTCCCAGTAAGAGGATAGGATTTGCGCAGCAATCAGTGTGGTGGCAGTCTTGGAGGGTGCCTGCCCCCAGCCCCCATGCTGCACTCTCGCAGGGGTCCTGAGAGTGGGGTCCTTGGACCAGCAGCAGCAGCGGCATCACCTGGGCGCACATTAGAAATTCAGATTCTCGGTCCCACCCTAGACCTGCTCAGTCAGAAACTTCAGTGTTTTCAGTTCAGATGGTCCTGACGCACTCTCAAGTCTGAGAACCACTGCCCTCCGGGAACTGTCAGGGAGAGGAGAGGAAGTCCAGATGAATTCCTCTTTCCCTGCCCTCTCTGAGGACTGGCCAAGTTCCTGCCCAACATTCTTGTCTCCATTTCTTTTGTTTGCTTGAGCTGATTTCAGCAGACTTCTGAACTAAAGAGTTCTGAGTAATAAATTAGGGGTCACTCAAAGAAAACTGTAAAAGAAGTGAAGCTTTGGGGTGCCCATGTGCCTGCTTCAGCATCTCCCTCTTTGTGTACCCTAAGGCCCCTCATCAGGAAGCCTGGCGGTGACTAGTGACCCCCTGTGCCTCCTTCCTGGACAGAGAGACGGACCATGCCAAAGTGGTTTGTCCTCAGAATTCAGCCCCAGGAAAAAGTCATACATGGGCATAAATACAGACGTACAAAGATGTTCACCTCAGTGTTACTTACATAGGACAGAATGGAGGAGGGGAGCAACCCAAACAGCCAAGAGTATAGATCCCATAAATTATGGCACACCCATATAATGGAATATTATGCAACCGCTGAAAACGATGTTTTCATAAAACACTTGGTGTCAAGGGGGAAATGGTATCAAATAATATAAAGTGATCAAAGATGGATACAAAATAGTATGTCCAGAATAAACCTACATATGTATGCAGAAAAAAACTAGAAGTAAATACACAAAATGTTAATAGAGGTTATCTCTGTGTAATGGTATCATAAAGTGTTTTTATTTTTTTCTTTATACTTTTGGATATTTTCCAATTTTCCACAAATAGAAAAAATGCAATGACATTATGTGAACTGGGTTGATCATTTTACCCCTCCCCCGACCACCTTATTTTTTGGGGGTGGGAGGAGGTAATTAGGTTTGTTTATTTATTTATTTTAATGGAGGTACTGGGGATTGAACCCAGGACCTTGTGCATGCTAAGCATGCACTTTACCACTGAGCTATACCCTCCTTGCTGACCACCTTATTTTGATGACAGCAGTGACTAGCTGGGTTGTCACAGCTGGAACAGGCTCAGAGGAGACCATGCCAGGCCCAGACTGCAAACAGATCTGGCAGAAAAGGAAAAGAAACAAGGCCAGAGTGGGCCATTAATGCACAGGGGAAATGGAGAGGGGCCTAGCGGGGCCACTGGGGCTGATCCGAGCTGACCACAGGCAGCTCTGCCATGGAGCCCAGCAAGCTCTGGCAGCCAGTGATCCTTGGAGGTCAGCAGGCCCAGCTGTGGGCAGATTCAGGACACCAGAAAATAACACCACAGCCCAGCACAATGCCTGGCATTTGGGGATACTCAACAAATACTTGTTGAGGGGAGGAATAAATGAAGTGTCATCACGGTCTCTGGTGATAAAGACCCTCCACCAGAGGATGCCCTCAGGGTCAGGGGTCTGGGCACAGACAAGCTTGCAGGGAAAGGGGCCTGGGAGAGAGAGAGCTCAGCTGTATCCAGAGAAATTGTACCAAATGGGGGAAAGCAGGAGCCTTAGAATCCAACCCAGGTTTGAATGCCACCTCTACCACTAAGCAACAGGGTAGTCCGGGGCAGTTTACCTAACCTCTCTGGCCTCATTTCTTCCCTCACTACCTGGGGATATCTCTCCCCACCTTGAAAGGCTGTTTTCCGATGTTTCCCTGAAATAATGGAAGGCACGTGAAGGACAGTTACAGTTCTGCTCCCGCGGCTCAGTGGCAGCCTGAGAGCAGGTAAAGACAGAGCTGTACTGTGCTCCGGGCCAGCACCAGTTTGGCAAGGTGGGGCATGCTGCCGCTCGCCCAGGAACCTGGGCAGGTTGCTGGCACCAGGCACCGGCTCTCGCTGGCAATGGAGGCTGCAGCCTCTGCACTGCCTGGCTCAGAGGCTGGCCAGGGCCAAGCCTGGAGTTGGATCCAGCAATGAGCTAGGGAAGCAGGGAAGCTGGGAAGTGAAGAGGGGGCTGGCTACAGAGGCCAAAAGGAGAAGAAACAAGGATAAGGTGAGGGTGTGGGCACCCAACAGATTCCTCGGACAGAAGATATAGATTTGGTTTTCTCTGTCTCGAGGGCAGGTTTGGAATCTCACTTCCTTGAGGTGACTTGTCTCCACAAGGAGTTTGTACAGCTCTTTGCTGGGTGTGTTCCCAGACCACTCAGACCTCCTCGTAGGCACTGGCTGTTTTCGTAATGGCTTCCTAATGCCATAGCACTGACCTGGGGCAGGTCATCTTCAGAGATGAGAAGTGCTACCCCTGTACACACATTCCTTCTTCTCACACCCACTAGTTCTTCTTCCTGGAGCCTTCTTGTTGCCAAGTCCTGCCCTCACGTCTCTGGTTTATCCTTACTTGGAAAGCGCATCATATGCTTGTTACCTGGCTAATCCACCGACCCTGTCATTGCCACCTGCATCTTGGGCAAGATTTGCTAGCACAGCACTTCCCACTCTCGTGGCTGCCTCTGACATAGTCACCTCTGTCAGCCTGCACCAGACCGTGAGCTTCCTTGGCACAAGGGTTGTCTTACTCGCCTCCTGCCCTTGGCAGATTCCAGCATAGTGCCTGTCATTGTACAGACAATGCTCGGCATTGCTGGGTGAAATAAAGAGGCAGGGGCAGGGGTGTGTAGCAGACATTGTGGATTGACCGCCCAAAAGCCTTTTGAGACCTTTTCCCCTTCTTCTACCCTGCGGTTGGTAACAAAGTTCATACTTAACTTTCCCAGCTACCCTTACAGCTAGATGTGGGCGTGTAAAACAGTTGTAGCCAATGAGATGTAAGTGCAAATCTTCAAGGAAAGCTTTCTTTCCAGAAGAAGAGACAAACATCTCTAAAAGAAAGCCTTTGAGCCTTTTGCCCTTCCCTTTTCTTCCTACTTGGAATGCAGACATGATGCCTGGAGGTGCAGCAGCCATCTTACAACCATGAAGCAAAAGCAAGAGTCAGAATGGCCGAGTGAAAAAGAATAAAGTACCGTGATTCTTGATGGTGTCACTAATGACTGAGATTGCTAGGCTGACCAACCTCCTGGCTTGCTTGAGACTGAGGGGTGTCCAGAGATCCAGGACTTTTGATGCTAAAACAGGAACAGTCCTGGGCAAACCTGGACATTGGTCACCCTATCCTAGCCCTGGACTGCTTGTTTCCAGAGACTTCTTATTATATAGTGAAAAAAATAAACCTGTTTGTCTCAGGCATTGTAGTCAGGTTTTTCTGTTATTTGTAGTCAAAAGCATTCCTGTGGATGCACACGAAAGTTGGTATTTCTAAGATTCAACAAACAGATATGTACAGAGTTGCAGGTCATTGAGTGCTAGCTCCCTTCACAGGGGTAATCTCAGTTGAGTCTCAATAATTCTTCATGGTAGGTTTTAACAGGTGAAAAAACTGAGGCTCCAGGAAGTTTAGCCCAACTAGGATCCAAGTCCTGTACATTAATGCCATGCCCTTTTCACCCATAGCCACTCTGGCTCATTTTCTTTTAACTCAATATGTGATCATTTAATGTTATTTTAGGATGGGCATTATTCTTTTCAAATGAGTGTCAAAAAATCCTGGTAATTAGACTGATTTTTCCGTCACTACTGTTAATAAATAAGAGAGAACTGGTTTGCATAGATTTAAAGAATGTTTTAAAATTGTGGAATGATTCCAAAGGTGCAAAGGGGAATGAGTAAAAAGTCTCCTTTCCACCCCTGTTGCTTTATGGATGAATATTAGGAAACCTTCTATCAGTTTTATGTTGATGGTTTTGAGCATGGATAGTCCCTTAAATTTGTAGTCACCTTTTGAGATCATAAAATACTTTCAGAGGCACAGTCTCATTTTCTCTTTCCAGCTGGTTGGGGAAGTTTTCTTCAGACTCGCTTCGTTGTCAGAGTTCTTGGCAAATCTCCACCCCCACCCCCCACCTTCCAACCCCGCCCATCCCCATTCCCAGAAGCCAAGACTTCCTACTGGGCCCCTTTCCCCTTTTGTAAGCTACCCGCCTGTGACCATGGCCACACCCTGGCTGGTGCTGAGTCTCCTGGGGCCTCTGGGTACAACCTCAGGCTCTTTATGTGTTCTCTGTATCACTCTCCTTACCAAGGACAGGCCTCTCCTGTAAGATGCTCTGAAGATGCTGCTGATGGCTCGCTGACTGGCTGACCTGCTCCCACACACGTGTAGCCTGTGAAGTACCCTGTTCAGTCAGCACATCTGACTCAGTTTCTCTGTCAGCTTGCGTATCTATTTACAGCTTGCCCCTTATTAAAAATAATGTTTATGAAGAGTCTGGGAAAGCATTGTTATGTGAGTTGAAAAATATATCTGTATCTATGTATATCTACATCTATACATATTATTATAATTAAGACTCTCAGAACAAAGCCAACGTATAGAACAATTTCTGGAAATAACTCATTATTTCCTCCCTCTCAGCTCAACCATACCTCTTCCCCCAGATTTCCTCATCTCAGTTGGGATCCACCAGGTTTCCCAGGCCAGGTTTCTTAGCATTTTCATCCTCAACTCCTTTGTCTCCTCTCCCATCACCAGCGCAGGTGGCCACCCGTCAGCCCCAGTGGTCACTAAGTCCTATCCATTCTCCTCCTTAGCTTTCTTGACTCTGTCCTCTTTTCTCCATCTCTGCAGTCGCCTCCCCAGTTCAGCCCCCACCATCCCACACCTGAGTTTCTGCAACCAGGCTCCTGCCTTCTAAGTCTTGCTCTACCTCCATCCAGTCTCCATATTCCAGAAAGAAAAAAAAATAGTCCTGCACACACCTTGCTTATGGGCCTAATTGTTCCCATTGTCCTCAGGGAACAGTTTAATTCCCTTCGTGGTCTGACTCAAGCTCACTTCTCCAGTCCCTCACTTGCCTTTCCACATGCTGCCCATCACTTGCTGGCTGTTCTGAACCCCTCACCTCCAGCCCTCACCCTCTCTCGCCTCCAGTTCTCACACAGGCTGCCCTGCATGCTGCACACCCTTCCCTGGGTTAACTCCTGCTGACCCTTCAGGTCTCAGCCTCACTGATTTTAAAGAAATAAGGTTAAGACAAAAACGTCAACCGAGTTTGCTGAATAGTGTTCCTGGGTTTTCCTCATAGTGTATAAATGATACAGTCAATCCATCAATCATCCATTTATTGAAGAATCATTAATTCTGCTCAGACTTATTAGGCATGATACATCTAATGGCCCAGGGCACCGCTGGTTCTAGGTGTCAACCCCTATATCTCTTTCTGCAGATTCATTCATTCAGTCAATCTGCATTTCCACCTTTCATTTGTATTGACTCAACAAATGGCTGTGCAAAAAATAAACAGAAGGGAGTCTCTGTCCTCAAGGGTCATGATGGTGTGGCAGACACAGGCTTATAAACACACCAGCATGCCACATGGTCAGTACCATGAGGAGGAAGGCGGAGCACTGCAGGGGATCAGAGACTGTCACAGCAGAAGTGAGGTTGAACTGACAGGTGTTAACAGGTAGATGGGGCATGAGAGATAGAGGGGCAAGGAGCAGGGGAGAGAGGTTCTTTCCAGAAGAAGAAATGGCAGGTACAAAGGCTCTGAGATGCCTTAAAACCTGACTGTCCCAGGACCCAGATAACATGTGTAGAATGAGCAGGGTGCTGGGAAACATGCATCCCCCACACGCCGCCTGCTGTTGGAGCCTCATCCTTCACCAGCCCTTTCTCCTTCCTCCTTCTCCAGGTCCTACCCATTCTCAACCCACCCAAGAAGGACTTCCTTCACAAAGCCTTCTTGGACTGTGAACTAAATAGATAGACACTGAATCCCATTCTGTTTTGTCATTCAAAGATTTCATAACAAGTTACAGCTTGCTACCAAACTGTAAAGTCCTTGAAGATAGGGACTATGAGTTACACTGATTCTTAAATTCCTCTGGGCATGCAGGCAATAAACTTGGAGCTGTGCTGTGAATGTTCCTTGAAGCAACACTCCAGGCCTGGAAAGGCAGTGCTCATGTACCTGACTTCAAACAACCACTGGTGAGTCTCTCAATATATACCTTCCATCTTCATACATCAGTGGCTGTGATATTGGATTGTAGGCTTGTGGTGGGGCTTTAGTAGATGCCATTAGCTTGATTTTATGGTTCTCCGAGAAGACACTGGCAATGATGTTACAAGAAACTTAAGGGGATTCCCATTAGGAGTCCCTAGCTCTAACCAACCTTTGAATTTACTGTTAATTAAATTCTCACCCATGGAAGGTAAAAAATGTTGTCATCTGTAAAGCCCTGAGCTTGTAGATAGAAGAACCAGGTCTTGGTTCCATCTCTACCACGTATCAGCCCTGTGACCTGGGACAAGTCATCTATGCACTTTTAAACCTCAGTTTCCCCCATCTTTAAAATGGGAATAATAATACTTCACAGGGTTAAAACTACTCTCAAAGGGCTATTGTAAGGATTAAATGTGCTAATGGATGCAAACTTGGTTGGCAATATGTGAAGTGTCATTTAAAAGTCAGAGAGCACTTTCATCTTTATTATAAACAAAAATCCTCTTCCCTCTGTATAATTCTCAACATTCAAAATCTAGACACAAGCTCTCCACTGGGAAGGAAGTGAACTGTACTGGTCTGAGAAGAGTGTCCATCACCTGACACCTAGAAGACCCCCTGTAACCCCCTTCAGATGTTGGGATAGTCGTGTCTGCCTTAATGGGGATTGCAGCTCCTCAGAGCAGGCATGGTGCTCACCAGGTGAGCTGCCCTACCATGCTCCAAGCCCGATGGAATGGCACCTGCTGAGGAAGCTGCCCAGCTCAGCTCTTGGAACACTGGCTCTTCCCAGGGAGAATTCTCTATTCCAGGCTGTCCCCTTCAGAAAGAGAGTTCTGCTTAGATTTGTCAGGGAAGATATTTAAGCAATGCAAACAACAAAAGTGGGCCCCAAACCAAAGACCCTAAAAAAGAAGGGAAGGAGAGACAGTCACATCTACACAACCGGCACTGGTCTAATGTATAATCAGAGGCCTGGACTTAAATACAAACTGGCTGTGTGACTTTGGGAAACTCACCCAACCTCTCTGTGCCTCTAACATTATGCCCTCTAAAATGAGCCTAGTAATGCCTATCTTTTGGTGTTATTTAAGCTTTAAATTAATGTGAGTTTTATGAAATGGAAAATGCCATGTGATTATGAGCTGACTATAAACATATCTGCCTGAAGAAATCATTCAGAAACACCCAAATGAATTGTGTGTCTCTGGGCCTCAATAGGTTGCCCATTAAGGGACCTTAAATGTGATTGTAAGAACCACACCAAGGTCTGAAAAGGCATCTGCATGTGAGGGGTGTGCCAAGAAAGCCAGTTGGTTTCTATGGGTAACCAAAGGCCACCTCCATGTGCCTTTGTTCCCTATGCACGGCCCCCTCCCTGGAGGGGCACGGTTGCATCCCCTACCTGCACTCTATGTTTTATGATTCCCAAGGCCCTTCCACTGCCCTGTCTCTTTGATTCTCCCAATAAACCTGTTAGGTCAGCAGAGCAGATAAACCCTCCCTTCGCCCACTTGCACTTTTTATGGATGACTTGCCTGAGGCCACAAAGCTCAAAAGGACAGTTCCTCTGCAACCTGGAACCCCCAGCTTGGAGGGTCAGCTGGGATTTGAACCCAGGTTTCTAACGACCTTGCTGCCCATAGCCCAGACCATGAGCCCAAGCTTAACAAAAGCCCTGTGGGCTGCAGCCAGGAGGGTAAACAGACCCCATTAACACAGAATTCCCTGGCAACCCTATCTAGACCTGGGCACCTGCTTCCACCCACAGGTTTTTATCTTCTTGAATTTGTTTCCAAGGGGACCAGCAGGTACTTGCTCTCCCTGCTTTGGTCCTTGCTCCCTGTACGTAGTTGGGGAGCACTGTATTGGCCTTGTGCTGTGATGAATGGGCTTCCTCAGGCGAGCAGGCAGTGACTGAAGTGCTGCCAGCGTGTGGGCCCTCCTCTGCAGCGCCGCACTCAGATGCCATTAGCCCCGTGTGTCACAATGCTTGGCAACAGTTCCGGGAGGCAGCGAGGCCTTTGTTCATGCCACCGTCCTGTCAACTGGCTACAATTTCATTTGACTGCCAGCCTGCTTGGCCTGTTGCATCATCCTGGCCTGCTCCCTCCTCCCTCAGCCAGTGGTTAGTCCATTATCCCAGGTTTTTCAGGGAAGATCTAAGGTGTGCACGTGAAGTTCCTGCATCTTCCCCTAAAGCAGCTTTGGGATGATCTAGACAATGAACAAATGCTGTGTGGTTTAGGAGGGAGGCTCCCTGGGACTTCCCCTGTTCCTGCCGGTGCACAGGAGGAAGGACCTTGTATGGAGAGTCTGGCCCCAGCGCCCAGGCACTGGGATCTGTATAGGGGCCAGCCGGGTTGGGTGGAGGATGCAGCATGCAGTGCTTCAACGCATTCAGTAGAGCACATACTATGTGCCTGGCACTGTTCTAGGCCCTGGGAATAAAGCGGTGAACAACACAAATGCAAAGCCCTGCCTTCTGAGGCCTTATTAGTGTTGGTTATTGGCCACTTCTCCCACTTGACCTTCAAGGCAGAGATTGTGTGTTTTCATCTCCAAAACCTGGCAAAGTGTCTGGCATAGAGTAGATGCTCCGTAAATGTCAAAATGAACTGACAAGTAAACAGAACACAGAGATGGATGAGATACGGAGAGTGAGGACAAGAGAACGCAGACTTGAAGGAGAGACAGAACCGACGGGGACTCTTCTTCTCAAAACACAGGAAGGGGTGATTAAGTTGCCTGCCCCTCATTCCTCTTCCCTCAAGGCTAAATACTTCAGTTGTCTTAACCTGTCATCTCACATCCATCTCATTTCCCAGCCCTCTAATCATCTGTGTTGTTCACATCCCTCTGCGCCTTCATCACACTTTCCAGAGGCCCCTTTTGTGTTTAATGTGATGTGTTCAGAGCAGCAGGACCACGAGCCTGTTTCCTGAAGAGCATCAATTCCACTTAATTAGCTCAGGATTCTACAATTCCCGGAGCCTCGCCACCCCAGCCTGGTGTCTGTGGGAGCAGCCCTGCCTCTGGGCACCAGTAAATTGTTTTCACAGAGAATGAGTGGAGAGAATTGAACTGGTGATTATGCTAATGATTTCCTTTCTGTGTCAAGCCTGCTCTGCAGGGAGGCCCAGCTTCTGGGGCTGGAGTGTGGGCAGGGCAGAGGTGGGGAATGTGGAGAGGGGACTGGGCTGGAAAGCCCACCCTGAGGACTGAGGAGACACCTGAGGGAATTGGCATCTTGGCAGAGTTAGTGCATTCCGCCGTGACAGGGGCAGGCTGGGGGTCCAGGGCCTTCGCCAGTTCTAGGCTCTCACATCCACAGCAGTCCTGTGAGGGAGACATCATCTCCAGTTACAGACAGTGAAGCTGTGATGGACAGTTGGAAGGACAGTCCCAAGGTCACCGGCTTGGAGGGAAAACATGGCACACAGCAAGGGGGTCACTCCAACCCAGAGCTTGTAACTCCCAGTGCGGATCTTTCCGTTACCCCGCAGTCCCTTCTCATGGTGGATTCTTGGTGTCAGAGGCAGAGGAGGCAGTGGCGGGGGCAGAAGCCCTTTAGCAGTCCCGATATCATATGACGGGCCCAGCACGTGGCTGGGCAGACCGGGGCACCCTGGCCAGCCTGTCGGCCTCTCTTGTTGGAAGTGGCCCTCAGCCAGTTTGAACCTATGCTTTTTGGAGTCTCCATGTGTTCCTTCTGTCCAGCCTGCCTGTGCCTCCCACCTCTGCTCTCCACCTGGCAGCTGCCCGGGGAGCCATGTGGACCCCCTCACTCTCCGGTGGCCCAGTAAATCCCTGCCACATGGGCTTCTGTTTATCACTGGGGCTGGATGGTTTTCACCAGTCAGATCATCACTGGTTAATCTGTCTGTCACCAAACCGGCACTGTTCTGAGTGATAGAGGTACCTGGGAGAATGAGGCAGAGCTCCTGCTCTCGGGGACATTGCTCCCATCCTCATGGAGCAGGCGGGGGACAGTTTAGCACAGGGAGACAGAAAGACTCCCGGGGGCTCCAGGACCTGCCTTGCTCTTTAATGAAGTCCAGCTCCTGCAGACACACAGAGGTCGCTTTGAGGTGGGCAGTTCTGAGGAGGCTGCTGCCTGGGCTGATCCCCCAGGATGTATGCGAGCAGCAGGAGATGCCCCTCACATGTGCACACACACACCAACTCGAGGATGCTCAAGTGAGGATCTGGGAGGCTCCTGAAGGAACGCGGTCCACCAGTTCTGCCCCTGCTGGTGGGGTGAGGTCATTTAGCCTGGATGTGGTTTCCAAAACTGACTGCTCTGGCTGAACTTCGGGCCACTCCCACACTGACGGGAGGCAATGGGGGAGAGATGAACAACACAGTTGACACCGAGGTGCAAGCCGGGGCGAGTGACCTGGCCCCTCCGTGCCTCCTTTTCCTCTGTGAAGCAGGGATCGCACGCAGCCTGGCTCACAGGAGTCTGTGTGGATTAGAGACGCACAGCTTTCACAAGGAGGGCACACTGCAGGGCTCAGTGAGTGACAGCTCGGCCCCCTCCCTGCATTCTTCAAAGGAAGTCCTCTTTCTGCCTTCTGGTTCACACCTCCTTGGCAGCCATCCAGAGTCCCTAGAATGAACTGTCTGGGAGAATGCAGTGACAGAAATACTCGGCCGTATCTGGAACTTCCCTGGTGGCAGCTGGTCCTTGATCACGGGTTTCCCCTGGGAGCTGCTGTGTTGGGGGGCATGAATCAGACCCAGGCTCAAATCTGGCTCTGTCACACCCCTGGTGGTGGCCTCGGGAAAGTCACCCAAACTCTCCCAGCCTCAGTTTCCACCCCTGCCAACTAGGGATGAGAATACCTCCCTCAAAGGCTAGCTGAGAGCATTAAGTAATACAGTGAGGCATGGCCACCTTTCTTTAAAGAAAGAATGAGAGGACAGAGTGCCAAAGGAGAGGACAGTGGGAAGCCGGGTGGAGGCGGTCGTGCGCTAAGGGAGGTGCAACGCGCTCGACAGGAGTCAGCACGGGATGCTAACAGTCACCCGCGTGGGCTCTCACTGCGTGCCAGCCTGTGCTCAAAGCTCTTTACCCAGCGTGCCTCACCAAATGGTCACAAAAGCCTCCCGAGTTAAGTATTATCCCATTTCAAAGATGTGGAAAAGGAGACTCTAGAGAGATTAAGGAAGCTGCTTAAGGTCGCCCAGCTGGCAATTGGCAGAGCTAGGAGCCCAGCTGTCTACCACCACAGCCACTGCGCAGTGCTGCCAGCTGGGGCGAGGTGCAGGGTCTGTCCCAGCTGGGCCTTGAGGGGCTGAGTCACAACATCCCTCATATGTGAAGTGGGTGTAAGCATTCCAACTCTAAATGGAATGTGTGACAGTGATTTGGGGGTCCTCACCTCTCTCCAGCCCTGAGAGGGAAACACTTTATAAACAGAGGAGAACCTATTGGCCCTGCTACCCTGAGCCAGATCTCTTGTCCTGCCAAATTGTTGGAATGGTTCAGTGACAAGTGTGGTCTTAGGAAGAAATTTATGATGCCTTATTCAGAGTGAGTCACCAACTCCCTGTGGTGAGAGGCTCACGGGAAGGGCCTCTACAGAGACAGGCTAACTCACCCTGGTCCCAGCTGCCCTGGGCCTGGCTGCCTCCCCAGGCCCCCACCAGAGGGGGAGCGCTGTCCTGTGAGGGTGAGGGCAGTAGAGAGAGGGAGACAGACTCCAGCTGGGGAAAGCCAGTGCCCTGTGCTGGAACTGCATGGACCTCGCTGGGCGTGAGGGGCTGCAGATTTCTCTTTCTGCCTGCCACCGAATTTCCTAGGTGCTTTCAAGTCAGGCTCCAGGTCGCTCCCTGACTCCTTTCCAAGGGTTTTGCATAACCCTCCCAGCACTGGGTCAGCCAAAGAACACTTCACAGTTTGGGTGAAATCCTTTTCTCTCTGCCTTTGAATCACAAAAGAGGAAGGTGACTGATAGAGAGTTAAACTTCAGAGGAGGAAGGCTTAGCTTAGATGCTGCCATTCTGCTGAGATTGTTTTTCTCCTTTAACGGCTATACGCTGCCATGTTCACGAGGAAAGCTGCTGCCTTAAAAGTTGACTCTTTTGGTCATAAGTGTGACTATGTTAGAACAACTAACAAGAGAAAACATCAGTCAAGCAATAGCAGGTGATCTCCTTAGACAGATGTCACTGAAGTCACCAGACAAGGCTGACCCTCCCCTCTCTGCTCCTGGGTGCATCGTGAGGATTTGTCTGATGTATTCAAACCACAGTTTAGGATGGAGCATACACAGTGCTCAGGATATGTGGTCTGCCTGGCAGGCACTGAAAAAGCCCACAGCGTGCACAGGGTGAAAACCAGCTCACTTCACTGGTGGTCACTTATCTAGTCATCCACATTTTGCAAACAGCTGAAGGCCAGCCAGGGTGCAAACGCAGACCCTGGGCAGCAGCAATGGAGTCCTAGTGTCGTTCACCGTGAATCTCACCCCCTCCCCAACATGAGAGCCTTTTTGGGTCCTGTTGACTCCTACTTTAATCGTGATTCTAACATGGTAAACACTTGTATTTCTTAACCCAAACCCCATTAGCAGGATCTATGCTGGAAGGAGGGAAGAGCCCCTAGAACTGAGAAGTTCGGTATTTTGTGGGTTAGTGACCTCTCTGAGAAGCTAATGAAAACTGTGAACTCTGGCCCCAGAAGGATGCATTACCCAGTGTGTTCCTGCAACATCAGGTGGTTCTTAGCTCCTTGAGTCTCACCCGCAAAACCCAGATTAAGAACCACAGCTGTAGAGGTGGGCACACCTGTGAGCTGACCATCTGGACCGTAGAGAGCAGACCCAGGGACGTTAGCCCTGCCACCCGGGCCTGCTGTATGTAGCAGACTCCCTGATCCCTGACAGGTGGCAGTGCTCATCACAGTGGCCCCGTCAGTGCCCAAGTATGCTTGGTGCCTCCACCAAAGCAAGCAGGGGTGCACGTAAAACACTCACTAAGCATGTGTCAGGTGTCAGGCTCTCTTCTAGGTACTTGATCTGTTTTAATTCATTGAATTCTTGCAACAGCCCAAAAGTATTTCTACAAAGAGCCTGGACTTAAACTGTAGTTTTCAAATTCTATCTCCAGTGGCTAAATTATTAGAAACGTAATATTTTCCCAGAAAAAAAATACTTACTGGTACTATTGAACACTTGCTTTGGGTCAAGAATTGTGCTAAGTATGGGTTTTACATGTGTTCATTCATTTATTATATGCAAAACCACATTTTACAGATAAGGAAATTGAGGCTCAGAGAGACTACGTAACATGCCTAAAGTAATAGGCTTATCAGTAGTGGAACTGGGATTTGAGCCAAGTTTCTCCATTTCTAAGCCCTTTGATAGGAGTTATCATGCTTTCCTGCTCTCTCCAGTGTGGCGTTATGGTCTATATACTCACAGCTACCTAAAACAATGGGGGTTCGGTTAGCAAAATTCTACAAAGATCTTATATTAATGTCCAGGACACAGACTCTGGTAGTGCAGGGTAACACAAAAAGCACGAGACAACTTCCATTTAAACATGGAGGCTCAATCTCCAAAATTTATTTTCTCTCTTTCTATCATAGATTTTTTTTTTTCACAAAGATGGCTGCAACAATTTTTTCTATTCCTCTATACATGCCCCTTTACTATGCACCTTTGCCACTCTTCCCATCAAAAGAAAATATCTTTTATACATATATATATTCTTTTTCCAAATTATTTTCCACTTAGGTTACTATAAGATATTGAATGTAGTTCACTGTGCCATATAGAAGGTCTTTTGTTGTTTATCTATTTTATATATAGAAGTATGTATAAGTTAATCCCAAACTGAATCACTTTGCTGTACACCTGAAACTAACACAACATTGTAAATCAACTAGACTTCAATTTAAAAAGAATATCAAAAAAGAGAGAGAGAGAAAGAGAGAGACAGAGAGAGAGAGACAAAGAGAGAGAAAACATCTTGAATCTGGGCTGACTTGCATTGACCAATAGAATTTAGTTGGAAGTGATACTGTGTGACTTCTAAGGCTTCTACCTTTAATCTTTTGGAACATTACCCTGAGATCATGCCTTAAGGAAGCTAGTCTAGTTCACTGGAAGATGTGGGGCCAATGGAAGAGAACTGAGGCACCCCAGTCAACAGCCAGCACCAGCCACCAGGCTTATGAACAAGGCCAACTTATATTTTTCAGCTCAGCCAACTATTGAGTCAGCCCAGGTGAAACCAGCAGAGGAACCACCCCATCAACCCATAGCATCATGAAAAGTAGTAAATTATTGTTGTTTTCAGCCACTAAGCTTTGGGGTGATTCATTATACAATAATAGATAACTGCCTCCTAAATCCTACTTCACTCACCCCTTTCCCCAAATAGTCAGTAATAGTGGAATTACAAAGGCATTAAACCAAAAGGATGAAGAGAAGAGGGAAGACCACTGGGGAGGAAAGACTTCCAAACCCTTGGAAGGGCAGATGGGTTGAGGAGCAGTCTCTGAGTGGTGCTGAGAAAGTCACAATCCACATGTGTGCAAGAAAGGAAAGTGATGAGAAGTGGACAATGGAGACCCACGGAGTCTGCAAGGGTTGGGTGCTTATAGGTACCCCCACAGAAGACAGGAGCAAGACCCAGGGCTAAGAAACAGGAAGCCATCCCAGCTCTCTTTTTCCATGGGAGAGACCAGAAGTCATTATCTGGATAAAATGAACTGGAGACGCTCTGGACTCCAGGACTAGTCAGGACAGAAGGTGACAGTGAGGGAGGAGCTTGAAAACTGGGAGATTAATCAGAAATGAAATAAATTTGGCCTCTCAGATGTTCTGCCTGCTCCCAGAGCACCAGCAGCTGGGTGTGACCTCCCTTCCAGGTGGGCAATGGAAGATTCTTCTCTGGATAGAGTTCTTCCTCAGTCCCATCCTCTGCTCCAAGGAAAGGACCTCCACAAAATGTTATTTGACAATTCCCAATAAAACCACCTTCTAGCCATCTGGTCACTCTACTGTGAAGTCTACTAAAGTGTCAATTTGTTTATTCTTTATTATGAAGGATCACCAGACATTTGAAACGAAAAAAACAGGTCAAAACAAATAGAAAAGAAGGAAACAGACAGCATACAGCAAGCAGAAAAACCTTAAAATAATTTTTAAAAGAACCTATAAAATAGTAACTTCAGGAAAATACGACATAAAAATATAATTCCATGAGAAAGGAACAATCAGAGAAGTTCTTGAAAAATTTAAATATGGTAACTAAAGTAAAAAACAAACAAAAAAAAAATCAGCAGAAGGTATCCAGCACAAGGAGCAAAAAACCAGTTCACCCCAAATTTTAGGACACAAAGGATCAAGAGAATACCAGGAAAGCCCCAGAAAGAGAAAAGCCCCCAACAGACAAAGGAGTAGGGGTTAGACTGGCATCACACTTCTCTCCAGATACACTGAGTAGAACATAAAGGGACAATGCCTTCAAAATTCTGAAGGAAGATTATTTTCATTCCAGAATTGTATATTCAGCCAAATGACTGATCAAATGTGAAGGGAAAATAAAGACAGGCAGGACTCAAAAACAGGGCTTATGAAAGAGGAAGCCGTGGCCTTCAGGAACAGGGGCTCCAGCAAAGGAGAAGGCAGAGGGAAGTCTCAGAGCAAGGAGCAAGGAGCCAGGCCAGCCTGAGCAGTGGGACTTGCATGGGGAAGGGAAGTTTCCAAGCAGAGGGACACAGGGCAAGGACTGACAGGTTATGTGGCTGGGGTGAGTAGGGGAAGAATTATTGCTAGGTTCCTATAGGTCCATTGAAGGAACTGGGGAAGTTGATATAAGTAGAAGAAACTAAGAAATGGGAAAGGGGTGGAGGATGATCTTTTCTTGAAAAAAATATATGAGAAAAGGCATTTAGGTGAATATTTTGAAATCTAGAGTAAAGAGCAGGAAAAAAGCAGCTACTGAGTTGGAAGGGGTTGCTTGTGGGGAGCAAGGCAGAGGAATAGAGAGGGTTGAGCTGTGGGCCACTGGTTTTTGGCATGTCTTTTAACCCTATTTGATTTTTAACCATGGGAATAGGTCATTTTAATAAAATAATCATTCTTTTTATGCAAAAATAAAGAGCACGGGCTGCTGAGTCCGATCACCTGGGTTCAGATCCCTCTTTACTCTCTGACTGGTGCCAGGGCCTCGGTGGAGCCACTGGCCTTCCTTAGTTTCCTTATCTACCTCAAAAATTGAGAAGGGGTTAAACAATTTCTGTGAAGGGCCTGGCACAGAACATATGCTCAATAAATCATAGCCATTGTAATTTTTATGACTTCTGAGAAATTCCATGGTAGAATGAAAGCAAACTGCACTGCCCCAGATTTGGGAGGAGTCGAGGAAGCCTGGATAAATGTGACCCTTGCATTTGCCAGTAGGCCTTCCAGCTATGGTAAAGCTGCAGAGATTCTGTGGGCTCCCACCCTACCCCCTCGCTATCTCAGTTATTAGCGACATCGAGTCAGCTTTCAGAGTGTCTTGGAAGGAGCTGGGTTTGCAGCAGAGAGTGGCTTTTCACATAAAGGCCCAATTCATTCCCAGGGGCCCACTTGTAGGTTTTCCTTCTGATGCAGTCATCCCTCACAACCACGTGGCCTCCATGGGAGGGTGGAAAAGCAGCCCCAGAATGGGGCATCCTGCGCAGGGCCGGGAGAATGCGGCTCCAGGCTCAGCTGGGGGTGAGGAGCACACTGGCATCAGGCAGAAGCGTTCAGCCCCCAACCTGCCAGGGTCCTGGGCTCAGAGCCGCCAGCACTGGTCTGGTGCCCACGAAACTAAGGGGCCTCCAAAGAGGGTCTGGGGCTGAGTATGCTGATCCCCTGACCTAAATATATACATACGCTTATTTAAAAGAACATATTGAATGAGGTAAAAGTCTGGAGAGAGGTACCCTAAAATGTTAACCAGAGTTCTCTCTGAATAGTGGGATTTCCTGGGGAAATTGGGGCCCAGCTGTGAAATGACCTCAACAGCACAGGGAGCCCTATGGAGAGGGCATGAGGCCAGGATGCCTGGGTACGAATCTCTAGCTTCCTCAGTGATCCAGGTGAGTAAATTAATCTCTCTAAGCCTCAGTTTCCTCCTTCATAAGAGGGAACAATAATATTGCAAAACCTGATCAGAACACTATAAGTAGGATCCCAAGAATTCAACTGCACAAAACCTGGAGTCTCATTATGGTGAGGATAGAGAAGATGGGACGCTTAAAGTTAATCGCATTGTGTCTAAATTCAATTATTATGAGCTGTAGAGCAGGATTCTTGTGGATTAAATGTACATATATGTATGCACAATATATTAAAATGTGTTAATATGTATAAAATGCTTAACACAGAAAGTGCACACGGGAAGCGAGCAGCGGTAAAACAAGAGGTCCCCAGCTGGGCCAGGCGCGGCTCACGGAGAGGATGAGCAGGCTGGCCGTGAGCACGTCAGGGTCGGACTCTGGTAGGGCTGCTGAGCCCACACTCCCTGAGACCAGGAATCTGGTAGGTCTGACACCCCAGCTGCTTCCAGGACTGGTTCTGCTCTGCCCAAGGTTAGATCCTAGAGATCCTGGGAAAGAAACTGTGACTCGGACATTACCTCTGGGCCAGCAAAAAGAAATGTTTTTCACATTCCTAATAGATAACAGGAGGAGGATAGAGATGTCAATTAGAGACGATCCTCTCCTTTTTTGTTAAAAATGCTCAGAATCACGTGCATGATTAGTATCTCAAGTATTTAGTCTCCTGCTGGCGTCTATCACAAGAGAAAAAGTAAGCTTCTCTTTGCCCACAGAAGGAAAGCAGTGTCAAAATAAAGCCAGCTCCTACCTTTCCAGCCTAGGTGAGAACCCCTGGCCCTGGCCCTCCCCGCTTTCCAGGCAGGGCCTGCAGAAGGCTTGCTGGCACAGGGCTGCCAGCCTCCCCACTTCCCACCCCTCACTGTGACCAGCTGCCTCAGGCCATCTGCAGATGCCCTCATGCCAGTGGACAGCTCAAATAGGAGCCTGGGTCCCATGTACATCTCAGGAAATGAGCTGGGAAAGGGTTTCCTGCTGTGCCCTGGCCACAGCTGCATTCCGCATCTTATAAGCATAGGTGTCAGAGTGGAAGGGGACCCTGGAGAGCCTCGCCTTTAACAGATGAAGGATTAAAGCCCAGAGAAGGGTGGGCCATGCCTCCCTGGCTGATTCTTCTCTGTCCCCTTTGCTGCTCCCTTCTTACCTCTTGATCTCTAAATGTTGGTGTGCCCCAGAGCTTGGCCCCTCCCACACCATCTTAAGGACCTCACCCAGACCTGCGGCTTTATGCACCATATATACGTACCTGCTGATGACTCTCAAAAGGAAATCTCCATTCCAAACTCTCTCCTGACCTCCAGACTCATATATCGAACTGCCCGCTCAACTCCCCGACTGGGATGTCTAATAGACATCTCTCTTCTCATGGGTCCCAAACTGTGTTCCTGATCTCTCCTCCTCCCACAGTCTTCTCCATTTGAGTTCATGGCAATTCCATCATTGCTCAAGTCATAAACCATTGGAGTCACTCTTGGCTTCCATTTCTCTCATCCTCATGCACAATCTTTCAGCAAACCCTTCCACATACATAAGGATTCTGACCACTTCTCCCCAGCTCTTCCCCACCCTGCTCCAAGCCACCATCAGCCCTCAGCTGGTTTGCCAGTCTCCTTAATGGTCTTCCTGCCTCCACCATTTTTCCATGCAGTCTGTAATAAACTATCCTAGCAGGCGGACTACCCTGTATAAATAGAAGTCAGCTGAGGTCTCCCTTCAGCTCAAAGCCTTTCAGTGGTGCCCCATCCCATCTGGAGCAGTGGTCTCTTGTACCCTTCCATCTGAGCTCCCAGCATTCACTCTGCACTCACTCTGCTCCAGCCACAGTGGCCTCAAACCCACAAGGTGCACTCTCACCTTGATGCTTTGGTATTTGCAGCTCCTTTGCTTGTGACACTTCCTCCAGGTTTCTGCAAGCTCACTCCCTCTCCTTCTGGGCACAGCTTCATTCCTGTCTTTATGCAAATACCAACTTTTCAGTGCCATTTTCCCTAACCTCCATAGTTAAAATTGCAGCTCCCCCCCAATTTCTGTCCCTGCTTTTTACTTTTTCTCCATGACCCTTATCACCATCAAACATAATGTAAACTTTATTAATTTAGTTAGTTTATTGTCTCCCCTAATGGGAATGTAAGTTCCATAAGGTTAGAGATTTTTATCAGACACACAGTAACTGTTCAACAAATACTTGTTAAATGAATGAATGAACAGGAAACAATGGTTCTGATGCGTCTGTGTCAGCTGGTACCATTGCACTAGGCCAGTTAATGGAAGAACAAGAAAACGCTTAGATCATCAGTTCAACTCCTCCTTCAGTTGAGGGACGCTAAGATCTAGCAAGAAGGACATCCCAGCATATCCCAGCACACTGATTTTAGAGCTGGGGCTGTGAATGGATCCTGCCGTCTCCCAACAGAGCCTGTTCTGTGCTCCCCCTGCCACCCACGGAGGTCACTCCATTCTGACAGCAATTTCCAGTCCCCTGAGCTGTAAAATTAGAACAAGGAACCTACAGAAAACAAAGCAATGAGGTGGGGATGGGGTATTTTAGGCTCACTGGTCTCTAAGTGCATACATATATAGAAAGTTCTATACATATGGCTATATATAGGTATTAAATCAGGAAGCAAGTTGAGTGGTAGGTCAGCTTTTCTGGGGGTGGCTGAGCAAGGATGTTGTAGCACGGACAGTTTCCAGCCAGATTGGCTGATTCCAAGGAAACTGGCCCTGCTGAGTCATCTGGAAGCCACATACCTCACTTTGGGTGTTCAGAAAAAGTCTGAGGAGTTATATCCTCCTTTTGCTTCTCCTCAATCAGCCAGAAGTACCAGTGAAACTCCAAGGCCCATCCAGCCCAGTAACTGACCAAGGCTCTTATGGTCAAAATCTCCCTAGTGCCTGATTGTTTTCTGTAGGGGCAGATGGGATTCTGAAGGGGGAGTCTGAGCAGTAAGCTGGAGCCTCTGTGTCCCCAGTCGACCAGAGACACCTCCTGGGCTCTGTGCCCTTTGTCTACCAGGAACTTTCTACAACCTCAGACCAGGCCTAAAAGATGAGGCCTAGATTAGCAGGAAGCATTTCCTAATGGTCAGATACTCAATTCATCACGTATGATCTCATTTTATACAACAACTTATGAGAGGAGGAACTTTATGATGCTCTCCATTTTACAGTTAGAGAAACTGAGGCAAAGAGTAGGTAAGGAATGTACCCAGTTCTCAGCTTAAGTGGAAGACTGAAGCATTCTGGCTCCACAGCCCACACCCTCAGCCATTAGGCTGTGTTGCGCTGGCTGGAGTGCAGGAAACTGGGTCAAAAGCCAAACTATGTGCAGCCTTCATTCCTTCCACAAGTATTTACTGAATGTTTACTACATGGAGGGCATTTCTGGGGCTCTGAGAGTCACAGCTGGTTCCAGCATCCAATGTTGCAGATCTCCGGCCGGACATTGAGCTAAGCGACGAATGTGTAGCAAACACATTGGTTGCTTGCTGTAAGTGAATGAGGGCCTGTTCTCTCATCTGGGGCAATCTGAGGAAAGTACCCTGATTCACGCTGTAGAAACAGGGCCTAGTGTCCCTCTGCAAGGCAGAAGAAGGACCAAGCATTAGAGCTGGAGCAGATCCCTGCCCTCGCGTAGCATACATTGTAGCTGGGGGACACAGACAATGAGATCATTAAGATGGTTGTAAAAGCCCTACATGAAATAAAACAAGGTAATGGGACTCTTCTGGGTTGAACTGTGTTGTCCCAAAAGTTGTATGTTGAAGTCCTAAGCCCCAGAATATGACCTTATTTGGAGATAGGGTCCTTTGCTGAGGTGATGGTGTTGGAATGAGACCATTAGGGTGGGCTCTAATCCAATACAACTAGTGTCCTTATAAAAGGGAGAACATGGAGACAGACAGGCACATGGGGAAGACACCCTGTGAACATAAAGAGAGATCAGGGTGATGTGGCTACAAGCCAAGGAACACTGAAGATCCCACATACACCAGAAGCTAGGAAAGAGGCACAGAACAAATTCTCCCCAAAGCCCTCATCAGGAACCAGCCCTGCTGACACCTTGACCCTGGAAACTTTCTAGCCTCCAGAACTGTGAGAAAATAAGTCTCTGCTGTTGAAGCCACCGGTCTGTGGTGCTTTGTCATAGAAGCCCTAACAAACTAACACACAGACCCAAGGTGTCTGGGGAAAAAGAGGACTGGCTTAGCTAACAGATGAGGCAAGGTCTGTCTGAGGAGGTGACCTTTGGGCTGGGCCCTGATGTTGAGAAGAGGCCCATCATGCGAGTCCCTGCAGAAGATCCACAGCCCAGAGAGGAAACTAACCTGGCATACCTGTGGGAGGGATGGAAGGCCTGCGGGGTTGGGGCAGGTCAGTGAGAGCGGACAGAATAGAACAGAAGGCAGGGGCTCCACGAGACATGCCGGGAATTTGGATTTACACCAGTCGCAATGGGAAACCACTGGAGAGAGTGACATGAGACCCAACTTTCCCCTTTAAAAGATTCCTCTGGCTGCTCCTTGGAAAAACTTGAGAATCAGGTAAGGGGAGACCAGTTAGGACCTGAGGCTCAAGTTCCGCTGAGAAGTGAGTAACCTCGGCTGAGAGCACCTTCAGAGGGGAGGGGAGAAGTGGTCTGGCTGGTGATAAACTCTGGAGAAGCCCGACTGTTGCAGAACGCCAACCGGACTTGCTAGTCCTGGGATGAGGGAAAGAAGAGGGCTGGAAGATTGCCCCTAGGACTTTGGTCTCAGCAACTAGAAGAACAGTGGTGCGTTTTACAGTGGGGCGTGGTGTAGAGGAGGGAGTTTCTTGAAGAGACGGACAGCCAGCCAGCTTCCATCCAAATAAGATTTATAAGATGAGGCAAAGCAAAGATTAAAGAGACATGGCATCTGTCCTAGAACTCAGAGCCTGAGTGAGGGAGGCAGACATGTACATAAATAATAGCAATACACCGTGTGAAGGAGCCAGCTACATGGCTAGGGGAGCGACACTGGGGAAGTTGGACAAAAGAGGAAAAGGTTTTGGTTTTGCCTTTTCAAATAATTTCAGACTTACATAAATGTTGCAAAAAACAGTACAAAGAAGTCCCAAATACCCTTCACCTAGTTTCCCCAAATGTGAACATCTGCAAATTTACAGTACAGTCATCAAAACCAGGAAATTAGCAATAGCCATGAGCCTCATCCAGATTTCAGGTTCCCCACTAATGTTCTTCATCTGGTCCAGGTCACTCCAGGATCACCCAGAGCATTTAGTTGGCGTGTTTCCGTATTCTCTCTAGTCTGGGATAATGCCTTCATCTTACTTGTTCATGGACTTCATACTTTTGAAAAGTACTATCCATTTATTTTGTAGAATGTCCCTCAACTTGGGTTTGACTGGTGTTTCCCTGGGTTGTGCATTTTGACAAGAACATATAGAAGTGATGTTGTGCCTTTTTCAGTGCACGTGAGGCCAATATGTTGTGTTACTTATTACGTTGACTCTTATCACTGAATAAGATGGGGTCTGCCAGGTTTTTCCACTGTCAAGTTATTCTTTTCCCCATTGCAATCAGTAGGCATCTTATGGGGAACTGCTTTGAGAATATATAAACATCCTGTTTCTCATATTATTTTCACCCACAAATGTTTGTTTCCATTCACAAGTCTTGCTTAAAGCAATCATGACTGTGGGTGCTTGCCAAATGGTGGTTTTCTATTTCTGTTTCCATCATGCCTTCTAACATTTATCAATTGGAATTTTGCTGTAAGAAAGAGCTGTTCCTTTTCCCTTATTTTTCCCTTATTTTGTTAAAACATTTATCTATATCAGTATTAGACACTTTATTTCCTATTTTACTCTTATTCTATATGTTATAATCTATTGTGATCATTATTTATTTTGTTGCTCAAATTATCTCGTATTTGGCCATTGAAAGTCCCTTCAAGTTGGCTTCTGTGTTCAAGAGGAAAGTTTTGAGATGGGTCATAAACAAGGCATGGGGACTTGTAGGGAGACAGGAGAGGACAGGCTTCTGGGCCTGGAGGGAAACTACACCCATTGCTCTCTGAGGGTGCTGGTCAGCCTCTGGACTGGCTATTCCTGACCACGAAGGCCAGGAAATGCAGCCACATGCCTTGCTCAGGTGGAGAGACCTCCACTGAAGGTGCCCCTTCAGGTCTAGCAGGACTTCCCCAGGTACCAACCAGCAGGCTGTAGCTGCTACAGCACTTGGACTGTTAATGCATCTGCCTGGAGTTGCTCAGGAGGGGCCCTCCACCATATCCGCTGGCCACTTCCTGCCTGCTGCTCCTCTGCCAAATCAGCCATCACTCAGGGCTCGGGGGTCCCCACTGCTCAACCTGTAACTGAAGGGTATTCCTGTGCTCTCCCTGCCTGGAGGGACTGTATCTGGGGAAGTGTATCCAGAGCTAATGGAGTGACAACTACTTGGCTTGGAGACCTTCTGTGTGAGACTGGCTATTGTGTTGACTGGTTTGTTGTCGTTTTTCAATCCAGGGCCTCTATGAAGTCTTGCGGTGAAGTAGGTAAAGTAGGAGCAGGTGAAGGAGGTGGGGAAGTGGCAATTGGATGACTGTCAGTCTGGTCCAGGCCCCCACTGACAGGGATGGGGCTGGGCCCCAAAGGAAAATGACTTATCCAAGGTCACAAGGACAGTTGGTGGCGAGGCAGGACTGGGACTCAGTGTCCAGAATGCTTGTGTCCTCACTACTGTGCACTCCCAATCTGTTCTGCTGCTTGTTCAGAGTGACTGATGAGGCCACAGTCTGATTTTCCTTGTCCATTTCCCTTGTTCCCATGGCAGGTGGAAAGACAGAGGCCAGTCTTCCAGCCTCTTCTGAAGTAGGCCTCCAGGCATGTGAGCAGCACTGACCCCTCACCCACAGGGAAGGGAAGCTGTCCTGGGTCATTTAGCAAGTCAAGGCCGAGGTCAAGGCTAAACTCACCCTGCATCCTCTCCTGGCTGGAGGCCCCTGACCTCACCCTAACCCAGAGCTAAAGGGCTAGAATCCGGCCCCCCTTTCTTCCATCTCTCCCTTCTCTTCCTTCAGTTCAGGATGGGAAGCATCCTTTTTTCCTCTTTTAAATTTCAAATTAAGCTTAAAGATAGGTTAAATATTCACATGATTCAAAATTCAAAAATGACACTGTAAGAAGTCACCTCTCCGACTCTGTGCTTTGGACTTTCTCTCCCCAGGGGCAGTCACTGTGGTTCACTTCCAGAGACTTATGTGAGGTTAGCAAACTTTGTCTGTAAAAGGTAAGCTAGTATCTTTGGCTTTGCAGGCCATAGGGCCACTGTCACAGGACTCAGCTCTGCCATCGTAGTGGGAAAGCAGGCACAAATGACACACAAATGAATAAACATAGCTGTGTTGCAATCAAACTATTTATGGGCACTGAAATTTGAGTTTCATGTAATTTTCATATATCACAACACATTATTCTTCATTTTTTCCATTTGGAAATGTGAAAACCATGCTTACCTCACAGGCTATACAAAAATACGATATTTCAATGTTCAGATAAATCATAATGTGTTTAAACATTGCCCTGTTGGTGGACTTTCAGCCTAGTTCCAGTTCTTTCCGATCACAAAGAATACTTCAGTGAATAAATTTGCTCATACATCACGTCACGCGCAGGTGACGTATCTGGAGGATAAATTTGGGGATGGGTTTGATCAAATCTGAGCAGCCTTTCTTCTCCTCCCAGGCTCTTCCACCTCCTTCCATCTCTTTGAAATCTTCATCTTGCTCCCTTAGTACCAATCAGTTAATATCATATGAACTCAGAGCTTCACAAGCACCAGCCCTGGCCTGCTTCTGCAGAGATGCTCAGACCCCACCCATCTGTCCCCTTGACCCTGCCCCAAGCCAGCCCTTGAGCAGTTCTCACCTGAACGCTGGCCTCTCCTCATGGGAGTACTGCCTTCACTCTCTTACTGCTCCAGCCCTTCCTCAGGGAGCCCCCGGAGGGATGGTAGCTGATGGCACCATCATATGTTTCTGATAGCCCCCTGCTTATTTCACAGATCTGTGCAAGAAAAGCCATACTCCTTAGAGTGGCATTTAAGACCCCCACCTCACCATGGTCTGACCCCTTCCTGCTGCAGCTCAGTGGGTAAGAGAGTAGATCTGGAGCCAAACTGGGCTGAATCCTGGTTCCTCTCAGAGGTTTGACATTGGGAAAATAAACTTTTCCTGAGTGAAAGCTTATTTTCCAGACCTATAAAAGGGGCAGAGTAGTAGTCCTCACCTTATAGGGTTGTTGTGAATTAATTCACAGAAAGCGCCTAGGACAGTGGCTGGCACATTCTGGCCATCATTATTTTTATTTTAAACTCAATCACAGCTTTATCTCCCACACTCAGCACCCAAGTTCCACCCTCTCAGTCTCCCAACACTGTAGCCTTACTACATTGTGATCATTTTTAAAAATATTTTTATTGAAGTATGGTCAGTTTACAATGTTGTATCAATTTCTGGTATATAGTATAATACTTCGGCCATATAGGAACATACATATATTCATTTTCATATTCGCTCCCAACACTGTAGCCCTACTAGATTGTGATCATTTTGAAATCACCCTGCACCCTGGGACCCTGCTGCATCCTGTTTCTGCTGCTCCTTCAGGCTGGGCAAGTCATCCCCACCCTGCCCTCAGCTGAAATGGCCCTCCATTCTCCAAAGCCCAGCTCAGATGCACCTTCCCTTCAAGGCCTGAGTCTCCTTCTGTTTCTCTGTATCTCCCCCTCCCTCTTGACTTCTCTGATAGCCTTTCCACAGCCTCCTGCATTCACATGAGAATCATATATGCTTGTGCCATTTCCCAACTCGACTGTCAGCTCACTGAGGGCAAGGCCAGCGTCTTTTTCATCTCTGAGTTCCCTGCGGCACTTAGCGTAGAAACTTGCAAGTGCAAAGGGCCTAAATGCCTTTAAATCTAACTGCTTAATTGCTTTAAATTTGGGCCCCTTGGTGATGCAGAGTGTGGGCATGTGAAGAAATACTTATGCTGCCCAAGGTAGGACTCATCACTTCTCCATGGTCTAGAAGCCACACACTTATAATTAGAATGAACCAAGTTTTCCCCAAACCTCACAGGTGGGCTGGAGACCTGCTGGCCTCTGCTCACTCTTTTCTCATTTTACTGCCTTTGAATTAACAAATCCTACAGTCTTGCAGTGTTTGCTTTGGAGTCAGCATCCATCAGTCTTTTATTCCTCCCATAAGATAAGGACCAGGTGCTAGAGAACCAGCCTGAGTGCACAACCTCATTAGCTTTGGGGCACAGACACCCCATGTGAATCAGAAACTTTCTGCATCTCACACATGGGGCTCCAAAAAGTCCAGATTGTTAGGCTACGTTACTTATGACCGAAATTTCCCCGAGTGCAGTTGTGACCATAAGTGTAACTAGTTAGATCTCAGAGAGGGCAAGACTATCAACTCACAGTCAGAGGAACTATGGTTGATTACATGTGATACAAATCCTAAATAGCTGGTTTCTTGTTCCCTCATGTAACAGGTCGGGGAGGGGAGCCTTCTGTTACCTTCACATTCGAGGGAGCAGTTCCAATTTCCATTTTAGAGATAGGGAAAATGAAAGCTAAAGCTGTTCAATAACTCACTCAGGGTCACGCAGTTGTAAATGGCAGTTTAGATTCAAACTCCAGAATCCAGCAGGCTCCCTTGTCCCTGACAGGCTCAGGCATATGTGAGAGGAAGGAAAGAAGAAAGGTTCAAAGTTGCGGAGGCTCTCGGTGTGTTTCCAGAACAGAATTCTGACAGGGTCAGAAGGGAAAGCAAACAGAGAGGTCCAGTTTGCTCCAAGTGGGGTTTTCGAACATAAGGACATCTTATTTACCTACAGGCTAATTGCCAGAAGAATTTCATTTGTTTTACACTTTAAAAAAATTAGTGTGAAATAAAAGTCAAAAATCAAATGGGAAACTGAGGAGATGTGTGGAGGCATGAGAGGGGACCTTTTGTTGGGGATCTAGAGACAAGGCAGGGGAGGGGGTGGGAGGCTGACCCCAGGCTGGAGGACCAGTGGGGCAGGGCCATTTCTGCTCACGACCAAGTCCCTCCTGCTCTGGGCAGCAGCCAGCAGCCCCACCTGAGTCCTGGGAACATTCTCGCCTCGCGCTGGTGGCCAGCAGTGAAGTTCTGGGTGCCCTCCTCCTGGCACCACACTCCTGCCTCCCGGTGCCCTGCAAGCCTCATCAAGTAAGGCTTATCAAGTGGAAAGGGAACTCCACTCCCCCTCTTCCACAGGGGTACTCTTAGATCAGAAAAATCCTAGGGCCTTGGGTTTCACCCCAGATTTGGCATCTCTAGGATTAGAGCCCACCAGGGCCCAGGCAGTGGCTGTGGCTAAGTGCCCCCTCTAGGCAGAACTTGGGGGACTTCACGCAGACAGAAGGAGTCAGAGGCATCTCAGCCCCTTAAGAGCTGGGTGAAAAAAAAAAAGCCAAGGTGATGGACATAGAGAGCCTGGCAATGTAACCTGCTGATTTAATTAATGTAGTTATTATTATTGCTGTGGTCACTGTTATTGTCTGATAGATGATGGCACCACTGACTGTTTTTTTCTAGGTATTCCCTCACTGTCAGGCTTTCCTGTGTTAATTTTCCCTACTCTTTTTGAGCTCCCCTTTCAGTGCTTTCACTTTATCGTGTCTAATCTGCCCTACATTTGAAGACCAGACATAAATGGTTCATCTTTTACAGCCTGTTTCAGCCCAAAAAGGAATTAAGGGAACTCTTACAATTTGTCAGGTATCTACTATGTGCTGAGCATTTTACCAGCTGTTTTGCTGCCATTATTTCATTTTTCACAACAACCCTATGAGTTGGAAACTTTTATCTCCTAATTTTATAGACGTACAGGCTGGGGCTCAGAGGGTGTAAGCAACTTGCCCAAGGTCACACAGCTGCTTGTGCGTGGTCGGGGGCTAGAATTCCCATGTGGTGTGCAGCACAGGGACCATCCATGCTTTTCCTGCTATGCTTCCCTGCTCTCGATCGGTGGTAAACTGCATGCTGTGCCCTGTTGCTTGTTTTTGTGTTGGGCTGTGGTAGTGTTATCTTCCTAAGTAGAACGTAAGCCCCTGGAGGGCAGTGACCTGGCTGCCCGCTTATGAAGTGCCCACACCACTGCCCAGTGCCAGCCTTTCAGGAGGGCCACAGTTGCTTTGCAAAGAGTGGGAGCCTGGAAGAATGGAGACAAGAGAATGGAGTGGGCTCTTGCCCCTTGGCACTCATACCTCATACGTCCCTGTGGCTTAAAACCTTCAGCTTGCCCCAGGCATTTGCTCAGCATTTGCTGAGCCCAAACTTTCCCTTAGTTTAAAGCAGGAAGTGCTGAAGCACCCTGAGTGGGCCACTCTGGGTTGGGAGGAGGAGTAATTGTTCAGGTCGCTGGCCTCTCCCTGGGGACCGACCAACGTCAAGGCCAAGCCCAGGTGAGACCCCTCAGGGACGCAGCAGCCCAGTAGGGAAGGAATCCTGGTGTTGGAGCCAGGAGTTTTGCTAAAGAAATTCCAAAGCAGGTACCTCTGAGGAATCTCTTTCTTACAGAGCTTCTTTCCTGAAAGGACTGTGACTGGAATTCCAGTGTACTCAACTTCCCAGCCCAAGTACAGAGCAGGCCAGCATCCCAGCAGGGCCTGATTTTGCTAAGTAATGCTGGCTCTGGTTCTTGGCTCTGTGACTCAAGCTTTGAGGAGAAAAACCGCCCCATCACATGACTTACGGATTTCATCCTGACAGGACAGTTTCTGTTTGTGTTGTGGTTCTCTGTCAGACACACAGCTCAGTGGGGAACCCCTCCCCACCGGGTGACCAGTGCACACGGCCATGTCATGTGACCACAGTTGCCTGCAAGCCAAGCATTTCTCCGGGTGACATCATGCTCTTGCTGATTACCCAGGTGTTTCATGGCCTCCCAGGGCAGACATGGAATTTGCATCATTTCTGATACTTGGCTCCTGATTTGTTTGTCTTTGGTTAATGGCAAATCTGGATTGGGGTCGAGGGAAGTTGTTGAGACAACCAGACAGCAAACATGTCCCACGGAGAGCTTGGCGGGACTTGGACCTGCAGCTCCCTGCCCATCCCCACCCCCTCCTTCCCCGGATCCATCACAGGTCTTCTGGGCTCAGACCTGAGGCAGAGAGATTGCTGGTCCAGGCCTCTGGCACAATCCTGGGACTTAGTTCAGATTCAGGACCTCTTTGGATCAGCCTTGAAGTTCCCAGAACCAGGCATTGCTGGGCTTTAAGCTTTGACGTGGCTCTTTCGTCACTTCCCTCTCTTCAGAGGACCCAGCGCTGGAGGACCCTGGATTCCTCTCCTTCCCTCTGGTCTGCTCTGGCCATCTGCCTGGAGTTAGAGCTCAGCCTTCCCACCCTCTCACTCACCTTCGGTCCTTGGGCAATCGCTTCACAGACTGTGAAGAGGAACTCTGCAGAAACCCCTCACCCCCATTACCCTGTGGGCGAGGAGACCCAGGCTGGCAGGGCGACTTCTTAACCCACTCCTCTCACCCACCAATTTCCAGCACCTTTGCCTCTCTGGCCTCAGTTTGCCCATCTGCCGAGGAGTGAGAAACAAACCCCATTCTCGCAACCACAGGATAAAGACCCGGGCCAGCTAGCTTTGTGAAAGAACCCATTAGCCTATTGTTCCAGAGGTTCTCAGACTTCAGCGCGCATCCAAGTCCCCCAGAGGGCTATGAAAACAGCGGGCTCTCCTCCCCCTCCCCACCAGCGTCTCCCAGGCCGTAAGTCTGGGGTGAGGTCAGGGAATTCGCACAGTTTCGGGTGGTGTTGATGCGGCTGCGTCAGGGACCGCACTTGGAGAAGCACTGCTCTGGATCACAGGGCGCCGGGACTCCCCACAAGGCACCAGATGCAGTATGCGTGGGAGCTGCTCAGACGGGCTCCCGGAAGTTGGTAGCTTGGAATTATCCATGACGGGGGTATTCACACCTCAGAAATCAGTAAATACTGTGAACCAGAGGAGAGCTGGTTGTTGAACATTTCCTGGCACACCACTGGCTACGGAGTGGCCTTTCTCTCTCTCTCTGCTCCGAGACCGGGGTTTTGTGCCTCAGAAACTAGACAGGAAAGCTCAGTCAGATTCTCTGTGCCTCTGTTTCATTATCTGTAAATTGTAAATTGGCATCTACCTCACTGGGTCACAGGAATTAAGTGAGAAAATACCTGTGAATCCCTTAACAAAGTACTGCAGCATAGATTAAGTTCTCAAAAATATTCGCTATTGTCATCAAAATCCTTTGCATTGTAGGGAATCTGTATTCTGTTCCTACAAGATTATAAAGTTTTATATGACTATATACCCAGGAGGGGTGGAGCCCATCCCATTCTGAGCTTCACTGCTTTGGGGTGCCTGCTAGTACACAGTCCTCCTTCTCTGGGGACCCCCCACCCAATGCACAGCATGAGCCCCACCACGCCCTGGGGTTTGTACGTGTGACACCCCTGGCCATAGCTGCTTACATGAGATGCTCTGGGGCTCTCAGAGTCTCCTGGAAATTCGGACCTGGAACCCAGAGCCAGCCTATAACTCACCGCTACAAGGTCAGTGGGGCAAGCAGGCTCTGCTGGCCGCCAGAGGGACCAAGGACAGGCAGCAGAGAGGGGGACTGGAGCAGATGGGCAGAGGCGGGCAGGGGAGTGAAGTGGAGAAAGAGTCCTGAGGACGCCCTGCCCCTGAATCAGGGCTCCTCTGAAAGTTCTGCTGCCCCACCCTGGGCCCGTATCCTCTCTACCAATGTCCCCTTTGGCTTAAATTGGATCAAGTTGGCTTCTCATAATCGCAACCTAAGAGTCCCAACTCATCCACTTACTCCCCTCTTTCTACACCCCAACCTGCCCCAGCACAGGCATGGGGTCCAGTGCCAGCTCGGCCCTGCCCATTGTGGCAGGACTCGAGGCCTCTCTTCTTCATTCTTCTACTAACTGAAGGTGAACTTGGGTAGGAGCAAGCCTCCTTCTGAGTTTTCCCCACTGTATGAATAAAAATGAATATTCCCACCGTCAGCTACTCAGCGTCACCATTCCCTGCTTAAGACCCTTCAGGACCCACCCACTGCTCTTGGGTTGAGTCCTGTCTCCTTTCCTGCATGGGAGGTGCTGCCTGAGTCTCCCCTGGCCCTTCTCCAACCCCGACTCTCACCTCTTCCCACTCACTCTTGACTCTGAGCCATTCAGACCTGCTGGCAGGTCTCTAAGACCCCATGTTCTCTCTGGCTTCTCTCTGCATAGAGCAGAATTTCCCCAAGTCTACAGCCAGCTACCAACCATTCTTCCAGGCCTCCCCTTAGATGTTGCATCCCCTGGGCCATCTTCCCCTGGCTGTCAGCTCTGTGCCTGCAGCCTGTCCATCTCCCCGTTGTCACAGCCTTCGCAAAGGCCTGCTTGTGTGCCCCCCTCCTCTGCTGCACCACAAGTTCCTGAGGGCAGGGGCCAGATGTGGGCCCCTCTCGTTTCCTCAGAGCCCCACTGTAACTGCTCAGTGAATGGTTAAATAAATGTGACGTGAGGAACGTGGGCTCCAGAAACTCAGGGGCCATCCCCATTGTCCATGGCCACCTCTGGGAAATCCAGTTTTGCAGAGGGAATAAAAGGAGAGGAAGTGGGGAGGGTAGCGCCCAGTTGGGTCAAGTAAAGGTTATTGATGAATTTGCTGCTGGGTGATCAGATCGAGAGCGCTCAGAAAAAGAAGAGAAGGTGCAGGTTGAAGAAGCGGTGAGATGGGCAGGAAGGAGGCAACGTGAGGTGTAGGAGATAAAAGCACGGGATCTGGAGGGAAGTGAGGAGGAGAAGGAGGAGCGAAAGCCCTGGGCACTGGGCTCCCCTTCCTAGAGCCTGGGCTCATGCCATGCATGCTCCCCAGAGGCCCAGCCGCAGGTGCTCATGTGCTAGTTGGTGGCTCAGCCGTACAGTGGACACTTGTGTCTAACCTGAAGAAAGCCCTGCACAACCTGACCTAAAAGAAGCTGTTGGTCAAAGTCATGACAAGTACAATTCTCCAGGAGTTCCCCTGCCCTAAGCAGCTTGCTAAAGGCCCTCTGCAAAACCAGCCCTGCTCGGAGGCCTGGAAACAGAATAACCACTTCGCCCAGTGCCGGGTGGGATGTCACAAGGCCCTTGGCTTCACCCCCCTGGCTCCAGACAGGCTCTTCTGAGGCCAGCCAGAGGGACACGTGGTTCACCTCCCTTGGGCACAAGTCCCAGGGTCACAAAACCATCCTAGCATTGCTCCAGCCATGGACATCATTCCCCAGCTACTGCAAAGTAGGGCTATAGTTTCTCCCACGGTGGGGAAATCCTAGTTTCTCTGACCTCCAGGGAGCCCTCCCAACCAGCGGGGCCGAATGCAGATGCTGGGCTTCTGGTCTATTAAATTCTCAGTCCAGGAAGCCTATGGTGTGAGGCTTCCTTGTAATCTGTGGTGTATTTTCAGAGCTGCCCAAGAAAAATTTTATCAGTTAGACGTTAGGACTTTCATAGATGATTCTACTGAAGCTGGGTGCACAGACAAGAAGCTAAGAGAGTTTAGAGAAAGCCTACATTCACCTACCTTCCCCAGCAAATTAAGAATGAGTGTTACCCCTCTGAGCTGATAATCTAGGTAGGGAAAGAAAATGAACATGCATTTTTTTAAATAGTGGAGAATAATTAAATATTAAACGGTGTGGTGCTTGCCGATTGCAACAGGACTGTTATGTGGCTCAGCAAGTCAGTTCTGCGTCAGAGAATTCACAGAGAAGGGGGAGACCAGACCTGCGCCTGCAGCGAGGAGGATTCGGATCAGTGGAGAAAAGAAGGGAGGGTTTCCTGCGAAGGGGAATTGCATGAGTAATTGCCTGTGAAGTATGCGGGACAGGAGGGCCTGGATTAACCAGAGACTGTACATTAAATGCAGGAGATAAGACTGGTGAGAGGGTGAGAGAGCGTATGTGTGTATTGGGAGGTGGAGGTGGGGGCCGTTAGGAGTTGTCTGTACTCCCAGCTCCAGGAATATGGGCTGATGGAAGTGATGGAAGGAGGGTGTGGTGAGGTGTGGGGAAGCATTGGAGGGCTCAGTGGGGAAAGAGCTAAGGAGATTTCCAGCAATTTCTGGTCACCAGCAGGCACGAGAGGCTGAGTTTTCTTGGGGAGGGGGCTGACTTGAGGACCGAGGGAGCACCGGCCCCACTGATCAGGGAGGTGAGCAGACAGGCCACCTGCTCCCTTGTGTGCCTGAGGTGGCCAACCTGTCCCAGGCCCCAGGGAGCCACTGCAGGGCTGTGCACAGGGAATGGCAGGATTCAGCACTTCAACAGACATTCTGAGGGTAGCTACTAGGAGAAAAGCACCACCGGGAAACAGATAAGTGAGGTGGGCAGGAAGCCAGGGGCCCGGTGTCTCGGAGAAGAAAGCGGACGTGGTTCACAGCACTGATGGAAGGACAGGTGTCCACGTTCATGGGCCGTGGGGGACGCAGGCAGGTTAGTCCTGACTGGAGAAGGCATCTCCGAGGAGCGGGTGGGGTTCGTACACCTCGGAGAATGAGTGAGAGGCATCCTCTGCAGGCGGAAAAGGTGGACACGGGGGTAGACAAGGAGGGGGAGAGCATGGTGAGGGGGCAACGGGAGCCCAGGCAGAGGCTGCAGACCTCGTGGCCCCCAGCAGGAGTGCCAGGCCGCCTTGTGACAGACACAGGGTCAGAGGCCGAGTGGCCCTGCCATGTGAAGGAGGCTGGGGACCCAGGTGGGGACGGCAAGGCAGATGCTGTGCTAGGTCAGACGAGGTAGAGAGAAAGAAGGGCGGTGGATCCAAGGATCTGTGCAGCTTCACCTGGCTAGATGTTGGGGCACAGAGAGGAACAGGACAGGCCTGGCACCAGCCATCTGTCCACAAGTCTGCTCGGTGTGGAAAATGCTTGAATGTTCTGTGTGCACACAGAGGAGAGAGTGATGAACACTGCCCTAGACCTGGGATGCAAGGGTGCTAGGAAGATATTTGGACTGGGCTGAGGGCTTGGGGAGGGGTGGGGGTTCCCTGGGTTGCAGAGGAGGAGGTTTCAGGCAGAGGACTCGGCATGATGAAGGGGGTGATGCCAGGAACGCGCAAGGCACCGGGAACAGCAGGGTTGTGTAGCCAGAGCTGTGGGCTGTGTGTGAGAGAGACAGACGGACAGACAGAGACAGAGATAGAGACAGAAAGCCAGATCCAGAGAGAGACAAACAGAATGACAGAAAGATGGAGAGAGACAGACAGAAAGAGGGAGGGAGGGAGGGAGGGAGAGGAGAGAGGGAGACAGACAGAGACAGAGATCTGGGAGGCGAGGCTAGAAAGGAAGCTTGGGGGCTAGACTGGGAGGCCTTCACCCACCCTCCCACGGGACCTGGACCTCACCCTCATGCCATGAGGAGATGAAAGGTCTCTGAGCCAGAGCCCGATGAAAAGAGCTGTGTGTCAGAGAGTGAATCTCGACCCTGCGTGGAGGAGGGTGAAGGAGGCAGAGGCAGGAGGCAGGGACGAGTTAGGAGGGTGGCCGCTCCTCCACGGTGGCACCAGGGCAGTTGACGGGCCAGGATGGGGATGCCAGCAAAGCGGAAGCGGCCCCGGGGCCGCCGTCAACAGGCCTTGCTCACCAGTGGGCAGGGCAGTGATAGTGGGGGAACCCGGGAGGCAGTGAGTCTTCCCGGTTACATGACTGGGTTGGGCCCCAAACCAAGATAAAGAAGATAAAGAGGTCTGTGGGAACAGGCTGCCAGTCCTGCCTCAGACATTGTGAGCCTGAATTGCTGGGGGCCATGCCCAACAAGAAGTTGAAAATACTGGAAATCAGAGCGGAGGTCAAGACTCTAAGGAACACTGATACTTGAGGAGGAGGTTTTAAAAGCTGGGGAAGAGCGTGACTGGAACCAAGAGAATGTCTAGGAGGTGGCTATGGTGGTCACATGAAGAAGGCCCAGGTGGCTGCCTTGGGGGAGGAGAGGGAGGGCTCCCTGGGAGAGACTCAGGTGGAAGGAGGGTCATCAGTACAGATATAGAGAATGTCATTAAACCTGGAGTAGTGTCAGTGTTTCAGGAAAAGGAGACATTTGGCAGGGATGGCAGTGGGTGGGAGGGTGAATATGAGCCTGTTTTGTGTTAAGGGAGGGAGGGACACCGTTGTCAGGGTGTTGGAGCCAAGCACTCTATGCAGAAGTGCCTGATGTGCACTGAGGAGTAAGAGGGAGGATGGGGACCTCAGAGTGGTCGGCAGGGCAGGCAAGGATGGCGAGCCTCAAAGAGCTTCCAGTCCCCTGACCCCAGCTATCACCATGACCCGAGTGCAAGCGAGTGAGCCTGGTACTGCGCTCAGCAGGTCCTGTTGGGAATGGAGTGTTCTGGTTCCCTTCATTGAATCCTGTCCCCTCCCAGAAGCCTCATTTCATCCTGCCTCCCTCACTGTTGCCTGGCGATTCCTGATGTGGGCTGGGACCTGACAGGACTATCCAGGTGTGTGTCCTGTCACCAGTAGACCAGGGGTTTTCTGAGCATGGGGACCCATGTCTCTCCTCTCTCTGTTCCCCACAGTATCCAGGAGAGGTCCCACGAGTGCCAGTGGGCAGGCAACCCATGTGGTACTCAGTCTCCCAGGCAAACAGGGGTGCCTCAGATTCCATTGCTTCCCAGCAGGAATTTGAGCCAGATCCCATGGGCATGCAGACTTGTGACTGCCCCAGACTTCCTGGTCAGACAAAGTCACTTAATCCAGGCGACAGTGTAACTTCCTCCTGGCTATTTACCTAATCTGCTCCAAACAGGTGAGCCGCCCAGGCCCAGGATTCAGGGTGAAGGGGCAAGAAACGGTTGTTTTAATCCAGACCTGCTCAGCCCACCTGACCCAGAGTCTCCACATTATCAAATATTTTCTGGTTCCTATGGCAACTGCATCACAGAGTCAGGGTTTGTTATTGTTCCAGGGAAAAAGGAAAGGGTCACAGTGCGAGGACTGACGTCTGTCTGCCGTCCATCAGCCAGGCAGCTGAGTCACACCACGGTCTGGTGCGTCCATGGAGTCACCTCCCTGTGGTCTGAGGCTCCCACTGGCCTTCCCTCTTTGGCAAGAGGCTGGCCCTCAGTCTGCGTCTGTCAGTAAACATGGGTAACTGGGCACCCTGATGTGCTGAGCCCTGCCCTGGGCACTGCAGGAGGCTAGTGGGGCAGAGAGGGAATTTACAGAAGGAGGCACAGTCCTGCCTTTGGGGAGTGAGAACTCTTGGGGGTGGGGACATATTCAGAGCTATCCTTTCAAAGCACACGTGTGCGTTCACAGACGGTTTCTAGGGCCGCCCAGCAGTTGACTTACAATATGACCTCAGCCAAATCACCTGGCCTTTCTGAGCCCCGATCTATGTACAAAATGGGGAAGTAGGTGCTTTCTCACCAGGTTGATATGAGAGAGAAATGAGATTGTGCCTATGAAGTGCCCAGCACCAGCCTAGTTTCCACAAAGCATGCACTCATGGTGATTACTGATTGGCTGGATGCTGGCTGCACAGCCAGGACCACCCGGAAGGTGAAGCAGAGGCGGCTCCTCTAAGCCCTGAACACCTGGGCCGGCCCCTCATTGAGCAGCCGTGATGGATGCAGCCACCCTGAGCCACCACCACCAAAGATTGGAATAAAAAGCTTCGCTTGATCGGACACAGAAGGAAACAGCGCAAGAAAGTCAATGAGTCAGCCAGAGGGAGTAAGGACCAAGGAGGGGTTGTGAGGTAGGCATCCCAGAGAGACGGTGCTCTGGCCACCCAGACCTGCTTCAGGTTTCAAAAAATGCCCTTGTTGTAAGGCCGTGCTGGCCAAATGCCTTCTGATGACAGCCTGGCTTTCTGGATGGAATTTCCCACCAGAGAAAGGGTGCCTATGGGTGAACATGGCTCCTGGGCCCACGGGATGGCCGTACCCTCACCAGGAGTGGTTGAACCAGTACCGAGGCATTTATGCACACATAGTCGTGTGAGTCACCCCGGAGCCCAGCCACCGTGCAGCATCTCTCCAACGCAGGTTTCTAGCTTACAAAGTGGAAGCCGGCCCCTGGAATGGGATGACCAGAGAAAGGCACTACCCTCGAAGAAGAGTCCAGCCTTCCCCTAGGGGAGCCCCGCAGGACACCCTCTCTGCAGAGTCCTCTGACAGCACCCCTGGCACGCTCCCCACTGACCTCTGCCGGACGCCAGAGCCAGGCCGGCTGACAGCTACCTCTGCTGGGCTGGCCCTACTCAATGCTTTTCCAACTGGGGATCGAGACCCACAAGTGAGTCATGGAATTAATTGAGTGGGTGGGATGAGCATTTGTAATAATTAGAATAGAGTCACATATACCAGAGTGCTTCATGGGAGTAAGGGTGAGTGTTATTTCATGAGTCGTGTGTGTGTGTGTGTTGTATGTGTGGACGCACACACTTCATGGATGCAGCAGTAGAAAGATGGCACACTCAGATTGGGTCATTTGTGGGCATTTAATAAAGAAACTATTTACAAAGATGTGGGCAGGGTGTAGGGAAGCCACACCACTAGTGCAGGACCAGGTCTAGGAACCGTAGGGCTTAGTTATCACCCTCTGGCTTGAAGGCTTGAAGGAGGAAGGTGTTTCCAGAACTTGGAGACAGAGAGAGTGGTGTGGGGAGAGGCTTAGACTGGAGCTGTGATCATCAGCCAGACTCTGGCAGCCTGTTGAGGGATAAATGCGAACCCTCATCTTCTCCCGCTCTGAGCCCCTGCGGGGGCTGCCCGCTAGCTGAGCCCCGGGAAGGCCTGTGGCTAGGGAGCCACGAACCCAGGCCATGTGTGGAAAAGGCCAGGACGTGATGTGTGCACAGGATGCCATGTAAAACACACAGCATTTCTTCTTGTGAGTCTCAGTTCATGAAGTTTTAAAAACCCTAGGAGCAGTGTCTGACACTAAAATTACTGTCAGGAAGAGGCAAAATATTTCTGAATGGCTTTGGGTCAGGGCTTTGGGTGGCAACACTAAACCAGTGAGGACACGATCATGTCGGTCTCCTCTGCCGCCGGGTGTGCACCCATCCTCCAGGTATGCCCTTCACGCCGGGACGGAGATGCCCAACATTAGGGCTGAGCACATGCAGCCCGTGGTGCCCACAGGCTGGGGCGAAGGTCACAGAGGAAGAAGGGCCGGAGAGGGGAGTGCATGGGAGAGAGGAACAAAGGGGCCTGTGGTCGGGACACCCACGCCAGGCGTTTGTCTCAGCTCCTCAGGGACAAGGGGCAGAGTGATATTTCTGTCTCTCCGTGGGAGCAGGAGGGAACGACCTTCTTGCTTTCCACACGCCTGTGGTCAGCTCACTAATCCTCTGAGCCTTGTTTCCACGACCCACACACACTGCTGCTGAGTCTACATGGTGGGGTCACATGCTGGCGACGTCACATCTTCCCAGCCACATGTGACCAGGCTCCAAGGCCGGCTCTCCTGAACCCTGGACTCTCCACCCCAAGCCCACCCAACTCCCACCTTCAGGTGACCAGTTAGCAGAAGAGTCTCTCTTCTGGGAGTGAAGTAATTTCCTCTAATGATTGAAAGAAAGAAAAAAAAATACCGATCACGGTGTTCACGATGACAGAGAATTCTCATTTTGCCCCTGCTGTTTCCTTGGGCAGCAGAAAGCCAATGTGCCTTCACAGCCTTAGCTTCCTCCTGGCTTCCTCGTCTCCACTTAGGGCTGAGCTGTTTACTTGAGAGTTAATAACGTGGAGAGCATTTTGCCCTTTGAACGCTCCTCCTCCTTCAGGATTCCTTCATTTCTCTGTCACATTCCTGGTACTGGTCGACTTAAAGGTAGTTCCTAGACCCTGTCCTCTCCTTGCCCCAAACCATCGGGACCTTGGGCTGGATACTGATGTTAGGCCCTGAAGATGCTCCAAGGAAAAGGCTTACCAATGGCTTACTTTCTAAGTCAACCAAACAGAAAGCAGTTGCTTGACTGCTTAATCAATCTTAATCAGTCTTAACCGAGTCATTACTAAACTAAAAGGTAGAGAGAGGAAAAGAATACAAAGTCCAAGGAGATCAGGGTCTTCCCAAGGCTCTCTGCTCATCAGCTTGGACCATGGCCTGTGGAAACCAGCTTGCTAGTGGCAATGCCTGGTTAGCACCCTTTTACTGCTTCTTTTTATTCTTCACAGCTCTGCCACGATCCACGTGGTGATAACTCTTACTCCATGCCTCGTACTTCCAACCACATGTGATCACTGGTTAACTTTCTCCCTGGATAACTTGAGAGCCCTCTTGGAAGACAGCAGTCTGCCTCATTCGCCTCGTGTGACCCCATGGTCTGCACCAATGCCTGGGCTGTCGAAGCACTCCATAAAATGTATCTGGGGTGGAAGAGTGCATTAAACATGCATTACAGCTAAGTTTTTCAATGTGGGAAAAAAAATGAAGAGCTAGCTGTGGCTTTCCAAACTTTTAATTTTTGGCAGTGAAAACCTTCATTCCAAGAACATCCAACCTCAGCTCCCAAATAAATAAAAGCAAAGCAGGACCCCCAGGTAAGTTTGCCAGATTTAGCCATTAGAAACGCCAGCTACACATTTAAGATTGAATTTCAGAAAAAGAAATAATTTCAACAGGATAAGTATAGCCCAAATACTGCATGGGACATACTTATACTAAAAATTTTTATTTATTGTTTGTCTGATGTTCACATTTAACTGAGTGTCCTGATTTTAACTGGTGGCCCTCCACCCAGGCCTGTGCACACAGAGGACCCCAAGGGCACCCGGAGTCTTCCTGTCTGGTTTGTGAACCCCAATTTAGGAAACCTCATGACTCTCCCATGCTGCTGTCCGTCTCCCTTCTCTGGAGCTGCTCTCCCTGGAGCACGGGTGTCTGTGTGGGCCCCAGGCTGTGAGGAAAGGCTGCTGCTAAAAATGGGCTGTTTCCTGGAGCGTCTGAGTGTTTTGAAGTGTCAAAATAACTCGAGAGGCAGCCAACATTGATGACAAACAGCTACGCCAGTTTGTACAACCACGTCAAGCCAAACATACATTTCTTCACACCTTGTTTTCCCCAAATCCTGACTTTCCCTGAAAGGCTGCTGCGCATTGCATGAAGGCACCAGATGGAGCTGGGGTTGTTCTGCTCCCTCCTCGTGCTCCCAGCCCTCTCATTCTGGGGTGAACAGAGCAGCCTCCACATCCAAACCAGTCATCTGGGTTCTGCTGGGTGAATACTGGTGGCCTCTGTGGGTCCAAATCAGAGATGACCAGAGAAATGCCACCCCTCCCTCCCTTCAGTTTCTCTTCCCAAAAGGGGCAGTGAAGGGGCTCCTTGGAGAATCACGTGAACTCCTGAATGCCTTCCAGGATGAGCTCACTCTGGAGAGAGAGCCAGGGTATCTCAGTGGATGATGTCCGCTGATTTGTGCCTGTCCACCTGAGCCTCCTTCCCAGACGGGAGTCCCCCAGTTTGTGGTCTTGGTGGGGGACAGACAGTCCTCTAGGCCCAACTGTGACCCAGGCTCAGCCCACAGGATCCTCTGCCTTGCAGCTCTGACTCTCGGTGGAGAGGAGGGCAGTTAGGGATGCTGCTAAAGACGCCACCGGATGACCCTCTGCAGCTCTCTGGTCCCAGGCTTCCCAAATCTGCTGTGCTTTCTGAAAAACAGGGACATGGGCACCACTTCTTCTTCCAGGTAAATGTCATATAGGGTCACCCTCCCACCGTGGTATGTGCAGCGGCCAGAGAAATGTGGGCAGAAATGAGGAGCTTCACTTCTGGGTGGAAATAGTGTTAAAAACCAGTTCATTATGTAGCGTGTTTTCCCCTACTCTGTCATAGAAGCCAGCAACTCTCCAGGCGGTGGCCACTCCATCAGCCTGGGTCCTAAAATGAGGGCAACTCAGAGGAGAGTCCCAAACCGACTCAAAGTGACCTTTTGGAGTAAACTAGAAAGAAACATTTGTTGTGCCAAGCCGCTGAGAGGTTGGGATTGTTTGTTGTTGTGGCACATCCTCTCTGATCCTAACTGATGCCCAGGCACTGTCTCCTGAATCCCAGTCACCAGGGGAGCCCGAGCAGAGGCATTTTTCCAAGTCCCACTCACACGCTCGGGACTATGGCGATCAGCCAGATTTAGGAACCCCTACTTTGCTCCACACTGATTCTGAGGGATGGCTCTGAACTGTAGTGGGTTGAATGGTGCCCCCCACCAAATATATCCAAGTCCTAATCCCTGGAACCTGTAAACTGTACATTATTTCAAAGAAGCATGTTTATAGATGTAATTAAGAATCTTGAAAGAGGAGCTCACCCTGGATTATCCAGTAAGCACAATGACAAATGTCCGTACAAGGTGGGGGCAGTGGGAGATTTGAGACAAAGAGAAGCAGAGGAGAAGGCCATATGGGACAGAGGCAGAGACTGGAGTGAGGCGGCCACAAGCCAAGGGGTACTGGCCTCCCCTAGGAGCTGGATGAGGCAAGGAATGAAATCTCCCTTAGAACCTCTGGAGAGTGTAGCCCTGCTGCCCCTTGATTTCAGACTTCCAGCTTCCCGAACTGAGAGAGAATACATTTCTGTTGTTTTAAGCCCCAAGTCTGTGGTACTTTGCTACAGCTGCCATAGCCACTCATGCACTCAGTGGAAGGAGGGACCTCCGGCCAGGGTCTGCCCTCAGGGAGCTCCCAGTCTCACCAGGGAAATTGTGAGTCTGTGAGCTCTGGCTGCCTCTTTGAAAAACAAGCTCTGATAGAGGGGAGTTTGAGCAGAGGTCTGGAGGGGTCTGCATTGCAACTTAGTAGAGAAGGAAGGGGAGGGTGTTTCAGAAAAGGACAGGTAGGCGTGGGCACCAGGATGGGGGATGGTGGGTATTCCAGCCTCAGAAGAGCAGCAGCACCTGTGCTGGGGATGGTTGAACAGAACAGGAGGGCTGGTGAACATGGCCTTGAAACCCAAGCTGGCATTCCTTCATATCAATATTTATAAAGCTGGAATGGTAATTTGAAAAATTGTCTATGATTTCAAAATAGGCCAAAATAGTTAAATTCTAAATTGTATCTATGCCTTGACCACAACCACAAATATATATGTATATACACATACAACGAGACCAAAACATAAACAAATTATGGGATAGACTTAGGAATTTTTTTCTTTGTTTATTGTCATCAAAGTTGCAACACTTTAATAAACAAAGGAAACCCAAAATGAGAAGTGTTGGGTTAATGTGGAAATAATAATGAGCTACTGAGTGTCCTTGAGGAAGGGTGGGGTGGGGAAAAGGAAAGGTGATAAAAATAATGGTTAAGAAGGAGTCCTGTGCATAAAGGAGCGAAGATGGAGTGGCAGAAGCCAGAAAGCCCACAAAGGGACTGAGCAACATTCCAGGAGTGAGTTGTGGACAAGCGCAACTAGCGATGGGTGTGAGGGTGGAGCAGAGCTAGCGGAGCAGAGTCTGCAGCCAGGGGCCTCCCCGGCGTTCACAGCCTCCTGTGGCTGCCAGGCCAGATGCTGGCTGCACTCGACTGCGCTCTAGTGGCCAAATCCGGCAAGCCAGTCAAGCCTTTCACAGCTGCCTCCTTGGGATGGTCAGTGTCAGAGCATTGTGGAAGAGCCAAGAAGGAGCTCCTGGCTCTACCCGGTGGGAGAAAGCTTCCCAGTGGACACGATGCTTCCACTGACCATGGGAATTCTTTATAACTGGGCCAGTCCCGCTGGCGGGGCCCTGACCGGCAAGGCATGAGGAGTGGCACGTACAGTAGCGTAGAGGCTTGAGCCTGTGTTGCATCATCAGGGAATGCAAGGTACTGCACCGGGTGGTGGTGAAAGTTGAGGCTGAGGACGTGAGCTGAGGCTATGCCTCCCAGGGAGTTTGAAATGCATTGTAGACACTGGAGAGTTTTCCAAGAATTTAGGCCTGGGTATAATACAGGGATGAAGGAGGGTAACATGATAAAATTTGCTCTTTAGAAAGATCATTCTAGTAAAAGTGGAATATAGAAAATGGATAGGGCTGGTGGGAGAGGGACCGGTTAGTCCAGGCTAGAGAAGCCAAGGCCCTGAGCTAAGCGATGCCAGTGGGGGTGGAAAGACAATAACTCAGCCATTCTTTCTTTTATTCATTCAAGCCATGTGGCAGGGACAGTTTGTGATGCTGGAGTCACAAAGCTGCACCTGGGTCCCCAGGCACCCACACTGCCCCCTTATTCACAGAGTGGGAGGAAACCATTGATCTGCCCACACACTTTAAGCCCCAGGGATTCAGAGTGATCCAGAGCAATACTCACGGGGTGTTAAACACTGGGCTTTGCAAAAATTACGTGAGGACTGAACGCACACTGAGGGTTGAGAATCCTAGATCTGATAGCTTTTCCTGTCTACCCGTTCACCGTCGGTGCTCTGCTCCTGCAGACTTGCAAGACTGGAGACATCGTAAAGTGGCAGAGAACTGGAAGGCACTTAACATGTAAAGATGAGCACAGAAAACAGGTGACCGGGCAGCAATGTGGTCCAGAGCATGACGAACCACATTTCTGCCACATTCATATTGATTTGGAGTGCTATTGGGCTTGAGGGCCATCCTGCTGGGGTTTTTTTTAATTTTTAAAATAAGTTTTATAGAAGTATAGTCAGTTTACAATGTTGTGTTGCTTTCTGGTATACAGCATAGTGATTCAGTTATACATTTTACATATATATATTCCTTTTCATATTCTTTTTCATCATAGGCTATTACAAAGTATTGACTATAATTCCATATGCTGTACAGTAAGGCCTTGCTGTTTATCTATTTTTTATATAGTAGTTAATATTTGCAAATTCCAAACTCTCAATTTACCCCTCCACCCCTCTCTTTCCCCACTGGTAACCATAAGTTTGTTTTCTATGTCTGTGAATCTGTTTTTGTTTTGTAAATAAGTTCATTTGTGCCATTTTTTTTTTTGATTCTACATAGAAGTGATATCATATGGTATTTGTCTCTTTCTGGCTTACTTCACTTAGAATGACAATCTCCAGGTCCATCCATGTTGCTGCAAATGGTACTATTTTATTCTTTTTATGGCTGAGTAGTATTCCATTGTATATAATATATACTGCAACTTCTTTATCCATTCGTCTGTCGATGGACATTTAGGTTTCTTCCATGTCTTGGCTGTTATAAATAGTGCTGCTATGAGCATTGGGGTACATGTGTCTTTTAGAATTAGAGTTTCCTCCAGATGTATGCCCAGGAGTGGGGTTGCTGAATCATATGGTAAGTCTATTTTTAGTTTTTTAAGGAAACTCCATACTGTTTTCCATAGTGGCTGCACCAATTTACATACCCACCAACAGTGTAGGAAGGTTCCCTTTTCTTCTCATCCTCTCCTGCATTTGTTATTTGTAGAATTTTTAATGATGGCCATTCTGACTGGTATGAGGGTACCTTATTGTGGTTTTGATTTGCATTTCTCTGCTAATTAGTGATGTTGAGCATTCTTCGTGTGCCTATTGGTTATCTGTATGTCTTCATTGGAGAACTGTTTGTTTAGGTCTTCTGCTCATTTTTTGATTGGGTTGTTTGTTCTTTGGTTATTGAGTGATATGAGCTGTTTGTTTAGTCTGGAAATTAAACCTTTGTCAATTGCAGTCCACTGGCTTTGGGTGGGAGTGTTTTGAATCCCACCCATGATCTCTCTTGGAGCAGGGCTCTTTGTTGCCACGTGGCACTTCTGGGGCTTTAACATGCACCACTCTTTACACACCACTTAATAGGAGCTGCTCTCTGCCTTACACTCCTGTCCCCGGCTGGAGTTGGAGCCTAATTTGTGTGGCCAGGTCAGCTGCCTTGTTGTTTAGCATCAACAACTGGCATATTGATTAGGTCCCAGCTAGATACTGTTGTGTTCCCATCTTACAGAAAATTGACTCATACAGAAGCAGAAGGACTCACCCACAGTCACACAGGTGAGGTGGCAGAGCCAGGATTGGGATGCTGGCTCCCGACTCTATGCTCTTAACTAATTTGCCGTTTGGTCCCATGTGTGCAGGTCACAGAGCGATGACCAGAACCACATTGGGGAACATTTTGCCTTAAACTGTCCTCTATCCTGTTCCCCATTCGTGTTCAACCTGTTTCCCACTCCCTGAAGGTTACTGAATAGCTGGATGAATCCCAATTAAATACTAACTAGGGAGAGAGGCACCTGTGCCTTCTCCCCTGGAACCTTCCCTGTCTGCCCAGAGTCCTGGTGCTTCCTCATCACCTGTGTTCACAGGAGGTTCATGGGTGCAGGCTCCCCAGTAGGACTAATGGGAGGGCACAGCCTCTGATCTGGGGAAATTTATCTCCAAATGGAGTGGAGGCGGATGATCTGTTCAGTTTGTTCCTTTTGCCTGCCATCAGCGTGGTCAGCTAGTGGTTTTTAAACCATGAGTTGCCACACATTAGTGAGTCATGACAACTTAGTGCATTTCATGGAGTATGGTTAAGAGTTGTTTCAGGAAAATCTGTTTTAGTTATGTGTATCTGCGTGTGTGTGTGCACACACTTGGCTGTGATACAAAATATATTTCTTGCTATGAGTCAAGTCAGAAAAGTTAAGGAACCACTTATCTACATGTTTGTCTCCTCTGGCTTCACAATACTTGTTTGCAGGAGTTTTACAACCCATGTTTTGCTCGAGGCTAGTATGAAAGTGAGTTTCCATCAGCCCGTCTACACTGCCCGGGATGGAGCGGAGGACTGCGTGTTGAGGGGCAGGAGGTGCTGAGCTAGCACACAGAGGGAAGCTGTTGCCCACAGAGGAGTCAGGGTTGTGCCCCTCAGCCACCAGAAGTGCCACGCAGATACTGACCCAGCACCTCTCTTGCTAAACTTAAGTCACCCGCGCTCCATTAAAACTCTGACGCCTCTGAGCAAGTTAATTTGTTTGAACTGACGCAACTTGATGGGAGCCAACCCTAAGCTCTATTTTCCTAGTGCATGTTTGTCATTAAAATCCTACTATAAAATACATATTTTTAAAAATCCAGTTTATGAATTTGTCATTTATTCCCTGCTTCTAACTAACCAGGCCTGGCATATTTATAGGACTTCCTCCTCATGCCCCAGGCACAGATCCACAGATGTGTGGACTGGAGGGTGGTCTGGCCAGCCTCTGTGTCAACAGGACTGGTCTGGCTGCTTCTTAGAGGCCCCTCCCACCGCCCCCGCCAGCCTGTGCTCCACTGTGAGGCCCTGAAGCTGTGTCTTTATTTGGGGAAGATCACTTTCCTCTGTAGGGCCGCCCAGACCCTGGGATCACAGGGCTCCCTCGTGCTGAAGCCAGATAATTACCTGCACATCTGTAACGTTCCTCTTTCCTCAAGAAACCTGACACTCTTGACCTACCTTCTGGGTGGATCCTTTTTTTTGTTTTTGTTTTTTCAAGAAGCAGATATTATAGAAGTCAGAGTAGGGCACGAAATCTGACAACCTGGATTCTTGTCCCAGATCTTTCCCTGACCAGATGATGCCTTTGGGCAAGTTGTTGAACCAAATCAAGTTTCCGCTGCCTCACCTGTGCAATGAAGGATGCTAATGGCACGCATTTCATCATGTTGCTGGGAGGGTAAAATGGGGTAATACAGGCAAGGCTTCTGAGCCCCATACTTAGCATACAGTAAGTGCTCCCTGTGTGTGACCTGCCATTGCCGTAATGATTCCGAGTGTTACAGCAGTCTTCCGGGCAGTCTGAGAGGATGTACGTCTGAGACTCACACAGAGCCCCTCCTGGTTAATTCCAGCGATCCATTTCTCCACCACCCACTGACTCTAATGCCTCTCGCTTCCCACAGGGCCCCTGCCCCGCCTGATTTCCTGCCTCTTCCTGGCCCACCACCTGCCTCTCAGCTTCACTTCCTCTGCTCCAAGGCTGGCTTTGAGGGATGCTGGCTCTTCAGTACTTGCTGTCGTCTGAATAAGATAACGTGGGGTGTGGCGTGTGAGGCTCTGGGTTCAAGTCCCTGTGATACAGGAAGATTGGTGCGTGAGAGGATGGCTGTGTCCCAGGTCCCAGGAGAGTCCCTGGGATGTGCCCCCTCAAGTGGGAGTCCTTGGCTTCTTGCAGGAAAGAATTCAAGAGCGACCGTAGTTGAGGAAAAGTAGATTTATTCAGAGAGATACATTCTCCACAGACAGAGTGCTGGCCGTCTCAGAAGGCCAGAGAGTCCATGAAGCATGGGGTTGGGTGTTTAATTTAAAGTAAAAGTAAATACACACTCCGTAGAGTGCAGGCCTTCTCAAAAGGCAAGAGAAAGGCCACGAGGTGTGGGGTGGTTAGTGTTTATGGGCTGGGTAACTTCATGTGCTAACAAGTGGGAGGATCATTCCAACTGCTTTTGGGGGAGGGGCTGGGATTCCCAGGAACTGGGCCTCTGCGCCCTTTTTGGCCTTTTATGGTCAGCTTCAGAACTGTCGTGGTGCCTGTGGGAGTGCCATTTACCAGGCTAATATACTACAGTGAGCATATAATGAAGCTCAAGGTCTACTAGAGGTCAGCTCTCCCGCCACCTTGGGCCTCAGGGTCTATGGGGAGTTGAACTGTCCACCATCTTGGCGCTGACTGCTGAGTCATCCCTTTTCTGGCTGTGCCCTGCCCCCTTCCTTCCTGTCTCTCTCGCTTTGCTGCTTCCTGTCAGGAAGCATGGCTTTTTGCTTCAAGTAAATCCGGATGGACTGGAAAGGGGTCCTGAGCCTGAGACTCTACCAGCAGGGAGGGTCCTGCGATCAGGCAAGGCCTGGGGCTGCAGGTGTGTGACAGGGCTCCTGGCTGCAGGGCCCCCAGCAGGCGGAAGGAACACCCACCAGGGAGGGGTGAACTGGAGGAGGGGAGTCAGCCCTGCAGTCCGTGGCCTGGGCTCACGGGCGCCTGGAGGGGTCAGCGGACACGCAGTGGGAACAGGGCCTGTGTTGCGGGGGACGGGGACCTGAGGTCATCGCCTAGACCCATGAACTGGGCATGTCTGGTTTTTGTGGAAAAAGGTTGGATGTACACCCAGATGACTGAAGGGTCACCATCTCTAGAATCCACATGGCACTGGGGGACCCCATGTGGGGATGGCTTGGCTGTACTCCCTCCCAAGGGAGCCGTGTGGAGAGGGGCCTGGCTGGCCACCTGGGGCTTCCTGCCTCCCCACTAGACAGGTGTGGGCCAGTCGGAACAAGGTCAAGCTGGCTCAGCTCTAGGGGAGCCGGGGAGGCAGAGGCCTGGGAACTGGGGTTGTGAGGAAACACTGTGCTGCTTAGAGACACATGTCCCCTGTGCCTCCTTTAACTCTTCTGTGAGACAGGAATGGTGCTGATCCCCAATATGGAAACTCTTGGGTGTGTGACTGAGATGAACATAAGAAGTAGTTTGGAAACAGCTAAACTACTGTTCTTATATTGTCATCACTGTCCCATGTGTAAGGACACAAGGATTTTACTAAAATTCACTACCGTGTATATCGATACACCAACTTGGGGAATTCACAAAGGTTCCTGAAGTTGGACATGGCTTCTGAGCAGGACTGGAGCCGAGAATGGGCCCCGCTGTGGTGACAGGGAGTATCTGTGTGGGAGATGAGCCTTGGCTCAAAACTGGTGACAAAACAGGACTTTGAATTTTTCTGAACCAGGCGCCTGCCTGCCTCAGTGCTCAGCCGATATTCAGGTGTGGTGCTTCTGTGACCCAATGACAGTGAGGTCAAACAAACCAGATTGTTGGAGTTTGCAGCAGAGAGAGGTTTATTGCAGGGCCGAGCGAGGAGGACAGGCGGCTTGCACTTGAAAAACCTGAATTCCCCAGTGGTTTTTGGAGGAAAGCTTTTATAGGCAAAGTCTGAGGTGAGGGCATCAGGGTATGCGACTTTCTTCTGCTTGGTTGGTGGTAACGTAACAAGGAGGTGCTCCAGGAATCTTGTGCTGGGTCTGAAGTCACCATCCTCCACCTGGGTGCGGCCTTAGTTCCTGCTGGAGACCTCAGAGATAGTATGTGTATTCCCTGAGGAGGAACCAGAACCCTGCCCCCAGGCTGTGGTATTGTTTCTTGACTGTTCCTCCTTTGTTCTGCATTCCCTCCCTCCTCCGATTAGCAAAGGTTTGCATCTGCCCTTTGGAACTCAGGGAAGGTCATGGAGACTGAATGAAGCCCATTTCCTACAAACAAGAAATGGGGGACATGGGAAGATTTGTACCAGGGAGGACCCCACAGGTCCATTTCATTCCCATGATGGGCCCCCAGCCTGAGACTTCCCTGCTCTGAGCCAATCCTGGGGGTGTCTGTGGAAGTCCTTTGGTCAAAGTGGACAGACCAAGGTCAGCCGTGGAGCAGGGGAGTGGGTTCAAGGCTACCCCTGGGGTTAAATGAGCCAAGGCAGGGGACTGGGCATCCCATCTGCACTTCCTTACATTTGAAGAGATTCTGTGAGTTTGTAGTTTTCATATCTCCTCATACCTTTCATCCTCTCAACAAGTTAGCCTGATTATTATCCCATTTTTATCTGGATAGAAGAATAGGATTCACAGTGATTTGCCCAAGGGCACATGGCCAAGTTGGGACTAGACCCCTGATGCTGAAGCCCAGATCTGGCCTTTCTCCCCAATGCATTTGCAGGCTGTGTCCCAGGACTGGGCCAAGAACCAGGATCAGCCAGGGCTGTGGCCAGTAGCTCAGAGGACCAGAACCTGACAGCTCCAAGCACAAAGGCATATGGCAAATGTCTTGATGGACTGAAACAGTGTCTGGTAGCAGTGTATGGGAGAGAGGTCCTTTCTTTTTTATAGTTTTCCGTACAGATCAGAATTGTTGCATAAACAAGCTTTACATTTATAATCAGACAAAATAATCTCAGGGGTGGGGTGGGTGGAAATCTGTGTGCAAACACATTAGAGTCCTTCATCCACCAGCAGCTGCTCTTGGGGGCAATTCTCTGGCCTGAGTCCCCTGATGGTCTTTTTCCAATGATGGTTTCACCAGTGCCAATTTTCTAGTTCTCTCAGCTCAGTCTTCTTTCTGGCAACCACAGCTGCCCGCCCTCATCCGTCAAGGGTTTTCCAGCAAACCTTTGCACTCAGTTCCTTGGCAGAAGATTAGGGGAATCACATGGCTGAGTGACTGGCGTTTTCTGAATCATGGAATGGAAAGAAATGCTGCCCACAAGATCAGCACACAGGGCTTCTGTTACAAGTCTGGGTAATAACACAGTGTGGAAGTGATTCATCTGAGACTGCCTGGCATGTGCACACGCGCTGGAGAGAGGGCAGCGCGGTGCTCACCTTTCCAGTGACTAATGGAGCTTCTCAGACAGAGGGGAGCCCCGGGCCCCTCCCAGGCACACCACGGAGCCCGGTAGCCCTGCTGCCGAGGGTCTGGGGCTGCCAGAGAGGTGTCTGGGGAGGTGACAGACAGCAGCTGAGGGCAGCAGGTGAAAATGTGAAAGATCTGGGGGACAGAGGGAGATTGGGGAAGACTGGGCAGACAGATCTAGGGAGAATATGGTCAGCTCTCCTGAAGACCAGGCAACAGGCTCTGACTTCTCCACTTCACATCCCAGACGCCCCTAGGGCCCACCAGGTACAGGAGACACGTGCTCACTAATGTCAGATTGGACCTAATAAATAATTAACGTGCTCACGGAGTCTTTATGAAGTCCAGGCATGGTCTCAGTCCTTGACCTGGTCCTCCCAACAGCCGCATGAGAACATCAGATTTTGTTTGGCTGGATTTATTGCTCTTGTTGTCACTTAAAGTTGATGTTTTTAGTTAAGCAAGGTGTGTATTCTCCAGTTCGCCTTAGTCCCCACCTTTCCCCATTGCCTTACACCACCCCACTCAGACAAGTTACCCTGTTACTGTGGCCCCTGATGACACTGGAGTCAGGAATCTGAGACATAAAGTAATTTGGTATCAGAATTTCACCTAGAAAAAAAAATACACGTGCCCCCTAGACCAAAATGGCACTGGGCCCTGGGAAGTTGCAGTCAGGTCCCAGTAAGCAGCTGTGCCTGGAACAGTCAGTTGTAGCTGGAGCAGAGCCCAGAATTTATTATAGTTTCTGCTTCCCTGGGACCTGGACCTGTGTATTATTATCCTGTGGTTCCCATAACAAATTATCACAAACTTACTGGCTTATAACAACGTATGTTTATTATCTTTACAGTCTGGAGGCCACATCTCCAAAATCAGTGTCACACTAGGCTAAACTCAAGGTGTGTACGGGACTGCGTTCATTCTGGTAGCTCTAGGGGAGAATCTGTTTCCCTGTCTCTCCTGGCTTCCGGAGGCATGTGTTGTTACTGTGCCCAGTGTAAGGTGGGGAGACTGAGGCTCCGAGCATTCAGCATTGTTTCAGGCAGCTCAGGGACAGAAGGCACGTGCAAAACAGAAGCTGAAGGTTTTGATGAAAAGACTAAATACAGAGATGTGGGAAGAGTTAGGGGACCTACAAGGGCTGCAGCCCGGAGTCTGCAAAGCAGGAGGCGGTTACTACCCTTGGCGTCTAGGATCTAGCGTCTGCTGTGACCGTAGGAGAGGGCTGCCTGTCAGGAAGGGGGCCTTTGGGAGAGAAACCAGCCACTGCCACGCCCCAGCCCAGCCGGGAGGGCACCTGGACCTCACTCTTCTCTCGTCCAGCTGATGCCAGATGTGGAGGGAGCCCACCAATACAGTCTCAGCCCAGCCTCCTCGGGGAGCTGAATCCCCACTCCAGCTTTCCCACCAATCCCCTTCCCTCACTGCCACCAAAAAACAAAACAAAACAAAACAAAACAAAACAAAAACCACCTCTGAATTCAGGTTGCCCACCCAATTCCACTGATTGGTTTGTCCAAACTGGACAACTAGACTCCATTTCAGCTGGAACCAGGCATATGTAGAAAGCAAACTGCTGCAAACAAAAATTTATAGAACCAAACATGCAACCCGCATCAACGAGAACTGGCTTGAGATGACCTGTTGCTTTGGTTCATCTCAGCCATTGATGCCCACAGTTCATTATTGTATGTGCTTGGAATTAGACATGGGGACTGTCACATGGAAATGCATGTTAGTGAACACACCCACAGGAAGAGGGACATGTAAATGCACATCCTTGGCTTTGCCAAATTAGGAATTATTTATTAGGTCTGGCTTCAAAAGGGGCCAGAGGCCATTGGTGAGGACAACTGGTGAGGCTGTTTCCATTTCATGATTCAGAAAATGCCAGTCACTCATTTATTCATTGCTTGCGTGGATTTTTTCTGCAAGCACCAATGACGTCTATAATACAAAGACGTTTCCGAGATTCCTGACAGTCAAGGCAGCCCTGGGGGCACGCGCAGCCTGGGACTCACTGCTCTCCAGACCCCCTGGTTCTTTGTAATGTTGACAGGCCTTCTCTAAGTGGAGAGGTGAGGGTGTGGGGTGGGATGCGGAGAGGAACAAGCTACAAAGGGACTTGCACGTCCACAGCTCCCCTTCTGGACCTGCAAACCTGTTGTTTTGCATTCTTTTGGCAGGTTGCTCTAACTGACCTGTGTAGCTCCTGCTCTGACACCTGCTTCTTTCCCACCCCTAGTGATTCCACCACTAATGTGAGCTTTCCTGTGTCCAAGCTTCCCATCTTCCGACCGCCTGGCTAGCTGACAGTCCTGGCCAGGAAGCCCACATCCTGCCCTGGTTCCCCTGGGATGAAGGCTGGCTCTCGTACCTGCCCTGGGTTGGGGCACGTGGGTGAACTCAGCAGGTTGAAGGGTGGAGATAAAGAGATTTGTGTCTTGGGGCTGACTCTGAAAGACCCAGTGCTGTGCCCAACAGAAGGGCCCCACTGTCCCCAAAGCCCCTGGAGCCATTGCAGGGCGGTCAGGGACACCCACCCCATTCCTGACGAAACTCCTAAAACCCGCACAGCACCAAGGATGCTGGGTCTGGCTGTTACCTCCCAAGTGAACCCCGCCCATGACTCAGCTGGTGCCTCTCCAGTTCCTGTCAAGCTCAGCTCAGAAGCATCAGCCTGGGAGCTGCCCCAGGGCCTCATTCTTCCCTGGGGAGAGTGCCCAGAGCCACAGCAGCACTGTGAACAGCACTGGACCATGTTCAAAGCACCCTGCACTCCACGTATAATCTCACATGGAAGGACGAGCAGAGGTGCCACCTCCAGCTGCACAGGTAAGGAAGTCCAGTCATTTACCTGGAGCCCCTCGGGTCCCATGCTGGTGAGTGGGGCCCAGAACCAGAGCTCATGTTTTTGGGCTCCTAGGCAAGAGCTCTTTCCCTCAGGAAGCAGGACGTCCAGTGCATGTCATGCCTCTGGGACCTCCACACCCCCGTGTCTGAGAGACAGGGGAGCCTGGTCCGTCTCTCCCTACCCTCCGGATTTGATGCTGGTGAGACTTACTGTGCACATAGCCCTGAACAAGCCCTGGGCACTGCCTCTTCCAGCTAATGACACGCAGTGGGTTTGAGGCTGCATCCTGCGTGGCCACTGTGGGTATCTGCTCCAGCCCACAGCCCTGGTGGAGAACCTAGAGGGTCATTTGAACAGAGGAGAGCTGTAGGCTTAGGATAGGCCCAGGGTCTGCCCAATCTTTGAGGCTGCATGTCCTTCAAATGCAAGCGGACACGGCAGCCCATTAAAACCTGAGAAGCTACCCAGATTAGCTACCCAGGCTGGGCCCTGCCTCCCCCATTGCACCAAGGCATCCTGCCCCTCCCCAGGCCCTGAGACCACCTACAAGGAACACCTTGGTCAGGTTGTACACCTCAGCCACTGTTGTGGGGCCAAGAAGAATGCCAGGTAGGCTGTGCTTGGTGGCCCGTGGGGGTGGGGAGGGGGGTGGGGGGACCAGGTGTCCCCTGAGCTGGTGCTTTCAGTGGGGTGGATGAGGGGTGCAGTGGGGTGGGGCCACCAGCCAGAGGGGACCCACAAGCAGAGGCATCAGTTAGGGGAGGAGCCAGCATTTACCCAGCCTCTTAAATAAATGATGTTTGACCAAAAGAAAGGAGGAGAAAGGAGGAGAGGGAGGGGATGGATCTGTTTAGCTGGATGATTCTTGCTACTGAGGGAGAAAAAGAAGAAATAAGACAGTCATCAAAGAGTATTAGTTTTTACTGAATATTGTACTGAATAGATGGTTTCGAGCTTGTGAACATTAAACCCTCTAAAAAGAAATAGGAGAGATGAGTTCAAGGAGCTTCCAGACCAGTTCTGAGTAAGAACCCCACCCCCATGACCCCCTCACCCTCCCCAGAATGGCAATAACCCAGTGACAAGGGCTTCACAGAAGGGCCACCTCCCTCCCACACACAGCTGGGAGCCCAGCAAACCTGAGAGGTGGGCAGGGTCGTGAGCATCCTGCTGAGGCCCAGCTGGGGCCCAGATGCCTGTTGGGCAGGCCTGACTCTCAGGCCTGGAATCCTCTTCCCCAGTTTCCAACCCTCACATCCCATTCCTCCCCTCCTCGTCCCCCTCCCCCCTCGAGCCCCCTGAAGCCACTCCCTGGCGCTGCCTGGCCTGGACCCATGTCCTCCTCTGAGCTGGACTCAGCGCTCCCAGGAGCAAGCAAGTACAACTGTGACCTATGTTTACCCCCTTTCTGAACAGGCTGGTCAGGCCTCCACCCATTTTCTGTCAGATGGTGAGTAAGGGGTCAGGGCAAACAGGGGTGTTGCTGAGGACAAGAAGGCTGTGACGTGCCTTGTGGAAAAAAAGATGTGAGTGAGATAAGCTTTGTCGTCACATAAAACAAAGCTGCACGTTTACTGGTATCATCTGGGCCTCCTGTTGGCGGGCAGGCCCCGTGCTGCTTCTCCCACCCGCCCCGCTTTAGCTGGGCTCGGGGGACCCGGCAAACGAGAGTGTGTGAGGCCGGGGTGCGTGCTCAGTCATGTGTCAGCTCTAAGTAGGAGGCGGGGGTCCCAGCGGAGCCAGGGTCCTGCTGCCGAGCTGAGTTCTCAGCTCCTGGCCTAACACAGCCTGGCTGTATACTCTTCCTCTTTGAAAAAAAAGCAACTTCCGCTGAGCTGCTGGGGGCTCCTCCAGCCGATGCCCACGACCTGGGAGGATGTCCATGGCAGAGCAGGCAACAGCCAAGGGAGCTTTGGTTACAGAACATCGTTTCCCTGGCCTGTCCTCACAGACCTCCATCCACTCCCCATTCGCCCCCACCCCTAGAGGCCTGCCCCCTTCCCCACTGAAAACACTGACCCTGGCTGTCACCCATCTCACAAAAGACAGACCTCTCCCACTGCCTGCCCAGCACACTGTCCTCGCCCCCCACCTGAGACTAGTGAGGTCCCCCTCCATTTTAGGGCCCAGGAGGAGCAGAGGGCACCCCTGTGCTCACAGCCTGAAGCCCCTGAGCCCTAAGGGGAGACTTGCTGGGGTTGGGGTGGGGCTGTGGTGAGGGCTTAGTCCTGGGCCCCCCAAAGTCACCACTTTGTCTAACTAGTGGGACTCTGTGACCCAGACTGAGGATCAACCCGCCAAACATGATTTCTGTAAGGAAACCAAATTCTGAATCTGGAGCCACCTGCTGGCAGAGGCAGGAAGTTCAGGATTCGTGGTAATTTCAGGGCTGAGCGGAGGGCAGAAGTCATAGCCCAGACCCAGCGGCTGCCCGCCACGGGCACCAGCCCAAGCTGCTTTCCGGACCCTCCAGGGCCGCACCCTTGCCCTCAATCTGTCCTCACACCTTCCATCACTCCCTTCCAACTTCCGCTGTCAGTTCCTGAAAGAACTGACATCACTGGACCAACAGCCTTAAAAACACAATCGAGCCTCACTCATCGTGGATTTAATATTTGGAAATTCACCTACTCGCTAAATGTGTTACCCCCATATCAACACTCAGGGCTCTTTCACGGTCCTTCATGGACACATGCAGAGAGGTGGGGACTTGAACTGCCTGTCTGGATGTCCCCAGCTGAGGTCGCCGGGACGCTCGGCCTCCCCGTTTCAGCTCCCATACTGGAAACAAGTGTCCTCTTGACTGTCATAGTTAGTGCCATGTTTTTCCAATTTTTGTGCTTTTTGTTGGCGATTTTGCAAGGATGGTGCCAAAGTGCTGTCATCTGTTCCTAAGCACAAGAAGGCTGTGACATGCCTCACGGAGAAAAGGGCAGCGTTAGGCAAGCTTGCTTTAGGCAGGAGTTGTAGTGCCATGAGTTCAACGTTAATCAACAATGTGTATTAAATAAAATATCTTTAAACAGAAACACACCTAAGACAAGGTTATGAAAAGTTTGTGCCCAAAGGCTCACAAGAGCCCAACCTTGTACTTCCTCCAGGGACAAAGTTTCAGGGTTTGCTAATTCAGTGTTCCCATGACTTCACAGAATGTAGTTACTGAGAATAAGGAGAATCCGCTGTCCAGGGGCTACACCTGGGCCCAGCCCAGTTTAGCTTCTCAGGCTCTCCTGGGCTTGGGTACTGACATGTGTTTTTCAAAGGTCCACAGGTGATTCCAGTGCAGGGCCTGGGGGCGAGCCACTGCGGCGATACCCGTGTTAGACCCTCTGGGCCTGGCCGCCAAGGCGGTGGTCCTGGTGCAACTGGGAGGGGGTGTGTAGCGGTGATGCGATGAAAGGTCGTAGGGACCTGAAGGCCCTGTGTGACCTCAGGCAGGTCATCTAATGTTCAGGGCCTCAGCTTCCCCACAAAGACAGCAACACCTGTGTGTGCTGAGGTTTTGCTGTGGGATCAAGCCTGTTTGGCTGTCTGCATCACTCTGTGGGAGCCGTACCTGCACCAGCAACATCCCGCTCCCCCCGTCCTCCCCCTGTCCTCCCTCGACCCTGTGATGTGGCTCCTTCTCAGCTCTGGAGGTGCTAAGGCAGCTGGGACAGGTGTCACCTTGGAAAGCGGGAGCTGAGAGGTAAGGTAAGATGCTTCCTGGGACCGTCCCAAACGGGAAACCGCACAAGGGCTGGGGAGGCAGAAAGCTGGGGAAAGACTGTTAGTTCCTGTTCGTGTGACCATTTTTTCACCCCAGATTGTATGGCTGGGGAGATAAGGGTCCCAGATGCTTGAGAATTTACTGAGCTGTTAACCACCAGCTACCAGAAAGATTTTGAAAAGGTACAAAAAGAGCCGGACACACACAAGTGTGTTTTTTATCAGTCCTTTCAGAAACACCCCTGGCGGGGTGGCATCCTCTGGAAACCAGAACCCGGTGGATCTCTGGGGCATGTCTCTGCAGGGAGGCCAGGCCTGGTGGGAGCAGTGCGCCCACATGTCCCCATTCTCTCAGAAGCCTGATGCCACGTAGCCTGGTCTTCCGTGAACAGGGCTGAGTTTTGTACAGGGCTACTGCATTTGCTTTTGGTTGAGAAACTGTATTTCCCCCCATGCCTACCCACCCCAGACTTCAAAACCAGAAGAGTTTGAAAAAAGAAAAATATGTAAGGGCAGAGAGCTGGTCCTGCCTGTGGACGAGCATCCTGCCACCTGTCCCACCTGCTCTGTGCAGGCTCTGTCATCCAGTTCCTTGTCACCATTTCTTCTGAGCTGTCCTCCCACCTCCACCCACAGCCCCATCACCCAGAGCTGCTGATCAGACCTCTAGTGTTATCCCTTCTCCATCCCCTTCCCCTCCCCTCCCCCACTTCCCTCTCCTTCCCTTCTCTTCTCTTCTCTTTTCTTCCCCTTGCTGCAAACCTCCCTCTTAGATTCCACCTCTTAGACTTTTCTGGCAGCAAGAAACAAAGACTCAGTCAAGTTACTTCAGGAAAAGAGGTTTTATGGGCAAGAAAGGCATGCCTGGGAAAGGAACCAGAACCATCCCAGGATCACAGCAGCCAGCTTCTGTCTCTCCCCAAAAGGCGCAGAGTCTCTGGTCACCCCTTCTCCCTCTGCCCAGCTTCTGCCTCAGTTCTGCTCACATGGGCTGCCCACCCCCTGAGCGTTCGCCCCAGCACCCCCAGCTGGCTCAGTTCCTGGGACCACCCCACCCCCGCCACTGGAATTTTCCAAGGCAGGAGCTGACTGGTCCACCACTTTGGGGCAGGGTTGCTGGCTGGCTGGCTGGCTCTGTGGGTCAGCTGCTGGGGTGGGTGATCGTGTGGGACAGGCAGCCACCCTGTGCCTCCGTTGTAGAGTAGCTTCTCCTGAGCTCTGTGTGGCCCTACAGCCCCCATGGATTGACATCGTGGCCTTCTGGGGGCAGCATGGCCCTCAGAGAAGCCCACAGGCTGGCCTCCCAGAGCGCTCTGCAAACAGGCCAGGCCAGAGGTGGGGTGCAGCTCAGCAGGGAGGCAGGGTGAGTGGGGTGGGGTGTGCCTGAGACACTGAGCTGAGATGGCATGTCCCCTTTCTCCTCACTGTCCCTTCTCCTTGACATTCGGAGGGCAGGAAGGAGCTGACAGCAAACCCTCTGACCCCTCCCGCACTAGTTGGTCCTTCTCAGGGGAGAGAAGTTACTAACCACCTGCAGGCGTAGAAAAACTGCTTTTGATCTTCCCTGAATCCACTGTGGCACCCGGTGGCCAGGACATGGTTTGGGCCACCTGATGCCAATGTCAGAGATCGTTAAAAATGTATCACGGAGGTGACAACTGCAGGAAGTGCCACCACCCCAGGATGAGGCCACGGAAGGAAGCCCCAGGAATTATTAAAACTTAGAAACAGGGGCACGCACTGCAGGTTTGGGACCCGGACGTCTTCGGTGGGGGTGCTGGTGAGACTTCTCTGGGTGGGGGGGTGGGCGGGGAGGTGATGGAGTTGGTTCTGCAAGTGTCAGAAAACTGCAAACTGGGTTTAGCTGCTGCTCTGGGAGGGAACCCTGCTGCGGGGAGAGGGAGGAAGTACTGTGGGAGCCACTCACCAGACGGAGGTAAACAGGAGGGAGCAGGTCTCCCCTCAGCTCACCAGGTCTCTCCCAGCGCCTCCTACTGGCAGAGCCTGTAGGGAGCAGCTGCAAAAGCCAAATGGGGTTTCCCCAGGGCCCAGCCCCAGCACCTCAGAAGGGAGACCAGTGCACCTGTGAGCTGGGGCCAGAGTCTGTACTCATGCACATGTGTGTGTGCTCACACACACAGATAAACACACAGATGCACACACACAACACACAGATACCCAAACACACACACACTACACACACCACACACACAGATATACAGATACGCACAGATATGCACACACCAAGACCGCAAGCTCCCTCCCTGAAGGCTGGATTGTGGGCCCTGCCCCTTGGATGTCAGAGCTAAGTCAGCAAACCTCATGGCCCTGACTGGCAGGGACTTCTCTCACTCTGAACTGCCAGCCCCCAGGCCCTATTACCTCCCCACTCCCAAACAGCCCCTGGTTTGAGACCCTTGTATCAAAAGGAAGCTCAAAATCCTCCATCTCTGGGCTTGTGAGGGAGGCAGCATCAGCCATACCCACCCCACTGTCCTGGAGGAGAACCCAGGAGCCCAGATAAAGCCAACTCTACACTGAATTGCTCAGCACACAGGAAACACAATGAAACTCCTTTACCAATAGGAGGTACAGATGAAAAACATTCTTTTGGTCTCCATTTAAATGTCACCTCCTTGGAGAAATCTTCCCAGCCCACTCTGTCGAATTAGGTCCCTCTGCCACCCCGCTGTTCTCCATCCCTTTGTGTTGCACAGAGCACCTGTCATGGTGGGTAATTCTGTTTTTTTGCCATTTGCTTATTGCCTGTCTCCTCTTATAGACAGCAGACCCACAGGGGCAGATCCAGGCCAGCTTCCTTCACCACTGCGGACTCAGGATCTGACCCAGAGCTTGGTGCGTGGTAAGTCTGTATAAGGGTTTGTCAAATTAATCGACAATATAAAACGGTTCTATATGAGTTGTGATAAGTTGATGGACAATGGGTCTATGAATTAGCAGTGTGTGTGGCATAACAAACTCTGAAAAGAATACTGTGGAAGGCAATTTCTCTTCTCTCCTACAAATCGGTTTCAGATTGAGAGGATGGCAGGCAGGAGGATTGTTCTGTCCTCTGCAGTGTTTCTGCTGGGCTTGTGGTCCTGTGAATCTGTGGGGATTAGGGCCTAACCCAGGCTTTTTCCTTATCACAACTTCACCCCTTGACCCTCCAAAGGTATTGGGTTCATTGAATGTTAGAGCTGGTGGGACCCCATAGGTTCTAAAGATGGAGCCACATCACAGTCACCTGGAGGAACATTTAAAAACACCAATATGTGGACCCTGCCAGGAGCTTACGACCTGACTCTGCAGTACACTGTGTGAGCTTGGGAAAGTTACTTAGCCTCTCTGTGCCTTGATTTCGTCACCTGTAAAATGGAAATAATAACAATCTCAACCTCAGAAGTCTGCTGTGAGGATCAGAGTCAACAATGTACATAAAGCTCTTGGTGCAATGCCTGACTCAGTAAATACTGAATAAATGTAGCTATTATTGTGATGATTATCTCACCACTAGTTAGCGGCTGACGTGGAGGGGCGAGCATCCAAGCCTCCTGATCCCTCCCGGATCCAGTGTTCTTTCCAACACGTCACTCCGAATGTGCACACAGCCTTCCCTCAGAGGCCAGGCTCAAGCTCAGCAAAGAGGACATATGGTCACTGCTCTGGGACCTTTTGGTCAAACTGAATGGGAGAGAACGAAGGGCAGAGCTGACTTCTGGGGAACAGACAGCTGGAGAACGTGGGATTTCAGCAGGCAGATCTTGGGTCCTTTGGGAAGCCCTCTGGCTGCTCCTGTTAGCATTTCATTATGGAAATATTGAGAACCAAAAATAGATGTTCTTGAGGGAAGCTTAATCCTCTGGGCTTTACAAAACAGCTGCTGGGGAGTTCCACAAACCAACCGCCAGAAGGCACTACCAACCCATGGAAGTGGTTGCTGGTGGGCCAGAACTGGTCAGAAGTTTCCAGGAAAATCCCAATGCCCGTCCACAATCACATGCTTCAGCCTGCTCAGGCCCCTGTGTCTGGTGTCCCCGAAGATCACCAGCTCCTTGTCCCGGGAAACCTCTTTGCAACTCAGCCCACTGCTCTCCTTCTTGGGGACCCTGAAGCACAGGAACAGCTCTTGAATCTATTGTCCTGCATTTATTTTCCTGGCTTCTTCACCCTGCCCCACCCTACAGCTGGCAGTCAAGGGGAAGGTCATGGCTAAATGGGAAAGTGGGGTGAGGGGGCTCAGACAGGAAGGGAACAGATGTATTTCAGGGATACAGGTAATGAGAGGCTGCTCAATACTGAGGTCAGATCCTTGCCTCGGGGCCCTGGGCAGCTGCCCCAGGTTATGGGAACGATGACCCTGAGCAGCCCTAGCCACTGCTCAGCTGACCTCCAGAGGGGCATCGCTGGCCCTGCGGCCGTCATTAGCCTCTCCTGTCTTTGGGGCAGTTTGCAGCTGCCACCATCCAGCCGTGAGCTCCCACAGCTGGGCCTGGATCTCACTGCCTCCCTCTGAGTGAGGCCACGGGGCTCAGCACCCGCAACCTGTCCTACAAGTCCTTAGTCCAAAAGTCTCTCTAAGAGAACCTCAAGGATTTTAGAGTCTGTGCCACCAGCCAGGCATGCTGCATCTTAATTCCACCTGCCTGGGGTTAAGTGTCCCCTAGTAGACTTGATTTTCGGGTGTAATGAAGCAGAGCAGAAAGAACTCAGGATGGAAATAAGTCTTGTGTTGGAATCCTAGCTCTAGACCTATTAGCTGTCAGAGGTGTGGTTTTCCTGAGACCCAATTTGTTACCTGTAAACTGTTAGTCCCTCCCTGCAGGGGATCAGATGAAGTAGCAGATACTCAGTATTGGCACACGGCTCGTGCCCGGCCCAGCGAAGCGCCACTATTGTAATTGTCACAGACACAGCAGTGGACTTAGACAAGAGGCTTGCAGGGCCCACAGCAACCCTGACTAATGGGGTGAGAGTGTAGAGAAGGCAGGAAGCTGGGTTCAGCTGGGAGGGACGAGCACAGGATGGGCCTGCCTGTGTGGAGGTGACTGCAGCCAACTCAATACCCAGGAGGTCGGGGAAGGAGAGGGCTCAGGAGCCTCACTCAGGAATGGGGAGAAGTGGCATGATTGACAGGCCACACCTGCCAGCCTCTGCTGTTTCAGTCCTTTCCTCCTAGCACCCTCTGCCTCCCATACCCCTGGGGCCTCCAGAACCTCAGCCTATGGGAGCCCCAAGCCCTCTATTCACTCTGGAGGGGATCTGAGGTAGTGCCGAAACCAAGGGGTCATGGGCAGGGCCCAGACTGAGCCATGGGGTAGGGTTGGTGAGAATAAGGCCATGGGCCTGGCTGGAGGGCAGGCACTGAAGACCTGGGCAGAGACCCCAACAGTACGGTTGAGGCCTGGGGCGAGCTCAGCACAATGGGCACACCTGCTATCAGGCCTCTGGCAGCAAGACTGAGTCTCCAGTTGACAGCCTCCGATGTGAGGCCTGGACGGGGTGAAGGAGCCAATGGGGGACCTTTGTGACCCCACAGGAAGGGGACAGGGCAGCTGTACAGGGACTGAGAGTGATGGATACTCTGGGCAGATGGGCAGCTCCTTTGGCCATTTTTTCCCTTTGGGCTTCAGAGCAGGTGGTCCCTGAAGGCCCTGAGGGGAGAGGCAGCTCAGATGGGCCCTGTCCAGCCCAGGCAGGATAGCTCCAGTCAGGGAAGGGCTTCCTTCCTCCCAGCCTCAAGGCTTTCCAAGACTGTCCATGCTGGTTACCATCTGCTGTGGTGGTTGCCAGGGGAACCACTTACTATTTTTACATGTTCCCACATGACAAGGCGCAGAAAGGCTCAGGCGTGGCCAGTCCAAGAGGGATCCTGGGATCCTAAAGCCCAGTGGACTCTACTGGAAACCCTGGTTGGAGGGCAGGAGCTCCTGTGAGGTCCCAGTACAGCTCCTGGGATTCAGACCTACATCCCTGAGTATAGGGTGGGTGGGGGCTGCCAAGAAGAGGGGTGCCCTGGGTGTCAGAGCACCAATCCATCATCATTCATTCATTTCATCAAACACAGAGGGCACTGGGCACTGTGGGAGGTGGTGGAGAGACAGCTGGGAACAGGCAAGTGCAGCTTAGTGGAGAGACAGATAAATTAAAACACAGTTGCTTCTACAGAGCTATGCTGGATACCATCTTGGCAGGGAGGGATCCAGGAAAACTTCCTTGATGAGATGGTACATAAGCCAGGATAAGATTTTGCAGGTGATGTGAATTGGGGGAAGAGCATTCCAAGCAGGGGGAACAGCATGGGAGAGGGGCCAGGGGAGATTGTGAGTGAGGCACCTTCTAGAATGAAGTCAGTTAACTTCTGGAGTGTGGCATAGGGTCCAGCCCCAGGGGCAGTGAAAGCTGGGCAGGGACCCCAACTATCAGGTGCGGTTGGGGGTGGGACAAGCTGCCCACAGAGGGTACCCCCAAGCACACCTGATGTTAGACACCTGATGGCAGCAGTCCAGGCAATGCCCTAGGGGAGGAGGGACAGGGTTCTCCACCACTCCTGGGACAATCTCCAGAGTTTCTGGGGGACCAGACAGTCTGAGCTCGTAGTTCTGGGCTGAGCAGCTGAGTCCAATGAGGGGGAAGAGAGAGAAAGTGCTGTAGCCAGTCACCCTGACTTCTTCAACCCTAGCCTGTGGCTGAGACCCTGGACACACAACTAAAGGTGGCGTCTTACCTCAGTCCATGAAGTCCTGCTAGGAAGTCCAAGAAGCCACCAGACCTTGAGTTGGGGTGGAACGGAATGGAAGAGGGGAAACGAGAAGCTGACACAGCCCGGTGCCGGGAGGCTGATCACACTTCGCGTTCGCATGACAGGCACATCACACACACAACCGAGCCTAGCCCTAGTGCCAGCCTTGAGAAAGGGGTATTTTGGCTCCCATTTTAAAGGTTAGGAAACTGAGGCTCAGAGAAGCTAAATAACATCTCGAGGATCGTACAGTAGAAAGTCATGAAACCAGGATTCAAATCAGGTCAGTCTGACTCAAAACCCTGTCCGTCTCCACAAGACAAATGGGATTTATTGCACACCTGCTACGTGCCAGGCACTGAGCTAAGCCCTGCAAACCCAAAGACATGATGCTATGTCTTCTGGGAGAATCAAATGAGATCATGTGGGAGGAGCTGTGGCAGATTGTTTTTTCCCAAAATGGGCCCTGCCCCTTGACCCTGGGCGGACTCAGAAGTGAGGCTGTCTGATCCCGGAGGCTGGGTCATAAGAAAAGGCACAGCCTGGCCACTGTGCTGTGAGGAGTTCCACTTGGAGAGGACTAGAGCTCCTGCCACCGGCCCGTCACCCTTGGGACGTGTGGGCGAGCCTCCCTCATTCCAGCTGAGGCCCTGCACATCAGGGACCAACAGGCATTTCCACTGCGCCCTCCCAGAGTCACTGAGACGCACAATCTCTGAGCACGAAGAGTCGCTGTTTCGGGCCACTAAGTTCTGGGGGTGGTCTGTGAGCCGCAGTCACTGGAAGGAGAGCTTTGTAAACTGTAAAGTGCTATACATGTGTGAAGTGTTGTTAGTAAGCCTGAGTTTGGCATAAGGGATTGTGTTAGCATCTTAGGAAGTAAACTTTGTCTTAACCTGAGTTCTCCCCCAAAGCAGAGACTGAGTAGGGGCCTTTGTGCAGGGACCCACGTTTGGCAAGTGATCCATGCGGCGGGCCAGTTCAAGGGTGTGTTATTGAGCTGATTCCTACTGTGCACAGCTGGGGCCCTCTCAGGAATCTGCAGAATGGGCCTCAGGGTGTGGGATTGATCTGCTCGCTCCAGCCCTGTTGGCGGAGGATTGCTCCCAGGATGTTAAGTTCCTTGCACTTGACGGCTGGGAACACCCCAGGATGGCCCAGGGCAGCTAGCTTGGCAGGGGAGCCCCGGGAAGAAAGCTGAGTCTGGCACTGAGAGGTGACACCATGTGGACTGGGCTGACAGACTGTGAAATGGAGCATTGAACATGAGTGACACATCATGGTATCAAGGCAAGGATTACATTTGATGTCCTGGACAGAGGCCTGCAGGGCCAACCTCTGCCTGGTCAATTTCCCCACTGGCTGGGAGCAGCCTGCCCGCCTCTCTGGAGAAGCCCGTGCAGTTCCAGGCCCGCTTGAGCGAGGCCCTTGTGCCCCAGAAACATCTCAGGAGCTGACCCCGCTGGCAACGCTTACGGGAGCCTGGGGCTTTGAGAAGTGCCTTTTGAAGCAAGCCAGCTTAGAGGGTGAGGTTGCTTTATTCAGACCCTTAGTTTGTCTCCTGGAAGTTAATGATGTGGTGAGCAGACCCCGCTGGAGCAGATGCCTGAAGGAAGTGAGGTCATCTGTCCAGGATCAGGCTGGAATCTGGGCAGGATGCCCTCTGCCTCACCTCTAGGAGCTGGTTTGCTGGTCAGGCCCCTCTGCCTACTTTTCTGCAGGCCAGCCCACTCCATTGCTCTCCCTCTGGGGTCATCAGTACTTAAGGGTCTTATCTTCCAAGTGGAGAATGAGGCTCCCTGCTCCAGAGCCTTATGTCCTGCCTTTAACCCTTTAAGCCTCTTCATCCTTGTTGTGGCCAGGGAGCCGGTTCCCTGCCACCTGTGGGGGATGCCCTGGGCAGTGCCTCCAGCAGCACAGAGAGGGCAGGACGAGCACTGCAGGAACAGGAAACATGAAGCAGGAGTTGGCTGCACTTCCCCCAGGAGACGATGGAGGGGCCGCATTTCACAGGAGGAACTTAGATTTGGGGAAGGACTTCACGAATTACACCAATGTCAAGAACACTTCAATGCACTGGGCACCTGCTGTAGACAAGAAATTGAGTGTACCCTCTGGGAAGTTGGACTCGAAACTGTGTGGTTAACCAGCCCCATTCCACTCTCCCATTGCCTTTCCTTCAGCCTTTGCTTCTCCTTGGTGAAGAATCATGTCTCCTTTCTTCCTTCTTCATTCCAAAGTGGCACACGGCCTCCCTGCCATGCCTGGGGCCTTCGGCTGGGAGGAGGCCTTGCCTCAGCAGCTGGTGTGGCTGGCACGGCTCAGTCCCTCGGGTCTGCCCAGGACCGAGGGGTTTCCTGGGGTGCAGGGCTTTCAGTATAAAACCCAGAAAGCCCAGAAAAGTTGGCCACCCTAGATGAATGTCTGTGCTGGGCCCCCACGGCTCTCCTGTTTGGGGGAGACAAGCTCATTAATGGGTAATTACGACAAAGCAGGTGAGTGCTAAGCTATGGGGACCCCAGAAGGGAAGGCTTCCAGGCAGAGGTGTGTCCAGGCTGAATCTTGTAAGGAGGATATAAATCTTTAAGGCAAAGAAGACATGACAAGCAAATGTGGGAGAAGGGCTAATCAGGGCAGCAGGCTTTGGGGTCCAGGGATCTGTGTGTTTCTTTCTTTGGGTCCTGCAGGCACCAATGATACAAACCCCAGGCCAGCCTGCGTCCCCCACCCCTGAGCTGCACCCACCCTGAGTGGAGCCTGTTTAGGGTGCTCAGATTTTTGTGTGCTCTGTCCTGGCAAAGGCTGACCTGAAATCTCTAAATGAGACATTTGTATTCAGAGAAGACCCTTGCTGGGTGTGGGAGTTGGCCCTGAAAGTGCAGGACAGGGAGCTGGGCTGCACTGCCCCAGGAGGGAGGGAGGAGCCTGAGGTCCTGAGGGAAAACTATACTGTGATGGGGGCCTGAGTCGGGAGGCCTTGCCCACCCTGCAGAGATGGGGCTCTAAGGGTGGAATCCTAGCCCTTCCATTGCTTGGTGGCGTGGGAAGTGGGGGTGAGGTGGGGCATAAAAGTAAAAGAAATCATCCCTTGGGGGTTCCCAAGGACTCATAACCATTTGTATTCATTCACACATCATCTGTTTTGGGGCAAAATGTCCTAGTACAGACTACCTTGGCCACATGAACAACTTCTGAACTCTAGGCCAAAGAGTCCTGTCTGATAACTTCTAGACCCTTGGAAGGCCAGCAAGCTCCCCTCTTCTTGAGGGGTACCCAGGAGTTCACTATTAGTCTGGACGCACCAAAGAGTAAAGCAAAGGTCAAACCTGGTCCTCAGAGAGGATCTGGATGAATCCTCCCTGAAGTGACTGCTAAGGCATAGGTGGTGGTTCTCAAAGTGTATCTGGGCCCAAGTGTATCACAGTCTCCTGGGGTGCTCATTACAAATGCAGTTCCTGGGCCTCGTTCTAGAAATACTAAATCATAAGCCCTGAGGTGGGGCGCAGGAATCAGCATTTTGAACAGTCACCCTAGGTGATTCTTCTGCTTAATGCATACATTCTCTTTTGAGGGTAATTGTATTCATTTTAATAAAAGACAAAGTTTTGTCAAAGAAATTCATCTCGATGGTAAAATTTCCAGGATGAATCTAAAGCAGAATTTCTCAACTTTGGCACAACAGACATTTTGGATCAGACAGTTCTTTGTTGTGGGGCTATCCTGCGCATTGTAGGGTATTTAACAACTCCCGGATACTGGATGCCAGTAGCATCCTACAGTTGTGACAAATCAAAACTTTAAAAATAGCTGCAGACATTGCCAAATGTCCCTGAGAGGAAAAAAATCCCGCCCTCAAAAGGGATTTCCTTATGAAATCCGACCTGAGTCCAGCATGCTGCATGGGCCTCACCATCCTTCGAACGACCTCCAGGCCAGGCTCTGCCCACACTGGACCCGGGGCCTCCTCACCACTTCCCAGCTGCAGACTCCACCCTCCACCTAATCCACCCATTTCTGCCACATCTTTCAGATGCCTCTGCTGCTCAGCCCCCTTACAGGGCAGCAGAGGGGCAGCACGGGGCTGCCGCTGACAAGTGGTGCTGACGAGGCTACAAGGAGAGGGCGTGTGTGAAGAGTTCACCTTTTGTGAAAAGAGGAAGTTTATTTTGGTGCTTATTCTAGAGTAAACATGGTCACAGTAGAAATCTTGCCAAGTACAGAACAATATAAAGAAGAACTAAAGGTCACTCGTAATTCCACTGCCCACACAGCCCACGCTGACACCCAGGAGGTGCCCCCTCGGCTACTGTTACCACCCTGGCTGGTGTGGGCAGGATACCTGGGTGGACAGAGCACCTGTCCACGGGCAACAAAGGGCATCCCGCATTCCAGGTAAACGCCTGCTTTATTCAGAACCGATGACCAGAGGCCCAGGCAACCTGTTTTGCAGGAGATTCCGCCCCTGAGTGTCTCCCTGCCTCACCCTCTCAGCAATGAGCTCCTCCAGGTGGGATGTCAGAACTCATCTTTTATGTCAAAATGGGGCTGGTCTTCAGGCTTGAAGTCCAGGTTGGGGCTGCCGTCCTCGTTGAGAATTCTTCGGGCCGTGTAGCCGACGATGGGGTATTTGGCTTTGTACACTCTGGTGAAGACATCATCCAGGGATTCTAGCTCCTCGGCCGTCAGGCCGGTCTTGGGGAGAAAAGCCCAAGAAATACAGGGATGGGAATGAGTGGCTGGTGCCTGGCACTGGCTCCACCATCCCCTCCCCCACTGCCTTACTCTCCCCGCGCCCCTAGTGCAAGAGAAAAAATATCTCAAAAACCAAATCATGGACAAGTAACTTTTTATAAGACAACCCTGTGTGTGTATGTGTGTGTTAGGGGGTGATGTTGTGGGGAGCAATGGCTTCATCATGTTTTGTGGTTTGACTGATGTACGAATTAATGATTCCAGAGAACATGGGCCAGCACGGGGTGCACTCTGTGTGTCTGCAGCCACCCTCTCTGCCCAATTAATCCCTCTGCTCGCTACCATCCTCTCCTTATAGATTTACACACCCTTCCCCTCCTTCATTCCTTAATTTGTTTCTGTAACTTTGCAGCTTGACAGTTTGACTCATCTGAGCACAATTGGGGTAAATGCCAGCCTTTCTGTTGGGATTATTCAGACCCTGGAATGGTCTTTGTTAATGCTATTTTCTCCTTCACAGAAATACGAGCGTGAGGGGGAGACTCTGCTTCTCAGACCTGTCCCTCCTCTGAGCTACCAAGGGTGGCCTGGAAAGTGGGTCTCGGAGATTAACAGCAAATCTCTAAGAGACTGGGGGTGGCGGGTGCAGACTGTAAGGGGTATGGGGCTGCCAGGGCAGGTTGGAGGCAAACTGTGAAGAGCACTGAGCTTGATCACAGGTTCACACGAGTTTGAACTTGACTCTGAAGGCCGTGGGGAGCCACGGAAAGTTTCTGGGTGGGAGTGGCACAGTAAGATATCTATTTCAAGAAAACAATTGGCTGCCACACTGAGTGGACTGGAACATAAACGGGCTAGTCAGGAAGCTTTGCTACAGCCCAGAGGAGGAAAAAAGCCATGGCCAAGGAGGTGGGCCATTTTGACAGAGGCTCAGAATCTGGCTCACAGTGTCATGGGTGAGGTCTGCAGGATCCAGGGACATCTTGGCCACACCTCTGGTGGAGTCCTTCCCAGTCAGGGCATTGTAGGGGGCTCCTCGGCCATAAAACTCTGTAGTGGGGAGGAAGGAAGAGGCTGTGAGTGGAAGCTGTACACAGTAGGGGCTTCCAGACCTAACCCAGTCCTGGAAAGGCTCTGGCCAAAGGAAAGGGGCAGCAGTGAGGACCGAAGTCCAATAAGCTGCCCTCAGCCATCCATTTGGATTCTGCTAATTCAGAATATGCTGGGCTGAGATGTGACCTTTTAAAAATACAGAATGAAAATAATCTCTTAAAAATATTTAAAATGTAAAGAAGAAAAATGTTCTTTCTTCTTAAATGTTCATGGAAGCCAAGTCTATTTCCACACATCTTTTGTTTGGTATCAAATAAACAATGAACTATCACAAAACCACTTCCATGATATCAGTTGTAGTTTCCGTCAGGGAAACCATGAAATGGCATTAGAGTGTTTTATAATGTTCTATGATCTCAATGCTTTGCTAAGCGATACTTTTCCTCTCACTGCTTTAACTAAGGCAAGCCAACCAGTTTGACTCTGATTCTATAGGCAGCAGGGAGCCATGGAAGACTTTTGAGCAGGAGCATGATATTATTAGGAAAAAACTGTTGAAGTGTAACACTGATAAACACTGCTAACTCCATCCGGAGAAAAGGACTTGCTCAGCGTTCCCTCCCTTTCCTCCCACCTCCAGCACCCACTCTGGCTGCCATGCTCCCCAGAAGTAAGGATTCATAAAGCCAAGCCACTTACCCTTTCCAGAAGTGACATCAAACACCACCCCCTTCACTGCCATGTAGATGGGCTGATCTTCCTAGAAAGCAGAAGAAAAGTCGTGAGGAGGAGGCAAAGAGCCCAGCTCTTCCAGCTCAAGGGCTGTGCAGAGGACGGTGGGTGAAGTTATAAAGCAGCCTTCTGCAAGCCTACTCTCAGCCAGCCAGCCCTACCTGCGCACACACAAACTTGGAAGAGTTACAAATTATCATGACAAGCCCAAGGCAATACCTTTCTCTCTAAAAAAAGAATCAGGAACTGAAGCAACTCTACACAGATTAAAAAATCAAAAGAAAATTAAATGATGAATTACCTAAATCAGCCCAAACTTCCTTTCATCTTCATCTACATAAATGGATGTAATCAGTGTAAATGATCTATTTTATATTTTGCTCCTTATAGGTAAATTTTAGTTCATACAAGCATTTTCATGCATTGATATAACCAAAACGGCTGTCACTTAAACAGCTCTATCTTATATTAGTGATGCTGGGCACTGTTTAGCTATCCTTCTATTTTGGGCATCTGGATTGTTTCCAATTCCTTAGAACTATAAACGGCAACTTTACGAATGTCTTTCTACAAGTTACTTTATAATTTACTGAGTTATTTCCTTGAGGCCTATTTCAGTACATGGAGTTCCCGGGCCAAAGTAGATGAACAAAGTAATCACTTTTTATATTTTACTGGTTTGTCCTTCAAAAAACCATTTACAGTGCTAGAAATATACAAGCAATGCTGTTTCTTTGCAGTTCTAACAATGAGTTTTACACTTTATTGTTTGCTATATTCATGGGTACACTAAAGGAAGGACAGGAAAAAATGCAATTCCCAAGAGACAGGTAAGAACTCTGGAGGAATTTTTACTTAAAACCAGAAGGGGCCTTGAAGATAATCTAACACTTTCATTTGACAGATGTGACGATCCAGGCCTGGGGAGATTATGAGACTTGCCTGGAGTCACAGAGCGTATTAGAGGGAAAGCGGGGTCTGGAACCTGGAGCCGTGGAATCCCAGGCTCGGTCCCCTCTCTGGCCTGCCCCACCGGAAAGCACACAGCACAAGGACCCTGCACTTGCCTGGGACCAGGAGATGGTGAGTGTGTCCTGGGAAATTCATCCAAAAGACTCAAGACCACAAGGCAAGACACAGGTCAGAGGTACCCAGAGGTTTGGGAACCAGGGAGCCACCTGCATGAACCAGGCTGGGCCTTTATCTTTCCTCTGGGTGGTGGGTTTGCCTTACCATCTGGCCTTCCTCCCTGCCCGTGGCCAAGCAGGGCCTGGAGAGAGTGCCTGCCGCGGGTGCGACCTACCATGACCAGGGGCTACCCAAGCTGTGGGGTGGGGGAGGGGGGCTGGCTGTGGGCTGGCGGCTCCTGAGCCTCTGAGGCCCTCAGACCCCGCACCAGAGGCCGGGGGCGGGGCAGAAGTTCCTCACCAGGGACTCTTCTTGAGAAAGAAACTGCTACCAACATTCTCTCCTGCAGAAACACCCGGGGCCTCCAATAACAGTCTAAGGCCGTGTTTTCCTAACTGCAGTTGGCATTGATAACATATTAGTGGTCAACAGAATCAATTTAGTGATTTATCAATAGAGTTTTTTTAAAAAATGAAATAAGAACAAAAAGTTCAAAGAAGAACAGAAACTAGAAAACATTAGAGTGCATCACACATAGTAAGAAAGACTGTTTCATGGCACTTTTGTTTCAGGTGTGTGTGTGTGTGTGTGTGTGTGTGTGTGTGTGTATACTGGGGTAGGATGCAAAATACATTCCTTAACACAGCCAAATGGCTACAAGCCATCGTTCTATTGTGTAATTAGAGAGGGTGGTTTCACATCTTTACTCACCTGCCTCTATCCAACAGCCTTCACTGTCTAGAAATGCTTTGCTGTCTGTCCAAACTGACTCTTCCACAGAAAGCACAGCCCTGCTTTTCACTATTGTTAAGTTTTAGAAAAGCAGAAAATACCTGTAGCCCCCCTCCCTGCTTAGTGCAGATTCCAAGGAGAGCTGGTGACTGAGCACGGACATTTTATTTACAAAGAATAACCCTAATGGCCAGAAGGGCCCTGGCCAAGTTCAGGGTCCAGGGTTGTTCTACATAAACTCCAAAGCTAAACCACATTTCTGGTCATGTTTGCCCTCTCTCTTCTTAGACCGAATTAATATATCCCAGAACAGGTTGCTGCCTGAAAGGGAGGCTCTTGGTGGCTCATTTAATTTGCACAAGCCGGAGAAAGCACAGCCTGGTCCACCTCTATTACTCACTAGCTGTGTAACCTTGGGCAAGTTACTTAACCTCCCTGTGCCTCCTTCCTCACCTGAAAAATGAGATGATAACAGCACTTTCCTCAGGGGGCTGTGGTCATCATTAAATGAGTCAATGAGTCAATGACAGTGCCTGGCAGAGTTGGCTCTTTAATAACAAACACTTAATATGTGTTTGTTAAATTCAAACATCTGGTCCCAGGCCCAGATGTCGTGCTGAGCGTGCGGGGGGCAGGCGGGGGAGGGTGGGGCGGCCCTCCCTGCACTTGGTCTCCTACTACAATGCAATTAAGGCAGAAATGTCTTCTGAGGATGGCAAAAATCAGTGTTGCACTTGGAGGGTTAAGGATGACATTTCCTCTGGATCAAAGAGAATCCTCGAAGTCACCCCAGCCTCCCTGCCCCAACTAACTGCTTCATGACATCTGTTTCCCTTAATAAACCAAGCCTTCCCCCACCGTTTCCCTCTATTGCCGTGATGGAGGAAAATATACTTCTTGTGCCACTGACTCGTCTCCGTCAGGGAAAATTCTTAAGACTCCAGTGTCTGACATACAGGTTGGAACACCAGCAGCAAAGACAGTACACCCCTCTCACTCCTAGTCCCAGCACACATTCATTTCCCAAGGAAGAACGAAGACCAAACTCATGAAAGGCTTGTGATTTATGCTGTTACTTAATTCTAAAAGTGCAATGTGAGGGTAAGTCATGCAAGAATATTACTTTGATCACATTGCCTGGGCTGGGCCCTCAGCCAAGCACGCTGGCTACTAGAGGCCTGTAATTCAGGACAATTAATATATTTTAGGTGTAATCAAAGGAAGAGCAGGGAAATTCGCATTTACTGAGAATCTGTTGTGCTAAGTGCTCTCCATTTGTTATACACATTTACTTATACTTACATATGTCACTTAGGTCAATTTTTATATTGACCTTAGAGGGAGGTATTACTATGCCTGTTTTGTAGATGAAGAAACTGAGGCTTTGAGTTTAAATAACTTGCCAGCCGTTTTTCTGCTGGAAAATGAATGAATAGCCAGAATTCAGACTCATACCTGTTCGACTCTAAAGCCCTGGCCCTTCCCATGGCATCCTTCCTTGTTGAAAACTTGAACGCCAGTCTTTGACCTGTAACTTGTAAACAGTGGAACCCGGCTATGAGAACAGCTGCTGTGACGTGGAAAAATTGCTGGTGAAAGTGTGCGATCAATGCGTCTGCGTATAAGGGCAGCGGAAGAACTCAAGGAGCACTGGAAGGCCCTCTGGAAACATGTGACCTTTCTTGACATACTTTCATTTTTGCTCAACATGCTTACTCCATGATCTATGTGTTATCTACAGGACAGGTCCTTAAAAATGGCCTCCTTGATGCAAGCCTTACTAGAATTACTGGGAAAATGGCCTTCGAAGAGGCATCAAGGAGGCCAGATTTCGACAGGTATTCTGAGAGGACTAATTCATGCTGGAAGCACACATGTAGCTGTCTTCATCCTCCCACGTGTGAATGATTCAGGGAGCCTTGCTGTGCATCACTCTGAGAACGCAATCTGCCCCAAAGGAGTAAAGAAGCATAGGGCCTCATGCAGTATGTCTAGAACGCCGTAGGTTCTGTGAAAGACACCAGCAGCCAGGACCCCTGTCTTTTGTGATTTCCAATCTCTCTCCTCTTTTTTAATGGAGGTATTGGGGACTGAACCTCACGCATGCTAAATACACACACGTCCACTGAGCTATACCCACCACCCCCACCTCGTGATTTCCAATCTAAAGCATCCACTGAAGATCCTATGCAGCTCCCTGCACGGTGTCCAAACTTTGACCACAAACCACCAACAGGTGGGTCTGCCTTGACTCTCATTCAAATGATTATAGGAGAAATGAGACATTCACAGCTCGATGTTTCGGAAAGATTTCTTACACGAGGCCCACAATCCCCTAGCAGAAACTCTTATGGGTCAGATGAGTTTTTGAATTCAGAATTTGTCAGATTGTAGAAAGGTGTTACGGGGTGCATGCTGCAACACCTACAGGGGGTCTGAGGCAGCACCCCATAACCAACCATATTACTGTTTCCACAGTAAAGCATAAACGTGAATACTCACACTAAGTAGGGTAAATAAAGACTATAAATAGTCCCGTGGAGCTCCAACAAGGTTCCATCACCGAAGGAGGTCAGATCAGGTCGGGTTGTGCTGTCAAATGACTTATAAAAAAAACCTTCTGGTTTTCAGAGCTTATTTGATTTCTGAATTGCCTAAGAAGATCATGGGCTTGTTATACTGCCTCTTGTTTGTATCTGTAATGATAAGCTAATAAAAACAATAGCAGCTAAGATTGATTAAGGCTCACTATGCTGAGACCACACCAGGCCTATGCTCAGCAGTTTGTATATCACCGTCTCATTTCATCCTCACAGACTCCTGTGTAGAGTAGGGATTCTTATTACGTGTCAGTTTGGATAGGTTACAGTACCAAGTTATTCAATACTTATCTAGATATCGCTGTGGAGGTATTTTGTAGAGTGATTAACATCTACATCAGTTGACTCTTTGTAAAGGAGATTATCCTGGATAATCTAGGTGAGCCTGATCACGTCACTTGAAAGGCTTTAAGAACAGAATTGAGGTTTCCCTGGGGAAGAAGAAATTCCACCAGTGGGCTGCAGCATCTACTTCTGCCCAAGGGTTTCTAGCCTGCCCTTCCTGACAGCCTGCTCTACAGACCTTAGGCTTGCCTAGCCAGTCTGCTTGACCACATAAACCAATTCTTGCAATTAAAAAAATATATTTTTCTTATTGGTTCTGTTTCTAGTGGATCTGACGAGTACCACAGATTAAAAAAAAAAAAAAATGAAGACTCCAAGAGGTTTAGCTATTTGCCCAAAGGGACTCAACCCAGATATGATTCAAAGGTATAATGCTCTAACTAGGGTCACCATATAATGTATTGCACAAATAGTAACAGAGTGAAAGGTGGTACTATTAATAACTATCTCAGGACAAGAGGCATAAACCAGAACCATCCAGGGCAAATCTCTAACTAACTGCTCTCAACTGCCCCCTCCCCTCTTACTCTCTCTGCCTGCAGACATCCTCTGGGCTCCACACCAAAAACAATTCTTCCTGTAACCTGTTTCCATCTCAAGCTTCCCTCTCTCTTTCCCTCAGCTGAGTATCAATCATGATAGTATCAGCATAAAAAACTAAGGGTCTTTTCTCAGTCCTCATCCTGCAGCGTGGGCATGGTGGCTGCAAGAAATCCCCACTTAGAGCTCTCTCTTCCTTTGGGATCTGTGTTGGGGGTGGGGGCCAAGATTACCCCCACCTTGGAGATTCACTAGAAGGAATCACAGAACTCAGCATATACTTGTACTCAGAGGTAGGATTTATTACAGCGATGCAGTTAGGACACAGAACTGGATCATAAGGGGAGAAGACACAGGTGGAGTCTAGAGGAATCCACCTGTGCACTTACGCTCTCTCCTTCCCATGAGGGTCACACGGAGCACATTCTTTCCTTGGCAACCAAATGCAGCAACACATGTGCAATGATTCTGCCCAGGAAAGCCCATGAGAGACTCAGAACCCAAGGACTTTCCTGGGGGCTGGCCGTGCAGGCCCTCTCTGCCCAGCAGTGTTCAACATAAACACAGTTTGTACAAAGAGCCCAGACTGAGCCACTCTTAAATGCGGAACACCTTGGAAATGCAGACACCAGCCCAGAGCCACTCTTGCAAGCAGGCCTTTCTAAGGAGAGCAGGCCTGCTCTGTTAACTCTTTCCTGCACAGAATCCCTGATCCTGTAGCATCTAGTTCCCTAGGCCAGGGAGCAGGCCTTGCTTCACACTCCCCCTCCTCCCCGCCACTCCTCCAAGGAGCAGGCAGAAGTGTCTGCCGTCAGCTGATACCTATACTGAAAACAAAAAGTTCTGAGGTTCCTGTACAGACCGCCAGCCAAAATGCGCCTCAGGGAAGAGGGGGAATGTTCAGGAAGGGTGTTCCGGCTAGGAGAGGGGGAAGCAGGGCGCCCCGACTGCTGGGGACTCCCCCGTAACCCCCGGCGTTGATCGGGCCTGGAGGGAGGAGCCCGGCAGGCCTCGCGCCCAGCTCCGAGCCGGAGCTCCGGGAGGGGGCGCCTGTGACGGCCCGCGCCTTTCCCCGGGCCTCCCCTCGGCGCCACGGCCTCCCGGGGTCCCCGCCTCCCTCTCCGCGAGGCCCTACCTGGCCCGGCCCCTGAGCCCGCGCTCGCCCGCTCACCTCTTCCCCGCCGTAGCGGGCCAGCTCTTCCTCCGTGAAGAGCCGCACCGGGGGCCCCCGCTCGGCGGGACGTGGCGCCTGCCCGGCTCCGGTTGCGGGTAGCCCCGCGGCCAGCGCCAGGGCCAGGGCCAGCGCGGCCAGCCGCCGCCGAGGCGCGGGGCCCGCCATGGTGAGTGCGCCGAGCCGGGCCTGGGGCGGCTTGAGCGCTGGAGCCCGAGCGCGTCCGCCCCGCGGCCCCGGAACCCCGCCCCGCGCGCGCCCGCCCCTCGGCCGGGTGAGGGTGGCCGCGAGCCGGACTCTGCGCCGTCCGCGCGCACCGGGGCGCTCGGCCGCCGGGACCCGAAGCCGCAAACCTGGAGCTCGGACCTTAACCCCAGGCTCCCGACTCCAAACTGCGGACTGAAAGTTGCGCCAAAGAGCGGCGTGTGTTACAGCAGTTCCTTGATTAGGTATAGAGTTGGCCCAGCCCAACATTCCAACATCTAGGAAAGTATATTTATAAACTAGGCCCCCAACTTTATTAATTCACTTTTCCTTTTGGCCGATTTTTCTTCTTCCCAGTTGTGTTTAAATTTTGGGTCCCCAAAGGATTTTTGCGAAGGGTAGGGCACGTCAAAGATACGCACTGAAATAATAATAGGTCACATTTCTTCAAGGATTTCTTCACTGATTTATTCAGCAGATGCTTTTTGAGGGCCTCCATGTACCAGGTCACTGGAAACATCGCTGCACAACACAGATCCACGCCCGCGTGGAGCTTACATTCTATGGCTGAAATAGCCAAGAGGTAAGATACACGAGAAGTATGTTAGATAGTGGTGAATGCTAGGGAGAAAAATAAAAACACGAAAAGGGAGAGGGAACACTGAGAGTTACTATTTTAAACAGGCTGACCACGGAAGGCCCCACTGAGAAGGTGCTGTCGGTATAAATATCTACAGTAGGTGAGGGAGGTAGCCTGGGGGCAGTCCCCGCAAAGGGAAAGACTGATCCATACATAAATACTGAGGAAGGAAAGTGCCCAGCTAGTTGGAGGAACAGCAGGTAGGGAAGGGGGTGGGAAGCGAGGTCAGTGAGGTAAGGCGGTGAGGAGGATGGAGGAGGGGGGAAATCTTGTGGGGCTTCACAGCTTATTTTTGAAAGATCTTGGCTTTTAGGCTGAGTGACTGGAACAGAGGAGTTAAAATGTTAACGGAATGACTCTGGCTGCTGTGTTGAGAAGAGACTGAAGCAGGGAGCTACTGCAATAATCCAGGTGAGACAGTGGTGGTTTGGACCAGGATGGTAGCAAGGGACGTGGTGAGAAGTGGGTGGATGGTGCATATATCTTGAAGGTGTGGCTGACAGGATTTGCTGACAGATGAGCCATGGGGTGTGAGAGACAGAGAGGAGTCAAAGATGACCCCCAGGCTGGGCAACTGGAAGGATGGAGTTGCCACTTACTGAGATAAGGAGAGATGGTAGGAGGAGCAGGTTTGGGGGAAGATCAAAATCAGGCTTGGTCAGTTTGAGAACACTTAGATAGCTAAGTGGAAGTATCAAGCTGACAGTTGGCTGTATGAGTCTGGACTTGGAGGAAGAGTTCCAGGCTAGAGACATAAATTTTAGAATCCTTGGCATATAGGTTGTACTTAAAGCCGCAGGATGGATGAGATCGTCAAGGAAGTGCATGTGGATAGGAAGGAGGGAGGTCCAAGGACTGAGTTCCCGGTGCTCACCAACATTCTGTGGTTGGGAGAACTGGCCACCAAAGATGGGCTTGCTGTGTCCCAAGCACTGGTTCAGCACTTTTATGTGTATTAACTCATTTAATCCTCACTATAACTCAATTATTGCCCATTTTACAGATGATAAAACTGAGTACCTTGCTCAAGGTCACATAGTTGGTGGCACAGCCGAAACGCTGTGTCCTGGAGTCTGCCCTTGAGGCAGGTCTGCCACTGAGAGGAGGTATATGGCCCTGACCACTGGGCTATACCTCCCCTCAGTGACTGCACCAAGTTCTCATCCACGTTCTTCTTCAACAGAATGGGCTCCTGGTGCAGAGCAACCTAAACAAGATCTGTCCACAAATTGTCTGAATCTCAATTTCTACTTTAGTAACATATCAGCCTGACTGATTGATAGGATTGTGTTGAAACTAAAAATGACATGGACATGAAAAGCCGTGTAAGCTGTGTATATCCACATTACACTGTCACAGCATCTCCAGGTTAGAAGAGGCCCTTCTAAACCCTTAGAATATCACCCCCGCCCTGATGTATCATGTTCCTTGGCATACAAGGTGCTGCTTCTCTGCTTGAGCCCTTTCTCTCCCTACAGTTCTATTTGTTAGGAACTGCTTTGAGCCAAAAGAAACTCCCTATAATTTCTTTTTTTTTTTTTAACATTTTTTCTTGATTTATAATCATTTTACAATGTTGTGTCAAATTCCAGTGTTCAGCACAATTTTTCAGTCATTCATGGACATATACACACTCATTGTCACATTTTTTTCTCTGTGAGTTATCATAAGATTTTGTGTATATTTCCCTGTGCTATACAGTATAATCTTGTTTATCTATTCTACAATTTTGAAATCCCAGTCTATCCCTTCCCACCCTCCACCCCCCTGGCAACCACAAGTCTGTATTCTCTGTCTATGAGTCTATTTCTGTCCTGTACGCTTTGTTTTTGTTTGTTTGTTTGTTTTTGTTTTTGTTTTTTAGATTCCACATATGAGCGATCTCATATGGTATTTTTCTTTCTCTTTCTGGCTTACTTCACTTAGAATGACATTCTCCAGGAGCAACCATGTTGCTGCAAATGGCATTATGTTGTCGGTTTTTATGGCTGAGTAGTATTCCATTGTATAAATATACCACATCTTCTTTATCCAGTCACCTGTTGATGGACATTTAGGCTGAGAAACTCCCTATAATTTCTGTTGATCAGATCTAGCTTCCCCGTCCCTGAGATGCTGTGTGTAAGCCTGTGATTTAATAGCATGCTCATATACCCTTGGATTTCTCCAGGCATCCTAGTGACTGCCCTTCTCTACTTGATACCAGATTATTTTTCCAAATGAATCAGTCACCTGCAAGGAAAACAAATGACTCTTTAAAGAAATTTTTTTTTCTGGTCTTTTTTTAAAACATATATTTATTTTTATTTATTTTTCTTTCTTTCTTTCTCTCTTCCTTCCTTTCTTTCTTTTTCCCTTTAATGGAGGCACTGGGGATTGAACCCAGGATCTAGGACCTTGTGACATGCCAAGCACGCACTCTACCCCTGAGCTATACCCCCAACCTCCCGAAGCTATTTTAAGTAAAACAAAATGGCTGTAATGCTGGAAGTTGGTTACACAGGTGATGGAAGAGGCTGAAAAGCAACCCTGAGGGAACCCAGAGATTAGCAACAGCAGAATGATTAGGAATATCCTGGTGTTTTTAGAGTTTAGGGCCTAGGTCACCTGGCTAAAGCTAGGACCACAGAAAAACCTTTGCATCAGGGGCTGGACCTATGGAAGGAAAGCTGCTGGGGGCAGAGAGTGAGGGAAAGAAAAACCCTGGCTTCTCCCTTGCCCTGATCCCCTCCAGTCTCCCAGCAGTGCTTCCTCTTGACTGAACCCAGTGGAAACCCAGGCCTTAGGGCCAGTCCTTATAACCCAGAGCTGAGGAGAGGCGAGGACAGGATCTGAGAGCAAACGAGCCAAGATTAGCGCACCCCACCTCCGCGATCTGGCCTCTGCCTGCCCCTCTGTCTTCTAAGTGCTCCTCCATTGGTCCCCTCCAGCCACACTGCCTTCTGCCGGGGTCCCAGCCAGGACCTCTTTCTGGGGTGCAGGTCGTCATGACTTTCTTATCACTCAGGTCTCAACTCACAAGTAACTACCATCTTGAGGCCTCTCTTGACTCCCTGAGATCAGCACCTCCTCCCACAGCTGCCCTAGCACTTGCTATCACATATCCTCGTTTCCCTTCTTTAGAGCTCTTGTCAGTAGGTGAAACTATTTTGTTTGTTTATTTATTCAGTGACTCTTTGAGTACCAGTAACTGCTGGGTGCTGTTGGAAGCACTGGATAGAGCAATGAACAAAACACAGAAGAACCCTGCCTTCATGGATCTTACATTCTAGTGCAATAAATGAAAGTCAGAAGGTGGTACATGCAAGGTAGAAAAATAAAGCAGCATATGGGGATGTGCTAGCAATGAGGTTTCCTGGTTTAACAAGGTGCTCAGAGGAGGCAGTGCTGATAAGGTGATATTGGGAGGTGGTGAGGAAGTGAGTCATGGAGATACCCAGGTTAAGAGCAGTCCCAGAACAGGGAACTGCCAATGCAAAGGTTCTCAGGCTCAGCATGTTAAAGCTGAGAGAGCAAGGGGAGGAGTAACAGGAAAGGTAGGGGCTGCAGGACAGATCCCATAGCACCTTCTAAGTCGTTAGGAGGACTTTGGCTTTGGAGGGATCAGAGCAGAGGGGTGACATGATCTGACTTCGTTTAGCAGGCTCTCCCTGGCTGCTGTGTTGGAAATTGACCACAGTTGTGGCAAGGGTGGAAGGAAAGAGGACCAGCTAGGAGGCAGCTGAAAGTAATCCATGAGAAATGCTGGTGGTTTCTACCAGGGTGCTGATGATGGAGTTTATGAAAAGTGGTTAGATTCTGAATAAAGTAGAGCCAGCAGGATTTGCTGATTTAGATGTGGGGCATAAGAGGAAGGGAGGAACTGAGGATGACTCCAGAGTTTTTGACTAGAGCAAATGGGAGGATGGAGTTTATTACAGTGAGAAAGCCTGGGCTGGGAGCAGATTTGGGATAGGAAGATCAATAGTTCCATTTTGCAATAGGATCACTAATACTTCTATACTACACCCTCACAATGTGCCGGACTTTGTGTTCCTAGTACTTTACATTTGATGACTCAGTTAATCTTCTCAGAACTCTTCTTATTGTACATGTAAGGTAACTGACACACAGAGAAATTAAAGAAAGTTTCTAGAATCATAAAGCTGGTAAGTGGCAACTCAGAGGTCATTTGTAACCTTGACAAACACCCTTTCAATGGAGTGGAGAACATGAAGGCTGACTGGTGTGTGCTCATGAGGAAATGGGACTTGGAGACAGCAAGTACAGAAAATTCTTCTTACATGTTCCTGGTCTGTCTCTCAACTCTAGCATGGAAGAGCCACAGAGCAAAGACCTCAGAGTACCCCATTCATGTCTATATCCCAGTGCCCAGCACATTGTATTTGTTAAACCACATCAAATATTGTATTATTATCTCCTTCAAATGTGGGAGCCCACAATTTTCCAGCTTGGTCATACCGACAAAAAGTAGAAAGGAATGATAGGGCTGGACTAGATTTCTCTGGTTCCTTCCAGCTCTAAACTTCTATGATTGTGTGACTTGTCCTATCAGCCCCCTTGTATTCATGCAGTAAGTTGTTCATTTTGACAAGCAACTGTCAAATGAAATGGCTGGAGTAAGTGTTTCATTCATAAACTTAACACACATTTGTTGAGTGCCTACGATGTTAGGTGCTATATATATATTGTCCCATTTAATAGATGTGAGAGCAGAGGGCCTGGACTGGGCTAGGGTGGACAGAAGAGGTGGTGGAGGCCTCCCACTACTGACAATCTGGAGGTCCAGGGTGCTCTGATGTGCTTGGTGCTACTGTGGTTGCCACCGAGAAAGGAAGAGGCCCTGAGTGGCCTGAGTGCAGGGATTTGCAGAGCTACAGCTGCCGGGGACACAGAGCAGCATTCACCAAGGCATAAGCAACCTCTATCTGCTTCACTACTCAGCAGCCCAGGGCGGCTACACAGAACAGCTGTTTCAGGCAGTGGGAGGAGGGGGAGATGTGGTCCTCAGGCCCACCCTGCCACAGGGCAAACGCCCAATTTTCCACCATATTCAGGGCAGGGGTTCTCTGCTGCCATGAACAGCACCTTTGGGTTTTGCTGCATGACCTATTTTGGCTCTGGTAAGGACCTGCGAAGCAGGGCAGGGCTTAGTGGTTGCATTCTAAGGCCAACAGAGGAGGGCTGAGTATTACAAGATCTGTGGGAGAGGGGCAGGGCCAGGATAAAAACCTAGAGGTCCTGACTCCCAGAGTCTGCTCCAGGAATAATGGAAAGAACTTGGATTCTGTCATCTGTTCCTGAATTAAATAATCTTCACTTGGTCACAGCCCCCATGCTTTCTGAAACAAAGTACCTCAGTTTCCTTATCTGTAAAGCAGTGGGAAAATGCCCTTCGTACAGGGTTCCTTGCCGGATCAAGGGCATAAAGCGCGTGAAAGTGCTTTGTAACATACAGAGTGCTCTCCAGACATTTATTATGGTTATAAACCACCAGGGCAAGCTTCCTTTCACAATTATAGATTAGGATCTCCTACCGGCCTGACCTGGCTCCCTTGTTCCATTTTCCATTCACTTTTTCCGTTTTTCCCCACCAATAAAGAGAGGAAGTAAGATATGCGAAGAGCACGTGTATCTAACGCGCGGGTTAAGCCTGGCAATGGGGAACGCGCGGGCTTTGCTGCCTCAGGGAAGCTGAGAGGCGCCCACCTGCGCGGAACTACATTTCCCAGCAACCCTTACGCGGTTCCTGCGGCGTCGGGAGCGAGGCGCATGCGCCAAGTGCGGCCCCGCCTAGTCTTGAAGCCGCTCCTCCGAACCGGTTTTACCCCGGGGAGCGGGCAGGTCTCGGCGCTGCAACTGCTGTGCTCGCTTCGCTGTTCCCCGCGGACCGCAGCGGGCTCAGGTGTGCGTTAGCTCGGGTCAGTGCCATGATCCGCCAGGAGCTCTCCACATCCTACCAGGAGGTATAAGGCAGTAGGGGGGTCGGAAGCAAAGTTTCCCGGGATGCGGAGCGGGTCCCGGGGGTCCGGGCGGCTGGGCTACTGGGGGCGTCCGGGCGTGCTGAGCGCGCTTCCGAGGAGCGGTGAGTGTGTCGGGGGAGGGGTCCCCGCGTGCTGAGCAGCAGCGGAGCAGGAAGGAAGCGGGGCGCGGAGCCGCCTCCGGATGCACCCGTCGCTTGGCCAAAGGATGGAGCCGGGGCCCCGAAGCCGCGACCCGTAAACAGCAGGTGAATGATTAAAGCTTTGTCGGACACAGGCATCAGGGCAGCAGGCCCGGCAGGACCCCGGGTCGCCCCGAAGACTCCGGCGTTCTTTGCAACAAGTGGAAGCACCCGCGCTTTCCTTCCAGCTGGAGCGGAGGCGCGCTGGGGCATCAGCCCCCTCCACGCCCAAGGCCTCGTGGCTCTTGCAGCTGTTAACGAGAGGGATAATTACAATTTGTTTTGATGGGTAACTAACGTTGAAAATGTGCTTTCACAGGCAGAGCTGCTTCTCGCTCCGCTTCGTTTCTCTCTCGAGTCTCACCTCCTCCCACAACTTTGAACTATCACTTTGCAGTTCTTTGTCTTTTTCTTGTCTGTCCTGAGCCATGGGCTGCGCTTCTAGCTTTTCCCTCAGACCATCTCCTCCTCCTGACTCTTGCTGACAGCATTGAATTGCTCTCCTCCTCCTCTACAGCCCCAAACCTTTGTCATCTCTGGTTACCTCCCCGGTGCTCCTCACCGTGCCCCCCTCCCTTGGCAAGTTCAGGCAGTTCCACATCCTCAGTCCTCAGGTTAGTGTCTCTCTGTGTGTGCTCTAACCAGCTCTCCCTTGGGTGTCTCCCGTGCTCTGCAGATTTGTTTGGGGGCCCTACCTTGATCTCAGGGCATTCCTTTTTACATACATTTTATGCTGCCATTGGTCTCCCCAGAACAGCTTGAACTTCTTAGGAAGCTTTCCCAGTTCTGCAGCCATCGCTTCTATTACCGTCATCATCTCACCCGCCTAGGTTCTGGCCACACTGGAAACTCACCTTTTAAAAATGTGCTCCTGCTAAGCCTATACTCGCACTATTCCTTCTTCTTTAACCTCTTTCAAGCTCCGTTGGTTAAAATTCCTCCCATTATTCAAGGAGGGATCTCAAATCCCACATGCACCGTAAAGACTGACTTCCCAGACGAGTCTAACATTCTTCCAGTCCTCGTATGAACTGCTGCTGTCTTGATCGGCACTGATACTGTGTGGAGTATATAAAGCAGGTGGCTTAGCCCCATAGTAGAAGGGGAAGCTAAGCTGAAGACAGATGAGATTTGCAGAGGCTTGCCATTTTCTAGTGTAGGACCTGGGCTGGAATCTGACTTTGGGAGATTTCTATATTTCTTTTATCATTTCCTTTATCCAAGAGGAGCCTTATGGATTTTATCCAGTGCTGTGGATTCTGTGACCCCTAGATCCTTAACCCTAGGCAGTAGAGGAATCCTGGGGAATGAGCTGTGTCTTTCCCTGACTGAAAATTTTCAGGTTTATAAGGAACAAAGCATAGTGGGTAAATACGGGACTTTGAAGTCCAAAAGCCCACGTTCCTATCCTGGCTCTGCTTCTTGCCGTTTGTGTGACTTTTGTCAAGTCACAGCTCCTCTGAGCCTCAAGTTGATTCATCTGCACAATGAAGGTAATGATAGTCCACATCTCACAGGGCTGAGGATTAGAGGAGCTGGAATGTGGAAAGTGCTTAGCTCAGTGCCTGGCAGTAGTGACCCCTCAGTGAATGCTGGCTCGTGTTGACAGGGTGTGGGCAGCTTTTGCTCCTAGGGAGCTTGGGGTCCTGGTTCACAGGACCGTGTCTCTCATCATCTACCTGTAACCTACAGTACTCCTCACCTAGCAGGGCTCCTAAAATGTTTAGTAAAATATAAGCAGTTTTCCTATTTGCAGAAGCAAGGCCAAGGGTAGAGCCAGTTTCTGTTTGGGGGCACCCCTGTGGGGGAAGCACTGGAAGGAGCCTGCCCCTTGCCTTCTTCAGTGCCCCTTTCTGAAGTCCACATCTCTCACCTTCAGAAGAAGGAGGCCTCCTGAATCTCTCTTACATGGAACTTTCTGAGAGTGGATTTAGATGTGAGTTCAGCTTTACTGAGGGAGATTTTGACTCTGCGGGATGGGGCATTTGAGAACTTGGCCAGGGTCAGACAAGGAGATGGCCTCGTTATGGCTTTTGATAGGCAGGAGGGGAACTGGGTTAAGAGCATGTTAGAGTTAGGCTGAATCTGTGTGAGGCTTCGATCAGAGAACTTTGGGCCTTCTCAGGACTGATATCCTCCTTTCCCTTTGGCCAGCGACAGCCTGGGGACATCTTGATCTGTGTTCCCGCGGGAGGCCTGGATCTCATGGTGCCTTGTCCAGCCTCCCAGCCCTCTCTCGTTGACTTCTTTTGGGCTTGGAGGGCTTTAAAGGTTTTACCTGATTGTAAGGGGCAGAAGCGGAGGCATGGAGAGGGAGGTGGAAGCGTCTTAGATACAGAAGAGATTTATTTAACTCAAGTTTCTTAGAAGTAAATTTTTTTTTTGTTTTTTGTTTTAGGGGGAGGTAATTAGGTTTATTTATTTATTATTTTAATGGAGGTACTGGGGATTGAACGCAGGACTTTGCACATGCTAAGCACGCACTTTACCGCTGAGATATACCCTCCCCACTCAGAGATGAATTCTTAATGGAAGTGTCCTGAGAGCTTAGGCGTTAACACTGTGAGCCTGAGAAAATACTTGGGAAATCTGTCCTCTCCCCTACTCTCCTAATCCAGTGATAGGTCCTCCTTGAAACTCTGGTCTTGATCTCTCTTGCTCTCCTTAACACTAAGGAGCCTGGTTATCATTGTATCGTTGCCCCCATTCCACAGGTGAGAACACTGATGATGTGGAGGTTGCTGCCAGGCTACTTAGTAGCACCTGTCCCTGGGTGGGTTGCCCTCCCCACTTTGTCTGCGGTTTGCAGCCTGAGTCCAGGGACTTTAGCTCTGACACCAACTTCACTGTTCCCTCTTCTCTCTCAGCCGTGTTTCTCCCTTCTTTGGGAAGTGGTTAAGACGGTGGCCTTTGGAACTAGACCAACTTGGATGTGCCTCCTGGCCCTGTGGCCGTGGAAAATGTTGTGGGTTGAATTGTGTTTCCCAAAAAGATATGTCGAAGTCCTAACCCCCAGTACATCAGAAAGCGACCTTATTTGGCAGTAGGGTCGTTGCAGGTGTGTTTAGTTAAGATGAGGTCGTACTGGAGTAGGATGGGCCCTAATCCAGTATGAATTGTGTCCTTATGAGACAATGACCACGTGGAGACAGAGACTCCAGGTGAGGATGGAGGCAGAGATTGGAGATTAGATGCACCTGCGAACCAAAGATTGCTGGCCATTACCTGGAGCTAGAAGAGGGGCATGGAAAGGATTCTCCCTCAGTCCCCAGAAGTAACCCTGACAATACCTTGATTTCAGATTTCTAGCCTCCATTACTGAGGGAATAAATTTCTGTTGTTTTAAGCCACCTGGCTTGTGGTGCTTTGTTATGGCAGCCCTAGGAAGTTGCTTGTTTTCTGAGCTTCAGTGGGCTCATCCGTAGAATTGGTGTAACTTACCCTACATCATGTGATTTGTGTGTGTGTGTGTGACCATTAAGTGAGAAGCAGCTTCTGCTTTCTAATTCTAGTCTAGAAAAGCAAAGCTGATGTTGCTGACTTCTCTGCTCTCTGTGTTTCTCCCTGTAGCTGAGTGAGGAGTTGGATCAGGTGGTTGAGAACTCAGAGCAGTCGGACGAACGGGAAAAGGAGACAGTCAAAGTCCAGGGTCCGGGGATCTTACCAGGTAAGTGGGTTCAGCTCGAGGAGGTGGAACTGCTGGAAAACGGGGTGTGCTGTTGCTGCAACTGGAGGCCCCAGTCCAGGCACCTCGCCAGCTGGGTACCGTGTCAGAGGAGCTACCGTCTTGCCTGGTGTCGAATCTCAAGTATTGCCCTCGTTTTAAAGCTATACATATTTAACCTGCCTTAGGACAGAGGTTGGGTCCAAGCCGGCGTCTGCTCTTTTTTGTCCTCTGGTTTGAGCCGGTGGCCAGGCCATTAGATATGATGGCAGGGGCTTTAGGTTTCCACTCTTATGTTCCCTCTTCTCTAGGAAGCTGTGAGCAATTGAGCCTCTAATATCTGGGTCACTTCCCAGGGCCCCCTGGGAGATTATCTGGTAGACCTCACCCCTGGACATTAGGTTTCTCCAGTTCCGTTGCCCAGCCGGGTGACCAGGGTCTCAGCAGTGAGGTGGCGTCTGTAGAGCCTTGTGGGAATTTTTGATACTGTCGACCATGTCTTCCTCCTGGATACACTCTGCCCCCTCAGCTACCATTATGACGCTCAACTTCTCAGGCCACTTCTTCCAGCCTCCTTTGCCATCACCTCAGCTCTTGGGTGTCACGTGTTTGTCAGAGGCCCTTCTCTCAGCCTCTGGTGGGCGACCTCACCCAGGCCCCCTCCCCTTCAGTCACTACTTGCTCTCACATGACTGCCATGGTTATATCTCTGGCCCAGAGGTTACCTGTAAACTTCAGATTTACATATCCTGTGGATCCAAATTCTTGAGTGGTGGCTCTGCTTGGATGTCCCAGAGGTCCCCTAAACTCCACATGTCCAAAATTGACCTCATGGTCTCCCCATCGCCAGCTTGGCCTCTTCCAATGTTTCCTGTTTCCAGGAATCGTACCATCCCTATCCAGGTGAACTTGAGAGTCATTCTTTTTTGTTTCTTTCCCTAATTCCCCCTTTTCCATGCTGGCCTTCTTTTACTTTGGGCCTCACTCCCTCCCACCATCAGGCCTTTTTGTTGTTTTATTCCTCTGCCTGGGCTTCTCTTCTTCCCTCTATTACCTAGTTAATGTGTAATCCATCTTCAGCTCACTCAGTTTTCCCCTGCAGCACCGTCTCTGGCCTCCTGGCCTGATCACCCCCACCCTCCAGCGCTGTCACTTGTAGCCTATGCACCTCTCCCTGGCAGCTGTCGCTGATGGATGGTGTATGCGTTTGTCTGTTTGATCATTGTCTGTTTTACTAAACTGTAAACTCCACCAAGTTAGAGACCATTGTGTTTTGCTCCCCACCTCAGCCCTGGCCATGCGATAAGGATTTGTTGAATGAATACATGAGTGAACGGTGCCCCAGCCTGACTCCAGCTTCTTGGGTGGATTGAGGGAGGTGGGATTCTGCTCCTCTTGATTCCCGTATTCGTGGAGGAGAGAACGGGATAGGAAATTCTGTGATTGTGCTTAATCCTTAGAGAAGACTTTGTAAAAGGAAGGAAGCTGGAAGGGCAGCTAATGCTTCCTGACTGCTTCCTCTGGGCCAGGCTCTGTCATACCCATTGCCCATTGAATTCTCATAACAACCCTGTGAGGTGGCCATCCTCTTGTTTATAGATGAGGCCCTGAGGCTCAGGGAGGCTAAATGAAGTGCGGCAAGGTTACATAGCTGGCCAACAGACAGACTGGATCAAGCTCTCTGACCCCAGACTCTTTTTACTGCACTCGTGATTTTTTAAAAATATTTTAAGCATCCTTCTATTAAAGCCCATGTCTGCCCCAACTCTGACTCTAGGCATTGCCTCCAAAGCCCTAAGTTCTCAGGGAAAGCTGTTTAAAAGCCCTGTATATTAGTTTCTATTGTTTCTATAGCAAGTTACCGCAAACTTAGTGACTTAGAACAGTTCAGATTTATTATCTGACAGTCCTGGAGGTCAGAAGTCCAAAATGGGTCTCCTTGGGCTAAAATTAAGGTGTTGGCAAACTTTCTTAACGGAGGCTCCAGGGAAAAATCCATTTTATTACCTTTTCCAGCTTCTTGAGGCTGCCTGCATTCCTTGGCTCATGGCCCTTCTTCCATCTTCAAGTCTTTCTCACATCTCATTCTGACTCTGACTTATGCCTCCCTCTGACTTATGCCTCCCTCTTCCATGTTTAAAGGGCCCTTGTGATTATGCTGGGCCCACCCGCATAATCCAGGATAGTCTCCCTGTTTTAAGGTCAGATGATTAGCAACTTTAATCCCATCTGCTGCCTTAATTTCTCTTTGCCATGTATGTAATTTGGCATATTTACAGGGTCCAAGATTTGGGATGTGGACATCTATGGTGGGCCATTATTCTGCCTACTGTACCCTGCACTGCCCTCTGGCCCCCAGTCAGAAGAGGATAGAGGGAGGAGAGAGGAAGGCCAGACTTGGAAAGATGAAGCTTCCTCTTGTGTTTCCTTGTATATGTAAGTGCCAGGCATGTTAGAAAGTGGCCATGATGACCTTTGACCTTAGCATCCTCTCTTTTGCCTCAGATTTTTGGGGCCTCAAAGCCTGGGATAAGTCAGAGCAGGAAGCCAGACTCAGGCAGAGCAGATTTGGGGTAGTTCCACTGGCTGGCAAGAGCCACCTTGCTTTTGGGGAAACTCCCCTGGGCTCATGTCCTGTTTAGACTGTAGACAGTCTGGTGCTCAGAAGGCCATGTGGCTGATCTCAGTAGTGACTTGGCCTAAATTTGATGACCTGGTATACAATTTTCAGAGCTCATTTCCTGTCTTTGAATCTTCTAACAATAATAAAAATGATGACTGATGACAGCAGCCACCATTGAGTAGGTGAGTAGGTGCTTCCCTGTACTTGGCCTGAGGGCTTTTTATGTGTACTCGATCGCATAACCTTCCTGGCCATGCTGTGAGGGAGGCGGTTAGCCTAGTTTATAGACGAGGAAGCTGAGGCACAGAGAGGCTGAGTACTGTGCTCAGTTAATGAGTGGCAGGGCTCAAACTGAGCCCAGGCCTGTCTTTGATGGTGTTCTGACTCTGGCTCAGTTGTTCCTAGATGAGATGCTTTCTTGTTCCAAAATCCTCCCCTTCCTGCACCAGAGTCACTCATGGACTTCTTCACCTATTGTGCCAAATGCTAAAACCACAGAGAGGGTGAGTGGAGCGTGGCCTGCTTCCAGGAACTCAGGCCATGTGGGGAGAGAAGGCAGGTTCCCGAAGAAGAACTTACCCCTTCGACAGAGCCTGCCCTGAATAACCTAATGGGGTCCTTTTCTCCCAGTTACCTGCTTTCAGTACTTTCCCTTTGTAGCATTTGGCACAGCTGAGAGGTCACATTTATTGACTATAATTCTTCAATTGATTGTTGTCAGCCCCTTGGCCCTGCTCCTGAGTTCTGTGAGGCACAAAGTTTGCGCCTCCTCCAACCGTTGTAACTCCAGTGCCTTGTACAGTGCCTGGTCCGCTGTGGGTGCTCAGTATATACTTGTACCCTAGAAGAGGGAGGTGTGGGGATTTGGAGCATGCATGCATCTCACCTGAGCCAATTTGAATGAAGAAATGAGGGCCAAAGAGATGCTAGTGAAAGATGCCTGAGGAATGAACGAAGGAGGGCTGGTTGGTGAAGGAAGTGGGATCAATCCGAAGGAAGGGTGACACAGAGGTGCAAAGGAAGGGCTGGCCAGGGAGGAGGGGTGGTGCACGCAAACACGTGGAAGTGGGAATAGAAATGGGATGCTTCAGAATCAGCGGGTAGCACGGTGTGTTTGGAGCAGAGGGTTGGTAAGAGAAGCAGGAGATGAGGTAGGAAAGCTAGGCTGGGTCAGAGTGTGGAGGGTTTCAAGTGTCGGCGTTTGGACTTTATCTAAAGCAGGGAGTTTTTAAAGGGGTTAGAGCAGAGCGTCAGAGGGGTGAAGTGGGCATTTCAGGAAGTGTGACAGGGCATGGGGCTGGATTAGGGGGAAGCAGGGCAGCTGGGCCACGTCAAAGCCTGAAGGCTGATGTGATAGGCTGCTTTGGTGTGGGGGAGGGGAGAAGGAAGAATCAAAGAGGCTGAGGTTTGAAGCCGGGTGAGTGGGAGAATAGTAACATACAGAGAGAGTCCGGAGGGGCAGGTGCTGGAAGAGGAGATGCTTGTCTGCTGTGGACACACCAGGCTTCAGCTGATGGGGCAGGTCTGGGTGGAGATGCCCAAAGGCAGAGAGAGGTGTAGGGGAGACAGGAGAGAGGTGAGGACTGGAGTTGTGAAAGTGGGAGAGGTCCCAGGGCGGGAGGGTTAGGAGCCTGGAGGAAAGCCAGGGACACAATGTGCAAGGAGCGGGAGAGGGCCATGAAGACTGAGCCCCAGAGGATGTCCACATTTGGGGACCAGGAGAGGAGGTGGAGCTGGAGTTGAACGGAGGGCCTGGAGGTGGGAGAGCAAGACAGGAGGACAGTACGAGCAGGCTGAGCACTTAGCAGCTGAGGTTCGGGTTAAACACCCAGCATTCAGGGTTATATTCCCAACTTCACTCTCCGAGATAAATAATTCCATACCATAATGTGGGAAAAGCCTCAGTACATTCATGTCCTCTCTACCAAGGGAAGCACAACCGCCTGTTCTTTCCGAAGGGAGGAGTGAGACCAGGCGTGCTAATTGAATAAGCTGTTTATGACATCAGAGATGTAATCAAATTGAGGAAGACACTTGGTTACTGAGTCATTACAGTCAGTTCTCCGTGGAAACAACTGTATATTAATAGAATAGAAAAAGATAACCAACCAAGAAAAAAATTAGATAAATTGGACTTCATCAAAATGAAAAACTTTTGTGCATGAAAGGATACTGTCAAAAAAGTGAAAAGATAGTCCCCAGGATGGGAGACATTTTCATACCATATATTTGATAACGGACTTGTATTTAAAAAGTGTGAAGAACTCTTGCAACTTAATAATAAAAAGACACATAACCCAGTTTAAAAATGGGCAAAGAATGTGAATAACATTTCTCCAAAGAAGTTATAAAAATGACTGATAAGCACATGAAAAGATGCTCAATATTATTATTCACCAGGGAAATGCAAATCTAAACCACAATGAGATGCTACTTCAAACCTGCAAGGAGAGCTGCAGTCATTAAGATGATTATAAGCAAGTTTTGGGGAGGATATAGAGAAATTACAAATTGCTGATGGGAATGTAAAGTGGTGCAGCTACTGCGGAAAATAGTCTGGCAGTTCCTCAAAAGGTTAAATATAGAATTATCATATGACCCAGTAATGCCACTTCTAGGTGTACACCCAGGAGAAATGAAAACATTCACACAAAAACTTAGTAATGAATGTTCATAGCAACTTACTCAGACAACAAGCAGAAACAACCACATGTATATCAACTGATGAATGGATAAATAAAATGGTATATCCACACAGTGGAATATTATTTTGCAGTAAAAAGGAATGAAGAAAACATGCTACAACATGGATGAATCTTGAAAACATTAAGTGAAAGAAGTCAGACATAAAAGATCATGCATTGTATGATTCCATTCGTGTGACTTGTCTGAAATAGGTAAATCCATAGAAACAGAAAGTAGATTATTGGTTCCCAGGGACTAGGAGGTAAGAGGAGTGACTGCTAATGGATGTGGAATTTCTTTTGGGGTAATGACTGTTCTGTAATTAAATAGTGGTGATGGTTATATACTATGTGAATGTAAAAAACTACCAAATATATTCACTTTAGGAGGGTTAATTTTATGGTATGTAAATTATATCTCAAAAACAGAACAAAACAAAAACAACCCCACTACATCACTAAAAAGAAAAAAAGGATAAACAAAAAACTCATTTTATTCTTCACATTCAGAATGCATCTTAGCCCAGTGCTCTCTGCAAGGTAGAGTTTTGCAGGGTTATGTAGTCAACCAGTTTCCCTTCCTGTGAATGTAGTTTCCATGATGTTTTCAGAAATTGAATTGCTCATCACATATCCTCTTAATGGCCTGACTTACATTCTGGGGCAAGTTTGGGTTTTTGAAGCAATTCTGTCATCAGTTTTACAAAACTCATGAATTAAATCTTTCCCAGGGAAATCTTATGCATTATTTCTTTCTTCTACCATGAGTTTACAAATATATAAAGGAGGTATACTTTTAAAACATTCATCCAGCTTGCCACATAAAGAGCCAGTGTTTGCTTTTTCTGACTCCAGAGGACATGGGACATTATGCCAAATATTCAGCATCTTTTTTTTTTTTCAGTGGTAAAATGTAATGGTGTCTAGTTTCAGAATCGAAGTGTCACTTAACCCGCACATGTGAATGATAATTATATGGTTTTTTGTTTACATTATATGCCAGCTTGTGGATCAAGAAAAGGCTTGTGAAGAAGCTAAGCTTGGCGTCTGAGTGAAACAACACTCTCTGGGCCCATGTTCCCACTAGAAAAACTTGTCCAGTTACCTCTACCAAACGAATCCAGGTGGTGCAATTGTCGTGTGACCTTTTTGTCCTTTAAGTTTAAGTTCTTTTAGAATTTTCAGGAACATGTAGGGAGAGAGTCTTCTCTTTCCTAAACCAAAGGCATCACGAAGGCAGAACCTTTCAAATCATGTTGATCTGGCTGTGATAGCGTAGGTGCCTGCCCACAGGTGCCCATCATTCTTCACCTTCACTACGTGGTGCAGCCTAGGTGTAATATGCAGGTTACCTTAAAAAGGTCCTGAACTTCTGCTTGTTTTGAAGTTAAATTTTTTCAATAAGATCATCTTTTGTCATCATTAGTATCTGGAATCTTCAGTACTAACATTCACTTTTGTGGAGGGAAGGATCATGGACCGAGAGTCAGGACACTAGGACTCTGTGGGACCATTTATTGGCTGTGGGACCAGAATCACTGCACAAGAAATGGGGTTGGGCCAGATGGCCTTTTAGGTCCCTACTGAGTCTTAAAAATCCTATTCAGATGTTATGCACCAAATCAGTCATTCAGAGTTCCTTTATTTTCTTACCTTGTGGTCTTCTCACACCCCTTTAGAATGTAGCAACCTTGTACCTGTTGCCAGTGCAGTTGTCAGCAGCTCATGACAGTGAATGTGCTTTTTGCCTGCCCTGTTTTGTTTCTGTTTTTTAACACCTTTATTGTGGTATGGTTCCCGTACAGGAACCATACATATTACAAGTGTACAATTTGATGAACTTTGATACATGTATACACCAATGAAACCACTACCACAAATCAAGATAACTAGCATTTCCATCATTCCCAAGAGGTGCAATTTTTGAATTCTCAATTTATCCCTTCCCACCCCCTTTACCCCCTGGTAACCTTAAGTTTGTTTTCTATGTCTGTGAGTCAGTTTCTGTTTTGTAAATAAGTTCACTTGTGTCCTTTTTAAAAAGATTCCAACATATAAGCAATATATGGCATTTTTCTTTTTCTGGCTTACTTCATTTAGAATGACAATCTCCAGGTCCATCCATGTTGCTTTTTTATGGATGAGTAGTATTCCATTTTATACACACACACACACACACACACACACACACACACACACACACACATCTTCTTTATCCAGTCATCTGTTGATGGACGTTTGGGTTGTTTCCATGTCTTGGCTGTTGTAAATAGTGCTGCTGTGCACATTGGAGTGCATGTATCTTTTTGAATTGTATTTTTCTCTGGGTATATGCCCAGGAGTGGGATTGCTGGATCATACATGGTAAGTCTGTTTTCAGTTTTTTTAGGAACTTCTGTACTGTCCTCCATAGTGGCTGCACCAATTTACATTCCCACCAACAGTGTAGGAGTGTTCCTTTTTATCCACATCCTCTCTGGCATTTATCATTTGTAGACTTTTTAATGATGGCCATTTTGACTGGCATGAGTGATACCTGATTGTAGTTTTGATTTGCATTTCTCTACAATTAGTGATATTGAGCATCTTTTCATGTGCTTGTTGGCCATTTATGTGTCTTTGGAGAGGTGTCTGTTTAGGTCTTCTGCCCATTTTTGGATTGGGTTGTTTGTTCTTTTGGTATTAAGGTGTATGAGCTGTTTGTATATTTTGGAAATTAGTCCCTTGTTGTCTTTTCATTTTGTTGATGGTATCCCTAGCTGTGCAAAAGCTTTTAAGTTTAATTAGATCCCATTTGTTTATTTTTGCTTTTATTTCCATTACTCCGGAAGCTGGTTCAAAAAATGTATTGCTGTGATTTATGTCTGTGAGTGTTCTGCCTATGTTTTGCTCTAGGAGATTTATAGTATCTGGTCTTATATTTAAGTCTTTAATCCATTTTGAGTTTATTTTTGTATATGGTGTTAGAGAATGTTCTCATTTCAGTCTTCTACAGGTAGCTGTCCAGTTTTCCCAGCACCACTTACTGAAGAGACTGTCTTTTCCCTATTGTATATTCTTGCCTCCTTTGTCATAGACTAATTGACCACAAGTGTGTGGGTTTATTTCTGGACTTCTATCTTGTTCCATTGATCTGTGTGTCTGTTTTTGTGCCAGTACCATACTGTTCTGATTACTGTAGCTTGTAGTATAGTCTGAAGTCAGGGAGCATAACTCCCCCAGCTTTTTTCTTCTTTCTCAAGATTGTTTTGGCTATTTGGGGTCTTTTGTGTTTCCATACAAACTTTAACATTTTTTGTTCCAGCTCTGTGAAAGATGTCATTGGTAATTTGATAGGGATTGCACTGAATCTGTAGATTGCCTTGGGTAGTATGGCCATTTTAACCATATTGATTCTTCCAGTCTAAGAACATGGTATATCTTTTCATTTGTTTATGTCATCTTCAATTTCTTTCATCAGTGTCTTACAGTTTTTGGAGCACAAGTCTTTTGCCTCCTTGGGTTGGTTTATTCCTAGGTATTGTATTCTTTTGGTGTGATGGTAAATGGTATTGTTTCCTTAATTTCTTTTTCTGCTATTTCATTGTTAGCATATAGAAATGCAACTGATTTCTATATATTAATTTTGTATCCTGCAACTTTACCAAATTCATTGATGAGATCTAGTAGTTTTCTGGTCTCTTCTTTAGGGATTTCTATGTATAGTATAATGTCATCTGCAAACAGTGACAGTTTTACTTCTTTGTTTCCAGTTTGGATTCCTTTTCTTTCTTTCTCTTTGATTGCTATGGCTAGGACTTCTAAAACTATGTGGAATAAAAGTGGCTAGAGTGGGTATCTTTGTCTTGTTCCTAATCTTAGAGGACATGCTTTCAGTTTTTTACTGTTGAGTATGATGTTAGCTGTGGGTTTGTTATATATGGCCTTTATTATGTTGAGGTATACCTATATGCCTGTCTATGCCCACTTTCTGGAGAGTTTTTTTTTAATCATAAATGGATGTTGAATTTTATCAAAAGCTTTTTCTACATCTATTGAGATGATCATATGGTTTTTATTCTTCAGTTTGTTAATGTGGTATGTCAATCAATCATTGATTTGTGGATATTGAAAAATCCTTGCATCCCTGGATAAATCCCACTTGATCGTGGTGTATGGTCCTTTTAATGCATTTTTGGAGTTGATTTGCTAGTATTTTGTTGAGGATTTTTCATCTATATTCATAAGTGATGTTGGCTTGTAATTTTCTTTTTTTTTGTGATGTCTTTGTCTGGTTTTGGTATTGGGGTGATGGTGGCCTTATAGAATGAGTTTGGAAGTGGTCCTTCCTCTGCAATTTTTCGAAGTAGTTTCAGAAGGATAGGTGTTAACTGTTCCCTAAATGTTTGGTAGAATTTGTCTGTGAAGCTGTCTGGTCCTGGACTTTTGTTTGTTGAGAATTTTTAAATTACTGATTCAATTTCAGTACAGGTAATTGGTCTCTTCATATTGTCTGTTCTTCCTGTTTCAGTCTTGGCAAATTGTACCTTTCCAAGAAATTGTCCATTTCTTCTACATTGTCGTTTTTTGGGGCATATAGTTGCTCATAGCAGCCTCTTAATGATCCCTTGTATTTCTGTGGTGTCTGTTGTAACTTTTCCTTTTTCATTTTTGATTTTATTAATTTGTCCCTTTTTTCTTTAATCTGACTAAAGGTTTATCAATTTTGTTTATCTTTTAGAAGAACAAGCTTTTAGTTTCATTGATTTTTTTTCTTTGTTGAGTCTCTTGTATTTATTTCTGCTCTAATCTTTATGATTTCTTTTCTTCTACTCTGGGTTTTGTTTGTTCTTTCTCTAGCTGCTTTAGGTGTAGGGTTAGGTTGTTTACTTGAGATTTTTTTCTTGTTTCCTGAGGTAGGCTTGTATCACTATCAACCTCCCTCTTAGAACTACTTTCGCAGCATCCCAGAGGTTTTGGATTGTTGTGTTTTCATTTGTCTCAAAGTATTTTTTGATTTCCTCTTTGACTTCTTCAGTGACCATTGGTTGTTTAGTAGCATATTTTTAGCCTCCATGTGTTTGCAGTTTTTGCAGTTTTTTCCTTGTAGTTGATTTCCAACCTTTTGGCATTGTGGTCAGAAAGATGCTTGGTATGATTTCAGTTTTCTTAAATTTACTGAGGCTAGCTTTGTGGGCCAGCATGTGGTCGATTCTGGGGGATGTTCCATGTGTGCTTGAGAAGAATGTGTATTCTGTTGCTTTTGGATGAAATGCTTCATAGATATCAATTAAGTCCATCTGGTTTAGTGTGTTATTTAGGGCCTGTATTTCCTTACTAATTTTCTGTCTGGATGACCTGTTCATTGATGTAAGTGGGGTATTAAGGCCCCCCCACTATTATTGTGTTATTGTCGTTAATTCCTTTTATGTCTGTTAACATTTGCTTTATATATTGAGGTGCTCCTGTGTTGGTTGCATATGTATTTACAATTGTTATATCCTCTTCTTGGATTGATCTCTTGAGCTTTATGTAGTGTCCTTCTTTGCTTCTTGTAACAGTCTTTATTTTAAAATCTATTTTGTCTAAAATAAGTATTGCTGCTCCAGCTTTCTTTTGGATTTCATTTGCATGGAGTATCTTTTTCCATCTCCTTACTTACAGCCTGCATGTGTCTCTAGCTCTGAAGTAGGTCTCTTGGAGACAGCATATATTTGGATCTAGTTTTTGTATACATTCAGCCAGTCTGTGTCTTTTGGTTGGAGCATTTAATCCATTTACATTGAAGGTAATTATTGATACGTATGTTCTTATTGTCATTTTGTTAATTGTTTTGGTTTTTTTTTTTTTTTTTTGTAGGTCTCTTTTTTCTCTTTTCTTGTGGTTTAATGCCTAAAAAAGTTCCTTTAACGTTTGTTGTAAAACTGGTTTGGTGGTGCTGAATTCTTTTAGCTTTTGTTTATCTGTAAAGCTTTTGATTTCTCCATCAAATCTGAAAAAGAGCCTTGTTGGGTATAGTATTCCTGTATATATATATATTATATATATATATATTTATTGAAGTATAGTCAGTTTACAATGTTGTGTCAATTTCTGGTGTACAGTGTAGTGCTTCAGTCGTACATGAACATACATATATTTATTTTCACGATAGGTTACCACAAGGTATTGAGTATAGTTCCCTGTGCTATACAGTATGAACTTGTTGTTTATCTATTTTATATATATTAGTTAGTATCTGCAAATCACGAACTCCTAATTTATCCCTTCCCACCCCTTCCCCCGTAACCATAAATTTGTTTTCTATGTCTGTTTTGTAAATAAGTCTGTTTTGTAAATAATTCTGTTTGTCTTTTTTTTTTTCTTTAAATTTCACATATAAATGGTATCATACAGTATTTTTCTTTCTCTTTCTGGCTTACCTCACTTAGAATGACAATCTCCAGGTCCATCCAAGTTGCTGCAAATGGCATTGTTTTATTCTTTCTTATGGCTGAGTAGTATTCCATTGTATAAATATACCACATCTTCTTCATCCAGTCATCTGTTGATGGACAGTTAGGTTGTTTCCATGCCTGAACTATTGTATATGGTGCTGTTGTGAACATTGGGGTGCAGGTATCTTTTTGAATTAGAGTTCCCTCCAGATATATGCCCAGGAGTAGGGTTGCTAGATCATATGGTGAGTCTATTTTTAGTCTTTGGAGGAATCTCCATCGTATTTTCCGTAACAGCTGCACCAAAGTGCATTCCCACCAGCAGTGTAGGAGGGTTCCGTTTTCTCCACATCCTTTCCAGCATTTGTTGTTTGTGGACATTTTAATAATGGCCATTCTGACTGGTGTGAGGTGATAGCTCATTGAAGTTTTGATTTGCATTTCTCTGATAATTACTGATATTGAGCGTTTTTTCATGTGTTTATTGGCCATTTGTATGTCTTCATTGGAGAATTGCTTGTTTAGGTTCTGCCCATTTTTTGATTGGGTTTTTTTTTTCTTATTAAGTTGTATGAGCTGTTTTTTTCTTGTTAAGTTGTATGAGCTGTTTATATATTCTGGAGGTTAAACCTTTGTCAGTCACATCATTTGCAAGTTTTTTCTCCTATTCTGTAGGTTGTCTTTTGGTTTCCTTTGCTGTGCAAAAGCTTATAAGTTTAATTAGATCCCATTTGTTTGTTTTTGCTTTTATTTCTGTTGCCTGAGTAGACTGCCCTAGAAGAACATTGCTAAGATTTATGTCAGATAATGTTTTCCCTATATTTTATTCTATTTTTTTTTAACATTTTTTCTTGATTTATAATCATTTTACAATGTTGTGTCAAATTCCAGTGTTCAGCACAATTTTTCAGTCATTCATGGACATATACACACTCATTGTCACATTTTTTTCTCTGTGAGTTATCATAACATTTTGTGTATATTTCCCTGTGCTATACAGTGTAATCTTGTTTATCTATTCTACAATTTTGAAATCCCAGTCTATCCCTTCCCACCCTCCACCCCCCTGGTAACCACAAGTCTGTATTCTCTGTCTGTGAGTCTATTTCTGTCCTGTATTTACACTATGTTTTTGTTTGTTTTGTTTGTTTTTGTTTTTTAGATTCCACATGTGAGCGATCTCATATGGTATTTTTCTTTCTCTTTCTGGCTTACTTCACTTAGAATGACATTCTCCAGGAGCATCCATGTTGCTGCAAATGGCATTATGTTGTCGGTTTTTATGGCTGAGTAGTATTCCATTGTATAAATATACCACATCTTCTTTATCCAGTCACCTGTTGATGGACATTTAGGCTGTTTCCATGTTTTGGCTATTGTAAATAGTGCTGCTATGAACATTGGGGTGCAGGTGTCATCCTGAAGTAGATTTCCTTCTGGATACAAGCCCAGGAGTGGGATTCCTGGGTCATATGGTAAGTCTATTCCTAGTCTTTTGAGGAATCTCCACGCTGTTTTCCATAGTGGCTGCACCAAACTGCATTCCCACCAGCAGTGTAGGAGGGTTCCCCTTTCTCCACAGCCTCTCCAGCATTTGTCATTTGTGGATTTTTGAATGACGGCCATTCTGACTGGTGTGAGGTGATACCTCATTGTAGTTTTGATTTGCATTTCTCTGATAATTAGTGATATTGAGCATTTTTTCATGTGCTTTTTGATCATTTGTATGTCTTCCTTGGAGAATTGCTTGTTTAGGTCTTCTGCCCATTTTTGGATTGGGTTGTTTATTTTTATCTTATTGAGTTGTATGAGCTGTTTATATATTCTGGAGATCAAGCCTTTGTCGGTTTCACTTGCAAAAATTTTCTCCCATTCCATAGGTTTTCTTCTTGTTTTACTTCTGGTTTCCTTTGCTGTGCAGAAGCTTGTAAGTTTCATCAGGTCCCATTTGTTTATTCTTGCTTTTATTTCTTCTAGGAGAAAATTTTTGAAATGTATGTCAGATAATGTTTTGCCTATGTTTTCCTCTAGGAGGTTTATTGTATCTTGTCTTATGCTTAAGTCTTTAATCCATTTTGAGTTGATTTTTGTATATGGTGTAAGGGAGTGTTCTAGCTTCATTGTTTTACATGCTGCTGTCCAGTTTTCCCAACATCATTTGCTGAAGAGACTGTCTTTATTCCTTTGTATATTCTTGCCTCCTTTGTCGAAGATGAGTTGACCAAAAGTTTGTGGGTTCATTTCTGGGCTCTGTATTCTGTTCCATTGGTCTATATGTCTGTTTTGGTACCAATACCATGCTGTCTTGATGACTGTAGCTCTATAGTATTGTCTGAAGTCTGGGAGAGTTATTCCTCCAGCCTCTTTCTTTCTCTTCAGTAATGCTTTGGCAATTCTAGGTCTTTGATGGTTCCATATAAATTTTATTATGATTTGTTCTAGTTCTGTGAAATATGTCCTGGGTAATTGGATAGGGATTGCATTAAATCTGTAGATTGCCTTGGGCAGTGTGACCATTTTAACAATATTGATTCTCCCAATCCAAGAGCATGGAATATCTTTCCATTTTTTAAAGTCTTCTTTAATTTCCTTCATCAATGGTTTATAGTTTTCTGTGTATAATTCTTTCACCTCCTTGATTAGATTTATTCCCAGATATTTTATTACTTTGGGTGCTATTTTAAAGGGGATTGTTTCTTTACTTTCTTATTCTGTTGATTTATCGTTAGTGTAAAGAAATGCAACTGATTTTTGAACGTTAATTTTATAACCTGCTACCTTGCTGAATTCTTCAATCAGCTCTAGTAGCTTTTGTGTGGACCTTTTAGGGTTTTCTATATATAGTAACATGTCATCAGCATATAATGACACTTTTACCTCTTCTTTTCCAATTTGGATCCATTTTATTATATCCCTTTATATATAGAGTATTTAAGCCATTTTGAGTTTATTTTTGTGTATGGTATGAGGGAGTATTCTAACTTCATTGATTTACATGCAGCTGTCCAGTTACCCAGTACCATTTTCTGAAGAGACTGCCTTTACTGCACTGTATGTCCTTGCCTGCTTTGTCAAAGATTAATTGACCAAAATTTTTTGGGTTTATTTCCTGGCTCTATATTCTGTTCCATTGACCCATATTTCTGTTTTTGTACCAATAGCATGCTGTTTTGATTACTGTAGCTCTGTAGTATTGCCTGAAGTCTAGGAGGGGTATTCCTTCAGCTTCATTCTTTTTCTTCAGTAATGCTTTGGCAGTTCTGGGTCTTTCGTGATTCCATATACATTTTAGGATTGTTTGTTTAAGTTCTGTGAAAAATGTCCTGGGTAATTTGATAGGGATCACATTAACTCTGTAGATTGTTTTGGGTAGTATGGCCATTTTAACAATATTGATTCTTCTTATCCAAGAACATGGGATATCTATCCATTTCTTTAAGTCATCTTTAATTTTCTTAGTTAATGTTTTGTAATTCTTTGTGTATAATTTCTTTCACTTCTTTAGTCAGATTTATTCCTAAGTTTTGGGGGTTTTTTGGATGCAATTTTAAAAGGGATTGTTTCTTTACTTTCCTTTTCTGATATTTCATTGTTAGTGTAAGGAAATGGAACTGATTTCTGTATGTTAGTCTTGTATCTTGCTACCTTGCAGAATACTTTTATCAGGTCTAGTAGTTTTTGTGTAGAGCTTTTAGGGTTTTCTATACATAGTATCACGTCATCCACATATAATGACGGTTTTTCCTCTTCTCTTCCAATTTGGATCCCTTTTATTTCTTTTTCTTGTCTAATTGCTATGGCTAGGATTTCCAATATTATTCACTGTTGAATATTATTCTGGCTTGTGGTGTGCCTGACAGGGCACCCTGTATAGGACACTCTCTGGGAGAGGATCGTAGTGCAGGACTCACAGAGAGGGACTTAGATAGTAAAGCAGAGCAGGGTAATGAGAGAAACACAGAGGGAAGGCAAATGGCAAAGCTGTGAGGGAGTGGACATTGACACAGCCCCTAATAACAGTAAGAAGCAGCAAAAGTAGAATCAGGGACAAAGGAAGTTGACAGGTGAATTGCTTTAATTCCTTTTGGAGAACTAGAGCTGCTTTGTACTTGGCTTCACTTGCAGCTCCTCAGGGGATTTCCTTTGGGCTTCCTGGTTCCTCACTTTTTGTAGCTGTAGAGTAAATGTCCATTGTCTCGGAACCTGTTCTTCATGGCCTGAAGGAACCCCACAGACACTTCTCGGAATTGGTATTCCCATGTAAAGTAAGAATTTTCTAAAGTATTTCGCCAGAAATAATAAGGCACACCAATTGGCTTATAGTTTTATATGCCTGAAACACACTAGTATTCTCTGACAAATTGAGAGTAGCTAGTTAACAGCAAAACTTAGTTCACCTGTCCTTTAGATTATTCATTCATTTAACAGACATGGAAACATTGTGCCTACCATGTGAAAGACATTGTATTCTGCCCCACCTCCATTTTTATCTTTAGCATATATATTTTTTCTAATTCATTATTGCGAGATTATAGTTCCATAATCTTCATCTTTGCTGTCTTCATCACTGAGGGCTTCATTTTTGGAGGTGTAGAGCCTACATTCATTTTTTCCAATAACAGTCATTCATTGAGCAGGCCCTCTGCATTGCATTCTGCAACAATCTCTCATTTACTTCTCTCAGAAATCCTGGAAAACTGAAATGATTATTTTTCACATGAAGAATGTGAGCCTTAAGAGCATTAAGTTTCTAGTTGCATAGTAGTTCGTAGTAGAGCTGGGGCTGGAACCCAGATCTTTCTGAGTCTAAAGCTTCTACTCTTTACCCCTGGGCTAGATATCTGATCTTTCAGTTCACAAAACAAGTGAGTAATGAACACTGAATTATTTTTTTCCTTAAAATCCTCCTGGTGCTTTAGGCACAGGGCTAATGTGACCTCCTCCACAAAGCCTTTGGTAATCTCTGTCCTTATCCCTGCACTCTTCGTTAATCATGCTGAACAAAGGAAATCTCATATTTTACATCCTCACATCATTCTGAATTCTCTAGCACTTGTAGCACAAACCATCAGTTCTCTCTTGCTATCGGCCCGAAGCACCCAGCACAGAGTGTTGCACATGGAGTTGATGCTGGATGCATGTTTGTAGAAGTAAAGAATGAATGGTTTCCTTCTATCAACCTAGGACACTTTGGTATTTCTGTGCTGCTCTTGTTTTTGTGCTTTTAGAAAAAAAGAAATTGAAATAATTTTGAGCAAATGCTCTTGTGTCTTTGCATTTAAAGTGCATCTTTTATAGACAGCATTTGGTTGGGTCTTGTTAATCCACGCTGACAGTCTCTGCTTTAATTGGAGTGTTTAGTCCATTTGCGTTTAATTTAATTATTGATATGGTTGCATTGGTTCTGCCATTTTACTGTTTTCTGTTTGTCTCATGTCTGTTGTTTCTGTTCCCTCTTTCCTGAAAGTTATAAACTTTACAATATTGTTGATAATTTTTGCTTAAGATCACCTCAAATTTTAAAAACATATAAATCGTTTTTTATATTTACCCAGCTATTTAATATTTCCAGTGATCTTTATTCCTTTTTATACATCTGAGAATTACCATTTAGAATGCAGAGTTTTCTTTAGCGTATGTTATAGTGCAGGTCTGTTGGTGATGAATTCTCTCAGCTTTTGTGTTTGAAGATATCTTTATTTTCCCTTCATTTTTGATGGTTTTGTTGGAATTTTACAATTTGAGGTTGTTAGAAAATTTTTTCAGTACTTTAAAGACGTTCCTTTGTCATTTGACCTTCATTATTTCTGATCAAAAGTTAACCTATTGTTAAATACTATTTCCTGTATGTGATAGGATTTTTTTTTTTTCTGACTGCTTTCAAGATTTTTCTTTTATCTTTGCATTGGCAATTTGACTGTGATTTGCCTGGATTGATTTTCTTATTTATCCTGCTTGGTGTATATTAAGCTTGTTGGATGTATAAATTGTTTTATCCTCCAGTTTTGGGAAGTTAGGGCCATTATTTTTTCAGATTTTTTTGTCACCCATTTTCTCTCTGGTTACATGTTAGAGTTCTACATAGTGTCCCACAGTTACCCAGGCTTTGTTAGTTTTTCTTTGCAATTTTTTTTTTCAGATTGAATAATTTCTGTTTAACTTCAGTGACACTGACATTTTTTTCATTCCATCTTTCTCTGTTAAGACTATGCAGTGAATTTTTAGTTTTATTCATTTTTCTTTTCAGCTCTAGAATTCTTATTGGTTCTTTTTTTGTAGTTTTAATTTCTCTATTTCCCCTCTGTTCGTCCCCTATCCATATATTTTCTTTTATATCCTTTAAGTGATGTAAAATTCTTTTCTGCTAGTTACAACATCGGGGTAATTTTTGGTCTTAGTGTCTATATACTGCTTTTTCACTTGAGTATGGGTGGCATTTTCTAGTTTCTTTGAATGCCTAGTGTTTTTTTTTGTTTGTTTGTTTGTTTTACTGAACACTAGACATTACCAATGACACATTATGGAGGTTCTGGATTCTCCTGTGATCCCGTGAAGAATTTTTGTCTTGGCAGGTAGTTAAAATGGCAAGACTCAGGTTCTGAACTGCTGTGTCCCCTGCATTAGCAGCTGAAATCTTTGCTCAGTTCTTTCAGTTTCCAGATGCTACTGTTTTGCTGGAGCTCCCTGGGGTCTCCAGCCAAGTATTTGAGCAGATTTTATTTGCAGATTTGAAGGTTTATTCCCCTGTGTGGCTCCCTCCCTTTCAGGGTTTTCCCTCTAACTTTCTGACTGCCCTGCCAGCCCTGAACTCTGTCCACTGTCCCCCTGCACTGTGCCTTTTAGAGCCTGTTGAGTGCCCTCAGGCAAAAAGTGGCAGATTGGCGAATCTCACCAAATGTAGTTATTTTCTTTCAAGGGTAAACTCTCTTCCAGTTTCTGCGTGCTTTGGATCATTTCCGAGTGCCTTCAGATAATGTTTTGTCCAAATTCTATCATTGTTACGTGTAGAAGGGCGGCGTGACCAAGCAGCTTCATCACTGTTGGAAGCCACAGGCCAAGCTGATTCCTTTCTGGGCTTACATTCATAGCCCTCCTCACCCTCATCCTGTGCTCAGCTGCCGTGGAGGAGCCTGGGCTTTTCTGCAGGGAGCCGCAGTTCCAGCTGAGCAGCAGAGACGGTCCAGGAGCGCTGTGGGAGTGTCTCTGTTAGCTCGGACTATCCCAACAAAGAGCCGCAGGCTGGGTGGCTTAAGCAACAGAAATGTTTTTCTCATTTCTGGAGGCTGGAAGTCTCAGGTCAAAGTGTTGGCAAGTTTGAGAGTCTCTTGAGGCCCCTCTCCTGGGCCTGCAGACGGCTGCCGTCTCCATATGTCCTTATGGGGCTTTTTCTGTGTGTGTGCGTGTGTGCACCCCTAGGGTCTCCCCTGCTTCGGGTAAGGACACTAGTCTATTGGAGTAGGGGCCCACCCTTATGACCTCGTTTAACCTAAATTACCTCCTTAAATGCCTTGTCTCCAGGTATGGTCACATTGGATGGGGGTTAGGGCTTCAGCATATGGCTTTTGGGGAGGGGAGACACAATTCAGTCCTTAACAGAGAGGAATGGAGGCTGGGGATGGTGTGAGAGCAGGCAGGACACAGTCATTCATTGTGTGAATGCAGAGTGCCTGCTCTGTTCCAGCACAGAGTGAAGGGCCAGAGGCTCAGGAGGGACAAGACCCGCCCTGTCCCTGCCCTCAGGGAGCTCACACCTAGGGGGTTAAAAAGACCTGTAGACAGTGACATTGCAGAGTGATGCCAGGGACACAGGGTGCCCCAGGAGCACTGAGGGGGGAATGCCCACATCAAGTTACGGGGTCAGGGAAGGCTTCCTCGAGAAAGTGCCTTTCTAAACTGAAACCTGAGGGATGAGTTAGGAGTCAGCTGTGGAAGAAAAGTGTTTCAGGCCAGGCTTGGGGAATGGCAGGTGTGAGGGGCCCCAGAGCTGAGGAGGGCACACTAGGGGACAGTCCTTTAGTACAATAGGAGATGGGGAGCTTGGGGGAGTGAATGATCGGGAGGTAAGGCCGGGAGGCTGGCTGGGGCCACCCCCTTGCTGGAATGTAACTATCTGTCCCTCTAGAGAGGAGTCGTCTTCAGCTCGGGATCTCCTTCCCGGCAGAGCACATGCATGGGGAAGGTTGACAGGTGCCGTGTGTGATGATTTGGGGCTGGGGACTGAGGCGGGGAGGCTGGGTGTGCAGGTGACCTCGCCTCCTTGGTGAAGCAGGTAGGGGACCTGGAAGTTGCCCACCTCTCCTGGGTCACATGTGTGTCACTCACTGTTGTTCAGCCCTGGACAGCGAGTCCGCCTCCAGCAGCATCCGCTTCAGCAAGGCCTGCCTGAAAAACGTCTTCTCAGTCCTGCTTATCTTCATCTATCTGCTCCTCATGGCCGTGGCCGTCTTCCTAGTCTACCAGACCATCACAGACTTCCGTGAGAAACTCAAGCACCCAGTCATGTCAGTGTCGTACAAGGAGGTGGACCGCTACGACGCCCCAGGTAGAGCCTTCCCTGGATGGGCACCTGGCCCAGGTCTGGGGCATCAGCTTGCAAATACTCCGAGCTACTGTTGTGCTTCTGGTGCCATGCTGGGCACCACGGGCAGGGTGAGGAGTCCCAGCGCAGTCCAGGTGTAGGTTACACATCCCAAGAGCTGCCTTCAGTGCCCAGCCCAGTGTTGTGTGCTGAAGAGGGATGCGGGCTGAGCCTGTAGTGGTTGCTGCAGAAGCTGGGTGGGCAAGGAGCACTGCACAGAGGCAGGATCTGAGCTGGGCTTTGGTAGGTAGGAAGAGAATTTCTCTGGGAGGAGGATCCACAGAAGCAAAGGTGGGTGTGGGGAGGTGGGGGCCTCTCTGGAGAGGATGAGTCTAGCCTGGCTGGAGCCAGAGGCCAGGGATGAGAAGTGGGAGTTAAGAGTGGCAGGGAGGCCAGGCCATCCAGAGGTAGGTGGGGCCCTGCCTGGAGAGGGGCTCCTCGGCCACATGCCTCTCCTGTCCCTGCGGGGAGTCCAGTCCCCGAGTGAGGAGTCATCTCTGCTGTAGAGTAGACTGTCTGCTCCGGGGCAGTGGCACTGGCACTGAACTCTATGTGGAGTGAGCAGGGAGGCATGAACTCTGTGGGCTCAGGCTCTGCCCACCCGGCCTGTGTCACCTGCTCTGCCCTCAGGATGACCCCGAGGGACCCTCTGGACAGCCTGCTCACAGGGCAGAGCTGGAGTCTCGAGTCCGCTCTGCCTGGGGCTTCTTGATAACTGCTGGTCCTGGGGCCTCGCCCACCTGCCTGTCTCGTGATTGGCCCCCTTCTCTGTGTGTCTGCTTCAGTCTCTTTATCTGTGGGTTTTACTCTCTGTTTCTGGTCTCTTGGTCTCTCTGACTCTGCCTGTGTCTGGAGCCACATGCTGTTCTCCGTGTTTTCACCACTGAGGTTAGAACAGCTACCGTCTGTAAAGCCTTGAATGAGGTGCTTTGACCTGGGGAGAGGGAGGGACTTTGGGGATGCACATTGTGCACTTGGAGCTCCCAGTTGGAGCGGGAGGTGAGAGGCGGAGTGAGACCCGGGGACTCGCACAGCCGAGGGCGCCTGGTGAGCACAGGTGGTGGTGGTGCCGGGAAGCAGGCACTGCCAGGCTCAGTCTGGGAGGCCCCCTTGGAGGGTGTGGAGCTGGGTTCTGAAGTGGGGCGGGTTTTGGTGCGGGTGCTGGGGAGGCCGTGTCCCAGCCGGGAGAGGGCTTACTGAGGAGGCAGTTGCCTCCTCCCTCAGAGCAGGGCTTTCTGCGGGCAGGGTGTGTGGCTCCCCCTCTGTAACCCTGTTCTTCTTGCTCCTCTTAGTTAGGTGGTTGTTGGTGTGAAAAAACCTATATAATGTGATTTTAGGGGGGTGGTCAGGGACTGTGACTCCTGAATTCACTTTTCCCGGTTTGCCCTCCAGGCATTGCCCTGTACCCCGGTCAGGCCCAGCTGCTCAGCTGTAAGCACCATTACGAGGTCATTCCACCTCTGAGGAGCCCCGGCCAGCCAGGAGACTTGAACTGCACCACCCACAGGATCAACTACACGGACCCCTTCTCCAATCAGACTCTGGTAACTCTTGTCAGCCCGGGCTGGGGCTGGGCTGCATGCTCTGTCGGCCCCCAGCACACGTGGGGCGGTCAGGAGGGGGCGGGCCGTGGCGGGCTCGCCTGCATTCAGGGAGGGCATAGGGGTCCTCAGCCTTCTCTGAGTGACCATCAGGGATTCCCAACATTGTGATAAAATCCCGTCCTTTGATGGAAGGATGAAGTGCTCCAGGGTGGGGCTGGTGTGACCTAGTAAAGTGGGTCCTACACCTGACTGCTGGACCAAGTTGCCAGGATTCTTTTTGAAAATATAGATTTCAGGTTCCCCATGGGGCCAACTGGATCATCATTCCTGGGGATGGGGCCCAGGAATCCGTATTTTGAAATAACTGCCAGCATGAAGAAGGAGCACTGTGCTGGGGACGAGGACCCCAGCCCTGCTGTCCCCCAGGGCTCAGCTCAGCGGGGAGTGGACGGTGGGGAAGCGGCGCCTGCACAGAGTTCCAAAGGCAGGGAAGGAATTTTTTATTTATTTACATCTTCTCCGTTTCATCCCATATCCTTGTTTCCAGAAGGATTGAACAGGGCTGAGTAAGCTTTCCAACTCAAAGGGAGGAAGTAAAGGTTTCCTAGGCAGAGGAACTCTGCACCTGGACATAAAGGGGGGAAACAGCATGTTTGTGCCGTAGCAGAATTCCAGCGGTGGGTGTTTCTGGAGGCTCAGGTGTCCCTGATGAGCAGTGGGAGGCGGAGCTGTGGACAGAAGTAACGGTTAGTGAAGAAAGCACGCATGTCGTGCTGGGGAGCCAGGCCTGCCCCTCCGGCTGATAGGGAGCTACTGGTGGGTCTGAAGATGAGAGAATCACACAAGACTTTTTGTTTATTCTAAGCTTCCTCCTAAAATCCTGCTGAAATGATTCCCACTCCTTCAAAAAGAGAGTAAGATAAAATATCAGTCTTAGTCCTGTAAACCAAAAACGGGTACCATAGGTAGACCAGAAAGTTTGAGGAACTTTCCAAAACATGAATAGCAAATTGGGTCAGATTGGTGGAGCAAGATGAGAGAAAACCTAAACCCTAGAACAGATGCAGGAGAGGACTGCTGTCGAAGCGAAAGCTTTCCTTCCAGCCCCCAGCTCTGCGTCAGCACGTTCAAAGAGCAGGGTAATAATTACAGGATCTCCTGCTGGCTGTGCCGTTCCCCCTCCCAGGGCACACAGAGCTGGGGGGACCGTGTTTGCTCTGGGGAAAAGGCCCCGGGGCCGTTCTCTGCGTAAGCTAAAGGGAGAGTCCCTGCTTGCGCTTTGGGCCAGCAGAGAAAAACAGCAGAACTTGAGACTGGACCTCCACCATGGTGGGAGGAGAGAACCACCAGGAAGGAATGAGCAGTGCAGGAGGTGCCCGGCCTGCTGGCATCCGCCCGCTGCCTCGGAGCCCGGGACGAGGGCAAGCCTGGCAGAGGACCACTTAGGAAGAAACCCGCACTGCAGACCCGTACTAGTCAGTCTAGCCCTCAGTCAGAAATAAGAATGGAGAATTAAGGGCCACTAGACATTTACATGAAACCAATGACGTAAAAGAAAAGGACGGAGGGGAACACACAGAATGGACTCCAGGGAAGTGGAAGCTAACTTAAATGAAAAGGAAAATAACTTCTAAACATTTTAATGAAGAGCTGGAAAATACAGTAGAACGCCATCTCCCTGGATTCCCGGGTCTGTCCGTCCCCTCTGTACTGACCGGACGCCCGTGCACACGCTGAGATGGCCCCGCGGGCACAGGCTCTCTGGCCGCCCCTCCTCTCAGCTCCCACTTGAGTGGTACCCGTCCTAGGAGTCCTTGTGTTTATTCCCAGCCCTGCTCATGCCAGCTGTACTTGCTGTCAGAGTTATGTAATGTAACTAAGTATTAGAGAAACCCATGAAGGAAGGGCACAGGAGATTTGTTTCCATGAAAACTTAAGTTGAAAGAGGTTACTCCTCCAGCCCGGGGTGACGGTCAGTGTTCCCCACCATGGTGGCCCCTTGCAGTCCACGGCTGTAAACTAAGAAGTCCCCTGCTCCCTGGGCACCAGGTCCCCTCCCCGAACCAGTGCAGAGCAGAGGAGTGCAGTGAACGCCACATGGGAAAGGGAAGAGTGGGAAGCACACTGCCCCAGGCCGCGATGAACCCGGCGGGTGGGACCTGCGAGGTGTCCTGCCTTGGCCCCAGGTTGGTGGCGGGTGGAGTGGGGTTGGGGCTGCACCTTGGTAGAGACTCTGTGTCCTCAGTTCCCCCCGGCCTCGGCTGGGAGAGCCTGCCTTGGCGGGGATCCTCCAGGGTCAAATCTGCAGTGGCCACTAGAAAACCCTCCCTGGGCCGTGTGGCTGTCGGCTGTATAGACTAGGGGGGCTGAACAGCCCGCATCCCCCCATCCCCACTCCCTTCATTTGCAGTGAGATGTCTTCAGAAACGTGGGCTTCTGTTGAGTCCAGGGGAAAGCGAGGGTCTCATCTGGTCCTCCTTTGTCCATCTTCAGATTCTCATTTATCTTCTAGTTTCTCTAGTGCCATCGACTCAACCTTGTTAACTTTTACCAAATGCTCTGTTTGCTCTGGCGCAGTTAGGGTCACCGCCTTTCCAGCCTGCAGGACCCGCGTCTGTTCCCTCACTGCCTGCCGTATTCCCAGTGTCCACATGTTAGGCCGATGCCTCGTGTTTCGGTGGTGGGTGCTACGGCACTCCAGTTCTGGAGAACAGCTTATGTTGGTCAGACTGCAGGCTAAGCTAGTGGACACACACTCTGGACAAAGACAGTGGCTGAGATAAGGGAGAAGTCTGTTTCTTTCTCTGGGGACATCCGGGTGTGCCGGCAGTGCCACTGCGTGGGCAGTGCTGCCTCGTAGGATGGTCAGCGTTGGCTCTGTCTGTCACCCTGCTGTCCCCGGGCGTTGTCTTGGTCCTTGTGGTCAGCGCTGGCGCGCCAGCATGCACACTGCCCGCACCCGGAAAGGTGAGGGGTGGAGGGCAAGCAGTCCCACTCTAAGGGCCTGGCACGGAGCTGCGTGAGTCAGCCTCTGTGCCTGTTCCAGGAACTTCGTCCCGTGGCCACATCTGAGGCCAGAAATGAGGTTCCAGCAGGCGACTATATTCTGCGAAAATCTGGGATTAGGGAAATGGTGCTAGTTCTGTGGAAGGAAGTGGATGATGGAAACTGGGGACAGTTAGCCTTCTCTCCTGCCACTTAACCTGTCATGGAAAGATTGAGAAATAAAGAGACGAAGATCTCTTGGAAAATGCACTAATAACTAGGAGTGGAGTGGCAGTGTTAGAGCAGTTAAAATGAAATCCCAGGTGCAGGGAGTTCAGTGAGGGATGTCTATATTGATAAGAGGGTCAAACTCCACTTCTGTCCACTAAGATTTAACAGGCATAAATCTTCATGTGCAAAACAGCACGCCCTTTGTATACCTGAGGCAAAACCTGTTAGAAGTTAATACCAGCACCTTAGAGTGTGACTAACACCTCTCTCCAGAAATTCGCAGATCAAACGGACAAAGTATAGTAAGGATAAGAATGGAGAGTTGAATTGCACAGTTAATAAATTCTGAGTCAGTGCATGTTGTAAGACAGTACAAACTCTGAATATCTGTGGAGCATTTGTAAAAGTAAAGGTATTTTTCCCCAGTTAATCTATAAATTCAGTGTCATCACAGTTAAAAGTCCCAGTTGATTTTTTTCATGAAACTTAAGCTAGTTTTAAAGTACATTTAGAAGAGCATGTGCACAAAATAACCCTGCCAGGCTTGGGGATGGGAGGCACTGACTGCTCAGTCAAGATACCAGAACAAGTAAACGTTTGCTCAGAGGTCAACCCTCCATCTGCTGTGCGAGTTAGATTGCTGTTTCACACCATGTGTACAAACCTGAAAGGCAGACATACTGTGTATCTAAATGTAAACAGGTTAAAAAAAGTTCTATGAAGGAAAATATTGATGTAATTTTGGAATTGCTTAGCAAGCAAAACCTAGAAACCTAAAGAAGATCTGCAAATTTTAGTACGTCATATTTCGAGCTTCATAGAACAAATGACATGAGAAACAGTTAACAGAAAAGTGACAGACTGGGGAGAAAAACACTTGTTTTTGTCCTTTCTAAATAAAGAGCTTCGGCGGCACAGCCAGTCAGTGAGGCAAGCTGATGAGGATGGTTGTGCTCAGCCCTGGTCCAGGCGCTGCTCCCAGGGGGCTGAGGAGGATGGGCTTCCCAGTCAGTGCGCAGACTCTGAAGTCTCTGTATGCCTGGGGCTCAGGGTCTCCACACAGCCCTCCAGGCTGGCTGTGGCCTTTGTCTCTGCAGAAATCTGCCCTGATTGTGCAGGGGCCCCGGGAAGTAAAGAAGCGGGAGCTGGTCTTCCTCCAGTTTCGCCTGAACCAGAGCCGCGAGGACTTCAGTGCCATCGATTACCTCCTCTTCTCGTCCTTCCAGGAGTTCCTGCAAAGGTGGCCTTTCAGAGCTCAGGGCGGGCTTGCTAGACACTTATCTTACTCCAGCTGTGCATGTCCCTGGGCTGGGGTGGGGGTTAGGGAGGTGAGACTGCAGATGACCCACTGGCCCCGAAAAAGACCAGCCTGGAGGAGGGCCTCTTCACAAAGTCAAGCAGGCCTGGTGTGGGGTTTTCTGACCGCACACGCCCAGTCGGCTGTTTCCTGGAGGGAGGCTTGGTCTGGCCCCCTGCTTCCTACTGGGGCTGCTGAAGACAGGAGGAAGCCGCCTGGGTTTTGTGAGCCCCTTGAGAGCAGTCCTTTCCCAGGCCATGTCCCCCGCGGTGGCAGGGAACTGGGTCCAGCCCTGAGTGAAGGCTCAGTGCAAGTTTGCCACATGTTTCTAAAAGGAGGATGACAGTTCCTGTCCGGTGCTGCCATCCTGGGGGCCCAGGGTGCTCGTGGGGGGTAGGAGCATTTTCTACACATGCTGAGCTGAGGGTGACTCAGTCCCTCCAGGTCCTGTAAGGCCCTGGGGCTCCATTTCAAGGAAGTAGGCCGGCAGCCCCAGCAAAGGGGAGGCTGTTCCCCCAGCAGACAAGGCCATGAGCTGTCTCCACTGTTCACACCCCACTGCCCCATCCTTCCCATTCTGGAGCTTGAGGCCTCCGCCTTGGTATCTTCTGGCTTTTTTGCCACTTGGAACTCCCTGTCCCATCCCTGCATGGAGCTGGCCGTGTGGCCTCCCTGCCGAGCCCTGTCTGGGCCGCTCTCCTGAGCTTCTTCAGCACCACGCTGCCGTTTCCACCTACCCGTGTGCACTCTGCTCTTGCTGCATCTGCACCATCCTGGGCAGATGCTGTGGGTGTCCTGTCTGGCTGAGAGCTCCTCGAGGAATGCTCTTCCCCTCCCCGGGCCTTCCAGAGGGCAGTGAGGGCACCTTGGGCCACTGAAGGCTGGAGTTCTCTGAGGATTTGGGGTGGGGTGGGGCACCGTACTGTGGGCACATCTGCAGCCCTCAGTGCCGGCTTCTCTGGGAGCAGGGGGTGGGGAGGACAGGGTGGGAGGGAGGAGGGCTTCTCTCCGTGCTCCTGCCTTAAGTGACAGCTTCCTCTCCAGCAGCTCCCTCTCCATTTGGAAGCCAAAAAGCAGAACTGAGGACGTGGGGAGTGGGCAGCATCCTGGTGGTACCAGCAGAGAAACTGGCTTGAAGTAGGGGCTGGAGTTTGAGTCTGGCACGTTCAAATCTTGCCTGATTATTTTGGACCTTTCTTCTCTGTCCTCCAAGCCCAGACAGGGTAGGCTTCATGCAGGCCTGCGAGAGTGCCTATTCCAGCTGGAAGTTCTCGGGGGGCTTTCGCACCTGGGTCAAGATGTCCCTGGTGAAGACCAAGGAGGAGGATGGGCGGGAGGCGGTGGAGTTCCGGCAGGAGGTAGGTGGTGCTGGGCTCCCTTCCCTCTGCCACTGACTCCACCCTGAGTCCGGCTGCAGGGAAGCTCACAGAGGGGGCAACCTTGCACAGGGTCTTCAGGGCGGGTCTACCTTCACCAAGATGAAAGGGGAACCCCTGCCAGGGAGTCGGGTTCTTCTCTGGGCAGTGCCCTTTGCCTCCATCACAACAGCCCTCACAGAGCACACAGGTGGAGTGTTTCACAGAGTGGGTACCTCGACCTGCTGTGTCTGACACCAGAGCCTGGGTTCTTACCTCTGCACCCCTGGTGCCCTGAGAGGCTGGTGGCTGCATAGAAATTTGATTATTTACAGGGAAGAGAGTAGATACAGTAGCCTCTAAGTGCTGGGTGTGTGGTGATCCATTGGGATGCAAGAAGAAAATAGTAGTTTTCTTTTGATTAATTTTTAAATTTCATCCTTTTACTATTTTTAAAATGCATGTAACATTAGAACAATAATAGTAAGTTGCATCACTTGCAAGACAGTTACGTGTTGGGTACATGCTCAAAATTTTTTATTGGTGGGGAAGTGCGATTAGAAAGCTTTCAGCCCAGTGGCCTGGAGCTAGGAGACACGCTGGGAGTTTCCAGCTGTGATCCCGGCAAGAGATGGACAAGACCTTGGGAAAAGGCATGGTGGTGGGGATGGAGGGATAGGACATTTTGTGGCCTCAGCAGGGCTCATGGTCATTCACCACCAAAAGCCAGGCCACACCCCTGCCTGTGGGGCAGTGGCTCTGCCTTCTTCCCGGCATCCACACCCAGAGCCAGACCATCCCCGTGGGTTGGTGGCTGGGAGCCTGCAGAGGTGGCGAGGACATAGCTCTGTTCTCGCAGCCTCTGCTCCTTTTTTGAGGTGTTCCGTTTGGGCTGGACTCTGAGGGGCAGTATTAGGAAGGGACTGAGTAGAAGGATTCACTCCATCCGGCGGTGCTGTCGTCTGCCGGAAGCCATGCACTCTTCCAGGTCTACCCCTTCCCATGCTATGGCTCCTGACCATTCCAGATTGGAGGCCTTCGGGAAAGGCTTGAAGCCACTTTTCTTCAAGGAGGCAGGCTCTTTTCTTGCATTAGGCAGTGACAACCCCCTGGCAATAGATTCTTAAAATATTCCTATTTTGTAAAATAACTGTCTTCTCCTGGATTTTTACTCCACACTCTTCTCTGAAAACTCCCAGGTTCTTTCTCATCTGGTCCCCAGATCAGCTGAGGAAGGAGACTCGATGCGTGCACCGTACAGGCAGGTCTCCCCAGTACCCCCGGGCTTTCCTGGTCGCTCCAGCCATGATCTGAGACCGGGGGGCCGCACCTCCAGGAGCCTGTATCCTGCAGAATGTTCTGTGTGCCTTTCATCACTGTCCACATTGGGAGTCCTTTGGTGGGGGATGTGAAAATTTCTGAACAAAATTTTAAATGCTTTTATATTGTGTTTTAAAGTTTAAAATTCTTTCCTATGTGTTGTTTCATTGGAGCTTCATAGCATCTCAGTGAGGTGGGCGTTTTGTCCCGTTTTATGAGTGCAAAGTGGAGGCTCAGACCAGGTGACGGCCCAGCCCCGCCTCTGGAACCCGTCTACTCGCAGCCTCTGTAGTAACCGGTAACAGGTCTCACCAAGCACGCCTGCTGTTTACAGGGAGTGCTGGGCTGGGTAGATCTGTGAGGCTGTGCTTTGTCCCTGCAGACTAGAAGGGTTGACATACTCAGTAATTGAGGTCAAGTATTTTCAAATTTGGGGTTTTTATGGCTTTTATCTGTGAGTCGTACACAGTACTCTGAAATGGTTTAATCATGGCAGATTTCGGTGACAATCCAAAACACCTGTAGTACACACCAGGTCACATCCATTTCCTCAAAGAGCCATGGAAACCATGGTAAGGCCTTGGCCCTGGGACCAGTCTCAGGATGTTGTGTAGAGATTTCTGGCTCTCTTCCTCCAAAAAGTGGTGTGAGGAGAGCCAGGGTCTCAGATTCCCTAACTGCCCCCTCTTTCCGCATGGCCCAGGTCAGGGAAGGACCCAGAAGTGGTAACACTGCTTTCTCTCCTCTCTGCCTAGACCAGCGTGGTTAACTACATTGACCAGAGGCCAGCGGCTGAAAAAAGTGCTCAGTTGTTCTTTGTGGTCTTTGAATGGAAAGACCCTTTTATCCAGAAGGTTCAAGACGTGAGTATCACCTAAGACTCCGAAGAACTGCCAAAGGAGTTTGTAGGATAAATCTCTGCTGAAGTCGAGAGGGTTTTGGCTTAGTGGTCAGAGAAAGGTGAGGGGCCTAGACGGGTTGGGAACTCTAGGTGGGAGGAAAGTGTCACAGGCAGCGGAAATCAGAGGGGCCAGCCTGGAGGCGGGAGTCCACGAGGTGAGTCACTGGGCCAGATGGGAGGGAGGTGTGAGTAACTGAGATGGGAAGAAAACAGGAGGAACAGGCCATGTGGACTGGGCGTATAGTTGGGGGGAAATTTGTCTCAAAGCAAGGTCACCTTGTGGATGAGGCCAAAAATTTAAAGCTCACTACTGAATATCTTATTTGTGCAGAGCTTTTTGGAAAAAATAATTTTCTTCTTTCAGGATCACTTTATTCTAGGGAGGGATTAGTATTTTTCTCCTCAAACTGAGCTATGGACAAAGTATAGAATTATGGCTGTTTTAGAACCCAGTTGTTTTTCTTGTCACCCGCAATAATATTTTTGTGTGTGGAGGGGGCTCTGATAATAATGCTAGGAATCAAAATTGAAGCCAACTGGTAAAGTTCTGTTTGTTTCTGTTTTACAAGATCATCACCGCCAATCCTTGGAACACAATCGCTCTTCTCTGTGGAGCTTTCTTGGCATTATTTAAAGCCGCAGAGTTTGCCAAACTGAGTGTGAAATGGATGATCAAGATTAGGAAGAGATACCTTAAAAAAAGAGGTCAGGCAACAAACCACATAAGCTGAAGTCGGCTGTGTTGTTCATCAAACTGAATTAATGGAAGTCCTCATCGCTTCCATTTTGGTAAACCCGGCTGCCAGCAATCCTGTCCTCACTTGAAGAAATGGGCCTTGCTGGGAGACTGGCCTGTGACATTGCAGCTTCTAACCTGGCCCCAAAAGAGACTGTTGGAACAGATCCAATGGATAACCTAAACGTTATTTAAGTATTTAAATTATTAATGAATGTTTTAAGACATATGACATGAATAGGGTTTGTGGAAGATGGAATTAGACATACATCAAGTCTTCTGAAGGTTTGTGGAAGAAGCCTTTCTTCTTACTTGGTTTGGTGTATAGTTAAGGTCTGACAGGATAATTAAGACCCTCACCTTAGGTTTTTCTCTTGAGGTTTTTAAAATGGACAGAAGAGAATGTGATGTTCACCCCCTGCCCTGCCCCGTGCTGACGCTCCAGACGTGGAGGTAACGCTGTGAAACGGGTGCACTGTGCACAAGGAAGGCAAGCCCCTCGTGTCTCCGGTGCCATCTGCTAGCCTCTGACATGCTCTTTTGTTCTTTAAATATGAAATGAGACTTTTTTTTTTAAAGCTACCAGAGACTAGTTAATTAGATTTCTCGTGGACTGACTAGCCGCCTACATGTCTGGCTAGAGTATGTGTTGATACAGGTATGAGTGTGGGGTGATTAGCATGCAAAAGCCCTAGGATGTATGTACATAGTAGGTGCCTACTCAGTGTATTCTGACTATTTCATTTAACAGGTAAATAAAAGTTAGATTCATACAAAAGGAATCAGTGTGCATATCTGCTCAGTAGGCACCAGTATGCTTTCACTTTGGAACCTCCAAATAAAAGGGAGTGTGAGCCTGGACACCCAAAATGGACGGGCCTGGACTCCTGAGGTATGTCATGACTACGTCCCAGGGAGGGCAGGGTGGGCAGGCGATGGGTGGCGGGTGGTCAGGAAGCGACGATGAAGCCCCAAGAATGAGCTTTGTTAACCTTCCTGTCCTGCCAACCCATCCATCTGAGAAAGGGGCACCCAGGAAGACCTTCAGAGCTTCCAGCCTAGCCTATGACCCAGATGAGTACCATCTGGGTATTTTTCACATGGTAGCCACTGGCTGATTTAAGGTTATGAAAATTATTTCCAGAGTTTTAAATTATTTGTTTGCCCTTTGCATCCTAAGAGGACTTGGTAGCATTTCTTGAATTTTGGAACCTGACTTTAGATAATTCAGAGAGAAAAACTCAAATGGTATGAGTGGGGCATTTTTACTCTCATGTCTAATTTAGCAACAAGAAACTTTTTTTCAGTTGAATTACTAAAAGTGAACTTGTGTAAGGAGCTATTCCCTGCTATTTTCTATGCCACAGAAGCACGCAGATTCAAACTTAAGCCTAAGTCTTATCTCTGTAAAATCTTCTTGTAAGGCAAATGCAAAGCCAGGCATAAAAGTTTACATTAACAGTATTGAGAAACAAGTATGTGTGTTTTTAAAGCATCTCTAAAGATGACATACCACTTCAATATTAAATATCTAATAAAATTTACTCCAGTGAACATACTAAAACTACTTCCTGTATTGTAGAAAGTTGAAAGACCTCTTGAATGTGCTTTAGCGTAAGTAGCTAATTAGGAAGTGAGCATTTCTAGTTCTTCAGAGAAAACATCTTTCACAACTGTTAGCTGCAGCCTGCCCAGATGCACTCTGGCTGCTCTTCAGTGAAATAAATATATGCCTAAATCTTCCACAAAATAGACATTTAGACCCCACCTTCACTGCTGGGGAGGCCAGGGCTTGCCTTTTCTGTGTTCGGATTGCCCTTGTCGTCTACGTGCGCTGCCCCCAGCTGTCAGTAATCCCAGCCGGCCTGGGGCTGCTGTGGAGATCTGGCAAGAACACCTGATGGGGGTGGCCGAGGTAAGGCGGCCACTTGCAAATGGTGTAAAATGTGAGCCAGGCACTGTAAGAGAGTCTCTCCTGAGGCCACAGTGAGCAGAAGGAGTTGCTCTTACAGTGACCTCGGAATAGTGTGTAGAAGCCAAGCTAGAGTTTTTCATGAGTATGAAAGAGTAGAAGCAGACCTCAGTACCTGAAAGCTGTATAACAACTCTGAACTCTGCCACGGTCTCCCTGCCCCCACAAAAACGTGCTATTACTTACAGATCTTTTGAGATTTATCCTCCTGAGTCTATTTAATTAAAACTATGTACATACGTACATACATTTAAGGTTAAGTTAAATCCACCCTCTGAACATAATAAAGGGACATGAAGGAAGATGGGAGCATATCCTAGAACTTAGAATTTTATGTGACTATTCTATAAAATAGACTTTGGTTAACAGCTGGAACACTCTGGCACACAATCTTCCTTTTCTTTAAGGCAAATTGTGGAATATATTCTATTTAAACTTTTCTGTATATACATGTATGTACGTACGTATGAACAAAGGGGGCAGGCTTCTTCTGGATGCCTAAACTTAGTGCTGAAAAAAAGCAAAAACATAAGGCAAAATACAAACATAGACTTTATTAAATGCTGCTCAATCCCTAATGAAGAGCTTTCATTACAAAACAGTTCTCCACACAACTGCAAGGTAAGAGACTGGAATGGTACTCTGATAACAAAATGTGAGAAATACCTCACCAAGTGAAAACATACACGGCCTCTCTATAGGCAGCTTTTTCAGAGCCCTACAGAAGAAGCCTACTGCACTTCCTTTAAATAAAGCCAGGCAGTGACAAGGAGCGCTCCTCATCACCACACTGTGGGTCTCGACGCCTGCCTGCATCCCTGTGTCAGGAGGGACTGGAGAGGGCAGCGTGCTCTGTGAGGACTGGAAAGGCCCTGCCTTCAGCCTTTGGGAGGAAGAGGAGGAATGAACTGAGAGGCCAAGTGTTCACTGCACTGCCTCCACTCATCTGTGCTCATCACTCTGGGGAGTTGCAGGTGAAGGGGGATATTCATGAGGGTCAATCTAAAGAATCTGGTTTACTTTCCCAGCTTTTACTTGTAATTTGTGCTTTAAAAAGCCTGGAGATTTAAGTTTTTGCTCAAATTCCAGAGTAGAGTAATATCTCTAATGAAGGAAGGCTTAGGGCAGGGAATTCCCTCCATCATATGTCTGGGAGAGGTGAAGGGAAGGGTAAGAATTACACCTTAGTTTTATTTTTAGGAAAGTCTTTTTCCTAGGATGTAACTAAGGTCTGCAGCAATGTGAAAAGCACATTATAAAAGGGGAAATATACAGAGCAGATTACTCTATCTATGTGCAACACAATCAAAACAAGAATTCAAGTCATAATTCTTACCACTCCCATAATTATTTCACTCAGTATCAGATGATAAAGTTCAATTCATTTCTGTGAAACTTTAGAAGTGACACAAATCAATGATTAGACAAAAGCTACAATATACTGTGGCCACGATATAGCACAGGGCTATGTTTAGTCCATATATTTTTTTCATTTACAGTTGCCAGAAAAAAATTGGCCTTTTAATTATATTATACTGATGAGGTTTGTTTCATAATTTTTACATATTTCAAGAAAGTGTACAAAACCACCTATCCAGCAGAAGTGGGAGGCTTTTTTTATTCATCATTTGTATTGCTGAGAATACTGTGCATGTTGTAAGCACTGTTCTGCTTTTCTAGAGCTTTCTTTAGCTTTAGCTCCTCTAATTTTTTCCATAATTCTTCACGTTCCAATTCCTTCTTTTTCTCTCTGTAAATCAAACATCTTGTAATTAGAAATTTTTATTTCAGAGCTTGAAGAAACATGTTGTTTGGCAGTTTGCTAAGGAGAATACACTGTTCACTCACATTTCACTTAAATCCCTCTACTAAAGCATTTGAGGTCAATTACCTAGAGCACCTAATTACTCCCTGACACTCTCCTATGTCCACGCATCTCCTGTACCCACTGCAAGTTACTACTTGCTTTCTCTCTCCTACGTATTATCACCGCTACTGTACCACTGGTGCTGTATGGCTGACAGAGTACTTTCACATTAACTTTCTCATATAAACTCCTTGCAGTGGCTGTAGTGGTCGTGATCACCCTTCTGCAGACAGACAGAAGGGCTGGCCCCTAGGTCAGTCTGGACCCATTTCCAGGTGGAAGCACCACATCCCTAGCTACTAACCAGTGTGTCTATCTCGTTTCTTACATGTCAAATGAAAACTTTCAAGTTTGAATAATCTCTAAAAAACAAAACTTAAAATACGTTGTTTCGCATACTTAATTTCAGTAATACGGAAAACATTTCTGAATAACTTGGACTAAACTATTCTGAAGGACTACATGAACATGGGAAAAAAACCAATGGGCCTACCATTGTGCAGTTATGTATGCCTTATGGGCACAAAAGTGGTAAGATATGATTATTCTGAGTCCCATGAAATAAGCATTTTTCAAATGTAAGTAACATATAGGATCCTAGTCATCTTTTCCTTCTTCCCAGTGCTTCCTGGGGCTCAAACTATGTACCTAATTTCTATTCCTGCCTGAAAGGTGTTTAAAAGAAATAATGCATTGAGTTAGTTTTTAACGGACCAGGCTGGCCTTGAAGAAGACCTATCCTTTCTATACTTGCCACTTCTAGTCAAAATAGATCAGCTTTTCCAAACAGAATAGGTAGTACACTTATGAGAAGTAAACGGGATCAGATACAACAGTTACTGCCCACCTTAAGTTTGAAATAAATGTGTGAGAGGAAAGTGATTTTTAGAAGATTATAAATATCCGTTATTGCAAGGAACAAAATATCAATAACACTAAGCCCACAGGCATATCATTATGTGAGTTTCCTCTTCTGAAAAGGGAGCTATACTAAAATGTACAGTTTAAAAACTATCAAATTATTGTGCAAGGAACAGTTGGAGAATAAGCTCACTATGGAAACCCATGTGGCCAGAAACGATTCTCATAAATGTAAACGAAATAAAATTGTGTAAAATAGGATTTAAAATTCAGCATAAATTATATTTCACAATGCAGATGCTACCAGGCTGCTGCAGTCTAAGATCATAATCTAACCACTAGGAGAAACTTATCTAGAAATGACTTTAAAGTGTTTACTAGAGACATTCAAATTCTATGCTTAAAGTAACTGACTTCTTAAACATTATTTTAACTTAGAGAAGATACCTTATTAGACTGACTCACCTTCAACTAATCTAAAATGTACAAGTAACTTTGTAATTTAAAATGTCAAATACCTTTGTCTCTCAGCTTTGTATGAGCTAGTAAGGTCATCAAAAAGCTTGCCATTCATCTCCATGAGGGTTTTCAGCACATTGTATACCAGTGCTACAATGGTCCTAAAATCAAAATAAGCCAGTGCTGTGTTACTGATGCTACCACCAGACAGGAAACGTAACACTGTCGTCTCTGAAACGAGCTACATGCTGGCTGATTCACTTAATCCATTTTGGAGATGATAAACTGAAGTTCAGGAGGTTTAGTAATTTGCTCAAGGTCACAGCCAGTGGTGGTAGAGATGGTATGGTTCCAAAACTCAAATCCTTTCCACTGTATCATGCTTAGATTAAATCCTAAAAATGTGGTTAGCTTCATGCCCGCTCTAGAGTCTACCGTTACAAACCCCCAAGTATAAGAGCATTAGAAGAAGTTGAAAAAGATTCAATTATCATAACTTAGAAGAAAACAGGATGTTACAGAATTTACAGAAAACGGATGCAGTCAGCATCACTGCTACGATCTTAAGCACTGCAGTCTCTCCCTGGGCTGGCCTTCTGTGGAGGGGAGACTGGATACTGGCAGCACAAAGTTGTCTCTGCATGCCCTGCAGATGTTGGGTTGGTCTCCCCACAGGGTTTAACCATACACCGCTGCAGGATGTCACACAGAGTCCCTAGATTTGCAATTCTAGTTGAAATTAAGAACATACAGACACATACATTTACAACTTCGTAAAGCTCTGTATATAAGGTGCAGAATAACAGAATGAAACTAGTATTTGTATGAGTTATGAGATCAAATGACAAAAAGGTTAAACACCCAAGAATAACACAAACAACAAAAAAGACACTTACGGATTCCAGTGTTCTTTGGAGATTTTATACAAACTGCCAAACATAATTGGCAGAATTTTATCAATATTCTCCTCAATCAAACTAAGAATATATTCATTATTCCAGAAGTACAATGCCCTTTCTGCAACCTAAAAAAGACATTTAGAAATGTGAAAACTAAAAGAAAAGAATAGTATAAAATAAAAACGGCTTTGCTGAAATCATCATACCTGAAAATGAGAACTGGATACACACTTGGATATTTGCTTAAAAAGGGGCTCCTCAATTTTTTTGAATTGTGTTGGTTCAATGACATCTAAGATTTCTTCAATTTCTCCTAAAAACATCACCTAGGTTAAAAGAATTTTCTTTTAAGAAACATTATATGACAAATTATATGATGTTAATATAGGAAACACAAATGAGAATTTGTGAGATTATGAGACTATAATCTACAAATTAAACAGTGGACAAAAAAATCTTGATGGTATATGCAATTTACTATAATGTACAGCTGTTCTACCAAGTCTCTAATCCCCATGGAACATCTCCCACTTGGTAGCAGTTAACAATACACCCGGCCCCTAGGGGCATGGTTTACAGACCTGAGATTCAGAAAGTTCCAATAAAATGAACTTTTTGTTAAACAAAACCCACCTCTTTCTGACTGCATGTTTTTGGCCAAAATTTTAGCAATCCTCTGATCACCTGCAAAAAAGGGAAAAAGTCCAGCATGAATTAAGCAATGAAGCTGGTTAATCCCAGGACATTTTTAATAACTATGATAATATCAATACCCATTCTCAAGTAGATCAATATTATTTAACATCTAAGTGTATCTCTGACTCTGCTCAGCTTTAGACTTTTACCAATTCAACAAATATTTGCTGAATGCCTTTATACCAGATGGTGTTCTAGATGCTAGGGACACACTGATGAACAAGACAGAAGAGGTCCCTGATTTTCATGAAGCAGGACAACCAACATAAGTTACCAATTAAACTTATAAATAAAATAGTTGTAATAATAGTAAGTGCTACTTTCTACTAAGAAAGGAAAATGAGATAATAACTTGGTGGGGTGAGGGAAGGGAGGTTATTTTAGGGGGAAATTAAGGAACAGATAATTCCTATTATTTAAATCACTATGAAACACGAAAAAAGCCAGAAAGCTTCCCATTTATTTCATGGCTGGCACAGTCTTGATAACCCAAATATGACAAAACAAGGGATCATGAATTTTAAGTAAACATAGTTGCAAAAATTTGTATTAAACTAAATAGTAACAGAACAATCCTAGTTACCCAATAACTATTCCAGAAATTCCAGGTGGTGGTTCAACTCATTATAGTTGCAGGTTAAAAGGGGAAAAGAAAATTATATGATCATCTCAAAAGATTCTAAACAGTTATTTGATTTCTTAGTTGACTATATTCTGATAAATTCTTAGTTCTAGCTTACTAAATTTTTATCAGAAACCATCAGCAATCAACTTACGTAATGGTTTCTTGGAAACAGGTAGTACAACCATCTGGGCCTGGTGCTTTTGTGGAAATAAATCTTTGACAGCCTTTTAGGTCATTTTACAGTTATTGGTCTTGTCCAGTAATGAAGAATACTCATCCAAATTAAAATTGGGAAGAACATTGTTCTGGAGCCCATCCAGTAAGATAAAAAGGATTTGATGAATAATGTTGGAAAGGAATACCAGAATTATACTTATTTGTCTAAGTATATAATAATAGTAATATAATAAAATGAGTGTGAAAATTCAGTTATGTGGCTATATAAAAGATAAATATATAAAAATCAATATCCTCTAAAACAAAGTATCAATAACAAAAATAAGAATATTCCTTTCATAACAAAATTAATGTGCATAGAGAATAAAATTTGAAGAAAACTATAGAACTTTCCTGAATATCATGAAAGATTACAAGTAGATGAGATGATTCAATACTGTACAGATATTTCTCCTACACTTAATCTGTATATTTAATATAATTTCAATCAAATACCAATTGAATTATTTTCTGAAACTAGAAACATTTATTCTAAAATCCATAAATGTATACAAATCGCCAAGAATTATTTTAAGGAGAGGAGGGGGAGAATTAATGGAATGGAACCTGCACTAGATATCAGTAAGTAAAACAATAAGGTATTAGTATGGAAACTAGCAAAGATACATGACATAGAGGAGTATTCACAGAGATGCAAGTATATATAAGGTTTAATATATGACAAAGGTGGCATTTCAGTTCCATGGGAAACAGCTGAATTAGTCAATTAGGTGGTGGTACTTGAACTGGTAGCTCACCAGTTAGAAAGAAAAAATGTAGCTCCTTGTTAGGCAGACTCCTAAAATGATCATCTATGATCCTTACTTCCTGAATTCCCACTCCCGTGTAGTCGAGCCCAACCCTTAAGTGTGGACTGGCCTAGTGACGTGCTTCTAACCAACAGAATGTGACAAAAGGGACAAAATGTCACTACCATGAGAAAGTTGTAGAAGATTGTGACTTTCATCTTCCCAGCAGACTCTCTAGAACCTTCTCATCTTGCAAGCTTTCATAAAACAAAGCTGCTGTGTTGGAGAAGCCCAAGTAACAAGGAATTGAGGATGGCCTCTAGCTAAGGGCAGGCTAGCAAGAGCAGTCCGACAGCACCTGAGGAACTGAATTCTACCAACAACCACGTGAACTCAGAAGCAGATCCTTCCTCATCTGAACCTTTATATGCAACCCCTGCCCTGGCCACCACCTCAGCTGCAGCCTTGTGAGAGACCCTAAGGCAGAGAACCCAGCTAAGTCATTCCTGGATTCCTGATTCACAGATAATAAATGTTTGTTGTTTTAAACCACTGAATTTTGTGATAATTTTTTAGAAAACTAATACAGTTCTTTACCCTTGTCACACAAAAGTTTCAATTTCAAATGAAGTAGTGGGTTGAATGGTGACCCTCAGATATGTTCATGTCCTCATCTCTGAAATCCATGAATGTGACTTATTTGGAAAATGAGTCTTTATAGATATAATAATTAAGGATCTTGAGATGACTTCATCCTGGATTATCTGGGTAGGCCCTAAAAACAATGACAAATGTCCTAATAAGAGACAACACAGAAGAGAGGCAGAAGAAGAGGCAGCAATGTGAGACTGGAGCGATGCAGCCATAAGCCAAGAACACCTGGAGACACCAGAAACTGGAAGAGGCAAGGAACGGAATCTCCCCTAGAGCATCTGGAGGAGTGCAGCCCTGCTGACACCTTGATTTTGGACTTCTGGCCTTCAGAACTGTGAGAGAATAAATTTCTGTTATTTTGAGCCACCAAGTTTGCAGTAATTTGTAATGGCAGCCCTAGGAAACTATTATAGATGGAATAAAGTTTTTACATGTGAAAACTAAATCCATAAAATAACTAGAATATGATACTGGAGAATTATTTTTATAATCTCAAAGGGTAGAAGGATTTTACTTAGCATGACATCAAGGCCAGAAGCCATAATGATGAATAGGTTCCATCACACAAAAAATTTTTTTTAGTGCTTTAAAAGAAAAGATTCAAAACAGTATACTCAAAATTAAAAGAAACACTCCAAATGGATAAAAAATGTTTGCAAAATATAATAGGGAAAGGCTTAAAAGGAAGCACAGAAATATAAATGACCAATAACCATATAAAAGGATGGCTGTAATAATTTTTAAAAAGCCAGTTAAAATAATATTTCATACCTATTAGACTAGCAAAATTTTAACACAGTATTCAGCACTGGCTAATAAGGGAAAATAGACCCTTGTGTTCAAATTTTAAAAAATTTTAATGACTTTTTTGGGGGGGGGTAATTAGCTTTATTCATTCATTCATTCACTCAAATGGAGGTACTGGGGATTGAACCTAGGACCTCATGCACGCTAAGCACATACTGTACCACTGAGCTACACCCTCCCAACTGTTCAAACTTTTTCAAAGGCAACTTGGAATATGTTAAAATTTCCATGTAGTCTTTGACTCAGCAGCATGGTTTTAATTTCAATAATTTGGTTTTTAAAACATTTTAATACAGTAAACTTCTTTCTTCTTTTTTTTAGTATACAATTCTGAGGGTTTTTTATACACACATACGTATTTTTTGTAACCACACGACAGGACACAGAATAATTCCAACACCCTAAAACATCCCCACACCCAGCAACATGTTTATAACAATGAAAACTCGAATAACTCAAGTGTCCATCAACTGAGGACTGATTAAATATGGCAATCCATGTAATGGAATTTGATGCTACCAGTGGAAAAAATGAAGCAGATTAATATGGAAAGATACCTACATTATACTGAGAGGTGAAAAAAACCTGGTCAGCACTGTCCGGCTGCTTAACCTACACATAAATATACATATAGAAAGATTTCTATAAATACATTCACCAACCTATATAATTATCTCTAAGGGACCAAATTTCAAGGAATTTCCTTCACATTGTGCTTTATGATTTTGTCTTGTGTGAACCATATTAAACACATTACTTTCATAAACTGAAGTAACAAGTCATTTCCATTTTGGAAAATAAAAATTTCAGTAAAAGATTTAGGAACATGAAGAATGTAATAAATTGACTTACTTATAATTTGTAGGAAGCTTTGTTATGGATGCTAGGCTTCTAGAAAATGAGTATTAGGGCTCAAACCCAAGTAATATGGTCATAATTTTGGTGCTAGAATGGCCTACAGTAGAAATTGCAAGATCTCTGTATCTACAGATCTTTACGAATACAAAAATATTTTCCTTTGTCACCTTGGACACTTTACCTACTCACTCTGCTCCTACTTCCATTAACCTGACTCACCTAAGTCATATGTCTGGCCCACATCCCTCTCCCTAACCTTTTATTCTTTAAAAAGGAATCACCTATCTCCCCTGTCCACTCCATGTTAACTGTGTATAAATTATATCTGTTTACTGTTCACCAAGCATGAACCATGACTTACTGTGTTATGGGTTTTTTTGGTCTCAATCCTAATGAGCGTTATCATGGATTTATATTAGGTCTTAATCCATTTTAGAGGTTTATATGGCTTCATGTAAATACTGGGCTTCTAATTCTCCTGATTTGTCTTTAAAAACTGGTTTTAGCTTTTTTCAAAAAGAACTGCAAGTCTAAAAAGTCTAAAACTCCAAATATCAGGGAGTGGAAAATATCTTTTGTTCCTTCACACAAAGCTCAATCAAAGGGAGAATACTAAGTACATACTTTTTAGAAGTACCTCCTAGCCTCAGAAAGTTCTAATATAAAGAAAATCTTATAATTTAAATCCTTTAAAACTTCTGCTATCCTTCAAGAACTCTTAAAATATGTAGATTTAGGATACCTAGAAAACACTCTCTCAAAATAGTTGTTTCACCAAGGTTAAAAATGTTTTTTTCTACACTTTCATCCTTTTCTGTGTTTCCCTAACTTTATCTTTTGTTTTTCTTAAATCTTCAATTTCCATGATAACATTTTAATTTTCTCCTAAATTTGCATTATTATAGACAAATAGTAAGCAGTAGAATTCAAAGACTGAATTGCTATGCTGATTAAGTAAATAACCTTATTCTAAGATTTTATCTTAATCACTGAAGGAAGGAAATGTTTTCAATCCCTATCATGTGGTTTATCATTAAGAAGAGGTAAAATCCTGTTTCTAAAACAAAACTCAAGGGAATAGTCTTGGAACTCTTACAGTATGTTTTAATTTTAAAAGGTGAATGAAGATTAAAAAGACTATCAGTGAAGATACTATGTAAATAATAAATTTCACTGTAGTCATTTGACCCTGTCATCACACATCTTAACTATTATGTTATTAATCTATATTTAAATTATTCAAGACACATAACTCATGAGAACTCCCCTGCAACCCAGTTCTGTGACTAGATTAACCTCACTTTCCTTCTTCTAAATGATTTTAATTTAAAGTATATTACTACTATGTTTGATAACTCTATAAGGGTATAAAGAAAGCTACAATGAAATGCTACAATGTAGACCAAAAACATAAGTAGAACACTTACTGGTTCTGTTAGTGTTGTATCTTTCTCCAGGAACTGTACAACACAGTAGGCTAGCTGAAATGTAAGGAACAGTTTATAAATATTATGGAGTGAAACAACATTTAGTAATACAGGATTTTTATATTTAGCTAACAAAACTACCTCATTTTGACAAACTTTAGTTTATCATAATATATAAAAATGAATATACTCATAATTGTGTTATGTCTACTTCAACAAAGATGATGTTCATTTTTCAGTAATATCTTCTGAATATAAAGTTAACTGAAATATTAAAACGTAGCTGGGCATATCAGTCTTTTTATATCATTTAGGTGGCAAACCATTTCTTTGGGGAATTAAAAGCAACTGTCTGTCCTGCAAATCTCTACAAATCAGAAATGTAACTATAGCCCACTAAATACATACATAAATAGATAAAGTTAACTGAAATAAGACTAGAGCTAATTTTCATTTTTCAGCATGTTTCTAACATGTATGTCTATACTGATATGATACTATTCTCTGAGTATTAATAGAGGAAACTAAAACCATTCTCTAACTAGGTTATGTGGCTAGATGGAACATTCTGTAAATATGTGGGATTTATTTAAATTCACATAGCTAATTAGGTCAGGGCCTGGACTAGAAGAGAACTTGATATTATCTTATTATCTGTACTTTAAGTGCATTGAGCTTATTAAAGAATACTAAATATCATAATGTTTTAAAATTATAATAAAAATTTGCTTTGGGCAACTTACAAAGCAAACTGCTTAATTATACTTAAAATTGCCACCTCAATATTTCTCAATTTCTCTGCCTTTATATAAGTCTTTGAAACAACATTCATTTCACTTGAAATGTTTCTGAAACTTACCTGAGCATGAAACAAAGCCAATCCTTTCGCAGTATGCATAGGAATAAGAACCTTCATTAGAAACTGTTTATGTTCTGCTTTCAGTGGCAATGCAAAGCCATTGATAATACTGGAGGGAAAAAAAGGCAGGGGAAAAGTTAAGTAGTTACTACTTCTAAAAGTTATTATATCCACGAGTACATAAGGAACTGCATTACTTCAGTCCCGGTGTTGAGTGATTTACTCATCTGCAAACTACTTTAGACAAACTATCACTATGAAGTCTGTTCCTCTAAGTCGTTAAATGATTCCCAAAAGAGAACTAGGACTACCAAGTTAATAATGTCCCAGTAACCAATTTTGTGTTTTCTGTATAGCCTATCATTCATTTATTTATGCATTGTTGCCTTTTTCTTCTCTAAAGCATGGGAGAGTCAGTATCACAATGTTATAATTTTCAGTATTTTCTGTAGTAAATGGGTAGTTTCTCTTACTTTATTGAAAGATCTGATATTAAGTAGTTCTCACCATAATCATTCTCTAAATATTAACAAAGGAAACTAAAACCATTCTCTAAATCAACAGAGGGTCTGAACTCTCAAGTTAATACTGCTATGTGGTGAATAAGGAAGGCAAAATGTTCATATAAACTAAAATAAAAGAACAGAGGGATTAAAATGATCTATCAACATCTGAACAAGAATTCTTGTAATTTCATCAAAGATTCACTATGGCTTATTTCATCTCTTTCCAATCAGATCCTATAAATTTCTGAGGCAATCTGGCAAGATCAGGCATAAAACATGCCACAGATTCAAAAGCAGGAAGCCTACTCTGAAACAGATGTCTTGCATGGCAGTATTTAATATAAGCTGACCCCCTAAAAAGCTATAGTAAGAATTCCTTTGAGAAACTATGTCTTATACTCTATTTTAAACTCTAAAATATGAAATAATTTCTCTAATCCCAGCTAATATTTTAAGATGTAAAAATGCAGGTACTTTTCTAAAAGAACAAAAAACTGACCTACCTTCCTAATATTTCAAGGAGTTCAGCAACACCATTGAAATGTTCTGTTTCATATATAAACCTGAATTTAAAATAAAGATAGATGTAATGAAAAATCAAACATGAGAAAACTAAACTGAGAAAGAGGCAGGAAGGTATAAAGAAATCAAAGTATAAGAAATGTACAAACACATTTTAGGAAAGTCTTTGTAGGCTATTTTGCCCCAAATCAGTTACTTCTTAGCAATTTTATTAAAAAAAAAGGTCTATTTCCTATTAAACTACATATACTTTTGCTAAATATTAAGATAACAATATAATTTCACCTGAAATATTTTAATTTTACTTTAAAATTTATGAGATGTGTTTTCTCAAAAATTCTTTTCAAAATAGGAAACCTCTACTCATAGAAAACTCCAAGAGAAAAGGACTCATATGTAATTAAGCCACTTTTATTCAGAATTTCTCTAAGCCTAAACTACATAGACTGCCTGGCTTTCTGGGATTAGGGTTTGCCTTCAAAGCAGAGAGTCATAAACTCAAATGACTACAGGACAGGCAGGGACGATACCACAAATGATGGAAGAGGACTCAGGAGAGAATGACAGAACTGGAGAAAGATGCTCTCTCTAGAGGAAGCAGCTGTTACTTACTCATCTCTGACTGTTACAATGTGAAAACACTAGCCTAATTTTGCCAGATCTTCAATTAAAAGCAAACCAAACCTGAAATGATTAAAGTGAAATTCCCTATCTGAAGCAACTACTTAATAGATTATCATCTATAAAGTAGTCAAAAGATAGGCCTCATGTAAATTTAATTCACTTTGTCAGAAAATCAAATGAAAGTGCTTCCAAGAACTACTGATTTAAATAGTATTTATACATAATTTTTTAAACAAATGCTCAAGTAGATAACTAGATAAATTCTCCCCTCAATAAATTTTAAACATGAATAACATTGGTATTATGTATTAAAAACTGTCTTCATTACTTTTATCGACTTAGATGAAGAGGTTACTAGTTTCTATAAAGTTAGATGCAATCAAATGATACCCACAGAACAGGCTAAAAATGATTCAAATACTATCAGTTAAGTTTTCAGGTTTCGGAAAAATTAACCTAAAGGAACTGGAATAAAAAGAAAATACGGAGGGGAAAAGAAGTGCTATATATGAATATACAACTAATTTACCTGAGGAAAATGTTGTTAATTTGTTTTCTGATGAATGCTCTTAATCCAAGAAATTTCCCATAAATTCGATGCAGAACAGTCTTCAGGAAGTCACGTTCTCTGGGATCTTCACTATCAAAAAGCTCCAGGAGCTTTAAAAAAAATCTGAGAAATTACTTTTTAAAAATAATCGAGCTAAAACTTCACTCTATTCTAATTTTGGTTTTAAGATAACCCACAAAATCTTTAAACATTTTTGAAAGATTCTTTCTTATCAGATTGGTTTTATTCTTGCTAAATAATGAAGCTAAAGGAAAACTTAGGGAGTATTTCTTTTATTTCATTTTGAAAAATGACACAATATAAATAATGTAAACACTTCCAAAAGTGGGGTTTTTTTTGTCTTACCACTCATTTTAAAATTCTGTCCTACTCTTGACTACTAAACATGGCTCATAATTTTAAAGTGTTGAAATATGAGAGATTTTTGATGCTTTCTGATAGTAAGTCAAAACTACATACAAAACTTAAGCTTGTAGACTGCAAATTGTTATATGAAGTTTAAAAAAAATACATGCACAAATGCGTATTTCTAGTTTACTAGAAAAGTTTATACATCCTTTTTTTTTTTTTTAAATTGAGGTACTGGAGTTTGAACCCAGGACCTTGTGCATGCTAAGTGTGTGCTCTACCACTTAGCCCTACCCTCCCCCTTCAGAAAAATTTATACAAACCAAGGCTTCTTTTTTTGTGATATTACACTAAAAAAATTCAACAGTCAGCAAGCCAACAACTCAAAAACTAATAGTTAGTAGACAAAATATTGGTATATACATGATAACAGAGTAAAAATCATTCATGAAATAACATTGAAATAAAAGATGAGACTACAGATCTTTACTTAAAGTCAGCTTAGGAAATGGTTGAAAAATTTTAAACCAGTTCAAACTGGCCAAATCAGCATTTCCCTACACCTCTACACAATTCTTCAGCAAAGGCAGAATAAAGAGATCTTTGAAAAATTTAAAGTCAAAAGCTCAAACTTCCATTTTAAAATGGTAAAGAAACTGAATTCCTACTGTCAAAAAAAAAGTATTACTATATTTTAAATGAAACACTGGATTTTCTTAGGAAAAAATATAAAATAATCTCTCTCTACAGAATATAACTACCTAGGAAGTTGTCAAGGAATTTTCTGTTCTGTACTTTGGGATTTATAATCACTGTCATGATGGCAAGCTCTGAACCTTAAGTTCTTTTTCCATTCTGTTTTCAATTATATGAATTGTTTACATGTGTTATCTCTTCCACTAGAGTGGGTATTTTTTGAGAGTAGTGGGGATTTTAGTTACATTTATATAACCCTAAAGTGTCTTCTTGCTAGGTTATTAAAGTACTGCATGAGGCTCCAGCAAAAAATATCCAGACTATGAGATTTATGTTACTATACCTAATTAGTTCACTTCAAATTATTCTAATTAAAATAGCTAAACTACTCATTTACTCTAATCCAAGTTTCCAATGTTGAGTTTACTTGGAAGAAATGCTTTCAAATTAATAAAAGAGACCTTTAATTGTTAAGGTCGTTGTATCTAATTCATGAACACATATAATTTAATACAAGTTGATCCTCAGGGGGAAAATATTAGATAGTTATTAGCTAATTGTCAAATCTACTTAAATAAATCTATTTTGAATTATAATCTAAATAGGACAATCTATTTTATATAATTATTTATATAATCAAATAGATTACTTATATAAAATCAAATCCTGATTGTGCCATCTTCTAGCTGTGTGAATGTGGACATGGTTGAGCTCTTTATATAAAAGCATAAAAATAGAATGGTGCCTGGTACATAAAAAGCACTCAATAATAGCTTTCTTCTTCTGAAATCCTGTGACTTGAACACAACCTTGAATTACACCTTTGTTTTCTTCTCGCGAAATAATGAATGCTCTAATTTATACTTTAGATTTTTCTCCTGTGCTTCTAAGTCTTAAAACTTACCACCTAATCAAATAATTTCAAAATACAAAAGCTGAGAATTCCCATAGTACTATTTATTGAAGCAACACACTAAGAATACCTTAGAGAAGTCATCTGTGAAAGCACAGTGATATAAACTGCTAGAAACAAACTACTGGGTCTTGGCTTCTCAGATAATTCAGACATTTAGAATAGAAGGTAGAAAATGGGTCCCACCCTACCAGTTTTCTTCTTGCTTCCCCTCAAACCCACTGAACAATCCAGCAGCCAAAATACTTCAAGGTCCAGAGTGAGGAAGCACTAAGGCAACTGTTCCATTCAACCTGGTATTATCTTAAATACAATTTAATACGGCATTACTGGAGTTCCTTAATGTACTGTGTTCCTTTTGTGGTACACAAGAGCAACAGAAGGAAATAAATAAGCATTCATTTGCAGTTACCAAAATAACATTCCTCCATTTAATCTGACTGACTTTTACTTGTGACTGAAATGAAATTAACATTTTATTTTTAACACACACCTAATACTTCATAGTTTATGAGAAGCTACTTGAATGGTTGAAGGACATATTCTTAACAATGGTCTTCATTTATCAATACTTCACAGCAACTAGTCAGAATACTTTGTATGAAATCAAGGGTACTTAGAACAAATGACTAAAAATGAACTCCAAACATGTGGAACTCATAATTTTTCTATGTTTGTATAATCTTTATCATAGGGGACACACAATGGTGGGAAGAGGGTAGCAAAGTTCCTTGTAATGATCTTTAATCTTGGTCTCAACATTTACTACCCTTCCATTCATCTTCTACCTTTCTTTAAAGTGCTAGTATCTCTAGCAGAGGAGAGTATCAAATTCCTAATGAGACCTAAGTATTTTAGAAGAGAAAATGGATCCAGAAAGGTTTGACCTACTTCACAATTCTGTCGAGGACTAGCAAATTCCACATAGTTAAAAAGAGATCTTTTAACTGTTGAAAGATTTTGAAAATTAAAAAAAAAAAATATTCTGAGAAATTAATTTTGAGACTTGGTTCAAAAAATAGCTAATAACCAATTTATAAGAAGAAGGTATTACATATGTTTAATCCTAGCTCCTTTTCTTCATAAAGATCCCATTTTATCTGTGGTTTAGGAATTAGGTGGCTAGAATGCCTGAGGTGGAAGCGGTGGGGGGAGGGGATGGGGAACGTAAGTGATACCTGATGACAGGAAAGGGGCATAAAGCTCAAACTTCTCACAATGATTCCATTTCTGTTTTTCCCCTGTCATTTCAAAGTCATAATGCTTTTACCATATGTCAAGTTCAAAGACTTAAACATTTTGGAAAAGGTTTGCCCTTAGATTGCATGGTTAAATCCAATTTTCTCCGTTAGATATTTCTGAAAGGCTTGCCTTTCCAGTCTTTATAAAATAACTATGAGAATTTAGGATTGGATAGAATAATTTGATTGACTTTAACACAAGCTCACCATTGATTAAAAAATACTCATATTCTCAAAGCTACTTCATTTTTATTGTCATTGTCTGGCAAGAATACTGAATGCTGTTAAACTGAAATCATTAAAGTTTTGAAAGACTACCCTATTTTAATCACAAGCTAATAAATCATTGCTAAGATGAATATAAGAAAATTTAAGACATAAGGATTCCTTACCTGTTGTACAAATTTCTGATCAATGTATCTTTTTGCAATGCTTGGCTGGAAGTCAGGACTCTCTAAAAATCTTAAGAAGAATTCATAAACCAACTATAAAAGAAAGCAAAATAAAAGCTAAGATGATGCCTATATAATTTCACCCTAAGTCATCACTTCATACCAAAAACATACCTCCCTTACCAACTTAGTAAGGAGATTTCAGATCTCATTATAAAATGTGGTAAGTAACAGTTTTTTGAAAACTAAATACATATTCACAATTTGGTCTCCTAAGATGGTAAATTCTGGGATTTATTTATCGCTCTGAATCACTCATTGAAAATGTTAATTTACAGGAGCCAGAAAACAAAGGACAATACTTATAAAATATTTAATTTAGAAGACTATTTTGCACTCTATAGTCCCTGAGAACATGTTCTTTCTCCAGTGGACTACTGACCTACCTCAACTTAATCTCCAGAGTTCCTTAAATGCAGGATCAGAAACCTCCAGATAAAAGCAAATTGCATTGTTAAGGGGCAGTGTATAAAAGCCAATTAAAAAAGAGAAAAAATCAAGTATTTCTATAAAACTACAGTGGGAAAGAATTAAATCAAAATCAGAATACCTTACCCACACTTGGGAAATTAGAAACCAAATCATACAGGGCTCAGGAAGGAATGTCTATGCACCACAGTGAATAAACTAGAAGTCATAACAAGCCTTCTCCTAAAAAGTGCCAAGCATCTTAAAAATACAATAGTCCCCCCTTAGCCATGGGGGATAAGTTCTAAGACCCCCACTGGATGCCTGAAACCTCAGATGGCACCGGACCCTGTTTTCTGTTCATGTCTTAAATCCACAAATTTAATGCCTTTTCCATCTTAACTAATCACGCACCGTAGCATAACTTTTGCAGTCTGAAGGGTGGCAGCATAACTAGCATGGTTTTTTCTCCTTCTTCACAATTTCACTGATAGAAGATTCATTCTTACCATAGATCTTAGAATCTCAACATATGATTTTTTTCTTTCCTTGTTGAGAATTTTCACCTTTTCACTTAAAGGAAGCATTTTACAGTTTTTCTGTGGTGTATCTAAATTGCCAGCATCACTACTTTTGCACTTTGGGACTGTTATTCAGTAAAATAAGGGTTACTTGAATGCAAGCACTGTGACATGACAGTCGATTTGACATAACAGAGACAGCTACTAAGTGACTAATGGGTGGGTTACGCTGAACAAAGGGATAATTCACATCTTGGGCAGGACAGTGAGAGATTTCAACATGCTACTCAGAATGGCAAGCAATTTAAAGCTAACGAATTGTTTATTTCCGTAATTTTCCACTTAGTATTTTTGAACTATGGTTGACCCTGGATAACAAACTGGGGAAAGCAAAACCATGAACGGGGGGACTATTGTAATAGCAAACGTCCACTTGCAACCACAAATCAGAATTAAAAGTAACGTTTAGTTCAACTTATGTACATCATACCTACATCTGTCTTCCCAGAAGAAAGGCAAAAACACTAAAGTTTGGTGTTTTTTTATGGTAACCTAACAACTACAAAAGGCAGGAGTATAACCCAAAATGTGCCTTAATTTATCAGCTACTAAATAACATGTCAAGCTGGTGCCCTAAAAATAATAAAGATTGGATCCCAAAGTAAAAATAGTCATTCAAAAAATATTTAGGTAGCCAGTTAGGCCATAATACAGGGGTTGGGGGAAAACGGCTACACTAAATTTACAGACTTCACAACATACAAAAAGCATTACCAGATCTGGACTCTATCATTCAGTACAGAATGGCAAATTTTTACTATTATGAATTCAATAATATGCTAAGGTTAACAACAGTTTTGAGAACCGAGTAAATATTGTTTCATTTGATACATCTTTGCCCAACTATGCAAAAAGTAATGTATATCTGGTCTATTATCTAACTTAACATTTAATGTTAAGCATGAGTTAACGACATAACAAGAGAAAATAAGACGTTGATATCAATTTTTTATTTCTAATCAATAATTTTCTAATCACATAGATAATTTTGCTTTGGGGTAATACATGCAAAAAGATATACAAAATTATCACAAGAGTCCTGTGAAGAGTTAGTACATTCTCATGGACTGTTATGCAGTTTCACTGGCACGACTTGCTCAGTGCCTATTTTCATCTCTGATACTGGGCTACTGTGATAAAATTAGAAATATATATTTGGTCTTCACCCCTGGTTATTGGCACAGAGCTCCTAAACCTTTGAAATTCCTTGAGTGATAAAGTGAGAGGAGCATCTTTTGTTATTCATAACAAGCCCCTTCTAACCATACCTGAGTTTATGCTAATGAGGTGACTCTGGAGGATGAAGTCTGATTATCAGAGGAACCAACTATGATTAGAGGGTTGGAACTTTTAGCCCCAACCCTCCATCCACCAGGAGGAGGAGAGAGGCTGAAAATCGAGTTTAATTACCAGTGGCCAATGATTTAATTAATCATGCTCACCGAATGGACCATCAAAAAAAAAAAAAAAAAAAAGCCTAAACAAGGGGGTTTGGAGAACTTCCGGGTTCGTAAACACATCAAGGTGCTGGGAGGGTGGTACACGGAAAATATGGGCCCCTTCTCCATACCTTACCCTATGCATCTCTTCTATTTGGCTGTTCCTGAGTTGTATCCTTTATAATAAACTGGTAACAGTAAATAAGGTGTTTCCCTAAGTTCTGTGAGCTGTTATAGTAAATTATTGAACCTGAAGAGTGGGTCACAATAACCCTAGATTTATAGCCAATTAGTCAGAAGTATGGGAGGCCCAGACTCATGAGTGCCATCAAAATGAGGAGCAGTCTTGTTGGACTGAGCCCTTAAGCCATGGGGTCCTTGCTAAGTCAGGTAGTTAGTGTCCGAAATGAATACATTGTAGGACACCCAGCTGGTGTTCACAGAGAACTGGAGAGTTTATTGGTGTGGAAAATCTATATATTTGGTGTCAGAAATGTTAAGGGTAAAAGAAACAAGTTTTTCTTTAGCAATCACTATTGTGAACAGATAGCCATTGTAAAGCTCCAAAAAGCTCATTCACTTGTTAGGGAGGTAAGACAAAAATATAAACATTAAAAATGGTATAGACAGAAAAGTTACATGGCACAAACTGAGTGCAGGAGACATTTAGAAAAGGGCTATATCACTGTGAAAGATCAATAGGAAAAGTTTTAAGGAGGACATATAACTTGAGCCCAGCATTCGATTTGATTTTGGACAAGTCAAGAAGAAAGAGGAGGGTTTTTATTAAGAAAGGTAGAACTTATCTCAAGAAGATGGTGTAGGGTATAGGTTAGTGGGTATGAAATCAGAGACTTGGAATCTTTATGTGGATCCCAAGTTTAAAGCTGTGATAAGGTGGGGCCAAGTTAAACCTGAGTCAAATATGGCATGAATTATTATACTCATGTCTATATATATATTATATTCATGTCTATATATTCTACTACTTAAGATCTGCATCAGAGATACTGGCCTAAAGGCTTATTTGTTTTAATAGTGATAGCATGTCTTTTGGTGCACTTATATATTAAGCTCCAAATCAAAATGAATCCTCTAAATCACATATACAGTTGAAACTTGTGCTTATCACAGATATGACATATTATTTCTTACAGTTTTCATCTGTATCATTTACCTGACACAGTGAACATTAATTATGTGACCAGTCAAGATTAGCAGCAAATTGCTTTCAATGCAACCAGCTTAGCACCACTGAAGAGATGGTGACAAAAGGTTATCTAAATACATGTTGAGTAATGTCAAACAGAGGTAGAAACAGCAGTAGTCACCGTCACTCTCTTGTTTTTATCCTGTATTACTTTTTTCTTGTATTTATGACACTCTGATATAGTATTATTTTATTCTTTTCTGCTAGAATGTAAGAGAGTTTGCTTATTAGTTCAATACTTTACCCCCAATATTTAGAATGCCTGGAACATAACAGATGCTCAATAAATATTTGCTGAATGAAAATCATAGTTATTGAGAGACTGTATTTAAGTATTAAAGTTCTCTATGTTCTTCCATGTGAAGAAATAATTTGCTCCAATAACCTAAGAAAGAAACAGAGCTGCAAGAAACGATAGATATTTTCAGCAATGGGTTTCCTTCTCTAGTAAAATGGCAAACTTCACATATGTTCAATGTATGGCTGTTCCTTGTACTTTTTTAAACCAAGAAAAAAAAAATACCCTAAAAGATGAACGATAACTAAAAAGTGTAAGGAATGGAAGGTAATCTTACCATTCTACTCAGTACTGACAGTGTCTTTCCTAAGGTAGTTAAAATAAAAAACATAAAACTCTGGTCTTCACCCATAAAAAATTTTAGAAGAAAGTACAACACAAATTAGCATAGATCTTTAAAGTCTTTGAACCCTATAATTTTTGATTCGTAGAACATGCAAATATTTAAAATGTAGCATCTGGCCAAGAGCTATTTGAATGTGAAGGTGTATATTATAAAACATGTACATCACCAGTCTAAATTTTTAATTATACAGATCATAAAGAAGAGCCTCTAGTCCCTAAGATCAGGTTATTCCTAAAAAGGTCTATGTACTATTCAGTATCCTACATAATTACATCTTTAGTTTCTTTAAAGAAACTAATTGATAAAAGAAAATAAAAATACTACATAATCTGGCTGTATTTAAGGCTAGTAAACCAGCCATATCTCTAATTATCTGAAAGTAGGTATACAGATAATTACTATTTTGTTGGTCTTTAATAAATATAAAGCAATAATACTTAGCAAAGAAAATTTAAAAATAACTTATAACTGTTGTACACTAATTATCATCATATAATACTTAGTAAATTAAAAGATATGACCAATTCCTTAGTACTGAAATGGTCTTCTTAAAAAAATTTTTTTAAAATTCTTTTTGGTGGGGAAGGAGGAGGTAATTAGGTTTACTGATTTTTTTTTTTTAGTTTTATTTTTAATGGAGGTACTGGGGCTTGAACCCAGGACTTCATGCGTGCTCAACATGCACTTACCACTGAACTATATCCTTCTCCCATGAAATGGCCTTTCTTTTTGAAGAAATAAAAATATGAAAGGTTTTGAAATTACTTGTAATTATTCCCCTTTCATTAACTAAATTTAATGTTTATTTTTCATCCTATCAAATTAATTTCTAGTATCAAAGATCTGATAAGCTAAATGTAAAATATAAACTTTGGGTACAAAACAAAAAAATTCCAGGTTAATTGATTCAAAATATGTTAGCAAGTAAAGAAATATTCATGGAGCATATTTTCTCAGTGCTTCACTCTCTAATTTCATTCATCAGAATAGCTTTAACATTCCACTCCAAAAAAAAGTATGACTAAATAATGATGTAGCTAAAATATACCAATGAATCTTATCAATTAGTTCAGTATTTAGCAGACCATTTGACTGCCAAATTTAACACATTTTAGTTTCTAGAAAGATTTTTAACTATAAATGTATATATCCAGAGCACAGCCTTTAAATCAGGGGACCACAGATGTATAAATATTTCTTATATGTCTCTGTGAATTTGTCTTGAGAGAAAACTCACTTAAAAAAAAAATGTATTTTGAAAGCAACTCAACATCTAAAATGTTGAAGTAAAACTTCAAATCACACCAGTGAAAAATATAAAGAATATTGTTTATAGACTGAATTTTCACTGTTAATTTCCATAGGCATATAAAAATCTTAATGGCAAAACAATTTTTTAAAAATTCAAAGACTGAGCAGATTTTTTTCAGGTTATCCAACTACATGTAATTAAAAAATATGTAACTTACCAGCTAATGAGAATTTCATGTTTTCAAAACCTTTCGATTATCAAACATAGTATCACTAATTTTATACCAACTATGACATGAAATTTCAGATGAACTGTGTGCAGTGCTATTAAAAAATAATTTACAACTTCAGATTTTCTAATTCTATAAGCACTAATGTGCTGATAAATTTTTAAATTTTTACTGTGAAAATTTTACACTAATCCTAGGATTCCTCTTCCATTTTATTTGAATGTATAGGTGCTAGACAGAGTGAATAATGAGACAAAAGTGTCTCAAATAGTTTAGAATATAAATTTATTTCTCGTGTCTTTTATAATAAAGATAAAATAGCCACCAAAAAATATAAGTTTAGGCAAAATAAAAAATCAACAATATAATCTGAAGTAATGCTGAGCACCCATACATAAAGCAGGGTTCATCTTTACCTCCCAGGAACTATGTAGAAAATAGCTGATGTTATCCAGTCTACTGTCATTACAAAATCTATCATTTTTTATTTTATTCAGGACACTCTTGCTTCCAATGGTTCAAGCTTGTGGCAGGCACTGGTTGGCTAACCTAACACCCATTCCCTTCATTTTGTGTGTCTCTACTACTGACGCTGGAAAACTAAACATTCTGTCAGTCTGCCTTTCAACTAGAGTAATGGAAAAATGAAAAAAGAGAAAGTAAAAAAGAAAAATTAAAAATAATTCAAAATAGAATGAAGAAAGAGATAAGAAAAATAAAGAGATCAGAAGTGTGACTATATAGACAGAAGCAAAGAAGAGCCAACACATGAATAGCAGGTATTTCCAAAGAAGAAAAACAAAGTGGTGGAACAAAAGAAATACTAAAAAATACTACTGAAGAAAACTTTTCAGAAATAAAACTGGGCTTTTATAGTGAAAGAACACTATTCAACTGGGAAAACTGACCCAGAGAAATCAACACTTATGTATAGAACAGTAAAAGCAATTGGCCGCTAGAGGGAAAACATCCTTTGGGCATCCAGGCAGAAAGACAAAAGACCAAAGGGGAAAAAAAATCAGACTGAAATTAGAAGATGATGGAATAACATATTTAAGGCACTTCAGAAAATTAAGGAAAGAAGCCAAGGATTTTATATCATCAAATCAAGTGGATCTTTAAACATAAAGGCTAGAGACAAACTGCTATGAAACACACAAGAACTCAGGAAATAATGTTCCCATAAACCCTTCTACTAAAGTGTGAGCTTCAAATTAGCCAAGAAATGATCAGAGAAACTTTGACATAAGGATTGATGGTAAATATAAAATGCATTACCTGCAGAACTAATGACAAATGATGGGCATAAAGGTGACAGAATAGTATGAAGTCAGTTACATATTCTAACTACATAAATATTATATAATTATCAAAAACATGGAGCTGCAGGAGGAGGAGAAAAGTGTAAGGGTGGTAGAAGCAGCCTCAAATTGCCATATAGGTATTTATTGTGAGAGTAAATGGATATTACTTTACACTAGATGCTAGGGAAGAAAGAAGTGGGGGAAGAAAAGACTACTTATTCATTTCAATATTGTTCATTCTAGAGAATCAATAAACTAGCTACGAAAGAGGGAACCAAGGGTATTAGCATAAAGGTAACCATAAGAAAAATAAGCACTTCTTCTGAAATATCAAAAGTAGTATCTTTTAAGAAAAAAAGGGAGAAAGCAAACAAGATAGTTTAAAAAGTTGTGTGAGGTTCTGTGCATACATTATCCCATTCAATTCTTACACAACCCTCTTATCCCAGTTTCATAAAAGAGGATGCAGAGAAATTAAGCAGCTTAACTAAGATTCCATCAGTAAAAAAGTATCAAAACTGGGATTTGAGGCCTGTGACCAGAATCATTTCCATTTCACCATACTTTGTAATGATAATAATTCTCTTACTTGTTAGAATATTTTTATATAAACTTTTGTTCCATTTAACTAAGGCATATCTGTAGCTGTATAATTATACCTTTAAAAACTCATTTATGAGGGCTAATAAAGAAAAAGCGACAGCTAGTTGAATTATTTGGGAGATCTTATTTATTGGTGTTTAACGAAGCTAAAAAGGTATGAATTAAACTGCATGAGAATTTGCGATGTTGAATATAGCTCCCTGTGCTATACAGAAGAAATCTGTTTATCTATTTTTATATATAGTGTTTAACATTTGCAAATCTCAAACTCCCAAATTTATCCCTTCCTACCCCCTTCACCTTGGTAACCATAAGATTGTTTACTATGTCTGTGAGTCTGTTTCTCAAACTAGACTGCTGTAACATGTTAATTGTAAACCCTAGGGTAACTACTAAGAAAGTAACTCCAAAACATATAGTTAAAGAAAAAGAGGAATTAAAATGGTATTCTAGAAAATATCTATTTAATACAAAAGGCAGTAATAGAGGAGTAGAGGAACAAAAAAGATATGACATAAAATAGCAAAATGGCAGATGTAACTTCTACCTTATCAATCAGTAATTGTATTAAGTGTAAATGGATTAAACACTCTAGTCAAAAGGCAGAGATTATCAAAACTGATTTTAAAAAAACCCAGGATCCAACTACATGCTGTTGATGAGAGACAATTTAGATACAAAGAAACAGATTAGAAGTAAATGTATGGAAAAGATGTATTATGCAAACAGTAACCAAAAGAGAGCTAGACAGAGGCTATAAAATATAAGACAAAATGAACTTTCACACAGAAACTGTTAGAATTTTAATAAGGGAGATATCCCAGAGGAAGACAAAACAACCATAAACATATGTAGCTAACAATAGGGCCTCAAAATACAGGAAGCAAAAACTGACAAAACTGAAGAAAGAAACAGACAATTCAATAATAGTTGGAGGCTTCAATATCTCACTTTCAATAATGGAGAGAACTACAGAAGATCAACAAGGAAATAAAAGACTTGAACATTATAAACCAACTAGACCTAACAGATTTCAATGGGATACTCCACTCAACAACAACAGTATACACGTTCTTCTCAAGCACACATGAAACGTTCTCTCTGATTAACTATATGGTAGGCCATAAAAACAGCCTCATTGAAGTCAAAAGTATACTCTCCAACTACAGTGGAATAAAACTGTAACTCAGTAACAGAAAGAAATCTAGGATTCACAAATACATAGAAAATTAAACACATTCCTAAATAACAAATGGGCCAAAAAAGAAACTACAAGGGAAATTAGAAAGTATTTTGAGATGAATGAAAACAAAAACACAACATATCAAAATTTACGGAAAACAGATGTTTTTATAAAAACTTATACATGACTGTTTATAACAACTCTAGTCACAACAGCCAAAAGGCAGACACCATCCAAATGTCCATCTAGTGATTAACAGATAAACAAATGTACTATGTCCAAAAAATGGAGTATTATTCAGCCATTAAAAAGAATGGCATATTGATAAATGTTATAATATTGATGAACCCTGAAAATATTATGTTAAGTGAAAGAACCCAAACATAAAAGGCCACATACTGTATGATTCCACTTATATTACATATCCAGGACAAGCAAATCCATAGAGAAAGAAAGAAGATTAATAGTTGTCAGGGGTTGTGGAGGTGGAAGAATGGGAAATGACTATTAATGATGAGGGAGTTTCCATCTGAGGTGATGAAAAGGTTGTGGAACTAGATACTGGTGATGGTTGCACAGCATTACAAATGTACTTAATGCCACTGAGTACACTTTGAAATGGTTTAAATGGTAAATGTTAAGTGTACTTTATCACAATAAAGTGAAAAAGAATATTTTGGGAAAAGAAAATGTTAAGAAAATATATTAAAAGTCAAGTATTTTAAACAGACACGCAGATCTAAAAGAGTACTATTTCAGCAAAATATCATAAATGTAAAAATTGTGTTCATAAAGACAAAATTATGTTCCATACTTGTATGTGAGGCCAAGAGGCCTCAAGCGTGGGTTCATCCTCTTCTGGGTCAAAATCTGGATTATCACTTGGAGGAAGAGTTCGGAAGATGTTAGCACTGATCTGCAAAGAAAAATTAATTTAGATTTATGTTCTTTGTTATGTAATTGAATTTAACAATGCAAAATGAAATATTTTTATAATAACTTTAAGTAAAAAGTTAAGTTGTGGCTGTAAGCTTAGTTCAAAACCTATAAATGTCTTCAAGATGTGAAGGCGGCCATTTGTTTCTTTTTTCTGTCCCATAACTCTGACTTCTATAGACACAAAACTTCATACAGATTACCTCTAGATTTCTCTTCCTTAAATCACAAGTTGTTCTTTCCAAGTTTTGCTTGAGAAAAAAATTAGAGGAGGGGAGAGAACTGGGGAGGGGAAACATAAAGTTCCTAACTCTCCCTATCCCTTACTTGATTCCTTTCATCTTTTCACAACTCCCCACATACTCTAACACAGCCATTTATTTACCTGACATCCAAAAAAATTTTGGTAAAATATCTCTACTCTTATACATACACACCACGCTTAAGAAGAGTAGGGATGAAGGTAGAATAATAGCTCATGATGATTTAATTTACTGTATTTCATTTATTCTGAGCCTTTAAAAAAATTAATCTCCCTGAAATAAGAATGTGATTTGAGATTCTTCATTTAAAGTTTTTCATCTCATATTATAATTTCATCTTTTGTGTTATATGTCTTAGTACCAAAGTAAACTACATATCCTTTTTCTCCAACAAAGGACAGACTGTGAGCCCAACTCACAATTCTTTGACAAATGATGAACAGACTGACAAACCAAATGGTTTAGTAAACATTTAAGGCCATACTACTGAGGGGCTGGTCATTTAAGATAAACTGTTTGGGGAGCAGAGGATAAGACAAGTGTTATTTGCTGGTGCAAGCAAATTTCCAACCATTCTTAGGAAGTGGCATCTATGACAGGCCAAATAACTGCTAACAGTCAATTACTATAACCGTAAGACTCAGAAAGTAATAACCTAGAATTTGATTTGCTAGAACTCAAAATTTGATTTGCCAGTACATGAGGGCAGAGCCAATAAATAGTTTGATAGACACCAATTTCACAAAGAGTGGCAGAAAGTCACAGATAGAACTTGAAAAGGAAATTATCCCATAAGAGGGTATAATTTGCCTTTGAAATCATATTTATTTTTGGTAGTAAAAGAAAAAGTTAACCTTGTAGCCACCAATAAAATTAACTATGTAACAAATACACAGAAGAGATTTAAAGAACTAAGTGGGTGAGCTGGTTTCAACTCTTACCTAGAAATTAAGTACCCAGAAGTTTAAAAAAAAAAAAAAGGACAAAACACACCCTTTTACTTGGGAAAAGAAATTAAGCCCCAGAATTTATCAGCATTCCAAATTACAGAATAATTTGATTCAAATATTTGAGTACTTTCAATATCTGAGGTAATATAGAGATAAAAATAAAATATCTTCCCTAGGATTTTCAAAATTCCTGAATATAAACCAGTATTGAAATCAGTAAAGTGGAAATCAGTAAACTGTGTTTTTCTCCTAAATATTTTTAATGATAAACAAAAACCAAAAAAACAAAATACAAAGTCTATCAATATTCAATATTTAAATTACCAAACTGTCACTGACTTTTAACTATCTAGGAGATTTAGGAAGCCACTTTCATTTTGATTAATGTTCTCTCTAGAGCTAGCCTTTAAAAAAATTTAAGGCTTTTATTTTCCTTTTAAAAACAAACAAACAAAAACAACTAAAATGTCCTAAGTCCTTTTAATTGCTCTTCTAGTACAATGTGATAAAAGAAAACTCAACTAGTATATTAGGGCCAAATTTAACTTTCCTACACATTTGGCTCTTCCCCCAGAACATACTATTAGGCCAGGGGAAAGAAATTAAGGAACTAATTAAATACAGGTTATACTTCCTATAATCTTCCATACCCTGGTAACATTTAAGCTTAAATTGTGTATCAGTGATTCTAATTACTCCAAATGAATTTTTTGTATGTGTTTTTTTAGTATAAACCAAGATACAAAAATCTCAAATCCTAAACAAATTTGATTCTCCTACTGTTTGATGGAGAATATGGCTGAATAATTAAAAGTTACCTCAACAACCTTACTTCAGTGCAGTTGGCAGTAATTTTTTTTCACATCAGATATTTCAAATGTTTGTCTTATATTATTTAATTTCTTAAAGGTCCTGAGTTTCTATTAAAATTCACTGTTACAGAATCTACAAATATGATATGAAAATGTTATAAATAAGAATTTTTTTAGACCTGACTCCCTTATCCACTGCTGAGATGCAAAGCGCTCTACAGTTTTTCACTGGTCTTTTATTCCCCTTGTAGATGTTCTTTCTCTGTAACTATTCAGTCACATGACATTAATTATCTATCAATCTGTATAATCTTGAACTTTCATCTTTCTCCTAAGCTCAAGATCTCATTATCCAATATGGTAGTCACCAGCCGTTGTGGCTACTGAATTCACAAACTACTGTAAAGCAATAACAGCATCATTAGAATAGACGAATAATCTTTCAAATGGACTTTTTGAAAAAAAAATTCTTCTGAATACATTAATTACTGTAGATTTATTAAAAATCAGTCTCAGTAGTTCATAATTACACCTCAGATCTTACTTGAATTTATAGAAATCTGAGGAACTTAAGTCTAGAGGCTTACCATTTTTACTATATCAGAATACGCTGATTCAACAATTACACCACGATTAGTTGAAACATACTCAACCAGTTCATTCAATGTTGCTCTTTTAATTTCTTTGCTCTTCAAGTCTGAAACAGAGTCCATGAAATCAAACAGTATGCAACACTGCTGCAACTTCTGACAGAAAAGCTCTTGCTGTTCATTTGAAGTGGCATCTATAAATAAAAATAGAGAAACTTAGAAACAACCTACTCAGAAGTCACCGTTATATTTATTTTGTAGAAGCTATTCACATACATAAAGTAAAACTTTTCTCAAAAATCTAGTGAGAAATTGACCCATCTAATCCCATCATTCATTCCAGACATGAATTTCTACCTTTGTCTTCTCTCACTATCTACAATCAATTATTAAACGTTATTGATTCTGTTTAACTTATCTGGAATCTATCCTTTTCTTGTCATTCCTACTGCCATTTTAATGACCCTCCGCATCCACCATCTAGACTACAGCAATGACATCCTAACTGCTCCTCTTGCCTGTGCCCAGAAGCACTGCAACTCCTGATTTATCCTCTGAACTACCTCAAAAGGTAAAATCTTGCTAAAATGAGAATCATTCTGATCATACGCAATACTTTTCAATGATCATCCAATTTATTACAGAACAAAGTTCAAACTCCTCAGGATTGTACATAAAATGGAGGTGCCTACTGCCAAGTCATCTTTCAGCACTATCTAGCATGCACCTTCACTTTGGTTAAACCATACTCACTGCAATCTACTGAAGATTTTACTGTTTCCTCTGCCTGGAATGCCCGTTTCCCACATTCCCACCCTGGGAACTCTCCATTTATTAAGTTTCAGCAGAAGCCTATTCCACTCTCAGAAGCTTTCTCTATGGCACTGAAGCTAAGCTGGTTGGTTAATCCATCTTTACCCAAATGTATCTTAAATGCTATCTCTATTATAGTATGTACTGTGCTATATGGCAGTTATATTTTATACATTGTACACTCCTAGATTACAAGGCCCCCCAAACAGGAAACAAGTGTTCTCTCCCTCTCTCTCATTACCTAACACAGTGCCTATGACACAACATGCATTCAATAAATGTTTGTTATTTTACCTTCTACTTAGTACAAAAATATGGGCACATTTGATTCTAACAAATATATTAATTCCTTCTGTTGCTAACATTCAAAAAATAACAAAATTTCAATTCTGAACTTTCAAATCCATAAACAAGGACCTTCAATTAGCTCATTTAAGTTTCTTAAACTATTGAGATTAAATTTTTTCAACCGTGTATTTCAATACTGATATTAAGCTCACAGTATATAAAAGTATTCCTTCATTCAAAACCAATGCCTTCTAGGGAGAAGGCCTAGTTTACTCCAGCTAGAAAAGATCATTGCTTAATTCACCTATACTCATTTTGTGAGGAGGACAATCTCTAATAATATCACTGAACTGTGAGTATTTTGTTTTCTCACAAAATATAAGAAATAAGAAAAAATAAGAAAAGTGTATTTATGCTACCTTAATTATGAATGTTAATTTTGTTGACAACTTAAACTATTATTAAACTGTAAGATATTAATTTAAAAAACAAATATCTACTTCATATAAAGATAGAGGTAGAAATCTTTATAAAGATAATCTAATCAAGGATACCTATGCTTTTTAAATTTCTCTGGGGCAGGAAGCCAAGTGAATTTACTTTGCAACTATATTCAAGTTGCTGTCCTCAAAAAGCTAAGTTAAATAAGGTAATACTAAAATGCAGCAGCTCAGATATCTTAAGCCCACTCATAAAAAATAAGAACACAAATACAGTATACCTTTTTGATTGGTAAGCTTTACTCAAATGATAATTTAAAACATATTTTCAATAAAATAGTTGTGGATATATTATAAAGAATGACAAAATTCATATGACTTCTGAAGTAAAAATATAAAGATTCTAAAAAAATTTGAAATTGCTGCTGTCCACTTATGGCTATGCCAGCAGAAACTTCTATAGCAGCTCCACTTACAAAGAAGTTGTATGACGCCAAGTCCCATAATCAATAATGACTCTGCTATATGAAAGCTAAAGTCAACAATCCTAAGATTGGCATCAGAGTCCATGTAGTATTGACAGAGTACATAACATTTTTAATGATCACTTCCATAAAGTTTTTGATTCAAGATCACCTTTATTGGAACTATTCTGAAGTGGAAACATTTTTAGGTATCCTTAAAGAAAAAGACTATTAAACTTGCAGCTATTTTTAATACCAAGTAATATTTTAAACAGTTATCTCTACCCTAGAATTAAACCTCAGCCTACTGGGGGTTGAGAGTGAAGCACCCTTTGGCATACACAATGCACATAACCTTACTAGTCATATATTCACTATCCTTATTCATCTGAAAATGACCATTAGTCATTCTCAATATAATCTGCTCATTCTCTAAGAAGTCAGTTGTATCTTGAATGGCCTTTTTCTTAAATTCTCTAGGGTTTGTCTTCCTTAAAGTTAAAATGATGTCTACTTAATACTGATAACTGTTTATTTCAGTTACTAAATATATGCCTGCTTAATACAGACACTTAGATTGAAAAACTGGAAGATGGATGCCTCTGCTTTTTGTAAGCTTCCTAATCATGCTTATTAGATTGGGTATGTACTATATACTAGAGAAGGGGTGATAATTTGAACTATATAAATCCTTCTCAAATAACACTGTACAGGAAATTCCCAGAGTTCTCTCACTCAGTGATATCTTTATTTATAAATATATCTATATCCTTATTATATAGCTTTATACTACACTTTTATTTTAATATATATCTTTATATATAGTTAAATTCCATTATAATGATGGTTTGGAGAAATTAGGTGCCATATTTTTTAGAAGGTAGCTCAGTTCTAACAGAGTTTTAAAATATTTTTACCTTTTTCCCTTAAGCTAAAAAAAAAAAAAATACAAACTCATACAATACCTCATTTCAATATGTGATTACCTTATGTAGCCTGTCCTATTCTTTCCTTCCTCCTCCTAACCACCTTCTACCACCTTCTCAATGTGAAATCAGTCCTCTCCCTGTTCTCCAAAGGCCGCATCTTTTTTCAAACTCTTTTCCCTGCCTAAAATACCTTACCAGATTTCTCCCCTATGTTTCCATATCCCATAAACTTAAATGATTTCTCACATTCGCCACCAAACTTCCCTTAAGGTATGTCAGGATAGAGTGATCCTTCCCTTCTCTGAACATCTGTAATACTCACAATCTCAATCATACACTTGAGTATGCACTAACTTTGGGCCTGTATTTAATGAATATTTCTTTTGTTACCCACCAAAAGCATTCAGGTTCCTCAAGGGCAAGGATCATTCACTGAGCAGGGTTTCCTTTTTATTTCTTTTATATCTAGCATAGGGTGTATTTGGAGCCAATAAATATGTACTGATGCTTGACAGAACTATAAATCTGAATAAAATTACGTAATGAAAAACAGGCTATAGAAAAAGAAAAAGTTCAACACTGGTGCTGGACTTCAAAAGTGGCATAATGAATTATTATATATCATGTCTATGCTTAAGAATTTATAACAATGACCATTTTTTATCAATCACCTACCTTGATGTAGATTTAGAAGGATTAAATGAGATAATGATCATGAAGGTGAGTGTGTATATTTGAAACTAGAATACAAATGGAAAGCATTTTTCTCTTATACCAGTCTAGTTGCCTACAGCTAACATGTGAGGAGACACATAACAATTTTCAGGACTGGTATAGAGCAGATTCAGAAATATGTTACATATAAAAAGGAAGTTTCTTTTTCTGGGCATCTAATTCTTGAGTCTCCTTCGGGAAGAAATTAATATTTTCATACCTTCTCCATTCAGTAATCCACTTCTTAGCCTTAAGATTTCTTTGAATTTGATTTCTCCTCCAGAATTCCCTCCCAGCATTACCTAATATTTGGATTGGGATAGGTCACATCTGGATTTTCCCAAACATTAGAATATTTAGAAAGCAGTTAACATTTCAACTCCTTTGGCTCTGAGTGAAAACAGAAATGTCCGATCCTCAATTACTTTTAGGTATTAGGGAACAGAAAAATCCTTCCCTACCTAGCCCTGTCAGTACATGTTCTATTGAGCAGTCTGCTGTGCTACATACTAAAACATAATGCTGCTAACATTAGTACTTCCTTCATGCCAAATACAATTCTAAGTGTTTTCATATGTCTAACTTATTTAGCTTTCAAAACAATCCTCTGAGGTTAGTTTTGAAAGTCAGAGATGATTTCCTGCCTTCCAGAGCTTAGAAGCAGGTTGGGAAGGCAAGATAAAAAACATAAAGAAATAATGCTATCAGGCAACAAGTGTAAAAGGTACTGTCATTTACCACATGTATACATGACCTATTCTCTACATAATCTGGAGTCAAAAAGAACTTGAGAGCGCTTACAATATTAAATATAAACAGAACAATTAAAAATAAAATCAGAATTAATAAAAAAGCAGCAAAGTCATAGCTATTACATGGTAATTGCTATATTTAAACACTTTGTGTTGACTTTCTTGGCAGCTAAGGTAAAACAGCTATGGAATAGTAGATCAGATTGTAAAGGTTAAACGAGAGAAGAGAAGCTCCTGTCGTCTCCTATTGGTTGGCCTACTTCTAGCTTCAAGACATGCAACCTTTTTACATAGGTCAAAAATATTTTTATAATGGTTATCCTAGTAAAAAATAGTGATCATAGTTTTTTTATCATTAAAAAATTATGAAACATTTTGCACCTGTAGATATTTAATACATCCCAATTTGTAGGTGCCTTTTTGAAACATCAATTTTCAGAATTTTCTCATAAGAAAGACACAAAAGCAGAAAATATATTTCATTAAGTTGAAAAAAGATCAGACTATATTCTGGCTATATTTAATAAATATGAGTAACAAATAATTTGTGAGAAAAAGAATATATATAATAATTCTGTTCACTAAATGTAAAAAGCACTAACAGAATCTATACCGACTACTTTGTAATTCAGCTTCCCCATTACAAGAATGCTTGCAAATAAAGTCTATCATATTCAGTGGTGTTTCAGTCTGGCAATGTCTTACTTTTAGGCAGTAAGGTCACATACTGTTTTTACTTGTCTATTTTTACTGGACTAATGTTGATTATCCATTTGCCATTCTCAATGTGGATGATAATGTCCACTCTGATTCCTATGGTGAAAGCTTCTTCACCTGGGATTCTCCCTGCAATATTAACTGATATTTTCCACCAGAATTCGACTTAGAGGTTTAAAAATGAAAATGCCTCTTGAAACATACAAATTTACAGGAAAAATTCAGAACACCTTATAGTGCTGTATTATACAGCAATTGGAATGGTGGATGCTGATGATGTAACTGTTTTTCGCATCATGCCCAGAGTATAACACAGTACCTGCTCAGTCACCTTGAAATTAATTGCAAGAGAACCCAAATTTGTGTTCGAGCAGTTTAACCCAGGACTTCTTGAAAAGAAGACACTGTATCTATTTCAAATGAATATTAATTTCTTCTAAAATGTGTATATCAATCATGAGCAAATAAGGGATGAGTATTAAAGATCCTAGTGATCGACATTTAAACGAAGAGAAAAACCCAGTCCTACACATAAATTTAGATAGTACATCTTGACCTAAGTATTAATCTGGGAGCAATTCAGACCAGTATAGTATATTCAACAATTTTAAATGTCTTAAGTCTCCATGTTGCCTCAAAGAAACTTAATCACAACTTAAGAAAATAATGTAATAGACATGAAATACCAATTTATATTCATCTCTTCAATAACAATATCAGAGTTAAGGATTTATTAAAAGTGTTCTTCTAGAAAAAGTTACTAAATCCCCAGGATAAAAAGCTCTTCATGAAAATTATTAAAGATACAAGAAAAGCTGCACAATCAAGGAATTATCTAAAAAACAGATATGCCTTGCCTTGCAAAACATAATTTTAAATTTGACTGGAAGATGAATTTTTTAAGGCATCTTAACTGTCTCCTATTTTAGGATTATCACTGAAGTTTCATCTCACCAAAAATTCTCACTACTGTTGACATCCCTACTTGGCCTCAGGTTGAAGGAGAATCAGGACAACTCTAAGCAAGTGAGGCATTTCATCTTTGAAAAACTCTTAATACAACTTTTAAAACTCACAAAAGCCCTATGAGGTTTTCCCCATTTATCTCTAAATTATTTTCTTTAACACCCAATTTGAAGATGTATCTGGCTCACACTGTAAAAAAAATACTGCTCTAAACGACCGTTTTTCAAGGTCTGGGTTGTAACCCATTAGTGGGTAGAGTAAGATAATTTTAGTGGGTCACAACCAGAATTTAAAAATATAAAATATCAGTTTATTGCATGTAAGAGTATTTATTTTATATAACTTTATATGTGAACTGAGTTGTAAAGTAAGATGTGTTTCTTATTACAGTTTACATGAAAAAAATCTGAAAACCACATGTTCTACAACATGTAAAGTACCGTACACACTTCATAGCATGTGCAAGATCACAAGAACATCTGCAATGAAACCAGGATTCAGATCACCAAGAATGCAAGAACAAGTATGACTATACTGTCTTTGAAACATTAACTGTTCCTTTAATAGATATATTTTAAATCTTTACCTGCTTAAAAATTACAATGTATATTCCTTAAAAATGGCAAACTTGTTTATCTCTTCTCCTTCACTCTAAAAGATTAGATCAAAAAAAAAAAAAAAAAAGGAAAAGAAAAGAGATAAATCTACAATATCAAAGAGAATAAAAGAATGAGTCCTTAGGCAATATACTTCAACAAATTTCTGGAAAACTTAAAGTACATGAAGTGGTAAGTGATAAAACCAAAAGAGAGGAAGTCATATCCTAGAATAAACAGAAAGGGGATCACAGACAAGATTCCCATAGAACTCCATATTAGAAATGCCAGCTGAAATAGAGGACGGGATTAAGAGCTGAAAATAGGGGGGATTATATAAATCTGTTTGTGCTGAAGTTTGCCACAGCTCTCCAAAAGATAGTGAAGCATTTATGCTCCATGCCAAAAAAGAAGAAGAAAAAAAAGACACGTCTTTTCCTAAAGAAACTGAATAGTCCCAGATAAAGATTCGTACATTCTAGCTTTTAACTAGTTGCCTGCCCAATTACTCTAAGCAAAACCAGATAGTCAACAAACCCCATCCAACTTCTAAAGTCATTTTTTGCTTACTTATACATATTAATAGACTATTAAGGATCCCCAGATACTATAGGAAAGTCTATAACATGAAAGAAAACTAAATAAACAGGGGGAAAAAGTTCCCAAACAAATAAGATAATTTATCTAACACTGAAATTTCAGATGCCCAGGAAAAAAGACTAAAAGCTTTCAGACTAAAAAATTCACTCACAAAAGAACCAGAGGCAGATAGCCAACAGATTTCTTAGCAGCAAGAGTGATGCCAAAATACAACAGGGCTCTGCCATTAGAATTCTTATGCTAGGCGGGAACTCTACAACTAGCCAAGTATCAATAAAGTATAAGGGTATTATCAGACATGCAAACACTCAGAAAACTTAGCACCCTCATAACCTTTCTCAGAAAATTTCCTGAGAATACGATGCAGCAATAGGGAGAAAGAGAAAGGAATGTAATCCAGGAATTGGAGAATCAACCTGGGAAAGCAATAAAGGCCTAGAGAACAATTGGATCAGTTTAGAGCAGGAGGAGAGATGGCCCCAGAAGTCTGGTCTCTAGAGAAGGATCAATAGGATATCTTATTACATGGAGATCTGGAGGAAAAAAATTAAGAGTATGTTAAAGGTACAAGGAAAAAAGACACAATTAGAAACTCCAGAAAATACTAAAAAAACCAAACCAAACCAAAACAAAACAAAAAAAACTATGTAAGAATGGAAATGTAATTATATTATGTGGCTCCGAAGCCTATACAGTTACACAATATAAACCCTGTTCACTGACTTTCAACTTTTAGAATTAAATTACAATTTACAGAAAACTTAGTTATGGCTATAGAAAATGTTACCAGCCTTAAAAACGAAAAGATAACTAAAGTTATAAACGAGAGGAGGAGAAACTGAGGGGCACTACCTTTCCAACCCATTTCCCATTACTCCCCCGTTTATATGCCATATTCCATTTACACTGATAACTAAAGTTCCCCAAAGAGCCTGTTTGCACGTGCACTGGTTGGAATGCACGCTCCCATCATTATTCTTCATTCTCTTCAAAGGCAATAAAAACAGTGCCCATCCAAACACTAACCAATGAGTAAAAAACTTTAGCCAAAGAATTTCAAGTCTACCAGGACCATTAAATATGACTATATCTCCTGTTGTGAGACAGAGTATCAGGATATTTTAGCTTAATACCATTAAATATTTACAAAACTTCTCTTGTTCTAAATCCATGCTTATCAAGTGTAAGCAGTTCTAAAATTTGTCCAAAAATTATTTGACACTGCCTCTCCTCAAAAGGTGGAGGCTGCTTCTCTTCCTGTGAATGTGGGCTGGACTAAGTGACTTGCTTCTAGGAAACAGAATGAGTATTGTGGAAGGGATGCTGTAACTTCCAAGTCTGGGTCATAAAGATGAGGCTACATGACTTCCAAAGTGCATTCTTCCCAGAAAGATCTGGACTTACAAGAAACCTCAAGGTTCATAGAATAAACTGTTTGAGAAAAATACTACCTATGTGGATGAGTGTATAGCCTTGCTGATGACACTAACTCATTTGATATTAACAAACTTTGTAAGAATTTTAAGTAAATTAGAATCTTTAGGAAAATGCTGTAAGGAAGTTTTACATTGTACTCTTTGGTGTCAGTTTATGAAACCTATATAGAAAGACTGTACCACTAAATCAAGAGGTCTTTAAGACAAGTTTAGTTTTTTTTTTTAACATTGTACAAGTGTATCTAACTATATACACACAGATACATGGTTTCTTCTTATCATATACAATACAAATATAAACTAACCAAGCTCATGACACAGTCATAAATGCAATTTATTAATTTAGGATGAGAAATTATTCCATGTACTATGTTAGAATGTTTTAATTAGAATATAATTAGACCTTAGACAGACCTACAGGATAAACCAAATCAGAATCAGAATGATGTTTGGGATATTAATTTTCTATTGCTTAGTAACAAATTATCCCCCAATTTAGTGGCTTAAGACAACAATAATTATTATCCATCAATTTCTTTGGGTCAGAAATTCAGACAGGACATAGCAGAGGCTACTTATCTCTGTTCCATGATGTCTAAGGCCTCAGCCAGAAAACTAAAAAGCTAGAGACTGGAATCCTGTGGAAGACTAAGTCACTCATATATCCGAAGGATTAGCTGGGGCTAGTGCCAGAACCCCTACATGTGACCTTTCCATGCGGCCTGGACCTACTCATAATATGGTGACTGAGTTCTAGGGGCAAGTAATTTGAGAGGCCTAACAAAGGACAAACATAACTTTTAGGAAAAAAATTATAAAACTTTTATGAAATATATCAAAGACATAAATAACAAAGATACATCATATTCATGGGTGGGAAGACTCAACTAACCATTCTACGCAGAGAATATAATTTGGATTGCAATAGGGTGTTTTGTTGTAACTTGGGAGTTGCTCTTAAAATTCATCTGGAAAAATAAAGAGCCAGGAACAGCCAAGATAATTAAAAATCATCTTTTTAAAAAGAAGAAGGGATCAGTCATCTTAACACATACAGTAATTAAAAGTACATGGTGGTGTACAGGAATAGACATAAACACTGTTGGAGGAGAATAAAGCACTTAGAAACATGCCAGTGTACATATATAGAAGGTTAATATATAGTATAGTTGGTGTTTTTAAAAAAAAAAGTCAGCGGGAAATTTTTGAAATTCAGTAAATTATTCTAGGACCATCATATTAAAAAATCAGATCCCTCCCATACATTGTTTATAAAAATTGCAAGAAAACTAAAAAATTAAATGTCAATAGGAAAGTTGTAAAACATTTAGAATTTTATAAGCCAACTCTGGATAGTATCCAAAATGCACACACATAAAAAACCTATAAATCAATAAGAAAAAGGCAAATAAATCTATAGAAGAGCACATGAAACATAAATGACCAATAAGCATATGAAAGATCATTTAATCACACTGGTAGGCAGAAAAATGTAAATATGTATAAACTCTCTCTATACATGAATTTATGTATGAAATGCCATATATCATTTCATAACCATTGCATAAGGATGACAAAAAGTATGGGCAAGACTTCTGCTTCTGGCAGACTAACCGTCCTATAGTAAACTACTAAAAACTGGACGAAATACATGAAATAATTTTCAGATGTTAGAAAACAGGCAATATGGGACTGTGATCCCTGAGAGAAGGGGAAAAGGGCGAACCCCACAATTGTGCCAGCTCTCTATTAGCTCTTTACAGATTGCAGCATAGGGAGAAGCAATGTAGCTTCAAAATAGCAAGCACCTTTACTGAGCTAAACAGTGCAGCTCAGGGTTGACAACGTGGCTGGAATCTGCATGGGAAAGTACTAAAGAAAAGGAAACTATATAGAAAAGGGATTTTCTACTTTTCTACTTATAATGAAGTGATGATATGACTTTTGTCTTTTATTCTATTTACTCAGCAAATTATTTTTGAATGTAAAACCAGCCTTGGATATCTGGCATAAATCCCACATGATCATGCTGTATCATCCTATTTATATGTTGCTAAATTCAATTTGCTAATCTTTGAAGATTTTTGCGTCTATGTTCGTAAGGGATATTGGTCTATACTTATCTTTTCTTGTAATGTCCTCCACAGGGTTTTTAATTAGGATTTAATTAAATAGATGTAAGACTTATTCAGACTTTTGTTTCTTCTTGTGTCAGTTTGAGAAAGCTACTTATTTCAAGGGATTTTCCCAATTCCTCTAAGCTTATTGGCATTAGTATATACCTGAAAGCTATGAATTCCTAAGTAATAGTAAGGTACTAATTATTACTATAAAAAGCTAAAATTTTAGTCAACAGGGAGATCAACTTTTAGCAAGAGAAGGTTAGGAGTTCCACAGACCTGCTCTCCAGTGAAGCTGACAAAAATCATTTTTAAAACAACCTTTTAAAACCTCTGGAAATGATGCTAAGGTAAAAAAGCCAATAAGGAAACATCTAAGAATATCTATGAAAATTTGGTAAGAAAAGCCAGAGTCTTGGTATCTGAACCAAGATAGCTTCCTTCCTTCCTCCTCTCAGCTCAACTAGGCAGAACCTCCACTCCAGAGAGGTGCAGCTAAGGACACAGGGACCCCTCTACTTCCAGCTCCCAGGCAGACTGTTTCCTTCAGATGAGGAGCAGAATGCTGGCATTTCTCATTCTGCCCACAGCTACCTGTTTTTGAGGCTAAGTTCCAGGCCAGTGCAGTTGAGAAAAGGGGCTCCCTTCTTCTGCCCAATCTCTATTCGTGCGACAGAGGCTCTACTTTTGGTGCAGAACCACTGAGAACACTGATGTCCTGATTACCTTAGTCCTGCTTCCACATTTGAAGAGGCAAGCCAAAAAGTTCTCAGGCTACTGCCCCCTTTCCACCTCATGTTCAGTTCCTAAAGCAGGCTGTCCCTCAGAGAGAAGCATGTCATTTTCCCTACCCCCAGCTCCAGAGCCCTGGCTCAGAGATTTTGCCTGCGGGGAGAAGCAAGCCATAAAACACTTGCTATGACCCTTCCTAAAAGAACTGATTTCATTTGCAGTGGAGCACAGAAAAGTTCAAGCTTAAATTCAAGCTTAACCCCTCAAATAGTGGGGGTTGTGGCAAAAGGCAATGGAGAGATTTATAGATTCAATGAGGATATAAGGCTAAACTCTAGGCTGGCTAGTTTACAGGACAACACTAGGGAAAGAAACAGCTTGGAGAAGCCCTCTTGGTGTCAGAACTAATATCAAACACTAATTTCTGGAACTATTTCTTCCAAGGACCTAAATTTGATTGGACCGCTTTGTAGAACAATTATGCCCCAGAGTACTGTTGAAAACAATTAAGCAATCAGCTGAAAGTCACTGGAATTTAAAGTTGGGGGTGTGGTCAAATAAAGACAAAGAGAACTCTGTCAAAACTACTGTCATCTTAGAGTGACTACTGGCATACCCAAAGCTACACCTGGCTGAAGAACAGAGGAGGCTTAACACTGTGGTGAGGGAAAACTTCACTCAGTCACTTAACAGTTAAACAAACAAATAACAACAAGCCCCAAAGGGTGGGAGCAGTACCCAGAGTCACTAGAATATATTACCTACAATGTCCAGTTTACAACAAAAAAATTACAAGATATGCAAAGAAACAGGAAAGTATGACCTTTAAACTGACCAAAAAAAAAAAAAAAAAAAAAAAAAAAAGAGGCAACAGAAACTACCTGTGAAAGTAACCAGATGTTGGATTTAACAGAAAATGACTTCAAAGTAGCCATTATAAATATGTTCAGAGAAATAAAGGAAACCATGGTTATGATCGAAGAAGTAGAGATGATGTGACAATGTCAAATCAGATAGAGGATATCAGTAAAGAGAATTTACAAAAAGAGAGAAGCAAATGGAAATTCTGTATTGAAAAGTATAATAACAAAATGGAAACTCACCAGAGGGACTCAACAGTAGATGTGACTGGCAGAAGAAAGATTCACAGAATTTTGAAGATAGAATGATAGGAATTAGGAAATGTGAAGAGCAGAAGAATAAAAAAAAAAGATGAAGAAAAATGTACAGAGCTTCATGGGACATCATCAAGTTTACCAAACACACATAATGGTAGTATCATAGGAGAGGAAAGAAAGTAGCAAAACAAAAACATTTTGAAGAAATAATGACTGAAAACTTTCCAAATTTATTGAGTAACACTAACCTACACATCTAGGAAGCTTAACAAGCTCCAAGAAGAAAAAATTCAAGGAGATCCACAATCAGACTTATGACAGTAAAACTGCTGAAAGTCAAAGACAAGGATAAAATCTTGAAAGCAGCAAGAGAAAAACTAGACTCTTAAAAGGGATAAGATTAACAGCTGACTTCTCAGCAGAAACAACAGAGGCCAGAAAACAGCAGAATAACATATTTAAACTGCTCAAAGGAAAAAAAAAACAAACTGTCAACTCAAAGTCTTGTAAAGCTCTTTTAAAAATGAAGACAAAATAAAGCCATTCTCAGATAAACAAAAATTAAAAGAATTTATTGCTAGCTAGCCTTCCTTACAAGAAACATTAAAGGAATTCCTTCAGGCTGAAAGCAAATGACCACAAAGAGTAATTTAAATCCTCACATTTACAAACAAAACAAAACAAAACAAAACAAAACCAAAACAAAAAAAAAAACAAATCCTAAAAGCAAAGAGCAATAGTAAAGGTAATATTGTAATTATAAAAGACAGTATAGGGGGAGGGTATAGCTCAGTGGTAGAGCATTTGCTTAGCATGCATGAGGTCCTGGGTTCAATCCCCAGTACCACCATTAAAAAAAAAAAATCAAATTACCACCCCCCACCTTAAAAAAAAAAAAAAAACCTCTCAAAGTGAACATCATTTTATATAATAAATATTTCTATGTCCCCCAAAAAAAGACAGTATAAATGCATACTTATTTCTTTCTCTCAACTAATTTTTTAAATTCTACAAAATAATACGTATATAATGTATTGTTGAGTCATTAACATATAGAAATGTAATATATTTGCCAATAACAGCACAAAGGAGATAGGTAGGAACAAAGCTCTACTGAGCTAAAGAAATAACTACTGATGGTAAAACAATACTTATAACAATGTATGGTTGGGTTTGTAACATTAATAAATTTAACTGCATAACAATAATATCAGAAAAAGGAAGAAAAGGAAATAGAGGAATATAAGAATAATAGTTCTATTATTTCACTGAAACTAAACTAATATAAATCTGAAGTTGATTCCAGTAAGTTAACATGTATATGGTCAGCCCAAGAGAAATCACTAAAAATAAGCTAAAAAGGATATAGTAAAAAAAAAAAAAAATACATAAATAAACAAACTTAAAAGCTGCATTGGGAAATATTAACTTAATACTAAAGAAAGCAGTAAAGAGAGAACACAGAACAAAAAAGACATGAGGCATATGTGAAACAAAAAGTAAAACAGCAGACATAAATTCAACTATATCAATAATATTAATTATGAATGGATTAAGCAATCCAATCAAAAGGCAGATATTGTCAGACTCGAATTTTTAGAAAAATGACCTAACTGTATGCTGTCTCCAAAAGATATACTTTAGCTTCAAAGATACAAATAGACTGAAAGTAAAAGGATGTAAAGTGACATATCATGCACACAAATCACACAAAAGCTGGAGTGATTATCCTAATATCAGGTAAACAGACTTTAAAGCAAACAAAAAAGTTTACTAGAGATAAAGTTTACTAGAGGTCATTTTATAATGATAAAATGGTCAATTTATCAGGAAGATGAAACAATTGTAAAGCTAGTTGCAACTAATAACACTTTGCTAAAATACATGAAGCAAAAACTGACAAAAAATGAGGACAGAAATAGGCAACAGGACAATAATAGTTGGAGACTTCAACATCTCACTTTTCATAATGGACAGAACAATGAGGAAGAAAATCAAGAAGATAGAAAACTTGATCAACACTATAAACCAACTAGACCTAACAGACTTCTAAAACACTGTAGAATTTATATTTACTGTAGAACACTCTACCCAAAAACAGCAGAATATACATTCTCAAGTGCACATGAAATTCTCCAGGACCAATCATATGTCAGGTCACAAAACAAACCTCAAAACATTTAAAAAATAGAAATAATACAAAGTATATTCTCTGATCACAATAGAGTAAGATCATAATGGGATAAAAAACAAAAATATTTGGAAACTCAGAAATATGTGGAAGTAATCAACACACTCCTAAATAATAGATCAAATAAGAAATCAAAAGGAAAATTAGAAGATACTTTGAGACAAATGAAAATGAAGACATAAACATATGTGATGTAGCTAAGCAGTATTTAGAGGGTAATCTACACCTATAAACGCCTATATAAGAGACTAAAGATCTCAAATCAATAATCTCACCCCTGCAATTGTAAGTGACCTCGGATATCCAAAACAATTTTGAAAACCAATCCTTTGAAGTTAGTTCCAAAAATTAGAAATAATTTCTTCCCGTCAAGAGATTAAGAAGCAGGTTGTGAGGGCAAGATACAAAACATAAAAAGAACAAAGTCGGAAAACTCATACTTTCCCATTTCAAAACATACTACCAAGCAGTAGTAGTCAAGACAGTGTGGTACTGATTGAAAAAAAAAAAAAAACCAGACATATACAGGTCAATGGAATAGAATTAAGAGTCCAGAAGTAAAACCATGTGTCAACTGATTTTCAACAAGGGAACTGAGACCATTCAATGGGGAAATTATAATCTTTTCAACAAATAGTGCTAGGACAACTGAACAGACAAATGCAAAAGAATGAATTTGAACATATACATCACACCCCACACAGAAATGAACTCAAAATGGGTCAAAGACCTAAATGTGAGAACTAAAACCATAAAATTCTTAGAAGAAAACAAAAGTGTAACTCTTTATAACCTTGGATTTAGAAATGATGCCTATATATGACACCAAAAGCATAAGCAATAATTTAAAAAAAGTTAACTTGGGACTTTTTTTTTATCAAATTAAAAACATTTGTGCTTCTAAAGACACGAGTAAGAAAGTGAATAAACAAAGCAACTTCATATATCAAGAATATATAAAAAATCTTACAACTCAGTGATAAAAAGACAACTTAATTTCAAAATGGGCAAAGGATCTAAAGAGCCATTTTTCCAAGAAGGATATACCAAATGGCCAATAAGCACATTAAAAGATGCTTGACATCATGATGACTATAATCGAAAGGTCAGAATACAAATTGTTGGTGAAAATGTGAAAGATCAGAACCCTCACACACTGCTGGTAGAAATGGAAGATGGTGGGGCTACTTAGAAAACAATGTAGCAGTTCCTGAAGTGATAAAACACAAAATTACCATTTGACCCAGCAATTCCACTCCTAGGTATATACCCTAGAGAAATGAAAACATATGTCCACCCAAAAACTTGTACACAAATGTTTATAACAGCATTATTCATAATAACCAAAAGGTGGAAAGAACTCCAAATGTTCATCAATTGATAAACGGACAAATGAAATGTGGTGCTAAAGATATACTATGAAATATAATTTGGTCATAAAAGGAGTGCAGTACTGGTCTGTGCTACAACACAGGCAAACTTTGAAAATATTATGCTAAGTGGAAAGAAGCCAGTCACAAAAAAGCATATATTATATGCTTCCATTCATGTAAAATGTCTAGAATAGGGAAATCTATAGAAACAGAAAGCAGATTAGTTATTGCTTAGGGTAGGGTGTGGGAGGGATAAGGGGCTAGTGGGGGTTAATAGAGTACAGTATTTCTTTTTGAGATAGTGAAAATGTTCTAAAATTTACTGCAGTGATGGTTGCACATATCTGTGAACACACTAAAAGCCACCACTGTATACTTTAAATGGTGAATTGTATGGTACATTACATCTCAATAAAGGTGTTTAAAAATTTTAGTATAGTCCTGGTCTCTAAAATACTTTCATATCAAATACCCAAGACATTATTGAAAGACAGCAGAAGTTTAAAGATCAAATGCAGTTTAATGATCAAGTGCCACATACTAATCACATAAACTTCATCTAAACAACACACGCTTAGAATACTCTTAATTTGTCTTCATGTTGCTTATACTAATTTACAATACTAAATTAGATTGATAGAAATTTTCATGGAATATGTAAATGAAAATTCAAAAATCACAACATAAAATAAAAGGTAATAACAATAGTTTGTTAATATGGCTAATGTAGGGTTGGTTTTAAGAATAGTTAATTGAATAAAAAAAGATTAAATTCAGTACAGTAACACAGTTTGCATTTTTTCCCTCATAATGTAGTTTTGCTGGTACTGTCTCAAATGAATCTTATCAGAAAATCTAGTTTATATTCATTTCTCTCAAGACTTCAAATACAAGAACACTGAAATTTTAAAATATTCATTACCATAAAGTCTTCCTATTCTTGCCCATTTCCATAAAAGTCAATGTGATAAACTAAACTTCTTAAGGATAACCAAATTATTTCAAGTTGCTCATTGTTAATCCTCTACTTAACACCTAAGAATAAATAGTCTGAAGTACTAGGTATTATAATTTATAACAGAAATAATAGTTTTATAGGTATAATTTTCCTTAAAGGAAAAAGGTAACATTCTCAATTACTGCTGCTGGCATATTTGAAATCTAAAGTAGGATCTCATATAGGATTCATGCTACAAATTATAGAACAAGCACCGTATCATAGCAACCCAGCAATACCACTACAGTGACACGCTGAGGATGCAATCCAAGATTCTAATTTAAGAAACTGGCACAGAATATAGGACATGTAGCTTTTTTTGGCAATACCCCTTGAACATTAATAACTAAGAGTCTAAAATCAGCTTTTATTTGAAACTTTAGAGGATCAAGCTATTATAAAGTAACAATAGAAACATTTATTAACAAATGATTCACAGCACTGTAACTAAATATGACTTAGTTAAGGCTCTATGATTTCATTAAAATTAGAAATGGTAGAAAAAATTGTAGATGCAACATTTCAGAAATTTGAATACATGCACCTACTAGTTTATGATAAAGTATTTTAATATACAAATGCATATCATTTTAAGAAAACCCCTAGAATACTATCTAAAACTTTAAAAAGCATAGTTACATGCTTTACTCAGTTACAATTTGAACGTGAGTATATCCACAATGACTGCATTATAGAAGGGTTAAAATATACTGTTCAATTTTTATTTTAAAAAATTGACTGTGTTATCTTTCCCATTCAAAAATCACTTCTGATAAAGTAGAAAAGGAATGAAGATGAGCTAGTGGGATATCTTATATAGTCTCCCTGAAATGAAGAACCTTAAGAAGCAGAACACTAAAAAACAGTCAACTAGGAGAATAAATGGAATATTTATGTCATGTCTGCTTAATTCAATTTTAATACAGAATCTGCTATTCATCAAATAAAACAGGTTTTTAGAAGCACCTTTGTTTACCATTTGGGACTTTGAGGGAACAAGAAATATTAAACAGATCTTTATAGATGAGATGGTTTTGATGGCTGTGATGAGGTTCCATCCTGCAGCTACTCCTACCGGCACCTCCTAAGAAATACCTACTACTGTGTTAAGGAAAAGGATTACCTACCGTAACAAGGTTGTTCAAGTCTCTAGAGCAGGGCCTAAAGTCCATAAACACCCTACCCACTTCCCTCCTCTACCTGACCTCAGATGGGCTTCAGGGTAGTGTTGGTGGTGCAAATCCAAGAACTCTGAAATTATATACAAAATATTGTATATGATGTTTTCTGAAAAGATGATCAATTCCTTTAATCAGATTTTCTAAGACACCCATGTATAACTTCTGTAAAATTAAATACTAATACTCTTAGAAATTATTGCCTCTTCTTTTAACATAAGGAATTTTTATAATCAAGATTTAAAATCATTTGATTCTGTATTCCCAAAAATAAAGTTTATTCCAAAACAATTCTAACTAGATTTTAATTTTTTCTTTCAGAAAAATGTTATTTATAATATTCTATTAAAGTAAAAGCAATAGGTTACAGAATGGCATACATCATATGATCTCACTAACAGGAAAACATAGGAAGATGCTCAAAATTTTAGAAGTTTCCTTCAGCTGGGGATTTTTATTTTCTATTTTCGTAAGATTCTCTTTTGACTTGTTTTTAACACTGAGTCTATAAGTTTTTACAAAAATAATAAAGCCATTATACAAGAAATAGGATACTTAAGAATATGACGTTTCTCATTTCTTAGTCTTTAAATGAGTTTATTTTAGAAAACCATGAAAACTGAGACTCACTCATGACTCACAGCAAGTATTGTATCCTAAAATAGTCATTCCTATTCCACAGGAGAAGCTACTTTCTAGACTTAAAAAAAAGCAGTTCTCAAAATATCAAAATATGTTATGGGTAAGGTCATTCAGGTGGTCCCTATTAAAAATGGAATAATCAAAGTATAAAGTACCAAAATCTGTGCTTGGGTATTTGGTAGCTAGGTAAAATCCAGGTTATTTTTATCTTTTCTACATGAATGATAGAAATTTCCTATGAAGAATATATGACTGTGAAAATTAAATGCAACTTAAAAGCATTTCATTGTTATATCTGCTACTTTATTTTCATTTTGGATTCAAATTTAGTCTGGTTCATTCACTGGAAGCACAAATGTACGTAGAAAACTACTCAAAGAGATGACATATTGTCTAATTTAAGTTTTTCTGGGGTTTTAGCAGGAGAATAAAATCAGTAAAGTGATAGATGGATTAGCCCAACTGACTTATATCCAAGTCTCAGTTATCTGGCTCCAATTTATTTTCCTCCCTCAAATTGGGAAATAATTATCAGAAAGACAGTGCTCTGTTAATGTGGTCATAGTTAAAAATTTTTTTTCAAAAACTGTGTGTACATAGCTAGTGTAGAAGGAACAGAGAAGCAAAAATAAGCAGAGTCTAATCAGTTTTTGATATTCCATAGTAATTCCATAATTCGTCAAAGCTGCTGATTACAGATTATAACTTTAAATGAGTAGAGACTCTAAATTATAAATCTAGCTCTGACACAAATGTGCTGAGTGATTAAAAGTTCACTTCATCTTGTTTCTCAGTACTCATTCATAAAACAAATATTCTCCAATCTCTTCTTCAGAAAAGCTTTACATTACTTAAAAAAGGGAAGAACAGTGCTAAAAGGGAGATCCCCAAAGAAGATCAATGAAGCATTTTTATATCAGAAGAATTTAAGAAAAAAAGATCCTCTGCTTTAAAAGGTCTTAGAAAAACCTATGTTCAGTACTGGCCTACTTGCCCAGGACCTTAAAAAAAAAAAATCAGTATTTCTCTTAAAAGGCTCTCAACAACAAGTATTTCTCCTTTGCACTGTCAGAAAATAAGATGCTAATTTTGCTTTAGTGCAGGCAATACATATCTTCAGTGTAATAAAGAGGAAGAATCAATTGAGAAGATCAAGCTATAACTGACTTGGCACAAGAATATAACCTACCTGTTTTGGTTTCTTCACCAACAAAATGCTAAATTGGGGGCTGTACGTAAACTATTAATCACAAATCATTATAAAATTGTGAATTACTGCATGACACAAAATGGTACCTTTCTTTAAATCAATATAATAGCATTTGCTTCATTATTTCATTCAATAAATACTAAAACCAAGCACTGACCACCTAACTGTTGGGAAGGAAGATAAGGATCTCAGGTCTCAGAACACTTAACTTACAGCCTAAAGACAGAAAATAGCCAATTAAGTAACTAACCTACTCATGCACCTGTCCCAACATATTTTGTGATCTACCTTACACATTTGTCAAGGACATTTTGCCATGTGGTATACACAGACACTCCACTAAATGGGGAACAGATACTCCCATTTTGGCCAGAAGACCAAGTGGCTGGCACCCATAACTATGAACATTTTCTAATTTAAAAAAAACCCTGAAAATCTTTTAATTAATATTTAGAAGTTATAGAAATTGCCAGTGGGCACTCTGTGATTCACATACACAAGTCTTTGATATTTATACTGAAGTTTTCAAAAGACATCTTAAAATCTCTAAGCTATTACTCTGGATTTTCCCTCTTTATCTGGTTCCTTCCCTAATATATTCCTTCTCAGCAGCGGCAGATCTATCTTCTCAGCTGGAAAGCAAGCCAGATCACCTGGGAATCATTCTTGATTCTTACCTTTAGGGAAAAGTGTCCATCTCCCCCAAACAATTCATTAACAAGTTCTAGCTGAGCTATATTTTGAATACATCTCTTTCTCTCCATCTTTACTGTTACCATCTTAGCCCAAGCCATATCATGCCTCATCTAGCCTATTAAAACAACCTCCTAACCGGTCCTCTTTCTAAAATTCTTGTTCTGCTACAATCCATTCTCTACCCAGCAGCTAGAGTGATACATTTTTTTAAAAATTATTAAGCTTCCTCAAAGAGATATCCATACTTACTGACTTGGGCTTTCTCAACTTCCATTTCACTTCTCACCTTACAGAAGTCTGGTCTCAAGTCTACCAATCCTCTGAAAGGCCTTACGAGTCACAATGTTGCCTGAAGACTACTAAACCCATGGAAACTTCATTTCTAATCTGTCAACAGCTCTTCTCACTGTTACTAGCCCCACCCCACCCCCATTTAAAAAAATATTCTCTTCCCCTGACTGCCTTGTCTCTACTTTCTTTCTTTGCTTCCACCCAAGCTGCTGCTCTTGCCTCATGGTTGCTCCTTTTCCTTTCATCATCAGCTAAATGATGGTACTCTTTGCCTTTTCTTATTCTATACATTTTCAATGGGCAGTTGCTTCTACTTGCATCTCTTCGAACACCACTTTTACTCTAAAGCTCCTAAATTCTTATTTCTAGCACAGATCTTTTTACTTAGCTGCATACCCAAATATCTAACTTTCTACTTCTATTTCCCACAGGCACTTCAACCTGTCCCACATGTACAACCGTTACCTAGTTTTTCAAATTAGAAATGTATCATTATTGATTCTTCCTTCTCACCATATCATCCTGCCTATGATATCACTCCATCCCCATTTAGACAAGGCTAACATCATCTCTTGTCTGAATTACTATGCTAACATCACCTTATTCCTCACTCCCCTCTCCCAATACCCTCTTCACACTAACGTCAGGAATAAATGCAGGACATGGTATCAAGACTACGACTTAAGACTCTTAATTGTTACTCCAGTATCTTCTTTAGCCAGTTCCCTACTATAATATTCTTTATCACAGCCACATATACTGCTGGCAGTTACTGAAAAATGCTATGCTCACTCACCTCTGGAGCAACCCATATTGTCCTTTAGGTAGACCTCTTAGACCCCATCTAACACCTCTGGCCTTTTAAGTCTTAGTTTACCTGTCACTTTCTCCAGGAAGCTTTCCCTGATCCTTGTCCCTCACATACCAAAACTAAGTTGGGTCCCTCACATACCCTCCTGGCCTTTTACTGCTTGCTTTTATCACATTTACCACTAATTGAAACTGCTGTCTTACATGTCTATATTTACCCTACCAGACCATAAGCTCCTAGAGACATTTAATTTCAAAAGAAAAAGCATTCATCATTTTATTCACTTTGTTAAATAAAGTTTTAATCTCTACAATGGTTCACCTAAAATTTAAGTATTCTGAACATCAAAAGGGGGAATATTTCTGCATTAGATTTTTTAAGCAAAGTATGTATCTAGTTTCACAGCAGACAAACAAAATCTTTTTCCTCTGGCTAATTAAAAGAAGAATGGCAGTGCAAGGTAAAAAAAAAATACATTATGTCAGTAGAAGTTATATCTTATTTTACTTATGACTTCAACAGATGTTTATCTTTAGAAAAGTTTGTCTGAAAATTATGTTTTAAAAAAACCTTTGCTAAATCAAAATTCAGAGCTTATAACAAAAACTGTCTCATCTTTTTTACTTTATTAATTCTGAGGCATAGGATTAACAATGAATTCAAATTATCATTTTCTGGTAACAGTTATAGTTCTAGAATAGTTATCAATGAGTGTGACTCAAAGGCAAAATCAATTAAACAGAGAAAATGTATCATTTTTGAAATTATATTTAATATTTATACTTCTGAACTACAAAGTTCTAAGCCCAACTATAAGCAAAATCTGAGAGAGTATCTAAGAGTTTAAAAGCCCTGTATTTTTTCTCCTTACCTTAAAGAAAGCTTTTCTGATGAAATGACAAGCTAGATACTTATTTAGAACAAGAGTGAAACCCATTCCCAGTGAAGGGAGATTTCTGAGGTCCCATTCAGCACTGGAAGGCTCAATTTGATATAACAATACAGTAAGGTTACAGTATATGCAATTAACAACACCATTCCAGTAGGAGGAGTGTGTCCCCAAGAAATTCCTTGCCTTCAGTATCCAAGCTAGAAATAGGTTCTCTGAATTATGTGAACCTATCATATTCAGCAAACTTCAAAAAAAAAAATCTTAATAGGTTACTTTAGGAAATCTGATCAAAACTGCAGGATTTCTAAAATTCATCATTACTTACTCAAAACACCCAAACAAATTCCTTCAGGGAAGAGTTCAAAAAGATACACATAAAAAGTGGTTTGAAACTGCTTATTAGTTAATATCCTGCTTAGACAAGTAGAATTTATTTCGCATAAACCTAGACTGTCATGTAAAACTCTTCTAGCAAGGCATTTAGGTTCCTTGTTATTTAATAATGTACTAAAAGTAATTATATATTTAAAATTTGTTCCTTTCATCTCCTTCAAGGACCTCCTTATAAATAAAGGTTGTATCTCAAATTTAGAAATGACTGTTAACTAGTAATTTCAGTTTACCCAACGTTTATATAAAGATGTCCATGTCTCAGAGTCAACCCGTTGTTATTTACTATCATGGTATTAGAAACCCAGGATTCATTTACTTTAAAAAACTTTGAATCAGATTTATTAAACATATTAAAACAAAAAAAGGAAACAGAAGAGAACCAATCTGTTGGTAGATAACATAGAACATCACTGAAAAAAAGCATGATCAATAACTGGGGATGTGTGTAAAGGGGGCAGGGCCAACAGACAACCAACAGGTAATTTCTTAATCAAAACAGTGACTCTCAACATGACCATACTTGTTATGCACAGAATACTGTATTTGGTACTATAATAGGACATGAAAACACAGACGACTTCTGCTTTCACAAAAATTTTACCATCTCATTCTGGAGGGAGAAGATCACCACATAACAACTAACACTGACTCAAAACAACAAATCAACAAATGCAGGTATAATTCAAAGTGGTTAGCAGAAAGGCCAAAGACAAAAGAGGGGGATATGGAATATGAATGTTCCCAGTTCCTTGCTGCCCTACCTTCAGTAAAAAGCTGTGATTAAGATTAAGATGACAGATGTGAAAATATTCTGAAGAAAAACATTTTTTTTCCCTAAAATGCCCTGTTTATTATGCAAAAATATGGAATGCATCATAAATCTGTGTGTCACCCTTTGTCAGGGGCAAAGCTAATCTTCTATCATTCCAGTTTTAGTACATGTGCTGCTAAAGCAGCCACCAGAAATATATTACTTGATGCTAAATGAATATAAGGTATGACCAAAAACAGTTAAGGAATGCCTCATTTGTTCAATACCTAATAGTCAACATAATACAGCAGTAATATTAGTTCTAAATCTTCAAAAGGCAGAACAATGCTGTGAACATACAGCAAATATCAGTTTTACATTCCAAATTGGTTAGGATTATCATACTAACCTGAATGATGGGATTGAAACTAGGCAAACTGCTATCATATGTTCTCACTTTTACTTGACAGCTCAACCACAGCTCCAGAAATCAGGGTAGAGGGGGGAAACCTGACCACCTTGTATCAAAGGAGAATAGTTGAGTTTTAAATACAACTACAGCAAAATCCAATAGAATCAAAGCATCACACCTAAAACTACAGAATCCAACAGCACGGTCCCTCTTCAGGAAAGCAGCTGATTAGCCATAGGGGGCAGCAAAGTTAAAAGAGTGAAAAGTAAATAGCAGGAGGTGAAGCGAGGGCAGGAAATGTTAATAGGCTGAGTAATGAGCCATGAGTATTGAGGGAAAAGGACAAAGTCTCAATTAATGAATTAAATCAATAGACAGATAATGCCAAGCCACTAATTCTCAACCCTGGCTGTACATTAGAATCATCCCGGGAGCTTTCAAAAATGCAAATACCTGCATACTACCTTAGGCATTGATGTTTTTTAAAAGCTCTCCAAGTGCACAGCCAGGGCTGAGAACCAGAATGCTAAAACACATAAAAACAAAAATAAGCTAGTCTCTATCCCCAGCTTTTAACAATTTGAAAAGTTAAAAAAATTTTAAATGCATAAAAATCTTATTTTTGTTAATAAACCTGTCTTTGTCATCCAGAGAGGGGAAACAATTCATTAAAGACTAATTCATCTTTGTGATTTTATCAAGGGAAAATGTTATTCTGATATGCAAAAATGATTAAAATGAAGTTCAAAGGGGTTAACCAACTAGTCCAAAGCAACTGACTCATCAATGATGCAGGAAGACAATTTAAGTCTACTATTTACTGGATGGTACTCTATCCCAATGATCATACTATTTTACTTAAATACATTTTACTGGATTCTTAGTTTATAGGCACTTCATAAAAGGATCCAAAATTCAATTAAGAATCAGGAGAGGTAATAAAATTGGGGGAAAAGAAATCTGACCTTAAATGGGAATTCTGAAGATATTACATTAGACTTAAATAGAAAAGTTTTTCCTTCATGTGAGGGCCAGCAACGGACACCACATCAATTTCTCTAGAAGTATATCCTAAATAAGTTTTTAAAAACTTAAAAATAAGTCTACTGGAAGAAATATATAACTTTCAGAAGATAGTCCTAAAATGACTAAAATGTTATATCCCTTTGCAAGCAAGTATTTTTAACATATTGAGATAAATTTCAACTCTCCTTTAGTGCCATTCCAATTACAAAAGTGGGTTTTGGGTTCAGACAGAATGATACTAACTTTGAAAAAAATTTATCAGCCTTAAAGTTGAGTGAGTAGTGTCCCCCACTAGCACAAAAAAGTTAAGTTAGTTATGAAATTTCAGATGGTGTGTTTTTGTTCCAGTTATCCTAGAAGACCACATACACTGAGAAAAACAAACAAATTTTCCCTAAAGGTAAGCAAGAGACTTCAAATGAGCACCACTGTTACTGGCCTCAATATCTCCAGCTTCTAAGAATATGCCAACCAAGAAACTGAGGAAATTTGGGTAGTTCTTTACCTCATCTGAATGGGACTTTAACCTCAAAATCAGTTTCATTCTGTTCTTTGCTATTTACTAGCTGTCTCTTAAAGAGAAATGCACATTATACAATTTTACCAGTTGATTTCTCTGCTTGATAAAAAAAAAAACTTTGAACTACAGCTTTCAATATTTTAAATAATCACTCTACCTTATTTCCACTTCCATGCTTATGCTGAGGTTACAGCTTCACCTCACTTCATATGAATCAGATCTGAAAACTGATTATAAATATATATACTCAGCACACTAGGAACATTTACTATTTATGTAAATCCTTCATTTAAAAATAATTTTAATCTGGATTTTCAAATATCAAAGAGAATGGGAACTAACATTCTTTGACTGCCTATTTTTAGGCACTAATTACATTATTTCACTTAATCCCCACAATCCTGGGGAGATCGAAGGTATTATCCCCATTTTACAGATAAGGAGACAACTCAGTAAGATTAAAATCTTACCTTTGACCCAGGACTGACTTCAATGGTCCAACTCTATCACACTGCTTCAAATGTTCATAAAGCAGATTAACAGCAAAAATACTGAAATCATTTGACCTGGGTACCAGTGTCAGTTGCAACACCATCCAAATAAATAATCACAGGCCTGAAATAAAGCTGTTTAAGCCTCAACTTTCTCATCAATAAAATGAGAATAATACTGGTCTTGCACAGAGTTTCTGGGATAACCCAATGAAAGATGTTTGTAAAAATACAATGAGCTGTGGATTGTCATACAATATCACCTCAGCAGGTGTGAAAAAGCAGTGATTAGGGGTTACACATTTTTTAACTGTTTCACTTATTATGAATAATCCTGTTTTTATAATTTAAAAATAGGAAGAAAAGTGTAAAGTAATTTGCAAATGCTAAATGTTATCTAACTGTAAGGCATCTACTGTTTTACCAACCCAATCGATTTAGAGACTCACACAAAATAAGTTAGATAGACTGAAAAACTTCCTGTTAATAGATTTTTTAAAAGCTCAAGGTTTCCTAACTGTTGGCTACCAAAGGAAAAGTTTAAGGTACAAAAATTAAGGCCTATACTACTGTAAATTTAAATACAGGAAAAAATGGCAGAATATTTCTTTTATTTTCTAATACCTAGTTCTCAGAGGAGCTTGGAGAATTAACATAAAAAAAAACTTCAAGTATTTTGAAAAAAATATTTTTAAGCTATAAAATATAAGGCAGTTTAATTTTTCAAGGCCCACATAACAGTTTCTCATAAAAAAATCCTTTTAACAAGGTTTGTTTTTAAATACTTTGTATAACAGAACAAAATTTTCTCTGAATATTTTCACCATTAAAATCCTGCAACCCACTTACTAAATTATTTTGCACAAATAAACATCTTATAGATGAAAAAGTGGGATTATTTTGTTAATCCTTACTCATAGCATGCTTTGAGGAAAACAGCTGGCACCTTTCCAGTTTATATCCACGTGGACAAAGTGTAACATAAGTAGATTGGTATAAACACTTAACAGATCTTGGATGCCCACAGATACCACAGGAAGATAATATTTCAGAGCAGGAAGAAAAATTCTCTTTCATGCACATACTACAGGGCTTTCCACTGGTTTTTGTCAAGGCCACAAATGGAAAAAACTACTACTGACAGAAAAAGCACACAACGCTGTGGTATCAAGTCCACTGCCAAAGTACCAAATGAAGGAACTGAATTTTAAAAATCACCTTTCAAGTATTTTGGCATCTGGAGTAAAAGTACTTTTTTCCTAGCAGTGGGTAATCCAAGTAAAGATCTTATTTTCTCAATTAAATTTACTTTAATTTATCCTAAAAATGTAACTTTCCTTACAAAGAATACTATATTTTTATGCAAAATATACAGAATAAATCTAAAGTTCCAATTTTACTTTTTTCTCTATTAGTGAAGAAATACTATAAAACATCCAATGGCACCTTCAACTTGTTGAACTATACACCAAGTAACTTAGATGATTACTGACTCTGCCAGTATTTTTGCCAGGCTTTTAAAAACAAAATATATTAAAGCTGCAACTCCTGGTTTGAACCAACCATATGTTTAATATTCAATTATTTTTACTAAATATAAAGAAATATTATATTAAAAAGGACAACATAAGGAATCACAATATCTTACTAAAAAGCAAATTTTAAAAAATGAAAGAAAAACACTGGCACCAAACCTTCCAACTGCAAAAATAATCCGACAATTTCATGAAAAAAAAAGTAAAAATAACTATGATGTTTTAGTTAAGTTTAAAATTGAAAATTCAGGAAGAGCAATTCAATGTCTTAATAGAGAAGATGATATTCTTGTACAGCTATGGTGTCACTCAAGAATTAGAAGTCTTAACAATACCTACCATTGTGGTCTATCATTGACCATGATATGTAAATTTTAACAATTTTTTAATGCTGAAGAGTACGTGATAAATGCAATACCACAGGCTACACATATCTTAAATAAAACCTTTCAATAGTCAGTTGATTCTGGCTGCAGGATGTCCTTAATTTACAAGCACCCCAAGAGTCAGGGCAGTGTAGGATCTGAATGGGGTTCCAGAGCTATTGCAGGTCAACTGTGATTTGATCTGGGGTTTTCTTTAGACTCCTAGCCAAACTAAAGTTGATTCGTAGGCCCAAAGACAAACCAAAACCAGACTGGCCTTGGAGGGGAAGCTGGAGCTTTTAAAAAAAAAATTGATCTCAAAATCTGCTGAACATTTATCTAGTTTAGTATGAACTTTTCATTTCCTGGCTTTGCAAAACAAATGATCTAGATTTCTATCAGTTTTCTTTTGTCGAAAAAAAAATTTTTAAATGCTTAGGAGCATTATCTACGTGTTCCATGATGATTTCTATCTCAAAAAAAAAAAAAAAAAAAAACCAGACATTAAAATCACAAAAGTAAAAGGTAGTACTTCACAAAGAATAAACTAGAACACCAGGAACTAATTTCTTCTTTTTTTTAATCCTCTAAACCTAGTGGGAAAAGTAAGTGAGCCAAAAGGAGTGCCAAGTTCTCCTGCAAGGCATTAGGCACGGATACCAATTTGAATTACTGTACAAACTTACAAAGTCCCTGGAATCACTGCTTGGCGAACTATGTTTCCATTCCATCGCAAAGCAACACTATCGACTCTTTAATACTTGTCTAAATTTACCGTGTGTATCTTCTCAGACAGTAAGATTTTAAGTCTTTCTATTCTTTGGGCTAAAGGGTAACATTTAAATCTTAAAAGAAAAAAAAAACAGGAAACAAAACCCCTAATGACCCAGTAAGATACTATACTGGTCAGGTGTTTAGGCTTTTTCTTTATAAACAAATCTAAAGGCCAGGTAACTCAACCGGTGCTTGCATTAGGATTCCTGGTCTGTAAAACTCTTAGGAACGATCAATGGGAAGGGGAGTTAGGGAGAAGGTGGGCACAGGCACTTTATAATTGGAAAAGTAAAGGACTAGCTAAGAGTGGCCGAAAAGAACAGGTCGGCAGGTGAGACAAGTTGTTAAAGCAAGATGGGGAAGGGTAAGACTCGGGGAAGAGTGAAGAACTCTACCACGCGGGACGCAATGGGAGAGTTCCAATCGCCAGGGCAGGTAAGCGAGCGCACAGGTGTGGGCCTCCTTCAAGATGGGAATAGTTAAGGTGAATCCAGGAGGAGTAAGAAGCCAGACTCTTTAACGTCGAACCTGTTTGAATCAAAGGGGGAGGACGCCAAGGCACCGCGGGGAAGTCGACTCGCACGCTATGAGCCTCAGCTGGGCAGAAGGAACCCCCGGGAAAAAATGGCTCTGCGGGCGCGGAGGCGAGTCCCCGCGCTCGCTCTCGGGCTGCGCCCTGGGAGGTTACCTTTGAGCTGGGGCAGAGGGTGCAGCTCCGGCTGGCTGCCCTGGCTGCGGAACTGCGACGAGCCCTGCGAGCGCTTCTGCCTCTGCGCCTTGCGCACCGATTTCCGGGTGAAGCCGTCCACTTTCTCCGCTGCCGAGATGGCGGCGCTGGCAGCCCCCGCTGGCGGCGACGACGACGACATCTCCGTGGCCCTGGCGCTTGGCAGCTCCGGCTGCTGCTTGCACGGAACGGGCAGCGGCAGGAGGAGGAGGCGGGGGAGAGGCGCCCCTCCGCCCCGTTCCCCCGGCCGCACCGCCCTCCCGCTCCCGGGCGCCGCCGAGCTTCTCCTCGCCGCCCGCCGACGCCTCACGGCCACATCTCACTGCGGGAGGTTCCTGGTCCCCGCCGCGCGGCGAGCTCCCGGGACTGAAGGAGGTGAGGGGCGGGGGCGGAGCGGGGTGAAGAAGTTGTTGACTCCGGGCGCGGAGAGCGGGTGGACGGGAGCCCGAAGTTTAGACGACTGAGGCGAGGGCGCCGGGTGCGGACGCCGAAAACGTTTCTCGTCCCTGCAGCCCGGGTCGCCAGCCGGCCAGCCCGCCAGTACCTCAGTGGCCGCTGCCAGCGCAGCCCGCCCTGCCCGGAGCCTCCTGCTGAGGCGCTGCCATAGCGGGTCCCCTCCAAGCCGCCGCCGCCACTACCGCCGCGGTGCCCGCTCTTCCCTGTCAGCGTCGGCCCCTCATCTCCCGGGGCGGTGACCCGCCGCCCCGGCCCTGGGCGAGCACACACACTGGCTCCTGAGCGCGCCAAGCCGTCCGAACCCCCTCCCCCACGCGCCCTTCCACCGCCCACAGAGAACCCCCGGCGAGCGACCGCTACAACTTGAGAAGGTGCTGGCTAGAGGCAAGAGGGGAGTGTTGTGTGCGTGTGCGCGCCCGCGCGCCAGGGAGCGCGGCCCGGGGGCGGGGCCTCGCGAGGGATGGGGAGGGAGGAGTTTGACTGACAACTTCCGCGGGGTCCTGCCAGCCTCTGGGATGCTCGGGAAGGAGTAAGGGGTGGGAAAGCATGCCAGCTCCCTCAGCCAATCACAGGGCTAAGCGGCAGGAACTGGGTGAGGCGTGGCCTCCTGCAAGGTCTATCAAGCGGGGAGGTTAGGCAGAGGGATGGGGCGTGGTTGTGTGACGGACGTCGGCCATAGCCAATCGTAAGTGAAGGCGGCGAGCGGAGTACCACTCGCGTCACAACCGTATAACTAATTCTCTAAGGGTTGAGGGGAGGTGCCCCTCCACCAGCGAGTACCTTTGCACGCCTGCGCGACAGCTCCCGGCTATAATTGCTGTCCTGACAGCCTAAGAGAAGACCGGAAAACTAGAGGAGGGAGTTTAGAGAGCGATATAGAATCCCTTTCCCTTCCGTCTCCTCTCTGCTGGCCAATAAGGAACTGAAGCGACTGGTGGGGAACTTGAGGGCTGGGGCGCGAAAGAGCGCCAGGTGTTGCGTCACTAAAAGGGGCGGAGCTAAGGTGGGGTCGGGGAACAAGCAGTGTGATTGATAGGCGAAGGAGCCCCGCGGAAGGCGAGAAAATGAGCTTGTCCAATTGGAGCGAGGTTCTGGACTCTTGGGCGGACCTTGGAGTCTCACTGGCCGTAAGCCGCGTTCTTGCTAGTTAGAGTAAACTTGTGGCTCACAGGTGGTTCTGCCGCCGCATCCCGAGAGCTATTCTAGCGCAGGTTTTAGGCAGTCTAGCATCTACTACTTCAAAGAGTTTCCCAAGTCCACACCCTCCAGGCAGATGTTTCTCATTCCCAATTGAGTATCCTGCTAATTTTCACCCCTTCTTTAGCCAGAGAGACCTTCAACTGCTCCAACAGGACTAGTACAGATTCACTGATGGGTGGTTTGTGGATTCGGAGGCTTGCCATTTAGACTTACTGGAATCTCTTACTTGTAGATTCCACTCAGATTTTAAACTTTTTAAGGTCAGGGGCTGATCATCTTAGTTTTCGATGCAGTACTTTGTGTATAATGATGCTTAATAAAAAATAAGTGAGCTGAACAGTCTGCCTTCTCTTTTGGCTTGGAAGTTTTGCGCTGCTGGACCCCAATCTCCATTTTCTCTCCCACAAGCCCCAGATCTTTCCCTTTCAACATAATAAAAAATAGCTGCCGTATAGTTAAGCAAAACTACCTGATGCATATTTACAGGAGATTCCAACTTTGGGTAGGATGTTGGATTCTAAATCTAGAACCAAACACCGCCTTAAAATATTTCCTTCCTTAGATTCACTGAGTGGTGAAATTGTACATCAACCGCGCAGTCGAGGAGGTTCAAACTTCAGCAGCGTCTTTTAACACCTTTCTCTTTCTCATCCAAACTCCAGATCGTGTTGAATCTACCTTTACAAACGATCAGACCAAGCCTTCCTTAGGATTCACTTAACTGATCACCAAACATAGTTCAGGCCCTCCAAACTCACTGCTAGATCAGTCTTTTTAAATGCCACACTTATCTTATTGGCACGTGTGAAGAACCACCCAGGGCATACAGAATACAGTCCCAATCCCAGGCTCTCCACAGTCTAACTCATAGCTGGCTTTCCAGGCATAAGTTCTGCTATGTCCCTACACAAACTGGTTTTTCAATTCAGATACATCATTCCATGTACTGATACCCTAAAAGTTTTTGTGCTTCCTTGACCTTCAGTCCCAACATCTTGAAGTAATCCACTTTTTTCCCTATCTTGCTGAGACCTGTCTTTCCCTCAAACCCTAGCTCAACCCCTATCTTTTATGAAGCCATTCCTGATAATCTGGCCCAAAATGATGCCTTCCTTCTTTACATTCCTATAACATAATCTACATCACTCATAGGGTCTGTCATCATATAACATCAGAGATGACAGGCGCTAGGCTCTTTCTTCCCTGAAAGTTTGCAAACAGCGAGAGAACAAGTCAGTTATTTCATACCTCTGTATCTCCTACTGAACAGATAGATATGCAGTACGTACAGTCTAATTTTTAGTTCTCAAGAACAGGGTTTCTGAAAGTGTAGTCATTGGGTCACCTGCATCAGAATCCTCTGAGGTGTTTCTTTAAAATACAGATTCCTGAACCTGACCCAGACACAGAGAATCAGAACCTATGGGAAATGCACTGAGAAATCTATTTTTAATAAGTTCCCTGGGTCATCCTTATGCACATGAAAGTTTAAAACTATTCTCTAGTCATCTGGATGTTATTAAAAACAGATTATAAATGTCTAGAAGTCAAGGGTAGCACTATTTATAATAAAGATGGCTTACATAGGATAAGAAGGGGAAATAAATAGCAGAAAGCAAACCAGCAGAATAAAGCTAAAAGTCATACTGGAATATGATAGATAGTGAATAATAAAATAGATACTGGGTAGAATAGATAGAAAATAGATACTGGAAACAAATTGTTGGGAGGCTTAGAGCCAGTAAAACTGTCTGGGCTTTCTGAAACAGCCTCTTAGGGAAGAATTTTGAGCACAATTTTAAAGAAAGAGTGAGTCAAAATCTGAAAAGAGATGAAGGATGGCATTCCAGATTCAAGTTACCAAACATTTTGGGGGAGATGGAAAGTACAATAGCCGAAGAATCAAAAAGCCTGACTTTATTAGTTATCAACAGTATGGTCCTGTCAAGTCACTCATCTCTCAGAGCCTTAGTTTCCACATTTGTATATCAGAAAAAAATAAGTAAGCAGCCTTGTTTACAACATTGGCATGAGTTTTAAATGTGACCCATAAACAAAAACACTTGGGAAGGTAAGTGTTACACATATGATAATTTTGTAGGCTTACAGATTTATCAAACATTTATTTTCCATTCACCATCTTAAGGAAATAAGGTATCTAGGTCCTAAACAGAGATTTGGTTCCTAAGGATCATCTAACAGAAAACTTCATTCTCAGTGCTGATCTGTATGTGCCTCTGACACACGGTGTCAATGATGATTCCATGCTGCAGAGCACCCACCTCTGCCCATATATGAAGACCTATATGTGATTTAGAGGCCAAGCCTTCATCCCTGGCAAATTCTTTGAATTGCTTTGTCCTCACATGACTTGATTTCCTTAGTCCATAGACATAAGTCAGCTTACTGATTTCATTCTTTTCCCCATAACGCTTAGCTTGCTGGGAAAAATGAACAATTTGTGAAACAACGATATCCACAATAGCAAAAATCATGGTCCTTTAATGATTTTAAAGAGTGCATCAGAGGGAAAAAAATTTCTAGCACCCCTGATGGCTGAGGATATATCTGCTTTAAATTTCAGGAATAAGAGAATAAATACATATATTTTTAAAAGTGCATCAGAGAGAGTATTCTTTTCCAATCAGGTGTAATTCTCTAATGCATAATCAGGCAAAGTTTTGACTGTCAGTATTTTCTTTCCTTAAGAGCCATAATTCCCAAACTGTGCTCCAATAGAACACAAGACAAACGTGCTTTATCTGCAGAATCAAATAGTAGTGGAATTTTCCAAATTTACAAAAATAAAATAAAATTAAGATTTCTCCCTTATCTTTCTTAAAGGTTTGCTTCTTACTACTGCTTTACCATACTGGAATCTAAATCAAGATAGTGTCTGATTTATCATTAAAATGTTAATTTTTAAGACCTCACTCCTTTTTATTTAAATACTTCCAAATTACATAAAATTAAAAAGGAGTAAAAGGGTAACAGGAAAAGTCTCATTCCCATGTCTGTCTCGCATCATCCAGTTCCCCTCCTCTGAGGCAATCAGTGCTATCAGATTCTTATATGTACTTCCAGAGATACAATATGTTTATTCCCTTAAAGTTTAATAAATTCACATTTTAAGAAGCTCCACCAGAAGCTACATGATTTATAGGTATTCCATCACTTGAAGAAGTTTGAAAACCACTGCTCTAGACTTCAGTGGACCTTCCAGAGTTCTTACAGGTTTAGTCATATCTATTCATTCATTGTTTTATTTATTACTTCACTCATGTAACAGATAGTCATAAATGCACGCTATACATCAACACAATATGAAAGCTGAAGGGACCTTAAAGGCTGATTAGGTCAGGTTGGTACCTGACCCCACGTAGATCAAGAAGGTCCTCCTGACAGACCTCAAACTGATCCAAACTGGAAAGCTCTTTTCTTTTTCATATCTTACAGGAGGCTTTTGTTTCTATGCGCAATGAGATCTTCTTCCTAGTAACTTACTACAAAAGTTGCTGTCTTTCACATTGAGATGATTGGAATTCCTGCAGTTTTCAGGAAGGGTCCTTTGTTAACAGGGCAAGATCAGTAGTCATGGTTTCAAGTTGCTGCCATTTTTGCTTTTAATTATAATTTGCTTTTGGTTAATCTTATCATTATTTTTTTTAATTAAAAATTAAAAAAAAATTTAATGAGCTTTCTTTCTTCCTTCCTTCCTTCTTCTTTCTTTCTCTCTCTTTTTCTTTCTTGCTTTCTCTTGCTTGCTTGCTTTCCTTCCTTCCTTCCTTCCTTCCCTCCCTCTATTCCTTCCTTCCTTCCTTCCTTCTTTCTTCTTTTATGGAGGTACTGGGGATTGAACCCAGGACCTGGTGCATGCTCAGCACATGCTCTACCACTGAGCTATTACCCTCCTCACCCCCCAAGCTTATCACTATTAAATCAGTTTATTGTGGGTTACTGTACAGGTTATTGAGTTGGCTGACCAAGAGCTGAGACTAGATCAGTGGCAATAGAGAAGGTTAGATTGGAGATTTATTTTAGAGAAGGATTACATAGGACTTGCGGAAGGATTGACTGAGTGATTGGTATAGCAGAGGTATTATGAATCACCCCAAAATGTACTGGTACACTTATAGTTTATGATTATTGCTGAATCTCTTTTCCATAGCTGTGAGGTCTTTTGTGCCACCTCAGTGGACTGCAATCATAAATGTTCAATAACCCCTGGTGTACCCAATCCTTTACCTGTATACTAGATGAAAAAACAGGATATAATTTGAAAAAGATCAGCTCATGCCATATCTTCTTGTGTTTGCAGAGCGAGATTAAAAAGACTGATGTTGGCAAACTCTCCATTCTTTAATTCAACCCTGCAAGCATTATTCAAATGGCTTCTATGTGCCAGGCAATATGCCAGATACTAGGAATGAAAAAAAAATACAGCATGGGCCTTACAATTTAGTGAGGAGGGACAACGTAAACAAATGACCCAAGGCTGTATCCTAAGTGTTCCTTATGGTGTTGCGTGAAAACAGTGCAAAGAAGATCAAATTTGGCTTGGTAAGAGACAGTCAGAGAAAAGTTAACAGAAAAAGCTATGCTTGAAGTGAGTCTTGAAACAAAAAAGTTTTTCCATGGATAAGACCAAAACAAACAAATAAACAAAAAACATTTGCCACTCAAGAAATTAACTTACCCACATTTCCTCATCACTAAAAAGATTTCTCTATGTCAGTCAGTGAATTTACTTATTTCACCCAATATGTTACACCCCAAAAAAATCCCATTGCAAAAGAGGAATATATTATGCCACACCTTGTGTCAGAATTTGACCTGGAGGTAAACGGGCAAAGGAAAAACAAGACTAAATTCAACACATGACTGCTCTCTGGGTATATTTTGAGGAGCAGTGATTACAAAAATACTATATGGCTCCGTAATGTTCCACTCACTTGCAGATTTTATATAAACCTGAAAGTGGTATTCCTCTTTCATCTGCCTAGTGGAAGCACCTAGTGAGTTTTGAGGCATTTTGTCTTAAAATACCTAGCAGCTGCATGCCAGCAATGTTTTCTGTCTTATTGACTTGCAGAAAATAATCAATTTGAACATCTAAGAAATCGACCTTATGTCAGGTGGTGTCTATGGTTTGAAGAAGCAGTACTAGTTGTACTACAGGATTTTCAGGAATTAGTGAACTGGAAATTCTCCAGTGTTTACAGATCATACGCTTTGACTTCTATACCACAGGATGTAGTTTTTTTTTTTTTTTTAATGTGTATCTATGGGTATGTATATATAATCATTGCCATAAATTTAACAGCTACTGTGTACTAAGCACTAATTCATATAAAGAATCTGGCAGAAAGAGATGAAACAAGATCTATTAAAGTCTCCCTCTTCTTTGTGACATCCTGTCTATTCCCGTGGGAGTTTGGTCCCAGTGACTCCTGTCATGTTCAGGAGCAGTTTTTTGTATTCTAGCAACTCTGGGGTCCTCTATTCTTCTCTTGTAAAAATCAGTAGAAATTCAAGCTCTCTTTTATTCACCCTGTACAAAGACGTTCACAAAAAATGAAATTGAGGTGGTGGGGGGTGGGAAGGGATAGACTGGGATTTCAAAATGTAGAATAGATAAACAAGATTATACTGTATAGCACAGGGAAATATATACAAGATCTTATGGTAGCTCACAGAGAAAAAAATGTGACAATGAATATATATATATATATGTTCATATATAGTTGAAAAATTGGGCTCTACACTGGAATTTGATACAACATTGTAAAATTACTATAAATCAATAAAAAAAATGTTTAAAAAATGAAATTGAATGGATTGGACCATCACTGCCATAAGATTGCCCAGCACCTTAAAAATTTTGTGTATGTGGAAGTATGAATTCCTGTTACCTAGAAGGAAAATGAGATTATCAAGAGATATAATGGTGCTCAATGTTTCCTATTCATGCATTCAAAAAATGTTGACTAACCTCCTATAATGTGCCTGGTCTATTCCAGGTTCTTGGAGAATGACCATGCATGGGCTTTTTTATCTGCCTGCATGGGGATCACCATCAGTGGCAAGAGCTCACATCAGTTAAAATTCAGCTATGGAAACAAAGCATAGAATATGCACCAGAGGAAACATGGTGTCATTATACCCACACAGATGGGCAAACCAAGTCGGCTGGTCTCCCTATGGACCAAACAAGCACCATCACCTATTTATTTGGCCTGTTATGAACACTACCCATGGCTAAACGTTGCAGTCTCAACTCTACGGGAGCACCAGCTCTAGGCGAAGAGATGAGGCATGTGTCTAGGAAAAGATAACTTCTCATTCAGGACAGGATTTGATGAGAGCCAAGACAATAAATTCCAAGGGAGCTCACAGGTGGTGTTTGTGCTGAGGTGGAAGAGATAGGGTTTTAGCTGGACCCAGAGGATTGGGCATAATTACCCAAGTGAAGTAGGAGAGGTTAGAGAGAGCACTATCCAACTGCTTGTTACACATCTCTCAAATGCAAAGTGTCCAGTTTACTACGTCCATCTCCTCCTCCCCTCTCTGTCTCACTGCTGGTTATCACCGTCCATCAATCGGCTAAGGGAGGAAGTACCAGCATGTACAGGGGACGTTAGAAGATGGCTTACCTAGAGAAGGTGATTTCCGGAGGAGTGGTGGAAGAAAAGCTGGAAGAGATACATTCATTCAGTCACTCAACAAACATTCAGTGCTTCCTATTGGCTATTTTCTGGTCTAGGTTCTGGGGATAGAAAAGGGAAATACAACAGTTTTTCCCCCAGACGGTCTGGAAAGGAAAGCAAAATGAAGAGCAAAAAATTAAAAAGCCTAGAAACCACCACAGATATTATAATAAGCACTGTGACATAGGTGGGCACAGAGGAAGAATGCAGAATCCATGGGCTGGGGAGCAAGAAAGGCTTCCTGGAGGAAGAGGTTCTAGATTTGAGAATTGAAGAACATAAAGACTTAGTCCAGAAAACCCAGAAAGGGGAACCCTACAAGAAGCGGGACTAGAATGTATAAGGTGCAAAGCCCTGGTAGAAGGGGACAGATACATCAGGAAGCTGCAGGAAGTCTGGTATGAAAACTCTGAGGAAGCAGCAGACAAAGAAGATGGTATCAGATTATGGAGTGTCTGTAAAGTTTGGACTTTATCCTGAGGTCAGTGGGGAGATGCTGAAGAACGTTTGAGTGGAAGATGCCATGTGGAAAGCAGTGTTCTAAGAACACTGGTCAGGGGGAAGAGAAGTCAAAGAGATGGGTTGGAGGTGAGGACGGGCATCCAGGGTAAAGGATTTGACTGAGTGGCACTAAGCAATGTATATCAGTACCTATGGAGCTTTTCCAAGCTATACTGTATTTTGAAAAAAATTCCCAAGTGACCATCCAACCCCTGCCCATCCCTCATTCCTTGATGATCACTGGCTTAAACTAAAAATGGCCTTAGGACTAGATACGAAAGACATTACAAAAGAAACACTAGAGACATTTGATGGGGGGGGGCAAGGTTTTGACTTGGCTGACCAAATGAACTGCAGATCTTTAACCCAAAGTCCAAAAGCTATGCCAGTTTTCTTTTATGGGAGGGAGGTACAGAAGGAGTGTCAGAGGAAGGAAGGAAAGGGGAAGCAAAGATGAACCTGAGGTTAGATATGTCAAGTTAAGGGGTTTCTTAAGGTCATTGAGGCGGAGAGCTGGATCTTTATTTTTAAAGAGAGGTGATGACATGTTGTATATTAATTTGGGGAAAGATGAAGACTAGACCAGGCTGACAGCCTGAAGCAGGCAGAGCAAAGAAGGAAGTTACATAAACAACACAAACCTCTTTTTCCTCTTTAAGGAAAAAAATAATCATGACAGAAACAAATGGGCAAAATATGTCTAGCCTATCAGGAGCCTCGGCAGCTTCCAGTGCCAAACACTCAGTAGGACTGCACAGGAGGGCAGCAGGGCCCGGCTGCTTGTATCTGCTGGGGAGTGGGCCACGGATCAGGAACAAGGCTGCCCTCGCTGTTCACAAACTGGGCTCAGTGACACAGCACCTCTCTGGACACACCATCATGTACACACACAGACACCAGACACACACACATGCACACACACACACACAGACACACACACACACCTGTTTCCTTAATTCCTAACCACCATCCATACAAAACTATGACAAACTATCTCAATGATGCCTTTACAGAGGACATAAAAATCTACCTACCAACTGAAGCAAATCTCCTTCCAGTTTGAAGTAAGGCCTGTGTAAGGTTTCCAGCTTCCCTGGCCTCTCTACTGGCTAAGACCTCTTGTTACCTTCAGGAACTAAGTCTCACTCCCTCCCTTAGAAATACAGTGATTGTATTCACCAACTTATTTAGGGTCAAGGTTATGGGATGGGACTGGAGAATGACCATGACCTAGTGAGGATACAATTTCAGCCTTGCACATGTTGGACTCCATATTTCAACATGAATTCTTTGTGTATTGATCTTCTTAAGAGAGGAAGAACTGTGTCAATTCAATGATCTACAGTGCTGTTTCCTTCTATATGCTAGGAAGTGCTAGGGATACAAAGTCGAGGGGGACACAGTTTTTGCTCCCTTGGAGTTGTACTTTCATGGGGAAGAGAGGTCTAATGCACAGAGAATCACAGTATAAGTCATGATAAGGGATGTATGAACAAAATACAATTAGAATCAAAGGAGGAAAAATACTATTCCGATGAATAGTATTGAAGAATAAAATGAAGAACAGGTGACAGCAAGGAGCAGAACATTGAAAACTGACCTTGAAGAATGCACAGGATTTCAATGGGCAGATCTGTAGAGGAAAGGGGGAGGACATTCTGCTAGGGGGAAGCATAAGCAAGGTTGCTGAAATGGGAATATGTGTGGCATATTTGAGAAAAGCAGCTGGTTTAGTTTGGCTGGAGTATAGAAGAGAAGTAGGAGATAAATCTGGAACATAGGCTGGGGGCCTACTGGAGCCTACATTGAATGACAGGGTGAGGAGTTTGTTCTTAATTCTTTAGACAGTGAGAAGCTTTTGAAGACTTTGGAGCAACACAGTTATTGATCAAACCTGGATGTAACAGGTTTAAGCCCCAAGTGAGTAACTCAGGGAATAAAGAGAATAAAAGGGAAAGAGAAACAAATAAATAAAATTAAAATAAATAGAAATAAAGAAAGGGGAAATAAAGAGGAAAGAGAAATTTTGAACATGTTGAGTCTAACATGTCTGTAGATTCTTCAAAAGAAGATTCTTATTAAAGCTTGCGATGAGGGCTGTGTTTGGGAGAAAGGTATGGTTAAGGTCTTTGTAGCCTTTGTTTCTTCATCTGTAAAACAGGGACAAAAAAAATTTACTTTGAGGATTGTTTCGGGAATTAGAGAGAATGCTTTGAAAAATACCTATCACAGTGCTTGACTCCTTCTGAGCATGTGGGACAGATCTGATGATGGTACTTGTGGTGGTAGTATCAGTATTAGTTGTACAGTAGTTCTTCCTTGTAACCCTTTTTTTCTCCCCAGAATTCTGCCATGAGTTCAAGAAATAAAACTAAATGGCAAATTCTTGCTGTAGCCAGAATTGCCCCTCCTCCAAGATGGCCAAAGCTGTATACTGGTTCAAGCAATTGTACTGGCTCCTTTGTCCCTTAAGGTAACCACTCTACTGGGAGCCATCTTAGCCTGTGGTAAGTAGAGTTCTGTTGAATGTCTCTTTGTTTTTTCTGCTGTGTCCAGACACTGCAGCTCAGAAAAACTATAACTCTGAATGATTGAATGGAACTTAACAACATGTAAAATACTATTTATTGTTTAGGGATACATAGAGATTATATGTAGTTATATATACATACACACACATGCATACAAAACATATGTGTCTATCTATATCTATCTATCTATCTATCTATCTATCTATCTATCTATCTATCTATCTATCTATCTATATTCCTAAACAGTAAATAGAATTATAATCATGGAAATTAAAAACACCAAATTCAGAAAACTTGTTACTTCCTGGAGGGAGGTTAGGAATGGGAATACAATTGGAAGGGGTATACTGAGGACTATAACTATGTTGTAATGCTTTATTTTTTTTTTCTGGATGTTGGATTGGTGGGTGTTCATTATATTATTCTCCATACAGCTGTACATAGTAAATCATATATTTATATACCTATGTATTTTTTTAAATTTTGAAGTGAACAAAGTAGGGTCTCTGTATTTTAAAAATGGTGAGATTGAGCTGATACTTGGGCACTTATGAAAGGGGAAATCCAGATATGGAGAGAATTCTTTGCAACGTGCATTTGATCCAGCCAGCAGACACACTGCCAAGTTTCATAAGCCAGAGTAAGGATCCCCTGAAAGGAGTTAGATAATGGAAAAGATAGAGCCTCAAATACCACTCTAGAGGTTGCTCACCCACAGGAAACGTAACATGAAGTAGCACCAGTAGAGAAAAAACTAGTAGAACAGATGAATTGCTAAAACAAAAACAAGGGAAATGCAATTCCTTAGATTCCTGGAGAGAAAGGAAGTAATAGCCTCTCAGTGGCATCAGGGAAGAAAGTTAGAAAGAGAAGACAGTTATAACTTGGACAGAAAAATATTTTTGTTGACTTAAGCAAGAACTATTTTAGTAGTGCAAAAATCAATTATAATGAAGAAACTTGCACTTCTAGACATGGAGATTAACTGAAACTAGATTTACCCTCTCACCAAGAAACAAGAATATTGGGCAAAATGCAAGAAATAATTGTTTTCATTGTACAAAACACAGTAAAGGATTGTGATCCCTTGGAGAAAAGAGACAAATAAAGACTGTACAATATTTCTAGCTTTCTGCCTAGAGGCACTTTCCAGACCAAAAGGAAGGAGGAGCCAAGTAAATAAAGCAATCTTGCTAAAACAAGGACAAAAAGATCAGAGTTTGGACAGGCTGTGGTGGCTGTAATTTTTGAAACAGAGCACCAGAGATGAAGGGGCTACACAGAGAAAAAACCTTAAATCCCCTTGAGTCTTAAGCTGAATACTAATCTGCATAAGGTGCAACTCTGTGAGCTCAGCAAAGAGAACTCCTAGATTTCTGAAAGTTAAACAAGTTCCCAAGCTGAGCAGGGAAACACTCAAGTTCCAAAGGCAGAATGGAGAGACCTTGTTGAACTTTTGTGGCTTTTAGAAGAGATCCTAGAGGGATCGTGCCTATGTAGTAGGGCTAAACTAGCCCTAATGTAAAGGCTACTCTAGATCTTCCCTAACAAAGCTTAAAAACAAGCCTTGAGAAAAATCAAACTGATCTGCAAGTAACTTAATTGCCTGAACATGCAACCATGTGGCAATACAATGTGCAGCATCCAATCAAAAATTACTAGACATGCAAATAAACAGGAAAATGTGATTCATAAACAAGAAAAAAAATCAGTAAATAGAAGCAGACCCAGAAATGACAGAGGTTATGCAATTAGGTAACAAAAACTATAAAAGAGCTACAGTGTGCTCAATAATTTAAAGGAAAACATGAATATAATGAGGAGTGAAATGTAAACTATAAAAAAGAACTTTATGGAACTTCTAGAGCTGAAAAGTACAATATCTGAAATGAAAAATTTACCAAATGGGTTTAACAGCAGTTTAAACAATGCAGAAGAAAAGATCAGTAGACTTGAAAACATAGTAACAGAAACTATCGATATTACAGAGAAGAAGAAAGCTGGGACACTTAGTGACTCATGAGAAAATACCAAATGGTCTGAAATAGTGTAAATGAAAACCCAGAGAAGGGTGGGGAGAGCAGAAGTAATAGTGGAGTAAATATTCAGGCAGTTTATAGACCTTGAACCAGGGAGGCCACAACCTTGAACCTGGCAGGACATTCTCCAAAACTGTTAAAAAAAAAAAAACAAAAACACCGTAAATCCACAAATTCAAGAAATCCAAAAAAAACCCAAGTAGGGTAAAAATCGATCAAGATAGAAAATGCATTCTGAATTTTTTCAGCAATGGAGTGATTTTTCTGAATGGCCCAGTACCTGAAGTTTTAGTCCCGGGAGAAGAAGGAAAAATCTGTAAATCCGAGGGAACTGTACAACTTGTGATGAGGTAAAGTAGAAACTAGTCTAGGAGACACAAACACAGAAAGTTAATTAAGGAAAAGGGATGGGCTATCTATAGAAACCAAATACCAAAGATGCAGACATATCACAGACTAAGAAGAGAAACTCATGGGAATAAAAAAGGGTGGAGTGGCATCTCCAAGTTTCTTCACTTAAAAATTTTTGGCCCCTTGTCTCCACACTTTATTTCTCGACAACAGTCATCCTTGAACTGGACTTGACGCTCCATTCTTTTCCCTATCCAGTCTATCCTGCAGTTTACTGCTTCCAGAGTGGCTTTCCTTAACCCTAAGAATCTCATCAATCCTCTGCCACCCCATACACACAACAGAAGCACTGGGGATTGAACCCAGGATCTCGTGCATGCCAAGCATGGGCTCTACCCCTGAGCTACACCCTGCATCCCCAAAGCTTCCTATCTTTAGTCCTTTCTTTATGTTATTCCCTACTTTATCTTGCTTTTATTGAGCCTAGTTCTCTATGAGTCTCTGAGGACCATTAGAAGTGATTTATGCTTCATCTGCCTCCTTTTGCTTCACACATGTCCTCTCAGCTTCTTACATGCCTAGGGTCCTGGTTGTTCCGAACTTAAGAAAAGCATACAGGACTTAGAATCAGCATTTGAATCATAGCTCTGATTCTGCTGCTGAGAGACAGTCTAGAGCTGTTTTGTCCACTATGGTAGCCACTAGGCATGTGTGGCTATTGAGCAGTTGAAGTGTGGCTACTGTGACTGAGAAATGTAATTTTAAAGTTTATTTAATTTTAATTTAAAACCTGAAACATTGTAAATCATTTTCCCATTAAACATACTGTGGAAAATCTTGTTATATTGTAGTTTATATGTTGGGTGTGTGCATAGTTACACACATAAACATATCTCAGTCTAGTTGGTATCAATGGATTGACTGGTTTGAATGATTTTTTATTCCTGCACATTCACATAACATTGTGTTTATTTGAATATTTTATGGAGATAGTGCAATTATGGTGATATCTATGTAAGTCATGATTGGTAATGAAATTGAAATACTTATTTTCATTTTATTTATGATATATTCAATTGTTTCTAGTTTAAAAAATAAGTATGGATAATTTTTAATATTTAAATGATGGCATACTACTGATGCAGAATTGAGTAGAGATACAGAAGCTAATACAAGTACTACAACTAAAATAGTTGTAAAAAAGGAAAGACTGGAAGAAGGCACATTGCAAATTTCAAAATAAATGGCAACTGTGATTCGCTGCAGCAAAGCAAATGAAAAATGCTTGTTTTTTAAAAAAATATGTTTAAAGATAATAAAGTGAACAACATTAGGAGATTTTTTTGGCAAATACATAGTGGATTTGATAAAATGTTTTCTCTTAACAGACTGAAGAGAATCAATATTAGTTGCTTGAAATTAGAATTAAATGTCCAACAAATATTTTAAAAACAATTTTAGCTTATCTGAGCTTATAACTTTGGCCAGCTATAAGATGACTTGGATTCTTGCACAAAAATGAAAATTGTTTTTAGACGGGAATGATTGCTTGTTGAATACAAAATCTTTCTAACTATATCAAAATTCAATGGATTTTATTTTTGAAGAACTGCAAGGGCTGTCCTCAGCTTTAGAGTAACTGATATGACACAGTGCACAGTTAACACTTTGGATGTGTTTTATTTCAAAAGATTTTCAAACTCAGGAAAAAAGTCTTATTTTGCAGCCTAAAAGCTTAACTCATTGGTGTAGATACTGTTGAGTCTTCTACAACTGTCAAAGAAAGACTTCAGCTAGCTGTGAAAATTGTAGTTTCCATTACAATGAAAGGTTCTTCAACCACATTAAATCAAAAGCCTGGATTTGTTGAAGTTTTAAAGCAAAAAACTGATCTTTCTTCTATTGCTTCATTCTTCTTATATGATATATGTTGAAGATATTTGTGCTCAGTTTTTTGAACCAAATGGATATAGTTGTTAAAAATTTTCTGTGTATGTGCAGATGCTATGAATCATCAGCTCATAGAATTGTAGAGAGAAATAGAAGAAAGTGAATGTAGTAATCTTGTTCTTTTCCAATGCTCATTGGTTGAGAGTGGAGGACTTTTACAAGAATTGATTGTACTGTTAACTCTAATTAAAGATTTTCCTGAAACAAAAGGAATACTTGCCAAATGCTCAATCATCAAAGACAAAAAGACAGCAGTTTGATTTTTGTTTTCTCACAGATATTACACTGCATATGAATGAGCTAAATTTGAAGTTCAAAGGATAGGGAAAATTATTTGTGATCTAGCTAGAAGGTACAAAAATTTATGTTGAAACTGAAATTTTTCTTAATAATAATCAATAAAAACATTTTAACACATTTTTCAAACATGAAATAGTATACAGATTTTCATTGCAATTAAGAGCATTAGGTAAATTAGTTGCAAAAATTAAAAGAAAATATGAAGAACACTGTTAATATTGATTAATTTATAGTTGCTGTTCAGTTTATGCAATACTTTGAATGTGATATTAATAATACTGGGCTGACACAAAAGTTAATGAATTACTTAACCTAGATAAATTTGAAACTGATAGGAGTTGCTTCAAAGTCAGATAATTTCTTCTAAAATAAAGGAACCAGATATGATAACACAGATGAAAATATTTTTTAAAATGATGTTGGGAACTCAGCTCGGTTAGTAGAAAGCTTTTAAGTATGTTTGGAATAATTTGGGTATGTGAATCTACTTTTTAAACCATCAATTGTATGAAATATAAATGTAGATTAACTATTTCTGATGAAAATTTAGCATCTGAATTGAAATGTGCTCTAAGTTCAAAAATACACACTGGACTGAAACGATTTCATGTTAAAATGTGAAATATATAATTAATAATTTTTACACAATTAGATGTTGAAATGATAATATTTTGAAGATTTTTGATTAAATAAAATGTATTACTAAAATTAATTTACCTGTTTCTTTTTACTTTTTAATGTGACTACTTGGAAGTTTAAAGTTATATACGTGTCTCACATTTGTGGCTTGCATTATATTTCTATTGGCAGCTCTGCTCCAGAGTAGAGGCTGGGCTTTAAACCCAGACAGCCTAATTTCAAGTCTAGTCTCTGACACTTCATGATTGTGTATCTTGGGCAAGTTGCTCATCATCTCCATGCTTCAGTTTTTCCAGTCTAAAAATGCAGATAACAATAGTTCCTACCTCGTAGAGTTGTTATAAGAATACTTAATTAGTATCTGACACAGCAATTACCATGTATAATAGCTATTGTTTATTATTATTAATTATTATTATTATTATTATTATTAACTACGTGACCTTGAGAAGTTTCTTAACCATTAATTTACTCATTTCTAAGTTAGTGATAATAGCATCTACTTCTTGAGTTAAATGAGAGAAGGTATGCAGAATTGCTTAGCAGGAGGTAGGTGCCCACCACAAGCTTGCTGAATCTTCCAGATCTTAGCTGATATGCAGAAGTTTCTGTAATCTGGCTCAGCTCACCACTCTTAAATTCAACAGTGTGTGTGAAAGAAGTTGCAAACCATAAGCTACTCTTTAATTGTTAAGTATTATTTTTGTTATTCTCTACCATGAAGTTCCTCCTGTGAATATTAGTTCCCTAAACTTGTTTTACTTCGAGCCTCCCTAATTCCACTCTGTTACCACTTACGCTGAAGGCTTACTTTTCTGTGTGGCCTTCAGTGTGGACTCCAGCCCCAGTATGATCTCTCTCTCTCTCTCCTCTAAATTCCTGAAACATCCCATGCCCATTGGCATTTAATCATATATTACTTTGTATTGTTTAATCCTGTAGGGTGAATGTTTTATAATTTGTGAGTTCCTCAACAGCACATGATAATTGTTCAAAAAATACTTGGTCAACAAGTGGGAACATTTGAAAAAATTAGACGGGGAAGGGTTTTGACCCGGCAGACTCAAGCGTCTTCTACAAAGAACAAAGAGCGTCGCGTCACTGGAGAGAGAAAGTTTTAAGCAAAAGTTTGAGATAAGCATGAAAAGGCAGAGCTGAGCTGATGTGGGAAGTGAGAAGGGCAGAGGTGGGAGCTAAGGACAGATCAGAGGTCACGAAGCCAAGTGGAAACCCACCCTGCAGGACATTCCTAGAACTCAAGGCAAAGCTCTTTCTTTCCCAAGTCCCTCCACCAGTTATTTTTAGCCAGGTCCAATTTTAGAAAGAGACACAAGGTCTCATTCCAATCAGTTCTTTTGCAGATCTCAGACAGCTTTTCCCAGAAATTCCTTCCTCTTACTCTGGGAGCCTTCCCTATATCCAGGTATTGATGTTTGGAAATTCTTCCCTCTGCCTTAGTCTTTGCTGACTGCCTGAAAGTGAGTGAGGTGGGGTGCCTTCTGCACCCCCAAACCCCCCTGGGTACTCCCTCAGGAGAAGACGACCTACCTACCGCCTGAGGCATTGCAGAGTACAGACACAGTGTCTGCTCCATGACAGGCACTCCATGACCACTGAATGAACCATTGAATGAACCAATGTCATTCTAATGACATTAATGGTTGGCATGGTTGATTCTTGTTTGGGTTACAGTGAAGGAAAAACATAGCTAATATGGAGAGAAAGAAGCTGTTGTTCAGACTCACAGACATGGTAAACAAACTTATGTTTACCAAAGAGGAAAGAGAGTCGGGGAGGGATAAATTATGAGTTTGGGAGCAGATACAAACTACTGTACATATAATATATTAAAAAAAAAACAAGGTCCTATTGTATAGCACAGGGAACTATATTCAATATTCTATAATAAACCATAATGGAAAAAATATGAAAAAGGAAATACACATACATGTGTATATACATATATATGTATAACTGAATCACTTTGCTATATACCAGAACTAGCACAACACTGTAAATCACCTATACTTCAATTAAAAAAAAAAGGAAGCTGTTGTTCAACCATGACTCCTGGGCTTAACTCTCAACAGCTCTCAACACAAAGTTCAAGTTTGTTTTGCATGTTTGTGGCTCCAAGGTGATGGTGAATTGGCAAGGAGATAGGAGACGGCATGGTGGGAGTCAGGAGAGCCATGGTTCAGGCTTTATCACTAACCTCAGGTGAATTTGGGTACCAACTCACTTGGGTTTGCAAACTACAGAGGTGCCTTCCCGCCCTAAAATTCTATTATTTTAAAGTTTAGGCATGATGCACCAATGACTGTCATACCTCTCCAGGGAAAAGGGTCACTAACAACTGGACTTGGGGAAGTAGGACATCTCAAGTCTGGTTACCTTGGCCCCCAGGCTTAAGGACATAGGAGTAACAGAGGCCAACACGCCTGGAGAGGGACCCAGCTGTCCTGGTCACTTGCTCATTCACCCACCCAGGTATAGCCAGTCTCTTTCTCTCTCTCTTTTTTCTAACTTTATTCCCAGCCCCCAAGCCAAAATCTAATTACATAATTAAGCACTTAGTAAGTGTTCTCTGACACTAATTGTTAATGAACTTGGCCAATGCTGCTTCCTGTTTTGAAAGAAACAAGCCCATTTAAAAAGTTAGTCCATGCCCACAATACCCACTGCGTCTTAGAAATCAAATGGGCACTTTAACTGTTTAAGAGGGAAAATAATTAGATGTAAATAGGTTAAAGTTCTTACAATAGAGAGGGTGGCTGTTGAAAGGGGAAACTTTGGTAGCAGAATATGATTGTGATACCAAACTAATACTGGTCGGTCGGTCGGTCGGTCGGTCTATCTATCTATCTATCTATCTATCTATCTATCTATCTATCTATCTACCTACCCTATCTGTTCTCAGACTGTTCTGAACTAGTATAAGAAATATCATGAACATGCTGTCTTTTAGAGCCTACCTTCTTCCTGGGATTTTAGAGTAGCAGGTAAGAGACATCTGTAAGACTTTGGAAGACATCTTCCTATCAAACTGCTTCTTAGTCTCCCGGGTACTTTTGAAGGGCACCTTGGAATGAATTCTAGGAGTCATAGAGGAGCCCTTTAAGCTTTACACCAGGCCTGCTCATGTTCCTTAGTGGAAGAAGAATCAGGATGCCCTCCCAACCTTCTTGGTATGTGCACTGAGTAGTACAAGGGGAAGAGGGAAAGAGAAATGTTGGGGAGGTAGCAAAGGTGTTGGGAGAACTGGTGGGCGTTCAGGAGAGGTGGTGTGGTTATTCTCCATAAAGCTATTCCACCTTCTCACTCTAGATCCATGACTACCAACTGCTGAAGGATTAAATTGAACTCTATTATGTTTCTCCTTAAAATCTTTCATCCCAAGGATGCTTGATTTTGCAGCCTTGGCTTGACATTCGGTCCTACCTGTATCTTCAAATTCATTTCCCATACTCCCTGCCACACCTAAATTCTTATAATTCCCCATCTGCTCTCTCCTTTCGACATCACTGCCCATGCTGAACTTGCTCTCAGAATGCCCTTTTCCACCTTCGTCACCTTCCATTTTCCATTTGTTCTTTAAGATAACTCAGGTGCCACCATCCCTGACATTCCCTTGAGCTTGGTCTCCCTTCTCTTTTATCTCTGAGACCCCAGGCATATTTCTATCATAATCTTTAGTACAGAATACTGTAGTCATCTCTTTGCCTTACTGTCTCCCTAACTAGATTTACGGACCATAAACTCTTTAAGGTAAATCTATGTATTAACCATAATTATATTTCTGGTGTCTTGCACAATGCCAGGCACTTACTGAAGCTCAATAAATGTTGATGAACCAATTAATTAGGTATAGATTGGGGGTAGAACCATCCCAACAGCTGGCATTGGCATGATACCATAGCACACAGCTGGTTTCATCTTCAGCGCTCTCCTGGGCATAAGCCTTGAGCTCCACAGACATCCTCTGACCTGGGCTCTGCGTCCACATACGACTCACATTATTCTCTTCATCTAGACTTGAATTCTTCAACCCCAAGCTTCATGTTCTCCCTCTTCTTGGAAATCTCTTCTGTTTTTAAACCCATTTAGTTTTTTCCTTCGTGTCTCTGCCCCCCTCATCATTATGTGCGCTGTATTTTGGGGTACATGTTTCCATGTCTATATTTGCATGCATGGGGGTGTCCTCTGCCTTCTCTGCTCAGGTCGAAGTTCTGCAGTTGGCCCTGGCTCTCCACCAAGCCCACCACAGTGCTATGTCCACAGTGGAGCTTGCCTCCTTCACTGGTCTAGAGCCTGTTTGGGACAATTCACAGGAGGCCAACTTCTGTGGCTTTCTCTGTAGCTGTTCATTTCCACTCTGTACCAAGCCCTGTACCAGATCTGTGCTGAGTTATTGAATATTAGTGATTTCACTGCTCTCTCAGAGATACCAGGGGGTTGTATGTCATGACCTCAACAAGCTCAGAACAATTCAACAACGTGTGATATCTCAGCTGGGGTTGGAACACCTCTACAATTTCCAGGTATATCTTTTAGGGGAGAAGGAGTACATTTTGGTGCTTGGCCTTTCAGGGATTGGGATTCACTGAGATGCAAGATTTCTACTGCAAATAGAAAACTATCTTTCTAATTGACAAGTTTATACTGTACAGCACAGGGACTGTATTCAATATCTCATAGTAACCTATAATGAAAAAAATATGAAAACAAAACAAGAAAACTGTCTTTATATAAGGTTTAACTCTTAGTCACCCATCTATACTGAATATGCTTTTATGGTTTATTATTTACTTTTAAAAAATAGAGGATTGTATTCAGACACTTTTGTTCTCATCTAGTGGTCTACACTTGAGAAATGCTGGCTCAAGTTGGGAGTATCTGTGACCACAGGATAGACAGAAGTAAACTGGCCCACGAAGGAATCAGATTTGTGACCTTGGTCCTCTTACCACTTACCCAAGTGGGATGTGGGCCCAGAGGCCCGACGAAACTGGAGCTTGATGACTGCAGACTTGAGAAAGAGCGAGCTTCCCTGCAGATGACCAATGACAGGTCCCGATGGCTTTTAGGGCAATCTGACCTGAGATCCTTGGTGACCAGCTTCCTCCTCAAATAGCTTCCTGTTTCAAATGGTCTTCCCCACTTCAGCAGGTAGAAATCCATCAAGCGACACGCCTTTTAAGCTTGTGTCATGATGGTCAAGAGCAGGGGCTTGGGAATTAGGCACATCTGAGTCTGCATCACAGCACGGCCACCTGGTTGCTGTCTGGTTTTGTGAAGGTTGCTTAACCTCCCTGAACCTTATGTCCTCATGTTTCAAAAGGGGATGGTGGTAGCACCTACTTCATATGTTGTCCTGGGGATTACATGAGGAAAGGCTTGTAAAGCACTTGGCATGTCGTTAGGTACTCACTCCACAGTAGCTCTTCTTTGTATATTAATAGTATTAAGAAGAGCAATAATAGGAAGTCATTTTTCAATGATAACTGCAAGACAGGGCCCAGGTTGGCAGGGCCCTCAGGCCACAACCCAAGTCACTCCTTACTGCCTTCTGCCAAGGTGACCCAGCTTGGCTGTGACAGCTCTGTCCAGGGCTGCCGAGTGAGGTAAGAATCTGGGCCAGGCTCAGGCTGCCTGGGCCTGACCCCTGGGCTGGCAGCTGTGGGAGGAGGAGCCCAGGGGCAGGGGAGAAGTGGGGTGTTAGTGGGCGTGCTAGGACTCCGGGGAGGAAGTGGGTTTGTGGTGGGGTGAGGGCGGGGTAAGGAAGAAGGGATGGGCAGAGCTTGAGAGGTTTTTAGCAGGAAGGAAGGCAATTGAGAGAAAAAAAAAAAATCCACCTTGTGTCTTATTGGCTTCTCGAAACAAAGAATCAGAAAGAGGACCCAACACAAGGCTTCTGGAGTGTCACAAAATATCAGAATGTTCTCCCTTTGATTTTTTGGGGGGGCGAGGGAGGGAAGAGGGGTTTCACAACTGCCTTATCTGCAGCTCCAAAAATGGAATACTGGGCTGTGTCTCACGAATGGTCAGACTGTCAGACCAAGAGTAAATGTGTGTTTTTTTTCACCCCCTAAAGCCTTATTGCACAACTCAGTGTTATTTCCACAGGCTGCTGAAGTAATTCTGCTCTTGAAATCCTGCCCCATGTGGCTTTTCTTTTCTTGTTTGTTAGCCCAGTAATTAAACAGTCATGACAGAACAGTCCCCCAGTTCTGCAGGGGCACAGGCCTGGGAGTCAGCAGCAGCTACCATGGCATCTCCTGAAAGAGGAGATGGGTGCGTGGGTACTTGGGACTGGAGTAATAGGATGGGTCCCTGCCCTCCAGGAGCGCCTAGCCTAATGCCTTCTTCAACCATCAGTTATCCAACTGAGATGCAGCTTGGTGCAGACTGAGTGCCACACCAGAGCCATGCTTCAAGAATGAATCCTAGGAAGGTTCTCCTATCTCAAACAGGAAGCAAGAGCCACAGGAGAGCAGGATTTCAAAAGCAAGGTCTCTTCAGTGCCTTGGAAACACCCACTTGCCTCCCCACCCTCCCTAGAGTTTCACTTCTTATCTCTGCTCAACCATTCACTTTTCCATATTCTTTTTCAGACTTTAGTCTCTGAACTTTCATCAGGCTTTGTTTACTTAGCCAGTTGATTTATTTGACTGAGTCTCCTCACCTCCTCATGCAATGGCCTGTTGTTTGGAACAGTTTATTGTTTGAAATCTCTCAGCCTGGTTTTTTTTTGTTGTTGTTGTTGTTGTTGTTTTTTTTTTTTTTTTTCCTGTCCTCACCTCAGATTTTGCACATTCAAAATCAACCCTTCATCCTCAGCTCCAAAATCAGCCTGGTTTCCTCATTTCTATTAAACAGAACCACCATTTACTCGGTCATTCAAGTTAATCTTTGACTCACACCCACTAGCTTTATAGTCACCAGTTGATGCGGCTGCTTCTTGATTCATCTTGAAATATCAGTCTACTGGCCCCTCATCACTGTCACTCCCATAAGTCCAAGCCCTTATCACTTCCTCATGCCTGGACCTCGGTAACAGCCCCCTACCAGACCTCCCCCACTCACTCCATCCCGCTCATCATGTCAAAATTCATCCACCCAGAGTGCAGATTTCATCAGTCTCCTTTCTGCTCAGCAGGCTCATCACTGCCTGTAGCACAAAGTCCAGCCAGACACACAGCTGGCATTCCCCACATTCCTCTGTAGTCTGGCCACCGACTTCCTCAGGCAATCTCCCTGCTCCCCAAAGGACATCCACTGCTCATGCCAGGCTGCTTCAGTACTGCACCCTGCTTGGTATATGGGAGATGCCAACTCCTAGGAAGGGAGAGAGGGAGGCAAGGAGGAAGGAAGTGCTTGGCAACTTCCTCTCCACAAGTCTTCCTCCAGGGGCACCAGTCCTTACCCCGGTACTCAGTTCTGAACTGCTCTGCCATTCAGGGCTATACCACTCGTTAAAATGCAAGCAAAAACTTGTATTATGAAAATTTCCAAACACATATAAAACCTTCATGAACTCATCAGCCAGCTTGAACAGTCATCAAGTTTTGCCCTATTTATTTCATCTATCCTATATCCACCCTTTTTTTTTTTTTTTTGGTGTGTGGCAGAGTGGGGGAAGGCTCACTGTGTAAATTTATACCTAAATACTTAAGCATGCATCTCAAAAAAGGACATTTCTGAAAGCCACAATATTATTATCACATCTAATAAAATTGATAATTCTTTCTTATCACCCATTTCTCAGTCTATATTCAAGTTTCCCAAATTGTCTTTAAGAAATCATTTTTTGTAAATCAAAACTACAGTGAGGTATCACCTCACACCAGTCAGAATGGCCATCATTAAAAAGTCCACAAATGATAGATGCTGGAGAGTGTGTGGAGAAAAGGGAACCCTCCTACACTGCTGGTGGGAATGTAGTTTGGTGCAGCCATTATGGAGAACAGTATGGAGATTCCTCAAAAAACTAAAAATAGACTTACTATATGATCCAGCAATCCCAATTCTGGGCATACATCCAGAGGGAACTCTAATTTGAAAAGACACATGCACCTCAATGTTCATAGCAGCACTATATACAATAACCTAGACATGGAAGCAAACTAAATGTCCATCGACAGGTGACTGGATAAAGAAGTGGTATATTTATACAATGGAATACTACTCAGCCATAAAAAAGAATAAAGTAATGCCATTTGCAGCAGCACAGATGGACCTGGAGATCGTCATTCTAAGTGAAGTAAGCCAGAAAGAGATAGAAAAATACCATATGATACCGCTCATATGTGGAATCTTAAAAAAATAAAAACGAAAAGAAAAAAGAGGACATTAACAAACTCATTTACAAAGCAGAAACATAGTAAAACAATCTTATGGTTACCAGGGGAAAGGGGGTGGGAAGGGATAAATTTGGGAATTTGAGATTGCAAATGTTAACCACTATATATAAAAATAGATTAAAAACAAATTTTTTTCTGTGTAGCACAGGGAACTATATGCATTTTTTAGGAAACTATATTCAATATCTTGTAATAACCTTTAATGAAAAAGAATATGAAAACAAATATATGTATATACATATGCATGACTAGGACATTATGCTATACACTAGAAATTGACACATTATAACCAACTATACTTCAATTAAAAAAACAAACAAAAAGAAAGAAATCACTTTTAGGGTTGGGTATGTTTTAATTAGGATCCAAACAAGGTCTCGCTTACTCATCATAATTGGTTGTGCCTGTAAGATCTCTTTTAACTCCTTTTAAACTGTAATAGTCCATTTTTTCCCCACTTTTCCCCTATGCCATTGCCTCAATAAATAAATGAACAAAGCAGATCCTATAGAATGTCCCACATTCTGAATTTGGCCAATTACTTACTTGTGGTATCATTTAAAACCACTCATCTCAACCCTTACACCTTGCCTTACCTCGTCTTTGACCTAACTTTCGTACATGTAGGTACTGCTACCTCCAAGTGGAAGTGTGAGCTCCCAAAGAGAAAGTCTGTGTGTGTGCATGTGTGCACTTGTGTGTGTTTGGCTTTGGTGTTATGAAGAGTTTTTCCCATACCAGAGCCTCAGCAAATACGTGCTGATTAGCATTTATTGTGCTCTACTGTCTGCAGAATTGTGTACTGGCATGAGAGATACAGAAAGAAAGAGACAGATTCCAAACCTCAGTGTTTCCAGCTTTGTCGGTTAGGCAGGACAGCAGTTCTTACACTTGAACATGCATCACAACTACGGGGGAGGCATTGCTGGGTTCCACGCCCAGAGGTCTCGACTCCGTAGGTCTGGGATGGGCCTTGAGAATCTGCATGTCTAACAAGTCCCCAGGTAATGTTGCTAGTTCAAACGTTGAGAACCACCAATATCAGACACAAGCTTCAGAAAGTGGGGCACAGTCCCCACTGGCCAGGCTGTTTACACAGTGAGATGAGGGGGTCTGACTGTAGGGTGGAGGAGTGGAGGAAGGGGTCAGCTAGGTTCTGTGAGTCCCAGAAAGCTTTAGAGGAGTGATGGGAGGCAGGGGCCTTCCCTAGGCTGGATCCTGAGAGCTTCAGGCAAGGCTCCCCATGTACAAAGTGTATGCCTGCAGCTTTGCCCGGTGTAATGATTCAGAGCAGCCCCATATATATGGACTGCTGCCAGGCAGGATGTGACTGAGGCTTTTTGCCACTGCTCCAGTGTCTGCCATCCAGATTTGGAAGGAAAAGATGCCCTTTGAAAGGAGTGGGCAGAATGAGAAAACTTGAAAGTCTTTTAATAGCCTCCTAGAATCAAAGTAACTAAATTACAAAATTTTGTTATTTTGCTCAACACTCTCAACCAAACTTCTTTCCATTTTGGGCTTATTTCTTTCCCTGCAGATAGTAGCTAGCTATTTCTTCTGCCTCCACACATAACTGTCCCACCCCACTCCAAAACTCCCTGCAGGATGCTGCCTAGCTGTGTTTTTAAAGCACCACAAATACCCCTGTAGCTCCCTTCTGCCTGTACAATGAAGGCCAGACGTCTCGGTGGAGTATCCAGACCCTCTACAGTTTGCATTCCCATCTGTGAGCCCCCTTTCCTTACTCCACCACACACTCAAGATTTCCTGTACCTCTGCACATGCTATTTGCTCAGCCTGAAGTGGCCGCATCCCCTTCCTCTCCCCGGCCTTAAGTCTCTTGTAAATAGCGTGTTTTTTCTTTTTTTGAGACACAATTAAAATGTCACCTCTATAGCTTCCCCAGATAGTATTAATGGCTTCCCCTTTGTTCTCTCTGTAATCTACTTCATTACTCTGTGTTGCAATAATTCATTTACACATCTGTCTCCCTCAAAAACTCCCCACATGAGTCTCAAAAAGATCTGTGTCTTATTAATATTTTTAGCCATGACAGCCGATGTTAGGCACTCAGTAAATGTTGAATAAATGAATGAATGAACAAGCTCCCTTGCTAGTTTGTGTTAGCTACTGTTGCTGGACCCTATTGCTACTGTCCAGAGCAGAGTTTCTGAATCAGATGAGTCCAGATCCAGGTTCTGCCCCCTTACTGGTTGTGAGGCCACTAACCGGAGGCTAACCAGACTCACCCTCTCTATAGCTTAGTGTCCTTATCTGTAAAACGGGGGTATTGCTAGTACTCACCTCACAGAATGGCTGTGAGGATTGAATGAGAGTAAACCATGTTAAAGGACCAGCGTGGTGCCTGGCACAGAGCAAACACTCCGTAGCTCTCCATCATCATCATTACCTTAGAAAACAGCCTTCCAGGATATTGTTACCATTTACGGAAAATTACATCTATATATGTGTGTGTATGTATATATACCTCTCTCCATATGGAGAAAGAGAGGCAGAGAGAGAGAGAGATACAGATGGGAGAATGCTCACTAAGGGGATGTTGAGTGCTTTTTACTTACATTTTTCTTTATTGTTAGACTGCTTGATAATAAATATTGATTTTTGCATACACTTAGCACTTCAATTCCCAAAACACACCCCCACACACACATACACACAAACATTCCAACCCGCAACATGCATATACCACCCCTGCAGACACACACAAGGCACACAAACACACCTACTCCCTTGGGAAGCAGCAAGGCCAAGTTCAGAGGTGCCCCAGCCTCAGGGATGCCAGGGATGTGGCTGCAGTGAGAACGTGGAGGCCTCGGGCCATCTCTGGCTAAGAGCCAGCAGGAAGGGCGGGCAGCCCGCCAGCTCTGGAACAAGGAAGTGACATTCCTATTCATTCAAGCTTTCCAGTAAACACCCAACCTGCGTGTCTGGAGACCCTTATGAAGTGCAGGCCTTGGAGGGGAGGCCCAGCTGTTCTGGACTGTTTCTCGGGTGGAGGTGAGAGGCTGGGGCTGCAACACCCAGCATGACACACGACACACGACATACACACACACACACACACACACACACACACACACACACACACACACGACTGTCAGGAGGTAACTACCTTCCTGACCGGGCTTTCCAGAGCAGAAGGCCACTAGCTGCTGTCAGAAGTGATTTCTCTTTATTCCTGAAAATTTAGGTACTGAATGGATGGAGGGAGCTAAATTCCACACTTTCATTGGACGTTCCTCTTTCTTCCACTGAAAGAGAAAATTTGTAGTGACTTTTGAACTGGCTTTGCTGCTTGGCCTCCATTTTGCTGGAGCTTAATATCATTTTTTTAGGAGGGGGGAGGTAATTAGGTTCATCCATTTATTTATTTTTAGAGGAGATACTGGGGATTGAACCCAGGACCTTGTGCATGCTAGGCATGCCCTCTACCGCTTGAGCTATATCCTCACCTGGAGCTTAATATCAAATATATTATAATCAGACTGCTCCACGTTGGAGTGTGTTGTGACCCAGAAAAAGCAGGTGACATATGACCTCCAGAGATCAGCTGAGCTTTTCCATTGAAGGCAACATATGAGGACAAGAATCAGGTCAGAGATGAGGAAAACCTCTGGACCTGTGAGCCACCCCTGACCTTTGGACAAGAACCTGAAGAGATTAGCAGCAAACAGAATAGAACCCTGTCCAGAGTGGAAAACCTACACAGGGGGGCTCTGTTGCCAGGACCCCAGGTCTCTATCCAGTTTCGAGTCAGCAGGGAGGGTCACAGGGTCAAGGACTACCGACAGGTGCCCAGCTTAGGGTAGGAAACGAAGGAATCCCTAATTCCCTCAAAAGATACAATCTCTACCTGCAAACAGTTTATACTGTAGTTAGGAAAATAAAATGGGCACTCAGGAAACAATCAGAAAGAAGTCTCCAACCTTGAGATCCTAAGTGCAGAAGAAGTTCACAGAAATAGGAAACCAAGCAGGGCACCACATACAGACACAGAGATTGTACCACGTGCAGTCTGCACGACTGGACCACTTTCAATGCTTGTGTAATGCTGAAGACCCCAGTCATCACCAGCCTGATGAGGAACAATCCGGGTAGAAATGAAGATGCATTTACGTAACCCAAATTTTATTAGCTTGTAGCTCTGGTGGTTTAGGACCTTAGTTCATCTTTCTATCACCACAAATTTTCCCAATTCTTTCCTTCCTTTAAAAACATTGAGATATAACATACATACCACAAAAATTACCATTTTAAAGTGGTTGGTAGCATATTCACAAGGTTTTGCAACCATCATCTCCATCTGATGCCAGAACTTTGTCATCACGGAAAAAGAAATCCTGCAGCCAGTAAGAACTCTTCGTTCCCCTCTCCCCCTGCCCCCTGCCCCTGTCAATGACTAATCTACTCTCTGTCTCTATGGGTTGGGATTGCCTGTTTTGGAGCTCCCATGTCAATGGGATCATATGATATACAGCCTTTTGTGTCTGGCCTCTTTTACTTAGCATGTTGTCAAGGTTCATCCATGTTGCAGCACGTATCAGTACTTTGTTCCTTTTCTCACTTTTTCCTGGGTATCCCAGATGGTGGTTCCCAAGTGCTCAGGCTCAAGTGTGTTCATGGACACCTGCTCCCCAGAAGCCACTTGGGAGAAGTGCCTCACAGCTACTACCTCTGCCCCCTGTGAGGACGCTGCTCTCCTGCCTCCGTTTCATCTTCTGGTTCTTTGAATTGGAAACTCCTAAGGGGTCAAGTGGCATTCAGTTCCCATCAGTCCTCCTGTCTCCGAGCTGGAGTCACCTCCTATGCAGACTTGGGACCTGGTCTCCCTCACTGTTTCGGTGGTGCCTTTGTCCCCGGGACCTTTAGGAAGGCCCCACCTTCAGCTTGTAATCCCTCTCTGGTACCCAAAGGAGGGTCTGGTCTTCTGTCCACTGCCTCCCTATCTCTCTCACTCACTCTGACCCTAGAGACCAGGGTGGGAAGAAGCCCAGGACAAAACAAGCACATCCTAAGACAAGAATTGGTGTGAAAGTAATTTTTTAGGATGTGTTCCCAGGAAATACCAGTAGTGGTGTGGGGAAGAAGCACGGAGCAGATGTGGAAACCATAAAGGGAGTGGCATCAAGTGAGGTCCTGCTGAGGGGAACTTGAGCTCTGCGCTGTAGGGGAGCAATGGTGCATGTCAGACCTCAGAGTGGGGTGCTTGTACTCTGCACCTGTCAGTCACTGGTTGAGGGCTGCTCCCCGGTGTGGACTGTCCAGGCCCTTTAGCTCACAGAGACCCCAGGCAAAGGCAGTCCTGCAGCCTGAGAGCAGCCCTTTGACGCAGAGACACAGGTGCTGGCTCTTACAGGTGAAAGCACACAGCCTCTGCCACCCTCTCTTTCTGGGGGTGTCCTTTTCCCACAAGTGTGTCAGAACCTGGCACATTTTATCATGTAGCCCAGTGCTGAGATCCAGTATTTGTTGATAGAGAGATGGAAGGCTGATTGATTGATCAATCTATAGACAGCCTTTATTAGAGTTCTAAAAGTAATCATCTTTACAACCATAAACCACATGGAAAAATGGAGGACATTACACATACCTTGGCTCTTTCCCACTTACTGTATTTTGTATTTCAGGCAGGTGCAAAAAAAAAAAAAAATTGAAGGCAGTACCTGCTGGATTGTTGATGTAAAGGAAGGAAACTTAGGGAAACTGGTTTCATGAAGTTCCAGGTGGCAAACTCAGTGGTCAACAAAGTGTCCAAGTTTGATGAACCAGGGTTGCAGGCTAATGTACCCCTCTCCCCCTGCATTCTGGAAGGGCCCCTCTCTGGTTTCTGCAATGGGCCTCATTTTCTTCTTTTTTAATGTGCATAGAAGCCCAGGGAGCAGGGAACAGAGTTGGGCAGGTCACCAAACATCTTTATTTTTCCATTTCCTCAACTGCTTTGCCCCCATCCCAGGGTATAAAGGTTAGATCAATGGAAATGAAAGGCTTTGAGAAACATACCATGCTCACAAATATAATGAATATTTTAAAAATAGCTTTTGGCCTTTTGTTTGTTTGTTTGTTTGTTTTGGAATCTTGAGCAACGAAGGGGAAAAGTTTCAAAGAATGAGGCTGAGAAGACCTCTTGAGTCCTCAGTGGGGTCTGGGTCTCACCACGACCTCTCATTCATTAACCTGAATGAGAAGCCTGTTTAGACCTTCCAGACCACAGCAGGACTAATCAGTACAGTTCCACAAGGGGCACCAGCAGAATTCAGAGGGAAGGAGAGAAGGCAGAAGAGGAAAATAAGGAAAGGTGAGGGGGAAATGAAGGAAAATGGATGAGAGGGGGCAGATAAAGAAGTAGGGGGTAAAGGAGAGAGAGGAAACAGAGATGACCGGGCGGGAGGATGATGGGTGCCATTGTGATGTCCTGTGACATCCACCTCCTGGGCTTCCCAGGCCCTGGGTCTGGGGTGGAGGCCACATTTGCACCTCCAGCCCAGCTCTCAACTCTCTGGCTACCTTTCTAAATTCTTTGAGGGCAAAAAATGTTCGGGAGGGTCTCCGATGCAATCTGACATTGACCCCCACAGATCTCCTGCAGGCCTTGGGCAGAAGGTGGCCAGGAGAGCCAGGAAGCAGAGGCCCTGATCCGGCTAGCAAACAGAGTGCCCTCAGTGAGCGTGCCAGCCTGTAAATTGTCCTTTTGTTTTGCAGGCTTTACCGAACACGGTTTTATTTCATGTGACTGTGCTATTTCAGGAGGAGTAAATATTGCCGGCGGTCTGTTTAAAAAGGCCAATGACCTGAAATGTTTTTTTTTTCCCCTTTTCTTTTCCATTTGAATTATCTCCAAGAGACAGGCCTGCCTGAGCATCGTGCAGTTTTAATTCATTGGCTTTTAGTTCTAACTTTCCCTTTTTGTCTCGTGATGTGCTGGACTGGCAAAGGCAGAGGAGATGTGGCATACAGACATAAAGAGCTGACCTAGGCCCAAGGAAAGAGCGGGGAGATGCCCAGGGTGCAACCCGGAAGTGGGCAGGGAGTCCTAGGCTCTCCGCTGCCCTGGCAGCTTCCAGGGCTGGTGTTTGACCTATAATTATAGCCTCTTTCCTCTGATTTCCTCTGTGAAAATAGCAACATTCAGACTAAGCGCAGAGTGGAAAAAAGCACTGCATAAAGGATTAGGGATTTATAAATACAGTTAAAATTACAGGATTGCTACCCCCATGGTTTAGTTCTCTGAAGAGTGGGTTGGGAAGGGAGTGGGGCACAGCTCTTGAAACTTGTCTCAAGTCCTAAAATACCCAGGTGTGCTTCTCTGGGGGGCCCGGTCAAGGAAGATTCATTACAGATTTTTTTCACTGGATGTCAATCATTGTAAAAAAGGATGTCCCTGGCCAGGAACATCCCACTCCTAGGATTTTTATTGTGACACCTTAAGGATTCTCACTCACCATCTAGTGTTCTAGTCTCTTCTCAAACTCATTATCTCTAAAGAGAGGGTAGAGGATATCCTTGTCTCATAAAATACCTCCCAGTCTTCTGGGACCTGCTTTTCCTCCTAGAAAAGCAACATATTCATGTTGGAATTGTCACGTTCTTATATGACCCAGCACCTTGGTCAGAGCTCATGCAATCTAGACTTTAACTTGGAACAAGGAAAGGTCATCAGGAGAGTTCATCTCTAGTGAAGGAGACTGTCAGATGGAAATACGGCCATGGAAAGTGAAGTCAGCCAGTGCAGTGAAAGAGAATGAACTAACCATGAGGGAGAACCAGAGACAAGCAGCAGAGACAAAGGCCTGGCCCTGAAGTCTTTGGTTCTTGTGGTTCCTGAGCCTGGCACCATGCATCCTTAAGCTCTGCTTAGTTTGGATGCTCAACCTTTCCTTGAATTCCATGAACTAATATATTCCCTCTTTTGCCTAAACAAATTCAAGTGGCGTTTCTGGTGTGTGCAAGCAGAAGTCTTGACTAATATGACTGGGCAAATACCAAGAATTCTTTAGGGAAGTTGACAAAGCAAGGTTATCAGTGCAGCTTCTTGAAATTGGTTTCACAAGAGGTTAAGGGCAATATTGATAGTATGATGACTGAATTGCTGTCGGACTCTACTTTCCAGAAAGATAAATGGTGGGAAGAAGGGTGACAATAGCCCAAGCAGTATTTATGACGCAACTACTAAAGAAGTGACAGGAATCTGGGGAGGAGACTTGCACTCTGGCCTCTGCCTTCATGTGGAATCACATATCACCTTTCCAGATAGGAGGTTTCCAGAAGAGAATGCAAGATGTCTTAATATCAGATCTATAGTAAGTTCAACCCAGATTTCCATATTTGCTTCTCAGTAGAGTGAACAATAGTGACCCACCATCAGCAGCATAACAGCCTGTCCCATGCTTAGCATTGCCACCTCCACACTAAATGACACCAATCCTTTCTTGTGTCAGTGGGGCAAATGGCATGATGGCATGGAAAATGCCCTGAACTAGGAGTCCAAGGACCTGGATTCCAGCCTAGGTTTTGCTACCAAGCACTCAGAAGACTTGCTAAGCCTCTGAGTACAGTTTCCTCATCAGCTAATCAAGGAATTGGGCTAGACGATCTCTAAAATTCCTTCCAACTCCTATATGCCATGACTCAAATGTAAGTTACTGGCCTAGAATCATTCTCCACAATGAATACTGTTGCTTTCCACCAAATGCAGGAAGGACAAAGAAGAGAGAGAAGAAATTCAGACATTTTGTTTTCTCATATTTAAGGTGAGATGGCTCTTTTACAAACTTAAGGTTATTTCAAATACACCATTTTTAAAATAGCAAGTTTATAACATGTCTACTCTAGAAAATATAAATACAAATAAGCAAAAAGGAAAGAACTTAATCTACAATCTTTGCTATCAAAGATAGCCTCTATTAATATTTTGTGTATATAAATGAAATTTTTTTCTACACATATATGTACTATTTTTCCTTATGAAATCAGGACGGGACTCTCCATTTTGTTACTCAAGTTGATCTTCTCATTTAGCAACATACTGTAAACATCTTTCTGTGTGAATAAATATGCTTATATAGCATTGATTTTAATAGATATATATTAATCTGTTGTTTGGTTGTACCTTAATTTAATCAATTTCCTATGACTGGATAGCCAAATAGTTTTATTTTTCATTATTATGAACAATCTTATAAATACACTTTGTGCATATATGTATGTATATGCATATGTGTATAGTACACATATATGCACAAAGTGTGTTTATGTATATATATGTATACAGTAAGGTTTGTAAATGAGCAGCCAGTAGCAATTTAGTGTGGTTAGAGATGCCAAGCATCCACACCCCTTCCTTGTGGTTCATGCATTAGTCAAGCTCCTTCAGGTTGCAGGGAACCCTTTGATTCCTCTGTACTTCCCACCATCCTGGTCACAACTGATTGGATTGGCATCTTCTCGCCCACAAAGGCAGCCATCTGGAGACTGGCCAATGGGCTGTGAGGGGGCTGAGGGATTCCTTTTCTGGATGGTGACTGAATTAGCTGAGCAGATCCTCCCTCGGGGCGTTGGGGACCATCCATATAAGCAGCTTCCTTACGAAGGGAAGGCAGGGTGATGACTCCACTGGTTATACCCCATGAACTGTAACCAGTGGTTTCCCTACCACCTGGGAGAGAACAGAATCCCTTCCTGTGTGAGTCCCAGGGTCCACCCTCCCTGGCTCCAGGTAGATTAACCAGGAGGATAAAGTTGTGGTCTCTGGAGCTGGTGGGCCTGGGTTCAGATCCTGGCTCTGTCGCTTCTCCCCTGTGTGATCTTAGGCTAGTCCCTCAGCCTCCCTCTTCCCGAGTTTCCCCAAGTGAAAATCAGGACAAGGCCAACTACAAAAGGTTACTGTGAAAACTGAATGAAATAATACAGAAAAACCTTTAGAAGAGAGCCCAGTATACAGCAGACATTCTTTTCATTAGACCTCTGCTAGTAGGGTTTGCTCTATCTAGAATCTCGGAATGTAGGATGACTTACAGGTCACTGATACCTGCAAGGACAAGCTGATAACTTCAGATATTCTGCAACTATTAGTTTACTCCGTAGGAACTTCTGTTTCTTCCACCAGATCTGTGACCTCCTTGAGTGCATAGGCAAGGCATCAGGTTCCCTTGTGCCCTCCATGGTGCCTTGTGCCAGGGAAGTGCCCCATTCATGATAGACTCTGCTGATTGGTCAGAGAGAATTTTCCGGGCAGCCCCAGCACAACCAGTTTGGACCAGTGTAGTGGTCAGCGGGGCCAGCAGCCCAGCCGCCCCACCCCCACTGCAGCCTTCCTGGGGCTGTTGCTTCTCCCCCACGGCCCAGTGCCAGCAGCCCTCGCCGCCACCGGCAAGCGGGAGCCTCTGCTGCATGCAGAGCTGAATTCTTGGGACGGGAAGTCATTGTATCCTACTTCAGTTTGCAGGCTTAGGGAAACAAAGCTCACCCAGGGCCTCCTTTGGCTTGTGCCAAGAGCACAAAATGTAGGGGTACGATCTATCTTGAGGACTCCTCCCTCCAGGAAGGCAGCACACTTGCCTGCTTCCTGAGAGGGACTCCAAGCCACACGTTCTGGTTTCCCTTTCTGGGGTGTCCCTGCGGCTGGAGCCCTGGACAAACAATGCAGCAAAGGCAGGGAAAGTTGTTGGTCCTTCTCACCCCTTCGGCCTCCTCTGGATACACCCGCTGACTTACCTGGGCCACCAAACATGGACCTTAAATGCCTGACTGCTGAACAGCTCCCGAAGCCCTGGCTTCATATTGGTTGGAGAGAAGCTCAGCTAAGCAGGACAACTAGAGAGGAAGGAGTTCCAGAAGGCTGGCAACAATTTTAGTACTAAAGGTGTCGGGGAACAGGGATTTAGTACTTTTTTTAGCATAACTCTGTGCCGGATATTATGCTGGATGTGTTGCATAATAATAATATTAACAGCTAACCCATGGCACATGCTAACTGTTAATTACTATTCCACGCATTTTACACATATCAACTCATTTAATCATTAGCCTGAATAGTGGAGTAAGAAGTATTATTATCTCCATTTTACAGATGAGGAAACTGAGGCACAGAAGCATTACATAACTTGCTTAAGTTCCCACAGCTACTAAATGGCACACTTGGACATGCACCTCACTCCTAATCAAAGCTTTTCAGCCACAGTTTAAGTCTGATCATGTATTCATCTGCATATTTAATTCTCACAGTAACTATCATAGCTTGTAGGTCATTGTGGTCCCATTTTATGGGAAAGAAAACTGAAGCTCAGAGAGGTTAAATATGTTTAAGTTACATAACTATCAATAGAATTCATGCCAGTCCTGTCTGGCTCCATGACACGTTGACACAGAGAGAAGAGCATGTAAAAGGATAAGGAATTGCTCGGTGGGCTTGGGACAGAGGCCACGGCAGGACCACAAAGATTGGGGATGTGCAAACAGGGTCTGCTGGAGGTTGCAACAGGCACAGCAAAGGAGCCAGACCTTGGATTATCTGCTTTTTTTGCTACTTTCAAGCCATACCAATTAGCCAGATGAGTGAGCTGATTTAAGTCTCAGAGCAGCATGCATTTTAGAAAGGTGAATCCAGCAGAGCTGAAAAAATGACCCTAAATGCAGCCAGATCTCCAAACGGAAGAAAATCTCAAAGCTTTTCTCACTCTCTCTGCTCACTTTCTAAGCCATCTAATATTTTTTTCTTTTCTCCTCTCCCCACTGGGATTTTTCAGCCCAGCTTCAAACTATCTTTAGCTCAAGACAGTTCAGATTCTAGAACCACAGAACTGGAAGGAAGCTTAGAGGTGATCTAATGTCTCTTGTCAAGGCTAATGAAAGCAACTGTTACCTCTCGTTGCATGTTTAAACCTTCTCTCCTTAACCGAGGAAGACTTGCCCCTTGTTAACGGGGCTGAGTGACTAGCTAGTGGTGGATCTATTTCAGGCGCTTGCCTGGAATCATACAATGGGGGCTGATGCTGAAGCCGCCTTCTCAAAATGGCTTTGCCTGCTAACCCCCTCCCAATACCACCAGCAGCCAGGTCCTCAGTGGGGAAGACAGGGGGTCTGCTCTGCCTTTCTCTAACCAGAAGGAGCTCCTGGAAGGGTCATCAAGAATATAGAGACAAATAGGATCTATTGAGAAACTCACATACACATAACGATGATACTGTGAGGTGGTGTTAACAGATACCTGTAAGAAGTTTTATGTGAGCACTCCGCCCAGAAGCTATCAGTGCCTACAGATGTCCAGAAACCTCACCAAGGAGGAGACCCAGGGGAGAAACAGGCCCAGAGAAACTGTAGGCCTGGGTGGCAGTAGGGCTTATCAGCTGAAGGCAGGCAAGGCTGGTTTTACAATATGACTTTCCCCTTTCTAGCTGTGGGACTGTGACCAGTGACGCACCTTGGCAGTCTCAGATTTTATTTCATCGTGCAGCTGTCTGATTGGGTGGTTCCACATACTAAAGAGGAAGTGAATGATGACTATAAAATTGAGTTCATAAAATGAAAGACTATAAATCTGAGTTATACTTTACACAGATTCTTCATCATCATCATCATCATCATCATCATCATCATTATCATGACCATCAAGCACTAACTGATCACCCATCTCCTTTTAGATCAAGTGGGTAAGGAAGGACATTTATCCAATGGGGTGGAGGCTTACGCTGAGCTCAGCATCTCTGGTCCCATCCTCACTGGGACCAAGTTCCCAGCTGTGGCATTGCTGAGGTCTTAAGTTCCCCAGGGGGAGATTTGACTGTGGCACCAACAGGCATATCAGGACACCAGAAATCTTAGTCCCACACCAGTTGTTTATCAATAGAAGCCAACAGCTAACAGTAGTTAAATGCCTGCTAAGCGTCAGTACTGATGAGTTCTATATTTACCTAATCCAATGAATCATTTTACAGATGAGGAAACTGTAAGAGATTAAGTCACTTGCCCAAGGTTCCCCCACTGAACTGTAAACTCCACGAGGAAGGACTGACTGCCTTGTTACTGCCGCCTCTCTCAGACCTAGACCAGCGCTGGGCACAGGGAAGTGGCTCAACAAAAACTTCCTGAATTGATGAGTGAATAGGTAATAAATGGTGAAGAAAAGAGGACTGTACTCTCCAGAAAGATTTCCCAGGCTAACAAAAAGAGCTATGATAATCTACAGCTCTTCTATTTCTCCATGTGTTTACCCATGGATTGTTTTCAATGGTAAGCGTCTTACTACTCTGTGGGTGTACAAGGCTGGCTGCTAATTTTGGAGCACTTGTGAATCCCGGGCCCAGAGTCATGACCAAGGCTGGTGAGTCATATTCCCCATACAGAGACCCCTACACGCTGGCTGTCAGAATAAAGCAGGAGGAGTGGCCATCTCTTCCCCTGCTCTGGTTGTCTCATTTTACCTTCTTGAACTGACGAAGGATGTTCTGCGGAGGGTGGGCTCAGGGTTAGAGTTCACTTCTGGATACCTGTGTGCTCTGGAAACCTGCATACTGCACAGGCTCTCCTGGAGCCCTCACTTGCTGCTGGATGAGTCTGTCCCTCCCCCCAGGATATCAGTGTGAACCTTTAAGGGGCATGGCTTCTTCACTGCAGGCAATGTTGGCAGCAGCCTCAACTATACATTCCAGGTGGGGACATAACACAACCTGTCGCCTGGAGACCATTAGCCTCTTTAACAAAGGATACGTCTTCTCATCCCTCACTTACAGAGAAAGGTTTAAAAAGAGGAGTATCCCTGGTGGGAGGGTGTATAGCTCAGTGGTAGAGTGAGTGCTTGGCATGCACAAGATCCTGGATTCAATCCCCAGCACTGCCATCAAATAAATAAACCTAATTACTTCCCCAACAACAACAACAACAACAACAAAACAAAAAAGAGAGAGAGAGAGAGAAAGAGAGAGAAATACCCTTGAGAGAGGAAATGCATTGATTTAAAGTCACACAAAGAAGCAAAAAGCTTATGGCAAACCTTTCTGGGGCAGAAAGAAAACAGAGTTCAGGGGAATTGAGACAGACGTGGAAGTGATTTGGCACCTGTCACAGATTATTGGGTATTTAAAATACAACCTACTGACTCATTCACATTGTGGGTAATACATACACCTTTGCTTGGCCATGATAGATGGCCAGATCCTTGCTTCCAAGTCTCTCAACTGGGAGAAATATAAATCCAGGGTGAAAAGAGAAAACCCAAAGTAGGTCCTTGGTACCTGTGATCCACACTATGATCAGGTTCTGATGTGTAGTGATGGTGCAAAAGGTTAACCTGGGATTTTCATTCTGCCTTCAGACTTTGACTTTCATGGCATCTGCCATCCCCTTTGTTACAGAGAACCAGGAGTGGATAGCGTTCTGGTGGATGGGGGTGTTCCAGCTGGATGAGCGGCTACACAGATGTTCCAAACGCCCATTTCTCCACCAAAAGCGCCCCAGTAGTTTCATTCCTCCTGACCAAACTGGATAATGCAGGTGTAAGAACAGAAAGGAACGCAATGCTTTTGAAAATAGGTCTGACTTAGTAGCCTTTAAATAACCAAGGATTATGATATGAGGGCTACTTTGGAGTTCCATCTCCACTGAGAGCAGAACTTGACAAAACGGCCTCAGTGGACTTGACAAAAGGGATTTTTTTTTTTTCCCGATCTTGCTAAATCAGAACTTCTACAAGGTAAGGGAGCTGCTAAACAAGAGAATTTCCTTCTTTAGCAGGATAGAGTGTTATTGGACTGAGATGGTCACTGAAATCCAGCCTACCTTGACACAGAGGGAAAGAGTAAATCTTTGCTGTTCCAAGTGTGGCCACCAGACCAGCAGCGTCCGCCTCACCTGGGAGCTTGTTAAAGATGCAGACTCTAAGACCTCACCCTTCACCTACCGAGTAAGCATCTCCCCTTTGACAAAATTCCCAGATGAGACACATGTATCTAACAGACTGAGAAGCACTGGACTGAATGACCTTTGCAGGTTCCTCCTACTTGGGGATTTGATGTGCCACCCTGGTCTGAGAAGCAGTGTGGCCCCTCTGCGGAGAGGGGACCAGGTTGCTGAGGACTGAAGGCACTGTTGTTCCCCTCCCAGGCCAAGGCTCTCCACTCATCTGTTTTTACAGGACATGTTTCTCCACAAACTCAAGGGTACTACAGCTGCAATCCCTCTGAACACACACCAGACTCCCTGTGGCAAATTCCTGGGCGACCACCCAGCTTGGGAGTCTGGTGTATGTTCAGAGGAACTGTAGCTCCAGTACACTTGAGGTGCACCTCCCTCAGGCCCATCAAGGACGCCCAGAGCAGGAACAAGGAACAAGGCAGGCAGCCCAGTGGTTTGTGCTGATCCTACTGCTCCTCTTAGTGATGAGAGCCGCCCACACCTCTCCTCATTCATTCATCTGGGGGCTACATCTCATCTGCTGAAGAATCATAAGGCAACTTGTGTACTTTCCCCAGAAGGTTTTATAGAAGTCATTATTGCATAAATTATACCAATGGCAAAAAGAATATCCAAGTGTCATGTGGAGAGTTGGGGGAGGGTCTCAAGATATGGCCAACATCCCTCTAAGAGGATCCAGTTCATGGACACACAGAGGGGAACCTGTCCACCCAGCTGTTCATATCCACTATGGCGTTGGTCTGTTTGAGCTGCTTTAGCGAAATACCACAGACTGGGTGACTTAAACCACAAATGTTTATTTTCTCAAAGTTCTGGAGGCTGGGAAGTCCAAGTTCAAGGTGTGAGCATAGTTCTTGGTGAGGTCTCTCTCCCCAGCTTATAGATAGCCATCTTCTCCTCCATGGTGTGCACAGTGTAAGAAAAAGAAAGGAAGAAAGAGAGAGGGAGGGGAGAGAGAGAGAGAGAGAGAGAAAGAGACAGAGACAGAGAAAGAGACATAGAGAGAGAGAGGGAGGGAGAGGGAGAGAGAAAACGCTCTGGTGTCTCTTTCCTCTTCTTATAATGATGATAATCCCATCATGGGAGCCCCACCCTCATGACCTCATCTAAACCTAATCACCTCCCAAAGGGTCCACTTCCGGATATCATCACATTGGAGATTAGGACATCAATCTACGAAATTTGTGAGGATGCAATCCATAATTATCACAGCAATAGACTTTAGAGAGCCCATTTTCTAAGCCACATTTTCCCCCCTTCAATCATGCATTTGGAGCTAACACTAATATCCTGTAATGTACTAAGACTCTATTAATAAGAGAAATGGAAGTTTAAAAATTATGTATCTTCCTAACAACTGGTAGTGCTGTAGAAATGCAGGTCGTCAGCCTCTCAGTTCTCTCCACCACACCATCTCTGATGGGCTGTGGTCCAGTGGTCATGTCAGAGACCAGCTGCACTGAGTATTCACAGTATGGAGAGCAGCTGAGATCAGGGGCTCTAGAATTACAATGATCTGGGTTCAGGTGTGATTCTATGACCTCTTACCTATGACCTTCAGAACTTTGGTTTCCCCATCTATTAAATGAGGGAATTACCATGCCTTCTATAATTATGTATCATTCCATAGTCATATGAGTGTTGAATTAAATATGCATGAAGCACTCTGCCACAGAGCGGACACTGACTACCCCAGGGCTGTTGCTATCTCTGCAGTTGATATTATCAAACAGGATACTTGTATCTTTCTGTCTCATGTGTTCTTTCTACTCTTAGGCTGAGACCTCCAAAAGGGGGGAATTAAGTTTCCCTCAGTTGATTCCCTCTCACATTCCTGAGATTATAAAAGCTCTCCTGCTTCCTGACTCTCATGGAGCAGCCAGTGTAGGGCTCTGTTCTTGGAGAACACAAGAACTATTGTAGCCACTTACCTGACTACTGGCCAGAAGAACTCCTCCTGAGTCCTGAGCTCCCAGTAAAACCTGCAGCACAAGGTAGGCCTTGTTTGTCAGGAGGCCAGGGGTGATCCTCCACTTCTCCTACCCTCACCCCTCCACCCTGGTGAGCACTGAGCTTCTCCCATGCCTGCTTACCCTCACATAGCTCTTCACCCCTGAGCACTGGCCTTCAAGGGGGAAACTTTCCTTCACTTTAGCTCTCATTTCTGCCAGGATTCCCTTGGCTCAGCTCTCTGAGCAGGCACCTTGGATCACATCCAACATTTCATGGATGGGTCACTTGTACTTCCCCAGAGTAGGAGACCTAGCCATGCCCAGTGATGTCAAAATCTGTTGTCATCCATCCATGGAAAATCCATGTCCCCAAAGTTCTTCACCCCAATTCTTTTGTCCTATGTCCTTAAACGGCATGAATGGCTTGGCCTGACAGGTAAAGGCCCTGGGCCCTGCTTCTCCCCTGGCCCCACTCCTAATCAATCATCCAGTTTTCTCTTCCAGGAAGCTTTTTGCCTTCTCTCCCAAGCCAAGCTGTGTTAAGGGCCTCTCCAGTGAGCTGATCTCTATCCTTTCCCATTGTATTGGAATGCTCTGTGTCTGTCTGCCTCCCCTCTAAGACAGGTTCCAGGAGCGTTGAGACCATGTGTTGTTCATCTCTGTATCCTTAGCACTTACTACTGTGTCTAATACATAGTAAGCATACAGTAAATGTTGAAGGAGGGAAGGAAGGAAGGAAGGAAGGAAGGAAGGAAGGAAGGAAGGAAGGAAGAAAGAAAGAAAGGAAGAAAGAAAGAAAGAAAGAAAGAAAGAAAGAAAGAAAGAAAGAAAGAAAGAAAGAGAAAGAAAGAAAGAAAAAGAAAGAAAGAAAAAGAAAGAAAGAAAAAGAAAGAAAGAAAGAAAGAAAGGAAGGAAGGAAGGAAGGAAGGAAGGAAAGAATGACAGTCATTGGAAGAAGGAAATAATGAGAATAGGCTGGACCTAATTCTGTAGAATTCCCAGTGGCCCAAAACAGTGAAGCTAAAACCCATCCCCCTCTATATTTAATCTTCTAACTTCTCCCTCCCTGTTATTAATATAAAAATAGAATGAGTTTATATAGACTCATTAAAATCATTGGCTAAATAATCATGATGGTTCCTGGAGCCCTGGGCCAACAGCAAGCCCTATAAAGTACTCTCTACTGACAGCAGGGCATAAAACCATCATCAAACACAAACACTGGACTTTTTCCTGGTCACAAATACACAGTCTATTCAAAAGTCAAGGTCAGTCACTTCTTGAGTACAAGAGCCCTCTACAGCTGACAAACATTTCCACACACATACAAGGAGCCGGGGAGAGGGACCAGAAAGCTCTCAGGAATTCACGGTTGAATACTGCATCAGTATCTCCACAAACGGAGAGGAGGAGCAGCGGCCCAGAAAGGTGAACAGCAAAACAAAACAGCCAGATAATCAAGAAAGTATCCACGTGTGTACACATGGACACACTCAACAGTTTAACTAATAATGTTTTGCTCAGATTAATAATTAAATGGCCTTGTGTACTTTGACTTGAAGCCAAGGGCTCAGCAAGGAGAGGTGACAGAGAAGCATATCAATGAGGTCAGCCTGGAATGGAAATGAGCCAGTCCACTGCGCAGGTAATCTAGTTCTTACGTTCAGTCCCTATATCTTTGCCTTTGCTCCACTCCAAATTTTAGCAAAGGATTAGGCATGACGTATGGAGAAAGTTCACTGCACAAACTTTGGTCTGGTCCTTCCAATTCAGTCATTGTTCTCTCTACACTGAAAAGAAGGAATAGTTTGGCTCTGAAACCTGAGCTCAGCTTAGTTGCTTGTGATTGGAGGACAGCTCCTCTTAGCCTTAGGAGTTAATCTGCCCACCTGTGTCCCCTCCCTTCCACAGAGTGTGCCCCCTTATAGGTGGCAGGACATCTCCCTAGAGAATGCAAATTCCTCATGATTGTGTCAGGAATTGTATTCCTGAAGGTGGAAACCATGTGGGAGTTACCTTCCAGGGTACTGGAAATATGAATGTGTATTATAGGAAAAGACAATCTACTCCAGACTACTTTTTAAATACTGTCAGATATTAGTCTTGTCTCTGGGGAGAGAGGAAGGGATTCGATTAAAGTTGGGAGGGGGAAATAGCTCAGTGTAGAGTATATGCTTAGCATGCTCGAAGTCCTGGGTTCAAACCTCAGTACCGCCATTAAAAAACAAACAAATAAAACAACAATAACAACAACAACAAAACATAAAGTTAACAAAGGGTCTAAGGGGAGCCCACTAGTGCTCAGGCAGGGAAGGAGAAAATAGGAAAAAAGAGCAAGAGAAGAAAGCAAGCCCATGTCACAGCAGGGGATCATCCTCCCCAAGTCAAAGGAGGGAGGGTGCTTCCAGGAGAGCAGAATGTCTTCCTTCCCACAGGCCTGTACCATCATGCATGGAAGCAGGTGCCTGCCTCCTTCCACTCCCCTCCTCTTTCTTCCTCCTTCCTTCCCTGCCTCCTTTCCCTCTATCCACTTTTATTGACCATCCGTGTGTTGGGTCCTGTGTAGGTTGTGGGAATATGAAGATAATAAAAGAGTTCCTAACCTCAAGTTATCAAGTAGTAAAACTAGTAATCAACCTGTTCAATAAAGCAAACAATGCACTTATATCACGGAGCCGTGTTAGTAAATGTGCCAGACCCAGGGGGGCCTCTGTGGAAGCTCTGGCTGTTTCTACCTGGCAGCCAACAGTTCAGGTAGCTGATTTCAGTAACAAGATGATTCTCAAAATCTCTCTGCACTTTCTGCTCTAGATTTAAAGGAACAAAGAGACATGACAACTAAATTCAATGTGAGATTTTTTTTTTTAGGAGGGGGAGGTAATTAGGTTTATTTATTTATTTTAATGGAGGTACTGAGGATTGAACCCAGGTCCCTGTGCATGCTAAGCAAGCACGCTACTGCTGAGCTATGTCCTCCCCACCTCAATGTCAGAATTTTGATTGGATCTTGTTTGGAAAAAAAAATCTATTAGAAGACATTGGGAGACATTTTGAAAAGTTTTATATGGATTAGGAATTGGGTAATTTAGGTAATTATTATTGATTTTCTTAAGTATATTAAAGATTATTGTGACTATGTAGGGAAATGTCTTTATTTTTCAGAAGATGTGTGTTTGAGTGCTTAGGTATGATACTTTGGAATGGTTCAGGAAAAAATACATATATATGGCAAAATGTAGAATCCAGGAGAGGGATTTGAAGGTCAATTGTACTATTCTTTCAGCTTTCCTACACCTCTGAAACTTTTCATAGTACAATCAATTGAAAAATTTATCTTCACTTGTAAGCTATTACACTATTTAGTAGAATAAAGCCATTTGTGTGCCACTCGGCCTACAAGCAATCAGGGCTAACATTTATCATGTGCCAGGCAATTCTGAGCGCTAACATGCATCTTCTCCTTCAGTGCTCACAGCAGCCCTGCGTTTTGGGCTTTCCTTCACAGAGAGGGGAAACCAAGGCTTGGTGAGGGGAAGCACTGAGCCCACATCGCACAGCTGGTCACTGTCAGGGTCAGATTTATCTCAGCTTGGCTTCCATCCGGTTCTAGGCTCCCTGCTCTTAACCACTATCCTCTGCCCACTGCCTCCCATGAAACACTTTGAAATGCAACATTGGGTTGAAGTGATGGTGACAGAAATCATGGGTTGAAGGCCAATTTGTCAACCCATGAGTACAAGCAACCCTTACAAAGAGCCAGTCCTGCTGTGATGGGAGAAGAAAGTCCTCCAGGTGCTGCCAGGGGAGGAAAAGCCTCGGGTGAGGGGAAAGTGCAGAGAAAGAGGAAGTGGGGAAGGAAACCTGGTCTTACCTCGCACGCCTACAGCAGCTTGGGGGCAAACTGACACTGTAAGGCAGGAATTTCTGTCCAGAGCAGCAGACAAAGTATTTTCTGTTTGGTAGGAAAATGGCTACAATCAACACTGCTCCACAACACTGATGAAGGCTGGGGGGTGAAATCACAGCTGAGACATCTAATGGTGTTTTCTTCCCACGGAGTTTCTTGATTCAGGTCTCATTCTGTCTGAAGTTCCTATTGCTGACCCACCACTCAGGCCGCGCAATGCGCTGTGAGAGAGTGGGGTTGGGCTGCATTGAGCCATCCCTTCCCTCTTACCCCTTGTGATTTTGGCCAGAGAGAGCAGAGGGCAGGGTGTGCCCAGCCAATGGCCTCCATAGGAATTTCAACCATGACCTCAGCCTCCTTGCCCTCTGCTCCCGTCTCCTGAAGAACCAGCCCATGTACATGGTGAAGCTGCAGTTCCACAGCCAGCCTGGCAGACCCACCATGTAATAAACCAGGGTCAAGTTCTGTTTTGCTCTTGGTGTACGAAATGTAAGAGTTGGAGAAATCATGTAAAAAGTCAGGAGGATGTAAACATTCCAAACACCAGTCTCCCAGGGTTTTGGCATTAGAACAAAAGTCACTTCCTTCAGTGCCCTTTTTCTTACAGTTCAGCTTTTCCCATGAGGGCAGAGCTACCTCATAAAACCTCCGTCTGGTGGGGTGTGCTGAGTAACTCAGGATTAACCATTTATGCAGTGCAGCCAAGGGTTCCCTTGTACAGAATTTGGGGATTGCCTTGAGAAGTTTGTTTTGGTTTGTTTGTTTGTTTGTCTTTTTTTAAAAACAAACACAATTGTGCCAGCTGATCTCAATACCTATTTCTAGAAAATTCACACCATTGTGACAATTACAGACCCTCCCTCAGCCAAGGGCCAGGGGCAACACACTCAGAAGCAGCCCTTAGAAGAGAAAAAGTTGACATCAACTCTGATGATGCCTGCGAAGCAGAACCCACTTCAATTGAGAAAAAGAGGAAATCATCACCCAAACTTCAGAAAGCTACAGGAACGACAGCTATTTTAACCATCCCCCAAATGCAAGATGCACCTGGGGGAAGAAATGGAGCAATGGGAATGTATTTGTTAAAATAAACAGCTCTCACAGGACAGTTTCCCCTAAAGATCTCCCTAGACCCCAATAGTACTCCTGTCTCCAGTCCATCCTGCACACCACATGGCTGTGAGCATGCTATAAGCTGCTGCTCTTTCCCAGTTTAAAAGCCTCAGTGCCTCCCAATCCACCCACCCAGAACTGGTCCCCTTCCTCTGGCTTCTCTGATCCCCAGGACTCCCTTCTCCCAGTGAACTTTTTAAAGATAAGCCTGAAGCCACCCCTCTGCTGCTTAAAAGTTGTGGCTGGCTCCCGATTCCCTACGTAGTAAAAATATCCACTATTTATTTGGCACACAGGCCTTCGTGATCTTTCTCCAGCCCCCTTTTCCCAGACTTAACTGCCACCACACCCCACAAACAAACTTGGTGCTAGTTTCACAGACTTCTCTGAGTTCTCACGCTGTCTTTAATCTGTGGCATCTGACAATGCCTTCTCACTCACTGTTCCCCTGCCTAGGGTGCTGTTCCTCCTTCCTCCACATCCACAGAGTAAACTGAGGCTTCAAGATTCAGTTCAAATGTCATATCCTCAATGGAGCCTCTATCCAGGAGACTCTTTCTCGCCCTCTACATACTGGAAACCATACACACACACACACACACACACACACACACATTCCATGCCCCCAGCTTACCTTCCCAGCCACACAACCATCACACCTTTCCCCAGGGCTCTGCTCCATCCTCCGTTCACACACCTGCTGCCAACGCAGACTGTGAGCTCTTCCTGCTGGACAGAGCACCCAGTGCTCATCTTTGTCTCCCAGCTCTTAACACCCAGTAGGTGCTTCTTAATGTGGAAGGAATCTAGATCCTCTCCAACCAGCAAAGCCAAGCTCAAATTCTGTCTTTTCCTAGTCTTCCTAGACACCCGACAGAAAAGATTTCTGCCACCTCAGAACTCTGTGTCCTATATTGTCTGTGATGTGTTGCTTCTCTCTTCCTGAATATTTTGTGTATTTTCTAGAATTTAAAAAGTTTATTCTACTAAACTGTAATATACTTTAGGGAAGTCACACCTTTAACTCCCTTCCTTCCCCCACCGGCCTTGGGTTTTATTTAAGAGATATTGTTGATTAATTGATTTGTCTATTGGTCCTTTAAGACATCAACATCAGTTGTTTTAAATCTTTCAAGTTTATAGGGAAAACTTAGCCCTTTGGCCCCATTTGTTCTCCATTCAGAAGCCCAGAGTTTCTGAGGGATGGAAGTTGCAGGGAAGCGAAGGGCTAACAGAAAAGGTCCTGGCTCTGTGCCCTGGCCCCTTCCCCACTGTCTGTCCGCCTCTCCCAAGGCTGGGCTCAGTTCTCCCTTCCCAGGGCCAAAGGATTCAGAGGCAACCCCAGATTCACACACTGAAGTCCCTCTCCGACTTCCTTAGCGTAACCCTTTGTGGGGTCTGGTTCTCTGCTGTTCTGATAACACTTCCCCCACAGCACCTGCAGCTCTGTAAGTCACTGTGGCTCTGTGGCCCTACGGGAGGACATTCATATACATTACTTCTTTCAAAGTGAATTTGGAGAAACTTTCTTTTTTCAGTCTCACCATTTCAGAAATTCTAAACGCAGCTCTGGGGAAGGAGGAGGATATGCAGAAAAACTCCCTTGGCTTCCACCTGCCACTTTTTATCACCAGCTACTGGAGAGTTGAGCTGCCTGGAGCCTTTAGGCAGGATGACGGCGAACTAGACAGTGTTGCTGGGCTGCCGTGGAATAGCATCAAAATACCCTCAGGACTGGAGGGGCCAAAGGGAAAGCACCTGGCACCTCTACCCACCCCTCTCGGTCCACCTCTATGACCCTGTCTGTCCTCCCTTGCCATCCTGCCACAAACTACCCGTCAAAGGCCTTGGCAGGGGGGAGCCAAGAATTTGTTAGTTGAAGGGAAAGAATCTGGTTTCAGTGACATTGGTAAAGGCTCCCACAGCCTCTCCTGCCTGTATTCTTCAGATCCTGGACTTGAGTGTTGGTGAAATGAAGATGCAGTTCCACACAGCTGCTCAGAGCCAAGGGATGGCCAGGAGTCAAGGGCAGATGGGCAAAGTTGGGGGCTAATTACTGGAGAGATGGATGCACATGGGTCCAGCCAGCCTGGAAAGGCCAGTGTGACACATAATTATGGTTAACCAAGGGTGGGCTCAATCTAGTCCAAGATCCTAGGAGCCAGTCCAAGGGGGTTAGCAAGGCAGCTGACAGCATCTGGGGGTTTCAACAGCAAGTACTGGAACTCAAACTGGGGATGTCTAGGTTTCAGGGCAGGAGATAAAATGTTGGATCTTACAGGGGAAATGGTGAATTATCTGGCAGGGACTTGGTCAAAATAGAATATTGCAAAGCAGATTGATAACAGGGAATCAGGATACTGACATCAAACCAAGCTTACTAGTTATAGAACTGCCTTGTTGGTGGGCATGAGGCTGAGGGTGTCTCCTCTTCCTCCTGCCAGCAGCCAGGCCTGGTCTCAGACCTGGGTGGGGCTCGCTTTGTGGTGGAGCGCCCCCCATGCTAGACAACCCGTGAGGAAAAGGACCCTGCCTGGCTCATTCTCCACTCAGTAAGTGCCTGGCACATAGTAGGTGCTCAGTAAATACTTATTGAGTGCATGACCATTGTGTAAGTTGCTGGGGAGCAGGATGAGGATGCCAGGCACAGCCTTCTTCCTCTAGAAGAGCAGAGTCAGTCTTCGTTTTGACTGTTAACCACCATTACCAGAGATCTGTCTGGGGTCTTCCAGCTCTAGCCTCTGGATTTGTTTTATTTAACGAACACATCTAGTGCGTGCCATGTGCTAGCAAATACCAACTAATTTAACCTTCAAATGACCCTGTTTTACAGATGAGGAAACTGAAGCACAGATAGGTCAAGTAACTTGACCAAGGCTACACAGTAACCAGTAAGTGATGAAGCCTGGATGAGTATAAACACGAGGGGATCCAGACTCATCACCATCCATAATTTGAGAACCATGTAGCACTTATCTCTGTGATGCTCCAGAAGCCACTCACCACCCCTAAGCATCTTGATGAGTCTGAGATGCTGGTAGTGGCTACCAGATATGGGAACGATTCCCACTGCCTTTGCATGTCTCTGAAATGCAAGTGAGACACAGACTGGTAAAGCGTCACCTTGTAGAACAACCCCTCAGGGCCACTTGACTCTGCCACCTATGCAAGGGCCAGCCTCATGGTTGGCATGTGACTGCACTGTCACACAAGTCCCTGTGCTCAGAAGGGCCTCTCGTTTGGGTTTTAATGCTCTTCTGTTGCCATCTTGAAATTCCTAATAACTTTTGAACCAGAGCTCTGGGATTTTTTATTTTGCATTGGGCCCTGCAAATTAGGTAGCTGGTCCTGCCTGAGCTTGTATGTTGTCCATCAGTTCATCCTGATTTCCCTTCCCTCACCGTCTCTTGTTCACAGAAATTAGAATTTTACACTCTCAGTAAATTCTTGTCATTCTTAGGTGTTAGGAGAGTGTGCAGGTCACAGTTTTAATAAGAGTCTCTTATTTTAATGTTTGCCCTGAAGCCCATTAGGACTTTTTTTCTCGTAAGATCTGAGGACTCTGATACTTACTCTATCCCTCCCACCCTCTCTGCATATTGAAATCTTCAAATTTCTCAGCATCCTGCCTACCCAGGGGTAAGATAAATGCTGTGAGGCTGAGGTGGTTGTCTGCATAGAGAAGCCCCAAATAAAAGAGAATATCCATACTGTTAAAGATAAACTGAGACGTAGTAAAAATTTTTTAAGAGTTTATTTGCGCAAAAATTGATTCGAAATGGGCAGCACCAAACCGGAAGTGGTTGGGAGTGCTCTGCTGGCAGGAGCCAGAGGAAAGACTTATATAAAGAAAGTGCAGAAGCAAAGAAAGGAAATTATTTGATTGGCTATAGTTTAAAGCCTAGTTGGCTGTTTGTGATTGGTTGTCTTTAATATCTTGATTTCATAACCTTGAGGCATTTACAGGCTTAGATTTTGGTTTGCTTTTGTAATCTGCCATGGAGTTAGAGCCACCTCAGTCTCCTGGCCTTCTTCTTTAATTAATTTTACAATCATCTAGATTAAAAGAGATTCGGGAGATATGTCAACTAAATTAACATGTGGGCCTTGTTTACATCCTGATTCAAATAAACCAGCTGTAAAAAGATTTGTTTTAGATATTCAGGAAATGTTGAATACGGACTGCTTATTAAGTGATAGGAATTACTCTATTTTGGGGGGGGGTGAAAAAGGTATTGTAGTTATGTAAGAAAATGCTCTTATTTCCTTTAGATATCATACTGAGGTGGTTAGGAATGTTATGACATGGTATCTGGGATTCGCTTTAAAATGCTTTGGGGAGAAAAATATTGGATTGGAGAGGGAGAGAGATGAAATAAATATGGCAAAGTGTTGATGGTTGTTGAACTTGATGACCGGGTTTCTTGTACTCTTTGCTTTGTGTATGTTTGGAAGTTTTCATAATAAATCATTGAACACCAAAGAGAAGGCAAGCAAGAGAGAGAGCATCCAGACCACAAGGTTTCCAGAAGAGTAGAAGCAGATGTTTACTGTTGTTCTCTTTTAATGGTTCAGAGTCGTCTGATCTCTGAATCAGCTGTTTTTTATTTATGTGCATGACATTGGACTTTGCAGTCTCCACTGAAACAATCTTCTTGAGCGGTTTCAGTGAGAGTAGGAATGGCTCCACTGAACCATTTACTCTCCTGCCTCTTCCTTCTTATGATCAACACCTTACGAGGATACCAGCACAGTGAGAGCCACCGAGGATCAAACTCAACATCTTGACTTATTAACCTCCTTCCCTAATTTTATTGCATCCAAATCCTGATTGTTCTCTGGACCTAGTTCAAGTGCTACTTCCTACGTGATGCCTTCGGTAACCACCTGGCACACTCCTGGTCTCGTCTCCCTAATCTCTCACAGCAATTACAATCCAGCATCTGGTGTTTAACTCTATACTTGCTCCTGAGTTGTTCTCGAGTAATTTTGTGCAGCTTATTCTTATTTCTCCAACAGACTGCAGTTTTCCCTACCTTCTACTCCGACAGAGTCAGAGGACTCTGAACAGCCCTGTTTCATTCTGAGCACATTGTCAGCCATTCATTCATGTGTTTGTTCATTTATTCTCCCCAATACTGAGCTCCCACTATATGCTGGGCATGATGCTAGGTGCTGATTCAGCACGGAACAAAACAGGCCTGGAGCTCTATTTGTCGAAAGGGAGAGATGACATTAAACAAACAACTACACAACAAAGAAATGCGTAACAATGGTCATGAGTGCTGGAAAAGCAGCACCCCCGGTGCTCTGAGTGTGCAGAACCAGAGACCTGACCTGGTTGGAGAGTCAGGAAAGGCTCCCATAAGGAAGTGACTTTAGAAAGGAACTTGAAGGAAATGTAATAATTAGCCTGGCAAGAAGGTGGGGAGGAACATTCCAGGCAGAGCAAACAGCATGGGAAAGGCCTTTGGGGAAAGGAGTCTGGCCTATCAAAAGAAGTCCAGTTTGACTGATATGCAGAGGCCGATTACTTCTTTAATTGAGGTGAATTTCTAAGCACATTGAAAGCTCGTTATCATCTAAGGTAAACTATGGCACTCATAGCCTCCAATTTGTTCTTGTCATGTGATTTCATCCTTCTCCCCAACAAGCAGCAGAGTCTATTTCTCTATTTGTTGAATCTGGGCTTGGCTGTATGACCTTCTTTGGCAAATGGGACAACAGCAAATTTGACACAGCAGAGGCTCTCACCGGTGGGAACCCTGCCACCACGTAAACAAGCCTGGCCCTGCCCACTTGAGGATCAGAGGCACCATGTGGAAAGACTCTCTAGCCATACCCATCATCCCTGCATGCCACTCGAGGCTCCAGATCCACGCGTGAGGCAGACCATCTAGCCCCAATCAAACCAGCTCAGATGAGAAGAATCACCCAACCAACCACAGAATCAGGGAATATAATAAATATTTGTTATTTTAAGTCATTAAGTTTTGGGGTAGTTTGTTATGAAAAACTAATACATCATCCTTATATCTTATATCCTCATATCAACTCCCTTTTATGTTCAAAGCAGTAGTTAGGCACTAGAGGTACAGAGATAAGTGAAAACTCAAAGGCTATCAGCTAGTCAGGGAGGTGTCTTACCTGTAAAAAGATAAGTCACAGTGCAGTCCAGACTGGAGAGGAACAGAAGTAGGAATTCCAAGACAGGACAAGAATGCAAATAACATGTTCAGGAAACTGGTGAGCAGTCTGGTTTGGCCAGAAGATAGAGCTTGTAAAGGAGATCAATGAGAGATAAAGTTGGAATCAGGAGGCCAGGCTATTGAGAGCTGGGCATTTGGGGTTAGAGTTGATAAATTTAGCAAATAAAAATAGGAGGTTCAGCATTATTTGGGACATATACTACAAAATTATTTGTTGATTATCTGAAGTTCAAATTTAACTGAAAGTTCTGTTTTTTAATCTGGCAACTCTGGCTGAGGTGGCAAATTCAAATGCCCACAGAAGGCTAGGAGATAAATGAGTAATATAGGGAGAGTAGAAGGCAATAGAGCAAGGTAGAGACTATGGCAAAACAAAAGAATACTTGTTCCACTTAGGGGAGCAGTCCAGCTTTGCTCCTGCCAATTACTGCCAAGTGAAAATTCAGGTCCAGTATTTCCAACTCTTTGAATACTTCAAGAAAAGTTGGAATTTTGGATTTTTATGCGAAATCTATTTCATCTAAATGAATATCTCACTGTTTTTAAAACCCTGTGTGGGCCAGATAAAACATGTCTGCCAGCTGTAGTTAGCCTGAGGACCTCTGGTTTTCAACCTCCATTTTAAGTCCTAAACACCTGAATAATATTTATTTCCTACAGTAATACTTGCCTGTAAAAAAATACAAACATCAAAGAATTAAGGTGAATGAGAAAATTTTCCTCCCCATCCTTTCCTTGAATCCTATTCCCTTCCCCAGATGTAGCCCCTGTCAACAGTCTGGGCACATATGCTTAGGATTTTGAACTTTATTCTGTAATCTGGAGATTGGGGGAAAGCTAGGATCTGCAAATTCTAGGTATATATCCTGGTAGACCTTTGTATTCATGTACAAGGAAATATGTGTGTAAGGAAATATGAACAAGGGTGTTTACTGATGTGAAAATTTTAAACATCCTAATTCCCATTTTAGAGAACTATATAAATAAACTGGTATATTCATATGACAAAATACTATATGGCACTTAAACTGGAGGAACTAGATATTCATGTATCAAATGGCTATATTCTCAATAACATCAAAGGAGTATAGAAGATTTATAAAACAAAATTATTTTCTCTCTTTCTGTCTGTCTATCTATTTTCCATCCATCTAGTTCAGGTATGAAAACATGGATCAAATGGAAACTTGCCTAACTCATTGTGTTAGTTTCCTGTGGCTGCAGTAACAAGCACAAACTTAGTAACCTGCAAGAATACAACTTTATTATCTTACAGCTCTCAAGTGAGAAGTCTATGGTGGGTCAGCAGGACTGTGTTCCTTCTGGAGGCTCTAGGAGAGAATCCTTGCCTTTTGCAGCTTCCAGAGGGGCTGTCCGCATTCCTTGGCTCTTGGCCACATCGTAACAACTTCTGCTTCCATCTCTACATCCCCTTCTCTGATTCTGACCCTCCCTCTAATAGAGACACTTGTGGTTACATTGGGCCTAGCTGGACAATCCAGAATAATCTCCCCATCTCAAAATCTTTCATTTAATGACAACTGCAAATTCCTTTTTGCCATGTAAAGTAGCATACCCACAGGTTCCTGGGACTAGGACCTGAACATCTTGGGGGCCATTATTCGGTTATGATAGTGTTTATCTGAGGGGAGAGGGAAGAAAATAGGTTGGGGGAGATGAACTAAGAGAATTTAACTTTATCTGCCAGGTTTCACTTCTTTGCTTTAAAAAAGTTATGAGACAAGTATGTTAAATTGTGATTTTCTGATTATGGATGGTAAGTGTTATTATATTATATTAAATATTATATTATGCCCTGTATATGTATTATTCCCTCTGTTAGAAAATCTTTTTCAAAATTATAACAACAAGAAAAAAGAGAAATGGCATTAGGAAGGGAATGAATGCTCTATTTTCTCCTACTTCGTATCTATGGACAGTGTGTTGTGCTACTGTGTGAACCTAGAAGGGAAGGATCAGACTTTCTTTTTGAGAAAGAAAGAGCAGAACGATAGTATTCTAGACAAGAAGGGACCACAGAGACATCCAGGCCAGTGGTTGTCAAATGGCCCTGGGAAGACCCAGCTTGGAGCAGTACTTTGAGGGACTGCGGGGGCCAAGAGAGGGGCCTTAAAGACACCCCTCATTCACTTACTCCACCCTTACCGCTCCCACGCTCCCTTTAAGCAAAGCACATCTGCTTTTATCTGGTGTTTATGTTGGGGTTCCATATAAGATGTCATAATTCAAAAAGACGCTCTGTTATTTAAGTAAACACACACACACACACTTTCATGCATGTGTACACGTATACATATACAGTTTGAAAACCACTAATCCAGTCCAAGCTTCATCACTGTGTGACTGAGGAGTCTGAATGCGGGAAAGGTAAAGTGATTCCAAATTACATAAAAGGTGTTACTATCTCTTAGTAAATCTCTCTCATTTGTGAGTCAGAGGCCAGGCTGTTGTAACCCCACAGAGGAAAGCCTTAAGATTTTCCAGTAACTGGAATTGTTTTATCTGAAAATGTTTCCTGGAGTCATGGATTCCTAGGACAGGGGTGTGGAAACAAGGAAGGAGGGGGTGTTTCTTGTGGACAAGAGATCCTTTGTTTACCCTCCTGCCTCCAGATGAGTAAAGAAACTGTTGAAAAGAGGGCTATTAGGAAGGGGAGGATAAGTAATAAATCTTTAAATCTAGAAAGCAGCTTAAAAAAAAACTCTCCAGGGTTGGGTGGGTATGCTCAGTGGTAGAGTGCATGCTTAGCATGCATGAGGTCCTGGGTTCAATCCCCAGAACCTCCTTTAAAAATCCTCCAGATCCCCCAGAACTCAAGTGGACAGAGCGATGGTTCCCCTGTGCCTCCTTTTATTCCATCTTGCTTTTGTAAAAATATGTGTGTTTTCCTTATTCTGTCTTTATAAGCCTGCTTTTTGTCTGTCGGTTTTTTAACTTTCATATTTATTACGTTTTATTTGAAGTGAAAGGACAGGTCTGGGAGTCCTCCCTCCTGGGCATGGGGTGTGTGCATGGTCGGGGGGCCTCTACCCCAGAGGATACTTTCTTTGCCAGCTGTAGAATGAAGGCTGTATGGAGCTTCAGGGGATCCACCAGCACAGAGGAGAGGAGGAGGAGCAACCAGTCAACCCAAGAACACCAGCTTGGCCACGTGCCATGAGGCAGCCAGGCCACAGGGCCAGCGCCCACTTGTGAAGACTGTTAATCTCAAGCTTTTGGCACCAGTCAAATGACTTGACTGCTAGGTAAAGAGTTGCATTAAGATATTGCCCTCAAGCCAGTTTGTACAGATTAAATCTGGGTGTAGTTGAGAGACCTGGTAACTAACATTTCTTGAACACACACCTACAAGGTGGTCGTCATTGTCCTGGGCATTTGCAGACTGTAGTGGAAACTGTTGGTAGCCTACTCAATTTCCATTTCTCCCTGTCATTCTTGCTGAAACAATCCCAGTTTTGTTCATCTATTCTGTCCTTTTGAGGCTCAGAGAAAGGTGACCCTATCTCCAATTCCAAAGGTAAGTATTAATAAGTCTAAACCAATCTTGATATTTACATTTCCCTTGACATTGACTGGTTTAGGAAAGGCCATGTGATATAATTCTGGCCAATAAAGCATGAAGGGAAGTCTATTTTGGGGGAGAGGGGGAAGGTTCTGGGAAAGAGACAACAAAAGAGATGCTTTTCCCTCTGGGTGTTGTATCTGGATGAGATTCCTGACATTGCTTGCATTCATCTTGTTATCAGCCTAAGGATGACTGTCAGCACATAAAGGAGGGCAGAGCTGAGTTCTGATATTCTCCCCTGGAGCCTGGGATAACTCTGGGCCTCCTAGTATGTGATACGATAATTTTCTTACTATTTAAACCATGTTAAATTAGGGGTTCTCTTACTTGCATCAGGATTGTTCTGACTGATATCCGTAGGTTAGTTCACTTAGTCTTCACCACTATCCATGAGGAATCTATCAACTTTTCATAGTTTAAGAAATGTATGAAGTTAATACATCTGGTAAGTAACTTAGTCCAAATTCAATCCAGCTCTGACTTCATGGAGGAGATGGCCCAGACATTGCCCTGGGGCAAGGGCAGAATTTTGTTCACAATGGTTAGTACAGTGCCTGGCCTAGAGTGGCCACTTTGAATGAGTTAGCCCAAATCCCGGGTTTACTTTATCACCCTATGCTACCACTTTAGTAATAACAGATAACTTGTATTTCCCGCAATATGATGGACCAGACATTCTTAAAAATGCTGTCATTACTAAATACCTAAAATATCTAAAAACACTCAAAAAATGTTTTAAACTTTTAAAATCTATTGCTGAGCTGGTGTGTCTGTACACCCTCCCCCACCACACACACACACACACACACACACACTCTCTCTCTCTCTCTCTCTCTGTCACAGAAAAGGAAAAACTAAATTGCCACAAAATCAAACCAATGGCAAATCTAGAGAGATAAGTGAGTGCTAAAGCCAGAGGCAGCCCAAAGGGAAATCTGTCCATTTCTAGCAACCACAAGGCCACCCAAGTTCAGGGTTAAGATCAGATACCCCAGCATAAAGCTGGACTTTTGCAGGGCTGAACTGTGGTGGGAGTGGGATACCTACAAAAGGACTTAATAAGGAATTACTTCTCTGGGCTTTTGCTCTCAGTTTAAGAGGGAAAAAAGTCTCCTTATGTGTCACCATAAGCCATTCCTCGACTCAGGTTTGGGGTCCAAATTCACTCTACTTACATATTCTGGAAAACCTCAAATTGAGAATTTCATTTAAATTGATCCTGGGTAAGTGGTAACTCTGAGTGCCTAGAAGGAGCAAGTGTAAATCCTCTCTCGAGAAACACACCAGCCTCAGCCAGTCCTCAAAGAATCCCAGCAGGTAAAGATTCAATTAATATAAACTCATAGTTTTTAAAAACAAAGGACAAAACACACAAGGAAACAGAATGCCATGAGTGAGAGTCAAAAGAAGCAACAAACAGAAGAATCAGATTACAGAGACTTCAGATATGGGAATTATCAAACCAGAATATAAATTAAGTACATTTAGTATCAGTGGAATGAGGAAAAGAAAGAAGTCTTATGGACAAAAAAAAAAAAAAAAAAAGAGAGAGAGAATGAAGAGGGTGTTGATAAAAAATACAGTTAACTTATATTAATTATTCAAACCATACAATGATATATGCATGTTGTAAAGATTCTAGCAAAGCAGAATGGAAGGAAATTTGAAATAGCAAAATAGCAAATAAACAACAAAAAACTGTCTCCAACTGAAAACTATGCATTTTTTAAAGCATACAATTATTTGATTCCAGCCTTTCATTGCCTCTGATCTATTTTATAACTCTGTAGACAGTAGAAAGCTGATAGCAATGCCAAGTCATAATTCTCACCGACAGACATGCAAGTGAATTCTATCCAGTGGAAGGACAACATATCCTACCCCCAACCCTAGAAAAACCAGTTTTCATCATCTGCAAATTCTTTGCAATATTCCTGATCTATAAATGTGTTGTCCTTTGAATTCCTTGGAGTCAGTTGTAACATCTGCCTAGCTCTCTCATTAATAATATGTTCAAACAATCTTTAATGTGTTCACTTTATATCTGCAGGAGAGTCATGATTTTTACCTTTTTAAAAAACAATTTGTCCTTATAATAAGAATTAGAACAAAATTGAATAAAAAGTGGAAAGTCCCCTTTTCCCTCATCCCTTGCAAAACCATTAGTAACCTGGTAGTCCTGGAGGGCAAGTTAGAGAGGAGGTCGTGATCAATGAGAGGTCATTGAGAGCATGCTGCCCTCCTCTGGAGCAGAGTCCACCACTATCCTAGGGGCTGCTCCCAAGGTGAGCAGCTTGCCCAGTTTTTTTGGTGCAAGAATATCTGAGTTCAAATCATGGCTCCAACACTCAAATCTGAGGGACTTGGGCCAAGTTACTTAAAACTTTCAATCCTCGGTGTCCTCATAATGGAAAATGAGAATGCAATACAACCTACCTGGTGGGGTCCTTGTAAAGATTAAATGAGTCATATTTGTAAATTATTTGAAATAGTACCTGGGTCACTGGTAAAAGTAAGTCTTAGCTAACGCTATTTATTATTGTTGGCATGACTCAATGGTCTATTTTCAGGCAAATTTCAATCTAAAAGAATATCCCTGCTTCCCAATAAAGTAGTAGTTTCTTAATCTTTCTCTTTACTATTCCTTTTTGCCCACTGTTTCTGGTGGGCTCCTGGAAGCAAACTCCACTGGGGGGTGGGTGGGCAGTAGACCCAGAGAGCAAAGCAGTAGGAGGTAAATGCCAGAAATCGGCAGAGCTGCCTGTTAGCAGAAAAGGTGGCCTTTCTGTGGCATCTGATTTGAGATGGGAGAGAAGGGAAATGATGAAATATTTGTTTTTCTCAAAATACCCTATCAACCACAGCTCTGTGGCTAGTGAGTTATTCCTACTAGTTAATGCATGTCACTGGAGGGAAGCTATCTTCCTCAGAAGACCCTGTTAAAACGCAGCGGAGCAAGTGGTGAGGCTGTATGGAGTAGTGGTTAATCCTGCAGCCTCTGACGCTAGGTTGCCTGTGTTTTGATTCCTTGGTCTGCCATCTTCTGGCTGCGGCACCTTGCACAGTTTACTGAAATTTCTTTACCTGACAGGGTTTTCAGGAGGATTAAATGAGGTGAGGAACATAAAGTACCTGGATAGTTAGTACTCAGTAATCCAAGGGTGCACACAGTACGGCCTTAGAGGATAACTAGTTCAGTGGCCTTGACCAGGATTTCCCATTGGAATCACCGAGAGTGTATTAGAATACCAGGCCTTGCCCTGGATGGGAAACTCTGGGGGCTGAGCAGACTTACTTTCCCAAGAGGGGGAGGGGCTACAAACAAGCCACGATTGTCCCCTGCCTCAGCTGGCACTGGTGCACCAGAATGTTAAGTATTTACCCTTGTGGTGCCAAAAATACTAAAGGGCCAAGCGATGTGGTGGAGAAGGCATGGGCTTGGGCGTCACACAGGTCTGTGATGAAACTCGGGCCCAGTCATTTGCTGGCTGTGTGACTATGGTGAAGGCACTTCACCTCTCAGCCTCAGTGTCTCCGTCTGTCTAGTAGAGATCATTAGAGTTTTCTTTAAGCTTGTGGGGAGGATTAATTTAGGCCTGGCAATGTCTGGTGGTCAGCCAATGTCAGCATCACTTGTCTTTTCAGGATGGAGCCCTCATATCATTCAATACCCAGGTCCTCTGAAAGATGGGAAATAGAGCTTCTGGCAGCATCCCTGGCAGTAATTGACCCGTTCAGGTGAGCAGCTGGCCCTTAGGCACTGAATAGAACTGAATTTTCTGCAGGAGGAACATCTGCCAGGTCATTGGGTAGAGTTCCTGGTGGATGGATCACTGAGGATGGGTACCAGCTCACAGGCGTTGGTAGTAGGGAAGCTGCACAGGGTAGAGACAGGCAGTGGGGAGAGGTCCACTGGCTTCTTCCCTCCTTAAAAATAAACTCCTGTGCATTTCCAGAAGTTAAGAGTCTTCATGTTAGCCTACAGGGTATTCCCTCCCTGCCAGTGAAACAAAAACATCCTACCTAGGCTGCACCCTATTGAAGAGATAGGGAGGTTCTGTGGTGGTTGTTGATGGTGGGGCAGGGATTGGGGGGTGGAAATCTCCTTTACCCAACCACCCAACCAGGGGAAGAGTCTCTTTGATGTCTCTCTCCATTTGCCCTCTGAGTTACAGACTTGTGATTGAATGATCTAATTCTCGGGATTAAATTCACTAATTCACACCCATCATGACACAAAACTAATAATATGCAAACCAGAAAAGTTTCTGAGGCTTAATCAATGGAGATGACAGACACAGCATCCCCTTCCCATCTCCCACCCCTGCACCCCAGCTGTTGTCCCCCATCTGTCCAGGTTGCGGGGGAAGCCCTCAAAGGGGCGATCTCCCCCGCTGCTCTTGGAGTCAACTAGCTCAAGATACGGCCAGTCTTTACCAAGACCTTTCCAGCCACAAGACGTTCTCAGGGTATACTGGGAATGGCGGCAGGGGGCGGAGCTTGGAACTCAATGTCAGCTTTCTTTGCAGTTGCCTGTTATTCACATTGTAACTTTTCTCAGTTTGGGGCTCTTGTTGACATTATGCCTTTATTCTGATCATTGCTGCCTCCTGCCCTGTTTCCATGAGCACATGCACCCCATCTCTCTCAGGTGTGCAGCAGAAACATCCAGGAACCCCTCCTGGAAGGTGAGTTCCTCTTCTGTCTTATTCCTCTTTACATCCCCGCACTTAGCACAGTACCTGCCGCCAAGATGGTCCTCAGTCATGGGTGCTGAACCAGTGGAGCAGCTCGTCATTGTACTGGAAGTGAGACTCAGAGAAGGGTAGCTCTGTTACCTTTCTCTCTGAGGTGGCTCTGTCTATCTCTGGCTTGACTGGGCAGAGGGCAAATGAGGGATGGTGGGAGGAGAGGGGCCGAACAGATTTCCAGCTCCTCCCCCAGGCAATGGGAAACACTTGGGATTTGGACTCTGAAACCTGAATTCAAGAGACAGACCTCCTACTTACCAACTGCATGAACCTTGGGCCATTTACTTAAGCTCTCTGAACCTCAGTTTGTTTATTTATTTCCTGGAAAATATAAGATTTTCCTTTCCTGCTTCACAATCCAAAGCATTGTGACAATGAAAGTGCCCTATAAATTATATGAATGACAGCTTTTATTCTTTGTAAGATGACTTCACAGTGTTGTGGTTCAAAGGTATTCAGCACCTACTATGTGCTAGGCACTATGCTAGGGGTTTCAAGAGGTACATAATCCAGAGGGCTGGGAAGGCACCCCAAAGAAGGGAGCCATTCACAGACCGCACTTAGCCTGGGGCTGTCCTGGGGGTTTCTGTTACTAAAGTGGCCTGGAGCTTTTCATCCTGTGGAGTCTGAAGCTGTAAATATCACCCACGTCATTCTCACTTGGCTTCAGGACACCCCAGGCTGAGTCTGTAAATGGCTCCCTTCTTTGTGTTGCCTCCATTTGCACCAGTGCTGGCCACTATCTCCAGGAATATTGAGAAATAACCAAATATAATCTTCACTGAAGCCACATTTGGATCATGGACATTGTGTGATTTCAAGTATCAGCATGCATTCTAACAGTAGATACTGTAGGAGGAAAAATTAATAGGCAGACAAATTTTTGATATTTTCCTCCTCTGCCACCTCAAGTCAGATGCTATAGATACACCAACTCTACTGCTGATATCCAGCCCCCTTGATTCCTGGCGTCTACCTCCTTCTTCTTTGCTCTCTGTGTCTCCGCCTCATACAGTTTTGCTTCCAGGAGTCCAACAGAAGCAGTGGGTGGGTGAAAAGGAAGAGCAAAGAGAAAGACTGAGAAACTACCATTTTAAGGGGAGGGGGGAAGGGAAACATAGGGATAGAGGAGTAAGAAGAACAAACTATTAGGTATAAAACAAGCTACAAGGATGTTTTGCACAACATGGGAAATATAGCCAATATTTCATAATTATAAATGGATATAACCTTTAAAAATTATGAATCACTATATTGTACACCTGTAACTTATATAATATTGTACAGCAACTGCACTTCAATTAAACAAAAACGAAACTACCACTTTATTGGGAAGCAGTAATACTATTTTAGATTAAAATTTGCCTGAAAATAGACCAGTCATGCAGACAATAATAAATTATATGTAAACACTAAACACTTGTGCATATTTTATACAAATGTCCACGTGGCCCTCCTGGGTATTTGGAGATGGTGTGAGAATGCCCCCCAAGTATAGCCTAGTGATTAAGAACTAGGAATTGAGGTCCATCAGATATAGGTGTCGAGCACAAGCTCTGCTGATTACTAGCTACATGACCTCTTGGTGCCTCAGTTTCCTCCTCCATAAATTGGGAATTATGTAGTACCCTTGTGGATGGGTTGTGAGGGCTAAGTGAGTAAAACTGTAGACTCTCCTTCACAGCGGCCTGGAGGGAAACAGTGACCCTGATGGGATCCATTTCTCTTCTCTGCTTTCCTCAGTCATTGTCAATGACTTCTCCTCTCCCCTCCCACACAAGGACACCTGATTAATGCAGATTCTTCCTCCTTCAAGGCGGGGAGCTATTTTCTTGGCTTTAAGACAGATTTCTTAAATTGTCTTCTGCAGTCACAATTGACTCAGCTGTTGCTTAGGAATTTAATTAACTAGCAATAGGAGGCTTGAAAGAGGCAAATCCCTGGGGAGTTTGGCTCCTGGTTGGCTTTCCAAAGGGTTTGAATGGAATAACAAAGATTCTTCCAGAACTTCACAGTCCAATATTGGAGCCACAGTGGCTACTGAGCACTTGAAATGTGACTGTCCAAATTAAGGCATGCTGGAAGTGTAAAGGACACACCAAATTTCAGATTTGTATGAGAAAAGAATAATTCTCAATATTTTTTATATTTATTACATGTTGAAATAGTAATATTTTTTACCTGTATATTTACTTTTGTTAATGTATCTACTGGAAAATTTTAAATTACCTATGTGGCTACTGGATGGTGCTGTTCTAGAGTATTCATGATTTAATAATGACTGAATGATACGCCAACAGTTTTTAAAAGTACCTTAATGTAGATCTCTTTTTATGAGGTAGGTATTGTTATAACCAAATTTCAGATAAGGGTAGCAAGACCATAACCCATTATGTGCTGACGATCAGTAGACTTGCTTGGCTGGAACAGATCCAAGCTGGGGGATAATCAGATGGATGAACACGGACTTGAAAATCAAGAAACCTGGCTTCTCGTCCTTGCTACACACACTAACGCTGTGTAACTTCAAGCAAATTACTGCTCTTCTCTGGATCTCAGATTTTTACTTGAAAAATAGAGACCAGCTGAACAAGAATTTAAGAGTGGGAAGCTAAGTAGCCTGTGGGCCGAATATAGCTGCAGACTTCTGTGTTTTGGCCGACCTAATATTTCAGAGTTTTTTTATTTGCATACTTTTGGGTAGAGGTCAGGTGTTCTTCTATTGACGGGCTCCTACCACTCCACACACTTTTGTTACCTGCCTCAAAACTCTTGGCTGCAAAATTTAAACTCCAGACAATGACTCCATGGAAGGACTGCTGGCTTCCTCTAACGCTGACCATTTTTATAAAAAGGAGGTCTTTAAGTGGTGATTGCTAATCTCTCCTTCTAGTCTTTTTTTTTTTTTAAATGTTACCATCTTGAGTTTCCAACAAAAACAGCACCATATCCTCCTGTAAATCATAAATATTAAACTAGGAGTAAACTTAAAAATAATCTACTCAGGGTGAACTTTTCATTCTATAGACAAAGAAAAAGAAATTGAGGGCATATAGTGCTTTTATACCTGTGTCAGTGATTTTATCATCTATCTTGGAAAGTAAGATTAAAAAAAAAGAAAAAAAGGCTACAAAATTTAATTTTTTTAAATTCAAATCTTATCCTTATTTGCAATTGCTTTACATGAAATCCAGGTAGAATTTTCTTTTTTTTTTTTTTTAAACAAGAAAAAATCAATGGGATGACTGGCTAGAAAAAAATTAATAGTGGTAGGGAACTGTCTCCCTTTCCTTGTGATTATGTTGTATAAAACTCCTAACAAAAAATAGGTAAGTGTAACCCATGCAATGAAAGTAAATAGCTAAAGGGTTTTAAAGCACTGAAAGAAGTCTTTTTGCGAGAATAATAGCAATTTGGATGTGAGCTACTGCTTTTGCATATTAAACCCAAGCCTTTGTCTCTTTCACCTCAGTAGTGTGAGAAAGCAAAATCTGATTGGATGGGGGAAAAGGAAAAGACCGTAAATAAAAGGGTGTGTTGTTTCCTGAGGGACAACCTTCCTAATGGCATTCTGCCCAGAAGCCCTTTCTTCTTGGCTAAACCACGTGATCAGGATAAGTTGAGTAACCAAATCGGGACCCCAGAGGGTCAGGAGGGACTACAAAGTTAATCAATGGCTTCAGGGTCCAGATGTCAGCCAGTCCTGACCCTGAGGCCAGACTGATCAGTGTTACTGTTGGATAAACAGTCACAGAAACTCCACATGTGATCTCTGTCTGGAGAAGCTCAAGGTCAGTGATGGAGGAGATCGTGCCCAAAGTTAGGTAGTCACAGGCACCCCGGAAGTGTCTGAAGATATGACCACCCCCACTCTCCTACACACACACACTACTCCCAGGTGTCTCTTGCTGGGAGAGAAGTCTAGTCTTGCTACAGTAGGGATTCAGGCAAGGAACACCTTCATGTAGTTTTTCCAGACACACTGTCGTGCATCATGGCCACGATCTCTATCCACAGGAAGCCAATGTCCAAACAAGGGAGAAGACAGATCTATTTTTCATTCACAGAAATATAAAAAGATAAATGCTGGAGGTTGCGTTAGGATCTGAGAAGAGGTGGAAGCAAACAACAGCCTCTGCAAAAAAGCAAAAGCCAATCCAACTAGCTCCAGGTCAGGAGAAGATGAAAATTAACAGTAAAATGGTTTGGGGAGATGTCCGTTTTTTCAACATGGCCTGTTCATTTCCTCCTGGCAGCAGGCCCTTAATTCTTGCTCTATTTCTCCAACAATGTATTCTTTCAAGGTGCATCAAGAGTCCCACTTCTCCCAAGAAGCTTTTTCTAATCCTCCAACCCACAGAGTCACTTACTTTACCATCTGTATTGTTCACTTGCCACTTAACTATGGCCTTAAGCTGTTTTTTTTTTTTAATATATTTAAATGCGTACCTCACTTTACAAACTGGGCTACAGACCCTTCACAGGCAGAGCTGTGTGCGTGACAGTATCTCGCTGAGCTGAGCACAGAGCTTTAGAGAGCAACCCTGGGAAGCAACCATCAGCCACGGCCGGGGCCTCCCTGCTCCCCTTCCCAGCGTGCCCAGGGGCTCGGCATTGTGCTGACTCTCCCTGGCTCCTTACTTCACCAAACTGGAGCCACTTTCTTTCCTCACCAGAAGGCCGAGAGAAGCAAAGAGGTGTTTATCTTTTTAGTCAAAAGATAAAGTATCTGGGAAACAAATTATTATTAGCTATTAAAGGAGGTTTATGATAGCAATTACCATTATCCAGATTTTAAAGATTTTTCCTAGAAAACCAAGCCTCTTCCTGTGGAACAGAGCTGGATCATTAAAACAAAAAAATAAAGAAGGAAAGAAAAACCTTTCACAGATTCCTTCTGGATGTTGTTATCAGGCATCTGAGGACTTTAAAAAAAAACCAACAGATATGTATCCATCAGGTTTACACAGTCCACAAGTTAAATGCAGGCGGGTCCATAAAACAAGCATTAACAATAAAAAATACAGTAGGTGGGAGGATATAGCTCAGTGGTAGAGTACATGCTTAGCACGCACGAGGTCCTGGGTTCCATCCCCAGTACCTCCATTATAAACAAATAAATAAATGAATAAATGAATAAATAAACAAATCTAACTACCTCCCCCTCAAACACAATAATAAAAAAGTAAATAAATAAATAAAAATAGAAATACAGTCCATACTGAACTGTACACTTAAAATGGTTTAGATAAATTTGATGTTATGTGTATTGTCATTATGTGACATTATATGACAATTAAAAATTGGAAAAAGGAAATACAGTCTATATATGATACCATTAAAATAAGAATCACAAGTTGAAAATGGAAAATGTGAGAGCACAAAGTTATGGTGGGAGATGGGCTAAGCTATTTTAGCTTAATAGGAGGGCAAGTACAGTTAGTAACTATGATATATCGTAAGTTAGGTAAGGAAGAAAATGACTATTAAACTTAAACATGGAATAGAGGAGGGCATTTGTTAAGAAATCATAATTGTACTTGAAATTGTACCTGCAAGTGGAATTGAATGCATAACTAAATTCTGCATTCATTAGATATCTGTTTTTATTTATATAATTCTCTGCCTTTGAAAAAGACTATGAGGTGGAGCCAAGAACTATAATATTACACAGTTGAACGTGTAACTTCATCCTTTTCCCCCTAAGTTAAAAGTCAGAACGTGCCAAGAACATAAAATTCTGGCTGGACAAATGAGGTAAGGAACAAAGGAAGGAAACGGCAGCTTCGGCCGGAGTCTTTGATGGGCACATCTGCAGAGAAAGTACAGCATAGGAGGCTGACTCTCCCTGCTCAGAACCGTTTTTAAAAAGCTTCCCCTTTGTTTGCTGCAGCATGTCTCAAACTTCGGAACACTTTTTATATATAATATATTGAGAAAATACCAGGAGGAGCTTATGAACTACACCATCAAGATGACAACAGACAGCATTCGCTGAGACTTACACGCCAACACTGTTTTAGGCACTTTATACGCACGACTCACTAAAGTCTCAGAGCAATCTGCAAGGTAGGTATTGTTAATACAGTTGGCCCTTTGTTTCTGCAGATTCCATATCTCAGGATTCAACCAAACTTAGATTCAAAATACTCAAGAAAAAAAGAATTCCGAAAAGTTCCCAAAAGCAAAACTTAAATTCACTACATGTCAGCAACTATTTCCATAGCATTTACATTGTCTGTACCATTTTGCGTTCCCACTGGCAATGAATGAGAGTTTTTGTTGCTCCATATTCTAGCCAGAATTTGGTGTTGTCAGTGTTCTGGATTTGGGCCATTCTAATAGGTGTGTAATGGTAGCTCATTGTTTTAATTTTCAATTCTGTAATGACATATGATGTTGAACATCTCTTCATATGCTTACTTGCCATCTGTACATCTTTCTTGTTTGGTAAGGTGTCTGTTCAGGTTTTTTTCCCATTTTTAATCAGGTTGTTTGTTTTCTTATTGCTGAGTTTTAAGAGTTCTTTGTATATTTTAGATAAGAGTCTCTTATCAGAATTGTCTTTTGCAAATATTTTATCCCAGTCTGTGGCTTGTCTTATTCTCTTGACATTGTCTTCACAGAAGTTTCTAATTTTGATGAAGTTCATCTCATCAATTATTTATTTCCTATTTCTAAGGCTTTAATGTGCATTCTCTTGGTGTTATATCTAAAATGTCATTGCCATACCTGAAGTCATCTAGGGTTTCTTCTATGTTATCTTCTAGGAGTTTGATGGCTTTGTGTTTTACTTGTAGATCTATATTTTTGTGAAGGGCATAAGGTGTGTGTCTAAATTCATTTTTTTCACATGTAGATTCATAGTTGTTCCACATAATATCATATATATATGTATGTAAATAAATTTTGGAAGAAAAACATTGTTAACATCTTATCCTAGTGAACTCTCTGGCACAAAGCTGGCTGCAGTGCAGTTTGGGAAATATTGACCTTCTAAATAAAGACCCTCCACAGTCTTGTCCCTCTCACCTCTGCAGACTTGGCTTCTGGAACTTTCTCTGAAAAGTCTTCCGGCCAGACTGAGCTACAGGCTGCCCTTTTCCACCTTGTTTCCACCAAAATGGCCACCCCTAAAACCTCCTTCATCCCAGAAGTTGCAGCTTTCACATTGGAAACTTTCCTGGCTGAAGTAATGTCTGTCTCTTCTGGGCTAACAGGATACTCCTCTACTTGTAACTGTTAATGGCGCTGTTCAGGTTGTATAATGGTAAGTTCTGGCTCTGTTTTTGCTCTACCTCCTAGAGTCTATGTTTTCCTTTATAACACCCCTTATGAGGCATGTTTCTTCCTTTTTGTCACCAACTGGATAAGTGGGCCATAGACAGGCTTTATCCGGGTACCATCCTGCCCTACCTGGGAACCAGTCGATGTGAACATGGTCATTTGGCTCTGTCCAGATTTGTGTATTTGTTGTAAAAAAAAAAAAAATCTGCAGGGCATGAGCAAAAGCCCACATGGAGTTCCATATACATATGTCTAAATATTTAGAAGTTATGAATCAAGAGAATAAACTGTTAAATAAAATGTTTTATTCTCCTACTTTTGACAGTTTACCTTCGTAATGACCTGGAAGGGCAATTTTAAGTGCAGAAATCTTGTGCCCCTCGGAGTTCTGTGCTGCAAAGGGGTGGCTCAGGAAACAAGGCTCTGAGCCTTGTTCCCCCCTCATCTTTTCTTCCTGTTCCTGGCCCTCTCTGAGGAGCCTCATGAGCCAGGCCATGAGTAATCCAAACTGGTCCAACTTCTGTCCACATCTCTGGTAAATAGCTGCCTGGAGGCCACCTTTCAGGCCCAAAGACCTCACATTGGCAGTGAGGTTAGCCCTGGAAGCTCGGGTCCTAGGAGCAATTCACACAGGCCCTGGAGGCGGGATCAGCAAGGACCATCTGTGCAGAGGATTCAGTGTCCCAGCTCCTTGGAGCATGGTCTAGAAGGGAAGGTGGGCTCTGGTGGCCACATCTCCTTGGCCCTGAGGACTCCTCATCCAGTCAGGAGAGGTATGGCTTAAGGAAGCACATTTCTCAGGCTTTCATGTGCGTGTGAATCACCTGGGATCTTACTTCGTAGGTCTGGGGTGGGGGCTGAGATTCTGCATTTCTAACAGTCTCCCAGGAGATGCCAGTGCTCTGTTACAAGGACCACATTTTGAATAGTAAACCTCTGAAGCGTAGTGCCGTGGCAGGGGTCCCTCTTGCTCGGGCAGACCAATACTAAGCCATAAAGGATGTATTTAAGAATAATTTAATCACTTCCATGGATGAATTACCAGTAGAACTTAGTGCACATTTAAGTTATACAAAAATAATGTATGCATAACATAGTTTTGAAAGTAGCATCAATGCCCACTCGGGGAGTTCTTCAGCCTAGCAGGACCAGGTGAGTGTCACAGCTCTCGGTCCTACCCGTTGTCTTCTTCCCGGCTTGCACCCTTGACCCCTTCCTGCGTGTGGCTAGGCCTGTGTCCCTCACTGACCAGTTAATGGCATTTCTATTAGGGCTTTGCTGTCCCCTCTGCAGACTCTTACAAATACATTTCTACTCTTCCTCATCATTTACTCCAGTCTTTTCTCTCCCGTGCTTCCCTACACTCTCGGCGCATTTCTCCTGGCAGTTTCTCTAGCAGGCTTGCTACTTTTCTAGGTCCTTTGGCCCTTTGCCCTCAGTCCTCAAGCCCTGGCTTCCGAGTTGTGCTGCTTGTCCTTGCAGCTGCTGCCTCCTGTCCCCAAGCTCCCTGACGTGCCCACTTTCCTGACACTGGAAAGCACTGTCCCGAGGCCTGCCTTCTGGCATGTGGAGCCGCCTTCAGCCAATTCCATGTGGCAAGAGAAGCTATTTCTGCCTTTCGGAAACCTCATCACTGGGGCAGGAAGTGACCCACTTCCTGGCAAAGAGTTCCCGAGAACATCTTCCCAAAGGGGAAAAAAGGGAAAACATATCTCTGACGTACGTGGATGGTTTCCTTACTTTTAACTGGCCCTGCTCCAGCCCAGTGATATGACTCAAGGCTGAAACACTTCTGCTGGTGACAGAAGCCCACCCTGTGTGACCCACTCAGGCTCAGGGCATTGGATGTGGCAGGTGTTAAGTCAGATTGAAGTCAGTTGAACTTCCTGGGACTGGAACCCTGTTTCCTATTTACTCTCTGCTCCTGTTGATCTTTCAAGGGGTGCTGCCAAATACTGGTTAATGCATAAAGTTAATTTTTACTAAAACTGAGGATTCAGGTACATCAGAATGCTGAGTCAAGCAGATCATGCCACAGGGTATAGACAGAGATGCAAACTTTCTTCTAGAAAGAGAAATAGTGTAACATGGAGCCAGGATGAGTACCTCCCTCACTCCAACCACCCTCTGCAAACCGCCAGAAAACAAAGCAAAAAAAAGTCCTGTGTCGACTGGAATACATGAGAACTTTGTCTCAGGATTATGCAAGAGACGGCTTCAGGGGGCAACAAACAGGCTCCTTCCAAGCAGTGACATGTGGATGTGCATGGACCCAAAACTAGTGCTCTCTGGTCGTGGATGCTGTGAGGGCTCGTTAGACTCATTCAGCAATGACTGCACGGGAAGTCACTGCTGACTCCAGTGTCATTTTGAATGGTTATTACAATTTTTTTTTCAAATATTCCACCCCAAATTCTAATAGTAAAAGATGTGCCTCCCACTCAAAAAGAGGAGCACCACCAACCTACGACCGTCTAAGACTCAGCAGGACCAGCCCCAAGGGCAGAGTGAAACAGAAGTGTTGGTCTTTAGGGTAGACGTTCCTCTTTCCGCTACAAGCTTCTTGCCCACCACTCTGCTGGGTTTACTTCAACGTAGAAAACTTACTGCTCAATAGCTCTTTCTCTCAGTAGTTGCAAGGTATAGTCCAGCTAGTCTAATTAGCTAATCCATGCAAATATGCAAATGGATATGGGCCCTCCCTTCCACTCAATGTATGTTTTCATGGTCTCAGAAGATCCCACCTGTCTAGTGTCTGTGGGGATAGAAGATGGACACAGGAGGAAACTTTGGTGGGAGAGAGGCTTCTACGCAGCTGTGGTCTTGGGACCGTCTTGCTCTGTGCAGTCACTCTGGTCTCTTACGCAAGTGGTGCTTGTTGCTGCTATGTGCCTAATGGGCTGGCTGACTGATTTTATGGGTGACAAATGAAGGTCTCAGGATGTTTGCCCCAGCAGTGTCTGTTAGGATAGTGTTCAGGAAGGTCGTCCTGGGAAAGTGTCTGGTGTAGCCGTGATTCACACCATAACTCCCTTTCCACGTGAGAGAAAAGGGTGTGTCCTGAAGTGTGGTCCTGGCTCAACCAAGTGGCTTTCCTGCCCTGAAATCAGGAGGTAGGAGATGTACCACATACCTGTGTTGATTGGAAAGTTTAAGCTATTTGTTTTCTCTATCTCCCATCTGTTCTTCGTTTTTCTCCTCTTTGTCTTCTTTTGGATTTAGTCAGACTTTTTTTTTTTTCATGATTCCATTTTATTTCCACCATTAGCTGGGTGTATCTCTTAAACCAATTTTTTTGGTGGTTCCTCTCTATGGTTTACAATGTACATCTTTAACCTATCACAGTCCACCTCCCAATAACTCATAGCTCTATGTCACTTCACATACAGTGAAAGAAACTCACAGACATGGTCTTCCATTCCCTCCCTCCTGTCTCTTGTGTGTAAAATGTGTAACATTTTACACTGATACATACATGCTATACACCTAAGGTACACTGAAATTATTTTTGCATTAATCGATGATCTTTTAAAGAGATTCAAAGGCAGGAACATTTTATTTTCTACTTACCCTACTATTTATCATTTCTGGTGCTCTTTATTCCATTGTATTGATCCAAATTTCCATCGCCTTCTGTCCGAAGAAATTGCTTTAACATTTTTTTTAATGCAGGTCTATTGGCAACAAATTCTTTTGGCTTTTCTTTGTCTGAAAAAGCATTTATTTTGCCTTTGTTTCTGAAAGATATTTTCATAGGGTATAGAATTCAGTTTTTATTTCCAGTAAAGATGTTCTTCCACTCTCTTTAACTTGCAAAGTTACTGACAAGAAGGTTATCATTCTTATCTTCGCCTTTTTGTACATCATGGGTTTTTCCTCTGAACTCTTTTTAACATTTTAATTTTTATCACTAGTTTTCAGCACTTTGATTGTGATGTGCCCTGATGTGGTTTTCTTTGTTTATTCTGCTTGGAATTTGAGCTTCTTGCCTCTGTGAGTTTATAGTTTATCAATTTGGGGAAGTTTTCAGGCATTATTTTTCAAACATTTTATTCTATGTCCCCTCCTCTCCTGGGACTCAGATTACTAGATATTGTCTCAGAGGAAACTGCAGCTTTTTTACAGGAGTTGGAAAGGAGGTAATTAGGTTTATTTATTTATTATTTTTAATGGAGATACTGGGGATTAAACCCAGGACCTCATGCATGCTAAGCATGTGCTCTACCACTGAGCTATACCCTCCCCTCCTGAAGCTTTTTTTCCCCCTAATCCTTTTTCCCTTGGACAGTTTTGTTTTGTTTTGTTTTGTTTTTTTTTGACAGTTTCTATTGCTGTCTTCAATTCCCTGATCTTTTCTTCTGCATTATCTGATTTGCTCTTGAGCCTATGTCGCATATTTTTCATTTCAAATACTGTATTTTTCACCTCTGGGAGTTCCATCTGGATCTTGTTTGTGTCTTCCATTTTTCCCTTCATCGTGTTTATGTTTTCCTCTACCTTCCTCAGCACGTGGAGCATGTTTTAATGTTCTTGTCTGCTAGTTCCATCATCTCTGTCATTCCCAGTTTCTACGAACTGATTTTTCTCCAGAATATTTTCCTGTTTTGACACATACTTGGCGAGCTTTGCTTGGTTGCAGGATATTGTGAATTTTACATGTTTGGGTACTGAGCTGTGTTGTAATCCTTTAAATGGTACTCTACTTGGTTCTGACATATGGTTCATTTACTTAAGAGTCAGTTTGATTCCTGCAAGGTGTGCTCTAAGTCTTGCTAGGTGAATCCTGAGCTAAGTAAGCCCAACTGCTCTGACAATTTTCTTCTGAGGACTCTGATGCTCTGTGTGGTATGAGGTCTTTCCACTCTGGCTATTGGGAACAGAATTCTGTGAGCTCCAGGAATTCTGGGGGCTCTTACTTGCCAATGTTGTGTGTGTCCCCCTGGATCCCCTCCCCTCCCAGCTTTTCGTAGTTCCCTTTCACATGCGCACAGTACTCAGCCAGAGAATCAATCTGCAGGTCTTCAGAGCTCTGTCTCTGGGTAGATCCTTCCTCTCTGATGCCACCTCTCAAACTCTAGCCATCGCAGCTTCCCTGAACTCCAGTGTCTCAATTCAGAGAGACGACCAGGCTCCTTTTGAGTTCCCCCTCCCCAGGCAGCAGCCTAGAAACTGCCTCCAGCTAGTAAGCTGAAGCAATCATAGGATTGACCTTGTTTCTTTCCCCTTCTCTCAGGGACCACAGTTCTGTGCTATTGTCCAAAGTCTGAAACCATTATGTCATAATTTGTCCAGATTTTTAGTTGTGTAAGGTAAGAGAGTAAATCTCTGGAGCTCCTGTTACGCCATCATGGCCAGAAGCAGAACTCCTCTCAATGCAGGTTTAATTATGACATTTCACATTTTACATCTTGTTTTTGCTTAGCAATAGACATTGGCCATTTTTTTTACATTTTATTGCATGATTTTGGTGAACATCATTTTATATTATGTATACATTCATCATTCACTTACCAAGCAGCCATTGATTGAGTAACTCCTACGCTCCAGGCTCTGGAGTGTGTTCAGATAATATCACCACTCTTCCAAAGCTTTTATGCTACAGGAAGGAAGACAGGTAAGAGATAAGCAAGCCATAGAGTGATAAGAGCTGTAAAACAGGACTGATGTGTTAGAGAATGACGAGGACAGCTCTTGAAGATGGGTGTTTAGGGAAGTCCTCTCAGAAGGTATGGTATGAGATCTAAGTCCTGAATGACTTTAGGGGCAGCTGTGTGCAGAATGTTCCAGGCAGAGGGAATGGAAGAGCAAAAGTCCCAGGAAAGTAGCAAGCCTGGTGTACTTGTGGAAAAGAGAAGAGCGATCTGATGAGAGCATAGTGAGCAAGGGGAGAGAGTGGTACCAGATACAACCAGCGAGGAAGATGGGGTACCAGGCTTTGTGGGGCAAAGAATGCCGTGCAAATGTGCAATTTATTTACTTAATTATATCAGTACATAATTGATTCCCTCATTCCTGTCCTATGAAACCTAAATAGGTTTTTGCATTTTACAATGTTCTATCATAAATAACACTGCAATAAAAATCTTTGTTTTGTTTTTCCCTATACTTAGAATGATTTCAATATGGCAGAATCCAAGACTGGGATTAAAGAGTCAGAGGGTAGGTGGCAGAGGCTGTTGGTGCCCTTGGGATCCATTTTACAGTCAGGGGTGTCCGTCCTCAGCTGCTGCGGGTGCTGCTGACACCTCACGCCTTGGATTACTGGAGCCACCTCCCAACGTGCTTGGGAATGACACCCCACCACAGCCTACAGCCTACAGTGGCTGACTGTGTGGGGGTAGAAAGGCACCCACCTCCTTGCCTCAGTGCAGGACAAACTCTGAGCTGCCATTTATACTCCCAAGCTCTCAGCAAGACTAGGTGGAGGTCATGCTTCTCCTGAAGTCACGTTCCTGTTAAGCTTTTTCCCTTCCTTATCCTGCTCCCCTCCCTCCCTTTCAGATCTCCTCCAGAGCACTCCCCCCATCAGTCTCTTCCTCTAGGGAACCCAACCAAAGGATATGAACCTTTTGAAGATTCCCGGTTACTTACTAAATCTTTATTAAGAATCCCATTTTTAGAAACACTCTTCCCACTGAACACAATTTGCAATTTACCCAGTTCCCGTGAAGGGAAGGAAGCACTGGGAGGTGGCGATAGGTAGTTGAAGAACTCGGATAACTCAAAGGTCCTGAGGTGAAGGACTAAAGGTAGCTGACAGCTCCACATGGAATGAGGATTAAGATTCAGTGGGATTTGGATGAGTTAGGAACACATGTCTGTGAAGACAGGACTAGCCAGACTCAACCTGAAACACGAGAAGACCATTTGAGAACATTCAGGGGAACTTGTTCCTTCTCTCAGAGACACTGAGAGCCTGCAGGATACCCAGTTAGTCCGCGAGGATTATCCCATTTTCCTCAAAAGGAGTCTGCCATGTGATCCCAGAGGCCCTGGGTTCAAGATAAGAGAACAAGAGAACAGAAACACCAAAGCCAGGGGTGGGAGCAATGGTCCAAAGAAAGAAGGGGACAACTTGAGAGATGAGAAAGAAGGTTCAGACCAGGGGAGGAAATCTTAGGGTATCCTTACACTTTAATCATGGTTCTTTTTTTTCCTCTCCTTTATGGGAGAAAACAATAGTCCCACAGGAAGGCTGAAGGTCAGCAGGGCTATCACATAGCCGCACAGTCGCAGGCACTCTGCTGCTCTTCCCCATACCCCCTCTCCTCATTCTTGAAAGAGAGGATCTTAGATAAGGGAGCCCCGGCAGAGTGTTTGGAAGTACCCTCTTGTTGAGAGTCTGGGCAGGTTCCAACCTGGCTTCCAAAGTAGGTGGTAATTCTACTGCCAACCATTTCTAAAGAGGCTGATAACTGAAGAGGCTGAGATCTAGAATCATTAACAAATTCAACCAAATGTCAGGAAAATGAGAGAAGACTATGTGCAGGAAGGCAGTTAGTCTTACTCTGGATTCCTGTGCTATCTCTACCCACGTCGGAATGAGAATAGCAATGATTAAGTCTACACCTGAATACACCCTTATGTACTAAGCACACAGAGTCCTTCAAACTCTAATGTGGCATGTCTCCTGAGCTGGACTTCTAGGCCTGTGGATGGGCCTCACTGAACCAGTCAGGGTTACAGTAATGGCTAAGACTTGCACAGGACTTTACAGCTTCCAAAATACTTTCATAAATATTATATTTAGTTGCCATTCATCTGTAAGATCACTATTCTTATTATTGCTATTGTTTTAATTTTTTCAGAATGAGTACATTGAGATGAGTACATTGAAGGCCGGAAAAATTAGATAACTTGTCCAAGATTCCATAGTCAACAAGAATCAATCCTTTTCTTCTGAGTCTAAATCCTGTACAGTTTCCACTCTGTCTGACTTGTCCCTGTCTCTGCTCACTGGAGTCTTATGTCCTAATGTTCAGGGCTAAGAGTTCTGAGATCCCAGAGAGGGCAATAGGGAGCTGGCCATCCATGGGAGAAAGCCCTCTCTCTCAAGAGGATTTTCCCGTAGGAATACCCCAAAGGCTATCTCATCCTTTTTTACTTTAGGGTACAGCTCCCAACTTCCTGAACTTCAGAAGCACTTCTTTCTCTGCCTGATTTGCTCCTCTGTTGCTCCAAAGATGGCAGGCCTCTCCACACCAATGGGTAGACAGCAAGATGTATGGACCTCTCTCTGGGAGCATGAGCGCTGCATCCCCTGGGCATGCAGGAAGTGAGTGGGGTTATCTCTGGCCACTGTGAATGTTGAGCATATTGTTTTGTAACCTGCCCCACGGGCTCTCCTTGACTCCCCCACCCGCAGAGCTGCCTGTCTAACTAATCCAGGCTGATGCGATGCCATTTCTTTCTCTCCTTATTCTAAATGAAGTATCATTAATTAGGAAGGTAAATGTTCTATGTAAAACAAACAAGTTACTTAACACATTCCAGAGAAAAATTAAATTTACATTATTTTTAGATAATCTGTTCTTTTGGGTTATCCAAATCTTTGCTGCTCTCCCTGGCAAGAGTAATTGAGAACTGACACAGAAAGAAACTCACCTGAAGCCCCAAACCCCAGAGCTTAAGCCGACTTGCAGAACAGGCGTAAAGCCTGCTGTGGAAGGAAGTTTCTAGTGATAACATTTGGGAGAGTCTGTCATCTGGAGGGACATGGTAGTAGTCATCTTAGCATTTGCAAGCTCTGACTCACAGCAGAACATGCTGCACGGTGGGGATGGACCCAGCTCTGGAGTGGATGGCTTTCCCAGGCAAAGTCACCCAACTGGCCTGGGAAGCTCCTTAATCCTCACCAGGGCGTGATTAGTATGATTACTGTTGCTAGCAGCAGCCATCAGTGCGCACAAATACCCTGCTGAGGTTCCCAGGCTGGGACATGTGGGGACAAGACTCCTCAAGAAAAGGCTACAGAAGAGCCTCTAGACTGGAGGTCTCTTCCCCAGCTCACAGGAACCGAGGCAGTCAATCCAGGGAGGGAAGGGCTGGGACTGTAATGGCGGCAGAGGGGCAGGGATGCAGGAAGCCCAGTGGCTTGTCTACCCCCTAGAGCAGTGTGCCTGCCCTTCCTTGGCACCAGAAGCAGGTTATTCAGCCATGCCTGTGCCTGCAGGGCTGTTGGTTAACCTAAGAGGTCCCTTGAGGGTGATTAGAGCTAGAAGATCCTGATTCTCTGTCAGCAACACTGAGCACAGGCTCTGGAGGCAACCAGGCAGAGATATAAGGAAAAGAGGTAATTCCTTCAGGAGCAGCTGTGGTCACACAGAGAGAGTTCTGGGTCAAATGCCAAAGACCAGGAGATTTGGGAACAGGCTGTGGAGGTGATCAGTGAACTAGAGTGGCTCCCATTCCTAACATTCTTTGATTCCAGTTGACGGGAGGAGACTGGATAAACATACATCAAAAATACGCAAATGCTAAGCAACAGGAAACATAGGGATGGAGTCAAGCCTCAACATTCTTCCCCGAGCACGATCTCTAGAGGCCAGTGACAGCAGTGACTGAAGACTGGGCACGGTGGACAGATGACGTGGGCGTGAGAAAAGAGAGGTGCTTCTAGCTGAAACTTCAGAGAGCTGGATACAGAACAGATTTAAGGAGGATTGGAAGGAGAAAACTCTATAAAAAGAACTCTCTCTTTTTTTAAACCCAGGCTGAAAATCTCTTCTCTCCTGTGAAGAGAGAGAGTGCTATTGTTTCAGCCAAGAGGTGAATTTCTTTAAGAAGGAGATGATTCAGGTGTTCCCCTTGGAAAGGTGGCTGGTGGTGAGAGAGGCGTGGGTGCAGGGAATTCAGGGCTGATTTGGGCCTTGTCCGCAGTGATTCAGGCAGATCGAGACCCTGACTTCTGTGGGTCAAAATCCTGATATAGGTCCCTCATGCAGACATGCAGGCAGTTACCATGTGGATGGTCTGAGATGCTTCTGTAACTGCTTGTAAATGTTCCAAGAGAAAATCATTTGGAGGTTAAGCTAGGGAAGGGGACAGATATGATGTTCTAAAAATAAGGGCCAAGAAGGTTTTCGAGTAGAGAAGATTTCAAGTCCGCTTCACTGAGGAAGGAGAGCTGTTTTCCGCCCCATGCACCATCTGCAAATGCATCTCTGCATGTACTCACCTCATCTGCAGTGGTGGTCTTGTTACTGGCTGCGGTCCTTGGGTTACCGAAGGCAACTTTGTGTGCCTGACACACAGTGACGCCAAAAATGCCGAAATGTCAGAGTTCGAAGCAGAGAAATGTTTGCTGCTGAGCCGAGCAAGGAGAATGATTGGCTTATGCCCAGAAAACCCCAAATTCCACAAAAGGTTTCAGCTGAGCATTTTTAAAGGCCAGCTGAGGGAGGGGCGACCCAGGGTATGTGCACAATTCTCTGACTGGTTGATGGTGAGCAATCCTTAGGCGCCAGAAGGTCTGGGGGATACGTGCTCATGATCATCAAGTAGTTAATTTCTTCCATTTGCTGGTGGGTTTCAGCATTTGAAAAAACTCAGGAAATATGCATGAGACACTATTATCTGGGTACCTCAGAGAGGAGTTACAGCAGAGAAGATGAGGGAGGGGTCTATCCTGGGAAAGCCCCACAGGGTCTTACTTGGTTACACTTGGGCTCTTTAATCAGTAGAAATTGATAAGAGGCCAGACAAGGAATTCAGACAAGGCTTTATTGGGCCTTGTGGTGTAGCATGAGGAAGCAAAAACAAATAACAGGTTCCCTTGCTCATTCTCCAAGGAGGGCAAGCTGGTTCCTTAAATGGGCTGAGGGTAGGGGCAGATCAGTGGATCAGGCCAGAGGGGTGGCTTAGGGGGTCTGCCCACCCCCTTGGTGGTGCTGTGTGCAGGGATCATGCCCAGAGCCCTGCTTTTGCTCCTGGCACCTCAGAAGTGGCAGTTGGTTTCTGGCTTTTTTGTATCTTATGCTCTGATTACTCATGCATGCAGTAATTTTTTAATATTTTTTATAATTTAATTTTTTAATTGAAGTACAGTCAGTTTACAATGTTGTGTCAATTTCTGGGGTACAGCATAGTGTTTCAGTCCTACATATGCATACACATCTTTTTCATCATAGATTACTACAAGATATTGAATATAGTTCCCTGTGTTATACAGAAGAAACTTGTTTGTCTATTTTATGTATAGTAGTATATGCAAATCTTGAGCTCCCAGTTTATCCCTTCCCACCCTCTTTACCCTCTGGTAACCATAAGTTTGTCTTCTATGTCTGTGAGTCTGTTTCTGTTTTGTAAATAAGTTAATTTGTGTCTTTTTTTTTTAGATTCCAAATATGAGTGATAGCATATGATATTTTTCTTTCTCTTTCTGGCTTACCTCACTTAGAATGATGATCTCCAGGTTCATCCATGTTGTTGCAAATGGCATTATTTTACTCTTTTTATGGCTGAATACTATTCCATTGTATAAATATACCACAACTTCTTTATCCAGTCATCTGTCGATGAACGTTTAGGTTGTTTCCATGTCTTGGCTATTGTAAATAGTGCATGCAGTTATTTTTAATCCCTTATTCTTTCTTTGTAATCTGTTCCTCCAGACATTTGTCCAGGTGCAAGCACTGCAGTAAAGGGTCCCGGGTCCCAGGTCCCAGGTCCCAGCCTGTCTCAGCACAGCTTTTAAACATTCAGGTTGATTGAATCTCCTTTGATGGATCAAAGTGAGCTAAGGGGTTTCACTGAGCTCTGACTGCCCTGGGAGGCTGGGTAAGACGTAGGAAAGCCCCTGGATTGCCAGAAAGGTCTGGGTTCAAGTCTTGCCTGGGCCACTTATTAGTCATGTCTCCTTGAAAATGTTGCTTGACCTCTTTGATTCCACAGAGTTGTTAATTATAAAATGGGGACAATCACCCCACAAGGTTGGACTGAGAATTAAATGTGATAGCATGTGGCACTGGGCCAAAAGTAGCTCCAGTTACTTCATTTCTGTGGGTGTCAGAAACACAATGGGAGGGCAGGACCTGAGATGGAGATGGATTAAGGAGTTGGATGAACAGGTGTGCCCAACTTGGGGCATTCCCTGTGCTTTCTTCCAAAGCAAGGCCATCTGGAGGGGAACCAATCTGATCCCAGGTGCCTTTCCAAGATGGTAGCCCCTCACTCCAGAGACTCCTCCACACAGAAACTGTGACAGGCTCAGGACACATAAACCAAGTGGCCCGTGCCTCACCACTGCCTGTGGCAAACAGGATCTCTCCCTGAGAACCCCCACTAAGCCCAGGCTCTGAGGCTGTGCTTGGACAACACAACACAGACACAGCATTAAGGTCCAGAGGTGGTGCCTTGGCCCTGTCTGTGGTGTGTCTCTTTGATATTGATAATACAGCCTGAGAAATAAAAAATAATTTCAAAAGGGGAAATATTAGTTAAGAGCATGTGAACAAACTTCCAATAGATAGACTTTCATTTTTCTTCTTACTTCTCAGTATTATTTGTGTGTTCTTGTATGAGATTGTGTCTGTCAGGGCTTAAATGTGTCAAGCAAGAAAGAGGAAGAATAAGTTCTAGTTCCAGCTCCAGCTCTTATTAATTGCAAGAGACCTTGGGCAAATCCTTTAATCTTGTTGAGCTTCAGTGATCTCATCTGTAAAATGGGAAGACTGGTGCCTCTCTTAAAGGATTGTGGTTAGGACCAAATAAAACAATGAGTATAAAAGCCTTAATGAATGGGGGACAAAAGTGATACAAATGGAAGCTAGTTGTTGCATGTCAAGTGTTCACTGATCATCTGCTTGAAGCGTCTATAATTATTGGGCTGACCTCCTAGGTATCTAATGACATCCTGGCAGACATCTGAGCCAGCCCCTTCTCTGCTCACTCGATCCCTGCCTCAGCCTCTTCCCTCCATTAGGTCAAATGAACTGAGACACAGCTGATCGCACTGTGTCTGGGCCAGGTCAGATGTTCCTGAATGGTCATTAAGGACTCTTAGGGACAGAGGTGATGAAAACAACTTGCTGGTATGAGTGTGAGGAGCCTTTCTCTGCTGGCCTTGCAAACCCTCTCAAGGCTCACATGGCCTCAGCCTTTCCCTCAAAAAATAAGAGAGAAGTTTCACAGGGCACGGGGAATGGGATGCTGGCTGCCACGGCCTCCAAGCTGCCACATCCACAAACTTTCCATTAAACACTTGAATATGCAAGAAAGAAATGAAAGCCTCTCAAGTTCTTTCTCGTTCCTTTTCTCCTCACTCACTCTCCTCTCAGACACAGCGAAGGTTGTAGAGAACAGGGCCATAGCTGCACAGCACGGAGGCCAGGGAGCGAGCACAATTCTCAACCATTCTGTGTAGACGGGGGCTCACAGTCTTTTGCTTGTTTTACTTTGAGCATAAACTAACTTGTCCTATCAATTTTTTTAAAGAAATAATTAAAACCATTTTCTAACTATAAAATTATATGTACTTGTAGAAAATTTAGAAAATAAAGGAAATGATAAAGAAGTAAAAAAAAACTATCCATAATTCCACCATTGCTAGCATCTCGAGTGTATTTCTTTTCAGTGTTTCCTTAGCCACAAAGGGAGTGGTATGTGTACAGTTTTGAGTATTTTTTTCACTTAATGTTCTGACATGAAAAATTTCCCATAATGCTAAAATGCTCAGAAAGAGAGGATTTTAATGGCTGCATAAGTTTCATCATACAGATGAATCATAAATTATTTAACCTATTCCCTGTTGTTTGACATTGAGGCTGTTTTATTTTTTTCCATTAAAAAGACACTGCTATTAATATTTTTGCATGTAAGTGTCCATGTCTCTGATTATTTCCTTAATATAAATTACTAGAAATAGAACTCCTGGGTCGAAAGAGGAGGAACATTTCTCAAAGTCGTGATCCATGGTGCCAAGCTGCCCTCAAGAAAATATGTACCAATCTACCCTTCCACTCGTAGTGCATAATAATATTCATTTCCCCACACTCCCACCAAAGCTGCATATTGTCTCTATTTTGATCTTTGCTATTTTAATAACTGAAAACTGATTTGCTTTATTTTTATGTAGCAACCCTGTCCTGTCATTCTAGCCAGGGTACTCGTTTGTATGTTTGCTACCTGTTTATCTTGTATGCCCTGCCTACTTCCAAACAGAATCTCAAGTGGTGCCAACTAGGTAATAAGGCCTTAAGGACAGTAATTTTCCCTCTTTGTAGCTTCTGTGCCCGGCACAGGGGTCTTCACATGCTTGATATTTGATACATGTTTAGAGGTTATTTTTGAACCATATAGAGATGTTCACTAACAGAATGGGGTAGTCTCTCTTTTGCTGATGGGTGTGGCCCTATTATGGCCTTTCTTTCACTTTTCATTGCTCTTACAGTTAATCTGAAATGCATGTAATTATTTAGTAGTGTTTGAGGGGAAAAAACCAAATCAACAACAACAACAACAACAAAAAACCCCTCTGTCTCCTCAATTGGATTATCAGTCACGTGAGGGCAGGGGATATATGCCTTTTATGTCTCTTAGAAGAAGTGAATACAGCATTGCGCACATGTGGACATTTTAATTTTTCATTCATTGATTCACCAGTTTAACAAGCATTACTGAGCATCCATTAATATGTTAGGCACTGCACTCTGTGGTGAAGAAACTTGCTGACAGTCTGATAGAAGGAATGGGGTATGGTGGTGCGGAGGATGTTATGAGAGCATTAAGGAGGGACCTCACATCCAGATTAGAGGAATCAAGGAGGGCTTCCTGAGGGAGACGGTGGCTGACAGGGGCTAGCCAATAAATAATAAGGCTGAGGGGCTGAGTGTTTCAGGAAGAGAAAGAAGCAACTGTGAAGTTATAGTAGACAAAGAAAGTATGATGCCTGACACATGAAAAGATGCTCAACATCACTAATTGTTAGAGAAATGCCAATTAAAAATACAATGGGATATCACCTCCCACCAGTCAGAATGGCCATCACTAAAAAGTCCACAAACGATAAATGATGGAGAGGATGTGGAGAAAAGGGAACCCCCCTACACTGTTGGTGGGAACGGAAATGGGTGCAGCCATTATGGAAAACAGTAAGGAGGTTCCTCAAAAAACTAAAAATAGACTTATCATATGATCCAGCAATCCCACTCCTGGGCATATATCCAGAGGGGACTCTAATTTGAAAAGATACACGTACCCCCCTGTTCACAGCAGCATTATTTACAATAGTCAAGACATGGAAACAACCCAAATGTCCATTGACAGATGATTGGATAAAGAAGATGTGAGAGAAATATAGATAGAGAGAGAGAGAGATAGACAGACAGACAGACACATACACACACACACACACACACAATGGAATACTACTCATTCATTAAAAAGAATATAATAATGCCATTTGCAGCAACATGGATGGACCTGGAGATTGTCATTCTAAGTGAAGTAAGCCAGAAAGAGAAAGAAAAATACCATATGATATCACTCGTATGTGGAATTTAAAAAAAAAGGACACAAATGAACTTATCTACAAAACAGAAACAGACTCACAGACATAGAGAACAAACTTATGGTTATCAGGGGTAAAAGGGGTGGGAAGGAATAAATTGGGAATTTGAAATTTGCACCTCCTGGGGAGTGATGGAAATGTCAGCTATCTTGATTGTGGTGGTGGTTTCACTGGTGTGTACATCTACCAAAATCCATCAAATTGTACATTTGAAATAAGTGTAGTTTACTGTACAGGAATCATGCAATAATAAAGGTGTTAAAAAAAAAAAGAAAAGATGATGCTTGGAGGAATGTATTACTGGCTTAAGATACCCAGAACTTAGAGAGGGACAGAGAGAAGGCAGATGAGGCTGGAGAGTTGGAGAGCACGCTGCATGTACAATGAGAATGAAAAAGACCAGTTTGGGGCTTCACTAGTCAGTGTGAATAGTGGCATCAATACCCAGCTCTCATATGCTCAGCATCCTACCAGCCTGACTGAAAGAAGTCAAGATCCTTGGAAGAAATCAAAGTTATTTTCAACATCTTTCCCATCAAGTATTTGGGGACTCTTTGGGGAGTACTTCCATGTTTCAGTGAAACAATCTAGGTCGTCACTTATACCATATCTAACCAGACTAGAATTCTGCAGTCCCAGGTTTGTGCTTCAACAAGGGTGCCAACGCAGGGCTGGAACAAGTACGTAGCAGTTTATGGAGCTCCGTGATGAAGTTGGAACATCACTGCTGCATGTGAAGACCAGAGATTATTGTGCCACTGCTCCAGCAAAGTGTGTAGGAAAATGCTCTTACTGGCTACAATTCAAATAAGGGTTCACAGCAAGGCTGCTTGACTTCACAGAAACAGTTCTTCAAACTTCCACACAAGCCCCCTTTCTTCCAGAAGCCACACATGCTGCCAAAGTGGCGAGGGGAGACAAGTTCCAGTGTTAAGTTACACAGTGAACCCAGAATGCCATTCCCCTGGGGAGCTCTGGCCCAAATGCTAGATCTGATTCAAGGGGCCAGATGCCTTCTCCTCTGTGATGACTGAGTTCTCAGGGCCACCACTACCTATGATTATGCCTCCTTCAAGGCCACCCCAGTCCATCAGGTGACTTAATCCAACCAGGAAGAAGGTTCAGACTCTCTCTCACAGGTTGTCCTATTCAACTTCTGTTTTAAATCAGTGGTTGTAAATGGATACACGGAGAGTAGGCAGTTGCCTGACTGTTCTTATCAAAGGCATCTGAATACCATCTCCTGCCCAGACCATATACCTGGTTTTGTTAAAGTACACAGGTTTTATTCTGCAGGCAAAGAGGATCCAATAAAGTTTATATGGTATATTCATCTATTAATTGCACTATAGTAATTAATGATTAATGTCCACAATATACACAGAGCTCTCAGAAACTGACTAGAAAAGACATACCTGGTAGAAATGGGTAAATGATATGAATATGTAATTCACAGAAGAGAAAATCAAAATGTCCACTAAGTATATTTAAAATATGTTCGTGAAAATTAAAGCAATTATGTAATTTCACTTTATACACTTTAGACTGGTAAAAATTAAGCATGATAACACCTACTGCTGGTGAAAATGAAGAAGAAATATGCATTGCTAGATGAAATGTGAATTGCTACAAGCTTTTTGGCAATCAGGCATACTATAAAATTTTAATACATATGGCCTTCACCTCAGCAATTGCATTGCTCGGAATCCACCCTGTAGAAAGAAGTACGGTTAACCCTTGAACGACATGGGTTTGAAGTGGGCATATCAATTATACAAGGATTTTTTTTTACCATAGTAAATACTGTAGTACTAAATGATCTGTGGTTGGTTGAATCCAGGCATGCAGAACTGTGGATACAGAGGATCTGCCTCTGTAGAGGAACCAAGAATATGTAGGGGACAAGCTATAAGTTATATGTGGATTTTGAACACTTGGAGAACTGCTCTCCCTGACCCCTGTGTCGTTCAAGGGTCAACTGTAAAATCAGAGCACAAAAGATACATGTACAAAGGTGTTTCTCGCTGCATTGTTTGTGGTTGGCAAAACACTGAAAACAAAGTGAGTGCCCATCATTAGGGGAATAATTGCATAAATGATAGTGTGCCCATACCATGGGGAATTATGTAGCCATTTCAAAGTATAAGTTAGATCTATGCTAATTGACTTGGAGGGATTTCCATGAAGTGTGATTACATGGGAAAAGCTATATGCAAAGCTGTATATGCACTCTGATCCGATTTTTAGAAAACGAAGACATCAACTAAGAGCAAAACAACCCAAAACCTTGTGTGTGTGTGTGTGCGCGCGCGCGTGTGTGTGTGTATTTTTCCTGTCCTGTCTTGCAAATAGGAGTGACCAATGAGATTAAATGGAAGTTTTGGATGCAGTGTTTGCTCAAGTTCTTTTCTAACTCTTGGTCTTCCCCTTTCCTTATCTGAAATAAGGATGTGATAGCTGGCACTTTTATAGTCATTTTATGGCTTTGAAGATATGGCAGTGTGGAAGATTGCAAGGTAGACAGTTGGAAGGAAGCTGGCTGCCTGATCACTTTATGGAGCCCTGCACTTCGTACACACAAGAATAAAACCTCAAGCGATGTAGTTGAGTCACTAGAATGAGGAGCCAAACACAATGTATGATTACGTGAGTGTGAAGAAAAGGTATGAAAGTACACATACCAAGTTCTCAGCAGTGATTACCTGGGGAGGGGGTGGGGATGCAGGGAGTAGAGAAAGAGAGAGGAGGGAAGGTACAAAAAAGTATTTAAATAAAAGGTGCCCTTTATTCAAAACTAAAGAGCATTATAATTCCATTTGCTTATAATTATATATTCACTTTTTCCAGGCCCTCTTCATTTCTTCCTAAAATTATCCCTCTCTCAGGGCCATCCTGTGGCAGCTGAATCCCCATAAGGGACAAGGTTTAGTTCCTTTTCTCATATGATTGATCAACATAAAAAGTTGCCCAAAAGGATTGTCATCAAAAAATAAATGGAGAAATGAGGATATCTCAGGATTGTGTGATTTCAGGTGATCATTTCTTTCTTCTGTATATTTGTATGATTGTTTTAATTTTGATATTGATCTTGTATTATTTATATAATCAGAAAAAAACCCAACAATGTTATTTTGAATTGGAGTGAGGCAAGATTGGAGGCAAGACTGGAGGCAAGATCAACTAGGAGGGCATTTTAATAATCCAGGTAAGATATGAGGATGTATTGGATGCAGGTAATGACAATTGGAAATGGAGAGATGTAGACAAGAGTTTGAAATAAGGAGGTAGAATCAATAGGACATAGTGATGGATCAGAAGAGGAGGGGAAGGCAAGATTTCTAGCTTAAATGAGTGGATCGCGAGGTGTGCCATTCCCTGAAAAGAGGAAAACAGGAGGAAAAGCAACTGTTGAAAGGAAGACAAATAGCATCTTAAAGATATGGATGCCTAGGCTCACTCAGAATCACAGCCCCTAGTCACATGTTGCAGGTGATTCCAAGGCACAGCCAGGGCTGAGAAACACTGGTAAAGACCCCAATAGGGGGCAGAGGACCAGGAAGTGTGGGACTGAGGAAACATGATCAGAGAAGGAGGAGGAAAGCAAAGAAGAGTATCAACAGAGGAAATCAACAGAGGAGGTTTCTGACACTTAGCACTGTGCTTGGTGTATCACTGGTGCTCAGTAAATGTTACTAACTAAATGACAGGACGAAGGAAGGGACAATGGTGTCAAATATTGCTGAGGAGTCAAGAAACAGAAGAGCTGTAAAGTGTCCATTGGATTTAGCATCAAAGAGGTTACCTCACACTCTTGTGTGTCAGTTTGTGTTGTTGAGTAGTGGCGGGGGCAATGGGTTGACAAGTGAATGCATGATGAGAAACTATTATATCAAAGATCTCGATTATGCCTCAGAAAACAGGTTTCTAAAACATATTTTGTGATATTGAAAAATGCTTGGTCTACCTATATGATTCTGATTCTGGTAAAAAATTAGAGGCATAAAGAGCTGATTTAAGAGCTTATGCTCTGGAGCTAGACTTCCTGGGACTGAATGTAGTCTCAGCCACTGACTCGATGTGCAACTGTGGGTAAGTCCCCCACTGGATCATGGTGAGCCTTGGGCACAACAAGCATTCAGAAAAATGTCAGTTATTTAATGTTAGACATTGCTATGTATATATGGAAACCAAAAAATGAATGGCACGCTTATAAAGTTCTTTCCTATATAATTTGTGCAAATATTCTGTAATGAACATGTACCATTTTTGTAATTAGACAAACAGGTAAAATAATATGTAACTAAAAAAAACCCACCTTTTGCTGTTAAAGGAAGATAAAGAAAAGGCAATAGTTAAAGAGTGTAAGATTGCTATTTTATGTGCTCATGATGGGACAGACATTTGCCTGTTCATGGCTTTTGGGAAAGAGGCTGAAAGGGGCTGAGGGTGATCCCTGCAGCAACAGTGTTTCTGAGAAGGGGGCGGGAAGTGAGTATGAGAGCAGTTTGAGGAATTAGCCTTGGACAGGACATGTCTTCCTGTGATTGTGGAGGAAAGAAGTGATGAGTAGGTATAAAGGCAATCATTTGTAGATGCAGAGAGAGAGGGGATGGAGGAAGTTCATGACTGATAGTCTTGGTGTCTATTATTGAAGCCAGCAGGCTGTCCTCTGAGAGGGGAGATTTTGAATAGCCACCAGAGGGAATGAAGGAGGAAACAGACTCACAGAGACACTGCCAAGTGGCACCAAGTGTCTGGCTTTGGGTGGAAACATGCCCCTGCCATGGCCCTGACCGGTGTCACCTCCATTGTAGCGGATGTACTGACTGTTCTGGCACACAGTTTTGGCGTACTTGTGGCTTCTCTGGATTTGTCTCGCAGAAACGCTATGGCTTCTGGGTTCAGGAACCTGCAAATCTCCATCTGTGCCTTTTCTCTATGATGCCTATGCTATCTGATCATGAAGGAGTCATTTCAGGACAGCGGCTTGCCTTGAAGTCTGACTTCCTGATGATTTTTGATTGGGGGCCAGTATTATATTCAGTCTGTGTATGAGTGTACATGTGCTTCCTTCACTGCTGCTATTAGGGATTTAACTTACTGGAGGGGAAGCACCTGTAATCCCTGTTTGGAAAAAATGTCTGCTTAATTGCAGTTCTCCCGGATGTGACCCACTTGACAATAAAAAGTTGCAGTGGAATCAGGTCTCATTGTAGCCAGTTTATGCATAGTTAAAATCAGGCATTTGGCTAGCTGGTTGGTAATGACTGGGTCCTCCAGAAAGATTAATTCCCACCATACATATTCTCTGATTTTATCAGGATCTCTGGTGCTTCCACCCCTCCTATTTCTGCCAATTCAGCACACCTCCTGGCATAATTTTCTTCTACATCCTGCCTGAAACCCGTGGCATGTCCTCTGGCATTCTTAGCATCCAAGATCTCTGATTTTCCTGTACATCTTCTTTATAGATCATCAGCCTTGGATTAATCTACCCATTTCCTCTGCTTCTATGTCAGGTTTACTGAGCCCTTCAACAGGGCCTAGGTTTTTGTTCTAACACAGCCAGCAGGGATTAGAGGAGCCAAAGGACAAGGATCCAGCCTGGTGGTCACTGGTGGGAATCAGTGAGACTGCAGGGCCAAGGACTGGCCCGAGAGTAGCCAGGACATTGGTTACGTACAAGGGGATTGAGCAAATATGTAATCTACTGAGGATAATGAAAACAAATTTTCTCACTGTTAGCAAAGGGAGTTAACAAATATGAAAGGGGAAGGCTAAGATAAACCCTGTGATATTGGATTGGAATTGGAGGTATTGGTGAAAACTCATGGTTTTTAATAGATGGATAAATATGGAAATAGATACAGATGTGCATTTCCTAGCTCTGTTCATTGAGAGGACAGGGGCCTAGAAGCAATAAATAACACTCAGTAGCAAGAAGCATGCTGAATACCCAGATCCTGTTTTATGAATATCACCTTCCACTAAAAGGAATCAAGGCTCCTTGGAGAAATGGTTGATTTAGGGACCAGGGCAGGGAAGTATAAGATGAGTCTAGACCCTGTTACCAAAAGTAACAAAGTGCTCAAAGAATGATGGGATACAGGAGATAACTTAAGGGATTCCTACTGGTCATATGTGTGGACAATCTAAAGATCAAAAATAATAATAATAGTAATAGATTATAAATCATTGAATAAAATAGGAATCCATGAATCCATGCAATTGACATTTAACCCCAAATTAACAATTTATAAGGCTTGTAAAAATACTTAGAAATAAGTAAGTGTATTATAACAATAGCACAAGAGCCAGAAAGAGGGTGAATATATTATTGTATGTTTCTTACATGAAGTCACATTATATTATTTCTAGATACACCTCTGATAAGTTAAAATTCATATTATAATCTCTAGAGCAATCACTAAAATAAACAAAAAATGAGAAAAAGCTAAAATGTCAATAGAGAAGTTAAAATACAAAATAACTTTTTTTTTTTTTTTGCTTTAAACAATAGAAGCCAGGAGGGGAGGTTTAAAAAAAGGAATAGAGAGTAGATGGGATAAATTGAAAATAAATAGCAAGAGAGTGGATTTAGAAGCCTGCTCTATCAGTAATTACACTAAATATAAATGGTCAAGACACTACAATTAAAAGGTAGGCTGGATAAGCAGAATGGTCTAGGAAGGCTGCACTACGATAGTTGAGCAAATACTTGAAGGAGACGAAGGAGTAAGACACGTAGATGGGTAAGAGTGTTCCAGACAGAGGGAAGAGCACGTGCAAGACTGATACAGACTATTTTTAAAACGGAGAGATGATTAGCAGTCACTGCTCTGAGGTGAGGCTACCTGGATTCTCAGTGATTGAAACATCCAGGCATATTCCTAGGATTGTATGTTGGTAAGTTATTATGGCCTCAGAGCTTTGCAGGAATATCCCTTAGAACATGACTAGTTCTGATTCTCAACTATGCCTTTTCTGAGCTCATTTATTCTCTATGTTCTATCACAAGCCCCTATACTTTACCACATACCTTCAAAGTTTATGGTGATAATGATCACAGAGTCATGGAATTAAGGACTGGAAGATATCTCAAAGGTCATCTTGCTCCCACCTCACATCTATGCCATGACTGACAGATAATGAGTCAGAGTCACACCCAGAGGAAATGATTTCATTCTCTCAGGGCCAACTCTTCATCTCATGGAAGGCTCTATTAGAAAGTTCTTTCTCCTTAGAGCACAAATCTGCCTCACTGTGGTTGAATTTTTTCTGCACCTAAGCAACCGTGATGAATGTCTTACCACATGTAGTGAATGAGACACAAAGTGCAAGAGTTTCAAATTGACCATAAGTTTCTTGGCTTTCATCACCTTCACAGGGCCTGTCAAATGGTTTAGGTTTCAAAACTTAAACCCTTGGCCTTCACTAAACCTTCCCAGTATCTTCTGTCAAGAGGCTTCCTGGACTTTTGAAGGGAAAGTAAACCAAATGGGTGTTTGTTTCTCATCAGTGAAAGCAAAGTGCTTGCAGAGGCCAGCTGGGCTATTTTTGTCTGTGGGTTGTGAATGGTTGCCAAGAATGAGCAGAGGTATTTGTCTGTGGTAAAGACAGAGACGAGGGTTGGTGGAGATGGCTACTGATGCAGGAGAAGGAAGGTTCATGAACAGGATTCGGAAGCTGAGAGCCTTGTTGAGATGGTCCTAGCTCTACCTTTAAGCTCACATCTCCTTCTCTTGCTCACTTGCGTATTCTCATCTGTGGGCTCAGGACTGCTATGGGATTCATTCCTCTAACAGGAAGCAGATATCAAGCCTTTGGTTGGACCAGTCTTGTAGTACCCTCATCTTACTGTATGATGCTCTGATTGCTGATATCTTGAGTCCAAACTCTCCTCCTCCTTTTCCTCACTAACAGGGCTCAGCATTGCTTTGGCTGGATGCGAAAGGCTGGGGTGGGAGGACAGAATCACCTGAAGTAGCACAAAATGTCAAAGAGTCAAGTTAATCCAACAGATTTGGGGACTGACTCAGGTTCAAAGACTGAGTGTCCAGAGAAACACCAACTCCACAGGCCTCAAAATCCTGGGGTTTCAGAGCCATGAATTTGCGACCAGGTAGAGCTGGGATTAAATGGAAGCAGTGGTGGGACAAGTCAATGCAGGGCCCTGGGTTATTTCAGCATTTCAAGGCCCATGCGTATTGAATATGTACACATGAATGAGTGTGAATTCAAGGTGGCTTTTTTAAAAATAGAGATTTTAAAATATAGATTTAAAAAAAGCATATAAATTAAAATACAGATTCCTGGGCCCTGCTCTTAGAAATTCTGATTCAGGCAGTCTGAACAGGACCCAGAAAGCTGTCTTTTGGAAACTTCTCCAGATGACTCTGGTGCGTGTTTGGGAATCATCAGCTTAAAGGATTGGCAGTCAGGCAGACACCTGTGCTGAGTCGCTTGTCTATTGACATCAGAACTTCCTGCCTTCAGTTGTGGGCCTATGTTTGCCTTATCTTTTCTCTCACCTACCTGGGCGGCTCTCATGTCTTGATTACCTCCCTGCCCAGTCTTAGCAGGTCTTGGGGCTACCGTGAGCTAATGATAAAGAGGCTTAGCATTACACCTGGAACTCAATAATCACTCAATAATCAAAGTCAGTTGTTTTTCTTATTATCTGATTCGAATTATATTATGTACCTGACTTGTATGACCCACTAGACTATGCAATCATATCCCTTGAAGATAGTGGAATTAGGCCAACCTCCCACCTCCTACACTAATCCTTGCTATCTCTCCTCCTCCAGGAAACTTCCAGTTTGGCCCCATTGGGTTCTCACTTGGTGCCAGTCTGATTGTCTTGGGTTTGCTTTCTGTTCTTTTGGCAGGATCTGGAGCAGGTGTAATCCCTTTTGTGTTTGTTTAGAAATGCTCTCCACTGGTTGAGGAGTTGGGCCTCCCACTCACAGTGTTTTGGTGGTTTGTTTCCATTGCTTTGTGATTGAGTTTATGATTGTGGTACAACTACTTGGAGCTGAAATGTAGTTTCTTTGGAGACAGGGGTATTTTGTAGACACAGTGTGTAATTCCTTGGACAAGGAGGGTCTCCAGAATGTAATATGCTATCTCTCCTGGCTCTAAATTATCCTGAGTGGATAGGATTCTACTTTTACAGCCAGAACTAGAGTGAATGCAGGATTCACTCATTTGTTCCTTTATTCAGCTAATGTTTTACTGTGCCAGACACTATACTAATACTGGGAAGAAAAATGGCCCCACCATTTCAGCCCAGACCCTCTTTGCCCCCTCTCCAGTCCACCAATTGCAGCACTGATAGGTTAACCTTTACTTGGTCATATTTATGGTTACCGAATACCTACTGTGTGCTAGGTGAAAAAGCTGGTAGGTTATAGTTCCTGTCTCCCAGGAGCTCACAGCTTGGAAGGAGAGCAAGCTCAGAAATACATAACTATTCTATTTCAAGTCCTGTTTGCAATGAGTAAAATGTGGTTATTCTACCAAGAGCTTAAGACTAAAAAAGGAGCCAAAATAGAAATATGTGCAGAGTACAGGAACATAAGAATTAAATTTACTTCAAAAGAGTCATTCATTTAACAAGCATTGACTAAATGCCTACTAAATGCCTCGCATTGTGCTTAATAGAGAAAAACAGCCTCTGCTTTAATGGAATAGAGTTTAGAAGTGTGGGCTCTAAAGAGTAAGAGAAATCTGAGTTTGTATCCTGGCTCTGCTACTTACTAGCTATGTGAGCTTGGGCAAGTTACCTACCTTCTCTGAGCCTCATATTTCTCATCTATAAAATAGAGGAAATAATATCTACTACATAGACTTACTGGGAAAGTTAAAGAGACTTAAAAAAAAATCTTTCAGTTTAGCTGCCCTTTGTATACTACCTTGTATAACAGTTAGTGCCTGATTGTTGCCCTAGACTGTAATTTCCCAAGGGTGGTGACTGTGTCATATTCAGTGTTGTATCTACTGTGACCGCTGCTTATGGTCCCTAGTGCACATCTGGTTTAGAGTCCCTCACACCTGCGGTTCCTGTTCCCATGCCTTGGGCACCAACCATCCAGGGGCCTCTGGCTGTACTGATTCTTATCACAGAGAAACAATATAAAGCCTGGCATGGAGCAGGAAGCTGGTGTTAGGCTCGCTCCTACCTTCCTGCAGGTTACCGATGTGCCCCCTCAATTTTATCTCCCACCCACATCCAGCTTAAACCCAGCCCTACCCCTGCCCCTTCTCTTGCTGTCCATGTCTCACTGCCTTGTCTGCCTGCTGCTGACTTCCTGCCTTACCTTGGTTCTCCACACTGGCTCTCCAGACCTGACTGATACAGCACTGTCTACTTCAGAGAACTGTGCTCACACAGGAGCGACCCCAGCTGGCCTACTCTCTCATCCTGACCCAATGCCTCAGACTCCTTGCTATCAGCTTTTCTGCCCCAGTTGGACTTCTGCTCCACCCAGACCCACCCAATAAACATGCATTGAGTTCTGAAAGTGTGCTTGGCTCTGTGTTAGGGAACACACAGATGAATGACATGGTCCTTGCCCTGAACCACATCCTTGACTGCACCTGTCTCCAACATCCACAGGCTTTTAAAAAGAGTACTGTTGGAAAAGGAGTCTCCAGCCTCCACAATGAGGTTTTCTTGCCCACTTTGATGAGCAGATAACCATATGTCTTCTGGTGGGACCCTAGATCTAGCCCTTTTTACCTGACCTGCAAGAACCACACAGAGCAGGAAGTAGTGGATTGATAAACAGTCACTGAGTACTTAGCATGTTTCAAGCACTGGGGATACGGCAGAGGCTATGATGTACTTTCTGCCCTTGCAGAGCTTGGAGATTGTGGTAGGTGGAACAATGGCACCCAAAGATGTCCATGTCCTGATCCTTGCATGCTGTGAATGCACTATGCTACCTGGCAAAGGGAGTTAAGGTTGCTAGTAAACCGACTTTAAAATAGTATAAACGGGATTACCCAAGTGTGGGCTCAGTGTATTCACTAGATCCTTAAACATGGAAGAGGGAGGCAGAAGAGTCAGTGTCAAAGTGATGTGATGTAAGAAAGACTCAGCTGGTCAATGCTGGCTTTGAAGACAGGAGAAGCCATGAGCCAAGGAATGCCGGCAGCTTTTAGAAGCTGGAAAAGGCAAGAAAACAAAAGGAACTCAGTCCTGCTAACACCTTGATTTTAGCCCAGTGAAACCCATTTCAGACTTCTGACCTTCAGAATTACAAGACAATAAATTTGTGTTGTTTTAAGTAACTAAATTTGTGGTAACTTGTGAAAGAAGCAATGGGAAACTAATGCAGAGCTCAACTAGGAAGATAGGAATTAAAGATGAGATTATAGTTCAATGTGATGAGTGCAGTGATAGGAGAAGTACTGAACTGGGAGATTACTTGGAAGAGTCCCAGTCTCAGTGGACATGGTAAGGGGGAAGTCAGGCAGAGCTTCCTGGAGGAAGAGGGCTGGGCACCTTCAGGAGAGAAATGGAGCCAGACAAGAATCTGCTGTAACCGTGTGAGGGGGACAGTAATCTAGCCCATCAAAAAAAACCCCAGGGAAGAGGTGTAGGAGGGTCTGGGCTGAGAGTGAGGGAGGCACATAAAGGATTACTCTGGACTGGTCCCTCTGCCCGCAGTTCCTCCTTTTTGGAGAGGAATTTTGCTAGAGTTTTCAAAATGTAAAAAAGTGGATAAATAAATGGTAGTAAATTCATACAGCAGAATATTATACCTCCATTAAAAAGTAAATTTAAAATCTTTTTTCCCAGAAGAAAAATGTAAAAGGCACAAATGCTTTGGCCTAGCAAGTTTCACTGTCCTTGGTTGGCAGGGGAAGGTATAGGTCAGTGGTAGAGTGTGTGCGTAGTATGCACGAGGTCCTGGGTTCAATTCCTAGTACCTCCATTAAAATTAAAAAAAAAAAAAAGCTCCCTGACAGAAATTTATCCTGCACATGTGACTTCACAGGATTTCAAAGACGAATGTCCAAGGTATCTCTCTGCTGAATGGTTTCTAATGGTTAAAAACTAGAAATAACTTGTGTCAATAGATGGGTGATTAGTTACATTTGAGGCATCCATGGTGTGACATTCCATGAAACCTATTAAAAGCAAAAGGGCAGATCCATTTGGCCTGATAAGTAGAGTAACCAGCGGTTTATCCAAACCAGGCTATTTTGAGAGTGGGATGGGACAGACTGTCCCAGGCAAACTGGGACACATGACCATACCAGTGATAAAGAATGATCTCCAAAGAAGATCTTTAGGTGAATAAAAAAGCAAGATGAATACAAGAATCTGCTGTATGAATAGCATGACTCCATTTGTGTGGGTTTTTTAAAGAAAGGATACACTCTTCTAGTTACATATGCATAAATGCTTTTTTATAAGAATATGCAAGGAGTTGATCAACACAGGTCTAGGGAGAACACTTCCACATCAGATTCTTATATTCACTTTATACTCTAACCTAAGTAGTTAAATTACTTTTATAATAAAGACAGAAAGTTGACCGGGTACATATACTGCTTTCATGATAAAACTGTACATTCAAATAAAGTCATGGAAAGCCAAACACATTTTAATGAGACATTTGCTCCCAACCTGCCTCCGGTTCTAGGTCGGCTCCCTGACTGGTCTTGTCCCTCTCAGTAAACTGAGAGGCTATAAAACTGGAGGCTACATTTTTCAAAGAAAATTTTCAGCCTCTTTAAAGCTGCAAACTCTCCATTTGAATTAGAGGAAACAGGTATCCATTTGTAGAAAATATTTCTCTTCTCTATTCTAAAACCTACTGCAGGACAGTAAATTGTTCCTCCCACTCCTTTTTCCTTCTGCACTGAAAAAGGAGCACATTTGAAAACTCTCCTCCTTTAGATAAGTTCCTTTCAAGAAGGGAAGGGTTGAATTTTAGGTCATTTGTCCACCCACTTCCTGAGAAAAGGTCACTTCCTCAGTGCTGGTCTGAGCCCCGCCAGAGAGCAGGTTGGGAAGGGCTGTTCTGCGGCTTGGTGGTTTGGTCAAATGGCCTTAGAGGGGTCAGGTTTTTCTGAAGACCTGTTGATTTCCATGGATTTTTATCACCCTGGAACTTCACTCTCAGGGAAAAGGAGGGACCAAAGCAATGAGTTCAAGAGATTGAGAGGGTGGAGGTAGTTTCCCTGAACAGCTTTCTTACAGGAAAAATCCCTGTCAGACTCGTTCTGCTCCTGCCCTCTCCCTACCCCTTGTGATCATTTAAGTTTTCTGGCCTGGAGAGCTTTCCCTCATAGTCAGGCGGCAGGAGGAGGGGGAATAATAACACCAGAAAGTGGCTGAACTGGGGTTTGACCACATCTGTCTGCCTCAAAAGCCTGTGAAAGCTCCACACAGCTGGCCCAACCCTAGCTCATCCCATCTCTCCTTCTGGAAATTCAGTGCCCTCTTCAGGCAGGGCTCTTCTCAGCTCTAACTGCCCCTGCTCCTTTCCATCCTCCAGACTGTTCTCTAGTCACACCCCAGCCACATCCTTCGCACCTCTGCTCCCTACCCAAACACCCCCACCTTTGCAGGGTACCCTTCCAGTCCTATCTCTTTCATAAGGATTTTTCTGAGAACTGATGTTATGCTAAAAAGATACTAGATTTAAAAAATTTAAAAACAATGTGCAAAAGATTATTATCATTTTTAATGATAATAAAATCATTGATTTTAGCTGTGGGGCACATTCAAACTTCGGGTTTAGCTCAGTGGCAGCCCGTGGTGGTTGCAATGGATTGTCCAGGCTGTTTTCCCAGCTGTGACCTAGAGCAGCAGCGGGGATGGCCTGGAGGGCCCCGGGGATCTCCTGCATGGGGTGAAAGCTAAGCCAGCCAGAACCAGCCTCATGGCAGGAGGTACTGGGAGAAAGCAGGCTGCAGTTTGCACATCAAATCCCAAGCTGTTTTGCCTCAAATACAAAGGAGTCACTTTCTAAGAGGAAGTCAGTTCTTCCCACAGCTTACCTAATGCCACCAAAACAACTCTTGGTCACCGTCTCTTGGAGTACTGCAGGGTACAGTGCGATCTCAGGACAGAGCCTGGACGTTCATGCATCCAGCTCCTCTGACCGGGGCATTCTGGCCATCACTGCCCAGACCTAGGGGTTCCTGTTTCCAGCTGTGTTAGTAGAAAGAGAATCTGGGCTTGAGTCAGAGAATCATAAAATGTTAAGAGGTAGAAGGGATTCAAGGAGAAATCCAACACCCTCTGACAAGGGAAATGAGGCCCAGAGAGATTTCAGAACTGGCTCCCAAATGCTGATCCTGGTATCTGTCAGTCTTCTGAAAAATGAAGAAAATAAGGACAAAGCAGTGAGTTTAAAAAATAAAAATAAATTGATTTAATTTAAGACATGCCCTTTATTCTGGTAATATAGTCTTTCCTGGGTTCTAGTGTTGAAATGCCTTTTCTTTTATGAAATGTTGTTAGGAGATGGTGAGTGATTTTTAATGCTCTTAAAAAGAAAGTAATGACTCTACTTGAAATTCCAATGTATGGATACCACGGGGTTGGGTCACTCGCCAGTGGCCATACACGTATATCTAGTCGGGGGCAGAGCTGAGTTTGAATTTCTGTTACTCACTGTTTTTTTCTAAGCCGCAGAGACAACTATGTATGACTTGGGGTAAGAGATTTTACATCCTGAGCTTCAGATTTTGATAATAAATGAGGGCTAATAAAATCTGCCCTCTGTCACAAAGTAATCATGAGGCTAAAATGAAATAATGCCGAAGAAAGAACTTCGAGAATCAAAATTTTTATACCAAAGGCTTGGTGTGATTATTATGTCAGGCAAGTGAGTCTCAAGCTGTGTGGATTATTTGCTGTGAAGACGATACTGGTTTCCTAGGGCTGCTGGAACAAAGAACCACAAACCAGTGGCTTAAAACAACAGAAATGTGTTCTCTCACAGTTCTGGAGGCGAAGTCTGAAATCAGGGTGTTGGCAGGGTCATGCTCCCTCCAAAGCTTTAGATCATCTTTCCTTGCCTCTTCCAGTTTCTGGTGGCCTCAGGCATTGCTTGGCTTCTGACAGAAAATCTCCTATCTCTGTGTCTTCCCATGGCTGTCTTCACTCTGTGTCTGTCTCCTCATGTGGTGTTCTTTTTATAAGGAAACCAATCATATTGGATTAGGGGCCCACCCTCCTCCATTGTGACCCCACCTTAATTGATTTCATCTTCAAAGACGCTTTTTCCGAGTGAAGTCATGTTCTTAGGTCCCAAGGATTAGGACTTCAACATATCTTTTGTGGGGGGGACACAATTCAACCCATAACCAAGACCATTTAGGTAAATTTTAAGTTGTATTTTAAGCAGCATCAGCTGCTCTGACTTTAAGAAAAGCAAATTTCATCCTCCCACCCTTCCAAGAAGAAACATGGTGAGGCAGAAATAAAGAGAAGTCCAGGGAGGGGGAGCATTTTGGAGGAAAATTAAAAGAGCTAGTTAATCAACAATCTTTGGCTCCTGAGAGACGGAGCACAGAGCAGCAGTGACCAGAGCTTGAAAGCAAGTCCCAGGCTGCACTCCTGGAAGAGCTCTGAACTGGAGCGCGGCTCCCCCAGGGCACCTGCACTGCCAGGGAGAGGTGAAGGAACCAAAGCTTCTTAAATCAATACGCTTGGGCCTGAAGCAGTATTTATTCATGAAGGACCTGAGCTGGGTTCTGCTCTGCCCAGAGCAGACACACTGGTGGCAGGGACGTTGCAGAGCAGTCTGGCCTTGCCAGGCCCTGGGGCCAGTTGAATCAGCACCAGCACTCTTCTTTCCTCACTGCCAGCCTCCACTTCCTCTCAGAGATTTTGTGTTCTTATCCTGACTCAAAGGTCAAAGGCAGCTGTGTTCAGTTCTCCTGAGGACTGGGCCAAGGAAGGACATGGTCACAGCAAGAATTCTGCTCAGATCTTGGGAAGAATCCATTCTCCATCAAGTTTGCGGACCCTGAAAACCTGTTACTTGAGAAAGACAGGGCTGCATTATGGCTTTTGCTGGCCCTTGGCACTGTTGCCTTTGAGGTCCCCTTCCTCCATTAAAAAAAAAATTAAAAGTTGTATTTTATATAATTTGTATAAAGATGAGTATAATCCAGGCTGGATTCATTATTATATATCCATTATTGTTATATATTTTTTCCTTCTAGTTTTAAAAGAAGCTAAAATTAAGATATTTTTGTTGGTCCTTAAAATATCATGGGCCCATGGGGGTGTTGGGTACAGTGAGGCATGTGTGGGTATGTGAGTGTGTATTAGATCTAGGAGATGACTTAAAATCAATCCAGTCTGGACACAGGGGAATGACCAAGATGACCTTTTGAGACCCGTGTTGCTGAAGGAATAAGGTTTAAGATAGCACGCCTTTTCTCTATATAGTTAGATGCTCCCTTTCCTCCTATGGACCCAGACATATATCCAAAAGGAAAGTGCATCTGTCTTGTCAATGGTTCCCTGATATCCAACTTCAATATCTGAATACCTTGCCCAACCTCAGAACAAAAATGTGTAGGAGGATGGGCAAACAGGGTGATAAGAAGGAGAGAAAGCCAGGAGGAATGACCTGGACCACTGGTCTAAACAAGAGCCCAGGGCCCGATGTTGTTGCATATCAACACAAATCCTTCCTAGCTGGGGGTCCCCCGAAACAGTTTTCTCCCGGACCATAACTGTTCATGGTTTTGAGCACAAAATATTTTATCTTCCATCTAACCTCACACTAACCCACCTTCTCCTCCATCAAGGGAAGTTGTACTAATTTTACTGAGTCTGGGAAGCATTCATTGAGTCGTTGGACTTACCTAGGGGTTAACAAAAGTGCAAATGCACTTTTTCTGTAAAGGGCCAGGTAGTACATATTTGAGGCTTTGGGGGCCTTGTGGTCTTTGTTGGGACTACTTAATTCTGCTGTCATTGTACAAAAACAGCCATGGATAATATGTAACGTAATATGGTTGTGTTCAGGTAAAACTTTATTTACAAAAACAGTGGAGGGCCAGATTTGGCCTGTAGGTTGTGGTTTGCTGATCCTTGTAACTAACCTCTTTCATTTCTCAACCATATCCTGTCCTTTCTTTCCAAAACATGTCTTGAGTGTTTTATGAGCTCTGCACTATGTTAAAAACATTATTACACCCTGTAATATTTAAGTTTTCCTGTTTTTATTTCTTGTTTCTTCAGTGACCTCAAAGTCCCTATCTTCTTCTGTCTCCTCCATGAGGCCTAAACCAGCGCTGAGCTGAGCATACTTTGGTTTCTTATGGTATTTATTACTTACATTTTTCTGGTCTTGAAATCAATGAGGAGGGCATTAGTCAAATGCACTAAAATTCACCTATTTGTATTTGGTGTTCAATCGCCCTTCCTTTCAGGCATCTGTTTTCCTCATGGTGCAACCTTCAGCTCTTGCCTGCAAGGCCCATCCCACAGAGCTTTGCTAGCAGTTAACTATACTCACCATTTGTCAGTCAACCAGGATTTATTGAGCACTTACCAATATACCCCAGACTATGCTGGTAAATGTGAAAGTTAAGAAAAAAATGCAATCTCTACTCTGTAGACTGTGGTAGACATTGGTGCCCATCTCCCAACAAAAAACCCTACATCTCCCACTAGTCATACCCTTTTGAAGTCCATTGATTCTGGTTGGTTGTGTGACCTCCTTGGCCAATGAGATATTAACAAACACAAAATAAGTAGATAAGTGCTTATACATGGGGGCTCTACTTCTGAAAATGCTCCCTTTTGGAACTCAGCTGCCATGCTGTTAGGAAGCCCAGATGACCTGCTGGAGAGGAGGCGATGTGGAGAGGCCATGTGGAGAGGCCCTGGAGGATGAGACACCACACAGAGAGAGGGGCTGGCCAGCTCCTAGCTGTTCTAACCTCCTCAACTGAGGTGTCAGGCATGTGAATGAACCCCTTGGAGCCTCCTAACACAGTTGAGCCTCCAGATGATGGCAGTTGTGTGAGTGACATCAAACCAGCCAGCAGAAGAGCCACCCAGCTGATCCCAGCCTGTTTGTAGAGTTGAGTAAATAAATACTTAGTTTGGGGATGATTTGTAATGCAACAATATATACAGGTTTCCCCCTGCTACTCAAAAACAGCGTCCCTGTGAAGCCTCTCATGAGCTGAATTGGTATAAAGTGAGAAAGCAATTACCTTTTTTCTTAAAAGTGAAAATCCTCCTTGGATTTCTTTTGGTTAGTGAAAATAGGCACTAATGGTGGTCCTTCATGAAAGCTAAGTGGAGTAAAGTGAACTTTCAAAAAGTGGGGGATACCTGTAATTGACAGACACACTAACTAGGAAGTGTGTGTGTGCTCACAGCCACACACACACACACACACACACACACACACACACACACACACACACACACACACACACACACACACACAGAATCCAACCAAGAAGCCACACAAGACCATACCTGCTGGATCAAAAGACTCATACCAGCAACATGAGTCCTTCAGAAGAGGAGGGCAGGCTGGAACAAAACCACTGAGGAAGTGACTGGGCCTGAGTGACGGATGGGAGTTGAACATGTGGAAAAGAGCAACCTAAGCAAAGGGACAACCAGAGCAAAGGCTCGTCTCTCTCTGGACTGTATGCCTTTAAAAGAAGACTCGGAGGGCTAACAGTGGCCCTGAGGACTGACTCTATCTAACGATGGACTTCCAGGGACAGTGACATAGGAGGCATTTTGGCACGTGGCTGAGACACCCTCTCATTTCTCTCAGAAGACACACGTAGGTGGCAACCTACTCCACTTACTGAAAAAGCTGATAAAATAACCTGTTATCACTTCAGAAAACTCCTACGGTTAAATCCCTAGAACCCTAAAGGGGCTTCTCTCTTAGGAAGAATAGCCAAGAATAGCTAGGTTCACACCTTCTACTTCATAAAATGGCCAAATGCTAGGTCTCAGGGCCCTATGATTATCTGTCCTAGTCCTCCTTGCTTGCTAACACGATTTGGTTTCTTATTGTTTATCTCTGTACTACCTAATCTTCGAGGGTTAATTGCTTCTCTACCATATGACTTTTGGGTTCCCTGATGGCAACGCCAGTGGTTAAGATCCAGAGTTGGGCAATTGCCACAGTGTACTGTGCTTGACTGTCCACTTGCCTGCGGTGCCTGCTAGAGCGTGAGATCCCCAAAGGCAAACATTTCTTTTATTCAGCATTGTGTCTCCCATGCTTACAAAGTGGCTGGCATGTAGTAAGTGTTCAAAGTGCATAATGAATTAAGGAGCACACCCAGAAATAGAACAACCACGAAATCAGGCAAATTAAAGTGGAAGGCATACAAGGCATAAAACTTCACTCACATTTATTGGCACGACCCCATTCCAGATTCATGCTAACCACTTCATGGACCTTTTATTCTCTCCTGGGTTTGTTCAGCAAGCTTTAGTTACATTTGGAGAAGTTAGATTACTTACATGCAGAGCTGGGATTCAACTAGCCCTTCTGTTCCCAAGTCTGTGCTACACTTTCTAGCTCTCCTGCTGGATCTGGATTGCTCCCCAACTGCTCCTATTTGGGGGTCGCCAGACAGGTGCAGGCAATGGAGGAGAAAGACAAGGGGGCTCCCTTAGAGAACTTTTGCTTAGGCCTCAGGGAGGAACTCGTGCTGAGGAGGACTAGGTGCAGACAGAAGAGGCCCTTAGAGTCTTTGCAGACCTTTTCGTGGCCACAAGGAAGGAGGGCTTAGCACCCAGCCTGTGCTGGAACAAACAAGGACCGGTCCCTCCCAGGCTGCTCTTTCCTTCCTCAGGACCGAGTTACTGTTCTCTGGAAGGACTGACAGACAGGAGAAGGCAGCCAGGCCTGCCTGTTCATAGGGTGGGGCATTACCACTTGACCCTAGTTCTCCGAAGTGTCACGATTAAGACCAGGAGCCAGGGTGGGGCAGGGGCTTGGCACTGGGGCTGAGGCCCATGAGGGAAACTGGAGCTCTTGAAGGGCAGGGCGGAGCTGGGGTGACTCAGGGGGCAGGGCGCAGTTGGGGCAGCATTTGGCAGGCAGGGGCAGATCTGAGGGAAGTGGCTAACTACACCTCTGTGCCTGCGGCTTTGCAGGCACCATTCGGCAGCTGCAGGGCAGTTCAGGTAGCCTGTGGCTGGGTCTCTGACCTCCTAGGCTCAAATCTTAGCATGGCCGTTGACTCCCTGGATGGCACTGGCAAAATCACTTAAATTTTCAGAGCTTCAGTTTCCCCTTCGATAGCATGGGACTGAAAACCTGGGCTCGGGTGACAAGTTAAAAAAGCACACCGAACATCAGTTCCCCTCCAGCTCCCTGTCCTGCTGGCTCTTGACATTAATCAGAGCCTTAAAGTTGAGCTATATCAGGCTGGGGCCACGTTATGACTTTCATGGGCCCCTTTCACTTTCCTGGGCTGCTTCCTCCATAAGAAAATGTTAAAAAAAATTATATTTTCTGACTGTATTGGTGTAAGGATGAATATAATCCGAGCTGGATTTGTTATTACATATTAATTATTATGATACTTATTTTTTTCCAATCCTAAAAGAAATTAAAATTAACGTATTTTTGTGGGCCCTTTAAAGTATCATGTCTAATGAATCCACACGCTGTGCCTAGTGGAGAAGTCGGCTCCGGTGTCAGGTCAAGAGCCATCCTTGCATCCTCTCTTCTTCCTACATCTTTGAGTCTCATTGTAGTCCAGATGGTTCCGAACAGTGAATTCAGAACTGAAGAGGCACGTCCCCCTAAGATGTTTATCAGGTCAGTGAGGGTGTGAGTTGCACACGATGCTGGGTATTCTGGTGGTGATCTTGGTGTATCTGCATTTCAGGATGTGGCTGTTTTGGAGTGGAGGCGGGTAGTATGAAACCCTACGTTGTAAAGTCCCTGAAACTTGATTGGTTCATTCAACAAATATGTTTTTGAGTATCTACTACATGCCAAGCCCTGTTATAGGAACTAGATATATAGTGCAATAAACAAAACACAAAGTCCCTATCTTCATGTAGCTTACCCTCCAGTGGAGGGAGATAGAAAAAAAAAAACAATCCAAAATTGTGTCGGGTGGTAAGCCCCAAGTAAGGGGGGATTGGAAGAGCAGGTGATGATAAGGTGGGAGTGGAGTTTGCTGTTACACATAAGATGGTCAGGATAAGGTGTTTGATAAGGTGATATTGAAGCAAAACCCCAAGGGAAGTGAGGGAGGTGGCTACCTGGTAGAATAGCATTCCAGGCAGGAGGGGAGGCAAGTACAAAGACCCCGTGGCAGGAGCATCCTCGGTGTGCTTGAGGAACAGTGTGGAGCAGAGGCTGGAGCAAGGAGAGGGAGGGGCAGAGTGGCTGGAGATGAGGTCAGACAGGTGGCCCAGGGCCAGATTGTGTAGGGCTGTGTAGGCTGTTGTAAAGGTGTTAGCTTGTAGTCTGAGTGTGATGAGAAGCCACTAGAAGACTTTGTTAGAGGAATGGCATGTTTTTACTTAGCTCTTAATAGGACCACTTTGGCTGCTTGCATGGAATTGAAGAGAGGGGCTAGCACAGAAGCAGCAGGATATGATGTGTTGCAGGTGAGAGTTTATAGGGATTTGGAACAGAGTATTAGCAGTGGTATTGCTGAGAAGTGGTCAGATTGTGGATACATAGGTAGCGCCAACAAGATTTGCTGGTATATTAGATGTTCAGGGAAATAGAGAGACAGAAGGAGGAGTCAAAGCTCCAAGGTGACTGGACAACTGGAAGCATAGAATTGGCATTTACTGAAATGGGGAAGGGGACAGGTTTAGGGAAGACTTCAAGAATTTGGTTTTGAACAAGTTAATTTTGAGATGCTTCTTGGATGAGATGTCCCCAGTTGAAGCCGTGGCCAAGGCTTTGTAGCCCCACACTGAGCAGTCTTTGGATGTGGGCTATGCAACACACACACACCCAGTGAGGGGGTGCAGAAATGAGCCAAAGAAGCTCCTTTCAGCTGATAGCATTGCCCAGAGAGGGACACAGCTGTGAACCATCCCTGGGCAACACTTCTGGATGCTGAGGGAATGCATCTCACTCCTGAAGTGGGCCAGGACTGAGCATCGTAGTATCTGTGCTGTTTGAATCCACTCCATCAGAGAACAGTTTCTCCAGGATTCTGGTTGGTCTGTTTCATTGGGAAACTTAAGGAAAGTCAGTGGGATGAACTAGACACCCCTCCCTCTGTCCCCAATACTACATCTCCCTCCTGTACCACCCATCCTAGAGTCCTCTCACTCTCGGTTGGCACCTTCACTGTTCCAAGTGGCTTATTTGGTCAGTATGACCCAGACTGTCATCCCTAAGGAATCTGAGGAGTGAGCTACCATGTCCTTCTCAGATCAAGGCCATTGCACTTTTCCATATACCTTGATAATTAGGAGTGGGAGTATTGGGAGGTGCCCCAGTGGATTACATGAGTGCCAAAGATGTCCTTCCATGTCCTCACAGTGTAACACAGCCTATCACCTTCTGATGATGAGAGCCAATCACCTTGGCCAGTGTGATGATGCTTTCATTGTCGGCTGGTCTCTTGGCATGAGGAGCCTGAAGTTACCAGGCAGCAGCCATGGCTTAAAACTTACTTAAAACTTACTCCTCCCCATGGAAGCATTCTCCCTGTGGGAACCAGGGTCTCTAGATCCACAGAGCCTAAAGTTGTAGGGATTGGATGCACAAATTCCTCAAGGTCACTGGAACGATGGTGAGTGGATCCACCTTAGTCCCCAGACCTACGTACTCTATCTACTGGGGACACAATAGTAAATAATGGTTGTTGATTAGGAAAAGACCACATCCTGAGGACAACACCCCAACTTTGTAAGCTATCAGCTCCAAGTTGGTGCCTCAGCTGCATCTTTAAGCAGCCACTTCACCACTCTATCAGCTTTTGGGTATGAGATAGGACTAGGAGATACCATGGTCATGTGCCCACTCCCACGCCTTCTTTCCTGAAGAGTGAAACCCATGGTCCAAAGCAAGGTTACACTTAATCCCATGTCAGTTGATCTAATGCTCTATAAGTTTTTGAATTGTGGTATTGGCCAAGGCTCTCCTGGCAAGAAAAGTGCTTCCAAATCTGGAATGTCAACCAGGAATATGTTGTTTTAAAATTAAACTTCCTGGTTCAGTCTTGGGAGATTGTACCTTTCTAAGAATTTGTCCATTTCTTCTAGTCTGTCCATTTTATTGGCATATAGCTGTTCATAGTGGCCTCTTATGATCTTTTGTATTTCTGTGGTGTCACCTGTAACTTTCCCTTTTTCATTTCTGATTTTATTGATTTGTACCCTCTCCCTTTTTTTTCTTGATAAGTTTGGCTAAAGGCTTATCCATTTATTTTTTTTTTATCTTTTCAAAGAACCAGCTTTTAGTTTCATTGCTTTTTTCTATTTTTTTAAAGTCTCTGTTTCTTTTTTTTTTTTTTTTCAAATGGAGATACTGGGGATTAAACCCAGGACCTTGTGCATGCTAAGCGTGCGCTCTACCACTGAGCTTTTCCCCCTGCTTTTTTTTTTCAATCATTCTTTTTTAAAATTAATTAATTAATTTTATTTTTTTGTAGGGGAGGGAGGTAATTAGGTAAATATATTTTCAGAGGAGGTACTGGGGATGGAACCCAGGACCTCCTGCTTGGTAAGCATGCACTTTACCACTTGAGCTATACACTCCCCCCTTCTATTTCATTTATTTCTCCCCTGATCTTTATGATTTCTTCCCTTCTACTAACTTTGGGATTTTTTTTGTTTTTGTTTTTTTTCCTCTAGCTGCTTTAGGTGTAAGGTTAGGTTGTTTATTTGAGGTTTTACCTGAAGCTAACACAACATTATAAATCAACTATACTTCAATAAAAATTTTTAAAATTAAACCTTTGTTTGATAATTATAAATGTATATGCAGTTGTAAAAAAAAAAAAAGATACAGAGAGATTCCATGTACTCTTTTCCCAGTTTCCCCCATGGGTAACATCTTGCAAAACTGTAGAACAATTCTACAACCAAGATATGGACATTGATTGGATTTGGACTGCCCCAATTTTACTCATACTCATTTGTATGCGTGTGTGTGTGTGTGTGTGTGTGTGTGTGTGTGTGTGTGTGTTAGTTCTACACAATTTTATCACGTGTGCAGGTCTGTATATCTACCATCACAGTCAAGATACAGAACAGTTCCATCCCCACAAGGATCTGTGTGTTGGCCTTTTGTAACCGCATTTGCTTCTCCCCTACTTCTTCTCAGTCCTTATCCTCTGATTACCACCCGTCTGTTCCCCATTTGTAAAATTTTGTAATCTCAAAATCTTTTATAAACGGAATCATGTAGTACACGACCTTCTGGAATTGGCTTTTTCACTCGGCATACTTCCCTGAAGATTCATCTAAGTTGCTGCATTCATCAATGGTTCATTCCTTTTTATTGTGGAGTATTCCACCGTACGAGCATACCAGTGTGTTTGAGCAGTCATGCATTGAGGGGCATCTGGTTTTTTGGCTATCGAGAATAAAGCTTCTATGCACATTTGTGTACAGGTTTTTGTGTGAACATAAGTCTTCCATTTCTCTGGGATTAATGCCCAGGAGTGCAATTGCTGGATCATACGGTAATTGTAAGTTTATGTATCTTCTTTAGTGAAATGTCTGTTCATATCTTTTGCCCATTTTCTAATTGGATTTTTTTTTTACTGATGAGTTTTAAGAGTGCTTCACATATTTTGGATACTAGTACATTGACAGATATATGTTTTGCAAATATTTTCACCCCATTGTAGCTTGTCTTTTCAAGCTTTTCACAAGGTCTTCCATACAGCAGAAGTTTTAAATTTTAATTAGGTTGAATTTATCTATTTATTTTTTTGTATAGATTATGCTTTTGGTGTCAAGTCTAAGAATTCTTTTCCTAGCCTTAGGTCCCAAAGATTTTCTCCTATGTTTTTTTTTCCACTAGAAGTTTTATGGATTTACATTTTACATATAAATCCATGATCCACCTTGAGTTAATGAAATATATTTTAAACCCAGTCAAGATAAACTGTCCTCTCTTCTAGGGTGAAGAAGGACCAATGTAATCAGCTTGCCATGGGTGGCTGGCTTGTGTTCTTGAAGGATGGTGCTGTACTGGGGCCTGAACATCAGTTTCTGTGCCTGGCAGGTTGGTCATTTGCGGCAGTAGCAGCAGCTAGACTAGCCTTTCTGCTGGAAGTCTGTACCAAGGTGGCCAATGACAGAGGCTATCTGACACCAACTGGCTGACTCATTCTGTCTACTTGGGTGTTGAGAGACAGATACTTTTTGTGGGTATTAATATGTGGTAAAACGAACTTCAAACTTTATGCCCATTTCCATAGGTCTATCTACATGCTTCTCCCCAGACTGCCTACCTCCTTGTCTTCTAATCTTCCTCCTTCCCAGGCCCCTGACTAATATAGCCAAGCCATCCACTAGTACTTATGAATTCTTCTATATTCTTTACCTCAAGCTATTTCATTTTCCTCATAAGGGAATGACAGATGTATGAAAGCCCTGTCTATTGGGAAGATTTCCCCTCACCACTGTTTTTCAGGGTCCCTCAGGATGGGCTGTAACACAGCACCAGTCCATTTGTGGCCTGACCCATCCATGAATCAAGCCTGGCTTTTTCCTCCTTTTTCAGCTGATCATAAGCCCCCCAACCCATGTGGCCACAAGTGTGACCTGAGGGAGAAGTGTTATGTGATGGGGTATCTGGAAGCTACAGAGCCTTTCCAACCTAGCCTCAAAGTCAACGCAGCATCACTATCATGTTCAATGCTTAGAAGCAGTCACATGTCTTCCAGATTAAGGGAGAAGGGAATCCGACTCTACCTCTTGATGTGGGCATAGCAAGATAACGTTGTACAAGAGAATGTGGGAGGGGAGCTATTGGGTCACCTTTGGAAATTACAATCTGCCACAGTGAGGCCTCCATTCTGGCTGGTGGGAACTTGAATGATTCGCAGCCCTGCATGAGCTCCAGGAATTTCTCAGCTTATAGCTCCCCAGTAATTGTTCTTCCCTGGCAGTTGTCCTGTGGCTGGCCTTGTGATGTGTTGCCCTACACATTCACAGACTGCTAAAAAGCCAAAGACTCGACCCCTTATATGGAGCTCTTTCTCTGTGTAGCTTCCTCCTTTTTGGCATTTATCTACAAATTCTAGCTGAGTTGGCTTTTCCAAACTCCGATCTCTGTCGCAACTGAGAAAGACCACTGGGCTCGGTTACAGTTTCCCAAACCATGTGTAAAATTGCAATGGTGCCACATTAGGGGCCGAGTAACCTGAAAATTGCCTCCATAATTGGAGGCTCACCTCATTTGCTTCTGTTTTGTTAGGGATCACATCTCGTCCTGCCTCTGGTCCAAAGAAATAGTTGCTCCATATCTTTGATCCAGTTTTTCCGTTGTTTATGGTGAGACAGTTAAGCCCCATTTTTCACGGGTGAAAGCAGAACCTGAATGTGTTTTGAAGACACAGCCAACAGGATTTGATTATGAGTTGGATATAGGTTATGAGAAAAAGAGAGGCATCAAGGATGACTTCAAGTTTTTGGCCTGAAACTGGAAGAGTGGCATTGCCATTACCTGAGCTGAAATCAGATTTCGCTGAGGGAGGGGGAAGGTAAAATTAGGAGTTTAGTTTTAAAAACATTAAACTTGAGATGCCTGTTAGATATCCAAGTGGGAATGTCAACTTTTCAGCTGGATATGCTGGTCAGGTGTTCAGACTGGAGGTCAGGCTAGAAATGTAAAATTGGAAATCGTCTCTATAGAGATGGTACTTGAAGCCAGGAGTCTGGGTGAGATTGCTAAGGAAGGACAGACAGAACAGATAGGTGAGAAAGAGAAGTCCAGGGACTGGGCTCTGGGGCACTCTCCAATGTTAAATATTTGGGGAGATGAAGAAGAGCCCCAGTTGTTTGTGCCAACCCCTCCTCTCCCTGCAAGTCTCTTTCACTCCCATGGCCGTGCCCCATCCTGTCTACTCAACCAGCCTACTCCTGCTGCTTTTCTGGCACTGACTTTTGCTGACCTGTTTTGTCCTGCAGCCATCCAAGTTTGGGCCTGACAGATCAGTTCCAGGACTGATCTTGGGCCTTGGAAACCTCTCCAGACAATCCATGTCCTCAAAATCCTCTGAAGTCATTTAAGATCCATCTGGCTCTATCAGGACTAACTCCTCTGCCAATGTAGAGAGTGGAAATAAGACAAATGGCCCATGCTTTCCAGAGTGAGCAGTGCCTTGCCCAGAACCTCTTATTATCTGTGGTAGTAACTTCCAAGTTGAAAGATCAGAAGAATAAGGAAATAGCAGATATATCATCCTAGACCAAGCCAGTTTCTTCTGCTTAAGATTCTGTCCTGCTCAGTATTGCTGTATTGGTAGTTTCCTCCATGTTGTTGACCTCAAAAGACTAAGTGTACTTTTTCCAAATATCCCCAACTTCCCCATAGCAGTTTATTATTGACTGGATAGTAGTAATTAATATAAGCATCATTCATCAAATCATATGCAAAAAGGGTTGTAGAAGGATGTTTGTCATAGTGCTATTTCCAAAAGTAAAAATATTAGAAAGGATCTACATGACCAACAATAGGGGATTGAGTAAATAAGTTATGGTACATCCAAAATATGCCCCCATTAAAATAATTTTGCAGATATAGGAAGATGTTTATAATATAATGCTGATTTAAACATTTTAACAAGGCTGATCAGTGTAGTCTATAAAAGTGCTTTCGAATAAACAGACTCAAAGAGAACTCCATGCCTTGAACTCTAACCATTAATGGCTAGATAGAGAAGGATGAGCTTAGAAAGGAGACTGAGCAGGAGTAGTTAAAAATACAGATATAAATCAAGAAGAGTGTTGTATCATGGAAGACAAGGGAAGTTTTTTTTGAAGAGAGAGGGAATGGTCATTTAACCACTCAACAGAGGCAAATGCTGAAGAGGCAAGATGAGGAATCAAAGATGACCATTGCACTAATTATGGATATCACTGATGACCATTGCAAGAGCTGCTAAGTAATGACCACAAAAGCCAGACTGGAGTGAACTGAAGGGAAATGGGAGGTGAGAAAGGGGAGCTTTATTTTGAGGAATTAGATGGCGTAGAGGAAGAGAGAAGAAAAACCACAGACGAGTTATGTTAAAGGATTCTTTGTTTCAATGAGAGAGATATGAATTTGTTTAAATAACCATGAGATGGACCCAGTAGAGAGGGAGGGACTAAGAACACAAGAGAGAGGTTGGGTAAATTACAGATAAGGTTCAAGAGAAGGTGGGGGACGACGGGATATAAAACACAAGTGGTGGAATTGCTCTTGGTCAGATAGTAGAAAGGTAAACTCTTTCATTGTAATTGGAAGCAAGGAGGAAGGGTAGTGTAGGTATGTTTAAACATTTGGTAGCACAAAAGAAGGACTCAAAGATGATAACTTCTGTGGAAAGTGAGGGTGGAGGTGAGGGCATCAGAGGTCTCAGGAGAGTGGAGACGGTTTGGAACAGTTTATAATAGGAGTGTGAGCTGACCAGAGAAACGCAGTAAAATTTTCATCCACCCTTTTGTCCATATGGGCTTGGTGACCTGAATTACATTGGAATCCATCTACCTGATGGTGAGACTTTCCTCAGTAGTGTTTGGTTGCTTTGGTGCAGACAAGAAAGAGATAGGCAGAGCAGTTCATCTGGGGTTGGGATTTAGCCACAGAGCAGAGGTGAAAGTTTCTGCCACCTGCTTGCAGACCTGGGTGGAGAGGGAAGAGCCAGCTGCCTGGCTCTTCTATGGAAGCACAGCCAGAGGGAAATGGGAAGAGGGCAGTTCCTCTGTCTCCACTAAGTGAGTTTCCCTGCAGTTCACCTTCCAAACTTCCTGTCCGTGGGAGAGCTGGCCCTTTGTTAGTCTGACAGATTCCCCACGTAGAGCTCAGCCCCGCTGAGCTGTTTCTGCAGGCTTGTCAGGAACAATCCCTTTCAGTCTTCAGAAAGATCTTTTTATACCTGCTGCTTCTTGATCCATGCTTGCGAGTGCATGAGAGGGACAGGGCCTGACCCTTGACGAAGGTCATTGTTAAGGTCTAGTGAGGACCAAACAGCCTTCTTTAGATACTTCAACTCACTCAATACTCCAGTGCCCACACTGCCTAAAAGAAGCAACGGGGTTTCTCTTTCCTCTGGCCCTTGGCTTCTGTGGAGAGCAACATAGAGTGAAGACACATATTTCCCTCAGCTCTGTGCTTTTTGAGCACGGAGGAGGTACGGGGCAGCCAAGTTATAATCTGTGCATGTGTGGCCTTCCTAACTGGTTGCTGGACCAGAGTTGGTGATGAGAAGGGAAGGGCTAGTGGAGGAGGATGGAAGCAGTGGTGGAATTAGGTTCCAGCTCCGACACAGGCCTCAGCTGTGGCTTCTACTGCTTGGAGAACAGAGAGAGGATGAACACAGAGGTGAGCCACCAATGGCTCTGCTGACAATGGACAATGTTCCCCAAGCCGGCTAGACTTGGGCAGAGAGCAACCCCCTTCTCCCCCTCGACCCTGACATACACTCTCCAATCAGGGAAAGGCCAACCCCTGTTTCCTATGTCTTTGCTCCCTGTGGGCAGGGGATACCCATTTAAATGATAAGTCTCTGGTTAGCTGATGATGACGGGAGGTCCCTTGCTATTTCTGGGCTGGTTACTTCAGCTACAACCTGAGAGTTAAACGATGTGATTTCTTAGGCTCCTTCAGTTCCAGGTATAATTCTGACTGAACTGGAATGACATCAGATTTTAATTGTCTTATGGTCATGGGATCCCAAGGCCTTAACACACATTGGATTAACAGAGTCCCAGCACTGGTCACAGGGCTGGTGGGGGTGTTGTGGGGGCGGGGTGGGAAGACAGAATGATTTAGGATGACTCTGCCCTGAAGAAAGGGTTGAGCCCCATTTTTACTCCATTTTTTTAGGCTTCACTTTCTTCAACTGTAAAATGAGACTTGAAAGCCTAGAAGATCTTTAAGATGTAGTTCTGATTTTCTATACCTAACGTCTGCCCTCGGACAATTTTGAGCCTCAGTGGATAAATAATTACTAAACTATTTGCTTGACATATGCAGTGCTATAGTGGAACATAGTCCCTATCTTCAAAGAGCTCATAATGTACTTTAAAAAATAATAACCCACATACATAGTACAATATAGTATAACACGCAGTATCATCAAGGTCAAATGAATAACACAGACACCAGGGGATGACTGTCTCTCAGCATGCTGTAGGCTGCAGGAGTCAAGATTAGAGCTTGCTTCCTTTTGGCCTCCTGCTACTTCAGCTCTCAGAAGGAACTGTATGAGGGCCAGACGGCCAGCTACAGCTCTGGCTTCTTCACTTGCAAACTTTGGGGAAGTTACTCAGCCTAAGCTCTAGTTTTCTGATCATTAAGATGGAGATAATAAAAGTACCTCATTGCCACATTATTATAAAGATTAAGTAAACTCATAACAAACTGGGTATGGGGGGAGTGTACCTCAATGTAATAAAGGCCATATATGACAAGCCCACAGCTAATATTATACTTAATGGTGAAAAGCTGAAAACTTCTCCCTCAAGATCAGAAACAAAACAAGGATGCCCACTCCTACCACTTTTATTTAATATAGTACTGGAAGTCCTAGCCAGAGCAATTAAGCAAGAAAAAGAAATAAAAGACCTCCAAATCAAAAAGGAAAAAGTAAAACTGTCTCTATTTGCAGATGACATGATATTATATATAGAAAACCCTAAGACTCTACCAAAAATTAACAATCAAATTTAGTAAAGTAGGGTGCAAAATCAATATACAAAAATCAGTGGCACTTTTATACACTAATAGTGAACTATCAGAAAGAGATATTAAGAAAATGACCCCATTTATAATTATATCAAAAGAATAAAATACCTAGGATACATTTAACCAAGGAGGTGAAAGATCTGTACACTGAAAACTATAAGACATTGATGAAAGGAACTAAAGAAAACACAAATAAATAGAAAAATATTATTTGTTCATGGAAGAATTAATATTGTTAAAATATCCATACACTCCAAGGCAAACTACAGATACAGTGCAATCCCTATCAAAATTTCAATGGCATTTTTCACAGGAACAGAACAAACAATCCTAAAATTTGTTTGGAACCAAAAAAAAAAAAAAAAAAAAACCATGAATAGCCAAAGCAATCTTGAGAAGGAAGAACAAAGGTGGAATTACCATACTTCCTGATTTCAAACTATATTACATACCTATAGTAATCAAACCATATGGTACTGGCATAAAAACAAACACAAAGATCAATGGAACAGAATTTAGAGCTCAGAAATAAACCCATGCATATATGGTTAATTAATTTTTGACGAAGGAACCAAGAATATATAATGGGGAAAGGAGAGTCTCAATAAATGATGTTGGGAAAACTGGGCAGCCACTTGCAAAAGAATGAAACTAGATCCCTACATGACACCATCCACAAAAATCAACTCAAAATGGATTATGGACTTGAACGTAAGACTTGAAAACATAAAACTCCTAGAAGAAAATATAAAGGGCAAGCTCCTTGACCTCGATTTGGCAATGAGTTTTTGGATGTGACACGAAAAGCAAAGGCAACAAAAGCAATAATAACAAGTGAAACTGTATGTAGTTTAAAAAACTTCCGTATAGCAAAAGAAATGATCAATGAAATGAAAAGGCAACCTATAGGGTGGAAGAAAATATTTGCAATTCATATATCTGATAAGGGGTTAATATCCTGCAAAGGTTTCCTCCTGGACCCAGTTCCAGCATGTGTGTGTGTGTGTGTGTGTGTGTGTGTGTGTGTGTGTGTGTGTGTAGGCTTCCTGACTCCAACAGCAATTCTCAGATGCCAGCAGTGTCCAAAAATTCAGCTCAATTCTAACCTATCTACCCGGAGATAGAATCAGAAACCGCAGGTAAAGGGCTCAGTCCCACAAGATTGAGCTCCACTTCAGTTGTCACCTGTACTTCTGACTGACTGGCTATAAATAAGAGGTTCCCATGACCTCTCCTTGGGTTTGATTAATTTACTACAGCAGCTCCCAGAACTCAGGAAAACCTGTTTTCTCACTAGATTACCAATTTATTATAAAAGGATAATAAAGAATAAGAATCAACAGCCAGATGAAGTGATACATGGGGTGAGGTCCCGAACAAAGGTGCTTCTGTCCTTGTGGAATGTGGGACCCGACGTGGTGGCACACAGAAGTGTTCTGGCTTCCCAAGATAGAAGCTCTCCAAAAAGGATCAAAAAGCTGTCCTCATACTCATGAGTGACTAAATCATTGGCCAATGGTGATTGATTCAACCTCAAACAGCTCTCCCCTTCCTGGGGATCAGGGGGTGGAACTGAAAGGTCCAACCCTCTAATCACACATTTGGTTTTCCTGGCAACCAGTCCCCCCCCACTCTTAGGTGCTTCTTAAAGTCCTACTCGTTCACATAACAAAAAATACCTTTATCACTCTCAACACTTAGGCTGTCCCAGAGCTTTTGAGAGCTTGAGCCAGGAATTGTGGACAAAGACCAACTATATGTGAAAAATATATTTTGGTCTTCTGAATAATCAGATATATATTTCTTATAAATAACAATGTTACAATCCTATACACACACACACACACACACACATATAAAACCACATACAACTCAATAACAAAAAACCAAACAATCCAATCAAAAAATGGGCAGAGGAACTGAATAAACATTTTTCCAAAGAAGACAGACAGATGGCCAACAGATACATGAAAACATGCTCAACATCACTAATTACCAGGGAAATTCAAATCAAAACCACAAGGAGATATCACTTTATATGTTACTGTTGAATGACTATCAAAAAGACAAGAGATAAGTGTTGGTGAGAATATGGAGAAAAGGGAACCCTTGTACACTCTTGATGGGAGTGTAGGTTGGTGCAGCCACTATGGAAAACAAAATAGATGTTCCTCAAAAAATTAAAAATACAACTCCCATATGATCCAGTAATCTCACTTCTGGGTATATATCCAAAAGAAATGAAAACAGGATCTTGAAGAGATATTTGCACTCTCACGTTCATTGCAGCGTTACTCACAACAGCAAAGATATGGAACAGCCTAAGTGTCCATCAACAGATAAATAAGATGTGATACATATTACCATGGAATATTTTTCAGCCATGGGAAGGAAGGAAATTCTTCCATTTCCAACAACATGGATGGACCTTGAGGGCGTTATGCTTAAGTGATAAATGTCAGACAGAGAAAAGTGAATACTGTAATGGTACCACTTACATGAGGAATTTTAAAAACAAAGTCAAACTTATAGAAACAAAGAGTAGAAAAGTGGTTTCCAGGGGCTGAATGGTGAGGGAATATGGAGGGGTTGTAAAAGGGCAAAAAATTTCAACTACAAGATTAACCAGGTCTGAGGATCTAATGTAAACTATGATCACTATAGTTGATACACTGCATTGTAAAACTGAAATTTGCTAAGAGAATAGAACTTAAATGCTATATAAAAAAAGACAAATATGTTAGGTGGTGGATGTTAGTTAACTAGGTGGGGGAGGAATCATTTTACGATGCATACACATATCAGATCACCATGGTGCACACTTTAAGTATCTTATATGTCTATTATACCTCAATAAAGCTGAAATTTTTTAAAAAAGTATAAGTTAAACTATAACATGCTCATAATCAAAAGGCATTCCTCTTTTTATCAACAAGAAAAAAGCTTTTAATTAGGAACAATGTTTTTTAAAAAGTTATAATCCAAACAAATAAAAGAGATTAGAGATTATCCATATAAGGTATTTAGCATGCTGCCTGACACCTAGTTAGTACTCCATAATGACCCATTTCCCACCCTGATCCCTAAAGAAACCCAGCTGCGGGAATGTGGTTCTATATTAGGGAAGACTGGGGACAGCTGGCCTCGTCTGATATGACCCTCGCTTAATGCAAGGTCACCCAACTGAAAGTCTAAGTCCGTGTGTATGTAGGACCTGCAGTGGCAGGAGCAGAAGGAGCAGACCATTGTCTAGGCCTAAGGGTGACCTCTGGTCCCTCAGAAAAAAGGTCCAGGTGCAGGTGGAGTAAGGTCAGGATGAGAGAAGATCTGTGTGCAAGTGACAGAGTGTCAGGGAGGGAGGACAAGGAGAAGGAGCAAGATGGCGGGGTACACAAGGTAGGTTCAGAACACTTGCTCCGGGCACATAAAAGAACCTGTTCTGCCTACATCTAGTATGAGATTGCGGCTGCCTTGCTGAGTTTGTTTAGGTCTCATATTTACCCAAACTTTTGGAGTTGTTCTATTTCAGAGGCACATGCTCACCCAAGATGAGTCTAGAATTGAGCTGACCATAGATGGTAGAGAATCTTACAATGATTTCCCTTCTACTCAATTCATGACATGAAAAAGACCTAAAGCCATGGCCACTGGAATCTTTGAGTGTGGACAGAATCTGGATCAATATCTGTGTGCAGTGAGAAAGAATACACAGTGTCATGAAAGGAGATCTCGGCACCAAATTGTGTGTGTGTGTCTGTGTTAGTAATATGCTAAGGAAGGCTTGAACTTTGTGGGAAACAGTACCCAGCACAGTGCCTGGCACACAGTGGACATGAGTTACATTTTTTTGGATAACGGAATAAATGAACAGATGTGTGATAGACACTCAGTAAATGTTGGCTGCTTATTTTGCTTCATGTGTTTAAAAACGAGGAGACTCTAGTTATGTGCTTTCCTTCGTAAGTAAAATTAAATTCCTGATGCACCATTAAAAGACCATTCACTTGGTATTTACGTGGTGTGACCTGGGCTCTAGTCCCAGCCCTACCACTACCATGCCACCTCAAGTAAATGACTAATTTTCTCTGTGTGTTTTAAATTTTTAATCTATAAAAAGAGGAGGCTGAATAAGCACATGTTAAACCTCCTTCCAGGTCTGAACTTTAGAGATTATTCTGTGGCTCTGAGATAAGAGTTCCCGTGTGCAAAGTCAACTCAAACACAGGGGGACCAAACCCGTGAACCTTGTCTCACTAGCATTGTGTTGGAGCTGAGCTGCCCTGCAGTACTTTAGGTCAGGCATCCTTAAACACAGATCTGCAAAGCCCCCAAGGTTGATCAATGGGCTTCATAGGGTCTATAAATTTGCAGCCCCACCCCAACATTCTTATAAGCAACATTTCGTATATAAATATCTTGTGAATTTTCCTGGGGTGTGTATCCCTAGATTTCAAAGATTCCCCAAAGTGTGGATAACCCTCAAATGGTTAAGAAATCCTTCAGCTTTTCAGAGGAAAAGTGTAGAAACCTATGTTCCCAATACTACTGCATTTAATCTAAATCAGTAAATCTTGGTTGCAGCCACAGAAAACTAATGAAATTCAGAACAAAGGTCTGAGCATTTCTATGCATGAGACAGTCATTTTGACTACAGGTGAGTCGACAGATCAATGACAAAAAAAAAAAAAAAAAGCTATCACTACAGGACAATAATCTTTGAGCTGGGTAGAATTCCACCCAGGTAGGGTTATGTGAGGTACCACATAATATACCACACAGAGAGGTATGTGTCAGCAAGTTCTCCAGTGTAATGATAATCTCTACTTGATAGAATGATGTCCAAGACTGTCCCAAAGAGTCAGGTGGCAGTGATGGAGAAGGGGCCCACACCTGTAGCCATCAATGGTTCAGTTCTTAGACTGGCACAAACCAGGGGCAAGCAGGTGGAGTGAGGGCCAGCTGAAAGAGGCAGAGACCCCGCTGGGCTCTGATCACTGCTGTGCTGTAGACTTCTTATGGTGATTCAGTGCAAACCACTCAAACCTGTCAGATCCCAATTCCTTTATTTCATAGGGGTTAGGGGTATTCAATACAAGAAGAGAGAACCTGAATTCTCTAAAATCCCAGAGAATTAACAGGGTTTATTTTTTAAGAGAAGGAGGAAGTATATAGGAAGATAGGGGATTCACCTAGAGGCCAGACTTGGGGGCCCTGAACGGAACTAAGGGAGCTTGGGGGTTTACGGTAATGATAGAGCCACGTAGGGCCATCTTTGGATCTATGTGTTTAGCAGCAACGAATCCAAAAGCTTGTCCCAAAGGCTCTCAGGACCACTTAGCTCAAGATGTCAGAACCCTGTGCTCATGGAGTCACAGATTTGACCTTTGTGTATATGTGACTGTTTCCACATGAGACTGAGCCCTGGTCCCAGCCAGTAGTCACAAATGTACATCAACGGGGACACACAGGGGACTGGTTGGGAAAGTGTGGGTGGCATCCTCACCTTTGGAGAATGAGCCTTTTTTGTGTGGGGGATGGGTTGCTGGGTATATTCCTTTATTTATTTTAACAGAGGTACTGGGGATTGAACCTAGGACCTCGTGCGTGCTAAGTGCGCACTCTACCACTGAGCTATACCCTTCCCCCGATCCCTGCCTCGGGAAACCAGCTCAAATACACTCAAGCTCAAACTACACTCTTTGATCTCTCAGGTTTGGAGCAGGGTGTTTGGAAATGTCTCACAGGTCATGGTCATTTTGCAGTCATTTTAAAAGAATGCATGAGCAGGAAGAGAAAAACGTTTCCTCCTGAGGGCCGTAGGCTAGGGCACTAGCCTAGCTGCACTGCTCAGCTGGACTGACTGCTGATTCTTCTTCAAGAAAGGAAGGAAGGAAATGACCCTCCTGGGGGGAAGCCGTAGAGCTCTTCTTTCCTTGCAGGGCCTATCTCTCTGGGCACCTGTCTTGCTGGTCATCCAGGCGCCCGGGGAGAGTTGTAGAGGAGTGTCAGGCACACGAACAAGAGGGCTGGGCCTTTGACGACAGCTCCCAAAATAGGGTGCCGAGCCCTACTTCTCACTTTCCCCCTGCGCCCTGTGAGAGGCTGGCTCCATCTCTGGAGCTGCCACTCAGCAGCCCGAATGCACAGAAATAGGCTGGGTGCCTCGACCCAGGAGCCACGGCCCCCTCCTCCAGCAGGGTCCTGTCCTGCATGATGGGTCCAGGCAGGGCTGTGTGGGGATGGTCTTGGCCTCCCCCTCTCACTTCCTGTCAGGCAGTAATCCTATTACAAGATGGAGCTTCACTGTCTCCAGGTCTTTGAAGGTGTCTCCTTGCCCTTCGGCTGTACAGCACCAGTCAGCCGATGACAACACTTCCCCACCTCCTCCATCTTTTCAACACACACGCTCTTTCCATCTTCTTATCCTAATGAAAACAGGGCCTGCCCTGTTCTCTGGCTCTCTCCGGAGCAGGCAGCTTCTCCCCTCCCCTGGGTCTCAAGGTCAGGAGAACAGGCTGGCATTCTCCAAGCTCCTGGTACTTTTCCAGGCCACGGCTCCCCCACCCCATCTTGGGCAGACCACCCCACCTCACAGGCCACCCTGTCCATTCGACTGATCTCCAGCCCCCTCTTACCCTCCTCAGTGTTTAGCACCCGCCTCACAGCTTTCCTGGCCATTTCATCCCTGATGCTTGTTTTTGATCCTTCTGATACCCTGGCTTCACCATCATTTTAAAAACCTAAAAATGACTCTGCCCAACTTGTCCCTCACTGTGATGAATGTACCTTGGACATGGCATCAGAATAGCCCATGGCATTCCAAATTTTCACAGCCCTGCTCTGACTACAACCTCCTTAACTCATTCTACCTGTCAAGGTATTTCATTCCTCACCTATTGTCCCTTCCCAGAACCTCTTGCTTCCTCCATATCCAGCCTGGACCCCTTGGCCTGCTGTTTCCAGGGTGTTCATGGAGCCCTCATTCTTTATTCTTCCCTAGGTCCTTCCTTGCTGACTCTCCATCTTGGGTAATCTCCAACTCAGCTTTCTTTGCCTCTGTTCCCAGACTGCTGAGCTCTGCTGGAAATTTAAAAGCTTTCTGTGGTATTTGAACCCTAAACAAACCATCCCATTAAGACCATGTGTTTCTGACTTTCTTCCCTAATATTTGCTCTTCAAGGTAGGAATTTTGGCGCCTCAGAGCAATTGTAAAAAATTGTAACTTAGTATGCGCCTGGCACTTGTCTGAGGACTTTACATGTACTAACCCAGTGAATCCTCCAATGACAATGAGGAAATTACTGTCTTACTTTTCTTATTTTTTGATGAGGAAACTGAGGCTTAGAGAGATTAAGTATATTGCATAAGGTCACAGAATTACTAAGTGGCGAAGTCAAGATTAGGGAATCTGGGTGAGACATACTGTTTCATCATGAAGTGATCATAAACTCTGGGGAATCTGTTGACCTTCATCAGAGCTCCTCCTGCAGTTTGGCAATCTTTTAATTCTCTTTTTTTTTTTTTTAAACGTTTTTTGCAAGGGGGGTAATTAGGTTTTCTTTTTTTTTAACTTGTTGGAGGTAGGGATTGAACCCAGGACCTCCTGCATGCTAAGCTCTACCACTGAGCCATACCCTCCCCCTCAGCAATCTTTTAAATCATCCCTTGTTCACTCCTAATTGGAGATACTTATATTTCGATTCTGACTCTATCATTTTCGGTGAATTGAGACCAGAGACCAAAAGTATCACTTCAGGAGTCCTGGTGAGGGTCTAGAATCTCAGAAACACTTCCATTCTCTCCTCTCATGTCTGACTGAATCAGCCCCCACATGAGCTTCCCTCAGGACACCATAGACCACAACCCCAGATCCCTCCGACTAGCTGGGCTGCAGTGTCCTAGTCTCCATTTTCTTGGGAAGGGAGAAGACATGGCAATTCTAATGGTGGTTATTTCAAGCCATTTCCATGTGATCTGGCTTTGGAGGCCGGGACTTAAATCTCTCCTCCACTACTCACTAGCTTCCATGGGCAAATGATTTAAACTCAGAGAGGTTTGGTTTCTTTACCTGTAAAATGGGAATAACAATGATCCCTTTAATAGGATATTTACTGAAGAGCCCAGCATAGAACTCATAGGGCACAAATTAGGCAAATACTAGTCCTTTCCTTAGCTTCCCCACATCCACCTTGTTTCCTCATTCTTTGCAGATGACTTTGAAACTTTCTTTCTCGGTGAATTTCCTCAACTTCTCTAGTATCTCTATCAAAAATTTCTCATGTACAGTACAACTTTCTCAAAAATGAGTTGGCACTTTTAAGTATTTTAAGCACTATTAAGGTAAGGGCCTTAATGTTTTTCAGACCCTTTGTCACAGTAATTCCACTCCTCGGAATCTTTTCTGGAGAAATGCTTAGAAACGTGTATGTGTAGTCTATGTATAATATTCTATAATATAATTATAAGACATATATTTTAAAATATTCTATAATGAGATTCTATATTCTATGTTTTCACACATACATAAAGATGCTTGTTGTGGAATCACTTATCCTAGAAAAAAGTACAAAGCTTCTCTGTATTTTTGCTCATTATTTTCTTCCTTCTCTCCTGCTTCTGAGAAACAAGTAACTTTTTTCCTCCCTAGATTCAACTAAAAAGTATTTTGTAAAATAACTTTAAAAAATTGTAGAACTAACATATGCTTGTAGAAAATCTGGAGAATAAAATAAATCCCTTGTGAGTCTGCTCTCCAGTGCTGACTGCTACTTATATATCTTTAAAAACAAAATTAGATATTATACTTATTATTTGGTGATTTATATTATTTCCTATCTCTTTTTCTATCATTACAATAGTATCTTCCCTAATACTCATTTCTTAATTTATCTAACGAACACCCTATGATTGTTGGAAACTTTAAGCTATTTTTATTTACTTTTTTTAACTTTTGAAAAGTTGAGTTATAGTTGATATACAATATTATGTTTCAGGTTTACAACATAGGGATTCACAATTTTTTGAAGTTTTACTCCATTTATAGTTATTATAAAATATTGGCTATTATCCTGTGTTGTACAATATAACCTTGTAGCTAATTTATTTTATATATAGCAGTTTGTATCTCTTAATTCTCTACCTCTACCTTGTCCTTCCCCTTCTCTCTCCCCAATGGTAACCACTAGTTTGTTTTTTATATCTGTGAGTCTATCTCTTTTTTGTTATATTCACTACTTTGTTTTATTTTTTAGATTCCACATACAAGTGATATCATACAGTATTTGTCTTTCTCTGTCTGACTTATTTCACTTAGTATTCATCCATGATGTCACAAATAGCAGAATTTCATACTTTTTTATAGCTGAGTAATATTCCACTGTAAAAATATCACATCTTCTTTATCCATTCATCTGGTTTTTTTTTAATTAGAAAATGTTTTTTTTAACATTTTTTATTGATTTATAATCATTTTACAATGTTGTGTCAAATTCCAGTGTTCAGCACAATTTTTCAGTCATTCATGGACATATACACACTCCTTGTCACATTTTTTTGAGTTATCATAACATTTTGTGTATATTTCCCTGTGCTATACAGTGTAATCTTGTTTATCTATTCTACAATTTTGAAATCCCAGTCTATCCCTTCCCAACCTCCACCCCCCTGGCAACCACAAGTCTGTATTCTCTGTCTGTGAGTCTATTTCTGTCCTGTATTTACGCTTTGTTTTTGTTTGTTTGTTTGTTTTTGTTTTTATTTTTTAGATTCCACATATGAGCGATCTCATATGGTATTTTTCTTTCTCTTTCTGGCTTACTTCACTTAGAATGACATTCTCCAGGAGCAACCATGTTGCTGCAAATGGCATTATGTTGTCGGTTTTTATGGCTGAGTAGTATTCCATTGTATAAATATGATGGACACTTAGGTTGTTTCCGTATCTTGGCAACTGTAAATAATGCTGCTGTGAACACTAGGGTGCATGTATTTCTTCAAAGTAGTGTTTTTGATTTTTTTCAGGATTATATGTGGCACTGTGGTGACTGCAGCTGCATCTTTAGGCACTTCCTAAATGATACCCTTGCCTGTTTCTGTTCCTGATGCCGTCCTTCCCAAGCCTCCATTTCTGGGACCTTGAGCCGCTGCCTCTCCATCTCTTCCATAGCATGGACCCTTGCCTCTGGTCAGGTCCCTTCCCATTGGCTTACAAATATTACAAATCGACTCCAGGCATATCTGCCCTTCAAAACTCTCCACCTTGATTCTTCTGGGCTTTCCCTGCCTTCTGACGGCACCTCTGGTCTCACAGGTAGGGCTCTTCCTTCTGCTTAAGGCAAAGCTCTCTGCTTTCGGGATCCCTTTCCTTCCTGCTTCCATCAATTATCCCTGTTCCTGTCTTTAAACTCTCCCCCCTTTCCTGCCTCCTTTCTCCCAGCGTACCATTCATGTACCTTCCCATCCACAGATCTTGTCCTGACCATGACCCTCCCCCTGCCCCAGTACTGCTCTTCTCAGCCCAACTCCGTGGAAGAGGAAACTGCACTTGCCATCTCCCATCTCCTCCCTGACTGCTGCCTGGCTCCAATATTGCCTTCTAAGTTGTCAAAGGCAATTGCTATTATTTGTTTTTCATCTTGCCTGACTTTGTTTAGTTTTATTCCTTGAAACTCTGTCCTAAACCATCCCTTCCTAAAATGGCTGAGTCTCAGTCACTTCCATCAGGTCTTCTTTCTCTAATCACCCTGAAATTCTGGCTTCTCTCCACACTAATGGTCCTCAAGGTGTGGCTCCCAGACCTCATTATCAGCATGGATACAGATTTTTAGGCCCTAACTCAGACCTCCTGAATTAAAAACTGGTGGAGTAAAAAAAAAAAAAAAACCCAAAACAGAAAAACAAAAACTCAGGTTTGAGAACAACTCAGCTGCATTCTCCCTGGCCCATCTCCTCTCTAAGTTCCCCTTTCATTGTTCTTTTCACACCTAATAGTCCTAAAATTCTTCCCACCCAGACTGCTCTCTGGAGCTCCAATCCTATACATACAGCTACTTTTAGGGCATCTCCACAGCTATCCACTAGGCATCTATGAGGAAAATAATCTCTTCCCATAATCCTATCATTTCTACTGGATCCCTTTCCCCTCAAATGATACCACCATCTACCCAGCTGCCAGTGTCAGATTCTGGGATTCACTTGATTCCTCTCACATTTACTCACCTAAAAAGACACAAGTTTGCCACTTCGGGAGCATCACTTGAATCGGCAGTACCCTCTCACCTGCACGGCCACTGCCTTCTCAGGCCCACTCCCCTTACTGCTGGAATTACAGCAATCACCTCCTAACGGGGTTGACTGCTTGAAGCCTGGCCCCTTCCCAATCTACCTTCCATACTGCCACCAGAATCGTATTTCTAAAATAAAAATTAGATGGCGCTTGTCCCCTGCTTGGTCATTCAGTGGCTATCCAGTGCCTTGGAGATAAAGTCCAAATCCTGCCGAGTGGCACAGCGGAGGCCTCTATGCCCTGACTCCCGCTTCCCTCCGCAGCCTTGCCTCCGGCTGATCTTTACGTCTCCCCTCTGCTCCAGCTTGGGGGGGGGACTGGGGTTACTTAGAGTTCCTCTATCAGGGGCTCCTTCTCACATCCTCAGACCATTGTTCATGCTGTTTTGCTATTTCCTTTATGAGGAATGCCCTTCCTTCACTTACATCTGGAGATTTTCTCCTCTAGGCCTCAGCTCGGAGTCAGCTCCTGTATAAAACCTTCCCTGGGCGCCCAGGCTCAGGTGGATGTGCCCACAGCCCCCACATCATGCCTCCATCAGAGTCCTTACCAAATTATGTTCTGTTCTCTTGTTGTCTGCCCTAGGAGTCTGGCAGCAGTGTGACGACGGGCCTCTGCATTATCTTTGCTAAGTGCAATGCCTGACGCATTGTAGGTGCTCGGCAAGCAGCTACTTAGTAGGAGAAAGACTCCTTTCTCTTTTCTTGAAAGGAATCTCTGTTTACCACCTATTTCTTAAACCACCTCTATTTTTTTCATTCCTAGCCATATTTCATCCCTATTATGCTACTGAAACAGCTCTTGAGAAGGACAAAGACGTGCTGGCCTTACCATAAACTTCTGTGCAGCAGTGAACTAACCAGTTCTCAAAGAATTCTCTTCCCGGGGCTCCTGAGTGGACACTTTGTGAATTCTCTTTACATTCTGCACTTTCACTGGTTTCCTTTCTTCATGCTTCTTGCAGCTGCTCTGCCAGGCACAGGGGTGGGTGGGTGGGTGGTGGTGGTGGTGGTGGTGGTGGGAAATGTGCCGTGATGTGCTGATAAGCTGGCTCTCTGGGGAAAAAAAAGGCCCTGATTTGTAGCTTTTGTCTGTTCCATGGTGTAAATACTCTCACCAGACTGATTTCAGGCTACCAGCGTTTTAACAACCAGCTCACAAAATTCTTGAATATTTAATAATTGGCTTTCACGAATATGAGCCAGCTCTAGCATAACGCTGGGGATGCGGAAACAAATAAGACTGGTTTGACATCTAGGAAGGTATAATCTAGTGCTGGAAACATAGACTAATTCCAAGACAGATGCGATGAGCACTATTATAGTGCTTAAACAAGGCACTGTGGGGTTGAGTGGAAGGAAGGCTTAATTAGGAAATTCTGTGAATACTTCCTATAGGAAGAGAGGGGTGTTTGAACTGGACGTTAAAAAACAAGGACTTTAAAGGCAGGCATAAGGGGTAAATACTATTTCAGGCAGAAGAAACACCTTGAACAAAGGCAGGACAATACAGTCTTTAGGGGAATGGCTAATAGACCAGTAGGAACTGGATGCAAAGAATGTGGGATACCAGAACGGATTCTGCCACTATCTACAGTTTTGTGACGTTGCTCATGTTGGTTAACTACCCCAGGCCAGTTCTGCATCTTTAAAATAAGAATTTGATTTCTATGGCCCATTTATGCCTTGATTTGATGATTGACTTTGGGAAGAGAAAGAAAATACAAGAGTGGTTAAGGATAATGGAAGAAATGTATACAGTGTGGAGTTTTTGGGCGGCTGACTGCTGCATTGTTAGCAATGCTGGAGAATCCTCCCCATTAGTTCCCTCTGCTAACTTTTGGCTTAGTCCCAGTTATGAAAACCCCCAACCCCATGTCTGAGCCTTGCATGGTTTGCTGAAGGCTCAGTTCTTTTTCTTTTAAACTGAATGAATACACTGAATCCTGACAGTATATGTAGAAGCAATTTAGTTCATTCTTCTGCTTGGAGCGGGTCAGAAGATTTTCCTTTTTCCTTAGAAAGTATCAAGATCTCACAGGATCCCCTAGTAACTTATTCTCTTTGAAGAATTGTTATTAGCCAGTCTATCTAGAACTTCCTCATCTCCACCTCTTGCCCGTCTTCTCTCGAGAGCTATCTCATCTTCATTCCTTTTAACACTGTGAATCATAAAATATATACAGAAAAGTGCATAAAACATAAATGCAGGATATAATTAGAGCAAACATGCATGTCTCCACCAACCAGAGCAAGAGACAAAACCCTGCCATAAACTAGGAAGTCCCGCATGTGTTATTTCCTAAGTACAACTCTCCAGATGGAATCATTGTTTTGATTTATTGTAATAATCATGTTTTGCCTTTATTATCCGTATATGTATCCCTCAAACACTAATTCAGTATTGCCTGTTTGTTAACCCTTGGTTTGAAAGGAATCATATTGTATGCATTCCTTTATTCCTTGCTTCTTTTGCTCAACATTCTAACATTTATTCACATTGTCATGTGTAGCTAGTTTATGTTTTTTAATTTCATGATTATATAGTGTTCTGAGTATCCCAGTTTATCCATTCTACCGTGGACACTTGGGTTGTTTCCAGCCCATGGCCAGTGTTAACAATGCTGCTGGAACATCCTTGTACATGTGCCCAGTGCATGTGAGCTTCCCCAGAGCACAGGGGTGGTGCCCAGTGCATGTGAGCTTCCCCAGAGAACAGGGGTGGGATTGTTGGGTCATAGACTATGTGTATCCTCATCTTCATCCTTCACTCTCGCCCTTGTATTTGTGGGCAAGCCTTTCTTCACTTTTTCTTTCCTAAAGAATTCTAACTTCTGTGCCTTTGTTTCCATTTTTCTAGCTTTTAATCCTATTCGTCAGCTTTCTTGTGTTCTTAAAATGTTAATCAGTATTGGTTCAAGTTTCTAGATCTATGTATCACCTTTCTCCTATAGTTAAGAATGGTTTCCACCCTCAAGGAGTAGACTTTTTATTACTCAAGTAGGGAATGTATTTGGAGTATTTTAAGAGTTCTTTTGAATGTGTACACAATGGAAAGAATGTATTTAATCAATAGAGGACCAGGGACAGATATCTTTCTGTGAGGTATGGGCATTAGTACTGTGGGCTCTTGAGTCAGACCATCTACAAGCTGCCACTTGTTCGCTGTGTGTCTTGGGCAAGTTACTGAACTTCTTTTGTGTTAGTTTCCAGCTAAATGTCGATGTCAAAGTGTGGATAACAATTACACCCACTTACTGGGTTACTGGGCATGTTACATGAAATAATCTAAGTTTGATCAAAAGAAGTTTATCAACTTGGTCTTCAGACAGGACGAACTGAGGAAAGACAGGCATTCAGAATGCCTTCAGGATGTGTGCAGTGAAGATACATACTATGGGTTTGTTTATACTGAGCCTAAACACTGTCCACCCCTCCTTGTGGGATGGCTGGCTTGAGGAGGCATGTGAGATGCTGCCTCTGGCCACAGAACAGAGTGAAGTGAAAAGACCCATTTGGGAATCAAACCCACAACCCTGGCTTCATGCACTATTCAGCTTGTCAAAATAACATGAAAAAGGAGAATGTGAGTGGGATTAGAAATACTGGCAAAGTAAACAGGAAGGCACGAGGATACCACAGGGTAACAACAAGTTACTCTAAACAGCATCCTCTCTTTGTGCAATTTGTTGTACAGGAGAGTTGGCTGGAACAGAAACCATTCCTAATCATCAAAAAACCACATTCTAATTGTCCTGGCCCTGCAGGCACTCCATATATAATTCCCAACGTTGTTGCTTAACATTCCTTGGTTTTAGGAGGTAGTTTTCCAAAACTGGGTAATTACAGTTGCCACACTTAAAGGCTAATACCTCATTACCTGATTAGGGAGCTGAGAAATGTTCATCATAACCATTCTCTTCCTCATCCAGAACTTATTAATATTCATTTCAACTTGTCTGCTAATTAACCCCTTTGTGAAGACATTGATTTTTGGACTCTGAGTCTTACTCCCACATAAAGCTATCTAAATCCAATAAGGCTTTTATGGAAGCAGCATTTCCAACTTGACATTAACTTTTGGGTCAACTGTCGACTCATTACAGAAGCAACAATGCATACTGGATTTTAATTTTTCAGTTCCTGTACCTCTATACTTCAATAACAATAAATCCTCCTATTACGCTTCTTTTAAAGTAATTCTTAGAAAACTGTGTTGGTATGTACTGTAGGGGATGGGGAAAAGATGGAAGAGAAGTTAAAAAGAGAAAAATACTGGTGCTGAATGATTTTCAAGTAATGTATTATGATGGTATTTGCTAACTTCACGTCAAAACAGCAAGGTCACGTGGTTTATTTATAGTTTGTTGTTTCAATAATATATATTATCTGGTAACATATTAGGGAAGGGTCCATTTGCATAATCACTTTTAGACTCTGATTTAAAAGTAAGGTTATTAACAGAAAAAAAAATCAGCCCTTAATAGCTTCATTTAAATTGATAAATTTGGAACAAACCCATGAAGCGGTCCAGCATGGTAGACTGTTTGCCAAGGGACAGATGCCGGCTCCTAATAAGAGAATGCCAAATTCTGTAAGTTCTCATAAATTGGAAACCAGGGTCTTGAATAGCAGCAGTGGCAGCACAATTTGGTACCCAGATGCCAACTGAAACCCCAGCGTTGGGTTTGTCCACCAAAATGTCAAACTTTCACAGCCAGTATTTGGCACCAATGTGATAATGGCAATAAGTACTACCAGCACCGAAAAGAAGTCCAGGGAAGACTCTTATTAAGTGAGAGAAAAGAAACCTCCTCAACCAAATGTCTGACTCTGAGATTCTTAAACAGTCAGAGCTACCAGTAGAGTAGCATGGCCTGTTTTGAGCTTCACCTCTTATTTGCCTGCTCGCTGGCCAGGGAACACAATAGCCTATCAAGCGATTAAGACTTGGCTCTAAAGGCCCACCAGCTGCAGCTTCCTCCCCAAAGGTGAACACACACATCTTAAACAATGTAGCGGAGCTGGGGGGCCGCGCCCAGGAAGCGGGAGGGTGGGCTTTGTGTGAGCAAAGTCTTTGGCTTGCTTAAGAGTTTAGGATACAGATTTATAAACTCTAGCCTCTTTAAGCACTGACTGTATGAAATAACCTCTGTAATTTTCATGTGTGCCTGGTGGGAGTCATGAATCTTAAACTCCTGGGGAAATGGAGATTTTTTCCCCAGAGGACTATTTGTTCCTTTTGAAAAGTGCTAGGACTGGGAGGCCCAGGCAACATTAGGAAAAAAAAACAAACAAACAAACCAAAAACGCTTCCCAGGTGATTCTGATTTAGTTCCCGTAACTTTGAGGATCACAAAGGTAGTAGGAAAGGAATGAGTCAGAAGAACTGAAGTTACTTAAACCTTTATGTTCATTTATCAAATAGTTAACAACTCCTGTCCACCCTGCCTTATGAGAATAATAGCTAACAGTAATTGTTCAATAAATATTTGCTTTTATGTGCTGTTAGGCACTATCCTAAAGGCTGTACATGTAATTACCACACCATCCCATGGAAGCTGATTCACAGAGAGGCTTAGGAACTTGCCCAAGGTCATACAGCTAGGGCTGAAACTCAAAGCGAGGCAGTCTGGGTCTAGAGATCATGTTTTTAAGTGTTATTTATAATGTTGTAAAGACTATAAAACATGCATGAGTGCTCACTTCAGAAGCACATATACTGAAATTGGAACAATACAGAGATCAGCATGGTCCCTGTGTAAGGATGACATACAAATTCGTGAAGCACTGCATATTAAAAAAAAAAAAGCATGAAAAAAAGCATTTTACTTTGAAAAGTTAAAGGTGCTTTAAGTGGCAGTTGAAGGAAGTTTCTGGAGGAGAGTCTGCATCTACACAGCACTTGCTATGTCATAGCTGCTCAGAACTTCACTCAGAGGACTTGAAAATCTGATCTTGAAAATTTTCCCCTCAAATGCTGACTTTAGTCTACTGAAGTGCCACAAAGTGACTCTTTTGACAACCGAAAATAAAGGGAAGAACTCTGCAGACCAGGTGGCTCACACAGGGCTTGGCACCCAGGTGATGAATAAGTAAGTGTTGGCTGAACTGAATGCCTTCCAATCAAAGGCATTTGAAATATGTTATTCATATTCCACAAAATGGCTTGAATTATTTAGAATGTCAAAACGGGAAAGGGCATGTGGCAAGTTAAGGAAATTAAAGAGAAACAGGGTATAAATGGAATATTAAACCTTTGAAATTCAAAGTAAAGAACCTGGTTAGATGTCCTTGAAGTCCCCTTTTCTGGCTTAGCAGGGAAGTGGGAGGGATGAGCTCTGGGGATGGAATAAGCTTATGCTTTAATATAAGACCCCTCACTTGTATTGTACATACTTGCTGTAGGCATTCTGCTCCAAACAAGCTGCTTAATAATTTTTAAAGTGACTTTACCTTACGTCATTCCTTAACACCCCTTACACTTTTTAGCGTGCACTCAAATGTAGCTCAGAAATAAAACAGGTTTTTCTACCACTTTAGACAACAAAGTGGGTCTCATAACAAGCTGAGCTTGTATTCCTGGCATCAGATCTAATGAAGTATTAGACTCACCCCACGTCCAACAAAATGCTGTATTTGGCCTGCCTATAACTTCCAACTAATCTCTACAGAGCCAATGCAGAGTGCAGGTTTTTCCATAATTCCTAAGAATTTAATGAGTAACTAGTTAATCCGAGATGCATGGTGATCCACACCAAGGGAAGGCAAAAAAACCTCCAATGAAGACCTATATGAGCAGCAGTGCGATTCGACAAGCCAGAGGTCACCTGGGTCTGCATGCAGCCCTTTGTAGAATTAGGCAGAAACCACCGGAGCTTAACTGCCACAGTGAGGACAATAACTCAGTTTCTCTAGTACGACATTCTCACCCAGTCTCTCTTGTGACACACATCTGTAAACTGCTTGGCTTTTGCTTTACAAACAGTGAGAGGAAGTCCAGTTCTTCTTGGACTAGGAAAAGCAGAAAAACAGATCTAAGAGCAACAGTGTGTCTGCTTTGATAGGCTCTCAAAAAGGCATATGTTAAATTGATATGTAGCCTATCCAAGATCATGGCCGTAGGCTAATTTCAAGCTGTGGGTTAAAGCAACTCACACAACACACACATTTTTTAAAAAGTTATCTTTAGACATCCATACTGCAGAGTTGAGGTTTTAAAAAAATGCCTCCTATACAGGGTGTCCCAAAAGTCTTAGTGAAGTTTTAAGTTATTAAGGCTGGGGATATGAATAGTGGGCTGAACCTGCCTCCTGCCACCCCAACAGCAATAACTATACATGGTTTTGATTTATCATCAGTTAAATGTGCAGCCTAGGTTAAGAGACATTTTAAAGGACTAATTAGTCAACCCTCAGAAAAGTAAATTAAGGGCCTGTGTTGAAACAACCAAAAGGAAACTCTAATACAGCTTTGTAGTAATAGTGCTTGGAGTACATTCAAATGGAAAAGCTTGGGCTGGAAATACTTGTTTAGAAAAAGAACTACATCACTCCACCCTCCTTTATCAAGTAATCCAAGCCATCTTAAACGCTCAAGGTCTGATCAGGCAAGATGTATTTTATTAAAACTCTTTCAGTCTGAACTAGATCACGTCTTTGGGAATAAACAAATTTTATTCAATGAACAAGGAGAAGGGATTCTTGATTACTACTATAGTTCTCTTGTGTAGCCTGCTTCTAGGTTAATGCAGAAAGCTCAGAAAAGAACATCAGATAAGGCAAAAGGCTTTATTATTCAGGAGCAGCTCAAAGTCTGACACTCACACAAGCAGGGATAATTATTATCTCATTACATTTGACCTTTGGCACCCATTTGAAGTACTAGTTTTCCAAGTGGGAATGTTACACCCTGTAGACTCTCAGCACAGTTTCTGACAGCCACCTTTACCCCCAATTTCACTCAGTAGAACTGTCAGGAGATGTGCCGGGAAGAAAATCATGTTTAGTTCTCTTTTTCATGAATCTTTTCCCCACTGGCTTTCAAATCAGAGAGAGCATTACTGGCAGGTATTGATCATAAATAACACCTTCCCATAGTCACACACTCAAAAATCAAACATCAAATACAAGTAGTATTCCTAAATATTCCCTTGATGCTGTGGCAGATTTTGTGTTGAAAACAGCAATTCTATGGCTCCCCTTTATCTAGTTTTCTCCTTGGATAAAACCAGGAGGACCCATGCTTAACTGACCTATGCAGTTCTGGTTGTTACAGCTTAATTTATAAGAATCAAAGGAATTAAAGTGTTATCATTAAGAATAGACTTTAAAATTACACTAAAAACACGAATAAAGTCTACACAGTCCTTAGGGATCTGGATAAAATGAATCGCGTTTCATGACTAGAAGGAGACTCCCTTCCAAGGACACAGTACATACCTAACACATGGAGCTTGTTTCTATGAGGTTCCAAAGGGCTAAAATATAAAACAACGGTTCATTTTATGTTGATCAATAAGGGATATTCAAGATACTTTGCACATTATTAACTTAGAGTCAGTCTATATACTCTCTCAAATATCTGGAGAAAATCCCATGGCTTTTTGACTCGACTCTACTGGATTATTGCTTTTTATGGAAATGAAGAAAATCCCCCAAGTCAAGTTAAAGCCAAGGTTTATTTTTTAATCTGGGTTTTCAGTTCAGACCTACTTTTATAAAAATGTCAATAAGAAATCATTACTTTTTCTTAAAATCTGATGACTTAATTTTTTTTAAAAGTTGCAGCCCTTAGAGAACTGAGGACTGACTTCAATCCCCAGCTTTAGTGTATGACTACTGATTTTATAACCATCTTCCTCCAATAAATGGCAAAAATCATGATCTCTTCTAGAACGCAGTGTTGGATTAGAAACAGTAGTGGATTGCTTGGTAAAAATATGGGGACCTTAGATCTCACATGGGAGATATATTTGGGGGGAAAAAAGACAAAGGTTTCTAGTGTTGTTCTCCTAGTTTCTCCAAAGACATGGTATTTATCACTGCTTTTAAAATAAAGATGATTTTAACTTAAGAGATCATATTTTAACACTCATTCAATAGTAATGTACTTATCTAAACATCACATTTTACCACGTACTTAAAAACCCCCACAAAAATGTAGTGAAAAGGTTATATATATTTTAAATGAAACTGTATTTGTTGGAGGCGGCACAGACCACCTTCTTCTTCAGCAGTTGGCCTTCACAGACAGGCCTCCTGTTGTGGCCAGCAGATACTTTTCACGGTGCACAGAAAGTCTCAGAATAACAAGAGACAAGTCTTGTTTTTTGCCTCTGAGCTGGGATGTCATTATTGTACAGAAGATGCATAAGTTAAAAAGTAAAGACTACTCAAAATGTTACAGAGTGACACACTTACTTTATGAAATTTAAACACAGCACTCATCCCAAGGAAGCTGCCCGTGGCACACCGTGGTAGAAGAACCAGACTAGGTACGTTTCGGAGTTGAAAGGATTTTCTCTAAAAATGAAAAAATGGTAGCTTTTTTAAAGACCAGAGTTACAGAATCACTCTGTTGTACTTTTTATCTTGTTTCAGTGGGCCAAAGTTCAGTTAACTCACTTAGGTTAGAATCTATAATTCTGTTGACTGTTCTGGACTACAGTAGTCATCTTGGGGCTTTCTATGGAAGTATGTACAGATTTTCCGCATGGAGCTGGGAGTAATGGTGACCTAGAAGAAGAAAGTTTAGATTTCAGAGATTTTCTAAGACGGAATTCAGTTGTTACCTCAGCACCTTATCACTAAAGGGTATTTAGTCAGCCAGATTTCAGTCTCAAAATACTTTGAAAGCAATGTCTCTTTTGGTTGATTTGTATTAAATATAGAAAAATTTAAGGCAGCAAGGAAGGAAGGCACAGACTTTTCAAGTGAACAGAAAATATGTACCAGTTCAGCCTCCTAATAGGAATCAAAGAGGTTACAATGACCATCCTCTTTGAAATACTGAGTGACTCTCCCAAATTTACAAATGAGATAGATACTCAAATGGAGACACTACCGTCTTCTGAAGTCCACAATATCAACATGAACATCAAGAAAAACAAATTCTTTTAAAGAAACTTTAGCTACAAAGATTGAAATTATAAACCAGAAATATCTTGGATCAGCACACTATTTTTAAAAGTACACTATTTTTATATGTACACATTAGTGAAAACAATTTTTTATTGAAATTACTTTTCTCCTAGCACATAGCTTGGACCAGCTCCCCTGAAAAAACCAGGAATTTTGGCTATGGGCAAAGATCACCTATAGTGATAATTTTGAGAGAAGAAAAGAAAGACTCATTTTTTTTTTTTTAATATTCTGTACCAACATCTTGCAAGTTTGTGTTTGAAGCAATCTTTAAAATATTTCTAGTTTATCTTTCCTAAAATTATAGGATAGGTTTCATGACAGTAGGAGGAGGATATGAACACTTACTACACTGGCCTAAGGTTATCTAGCTTCTGCCCTTTAAAAGGGCAGATGTTGCTGATCACGATTCCTGGAATGGGTTTCAATCATTCTTCCACCTTTTCCCTAATACAGAGAAAGAGCTACTATGAACTACAGGAGAAAATTCCTTAACCCACCTCCCACTTAACTTGCAAACTAAGTAGCAGAAGCTTTCTATTCCCTTTGACTGATGCCCGTAGCTCACCCAATGCTCACAGCTACTTCTGCCCCCACCATTATGAGTCACTTGCTTTTCCAGTTCACAAAGCTATTTCTGCCAGAAATATCTGTTTTTGCAATTATCTAACGTAAATGAGTCCTAAAAAGATAAGTAAAACTAAGCTAAATGTTTAAAAAAATGCAGAAACAGGTGAGTTGCCAAAAACATCGCTATAAGCAAGATGATCATAAAGATTGGGGAAAATAATCATAAAAATCTAGAAAGATTCTACACTTAAATTTCTTTATAAGTATCTAAATTTTGCTTTATTTAAAAAATCATAAACTATAATTACAAATTGAAAATCTATTTATGGATGTTGGGAACTTGCCCATGAACTACAGCTTTGTCTATAAAAAGAGGTTGTGGGGGAAATTTTTAAAAAGCAAGGGGATGTGGTGGGGGGGGGATAATATAAAACAAAGGAGAGGGAAGATACTTTTGAAAAATCATCCTGGAGGATGAAGAAGGCTTTGATGAATCAGGCAACAGGGCTGAAGGGTATGGACCTTGACAGAAGGGATTTTAATGGGACTAAATAGGGTTGCCAGAAAACATACAGAACATAACCAGTTACATTTGAATTTCAAATAACAAGTAACTTTTTGGTATAAATATGTCCCATGCAATATTTGTCTTGTATTTTTATGTACTAAATCTGGAAATCCTAAGAATAAATAGATTTACAAAAAAAAAAAAAAAAGCATTCTGACTTCTGAGAAGAGATCTGTGTCTGCCCCTGTCAAGTTAGAAAATGCATCTTCCTACCACTGCCAACTTACCGGGCCTGGAGAGGTCTTTCCGCTCTGTCTCCTAGAGTTGGGGGTTTGGGACGGTGGACTTCGTGGAGATGAATTCTCAGCCTTTCGTTTGGCTGCCATGGCCAATAACCAGTTTTTATTCTCTGGGGAGCTATTTTCTTTGCCTACCACTTCAGAGCCTTCTCCACAAGACCCCAAAGGAAGAGGTAGCGTTCCACAGCCTTCTGAAGCATAAGGACTGGCAGGAGAAGGAGGCTCTGAGACATTCATACTAGCTCCTTCAATCTTGCCTGGTTTGGTAGGACCTAGAGAGTCCTTACCAAGGTCTTCCTGGTTACCAGCAAGGCAGCACAGATCTAAATGGAGCTTTTCAACAGGGTCATCAAGCTCAGTCACACAGCTGCAACTCTTTACACACTTCTGTTTCACATTCTCCAGACAACTCGAGTCTAGCCTCCTCTTTACTCTATTTCTAGACTCAGAGCAAGCCACTGCTTGGGATGATTTCAGGCTCACAGGTATGAGAGCTTTTCTTGGAGATGTGATCTTGTTCTCAGAAGCAGGTGGAGTGATGGGTGGTGACAAGGAAGGTGCTTGGGTCATCCAGTTTCTAATGGACATCTTGAAGGATGAGGGTGGCTTGGGAGAGACAGAGGACATGGAGCCTCTTCTGCTGATGGGAGACCGGGTCTTGGCAGGAGGGGTTTTAAGAGAGAATGTAGGAGTATTTGAAGGAAGAGGGAGGTCTCCAGCACAGCTTGGAGCACAAGCTGCTGATGACGGGGAGGAAACAGACGGACTGCTCTTTACTCTGGGGGCTTTGGCAGGAGTACTCTGGCTACTCGTCACTGTTACTGAAAAAGAAGAGGGTCATGGAAATCAGAAGTGAAATCCACAGAAAATCCCTGAATTCTTATAAAGGAAAATTATAGCTAACTTAATCTTCCAGGGGTTGATTTCCTAGTGAGTAGATCACCTAAATCATTTGATTCTTATCCTTTTAGCATTCCCCTTCCCCTTTCCCAACTTCCAGCCTCCCAAACACCCTGTTGTAAAACACATACCTATAAAAATCTAGAAAATACAGAAAAATTAAAAGAAGAAAAATTTTAAAGTATCCAGGTGAACTACTTTTAGTGTTTTTTCTATACCTGTGCATGTGATATAATACAGCTCAAATATTTTCTACACAAAAATGAGACCATAATGTACAAAATATAATAGTAACCTGCTTCTTAACATATCATGAATATTTCTCACATTAAATACAGAATTACATATATATAATTTTTAATAGCTACAAAGTATTCTACAGTAACAGTAAGGCATTCAGGTTAATGATATTTTGTTTTCATGAGAGTTGCCATTAGCATCCAGTATATATTTTTGAGTAATGCTAGGACAGAGCAGCACTGTACGGTGAGGAGTACACAGGTCCAGAAGCTGGCAAAATCACCTATTAAGTGATTTGAGTACAACCTTTCACCCCCTCTGCCTCAGTTTCCATATCTATTAAATGGAGATAGTTTTAAATCTCCATGAGAAGTAATTCCATCAGTTACTTATTAGGGTTATCAGGCCTCATGTGGCTTTCCACTTTAATTTACAATTTACAATTTTCCACAAGCCAAAGAATTCCAAAGAACATTTCAGAAACTCAATGCTTGCTCTCTGTAAAGCAAATCAAATAGTGGATAGAACTCTTCTCTATGTGTCTTGTCCCTTGTTTATAGGCAATGACAAGTACTTCAGGCAAATTCCTATAAACTTCATGCTTCTTCTCCCTTGGACCTGAACAGAGACAACACTATGTTTTCCCACTTTCCTTCGGAGATTTTCAGATTTCTGAAATAGTGTTCCTGTCTTCAAATAACAAGGAAAGGGCACTTATTTATTTCTCATTCACCAAGTGTTTGAATTATAACTCTGATATTTAATTCGAATTGCTTAATTACTAAACTGCATTTATATGCAACTAAATTTTGGATGGGCTAACATCTTTCTTTCAGCTAGAATAAAAATTGACAACTATTAAATTCACAGATTTACCATATGATCCAGCAATCTCACTCCTGGGCATATTTCCGGAGGAAGCTCTAATTCAAAAAGATAGATGCACCCCAATGTTCACAGCAGCACTATTTACAATAGCCAAGACATGGAAACAACCTAAATGTCCATTGACAGATGACTGGATAAAGAAGATGTGGTATATTTATACAATGGAATACTACCCAGCCATAAAAAACGCCATTTGCAGCAACATGGATGGACCTGGAGATACATACTAAGTAAAGTAAGACAGAAAGATAAAGAAAAATACTATATGATATCACTAATATGTGGAATCTTAAAAAAAAAAAATGACACAAATGAACTTATTTACAAACCAGAAACAGACTCAGACATAGAAAACAAATCTGTGGTTACCAGGGGGGAAATGGCAGAGGAAGGGATAAATTGGGAGTTCAAGATTTACAGATACTAACTACTGTATATAAATAAGCACTAAATTTCTTGTGTATAGCACAGGGAACTATATTTAATATCTTGTATTAACCTATAATGATAAAGAATATAAACTGTACTTTAATTAAAAAAAGGAATATATATGTACATGTATAACTAAAACATTGTGCTGTATACCAGAAATTGACACAACACTGCAAACTGACTATACTTCAATTAAAAAAAAAAAAAGAAAATACAAATTTCAAGTTAACCAAAGGAAACAAAAAAGTACTAATTTCAGTCATTTAGTTACCCTGTACATTTTACACTTTGCTTTTCCCTACTCAAGCAGCCTTGCCTCAAGACAGAGAAGTTCTACAAATTGACTTTTGCCTAAACTTTTCTCATCAACTATATGTTTAGAAATGGTCAACATGATATTGCTCCTTCAGCAAAAACCACTACTGGAAAACCCCATTTTGTCATAATGTGGTCTAGAAGGGGAGTTAGTGATTAGGACCTGTCCGCAGAGCAACTGCTGGTGGTTCTCACACTCTAGAACTAGAGCCTGATTATAGTTATTATTTCGGAGGAAAGCAACTTTACATGTGCTTCACTTCAGTTCAGGTCCACGGTCACTCCACAGCCCCTAAGTCAATGGTTCCATTAAAGTGGGCTGAAGAGATGTTTAGGGCAGAAAGTCCTAAAGTGGTATGCATCTTACAATATGCAGATTCTAAGGCAGGATCCAGGGAGAAGGAAAAGTTGGGCCAGGGACAAAGCAAATATATGTTTCTGATATTTAAGTGGCAGATATTTGAAGTGTTTACTAAAGGTCAGCGGGAGATCTGATGTGGTGAAAAGTTGGGGCATTTCCTCTTCCTTCAGGATGTTATTGTCAAATTCTCTCGCTCTCTAACAGTAATTCAATTATAAAAGTAATAAATGTTCATGGTAAAAAAAAAATCCAAACAGTTACAGAAGGAAATAAGGTGAAAAGTAAAAGGTCCTCTTTCTTTTTTAATTGAAGTGTAGTTGATATACAATGTTGTGTTAGTTTCTGGTGTACAGCGTAGTGATTCAGTTATATACATACATATTTTTTCATATTCTTTTTCATTATAGGTTATTATAAGATATTGAATATAGTTCCCTGGGCTATACAGTAGGATCTTGTTGTTTATTTACTCTGTGTACAGTAGTTTGCATCTGCTAATCCCAAACTCCTAATTCATCCCTCCCCTCCTTTCTCCTTTGGTAATAATAAGTTTGTTTTCTGTGTCTGTGAGTCTGTTTCTGTTTTGTAAATAAGTTCATTTGTGTCAATATTTTAGACTCCACATATAAGTGATGTCATATGATATTTGTCTTTCTCTGACTTACTTCACTTAGTATGATAATCTCTAGGTCCATCCATGTTGCTGCAAATGGCATCATTTTATTTTTTATGGCTGAATAGTATTTCATTACATAAATATACCACAACTTCTTTATCCAATCATCTGTCGATGGACATTTAGTTTGCTTCCATGTCTTGGCTATTGTAAATAGTGCTGCTATGAACACTGAAGTGCATGTATCTTTTTGAATTAGTTTTCTCCAGACATATTCCCAGGAGTGGGATTTCTGGATCATATGGTAACTCTATTTTTAGTTTTTTTTAAGGAATCTCCATAGTCCTCCATAGCAGCTGCACCAAATTACATTCCCACCAACAGTGTAGGAAGGTTCCTTTTTTTCCCACACAGTCTCCTGCATTTATTGTTTGTGGACTTTTTAATGATGGCCAGTCTGACTGGTGTGAGGGGATACCTCATGGTAGTTTTGATTTTCATTTCTCTGATAATTAGTGATATTGAACATCTTTTCATGTGCTAAAAGGTCCTCTTCTCAACCTTCTCATTTCACTCTTATGCTCCTGTGTATTCCATAATTTTCTATGTGCCTATTAGCACACACACATTTATGTGTATCATACCTTAAAAAAACCCACAATGATTATATACACACGTGTATTCTGCAATTTGCTCTTTTCTCTGAACAGTGTGTCAGAAGAGTGAGTCATCAACTCTTATGGACCAAGCACTGCATGAGATCTGAGGACATGGTAGCACAGACTGGGTTACTGTCCTGAGGGCTTCTTGAAAGTCAGTTCCTTTGAGGAATCTAGAGAGCTTACTAATAATCAGTCAACTGCCAGCAAGGGGACGCAGGAAAGAGCTAAATGTTTATCTCACAGAGTAAGAAGTCAAAAGATAATGCTGAAAATTGCAAAAACATCCCAAAAGAAATAGAAATACACAAATATTATTTAGAGATAAAGACATACGTATCAAAGAATCAGCTAAAAGATTTGAAAGTGGTTACCCCTGGAAAGGGGAACCGTGGGGCAGGGATTCTGGAGACTGCTGTTTACCTTACTTAGCCCTGTAGAGCTAGTTGACTACTATTAAACGATTAACTTAATTTTTTTTTTTTTTTAAGAAAGTAGAAACAAAAAATAAAGGCATTAAAGACTTTATAGAAGCAGCCTTTGAGTAAAAGACCCCTCTGGAGTTCAGTTCTGGTTACAGCATCTTGTAAGAGACTAAGTAGGTCATCAGAAAAATGAGCATATATTCTCTCACTTTCAACTCTCCGTTACCTTAGGCCTTGATGGCTAACATAAAATGAATGTTTAAGTTTGAATTTCAAGCTTATTACTGTATATCTATTGGTAACACCTGGGTCCCCTTTGGCTGGTTCAGTGCTTAGACTTTTGTTCTTGGTTCACTGGCACTCTCTTTAATACCATCCCCACCAAATCTCAGTTATTACAAAATGCATATTCACGATCTCTCCAATACCTTGGTTTCTCAGTTTCTTGATCTCCTTCTTCTACAATATCCTTGTCCTTTCACTCACTTAAGCCACTTATTCCTTGATCTTATTATTACCAATACCTGCAAATCCTCCATTATCTCAATTTCAACCACCACCTATTTTCTCAGCCCCCTTAGCACTCCCATTCCAACAATCCTTCATCCCCAGGGGATCCTCAATTCACTGATCTTACCATTTTTACTTCCAGCCCTACTATACCCTCACTTCCCTCCTTACCCAGTTTTATCTATGTGCATAACTCCCTCAGCCCTCTGCTCACTTCATCATTCTTGTGGATTTAAACCACCTCCCTGGTTAAAATCAACTATCCACTGACAGTGTACCTGTACCTATGCAGCAGACAGACACCATGCTGACCGCTCACTTTCAAATAATGAGTGCTAGCCCCAGGCTGACTCTTTCTGCCCAACAGTCATATTTCCCTGGTCCATTTACTCTTCTATTCTCCACATGGCTATTGCAGACTTTATTATCTTTCCTCAGATTTCTACCACCTCCTTCCCTAACCCTTATTCTCAGTTGATGATCTTGATTCCTATCTAAGAAAATAGAAGCTATCAGAACAGATGGGAACTTCCAGAAGTTCTGACCATCCCATATATCCACCTGTCTTCACTGTGCCTGTATTTCTACCTTCTCTCTAATTACTATAGTTGAAACCCAAATCTTCTCCTCCTGCAGTGATTCCTATATAGGTCAATGGCAACTCCATTCTCCTAGCTTCTCAAGCCCAAAACTCTGAAGTTATTCTTGATAACTCCCTCGCATCCCACATCTGATCCTACAGCATGTTCTGTTGGCTCTATCATGTAAATATATCCAGAATCTGAAGACTTTCATCATATCCTCTGCTACCACTCTGGTCCAAGTCACCATCATTGCTTCCCAGATTATTTCAATGAATTTTTAAATTAGCTTCCAGCTTTTATCCTGATCTCTTTACAATTTGTTTCCAACACAGGAATTAGAATGATCAAGTTAAGAAAAGTCAGATCATAATACTCTTCTATTCAAAACCCTCCAACAGCTTTTTGTTGGAGAATAAAAGCCAAAATTGTACAAGAACCTTATTTTTCCACTATTCCCCTCCCTCTCTGTTGCTTGCTTTAGCCGCAACATTAGCCACTTTGAGGAACAGGAAATATGTCAGGCCTGCTCCTGCTTCAGGGCCTTTGCATTTGCTGTTTTGCTTGCCTAGAACATCCTCTAAAATATCCACACGGCTTACTACTTCACTTTCTTTACTCAAATGCCATCTTTTCATTGAGGCCTCCCTGGGCACCTAATTTAAAATTTTAACAGCATGCTTTGCTATTCTCCTGTTTCTGTTTTCCTTTTTCCCTGAGTACATATTGTTATCCGACAAATTTTTCTTTAACTTGATTATTGCCTCTCACACTAATATGTAAATTTTGTTCACATCTTTGGGATTTTGATTCTTTTGTTTATTGCAGAATCTCCAGCAACTTAGAACAGTGCCTAGCACAAAGTAGATGGTCAATAAATATCTAAAAAATAAATCTACCAACATATTCCAGTGCCTTGTGTAGATGATAAACATAGTAGTGTTCAGAAAATACTTATTAAAAAGAATGAATGTCAACAAGATGGTGCTTTCCTTTAATAATATACTAAAATATACTAAAATAATCTTACTAAAATAAGATCATAGAATCCAGCTCATCACTCTGCACTGCAGAAACCAACCAAACTATAAAAAACTTAGAAAAATGCATGGGATCCTTACCTAGGTCGGCTCTTGCTTCTCTTTTCTTCTGAGAGGCCCAGCCCACTATGGAGAGTTTATCTCCTCCTGATTTCTCCTCTAATCCTCTATTTAAGCGCCAGACTTTCAGTGTATTGTCATCAGAGCAGGTAGCAATCTAATGCGAACCAGGAAGGGAGTTAATAAGTTTCAATCAAAGACTCATAACAAAGTAAAAAGTAGGGCTCATGACTGGAGAATTAGTCTGTCTGATATAACAAGATATAGAAAAATATTATCTGAAAGGTCACATACTTTCATTTCTTGCTTTCAGGAATCATTCCAGATTTCCAAAGAAGTGGATTCTTTAGTTCGTTACTTATATACATTCTGCTGGTATGTCTTTTGTGACCAGTCATTTCTTACCTAACCTAAAGCTCTACTACAAAACCAGGTTCATTTTATTCTGAAGAAGGTGGGCAAGTCCTTATCTTTACCACCCTCTATGTAACTATGAAACTTATAATTAAGATGTCCTTTTTACTCTTTCTTTTAAATGATCAATCAGTGTATGTCACTGACATTCAATTTCTATGACTTTCTTCTGAATTCTGCAAGTTCTGGCTTATTGCTAAAGTAATGGGGTCATTTCTAAGATTAGACTTAGTCCATGACTCTAGTATGCTATGACAAGTAGAATGAAGCCATTCCTTTAAGATTCTTTTTCAGATAGGTAAAGGAGCAATTTGGGAAAACAACAAGTTCACTAGGCTGAAAGAAGTTAAAAACAACCTTTGCCCCTTTAAAAATATCTGACCATTCCTGATCTTGGTCTCAAGCCTTTTATGGCAGAGAAAGTCCAGCTTGAAGAGCTTGTGGCAATTGGCCACTGGTACCAGAGCTGTTCCCCAGCATTTGTTTATATAATTTCTCTATTTCAGTCACTAAAGAGAAAGAAAAAAAGAACACACGTTCTCTTAAGTCTTGGCCCCCAAGAGACTGGCAGCTTTTTCCTTTCCTTACTGGGAGGCCAAAAGAAGACACAAATATTTAACTGCTCAGCAAGAAATGCCTGGAATCCCCAGTTACTCTATAGTCTATTAACAAGTTATTATTTACAGAGCAACTAAGTCTGAGTGTCTGAAAATTTAATTCTTTATCTTATTTAATTCTCACAGTATAAAAAGCCTTATACTCAAATAACCTCATCTACAAAATGGGAAGAAAGTTATTTGTCCAAGGTCTCCACAATTAAGTGGCAGAACTAGACTTTAAATTGAAGTTTTTCCAATTTCAAAGTCTTTTTTTTTTTTTAAAGTGGTGTTTTTTTTAAAGTGGGGCTTCTCAACTACAGGCTAGGGACAAAATCATTTTAAAGAATTTTGTTTGGAGGAGGGAGGTAATACTTATTTATTTTACTTATTATCATTATTATTTTTCTTTAACAGAGGTACTGGAGATCGAACCTATGACTAAGCATGCACTCTACCACTGAGCTATACTCTCCCCAACTAAACTTTTTAAAAAGGTGGTTGTTAAACTAGTACATGTAAATAGCTCTGCCATTTCTTTTGTGTCTTTTCTGTGTACAGAGATAAGGACGATATATGATGAATGGAAAAAGATGACATAATTAACTAAATAATTTTTAAAACCCATCTTAGTTCTATGAAGATACAGATCCCACATTAAAAGCAGATATTTCACTGGAAATTACATGAAATCTTACAGGAAAAATGTCATTGGGATGTAATTATTGGTGATTAAAGCAGTGATTTCAAAAAAAGGTCTATCATGAAGCTCACACAGAAATGGTTATATAGGGATGTAGAAATAAAAAGAATCCACAGGAGTACTAAAAAAGCAGTACTAGAAAGCAAGCAGGGATGCCATGAGTAAATCAGACAACGAGAAGATTCTGGAAGATAAAAAAACAGACGGGAACAATAGGCAACAAAACTTCAAAACGTCACAGGTGAAAAGGAGATCTCCACGGGAGGGACATTTCCTGCAAACCCAGAATAACCCAAAGAGTTAGGTAGTCAGCACTGGGAGGGTGAAACCCTTTACATATATGTGGTGTTTGCTTGTTTCTGGGAGTTCTACGTTTCAGGTTTTCTGTTTATTCGCTTTTAAATATCACTAGTAAACAAATTTTGTGAGCATATTGTCTTCTTTCCAGAGAGTCTAAAACACTTTGGAGTTACTTCTTATGTAGTTTAGCCACAAATAACCTAACATGTTAAGACTTCACAGTAACACTTTTCAGGCATGTGAAAACCCAAACTGGACTGTGAAGAACAATCAAGATGTTACCTTTAATACACCACCATTGCTAATATGTAGAACATTAGAAAGATGAGTTGTCACCTAACATTTTCTTTTTACCTTCAATTTTAAGATGAAATTTTAATAATGTTAAAAACTTAATTCTACGTTTAGGAAAGGAATGACTTCAGGGAGCCAAGAAATCCATCCTTATTCCTAAGGGCATAATGCAGGTTCTCTACTGGAAGAAAAAAATAGACTATGTGTGATTAATAATGGTATAGATCCTGGGTGGCCTCTAGGGCTTTTAAATGTCTATTTAAATGTAAAAGTTTATATAACTCTCAAGGTAACTTTGGGAAAACCTACAAATCTGTGATCTGCTTTTAAAATCAACTACAGAGATTGGCTTACAAACCTTTGTGAAGTCTGATGGACACCAGCACACAGATGTGACCTCTTGAGAATGACCCAGGAGCACAGTAGGAGGATGCCAGGGTGTGGAGACCTATTGCACCATCAAAAAGAAACAAGCAAGTCAGCAGAGCAGTGTTTAGGTCTCCCAGACAGAGGCACTGAACTGCTCCTCATCTGTGCCTTAGAGAGCTTTAGGGTTATTACCAAAAGCCCCTAGACATGCCTAGTTATTGTTCAGAAAAAGGGTCTCAATGGGCAATGAAAGTATTTCTGTGATTAATCTGAGAGAACAGAAAGAAAATAGCCAAAATAAGTAAACGATATGAGCTTAGATACCAGGTCAGGTCTTGTTTCAAATTAGGACTACTTAGGTATACATATTTTGGCTAAAATTCAAGACTGAAAGGATGAGGCTTAGCTGCTAGGCAGTGCACTTCAGGTAGAGCCTAGACATTTAGATCTTCTCTAGTCGGCTAACTAAATCCTGAAGATACCTGAGATATGCTAATAGATCTCTTGGGACAAGAGGACAATCTTTCTTCCAAATGAAGATTCACTGATTTTTACTGAAGTTCTAAGTTATACTCCTTCATTTTGAAGGGGCATAAGCTATATTTTACATGGCATTTTGGTACACTTTTTGGGGAAGAAAAAAATTTCCTCTAAAGTTTAATTTCAGTTCATTTGCTTCTTGAGTTTTCAAGTAAGTACTACCACATTTTAATGTATAAAGAAGGCTCACATTGTGCAGTACTACGCATGTGATGAAGAATCATATTTTCCCCTTCATTGGATGCCATTAATGATATGCATTTGACAGCTGAGTCATTCAAGAGCTGTCAATCCCTGTCATAGGCCATGGAGTTAATGAGTACAGCATGAAGTACAAACTCACATAACTATTATTAGCACGTGTGTTTGAAAAATAGAAATTACTCTTTTCATTTTCCTGAGGCTCTGAATCATTACTCATTCAGAAAGTGAAGGTACTCATGAAGAAAGTGGAGGCACTCTGGAAAGAATATCTGTGAGAATGACTAAGCTTAGTAGAGTCCTCAGATCATAGTCAAGAGATTCGATCCCCTGATTCATAAGGTTGTCCAATTCAACTATTACTACTCCTCTCTTGGGTTAAATGGCACATAGTAATGACTCAAAAAGCCAAAGAAGACAAGGAACAGAATCTAATTAGTCTTGCTGAGTTAATTAAAGTGTAACAAAAAAGAAGGCTTTTTCCTGAGGTCTGAAAGGATCTCACTTACTTCCTACTCTTACAGTGCCACAGAGAACAAGAACTCGTTCTCCCACAAGATAGCGTATTTTAGAAAAGACTTTCAAGGTAGTCTCTAACTATCTCAGTAGTCACAGAAAGTCTCAATGGCCCCAGCCCATTAAGTTCCTCTTTACCCAGGGCCCAAGGAAGACTGGTAGCAGCAAGTGAAAAGGAAGAGGAAATCCTCATGTCCTCCTGACCCTCCCTGGTAAGAACCCATTACTTTACTCCATTGGTTTACTTGCTTGTTGCTTCTAGCTTTTCATTTCATGATACTGCCCTTCCTCAGTTTCTCAGGTGTTACAATACCCAGAAGAACCTGAATATCTATACCAAAGATTAAAATGAATGTCAGGGAAAAACCAAACAACCACCAATAGAATGTATGCACATTTCTGCATTTATCCATAGGATTTAAGAGGAAAAAACAAAGCACCTGTTGGAAAAACTTTTTACAGTTTTATAAGACAGGAGTAATAACAGTAACAATAAAAGTTAACATTTATTAAATGATTACTATGAGCCAGGCACTTTACATAGCACTGAAAGTGAGGGGAAGGTTCCTCAAAAAGTTAAACATAGAATTAATTACCATATGACCCAGCAATTCTACTCTTAGGTATGCACTCCCAGGAGAATTGAAAACATATGTTCAAACAAAAACTTGTACACGTATGTTCATATTAGTTTTACTCATAAAGCCAAAAAGTGGAATAATTTAAATGTCTGTCGACTGATGAATAAATAAATAAAATGAGGTCTGACCACACAATGGATCATTCAGTCATAAAGAGGAATGAAATATTGATACAAGCACAACATGGATGAACCTTGAAAACTTTAAGTGAAAGCAAAGTCAGACATAAAAGATCATATACTGTATGATTCCATTTATAGGACATATTCAGAATAGGCAAACCCATAGAGACAGAACATAGGCTAGTGGTTGCCAGAAGCTGGGGGCAGGATAGAATGGAGAGCGACTTTTAAAGGGTAAAAGATTTCTTTTTTGGAGTGATGAAAATGTCTGAGAATGAGATAGTGGGGATGGTTGCACAATACTGTGATTATACTAAAAAAATCACTGAATTCTACACTTTAAAATGACTACAGTGGTGAATTTTATATTATACAAATTCTATCTCAATAAAAAAAAGTAGAGGGAAGGGCATGTTGTGGGCTGAAATGAGAACTAATGTCCAACAAGTTTTTATGAACATTAGTAACAAATGTTTTCACAGTTGAGGACTATCCTAGTATCGTTACCTTCTTGGTGTCTACCTCAAAGAAAATTAATGTCTTCTAATGAAATCCAAGTGACTTTTAAATCCTTTGTTTTTAATCAAATAAGTTTTTATTTATTGTCACTTTGTTATTATAAAAACATTGTCATAATTACATGATTGCATTTTTTAAAAGCCTCTCTCTATTCTTAAATAGGAAGAGGAGACCGTGAAGTCCAAGAGACATTTACATCTGTGCATCCTGGGAATGGTCAAAACAGAGAAAATTGTCCTCTCTTACAAATTCTAGTTGTTATAGAATAAAGACTAATTTACGGCATGAAAAATTCCAAAGTTAAAACTCCCAGAACTATGAAGGTACTTTAGAAGTAACAGGCTCTAACCTGCAGACCTCATATAACATTTTGTATACTTGAACATGAAAAAAGATCAGCACCTTTCCTCAAAAAATCTCCTTACTCTACCCAGTTAGAAACCAAACCTAATCTTCATTTCTGCCATGAGATCATTTACACTTCCTAAAGTGTCAGGCTCAATGTTTCGCCAGTCAGCGGTAGAATGACGGTGCCAAATCAGTTTATTTATAGCCACTTCAATACTATTCAGTGGCTATATCAGAAATGAACCAGGGAAGGGGAGGGGTAGGGGTGAGGGCAGGACAAGGGGTAGGAAACTTAAAAAAAAAAAAAACTCCTAATATTAAATCTTTTTTATTTTTAATTTAAATCTTGGGCCTCAGTGTCAGAAAGTCTAATTGTATTATGTCTCCTCTTTGCTGGGCAGTGGTGAGAATTAAAAGGCTATTCTCTTCTGTCTTGAGATCTAAAACTACCTTCTTTAACTCTGTTTTCTTGTGCCCATGGGCTTTTTGGGCATAGGAAAATCCTAATACCTGAGGGAATTCTGACGTGAGAGACTGAATACTCAGTTTATGTGGACTTGTTTTTATACTACACCCCTCCCCCCTTTTCTGATCATGGAAGAGAGAAACTGAGCCATCTCACTAGGCAAATTCAATTTTAGGAGCAGTAAGTTTGCCAGGATCTGTAATATCAGAACCTGCACACTCAGTTATGTGTGGACAGGCAGGAGAACATCATGTCTGAACCACATCATTCAGCACCAACATGTGACCCAGCCTAGAATTCAGAAAGGGTCACCCATGTGTGTGATAGCCACTGACTGGATGTCTGAAAATGGGTTACTAACAAACAGCCAAGTATCTTTACTGCCTGTCTTTAAAGAGAGAAACCATCCCCCAACCCTTATTTCCTGAAACAACAAAACAAAGGCCTTCGTATAGAGAAGAGAGCTAGGGAGGAGCTTTAAGATCTGGCAATGAAACTACACACACACACACACACACACACACACACACACACACACACAAAATGTATAATTACATATATAATTATGTATATACAATTAAACTTATTTTAAATGATTAAAAATGACCAGTACATAAGGTTTTCCCCCCCATAATCCTTTATTATGGTTTTTGGTACTGTCTGATTTTTTTTTTTTTTTTAAGAAAGAAACTTAAAAAGATACAGACCTTGGTAGAAATAAAACCCTTTAGCTAAGCTGGGAACCAAAGTAGAGAAAGAAATATAGGTGAGACAATGAGGGAAGGAGAAAGGGAAAAACAAAAGATAATAAATACAAGGAAAAGACCAAATTTGAAACTCAAAATTTAAACTGTAAGACAGAAACACTAGTGCTAGTCACATGAAGTTTAAAGTTCAAGTCAGAAGAATTTTATAGACAATAAGCTAGTAAAGACTCTTATCACAAGATGGGGGTCTCGTGTGTGTATTTCATAAGCCAATTTTCATTTAAAAATAAAGCAAATAAAAGAAATCTGCTTGCAGAAAAAGTCAACACAAAAGCATCTTGGATAGAACTATACCTCCATCTTGTGACCATCTAGGATATTATTATTAAAACCTTTTCATAAGGCAGTGTTGCATTTTTGCAACTCTAGGTATACAGAGATATCATTTTTTAGTACCTTCTCCAGGACCAGGTGAAATTAAGCTGAAGAATTATGCTTCATACCTGACAGGATCTATCCCTGTCCTACACTGAAGATATGACCTCCTAGAGGTTGGCAGGACTAAGAATGATAGTTTTCTCCTGAGAAGGGATTTGATGATATTGAATCCATGGGTCTATACAGTTTTAGACATGACTCTAAAATGAAAACTGTATGAACTCTGATCATTCAATTCACCAATGTCAAGGACATTTATGAAATTATAGGGCAATCTAGAAGATAATTAGTTTCTAGCCCTAGGAAAACAATGCCTTAATTGCTCTTCTTTCTCTGAGCTCACAGACATTTCTATAATTTATTATTCCACAAGAGCCATTTTTCAGTGGTCAGCAAATGCCACTTGTATAATATTTTAGTTTTCCCCACTGGACCTCAAATGGACATCTTTAAATTTCTTAGCCTATAGTGGTCACTTTAGAACCACTGTTTACTTAAAAAGTGAAACACATATAGATACAATTTGTGTAGAAACGAGAAATCTATAAAATAAATAAATGAGTAAACAATGCTATTAAATATATACAAAACTGATAAAGCAGCCACATCTACTTTAGTTGCCTGAAGATTGGCCCCTTACAGGAGAGTAAAGAACACAATTATTAGACAAATATTTTTGAGTGAGTGTTTTGTGCAAGGCTCTATGGGTGACCTGGGTGTAGGGTTCTAGGATCAAAATACTATATTTTGAATGAGAGTTTGAAAACACAGGGCAGAAGGCAGTACAGCAAATTTTTCTAGGAAGTAAGACAAAATATTTAAGGTTCTTTCCAGTCTTCTGAATTCTCCACTTCCTGATAATCTGTAGAACTGTTGGAGGATATGGATTGCCAATTTCTGAGAAGCTCTTAACATGAAAGTATGATATATTCTGTGACAACCTGAATGAGGGTTTGGCTAGATTAGGAGATAAGAAGTAATTTTTACTGAACATCTGATATAGAAAAGCTGAAGTTTGTGTTTATATTAAGCTTACCTCTTCTTAGACAGAAGAAATATTTGCAAGAATATTTAAATCTCATCTTTGTGGGGAAAATTTTCTAACTTACCTTCCAGATGTAGGCAGCTTCATCACTTGAGCCACTGACTAAAAATTGGTCATCTGGACTAATACTGGATTTAACATAAAAGGTAGAGTTCTGATGTCCATTGAAGACAGCCACTGCAAGAAGAACAAATTCAAATTTCTTGGTTCTTGTTATTTCTAGTTTTCAAATAAATGCAGGCAGTATACATGTTATAACAAATTTTATTAGTGTATTAATTACTGTAGCAGATGGTCAATTCATAGTCACCAAATAAAAAAGAACTGGACCTTGGCAGAAAATTAAAGGAAATCCTAGAAAGAGGCTTTACATTAGACCCAATATCACGATCCGAGCCCAAATACTTGGTATGGAGCTGGCTATAGTGAAGAAAGTGATATTCTTACCAAAGAGGTTACCAAAGGGGAAGGGTGGGGGGGACAAATTAGGAGTTTGGAATTAGCAGATACAAACTACTATATACAAAATAGATAAACAACAAGGTCCTACTATATAGCACAGGGAACTACATTCAGTATCTTGTAATAAACTATAATGGAAAAGAATATGAAAAATATACATGTATAACTGATTCACTGTGTTGTACACCAGAAACTAACACAACATTGTAAAACAACGATACCTCAATTAAAAAAGAAAAGAAAGAAAGTGAAGATATTCTTACAGGACAAGAATGGAGCCAGTGTCCAATCTTTTAATAAAATGCTTTTATTAGACCCTCTCTTCCCACCCCAGGCTAGGTTTTTTCCATTGCATTATACATTAGTCTTTCTTCCTCTTAAGACTTCAGACCTCTTGAGGATAAATTTTGTATCTTATTCTTTCCTCACTAGACCCTATAGTGCTTTGAACAGAGGTCTTCAAACAATTGTTGTATGAATAGGTAAAAATCAGTGAAAGAAGTTAAGATTTAAGATAGCTTATTTGAGATGTGGGTATCTTTTTAATCCAGCATTTTAAATAGCCTAAAGAGTAGAAGTGGCCGGTGGGGTTAAATTGTACATTCATTTGTAAGATACTCCAACGAGGTTAGGTTCAGACTTCTCACTATCCAATCTAGCATAATGTGCTCAACATGTCCTTCTATCCTAAGGAGACCAACATCTGCAGTCTCCGGCATCAGAACACTACTAGGAAATAAAAGAAAAAAACTCAGGTATTGGAGGATTTAAGGATACATTTAGGCCAGAAAAAAATATTTCACTCCAGTTTTCCAATGGGGGTGGGTGGGGAGAATTAAGTGAATCAATGGCTTTCCATAAGTATTCACAAAAATCCCTTCCTTTTGCTAGAATAAAACTAGAAAAAAACCTTTGTATTTATAGCTTTTCAAGAAAAAGTCTGCATATCAAATACCCTCCACATCAAATACTATTACCGTGAAAGTTAAGCAGGATATGAATCAATTCAGATATACATATTATAGACCTACTATGATATATAAATCCCCACAAAATAAAGTTTCCTTTATTCTGAGTACAACTCCAAGATTATAATTGTTCATCTTTCTCAACTCTAAGCTTTGGCTGGAAAACTATAGACCAAATTTCCCACTAAACCCCTAAGTGTTTATTGCCCTCTGCTGGTCTACTAAGAAAGCCAACATAAAGTACCCAATATATATTTCAAACCATGTGAAAAATCCTTCTAAAACCTACATTGACTTTAATTAGCTCGATTTAATCTTTCTTTGACAATTTGGGCTCTTAAAATGCTTCCGAGCCATCCTTATGAACATCTCTTAGTATAATAAAATGCTGTGAATTAGAAGTATGGGAGATTAAGTACTGAGTCCAAGACACTTTCTAAAGTTTTGAAAAAGACAAGCATTACCAGATGTGTCACACACACATGTACTCAAGTCTGTCATTCAGTTTCTAAGGAATGCATCTATCTATCCACCTACCTACCAATCTATATATGGGAGCCAATCAAATTATTTTAGGAACACAGGAAAAAAGGTTACTAAATTATTAGTAAAGTAGCCTTGGGCATATTTGTTTGATGGCAGGACAACCAAATTCAAGGCCCCTTTTAGTGCCACACTATAACAAAATGATACAGAAAGAGCTCTTGAATAGCTGATAATATAATTAGGATTAGGCTTTTATCTTTTGGGGAGAGATTATGTAGAGTCTGTTTTATATGACTAAATAAATTAGAAGTTGTCCAATTTCTGATTCCGTTCAGGAAAGAAAGCAAACAAAGTTATAAAACCTCTTCCCTTTTCCAAATACTCTTACTCTTGTTTACACACCAGACCTAAACCAGGGCATTAGAAATGCCAAAAATGTGATACTGCCATTGGTATCAAAGTCCTAATAATGGCTTGGGGACAGTCTTTGGAAACTCCTGTAAGAGTCTAGCTAAATTTTATAATATTTTGAGATTTCCTTTTTTTTCTCAACACATCTTACTTTAGTGGGAACTGGGTAGCTCTGAGGATTGGTTATAGAAATCAAAGTCTGTCTCTGACAGAGCTATGCCTGAGAAATAAGTAGGTTACTAGTATGTAGCTTGCTTAAGTAACTGATAATGTTCTTAAAATGATGTAACTCAAATAACCCTTAAGAGTATGCTTGAGAAACTTCAATTTTTTAAAATGTCATTTATCAGTTTAAAAATCGCATTCCACTTACAATTTCTTGAAGAAAAAAAGGTAAGGTTAAGGAAAATATCCAGAGATAAAATAGCCTCTGTCCAACATTAAAGAGAAGGCTGAGGTAGGTAGGAACTATTTTAGGAGCTTAAAAAACTAAGCCCCCTATTTTTAACGAACCCCCAAACAGGACAAAAGCTGAGCAGAACAGCCTTCTCTATCCCATAAATTGAGATAATTCTAAATATAGTTCAAAGGGGCATACTTTGGGGAGAAATTAAGTCACCATATGGAGCAGGATTCTGTTCACTTGTGAAATCATCACAAGGTAAGTACACCTATGAAAACATCACTGGAACTAATCAAAGACTCCAAAGTCCTCGTATGTCTTAATAAATCTGGTATAGAAAAAAGTCAACATTAAAGTACCGTTAACAAAAAAGTCCATATTCGTTTCCAGGTAAGAGAATCTGAATGACTAAGATCCTACCTGGAGAAGTCTTTAATCCAGTCATATTGAACATGTAGATGTTGTCATCTGTGCAGTTAGCGAATAAAGTAGAGCCAGTAGAATCCAAAATCAGACTTGAGTATCCTGGAAAAAGGAAACTTTAATTAGCATGTACTGATGACAGAGTAGAACTGAGATGAAAATGATCTTTTTAGATCATTTCACAAGAAGAATCAGCAGAATTCTTCCCTAAATTATATAAACCAAAATTCTTCTGAGTTTTTATCTTTTGAACTTCAAAAAGATACTTACATACGTTAGAGTTTCTCAAGTCTATTGAGAATAATAGTTGCTGAAAACTAGCTTGATATTTATTTTAAAAATTTTAACAAAAACTCATATATTCAAAAAAAGTCCTACAGAATATACAAAGGCTTACCTAGTTTTCGAGTGCTGCTACCTGGGTACAGGAAAGACTTGGATGCTATGGGTTCTTGTCGATAAGCAGTATAATTCTTACGTAAATCCCATATTTTGATTACCCTAAAAACCAAGGTAAAGAAATATTTTGTAGTCCTTCTCCAACACCAAACAGTTTCAACTACATTTGAACATAAAATGACTTTAATCTAACTCCTCTGGCACATCAACCAGGTACAGTGAAGATATCTCATTGGGAAACAGACTGAACTATCTCATACTGTTGTCTCCAATATCAGGCTGACAATTCTGGCAGAACGGAAACAGATGTGATCTGACCCACTGATACACTGCCCTGAGTTTACTTCAAGGGAGCGGAAAAGGAAGATGAAGGTTAAGTGCTGATAGTCATTGTTTCATTGTTTTCAGAAACAAAACAAAACAAAACACCACACTTCCTACGCCTTTAATATTTCGCATGTAACCTTTGACATCACTAAGTATTATGTATGCTCTGTCCCTATGGTTCTATCTCTACACATTAACTCCTTAAGTAATCTAGTCTAAATTTTCCTATGAAATAGTTATTTTTTTCATTTCATCTACTGAGATAATTTTCTTAATTTTCTACATCTAGTCTGTAGGCAACTTAAAAGCACAAGCTTGGTAAAGAAGGGCAGTATCCTTGGAAACAAAACTTTCACAGCAATTTACAAATAAAACTAATAACCTTTAGATAATCCTTCATTTGTGCCTGAGAATTTGGTTCACAGAATAGTTTTAGCATTCAGAGGTCACAATAGAAGTCCTAGTTTATCAAGCCGTCATCTTTTTAAATTACAATTTTTGAAGGGGGATCTGTCTTGGAAGATATAATGGGCAAAATGGGGGCAAAGAAGAGTGCTTTAGAAAGAAAGAGTCCCTATACTCAATGAACTTAAATTCCGGCCAAGCAACCAATCAAGAAGTACCACAAACTTATCTGGAAGCGAAAAATTCAGATCAATAATGAATGGAAAGTATGTGAAAGTCCTTAGGCCTTATTATCAATCTAGTTAGATTACTCCCAGAAATGCCAGTTACATGTCCAGAATCATATTCCTTCTTTTAGGATATTATTAAACCTGAGAAAATAAAATCCAAAATTACAGGCATACCTCGTTTTACTGTGTTTTTTTTTTTTACAAATTGAAGGTTTGTGGCAACTCTGTATAGAGCAAGTCTATAGTTCATTTCTCCAACAGCATCTTCTCACTTCATGTCTCTGTGTCACAGTTTGGTAATTCTCCCAATGATTTCAACTTTTTCATCATTATTATATTTGTTACAGTAATCTGTGATCAGTGATTTTTGATGTTACTATTGTAATTGTTTTGGCATTTTTTTTTTTAGGAATAAAGTATTTTTAAATTAAGGTCTGTACATTGATTTTTTTGGACACAATGCTATTGCACACTTAACAGATTATAGTATAATATTAACATAACTTTAATATATATATTGGGAAACCAAAAAATTCACATGACTCACTTTACTGCGGTGGTCTGGAACCAAACCCGCAATATCTCTGATGTATGCCTGTAACAGAAATTTCACTCCTAAAAATAAGACTTGTTGATTAAATTATATTGCCCAGACAAGAAAGCTACCCATCCAGCTTCTCTGCAATAGCAGCAGCAGCACTGTTTCTGTGTGCTAGACAGTGTGCTAAGTGTGACACGTTATCTCATTTAATTATTTGAGCAAAAGTCCTACTGGGTATTTTCCAGTGTGATCTGTAGTTCATCTTCTCAGCTGGGTACTCACTATGTTGAAAGTTAAAAGCACACACATAAAATTATAATGGGATTAAGTGATTCCCCATCACAGTTCATGAAAGACAGCTCATCAAAAGAACCAAGAAATAAAGACTTTTCTTACCCATCCACAGCTCCTGCTGAGACTAATGTATTCTCATCTTGAAAGAGGACCACAGTAACACTCTGCTGGAAATCCTAACAGCACAAGGAAGAAAAAGAAAAGAAAGAAATCCTATTTTGGGTATAACAATCTTCACTATCAAGAGACCAAGGTGCTAACATGATGGCTTTTCCCCCAAAACTTATCTTCCCTCTCCAATCATCCTAATTAGATATATATGCAGACCAAAAAGTAATTTTAGCAAGAAAATGACCTAAATATCAAATTATATTACATAATATGAACACTTTGACCTATACTCAAAAACAAAACAAAACAAAAGAACAGTAACAAAAACAAAACTAGTGATGAAAAGATTTTTGTACTTCTGTAAGCCTACTGCCTCTACTTGGAATCATCCCTGTGTATCCTTAGGAAAGTCATTTAACCTGTGCCTGTTTCATCTATAAAATGTTGCCATCTACCCAGATTATCATACAGGAGTGTCTAAAGAATTATGGATGAAAGATGTTTACACACTCTGAAAAATCTAAAGGAGCTCAGTGGAGTTTTATCTCCCAATTGCTTTTAAGTTTTCTTAACTCAGAATCTGATGAAATGTCTGAAATGTTACTTACCCTGCCAGTTTCATTCATGTCTGTGCCGTTTTAAGTCTTAATGTTCTAGCAACCACTTCCCCACTTCTCCAAAACATTAATTTAGACCCCAGACCAGGAATATTAGAAAAATAAACAAAATAAAGTAAGAACTTCTACTGATGATTTTTTTTAAGAAAAAAGATGTATTATGAGCATTATTTGAGCTTTGGAGCTTTGACTACAAGATGCTCAAGAGGTACCATACTCCACCCAAATATTTCTCAATATATTTAATAATCTTCTGCCAAATATTAAAAAAAAAAACTCTCATCTTTTCTGTAGTTTGTATTATGGAAACAACAATAGGGATTGCTTTCTCCTACACAATACTGTGTCATGGTACTTAATATGCTTCTTCAAACAACCCATTCCTCTTTCCTAATGAATCACATTCTACTGCAGATGAAGAGTATGCATGGAAATTTCTAGGATGAGTCTCAGGAAGCTGAATGTTTAACATATTACCCAGGTGACTCTGTTGTACACTAGAGTTTGAGAACCACTACTGTAGGTACTGAACAAGTATTAAGCAATAAACCACTGATATCAAGAGGAAATGAAGATTCTCATTCACTGCCTATATCTCTAGCTCCTATTTTATGCCTAATGAATTCCTTTAAATGAGACTCCATCTTATTGTCAAGATCTGCACACATGTATTCAGCTATAAAACCTTACCACAGAAGGAGCAAGCCCTTTTGAATTCTGTTTCTTCTTAGGCTTTGAAGGGGTTTGTTTGTCTAAGGTATTGTGAGCTCCACTGATTTGATTCACTTGCCTATAAAATCCATCTGAAAGATATTCCAAGGAAATTGGTTTAGGTTTCAGAACTTCATACCCATGCTGAATATAATATTTATATATAAAGTCTCAAAATTAATTATGTTCTTTATCAGATTAGTGAAACTAGAAGCCAGCAGAGATCCTGTACTACATCTCTTGTGGTGATACTATAATGCATGAAAAGGAAATAAGCATATGGACATTTACAGCAGCTCTGTTTATAATTGCCACAACTTGGAAGCAACCAAGATGTCCTTCAGTAGGGGAATGTATGAATAAATTGTGATATATCCAGAATAATAATGATATATTACTCCATGCTAAGAAGAAATGAGATACCAAGCCACGAACCAATTTTAAATACACATTACTAAGTGAGAGAAGGCAATCTGAAAAGGTTACATACTATGTGATTCCTATTATCATTCTGGGAAAGGCAAAATTATGGAGATGGTAAAAGATCAGTGGTTGCCAGGGGTTGGAGAGGACAGGATGAAGAGGCAGAGAACAGAGAATTTTGAGGGCAGAGAAATTATTCTGGATACTATAATGGTAGATACATGTCATTATATATTTGTCAAAATTAGTAGAATGTACAATACCAAGAGTGAACCATAAAGTAAAGTATAGACGGACATTGGGTGATAATGTGTCAGTGTAGGTTCACCAGTTGTAACAAATATCCAACTCTGGTGCAGGATATTAATAGTGAGAGAGGCTGTGTGGGGACAGGGAGTGTATTAGTACAGAGAGAACTCTGCACAGTCTGCTCAATTTTGCTGTGTATCTAAAACTACTCTAAAAAATAGTATATTAAAAAGTAATTTTTTAAAAAAGGAAGTAAGCAGGGAGATGATCATTGCTTTCTGCTTAATGGCATCATGGGGCAATGTGAGCATAATTATATTTAATTTAATCCAATTCTTTAAAGCTTCAAATTTAAAAATATTAAAATAAAGGATCATTTACTAGTGAGACCATGTATTAATAATTTCAATTCCATCAATAATTTAGGTAAATGGCATTACAGTTTACAAAACAATATGAGGTAAATACGGAGGATAATACTTGGAACATTCACTAAGATCCTGAGAATTGAACAGTGAGCCGAATTGCGGGATTATGAACATGCGCCCCCTGGTGGTAATGAGGTGAAATCACTAACTCTTTCATTCACCATAATGGGGCAATGCCACATTTATCAAAATCAAAATGGAACTAGATTACCTTTTTTGTTGCACCTGGTGTCCCAGACCATAATGTTGCCATCTCTTCCACCTGTACAGAAGACAGCTGTAGACAAAAAAACAGTTTATCAAGAAGTCAACAAAAGCAGTCAATGACACATACATTTCAATGTAAATTTCCATGAGTATCTATTATATGCTAGTACTGTAATTGGTTGGCACTGGAGATTAAAAATGATAAAATATATAGCTCAACACAAATAAGAGAAAACAAAGCTGTGAAGGGAAAGGATTATAAAGAACTCAAAATGCTTATGTTGAGCAAAAACTTTATAGAATCCTTCCCTGTAAGTTCTCTTAAAAATACATAAAATACTATACTATATATACTATACTATATAGTAAAGTTGTAGTAAGAATATGATAAATAAGCAATAACCAAAATATACTGAGTGCTTACTAAGTGCTTTTTTATAAATTACCTCAATCCTTGTTACCAGCCCTATTGGGTGAGTATTATTATCCCTGTTTTACAGTTGAGCAACTAAGGCACAGGGAGGGTCAGTAACTTGCAAAGGTATTTCTGGCAGTATGAAGCCAGTTCATCCTCCAAATCTTCAAACCTCCAAACCTCCAAGTTGTATTGTCTCAGGATAAAAAATATGGACCAGATCCATATAAAATTTGTGAAAGAGGTTGCCTCTGGGGATGGGAAAAGGGCAATGAGATTGGAGGAAGGGACACAGGAGAATTCCAATTTATCTGTCATGCTTTATTCTTTAAAATTAAACCTAAAAAACCTGCTCTGTTTCTGAAAGAGTGAGGACTTAGCAAATTAAGCCACCTGCATTAGCTATACACTCTGGTCAAAATATAAAAAACAACTACCTGAGGGCCCTATAAAGATTGAACAAAAACAGTTTGTGGAAGGGTGTCAACACCTGAAGCAAGTGATTGGCCTACAGCAAGTTACTGGCTTTTCTGTGGTTTTACCTTGAGGGCAGCCACAATTGCAGCATCACTACCAGGCAGCTAAAGTGCCCATAGAAAGACCATCTTTCAAGCTAGAGGAACTAAGGAAAGGAGACCCAGGGCAACAAGAGCTGCCAGAGGGAGTGGAGAACCCTGGACAGAGCAGAGAAAGGGAAACTCTAATTCTATATTTAAACTTAGCACAAGTCTCTGGGTCACTCCTAAACCATATATATGGGAAAACTAAAAGCAGCTTGCAGCTAAGACTTAAATTAAAGTATTGAATTGAGATCAGATCTTCTGAATTAACTGCCTTCCTGCAGGTTTAACTGTATACATAATATATAATTTGAGTCTGATTTAACTGACTATTAAAACAAAAACATCAACCCTTTTCTATGCAATATAACAGAATCCAGGGTCCAATATACCATTTGCAATGCCCAGGGTATAATCTTAAATTATTTGTCATAGAAAGAGCCAGGAAAATAAGTCATTCTCAAGGGAAAAGAAATCAATAGAGGCCAACCACAAAACAACCCAGATACTGATTTATCAGGTCAGGTTATAACACAGATATAACTATGTCAAGCGAAGTAAAGAAATAAGACACCCAGAACCAATGAAAAGATGAGAAATCTCATCAGAGAAACGAACAGAATTTATCAAATACAAATGGAAATTTTAGAACCAAAACCTCCAACTTTTGAAGTGATAAAATTCACTGGATAGGCTTAAGAACAGAATGGAGAACAGAGGAAAAAGTCTGTTAACTTGGAAGCCAGGTCAATAGAAATTCAATTCGAGGAAGAGAGAAGAATGAACATTATGCTAAGTGAAGGAAGTTAACTACATATTATATGGTTCCATTTATTTACGTGAATGTGCAGAATAGGCAAATCTATAGAGACAGAGAGTAGTTTTGTGGTTGTATAGGGCCAGCGTAGATGGAAAGTAATGCTAATGGGTTCTGGTTTCTTTTTGGGCTGATGAAAATGTTGTAAACCTAGATTGTGGTAATGGTTGCATAACTGTAAGAAAATTAAAAGCCATTTAAATGTACACTTTTATGGTATGTTAATTATATCTCAAGGTTAAGAAAACTAAAAAAATGAACAATGCTTCAAAGATTCATGGGAAAATTTCAAAAAGTCTAATACATGAATAATTGGAGTCCCAGGAAAGGAGAGAAAAATTGGGCATAAAAAAATATTTCAAGAAACTATGGCAGAGGAGGGAGGAGGGATACCTCAGTGGCAGAGCTCATGCTCAGCATGCACGAGGTCCTGGGTTCAATTCCCAGGACTCCCATTAAAAAACAAACAAATAAATAAATTCGCCTAATTAACACCCCCTCCGAAAAAAAAAAAAAAGAATGGCAGAAAGTCTCTCAGATTCAGTGAAACCCCTGTGTAAATTTACAAATTCAAAAATGCTCCGCAAGCTTCAAACAGGATAACTTTGAAGGAAAACATACCTAGTCATCATAGTCAAATTGCTGAAAACCAAGATAGAAAATTCTGAAGGCAGTCAGGAAAAATAACACATTACATGCAGGGAAATGATTTGAATGACCAGAGTTCTCAAGAGAAACCATGGAAGACAGTGGAACAGTATATTCAAGTAATGAAAGGAAAGGAACCCATGAACTCAGGACTTTATAGCCAACAAAAACATCCTTTAAGAATGAAGATAAAATCAAAACAAAATTAAAATAGATGAAACTATTCAGGAGAAGGTAGACATTGAAAGGAAAAGAAGGTCAAATACCGAGTTCTGGACCATGCCAACACTTCAAGTTAGGTAAAGAAGCGGAGTTCACAAAAGCAACTAGGAAGGAATAAAGAGAAAGACTGAGAACCAGGAGTGGTATCACAGATTCCAAAGAAAAAAAAATTTATAAATTTTAAAATAAATGGTCAGAAGTGTCAAATATTGAACAAATAGAAGGCAGGCTGATTTCAAGAAGAGAGATGGGAGTGGAAAACAGATTGAACCAAACTGAGATGAGGACATTTAACCAGCTTTTGATTACACTTAAGAAACTTAGAAGAGATAGGAAGTAAAAAAGGATGATAGCTAATGGAGCATACTAAAGGTTGTTTCCTTTCAGACAGACCACAGATATAAGCATAGTCTTTCTTATGGAGAAAGAGCCACGAGAAGGAGAGGAGGCTATAGGAGCTGTGGGGATATAAGAGATGGCATAAGGTCTTGGGGAGAATCAAAAATGTTTCTCAACCTTGGCTGCACATTGGAATCCTTTGAGGAATTTTTAAAAAATAGATGCCTTGTCCACGTCCTAGAGATTCACATTTAATTGTTATCTTAAAGAACCTCTCCAGATGACTAATGTGCAGTCAGGGCTGAGAACCAGTGGTTTAGCAAGAATGACTGTTCTTAAACTGGATAATGAAGAATGAAAAAGAAGGTGCAAATTTGAAGGTAAGTTTGTAGGAGAGGAAATGGAAATACACTTATAATCATTTTTAAATACCCACTAAAAGTTCTAACAACTCTTCTGTCACACAAAACACATCTGTGAGTAACTGACAATTAGACATGAAAGCATTTTTCTTGTTTACAGGTAGTAGATACTTAGAGAAGGCAAATTCCATTAGTATAACTATGTCTTATTAGGATTATTTGTATCCTGCCCTTGTAGTGTTGAAAGAACTGTATCATGATCTTTTCTACTATGCTACTTACAAAAAATAAAATAAAACACCAGGCATTTATATGCTCCTCAGTTTTGTGTGTGTGCGCGCGCGCATTCACACCTCACCTCATTTTTATGCTTATGATATTTTTGTGAGTCAAATAGAATATGTATTTATCTCATTAAATGAGGAAATGAAGATTCAGGGAGATAAAAGTGACTTTGTCCAAGAATTTAGAGACAGAAATCAGAACAAAACACAGGTGTTCTATGGTTGTAAAAGTGTGCCTTGCACAAGGGCATTTGGCTGAGGGAGTAGGGGGTAAAATCAAATCTGTGAATAACAACCAAACTATGTGGCCTTGGAGGCAATGTCCAACCACACTAATTCACACTAGGACATCTGTGGACTACTGGGCGCCACGATGAAAGCCTCATTTACTGCTTTTTCTACTAGACTATATTGGCATAGATTCAATGTACAGAGTTTTAAAAATTAAGCAAAGGGACCAAAAGATAGTGTTTCCCTTTTCTATTACCCTTGAAATAAACAAATCTACCTTTAGTAAATTTTCATGATCTTAAATTATTTTTATAAACTCAGAGTGAACTCTGACATAGGAGTATAGTAAACTAGAACACAAGCATATCTAACTTTATACAATAGATGTGTTAATGAAAAGTTATGAAGAGGTAAAAAACTGTATCATGTATTTCCTCTTAAAGGTTCCAGTCTCAAGAGCAACCAGACTAGATTAAAACTGATCTTTTTTTAAAAGTCCAAACGAGCTCAACAACTCAGTTTAAATATTCCTCAGGTGCTCAGGTGAATAAATGAAGATATTCCTTTTAAAAACAGAGTATTTTTAAATGATAAAGGAGATTGCAATGTTTGTCTCTAATAGTCTAAGATTAAAGTCAGATAGATTCAGCCACTTCTTTGAGATAAATGTTGATTGTCCCTTATTTAGTGAAAAACAAATAGAAGAAGAAGAAAACAAAAACCAGAAATGAAGAGCTCATTCAGACACTCCTGCTAAGTTTTTCCCTAGTCGCTTAGGTACTCTTCTGTATTGTATCACTCTTTAAGTCTTCCTTCTCCTATAATAGTAAAATAAATATAGAAAGATTAATTGTGAGTAAATAATAGTTGAATACATATGAGGGAACTGAGCCATTTAAAGTAACTACATGTTAAATTTTTAAGTAGAGAATCATGTCCAGTTGATCAGGTTTCCCACCCCAGCCTCATACCCATTTAAATTTTACAAGCAGAGTTAAAGTAACTATTTTACAAGGAGTTAATCAGTGTCCAGTACTGGGTTTGACCTCAAATGCCATGCAAAGTTGAACAGAGGTATTGTGGCTATTTGTGAACTTTTACCTTATCTGCAAGATTATAGAAAAAAAAATACTGAAGATGCTTGACTTTCAGGGACAAGCGGGAGATAATGTCTATTAGAATGGGAATAAAACCCAACTTAATTTCATTGAGGTTTTCAAATCATGTTAAGAATCTCAAATCATCTACGTAGGTGAAGGAGCAACTCTTGACAGGGGAAAGGCTGGAAAGAATTGCAGCTTATTACCTCACCATGAAGCCATAAATACTATACAGTGGAACATGAAGGAGGTTAAGGAGATGAAAGAGGATAAGACAAACCTACCTTTCTCAAACTTAGAAAAGGCAACTGACTTGAGACTGCACTGGTGACCTTTGCACGTTCCAATCAGCTCACCAGATTTTACATCCCAAAATTTGGCTGTTTGATCACCTGCTGCTGTAACCTTTCAAAAATAAGGTATCAGTTTAATAAAGCAACCCTTTACAAGTGTTTACCCAGATCCCAGTAAAATGAAAGTCACTTACAAGCTTAAATTCACCAGGGACCCAGGCTAGGTCAAAGACAGCATTCCAGTGAGCCATCCACTCTAAACAAAGAAAACGGTGAATGTGAAATGTTTAGACTATGTTCTGTGGTAGCCGTTTCAACAACAGTTTAAAAGTCTTGAAAGCTGTAGCAGTCAGCACCCAAAGAGAACTGCGGACTCACACGCATTGCACGTTCCCTTCACTACCACATCACACTACCATTTGCTATGAAATTGCTTTCCATGAGGTGACTAGTAGTATATTCTCTCAAATGGAATCTGTGAAATATTCTCAGTCTTCATCATGCTCTCTGAATGGATTCTAAAGTACTTTAGTTTGATATTCAGAGTGCTGCTCACTTTGGCCATATCTCTCATTTTCTCTCTATTATTCCAACCAAACTAGATCACGTTCTATTTCCATATTATATCCTATGCTTTCCTATCTTTGGCCTTTGCTAATGCTTTTCCCTCTACATGGAGTGTCCTATTTCATCTCCATTGGTCTAAGTACCACAGTTCAACTCAACTGTCCCAGCCTTCATGAAAAATTTTCCTCACCTTCTTTACTACATGAAAGCTTTTAGTGACACCTGTGGCATTTTCTTTGTATTTCTTCTAATTCACTTAAAGTCTTTGCTTTATTTTAGTTATTTCAACAGTTAATTTACTAGTCCCAATTTAACAGTCAGCAGAACTTTGCCTTATGTATGGAAGATGCTTGGTCAACATAAATACTTTAAAACAATGTTTCCCCCAACCACATTAAGTATAAAAAATTTAACTTTTCAAAGAAGAACTGTTTTTAATCCTAAAATGTATTTTTCTTAATTTTCAGTAAAGACTTTGCTGTAGTTAACAGTTATTGATAGAAAGTCAGTCTCCACCATTTACTTTCAGCCTGGTCCCTAAACAGACTTAATCAGAAGTGAATATCATTGGGGAAGTATTCCAATAATAATTTCTTTGAGGCTTTATGAATTAAAAATCATCTTAAAATAAATATTTTAGACCTCGACTTACCTTTGACGCACTTCTTTCTACCGGTTTGTGATTCTGTGTTATATAACCTAACAAAGCCTTCTTCATTGGCAACTGCTAGTATATGTTCCATATTGGGAGCTAAAACAAGAAATAAAGAATTAAATATATAAAGAGTAATAAAAAAATCTTAAAGCTGAGTTTAAAGCTATATAAACAATATAGATTAATTGAAAGCAACAAAGTAAACAAAGAACCTGTTTAAAAAGAGGTAAGATGGGAGAGGGTATAGCTCAAGCACTAGAGCACATGCACAGCATGCACGAAGTCCTCGGTTCAATCCCCAGTACCGCCTCCAAAGAATAAAAATAAATAAGTAAACCTAATTACCTTCCCCTGGGGGAAAAAAAAAAGAGGTAAGATGATTTCACCCAAATAGCAACTGCTATGATAGAAAGTTTTTTGAATTAAAAGATTGCTTAAAATTTGCCATAATATCTAATTCAGTAAGTGACTCATAAACATCAAAATAATCTTCAAATAGTATCTTATTTAGAGAAGGGCTGAATCAAGGGTGACATTTAAAACAAGAGTGGTATTGACCAATGGCAAATAAAGGCGTATGATACTGGACACTAGCAGACTGTGTCTATTAATTTTATATTCCCTTTTCACAATCTTTTACTTTTCCTTTCTTCAACTTTTAATAGTGTGGACAAGTATTTCTATTTTGGTTAATATGATCCCCAATGCATTACATAAAGAGGTAGATTCAATCAGATCAAAAGGGGAAGAAGTTTTCATGACGGCTGAACCTTTGCAATGCTTTCCCCATATAAGTTAAAAAAAAAGTGGTGCTATAATAGTCTTATGCTTTAGCAGTAGTATATAATTACTCATAGGAGTTAAGAGAAGTCTTTCATAAATCAGAAGAGAACAGTTATTAGAAGAACTCTACCATCTATCTAACTTACTCTTTCTTGAAAGGGAGACACCCCAATATATTTTCACTCTGAAGTGTAGAATAGATCATTTCTGACCAAGCCTAGCTTATGTAGTAATTCTCTTACCGGAGGAGAAGGTGCATCCAAAAGGAGGAACTGGGACTCCTGTTTCTCCATAGGAAGTGTGCTCATCATTATAGTTGCACTGATAACCAGTTAGAAGGGACTGTAGAGGGTACTGTGAAGACCATCCTAAAATAAGATACAACTCTTTACAGAATTCCAACATATCATCACATTTCAGTACTTTTAATAAGTGCAAAGGTAAAAATTTATTTTAAAAAATTTTCTGTACTTTAATATAGATCCACACATTATCCGTGGCCCTCTAGAATACAGTTTCAGGTATTTCCCTAAGGGGTCCTAAGAAAAAAATGAAAGCACGCTCAACTTCTGGTGGATATAGTTTTGTGCTTATCATCTTATACGGAGACTCTTGCTAATATATTTAAAACTGCAAGAAACAAGTGGCCTTAGTTATAACTTCTCTTTCATTTCTGATTTTATTGACTTGGGCCCTCTCCCTTTTTTTCTTAAAGGCTTATCAATTTTGTTTATCTTTTCAAAGCATCAGCTTTTTGTTTCATTGACCTTTTCTATTATTTTTTTATTCTTTATTTCATTTATTTCTGCTCTAATCTTTATGATTTCTTTCCTTCTACTAACTTTGGGTTTTATTTGTTTTTTCTCTAATTCCTTTAGGTGTAAGGTTAGATTGAGATTTTTGTTTCCTGACGTAAGCTTGTATCACTATAAACTTTCCCCTTGGAACTGCCTTTGCTGCATCTCATAGGTTTTGGATCATCCTGTTTCCATTTTCATTTGTCTCTAGGTATTGTTTGATTTCCTCTTTGATTTTTTCAGTGATCTATTGGTTGTTTAGCAGCATATTGTTTAGCTTCCATGTGTGTGTGTGTTTTTGCAGTTTTTTTCTTGTAGTTGATTTCTAGTTTTAAAGTGTTGCAGTCAGAAAAGATACTTGATGTGATTTTAATTTTTAAAAATTTACCAAAGCTCATTCTATGGCCTAGCATGTGATCTATCCTAGAGAATGTACCATGTGCACTTGAAAAAAAATGTGTATTCTACTGCTTTCAGATGGGATGCTGTATATAATCAAGTAAGTCCATTTGGTCCAATGTGCTATTTAAGACCTATGTTGATGTTGATGATTTGTCCATTGATTTAAGTGGGGTGTTAAGGTCCCCGACTACTATTGTGTTACTGTCAATTTCTCCTTTTATGCCTGTCAATATTTACCTTATGATCCTATGTTGAGTGCATATATATTTATAATTGTTATATCTTCTTCTCGGATTCATCCTTTGATCATTATGTAGAGCCCTTCTTTATCTCTTGTAACAGTCTTTATTTTAAAGTCTATTTTGTCTTATATAAGTATTGCTAGTCCTGCTTTCTTTTGATTTCCATTTGCATGGAATAACTTTTTCCATACCTTCACTTTCAGTCTGTATGTGTCTATAGATCTGAAGTGAGTCTCTTGTAGACAGCATATATACAAGTCTTGTTTTTTGTAGCCATTGAACCACTCTGTGTCTTTTGGTTGGAGTACTTAGTCCCTTTACATTTAAGGTAATTTTTGATATATATGTTCTCATTGCCATTTTGTTAATTGGTTTGGATTTGCTTTTGTAGGTCTTTTTTCCCCTCTCTTCTTCTTTTGTTCTCTTCTCTTGTGATTTGATGACTATCTTTAGTGTTATGTTTGGATTTCATTTTCTCTATTGTGTGTATATCTATTATAGATTGTTTGGTTTGCAGTTACTACGAGGTTTTTATATAGCAGTCTATATATATACATGATTGTTTTAAATTGATAATCTCTTAATTTCAAATGCATTTTAAAAACCCTGCGTTTGTACTCTCCTCCCCTCATGATTACTGTTTTTGATATCATATTTTAAATCAAACTGTTTTATGTATCCTTTAACTGCTTATTGTGGATAAATTACAACTGACACTACAGAAATACAAAGGATCATAAGAGACTACTGTGAACAAGTATATGCCAATAAAATGGATAACCTAGAAGAAATGGACAAATTCTTAGAAAGGTACAATCTCCCAAGACTGAATCAGGAAGAAACAGAAAATATGAACAAACCAATTACCAGTAATGAAATTGAATCAATAATTTAAAAAACTCTCGACAAACAAAAGTTCAGGACCAGATGGCTTCAAACATGAATTCTATCAAACATTTAGAGAAGAGTTAATCCCTACTCTTCTCAAACTATTCGAAAAAATTGCAGAGGGAAGAACACTTCTGAACTCAATCTATGAAGTCAACATCACCCTGATAAACCAGACAAAGCAAACACAAAAAATGAAAATTACAGGCCAATATCATTTAACATAGATGCAAAAATCCTCAACAAAATATTAGCAAAATAAATCCAATAATACATTAAAAGGATCATATACCATGATCAAGTGGAATTTATCCCAGGGATGCAAGGATTTTTTTCAATATCTGCAAATCAATCAATACAATACACCACATTAACAAACTGAAGAATAAAAACCATATGATCATCTCAATAGATGTAGAAAAACTTTTTGATAAAATTCAACATCCATTTATGATTAAAAATCCTCCAGATAGTGGGCATACAGGAAACATACCTCAACATAATAAAGACCATATATGACAAACTCACAGCTAATATCAGACTCAATGGTGAAAAGCTGAAAGCATTTCCTCTAAGTTCAGGAACAAGACAGGGATACCCACTCTCGCTACTTTTACTCAACATAGTTTTGGAAGTCCTAGCCACAGCAATCAAGAAGAAAAACAAGTAAGAGGAGTCCAAAGTGGAAAGTAAGAAGTAAAGCCTTTACTGTTTGCAGATGACATGATACACTACACAGAAAACCCTAAAGATGCCACCAGAAGACTACTAGATTTCATCAATGGATTCTGTAAAGTTGCAGGGTACAAAATTAATGTACAGAAATCTGTTGCATTTCTATACATTAACAACAAAGTGTCAAAAAGAGAAATTAAGGAAACTCCATTTATTATCACATCAAAAAAAAAAAAGACAAAAAAAAACCCTAGGAATAAATTTATTAAGGAGGGAAAAGACCTGTACTCTGAAACTACAAGACACTGAGGAAAGAAACTGAAGATGACACAAACAGATGTAAAGATATACCATGTTCTTGGATTGGAAGAATCAATATTGTTAAAATGACCACTCTGCCCAAAGCAATCTACAGATTCAGTGCAGTCTCTATCAAAATACCAGTAGCATTTTCACAGAATTAGAAGAAATAATTTTAAAATTCACATGGAAACACAAAAAACCCTGAATAGCCAAAACAATCTTGAAAAAGAAGAACAGAGCTGGAGGAATCACACTCCCTGACTTCAGACTATACTATAAAGCTACAGTAATCAGTAATCAAAATAGTATGATAGTGGCACAAAAACAAGACACATAGATCAATGGAACAGAACAGAGAGCTCAGAAATAAACCCATGCACTTATGGTCAATTAATCCACAACAAACAAGGCAAGAATATACAATGGAGAAAAGACAATCTCTTCAATAAATGGTGCTGGGAAAACAGGACAGCTACATGTAAAAGAATGAAATTAGAACATTCTCTAACACCATATACAAAAATAAATTCAAAAGACCTAAATGTTAGATGGGATACTATAAAACCCCTTGAGGGAAACAAAGGCAGGGCACTCATAGACATAAATCATAGCAATATTTTTTTTGATTCATCTCCTAAAGTAGTGGAAATAAAAGCAAAAATAAGCAAACAGGACCTAATTAAACTTAAAAGCTTTTGCACAGCAAAGGATACCATAAACAAAAGAAAAGACCACTCACGGATTGGGGAAAATATTTGCAAATGATGAGACGGACAAGGGATTAATTTCCAAAATATACAAACAGCTCACACAGCTTAGTATCAAAAAACCAAATAACCCAATCAAAAAATGGTCAGAAGACCTAAATAGACATTTTTCCAAAGAAGATATACAGATGACCAACAGGCACACGAAGAGATGCTCAACATCGCTCATTATTATATAATTATGTATATATAAAAGAAACATTCATTCTAAATAGTTACTGAGAACCAAATGTTTAGTAAGCATCAGAGGAAACAATGAAGTTACAATCTACACAGCTATCTAATTAACAAACTCATATTTTAGGGTACTTTCAATTCTTACGTATCATCAAAAATACCATTTGGAGAAGACATCTTAGCCTCACATAACCTCAGACAAATCTAGTTTGGATGTTCATAGTAATAACCTGGAGGAATACAAAGGAGGCAAAGAAATCCAATCCAAATTTAGTAATTATTCCTGTGGATATTAACTCAAAGCCAGGTATCATTGTAAACAAGCCATTAAAGACCACTAAAATAATACGAATACAGTAATTAGCTATGTTGTTGAGTACACAAATATCCATCCACAGAATCAATTTAAAAACAAAAGCCTCTGTTCTGAAGTTATATAAATGTATACTGGTGGTTTTGAAATTTTTAAGAAAGATTAATGACCGCAACTCACAAATTCAAAAGGACCAAATCTTGAATAATGCACTGGAGACCTACTTCTTTACAATTAAACAGTGACCACCACCCCCCCAACACCCCTCACCCCAACTCTGCCTCACTGCCTGTAGATTATTCTCCAAAGACTAACAAATGTTCTATCATGGCTTAGTAACTGGTCCCTATTTACCCCTCCACTTCTGTGCTCTGGACAACACAGGCTTCAAGGACCAGCCCCATAAACTACTTTTGGATCCTCATTGTCCTAGGCTGTTTCCAGTAAGAACTTGTAATGCTTTCCCCTACAACACTCATTTGGAAAAGGCTATTCTTTCCTCAGCATCATACAACTTAAGCCCCTGGGGTTTTTAAATAAGTATGAGAGTTTTCAGAGAATTAATTTCCAGATACTCAACTTCCATATATGCACTTCTAAAACTGACCTGTCTGCGAAGGTCAAAGCTCTCTTTTCCCCCTGTCTTCATCACTACCTTTCCTCCACTTTTCAAAAGAAAGGCATCTCCATTCCCCAATCTTATACCTTGCATTGACCCAAATTATAAAAACTTCTGGGGCCCCAATTAAGAGACAACTGGATAATTCATTTAATAAAAGTATCATAAACACCCAAAATCCATCTCTTTAAAAGACACACTTCCAATAAATTTTTTGATTAGTTACTGATATTAGTGATCCATGTTGTTTTGATCATACTACCTTGCATACTACTAATAATTGTAATAAGTCAACCTAGAAGAAACTTAAAACTTAGAGACTTATGATCACAGAAAATGCCAATTAAAAAAAATTTTTTTTACACAAAGGCGTAAGATAGGGTGATGAAAAAATGACTTTTCAAGCTTAAAATCAAATTATATTAGAATAAGTTCTGTGGGAGAAACAAAGTGGACATAAATTCAAAGGGAAAAAACAAATATGTAGAATATCTAACAGTTAAAGACTGTTTATATTTTTAAAAAAATGATTGATCTATCAAATCACTATAGTATTTATAGTCTATAAGATACATTTTAAAGACTGATGTAGTATTTTTATTTAAAAAGGTCAACATTCATGATATGGCCAGAAATTATATCCTTTGTATTTGTTTAAACTTATGATAAAAACTTTTAGATACCAAACTAAAAATACACAGAGTAATCAGTTTCCATTTTAGAAAGATCACTGGCAGCAACGTGGAGAATAAACTGGAGAGGGAAACTAAGAGGGCATTTAGGGATTTGTTATAGTCCAGACAAGGTATAAGAGAAATAGAATGGTAAGCACAGGACAGATCCAAGATATGGTGAAGAGGCAAAATTGGTGGGGACACAGAGAAGGACGGATTCCTGAGATTGCAAGGGAACTTCTCTGAATGCGTATCTTGAGGAAAATGGAGGAATTCTGATTGACTCTCAGGTTTCTAAGGGGAAAGACCAATTTAAAATAGTGAGACCATTCCCTAATGTAGGTAATATAGCAGGTTTGGGGAAAAAGTGAGTTCGGTTTTGGGTATTTGAGTTTGAGATGCTTATGGGATTGACCATTTGAGTAAAGATACTCATACATCTCTTATAGGAATGGATGTAAAGTATAGGGAATGGAAGGCTGCAAGTAATAGTGGAAAAAATCCTTGTTACAGCCATGATCACCCACAGGAGTACGCAGAAATAGAAAAGGAGCCTAGGATTGAACACCCTCCTGGAAGGGGAAAGAAGATGGTCTTATAAAGTTCAGTGCAAGCTATAAAACATTGAATAAACTTCAGTACCTAACACATGACAATGTATGAGTATTTGGGGGCTCAGGGTGGGCTGCCCCCAAACATGTCACAACAGCACATTGATTATCTTAAATTGAAGTTGCTTGAGAAGCAGCTGATGCAAGAAGGAAACTGTGACCCTCCTGTCTCCCTGAAAAGCGGGAAATAAATCTCTCACGTGAAAGGTGCACTCCTTGCTTCTGGAGGTAGGACAGACACCCTTACTGTCAGACAGGGAATTCAGAGCCAAGAAGTCTGTATAAACAAACCTTGTTACTTCTTTTAATTTACTACCTCAAGCCCAAACTGTTTAGATTCTTCACTTATTAAGCACCTCAAACCTAAATATTTTTGTCTTGTCAATTCCTCACAAATTTATTGTTTCTTTATCTTATAAGTATAAAAGCTGCCTACTTTGGCCACTTTTTAGATCCCATTTCTATGAGACCACCATGCACATGAATTAAAATTGGTTTCTTTTTCTCTTGTTAATCTGTTCTGTGTCAATTTTATTATTAGTACAGACACAAGAACTCAAGAGGGGTAGAGGAGGAAATCTACCCTTTCACAATAAGTATTTGTGAATCAGAGAGAAAAGGGAAGAAGTAGACAGACAGAATGAAGAATCAGGAGAAAATCTGTCACAAAAATAAAGGCTAAATAGCTTGCTCCAAGTCACATAGATTAAGTGAGGAGTGGAAGTGGAATTAATTCTCAGGAAGTTTAACTCCAAAGACAGACCTCTTAACTACCATGTTATACTGACACTCATGACACAGAGGACAGAGAAGTTACTTGAGCAAGGTGGCAGGAGAGGCAGAAAGAGAGGCATTTAGAGTATAATTTAAAAGACTGTCTAAAAGGTAAGGATGGTATAGTTTTAGATTAGGGGCAGGAAGCTGAGGGACTACTCCCAGTATCCTTCTCAATATCCTTTTCCTAGACCTATGCCTTAAATATAAAAAGTTCCTTTCTGACGTTATTTTCTTTCTGTTTTCCACATGGTTTCAAGGGGGAAAGAAGACATAGTCCATCTTTAAATAAATGAGGTTTCATTTGTACCCAAGCTTAGTCTGTATAGGAACTCTCTTACCAGAAACTTAAAAAGTTTCAGGTTGATGACACCCAGACATAAGCTTAAAATTCTTATTGCCAATGTTTTAACCTAAGAAATTTCAAGAACTAGAGAGAATAAGTTGGATTTCCACATACTAACAAGGAAATATTTCCAAGTTATACCGTTACAGTGAGAACAAAACATTTTAATCTCATTTCTTTAAACAATACTTATTACCTCTGGCACTGAAAAACATTTGGAATAAAATACTTCAGTCTATTAACAGTGGTCATTTCCGCCGGACGTGCTCATGGGCATTTTTCACTCTATAATTACGAGTTTTTATGCCTATGTATTAATCTGGCTGAAAAAATTTTGACCATGCTAGAAGCAGGTGTTCTGTCTTCTCTGCTTGACTGAGTTCCTTAACAGCGGGTCATATTCAGCGGCGTATACAGCAAATAGTAGGGCTCACTAAGGTTCTGCCACAAATGAATGGATTTACAAATGAATACGAGTCTTGACTATCTCACAAAGTTGTTGAGAGAATCACATAGACACAAATGCACGCGTTTTCCAGTCTGTGCAAAATAGACACAAGCCGCAATGGAGGCCAGTTAACTCAACATCCCCTCCCTCCGTCAGCCTACATTACGAATCAAAAAAATCTCGATTACGATTAAAAGTATTTCAAGGGCACGAAAGTGCAGCTATCTTCAGTACGCCTCGCTAACACGAGCTCACTCTGGCTGTGGGAGAACTCGGAGGCTGGGAAACAGAACTGGAGTCGGCACTGGTCCGAGGGGTTGTTCCGGGGGAGGTGAATCCCGCCGGCTACAAGCAGCGGTTAAGGCCGTTACTCACCGTTTCTCGGGATGCCAAACTGGGGCTGGCGGAGCACCGAATTGAAGAGCATCGGGGCCAGAGGAAGAGGCTTAACTGAGGGAAAAGCCGTGGAAATACCTCCAGATTCAGCAGAAATCCTAGCTTTGCGCCCCTCAGAACTCGACAAGCTATTGCCTCCAACTCCCGCCACTGTAAGCCCCGGCCACCAAACTCCCCGCCAAACTGACGTCACGCCCTCTGATTGGCTCCCAACGAGGCGTCCGGGCGCGTCTGAGTCACTTCCCCCTTAGAATCCCCGCCTCCTTTTCTCCCAGCCGCGGGAACCGAGAGTTCAAGAGCTCCCTGAGCGCCTGCGCGGGGGGCCGCAGAGGCGCTGGCGAACGGCGGGGAGGCCAAGGCGCATGCGTAACACGGCTTGACAAAGCGCGGAGGAAAAATCCGCGAGAAGGTGGTGGGAGAAGATGGCGGTGCTGGGGCTGAGTTTGCAATCTTTCTAAATAGGCTAGCCGAGTAACTATTCGGGTCATGGCTTCAAACTCAACTAAGTCTTTTCTGGCAGATGCCGGCTATGGCGAACAGGAGCTGGATGCTAACTCTGCCCTTATGGAATTAGACAAAGGTATTCGAAAGAGCGGGCTGAGCGGGTGAAACGGTGTGGGGGGAAGTGGCGCCACCAGGCGGTGGTAGCCTCGGGAGAGGCGGAGAAGGCGCATGCGCTTGGCTTCCCCGGGCGGGGGCTGGCGCATGTGCTTTTGGTGAGGCCAGGGGTTTTGCAGCTTGGGGCAGTTGCAGGAAAATTGCAACGTTACTGGATTGGCCTTGTACAGCTGAAAAAGTAGAGAGCCCCAGTGATGGTCCCATTTTGACCACTTGAGAGCACAGCCCCCCACTATTTTCCAAGAAGTTTCTAGAAATGCTAAATTGAAGTTGCAAAGTTAATTTTCAGTACGTTCAGTTGAGACCAGGTCTTCACCAAGAATGCTATAAAATCTTGCACCGACTTTATAGCATTCACTTGACTACTGTGACTGTTACCTGCGGGTTACTAGGAGGTTATATACGACCAAGGCTATCCGAAAAGCATAGCCCCTGCTCTTTTCTCTGCAGACAGATTCCTCAAGTTCTGTTTCCTTACGGGGCCGGGGGGATGGGGCGGTGCTTGGTGTAGTAGAAAGAGCTTTGGCTAGGCTGAATTAAATTTCAGTTCTGCCCATTTTATGATCATGGACAGGTACCTAACTTCACCTAACCTCGTTTTTTTCCTCTGCACAGCAGGTACAGTACCGTTGAGCTGGCAAGATTGTTGTAAATATTAAGCAATGGTATGCAAAAGAAGCCTTTATAAATGCAAAAGAAATAAGCCTTCTTTCTTAGTTATGGATATGGAAGGCAAGGGCAGATTATTTGCCAGTATAGAACTCAAGTATTAAAATGAAATCTTTGTTTCCGTGTACCTAAATGATTTTTATTGAATGGGGGAAACATTTTGTCACTTGGTATACAGTTAATTTTTGATTGACTGTAGCTAATGTGTAATACGTTGAGAACCGGACTAGAGGTCAGAAGGATCTTTCTTTAGGTTCACTTTGAGCTACTTCGTAGTTCCCGGACTTGGACACTATTAACTTTTTGGAAATTCTTGTTTGTTTTTTAACCTGTAAACCCTTAAAGTGGATTGGTCTAGGTAAGAGTTTCTCGGGCTTTTTAAAAAAGCTTTTGACTCCTTTTGATCAACATAAAAATGTCACAACACTCCAATAAAATATTTCTTTGGTTGAGTCACAATATCTTTAGTGTATCCCCATCAGCCAAGAAAATTGATGCTTTGCTTTCTCTTACCAAAACTATAGGGCTCTTCCCCTCTGAAATACAAAATCGTAACTTTAAATGTGTTTTTAAACATTGCATAATCTTTTCCTCCCCATTCTGATAATGCCTGTCTTATTCCTCAGTGACAGCTGCAGGTCTGGATATCTAATATTCCTACTGATTCTAAAGACATTTTCTACCACTCTGGCCCAGGTGGGCTCATCCCATAATGACAGTAGAACAGTCATATAGAATAGAATCAGGATAGGGGTCTGAAGAAATGAGAAATCTACATTTGTGTAATTTCTAAAAATTTTCAGTTGTGGTTAAAAAAAAAAAAAATATATATATATATATATAAAATGTAATTTTTTTCTTAAGAGTTGAAATAGTTCAGATTTGTAAGAAATGGGTGGTTATTGAGTGTTTAACTGTAAACCAGGTGTCTGTCCTAGATAACAAGTAAATGATCATGTTCAATCGTCCCAGCAATGCCCTGAATATTTTACAGATAGAATTTGATCTAGGGTTACTTGAATACATGGATGCCCCATGGATATGGAGGGAGGACTGTAGTGAAGAGGGAATTGTAACGGTCCAAGAAAATCAGAGGCTTAGGCCAGGGTGGTTACATCGAAGCTGTATGAAGTGCTGAGATTCTGCATGTATTTTAAAAGTAGAGCCAGCAAGATTAACGAATGAATTGGTCGAGTATGTGCGATTCAGGAAAAACTTAGAGGCTTTTGCTCTGAGCTACTGCAAGTATGTATTGCCATTTATTGAGTGAATGAAAATCATATCACTTTGGGACTGTGAAATTTAAGATGTCTCTTAGACATCCAAATGGAGATGTTCAGCAGGCAGTTAGGTATACAGATGAGACAGCTGAACTCCATTATAAAGAAATATCTGTAGCACTAGTGTCCTAAGAAATACACTTGGGAAATGCTGCCATTTATAACCTGTTGCACTTGGTTCTGAGCATTTTAAGGAAGCATGGCTGTAAGCTACTTGTTTCTAATCCCCCAAGGAATAAATGGATGCTCTGTTAAAGCTGACTCCAGCCATTTAGGATATAGTTAGTTCCACAGAGAAATAATCGTTTGTGTGATAGCCATTCATTCATTGACAAATACTTGCTGATCACTTTCATTGTGTTAGGCGTTATACTCAGATTTGGGGCTATATTAGTGAACAAAACAGCTTCAAAAAGCTCACACTCTAACAGGAGGAGACAGACAGGGCTAGATCAAATATGGCCTTGTTAGGACAAGAAGTTTGAATTTATGCAAAGTGCATTGGGAAGACATTGAAAGCTTTTAAGGAGAAGACAGACATGGAATGGTTTACATTTTTTAAAATAACTTTAGCTACTATATAAAGGTCTTTCTGTTGTCCTTTTTTTTTAAAGTTTTAAATTGATAACCCTGCTGACTGAGCTGTGAAGACAGAGCATATACAGAGTTAAGTGTCAATCAAGTACAATTTACATTTATCTGACACATTTCATCATATGGATAATCATTTCTATAATATAGGCATTACAAAGGACATATCTCACCTAAATTACTCTAATTAGTGTAACTTTTTCACTAACGTGACTTCTGCATTGTCAGTCTAGATTATTAATTAGGCCAGCTGATGGGAAGTTGCCCCAATGATTTAGGAAAACATATGCAAGATCTCCTTCACCGTGGTGAAAGGAAGAGTCTCCCTTAAGTGACATCACTTAGCTTGTCTGTTTTCTGTAAGGTTGACCTTGGGAAGGGTGAGATGAAAGAGCAATGGGGAAGAGAGTGGCTCCCTTTCTTGCTCCTGGGCGATGGGAAGGGAGGAAATGTAGGGGGTGGAGTTGCTGCTTCAGGTGTTGATCAACTTAATGCTGCGTGGAAAACTTGATGGCCTGTTAAATGAAAAAGTTTATTATGAAATAAGAAATTGATGTAAATCAAGACAACTATCTGTTCTCCCTTATTTTCCCCTTAGATGCCATCACCTCACTAATGTTCCAAAACACCTGAGTTCTCAGAGTGTAGAAAAGGCCACAGATTGCTTTTACACTATCCATATTGGCACAGGTATAGTTGGTGTTATCATAAACAAATACGAGGCCTTGGAAGTACCTCCATATCCGCTACTAAAGAGAGAGGTCTCTGCAGCCAAGTTTGTACCAGGTGACTAATTCCAAGCCATAAGTGATTCAGAAGTACACAGGTGACCCACACTCAGTCAGTCAAATCTTTCTCTGGAGAATCTGTGCTTCCAGACTAAACTTGGTCTCCTAGTGTGAGAAGTGGACATGTAAGGTCATGTAGATGTGAGGCTGTGGTCAGACTCTTAACAACTCAAAGCCATATAAAAACTGGCATTATAAAGGACTGATGCTTAAAGCCTAGTTGGTAATCCCTTGACGGACCATGAACTGATCCAAAAACCCAAGCCCCTTCTTCAATTCTTCCTGAAATTCATAGATTCACTTTTATGTATGGCTAAGAGCTACTATCTTGTAACTTAAAAGTGAGTTTTTAAATATTCCTAAGAATTAGTATTCATAAAATTAATTCATGATTCTAAATTAGTGTTCTTCGTGCATACTGCACAATGTTGCATCCATTCCCACCATGTATGTTTACAATTTCTGAGATTCGGGGGAAGGATGCTTTATTTTTAGTGCATCATCAGTTGAATTGACTATCAGTTGTTTCTAGGTTTTTTAAAAATATAATTTACTGAGATGTTACCATTAGCAGTTTATTAAGCTGTGGGTTGTGAGGTTACCTTGGTATAAAGTTTGGTACTTACTTGTGCTTGTATTTCTCCCCTCCCCTATTTTTAATGAATAGACTTTAAGATGTTAAGATGTTATGGTTACATTGTGAATCATCCTCACCCCTTAACTAAAGCAAATGTATACCACGAATTCTAAAATGTCCTTACATAGTAATATGTGTTAGCAATGTTCTTTAAAGTGGATATTAATCATATTCACAGTCTTTTAGCATCTTTTGAACATTCTTCCTATACTTGAAGAATGGCCCACATCACAAGCCATGTGTCACCAAGGTGGAAGTAAAAACTCAGCTTTCTTACTTTCCCTTGCAAGAGCGCAGCATGTGAACTAGGCTTTGCCAATCAGACAGACCTCCTCCAGGCTCTGTGATTCAGGAGTTTAGAAGTGCAGGAAGGCAGAGTTGAAGGGTACACTCGCTGTTCCCTGCCCTGACAGCAGGAGTGTCTGCAGTGTTCATAGTGCACAGTGGCAGCAGCAAATGGCTACAACATTCCTAGATGACAAGACAGCTAATTCTAGCATTTGCTGCTTCCCAGCAACGATCATTTTCCTCATCTAATCAGTTTGGCAGTATGGAGTCAGGTGTTCTTAGGAGTTTAGCCTTAAAACTGTTCATTATTTTAGTAAATACTCAGCAAAAACTCATTTTCTGCCCAATCAGCCCGAATTAGCTTCTGTTGCTTGCGGCGAAGAACTCTGCCTGATAGATGCTACCTAGAAAAGTATGCTATTTTGAAAACTTGATTAATGTATCACAAGTCTCAAGTTTACCATAATTTATATTATTCTTCAATTCCTTGGAATTTCATCCCTCAGAGTTATACCACTCTGAAATTACAGTAAAATATCTGTTCTTTAATCTTAACCTCTGTCCTCTAGTGCCTACTAGACATGTATGTTAGTGTAATAGTTAGGACCAGATTGCCAGGATTTGAATGCTCTCTCTGCCATCTGTTAGCTATTGTTTCTTAGGCAAATTGCTTACCTATTCTTTGCCTGTGTCCTCATATTTAAAATGGGGGCAATAATGATACCTAACTTCTCTGCTTATAGTGAGAGTTTAATACATGTAAAATGCTTATTAGGGTGACTGACACAGAATAAGCACTTAATGTGCACCGTCATCATGATTAACTGCTATTTTAAACATTCTTTATTTTCATTCAGACCTCAGTATACTCACCTCGCTGCTTCCTTTCCTATCAGTCCCTTCTGGTTTTTCCTTCTTTATGCAGCTTAGATTTTATGGTCTCTCATTTCAGTAACTTCATTAAGATTCTTACCAGTTCTTTAAATTGTCATGCAAGGCTCTATTCTAGTCCTGTGTGCCCAGAGGCAGCCAAAAATTGCTGGAGAAGGTCATGCAGCAGGATCTATGGCTATTATCAGAAATGGTGCAAACCCAAACTGGCCTTCAACACAGCTCTGTAATACTACAGTGTTTCCTTAGTCAAGATTCTCCCACCTTCTTCAGTGGCATTTCGGATCTTTAAATTTTTCCCCCCAAAGCCAAAAATCTTGGGTTTTATGTGAAATCTTATTTCATTTTAAAAATTTGACAGTGGACTCAAAACCTTTAAAAACATTGGATCATAAAATCATCCTGAAGGCCAGATTCAGCAGCCTACCTTCAACTCCAGTATAGGCAGGCCAGACAAATAAGATATAAATGGCAAAAGATAGCTTGAGGATCTACTTACCTACCTTCTCAAAGCAGCTAAGCAGGTGCCTGGGCCCCTGCCCCGGAGATTTGGTAGGTTTGGAGAGAAGCCCTAGCATAGATATTTTTGAAAAATTTTACAAATGTTTCTGATGCAGAACCAGAGCTGGTAAAACACTAGCCTAACAAAATGTTCTACACATTTTAAATGCAAAATAAATTTAGAATGATGAATTTCACTGCTGCCAAATGGATTCTGACTGAATAAGCAACTTACAGACAACTTGTTTTAGTTCTCCCTAGTCTACCTGCATGTTGCAGCTGAATTAAGCACTGTTTAACCCCCAGCACTGAAAAGGAAGAAATCCCTTAACAGTGGCATTCTTAGGATCATTGGTCTTTTGATCACTGGTCTTCTTCCTCAGTTTGGTTGTAGCTGGCAACAGAAAGTGAATAACGCCTCTTAAACCCCTCTAAGAACAAGATCTGATTGGGCTGAGCATCTGTTTTGGTGCTTGGCTTATGCAGGAGTGAAAATTGGCCTAGAGCAAGCAGGCGAGGTACCCACTGCCCGAGCCTAGCATTGTTGCTAAATCATAGGTCTTAATGCCCTTCTCTCTTCTCTTGCACCCAAGCATCAGACCCTGACTTCTCATTTCCTCTCTCCTAAGGCATCCTAAGGAGATAAGAAATGTACTGTTCTTTAGCTCATTTAACTTAATGGCCCTGTTACAGGAATGAGGGTCTGCTTTATCTTAATGAAATAAAAGTTGACAACACTAGAGAAATCAAAACATTTCTCTGGCCAGATTCAAAATTATGGTACATTTTGATCCACTTTGGTGTATTTTAAATCAGCATGTTTAAATAAATCAATGTGGTCTGTGCTTCTGTTTGTCAAGCAAAAGGAAATCAAATCATACTCTGTTGAGGTTTCTCCCTGTACGTGGACTGCTTTCTGCTTCACCTTTGTCACCCCAGCCAAGGTTAATTTACTACACACAAAACTTTCCTAGCCATTGCATTACCCAATTACTGAGAGAGAGAAGAGGAGGAGGAAAAAAAATCCAGTCACTGTGGGTTTTCCCAGCAATCCCTTCCCCCAGCACACGTTCGTAAGCACACATCTCTCCCGTCTCTCTTCTTTCACCTTAATCTCTGACTTGCCTTTTCTCTTCACCCCTTCCCTGTGTCCTTCACTGCCCTATCTGTGCATCCCTTGACCCCTTTTTTCAAATGAGGTCTTTAGAAAAACTTCTAAGACTACATGAGCCTAGAATGTCCCTGCTGGCACCGTGCATTTAGTGGGAAAAAGACTCCTGTAGCTTCTAGTGACAGTTTTTGTATGTATGGAAGTTGGGAGGGTGAAAGGTGGGGGAAGAAGGGAGCAGGCAAGGAAAATATCTAAATATCTGTTAGAAATTAGAGTGAATTTTGAATTAATTTTCCCATAGGAACTTTTATTATCTATAAGTGGTTATTAGATTATGGTGTAATTATGTGTGCTGTTAGTGCTTTTTTTTTTTTCTGTGTGGAAATACATTCCAAGTGCCAAATAACTAACATGAGTACATTAATGGAACAAAATTGTAGAAATTGCATGTGCAGATTTATTTTGTGGTTGTCTTTTGTATTGAGACTCAGTGGCGACCAGTAAAGAGCCCTCTTTGGACTGGAAAGGAAAAAAACCCACAAAAGAAGAGCTGTGAGTTGAGTTTCATTTTGTCTCACTGAGGACTGTCGACCTGGAAACAGCTCAATAGCTCTGAGGAACTGCTCCCAGGAAGTAGGGGGAGAGGCCAGCGTATATGATTTTGACTAAGGAGTATGTGCAATCCAGCAGACATCTCGGTGTAAGGTTACTGCTAGTTAGAGGAACAGGTATCTCAGTTAATCATTTTAGTGCTTTTCTAAGTGTGGGAAGATGCAAGAATCTGGGTTCATAAATATTTTTCCTGAAACATAACTATCTAAAGGCCTGTTTTGCCTGTTTTCCCTAAAGCAGAGTGCCTCATCCTGTTCTTTGTCCTGAATTCCTCTCAGGGTGTACTATATAGGTCAGTGACAGCGGCTGATGACTTAACCCTTGTCATTAGCAAACTGAATGGCGAGCGACATTCTTTGTTTTACACCTCAGGCAAACATTTCCGTTGTCATTTTTTAGCAATGAGCAAACTTTACTGAACAAAGATATTCTAGGGCACTTATTGGTGTGCAGATGTAATCAGCATTTTGTAAATGGCAAAATACTAAAAGAAATATTTGAAGGTAATGTTATTAATTCCAAATCAAGATATTCATTCTTAATGATTTTTTTTAAAGATTAAACATTAGCTCTTTGGTTGGTTTTAAAAAAATCAGATTCATTAAAGTGTAATTTGTGTATAATAAAATTCACCAAACGTATGCAGTCATGAAACCACTACCACAGTCAAGACATAGAACAGTTCTTTCATTCCCAAAACTTTCCCTGTGCCCTTTTGTGGTCAGTCCCCCACTCTAGCCCCTGGCTACAACTGATCTGCTTTCTCCCCATTGTTTTGCCTTTTCCAAAATGTCATATAAAATAGAGTCATACGGTATGTAGTCTTTTGCATCTTAGGCATTAGCGTAATGATTGAAATCCTCCCATGTTGCTGCATGAATCAGTAGTTGGTTCCTTTTTATTGCTGAGTAGCAGTCCATTGTATGGATATATCACAATTTGTTTATTCGTTCACCAGTTGATGGATATTTGGGTTGTTTCTAGTTTGGGGCTATTATGAATAAAGCTGCTGGGAACATTTGCATTTACAGATCTTTGTATGGACGTATGTTTTCAATTCACTTGGATAAATATTTAGAAGTAGGGTTGCTGAGGGTATAGTAAGTGTATATGGCCAAACTGTTTTCCAAAGAACTGTGTGGTTTCCCATTGCCACCAGCAGTGTACGAGAGTTTTAGTTGCTCCATATCCTTTAGTTGCTCCATATCCTCATGAGCACTTGGTATCTTTAGACTTTTTAAATTTTTTTGCCATTCTGGTAGACGTTTAGTGGTTTCTCTTTGTGATTCTTAATTTATATTTTTCCAATAACTAGTAATGTTGAGCATCTGTTCATGTGCTTATATTTTTCAAATCTTGCCCATTTAAAATATTGGGTTGTCTCATTATTGAGACATAAGAACCATGATGAAGTCTTTTATCAAATATGTGTCTATAAATATTTTCTTCCAGTATGTGCCTGGTTTTTTTATCCTCTTAACGGCATATTTTGAACAGCAGAAGTTTTTAATTTTGATGAAGTTTAACTTACCACTTTTTTACTTTTATGGTTCATACTTTTTGTGTTTTATCTAAGAATTCTTTGCTTAACCCAAGCTTATAAAGAGTTCCCCTGTATTTTCTTCTATATAGTTTATAACTTTAGCACTTAATATTTATGTCTATGGTTCATTTTGAGTTAATTTTTCTATATGGTGCAAATTAAGGATTGAATTTATTTTTTTCTTTTCCTTTTTTTTGCTTATGGATCTAGTTGTTCCAGAACCATTTGTTTAAAAAAATGTCCTTTTCACATAGAGCTATCTTGGCCCCTTAGCCCCTTTGTTAGATCATTGATTTGAGACTTCCCTTCTTTCTTAATAAAAGCACTTAATGTCAGGACTGTTCATTGAAGAACTACATTAGCTACCTCCCACAGGTTGTGCTCTCATTTTTGTTGAATTCAATTTCACTTCTTTCACTGATTTCATCTTCTTATTGGTTATTTATAAGTATGTTCCTTAAATTCCAGATATTCGGGAATTTTTAGATATTTTTCTCTTACTGATTTTTCATTTAATTCCACTATGGTCAGACAACATATGTAATATGATTTCAGGCCTTTTAAATTAATTACAGCCCCAAATAGTCTATCAACTCAACCTTTTAAAAAAAATAGTACCTTTTTTATTATTCTATATCTAAAAGTGGTGCTTTACGAAATTACTATTTCATATACCATTTTTATTTTTAAAAAGGTCACAACTGTACATTTCCAAAGTTGTTAAGAATGATTGTTATTTTACTGCGTAAATAATTTTACTGTGTCATACTCTGTTGGTATTTGCTGTTTTCTCTATTGTAGTCACAAATTTATAAGCTCTTCTTCCCTTTTTGTATTTTTCATAGGTCTAAGGTCTGGCAAACTTGGTGAACAGTGTGAAGCGGTTGTTCGCTTTCCCAGGCTCTTTCAGAAGTATCCATTCCCCATTCTCATCAATTCCGCATTCCTAAAGTTAGCTGATGTTTTCAGAGTTGGGTGAGTCTTTTTAAAAAGCCTCAGTGTTGTAAAGCACTTTGTTCGGTATTTCTTTGTTTTACATTGTGGTCTGTATTCTCTTTGCCTTTTAGGACTTCCACATAGTTTGTTACCATTTTAGTGGGCACACATGGCAATCTGCAACACTTTTTGGTGTGAAATTTAACTCATTTTAAGTAGAAATGAGGAGTATAAGTCAGAGAGTACTAATTTCTTTGGGAAACAGGACAATGCAAATTAAGACAATCTTGGTATATTATCTTATACTTTGGAAATATCTGTAGCTTTGGGCAGATTGTTTTGAGAAGTTTCTGATTTAATATAACAGCTTATTTTGTAACACGAAATTACATGTTACATGAGATTACATGTTACATGAGAATATGAGTCACTGGGAAGTGCCTGAAACATGTAAGCAAGCACTGAATAAACACATACTTCTTTTTTCTCTCTGCCGTTCCCTCTCCCATGCCTTCCACCGGTTCGTGCACTCATGTGTTTATACATATACACACCAGATCAGACTTGGAGAAAAGATGTAGAATGAGCTTGAGAGAGGAGGAAGACCATTTGACCTCTTGGTCCTGGTTATAATATGATTGGGGAGATTTAGTTTGGCTCCAGAGCTTCTGTTTACATTATTGCTGTTTTGGTGTCTTGCTGCAGGACTGCGGGCATTGCTAAAAACAGCTTATGGTTAGTACTCATCTCAGGACATTTGGTCCTCTGCATCCCAGAGTTCCACATCCACAGGTTCCATGAACCACAGATGAAAAATACTCAGGAAAAAAAAATTATGGAATGTTCCCAAAAGCAAAACTTGAATTTCCTCCTGTGGTGGACAACCATTTACATTGTATTTACAACTGTTTACATAGCATTTACGTTGTATAAGGTTTTATAAGTTATCTAGAGGTGATTTAAAGTATGTGGGAGGATGTGCAAGTACCGTGCCATTTTGTATAAAGGACTTGAAAACCAAGGATTTTAGTATTGGGGGTTGGAGGTCCTGGAACCAGTCTGCCCCCTCCCCACTGCCCCACCAGTGGATTCCAAGGGATGACTGTACAGACTTGAAATCTTTAAGTGGTAAGAGAATAGTAAGATTGAAATACATTGTCCTGTTGCTAAAATTTAATATCATTAATATTGCTTTGATTTCTAATTAAATAGTACTTTCCTCAGTTGGTCGAATTAATTTTATCTCTCGTTTTTCATAGAAACAATTTTCTGAGGCTCTGTGTTCTTAAAGTTACTCAACAAAGTGAGAAGCATTTGGAGAAGATTCTAAACGTGGATGAATTTGTGAAGAGAATTTTCTCTGTGATTCATAGTAATGATCCTGTGGCAAGAGCCATCACACTCCGGTATGCTCTGTCACTCTAATGAGTCACCGCAAGATTATTTGAGTTGTAATTATGTACCCAAAAAAGGCAATATACTTACTTTTATCATTTTGCATATTAAGAATTTATTTTTGTTTTTTCTACTAAGACTCAATGCAAAAATATAGTAACCATCCCAATCTGTAAATGCTTTGCAGTTAAATATGTGGAATACTGTTTTGACAGCTTGTGTTTGAACTATTCCTCTTTATAGGTAGATGTTCTGACCTGATAACTCAAATCCGAATACGGCTTAGCCTCAGCTTATTTTGAACTTTTACCTTCCTGACCTTGTTCTTAGTGTTTCATGTCAGTTCTCTGTATTAATCCTTGGTTATGTGCTTATTTTTGTGTATAATAATTTATATCCGGACTCCTTGGAAAATGCCAGATATGACCATCTTAGTTTCTTCAGCCTTTTCTTTTCTTTCTTGGCATTAAACATTTAAAAAAAATTTTTGTTAGAGTTCTACTTTGTAAGCCTTACATCCAGCTTGAACCTTATCGTCTTTTTAGATCTATTATCTATGGAATCATATGTATAATTTTTGGATTTTTGAAATTCACTTTTCCAAACTCCCCCTTCCTCGCCCTTGCAGATTCTGATATGAGCCCCAGAGGGCATCCTCTACCTCTCTTCCTTTGATGTTGAGGGGAAATTAGAAAATCATGGTACCAGTATTTACTGATACGGAAAAAGGACTGGAAAGTCTTGTATTTTTACTTTGTGGATCGGCTTAATAGCAAAAATGTTGTACTCTTAATGCTTTGCTAAAATGGACTTCTTTGTATAATATTGGAAAATTGATATGTTGATGCCTTAATAATTCATAAGTTTCTTTTCTGGGCTGTTTGGTACTTGGCATGTACTTCAAGATGATTTTTTAAAGTTTTTGCTAATGTTAGATAAGCCATGTTAATTTTTCTGACTTACTGAAGTATAGAAAAGTGTTCGCATCTGAGTCACTGCTTGATTCCTAAAGTTGATACTTCATTAACCTGAGATTTATGGCATTACCTACAAGCTTTAGTTTTGGTAATCTTGCTGCTGCTTTTTTGACCATGAGCTTATTGTATTTCCTTCCTTCTTGGGTTTCTCTTTTTGTGTAGGATGTTGGGCAGTCTGGCATCAATAATTCCCGAGAGGAAGAATGCTCATCACAGTATTCGTCAGAGTCTGGATTCACATGATAATGTAGAGGTTGAAGCTGCTGTTTTTGCTGCTGCAAACTTCTCTGCACAGTCAAAGTAAGCAAAGGCCTTTTATAATTTGGCTTCCCAAGAGGTTTTGAATGAGTAACTCATTGATATATATATATATAAACACTAAAGGATACAGAAAAATTTAAGTGGCAGGGTATACTTTCCAAGAGGGTTTAATCATGTTGGGAAAACAAAACTTAAATCCATAAAACAGAAAAGCTAAGTACAGATGTTGGCATTAACTGTAAAGGAAATTAGAGTTTCCAGAAAGACAGGATCAGCATAGAATTAGAATAGCTGGGGAAGGCTTCATTGGGCAGCTGAAGCTTTGTCCACTAAAGAGCCTTCCCCAAACATATGCAGTCCTAACACAAAATTGCTGCTTTTTTTTTTTTTTTTTTTATTGTCTTCAGTTTAGCTTTTTGGCATTTGGCATTAGAGCTATGCACAGTATTGACAAACACAGTAACTTGAACTGAAACCAATTTTAACCCATTTGGGATGTCATATCCTAAACTACTATCTTACAAAACAGTATATATATATAATTTTGGGTGGATGAAATGTTATCATGATTATATTACTGTGTTTGGCTTGCTTGACTATCCTCTCTATTATTCCCTTTAATGACTGATATCAAAAGTACCATTGCTTTCTGGAGGACATTTTGGTAATTTGTATTTTGCCTTACACATGTACATCCCTTTGACCTAGAAAATCCACTTGTAAGAACTTATCCTGAGGAATCAGCAATGTGTACTGACATTTGCTTGTAAGGATGCTAGTTATAGAGTTACAGTGACCAAAAAAGTTATTAGCAACCTAAATTCCAACCAGTGTGCTTTGATAGATATGATCATACAATGAAATGTTTTATCAGCTTTTTTAACAAATATTTTTAGAAACATGTTTGGATGAAGGAAGGATAAATTAGAAATTCAGGATTAACATATACACACTACTATATATAAGATAGATAAGCAGCAAGGACCTCCTGTATACTGCAGGGAATGTATTCAGTATTTTGTAATAACCTATAATGGAAAAGAATCTGGAAAAGAATAGATACGTATATCTATAACTGAATCACTTTGCTGTATATGTAAAACTAACACAACATTGTAAATCAACGATACTTCAATAAAAAATAAAAATAAAAATTGTATTTGGAAACAGGTTACATAGTAGCTTATATAATATTGAAGATTTGCTGAAAAAGTATATTTATGGAATAGAAAAAAGGCTAGAAGGATTCATATAGAAGTATTGTCTCGGGGTAGTAAGCTGGTATCTTATTTTTATTTTATATTTTTATAAATTTCCATATATCCTGCTAGGAGCAAGTTTGGTTGTATAATTAGATGAGTAATAAATGTTATTTTTTTAAATAAAAAATAGTATTTCCATTAAGAGCCTTTGCTAAATTTGGATAGGACTTGAAATAGTTAATCACCAATGGTCTTTCTTCATATTTTAATTATAGGCATCTTCATCTCTTCAGTTGCTCTTATCAAACTTTCAGAATTTCAGGATTACTCACTGGGAAAGGAGAGTAGAGAATAGAAAGATACAGTCTTTAATTTAATGATCAAAATTAGTAGGTGTGGCAATAATTGAGGAAGAGAAATATCCGAGTAAAGACAATTCCTATTTGCTCTTTTGAAAATTGGCATTTTTTTTCTTTTTGTGAGTCACTGATATTGAGAAAGCTTTTTAAAAATTACGTTTATTGGATAGGAGTTCTATCTACTGAACAGTTACTGTCTGATCACCATTATCAAGGTGTCAGTACTTTAAATCTATTAGATTAAGTATATACTTTATGTACTTGCAGTAGCTCCAAAAATGGTTTTCTAAATTTAGTTTCTAAATTTAGAAATTTGTGATTTAGTGACTAGATTTTATTTTTGGTTCAGTTTTTCTCTTGTGTTGTCATCAGAAACTAATTTTATCAGCTGTTGAATATCAAAGTAACATAGAAACAATGTGATTCTTCATTTATAGAATTGAAGACAAACATTTAAATTGACGATTTGTGTAGAAGCAATTTTTAACATACCAGGCTTCAATATTTATGATATTTAAAAATAACAAATTAGTGCAATCGGAAAGCCTGAAGTGTATCTAAATGTATCAGAGTGTGAAATTAAGGAAATATATCTTTTTGAGATTAGCATTTACCTCTTCCCCCAGAAATGATGACCTGGCTTGCGATCAAATATCTCAGCCAGTAGGATTTTTGTCTTAGTATCTCTATCAATTTTGGATCTTAAACAAATTAAAGTAACTGACCAAATAAGATCTTAAGAATTTATTTAATCCTATTTCCACCTGTCTACTACTGTAACCACAGGTACCTTGTCCTGGAAAAAGTTTTAATTTTAAAGAGCTAGTCACAAAGCAGGAGTTGCAAACCCGGGTGCCTTTAGGGACCAGGGAGGCATCGTCAGTGGAGCAGTGCCCTCTAGTGATGACTGTGGGGAACTGAAAAGCACACTCACCACCATCTAAGTGGTAGGTGCTCCTTGGTACCAGCCGATGGTAACAGTGCAGGACTGTATGCCTAGTGTTGTCAGATCTGATTTTTTGAGGGGGCAAAGGTGGGGCTGTGGAGAATCTGGAAAACCAGATTATTCTGTTTAGTCTCACTGTATGAGACTATATATTCTTATTTTTTTAATATTCTTAACATATTCTTAATGCTGACATTAAGAATTTTTAAAAATATTATTAGACAAAATAAGAAAGAAAGAAAGAAAACTTCAGGCTTTAACTTGCAGCTTATTGGCCCTAAAGGCCCATAAAAGATTTTTAAACTTTGAATTGTTATAAAAGTTAGTGAAGAAATACTTACTGAATATTCATCATGTCCATATGCTATTTTAGGGACCTGGAATACAGGAGTGGAAAAGATTAATGCCCTATTGTTAGGTAAATGACAGAATTAAGTAAACACAGAATAGTTTCAGGTGCTCATTAATGTTTTGGAAAAATAAAACAATTTTGTAATAAAAAATAAAACAATTTTGTCATTGTGATGATGACCTGAGTGAGCTGCTTAGGTAGAGTGACTAAGGAAGGCCTCACTGAAGAGGTGACATTTGAGCTGAAACAGTGCTGAAGAAGAGGCAGCAGTCTAGAGGAAGGATGTTCCAAGCAGAAGGAATAGCAAGTACAAGAAGGCTCTGAAGTGCAAACAAGTCATCTCTACGTACCTAATACACTTCTTGCCTTATACCTGAAAGCCATTCACAACCTACTTTTTCTTATGGAACGTGAGGCTGATATCTTAGAACAGTGGTTTTCCCTACAGAGGGGAGGTAATTCATGTCTTATGTATCATTTATCATGGTTAAAATCATAGTATCTGTATCATACTTGTTTATATTAATGTTTTATCCCAAATATTCTTGTTAATAGCTTTGTGTTATTTTGGTGGCAACAGACTCAAAAGTGACACCTCAGAAAATACACATGTGTAATACTTTTTAAATGGCTAATTTTAAATAGTTTGGCTTTTAGTAAGATGGTACCCATATTTCTTATATTTTGTAATCATCTTGTATGTTAAAAGCTTTTCTTAATTAAAAGTATGTCCTAAAACATAGACTGAGGTAGTGACCTTGAGTCTTTCAGTGTCACTCAGTGATGCGAAATGCAACAGTACTCATAAATCAGAGGCTTTTTCCTTGAAAACTATGAGAACAGTATTGGCATAAGCCCACTTGCTGGTCGAAATTTTGGTTTCAGTTGTGTTTCTTACCCCATCCCCAGCACCTGACCTTTGGAATATTAGTTACTATTTGAAGTGTTGCTTTTCTCCTGTGCTGACTGTCTTCTGGTTTCTTTGAAGTCTTTAGAAAACTAAAGCAAATTAAATTTTTTGGTTTTAAAGTTTTCACTGTTTTCTCTTTCCAAAGGGATTTTGCTGTAGGAATCTGTAACAAAATCAGTGAAATGATTCAAGGTATGTGTGCTTCATTTAATAGTATGAAGTGATTTAATGGGATTTTTTTATATATATATAATTTTTATTGATGTATATAGTCAGTTTACAATGTTGTATCAATTTCTGATATATAGCATAATGCTTCAGTCATACATGAACATACATATATTCATTTTCATATTCTTTTTCACCGTAAGTTATTATAAAATATTGAATATAGTTTCCTGTGCTATACATTATGAACTTGTTGTTTAACTATTTTATATGTATATTAGTATCTGCAAATCTCAAGCTTCTAATTTATCCCTTCCCACCCCTTTCCCCATAAGTATTTATTTATTTATTTAGTTAGTCAGTTATTAAGTACTTAGTATGTGCTAGTCACTAGTCATTCATTTTTTTCATTCAAATAATGGTTATTAAGTATCTTCTAAATGCCAGAACTATTCTAGGTGCTTAGGATACAGTAGCGCACAAAACGAAGTCCTCGCCCTCATGTAACCTACATTCTAGTGGTGGAAGGGGTGGTGGAGGCAAGAGACAAGTAAATGTGTGACATAACAGGTGCTATGGAGAAAAAGTTAGGTAAGAAAGACAGAGAGTCCCCAGAGGAGATGGCAGAGTGGAAAGGGGGACATTTCTGTTTTCTATATTGTGATCAAGCAAGACCTCTGATAAAGTGGTATTTGAGTGAGAAATGCACATGTACAGGGGAAGAACACTCTGACCTGGAGGAGAGCAGTGCTGCTAGGAACTCTGGGACTCTCTTCACTTTGCGAATATCTCCAGGGTCTTCCAGTTGCAACCAAAATCAAATCCAAATTCCTTTCTGTATCCTGCAAAGCCCTAGTTTTCTAATCTCATCTTCCATGCCGTGCTTCACATGTGTTACCCCACTTACCCTCATAATACTCATAAAAGGACACTTTGGGGTATAGCATTGCACAGCTGTAGAGAGCACCACTTTCTTTGTATTTCTCTAAATGGCAATTCTTTGAATTGTGCAACTTGGCAGGCTTGGAGAGGTAATCCTATTGTGTCTATTTTACAGAAAAGGAAATGGAGCCACAATAAAATCATTTAATTGAAGACCAAGATACAGTGATTGAGCTTTGTCCTGTTCCCCTCTATTTTCTTTGTCTTTTTTTTCCCACCCCAGAAAAGGGATACCCTGCAGAAAGCTGTCATTAAAAGGAAGCATCACTCATTCATTGAGCAGGTTTTTATTGAATGCCTGCCATATCAGACAAAATCTTGGCAGGAAACAGTTGTCACACTTGAATTGAGATATTTCAAGTAGAGTTTAATGAAAGAACCATTTACAAAGGTGTGGGCAGGGTAAACTAGGAGATAAGGTAGTCCTGTACCCGTCTGTGGTGCAGGAGAGGGAGTGAGTGGTTACCAGAACCTGGCGTCATGTCAAGAGAGCCACTTCGAAAAACTGACCTTCAGTGTGATGTGACCTGATATGACCCTGCAGAGAAGGAACCAAGGAATAAACACTCTGACCTCACTCTTCTTTTCCCGTCTGCTGGGGCTCTCCACTGACTTAACCCAAACAGGGCAAATAGGAAGGGAGTTGATGTAAGCTATACAGGTGAGCCTCCTGGGGTGCTGAGGATTCTCTGTAAGTGGTGGTTACACAGGTATATTCTTATGTAGAAATTCATTAATATGCATATTTAAGATTCATTATTGTTTCTTAAGTTTTATTTGTAAAAAAAAAATCAAAGCAAATGGACAGTAATTAAGAGGTAGAGTGTGGTAAAGGAGAAAAGCACTGGGGTAGGTGGGTAGGAGTGGGGTCAAGGTGGAGGAAGATTGGAGACCAAGATACAAAAGTGGGGGGTGAGTTTTAGGAATAAAGAAGTATCCTTATATTTAATTTTGACCTTTTTTTTTTTTTTTAAAGAAAGATACATGTTAAGGTTATGTTAATTTTTTAATATTTTTTTTCTTAAGAATAATTTTAAGCTGCTTGTGTTTCTGCAAAGTAAAATCTTGAGTCTCACTAAACCTTCAGTAAAAATGTCTATAAACTCAAAGAATCTCTCTGACTACTGGATTGAGAATAGACTTGCAGAGAAGGGAGATTTGAGACAGCAGTCTGCCATGGGGAAAGGTCTAAGAACGGAAAATACTTAGGAGACTTTTGCAATGATCCAGTTAAGAGGTGGTGGAAATGGACCAGTGTGATAGCAATGAAGGAAAAAAGACATAGTCAGATTTGGGTTGTATTCCGAAGATAGAAACCAACAAGATATGTTAATAAACTTGGATATGAGTGTGGGAGAAATAAGGGAATTGGGGAAGACTCCAAGGTCTGAGAGCTGTAATGATGGAGTTATCATATCCTGAAATGGGAAAAGTTTGGAGGGGCAATTTCATGGAGAAGGTCAAAAGTTCTCTTTGGGGCCTATTAAGTACAAAATACTTCTGAGACTTCCCAATGGAGGTGACCAGAGGGTAATGGGATGTACAATCTGAAGTTCAGGGGGCAGGGAGGAGCAGGGAAGGTGGTCTTTAAAGGCATATAACTGATAATAGAAGCCATGGGACTGTATCAGCTCAGTCAGAGAAGAAAGTACTTAGGGTAAGAAGATAATTTATTACCAGCCCCCAGGAACACCAGAAATTAAAGTGTGGATAAAAGAGGAGAGTACCAAGAGACAGAGAAAGAACAGCCAGAGAAAGGACAAAAACCAGGAAGAGTGTGAAAAAGCAGAAGCCACTGAGAAAGAGTTTCAAAGATAGAATGGTCAGCAGGGTCAAATGCATTCAGTCCTTAAGGATCAAAACAGTAACATAAGCATGATATGATCCTGCAGAGAGAAAACCAGGGAGTCAGATACTCTAACCTAATTCTTCTCTCTCCCATCCCCTGGGATTCTTTGCTTTGGCTAAACTCAAAGAGAAACTGTAGGGTAAGGGAGTTAGTTGATGTCAGCCTCTCGGATGTTGAAATGCTATTATGTATTCACATTAATGGTTATTTCACAATGGCAAAACCAGTGATCTGCAGAGATAAATTAGCTTTTGGCATTTGTGTAGTACATTATGATTGACAATTTTTTGTTGACAATTTTTTGTTCACTGTCACTGCAAAACCATGCTGTAGAAGAAAAGACTTATTTATTTAGCTCCAGTGTTGAATAGGAAAAATGCTTTGGAGTTATCTCCATGGGGTTCCAGCTGTGTAGGCAGTAAAGAAAGGCATTGCTACACAAAGTTCAGAGAACTTCAAAAACACTCCACACACAGTCTGTTCACAACCTGATCTTGACTTAATATTGAAGGAAATAATTAAAATTATAAATAAAATCAAATTGTAGCTGTTGAGTATATGTGTATATGTATACACATATCTGTATATCTTTTTAGTATGCTGTGAGAAGAAATAGGCAGTAAATATGACTGCTTTCTACTGTGCCTTTTCTACTATCAGCATGCAGCTTTATAATCACCCCAAAATTAATGTTAAGGTAAACACTTATGAAAAAAGCTGTTGAACTTATTGATTCACTCTAGTATAATTATCTTTAATGTTATAAACATAATACTGTATGTTTTTAAACGGTCCTTTTGCTATTTGAATCAGACCTTTTAAATGTGAAATATGATCAAGGATGGTAATCAGAAATCTCTGAGCATTCTTTCTGCATCTAGGTTTAGCCACACCAGTAGACTTGAAGCTGAAGTTGATCCCCATCCTGCAGCACATGCACCACGATGCAATCTTGGCATCCAGTGCTCGTCAGCTTTTACAGCAGCTGGTCACATCCTATCCTTCCACCAAAATGGTGATTGTTTCCTTGCACACTTTTACTCTGCTGGCAGCTTCGTCTTTGGTTGATACACCTAAGCAGGTAATTTCAGTTTTCTTTAAACTGCCTTTTCTTCAGTAAACTTATGTATTAAGTATATGTTAAAAAAAAAAAAAAGGAACCTATATGTTTTGATAATACTAAGATCATTTTAGGAGAGATATATATATTTATAGGTATAGATATATACATTAACATAATTTCCTTTTGCTTGCTTTTTCCTTCTCTATATTCAAAGTACTGATTTGGGGGAACCCTTGAAGAAAATGAGGTGGGGGTGAGGTTACATAGCAGAGCATGGAATTGGCAGTAAAAGAAAAAAAAAGGAAGAATTGAGTGTTAAAGGCCAGGTCTTGTGCTAGAACCTTGCAAGGTAAATGATGGTATATTTTTATACATGAGGAGAAAGAGGCCCAAACATGGGCACATAGCAAATGAATGACAAGGCTGTAATTTGACCTGAGCCCTGTCTCAAATCTAAAGTTTCACCAAACTACACTGTATCCCTAATGATAATTTCAGTGACAGTATTCATGGAGTGACTTACTTCCTTTATAGATTCAGCTTCTGTTGCAGTATTTGAAGAACGACCCCAGGAAAGCAGTAAAGAGACTTGCTATTCAAGATCTGAAATTACTTGCCAATAAAACACCACATACTTGGAGTAGGGAAAACATTCAGGTATGTAGAACTTTGAACATTAATATTTTATACAGAAAAATAATACAGCATTGTAAGAGAGCAAATTGTTTTGCTTTATATTTTTGTATCATCTTTGTTATCTTCTAAATGTTTGAATATGAAGAATTTCTAAAAGCATTGTTGATAGTTGTAGCAGAAGTTAAAAGTGATGAAGTAAATATATAAAGCGTCTATCCTTCATTTTTTTCCCTATTTTATTTTCCAGTTTTATTGAGATGTAATTGACATACAGCACTTTAAAGTGTGCAGCGTAACGATTTGACTTACATCATGAAATGATTATTGCAATAAGTTTAGTGAGCATCCATCATCTCATCTAGATACAGAAAAGAAATAGAAAACAATTTTTTGTGTGTGATAAGAACTCTGAGGATTTACTATCTTAACAACTTTCATATACAACATACAGCAGTGTTAGTTGTATTTATCATGTTGTACATTACTTCCCTAGTACTTACTTATAACTGGAAGTTTGTGCCTTTTGATTGCCTTCAGCCAACTTCCCCCTACTCTGGAAACCATAAATCTGATCTTTTTCTGTGAATTTGTTTGTGTGTTTGTTTTGTTTTTGAAGTGTAATTGAGCTACAACACTACATTAATTCCTGTTATACAACATGGTGATTTTTTTCTGTACATTTCAAAATGATCACCACGATAAGTCTAGTTACAATGTTATCACCGTGCAAAGGTATTACTAACTGAAAAACTTATATCCTTTAATGTTTAAGTTTTATTTTAGTGAATTAGACTTGCCTCTCAGTTTCTTTTTAATTGTCACATTACAATGCCAAGGCTAATTGAGAAGCCCAATTAAATTGTTTATTTTATTCCTGTTATCTTTACTCAGTGTAGGGAGAACAATTTTGTTGCTCACTATGATTTATTAGGGAAAAGGTGCTGGCTGGGTAACTTGGCAAAGTATATTTCTCCTTTTCACAGGAAGGAAAATACTTTTTTTTTAATTTAGAGGTTTTTTGCGGGGGAGCGGTAATTAGGTTTATTTACTTATTTATTTATCTTTGGAGGAGGCTCTCAGGATTGAGCCCAGGACCTCGTGCATGCTAGGCATGGACTCTACCACTTGAGCTATATTCTTCCTCCCCAGAAAAGACATTTTTAAGTTTTCTTTTGTAAATACCAGAGCAGATCTCAATCTCTAGACTTTTAATATGACATCTTTTAAAGCATTTTTTAGGTTAGATTGTTTTATATTTTATCTTTTCTCAAGGTGGAACCCTATTTGTTTTCCCATTACTGATAATAGATGCACCACTTTTTAAAAAATGCTACTTAAAGTGAAATGGAATATTGTTAGAATTCAGCCTTTATTTTCATGGATTTTATTATCTCTTGGTATCATCGAAGCTATGGTGTAACAAAAACCTTTGAATTTCAGATTATGAAAACTAAGCTGCTGTGTTTATTTTTTGTTTGTTTGCAATTTTCTAAACATATTTCAATGTGTTATAATTGATAGTCACAAATGTCCCAAGACATAAGGGCAGTTATTAGTATTTGCATTTAATAGATGAGCAAATTAGGATTCGGAGAGACTTAATATGCTTAAGAGAGCTTCTTAAGAGGACTTAATTAAGAATCTAATTAAGAGTGCTCTGTCCTCTAGTGCTTTTTTTCTACCAAACATACTGTCCAAGAAGAGAATGTGCTTAGCCACTTTAGGAAATCAAACCCAGTGAGAGCACTGTATTATTCCATCTCATTTCTTTCCTTACTGTGAGACTATACATGCAGAAAAGTATGTAAAATATATAGTTAATAGTTTAAATCATAATTGGAAGTGAAAACGCATCTAACCACCATCCAGCTAGAAACAGCACTGCAAAATCACAGAGCCCTGCTTCCTTTCCCTCCCATGGTTCTCCCTCATCAGAGCCTTAACACCCACCCAAAGGAAACCACTGTCTTGGATTTTATGATAATTACTTCTTTGCCCTTTATAGTTTGATCACATATATGTATGCCTCCCTAAAAAACATTATTTAGTTTGTTTTTACTTCTTTTGCGCAACATTACACTAATGAGACTCATCCATGTGGTTGTATGTTTTTTCCCTTTAATCGCTGTACAGTTGTCCCTCAGTATCTGTGGGGGATTTGTTCCAGGACCCCTGCTGGAATCCAAAATCCTCAGATGCTCAGATTCCTTATATAAAATGGTGTAGTTTTAGCTTATAACCTACTCATATCCTCCTGTATACTTTAAATCTTCTCTGGATTACTTACTAATAAGATGTAAATACTAGGTAAATTGTTATAAATAAAATGTAAATACAGTGTACATAGTTGCTAGCACAGTAAAAATTCAAATTTTGCTTTTTGGAACTTTCTGGAATTGTCCCCCCCCCCCAGTATTTTTAATCTACTGTGGGTTGAACCTGAGAATGGGGAAGTCGTGGATACAGAGGGCTGACTGTATAGTATTCCATTATATGGATGGACCACAGTTTGTTTGCTCTCGATGAGTTATTTCTAACATGAGACTCTTGCAAACAGTGCTGCTATGAACATTGTTCTGTTTGTGTGCAAGAGTTTCTTTAGAGTGTATACCTGAGAGTAAATGTACTAACTTACAGACTGTGTGTATCTTCACCTTTACCAGATGTTATCAAACTGTTTTTCAAACTGACTGAAACAATTTATATTCCCACCAGTTGTGTATGAGAGCGCCCATTGATCCACATTCTTGTCAACACATAGAATTGTCAGACTTTTACGTTTTTGTCAGTTTAGAAGTTGTGGTTTTAATTTCTAATTCCTTGATTACTAAAGTGAACATCTTTTTAGTATGTTTATTGGCCATTTGGATTTCCTCTTTTGTGACATGACTATTCAAGTTTTTTGCTTATTTTTCTACTGATTTGTGGTCACTATATATTCTAGATACTTGTACTTTACTGGTCCTTGGCAATTCTGTATAAATTTCAGAGGCAGCTGGAAATTCCATTTAATAAAAAAAGTCGATAATTTTGTTGACAGTGCATTGAATAGAAAGATCAGTTTATAAGAAATTTATGTCTTTTCAATGCGAAGTCTCCTAATGCATGAACGTGTTATATCTTTCCATTTATGTTTAGTTCTCTTTAATGCATCTTTTGCCTTAGTCTGTTTTGTCTGATATTAATATAGCTACTTCAGCTTTTTCCTGGATGTATTTAGCTGGTAGATGTTTGTCATCTTTTTACTTCCAGTCTTCATATATCTTTATATTTCAGACACATCCTGTGTTAATTCTGCTGCAAAGACCTTAAAACACACTTTTAACTCCATTTACGTATTTCTCTAAACTTTTATATATTATTGTCATGTGTCTTAGTTCTATCTTTTCTTATCAGACAGTTTTGTTACCGTTTTTCTTTTGCCTTTGGAAAGTCCTTTAGTGAGGGCCTGTGGTTGTCTGAAATGTCTTCATTTTACCCTCAATCTTGAAAAATACTTTCTCTGGGGATAAAGTGCCCAGGGCAATGAGGATACCGTTCTATCATCTACTGATTTTTATTTTTATTGCTGAGAAGTAGCAGTACTCTTCTGAAGCAGTTTTTTTTTTTCCTGCCTAGAAATTTTTCTCCTTAATTCTTCTTAATCGTGTTCTGCAGTTTCACAATGAAATATCTGGTTGTAGATTTCTTCTATTTAAAACCATCTAGACTATTGATTTTCCTGAATCATAAGATTGGTGTCTTTCACTAGTTCCAGGAAATCGTCCATCATAATTCTTTCATATATTGCCAGTCTCTTATCTTTCCTTCTGTATCTCCAGTTTAATGAATGTTGGCCCTTCCATTAATCCTCCATGTTCCTTCCCTTCTTATTTCCATCTCTATCTCTTTCTGCTGTGTTCTGGATCATTTTTCCTCATATATGTTTTAGTTCAATAATTATCTCTCCAGCTTATCTAAAGTTCTTCCAGATCTTTCTCTGCTATATATTTCTGTTGGTTCTCTATTTTAGTACCCTTTGTCCTTAAATATCGGTTTTTTACCTTGAGCTACTCATTTTCTTTGGGAAAATATATGTGGAAATTCTTCAGAGCCCAGAATGAAGAATGCATTCCTCTGGAGAAGATTTGCATTTGCTTCTGTTAGGCAGGGAGGTCAGATAGTGAGATAATGCTGTAGAGAGAAATAAACTCAGGGAAGGGGATTAGTGAGCGTAAAAGATGGAGGTTGCAGTTTTAAATAGGGTGGTTGGGGAGCGCTCAAGAAGTTGACACTTGAGCAAGGACCAACGCCAACTTCATGGGCCTCTGAAGGAAGAGCAGACCAGCAAGAAAGGGCCTAAGGTGAGAGCATTCATGAGTCTGCGGTCAGTGTGACTATAGACTAGGGGAAATAAGTAGGAGATGCTGTTAAACATTCAGTTGGAAGGAGGAGATCATTTAGGGTCTTTGAGTCCTTTGTAAGAACTAGAGCTTTTGCTCTGCATGACATGGAGTGTTATTGGATGATTTTGAGCAGAGGACATTATCTTTTCTTTTTTAATTGAAATATATTTGGTATATAACATTATGTAACTTTAAGGTGTACAGTGTGTTCATTTATTATGTTTACATATTGTAATATGATTTTAGCTTAGCATAATGCTTAATGTAAATCCTCCATGTTGTTACATGAAGCAGTAGTTCATTCCTTTTTACTGCTGAACAGTATCCCAGTACGTGGACCACAGTTTATTCATCTGTTCACAAGTTGATGGACATTTGCATTGTTTCCAGGGTTTGTTTTTTTTTTTTTTGTTATTATAAATAACGTTCCTATTGTACAGATCTTTGTAGGACATTTCTTGGGTAAGTATGTAGGAATAGAATTGCTAGGTCGTGTGGTAAATTTTGTTTAGCTTTGTAAGAAACTGCCAAACTGTTTTCTATAATGACTGTACCATTTTACATACATACCAGCAATGTATGAGTTCTAGTTCTGTATCCTTGCTAGCACTTTTTATTGTGTGATTTTGTAATTTTAGTCATTTGAATAGGTGTTTAGTGGTATCTCATTGTGGTTTTAATTTGCATTTCCCTAATGACTAATGATGTTAAACATCTTATCAGTTTGTCATCCAGATCTTTTTGATGAAGTGCCTGTTCTAATGCATAATGTATGCAAGTACTATGCCATTTTGTATAAGGGACTTGAGCATCTGCAGATTTTGGTGTCTGCAACAGGGAGGAGGTCCTAGAACCCCTACAGATCCTGGGGTACAGCTGTATTATAATAATTTTGCTCTTTTAATTTCTGTGAGAGCAGGTTTGATTTCCTCTTTGACCATGGAATTAGTTTAAATAGTATTTTTCCTTCTTATTTCTTATTCTTCTTTTATCCTGTTTATTGAGATACAGTTGACATATGTCACTCTTTAAGTTTAAGCATAATGATTTGACTTACGTATATTGTGAAATGATTACCGTGCTGAGTTTACTTAGCATCCATCATCTCGTATAGATAAAAGAAAGAAAAACCAAAACAAGAAAAAAAAAAACTTCCTTATGATGAGAACTTTTAGGATTTACCCTGACAATTTCCCTATATGTCATGCAGCAGTGTTAACTGCAGTCATCATTTTGTGTGTGGTATTTATCTTATAAGTGGAAGTTTCTGTTTTTGAAATGATAAGCTTTTGCTGATGGAATTTTTGTTGTTGCTAACCGTTTGTTATTAAGTCCTAATTTTAAAGTTTCTTTGTGGCCCAGTATAGGATCACTTTTTGTAAACTGTGCTTAAGATTGAAAAGAAGGTTTATTTTCTATATTATGTAATATATTAAATATATATTAGATAATATAGATAAATTATGTATGTATTATTACTAATATAATATAGTATTTTAAAATAAAGCTGTATGGAATCTACTGATAATACTTAAGTATGCTACATCTTAGTTTTTTTCTCTTTTTGATCTGTGAAGTTTTGATACTCATTAGCTTCTCGTGCCAATTTATGTCTGTTTTAATTTAAAAATCTTAATGCTGTCTTGTTCCATAGATGGAACTTCTATTAATGTAAAAGAATCCCCTCTTCTGTTTAAAGCTTTTTTTGCCTCAAGTTCTGTATGTAATGTTAATTTGCCACTTGTTTATTTTTCTTCACATTGTATCTATCACGCCTTTGCCAGTTTTATTACCCTCAACCTTTCTCTGTTGTTTAGGTTTGATTCTTATAGATAGCATATATTGAGACTTAATCTGAATGTTTTTTAGTAGTTATAACATAATTTATTTACATGTATTGCTATATCTGAGGGTTTTTTACTTCTGTTTTATCCTCTTATTTTAGACTGTTTATAATGTGTTCTTTTTGTTTTCTTTGTTTCATTAGTTTCCTTTGTTATTTTGATCAAGTTTTCTTTGTTCCTTTATTCTTCGTGAATTAAAAGATTTTAGTATGCTAATTAAACGTTTTTACTTGATCTACCTCTATAGTCAACATATTAATATAAGAACTTATGTATCTCTATTAAAAATGAAAAGTATGGTGGTTGAAATGTTGCAGATTTTAGCAGGCTTAAATTCTTCTCTGTTCTACTCCCCTTCATTCCCCCGACACCCCCTCCCATGTCTTGTTAAAATAATCTGGAATTTCATTACCAGTTACTTCGTTTTATACTATGCAGTTTCTTTTTTGTAGTAAATTTTTTCATAATATTTGCATTGAATTTCATAACCACATTAATGGTTACTGAAATGTTCATTGTTTTCTTGATTTCACAGCTTACTAGTGTTTCTTCATTATACCACATCTTCCCTGGAATTTTTCATTCTGATTTATCTTTATCTTTCTTGTGGCTTTTATCTTTAGTTCTTTTTAATTGACAATATTTATTTTTTTAATAAATCTTCCACAAAGTATTTTTTCCCATTGTGCCTGAAACTTGAGCATATTGATTTTAATTAAATGGATATGGTCAAATAATCATTTTTTCAAGGCCTAGGTATGTTTTTGAAAATGTTGGGATAGAGCAGGGGTAAACACTTCTGATGATTTAACCTTTACAAGGTAATTGTTGGTTGATTTCAAATTTGAATTTTACTCTCAGTCACCAAGAGTAATTATTTTTCTTCTAGGTCTAACTCGCTCCCTCTTTTCTTTTTTCATTCTTTCCTTCCTTCCTTCCTTTCAGCCATTCTCATCACTGCTGATTGATTTTTGAGTTTTGTTATGTCAAGTATAAATTGTGTCCATTCCATTGCCACTTTTACTGGTGTGTTATAATTTCCACCTATAATTGAATATTTTAGGTTTAAAGGAAATATTTTCATTCTGAATGTTTTAAAAACCTGAAAGAAGGAAGGGCCTAAATCAAGGGCCAAGTATGGTGTAATATTGTTAAGGTAGTCAAAAACAGAAATAATTTCATAGGAACAAAAATATCTTTTCATGAGTTTGTATTTTTCTTTGGGTTTTTTAAATATCTTAATAGGATATCCATTTTTGTTGATCAGTATTAGTAGTTCACATTATTCTGATATTAGGGTCTTATCTGAATAGATTGATTTTTGCAACCTGTGTTACACAGCAAAAGATTTTTTGTTCTGGATATTCTCAAACACATAATTTTATTTTTGACTTGATCTCTCCTAAGATTTCTGATTTGTACCTTACCAAGTCCTAGGAGGAATGGCAAGTTAAACATGAGAATTGGTTCTTTAAATAATCTTTTTCTTTGTAGTTAGTACAATGGGGACGTAGAAAATTTAGAAGTATTATGTCTCTGACAGAGTATGTATGTATGTATGTATTTATTTGAAGTATAGTCAGTTTACAATGATGTGTCAGTTTCTGGTGTACAGCATAATGCTTCAGTCATACATGAACATACATGTATTCGTTTTCATATTATTTTTCACCATAAGTTACTACTACTATATTGCATATAGTTCCCTGTGCTATACAATATGAACTTGTTATCAATTTTATATACATATATTATGTATTTTCAATTGAAGTGTAGTTGATGTACAATATTATGTTAGTTTCAGGTGTATAACATAGTGATTCAACATATAAATACATTATGAAATGATCATCACAGTAAATCTAGTAACCATCTCTCCTCATACAGAGTTACTACAATATTATTGATCATATTTCTTGCTGCTGTGTATCACATACCGTGACTTAGCTTATTTTACGATGGAAACTTTGCACCTCTTAATCCCCTTCACAGAGTACTTTTAACGTGACATTTTTCTTTATTTTAAAGATTATAAACTTTTTGCCATACTTTTTGGAGCACTTCCCTGGTGGCCAGTCCCATTCTAGAGGAGAAGCCCCCACTTAGGAGCTGACCCAGAAAACAGTAATTCAGGACAGTCTCAGTTGAACAGTGAGTTAACCCAGCCTAGAGAGAGAAAGTGGTCTCAGAAATTCAGACCAGTTAGTCAGTGACAGTGACAATGGTGGTGTGTGAGAAAGTGAGGGCCATTTGAAGAGTTAGATTTTCCCTTTTTGTTGATATGAAAAATGGTCCTGGTAAGAACAATTTTGTAATAGGTAACATCCTTAAAACAGAAACTTGAACCAGATTTCATTATTGAAATACGCCTGACTTGCTGCCTCTGGGGAACTTTGTGATGTGCTCTGTAAAGCTTACTACTTTGAATTCATGGACCTTTAAACCATTATTTATGGAGAGCATTTTAGGTGTTCAATATTGTGCAAAGTGACAGAAATTAGAAGATAACATTGTTTATCGTAAGATTTTTCTAACAGTCTGTTCAGTTTTTCAAATGGTAAATTTTTTCTTTGCAATTATTAATATCATTATCATCTTATATAAAATGTCTCACTTACCTTCTTGATTATCCCCAAAGGTTACACTCTGTAAGGGGTCATTTTGAATATGTGTAAATACAAGACATAACCTCTGGGGCTATTTGATAGAGAATTTTATTCCTGAGTACAAACTAATTAACCATACAAGGCAGGACAATTTAGGCAGTAAATAGTGGATAAGTGGAAATATTTAGGCAGTAAATAGTGGATAAGTGGAAATGGCCCAAGAATTTGAATGAATAAATTAAAACTATAGTATTACCTAATAACAAGCACTTTTTAAAAAAAAAGCTGTTTTGAACTTCAAAAACAACATCTGTATCTTCCTTTATTTCTTCATCCCCTACTCTTTAACACACTTGCATTTGGATCTGTTTCCTTATTACTTTGTTTAGTTACTTGAAAGATCACTGGTGTTCTTAATGCTAACTCCAGAGGCATTTTCTGCCGTTATCAGCTTTCCTTTTGATACTTTTGACACTGTCAACCTCCTCTTTCCCTTGGCTTCTTTGGCATGTAACTGTCCTCACTGACTTTGCCCACTCTCTAAACTGTACGTTTTTTGTATTCTTCCCTGCCCCTTGTCCTCAGAGTGGAATCTTTGAGTTGAGTTCAGTCTGGGGGCTTCTTCCATTTATTCTCTGCCACTCGGACGGCTTCCCTTAGCATCAGGACTTGTATTCCCCAGCAGTCTTGCCCTCTTACCTGAGCTCAGTTGCCCTCCCGCACAGTAGTTCGCACAGGTTAGAAAGTGCTTCAACTCTCGGTAGCTATTTAATATTACAGACGATAGATGTCACCCTCCACCTTATATTTTATTTTAAATTTCGCTTCCATTCTTTTAATGCCAGTACATTCACGTGTCAAAATTCAAAAGCTACAAAATGATATGCAGTAAAATATGTCCCACTTACTGTCCTGCCATACACTCAGTTCCTTTGCCCAGTGGCAACCAATGTCTAATTTCTTATATGTTTTTCCAGAGGTGTTTTATCTGAAAATGACAGTTCTGTACAAATCTTTACCCCCACTTTACAGACAAAGAAGTTGAGGCTCAAAGATTTCAGTAATTGGCTCAGATCACAGAGATGATAAGTGGCAGAGCCAGAATTCTAATGCGAGTCTTTCAATTAAAAATCTGCTTCGTCTCAGATTCCAAATGCCTGGTGGATATTTCTTCTTGGACTTCATATCTCTTCCTGTGTTCGATTATTCTGCTAAAATTAGCTTATCCACATAAATTCTCAGTCTTCATCAATGGAATCAACATTCTCTGGCCATCAGGTTTGAAGTTTTGTAATAGCAATTGAATCCTACCGTCGTATATAATCCCCTTCGGAGCATCTCTCACATTCACCCTCTGCTCTCTGTTTCTACCCCAAGTTCTAGTTCAGGCCATCATCAGTCACAACCTCCCTGAAGTACTGCCGTAGGCTACAGGATGGCTCCTTAACTCAGCTTCCTTTATTAACTTGTTCTGTTTACCATTGCAAAGTAATCTCCCCAGCACCTTAGATGACATCATTCCTCTCCAGTGGCTTCCTTTTCCTTTCTCACCAGGTTTAAATTACTCTGCCTGATTTTCAAGACCCTCTACAGTCTGGCCTGATCTTCCCTACTCTCTCTTAGCCTTTGTCCATTTGGGATGTGTCTCAGGCCACAAATAAACCCTTCATATTCTGGCCTAATCGCCCCAGTTCTTGTTTGCATCACCTGGACTATCTTCCCTTCCATTACCAGTAGAAACCTACTTTATCTTCCAAGTCTATTGCCATGGCCTTCCACAGTAATGTTTGCTGCTGCTATTTTTGTTATTAACTAAGTTTTTCTTTCAGTTGAAAAATTATATGTGCACATGATAAAAATTTCACAGAATTCAAAGGTGTATAGTAAGCAAAACGTAAGTCTGTCCATCTCTTCCCTCAAGTCTTATGGATCGTTCCTGAATTTTTTCATCCATGTGCAATCATGTGTATGTCTCATCTTTTCTCTGTACAAATGAAAATATACTCCATGCATGTTCTGGATTTTTTATCACTTAAGAATGCATTTTGAGAAACATCTCGTATTAGCATATACATCAACTACATTCTTCTACCAGCTGTGTGGGACTCTCATTTTATTCCCAAACCCCCACTGATGGACATTAGAGTTGTTCCCAATATTTCTACCATTGCCATTTATATTGCTACATTGACTAGTTTGTTTAAAAAAAAAAAGTAGCTTTGTGAACATGAATTTCTAAAGGAAATTTGGGAGCTCAATGATATATATATCATTTGGGAGCTCAATTTATATATATAAAATTTCTGTATTTAATGCCAGTTACCCATCAATGAGATTTACACTCTTTTACCTTTCTATCAACAGTGTGTGAGAGTGCCCATTTCCCCACACTGTTTTCGAAAAGTGTCATGTATTATTAAACTTTAATCTTGGCCAATTGGATTGGTGAAAAGCAACTCTTGTTTTAATTTAAATGTTTCAAATTATGAGGTTTAACATTTTACACTTAAAAAACATTTGTATAATTTTTTTCTGTGAAGTGCTGATTTTTCTTTTGGGTTGGTTTCCTTTTCATTAGTAAGAACTTTTTATATATTAAGGTTATTGGGCCTTTGTTGATCTCACATGATAGGAATTTTTTTCCAGTTTTTGTCAATTATCTTTTTACCTTTTCTTTTCCCATGTTAACTCATATTACTATTACTTTTTACAGTTTTGTTTTTTATTTGCCATAAAAAAGAAATAAGAATCTAGTTTTACTTTATCCAGATGACTGTCCAGTTGTCCTTGAACTGTTTATTGAATAGTCTGTCTGATTTGAAATGCCATTATCATATATTAAATTCTGTATGATTTGCATCTATTTCTGGGACCAATTCTTATTGATTACTGCCCACAAGTAATAAAAACTTACTTGTTTTCTATAGTTTTATTATACATTTTAATATTTGGTAGGACTTGTTTTGTCTTTCATTTTATTTTGTCATAATTTTCTGCATATTTTCTGTTTTTTATTTTTCCATGTAATCTTTAGAAATAGATTATCTGATTCCCCCTCCCCAGGATTTTGTTGATATTTTTATTGAGATCATATTAAATTTATTGTTTAACCCTTTCTGAAATTTTATTTTTAATTGTTCCCCTAGTCTTTCAGTTTTGCTCACTATCTGAAACTTTGTGAGAGAATGGGAGTTAGTTTAATAACAGGACAGTTATTTGACCATGTAATTACATACAGTAATGTCATAGAGTCCTAAGAGTAAATGTAAGGAATGAGCCAAGAGTCACTGTACTAGGAGCATATATTCAAGGTTGACTGCAGTGACAGAAGAGCTAGCATTTTGATTTTGGTAATACTTCAGACTACCTTAGTCAAGAGTAGAGTAAATGACTTGAAATGGAAGAGGATAGATAGCTCACTCACTTATTAACTAGATAGAATGCTACACTCTATTACATAAATAAATTAATTTAAAAATATACACACACACACACCCTCCAATATTCATCTCTCTTGTAAGCAAAATATGTTGAAAGTTCTGCTTGTGAGAACTAAATAGTATGTAATTCATAATGATCTGAATAAAAAGTCATTCATGATGGTTTTTTTATAACAGACTTTATTTTTTACAACAGGTATAGATCTATAGAAAAAGAGAGGAGATAATACAGAGGATTCCCAGATACCCACATCCATGTTCCCTAATTACTGATATTTTACATGAGTATGGTATATTTTTTATAGTTAATAAACCAATTTTGATACATTATTAATTATTATAAGCCAGAGCTCGTACTCTGTCCTGGTTTCTTTAGTTTGTACCCAGTGTCTTTTTTTCTGTTCCAGAATCCCATCTAGGGTACCACATTATGTCTAGCTAACCTGTCTCCTTAGGTTCCTCTTGGCTCTGGCAGTTTGACCTAAGTTTTTTATCATGGAAAAAAAGATACAGTTTTTCTAAAAGCTAGAAAACTTAAAACGAGTAGATAATTTTAAGGTGTACTGATGTTTTAACTTCTGTGTTCCTTTCTCTTCTGCATTTCAGGTACTCTGTGAATGTGCCCTCCAGACTCCTTATGACAGCTTAAAACTTGGGATGCTGTCTGTTCTTTCCACACTGTCAGGGACCATCGCCATCAAACATTACTTCAGCATAGCTTCAGGTAAAGAAATGAAAGGAAATAATACGTGGATAACATGCTAATCCTTTATTCATGTTGATTTTTCAAGTTGTTTCCTCTATAAAGCTTTAGAATTAGGGAAGGTTTCAATTTCATACTCTGTTGTATGCTGTATTTCAAAGTGATTTCTTAACTAATCCCTATGATAATAAAATCTTGCATCCTTGGTCTTAACTCAAGGGTTTTCATAGATTTGTGCTTTTTTGCATTTTATATGGGTGAAATAATATTTTTGAGGGTGCTTAAAATAGCTGGTTTGCTTTTGTGTGTCTCTGACTCAAATTGCCCTTTGGATTTAAGTACATTTCAAAGGCCAACTGGTGGTGAATTTTAAAAGCAAATGTCATTTGCTTCCTTTTAGGCATGTATTATCCCTCTGGAAAATGATTAAAATAAAAACTTACCCCAGTTCAGTAATGCTTTCCTGGTTGCCTATTCAAGATGATTTAACTCCAGAATGCCTTTATTAATGCCCTATGAGGAGCTTACTTACATAACAGAATTAAGGCTTAATTTTTTTGTTGTTTTTTTTAGTGCAAGTTTTGTGAAACCTCTGTTGCTTCCTTTTCTATTCAGTTAATTTGATTTGAATTAATTAAGGAACTACACTGTGCATTTGTCTTTTTTATGGCTTCACACCATGTAAACTTTATGAGTAAAGGAAATTCCCCACCATGTAAATCTTAATAGGAAGCTGAAAAGACCTGATACTCTATTGCCAAGCCTCCTGCCAGCTAGGGTACACACATGTGGCATGGGCTCAACTGATCATTTTCATACTACAAACTAAACTGGGAGCCAGTAACAAGAAGTAGAGATGTGGGGGAATCCGCTCTAGTGATACAGCAATGACCACAGCAACATCCAGTTTCCAGGATACACTGTAGCAGGAATGTCTGCTCCGTCTAGTACCTTTGGCAGTAATATAAGCTGTGACATCAAGGAACAGTAACAATGGTGGTAATGTCTTCACTGGACTAGTTCTGTGCATGGTTTGGGGTATGAACGTGATTAATGTCTAGCCTCAACTTTTTCCTGTCCATCTTAGTTTCGAGCCTTTCCAGTAATTCTGTGAGGTACCTCTGTGTTAGTTATCTGTTGCTACATAATAAATCACTTCAAAACTTAGTGACTTTAAAAACCACCATTGTTTTGTTCTGATTGTCAGCAATTTTTACTGGCCTCAGCTGGACAGTTCTGTTGGTCTCATCTGGGCTCCGTCATGAGACTGCAGTCATCTGCAGCCTTGACCAGACTGGATGGTCTAAGGTGGCCTCATCACCAGCTCGAGGTTGGAAAGGCTTTCAGCTGAGACACCTTGGTCTCCTCCTTGTGACTCTTGGCGGGCTAGCTTGGGCTTGTTGACATCATGTTCTTAGGGTTCTAGCAGCAGCCAAAAGAAGACAAGTCACCAGCATACAAGCACTTTTTAACCTTTTGTTTATACATGTTTTTTAATGTCTCATTGGCCAAAGCAGGTTACATGGCCAAGCCCGGATAGGTGGGGAAATAAACACTTCTTGATGCAAGGAGTTGGAAAATTACATTGCAAAGGGGCATGCCTACAAGGGATGAGAGAGATTATCACAGCTTTTTTTTTTATCAACGATCTTTCTTATACCGATTGTGCTTTCAATAAATTCTTTTTCTGCATAAAGCAGTGAGTCTCAGTTTCTTAGCTTGCAGTTAGTATCCTTGACTGATGTCACATTTTGAAAGGGCTACAGTAGGCAGAGTTATTATTTTACCTTATAATTTATAAGAGCCTTCCCATACAAGGTCTCATTGCTTCTGTACAAGTAGTCTTTCAAGTGAGGCACAGGCAAGGGAGTTTATAAGAATTAAAAGTGAGGCTCACAGAGTTTCAGTGATCTGCCCAAAGTCACATACTTATGAAGTGTCTGAGCCTAGACCTGAGCCCAGGGATTCTGACTCAGGATTCTTTTTTATACTAAACTGACCTAGATACGAAATGACTTTCCTTTTCTTTATTTTTTAATTCCAAAGACCTTTGCAAGCATTATGTCAGGTTATAATATTCAAGCACTTCTCAAGCTAGATATTTTATTTGTCCTTTTACTGAATTTTATTAAATTGCAGTTTGTATATGGAATTCAGCAAAAGGCTTAAATAACCAGATTAAGTAATGTTCACAAGAAATAAAAGTCAGGGATTTTTCAAAGTTACATTCTTTCCATAGATAATAGCAAATGTTTAAACATATTTTCATTGATTAGATTTGTAGTATAACTAGGATAAATAGTTCGTAAAGCGAAATTAAATTTAGTGTGTCTAAATTATCCCTAACAAATGGCTCTTAAGCATATAAGATGTTCATTGTCACACATACCTAAGCAAAATGCAAATTAAAACAACACTGAAATGCTTAACCAATTCATCAGATTGGTAGAGATTCAGAAGTTTGATAACATGCTGTATGGACCAGGGTATGGGTATAACCTCTCATCCACTGGTGATAGAAATGTAAGTTATTAAACTTCAGCATAGGTAATTTGGAAATACTCATCCAAATTATAAATGCATCAGAAATTCCCTCTCTAGGAATTTCTCCTACTAATTTATTTGCACATTTGAACAATGACATATGTATGAGGTTATTCATAGCATCATTGTATGTAATAGCAAAATGTTATCCATCAATAGGGGATATGGTAGCATAAGACGGTCTATCAATAGAGAACTCATTACTCATGACTCATGACTCATGACTCATTACATAAGCTGCAATAGAAATCAATGCAATTTACTAAAACGAGTATGTGATGTGGAGTAATCTCCATGATAGTATGTTTAGAGGGAAATAACTCAAGGTGCACAACAATGTGTAAAAGGGGAAAAAAAGAAAGGAATATATGTTTGCAAATTCATGGACTCTTGGAAATGTTACACAAGAAACATAACATTAGGTGGACCAGGAAGACTTTCCACTCACTTTTTACCTTTTTCTTCTGTGAGTTGAACCTTTTGAACCATGTGAATTTATCTTAGTAAATTATTTCTAAATTAAAAAATTAAATTGAAAATAATAATTTTATCCCTAAAACAGTTAACATAGAAAAGTGCTAAAAAATATTAAATTTTAAAGGAAGAATATTGGCAGTATCTCCTTACCCTGATCGTGTCTGAATTTTTTACTTATATTGGTGCGCTTAGGGGAAAAAGTTTTTTTAAAGTATTCCAGAAAGTTAACAATAAGGTCATGCGGTTTGTGGGTTTGGGGATGATTTTTGTTTTTTTTCTTCAGATTTTTCTGGGTTTTTTTCAAGCTTGCTTTAGTGTCTTGATGAGAAAAAAATAAAGGAAAAAGCAAGTTGCAAAACATGTTTGTAAATTTATAGATGCGTCTGCGTTGTCCATATCACATGGACAAGAAAAAGAATAGAAGAAATACAGTTTCCACAGTTTTGTAAAAATGAACTTATAGTTTCATCTTTCAAATGTTTTACCTATTTAAAAAACTCTGAGGCTTTACCTAAGCTAGTGATTGTATGTTAAACTGGAAATCAGTAAGGTAACCATATGTCCCACACTGCCTGGGGTAGTCTTGGTTTTTGCCTGATGTTATTAGTAACAGTGTACCCTTCAAACGTCAAAAAATATGATTGTCCTTGGTATAAAAGACAAGGTTGAAGTTGATAGGAATCATGGAAAACAAAGCAGGGGTGGGGGTAGGGGGCAGATAAGATTTAATCCTGATTCTTCTTGAAGCTCACTCACTTATAACTGAGAGCTTCTCCACTATAAATAAAAATATTCACAACATAAATCTTATGGTGCAGAATTTCAAGTGTGAATTTTAAAAATTACTGCAAACTACAGGATAGAATTTAACGTGTAAAGTACAAGGGTAGTGCATAACTAACAGATTTTATGACCTTGATGGCAAGATGCTTAAAATCTTGAGCCTTAATTTTTTTCTGTAAAAATAAGGTGTTGACTCAGATGATCCCAGAATCCTTTCCACTAGTATAACTATATGCCAGCAATTGAGGTGGAAACAGCAAAACTTAAAATTTTTGTTTCTCTTTTCTTTCCTCTCTTGAACGTAAGATTTTATCCGACCAGAAGTCTACAGTGACATCCATTTTAATGAGAATCCATTTGACCTCCCAAGACACAATCTGTAGTTGTTTTGGCTTTTGAACTGTATTCTTTGGTCAATTTTTATTAATATTTTTGTGAGAATTTTGTAGATCCTAATCATTATAGAACCATTAGTATGTACTTACTCTAGATTCTTTGACAGGAGAAAAAGAAACAGTGATGTATATTGATGATGGGGTAGAGGGTAGAAAACTTTGTTGAAGTTTATTGTGAGAGATTTTTCTCTTGAAAATGATAAAAATGAACCTGTAAGCTCAACTGCTTTTGAACCATGTAAATAAATTAAATCTGTGCTACTTTTCTCTGCTTGTTTAGGAAATGTGGGTTCTTCCCCTAGATCCTCTGATTTAGTTAAATTAGCCCAGGAGTGCTGTTACCATAATAACAGGGGCATTGCAGCTCATGGAGTGAGAGTCCTAACTAATATAACTGTCTCTTGTCAAGAAAAAGGTAAGTTTGACCGAGATTGATATTATATGTAAACTTTTAGATTGGAGTTTGGCCAGAATCCTGTGTGTATTTGGTTTTTTAATCCCTTATTATTTTTAGCCTATATGCTTTTATCTCCTAGTTGCCTTCTCCTGAATGTTCTTAGGGCAGATTTTTCTCAAGACTACTTAATATTTTGGGGAAAAAAATGAGGACTTTGGGATTGTGGAATTGAAAGGTTTTATGGAGCCTTGCCCGTTTCCTCCGAGTGCTTACATTCGCATGTACGGTACCATGGCTCAGGGTTGCTTATGACTGTACGGTGGTTATCAGTTTGTTCACCTGTAAAAAAAAAAAAAAATCTAGAAAATTTAGAAAAAAAAATCTGAAGTTATCAGTGGGCTTAAATACCTAGGGGCAAATGAATTAACAGAGCAATGTGATTAAATTTTCGTAGAATTTATCTCTATTTATCTATAGCATTAAACTGATTTGCATAATTAAGAAGTACGTGCATAGAAAATAATGCATATTTTTTTTCTTAATATCTTTTGACCTAAAGACTTGAGGAAGTTCCTGCTGGTGTTCAAAAACAGGAAATGCATTTTGGATATTTCTTCTGTTTCAGTGCTTATTTTGATCTTTGTTAAGGATCATAAGATCCGCAGTCCTTCCTGTCCCCACTAGGCTTCAGCACCACTTGTTACTAGCACCTTTTTTCCCTAGCATCCTGGCCTTCACTAGACACTGTTTGCCAAGCCCCTACACTAACTCAGGAGACATTTCTTTAAGTTTTATGTTGATTTTGATTTGAATAGCTAAACTTGTTTTATGTTTGGCATAATAATAAGTATTTTCTATCAAGTAACACAGAAAATTGCTGTGTGTTCTCAAAGCTGACATATATTAACCTAAATATGGTTAAGTAGTATATTCAGAACTTACTATTACCTTTAGAGAAATTTTTAGCCCGAAGGTAGTAAAAAGATGGTGTAGTACTACTGTTGGTAAGACATGTAAGAGGTTCATTCCTTATGGTCTGGCTTAAAACATTAATAAGATTAAGTGGAGTCTTGATTACTTCCTTAAAGTGGTTCCACTTTCATGAGAAAGTTACATCCTAGGTGAAAATAGACCTGCACGATTTATGTCTAGTTTGGAAGACGTGCTACATGGTTTGCTGTTCTTAGTATTTTCTTTAGCTAAGCTGGCGACACTACTTCAGTTAGGTTTTATTTATACCTTTGTGGCTTTAGATCTTGATTTAATGTATGTGTGTTTATTTTTTAAATTATGTTAGTTTCAGGTGTACAACATTGATCCAGTATTTGTATATACTGAGAGATTATCACCGTAAGTCGAGTTAATATTTATCACCATACATAGTTGTAAAATTTTTTTTTCTTAGATGAGAACCTTTAAGATCTACTCTCCTGACAATTTTCAAATATGCAGTAAAGTATCTTTAACTATAGTCACCATGCTTTACATTATATCCCCACAACTTATCTTATGACTGGAAGTTTGCACCTTCACCCATTTTGCCCAGCCCCCATTCCCTACCTCCCACCTCTGGCAACCACCAACCTTTTCTCTGTATCTATGAGCTTGGTGTTTCTTTGTTCTAGATTTCATATATAAATGAGATCATACAGTATTTGTTTTTCTATGTGTGACTTATTTTACTTAGCATAATGCCCTCAAGGTCCATCCATTGTCGCAAATGGCAGATTTCTTTCTTTTATTAAAAAAATGGCTGAATAATATTCCATTGTATATATACACCACATTTTCTTTATATATTCATCCATCAGTGGACATTTGGGTTGTTTCCATAGCTTGGCTATTGTAAATAATGCTACAGTGAACATGAGAGTGCATATGTCTTTTCGAATTAGTGTTTTTGTTTTCTTCAGATAGCTACCCAGAAGTGGAATTGCTGGATTGTGTGGTAGTTCTATTTTTAATTTTTTGAGTAGCCTCCTACTGTTTCCGTAGTGACTGCACCAATTTACTTTCCCACCAGCAGTGCACAAGTGTTCCCTTTTCTCTATATCCTTGCCAACATTTATTATTTTCTGGCTCTTTGATAATAACCATTCTAACAGATGTGAGGTGACATTGTGATTTCAGTTTGCATTTCCCTAATAGTTAGTGATGTTGAGCATCTTTTCATGTACCTGTTGGCAACCTGTATGTCATCTTTGGAAAGATACCTGTTCAGATTCTCTGCCCACTTTTTAAAGCACATTGGGTTTTTTGCTGTTGAGTTGTGTGAGTTATATTAACCCCTTATCAGATGTATGATTTGGAAGTATTTTCTCCCATTTGGCAGGCTGCCTTTTCATTTTGTTGATGGTTTTCTTTGCTGTGCAGAAGCTTCTTAGTTTGATACAATGTATATATTTTTATAATCTTCAATAAAGTGGTGGAAATACAGAAGTCTGAAGATAGCATTTGCATTTCAGAAGTAATGCCGCATGTACTTATTGAGGAAAGTTAGCTTTACGCATTGAAGTGTCTCTTAAATCTTTGACTCCTTAATGTTTTTTTCTTGTAAGTGTGTGTATTTAATCTTCTCTATTTGACCACTAAAAAACCTTGTGTTTTTCCTCTAGACCTTTTGGCACTGGAACAAGATGCTGTTTTTGGCCTGGAATCCCTCCTGGTACTTTGTAGTCAAGATGATAGCCCAGGTGCTCAAGCCACTTTAAAGGTGAAAACATCCATTATTTTAATATAATGTCTATTTTCATTGCCTGAAGTGTGAATTGGCAATCTCTCTGTAAAGGGTCCGATAGTAAATATTTTAAGTTCTGCCTACAGGGTACTTTCTCTCACAACTACTCAGTTCTACCATTATAGGACAAAAGTAGCCATGGATAGTGTGGTTAAAAAAAAAAAAAAAAAAAAAAGGAAGAGTGATGGTGTGGCTGTGTTCCAGTAAAACTTTATATTTACAAGAACAGGCAAGATTTGGCCCAAGTGCAAGTTTGTCAACTGCTGGCTTAAACAAGTATTTGCCTTTGATCTTCACTTCCAAAACCAGCATTTTGAGCGTTGTTATTCCAAAAGATAGACAAAGTAAAAATTTGAGCTTCAGCCTATTTTGCCATCAGTTGAAAGTGTTTATTAAGTTGTAGTAGATACATATGATGGTCCTAGATAATGTAAAGCAAAGCTAAACAGAGCTCCTGCACTTTTGGAAGTTTATACTCTGAGGTAACACTGGTAAGATGTAACTGATGAAATTACTGCAGCCAAACTCACAGATGTGTAAGTGTATACTAATTTCTGGAGTATAGAAAGCCCTAGTTTTTAAGTAAAGTGAAGAATGGCAAAATTTTCACTTTCACGTAATTATAGAATCATCTTAGAGCTATTTAAGATTTTTTTAAATGTGAAATGAGGCTATTACTGGAGTGAAACATGAAATATAATTTTTGATGGTACAAAATAAGAAAAATAGGATTAATAGAAGTAAAAGACTGCTAGGTAGGCATTGGAGAATGTAAGAACTATAGCTTGTGTAAGGTATAGTTTGAGGGAAGTCGTGACTTACTTTAGCATGTTAAGAAAAAGAGCGATATGGTCATAGTGATGAACAATAAAGGTATTAGTACCATTAAAATAAAGCTGATAACCAGGAGGTGGTGAAGGAAGTAGGCAGCATGTGATTGGTAAGTCCCTGGGATTGGAACCACAATACATTTATTTAAAAGGTTTAAAAAGAAAGAAAGCAAACCAAAACCTCTTCCCACCAATTGTAGGTGTCAGTAAAACACTGGACTCAGCCCAGTGGGACATGTGTAACTGGCCGAGAGAGCTCCCATCTAGAGGATACTGATATTTATGTAAGGGACTATAATACCAAGCAGAATGCAGCAAGTTCTCTGGTAGTATAAACAAAAGTGCAGTGTGTAGTTCTAATGAGAGAACAGAGTGGGGAGTGATCAGTTTCAACTAAAGATATTAGGGAAGACTTGAACAAGTAGATGCCATATGAGTTGAGCCTTGAAAGATGGAATAGAAGTTCAATATTGATGAAAGGTCATTTGAACCCGAGACCACTGTTGTGAAAGACAGGAAAGCAGAAATGTTCTTGGTATGTTGGAAGGATAAGGAGCCCACTATGGCTGGGTGATGTAATGTGAGATTAGAGAAGTAGTTTGTGGCTTGATCATGGAGGATATCAAATATCATGGGAACTTTGGCTTGATTCTGTAAGTAATGAAATACTAAAATTTTAAGTAATGGCCATGCTCTAACTGTTGTTGTAATTATTATTGTTATTTAAATATGTCCTGCATATCACAGGGAGCTGTGTTAAATATCTTGTAGTAACCTTTAATGAAAAGAATGTGAAAACATACGTATGTATGTATATGCATGGCTGGGACATTGTGCTGTACACCAGAAATTGACACATTGTAACTGACTGTACTTCAGTCAATCAATAAATAAGTCTGTTATGTGCCAAACTTTATTGAAGGCTTGTATGTACGTTTCTTTCAATCTTCACCATAACTCTAGTGAAATTTGTTCTCCTCTTATAGTCACAAGAAAATTAAGTCTCAGAGAGAAAAAAGTTGTTCAGAGACACCTAGCCAGTGAAGGGCAAGGTGACCTTAAACTCCGGGTCTGTCAGACCCTAAGGACATGATTGTTCTTCCTAACACGCACTGAAAGCTACATGGTTGTAGCATGAAGGATGCGTTAATGGGCCCATCTTTTCAAGAGATTGGACTCAGGGAGACACTTATGTTGTGGTAGAGAGAACAGAAAGGAGCTTAGGAGGTGAATATTAGACTTGACAAAAGTGGAAATGACCAGATTTAGCAGTTTGTCGGCTATGTAAGTGAGAAGGCTTCTGGGTTTATAGTTTGGTGGCTGAGATTTAAGTGATGCCATTAACTGGCCTGAATAGAATCTCTAAGGCCAGTTGGTTCTTAGATTTCTATTGAGAAATACAAGGGGAAGTTAGAAGGCTTCTCCCTACTTCCATGTTCTTAAGAGTCACCTAGGGCACTGGGACTCTTTTAAAACTTCAAAGTCTCAGTAACCCAAACACACACACACACATACACACACACACACACACACACACACACACACACACACAAAGTCAATCCATTAAGCTGGGATTTGGGGATGGATAGGGCCCAAGAATCTATATCTTTATTGTCTTTATCTGTGTCCTGGGAGATGCTGGCATAGGCCTACAAACCGCACTTTAGAAGCGGTTCTTGAAAAGTAACAGAAGTGCAGTAATAGTGACATTCGGTTTGGCATATATTTGGCTCTTTCAGTATTCTTCTTTATGATTTTCATCTCAAGTTTTAGATTGAATTGTCTTAGATTAAAGTTAGTAGTTAATGTATAATCTTGTCTTGTTATTTTAGTTTTAAACACGGTGCACTTTGCCGATCTTAATATGGGTTCAACATGTCAAGTGTTTCTTATGAAGAAAAGTGTTAGGCCTCCAAAAATCCTTTTCCTTGATTTTTCCTAGTAACTTGTAGAGTTATTTGCTTTAAAGCTTCACTTCATACCTTCAAAATGTAACTGGTCCATTTTCTGTTCAATGTGCAGATTGCTCTGAATTGTATGGTGAAGCTGGCCAAGGGCAGGCCCCACCTCAGCCAGTCGGTGGTTGAGACCTTGTTGACTCAGTTGCACAGTGCTCAGGACGCCGCCCGCATCCTCATGTGCCATTGCCTGGCTGCCATCGCCATGCAGCTGCCTGTTCTGGGCGATGGGATGCTCGGTGACCTCATGGAGCTCTACAAGGTGATCGGACGATCAGCCACAGACAAGCAACAGGAACTTCTGGTAAAGAGCCACTTTTCAAACCTGTGGATGAAGAGGATCTGGTCTAGTGGGAATTACTTTAAGAAGTCAACGTTACTGTTTGACTTAACCTGTTGTTTATTTTGCTTTTTAGGTTAAAAGTAATTCGCTAAGACCAAGGGCATGCTGAAGTCAAAATAGGGTTGGACCAGGAGCTTTTTACTATTTCCACTTTTGGTATAGAAAGCCGCATCTAGTTCAGATATAAAACTGCTTTCTTCCTAAGCCCCGTCAAATCAGCTTAGTGTAGCTAAAGCCTTCAATCTGATATTTTTGTTTTATTACAAAGGACAAAATGAAAATGAAGGGTTTTGGGTTTTTTTCTTTTTAATACAAAGCAAATAAATAATGAACCAGGTCCTGTTTTGTATTTCCAAATATATAAGTTAAAGGCCTGACAATATCTCTGACCATAGATTAACCCAGTTCCTCTTTGCCAATCCAGGACCTCTTTAGCTGCGTAGGATCCAGTTTAGGTTTTAGTACATTCCTGGGGTTGGGAAAGGTACATGCTTAGAAAAAATGGAAGGCATGGAAGCTATATAATAGTGTTCAGTTGAAGTTCTCCAGGGCTGAGAGTAGACTACATTCCAGATAGACATAAATTAGATGTAAGCTTTAAGCTGGCCACTCCATATTGTTTGTGGTCCTCTGACTTTATGGCTTGGGAAAAAGCATGATGAAATTTCTTACTCATGCCAGTTTTATGTTTAATCCTGCAGGGGGCATTGTGTAAAAGATTGTCCCCATCTCATCATTTGCTATCAGGAAAGGTTAGCCTGATGACAGACGAAGTGGCAGTGGTTGTGCGAATCATGCAGTTATCACCGTGTGTACGGATCTTTGTATGTGTCAGCTTTGGAGTACCAAGAAGCACTTAGCCAAGTTTATTTTTTATTGAAGCAACATTTTCTGTTAATGTTCTTTATCCCTTTTTTGTTAGTACTAATTCAAAGCAGTTTTAAATTATGAAACATATTATTCAAAAAAGCATAAGAAATAATACAGTGAAAACTCTTGCATCCATCATCTGGTTTAAGAAAAAAGTGGTGCCAGTACAGTTAAATTGTACGTCCCTGTGTTTTTCCCTGATAGTGTCTTCTTCCCTCCTATCAGGGTAGGTAACCACTATCCCGAATTTGGCGTTTATCATTCCCATACATGTTGTTATACATTTGCTACATCAGTATATATCCTAAGATGCAATCTTTTTTACGTATTTTTAACTTTATGTGTTATCATATGTGTAACCTTTCACATTTTGCTAACTAACCTTTTACATTTTGCTGACTTCTGCCTGTTTTGTGCGAATCATCTTTACTGATGAGTGTATTTCTAGTTTATCCATTTCAGTGCTCTATGGTATTTCATTGTGTGGTTATGTCATAGCTTATTTATCCATATTTATGGGTATTGTTTCTAGTTATTTGCTGTTATACACAATGCTCTGAGCAATGGATTAAATTGCTAATGACTTCAAAGGGGAAATTTAATAGATGTCAAAGAAAGACAAATTTTGTTACTCTTTGGTAGACTAGTTTTTCACCCTTTTGGGTAAAGTTATCTATGACACTGGATAAAGTCACATGTTTTTCTTGACTTATTTCTTGCTCATTGTTAGGTGAGCTTGGCCACTGTGATTTTTGTAGCCAGTCAGAAAGCACTGTCTGCTGAAGTAAAGGCAGTGATTAAGCAGCAGCTTGAAAGTGTCTCCAATGGATGGACTGTGTACCGAATTGCCAGACAGGCATCCCGGATGGTAGGTATTGTCCTTCTGTGGGAACTGGGTTGGTGAAAATGGCAGGTTACAAACCTTAAGACTGTGTGATTGTTACTCCTAGTCACAACTAAAGATAAAGGTGGAAGTATTTGTTAATCATGAATTGGAAAGATGATGAAGAAAAGGACCTAATATATGTTGTTATGGGATGTTCTTCAGGAATTCCAAAAATATGAGCCCTTTCTGGCTGTAGGTTTTTAGCGCCACTTTGATTTTGCTTGGTGCTCTCGTAAGCACAGCTCCCCCCACCCACTGTTTCTGTCCTCCCTTTTCATCTTTCTTCCCTCTCTCTCCAACCTTATCATTCTCATGTGGAAACAGGAAAGTTCTAGTATGCTGTTCCCTTCTCAACCATATAGAAAGCCTAACAATTTTTATTAGTTTTGTTTGAGAGGAAGTACAGAGCTTGGATTGTGTAGAATTTCTCTGGGGTGAGTCCAGAGAGCAGAGTTTGGGAAGCATTATTCTGGGTGATTGAAGCACATGTTCTTATTTTATAGTGTTTCTCTAATGGGAGAAGGAGCACGAGTGACAGGACATTTCTTTTTATGCCCAACTGTCCCAAGCATCCAAGCACTGCAGGACACCGAGCATCCCTCGCCCCAAGACATTAAAAAGCATCCCATCCCCGCAACAGCTACCTTTCCCTCGGTCATTTGCAGAGGGTGCCGTGCTCCGCCTGGTAACCGCCTGGTGGTGGTGTTCTCCCCACCCCACTAAGTAGCTCACACAGAATGACATACAATAAGTATTTAAACTTTCTGTATTTTGAACTAAAATTCTAGACTTGAGTTATGGTTAATTCCATTTACTTTCTCGGGAACTGTTCCGGTAAAGAACTTCAGACATTATGTTGCGTAAAAGCAGCTCAGCATGTTTTCTTTGAAGAAACGCCTAGACCTGAGTCTCGTAGAGTTATGTAAGGTGAGGAGTGATTGTTAAAACTTAGCCAAGGTTTGGGTTTCTCTTTTAGCTGCTACTTCGCCTAATTCACATGTAAGAACCTCATCATGCCTCCCTCCCTTTTTTTTTTTTTTTAGGGTAATCATGACATGGCCAGAGAGCTGTATCAGAGTTTGCTGACTCAGGTTGCCTCAGAACATTTCTACTTCTGGCTGAACAGTTTGAAGGAGTTCTCACATGCAGAACAGTGTCTCACTGGGCTGCAGGAGGAGAGTTATAGTTCAGCACTTTCTTGCATTGCTGAATCTTTAAAATTCTACCACAAAGGGATTGCTTCCTTAACAGTGAGTCCTCTTAATTCTCCTTTGGTGACGATGACTTGGTGACAGTGGTCGCCCTTCTCTTTTTGGGATATCCTGTTTTCACCTTCAGAAATCTGCTGATATATATGTGTTTGGCGTTAAAGTAATAAGTAGGACATGGAAGTAGATTGTTAACCCCTCCCCCACTTTTTAACATTCATAGATTGATGAACATTTATCATTTTGTTTTTATCAAGTGTCAGGTACACATATGAAGAGGATTGCTGAGTCCGTGCAGGAAGGATAAGTGGAGGTAGGATCCTCCCTTTCCAGACTCCTATGTAAGACCCCAGCCTGGATCACTGCTACTGTCAGACGCACATCCCCCACCCCATCTCACCTGGCAACTAGCTACTTGCTAAGAAACTATAGAGTTTCTCACTTTGTAAATAAAGAAGAAATTACCAGGGATGCTAGTGCCTCACTTTTTACCCCTCTGTGATATCCTCCCATGCCAAATTAACAGCCAGCTATTTCTGTTTTTTTCTGCCAAGAAAGAAAGGCGGTTGCAGAGAGAGCAGATCCTTAACATTTCCTTGAAACTAGTTATATTCCTAAATAAGAACCTGTTCCCTACAATGAGCATTTTCTATATTAATGCAAACACTTTTTCCCCTTAAGAGTAAGGAGTTCGTATAATCACCTTTGAACATATATAAAGTATTGTCACATGGCTTTAAAAGTTATATATATTTAGATGGGTCCATGAAACTTCTGGTCCCTGTTCATATAACTGTTTACATTTATCACATAATCTAAAAGATTTTTAATGGTGGGCCATCCAAAAAGAAATGCTTCAAAGTAGAACAAAGAATAGACATGTCCAAAAGAGAGATTATTCAGGTTACTGTGGGTGCATATCTTTTCGAGAATGAATTTTTAGGGAGAAGGGATTGATTGCTGTTTTAAAACAGCAACATAGGAGTGGCTCTCCTTCATTTTAAGGGGTAACATTGACTACTGTGATTCTCTCCTCTTGATTATTTGAGGAAAAGATTATTGTTGCCTGTATCAGGCTAATAAATACCTCAGAAAATCAAAAGGTACGGTTATTAGCTCCAATCAGTAGGATTATTTCTTTCTCTAGTTTATGTGGAGCAGAAAATTGTTAATCATTCAGTACAATGAATAAGAACTGTGAAACAGATAGGCTCACAACACAGTGAGACAGATAGAATTAATATTATGAAAAATCCCACTGAATATTTAATAGTCTTTTAATGATTTGTGTGGTATGTGTATTTAATGAGGCTTGGCAGTAGTTAAGAACTTGATTCTGATGTAGGAAGAAAGTACTTGATGACAGAAGGCCCTTGTCTTAGTCTCCGTTCTGCCATTAACACATTGTGACCTAAGGCAGGTTATTGGAACTCAAATTATCTTTAGAAATGGTGTTCCTGCATTCAACAGACGTAAGCACTTGCTATGTGCCAAACACCGCTTTGAGGATAAAAAAAATCAGGAAATGGTTCTGCACTGGAGAATATAGTCTAGAGAGGGGAAGGCAGTGTGATCCTTACAGTCATTTGGAACGTCTCATGTTTCTGGTTATACTATCAGGGGTTTTTTTTAAGATTTTTTTAAAAAAAACTGTTAATTTAACAAATGTGGATTTGATGTTAGCTTTCTGTTTTTAACTGAGATGATCTGAGCATGAATTGCTCCTTTACTCCCTGACACGTGGATGATCTAACCTGAGACTGTCCAGCTATGAGGATTGTGCGTTTGCTCGCTTCAACCGGACTAAACACAAGTTAAAAATTCTGTGCTTATGGGGAGCCCATAGCAATGTTGGGTGTCTGATTTCCCAATACAGTGATTAGTGACAGAGTTATCTTGTTTCTTAGGAATAAAAATTATAAAAAGTGTTTGTATTAGTTTTCTGTGCTGTGTAAAATTACCACGAATTTAGTGGCTTAAAACAATAGCCATTTATTATTTTACAGTTTCCGTGAGTCAGAAGTCCAGGTATGATTTCACTGGGTCCTCTGCTCATGTTGTCACAAAGTTGCAGTCAAGGTGTCAGCCAGGGCCGGTCTTGTCAGAGGCCTGGGCTCAGGGTCCTCTTCTAAATTCACATGGTGTTGGCAGGATTCATTTCCTCACAGCTGTAAAACTTGTAGAAGCTTCGTGGCCAGCAGGAGAACCTCTGACCTTCAAGACCCTCTTTTAATGGACTCACCTGATGAGGAGAGATCTACCCAGAATAATCTCCCTTTTGACTAATTTAAAGTCAGTTCATTAGAGACCTAAATTACATCCTTAAAATCTATCACCTTTGCCATATTCCATTAGTTAGAAGCAAGTTACAGGTTCCACCCACACTCAGAGGGAGATTATACAAGGTGTGGAGACCAGGGGGCATGAATCAGAGGAATCATTTTAGCAATCTGCCTACAATCGTGGGTTATTTTTTATTTTATTAAATATTGAATCAGTATGACGCCTACATATATACATATATATTATGTATATTTTAAAAATATCAAATATCCTTACTGATCACCAAGTTTAGGAAATGAGACATTGCTGTTGCCTTTAAAATTCATGTGTGCCCCTCCATGTTTGTATACTGTTTCCTACCTCGCTAAGGTAACCACCATCCTGAATCACGTGTGTGCCATTCCTTTGGCTTTCTTTACAATTTTAACATGCTTTTCTTTAACTCTTAAACAAGGTGCTGTTTTATATTGCTTGTTTTTGAAATTTATATAAAAAGGAATCATGTATTTTTCTTTTGACTTGCTGTATCTAAATTATGTTCCTAAAATTCATCCGTCTTGTTGCATGAAGCTGTAGGTCAGTTTCACTGCTGTATACCCTTGTATTATATGGTTATATATCAGTTGACTTTTCCCATTCTAATGCTGATGGAAATTTTTATTTTTCAAGTTTTTTGCTATTAATAGGGGCAAGAGTATCCGTTAGCTGTGAACATTCTTGTACATATTTTGATGTACCTATGTAAAGGTTTTTCTAGGAGACTGACTCTCAACTGTACATGATTTTTAGCCCCATTTGACAGTATCTGGAGACATTTATGACTATCACAGCTTGCCAAGGTGTTACTGGCATTTAGTGGGTAAAGGCCAAAGATGCTGCTAAACATCCAGCTTGCCTCAACAAAGAATTATTCATTCCAAAATGTCACTAGCAAACTGAGGTTGAATACCTTCCTCTAGGGCAGTAGTCCTCAGTCAGAGCTGTGTATCTGTCCCCTGCTCCAATTTAGAAATGTGAGAGTGTTTCTGTTTGTCCCAGTGACGGAGGGGTTAGGGGGACTGCTGCTGGTCTAACAGTCAGTGGCTGGAGATGCTTGATCTCCTGAAATGCTGAGGATACTCCTGCCCCTATTAAAAGATACTAATCTCAGATACCACCTAGGAGTGGAATTGGATAAGTTACGTACATCTTCAGTTAACTAGCTAATACCAGGAGTTTTCCCACAGTGGTTTTACAGATTTACAGTCTTCCCAGCAGTGTATGGGTTCCTGTTACTCTACATTTCCCCCTCACTTGGTACTTTCTATAAGTTATGATTGGCATTTCCCAAATTACTAGTACAATTAAATTTTATCTACATATCTGTGTATTTGAGATACCATTACTATATAACATTGTACTGGTTTCAGATATGCAACACAATTCAATATTTGTGTATATTGTGAAATGATCACTGTAGTAAGTATGGTGACAGTTAAAATCCATCACATACATAGTTACTTGTGAAGAGGACTTTTAATATCTCTCTTAGCAACTTTCATATATTCTATTAAGTATTTTTAAAATTTACTTCTTCCAGTTTTATTGGCATTCGGCACTATGTAAGTTGAAGGTATACAGCATGATTGACATACATACATCATGAAATGATTACCATAGTAAGTTTAATAAATATCCATCATCTCATATAGATACATTAAAGAAATAGAAAAACAACTTTTTTATATGATGAGAACTCAGGATTTACTGTTAACAACTTTCACGTATACCCTGCAGCAGTGTTAATTATCTTTATCATATTGTACATTATATTCCTAGTACTTACTTATAACTGGAATTTTATACCTTTGACTACCTTCATTTAGTTCCCCTTTCCCCCAGCCTCCTATCTCTGGTAGCCACAAATTTAATCTATTCTTCTATGAATTTGTTTGTTTTTGAAGTAGAGTTCACTTTCAAAGTTCCTAATACACAACATACTGATTTGATATTTGTATGTGTTTTCAAAATGATAAGTCTACTTGTCATCTGTCACCATACAAAGATACTACATAGTTATTGACTATATTCCCCACATGGTACATTATGTACCTGTGTGGCTCATTTATTTTGTAACTGAAAGTTTGTACCTCCTAATCTCCCTCACCTATCTCCGTCCTTCCCCCACCCTCTTCCTCTCTGGCAACCCCCTGTTCTCTTCATGACTCTGTTTCTGTTTAGTTATGTTTGTTCATTTGTTTTGTTTTTAGATTCCACATGTAAGTGAAATCATACAGTATTTGTCTTCCTCTGATTTATTTCATGTAGCATGATATCCCCTAGGTTCATCAATGTTGTCACAAACGGCAAGATTTTCTGTACTTTTTTATGGCTAATATTCCATTGTGTGTGTATACATAACACGTCTTTATCCATTTATCTGTTGATGGAGACTTAGGCAGCTTTCATATCTTGGCTATTGTAAATAATGCTGCAGTGAACTTAGTGATGCATATATCATTTTGAATTAGTGTTTTTGTTTTCTTTGGATAAAGACCCAGAAGTGGAATTACTGGATCATATGATAGTTCTGTTTTTAATTTTTTAGGAACTTCTGTATTATTTTCCATAGTAGCTGCACCAATTTACTTCCCCACTAGAAGTGCACAAGGGTTCCCTTTTCTCCATATCCTCTCCAACACTTGTTATTTGTGGTCGTTTTGATGATAGCCACTCTGACAGGCGTGAGGTGATATATCATTGTGGTTTTTGATTTGCATTTCCTCGATGATTAGTGACGTGGAGAATCTTTTCATGTGCCTGTTGGCCATCTATATGTCTTCCTTGGAAAAATGTCTGTATAGATCCTCAGAGGCCCATTTTTTAATTGTGTTATTTGTGGTGTTTTTTTTTTTGTTTTTTTTTTTTAATGTTGAGTTGTATGAGTTCTTTGTATATTTTGCATATTAATCCCTTGTTAGGGGTATTGTTTGCAAATATCTTCTCCCATTCAGTAAGTAGCCTTTTTGTTTTGTTGATGGTTTCCTTTGCTGTGCAAATTTTTTTTAGTTTGTTGTAGTCCCATTTGTTTTTTTGCTTTTATTTCCCTTGCCTGAGAAGACATAATCAAAAAAATATTGTTAGTTATAAGTCAGTCCATAAGAGCAGCAGTAAATCTCTCTCATTATGACTACATCTGGCTTCTCTTTCAGTTTTGTAATGCATGTTAGGACAATATTGCCAGTGTTTTTTTGTCCGGTAAGATGGTCTCTACTATTTATAACAATGTCATACTCACCTACTTGTATCGCTGACCCTTCTAAAGTTACTGACAAGCAGTAAATTAAAAATAGCAAGTAGCTGCTTAAGGGGGAGAGGGAGGGAGGATTTATCTTCCTGGAAGAGCAAATCAAATCCGCAAGATATTGAAAACAATTGAAATGGTCTCTTTGGCATCCTAATCTGTGCTATTTCACAATTAGAACAAAACAATCCAAAAATTTGAGAACCACAGAATTTACTATATTGAGTATAGTTATTACCTCTGGTTTATATAGTTTTGTATAGATGTAGCTTTGCAGTTTGAGAGGGATACCAGAGCAAGTGTGTGTTCTAATAGAGGATACAGGAAGTGGCTAACTTACCTGGAGTAAAATGTGAATGCTACCAAAAAATAAGACTTATGATTTGACAATGAAAAGTAGAGAGAACTACTCTGAGGTCAATATGTGATACTTGGCCGGATGGATAATGTTGTAACTTAATTCTAGAACCTCAAGTCACATACCTGGCTCTCCTGCTTAAAGAACAGTGTGAGACAGGATCTAAGAAACAGCAGCATCAGCATGTTTTGAGTCATGTCAGAGAGGAAAAGTAATTTCATTCATGCCTCCATTTATTGTTAAATTAGCATATTTTTGGTATGCCTTTTGTTGAAAGCGCCATGCTAGGTTCTCCTCTAGGGTAGTTGCTAAACAGTTAAAGGTTGTCTTAGTTCTCTGCCCACACTGGCTTGACTTACCATTCTTTGTCCCTTACCTCGTTAATGCTGTTTTTTGCTATTCTAGGCTTATCCCTGACACCCTTCCATTCTCACTGAACCTTATTTGTGTGTTACAGCCTATTCTTTGGTGGACATTCTGAAGTGTCTGATCAGAAATTCTCTTTTAAAATTGGTCGGCTAGTTATGGGAGAAAACAGCCATGAGGCAACATGCTTTTTTCACAGTGACTGTCTAATAATACACTTCTCCTGCCCTTACCTTTCTTTTCTCCCCACTCCCAACTTTTAAAAATTCTGTTAATGATTCCAGCATGAGAATTTCATGTTAGAAAGGTAGGAAGGTGATAAGGACATTTAGGGGGGATTGGTAATGTCCAGGAAGCATCCCTCGTGTGATATCTTACTGATGATGGTCTGTCTAACCTGCATGTTGTGGGGTCTTTGCAAACGCAGGAAGTAAGGAACCTGAATTTTGACAGAACATAGTTTTTCAGAGTTGATACTAATAACGATAAGTTTTTCTTTGTAATATCACATCAGTCCCCTTATAACGTCGGTGTTTATCCATTGGTGTTAGAACTACTGCTCTTTTGCACCAACTATGAAGACTTTGTCCTGCATGATCTTCCTGTTATGCTTACTTTGTCTTAAATATATATTTTTTGTTCCCCAGGCTGCCAGTACACCACTGAATCCCTTAAGTTTTCAGTGTGAATTTGTAAAGCTCAGGATTGACCTTCTACAAGCCTTCTCTCAACTTATCTGTACTTGTAACAGCCTCAAGACAAGCCCCCCACCTGCAATTGCCACAACAATCGCCATGACCTTAGGGAATGACCTTCAGCGGTGTGGTCGCATCTCCAATCAGGCATGTCTTAACTTTACTTTCAGTGCAATTTTTATTCACACTTGAGAGGTTTTTGAGGTTAAGTTGTGAGATGAAAAATTCTGAAGTTTAAAAATCAGTGGTTTCGCTCACTGATAACATCAAATGCTTATAAACTCATCTGTCTTGCTAAAAATAGGCTGATGTCTTATTAGAACGACAAAATGATTGATGATGTCTCACTTGATGCTACATTTTTATGTAAAGAGAAAGGACATTTTAAAGAAACTTTGGGATGTTTGTAGCTGTATTACTTATTTTAGTGGAACTTTGAAGAAGCTAAAAATGCAATGCTTTTTGTTTCTGTACATCATAGATAAATTATTATAATCTTGTGCACATTTGTAGCTTCATTTCCATTTTTGGTAATTTTCCTTTAGCAGAGTTTATAAAACTGAACGAATTGAAAATGAAAAAAGCTGAAATATTTTTTGCATTTTTTTATTGTTCGAGGATTTTTTCTTATGTCTTGAGTTTTGTGTTTTTTATACATTGATAGCATGTTTGTGTATCATAATTGATATTTTTCCTTCTTTATAGATGAAACTGTCCATGGAAGAATTCCGAAGCCTTGCTTCCCGATATGGGGAACTTTATCAGGCATCTTTTGATGCTGATTCGGCAACTTTGAGGAATGTAGAACTGTATCCTAAGCTTGCCCCAGTATTTTTTGGTCTTTCAAGTATTCTTTTAAATGTAGAGTAACTACTTCACATATGCTTAACTAAAATATAGATAAGATTACAAATTAACTATAAATAATAATTTCTCCTATGAGATCTGCTATGAGCAGTATAATTTTACTTTTTAACTTCAGCCAGGCTTTTAAAAAAGTGGTGACTCAATGGTAGTCTTTTTCCACCTCTGGGAAGAGCATCCAAGACTGAGGTCCTACCAGTGTTGCACGCTTTGTGCTCACTTGAGCTACAATGGACAGCACAAACATTTTTCCACCAGAGAACCATGTTCTGTTTTGCTTCACCTTTCTTTTCTTCATAGCTAACAGCTAGTTCCCATCACCTTTATTAATGATCTATTCAGTTGTTTCAGGCATCACTTTTGTTCCCTGAGCCCTCTTTAAGTTCTCCATATTATCTTACTAGCAGCCTCAGATCCTTTTTGAAAAGAAGGAAGTGAAAAATTGCTTTTAAGTTGTAGGACCTATAAATCAGTAGTTCTTGGCATTTTGGTTTACTGATTGAAAACCTAATGAATACTGTGGACGCTCTCCCCTAGAAAATGCATATATGCACATACCCTTCCCCCAAATTTGCATACAGTTTCATGAGGGTTAACAGATCCATTGACCAACCCCCAGCCTAGGAATCTCCAGAGTAACCACTTATTTAACTTTATCAGTGAAACCCCTGTGTGTAATACAGATAAAAGGTTTCTGTGATTAAATCACAGAGCCTGGTGCTTGGTTCCTCTTTCCCACATTAAATAGCCTCTGAAGTACTTTTCTTGGGACAGAATTTGAGAATTTGAGAATCACTATTACAGACAACATAGAGCTCTTAAAAGGAAAAAAAATAGAGCCACAGACTATTGAGTCAATAACATATACTTACCTTCACTAAAAATACGATTCTCATCTTGCTTTAGTTAATATTCAAATAATATAAAGTCTATAGCGCATTTCTCCATTATTATATATAATGTGTAACCTTAACATAATCTAGACAGCAGCAGAGCTGTTTACTGATATCTCACGCAATAGAAGCCCTGATTTTGGATCCAGAATCAGCAAGGTATTTAAATAGTTTATATTACAGAATACTTTCTAATACGTTATCTTACCTAATCATCACAACATTGTTTTGGAAGAGGTATAGAAGAAGAAACAAAGAGGAAGATCTCTAGCGTTTGCCTAAAGTGTTTGCTTTTTTTTCCCAGTGGCAGATTTTTTTTTTTTAATATTTAAAAACAAAAATCAACCTCCCAAAAAAACACCCCCAAATAGTAACAAAACCTTTATTTTCTGTTTCCATTGTTTACTTACCTCTTGCCTCCTTGTTTTCAAAATAACTAGGAAGAAATTCTTTGAATTTGAACATTTTCTTCTTGTATATTATAACTAAACTTTGATGTGAAAACTTGAGTTAACAGTATAATTAAGCTTAAACTTGAATTTTTTATTCTTTGGTTTCCCAAACAAAAAGATATTCCTCTTTTTGCTTTATTAAAATTTTTCTCCATTCCCCAATTAACTAATTAATTATTCAGAATACTTTTATTAAAGAATGGTCCAGTATTTTTTCCCATTGTAGTATTCTGTTTTGGAATATGCCTTTTTAGCTGTATAATTTTCAATCTAGTAAGACCTGTGATTCCAAGATCAGCTTCCTCAGAGAGAATATAATAAACAGAACATTTTAAATTTCTCTTTTGTAAAGCATTGACTCACCATTTCTTTTCAAGGCAGTACCAAAATCCTTGCCTTCTGTTTTAAAGTGCTGCCTACTCTCAGAGTAGGCCACTTGGCTATTTTTTTTCCCACTCATCTGATTCATTTTAATATTTTCATGACATAACTAATTTTTACTTAATTCTTTCACTTATCCTTTTTTTAATCTATGTTCATTTTCCCCTTTGACTTGTGGTGCTTTCTTTTTTTTAGTTTCTCCCTTGTAAATAAAAACAAAAATTTTTTTTAACCTCCATATTTTTCAGTCTGTGCCAGTTGATACTTCCAGACCCACGCCATTTCTGATCATGCTGTACTCTACCTCTGAGCACACACATGTTGTTGTACTGTCGGTTGACATAAGAGAAATTCGTGTTTTTCTTGATTGATTTTTAATAGGCGCATTGTCAGCGAGGATGGGGTGAAGGGAGTTATGCAGCCAGCTCTCAAATGCTACTCTCCCTGTCACCCTCTCCACTTCCTACCACCTTTCTTCACCCTCCTCCATCCCTTTTTATCCCCTAAACCCATTCCCGTAGCCTTTGTGCTTTATAGCAGTGAAACACTGGAAAAGATTGTACCTTGAAGGAGAGCTTTTTGGGTTTCATTAGAAGTAGTGTACAACTGCAAAGAGTAGATTCCTTCTGAAACTTCTGTTCTTGATACTGTGTATTTTCTGCCTTTCAAGTAAAGAAAGACCTGCTGTAAAAAGAACCTCAAGAGAGTACAGCATGGCATCGATACTTCACTGTAGTTTTTTTAAAAATCTGTGTGTCTCATTCATAGCCTGGAACGTTTTTGGGGATAACAGACCTTATCTTGTTCACCTTTGTATCTCTAGCAACTAACGTTGTGCTTGAGCCAGTGTCAGTAAGCGTGGGACAGGATGGGGTTTATGTTTATAATTATGAATGTTATTATCTGCCTCATATCAACCTTTTAGGATTATTAAGAAAAAATATTTTGAGATGCTCGTCCATTACATTTTTCTATTCTAGCTTCTTATTCACTCTGTTGTGATTCCTTTGTATTTAACTTTTATTTTTACTGCCTGAAAAATAAGGGAATGATGCCATTCAAGTACAGGACTTTCCCTTTTATTGTAAACAACTAGAAACCTAGGTAAAACGTGCAAGTTTAAATGTAAGTTTGACTATTTTCAGACACTGGACAACAGGTAGCCTGGGAATGTAATCCCTCGGGGAAGAGACACGAATAAGGTAAACCTACTTTAGCCCATGCTTTCCTCTTCCTGGAGGCACTTTTTAGACCACCTCTCAGGGATTAAACAAAGTAGAACACGGTGGTCTTACCTAGTTTAAAAAGATAGAGATCAGGGTTCAAAGAACAAAGGAAGCTAGAATTTGCAGGAGAAAGCTTTCCAGAGAAAGAGTGCTAGAAAGCATAGGCTGTGAATCTTCGGTTGAATGCTAGTCAGTGTGAGTCACCATATTGTAAAACAGGAGAAAAACTAAAGTGGAGGACTTAAGATTTCAAGACTTAGTATAAAGCTTCAGTAATTAAGACAACGTGTTATTGGCTTGGGAGTAGAATGGAGAGGCCAAAATAGACACATTAAGTGTTTACTTGATTTTTGGCAAAGATGCCAAGATAATTCAATGGGGAAGATAGTGTTATCAAGAGATTGTGCTAGAACGCACTATATATATAGGGGAAAAAGTCTTGACCTTACCTCACACCATACCTAAAAATTAATTCCAAATGTATCATAGATCAAAAAAGACAAAAGACAAAATTCCAAACTTTCTAGAATACTACATGGAGAAAATCTTCATGACCTTGAGATCAGCAAAGATTTCTTAGGACACAAACAGCAGTTACCATAGAAAAAAATTTGTTTTATTGGATTTAGATTTTTAAACTTCTGCTCTTTGAAAGATGCCATTAAGAAAATGAAAAGATACGTTGCAGGATGAAAATATTCTCAAACATATTCTATCAAAGTACTTGTATTCAGAATATTTAGAAAACTGCAACTAAAGATAACCCAATTTTTCAGAATTGACAAGAGATTTGAATAGACACTTCAAAAAAGAAGATATATTAATGTCCAATAAGCACATGAAAAAATGAAAAATGCAAATTAAAATCACAAGCAGATCACTAACACCCCCTAGAATAGCTAAGAGTAAAAAGCCTTTAATACCAAGTATTAGTGAAATGTGGAGGAGCTTGAATTCATACATTGTTGGGACTGCAAAATGATTCAGCCACTTCGGAAAACTTTGGCAGTTACTATATGACCACTGATTCTATTCTTGCTCAAGAGAAATGAAAACATATTTCCACAGAGACTTGTACAGAGATTTTCTTGGCAGCTTTATTTGTAACAACAAAGATTCGAAAGAGCCAGATGTCTCTCAACAGGTGAATGGTTAAATAAATTGTACTATATCCATACAGTGGAATACTTCTCAGCAATAGAGATGAATGGCCTATTCAAATATGCAAAACACATTACTGACTCAAAAATACTGTGCTGTAAAGGAAGCTAGATGCAAAATAGTGCACCTCATGTCACTGTTTATGTTCAGTATTAGGAAGCATCTCATTTACAGTGATAAAAAGCAGACCTGTGGTTGCAGGAGGGCCAGAAGTAGGGATTGACTAGGAAGGGTTATTTCAAATGGGTGAATTTTTGTGCTTTTGTAACTTATATCTCAGAAAAGTTTTTAAGTAAATAAAGGAACACTTCTTTTGTAGGAGGTGGAACAGTGAATTCTGATTTTATACCCTTTTATTAGAAGGTCACTTTATAAAAGACTAAAATCTTTATGCTTTATTGTATGGTATAGTTTTCCTTAAAGTCCATCATATAAACGAGTTCAGTTCTTGTCTTAATGGAACTTAAGATAGAGTATAGAGTAGGGAACAAAGCCTTGGAGCCAGGCAGATACAGCTAGGAAGAAGTGAATCCCTGACTTTGTGAATATATACGTGTGATGTCCTCATACTGGGCCACTTACGCATAAACTCTAGGTAAGTAATGATGCCTATCTCGTAGAGTGGTTGTAATGGTTACACAAAAACCTATATAAAGTACCTAACTGAAGTGCCTTGCACATAGTAGGCATGAGAAAGATAAAAAGGGAATAATAGGAACAGTGTTACGCGTTTTCAAATAGCCCTATTGAAGTTTAGTTAGAATGTGGGAGTTCTGCCGCCTTTTCCCATTTAGAAATACTTTGAGAAATATCTTTGGGTTTGAGGCAGTAGAGGAAGAAGGAAGAAATCCAGGTAAAACTTCCAGTCTGCTCTATATGCTAGCTCCCTCCTGTGCACTCTTGTGCCTTTCACCTCCTTGCTTTAGATTCATGCCATTTCCCCAGCTATGAATGCCCTCCATACTTTCCATCTCCTCACATCTTATCCCTCCTACTTGCATAACTGATTTGTTCAGGACCGATCTCTTCTATGACATTCCTTAGCTCCCTCCCTATTCTGACTACTTGCATATCTTTATTGGTTATCTGGCACTTATCTGCTGGCTTTAATTAATGATAGTTACCTAGCAGATGTCTTATGTCTCTTTCACCTCATGGAAAGGACAAGGTTTAATCAAACATTTTTATACTGCCTAACAATCAAAGTGATTAAGACTTGGATAATTTGAAGTCAGGTCTGGATTTGAATTCCAGCTTGTCACTTACTAGTTATGTAATTGAAGGCTAATTACTTAACATCTCCAAGCCTCAGTTTTCTCATCTGTGAAATGGAAATAACAGTGCCTACTTCATTATCTTAAAGATTAAATGAAAGTGTGTGGGAAGTGCTCAACACATTTAGACTCTAAAATAGTTACTATATTGGTTGATTAATTTATGTTAATTTTGACTTCAGTTTCCAGGATTATGGATCTACAGGATCAGCCCATGCTGATAGTGAATATGAGAGAAGAATGATGTCTGTATATAATCATGTCTTGGAGGAGGTGGAATCACTCAATCGGAAATACACCCCTGTTTCTTACATGGCAAGTCACATTTGTTTTACTGAATTTTTATTATGTGGAAGTGAGTTTTTAATCTGTCTCTGGCACTTACTATGTGCGACTTCAACACATTAACCTCTCTGTGCCTGTTTTGCCACAGAGTTAATACAGTACCTACCTCATAGTATTATTGTGAGGATGAAGTGAGATCCATGAAAAGCACTAAGCACACCTGTAGCTGCCACCTAATCACTAACATGTCAGATTTGCTCTACCAGAGTACAGATAAAACTTCTTTTTTTCCTTTTTTAACAATAACTTAAGTTCTGATTGTTCTCAACATTGGTTCCACATTAGAATCACTTTGGGTTTTTTTTTTTTAATACATTAATATTCAGGTCCTATCCCCTATTAATTCTGAATCTTTGCAGTTGAGGCCCAGGCATGAGTATTTTTATTTTATTTTATTTTTTATTGAAATATAGTTGATTTACAATGTTGTGTTAGTTTCAGGTGTACAGCATAGTGATTAAGTTACATAGGTTATTACAAGATATTGAATGTTGTTCCCTGTGCTATGCAGTAGGACCTTGTTGTTTATCTTTTTTATATATAGTAGTGCATAGATGTTAATCCCAAACTCCTAATTTATCCCTCCCCTGCTTTCCCCTCTGGTAACTATAAATTTGTTTTCTGTATCTGTGAGTCTGTTTCTGGTTTGTAAATAAGTTTATTTGTATCATTTTTTAGAGATTCTACCTACAAGCACTATCATATGATATTTGTCTTTCTCTGTCTGCTTTACTTCACTTAATGTAATAATCTCTAGGTCTATCTATGTTGCTACATATGGCATTATTTCATTCTTTTTTATGGCTGAGTAATATTCTAGTGTGTGTGTGTGTGTACACAAATATATACGTTGTGTATATACATATATATACGTTGTATGTATACACACACACACCCCCCACATTTTCTTTATCCATTCACCTGTTGATGGAAATTTAGGTTGCTTCCATGTCTTGGCTATTGTAAATAGTGCTGCTGTGAATATTGAGGCGTATGAGTCTTTTCAAATTAGTTTTCTCCAGATACATGCCCAGGAGTGGGATTGCTGCATTATATGGTAACTGTATTTTTAGATTTTAAAGGAACCTCCATACTGTTTTCCATAATGGCTACACCAATTCACATTCCCACCAACAGTGTCAGAGAGTTCCTTTTTCTCCACACCCTCTCCAGCATTTATTATTTGTAGGCTTTTTAATGATGGCCGTTCTGACTGGTGTGAGGTGATACCTCACTGTAGTTTTGATTTGCATTTCTCTAATACTTAGTGATATTGAGCATCTTTTCATGTGCCTGTTGGCCATCTGTATGTCATCTTTGGAGAAATGTCTGTTTAGGTCTTCTGCCCATTTTTTTATTGTGTTGTTTGTTTTTTTTGTATTAAGCTATATGAGCTGTTGGTATTTTGGAAATTAATCCCTTGCCAGTTGCATTGTTTGCAGGTATATTCTGCAGACTTTAGTATTCTTAAAAGCTCTCAGGTGATTGTGTCATGCCACCAGGGTTGAAAACCATTGGCCAATTGAAACAGAAAGAACTGGGCTTACTTTCTCACTGTCAGTAAGTCATTCTGCCAGGTGATGCCACTGTCTGCTGCTGCCCACTGAATCGCTGCTGCCTTTGGCACTGGCGAGCACCTGTTCTTTACTCAGACTTCCCCGTGACTTCCCAGTCATAGGACAGACTGACATTCTCACCCAGATTTTCTCCTCCCTGTCTAGCCATTCTCCAGGGTTCTCTTCAGCTCAGGTGGCTTAAATATTAGACACTTACTTCTCACAGTTCTGGAGGCTGGGAAGTCCAGAATCAGGGTGCCAGCAAATTTGTTCCCTGGTGAAGGCTCTCTTGCTGGCTTACCAACTGCTGCTTTCTCACTGTGTCTTCACACGTCAGAGATGGAAGTCTCTGGTCTCTCTTCCTCTTCTTATAAGGTCACTAATCCCATCACAGGGGCTCTATTCTCATACCTCATCTAAACCCAATGACCTCCCAGAGGCCCACCTCCAGATACCAACAAATTGAGAGTTAGGGCTTCAACATATGAATCTGGGGACGCTGGCACATTTAAGTCCATAGCACCATCTTTAAACTTTACCCCTTGGAGAGTTTCTCTTGCCCTGCCCACACATTGGCTGCTGGTATTCCCTGAAGCTCTCTTCTCATTCTGAACTCTCATTTATCAAGTGTTTTAGAAGAAACTGACAGGATATGTCATTAAAGAGTTAAATTAAATTTTAAGGATAGATGCTTCCGTTGACACATTGCTTTCCACATAAGATTGTCAATATATATTTGCTGAATTGAATTGGCACAGGTAGCTGTCTGATACTGAGACTGGTTGCTTAGGGAAATTGTAAAGATTATCTGTGGGAAATAGACACACCTGTATGAGACACTGATTAAATATTTGCATGTTTCCTCTGAGCTCCACCCTAAGAAATTAAATAGATGCCAGACAGTAGCTCGAGTCTGATGGAGTTAAATCCACTGAATATAATGGAAAGAACGGGAATTTCCCACCCAGTGGGGTACACAACACAGAGAAAAGAGCCCTAGGTTCAAATTCTGCCTCTGCCACCCAGCAGGTCTGTGATTTTAGAGAAATTACCAACATCCTTTTCTATAACAAGGAGAAACATCTACCTCATAGGTAGATTGATTACTGTGAAGTTAAAGTGGAATAATGCCTACTGCCTAGCACAGTGCCTGGCATGGCATAGATATAGAATGGTTAATAAATGTTGATTTCCTTTTTCCCCCTTTTTAAATTTTATTTTATAGATTTGACACTTTCTGAACACAAAATACAGTTCAACAAGTATTAATTGAATCCTAGGAATAGAAAAATGACAGGATTTTCCCTCAAGTTGTCCATTGTCTGATGAGAAAGAAAGATTTTGTAAACAAATACAGTACAGTAAATGTGCAGTAACTGAGCTCTGCACAAAGTAGAGTTGTAGCACAAAAGGGAAGGTAATTCATTCAAAGGACAAGGGAAAACAGGGTGTGGATACAAGTCCGAGAGAAAATGTATCTGCATAAGAGTTTTCCAGGCGGAGAAGGAGAGGTAGAGAATTTCAGACAGAGAACAACATGTTCAAAAGTAGAGGCGTGGAACAGCAAGATGTCTTCTGGGAACAGTGTGTTACTGCTGCAGCAGAATGCACAGGCCAGGGCCTGGAGCAGGGACCGGTGAGGTGGGCAGAGGCCAGATGACTGAAGGCTTTGAACACAGTCTTAAGGAGTTTGGACTTTATCCTGTAGGCACTGGGGGCACTCTTGGAATTTTAAATGGGTGTGGGAGAGAAGCAGTTAAGCTAAGGTTGTACATTATTGTTATGTAGAAGCAGAATAGGTAATGGCTTGGAGAGCTCGAAACTAGAGAAGAGTGGTTACCAGACTTTTGCAGTAGTCTGGGTTAAGGGCCAAATTAATTAAATGGCAGCAATGAAGAGGAACAGATACGAAAGAGATTTTTTAGGTGCAGTGTTTTCAAGGCTTGATTTTTGTTTTTGTTTTTTTTCTTTAAATTCAATGTGAAAGGATGGAGACATGACCTCAAGGTTTCACAGCGTAGGTGACCAAGTGCATAAGTGGTGTATCCTTTACTGAGAGAGAGAATATAGAGGGATAGTGGAAGAAGATGAAGGTTTCATTTTTAAACATGTTAAACACAGGCAGGTGGATAATAGGGCTGGTGTCCAAAGGAGACAGGCTGGGATGCATGTAAGGTCATCATGAGCTTAGAGGTTCTTAAAGTCCTGGGAGTGGAGAAAATTGCCTGTGAAAAGCAAATGGACTGAGAAGATAGAATGACTCAGAAGAGCATCAACAATGAAGGAACAAACAAAGGAAGAGAATCTTAGGAAAGAAGATGGAGAAGGGAAGAATCAGAAAAAATGAGGGCAGGGACCATTACATGGAATTTCATGGAAGAAGAGCATTAGCAGTTGCCACAGAAATGTCCAAAAATACAAAGGCTGGAAAGTATTGGGTTTGGCAGTGAAGAGCGTGTTGGTGATGCGCTAGTTCTTCTGCTGGTTTACTAGTCATGATATGTGATTTCTCATCTCCAGACTGGTACCTCAACAGTAATCTGCAACTGAGATACCTGTGGAATGTGCCCAAGGGGCTAGTGGCCTCAGTGGCAGTCTGAGTGGGGAAGGTCCCAGTGGGGGGCTGCAAATCTACATCTATTCTTTTGAAAGGGAAAATGGTGCCATTTTGCCCGAGAACAGCCTGAGGGCCCTTGGGCTTCTTTAAAGATGCTTCTTTCCTTAAGCCCTATTGTGGCCTCAGAGGTTCCATCACAAGTAGGATGTTCCTGCAGATGCATCTCAGATTCTTTGTTGCAGGAAGATAAATACTGCTGTTTTAGCAGTTAAACCTGAGTAGACCCAGCGTCTCTAAATCTGTGCTGTGGTTAGATCAAGTAATAGACCTGGCATTTATATTATGAGTCTGTCAGGCTCAAAACGTTCAGTAACCTGAAACCTATGAGGAGTGGATTCTTCTGGCTTTTAGCCTTAATGCCCGACTTTTTAAAAATGTTTACAACATAGGCAACTAGATGACACCCTGCTTGGAAGCAGGAGCTTAAGGACAGACAACAGACTATCAAGTGGAGTAGTTTTCAGCCTGTGGTCCTTGCGGGCCACAGAGAGAGAGCAGTGGACTGAGGAGGGTGTGGTAGACCAAGCAGGAATAGTTCTAGGTCGCCCAAAGTTACAGGTGTTCAATGCTGCCTTTTTTTTTTTTTTCCTGTTAAATTTGCAAATCATTGGTGAAATAGAACAAAAATCACTGAATAACCTAGTCAAGTGACCTAGGTTCTGGTCCCAGCTTGTCCCAATAGCTGTCTGGGCCACCTGTGTCAGCAGCAAAATTAAGGATTAGACTGGGTGATCTTTAAAATAGCTTTGATGGTATCATGGGTGTATACTTATCTCCAAACTCATTTTATATACATTAAATAGCTTTTGGTCTGTCAGTAGTACCTCAAGAAAGTAGTATAAATAAACAAATAAATAAAATCTTTGAACTCCTAAATTCTGGTTCTGTGACCCCTTTCATAAGACTCTTTAAAAGATTCATCATAGTAGTTCTGTTCCTCTGCAGTTACACTGAGATTTTCAAAACTCTGTTAAATTTGTGAAATAGATTTTAGAAATAAGATATTTTATTAAAGTTTCAGTGACCTGTAGAGTTGGACTCTGTAGTCACTCTTAATCTGAATTCCAGTAAGTCTCCACTGTTACTCACTGTCTGGGGATTCATGGCCACAGGGACAAGGAAGCCACCTTGTAGAGATGGGATGGAGAATGAGGCAGCTCCAGGCTGAGGTTCCCCATGGGATTTGGTGTTGAGCCTCAGATGTTAATATTCCGCTCTGGCTTCTTTACCGCATGTGTACTTGTTCACCGTGTCATACTTTGCCATGTGATGGTTACTTTATATATTAGTACCTAAGATAACTGTGTATGTCTGGTAGCTCTAAGCTCTATAGAAATGCAAACTTTATGCATTGCTTGGCCTTGAGGAATGTGGGTTTTCTCTCTTCTGTCATTTTTTTATTGAATATACTTCAAAATAAAGTAGAAGTCTGTAATTGTACTCCTTGACAGGAGTGATTTGACAAATTTGCACAGTTCCTGAGTGTTATGTCTATTACCTGACTGGTGTGTACTTCTGTAATAATCTTAGGATCATTTGTGGTTTTTAAACCTCTTCCTGAACGTAGCTCTTTGTTGATGAAATTTGGAGATTGATTTTCATTTGATTTAATTTCTTTTTCCACCCGCAGCATACAGCATGCCTCTGCAATGCCATCATTTCTTTGCTGAAAGTTCCTCTTTCATTTCAGAGATATTTTTTCCAGAAACTGCAGTCTACCAGCATCAAGGTAATACAGGAAGAACACTCTGGTTAATATAGTTTAATACCTTCTTTTGAAGGTTGTCTTCTGAATTACAGGGGACATAGCTCTGCTTCAGGATCTTACCTTTGTTTTTGATAAAACTCATACTCTTTAGCTGTAAACCTTTGCTCCCTTCATCAAGTGGTTTGGTGAAGGGAACAGAATTTGGGAGTTAAACTCTCCTCTCCTTTCTTACCTGACGGTGTCAAATGCAGTGTGACAGGCATTTGGGTGCCTAGAGTTTTGTCCCTGTCTCCCAGAATAAGTTGAGTGGTATTCGTCAGAGTAGCCCACAAGGATCTTGAGCTGAGTCCATGTCTGATCAGCCTGTTCAGACCCAATTTAGAATGAATCAGGTCCAAAATATCACCAGCCCTACCTCCAAAGCACTTTTATCTTCAAATAACAAGTTTTGAGGAGTTGGTAAATAAGTAGAAGTTAGTATTTAAAAGTATTTAAACCATTCAAAATTCAAAAGCTATTTTTGATTCAGAGAATGAAGTTGTTGGAAAGGGGGGGGGGGGCGAGTTGTTACTTCCAAGAGATTCCCTGGATTATTCCTATTAGTAAATGTCTTTGGTGCACTTTTGCATCCATTTGAATGTTTTTCATTGCAAATAACAGGATATTCCATTTCAAAATGACCTGAATAATAAAGAAAATTGATTACCTAGATAAGAGGTCCTGAGGTAGGGTGTCTCCTGGGTTGATGAGTTCAACAGTTCAACAGTTTTACCAAAAAGACCCAATTTCCTTCATATTTTTATTTAAGCAAGATTTGAGCTTTGTGTAATTAAAATATATTTAGGATTTTTTAAAATATTTTTTTTTATATTTAGGATTCTTACTGTTTTTAAAGAAAAACTACTCTAATGAGAAGTTAAAAATGTCAGTTGGAAAAAAAAAATGTCAGTTGGTTTATTTGTGGAAATTGACTTTTATTCCATGGTAACTTGATTGTATATGTAATCCTAGAATTTGGGGTTCATTTGCATTTGAATTTAGTCTATTTAAAATTACATAAGACCGAACAGACAGCAACTGGACATGAAAATTGACATAGTGCATTTCCCTACTGGAGTTGGTTCATTGTCAAAGAAATGCCGCACCACAGAAACTGGGAGAACAGTGCCCTGGCTGTTCTCTCCTCCTCCTCTTTTCTTCTCAAACAGAACTGGCACTGGGGGAGGTGGGAAGGGGAAGCAGTGGAATTTAAAAGGAGGCATTAGGGATAAGGAACCCTTGACTTTAAAGGTACATCAGTTTGGTTGTCCCAGCACAGTCAGGTCATTAGGGGTGTGTGTGTGTCTATGTGTGTGTGAGTAATGTTTTAACCTATTATCAACAATCAGCACAGGTATGTTTGTTGGAAGGAAACTTGCTCTTGGTTATTAGCATTCATTTTAATGTTGGCATTCCAGCTTGCTCTGTCACCATCCCCCCGGAACCCTGCAGAGCCCATTGCTGTCCAGAATAACCAGCAGCTGGCATTAAAGGTAGAGGGAGTGGTTCAGCACGGATCTAAACCAGGACTCTTCCGTAAAATTCAGTCTGTCTGTCTGAATGTTTCGTCCACACTACAGAGTAAATCCGGACAAGACTACAAGGTAATCTAGAAAAAAGGCAGAATTGTGATGTGATTTTATCAATTCATGGATGGAAATTTTCCATTGTTTTTCATCATTAAACCGATTGTAGTTATACCTCCCAAGGGATCAGATGGACCTGAGTTAAAAGCGTATTGGGGTGTGAGGGGGCTGATAAACACTTCTCTTTTCCCTGCCTGAACCAGTTGATAGACAAAGCATCCAGGCAGGCAGAGATCAAAATATGAGTGAAATATGAGTCTCATTACTGTTAGAGCTGTGTGGAAACCTAGCTCAGGTGCCTGGCAGCAGGCACTGCCTGGTCTTGTACCTCTGAACTGAATCTTCCCACCAGCCTCAGCCAGTACACACAAGAGCCTGCCCCTATAAAACTGACAGGGGCTGGAGACAGCACCCTACAGCCCAAAGGAGAAGGGAAGGAGGAGTGCTTAACTCCCCATCCCCAGTTCCTACCCCACAACTTACCAATCAGGAGGGCTCACCTCCTCACCCAGAGGCCAGAGCTGTTCATATAATGACAGATCCCTCCACAGGGAGGGAAACAGCAGGAGTGGGGAGTAACTCCTGCCCCCCCAAAGAACACATCTCTTTATTATTCCTCTGTTTTAAGTAAATTCTAGCATTTTCAAAAAAAAAAAAGGATCATCACATTGACATACAGTGATCGAATAAAGTAAAATCTTTCCTTCAGGATGTAACCATAGGCATTTGCTGCTTTGAGAAATCATGAGATAGATTAACCAAAATCATGCTTACTCTGCTAGCCGAGGCCACGGTTCTGAATCTGTGCCCATGAAATACCACCATTCCAAATGTAGGATGTTCCCTTCTTTAGATATCTCTTTCCAGTTCCTTGGTGGTTTATTCTAGTAAAGGGAACAAGTGCACAGTTGTAGGAACCGAGTTGTTTGAATGCCCAGATTGGTGTGTCCGGGTATACGTGGGGCATGCTTGAACTGAGGTCCACAGCAAGGAAAGGGGTATCAGAAGAGATACAAAATGAGAGCATTTTATTCTCTTTGGTGGTTTTAGGCTAGAAAGGGAAGGGAAGGTCTGAGGGAAGCCATCACTACTTTGGGTACTTTGGTACCTTTCTCTCTCTCTGCCGCACTCTGCCCACTCTGATACGGCTCAGCCTTCCTGCTCGTCCCTCCCTCTCTTTTGACTTCCATGGCACGAAACATGGAGCCTGATGTAGCCACTCAGTAAATATCTGGTGGATGATGAAAAACATCAGTGACTGTATTTATAGCACAACTGTTATGTTTGGGTGATCTCTGTTATCACAGAAGATCATAATTAGAATTTATATAGTTGACTTATCCCTGTCTGAAGCTCTCTGCTCACTGTAAGTTTGACCATTCAAGCCAAGAAGTACTACTGGCCTTCTCACTGCTGACTTACCTCTCAAGACGCATTGGTTAAAGTCAAGAAGCTGACGCAGTAAGCCCGGCAGTCCGTGATTGCTCTGTAAGTCTGTAACTTGCTCTGTAAACTTGCAGTGAGTTTGCAACTTAAAATGCATCGTCCATTCAGAGTGATCAGGTTGCCTAGGCCTCTTTCTGGTCCTTCTAAGGAGGTTCGTGTTTGGTAGGCATATTCTTTAAGGAAATAAAAACCCTGCAAAAGTTGAATATGCAAAGAAAAAACAAAAAAGGACTTGTAAAAATTCTAAGATCTTTAATTGGTTGGTGACTTTATTTCACTAATGTTACAGGTCAGTATCTCTGGAAAACTTACTTCGTGATAACTGCGTATTGAGACCTGAAGCTTCAGGGCACGTTTATATAATTAATTGCACAACAGAAGCACACATAAACATAGAGCTATCTGGTCAGTTATTCATTCTGATTCCCTCTGTATGCCTTCTTAGAATGAGTGTCTGTCTTGACATACGTCATCTTGGGTACAAGGAAGGGTACACCTGCAGGTGTTACTCTGTTTTTTGAAGGACAAAGACATGAGTGTCTAGCTAAAAGCTAAATAAATGTATAAGCCTGTAAATCTGTGTTTTATAATATATTGTACTGCCCATCTGAACAAGGCACTGATTTTTAAGTGAGTAATGTACCAGTTCTAAAGTTAATTTGTTAAAGAAGGGAAGAACTGCTCCATTACTTCAGTAATATAAAATCAGACTAGCCAAGAGGGAAAAAAATATATGTTTACTTAATATTATGTTCTTTTTCAGTCTTTTAGATTTTAAACTCCCTGAAACAGGTGGTTGCATCCTCTTTCTTTAGAATATCTCTTCACAGGCTAAAGAAAAATGGGAAATGGAGTTAGGGTTGGGTAAGCAAGTGTGGAGGAGAAGAAATTTCTCTTTTACCCTCTTAGGGTCTTCAGCTGGACCTAAGATTGAACAGCCATTAAGACAGATTAACAGGAAGAAAGCATGCCAGTTTGATTAGAATTTTACATGTATCTGGGAGTCTTCACAGGAGAATGAAGTCCCAAAGAAGTGACCAGAGCAAAAAGCTTAAATACCTTTTAGACACGGAAACAATAATTTATGACGAAATGACAAGATAGAGGGGTTTGGGCTGGGGGCAGTAGGCTGAGGGGAAGTGACGAGGAGGTCTGTTGGGGGGCAGCAGGGGAGACTAGTGGAAGATAAGGGTTATTGTCACAGGTTGGTTTGTGACAGCGTCGATCGCCAGTCTCTGGTGATAAGGATGTTCTTCTGTTCCTCGTGCAGGGAGGTCCCCTTTCTCATGGGAAATGTTTACAGCAAGTTTCATGGAAAATGTATGTTTTAGGTAGAAAGGAGCAGGTCAGAGAGCCCTTTCTATATCTGTGTTGTTTCTCAGGTGCCTTTAGCTCAAAATAATCTGTATGCCACAGCAGCATATCTTAGGGTGGTGTGTTCTGAACTCCTTCACAAGAAAGAAAGGCCAGCACAAGAGAGGAGGCTCTTTCTTCTCAAGGACAGTGAGGAGGTAGTGTCACCTGATGAGCGTGGGCCCTGGAGCTCGCCTGCTTGGGTTCAGTTGCCCAAGCTTCACTCATTAGCTGTATGACCTCGGAGAAATGACTTAACCTCTCTGGCTCAGTTTCCTCATTCATGAAGCAGGGATAATACTAGTACCTACCCCTTGGTTGTTTGCAAGGATCAGTTAGCGCTTACAGCAGGGCCTAGCTCATAGTCAGTTCTTTCCTTCCAGATACCCATTGACAATATGACCAATGAGATGGAGCAGAGGGTTGAACCTCACAACGACTACTTCAGTACCCAGTTTCTGTTGAACTTTGCTATCCTCGGAACACACAACATCACGGTGGAATCTTCGGTGAAAGACGCCAATGGTATCGTCTGGAAGACTGGTCCCAGGACTACCATATTCGTAAAATCCCTGGAAGACCCTTACTCCCAGCAGATTCGCCTACAGCAGCAGCAAGCCCAGCAGCCGTTACAGCAGCAGCAGCAGCGGAACGCCTACACGCGGTTTTAGTTATGCCGCAGGTGCACCACAGACGTCCCAGGGATCGATCGAATTGGCGAAAATAGTTTGCTTTTTTCATGTGCATTAAGACATGAAAGTTAGACTGGAGAGTCCATTTATTCAGTGGTTTCTTAGTGTAACATTCTGAAAAAAAATTTTTTTTCTTAAAAACTTTGAGAAATAATTGGGTTCCTAAGCAGGAAGATTTCCCCCTTACTCAGTCTTAAACCAAGTTCTTTATCTCATGTTTAACACTTTCGTTGTTCTGTTATTATTGTTTTTACTGTTGCTGAGGCTTTTCTTTTTCTTAAGAAAAGTCACATATTGGGATTATTGAATTAGTAAATTTGACTGCTTTTCTACCAAAATATCGCTTGCTGCCTGACCTAGACCTTTAATGCTGAACTGGGCCTTGGGAAGTTCTGACCAGTATGTGCTCGGTTGACCCAGAGTAGTAGAAACTGAGCCCTCCCGTTGATGGACTTGAAAGTGTGCCCTGAAACGTCCAGTCTCGTGGATGGTGAGAGCCTGCGGTCTAGCAGAACTGAAACATCCTGCTATATTATTTCAACTGTTTACCTATATGTTCTCTGCTAAAGCAGTCTTAATTTATTGTTTTAGTATTTAATTGACCCACAGAGCAGCTAACAATTTCATAGAAAGATTGGAAATTAGTCATTTGTTTTCTCTAAAATGTGTGTGATTATATGTAATATGGACTTTTAAAATTGTTCGTAAGAGTGAAAAAGTCACTCACATTTAACACCTTAATGTTTTAAGTTAGGAGGGCAGATCCTTTCCTTTGATTGGCTTAGCTTCTTCTTGGCAAGTTAGGGAAAGCCAGACTGGGTTGTCTAGATACAGCAGTCCCTTTGTGACACAGTTAACCTCAGTCAGTTGGGATGCTCAGGGAATAGAAGTTTTCTGGTTAGCCAGAAAACCCCTTCTTTTCTGTTTCAGTACTGGTTGAAAACCATTATAGACTATAATAATAATATGCTTTCCTGTCTTAACACAGTGTAATAGCTATAACTTAACTGGGATCATTCGGTGCTTCAGGATCATGATTTCTAAACATCCGGGACTGAGGGATGCAGACATTGATGATGTGGGCGCTTGGGCTGGAAGCAGCTCCCAAGATGAAGCAGGGCACATCCCCCGGATGCTTTCTTTTTTAATAAATCTCAATTTCTTTGCTTGTTTTGCCTGTTTCTCTTTAAAGTTGACATTGGCTCAAAGGAAGGGATAGAGTTGAAAGAAAAAAAATGAGTTTTGGGGTTTGTGTGTGTGTAAGTGTGTAAGTAATGTGGTCTCTGAGGGTGAAAGTGATTGGCACTCGGGTCCCTCTAAGACCGGTTGGCTTCCATGAGCTGTTGTCCCAGCACAGTGCTTTGCTGCCAGTGGCCAGGACATTGTCATAAAACACGTGTGAACCTGCAGTGTCCACTGTGGACGACATCCTCAGAGGCAGCCCAGGTGGACCCAGCGCACAGTTGTCACAGCATCTGGGAACATAGGCCTTAGGAAGGATTGTGGGAGCGGAGTCGGGGAGGGGGGTGTGCTGGGCCCCTTGCCCTTCTGCCAGCTGTGAGAATTGCTGGACCAGAAAGCCTTGGTCCCGCTGTCAGCTCCGATGAGTTAGTCCTGTGACCTGAGCAAGTCACATCATCTGTGTGGCAGTTTCCTTGTCTGTAAAGTGACTGGTTTAGGCAGGACCTTTTAACGCCAGTCTAGAGTTTTGTGATCAGGTGACTGAAAGACTAAAGACATAAAAAAGGTTCTTACTTAAATTGGGAAAAATCTTTTTTATTTTCCTTTTTTTTTTTTTGAGTGACTATTTCCAGAATGAAATATTACAATGTTGGTTTCAGGTTTCTGATACTGATTCAAGGAAGAATTCTCCAGGAAAAAAAAACAAATCTTGTAAACCGCCAATTCCCTCAGTTCCCTTTGAGACCTTCCCATAGTTTATGTTCTTTAAAGATAGGCTTTTAATAGCCATAGTTGTAAACTCTTCGATTTGATATACTGTAAGGCCCCTGGCGCAAATTGAAAGAAATTTCAAAATAAAAACAAATGTGAGTAGTTCAAAGAGAAAAGTAAGTCTATGAAGCAAAAAAGACTATTTTACTTCAGTGTGTCCATTATATCCAGAATTGGAACTCTGTCTGATTTTATGTTTGGTATAACATCTACTGCATTTTTGGCATCAACTGTTCAACAGTTACTTGAGGTGGAGGGAAACCATTTATAACTGCAACACTACACTAGTGAATGAAAAGAAAAATCCTCAAGGAAAGATGCAGAGAAGAAAGGTAAACATACTGATTATTAAGTGAACATGTCCCCTGGTTTTTAGACATATGGGTAACATAGGGCACTGGCTGATTGATTCTAGGAAGACAGGACTGATTTTTCTCAGTGTTTAGTGACTACAGTATAATCTGATGACTAAGAGCCCAGTTTCTAGAGCCACACTGTCCAGTTCCAGATCCTAACTCGACCTCACGTTGTGACCTTGGACAAGCTAGTCCATAATCTCTTTATGCCTTAGTTTCCATATTCCCAAAATTGGGAAGCGTAATAGTGCTTCGTGGCTTAGGTGTGAGGATTAATGTGTGTAAAGCACGTAGGGCGTGCCTAGCAGCATGGTAGGCAGATACACATAAGTGTTTGCTGTTAGTATCCTCCCCAGTATTTTTCACAGTGTTAGATCAATTCTTAATCTTAGCATTTTATTTATTCAAAATAAAAGTTACATTTTCTCTGCTAGTAAACACAGATTTAACCGATCTTCCCTCATATTCAATTTGGGTATATTGAGTAATAACAAAAGAACTTAATGTTGACCTAAATAAAATGGAAGTTCTGTCTACTACAGTGCTGTAAATACTATTTAATTAAAATACGTAAAGACATACAAAGAAAATTATGAAAATACTTTTCAATAATACCTATTATCTTCAATGGTGATGGCAGTAGTATATTGACTATGTAGAAATTAAAGTACTGTTGTAGTCCAGCTTAAACTAGGAGATCTTATAATGTGATCTTTCTTGCTCAAACCAACCAAGGTAGCAGGTAATTTGCAACTGCAGGATATCAGTCACTCTTCACATTGAGATGTGGTTCAGAGAAGAACAAACCAACCAAACAAGGTCCTCTGTCTAGAGTCCCAGATGTCAGTTTAAGTTCTATTTATGAAGACTCACTTGCCATGGATCCTTGGATAGGTCACTTAACCTGGCCCTGCTACCTGGTATGCAGAGTAAATGCAGTGCTGTCAACAGAACTCTCTGTGATGATGGAAATGTTCTAGGTCTGTGCCGTCCAGTACAGCCGCTGGCCACATGGAGCTGTTAAGTATCTAAAATAAGCCTAGTGTGACTTAGTCTTTTATCACTTCTAATTCAGTTAAGCTTAAATAGCCTCATGTGGCTGCTGCCTATAGAAATGGTCGGTGCAAGAGTAAGGAGTGAAGAAGTGAGATTCACCACTACCTTAGGACCTAGATAATCCTTAAGTAGGTTTCCAGTTAAGGGGTCTACTTTGGAAATCTTTGACACACCAAAGCTTTCACAGGGAAGAGTGTGGATGACAAGACATCGGGGGTCTGTGTGTTTGCTTTGCTTCTAATAATACAATACTGTGTTGCTCAACCACCCAGCCCTGTTCTTTCTATAATTATAGTGCCCTTGGATTTAACCTTTATCAGTCACCAACGTTAAAAGTATGATGGGATGTACTGAGAAGTCTGAAAGTCTGGTGAAGTGGCTTGGATTTCCTACCAGCAGCACTCCAGGCGGTTACAGTCTTCCTCTCCATTTCTCGCCCAAGGACACACAGACATTTCCATGCGCTGTCTGTGTATTTTATTGGCATGACTGGCGCTGGTCCACTAACTGTGGTATCTCCTGTCTAAAGTACTTTCATTTTTAATTGTAACTGAGATTTAAGCAAAGTCATGCTTTTTTCCTTAAATAACATACCAAGATCTAGAGTCCTTGATTTTCACATTGTAATGAAGAATGCTAAATATTGTAAATTTACTTTTTTCAAATCTACTACAGTTATAAAATATTTTTCAGTCTACATTTTTCCCCTTATCCTCCTACTTACTTGCTAATGTCTCCCAGAGCAGTTCTCTCCTGTGTAATCATGTTTGTTCAGCAGTAATTGTCCTCTTTGCTTATTACTTAGATCTGGTTAAAGATTGAGAGTTAGTGAAATGAGTTTAGGGACTGTCTTCCTTACAGGTCATGACTGCGGATCTAACTTCTGTATAATGATACTTAACTGGCGATCTGAGACTAAGAATATTTTTAATTGTTGCTTCCAGATAATTTTTTAAAGTAAAATTAGAAAGTGGAGTTAATACCAAATTAATTAGAACAGTCAGGAAGATGAACGCAATACCCTCAAAAGTCAGGATGGGTTAAAGAAAATCATTGTATGCAGAGAAGAAAATACTCTACTTCACCTTTGGGTTTTCTTAGGATATTTCGTTTGTGGATTTTGATAAAATTTGTCTGTGGCTTATTTGTGTTTTAAAGAAAAGTGTTTAAAATAGAGGACTGTGACAACTAAAATAGTTAGACTGAATTAGACTGAGGAATTATGAGAAGATAGCAATGTTTAGTTCTGTTTCCTAAGACCGTGGATGGTGGGAGGAGGCTGGATGCCTTGAGTTCCACCCACCTTCCTCCTCACCCCCTCATTGGAAGCAGCAAGGCTAAAGATGCTTCCTGTTTATGTGTCATCTCACCCTGAGGAGATGAGCAAAGTGATGGTGAATTGTTAACACTTGTGTCCCCCACCCTTGCTTCCCCTTCCCCACGCCTATCACCAGCAAAGGCAGATATCATGTGATTAAGGAGGGTCCGCTCTGAAGTACTCCCCCCCTCACGATGACAGGAGAAGTGATGAAAAGCCTACTGTAGCAATGCAAGTGGGGGACAATGGGGGTCCCTGAGCTGGGGTGGGAAATGCAGGCAGAAACTGACAGGGAGAACCCTCAAGCAACTAGTAGTCTCATTTGACAGAAAAGACCTACTTTTAGAGAATGTGGTGAGGGCTTTATAAAAGCTGTTGACAAAGCACAAAAGATGCCATTTCTGAAGTTCTAACAACACCTCTCCTTGTACGTAACAGTCAGGACAGGCTCTTAGGTAATTAAAAAACTGGCCCTCATTCGGCGTTTTCTCCTTTTGCAGCACTTGGAATTCAGTGTCCCTTCCTTTTCAGCAAGTCTCTTTTTGACATAATCAGAGACAACTGGGTACCGACTAGGAAGCCAGAGAGGAACAAAAGAACATGGGGAAAAAGATACACCCCTAAAGTGCAAAGTCAATATTTAGCCTGGAGGAGATAGAGGCTTACTCAGAATTAAATGTCTCATGTTGCAGAAACTGCTGCTGCTTCTGGCCAGGCCATTGGAAGACACGAACCGTGCAATGTCACATTTCAGGGTATGGGGCATTAGGCAGAAATCACTGTAATCTCAGAATCACTTAAGCAAGATCAGCTCTATCCTACTTAGTGGTCACAGCGTCCCTCAGGTTGCTCAAGAGTGTATTAGCCCTGCCTAGAACTGTCTTTCTCAGGGAGTGAGTGCATCTGGAATCTCCTTAAGGGCCCTTGACACAGGAGAGGGCCCACAGGTCTGTCCCAAACACCACCTCCCCCTGCCCTGCTCCCTCATGTGGCAGTCCAAGTTAGCTGATAGAAAGCAATTTTCCTCCATCCTAAGCACCAAGGTAACTCGGCTGACATCACAGGGCACTGTAGCTCAGTCAGTAACCTTTGTCTGTTTGTCTGAGTAGGAGTTTGTAAACTTGGACAGATTTCCCAGATCTGTGTGAAAGGCACAGCGAACAAGCACACAAACAATTTTGAAAACAGGTGATCCTTTATTTATTCACCAAGTACTGACTGAACACGTACAGGGTGCTAGGACCTGGGAATACGGCGATGGGCGAGCTCCATGGGTTCATGGCCGTGGCACTCCTTGTTTTTGCTCAGACCACAGACCATCGGAGGGCAGGCTGTGGGAAACCCTCCCTGGCCTTCATTATGCTGGTTGGGCCTGAGCTTCCTCGGTGGTTGATCACTTTCTCCAGTGAAAGGGGAGAGGAGTGGGCCTGGACAGGGCTCTCCAGGTCAGAGTCGCTGCTAGTTCCTGGGTGGCCTTCAGAAAAGCTCTCTCAGCCTGAGCGTCTGCTCCTTTGGTATCTAACCATCTTCTCAGTTCACTAAGCCTTTCTTTATATCCCACCTAAACCCCTCATGACAATCTTAACCTCCTGCTTCAATTCTCTGCATTTGAAGGGATGGAAAGCTCCCCAAAATCTTGGTCGTAGAGAAATAGTTCTAATCAGAATGCAGTCTCCCCTTGACCCCAGCTACACCACATTGGAAAACCCATCTAGCCCTCCGGACCCAGCAAATACCCTGGCCCTGATTCCTCCAACCAGACATGATGCTCTGTTTTCCTCTGCAACCAGTATCAAATCCAGTCTTGTGTATGATCTGCTGCTCCCTTGGAGTGGGCCTGAATGTGCATAAATGGTGGCTAAAGTGCCTGTCTCCTGTTAATAGGAACAAACAGCTTCCTCTACCGACCCACGCCCAACATCAGACCTCAAGCTATTCTCTGAGTCTTGGATTCCTCTCATCAACATCCGTAGCTTCTTCATCTGTGAAATGCGGGTACCTGCCTGTTGAATAGTTGTGAAGATTAAACAAAGCCGGCTACTGACGGGCCCACCAAACATTGGTTGCCTTACACGTCTGTGGTCGAGTGGCCAGCGTGGCCTGGTGGCCCAGAGAACAGTGGGGAAAGAAACATCAGTCTTACAAAGCAGAGATGTTTCAGATCAGCTCTGCCTTGAAGGAAGTCGATGTTCCAGGTTGGAGGACTTAACGGGACTAACATTTCTTAGACTCAAGGAATGTCTGCTTTTCTTGTGGGAGGAGGGTGTTTACACCCATAAGGCTCCCCTGTCAGTACAAGCCGTGAGCCCTGGGAGAGGGAAACAACTGGAGAATGATGAGCCAACCCAGGCTTCTTGGTCATTCTGAGCTATTTAGCAACTGCAAAAGAAATGGGCTTATATCCCAAGTTGGTCCTTGCCATCTAATCTATTGAACATAAGCCCCATGATTCAATGGACATTTACCACCTGACTGATCAGAATGACTTCCCCACTGACAAGGTTTTGGAGAGCTTACCATCTCCCCCAAACACAGACATGAAATAAAAAGACTTAAAACTGCAGTAGAAAAGTTTAGGTTGGGCATAAGGAGAAGTTGGTGAACTGTGAAAACAATTAAATACTAAAGGAAGAAGGCATTGGATTGTGAGCTATTCTGTTTAACCACAGGGATGCATTTGCCAACAGCCTTACTAGAGGCAGAGGGGTGGATTGTCTAACTCCTCAGCCCCATTCTACCAGCAGGGACTCATGCAGGCTGCAGGCTGCCCAGCGAGGGTTTTTTGCCTGGGAAATGGGGTGTGACCCAACTTCCCACCAAGCACGTGCCCTCCAGACAGAGGGCTCAGGCATGGCAGCAGATATAAATAACCTCGCATGACTCTTCCTGTCCTTAGAGCAAATGACTCTGGCCATTGCCCAGGATGGGATCAGGGGAACAGAACAGGAGAAGTGGGAGGAAGTGGGAGGAACTGGGGGGAGGGAGGGGTGGCCTTGACAGCTGAGAGGAGGGGTGGTGAAGAGGTGGTTTTCTCTCACCTCCTAAGTGTGTGTCTGAGTGTGTTTGTATGAGGTATGTGTCTGGGCAGGGAGCAGAGCTGTCCTACTTTTGAGGAAGGGGGACTGTCCTCTATGGTGTCACCTCCCTTCTGTTCCCACTACCATCACCCTCACTCGCAGCCTCGTGATGACTGCCTGGAATATCGCTTTCATTTCCTGTTTTCTCTGCTGCTAGTATCTGTCTCCTCTCTTCCCACTGCTTCCTAATTCACTCGTCTTGTTCAAAACCTTTACTCCCCCTGGTTCCCAATACAGCCCAAATTCTTCAACGTAAGACCCTCCACGATGAAACTGCAGCCTGGCAGCCAGACCTCTCACCCTCCGTGGATATCCCAGTCTGTAATAAAACCAGCTTCCTGGGCATCCCGTGAGCTCAGTGTGCACATTCTTACCACTGTGACTTTTTTCCTTTTATCCCACCACCTAAACACTCTTTTCTCCACCACTGACACCCCTGTCCATCACTCCATGCTCTGATTCTCCAGCCAGGCACAATACGATAGTCAGGGTTCCTCCATGGCCTGTATCATTTCAACTTTGTGTGTAGCAGTCAGACTGCCTGGCCCTCAGGGGCAGCGTAAAGGTGGACACGTGGTGGCTAATATGACTGTGTCCAGCTGATGAGAACAAACGGTTCCCTCCACTGTCCCCGCCCTCCACTGTCCCCGCCCTCCATGACTGTTCTCTGGCCTCCAGCCCTGGTTCACATCCCTGCATGGAGCAGTCCCGACTGGTCTGCTTGACTCAGCGTTCACCTCAGAGGCAAGAGATGGAGATAAAGTTTTCTACTCTTTCTGAGCTGCCAGCAGGGTAAAGGCAGGAACACAGCCCGCCGACATTGCAGATGCCCAGAGAGGGCCTGGGGTGCATCGCGGGCTCTGATCTGAGGTCGGAGGCTGGATGGAGGGGACCAGAGCCTAGACTCGCAAGAAAGTTTAAAAAAGAAAAAGAAAAAAAACCATTCATCTGTCTTTTTCCTTAGAGTCATGTCCATACTCCTCCAGCAAATGCCTTCTTTCTCTTGGTCAGAATTTGGAATATGTTGTTCCTGTGGGTGATTTGGGTTTCACTGTTTTCCAGCCAGGCTCTTCCCTGTCCACGTTCCTCCCTCCTTCCTTCCCTCTTTCTCAAGGACTGAGCGTGTGCCTGTTGCATGCAAAGTCCTGCAGCAGGTAGAGACCCTGCTCTTGGGAAGCTTTGTCAGCAGCTGTCATATATGTCAGCTTGATCTTTGTCCACGGTGCTGAGGGGCTGCGGTGCCACAGAGGTGAAACTTGAGAAGTCCACCGCGCTGTATAAGGTACTGCCCAGAAGATCCTTTAGGAGGTGGAGTGGGTAATGGAAGGTACCAAGGCAGAGAAAGGCAAGGGGAGGATTCTCTCTGCTCCAACCCAACCGGAGCCAGCTGCAGACCAGACTCAGCTCCAATCTGATGATTTTACTCCTCTGCGGGTCATCTAGCAGATCGCTGGCCAGCTCATGTTTCCCAGTCACCTCCAGTCCCCCATCTGCTCTGATCTACAGCTTCTGCCCCACAAGCTTTAGACCACAGACCTCCTTCTGGGTGGCTGGACTTGTGACAGGATAACCTTGGAGGTCATCCAAGACCATGTTTTTTTGCTATATGTACAGATGATATAAAAAGACAGCCCAACTGAGTTCCTGCCCAAGGTTCCCTGAGCTGCCCTTATATCCTTATAATGCAGTGAAATATTCATCTTTGTGCTTTTTTTTTTTTGGACACTCCCCAGCACATGATCTTTCCCTAGTCAGCGCATCCACAGCGCCCTGAGAAGTAGAGGATTAAAGCAATAATACAAAGACAAAACATAACCAAAAAAAAAAATGTTCAGTCTTTTTAACATCCAGAATAAGATATTGAGAACATAAAGGGATTGAGTTTGGGCTAAAAAATTGAAAAGAAAAAGAACAGTGGGATAACCATGGCTGCTTTAGACGTATTGACTTTCTCATTGTTCCCTGAACCCCAGGGCCTATCACATCTCCCGGCCTTTGCTGGTACTTGGCATCCAGCATACGAGCTCTTTCCCACATAGTTCTGCCTATCAAGCTTATTCCATCTCTGAAGATGTACCCAGGTTGAAAGTCCTCCTCCCCAAAAAGCTTTCCCTGAAAGCCCCATAGAGCTGGGTGCTACCCTAGCCTTCTGGTCTACTCACCACTTACATACATCTCCTTGCTCACATAGCTGTCTCCTCTTCCACCTAGACTGTGAACATCCAGCAGGAGGGTTGTGAGTTCATCTCTGCATGCCTGGCGTCCACCATGGTGCCTGGCACATAGTTAAGTAGTCAATCAAGTTTAATGACTTGGTGCAGAATTCAGTTTCAAATGACCTAGTCTTAGTACAATTTCTGGTCCTAGGAGCCTCGCCACTGAGAATGGATTGTAAACTCAAGAGCTATCGCCCAGTCAGCGCTGGACATTTCTAGTTCTCAGTCCTCAACTCAATAGCTCAACTGCGGTCCTGCAAAGGGCCCAGCACTCAGGCAGCCTAACACTGCAGCCACGGCTACAGGGATGCACTTATGACCTGGCCCAGACGCTGCAGCCTCCGAGTAAGAGTCAGACCTGGGCTCGGCTCCTTTGTGACCAAGGTGAAGCTTTGTCTTCCCTGTCTCTGGTCTTTGGTATCTCCATCTGTCATGTGCTCGTAGATCCTAATTAGAAAGCTCTTAGAGGTTCCTGAAAGGACTGTTATTGTACAGCGGCACAAAGTGTATTATGTCACAGTGGTGTAACAGCACGGCAAATAACGTAAACTAGGAATAATAAGGGCACTTATTCCCAGAAGCACATTGATTGAAACCACAAAAGCTCCTTGGAACAGGGCTTGAGGATTATAAAAGCCTGAGCAGTCAACAACCCCTGTGGGAGGGGAGCCCATACCAGGCTATGCTGGAGAGTTCCTTTGGTCAAGGTGGGCAGGCCAGTTTTTTCCGTCAAGTGATCTTACTTTGGTGAAATTTCCCTGCTGGAAAGAGCCCAGCCTATTTGCTGGGTTCTGGGGAGAAACGGCCATTACTTCCGCATCCTGTGCCTAAGAAGCAAAGAATTGGCCTTAGCACAGCTCGGTTCACTTTACATTCTCTCTAGAAGACGGATCTCCAGACAATGGAAATATCATTGCCACTTTGCTTCTAAAATTCACATAGCAGAAAAGTCATCTGGGGTCACATCTTGACCTGCCATTGCTACCGCTGGATCAGCAGCTTTGGGAAACCACCCAGATGTGCTGTGTCTATAAAAAATAGAGCCACCTTAACAAACAGGTCATCTTGGAGTGGAAAAGTATGTTTAAGCATGGCTCCAACAGCAGGAAAAGCAGAATCTACAAAGAAAAAGAATGATGGTTCTGATTGCACAACTTCTGAATAACAAACAAAGCACCCTAAACCAAACTAAAAGAAAAAAAAAAACATTATGCTAAGTGTTATGTTAAATGAAATAAAACAGAGAAAGACAAATACTGTAGGATCTCACTTATATGTGGAATCTTAAAAAAACCACTCGGATGCAGTGAACAGACTGGTGGTTGCTATAGGTGGGGTGGGTGCAATGAGTGAAGGTGGTCAAAAGGTACAAACTTGCAATCAGAAAATAAAAAGTCATGGGGATGTAATGTACAGAACGGTGACTATAGTTAATAACACTGTACTGTATATTTGAAAGTTGTTAAGAGAGTAGATCTTAAATGTTCTCATCACAAGACAAAAACAGTTGTAACTGTGTGCAGTGATGGATGTTGACCAGACTTACCGTGATTTTACTTCACAATATATACAAATATTGAATCATTATATTGTACATATGAAACTAACATAATGTTATATGTCAATTATATCTCAATAAAAAAAATTGTACCTTCTCTCTGCATCCTTTCCTAACTGAGCTAGCAAGTTGTCTGATTTCATATGTGTGTGTGTGTGTGTGTGTGTGTGTGTGGGTTTTGTTTCATAGAGAGTCTATTTATTTCCATGTTGCATGCTTCTGTGTTGTGCCAGCCCCAGGAAAGACAATTACTGGGGCTGATCTAGGGTCTGCAGCAGCGGGCAGGGGTGGGTTTCCCTCCAGGGGGCTGCCATTCATGAACCTGCTCTCCCTAGACAACCCCCTTGCTTTGTGTCTCTATATTCCAAATTCCAAATTTCAGGGAGAAAAAAAAACTGGTCGGTCCAATCTGAGTAAGTCACAGCATAAACTTGGTTGCCTGGAAACCCCGAGGGGTGTGGAGATGGCACACGTATTTGAAGAGGGGTTAGGGGAGGTTGAAATGTTCCCAGAGCAGAGCAGCTGAGCAGATAACCCAGTGTGTCCACTGCAATTCTGAAGTGTGTGTATTGGCCTTTAAAAAAATTTAGATACAATTGACATATAACATTATATTAATTTCAGGTATACAACATAGTGATTTGCTATGTGAATATATTACAAAATGATCACCACAATAAATCTGATTAACATCCATCACCACACAGTTACAATTTTTTTCCTTGTGTTAAGAACTTTTAAGATCTACTCTTTCAGCAATTTCCAAATATACAATACAGAATTACTTACTATATTGTCACCATGCTGCACATTACATCCTCAAGATCTGGCCTTTCTCATTAGTGTCATTAAATCACTGAAATGTGAAAAGCAGAAGGCATGAAGGTGACCGATGATTGCCTTCATATTTATCAAATGTGTGGTAGATTCTATTTGGTTTATTTCTCTCTGATAGTGAAAAGCACCAGGTAATCATTTGCTGTTAAGTGATAGTAGTCGGACTTCTAGGTTACTTTTTGATATAATGTGTGTTACTGTTGTATTAGGTACTGTAAGGATTACATGTCCTGATTTTAAGTCATTCACTCAGCAAGCACGGAGTGAAGATAAGTGCGGAGACATGGTGGCTTTGCTAGAATAGCCCGCCATCCAAGGTAGGAGCTCCTGATGCACAGCGGCAATAAACCAACGGAAGTTAACGTTCATCTTATCTTTTAACCCCTGGCCTGTGTTAGTGATGTTGTACCTGTTTCCAAACAGACAAGATTCCTTACTCGGGACAGTGAGCACAGCCAGCTATTCCAGCAGGAGGTGCAGGAACACATGCTCATTGCAGGTCTGCACTGGGCAGAGCCTTCCTCACATTCTGGGGGCATCAGAGAGAGGTGGAGGTCTATTTTCTGCTCACAGTCTCCTGGAAGAGACAGGTACACATCCTGGTGGCTCCAGAGTTTCTACACAGGAAGGCCTGAGGGCCCTCGGTGGTTGAAAGGGGGCTTGGGAGCCCACTTGCTGTGTTGGCACAGGATTTTATCCAAACTGGGAAAACATCAGTTGTTCATGACAAAAATGGGGGTGAATGTGTGTGGGGATGGGGTGCTGGTGGAGGTGAACAGGGGGGTGGCTAAAGCCCCCACCCTGCTCTGGAAATCAGCACTAGGCACAGGGAAAGACGCATCCCACATACACGAAAGAAACATTTAAACACACAATGGGAGTTCGAGAACCAGGCCCCTGGGACAAGCTCCGCCGCTCACAGCCCAGGACAGGTCATTTTCCCACCTGGGCTGCAGTCAGGGCTTTGCTGGCTGCCCATGGCACTCCAGAAGGTTCCGAGGACAGAGGCAGGGCAGGTGTGATATGTAGCCAAACAAAACAAACCTTGTCAAGCCAATCTCAAGTAAAGGCCACTGCTCATCTGGTTTCTCTGGTCAGGACATCTGACCTGGATTTCAGTGGCCTTGCAGAATCCACATGGCCCTAACACCCAGAGGAGTTATACAACTGGGGGATGTCTGTGGACGACAAAAGGAAGAGGTGAGGATAACAAAATCTGCATGACTGAAAGAAAACTGCATTGTTTAACTGTAAATTTATCCAACCAACTACTGATGTGATGTGATGTGATGTGATACATGACATGATATGCCATATGATGTGATGTGGTATGATATGCTGCATGACATGGTATGATATGATATGATGAGATAGGACATATGACATGGTATGATAGATGATATAATGATATACTATGCTGGCTTCCAATTCCCTTCTTACCAGCAAATTGGAAAAGCCCCTTAATCAAACATGGCTGAGGATGCGGGTAGAAGTACAGGGTTATATGTCGGAAAAGAACAGAGGTTGGGCTCACCATAAAGTGTCTGGCAGCCCAAATCTGCTACTTACGAGTTGTGCAGCTCAAGGCACATTAGTGGAGATCACGGGATCTCAATTCCCTCATTTGTAATTTGGAGAAAATACAACTACCTCACAGAGCTGAGGATTAGAGGTCAACATGGATACAAAGTATGTGGCATGTATAGATGCCCCGGACCAGAAGCTACTTGCTTTATTCTTGTTTGTAATACATTATTCTTTCTCTTGCACATTCCAGGATCTCCCAGTACTCTCCTGCTGTTCACGTCTCATGTCAAACCAGGCAGCAGTGTCCTTTCAAAAATTCAGGGTGCCTAATTCTGTACGGAGGAAAGTCTACTGTTAGACACTTGTCCCAGCTCTTAGACAGAGTCCCAGCAGAGGCCTGAGTCACCCATCCCAGCCTCTGCCTGCAGTGATGGGACAGTGGTACACGGCCACAGGGTCCCAGCTGAGGAGGTGGGGGTGGACGGAGATAAGCGAGGTCAGCTGCCTGGATTAAGGATAACTCCTCACGTTGCTTCCAAGCCTGGATACCACGACTTTAAAAACTGTCTCTGTTTGCTTCATTGATCCATATAGACTAGCCAAAGCCTTGAGAGACTAGGTGACTCCACCAAGGTCACACAGTGAGCAACAGCAGAGCTGGGATTAGTAGCTCCAGCCTTTGAGCCATTGCCACAGAGCTGGAGGAGACCTTGAGCTCATGCCAGTGGAAATTTCAAACCCAGGCATGCAGTGTCCAATGGGTCAGCAGCATACCATGTCGATTTTTAAAATATCCCCTGGAAATTTTCCCATCAAATAGTTTTTATATTAATTCATTAAAAAATTTTTTCTTTGGCATCAACTGTAGGTAACATACAGTGCCCATTAAGTTCTCTCTGAGAGTATTTATTTCCTCATCCAATGATGTTTCCTAAATGGAAATCAGGAGTGGCAGGCTCTGGCAGGATGTCCTGGCATTCGCCTTAGCTGGATGCCAGTTTATGTTAAATCTCCAGGCTGCTTGCCAGACACAGTCTTGTGATGGATGGGAGAGTAGGAAATAGTGTGAAAGTGAATCAGGCAGAGGCCAGAGGTAAGAGGAGCTTGAGACAGCAACTAACACAAAGGTAAGATGAGCAGAAACAGGATCAGATCTTCCCATGAATACATGGAGATGTGGAAAGATGAATGACCAGAGGGGAGGCGCACCGGGGAGGCAGAAGGACTGGGTGTGGACATGAAGCAAAGAAAGGAAGCAGGAAGCTCCTTAGTCTGGATTCACCCAGTGACATTTGTCTTAGTCAGGATTAAGTTATGGAAGCGGGAATACTATGAGTAATGTGGCACACGAAATTTATTATAAGAATTAGATCTTACACAATTTTGGGAGGAGCTGGGTAAGCAGAGATCTGAAAGTTGTTGAAAGACGACAGAAAAGTCACCCAGCAACCCTGGTGAGTGCAGGTAAACACAGCAGAGCTTATCAAAGCAAGACAGGTCTGGCTGCTGGTCTTTGGACCAGCATCTTTGGAAGGATGCTGGCTCTTTGCAGCTACTGCCTCTGAGTTTGCAGTAAGCCATCTGATGGTGTGTGTGGGGTCGCTGCTGATCAGCAGGACCAGTGGTCACGGAGGAGCAGGGGAGAGAGGGGCCACTCCCAAGCCAGATGCCGCTGCTGCACCGCTGCCTCCCACATCTCACGCAACTTTACTTTTGGCCAACTGTCACCAGAATCACACAGAGAAGAGGATGCTAGGAAATAGTCTCCAGTGTAACCAAGGTGACAGCTGAACATTCCAGCACTGATCTTGGAAAGACGGGAACACACCCAGTTCACAGATACACACAGCCTAGCATTTTTGAAGTTTCAGAAAAGCACATGGTAGAGAAGAAAGCTGTCAGAATGTTTCTGTTCATTATACCTCTGGGTTGCAAGTGAAAGAAATTCTAAAACAAAACTGGCTTAAGTGAAAATGAGGCTTTAAATGAAGCTTTGGGGAGGGAGACCTTGGGGGCAGCCCGAAGAATCCAAAGAATAATGGCCAGCTTAATGGGAGGGAACTTGACACTTCCTTGTTTCCGCCTCTGTCTCTCATAGCCTCATCTCTGGATGGTGGCCTCATTCTCCCAGGCTGCTCACATGGCAGCTCTGGGGTCACAGTTATATAGCAACTTGACCAGAAAGAAGAGTTTATTCAGAAAAAATCCTGATTTTTTTTTTTTTTTTTTTTTTTGAACAGAGGGATGAGTCCGTTGATGAATCCCCAGACCAATTGCTATGGCCAGCTGAGTCAGATGTTGTTATGGTTAAGCTGGGGTCACATGTCCACACCTGTGACCCTAGAGGAATGGGCCAGGGTGCTTTGATCAGCATCCCAGAACCATATGGAGGGAAAAAGGAGCAATTCCCCAAGGAAGGAGTTTCTGTCCCCAGAAGAGGGGAAGGACGTGCCGCGCAGACACAAGTAGCAGCTGTCCACCTTGGTGTCCCAGGGACTGACTGAAATGCTCCCCAAATCCATGCCTCTCGTTCTTAGTCATTTTCTTTAATGTTACAACCCCTGCAGCAAGTTTCTGATTACACTTCACTGGTGCTCCTGAGAGAACTGCCACAAGGAGGGAAATACTGCCTTGTAAAGGGTGATGATCAGGTGATAATAATCATCTCAGAGACCTACAGACTAAGCAATTTGGTCAAGGCCACTCAATTATTTAAAAAGGAGAACTAGGGCTCTGACACATATTCCCAAGCAGTACATTAACAGCCTGCTTTATGGAGCGCCCTGTGGAGATTTGGGCCACTGTGAATCCATTTTCCAGAGCCTAATCAGATTGTTTTCCTGGACCCGAAAGAACAGACTGGGGCCAGAGTGATTACTCGGAGGTCAAAGAATAAAAGACATGATTTACAATCCGACTTCAACACAGAGGCTGGGGGAGGTGATGCATGGTGTGTGTGGGGGGAGGTGCGTGTGTGTGGACTGCAAGGTAAGAGAAACGTCACTGAAGCAATATACTTCTTTTCTAGGAGGAAGGGAACCTGACATTAGGCTTTTGAGTGCCCTGAAAAAGGCAGGTAATTAGTTACCCACTCTAAACAGAGTTTACAATGCCCAGATAATCTAAGACTTCTATTTTAGCCAAAAGTGTAATCTGTGTCTCCTCTCCTATTTGTCTTTTATACTTTTCCACACTTGGCCATGCATCAGAATCACCTGTGGAGATTAAAAAAAAACTTCCTGAACATCAGGTCCCAACCCCTAGTCCTCGCACCCTGCCCCGCACGCTCCAATTTCAAGCTCCATGGAGTGCGTGCATAGGTGGGGTAGGAAACAGCTCCTCATGGTTCAAAGAGTTCTCCATCCTTCAGAGACATCTTGTGGGCTTTATCTTGCCTGATACCCCACAATAGTGGGAGTGAGCCCAGGCTGGGAAACCAGGGATACAACAGTTAACTGGCATTTTTAAAGGTCAGACAATTTATAAGTTGTGGAACCAGGCAAACCAGAATCTGGATTCTTCTGATCCTGATCCAGTCAAAAAGGGCACCGAGGGCTTCACCTTGACTCACTGCGGAGGAGTAGCCAGTAAAAGAGGTCTAACTAAGAAGGGGAGGTCCACTTCCATGAGCAATCGATCAAAGTAATACTCTTAGGTAGCATCCAGAAATTAGCACCTCTGACAGGCAGGGCTCTTCCTCAAATGCACCATTCATGTAGTCTTTCCTTGCCCAATGAAGGTGCCCTCTTTCCTGCTGTGGCAGTTACTGCTGTGTGACCTTTGGAAAACTGCTTGACTTCACTGTTTGTTGGTTTCCTCATCTACACAATGAGAGTGTTGGGCTTGGGTCCTTTCTGCTCTCATGCTAGACTGTTATGTCTTTTATGAGGAGCCCTTGGGCATGATAGGACTGCAATGGGATGAAAAGAGCCCTCTGTTTTCTTCATGTCCATTGGACAAAGCCCTTTATGTTGCAATATTGTATTTTAAAAAGTGTAAACTGTTATGATCCCTGGAAAAGGTGCATTATGACTCAGTCACAGTCAAGGAAAAACTGAAAATGATTGACAGCAAAGGGAGTGGGAAATGTGTGGAACAGAAGGCAGAAAGGCTGCAAATCCAGGAAGAGGAGTGGGGACAGAGCTGAAGAATCCCTCAGGGGCTGGACTGGACGAGAGAGGAGTTGCAGCAGTAAATGCAGCTGATTCATTCCAATTTTGCCTGAGGTATGTCGGTACTAGGTGGATTATTGGATGAAAATTTGAACTCTAATTGCTTACTTCTGCCTCAGCCCTTCTGGAATGATTTAAGATCATTCCTCCTAGATTTTCCACTACCCCGAGCCCAGCAACCATAAAATAGACATTAGTGCCCTGAAAGAGTGAAACATTTATGTTGGCCCTTGCTCAGCCCGGCTACCAGAACTGGGAGGAGAAACTCGGAAGCTAAGAGGGGGAATTCCAAAAGAGACACAAACCCATCAGAATGATGTCAGGAAGGTTAAAGCCCCTGCAAAGAAGGGCCTTGACAACCATGACCAGGGTAATAAAAAGGCCCATTGGGTCGTGTTCAGAGCAAGGAGATGGGCTCGTCCCAGAGCCTGGGAAGGAGCACAGTGTTAACAAATGACAGAGACAGAGGAGCCATTCAGCTCCCAAGTGCTTGCTCTCTTTCCACTACTGGAGACATGGGCAGATCTCTGAACACCCAGGCTGAGCTCAGGGCCTGCATGTAGTAGGAGTACAATGAAAGTTTGTTCAGTGAATGAAGAATGAATGGGAGGAAGAAGATGAAGGAATGTTTTTCTTGAGCTGAAAAGAGAGCCCAGGATGGTTGTAAAGGTCCTGAGAGGAGAGTTTGTGCTATCACTTTCATCCAAATCAGGAGCAAAAGGTCACTGTGGTCATCAGTTCCTTGGGAAACAGACTGAGATTGAGATTGTGGGCAGGAAGTTGGCTGAGCGCCCTTGGCATTGAGGCCTGTGGGTGAGTGAAGAGAGTAGAAATGACAGAGGGATGAATTGACTGATGCAGATGCAACAAAGGTCTCAGGTCAACCCCATGGGATGGTTTTTGAGAACTAGCTCACCTTGAGGCTAGAGGGCTGGGTCTTCACACTTCCGCATCAACCAGTCACTGGATATAGGTGACGCTTCTGGGGGAGATCTTGGGCCGCCTGTGAACTGTCAGCAGCCAACACTCCCAGCAACTGAGGGAACGAGTAACTCAGTCTTGAAGAAGGGATGTATGGGCACACCACAGCACTCACTATGACAATTAATCCAAGCTTCTCATTTTACAGATGAAAACATTCCAGAGATAAAATCATGTATCTGGTTAAGAGCAGAGCCAGAACATCTCTCAAATGGCTACCAGAAAATTCCCATAGACTTAGTGTGCATGGAACTTGGTACGGTATTTGACAGAGCTATCTGTATGGATGAGAAGGAGAAATGGAGAGTAGATCAGTGGTTCCCAAACCTGTCATCAGAATCATATGGAGGGCTGTTAGAATGCAGATTCCTGGGCCCCCTTTTCAGAGACTCTATTACTGGAAGGTCTGGGGCAAAGCCTGAGAATCTGTATTTTAACAAGTGCCTACATGATTTCTATGTGGCCTAGCTCCCAATCTGCACTTGGGAACCAGTGGCTAAGATAATACAACTCTGGGCAGATTCCAGATTGTTGAACAGTATGCATTTAAAGAGTATTACTAAATGATGTGTCTCTGAATGGAGATCTCAGATGAGTCCAAGGGAGCTCACTCCTAAACTCTGTTCTATTCAACAAATTTTGTCAACATCTTGAAGATTTTAACAGGAGTTAAATTCTCTTCATTTAACCAATGAAGAGAATTTCAAAACTAGAAGAGATTACTAATCCTATGCATAACTGAATCAAGATTTCAATAGATTTCAACATGTGGTTCTTAAGTATGATTTTATAGATTGATATTTATCGACATTGAAAGTTGTTCATATATCTTAAATGAGAGAAAGTAGAGAGGCAGTGGGATATGGTGGTTTAGAGTGAGACTCTGGAACCTAATGGACTGAATGGGTTCAAATCCCAGCCCCACCAATTACTCACTGTGTAGCCCCAGGCAAGGTTTCTTATTTCCCTGTGTCTCAGTTTCATCATCTGTAAAATGGGGACAATAATAGAAAATTATAGTACTTACTTCATAGGGCTATTGTGAGGATACATGAGTTAATATGTATAAAGAATTTAAAACTGTGCCTGGCACATAGAAAAGACTGTATATCCAGCAGTCTCACTCCTGGACATATATCTGGAGGGGATCAAATCAAAAAGATACATGCACCTCAGTGTTCACAGCAGTACTATATAAAATAGCCTAGACATAGAAGCAACCTAAATGTCCATTGACAAATGATTGGATAAAGAAGTTGTGGTGGGGGGACGGAGAAGATGGCGGAGTAGAAGGACGCTCGCAGGTCACCCTCTCCCACAAATACACCAAGACCCACATCTACAGACCCACTCAGCCAACCAGAGCACCTGTGGAACTCCGACAGAACACCGCCCTCTTCAAAAGATAAAGACGCCAAAAATCTGGTAGGAGAAAAGGAAAAAAGAAAGAACAAAAGGCAAAGCAGCGCCGGACGGGTCCCGCGGGGAGGGAGCGGCAAAGGACGACTGGCGCTCGCTCGCTGGGTCTCCCCTCTCCAACTGAGAGGCCAGCGGGACGGAGGGGGAGCCTCCGAGGCTCGGATCTGTACAGAGCAGCCCTTGACTAACAGAACTAAGTTAAACGGGCACAGAGCGTCCCCCCGACACCCAGCCTGAGACGCGGGCCGGCAGCCGCGGGCAGGGCCAGGCTGCACAAGCCGGGCGGAGGACGGAAGTGGCTGCACGGAGGCAGCCCCGGGGGAACACAAGGGGCTGCGCGCCGTGGCTGTGGGTGCACAGGGCAGAACAACCTGGGCCCTCCATAAAACAGCAAGGTTGATGTGCTCTCGGGGGAAGGGTGCACACCCCCATCTCTGAAAACCCGCGGAAAGTTTTGGGGGAAGAGAGGCGGGGCTCAGGCACAGCCGCCATATCCTCCGCGCTGAGCACTCGGGCGGGGGCGGGGGCAAAACCTGCATCCACACCGAAGGGCTTAGCAGCCTCAAAGGCCAGACTGAGACTGGCCTGCAGCCCGGGGCAGATAGGATCCTTCCATCCTGGTCCCTCAGAGAACTTGCTCCACAAAGACAAACAAGGAGCTGGGTTTTGGCTCGGAGCTGGGTTTTGGCTCGGAGCAGGGACAGGGCTGTCCCTCGGTCTTTCCCGAGCCCACCCGCGGGGCGCCGACCAGGGCGGAGCGCCGACCAGGGCGGAGCGCCGACCAGGGCGGAGCGCCGACCAGGGCGGAGCGCCGACCAGGGCGGAGCGCCGACCAGGGCGGAGCGCCGACCAGGGCGGAGCGCCGACCAGGGCGGAGCGCCGACCAGGGCGGAGCGCCGACCAGGGCGGAGCGCGCAGCCGCACAGAGCGGCGGAGCTACCGGCGGCGGCGCAGGTAGAGGGAGAGCGGCTCCCCCCGCCTTTTGGGCAGGAACACAGCCCCTGACCGAGGTGCTGGGAGGGGGCACGACCCGCCCTCCTACCCGGCCAGTCTGCAACATCTGACTGCGGCATCCGGAGGGGCAGCGACCTGCCCGCCCACAGCAGAGAGCTGCACCTCACCCAGTGTTAGGAGGAGGCGGGATCTGCTTGCCGACAGGTGCTGGGAGCAGCACAGAAGAGGGCGCCAACGGAGGGTCTCTGAAAACAGCAAGCTGAGCTTCGAAAACAGGACAAAGACAGAAAGACTTCACATTAAAAGCACACAGACTCCAGGAGAACACCGACAAACTGCCCCCCCCCCCTTTTTTAAATCTGTTTTTACCTCTTCTATTTTCTATTACTCTCTTAATCTTTACTTCTTAATTCATTTCTATTTCTCTTGGGTTTTGATGTCCTGCTATTGATTAGACACAGGTTTCAAATACATCTATTCATCCCCCCCCCCTTTTTTTTGTAAAGGTTTCAAAAGGACGTCTCAACCCGATTAATACTCTGCTTCAACTCACTCTTCTATTATTCATTATACACTGTTTTCAAACCCTCTTTCTCCCTTCTTTTAAAATTCTTTCTCTCTCTCTCTTATTTTTTTTTCTTTATTTCCTAAGTTCTATTCCTAAATAGGCATCAGATAGATAAAATCCTTAAGGACCAAAATAAACAACTGATACTCCATAAACCACAGTGCCAAAGAGGTATGAGCAAGATGAAGAAGCAGAAAAACCTTTCCCAATTAAAAGAACAAGAGAAATCCCCTGAAAGAAAGATCAACGAAATAGACATCGATAGCTTACTAGATCAAGATTTCAAAAAAGGAGTGATCGAATTGCTGAAGGAATTAAAAGAGATAGTGTTTAGAGATATAAAATATGTCAAAAATGAAATTGAAGCTATAAAGAAGAGCCAAGTAGAATGGGTAAACTCATTGACAGAGATGAGGAATGACCTAATAGCTGTGCAAAGCCGACTAGATAATGCAGAGGAATGAATTAGTGATCTAGAAGACAGGGCAATAGAAAGCACTCATTCAGAAGAACTACAAGAGAAGCAAATAAAAAATAATGAAAATAGCATAAGGGACCTATGGGATAATATAAAGCATCCCAATCTTTGCATAATAGGGGTCCCAGAAGGAGAAGAAAGATCAAAGGGGATTGAAAAGGTTTTTGAAGAAATCATGACTGAAAACTTCCCAAACTTAAAGAAGGAATCAGATATCCAAGTACAGGAAGCTCAGAGGGTCCCAAACAGGAAGAACCCAAATAGACCCACACCAAGACATATCATAATCAAGATGGCCAGAGTCAAGGATAAAGAAAGGATTCTAAAGGCAGCAAGAGAAAAGCAAAGAGTAAGTTACAAGGGAACCCCCATAAGGCTCTCAGCTGATTTCTCTACACAAACACTACAGGCCAGAAGGGAGTGGCAAGATATATTCAAAGCCCTGAATGAAAAAAAGATGCAGCCTAAGATCCTTTATCCAGCAAGGCTATCCTTGAGGATAGAAGGAGAAATAAAGAGTTTCACAGACAAAAAAAAAGCTGCAGGAGTTTAGCAACACTAAACCCATGCTAAAAGAAATATGGAAAGGGCTATTCTAAATAGAAAAGCAGCAGGATGCTACAGAAATGAGAAACACACAACTGGAAAGGTGATAACTCATGAATTATAAATAAAGTAAACATGAAATTATAAAAGAAGACATACAAATCACTGAGAATGGGAGAGGGAGGCAGGGAAATATAGAATATTTTTTTCTTTCTTTTTTAAATTTTTTTAACAGTAGGATGGGTTTGAGATCATGTTACTATCAGTTTAATAAAAACAGTTATAGTAATGGGTTGACAGATTTACAAAAAAGGGTAACCACAAGCCAAAAATTTACAAAGGAGTCACAAAAATTAAATAAAATCCATGATAATACAAAGGAAAATTACCAAACCACAAAAGGAAGAAGAAAGGAACAAAGAGGATATACCAACTCAACTGCAAAGATAAGTTCAAAATGGCAATAAACACACATCTATCATTAATTACTGTAAATGTTAATGGACTAAATGCTCCAGTCAAAAGACACAGAGTGGCAGACTGGATAATAAAGCAAGAACCTTCAATATGCTGCATACAAGAGACCCACTTTAGGGAGAAGGACACATATAGATTGAGAGTGAAAGGATGGAAAAGGATATTCCATGCAAATGGAAAAGTCAAAAAAGCAGGTGTTGCAGTACTGATTTCAGACAAAATAGACTTTAAAACAAAGGCCATAAAGAAAGATAAAGAAGGACATTTTATAATGATTAAAGGAGTGATACAAGATGAGGATATTACACTCGTTAATATATATGCACCCAATATAGGAGCACCTAAGTACATACAAGAATTACTAACAGAGATAAAGGGGGATATTGATGGGGATACAATCATAGTTGGAGATTTTAACACTGCATTAACATCACTAGACAGATCTTCCAGACAGAAAATAAACAAGGCAACAGAGAAATTAAATACTACAATAGAAAAACTAGATTTGGTGGATATTTTCAGAGCATTACACCCCCCAAAAATAGGATATACATTCTTTTCAAGTGCACATGGAACATTTTCCAGGATCGATAATGTACTTGGGCACAAAAGAAACCTCAACAATTTTAAGAAGATAGAAATTATCTCAAGCATCTTTACTGACCACAATGCCATGAAACTGGAAATCAACAACAGAGAAACAAAGGAGAAAAATAGGAAAGCATGGAGATTAAACAATATGTTACTGAAAAAACAATGGATCAATGAGGAAATCAAAGCTGATATTAAAAAATACCTTGAGACAAATGATAATGAAAGCACAACCACTCAAAACCTATGGGACACAGCAAAGGCAGTGCTAAGAGGGAAGTTTATAGCAATACAGGCCTTCCTCAAAAAAGAAGAACAATCTCAAATAAACAATTTAACCCACCACCTGAATGAATTAGAAAAAGAAGAAAAAAAAGCCCCAAAAAGCAGCAGAAGGAAGGAAATAATAAAGATCAGAGAGGAATTAAATACAATAGAGATTAACAAGACCATAGAAAAAAATCAACCAAACCAAAAGCTGGTTTTTTGAAAAAGTAAATAAAATCGACAAACCTCTGGCCAAACTCACAAAGAAGAAAAAAGAGAGAGCACAAATTAGCAAAATAAGAAAGGAAAATGGAGAAATTACAACAAACAAAATAGAAATACAGAATATCATACGAGAATATTATGAAAAACTATATGGAACCAAACTGGATAACCTAGAGGAGATGGACAAGTTTCTGGAAACATACTGTCCACCAAAACTGAATCAAGAAGAATCTGAACACTTGAACAATCTGATCACTAGAAAGGAAATAGAAATAGCAATTAAAAACCTCCCTACAAATAAAAGTCCAGGACTGGACGGCTTCACCGGGGAATTCTACCAAACATACAAAGAAGAACTCATACCAGTCCTTCTCAAACTCTTCCAGACGATTGAAAAGGAGGGATTACTCCCAAACTCATTCTATGAAGCCACCATCACCCTGATACCAAAACCAGGCAAAGACACTACAAAAAAAGAGAATTATAGGCCAATATCACTGATGAACATAGACGCCAAAATCCTCACCAAAATTTTAGCAAATAGAATCCAACAACACATAAAAAAGATTATACATCATGACCAAGTGGGGTTCATCCCAGGGACACAAGGCTGGTTCAACATACACAAATCAATCAGTGTAATACATCACATCAACAAGAGAAAGGACAAAAACCACATGATCATCTCAATCGATGCAGAAAAAGCATTTGATAAAATTCAACACTCATTTATGATAAAAACTCTCACCAAAGTGGGTATAGAGGGAACATATCTCAACATAATAAAAGCTATATATGACAAACCTACAGCCAGCATAGTACTCAACGGTGAAAAACTCAAAAGCTTCCCACTAAAATCTGGGACAAGACAAGGATGCCCACTATCACCACTCCTATTCAACATAGTCCTGGAAGTCCAAGCCACAGCAGTCAGGCAAGAGAAAGAAATAAAAGGGATCCAAATTGGAAAAGAAGAGGTAAAAGTGTCATTATATGCTGATGACATGTTACTATATATAGAAAACCCTAAAAGGTCCACACAAAAGCTACTAGAGCTGATTGAAGAATTCAGCAAGGTAGCAGGTTACAAAATTAACGTTCAAAAATCAGTTGCATTTCTTTACACTAACGATAAATCAACAGAAGAAGAAAGTAAAGAAACAATCCCCTTTAAAATAGCACCCAAAGTAATAAAATATCTGGGAATAAATCTAACCAAGGAGGTGAAAGAATTATACACAGAAAACTATAAACCATTGATGAAGGAAATTAAAGAAGACTTTAAAAAATGGAAAGATATTCCATGCTCTTGGATTGGAAGAATCAATATTGTTAAAATGGTCACACTGCCCAAGGCAATCTACAGATTTAATGCAATCCCTATCCAATTACCCAGGACATATTTCACAGAACTAGAAAAAATCATAATAAAATTCATATGGAACCATCAATAACCTAGAATTGCCAAAGCATTACTGAAGAGAAAGAAAGAGGCTGGAGGAATAACTCTCCCAGACTTCAGACAATACTATAGAGCTACAGTCATCAAGACAGCATGGTATTGGTACCAAAACAGACATATAGACCAATGGAACAGAATAGAGAGCCCAGAAATGAACCCACAAACTTTTGGTCAACTCATCTTTGACAAAGGAGGCAAGAATATACAATGGAATAAAGACAGTCTCTTCAGCAAATGGTGTTGGGGAAACTGGACAGCAGCATGTAAAACAATGAAGCTAGAACACTCCCTTACACCATATACAAAAATCAACTCAAAATGGATTAAAGACTTAAACATAAGACAAGATACAATAAACCTCCTAGAGGAAAACATAGGCAAAACATTATCTGACATACATTTCAAAAATTTTCTCCTAGAAGAAATAAAAGCAAGAATAAACAAATGGGACCTAATGAAACTTACAAGCTTCTGCACAGCAAAGGAAACCAGAAATAAAACAAGAAAACCTACTGAATGGGAGAAAATTTTTGCAAGTGAAACCGACAAAGGCTTGATCTCCAGAATATATAAGCAGCTCATATGACTCAATAAGAAAAAAATAAACAACCCAATCCAAAAATGGGCAGAAGACCTAAACAAGCAATTCTCCAAGGAAGACATACAAATGATCAAAAAGCACATGAAAAAATGCTCAATATCACTAATTATCAGAGAAATGCAAATCAAAACTACAATGAGGTATCACCTCACACCAGTCAGAATGGCCGTCATTCAAAAATCCACAAATGACAAATGCTGGAGAGGCTGTGGAGAAAGGGGAACCCTCCTACACTGCTGGTGGGAATGCAGTTTGGTGCAGCCACTATGGAAAACAGTGTGGAGATTCCTCAAAAGACTAGGAATAGACTTACCATATGACCCAGGAATCCCACTCCTGGGCTTGTATCCAGAAGGAAATCTACTTCAGGATGACACCTGCACCCCAATGTTCATAGCAGCACTATTTACAATAGCCAAAACATGGAAACAGCCTAAATGTCCATCAACAGGTGACTGGATAAAGAAGATGTGGTATATTTATACAATGGAATACTACTCAGCCATAAAATCCGACAACATAATGCCATTTGCACCAACATGGATGCTCCTGGAGAATGTCATTCTAAGTGAAGTAAGCCAGAAAGAGAAAGAAAAATACCATATGAGATCGCTCATATGTGGAATCTAAAAAACAAAAACAAAAACAAACAAACAAACAAAAACAAAGCGTAAATACAGGACAGAAATAGACTCACAGACAGAGAATACAGACTTGTGGTTACCAGGGGGGTGGAGGGTGGGAAGGGATAGACTGGGATTTCAAAATTGTAGAATAGACTACACTGTATAGCACAGGGAAATATACACAAAATGTTATGATAACTCACAGAGAAAAAAATGTGACAATGAGTGTGTATATGTCCATGAATGACTGAAAAATTGTGCTGAACACTGGAATTTGACACAACATTGTAAAATGATTATAAATCAATAAAAAATGTAAAAAAAAAAAAAGAAGTTGTGGTATATTTGGAATACTACTCTCAGCCATAAAAAAGCATAAAATAATGCCATTTGCAGCAACATGGATGGACCCGGAGATCATCATTCTAAGTGAAGTAAGCCATAAAGGGAAAAGAAAATACCATATGATATCACACATATGTGCAATCTAAAAAAAGAAAGAAGACACTAATGAACTCATCTACAAAACAGAAATAGACTCGCAGACATAGTAAACAATCTTATGGTTACTGGGGGAAAGGGGATGGGAAGGGGTAAATTTGGGAGCTCAAGATTTGCAAATATTAACTACTATATTAAAAAAAAATAGATAAAAAACAAATTTCTTCTGTATAGCACAAAGAACTACATTTAATGTCTTGTAATAACCTTTATGAAAAAGTATATGAAAATGAATGTATGTATATATATGCATGGCTGGGACATTATGCTGTACACCAGAAATTGACACACTGTAACTGACTATACTTCAATAAAAAAAAAGACTGTATAAACATTTGCTGTTATTACATGTAATTGTTTCCGTTATCAATTGCTATTGTAACAACCTAGAAACTTGGTTTAAAAGGACAGTTTATTACTTCTTATGATTCTGTGGATTTTTTTGCATCAGTTGGTACTGACTGGGACTCTGGGATGATTGGGAGGTCCTAAAGGACCTTACTCACATAGTTGATCGTTGATACCAGCTGCCAGCTGGGAGGCAGCTCTGTGTGTTCTCAGACACAGGCTTCAGCTCTCTAGGTGGCTGTTGGGCTTCCTCGCATGCTGGTTGGCCTCCATGAAGAGTCTCCCAAGAGATGCAGGCAGAAGCTGACATCTTTTTAGGTCCAGCCTCGAAAGTTACCCTGTTTATTTACTTCCACTACATTCTATTGGTTAAAATAGCCCAGAAATAGGGGAGAAGAAATAGAGCCCACCTTTCAATGTGAGGAGTAGCAAAGAATTGCAACCATCTTTAATGTACCACAGAAGTCTAATCCACTTTTGTAAAAGTGTATGTATGTGTGTGTTCATGCATCAAAAATGATGTGTAGAAGAATATATACTAAATGTAAATGATAATTATCTTTAAAGGGAAGGGTTATAATATAGTTATTTCCTTCATGTTTTGCTTTTTGGTTTTCCCAAAATTTCCATGATGAATATATAATACATTTATTTTTTAAAGTAAGTTCCATGTTTTGAAAAAAATCAAGGATGATTTTAAAACTAATATGAGCCAAAATTGTGATAGCTCACTCCTCAAAAGAAAACCTAGCTCAAATTTACACAGCATTTAAAAAAAAAATCACAGTAGCTAGATCTATAACAAGGGTCCTGGTTCCACTCCCCTCAGCAGTCAGTCCACACTGAGTGTTCTGGGCTGGGTTCTGAGCTCTAGGAAAGGGAAACAAAGAGAAACACAATGTATCACGGTGCCAAAGGCAAGACAAAATGTTTGTAAACCATTTCTTGTGGAGAAACACTTCAGGACACCGAAGAGAAGAGGCTCAGAGGGAACATGAGAGAGTGAACCAGGCCCTCATTCTGTGTGGGAGGAAGGCTGCCATGTGGGTAAGGCATTAGTCCTAGTCCTATAGAATTAGGAGCATTTAATGGAAGTGACACACAGGTAGGTTTGAGATTCTTCATACAAAGAAGAAATCCCTAAACAGTTAAAGAATAAAGCTGGAGCAAGCTTCCTAGGAAGGAAACAAGCTCCCTGTTCAAGTAGAAACCAGGTGGGCCCTTGTCTCCGGGAGGGAATCTTGCCTTGCGGAGGGGCCTGATCTGGAACCACCAAGTCCCTCCCAAATCCCAGGTTGTATGGCTGTTGGCCTACCTGAGTGTGGAAATAAAACACCTTGACGCTTAAACCTTATCCTACCCAAAGGCAGTGGCCCAAAATAAATGAGTTCTTGAGATTCCTTTCATGGGTCTATAAATGGATCTTGTCCTTGATGTGAAAACATGATCAATCAATAAATATTATCAAGTGAACGCTTTATGCATGGCAGTGTCCTGGGTGTTCAGATGTGGTCTTTCAGCCCACGGGTTTAAAGTCTGATAAAGAAGAAAGATGTATGATCACCATATAAACTTAACACTGCTAAATACAGCCATTGCCTGTGGGGGTGGCAAGGGCCCAGAGTAAATAATTGATTTGTAATAGCAAAAAAGCTGGGGTGGGGGGAGGAGGGGGTGGGGATGGGAGCTTTAAGCTGTATCTAAGAGATGAGAGATGAGAGGGATGGGGTGGAAGCAAAGGAAGAGAGGTCTTGCCCCACATCTTTATGTTAATGTGAACAGCTTTGGTGGTTGGAAGAAGGCTGCCTGGCAGCCTCCTGGATTGGGTTTTCTTAGAAATAGATCACATTCTTTCTTTATTGACTAATGTGGTCATTATAATCACCTCCACTTACTAAGAACCTACTATATGGTAGTTGCTTTACACATATTAACTCCTCAGATATATTAGATGACCAGCTAAGGCAATGACTGTTATCTTCAGGGTCCAGGGTCTGGAGATATGAAGAACTATGGTTGGCCTCCTTTGGGGTGACTGCCCAGCTCACAAGAACCTTTGCCCTCTGCCACGGTGGTAGCTCCCAGCAGCAATCTGTTCAGTATGAACCTTGCACTCCTTTCCTCTGCTGAGTCAGACCCCTAGCCCTCCCTGCCCAACTCCAGGCATCTGAAACTGTGTCCAAAGAGAAATCCAGGCTTTCCATGCAGTAGGAGCTGTAAGATGGATGCAAGGACACTGTGGGTGACCATATTTTGCTATGCCAAGACAGAGAAGGGAGACAGAGACAGACAGACAGAGAAAGCAGATGCCCAGAGAAGCAGAGACAGAGAAAGTGTACTGCGTGGTTCCTGGTGGGCAGCCAGCCACCAGTTCTAGTCCTTCCTGGGATCTAGTGTTAAGAGACAGCCTTATATCTTTGTTACATTGATCCTTTTCACTTACCCTATCTTGAGTGGCTATTACTTGCAACCAGTAAGTTCTTACTAATGCAAGTGTTTTTTCCATCTGTTACATAAGAAGCCAGGCTTCCAACTTCAGTATGTTTACCTCCAGAGACCATCCATGGCGACCTCTGGTCCTTTCTGCTCCAGAGTGGTAATTTTAGGGTAACACTTCCTAAAATGAGGTTTCATGGAACAGCTTGCTCTTTGCTTCATCAAGGTGGTTCCTGTGCCAATTGGGTAACACCAGTCTGACGAGGGCAAGGGGTTCCCAGCAACATAAAACTAGTTGCTATGGTTCTGTAGTTGTCCAACATCATATCCTCCTAGACTGTTGCCTTTCCCGTACAGCTGTTGCTTTCCAGGTTTCAATGGCCATGGGAGCACTTGCTTTGGGAGCTTGGCTTTCTGAGACCACAGTGGTTGCCCTGCCATCTCAGCCCCTGTGCCTGCTGTCGCCCTGCACCCCCTCTCAGAAGCCTCCTCTTGGCCTGTGCCCTCAGATGCCCCATGTGGTTTGAAGCACCCTGAACATTGTACCCTTGTCTGTGAGAGCTCTGACAACACATCTGTGCTTTCATTTGCTTAGCCGCCTGCCTCCCACTTCCAGCTACGTGGGCAGGGTCTGTGTCCTGTTTGTTTCTGCATTTTCATTTTCTAAAGTAGTCCCTAGCAGAGTGGATGGCACAGAGTTAGTACTTAGTAAATGTTTGTGGAGTGAATGACTGACTGAGTAACTGAATCATTCAACAAACTCATTTCTTTTTTTCTTTTTTTCGGTTGTGCATTTATTTCAGTTGACATTATATAGTCCCTTACATCTCTTTTAGGGGGTGACCAAAGGCTGTCTTATAGTCCAGATATTTGTGTATCTATATCAAATATAATATTGTATATATTATACTGTATTATATAGTATAGTTTATTATGTAGTTTATATTATGTTGTTATATGAATGATCAAACTGATACTAGATGGAGCATTACCCTGCCTTAGTCTAGGTTTTTTTTTAAATTTTTTTATTGAGTTATAGTCATTTTACAATGTTGTGTCAAATTCCAGTGTAGAGCACAATTTTTCAGTTATACATGAACATACATATATTCATTGTCATTTTTTTTCACTGTGAGCTACCACAAGGTCTTGTATATATTTCCCTGTGCTATACAGTATAATCTTGTTTATCTATTCTACATATGCCTGTCAGTATCTACAAATTTTGAACTCCCAGTCTACCCCTTCCCACCCCACCCTTGGCAATCACAAGTTTGTATTCTATGTCTATGAGTCTAACAAACTCATTTCTTTTACTGACTCTTTAACAAATTTACTATGCTACATTATACTTCACTGTTTCTTTTAGGATAGTTTTGTCTTCCCTGTTTGTTTTTTTTTTTTCCTTGTCCACTTGAAGGATGATAAAGCAAAGACCTTCCTCCCACTTTCCTTCTCATAACTAGCACAAAGTTCTACGAACAGTAGGTGTTCATTCATGGAGTGTGTGTGTGTGTGTGTGAGTGTGTGTGTGTGTGTTGGCTTGTTTTACAGAGCTCAGAATAATAATCGTAGTGCTTATTCTCTCCCATATAATTTTGCAGGTGGTGATGTCTTAACTGTCCTGTCCTTTTCCCTCCTCTCCATGTGACCAGCCACCTCCTGACAGTAGACAAAGTCCAGTACAGGGCTTTAGATTCAATGAGAGTGACCTTTGGCATAGGCAACCCAGATGGGACTTAACTCAAATATCCAGAGAGAGAGGCATCTGTTTATTTGTCCTGATGGAAGTTGGGAAAATCAATCCCATCACATTCCTACATTTTCCAACTTGCCTGCACAGAGCAAACAAGAACCCAAGTGGCCACTGGGAGAGCACGTGTTCCCACCAGTCAGGCAGCGGGTGCACACAGCGCAGTAGGTGAACTCCCCCCAACCCCTGCGCCATGCACACCCTGCCTTTGCCTCCAGCCAGCTGCTGCAGCCCTTACAGGCTGTTTCCTTTACACTGGAAGGCAGAGAGAGTGGCTTAACAGGATGGAACTGGAGCAGACAGTCAATGAGGCTAGAGAAGAGAGAGGTGAGTAGAAGCTTGCCAGCCAAGAGAGGTCTCAATGAGTGAGAAATGGCTCTTCATGTTTTATAGTGGCCACCACTGCCCCATGGTGTTCAGGGTGCCACTCCCCAGTGGGCAACTCAAGGTGCTACATTGATGCTGCTGCCTTTATTCTTTGAATCTTTGGGTTCTCTGGGTTGCAGCAGCTCCCTTTGCTCTCCTGTACACATCAATTTTTTTTTTTTTAGGTGAGTCAGGACAGTTCCTGGAGAAGAATAAATACTCTGAAAGGGAACTCACAAGGGAAGGGAACTGACATTTAAGTGCCTACCTTATGCCAGGCATGGTGCAAAGCTTTTCTCCCTCCCTCCCTCCCTTCCTTCCCTCCTTCACTTCTTGTTCTTCTCCCCTCTCTTTCTTCCCCTCCCCACTCCTCCTCCTTCTTCTTTATATTAAAGATCATATCTATGAAATTTTATAGACCTGAAAATAGTAATAATGAGACCCATACAATTAATTTCCACTTACTATGTCTGGCCTAGAAGTTGTTTAAGATCTCAATATTCCACTGTTTAAGCCAGATCCTTGTGAAATTACTTGGCTTTTTTTATTTTAATAGATATATACATGAGAGGAGAACTTCTTCCTGTAGTTTTGGTCTTCTATGTAGCTCTGACTTTATGGCAAATATCCTGAGTCTCATTCAATGTTTAGAGTTGCAAAGTAAATTGAAGGCTTGAGATTAAAAATTTGGGGATAAGTCAAATGGCCCACCAAAATCTGTTCTCTCCTTTTGAAATATGCTTTCAGCAGCAAAAACAAAAAATAAACAAGGACTTAGAACAAAGCCTTGTGCAGGTGTGGACATCCCCAATCCTGGGTGAAATGGCTCCCAGCGGCACTGAATCCATCGCCTGGGCCACACTTGCTACGTGCTCTGAAACCTGGTGAGCCAACCACCCCTGCCCCATCAGCGTCTTCTCTGCCACTGACTCAAAGGAAAGCCTTGTGGAGCAGGTTACTGCACTGAAACCTGCTATGCCCCCACCCCCAGGTCTCATCTGGGCCTGAATTAAATCACTCTTGCTCTCTGCTTCAACGCCTTAGCTCTTGACTGCAGTATTCCTGCTGCTGGGCCTCTGGCAAGGAGCATCGCCCAGAGTTCTCTGATCATGTAGAAACAACGGAGAAGAGAAAAAGGAGGGAAGGGAGACAGAGAAAGAGACAAGAAACTCTGCCCTTGTCAGTCGAACGGCACCTCTCTGAACCCTATCACTAATGCTCCCAGGACTTGCTGTGCCCCAGCTCATAACTGCTCAAGCATGAGAGAATAATAAGCCTGAGAATGGCCTCTTGGGGCTCGCTTTCCTTTCTTTCTGCTACAGCTTTCTGATGTCCCTGTGAACCTTCCTTCTATTCCAGATCGAAAGCATATTTTCTCTCCTGCCCCTGGAGAGAATAAAACAGGGCAAGGTCCTTTCAGCCCCCTTTGACCACAGCTCCCCAGCAGTCTCAGAATTGACTTTGGGTGTGGCTGGGATAAGGATATATAAGAAAGGAAGTAGGAGGTTCCAATAACAGAGGGACCTGGGAGCTACCAAAAGCAGGAAGAAATGCATGGCTCATTTCAGTAGCCGGCACTGTCACCTTACCTATGACATCCCACCCACTGAAATGGACAGTTGTTATTCTGTCTGCCCAAATTCAGCCCCCTCCCCACCCCCAACCCCAAATCCTGATTTTTGATAACAGCATTTACAAACACCCTTTCCTCTGGGGAATTTTCTCTCCCCACTCCACCAGAAGATTCTGGTGGGACTGCCCATCACAAAACCCTTCTCCCCTCCCCAGGGTGAGCTTGCAACCCAGATCTGGCCAATTAGAGACTTCCTTGGACTTGCATATACTGATACAGGAAAAGAGAAAATCTTTTCCCCTCTGGGTTGCTAAGCAGAAATGAAACGAAACAAATTGTTTACAAGCATTGCCATCACTTGTATGGAGGAAGCGCATGTGAAAGAAAATGAGGGCCATTAAGAAAGAAGCAGAATTGAGTGTGAATGTGAAGCTATGTATCTATCTCCCCACATCTGTCTAGCTCTCCATCCACCCGTCTATCTATTTATGAGACACAGAGAGAAAGAGATCTGAAAGTCTTTAGTCTCTGGATTAAGTCATAATGAAAACTAACAATACCTCTATGTATTAATACTTTTGGGGGTTGTTTTTCTGTGTGTAAGTGTAAATTTGAGTTGAGTTTTCAATACTTAGAATAGAAAGAATCCTAATAGACTCCTTCTAACGGTCAAAGCAGTCTTATGAAGTAGTCAAGGCTCAGAGAATTAACTTGTCCCAAAGTCATGAATTTTGTCAATCACTGGTGCTCCAAGACTCACTCCTGCTCTCTCTGACCCCTCAGCTCCGCTGCTGGCACTCTGCCAACCTGTCTCCTAAAAACGGGTAATATCTAGTCCTGCCCCAAAGAAGCAAAATCTGCAAGGAAGTTAGATCTTTATAAACCACTCTAAAGCAAGACAGAATACAATGAGATACAAATAAAATTCAGTGGGGTCCACAGGGAAGGGAGTATTTAAGACCACATTGTGCTTGAAGCCAGCCCAGACTCAGCTTTGAGGGATTTCTTAACACATGGATGCCCAGGCTTCCAAAGTCACTCCGGACTTTCAGGGTCACTGCCATTTACTAATGTACAACCAGTAGTTACCACAACCCTGCACAGAAACATATTGCTGCAGGCTTTGGCCACTGTTTGCAGAGCTCAGCATTGTTTGTGACTCTGCCTCTCATTATTTACAGATTCCCTGAGACCTTTGCTCAGAACACTCAGTGCCCCCCACACTCCCATTCCTCACCACTGCTCTGCTGCCTGATCGGTCAGACTCCATTACTTTCTGCTACAACCACAGTGAGCCTACAGCTGAGCAGGGGGTGAAAAAAGGTAAGCGTGGATATTTATTTCCCAGGGATCTATCAAGGGAAAAGAGTTTGCACATGCCATTTACAAGCTATTTGCCAAATGTGCAGTACTTTCAGTTGCTTATTCCTCAAGTCTAAGAGTGGTTTTCAACCTTTTCTTTTCCATCTTGAGCCCACTTGAAGCCAGGCAAAATAGCCCGCAGCCAATCAACCCCATCCTTTCTCACGTACCAGTGGAAAAATAAGCCAGGGATATGACTGAGGGGCCACTGTGAAGTATATTTGGTGGGATAAGTGTGCATGTGCCTTGGCAATTAGGGCATAAATGATTCATATTCAAATTGCAATGCATAATTGTCTTTAGGTATAATTGCTGGAAAATTAAAGGCCAAAAGTGCATTTGAAGCAAATATGCAACAGTAGTTGATTTAAGGTTAATCAAACAAATCACAGCTAACTTGATAACAATGAAGCTAAGTTAACATTAAAAAATTATAATTAAAAGCAAAAATGGCAGCGATTGAAGACCTTGACCCAGACGTTGCAACAATGACGGCAGACTAGTGACAAAGCAGTGGTCCAGAGACTATCAGGTGTGGGCAAGCCTTCATCAGAGTTTTCTCTGGAAGCCAGGCTTCCTGGTGGGATTAGAGGCCTCAATAAAAATTTGTATCTCATTAATTTTGGTTTATCAATTCCAAATTAGACTTACCCTTTAATAATTTACCTTCCAAGCTACTAGTAAGTAGGTCCTAGATGTACATAAAAAGCAGCATGTATGGATTTGAACTAAAGGAAAGACTTGCTTTCTTGAGTCAGTTTGAGGCCCATCAGGGTCGCCGTGGGTAGCTTTGAGAAACTCTGGTTGGAAGGCTCTGGGATACAGCTGAATTGTTATTCACCAGGTCTAAGGCCAAGGCAGGAGTGAAATATGAGATCTGAGAGCCAGAGACATTTATTCCAATTCTCTTGCCTTCTACAGTAAGAGTTTGCTGGGACCTCGGGAGAAAGTGGAGCGTTCCAACCTGACAATCCCACTTAGGGATTAGCTGGGAGGTTAATGTGACTTGGAAGTTTTTCACATTTCCTGATTAAGACAAATACCTCCTCAAAGCAATGAAGATGGATATTGGTGACTCACAGTAGAGTTATAATACTTTATTTGTGGCTAAAAAATTAAGTGAAGGGGAAGTCTAGGGAACCCAGTCGGCCAGAAAACATAGCAGTACCAGTCCCCAAAGGATATGATGCCTCGGTATTTCTGCCTTAGAAAACAACACTGTACAACTGCGTAACACTTTCAACCTTTCAAAACACACTTGCACGTGTTTCTTTGATCTCCAGCGAGGAGGTGAAACTTCTGAGGTGACGAGGCACTTTGCAGCTCTCTGACCTCTTTTTTTTCCTTTCTCTTTCCTCAACACTCTCTTTCCTCAACACTCTCTTTCCTTCTCCTTGGGTTCATGTCTCTCCTTGTGTCTCCTTTCTCCCATTCTTTCTGTTCAGTTTCTCAGTGGTTGCTTTAGTATCTGGCCCAGGCCTTGCTTATTCTTGAAATGAACTAACAGGACTTTTCAGGGTTACTCAGAGTTAAAGAGACGGCTGATTTTGTTGAATCAAAGTCTAATTCAATCTTGATTTGGGGGGACCTTTTTAAAAAGTTAAAATATATGACTTTTCAGCAGGTTAAAAGACAAAATTCACTGAGTAGATTTCAGGATCCAATTGGCTTTATCTAACAATTCATGAATCGAGCAGTATCCCATCCAGCAATTAGAAAAGAGCTCCCAGGATCATACAAAATTGAAGGCGTTTATGAGGCAAAAAGGGTCAGGGAAAAGAAAGAGCAGATTATGACATCTTTCTTTGGAGGATGGAAGGGCTCTATTGGGGGATTACCACACTACTGCTGACCAGGAAGTTTCAGATTGACTGGTTTAAAATTACATTCCTGGAGAAGGCTGAAACTGTAATTTAATAGGCATTAAGTTTTACTTTGGTGACGGGGGTTTAGCACAAGTGACTCCATTTCGGGCCTGTTTTGTTTTGTCTTTAACAAATGAGTCAGGGAGAACACTTCACGTACAGTCCCTTCATTCTGGGATAATTGTCCTAGGTAAGTGGGTTTATGAAACGTGAGCGACTCCTGCATAGTATAGGCTGTCCCTGCCTCTATCTTCACTGAGTCAGCCAGCACCAGCTTAATGTATCTCTGTTGTGAAACCTACAGTTCACAACAAAGATACTCCTACAGTTGGGGAGCATTATGGGTTGAACTGTGTCCCTCCACCACTCACCTCCATTCTTGTGTTGAAGCCATAACCCCCAGTATCTCAGAATGGGAACTTATTTGGAGACAGGGTCTTTAAAGAGGTGATCAAGTTAAAATGAGATCAGTAGGGTGAGCCCTAATCCAATCTGACTGGTGTCATTATAAAAAGGGAAATTTGGCCACAGAGACAGACTCAAATAGAGGGAGGACAATGTGAAGAGACACAGGGAGAAGCCAAGTCAAGGGAGAGAGGTCTAGAACAGATGCGCACCTCACAGCCCTCAGAAGGAGCCAACCCTGCAGATACTTTGATCTTGGACTTCTAGGCTCCAGAACCCATACGTATATAAAAAATAAAAAATAAAAATAAAAAAACCCAATTGAAAAATGGGCAGAAGACCTGAATGGAAGAAGACATTGCTCAACATCATTAATCAACAGAGAAATGCAAATCCAAACCACAATGAGATAGCACCTCACACTTGTCAGGATGACTATTATCAAAAAGACCACAAATAACAAATGTTGGTGAGGATGTCAAGGAAAGGGAACCGTCATACACTGTTGGTGGAAATGTAAATTGGAGCAGCCACTGGGGAAAACAGTATGGAGATTCCTCAAAAAACTAAAAATAGAACTACCATGATCTAGCCATTCCACTCCTGGATATATAGCTGAAGAAAATGAAAACACTAATTCAAAAAGATACATGCACCTCAATATTCATAGAGGCATTATTTACAATAGCCAAGATATGGAAACAACCTAAATGTGCATCTATAGATAAATGGATTAAAAAGATGGGAGACACACACACACACACACACACACACACACACACACACACAAATGGAATATTATTCAGCCATAAAAAGAAGGAAATTGTACCATTTGTGACATCATAGACGAACCTAGGGTGTATTATGCTAAGTGAAATAAGTCAGATAGAAAAAAAAATACCATATGTTCTCTTCTATATGTGGAATCTAAAAAAGCTGAACTTATAGAAACAAAGTAGAATGGTGGCTGCCAGGGACTGGGTGGTGTGGGATACAGGGAGATATAGGTCAAAGGGAACAAATTTTCAGTTAGAAGATGAATAAGGTCTCGAGCTCTAACGTACAGCATGGTGACTATACTTAACAACACTGTATTATATACTTGAAAGCTGTTAAGAGATTTGATCTTAAATGTTCTTACCACAGCCACCACCACAACAAAATGGTAATTATGTGAGTTGATGGATGTGTTAACTAATCTTATTGTACTAATCTTTCACAATATATGCATGTATGAAATCATCACACTGTACACCTTAAACTTACACAATGTTATATGTCAGTTACATCTCAATAAAGCTGGGGGAAAAAATGAAAATTTTAATAAAGAAGTTACTTCCTAGGGCTGCTGACCTTGTAGCCTAAGCTGTGTCCATGAACAGTCAACAGTACTGAGTACTCAGAAGGAAAGCCACCTTCACCTGCTGTTTTGGGGACCCCAGCAAGTAGGCAGTGAGGCAACCATGAAGAGAAATAAAACAAAAATCAATAAGTCAGAGCAGGGATATGCAAAATGACTTCAAAGATAAAAAAAAAAATGAAAGCTCCTGGGTATATAAAACAGGAGTCTCATTTGATTAACATATTAGCATAACTCAAAACAGAATGAGTTCCCGTGGGGCTGAAGTGGGGAGTGTGGGTTGTCAACTAGAAACTTTGGTTAGGAAAGGGAGAACTGAGGTGCCTTTGTCAGCTGAGCCTGGCTAAGAGTGCCTGGACTGAGATGAAGATATCACACTTTTCTGGGAAGTCTGGGGAAATAAGTCCCTAGGATCATAGGGGACCAGGTGAGCCAGGTGTGGCCAGGAAGTAGTGCCAAGGTAGGGTTCAAATATAGTAGAGTGATTCAGAGCAACAATCCTCTGTCTCTGTGAAACCTGGTGTTGCCGTGTACATTTAAAAAGGACAAAGCAGAGGAAGGAAAATCTGCAAAGGTCACTGTGCTCTAAGTGAAGAATTAAGGATCTCTGGCTAGTGGTCCTTGTCTGCAAAGAACATCGTGCTTGCCGGACTGACCGGCCTTCAGAGTTCCACAGTCCTGGGGGCAGTAGTCACCCTTTTGTCCGTTCATTTGAACATTTTTGAGCCAGACTCTGTGCTAAACCCTGGAGATACAAAAATAAATGTTAACATCCGGTCCAACTAAGAACCTTAACCTCCTGGATCTGTGTAATCTATTATCCAGTTCAAACAAGCTTCTGCTGGCTTCCCCCGGGGATTAGGAAGGGCAGCTGTAACACAGAGGAGCACAAGGTTAATCCATCAGAGCAGACGCCATTAGTGGAGTAAAGTGCCAATCTTCCTGGGGACCTGGGTCCAAAGCCTCAGAACCTCCTGCTAGGAACGTTAACTGGGACCCATTACAGCAGAAATACAGCCCTAATTAGGCTACAGGTACCACCACTGATTAGCCCTTAGCAAAATTATCATGAGCTAAACAAGTTCAGGTAAGCAGATGTTGACTGAAAAAAAAAAAGGCATAACCTAAAAGACGAGAATTATGTTTTATTCTGCAGACTTACTGAGGACTTAAGTCCGGGTACAGCCTCTCAGATAGCTTTGAGGGACCGTTCCAAAGACGTAAAGAAGGAGCCAGGATACATAGGAAGTTTTGCTAGGAAAAAACATGTACTTGAACATCAAGATTACTGCTAATCACAAAACAGACATCTCAAGTCAATGATTTTAGCGCTTTTCTATGTATGAAAAGATGTAAAAGTTTGGGTTTATTGAAATCATTCCTTTGATATGCACCTTAACTATCTGGAGCCAGTATCCAGTTTTTCTCCATTTGGAATCCCCTCAAGGCGCACCATCAGGAGCGGCTGCAGGGACTGCACTGGTTGATGGCTTTATGGCCACAGTGTCCTTTGTTTACTAAAATAGCAGGTGACATTCTTTGTCCACACAGATCTTTCCAGAATGCCTGCAGGGGCCTTTCAGATATGTCCACTGACTGCCCCATAATGGGCTTACTTCCTAAATGAACAATCCCTGTTTGGTCCAGACAAACAAACCAATGCAAAGTCACCCAGGGCTCTGAGTCTAGGTGGCACTTTGCTAAGACTGTGTCTCCTATTTTCAAAATTTTGTTGTTGTTCAAGCCAAAGTTTACTGCTTTTTCAAGCGTGAATGTCAAGACCAGTGAACCTAAGAGTCACCTTTCTGGGATCAGAGTGCATGGAGAAAGTATATGATGCTCCACTGTCTGGCAAGGCAAAGGGTATTTTTTATGAATTTTGAGATTTATCTCTGGGTTCCTTTGGCTAAAGGAAACAGCTTTTCCATGGATTTATGCCCCCGCCCCCAACCAAATAGCAACATGTCCTTTTTCCCATTTTGAAATTCTGCTCAGTTATGCCCCTTGAAATTCTCCCTTTTAGGTAAGGCAAAAAGCTGCTGTTTAATACCTGAATAATAGTTTCTCTCTCAGGGCTTTGCATGAATTTGTATATTTCAACATACAACTTTCTATGGCTAGATTCCAAAGCATGATTCAAGTAGGCAAAATTAAACAAAGCAAAGCACTTTAGTCCTATTCCAGATCAGGCCTCATTTTCCTACCTATAAAATACAGAGATTAGTCTTGATAATCTTTATTTGCTAGGTCCTTCTATGCTAAGAGCCACTGAACTATATTGACCTGAAACAGCTAATTGAGACCTACTGGAAGCTATAACAGTTACCTCTCACTGTGAAACAAACTACCACAAAATTTAAAACAACAAATATGAATTGTCTGAGTTTCTCTGGGTCAGGAATTCGAGAGGAGCTTAATAGTTAATAGTTTTGCTCAGAGGTGGCTGTCAGGAGGCTGACAGGGTTGCAGCAATATTAAGGCTTGACTGCGGTTGGAGGATTCACTTCTAAGGTGGCTAAACTCACACAGCTGTGGGCAGGAGGTCTTAGTTCCATGCCACATGGACCTCTCCTCAAGACATGGCAGCTGGCTTCCCCCAGAGCAAGGGGTCCAAGAGAGAGAGTGGCCAAGATGAAAGTCACGTGACTTAGTCTCAGCAGTAACAGTTACTTCCGCCGTATTCTGTCCATTAGAAGGAGTCATTAAGTCTGGTCTATAATCAAGGGAAGGAAGATCAGGCGCCCTTCACCAGTTGAAGGGCAGCAGATCAAAGAATTCGTGGACATAATTCAAACTATCACAGAAGGGAATGGGTGTGCTACACGGGGCTACAGGGTGAGCCTGGAGCAAAATTTGAACTGGATTCTCATCTTGTTGCCGGTGTCACCCCAGAGCCCTCATGACCCCCATCCCCACTTTGGCTCAGTGTCTCAGATGTGTTCTCACTGCTCCTCGTCAGCCCCTGCCAGCCCATTACGGATTTTATCTCTCCCTATGGATAGCTGTGCCCCTAAGGAGATGGTCGGATAAGCTGATGTACTAATCCCTTCCCAGGTAACGCCAGCATTTCATCAGAGGAACCTGCCTCTGCTGTGAAAGTAAAAGCTATCCTCTTGGAGAGAGAATGAATTTAGAGGCAGCTCCCTGAGGACATTGTGGAGTAAGAGCCCAATGTGCTCACAAATATGGGGTCTCTCCTAGGGAGTCTGTGTGCAGCAAAGAACCAAGAATAAATGTTCAACAGGCTACATACCCCCAAGCCTACTCCGTCCCCTTCTAACCTCTGAGTGAACCTCTGGTGGCGCCCTCCAGGGAAGTCCTTCCTATCAGCTTGGGCTTCTGACCCTGCATTGGGACCATAGACCCAAGGGAGGTGCTTCCAGCCTTCCTGAGAGAGCTCAGTTCTGCTGCCTGAGCCCCCTGTTCCTCTCTCTCATGTTTCATCAGTTAAGCTGAACTACCTCCCATCCCAAAGTGGGCAGCAGATTCACACTTGTTTCTTAGAGTCCTTGTGGGTTGCGCTTCAGGAGCCACCATTAATAACTGTACTCTCTGGGGCCGACCTGCCAGGCCTGGATCCAGCAGGCCCACAGGGAGCTGGACCTGCGGTTAATCATTCTTTCTCAGATCTGCCTCCAGAAGTCAGTTCCAATCACCAGATGATGTTGTTCAGGTGTCCACAGAGAGAGTGGAGCCCACGTAACATCTCGGCTGAGTGCTGAGGGCTAGGTCTCCTCCATCCCATGTTTCCTCTGCTCTCCCTTAACCTGCCCGGGTTCAGGCTCCCGTGACCTCAAACCAGACAATTGCAAGGGCCTCCCTACTGCCCTGCAGGCTCTGCTTGGTGCACTTCAAACCACACGCTGCTTCTGGTTTGCTCGTCCGGTCATGACCCTGAACAAATTTCAGCTGCTCATTAATTTGTCCCTCAAACTAAGGATGCATTCTACTCCTCGATTCAACCACTTGACCCCCATGTGTGGTTATCATCGAAATCTCTGCCGATACCTTCCCACCTCTGCTGCGCTGTCCTCCCATCTGTAATGGCTTCCTTTCTCCTCCGATTCCATTTCTTTCTCCTTCAAATTTCTTCTCACTTTCACTTCAAGCCACATTACTCATGAATAGATAAAAACAATTTCGGCCAAAATTTGAGCAAATCAAATCTAATGCCATCTAAAGGACAGTATCATAACCAAATAGAGTTTGTCCCAGGAATGTAAGCTTGGTTTAGCATTTGAAAGTCAACCAATGAACTTCATTGTATTCATTTACTATTGCATAAAATATTATCACCAACTTAGCAGTTCAAAACAACACAAATTCATTATCTCACAGTTGCTGTAAATCAGAAGCCCAAGCAGGGCTCAACTACTAGATTTGTTGCTCAGAGTCTCCCCAGGCTGGTGTCAAGGAGTTGGCCACAGCTGTGGTTCTCATGTGGGGTTGGGGTTCTCTTCCAGGCTTGAGATAGCCCTTTATTGTACCTCTTTCTATGGCTTTTTTTTTTTTTTTTAATTGTAGAAATACTTGTGTCTTTGTCTTATCCCTGCCGCATCCCCTACGCTGAAGGCAGAAACTGTCTTCTTTGTCTTGGTTTTATGAAATTGAACCAAGAAGTCCAAGTGTGCTGGTACTTTCCACCTCAGCATTTTCTAACAGTGAATTAAGAGAGGGTCATTTCAGGTTATATATGTATCTCCCATTTTGCCACAGAACTCATCTGCCTTCCTCCCATTTGGCAGTACTTTCCCCAGTCTGGTAGTCAGCATTTCTGACAGCTGCTTGGCATGGCTTTCAATGAAAGACAGCCATCTGTGAAAGGGACATCACCACACAGCCTGTTCCTGCTCCAGAGACAGGGATGGCAGCAACAATCACCATTATTTATTTACAGTCTAATGGCCAAGGCACTTTTTTTTTTTTAATTCTTACCCAAACACGGGTCTATTATTTCTGGATAAAACTTTCATTTTAAGAAATTGCATCCATACAACATTGTAAATCAACTATGCTTCATTAAACAAAAAAGAAAAGAAAAGAAACTGCATCCAGCAAATTGAACTAGTCACAGACATATCTGAAGAACTAGAACAAATACCCGTACCAGCTGGGGGCCCATCCTTCGGCACACAGTTCAAAGCGGTTCTGTGCCTCTTCTCCCATGTCAGCTGTACCTATTTTGAGTCCTTTTCTCACTTTATTTTCATTTCTAAGGGATGAGGCAGACAAAGGATTGTGGTTCTGGGAGCCACCTGGGACTCTCCTTCCCTTCCAGAGATCTCTGTGGATGAAGTCAGCCAGTCCAAGATGTTCAGGTATATAATAGTAGTAGTTAGCTTAGGCTTTGGAGCCCAACTGTCTGGGATTGAATCCCAGGACACGTTTCTTAATATCTTGTACATCAATTTGTTCATCTGTAAAATGGGAACAATCATTCAATCAAGTACTGATCTCATAAGCTTATTCCAAAGACTAAATGAGTTAACTTAGAACACTAGCACACAGTAGTAAAGGTGAGCTATTATTATTATCTGTGGCACTGTTGTTCTCAACCCTGTCCGTATGTTCAAATTAACTGGGAACATTTTGAAAACGCTGATACCCAGAGCCCCAGAGTCTAGATCAGGGCTTCTCATCTGCAACACTACTGACCCTTTTGATCAAATGATTCTTTCTTGTGGGAGCTCTCCTGTGCATTTGAAGATGTTTAGCAGCGTCCCTGGCCTTTACCCATTAGATGCCAACAGCAAACCTCCCCCTACTCTCATTTGTGAGAACCCAAAACAGTCTCCAGACATTGCTAAATATCCACTAGAGGGGAAAACTGACCTCAGCTGAAATCTAGGGCCCCAGCAATGAAATCATAGTCTTTGGAGATGGAACTTGGCCACGAATCTTCATTAAGGGAAGATTCAGATTTTGTGGAGCTTGAAGTTTATAAAATTTAGGGGTCCCTCTTTTAGATAACTAATACAAATTACAAAATTTGGTATGGAAGTGAATGTTCACTTAGAATGAGTAAAGAAATCACAACAAAATACTGGTGACTTTTCATATCCTTTTCTCTTGAGATCACTGTAGGCAATTTACCAGCAAAAATTCTTGTTGATGACAACCTGGCTTTCTCTCCCCACAGAGAATACAGGGGCCCTGATGTCTAAGTGTCCAGAGCAAGCTCTGCAGGAGATTTTTCTCTGGGTCTTCCCTTGTTGCACGTAGCACACTGCTTTGGGACAGAGGCCCAGCTGGGCAGAACAGACACGAGGCCCGTGAGGCCCAATTACCTTCATCACAATCCAGGAAACTTGGCACCGGGAGGTAGGTCAGAGGTGGGAAGGAAGGAGAGCAAGACGAAATTGAGATTACAGCCTAAACCGGAAGTCTGGAGAATCGTGATCCTAATCATTAAATAAGTAGTTCCAAAGCTGTGCTGGGTTTTAATTTTCAGCCTCGTCATTGAGATTCTGGTCAATGTAACTGGTCAAAGTTCAGGGCTAGGGGTGGTGAGGCCAAGGCTGTGAGGAGAGATGTGCTTCACAGGTTAGCACAATAACTTTCCATGCATTCCTTAGGAACGCTAAGTCCCAACTCTGCTCGAAAACCAAAGAAACTGGGCAGCACACAGGTCAAAGAGGCACCCAGCAGTTATAACTAGGGAGCCAGACTCCAGGTCTTAGAGAGTAGACTTACTTCTTAGCCCCATGAAATGAGGTTATAGGGAGAGACTAAGCCTATAAATACTGAACTCTGTTATAGACCAAATGTTTTTGTCCCCACTCACCAGCACCCCCAAAAGAAAAGTTCATATGTTGAAATTCTAACCCCTAATGTGATCATATTAGAAACTGGGGCATTTGGAAGGTATTAGGTCATAAGAGTGGAGCCCTCATGAAGGGATTAGTGTCCTTATAAGAGACCCCAGAAGGTCCCTTCCCCTTTCCATCATGTGAGGACACAGTGAGAAGATGGCAGTCTGTGAACCAAGAAGCAGGCTTTCGCCAGACGCTGAATCTGCCGGCACCTTGATCTTGGACTTCCCAGCCTCCAGAACTGTAAGAAATAAATCTCTGCTTTTTATAAGCCACCTAGTCTATGGTGCTCTGTTACAGTAGCCCAAATAAACAAACTCCCTGCCTCAGTTAGAATGGGTTCCAGAACTGTGTGTGAGGAGGACCGGCTAGGACTGCGTATAGGAATAAGCCCTGAACCTGGCCGTGATGTGCTGGGAACTGCAGAGGGAGGCAGAATGAGGCCAGGGCTGACACACGGTAAAGACCACTTAACAGATCTCTTGATCCTGTGGATGGAAAATGGGGCTAAATGAACCTCCCAGCTCTTCGTGACATCACTGAGATCGCCCAAGGAGGCACCATGGAACCTGCTAAGATAAAGGGATGAAGGAGGGGGTTTTCTAGACTCATGAAATCCAGAGTTGAACCCCGAAGTTAATCCACAATTTGAGTGGGAATGAAGACTATTTGACTGTGAACTTTGCTCCTCAGTGCTAGACATGTAGACCAAAGGTCACATAGGTTATTTCTATGGACTGCCACCTTTAGCACACTTGATAGAGAGTGTCTATTTTATCGATATTATTACTGCTACCGTCCCAGTAACTAAGAGTCCTGACAAGTACTGTGCCTTTTTTGTAAGAAGGACAGATTCTTTTTCATTCAGAATTTCGTTGGTGTAGTTTCAGGTGAGGTTTTGGGGGGGATTGTGTGTGGCATGTGGGTCAAAAGCAAAGAAGGGTTTTTCCAGTCTGACGCCTGGATAACTGTACACGTATCCTCATCCTGTGTTCCAGTTATCCATGAGTATGGCTTCATGTGTTCTAATCTTCATATTACAAACCATCAGGGAAAAGGTGATCAGTAAAGTAAGACATATTTAGCTAATACTGTAGTCAAGTATGTCATCCTAATGAACCAACAGAATCTGTATTCTGGCTCCAAGTGTTCTTCTAACCACAGGTGTTTGAATCACTCAGCTAACCTAGAAAACTAATTTTAACCAGTGATTTCATCCTCTTCCCCATTCTTTTTATCAAAATATCCACTGGGACATGAATCCATCTTCCCCCCTCCTTCATTGCCCACTCATTGGGAATCCTGCAAATGGATAATAAAGTGGTCCAAAGCAGGCAAAGGTAAGAGAAAAAGCAACAGGTTTGGATAATTTTCAAACTAGAACTTCAAACCATCCCTTAAGCCATGAGGATAAGTTGCCTAACATTAGAAGTATGTCTTTCCCCCCCCCAAATAATCAGTCTTTCCTGTCATATTCCATCATTCTAAGAACTCATTTTATGGGTAGTTGCTGTCTTATTCTTCCAGGTTTTTCAGGTTTGTTATTTGCAAAGAATGTTCAGATCTTTCTTAGAATTATGTTAATTGTCTAACACTGCCTCTTTCTACACTTTCTCTTTTAACCTCTCCAATACACATTAAAAGCCTGAGGTTTCACTCCACTCCCCCATAAACAAGCTGCTAAAAGGAAGGTGATTAAGGAGTTAGAGCATCAGTTGTGTTGCTTATAAGATCTTTCTTGTTGCTGTTGTCCCGCGGTGGGATGTGATCCAAGTCTGAGAGAGCCAGGCACATCTGCCTTTGACACCTGTACTCTCTCCACTCTCCCTCACTGCCCGTTCTCACAGGAGAAGGATGAGGAGAAGGCAAAAGAGGAGGAAGAGGAGAAACAGAGATGCTAAAGTAGTTTGCTTTTGAGGAAATTCAATATCAACTTTTTATACTTTTGAATGTAACTCTCCAGCAAGATATTATTCATAATTAATAAGGTAATATCCTATAAATATCTGTAATAGCTACCTCACAGAATTGTTGTAAGGATACTATTAATATTTAATAAGATAATGGTACCTTATTAATATGTAGATATTATTTAAAGCTACTTCACAGGGTTGTAGTGAGGAATAAATATAAGTATACAAAGGGCCTGACACATAAATGGTATTTATTAAATAGTTATTATTACTGATACTATGAATTTGGTAGAAACACAGGCTCCAACTCTGGAGTCAGACAGACCGGAGTTTGCGTGAACTTGAACAAGTTATTCAAAGTCACAAAACCTCAGCTTCCTCATCTATAAATGGTAGGAAATAGTTCCTACTTCATAGTATTATTGTGACGATTAGATGTAATAATGCTATGATATTTTGCATTGTGCTTGTCACGTAGTAAATGTGGAGTAAACATTAGTTATTATGTGAACGTCGGTATGAGGAGCTTATCATTCTGTTTTTCTTTATTTTGTTCCTGATGTCAGCACACTTGCTATTTCCTTGTTAATGAACCCACATGCCTTTTCCCCCTCTTTTGGAATATCGATGCTTTTGAAATTCTGAAACCAACTTGGAAGAATTCCACTGGATTCCTTCCTTTGCGCCTCACTGAGTAGACTTTGATTACTTTTTTCCCCTTAAATTCCCTAGGTCCTCTCTCTTTGCCATCATTATTGTAACTTAGGAACTCTCGATGCACAGACCATTATTCAATCCCAGCACATCTTGTATCATGGAAAGTCTGTTCAAAAACAGTCATGCCCTTGATTATAACCATGATACTAGATTCATGTCCATAGCGGTTGTTTTCTCCAATCTTCCACCTTAAGCCTTTATTTTCACATCATGAGTGAGAACCCACCATTATTTTTACATCACCTCAGTGGTACCTCTTCCCAGGTCCTTGGATGACCTTCTCTCACCTGTGGCTGTCATCCTACTTATCTTGTCTCTATTTATTACCCAATCATTCTTAAAATGATTTTTTTTTCTATTTGTCTTTTTTCTTTGCAGTTTCCGCTTCTTTTTGAGGCTATAATAATATGATTTAAATGTTTGTGCCATTTACTAAACTCCAGATTCCAAATTAAAGAAGTCACTATGCTGAGTGACTTGGCTAGCAGAAAGACATAAGTCCACTATAATGCCTATATGATGATCATGTTCTAAACTATATACTGAGTTTTTGTACATAAAACTTAACTTTAAATATCCAAAAGGGAGTTTATTTCTCATAGTAAATTCCTTTGTAAAGCAGATAACTACCCACTAATTTAGGTTTATACATAAAGATATGAGAAAGATGATACTGTGTCAGATCTGTAATTCATTTGGGATTCTGTCTCCAGAAAGACTTTATGAAGATTGTAGCTATCGGACCTACTTAAAAGTTGGAAGAGATCCTACAGCTTACATTTTTTTGGTCCCATATGGCTAACCATAATTTTTTAAAGTAATGATATATGAAAAATAAATATGCTTCTGGATAACCTAAAAAATTAATCATATTTATTTATCCCTATTTTCTTCCAAAATCTCATTAAAAAGTTAAAGTCATGGGGGTAGGGCAGAGATAAAAAAAAAGATACAAATCTATGAGGGAAAAGACCACAGCAAATGAGAGATAACATTTTGGAAGACGGAAAGAGGGTAGATGATAGTAACTGATTTAGTAGAGAGGAGAAACAGAAACACCAAGGCTTTCTGGGAGGTAACAACAAGAACCAAACCAACACCCATGCAGGACCCCAGAAAGACTGTGGAGGTACCTGACTGGGGTGGCACTAAAAACCAAAGGATTGACTGAAGGTTTGTATAGAGGAGTACCAAGATTGCCTGCTGTTCCTGCGCAGGCACAAGTGCACACTTCCCCCACCCTAAGGGAAGACTAGATGGAGGTTTACTCTCTGGAGAGACTGAATCAGAGAGCTTTTGGACTCTGGAATTCCTTGATGTGGCTGAGGTCAGAGGGTGAAGCACTTTACTAAAAACAGAGAAATTACACGAGAAATGAAGAAAGTCTTTGATGGGCTCATTAGTAGACTAGATATAGCTGACGTGGCTGTATCCTGTGAAGTTACCCCTCTAAAGTAAAGAAAAAAAGACTTTCCCAAACAAAAATTGAGGTAATTTGTTTCCAGTAACCCTGCAAGAAATGCAAGAAATGTCCTGCAAGAAATGTTAAAAATTCTTCAAAGAGAAGAAAAATTATATAGATCAGAAATGGGTCTATATGAAGAAATAAAGAGCATTAGAGAGAGAATAATAAAAGGAAAAATAAAAACTTTTATTTTTCTTATTCTAGTTGATCTAACAGATAAAAGTTTTTTCAAAATAATAGCAACAACGTATTTGATTATGTATGCTTATGTAATGTATGTATATGTCTATGATAATATACATATTTGCATTTGCTTATATATTAGTGAACTAAATGACAGCAATGGTACAGGGATAAGAGGGAAGAATTAGAACTATTTTGTTGTTATAATGCACTTGTGCTACCCATAAAGTGGTACAGTGTTGTTTTTAAGTGGATTTTTATTAGTTGTAAATGTATATTGCCAACTCTGACAACCACTAAAAAATGCTTAAGACGAAGTATAATTGATATCTAAGAAAAGAGAGAAAATAAAATCATATAAAATGTTCAGTTAAAAATCACAAAAGGAAGGAAAAAAGTGTGGAAGATGAAAATATGAATAAAGAACAAGGGAAACAAAGAGTAAGCAGTAACAAATATGGTAGATATTAATCCAACTATGTCAATAATCACTTTGAATGTCAATGGTCTAAACACACTAACTAAAAGACAGATTGTCAGAGTGGATGAAAAGTAAGACTTAACTATATGTTGTCTATCAGAAACCCACTTTAAATATAAAGATACATGTAATTGAAAGTAAAGATATGAAAATACATACATATTAATACTAATCAAAAGAAAATGGGGGATCAGCCGTATTAAATTTTGGTAAAACAGACTTCAGACCAAAGAAAGTTATCAGGGATAAAGTCCTCACATTACAAAGTGATAAAGGGGTCAACAGTCCAAGAAGACATAACAATCCTCAATGTGTATATGCCTAACAACAGAACAAAATACCTGAGACACAAGCTGATAGAACAGCAAGGAGAAATAGATAAATCCTCTACTGTAGGTGGAGACACCAACACCCCTCTATCAGAAATGGACAGATGCAGAAGGCAGAAAACAGCAAGGACACTGTTGTACTCAACATCACCATTGATCAAATGAATACAATTGACATCTACAGACTGTTTCATCTGACGACTGCAGAATACACATTCATCTCAAGCTCACATGAAACATTCATCAATATAGGCTGCATTCTGGGTCATAAAGCATACCTTAACAAATTTAAAAGAATAGAAATTATTCAATGTCTGTTCTCAGCCCACAGTGGAATTAAACTAGAAATCAATAACAAAAAGATAGCTGGAAAATCCCAAAATATGTCGAGACTAAACAGTGCACATCCTGATAACACACAGGATAGAAGAAGAAATCTCAAAATATTTTGAACTAAATGAAACTTAAAATACTACTTATCAATAGCTGTGGGATCCAGCAAAAGCAGTACTTAGAAGTAAATTTACAGCATTGGATGCATTTATTAGATGACAGATCTAAAACCAATGATCTAAACTTCACCTTATAAAACTAGAAAGAGAAAAGTAAACCAAATCCAAAGTAAGTAGAAAAAAATGAATATTAGAGCGGAAATCAATAAAATTGCAAACAGAAAATCAATAGAAACAACCATCCAAACCAAAACTGGTTCTTTGAAAAGATCAATAAAATCGATAAGCCTGCAGCCAGGCTAACTAACAGGGGGGAAAAAAAAAGGAGTAAGAAGAAAAAAAAAAGGAGAAAGAAGAAATTAATAATATCAAAAATGAAAGAGGAAACATCACTATAGATCCCATAGACTTTAAATCAGTCACAATCCTAACCTTTCATTTCTAAAGTCATCAGTTAGTCTGTAAAGTTACAATGTTTGCCATTCCTGCTAGAAAGGTGGGACATCTTGCACAGAATGATAAAGTTATCATAAATCCACAATGACAATCATAAGCAAATAATAACTTCCTTCACTGTTTTCACTTTAGAAATATGGGTTAAGAAGTAAGGCAGAAGCAAATGGTTATTTGGAAATACTGTCAGAAGCACAGTTCTCATACCAATAAAATCTAGATACATCTTTCATGGTGACTATTGGATCACATTCTGGTAAGAGGAAAAGTATTTTAGAGGAGGTGAGTTTCTGGCTTCACGTTGGGGTTAGATGTAGTTGTTAGACTATAAAGAAGACTGTTTTCCTTGGGACACATGTTGATCTGAGGTGATTTAAATGGCCCTTGCCTGAAGGCAGCAAGTTAAGGCACCACAATTTTTTCTTTACAGCCTTTGATTCTTGAAAACAAGGGTTAGACCAGAGAGTTTATACTTGGGCTAAGGTGATATCCTCTTGGGTCTACCCTAGTATTTCAGTGCTTAGAAGAATATAATTAAAGTAGTTTCTATGTGGGATTTGAAGTTCAGATTTCACTTTTACACTTGAGTTAATCCACTTGGTCTTGGAAAATAGCATTTCCAACCTCTCACCATGTCTTGCCAATGTTACCTCCTAAATTTCTCTCAAATCCATCCTCTTCCCCTCAACTTCACTGCCACCACCCTGGCCCAAGCTACTGTCTTCTCTTGCCTGGGTTCTCCAACAAGCTAACCGGTGTTATTCATTCCATTCCTGTCCTCCTACACTTAGTTTTCCACACTGCAGCCAGATTGTGATCTTTAGGAAAAATTAGGTCACTAGGGTGATCAACCCCTTGGCTTGCCCGGAACTTTCCCAGTTTTAGCACTGAAAGTCTCCCATCCCTCAGTCCCAGGCAAACTGGGATGGTTGGCCACCCTAGAATTCTGCTGAAAACCTGCCAGCGGCTTCCAATCAGCCTTGGAATAGAGCCTTTTATGATGGTCTATGAGGCCCTATAGAACCTGTCTCTTGCCTTCATCTCCAACTTATCTCATACTAGGATCCCCAGTGGGCTGACCACTCCAGGTACGCTGGCTTTATCTTATTTATGAGAACTTATCATGCTCCTTTCCACCTCAGGGCCTTTGCCTTTCATTTCTCTGCAGGGGATGTACTTTCTGCCTCCTTTCACTTAGTCAACTCAGGTCCAACCTTTGTATCTCAGCTTAATCCTACCTCACTATGTTAAGTGCCTCTAATGTAAGCTCTGAGAACATTCTGTTTCTTCCCTTCATAGCATTTACCATGGTCATGCCATTTCTCATTAGTAGTTTATAATATCTGACTCCCATACCAGGCTGTAAACTCTGTGAGTGTAAGAACCATGTGTGTTTTTGTTTATCACCGTGGCTTTAACTCCTAGAATGTGCCTGGGATGGAAAACGGGCTCAGTAAATATTTGCTTCAGTTCCACTGCTAATGCCGTGGGCTAGAGTTGAGATTTTTGCAGCATTTGCCTTCTTCTAGCCTATTCACCTTCCAAACCGTGAAGTCCAGTACTGCCAAACAAATACCCTCTGAATTCCCACAGCCATCAGTGTCCCATTGGTCTGTTGATGTGCCCCTTTATATAATTAGAAAGAACACATTTATTAAGAGTGTGCTGTACACCTGTACTGTGCTAGATACTTTATATAGTTAATCCAGTTTGCTCCTCACAACCACTCTTGAGGAATGTTCTCCCTGTTTTACATGTGAGAAGACAAAGGCTTAGAGAGATTAGGTAACTAATCTCTCTGGGTCTAGGGCTGGTGACCTGCAACCAGGATGGTGCTTGATGCGTAAATGCCTGCAACTGTGGCTTTCAACTACGTGTTTTATTAATTAGAATTAGGTTTGGCTATGTATGACAGAAAAGTCAAAGTACAGTATTAGTGACTTAAGGAAGATATAAACTTACACTTTTCTCATGTTGAAGAGACCAGAGGAAAGCAGTCTGGGGTTAGGATGGCCTGATCATCAGGGACCTAGACTCCTCCTGTGTGGCAGTTTGCTCACCCCAGCTTGTGACTTCCACCTGCTGGTCCAAAATAGCTACTTGAGCTCCAATTTATCTCATCCCTATTTAGTTAATAAGAATGTGGAAGATGTGAAGAAAAAAAAAAAGGTTGTGCCCACATCCTGTAAAGGTACTTTAGAGAAGTCACAGCTGACACTTCTGTTTATATTTCACTGGACAAAATACAGTCATATGATCACCCTACCCCGCAAAGGAGGCTAGGAAATGTAGTCTGTAATTTTGGTTGGCTATGGGCCCAACTTAAGAAAAAAAAAATCCTCTTAACTATACTGCAATTTTAAAAAAGATCCTCCTATAAAGAAGAAAGAAAGAATGGATTGGGGAAATAATCAGCATTGTCCAAACACACACTATAGCACATTCTACTTCTGACTCTCAAACTATCTCCAATAAGCTTCTTGTTTTTCATCCTTCACTCTCCTTAAACCTTTGCTACAACAAGGCCATTCACTTCTCCGTCTCCCAGACAGATCAAGCTCATTTTAAGTTTTACTCTCCTTGCTGTCTCTCCTTGGGAAGGCCTCACCTTCCACGCTTTACCCACCTGCTCACCTCCTCCCTCCATGGAGGTTCCATGAATTTCTCCAGTCAATATACTTCCCCCTTATTTGAGCTCCAACTGCAAACATCAAATGCCCACATAGCATAGAGGCATTTCAACATCTTCTGTAAGTCTTTTCTATATTATCTTTCTTTCTCCCAAATAAAATGGCAGAAGCAAAATTCTGGCACATAGGAAACATTTAATAAATAAATATTTGCTGATTAATATGTAAAATAGTCTTGTTTATATACACTAACACTAATCTAGACCTCTGGTTTATTCAGGATTTTGTCAATGCAAGTTAGTTTCCACAATGGGCCACAATGGGACTTCCATTATCCCTCTTCCATGAAAATATATCCATCTAATGAATATTTGTTGAGTACACTTTAGAAGTCCCCATGGAAGAAGGCTTGCTCTGGGTTATCCATTGATAGCTCTCACTTGGTTTCAAGTTTTTCGTTTTTTTACTGAAGTAGAGTTGATTTACAATATTGTGTTAGTTTCTAGTGCAGAGCATAGTGATTCAGTTACACATATGGATATGGTTTCAAGTTTTGAGTTAACGTGATGTTGTTTGTTGTATTGTAGTGCACTGTTTATCAAACCTTATGTACACACAAACCACCTGGGGAATCTTATTAAAATGCAGATCCTGATTCAGAAGATCTGGAGTGGAGCCTGAGATTATGCATTTCTAATCCATCCCAGGTGACACCGAAGTTGGCCTACCGCACAGTAAACAGCAAGGCTCTGGAGATCTTCAGAGCACCTGACTCAGATTACTTGAAGATGCTTTTTAATGCTGGTGATACCGAGGCCCCACATCAGACCCAATGAGTCAGAATCTCCGGGCTGGGGCCCAGGAATCCACATTTTAACAAGCTCTCCAGGAAATGATCATCTACACCAAAGTCTCAAGTTAAAAAGAACTGCAGATGATTCTTATGACTAGGCACATTTAAAAACACTGAAATAGAGTAGGTACCTTCTTGGAAGAATGTCATTCAATTCAACATGACATGGAATTACTGAAACTTTACCAGAACCTCATATAAGAACTTAAACTATATAACTAATATAACTTGCATGGCTCCAGACTTTAAAAATCCCATACTTTAAGAGACACCATTTTAGCCTCACTCTTTTGCCCATAGCTTTGTTTAATTCCTGGTACTTAAAACAGGAGCTTGTCCCTAGAAGACTACACAATAGGAAACCGAGGGATGAGGGATTCTTTGTTGACAGTTTCCAATTTACAATCAGGTTATATTTCGAGAGAATGGAAGTTTGCATTTCCCCATGGAAATCATATTCTGGGTGAGAGGAGGCAGGGAGCAGGGCCTGTCAGCCTTTGGGGTGATAGGGGGTGGGAGCCTCCCTCCAGGGCCTGCTGGTGGCAATGCTGAGAGGGAGGAGCTGGGATGCCCCCAGCCCTACTCTGGGGTTCCTCCAGGTTGTGTGGTTGCCAGCAGCTGATCCCAAAGATCTCCACTTCATTTTATGCTTTGAAGACAAAGTTTAAGAGAAACAAAGGATTTGAAAGGATGTTTTGTAAACTGTTTCTTGAAGACCTTTCAAGAGAAAAACCACTTGTAAAGAAATTCTTTCCTTCCTCTTCTTCTTACTTCTTTCAACCAATAAGTACCTGCCTACCTTAGGTGGTTATTGTCAATATCCAGCAAGGGGTGTGTGTGTGTGTGTGTGTGTGTGTGTGTGTGTGTGTGTGTGTGTGTGTAAGAGTTTTGTTGATTGCAAGGCACTGGGGAAATGCAAGGTGGCATGATTTTCATTACAACAGAGTCAGCCAACAGGCTCAGGCCCTGAGATAACAAATCAACCTTACATACATAGTTTAAAAAGGAGCAGGATGAAAATTTCTGCTCAAACCCCTTATGATTTAAGTTGGTGAGAACCTTGGAAAGAGCCAAGCTGCACTGCAGAAAGCTTGGATAAGAGAGGGAAATCTAACCCAGGTGAGGACAAGTAATATGCTTTAGAGGAAACACTATATACGTAATCAGCCCTGAATGGCTTGCTAACCTCTGATATATCAGATGGCCAGAAAGCAGGGGTAGCAGAGGAAAGGTGGACTGGTGGGGGTGGGAAAGCTAGGCCTCTGTAACCTAGCTAAGGGATTGCGTGGGGGCCCAGGAGGCCATAAAGGGTCACCAATCATTTGCTAGACTGAGTAGTTTCCTGGCTGTGGGACTTTGAGTGCCAAAATGATGGAAGTCCTAGGTAAGCCAGTAGTTGGTCACCCTAAGACCACATCAGCTCTGTTTCTGGTACATTCTATGATGAACAAGCCACGGAACTTTTCCACACCTCATTTCCTTTGCTCATAAGTGGAATTATCCTGTGTTCCTTTTCTACAGGGGAATTCCTCTTTCTTATCAAACATCACAAATTTCACCACCCCAACACCAGAACAAAGGTACTCTAGTGGTTTTGTTTGCAGTCTGAGTACCATGAAACTGCATACTTGGAACTTGTCAAATCTGTACGGTTTATATGCTGAGATCTCCTCGTACTGCAGGCTCATAATCGTGCAGCTAATCATGGCTACTCACTGCAATAAATGTGCAGAAGGAACGTGTGAAAGGGAAGAATGAGGTCAGAACCATGTGGTGTTCCCTATCAATGCAGTAGTTCTTCGGAGAAAGGACTCTGGAGTCCTGGCCGAGAAGACAGGCTTCCTAGGGTTTTTAAAAGATGGTCAGAGAAAAAGTGGGATGGAGTTCCAGGTAGGGGAAGAGCCAAAGCTAAGCTATGGAAAGTGCTCGTTTAAAACCTGATGCATGCGATGGTTAGGTAAGTAGATACTCTGTGCTGGCTGGTTACATGATTGAATAAACATAATAAAATTCTCCTTTCAAGTAAAAAATAAAGTAGAGGAGGCTGGCTGGGAAGTAAATGAGAATTGATGTAGAATTTGACAGTGTTTCCCAGTCTTTAACTTCATGGCACCCACTGAAAATGGTGATAATAATTTGGGGTAGATGGAGGCCACCATTCTGCTGCCCTAGAGTGCCAGGTTCTGCCACTGGAACCTTACTGAGATGCAGCAGCGCGCCCGGCCCATCAGTTACTGGACTCTGGGCTAACGAGGGAGGAATCGGGTATTGAGGTCCAGAAGAAACCAGATAGAGACATTCACACAATTTGCTAGGACATGGAAACACAATGTCAAATCTTGAGCAGGAAAATGAAATGTTAAAAATGGTACTTTAAGAAAAACACTACAGCCACATTTTCTACGACGGATAGGGAGTAGGTGATAGCTTGAGAATGGAGGAAGGAAGATATTTTGATAGTAAAAGGAGTAAAATTATTTGGTACAGGTAGTGATTCAGGTGAGGTACTTCTAGCCATGGAAACAATTATTTTTAAAAGACTGAAATAAACTTTAAGATGAAGTGTTAGCACCATTCTTTCTTCTAACTGTGGTTTGATGATGTCACTGTTCAAGGCATCCTACTGTCAACTTAAAAAAATGAAAAGAAAATACTCAGTCTGGATAAATTAAATAAACATTGAATTCAACAATGTTTCCTACCACATATAAGGCACTAAGCTAGACACTGGGGGAAAAAATAATGGGAAAGACAGGTGATACGGAACCTCTAATCTCAGCAGAGAACCTGAAATATAAAACACCCAAGCTTGTTGCAAAGTAGGAAGCACTGGGACATAAGCAGGTGCACAAAAGAATGAATTCTGGGGCTGGGGGTAGGGGCATGGATCCTTTGATATCTCAACTGGATCCTGAGGGATGAATAGCATCAAAAAGACACAGAAAAGGAAAGCATAAACAAACAAAAAAAATGAGCTTGTAATTGGTGAAGTTGCAACAGTGCATCTTTTCAAGATGGTGAGTACTTTCGGGTAGCCACCATGAGGGACAGGGAAAAGGTGAGAAGGGAGTGATAGGAGGTGAGACTAGAGAAGAGTGGCAACCCCTTGTGCCCTCTCTCTCTCTAGGGAATAGCTTTTCTACCTGTCTCTCCACACACTGTAGTGTGTGGTCAGAATGCACTCTGGAGCCTCAACACTGCAAATCGAGTCACAGGCCTGCCACTTGCTAGCTGAGATCACTTAATCTCCCGACCTATAAAATGTGTATGACAATATGGTCCTTATAATGTCTTTGTGAAGAATCAATGAGTTGATGCATAGAAAGAAAGCACTGAGCACTAATTATTAGAGATATGCAAATCAAAACTACAATGAGGTATCACCTCACACCAGCCAGATTGGCCATCATCAAAAAGTCTTCAAATAATAAATGTTGGAGAGGGTGTGGAGAAAAGGGAACCCTTCTACACTGTTGATGGGAATATAAATTGGTGCAGCCACTATGCAGAACAGTATGGAGGTCCCTTTAAAAACTAATAATAGAGCTACCATATGATCCAGCAATTCCACTCCTGGGCATATACTCAGAAAAGACAAAAACTCTAATTCAAAAAGAAATGTGCACCCCAGTGTTCATAGCAGCAGTATTTACAATTGCCAAGAAAATATGGAAGCAACCTAAGTGGTCACCAACAGATGACTGGATAAAGAAGACGTGGCATATATATACAATGGAATACTACTCAGCCATAAAAAAGAATAAAATAATGCTTTTGCAGTAACATGGATGGACCTATAGATCGTCATTCTAAGTGAAGTAAGCCAGAAAGAGAAAGAAAAATACCATATGATATCACTTATATGTGGAATCTTAAAAAATGAAACAAATGAACTTATTTATAAAACAGAAATAGATTCACAGAAAACAAACTAATGGTTACCAAAGGGGAAAAGGAGAGGGAGGGATAAATTAGGAGTTTGGGATTAACATATACACACTATTATATATAAAATAGATTTTTTTGAAAAATGAATGAATTGATGTATGGGAAGAAAGCACTGAGAACAGGGGCTGCAATGTTGAAAGTGACCTATAAATGTCAGCTATTATTTTTATTTTAATGTAATCCCCAGTACCATGTCATTATTTTAGTTCTTATGTTGGGAAAAGACTATTTAAATTTGAATTTGTCTTATTCATCGGGGTACAACACAACTCTGTAGGTTCTGTCAGTGAAGGAACTTGCTGAAATAGCCTTTCCAAAATATCTCATACGAATACTTCTCCACTAAAGCACCTGAGAATCTACTGATAGAATTAAGGTTTAAGGAAGTCCTTTATAAAATGTTAACACTTTAGGAAGAGGGAACATGGGCTTTAGCCACTAGCACCTCAGCATGGATTAGTTTATCACACTAGGCAGGGAAGACAGGACTGAACTGAGGAAATGTAATGTTGGACAGGTGAGACCGAAGGTTCTAGCTTAGAGTGTTGTCTGTTGGGGGTGGGGGAGTCTTAGATGGGGTCTTCAGTGCCCCTTGGAAACTAGGGAACATTTTAGTATCAAGAGGGAAAAAAGGAAATTACTGGAAGAGGAGAAGGACATAGAGAAGAGAGAATTGTTTACTTCACAATATTGCTTAGGACCAACCATGTTAATAAAAAGAGTTGCTGCAAAGGCTTAAATAAAGCTGCAGTCAAGTCTTGATGATTTAACCCACCCTGTCTAAAAAATTTTTAAGGTTATAAGCCCTAATATATTTTATGTAAAATGATTATGGATACTAATATAGAAGAAAATATATGTGTTATATATATTTCATATATACTGATATGTAATATATTTAGAGAGACATGTATTTCCTGTTTGAAGTTCAAGCTGACAACAGTCAGAATGCATGACTCTCTTGGAGTGCTCATTTCTAGGACGCAAATGTTTGTAGTGACGTGGGGGGCCTGTGCCAAGTCATTGCACATTTACAAAACTGCTAGTAGGGTTCCCCTAGAGAGGAAATACTTCATTGGAGCTTTAGTGCAGAAACTGGCACAGGTAGGTGAAACGTTTTCATAATTGCCACTAGGCAAAATAGAGGGCCCTGGAGGATTCTTCTGCCCAAGGGAGCCCCTCCCTGGTTATAAACTAATCTGCTGCGTGTACGTGGACCAGATGGTGGAATTAAACCTTCTCGGGTATTGTGGTTAGATTGTTTTAAAATGTCTGGAGACTCCTGGAAATGTGAGAAGTCATGTCTCTTTTTCAAAGGACCATCCTCTTGTGGTTTAAATGTGGGCTCTTGAAACTGAAAATATCACTCATGTGGCTAAAGGGTGGGGTCTCTTTGTTTTCTTCCTTCCCCTGTTGGGGTGTACTATAGGAAGGCTGTAAAATTCTTGACTTAATGTTTGTATTTTGATAAAGGTGGCTCTAAGGTAGCAGGACAGGGGGCTCGAAGTTAGTCATTGAAGAAGGGCCTTGCTTTCTACAGATCTTCTACTCTGAAGAACTGGCCATCCCAACCTCCTTGTCACAGCCATTCAGCACATTTATACATCTACCTGCCTGTCGTATTGTGCAAATAAGCTACAGAAAACTCTCAGGAGGCTACCTTAGTAAGTGAAAGGTGGCAGGGCAAAAAAAAAGTATAGGCAAGAGAGAGGTATTATATGTAAGGTAAAAGAATACAAAATACATATCTAAGTGAACTCTGAAGTACACGAAATAAATATGCCATCTGAAATGGTTCCCTGAAGAAGCCAGCTATTGGAGGCACTGAAGTGTCTGGAAACTGAACGTGCTGCTGTGGTCAAGAAAGTAAAACAGATAAGCTCCTCATTCACCCTTGGCCAAAAAACAGGGCATACCTGCCCCTGGAACACAGTGTCCTGTTCTGTGTGCTCAGATTCGAGATAAGTCTAATGAAACGGAGCCAGTGAAGAGGAGACCAGCTGAAATAATCAAGATTAGGGCCCCCATATCCCTCCCATAGAGAGCTACTGAGATGGCAGGATTGCACAGTTTAAACAACAGAAGGATGGTGTTATGGCTGACTTGTGTCCCCCTAGAATTCATATATTGAAGCATAACCCTCAGTACCTCAGAATGTGACTGTATTGGAGATAGGACCTTTAGAGAAGTAATTAAGTTAACTGGGGTCATTAGAGTGGGTGCTAATCCAATGTGACTGGTATAAGGACTGGTGTCCTTATAGGAAGAGACTGGGGCACAAAGAGACAGACACCAGAACATGCATGAAAAGAAAGATGTCTATGTGAAGACACAGGGAGAAGATGGCCATCCGCAATTCAAGGTGAGAGGCCTTCGAAGAAATGAACCCTGCCCATACCCTGATCTTGAACTTCCAGCCTCCAGAACTGTGAGAAAATAAATATTTGTTGTTTAAGCCACCCAGCCTGCAATATTTTGCTATGGCAGCCCTAGCAAACTAATACAGATGTGAACAGATGTGATTAAATGATTTAAAGTCATGAAGGGTCAAGAAAAGGATATGAATATTTCAGAATACTTCTAGGTCAGTTTCATAAAGCAAGGTTTGTATACTCTACCTACATCAGAAACACTCATATTTTTTTGAAAAGCAGGTTCCCAAGCCCCTTTGGACCTAGAGTATTAAAATCTTCTGGAATGAGGTCCAAGAATCTCTCTTTTTGATAGACACCCCAGGTAATGTTTCTGCACACTAAAGTTTGACACCTGCTATGTAAGGTCCTGCCCAACCTCTGGCCCTTTTCTGGGCGTGACTGATTGGTACTAATTACATCTCAGCAAGTACTGGTGTATCTGGCGCTCTGGCAGATGCTCTGTGATCTAGGAAGCAGGTACAGATTGCATTATAGGTTCTCTCTCTCCAAGCGTCAGCCAGTGTTTGCCAGCATGTGGGGAATGCCGAATGGGATGGACTTATTGGAATCCTTAGAGCAGTTTACTCTTCATTCTTGGGAGAAATATGTGCCTCACTTGTCTTACTCACTTAAGAATATAAGGACATATTTTAAGCAATCTACAGTACATATATTATTTCTCTCATGAGATTTATTTAAAGATGCTATTACCTTGGCACCTAAATTCTCAGAGGAAATACAAGGAACTGAAGGGTCATACTTCACTTTTCTCTTGCCATACAACAGTTGAACTTACACAGAAAGATCTGACAGGGCTTTTGCCTTTTTATACCCTGCGCAGTTAAAACATAATATTAGTGAAATAGATAAACAACATATATAAATAAAACAAATTAATGATAAATGGAAAGGAATTTAATAAATTATTTCAAACAGGGTCTATGCTTTCCTATTTCCTCATCACCCAAGGGAATAGGAATAGAAAATATTCTTTCATACATCACAAGGTGAATTTTCTTTCCTTCACGTAGAAACCAAAGAGGAGCTGAAGTTAAGGACTGAGGGAGGTGAGTGGAGAGAGAGAGGGAAAGAGAGGGAGTTGGCTGAGAGTCCAAAGCAAACAGTGATAAACGTTTTATAGGCAGAATAGGTGGCTTTCTGATTTAAATATGGCATTTCACTTGGAGCATGTAAAAACGCCCTCCCCCATTTTACAAATGTGATTAAGGGCTATAACAAGATTTTATGTTTGTTTTTTTAAAGTGAAATTTAGGTAGGCCATATGAGAATGTTCAGGCACACAGGTCATAGGACTATTTCTCTATTTTCCTTCTGGTGGTCCAACCTGTGAAACAGGATGCAACTACAGTATCCCAGAAGTGACCAGTACAGGGGTACCTATGACCACAATTTTTTGAACACTTAATGACAGTCACTACCTACCTGCTTTTCCCTCCTTGACTAACTAAATTTCAGTATTTCGGTGTAAACCACTCATTCTCACTGAATTCCTTTTTTTGCGGGGGGAGGGGTCGGGGGGAAGATGGATGGAGAATTGGAATTGTCATTAATGTTCTAGGTCCTTTCCAGGAGCAAGAATTTTGGCACTTGACATGAATTGATTTTAAACTCTAGACCTGAATACTCTGGAGAGGTTCAGAGGAAAAGCCATGTGAGCAACTGGGTTTCATTAGGAAAGAAAAGAGGACATTCAGTCTTCAAGGAGTCAGCTTCCCAGTTTGGGCAGTGATCGGTTGGTCAGAAGAGAGAGCCCTAACAATGAAAAACGGCTGTTTTGGTTGAAAGGGGGCTCTCAGTTTGGACCAAACAACTCCTCGTGTGATGTAAGGATTGGTGCTCATTCCTTGATCTTTCTGAGCGGTCCCGGGCTCAGCTAGGTCCCGGCCTAGGGGCCAGGCAGCCCCAAGGGCCTTGACCCGCGTTCAAGCGGGATCCCGGGCACCGGCGGCGGCGGCGGCGGGGCGAGCGAGCAGGCGGCGGCCGCGCCTTCATTAGAGGGCGCTCTGGGGGCGCCTTTGCCGCAGTCCCGACTCCCGCCGCTTCCTCCCCGCCGCCCCTCCCCGCCAGCCCCGGCGAACGCGGCCAGGCCCTGGGGACGGAGTCTCGGCGCCGCGGGGGACAGGGCGCGGGCAGCGCCGCAGCCGGAGCGGGGCCGGGCCCCGCCGCCGCCTCCTTCCGCCGGGCCCGCCGCCGGCCATGCGTTCTTCCGGCTCCTCTGGCTCCTGCAGCCCCGGCAGGGGCCCGGTCAGCCCGAGGTAACCCCCGGCTCGGCGGGCACAGGCCCCGAGGCTGCTGCGGGCCGGGCCCGGGGAGGTGCTGGGGGGCGGGGTAGGGGTGTCGTCGTCGCGCGGCCCGGGGAGGAGGCGGCGGCGGCGGCATGAGGGACGAGGGCGCGGTAGGCCCCAGGAGGAGGCGGGGGCGCGGAGCATCCGCCCGCTTCCCCGGGACCCGCCCCGGTGACAGGTCCGGCCTTTGAGTACCCCCCGTCCCTCTGTCCGCAGGCAGCCGCGAGGGGAGTAGGGCGCCCGCGCGCCCGCTCGAGCCGCGCCTCGTCCGCCGCCGCCGCGTCCATGACCGCGACCCCTCGGCCGGGGACACCCGCCGCCGCCGCGCAACACCGCGCCTCGGGCCGCCGACCCCCGGCCCCGCCGGCCCCCGCGCTCCACCGCCCGCCGTCCGCGCCCGCTGAGGTGAGCCCAGCGCGCGCGGGCCAAGACCGCCGCCCCGACCCTTCTACCTCCGCGGAAACCGCTGCGGACTCCACCCGCCCCGCGAGTGCTGCCGTCGCCTCTTCTTCCCGGCTTCTTTCATCAACCCTGGCTTCTCTGCCCTCGGGCCGGGGACCGTGCTCCTCATCCCCGGCCCCTTTGCCTCCACCTCCTTCTGCTATTGCTCCCCTCCCCCTCCTGTCCTTCCTTCTTTTCGCCTTATTATCGCCCACTTTCTTCCTCTCACCCTTTTGCCCTCTTTCCTGGCCCCTTTCTCTTTTTTAAAAAAAAAAAAAAAAAAAAAAAAAAGAACAGAAGACCCGATTGCCGCAAACGAAAAAATTTTAGCATAACTCTTCTTGATAATGCAAAAAGAAGAGACCTTTTAAAGGAACGAATCAGTGCAGGAGGATGGTGGTGAGGGTACCGAGGTCGCAGTTATCTGGGAAATCTGATCGAGAGGTCCTTGTTTCCGTCTTTTCACTCCTGTGGTCGGTTTGGAGATACCTGACGGTGTGTGAAGCAAGTGGGTCTATTTTTCTTCCTTAAAGTCCAACAGAAGACTGCAGTCAGACGCGGTGCGGGGCCGGCCACCAATTAGTGGGAATAGTGTTACCATTTGCCAAATACATTGTGACATAGCCTGTGCCTCCGTGAACAGCTCCCTTGACCTTGTGCGGCTCCTCCTCCCTCGCTCCCTGTCCCCCTCTGGAATTTCCCAGACAGATCGCTGAGGTACTACGCGGGGAAAGCGTAGACCCTGGATTTTTCTTATTTTTGTGCCGGAGGTGATTTCTCTGTTGGTGACTATTTAGATGCGTTTAATCCGTTTTCATTTGTAAGTGAATTTTCTTTTCGCCTCAGAAAGACAGGATGAACTCCAACCTGAGAATGGCTGTGACTTTGGAAGAAGCTCCGTGGTTGGGCTGGATCTTGGTGAAAGCCCTGATGAGGTTTGCCTTCATGGTCGCCAACAACCTGGTTGCTATTCCATCTTACATCTGCTATGTAATTGTGCTTCAGCCCCTTCGAATGCTGAACAGTAAGCGGTTCTGGTATATTGAAGGAATCATGTACAAATGGCTTTTAGGAATGGTGGCTTCCTGGGGATGGTATGCTGGATATACAGGTAAGAGACAGAGCACTTTTTAAATGCATATTAAAATTTTGTAATGTTATGCTTAAGTCAGGAGCCATGATTTTTTAAAATGTATATGTCTATGATATATTTATATTACACTTTGATTGGAAGAAGCTTTGATGCTTTAACCATTGAAAAAATAACTAGAAAGCAATTCCATTGATTTTTTTCCAGAATCCTAATTTAGGAAGGATGATATTTTCAGATATATAATTTCCTAATTATATATTGATAAGTTCCTTAAATAATATTTTTAATGATTGACATCTACTAAAACCAGTACATGAAAGCTCTCCTAGAATAATAGGTATGGCTTTTATAGGACTTCAGGACTTCAGGGCTTCAAGAACAAAGAGGTAAGATATTTAGCCCATAATGATTGGGCCTTAAGAAAAAGAACTGAGCCCTATTTGTGCTAAGATAATTGAATAAGTTTTTTCATTTAATGATGTATTGTACTGTGTTAACATTTTAAGCCAAGCCAAAAATGGCATTCTTTTCTGTTACGTATGTTTCTTTTCTTTACCCGGATCTATATTTTAGTTCATAATTCTATATTAGAATATTAATTAAGTTTTATCTTTGTTAATCTATCTTCTGAGTGTCTTTAAGCAGATTTTTATTTCTGCAGGAGTAATGCCATTCTGAAGTGGACTTTTAAAGAACTGAATGAGAAGTAGTGTTTATTTTCTGTTTATAAGCCTTACATACTTTGAGAACTTGTGCCTCTGCTGTGAAAATTCTGTGCTGTTTATTATATTTATTTGACTTTTTTTTTCCTCCAAGAATTAGGATAATAAAAAAGCACTGAGGTTTCTGGTGCTGGTCGTAGACCCTGAGGCTTTATCATAGAATTTTATAACTGATAAGCTCCTTAGAGATGGTGCCGCAGATGCTGCGGTCAGCAAAGTCTGTAGTTTGTACCTTGGAAGAGTGAGGAGGGTACTCGGCGTTGAACAGCAAGCACAGCAGTTCCCCATTTAACATTCTGTCTCCCTCTTTCCGGCCCAGGCTACACCTGCAGATTTTATCCTTGCACACCAGGGCACTGACAGCACACAGCTTCTATGGGGTCTGACAGTCCCTTGCTAGATCAGAATGCTCTCAGTTGCCCCAGATGTGTCCTTTTCTCCTTTTGGCGATGCCATTCATTTTTCTGCAACACCTGAAGCCCCTGGGGTAGTGTATGCATTGCTTCTTTCTGATGTGTCTTGTTGAGATCCTAATGCTCTTTAGATACAGCAGGTGAACTTCCAGTCCTTTTTTAGGACCTGGTGGTAGCAGTAGAGAGAAAAAATGAAGTAAGAATCAAGTTTTTGTCTGTGGTGCTGAATTCTTACTTGAACTGCACTGTGTTTTGGAATTACTTTGCTCTGTATAGTTTGAGCTTCCCCAGATACGCTATGCAGTACTAGTGGTTTTGTTCTTCATACAGAATTCTTGAGTTTGCTTGTTTCAGGTGAGCTCATAGTGTTTTTAGATACAATCTTGAGATTCATTCTCCTTAAAAATAATGAAATTACTGAAACATTTGTGCTTGTGTGTGTGGAATATTTGTGTACAAGTGTTAGCATGATGAGAAGCTGAAAAATAATTTGACATTGACCTTGAGATTGTAAGGAGCGTAGCAGTGCTGATTGAAGTTAAAGTTAGTTATCTTGTGGCCACAGCAAGGCTGCCATGTGTTTTTAAGCATATTTTCTTAGGGTGTCTCTTCCTTGCTGACTACAGAACTATGCAGTTTCTTTTGCCACCTGCTTGGAAAGTGGTCTTGGCATGATCTGCGTATTTTAGTCTCTGAAGCATCTGCTCTCCTTCCAGTGACTGCTTTTTGATCATTTGATCAGTTTGTCTCATTTAAATATAGACTATTTTAATATATACATTTTAAATGGTTTTCCCATGGGTAGAATACTTTTAGAGGATCTGATCATAGCAGAACGCAGTCAAAAGGTCAAACAGATTTAGGAATGACTTTTGTTGAAAGCCACAGCTGGCTCTAAAGAAGCAAACGTAAATAGGAATTGATGAGCAGATGTACCCAGGAAAGGGTCTAGGAGGTTGTATTAAGCTTTGTACAGATTAGGTATTTCATTTCTTACCTTTGAATCAAGAGGACAGTGGGCTTAAGTTTTTTCTTTCCCCTTTCCCTATGCTTAAGTTTCACAGATGGAAAATTGAACATTGCCAAAGGAATTCTGCTTAGCAGATCTAATATGTTCATGTTTTAGAATAAAAATTACTAAAGTATTGAAAAACCACTTCTGAGGAAACCTTAAATGTTAATTAATTAAATATTAATTGGGAAGCTAAAAATTGAGTATCAGTATTTCAAATTGTGGCATTCAGTCTAAGGTAAGTCAGTTACTCAGCTACTGCGGACTTATGCTGATTATCTAATCTCCACTGCCCCATATGCTAGCTGCTAGCCATATATGGATATTTAAATGTAAATTAATTAAAATGAAATAAAACAAAATTCAGTTTCTCAGTCACACCAACCACATTTCAAGTGCTCGGTACTAGGTGGTTGGCAGCTACTGTATTGGATGGTGCAGATCTTCCATCATCACAGAAAGTTCTGTTAGATCAAGCTGATAAATAGGTAGGGCTTTCTCCTTTTTCTTAGGAAAAATGCATTTTATCTTTATAGAAGAATATTTTTCTCAACATAGTTCTAAACAGATTTCTTTGGGGGGAAGACATGAAGATGTATTAAAGTTTCATAAAATGTCTTTTAATTTGAGGCAAATGTCACAAAAATAAGTCCTTTAAGTTCAGACATGCTTCTTGGCCGAGAAATGGTTAGGCTGGTAAGCCCAGGGGCTTGACTGAACATTCTTGTACTTAGTGTGCGTTCTGAGGGCTGGAGTACCATTGTCTGTGGACGTGGAAGATGGAAAGGGATTTTCTGGTCTTTCTGTTTCTGGCTTTATGTCTGTTCAGGGGAACACATTTCTTGAAAGAGCTCTGAGGACACTGGGGTTTCTTCATCTCACATTTCGTTTAGTGGGAGGTGCTGTACAAGCATCTCACTTTGAGGAAAAGTTGTATACTGCCCTACCGTCACATTTTAAGAGCAAACCAAAGGAGATAATACCTTATTTAATGATCTACTTTTACATGCTTTATTCACTTTGGAGATAAATCAGTAAATATACTCCCCTCCCTCAATTTTAAGTGAAGACTGGCAAATCTCAGTGAGAGATTTTTTTTAATTAGATGTGTTTATTTTAAATAGCTTATTTTGATTTTCATTCACTTGTTTTAATAAATTCGTTGTTCCCCATCCAAACACATTTAATTAAAGTCTTCTACACAAATCATTAAAAAATATTCATTGTAAGTGGAAGCTCCAGGATTTCTCACATATGTTGAGAGTTTTTTGGGCCACAGTCTGGCTGTAAGAGAGCTAAGGTGCCAGGGGAATTGCTACCAAGATGTTTTTGCATAACAATTACTATTTCCCTTAGGTTGGGTATTTACCTGGGTGGCTTTAGACAAGCTGATGGAGATTAGATTTAGCTTACTCCCACTCCCAAGTGACAGCTGTCATGGCTCTGTGCTAGTCATTGTGGGTTATTTGATTATTTGATAGCATTTTAATTTTTTTTTTTTGCTGGGATATTCATTGTGAGAAAAATTATTAGGAATTATTTTTGACCTTGAAATTCTAGAGAGAGTTTTTAAAATATATCTTCTGGAACAGTATTTTTCCACCTTTGAGTCATAAACCAGTTTAGTGTGTCAAGATGAACATTTTTTAAAAAGCAAAATAGAAAAGAATTAAATAGAAAAGATCAGAAGTGCGTATATCTGTACTGGGTGGTGCTACAGAATACATTTTTCACTATGAGCCCTGTCAACATTTGAAAGGCATTGTTCTGGTGGAAAGAGCACTGAAATTGAGGAGAACTCTGGGAGTCAGTTGTCTTGATCTAGCTTTAACTTTAACATCTCTACACACCTTTATTGAGCTTCTGTTATGCGTGGGAACAGGTGCCCTGGAGGTGTTGAGATGCACAATGTATAATCACTGACTTTAAGGAGATCACAGCAGCCTTGGTGGGGAAGACAGTGCACTGACAAGGAACACATCCTGGTACAGTGCTCTGTACCAGGAGATGTCCTGTGGGTGAGAGAGGAAGGGCTCCTGATGTTGCCCCAGTGGTTGGTGGTAGCAGAGAGGGAACGGGGAATTTAGGGAAGGAGCGGCTTTACATTCTTTTTTTTTTTTTTTTTAATTAGGGAAATATTTCTCTCTGGGGTAATTCTATCATCAGTATTTATAATAGATTTTAAAGGTTTGAATAATGTGTCAGTTCGAAATTTATATCTTTGTGATGATAATATTAGCTAACATTTATTGAAGTATAAGCCAGGCAGTGTTCCAAGTGTTTCAGTCATTTAATGCTCACAACGGTCTTATCAGGTTGGTACTATTATTATGCCCCCTTTTGTTACGGATGTTGAAATCGAAATACAGACATTTCACGGTTACTTCCTCTTGTGCATTAACTGAGTCGATGCTGCCACAAGCTTACTTTTGTACTTAAAGGAGCCTTTGTTGACCTTTATATGATATTCCTTGAGTGTTTCTTAATTATTTACTACCAGCATTTTTGTTTCTGAGGCACGAAATCTCTTTCTGAAGCTACAACTCTTTAACACCTGAAAGCAGTATCATAGCTGTGGATTTCTGCAAGCGGTTAAAAAAATTGTTTCTTCAAAGGAAGTATTTGTAGTATACTATAAATTTCATAAAATCCCACTTCCTTAAGATTCACAGAACAGCTCAACTGAAGTTTTAGTCTTTGAGTGCTTGACAGTAGATTGTCATGGGATTGAGGATTTATTGCATAATGTAAGGTCGACAGCTGATCTTGACATAAATCCAGGCGAGGAGTTTTCAGTACAGTGTTTTGATTTTTATATGGAAAAAAATTTGAATACCATTAAACATAAACATTTTTACTAAATTCTTTAAACTCAGCATTTTGATATCTGGTCTTATTTCAAAGATTGTATACAATTGAGTACTTTATTTTAGATAGTTTAATATATATATTTAATATGTATATATTTTTATTTATATTTATTTATATATATTTATTATATTTATATATTATTATTATATTTATTATATTTATTATATATTTTATATATATATAGTGTATTCATTCATGCACACATATCCACATGCAGTATTACAGAAGCACATGAAGCATTATTTGCAGTGGGTAAGACCTCAGATTCCAGAGTCAGAAAGAGCTGGGTGAGACAATTCCTACTTTCTGTTTATGTTTGCCTTGTATATCTCTGTCCATCCTTCTGTTTTCAAACCGTTTAAATTACGGTTTGATTTAGATGTATCTCTAGTCATCAGTGTGGAGATAGGTTTTGCTTTATAAGTCAGTTTGAAAATCTCTTTCAATATTTGTTGAATCCTTTTATATTTATTAATCTGTCAAACATGGTTAGTCTGGGCTCTGTCATTGTATTTTATGTTTTCTGTTTATATCTATCTATCTATCTATCTATCTATCTATCTATCTATCTACCTATCTACCTTATCACCTTTACCTCTTTCTGTTTTAGTCTTTTAATCCCTCAGTTAAATATATGTAATCCTTGCCCAAGCACTTTTGCAGAAGTTTTTCCCAGTTACTCTTTTGTTGGTTAAAGTTCATCTTCTGGTAGTTTCTCCATAAAGAATCATGAGAACAATATGGAAATATTATTCTTACAACACTTTCAGAACTTCTTTTTGTTGCTTTACACTTGAAGGACAGCTTAGCAGGTAATAAAATCCTTGGCTCACTCTTTCTTTCCTTGAGTATCTTACAGATGTACAAATATCTTCTAGCATTAAATGCTGCTCTGGAGATATGTGAAATTTTGATAGGGAGATATGTGAAAACTTGAATGTTTTCCCATTATTAATGATTTGATCTTTTTTTGTCTATCTACCCAAAGGATTCCCTCTTTGTCTCTTAATATTTAGTAAATTTACTAGGATGTGCTGGTGTAGGATGTGCTGGCACATGTGTAACATTTTAATACGTTGATTTGAATCTGTTTTTATCTCAGGAAAGTTCTTTAATTATATCTTTAAATATTTATTTTGTTTGATTTTTTATTGAAATATAGTTGTTTTACAATATTGTGTTAATTTCTGGTGTACAGCCTAGTGATTCACTTATACACATTATTTGTTCTTTTTCATATGTTTTTTCATTGTAGGTTATTACAAGATATTGAATATAGTTTCCTGTGCCATACAGCAGGATCTTGTTGTTTATCTGTTTTGTATATAGTAGTTTGTATCTGCTAATCCCAAACTCCTAATTTATCCCTCCTCCCCCCATTTCCACTTTGGTAACCATAAGTTTGTTTTCTATGTCTGATCCTTTTTCTACTTTGTAAATAAGTTTATCTGTTTGTTTGATTGTTTTGGTTTTCTTTTTTGGTAACCTAATTATATGTGTGCTGAATCTCCCTTTTTATATCTTTTTTTAGCTATTATTTTCTCTTCAATCCTTTCAAACAATTTTTCATTTGTTTTGTTTCTGTCTTTAATGTCTCTCACTGTGTCTTCTGCCATGTCTCTCTTCTTTGTTCTCCTTTTAGTTTCTTCTTCATCTCTATGACAGTTTTGTTTATTCTTGTATTTGTTTCTTGAGTTCTTCCAGTTTGTACTCCCTCTGTTCCTGTTGTCTGGACTTTTCTTCCTTGACTTCTTGTTATACTTGCTTTGCGATATTCTTCCTAGTTGTGGTGACTTCATTGATTTTCTTAAATTCATGTAAGAATATTTAGTTGCAGTTTTTATCTTCTCCATTGTAATGTTCTTCTGTTGCATATCCTTTGACGGTACATTATGCTGCTCATTTCTACCATTTTTCTTATAGTATCTCCAAGTCAGTGTTGTGCCAGTTACCTTTTTATTCCCTGTAATTTAGTGAGCTGGATTTTCCTCAGTCAGTTATTTGTAGAAGGTGTGGGTGGGGCCAGGGTAGATTTCCAGATTTCTGCCTCAGAAATAGTTTTTTGTTTTTTGTTTTTTACAATTGGCACCTGGGTGTGTTCTCTGTGTTGACACAAGTCCTTTCTGTCTCCAAACCAGACTGAGTCTAGGAGGCTTTTGGCCACCAGTTCTGGACTTCCCACTCCTTCTTTGCAGCTGTGACTAGAGGGACACAGTCACATCATGCCAAATAAACCCCCTTCCTTAAGTATGTGCATTTTTGCCGTTTCTTTCTGAGACCTGCCACGCTTGGGCCCCCTCATCACATGCCACACGTTCTGTCTCTGTCTCTGCTCTCCACTCTCCACTCCCAACATAGATTCTGTCTGATACTAGCTTTGTTTGGTCTCAGCCTGATCTCATGTATTTTGGAATTTTTATATTTTTGTTTTTCCCCTAGGTTTGCTGGAAAAGAGTTTTATGAGGGTTTTTTTTTTCCCCTCTTTCTCTTTGTTACTGTGTTTTTTCCAGGAAGATTCATGTCTATAACTCTACTGTGTTCATACTAGAAAATGCAATGCAATGCAAGATTTTTATTCAACTATATAATTAAAATTCAGGCACCTCTGTCACCATTCTACTGCACTACTAGTTGATTATTTTTAAATGGAGATCAATTTTACTACCTAGTTAATTTTCTTTAAGGTCTGTTCAAAAGCAGAACTAGCCTCCCCAGTTTTTTTTTTCCCCTCCCAAAGTTTTTTGGTTTTTGGTTCCCAAACTGTTTTGATTCTTAAAATACTTATCAGTATAGAGTATAGTTAGGATAGCCACTCTGTTTCCCCTTGGCAATAAGAAAATGTCACTGAAATGAATGGAAGAAGTGAGTTACCTTTGATACTTGAGTAATGAATATGCATGAAATATAACTTTAATACTACTCTCTAGGGTCTGGTATGTGGACCACCTTGAAAACTTTAAAGATGACTAATGCCCCCTAAACTTTGATAAATAGATTTATAGTATATTATATATATTAAATAGGTATGATATATATTTCTTATAGAAAAGTATATTATATATATTAAATATAATATATTTGTAGTTTATTTGTTATAAGCTAGGTATAAGAGTTTCTTCTCAAAGTTTGCAAACTAGTGGCCATTTTCATCAGCTGATACACTTTATTTGACCTTTGTACTATTTCAACTTTTTAAAAAATTAGTTGCCATCATTTCAAAATTAGTGGGATTTCACAAAACACGAAAAATAAAACCAAGATGACTAGTTCTTGAGAAATTAGAAGTCTGGCCGTGTTGGGCCCTCATGTCTGGCAGCAGTTTCCTGGAGCTAAGTGATGGCTGCTTCCTTTAGATGGGCCTGTGGTCTCTAGTTCACCCAAGAGCCCACTCCTTCCATGTCTTACTCCCGGGCCACTTTGCTCATTTATATTACCTGCCTGGATCCCAGAGGTGTAGATGATGTTCGTTTAAAATACTCAAGCAATAATCAGTAGTCTGTTTCTGCTGAGCATATGATAGTTTTGAATTTATATGCCTTAGGGGTGCCTATAAACTAATGAGTTCTACCATTAAAACTGAAAGTTTGTTAGTGACCTCAGCTGCTGATTTCATGTAGCAGAGGCACGTGACGGGAACTGAAAAATGAAGTGACTTTAGTAAGAACTGTAGTCACAAGGTTTTTCAAGCTTCATGTACCATATTACTAACTTACTGAAATGTTTCCTGTTATTTGTGCACTCATTTCCTCTTATGACTATAATCATGTAAAATGTAGGCTATTAAAAATTGGTTCTTTCTCTTTGCTTTTCATATTTTAAATATGAAAAACAAAGCAAGTCTAGTTGATTTTTGTTCCTTTAAAATATAGTGCAGATAATTTTAAAATAGTATTATAAAAAGCATGCCTAAATTTTAGTTGAGGTTATATTTTCTCTTAAGGTTTAGTAGATCTGATCAAGTTTTGCTTGCAAAACACTTTCCTGAAACTTTTTTTTTATTACTCATTAAACTTTAAGAAACCATTATGAATCATGTATATAAGACACATTTTTCATATGTCATTAATTAGAAGTTTCCATCATTTGACACTTTAAGGGAAAAAAATCTATAAATTTAAATATATCAAGATGTTTCTGAATTATCAAAAGTCTGAACTATGATCAATATAGCTTACTGTTAAGAATATATTATGTGGTGGGGGAGAATGTAGCTCAAATGGTAGAGTGCATGCTTAGCGTGCACAAGGTCCTGGATTCAATCCCCAGTACCTCCATTAAAAAAAAAAGAAGAAGAATATATTACATATACTTAAATTGAGATAGAAATCACATACCATAAATTTCACTGTATTAAAATGTACAATTCAGTGGGTTTTTTTGTTTTTTTTTTTTACTGTAGTCACAAGATTATACAACCATCAGCACTGACTAATTCTAGAACATTTCATCATCCCCAAAAGAAACCCCAAACCCGGTCATTCCCCATTTCCTTCTCCCTTCAGCCCCTGGCAACCACTAATCTATATTCTATCTCTATGGATTTGTCTATTCTGGACATTTCATATAAATGGACTCATGTAATATGTAGTCTTATGTGTCTGGCTTCTTTCACATAGCATGGTGTTTTCGAGGTTCATCCGTATTGTAACATGTGTCAGTATTTTATTCCTTTGTATGTCTGAATAATATTCCATTGTATGGATAGAACACATTTTGTTTATACATTTGTCAGTTGATGAACATTTGGGTTGTTTCCACATTTTGGCTATTGTGAATAATGCTTCTATGAATACTTACATACAAGTTTTGGGATGACCATATGTTTTCAGTTCTCTTAAACCTGGGAGTCTAATTGCTGGGTCATATGGTAATTCTACGTTTAACTTTTTGAGGAACTGCCAAACTATTTTCCATAGCAGCTGTCCCATTGTACATTCCTACCAGCAGCGTAGAAGGGTTCCAATATCTTTACTTACTCATTAATATTTTATTATTTTCTGGGGTTTTGTTGCTGTTTTAATTTGGCCATCCTAATGAATTTGAAGTGGTAGCTCATTGTGGTTTAGATTTGCTTATCCTTAATGACTAATGATATTGAGCATCTTTTCATGTGCTTATTAGCCATAGGTATCTATGAAAAAATGTCTATTTGCCCATTTTTAAATTGGAGCTTTTGTTTTTTTATTGTTGAATTATAAGATTCTATATTTCATATACTACGTCCTATCTATTTTTTCATTCGTTGCTTGTGCTTTTGGTGTCATATCTGAGGAACCACTGCCTAATCCAAGGTCATGAAGATTTGCATCTATGTTTTTCTTTTAAGAGTTTAAGTTTTATATTTAGGTCTTCGATCCATTTTGAGTTAATTTTTCTCTACGGTTTAAGGTAGGAGTCCAGCCATCCTTTCATTTGCATGTGGATATCCAGTTGTTCTAGCATTGTTTGTTAAAAAGACTATTCTTTCCACATTGAATGATCTTGGCACCCTATTGAAAATCATTTGGCTATATGGGTTTATTTCTGGGCTCTCAATTCTATTACATTGGTCTTTGTGTCTTTCCTTATGTCACTATGACACTTATTACTGTAGTTTTGTACCGAGTTTCAAGTGTTAAGTATATTTTGTTGTATTTTAATTCTTTAAAAATAGACGATCCTTTTTGTTATGTATTATGACTTAATAATGAGGCTAGTTCACTAATCAGATCCTAGTTTAAAGCTGTTTTGCTTTTAAAAGTATTTGCTGAGAACAGTGTTTTTCAAGAATTATTAGTCATATTTGGGTTGAATCACCCCTTCCTACTTCTGTGTTGGGGAAATTCTTACTAATTATGTATTTCACTAGGAGTTGTCTAGAAATAATGTGATTAGGAATAACAATATTTATATCCTGTTTGCTCTCTCAGGGAAGCAGGACCTTAGTTGTAGAAGTATCTTACATGATTGATCAGTCAAATGTTTATTGGCTGTCTACTGCCAGTTAGCAAAGTTATTGATTTGTATAATATTGTGCTAAAGAGTGATTTAGATTAATTTCTACCAAAAGAATTTTTGGCTTAGTTTCTATTTTGATAAGATGGTTTTGGGAATTGTTGAGTTTGCTATGAATTATGTGTCCAGAATGGTCCTGTGAAAAGTTTCTGAAAAAATGGAAATCAGTATGTACATTTTCCCCTAATGTGATGGTTCCATTTTTTTTTAAAGTTAATTGAGGCCTTTGCAGAGAAGAAAATTAACTGAAAGCTAAATTTATTTTGTAGAATAAAGTATAGATTACATGGATAGGGAACAAGGGTGTCATTTGAAATGAGTTACAAGCTGTTTTTTAGGAGTGAGATAGAATTGGTTTTTATGTATGAGAGACTGAATCAGGTAGTCATTTTAAAGCTGAAATAATCACTTAAAGCTGCTCTAAGCCTCAGATACCTATATACAGATGTTGTATTTTTAACAAATAATAGATATGACTGAATAAGTATGATATTAGAGATAGCATGATGTATTAGAAAAAAACTGACTCTTGAGTTAGTATGAGTTTGGGTCCTGCCACCACCCATTGCTGGTTGTGTAACTTTGAACTAGTTACTTGGCACTCTGTGAGCCTCCGTCTCATCATCTTTAAAAATGAAGCTTATAATATTTATCTCTTACGAAGCTTAAATGTAAAGTGTTTACCATGATATTTGGTACTCTATAAATAGCTTACTATTACCATTATTATTGTTATATTAATGCCTAGGAAAACAATTATGTTAACCTTCTGGGGAAAGGTATGTCTAAATGAGTAAAAGCTAACTTACGGAATAGTTTTACAAATACATTTGAGATTACTCAAAGTTAGCTAGTACTATGCCTCAGTACAGTTCTTGCTTTAATCAATAAATAAAAATAATTTATTGTTAGTAATTTAAACCATAGTCTAAAATATTAACTAAATTTTGTGTTTATAAATTATTGAATGCTTCAAAGCAATTTATGTTTAACTGTCCTCTGATTAATTCAGTCACCTATTCCAATACCAGATATCTGAGTACCGTCTCTGTCAGGCTGGTGATAGAAGAACAGTGACAAATGAAACAGGGCAGCTCCTGTTCTTCTGTAGTTGACTGTTTCATGTGGGAAACGGGAGTCACATGATAACCATGTAATCAAAACTGTGAAAGGGGCTACAAAGAACACAGTAGGGGCTATGAGGATAAGTAACAGAGAGCTTGTCCTGGGGATGATGGTGGCAGGAAGGAATGGCCTCCTTGAGAAAGTGACATTAAGACTGAGACCTCAAGTATGAGTGGCCCAGGTGATGCCAGGGAAGGGGCAGCATGTACAGAAGATGAAAAGAGTTTGTCATGTTTGAGGAACAAGGGGAAGGCCAGCTGGAATGAATGAGGAGCAGAGGAGTCGGGGTGGTGGTGGTTGAGTGCTGCGTTGATGGGGCCAAATCCACTGAGGCCTTTTAGGGCTTGCTAAGGATTTTGAAGTTTATCCTGAAAGGAAACTATGCAAGGGTTTTAAGCAAGGAAATGATGAGATCAGATTCATATCTGTAGTTCTGTACTCTGCCTGCTTTGTGCAAGTGAATTAAAGAGAATTGAGAGCGTATAGGAGAGACCCTCTGGAAGAGTCTCACCTGAACCAGGTGAGGTGATAGTTTACTTGGTCTAGGTGTGGTGGCAGTGGAGATGGAATGGAGTGAACTAATTAGACAGTTTTCTAGGAAGAACATTGTTAGGAATGCTGAGGGATTGGACATAGAGGATGCAATACGTGGGCAGGTGACAGGATTGACCACGAGGTTTCTGGTGTGAGATGCTGGGTGATTAGGGAAGCCCAGAGAAGGAGCAGTGTTGAGAGGAAAGATAAAAATTGAGCATAGGTTAGGTGAGAAGCATCTGAGTGAAACTCTGAAGTAGGCATATAGATATATATAGTCTAGAACTCAGAAGACAAACCCAAGCTAGAAAGATAAATTGGGAAATTACCAATGGTATTTAAAGCCATGCAGATGGATGAGATCACCTAGGGAAATTGTAGGTACTGAGTGGTGAGGGGCCCACTGTCAGACTCAGAGGGCATGCCAGCATTTGGAGGTTGGGGAGAGGCAGGTGGGAGAGCCTGGGAAGGAACAGCTGGAGAAATGGAAGGAATGCCTGCCCTGCAGGTGTGTGTTAGAAGTCAGCAGTGTTCCAAGGCAGGGGCTCTCAGTGACTGCTGCTGAGAGTTTATGTTTCGTAAGATGAGAGCTTATTTAGCCTTTCAGTGGTTTGGTAAGAGCAGGTTTGTTGAGGTGGTAGAAGTGGAAACGAGGTTGGAGTGGATTAGAGATGAATGATGATGGGAGGAGATAAAATGGAAACATAAACGAATGACTTTCCAGAAGTGTGGCTCTGAAGGAATTAGGGGGTTGCAGGAGAGAAACTGGGTCAAGGGAAGGCTTTTAAATTTTTTTATTTTTACAGTTTGAAAGTCTGGATTTTGACCCACTTAGAGTTGTACCTGATGAAACCAGGGTCATTTACATACACAGCTCAAATATTTAGTAAACTATTCTTAGTGACGACTGAATGGGAGAAGGTTTTTCAGGGCTCACTGAGCCGATGAAACAGGGAAAACACTTAAATGTTGGCTCTGGTGGCCGAGGCAGGCAGCAGGGCGGAGCCACCATCATTTGATCCTATTTGAACTGTTACTTAGTAAGGCTGCCCTCCCTCAGCCCCTCTGCCTTTTCTCCTTGATATTCTTCCTGTCCCTAAAATCTGTTCTTCAGTTTCTTTGAAAATTTATGCCTACTTATCTAAGCCCATGAAATCCTTTCTCACTACTCTAGTTTCTACTGTTTCCTTCTTTCTGAACCTCTTTGGGATCTGCTCTGTAGTTGTGATTACTAAGCTTTGGGCTGAGAGTTCCTGCCAAGCTTCAGAGTTCTCTCAGAGGGTCAAGAATCCACACCCACAGTAAGTACCATCTGAGGATGAATAAATAATGGGTCCTATAAATATGCGTTAATATTTTTCAAATATATGTGGCTGCTGTTTTGATTAATAAGAAGTCCCTTAAAAGCATTATAGACTTTTCAGTTGCTTTCTGTTATAGATCTTTTCCCTCAGAGCTCAAAGGACTACGATCATAGATGTCTGCCACATTTTTTGACACTAAGAAAGACTGTTTATACTTGAAACAGTTTAGACTCATTGCTCTACCACATAAAACATCCACAATTCTGCTTCTTCTTTCTCACCACTGTCTTACCTTTGCTGTTCCTATCTCTTTTTATTTTTATTTATTTAGTGGGTGGAGGTAATTAGGTTTATTTATTTACTTTTTCTTTTTAAATGGAGGTACTGGGGATTGAACCCAGGACCTCGTGCATGCTAAGCACACACTCTACCACTGAGCTATACCCTCCCCCCGTTCCTGTCTGTTTTAACTAACTTCTCAGTTGCTTAAGGACAGGGGTTATGGTTCTTTCTTCTTCTTTACATCTTCCTATAGAGGTTGGCAAGCTACAGCGTTTAGGCCAAATCTAGCCCACTGCCTGTTGTTTTGTAAGTCTTCTCCAGCTCAGGATGATTGTAGAGATGACTATTTGCAATTGATCTGATGATCGAAAACACTAACTTTGAACCCAATTAACTGAACTCATACCCCTCCCAAGAAAGAATTTCATTCTTCTCATTAGCAGACTGATACTGCAAAAAATTGTATTGAATTATTTTTATTTTTTGAATTTTGTCAATTAAAAGATTTGTAGAAATTTGTTGGAAAACAAATTTATTGTGTAAATACCTATATAACATCCTCAGCTTTGCCTCCTGACCTGCATATTGTAAAAGTTTTACTATCTGACCCTTTACAAAAGAAGTTTACTGATCCCTGCCTTATAGTCTGGTTCTCAAATTGTCTGCACATCTGCATGCTCAGAGGAGCGTTAAATATGTATGTGAACTTATCTAACCTGGAGATTCTGATTCAATACTGTGCGATGAAGCCTGAGAACCTATATTTTTAACAAGCTGTTTAACCGTTTGGAATTACTTGGGAATGCCTTTTAATGCACTCACAGGGTTGAACTCCAGGAGATGATGAAATGAATACTGGATTGGGTATCAGAGGACAGCTTCTTATTTTTTTTACTAACTGTGGAGACTTATCCAAGTAACTACTTGTTCTGCTGGTTTTTTTAAAAAAATTCTAGTTCCTTTGTTTATAGACGGTTTTACTTTATCCTGTACAATAGGGTGGTACAGAATAGTAGTTCTTTGACTTTCTGGGGTTCATGAGAACCTCTTTTAGAATCTGATGAAAGTTATGGGGCTTCCCCTCAGAAAAGTGCACCTGTATTAATTTCCTATGACTGCCATAACAAATTACCACAGAAGCACTTAAGGCAACAGAAATTTATTCTGTCATATTTCTGGAGGCCCGAAGTTCAAATCAAGGTGTCAGCAGGGCTGCACTCCCCACAGAGGCTCTCAGGGGAGATTCCTTGCCTATTCCAGCTTCTGGTAGCTGCCAGCATTCTTGGGCTTGTGGCTGCATCACTCCAAGCTCTGCCTCCAGGGTCACATGGCCACCTCCTTTTATCTCTGTCTGTCCTCTCTGTGTCTATTATAAGGACACTTGTCATCAATTGAGGGCCCATCTGGATAATCTAGAATTGGCTCCTCCTCTCAAGATCCTTAACTAAATCATATCTTTTACCATATTATAGAGTAATGTTCACAGGTTCCAGGGATTTGACATGGTGCCTTGTTGGGTGAGGATGGGGGACATTTTTTGGCTTACCACAGCACCTTCGCATGTGCTCACAGTTTTACAAACAGTTTCGAGAGGCTCACAACTCTTTAAAGTCCATTTATGGACCCCATGGCCTCCAGGCTTGAACTCCAGCTCAGTGAGAAGAACCTTCCACCTCTGGTATATTCTAGTCTCTATTTTCTCTCTATGTCATGTTCTTACATTCATGTCCTGTTCATACCAACCTCAAAATGATGATGTTTTCTTCTTGTGACTTCTTGAGTCTTCAATTTATAGTTTGCTTTTTGAGTTAGTTTCACTGATTCCTTTAGAAACTATCTTTTAATAAGATTTGTTGATAAAAGAAAAGAAAAGCCTTTCCCAGTGCTTTTTACTTAATTCTGTAGCAAGGAGACTAACTTCTATGCAAATCATAGGTAAGTCTTCCAGTGAGAAGAGAAACTTACCTTGATTGAGTACCTGATATGCCAGGCCTTTCAGCAAATGATTACATGTGGCATCTTATTAAATACTAACAACAGTCCTAAGAGGGAAGTAATATCAACCCCATTATATAAATGAGAAAAGGAAGACTTCTGGAAGTTAAGTCACTTGCTCAGTGTGGATGATAGAGCTAGCAAGGGATAGAGCTCATTTCTGGATGAAGGTCTTCTACTCAAAAGCCTGTGTATTTTCATTATACCTTGAAAACAGCACACTTCCTTTTTAATTGAATGGTTAATAGTTTCATTAGACAGGGGTTATCTATGCTTTGGTCTCAGAGGTCAATAGACCTAGATTTCAGTCAGATTTATAGGGCTTACTTGCAGTATTTACCTTGTATATTATCTTCTCTGATCCTTGGCTTTAAGTAAGATTGACACATGGCCTGTATGCCTTATAGTGCTGCTGTGGCAATTGAGAGAATATGAATGAAAGCCCTTTAAAATAGGAAAGTTCTACTAATATGTAGTTTGATTAATTGGGGGGGGGTATTAAGTTTGTTTATTTATTTGTTTGTTTATAATCGAGATGCTGGAGATTGAACCCAGGAACTGATGCATGCTCAGCACACACTCTGTGACTGAGCTGTACCCTCCCCCACTAAATAGGAGGTTTTTGTAAATTAATTGAGATATTCTACAGAGACAGTTACTGCCATTTGTGAATATGGGCAGTCTTATTTCTTCCTTTCCAACTTATATGACTTTCATTTTTTCTTTTTTTTTTCTCTTTCTTTTTTTTTAACATTTTTTTTATTGAGTTATAGTCATTTTACAATTTTGTGTCAAATTCCAGTGTAGAGCACAATTTTTCAGTTATACATGAACATACATATATTCATTGTCACATTTTTTTTCTCTGTGAGCTACCATAAGATCTTGTGTATATTTCCCAGTGCTATACAGTATAATCTTGTTTATCTATCCTGCATATGCCTGTCAATATCTATAAATTTTGAAATCCCAGTCTGTCCCTTCCCACCCTCCTTTCCCCTTTCTTTTAAAAATGTCATTACTGAACTGGCTAGGACTTCTGGAATAATGTTAAGAGAGGCGAGATGGGACAGCCTTGCCTTGTTTTCAATCTTAAGGAGAAAGCATTCATATAATTAATACTAAGTATTATGTTAGCTATAGGCTTTGTGTAGAAACACTTTATCACATAGAGGAAATTCCTTTCTGTTCTTAGTTTACTGAGAGTTTTTGTCATAAACGGATATTGAAATTTGTTAAATGCTTTTTGTGTGTTAGTTCATACATGTCATAGTCTATTTGGGCTGCTATAACAAAATGTCACAGGCCGGGTGGCTTATAAACAATAGAAATTTATTGCTCACAGTTCTGGAGGCTTGGAAGTCCAAGATCAAGGTGCCAGATTGTCACCTTCTGTAAGTCCTCTCCAGCTCAGGAGGATTGTAGTGTCTCATTTTCTTCAGTTGTGCATTAGCGATGATAGTGTCTGTACATTTGGGATTTTGTGAAGATTAAATAAGAAAATAATGTAAATTATTTTCTATTACTGATTACTAATGTCTGGCACATGGTAAACATTCTATAAATGCTGGCTATTAAGATTATTAGTATTTAATTATATAGCTATTTAATAGTATAGGTTACTATTATTCTTTTAGTTAAACAGCCTTCCAAAAGTTACACCTTGAGCCTTGTCTCCTCAGGTTTACCCTCTTAAATTTTAAGTGCCCAAAAAGGGGCACTAACCACAACTTCCTGGTATGTTCAGTATACTTGCTTTAAGAAAGTGAAACAGAACTCATCAGCACTTGAATTCCAGTGGTACTTATTTATGAGTATACATCAGATTCACCCAGGGGACTTTTTCAAAATGCCTGGACCCTGTTTGTGAATTTTTCAATCAGTTACCCCTGTCCTCACCAGTCTCCCCTCCATCAGTCAGCACTGCAAGCTGCTTTCTCATGGCCCCCCTTACTTGATATGCTCGCTCCCTTATTATTTTGCCCCATATGCTCTGCTAACCCCTAACTTTGGATGACTCCAATCCTGTCTGCTTTTAATGTGGGCTACTGAAAGCCACAGTTCTTGAGCTACATGAGATTCTTTCATGTGTTTTTTTGCTCTTTAATCTTTACTGTTCATATTAGAATACCTGACCTTACATGACACTTTAGTTAATAGTGATTTCAAAGGTAACTTCAGCTGTCAGTACCCCGGATGTCTGTGATTCTATTAGTTACAATTTCACAATGTATTTGAGTAGCATAATGATATGAATATTTTTAAGTGAGAATACTGAGGTACAGAATGGTAAAATAGTTTGGGACATCAGCTTGCAGGCATAATTTTTTTTGAACTTTGAAAAGTAAGCTATTATGGTCATGTATTAAGCAATCTTTCTTCTCCACATTGTTCTGTGGGTTAGTATAATGTTAAGGAATTTGTGATGGTTTATTGTTGTTTTATTTTCTTTTTGAGATGTGAACTATCCTGATCAATTCTAGTCTAAAACTTTTGAGGATGGTTTATTGATATGTTAGAGCGTGTGTGTGTGCACGTGTGCATGCGTGTGTATGTGTGTGTGTGTAGTGTAGGTGATGATCTTTGGCTTTGGATTTTAAAAAGAATTTTAAAAAATTCAATTACAACTAGAGAACCTTTCTTCCAGTTTTTACTCAGTTGTCCTTCATTCCCTTTGAAATAGTGGACCTGACCCAATTCTTATTTGAGAATTCGTTTCACAGAACAGTGTGTTAAAATATTTTTGTCCTTCTAATCAAGTGCAGTGTAAGTACTGGCAGCCATCCATAGCTTCTGTTCTTTAACATGAAAATAATTCTATTCCTTGGTTAAGATATTAGCTCCATCATTGTACTTACTGGTTCTGGGACAGCAGGTTACAATTTGAGGAACATAGCTATTTCATACATAAAATAAATGTTTTTTCTCTACAAGCATTTTTTAATCTCAATTTTGTTATGTCACTTTCTAACAATGATCTTTGAAGTATATAATGACATGGTAAAAAGTATTGATTGAAGAAGAATACCATAGACACTAGAAATGAAATTTTTGAATAAAATTTAGATTATTAAAATTCAACATGACTTTATTGCTACATTAAGATAATTTCTTTGAAAAAGTTGATCCAGCTATCTTCACTTGTTTGATTTCGTATGCCATGTTAGTCTTAGGAAACTGACATTTAGTTTGAACATTGAGTGTAGCTAAGTTATTGCTGAGAGATAAAATATATATTGGATTAACTCTTAATGATTACACTTTGAAAGTATTATAGAAATGAACATTGAAAACCATTTATAATGCATAATATTAGATTTCCGTTATAATGTTCTAGATGTTTAAAGTACAGTGCCATTGTTCTTTTCCTAGAGTTGATTAGAAAAAAAAAACTATAATTTGTGGGGAATAGAATGAAAAAGAGAAAGGATGAGGGAAGTTGAGGAGGGCGGAGTATACTAGTTTCAGAAAGCTGCCTTAACAAAGTACCACAGACTGGGTGGTTAAAACAACAGGAATTCATCTTCTCACACTCTCGCAGTTCCAGAGGTTAAAGTCTGAAATTGCAATGTCAGCAGGGTCCTGTTCCACCTGAAAGCTCTAGGGGAAGGATCCTTCCTTGCCTCTTGCTTGTTTTGGGTGGCTGTCTGCAGTCCTTGGCTTGTAGACTTATCACTCCAGTCTCTGCCTCCATTGTCATGGTGTTCTTCCTGTGTATCCCTGTCCAAATTTCCCTCTTCTTATGAGGACACCAGTCGTGTTGAGTATTAGGGCCCACCCTAATCCACTATAACCTCATCTCAACTTGATTACATCTACAAAGACCCTGTTTCCAAATAAGGTCACATTCACAGTTTTGGATAGATGTAAATTGTGGGGACACTATTAAATTCAGAACAGAGAATTCTAAATTTGGTTTATATTTTGAGATTTAAACCAACACACTTACTAGATTTATCTACTTTCTATAAAGTGGACAAGTAAGATGCATTTTATGTAGAAAACTTATTTTTATTTGCAATATATTCACATATATCCTTTCCTATAGCACACACCTAGGTGTCTAGAATTTTCTGTTCATGTAGCAGAGATTGCATTAGAGGAATATTTGGTTATGAAACATCTATTTATATAGATGGGGAACCAGAAGACTTTCCACATTACCTCTTAATAAGCCCAATATTTATAGAACCACGCTAGACTTGAGTATTTTAACTACTATTAGGATAATACTTTTGTTCTTATTTATTTTATATCCACAATACCTAATAGTGTCTGATGCTGATTTGTTGAGTGAAGAATAAATTAATGAAAGAATGGTTGTGTGAGTGTGTTTGTGTGTGTCTGTCTGTCTTCATTGAAGGGTTGTTAACAGAGGCATGATGTGGGGAGTTTTCATTTAATAAATATATGCTCTGCCTTAAGCCCAACTGGTGGCATCCTTTATACTTTGCTTTTATTACTTACAGTACATTATTGCATATTAGTGTGTAAATGCTATGATTGCATAATATTCCATTACATAGACATATTATAATTTATTTAACTAGTCTCCCTTTTTATTTTTAATTGTGACAAAATACACATAACATAAAATTTACCATCTTAACCATTTTTAAGTGTCAGTGTTGTTAGGTATATTCACATTATTGTGTAACCAATCTCCAGAACTCTTTTATTTTATGAAACCAAAACTCTATACTAATTTAAAAACTTCCCATTTTTCCGTCCTGTCAACCACCATTTTTTAAAAATTTCTATAAATCTGAGTTAGTCTCTCTTTAGTTGTTTTCATCTTTGCTCTTATAAACAGTGCTGCAGGAAATAGCTTTGCATGGGTATCATTTTACACATAAATATGTACCTCTGTAAGATGAATTCTTAGAAGTGGAATTTCTGGGTAGAAAGATTTTCACATTCCTTAGCAAAATATATATTGTCAAATTGACTTCCAGAACTATTGTACCAATTTATACTCCCCCCAACAATGTATATCAGCTGTTCAAATAAGTATGTTTCAGTAAAGTTAGCTTGTCAGCCAGACTTCATTGGGATCTTGGGAAGGGAAAGGAAAGGCAACTGCGAGGGAAGGTTGGTGCTGCTGGGCTGTCCCCCGTGTTCCACCTCTATTCCTTAAGGACTACTTGACATCTCAAGTATAGTTTCCATACTGCATTCATTTAAAAAATTTAAAGTAAAAAAATTTCCTCATACTGTGTAAGCTATTTATGTATTGGTGATAACTTCTGAGAGAATGATTGTAAGTAGGTACCACAACTTAATACACGTTTAGTCCACCTGAAATTCCCTTAATACAAATTTTTTAAATGTTTAAAATGAATGCACAGATGCTTTGTTTAAATGGGTTTTAATAGAAAGAAAACATTAGCAGAATTCTTCTCACATGAACTCTTATGAGAAGCTCCACTCTGTTGGGGTGACAGTGAAGGGTGCCGGGGGAGGGAGGGAGGCTGACAGGGGTAAAGCAGGTGAGCCCCACGTCTCCCATCCCTGTTTCATCCAGAACTATTACACACAGATGGCTCAGCTTCTTTCCTTATAGCAGTGAGTAAGATGACTGAATACTAATATACATTCAGCCTCTGGAGATTCATGTCAGACTTTTGAGGAATCTAGAAGCTTCTTTGTAGAATCCTGATGTTTGAAGCTGATGCTCAATTTTATTTTTTCTATGTAGTAAATTAACTATAAAATGAGGTATAACTACTTGGAGATACCACTTTTTTCCTTGGAGTGTACATATAGGTTTTGGTGCAATGGCTTTTCATATGGAGATTTTTTAATTATGTAACATCTTTATTAGTTTTCTTATTTTACAATGACAATGCTTACATATTTTTATAATATTTGCATATATTATTATAAAGTAGAATTTAAGGAGCTTTGAGAACTAGTTCCCAATGATAATCAGTATTAGTAGTTTTGAATTCATTCCCCCTAGATTTTTTTCAATGTACTAAGTAACATGTAAGTTTTATTCCTTCTTTGAAAAGATGGTCTCATGCTATATATACTGTTTTGTGATTTGCTTTACTTGGTAACAAGTCGTTTGGGGGTTAGTGCATAGAGATATCCTTCATTCTTTTAAAGGATTTATACTCTTTCATGATATTAAAGTTTTCTTATCCATTCCCCTGTTGGTGACTATTAAAGTTGTAATAAATACCCTTTATGCATTTCTTTGCCTATTTCGGCAATGTTTCTGTAGGATAAACTCTAAGAAGTAGAATTTCTGAATCAAAGGTATGACCATTTTACATTTTAATGGATATTTTGGGTCTCTATAAAATGTTATAGGAAATAAACTTAGTTCTAAACTTTCAGATGTTTTAGCTAGGTGATGTATCATCACTAATGTGCACCGGTTTTTCTAACATAAGGTTTCTGGTGATGTAGAAATCTTTAAAATGACAGCGCTTAAACTTTTTATTCTTACAGTGATGGAGTGGGGGGAAGATATTAAAGCAATTTCAAAAGATGAAGCAGTAATGTTGGTGAATCATCAGGCAACAGGAGACGTGTGCACTCTGATGATGTGCCTGCAGGACAAAGGACTGGTAAGCCGCCCTGAAGGCAGGGGCAGATTGCGGGAGTCGGGGTTGGGGGCAGGCTCAGTTTAACTGCTTCACTGCGGCTGGGAATATAGACTTAAACTTTAATAAGGTATACCTTTCCTGAAGTTTAGAAAATTTTGAAAAGAAAAATATCCCACGTATACAATTCTGAATCACTCCAGAAGAGGAATTTACAGACTTAGAGAAAAATAACTGGGGTGATGTGGATTATATCTCCACCAAGATGTTTTTTAAAAAACATAACTGAAATGAAAGCAAAGTTAATACGGTTCAGTGTGGGGCTGTCTTGAGGTGAGAGGTGGGTTGCCAGTTTGAGAAGTACAAGCACGAGAAGCAGTTTGCATAAGACAGAAGAGTAAAATTGGTCAGGGCATTAAGTGATCTTGGGGATCTTTAGCCAGAGGAGAATACGGTAAAAATTATTTTGGATTTCACTTAGAAAGCAAATTGAAAGGAAAGATGTTAGGCCCATTTTCTTTAGTGTTGCTGAGGCTGTTTGAACTGGTGATTTTACGTGGCTTATATTGATAACTAAAATATATCTATAAACTGGGAGGGTTTAAAGTAAAATCAGTCCTTTACGTTAAAAGGATTATCACTTTAGGAGAAGGTAAAAAGGGAAGTAAATAAATAGAAAGTATATACGATTAGTGGAGTTAATATTTGGCCCAATAGTAAAGAAACAAATCACTAAATGTTTAGTAAGTGTTTCATATCATGGTCACTGACTATAAATATAGAATATCATCCTATAAGACACTATCCTCTTAACGGAGCTAGTAATTGAGTCATTCATGTAAGCCTCTCCAGATGTTTTGATATATAGAAATTCTGTGCTTCCAGGTAAAGAATAATTGGTATAATTTTGTCCCTGGGAAATACCTAACAACGTTCCAAGTGACAGCATGTGAAATGTTGACAGAGCTGATTCAGGCAGCTTGTGTTTACTGACCTCTTTTTTTTGAGGAATATGAAACAAAGGATTAATTGTACTTTCTGAATGTGCTGGTACCTTTTTAATAAGTATCTGTGAAGTGAGGAGTCTTGCCCTTTCGTGGCAACTGATGATAAAACTAAGAATTTTTATTTCTATCCAAAGAACTTTATTAAATATGTAATAAACATTTATTGACTTGTAACATTTCCCCGAAAATAAATTAGAACAGAATTATCCATACAAATCTCAGAAGATAGCTTGGTTGTCTTATTTAATTTGTTTCAGGTGACCCTTCTGACTGAGGCGGTAAATCCACTATAATGTAAGATTAAACATAAAAGCTAGTTACTTTAGTGTTGCTATTAAACACAGAGACCAATAAATTGCAGCTACACTTTATATTGTATATAAAGCTCAAGGTTTTATAAGTTGAATCCACTTGGTTTTTGTTTTGTTCCTTAGGATACTTTTTAGCAAATTCCATTTAGTTCAGATCTCAATTTGTTTAAACAAAGTAGTCATGATTACAAAGCAAAACAGGATTCAAAAATGAGATGTTGGTGATTATTTTATTCTGTATTAATTGACTAGGGGAATCAGTCCTTCACTGGGCATGTATCTTTATTTTTTAAAAGTGATTTAACGTAATAAAACTGATGGACTAGGAGTCATGTAATAAAACTATTTAGTGGTCCTGAAAAATTAAGGCATAAGCTTTAATATTATATTATTTGTGGGCTTTTATAATGCTTTTGTAAAAGCAGCACATGGGTATCGACGCTTAGTTTTTTCCTTTATATGTTAGTTCATATAATTTGGTGCTTAGAGATTAAGTTTACATTTGTTAGTCCTCTAGGAACCAAGCTAGAGCTCTGTGGCATTCTTGATTGCTGCTGTAGTTTTCACTTTATTTATTTAAGGCTTATAAACCAGGAATGCTATTTCCTCAGCAGGGAAGGACAGTTAACCAGTTCATTAATTAGATCCTGTTTACACTTACTTTAATTTTGAAATCAGCTTGAAATAAAATCTTCTGCTTTAGATACGGGTATTAACTCTTTTTTTTTTTTTCCCTCCCACTGGATGATACAGGTATTGATTCTTATCAGCAATGGATAATATTTTTGTGTTTAAGAAACTGAGTATTTTTTGTTGACAAAGAGTATGGGCTTGCATAAACTAACAAATATTCTTCATAGCATGATAGAATGTATAAATCATTCTACTAAATGAAATTTTTTTTAATTTACAGTATATTTATTGACTAAATAAATTCTTTGATGCTCTTTTATTTTGGATCTTACTTTATTTTTTATACAGTTTTTATATTTATATATTGATATTTTATGACTTTAAATACTTTAGCCTTTAAGATAAAGTCACATTTTATAAAGCCTTAGTGCTTATTAATTAAGCTTATAGCCCTCATTTGGTAACTTTAGGTATATTATATTGTTTCAGAATAACTTTACAAGTTATATAAGAATTACCAGAGATTTTGTGTAGGTAGAACACATTGGAAATCATTAAGTTCAAAGTTAAGAAGTTCAGGGGAGGGTATAGCTCAGGGTAGAGCACATATTTAACATGCACGAGGTGCTGGGCTCAATCCCCAGTACCTCCATTTAAAAAAAAAAAAAATAATAATAATAAATAAATAAATAAATAAATAAATAAATAAATAAATAAATCTAGTTATCTCCCCCCAGCAGAAAAAAAAACAAACCAAAAACAAAGTTAAGAAGTTAATTTAGCTTGTGACACAGTGATATGTATACACTTGTGACTTAGGATCCCAAGACTTGGAATCAAGACCTATAATTTTTCACGTAGTGTTTTATTTGTAGAGATAACATTAAATTTAAGATACTTAGGTTAATTAAAAGTATGCTTGGGTGATTATTACATTTAAAATTTAGAGACTTGGCTAGACTAGAGTCAGGCTTTTTCTGCCCAACATTTAATTATTTCTTGCTTTTAAATATTTTAGGTTGTTGCTCAAATGATGTGGTTGATGGATCATATTTTTAAGTACACAAACTTTGGAATTGTTTCTCTAATTCACGGAGACTTCTTTATAAGACAGGTAAGTAATGAGCACTTTTTTCACAGTGATAGCCTGATCAATCTGATTCTTTGTTGTAAAAAGAGGCATAACAAAACCAATTATAAGAGATAGAGACAGTTCAAGTATCTGAGGGAGCTGGGAATCTTTGCTCCCTAAATCATTCATTTCAATCTGAATTTGAGTATGCAAAGCATTGAAATGCTGATAATGCAAATAGTTTCATTTCTACTGTCCTCCTCCCTTCTAAACAGTACAATGTTTTTTAGTAAATGTTTATCAAGCACCTGCCACATTCTCAGCTCTTCTGCTTCTTAGCTGTATGAATTGAGCAAGTTATTTAACCTCTCAAAGTTTCCTTATTTTTCAAGTGAGAATATTGGGTACTCCTCTCATAGAGTTGTTGTGGGGATTAAATGAAGTCATACGTGTTGCGTACTCAGAACAGTCTCTGTGACTTTCGTCATCATTTTCATCGTGACCACTACTGTCATCATCTGTACTATCACTTTATTTTTATTTACAAGTCACTGTCATGTGATCAGACGGTCTCTAAATTAGCAGTAAGGGGATTGTTAAATAAATAAGCAGGGATATTATTAAGTAATTAAATGGCAACTTCACCCTGGATTGTGCAGCACTCTGCGCATAGTGAGTACTTAATGAATAGCTGGTAAATGTAACTACACCTCTTCTGAGAACCACAGATTCAGAAATAAGATGGAAGTCTGTAGAAAAACTTCTAAGTGCTGTGAAAATAGGTGTCCCAAAGCACATATTCTTTGTTCCAGACAGTTTTATGTACAAAACATATTTTGGTTTTTCACATGCTGTGTAATTGTCTAATTTCTTCTGGAAAATCCCTTGGTTTTCTGAGCAGAGAGATGAAAAAAAGCACCTCAGGAAGAATTAGGGATAGAGTTTGGCCACAACACAGCTGAGACAAAATAAACAGTGATCTCAGAGCAACTTAACAAAGAAACTAGGCTAATTTCTTAAGAGTGTAGCTGGAGGGAAAGACAGCAGAGCCAACAACTGAAGCAGTCTCGGGGGAATCCAGAGGAAAAGCCTGCTGAACCCCTTACATCATGAGAGGCTGAAGAAATTATTGAATTTATAGTGCAGTGTAACACTTAACCCTAATGATGATCTTCAGGCATCAAGAAGAGGCTAAATTATACAAAATTATCAGTGTACTTTAAGGAGTTGAAAATACAAAAATAATATACTTCAAAACATTTTCCTTTTTATTGCAGTGTAAAGTTTTGCATACTTAAGGACTATATTTCAAAGTATTGAAGAGATTTACAAATTCATTTCTAAAGAGCAAAAAAGTTTTTCCCTATTAGATAGTAATAAAAATCTATGGTGGAAGGAAGGAAAATGTATTAATGTTAAAGAAAGTCTCTTGGGACTTTGCTACTAGACATTTTTGTCAAGATATTTCCATGAGTATTAAAAAATATTTTACATGTAGTCTTGAGAACTAAATAAATAAATAAAGCTTAATCATAATTAATTCAGTTCCATAAATTAGCTAAGGAAATTTTTACTTGTTTTTCGTTTGGAATAATTTAATCTAAAGACTGAAGCATACAAATTATTTTGAGGAGCTTCTGTAATTGTGTTGACTAGAAAATTATTAGCAAATTGACCATACTGAAAGGAAGAACCTTTGTAATATTTAAGTCTTGGGTTTGGGGCTTTCCTAAAAATGCTTCTGGATTCTTTTTAGTTTCCAAGTCATCCTCTTTCCTCTCTTTCCCTCACAACTAAGATTCAGTCCATCAGAATATCCTGTTAGCTTTCAGACTTTTTTCAAATGTTTTCCTGAATATTGCCACCTCTCATCAGTATACTATAGTTGAATCTCATCACACTCCCTGTCCAGACTCTGCAGTGGTCTCCCATTTTATCTCCTGTAGTCTCTTTGTCACTTATTTTAATGTAAATAAGATCATGACACTCCTTTGTTCAGAAATATTTAATGACTTCCCATCGCAAGCTACTTACCAAGCTCAAGGCCCTTCTCATATGCTCTCTGCACCTCTCTGCAGTTTTCAGCCACACTGGCCTTGCTACAGTTCGCTGAACATGTCAAGCTTGTTCCCCACCTCAGGGCCTTTGTCCTTTTTGTCCTCATCAGCTGGAATACTCTGCCTCTCATCTTCACATGGCTTGTTCCCTCATTTCTCAGATATCACCTCCTCCGAGCTGCATTCCCTGACCCTGTTGAGTTTCTCTGACTTCTGACTCTTTTCTTCCTAACACTTACCAACAATTGAATTTATACTCCTTATTTCTATCTTCCACACGCAAGTCAGCTCCATGAGGGTCTCTTACTTCTCTATCTCCAGGACAGTGCCTTCGAGTAAGTAGTAGGTATTGAGTAAATAAATCACTGATAATGAATGAACTTTCAGGGACAATTAGAGCAGTTTTTTTTTTTCTTATTTACGTAAGTGCTAATAACTTCTTTTTGCCATTATGGTGAAAAGGGGAAGTAAGTGAGGGGGTTGGGGCTGGGGGATCACTGTTCCAGCCCGTGATTGGGATTTACTGTAGCAGCAATTATTTCTATTTAATTTTAGGTCTCTAAATTAAATACTTATTATGTGTGTGTCTACCTTCTAGGGAAAATCTCATCGTGACCAACAGCTTCTTCTTCTCAAGAAGCACCTGGAAAATAATTACAGGAGCAGAGATCGAAAGTGGATTGTTCTGTTTCCAGAAGGCGGCTTCCTCAGGAAGAGGCGAGAAACCAGTCAGGCATTTGCCAAGAAAAACAACTTGCCATTTCTTACACATGTCACTCTGCCGAGGATTGGGGCAACAAAAATTATTTTGAGTGCACTTGTAGCACGACAGGAAAATGGAAGTCCAGTAGGAGGAGATGCTAAAGAATTAGGTATGATGGTTTTTAGCATTTTTTCTTTTCTTGGAATTAAAGAATTTTCTGGATTTCCAGAAGATAACATTGTTGTTCTTTTTTATATTTATAATTTTTGTCAAATAGAAATAATACTGAGGGAGAAGACGAAAATATAATTTTTTAATGTTTCTATGTATAAAAGTAGTCCACGCTCATAATAGTTTATTCAAATAATATGGGAATGTATAAAGTCAAAGGTATCTTGCCCTTACCCTAACCTTACTCCTGGCCATTCCCACTGCTGCAGCAAACACTCCTATAAATATCTTTATATACTTGTGGAAGTATGTTTGTCACAGATTCCTAGAAGTGGCATTGCTAGGTTAAAAGATACAGGAATAGAAATGACTAATTTGAAAAACCAATCATAGATATGCAAATGGAATCATGATGATATGTATTTTTTTCATTTACCAAATTTAGAAAGATTTTTTTTTGTTTTTAATACAGAGAATGAATTTAATGCAGTTTGGCAGTATTTATTAAGAGTCTTGAAATGTTGATAAGTGACTCAGTTATTCCACTGCAAATAATACTTATCAAAAGGAAGTAATTTGAAATGCTAGCAAAGTAGTTAATCACAGCATTATTTGTAATGGCAAAAAATTGGAAACAGAAGGAAGAACAGGTAAGTAATTGTCAAGTATCCGTCTAACAGAATACAGCACAGTCATTGCAAATGATATTCATGGAGAGTTTTTATTGGCTTGGAGAATAGTTTATGATCTATAATGTTAACGGAGTGGGAGGAACATAAAACTCTATGCAAACAACATGAACTCAAATATGTAAATAATAAGGCAGTAGAAAATCAGTGGAAGGAAAAATTCCAGAATATTAGCAGTGATGGCTTCTCTGAGTTGTTACATTTATGGATAATTCTTCCCTATTTCTTAATACTTTTCTGAATGAAAAAAGTAGTATGTATTACTTTTACAGCCAGGAAAAAGTAAACCATACTCAAAGATGCAACTATCTTGGAGATCACCTAATGAATGGTGAAGATTTGCAGAAGATATTTGTGCCAACAGCATGAGGACTGTTTTGAACAAGTTTATCTAAGACACTGAAAGTTTGGTGATAAATTGTAGATTAAAAAGCTGAAGGAAACTCACTGGGCCTTTTTCCTTAGTACCATTTTGCTATTTCTTTTGATATTCTTTAGATAAAATAAGAATGGCAATGATTGGCTCTCAGAAATAGATGTTTTTAAATGACAGTGAGGACCAGGCATAGAACTGATGCCTGTGAGATTGTGCTGAGTTTTCCTTAAATTTGTTTTTTTTCTAAACAGATGCTTGGTAGTCAGCTCTCTGAATCTTTCACTGTCTATTAAAAAGACAAATTGAAAGAGTCTTTTAATAGAAAAATAAAGTTCGAATAGCGTCTCTGCTGGAGAAACACTGGCAATGTCAGCCAGGCCAAATCTGAAAGGCAGAGGTCTTCCAAGTAGGATTAAATTGCACTAATAAAGACTGCTATTTTTAAATAGTTGTATCCAGTTTGTACCCGGTGGTACCTTAGATCTCAAAGGTAGGGGCATTTGTCATACTTATTACACAAGAGTGAAGAAAAATGTTTTTTTTCTTTTGGAGAGAAATAATTTTGTTTATAACCAAAACAAAGTAGTTTATTATTTATCTTACCTTAGTTAAAATTTTTATTCTAGCAATTTAGGAAAACTCACAAGGAATTCTAGAAAACTGTATACCCCCAAAACTAGTTTTACTTTTCTTTTACCATTTTCTTCTCTATGTTTTGATATTTTATATTTCATTTTCTTTAGTTTTCATATTCACTATTTAGTGTTTTATTTCATAAAAACACAGACTATGCCATCATGTCTGTTTTAATATGTGATCCATACACATACCAAAATTAAGTTGTGTCTAATTAAAAGGATTAGGCTTTTTTTGTTTATTGTATGATTTGATAAATATTAAACTGAACTCTGGTGATTTTTTTTTCCCAACCATTTTGTTACAAAATTTTTCAAACATACAAGAAAGTTTTTTTCTTTCCTATATGAGAAATTCTTTCTTGTATTTCTTTCTTTCATTTCTTATATGAGTATTTTTTCCCTTCAGAATGTTGTCTAAAATTTTTAAAGAATTTAAGGCCAGTTTTTAATTATTTGATTTTTAAAAGTAAAATATTTTTGATTCCCATTGTACATTTGGCCTTATGTTTGAAAATAAGTTTTATGTTTTTAGTGATCTCTTAAATACTTCAGAGGATAGGCCATTACACTTTAAAGTCTAGCTCTCAGCATTCTCTGTGAAGGTTCCTCTCAATTCTTGCTCAACTCTGTACTCCTAGGAATAAAAACAGCGTGCAGAGGACCAGAGTAAACAGAACTTCCCCATCCCCTCTCACAACAGTAGTTCCCTGTTGTACCTACCAAAGTACAGAGTGGACAGGTTTATTGCTTTATTTGTATATAACCCTTGCTAAAAGGAGAGGAGTGTTTTGTTTGTTTGTTTTAAACAAGAATAGCAACTGATGATCATGTGTGTCAATAAAAAATGCTTAATTTTATTGCCTTATTCCAATATTTATTAACGTCTCCCAAGTATCACAAATCTTGGTGTTTGTATTATATTTTGTTATATTTAGTGAATGGATTTTGTTGTTGCTTTGATATCTGCTTTTCGCTTTTGTAATGTGATGCTTCAGCTTCTGACTTTTTATAGGCCAGTTTTTATGAGTGATAAAATGTAGATTAGACCTTGATAGTGCATAATTGTATTGAATGCTTACATGATGCATGTCCAGTATATAACAGTGCTCTATTGTTTGTTAATTTGGGATTCAGCCACTTTCTAGTATAAAGGAAATGCTTAATTTCATCCTAAGTGCATCATATAGAACAGTAACACCAAAGTTCATCCTCTTGAACGAAAGATATATCAATATGCTTTATACCTGTAATCTATACTATGTTACTTGCTGCCAATAATATAAAAATTGATCCAATTTTATATTTTTCTCAGACAGCAAATCAGAAGGCCTCCAGTGGATAATAGATACAACCATAGCTTATCCCAAGGCTGAACCCATAGATATTCAAACCTGGATCCTTGGATACAGGAAACCAGCAGTCACACATGTACATTACAGGTAAGAATTCCACATTAGTACTCAGCATTAATCCAGCATAAAGTACTAACTCAAGATAGTACCAATGTTTTAGTATTACATTTTTAATCAGTAGTGAAAATAGTCGCCTCCTAATTTTTCTTGTGTTAAATTTTTAATATGAACATACCATTTGAAGTAGTTATTTTCATTGAGTGATAAAAGTCTCTAAAAATGGCTTTCTAGAGGCTCTGTGATTGATTGCCTGACCCTCTTGAATGAAAGTAATTAACTTAAAGGGCAAATAGCAAGGGTAAATATGAACTCACTTGGGTTAAGTAAATTTGTATTAATAGAAATGGAATTTGTTTTTAAATCAGTAAGCCCTATAAGATTTTCTGAATGATTAAATTGATAACTTAGCTATGACTTTCACTTCCAGATTTTTAATACTTTATGATGCATATGTCATTTGCATAAACAGCAGCAAAAACATTTATTGACTATTCTGTTCTAGCCCGTTGAGATTTTTTGATATAGATTTTTGTTTTTGAAGAGTTTCAGGTCAGTGTGCAGAGGTGTTCATATCAAAGCATGATGCTGTTAAGACCTGCTTAGATTTGATCACTTTATAAGCCATTTATCTTTGCTCTATTTCCTGGTGAAAGATCTTAGCACATGGCAACTGGGTTGCCAAGTGAACATTTGGTCCTAAGGAAGATCACAATTTGCCACAAAAGCCCTTCATTCAAGAGGAAAACTACTCAAATTACATATCCATTGAAAAAGTAAATAGGTAGCATATTTTCATACGTGTAAACCACTCAAGTAATTCTTAATGATTGTTCTGACTCTATTCCACATATGTTGTCCATTTTCCTTATTTTATTGAGCATTTACTATATACAAGGCAAGGTGCTAGGGCCTGGAAGAATTTCTCCAGGAGCAGCTTTATTTTCATTATGTATGAAACACATCTAACCTTCACTAAGTTTTTAAATTGTAATCTATAAATAAAGCTCAGTTTTAATGCCCAAGCCCAGAATATATGGCTGTTGGATATATGTTTTGACCACATGTATCTGCATTATACCTGCTTTGGATATATGTAGCTCTTCCTAGCATATCATACCCAAAACAAATTCAGACAAGGAAGAAAACATTAAGTTACACATGTGTTCTTTATTATTGACCTTGCTTTTCTTTTTTAACCAATAAATAGAAGAAATTATAATTTATAGATACTGAGAAAAAAATGAATAGAGTCATAAGGGATCTTAAGAAATTACCATTTTTAGCAAAATTATTTTAATAAGAGCACTACAAGGCTCTTATATTCACTTAAAGCAGGAGTACTTAACCCTGGGTCTCATGGATGGACCTCAGAGAATTTTTTAACCTAATCTCTAAGCAAATTTTGTGTGTGTGTATAATTTTCTGCAGAGACATTTCATAGCTTTCACTTTATTCTCAAAATAGATTAAGGATTAAGAAAAGATTAAGGGCCCCTGATTTAGAGATCAAAACCAAATATTGTAGTATATAGAAGATGAGGAATTATTAGTTTGATATAGAAAAATACTTCCATTAAGAAAATAGGAGCTTCTCAAATAAATTGTTATAGAAACTTTATTACAGACATAGCAATAATAAAGAAAATTCTAATATGTTAAATTACCAGAGATTAAATTGTGTTATAGAATCATACTTCAAAATATTAAAGCACAAACTATGCCTGATTACTTATACACATACACACTCAATCCTGTGAGTCTTGGGACAGGTGGGGAGATATACTTTTCTTCCCAGAAATTTAGTAGAGATCATTGTCTAACCAATGTTAGGAAAAGGGAAAGACCTGTGTTCAGGTGGGAAAGGGAGAGCAGGTGAAAGGTGCAGGAGAGGACAGGCGTCTTGCTGTCAGGAAAGTTTTGAGGATTTGCAAGAAGCTTGTGAGAAGGGATGTGGGCCATGTCCTTAGCAGCTCCCAGGAATAAGTCTCTATCAGCCATAGATTGACTGGATCTCCTCATGTGTCACTTTAGGCCACCTATTCCCACCCTGGGGGGTAGGGAAAGAAAGACTGGATTTTTATTCAGTTGGTTGGGTTTTTTGTTTTTTGGGTTTTTTTTGGCTGTTTTAAATTTTTTTACTGCCCCAATTTCTCAGTTTCAAAATAATCTCTTTATTGTGTATCCTGGATTTGTCCTGTCAGAAATAACACCATTGAAATTAAAATAAATTTAAGCAAACGTGGCGCTTCCTACTCATTTTTGGTTTTGTTTGTTTGTTTAGTGTTCTCAGAAAGATTGGTTTCTGTTCAGACTCTCCAGGTGTTTGGTTATATTTAAAAAATTTTTTAAACAAGGATGAGATGTTTCCAATTAGAAAAAGAGATTTAAAATGGAATATTAGAAATCATATATATATAAATGTGAATAATACAAATAACTGGGGTTAGATCTCTTTCTCTTTGAATGTGGGGAGACTGGAAAGAAAAATTAAACAGCATTGACTATTTAAATTGGGGACTGGGGCCCAGAGAGATAGGAAAAGGTGGTCTGGAAACTTTAAGCTCACCGAAAAAGGGTGGTTTTGCTTAATACTGAGTTGTTTATCATCACCTATAGGCAGATTTAAAAATCTATTCATGAATGTATTTTTTTTCCTACAGTTAAGCACAGTTTACCCAGAACATTACTGTTAAGCTAAAATTGGTACAAGTCAATTTTGCTTCACATGACATAGAAAGTATTTGTTTTCTTCTTAAGCCCAGTTGACTTATTTTTAAATAAAGCAGCACCCATTCATAGAGAATATAACTGAAGTGATCACTTTGGTGATTTGGTGTAGTTGGACAAGTTAGTATTATTGGTTTTTTTTCCTTCAGTATAATCTAGAGGCATATACATGTGAGAGTCAAAAGGAATTATTCCATTCTGCTCAGTATTTATCAGATCCCACTTAGAAGAGAGAGAGAGAGAAGCCCTCGGCTCTTTGCTATAAATGTCATTACCAGCTATTACATGAGAACCAAAAGGGAGGTGAATCAATCAGAAACATCAGTTGATATTTTATGATTACATTAAACACTGAAAAGCATTTGATTGAGTTCTTATATTTAATATAGGCTTTAGTCTATGTATATATTTATATACACACACACACACACACAGTAAACGTTCTAGTCAAAGGAGTGAGAAAAGAACACAAGCTACAGCTAAATTCCTGCCATAGGGCTTGGCTCATGGGTTTTATTTACCAAATATTTGTTGAGTTAATACATAATCTAAGTATCTAGAAAAAGAATATTGCATGTATTTTAACTTCTCTATTTCAAAAGAAATAATACAGTTAATAAAAGGTTTGAAAAGAGCTAATACAGGTAAATCCTCGAACAGTGGTACCACTTCAAAGGCAGTCGTTTTAGGTCAAACCTAAGCAAATTTGGAGATAGTAGTAATGAAATGAAACAATTCCAAGAGAAACTCTAAGTCGGAAGTACAAACAGGTTAAGGAGTTTAACAATTCATAAGCACTAAGTTTGTAATACGTTTCTGTAGACAGGGAGTACTTTTATTATACTTTAGGAGAATTTCATGGGAGGTGGTAACTGTCCTTTCCTGTGTAGTACATCCTGGAGCCTGCTAAAAGCAGCAGAATGTGCCTCTGGATGGCTGGAGCACGCTGTTACTATGCTGTAACATTCCTGACCATCAGAATGCACTTGGGAAACAATACAATTGCCGTCATTAATTTAACATTAAACATTGGTTGGGCCACTTTCTATTTCTTTAATAGATTTCTTTTTTCTTCTTGGAAATTATTGTCAAGGCTACCAAGTGGATTCCACTACCTGTTCTGTACCTTTTTAGAACATACTGTGACAGGTGTATGGAGGTCTCTGAACAAGAAAAGGCATTTTCCTTACAGAGAGACTTCAGTGTGTTAGTAAAATGAAGTGCTTAGAAAACATTTGGTCTTTATTTAAATAGGAAAAGATTAACTAGTTAGCAGAGTATACAGCAGAATGTTCTGATGCTTAGGGAAAAAAAGGATAAGAGTGCAGTAGCTAATTTTAAACGTTCTGAAATAAACCGTTTTTCCTTCCAGTAGCAGTTTTCTGCATTGTCAATTCACTTCTTACTTGTTAGGCTTATGTTGGTTTTTAGGATTTCTGAAAGAAATGAACTCCAGATACACTTGTTATTATACTCTGTGAAATACTTCCCTAAAATGCCACATAAATGAGAAAGTAAAAATTTGTGACATGGTTATTTACTGGATCCTGTCTTACAAACAGGTAGTGTTGTTTTCTTTCAAAAGTTGAACTTTTAAGACAAGTGCTTGGAGCTCATTCCTTAGGAAACTTGTGGTAAATGGTGATTAAGTACCCAGACCACTCTGCTAATTAAACCCGATAGCTCCTAAGGCAGCTCATCCTGGGACCTTGATGGTCAGAGGTTGCCCCACTTCAGTAAATACATTGTTTGGGCACCAAATGATACATTGATTTTAAAAAGTGTTTTAAAAGCTACAAATATGAAGTATTATTATTAAGATATCTAAAGTGTGTATGTGTTATTGATAAATCCAGTCCTAGTAAATTAGCATTTTCTAAATTCCCCACAGATTGGAGAAGGAACTGAGGCTTAACTATGAAAATGGTTTGAGAAGAACTATTTTTTCCTCCCCCTCATATTACTGTCTCACTGGAAGACAGCTTATTCCTATTAAAAGAGTAATGGGCACAGTGTGCTGCTGTTAAGGGGATAATAGCAAAATTAAGCATGAATTAGATTTTAATTATGGAGATAGAATGTTTATAGCAATAAAAGCAAAAGTAACCCCTGTCCTTAATGTAAATGTCTGCTTCACTCCAAATTAGGAAAGTGAGTTAGAGAAGATGATTCTCTTGTGCAGAAATTACACAATTTTCATTTTTAAAAAGCTTAAAATAAGTGTAGTGGCATAGATTACTAGAGGCAGAAGTGTTACTTTCATGTCTAATTTGATTGGAACATTGATAAATTTGGAGAAGGCATTCAATTAGGGACTTTGGACAACAAGTTATTTTCAGTTTGGAGGGAAATTAATTCAGAAAAGGAATATTTAACGAATATTTTTAAAGAAAATATGCTCACTAGTAAGAATGGACAAATGTTAACATGCTGACATATTTGCCTCAGGGTATTTTTGTCAATAAAGGAAATCCCACATTTCTAGTAAAGTTAATTTCCCATTGTCCCCCGTCCCAGTTCCATACCCCTTCTGTCCCACCTTTGAAGTCGCTGCCATCATAAATGAGCTGTGTATCCTTCTTGTCCTCATACCCTTACTACATAAGAATGTGTATAATATATAATCCTGTTTTGTATGTTTTAAAAAATGTATAATGCCATATATGGTATATGATTTTGCAACACATGTTTTCCACTCTATTATTTTCTAGATCATTTTGTCTTTACACCTATGGCTCTTTTCATTCAGATGAACTATTAACACTATTAAACTATTCTACTGTCATCTTATAATTGTCACACATTATCTGTCCATTCTCCTGTTGTTGGAACCTTGTTTTCTCAGTCTTTTTGCTATTATAATGTCACAGAGAACATTTTTATACCTGTTTCACTAAACATAAGTGAGTAAACATAGGTAAGTGAGAGTTAAAGTAAGATGCATATGTGTCCAGCAGTGGCATTGCTAGGTCATAGGCTATGCACATTTTCACCTTTACTAGATATAGTCAAATAGTTCTCAAAGTGGTTGTATCAGATTGCAGTCTCACTAGCAGTATATAAGAGATCACCTCTTCCTTCATCTATGCCAAAGTCATTTAATTTTTTGCAAAGTTGATAGGTTTGAAATGGTATATCATTATCATTATATATGCCTCAGGCTTCATATTTATATAATAAGAAATGAGTATAATAATCCTCAACCTGGTATTAAAAATGCCCTGCTATGAAACAGATTAGGATGAAGTAGCATCTTTATCTAAAACTTCAATCATTACTGGAAATCTTAATAGTTTATTCATTGGCGTCTGCCTTCCTTGTCTAGAACACAACCCTGTGAGAGCAGGTACTTAGCCTGTCTTCTTCTTAGTTATATTTATAGAACATTTCTGGCAAACAGTAGAAACTCAGTGCTTATTGAATGTATGAATGCTCAAATCATGCTATCTAAATATGCCCTGTCCAGTTACAACAGCCACTAGCCATGTGTGGCTACTGAGCACTTAAAACGTGACTAGTCTGATTGAAATGTTCTGTAAGTGTAAAATACACAGTGAATTTTAAAGACTAGTAGGAAAAGAGAATGTAAACCATCTCACTAATAATTTTTGTTGATGATATGCTGAAATGATAATGTTTTAGATTTAGGGGATTAAAGGATTAAATTTTTTTCTTTAATATTATTAGATATTCTCTATTGTGTACTTTGTAAAAATATTAAATTTATTTTTAAAAATAAAAGCATATTACTATGAAAAACACTTAATAGAGGGGAAAAAATTTTTCCCAGCATACTCACATAAAATTCCTTTTTATATTTCCTTTTAATATTTATTTTTATGTGCGTTTTTAATGTAGCTATAATTGTAATATGCATAAAAATTATTTGTTGTACTTTATACCACATAGCTTTTTAATGAACATTAAACCTGTACTACATATATACTAGTTGTTAAGACTACAAATATTATAAGTATTTGTAAGTGCTGTTATGAAGTCCTGACGTTTTTAGTGGCTTTCCAAAAACTATCTGGTTAGTAGATACATTTAATTCCCTATTTCCCTATTGACCATAGACTTTTCAGGTTTTATTCTTGACTTTAATAACACTATGCTGAATATCTTAGTATATACATGTAGCTCCCCCCACCCCATACTTTAGTTTTTTGATAATAGATATATTTAACCTTTTAGTGCTAATGTTAGATTAGAGAATGTTATTAAAATTATATCTGAATTGCAAGTGTTCATCAAAGAGATGAGGGAAGAACTTACTTATAAGAGAAATTATCAACATTTAAAAATAGAGTATAATTATTTTGATAATTTTATTTGTAATTTTATATTTGTGATTGATATGTCACTTTGGTTTTCCTTTCTACTTTTTCCTCCTTAAAACAACTGAAAGTCGACAGTTTTTATAAGTTTTAGGGGCTATAACTTCAGAATTAGTTTTTTCCCTCTAAAACTTTCTATATGGAAAATTTCAAAATTGTAAATTAAACCCCATGTACTGATCGTCCACTTATGGTGAATGTTGTTTCCTCTGTGTTACTTCCCAGATCCTACTGGATTAATTTGAAGGAAGGCTCAGGCATTATATCATTTCATTTATAAATATTTCATTATGTATTCTCTAAAATGTCAGATTTCTTTCTGTAAAAATGTTACACATTATCATACCTAGAAATATTAATAACAATTCATTAATATTTTTAAATACCTAGTCAGTTATCAAATTTCCTAGATTGTCTCATGAATTATTTTTTTAAAACAGTTTGGATTCAGTTAGATTGCAATTGGTTGGTGTATTTCTTAAGTTTCTTTTTATATATAGATTCCCCACTCTCTTTTTCATTTTCCTTATAGTTTATTTTTTGAAGATACCAGACTACTTGCCTTGTAGAGTTTATACAGTTTTGGTTTTGGATTGTATCTTGTGTATCCCTCCGTTACCTGTTTTGCCTATAAATTGGTAGGTAGATACTAAACTTTATCAGATTGAGGTTTGAATTTGCATGACAAGAAATACTTTATAAGTGGTGTTGCTTACTTCTTCTATCAGGAGGTAAATAATGTCTGGTTGTCTGTCAGAAATAGTTTTTGAATGCTGTTTTTAGTTTAAATTTTTAGTCAGTACAGTGCTCTGAGGGGAGAATGATACCTACTCATTTTATCTCTTTCACTCCAGACAGTGATGTCAGGAATTTTAATTTAGAATTGAGGCCCCTTCTGCCATGTGACACATAGAGGATAGTTTGCTTAAGATACCCTCATAGTAATGGTATAAGAAGGTCCATAGTCTTATATTGTTTGATGAGCCATTAAAAGAGGTTTTTCCCTACTGTGTCCCAAACTATAAAGGTGTTGGAAATGTTCTAAACCTATTTGAAAAATGAGCTATAAATCATCCATTGGAATGACAGATATTAGTCAAGGTTCTTCAGAGAAACAGAACCAATAGGATATACAGAGAGATTAGTTAGAGGGGATTTCTCATAGGAGTCAGCTCTCATGGTTTTGGAGGCTGAGAAGTCCTGTAGTCTACTGTCTACAAACTGGAGAACCAGAAAAGCCAGTGGCATAATTCAGTCTGAATCCCAAGGTCTGAGAATGGTGGGGAAGGGAATCTGAAAGAACTAGAAGTACCGATGTCCTAGAGCCAGAGAAGGTGGATGTTTAGCTCAAGCAGGATTTGAATTTACCCTTCCTCCGCCTTTCTGTTGCATTTGGGCCCTCAGTGGATTGGATACTGCCCATCTCATTGGTGAGGGCAGTCTTCTTAGTCCACTGATTCGAATGCCAGTCTCTTCCAGTGGCGTCCTCACAGACGTTTTACCAACTGTACGGGTATCCTCTAGTCCAGTCAAGTTGACATGTGAAGTTAACCACCTCAGTAGTCTACATAGAAAACCCAAGAAACTGAGTTTACCATCTGTATGTAGAGTTCAGCAATCTTGATATAAAATTATTACAGAAAAATCAATATTATCCCTTTATCCTGCAATAAATAGAAAGTGTAATTTTTTAAGAAGATGCTATTCTCAGGAGCAAGACTATAAAGTATCTACCAATAAAACTTAACAAAAAATGTATAAAGCTTTTATGAAGGAAAATATAAAACTTCATTGAAGAACATGAAAGACCTGAATAAGTAGAAAGAGATACTTTGTTCTCTTAGAGGCGGAGGCTGAAAATTATAGACATGTCAGTTCTCCCACATTAACCTATAAATTTAACATAATTGCAATTACATTATATTCAGGAGTATTTGGAATCAGAATCCTGGAGGGTTTTTTTTTTTTTTTGAAACTTGACAAGTGGTTCTAAAATTCATTTGAGAGAGTAAGATAAATGAATAGCTTAAGATAGTTTTAAAGATGAACAAGACAGAGAAATCCTTCCTGCCACATGTCATGGCTTAATATAATTAAAGCAGTGCAGTATGGGGGCAGGGTCAATGAAAGATTAGAAAGTCCAGATTTTCTTGGGAACTTGTGTGTGACTGATGATTTTCTAACTACATTTCTTATAGGTTGATGGTTAGAAAAGTGATACTTGAAGCCCACCCCATAGAGAGAAAGTAAGTGTTACCTCTTAGAATTAATACCTGAAAAACACAGTAAGCAAGACATCACATACCATATTTCATCCATTAAGGTGCTTATTTTTCACATATTAACATCTCTGAAACTGAGAGACATCTTAAGATCAGTATAATAAATCCTTAACTATAATTTAATTGGATATTTGGCATGCAGCACTTAAGCAAAAGTGCAAAAAGTGATTGCTGCCTCTCCTATGTCCTCCCCAGCACAGACTGCTGAATGGTTGGTATTGACAGCAAATGCCTCTGGGGAGGGATGCTTACCTCTCTTTGTACTACTTGAGGCTTTTATTTTTTTTTTTTAAAAAACAATGTGAGTATTAATTCTTCAATTTAAAATTCAGTTATTCAGCATAATGAGGACCAAGTTTCAGGTCACCTTTCCCCAGTAACTGTGTAACTCCAAAGTGGCTCACCCCTAAGTGGTGCACACTAGATACTAATGATGAAGGTTTAGGGGTTTACCACCCTGAGCCTCAGCCACAGCCCCCAAATTACTCATAAGGTCATAAGATTACCTCTTGAACTAAAAGTAGTGTTCTTTTTCCCTAGCAGAAGGAAACAGTGTCCTGTCTTTGGTTTTTTTTTTTTTTTTTTTGTGCTGGAGCTTTTCTCTATCACCTCTTACAATTATTACTTATCTCACCTCTACTTCTGCTGTCTAATAATTCTCTTCTTCCTGTCAGCTTTTCTTGTCAGCTCTTATCTTCTGTGGCTTAGCCTCTGTGTCCTGGCTTTTCGCTGGAAAAGGCTGGGCATTTTAGTCATCAGTCACTATTCAAAGCTTCCAGTTGGAAAATGGAAAGTTAGACATTAAACTTAATCTTCAGGTTTTTAGTTCTGATTGCCACTTTTTTTTTAATGTTCACCACCTCCAAATTCTTTTTTCTTTTCTGCACCAATAGTTTTTTTTTTCTTTAAGAAAACAAAACATTTTAGTTTGTCACTATTCAGGATGCTGGAGACATTAAAATCTTAATTGAGGTTTGACCATATTATAGATTGCATTCTGTATTTCTGTAATGAAGTTGAAGATTTAAAAGAGGTAAATCATCATTTCAAATAAGATAAAATCTTCATTCTCTAGTTAGAACATATGCCTAATTTCTTCTCAAATATTTGTAAGAAGTTATAATATGAAAGATATTTTTTACTGTTAACATTGTAAAGAACCAAGACGTAACCTAAAATCTAATTTACTAAGTTATTTTCAATATATGAATCTGGACATAATATAATTCGGAGAACTATAATAAGCTTTGGAAATGAAGTGCTCTGGTTCCTATCTTCTTGGCCCTCTGGGGGTCACCTTGTCTTTTTCACTTCCAGATTTCTTCAGAGTCAAGAACAATGACTGTCATTGGTATTCAAAAAGTACTTTTTGTAGGGGAGGGTATAGCTCAAGTGGTAGAGCACATGCTTAGCATACATAAGATCCTGGATTCAATCCCCAGTACCTCCTCTAAAAATAAATAAATAAATAAACCTAACTACCCCCCCAATTTTTTTTAAATACTTTTTGTTTTCTAATTAAGTTTTGTTAGAAATATTATATCCCCCCCAAAAAATAATTCTTAGAGTTTAAATTTTAATTGGTTAATAATGGTTAAGCATAACTCTCACTGGTGATCATTATTTATCTTTTAGTTACTTGAAGTCATTAGGGGGAAATCTCTGTACCTTCCCCTCAATTTTGCTGTGAATCTTAAACCGCTATAAAAAAATAAAAATCTTAAAGGAGAAACTTTAAAAAGCCATTAGACTCGTGGAAAGCATAATAGTGATTCTCTTAAGCAAATATACCACTGTTCAGTTTTGCTTACCGGAGAGTTCAGTTCATTTAGCAAGCATTTGTGCTTCAAGGGATGTAACACGAATAAAGGTATAAGTTTGAGGTGCTACCAATGCCATCTCATTATTTATACCTTCAAGTGGCGTGTTGGTTAGCTACAGCTTTGACTATTATAAGGAGCAGGACTCAAGGGAAAGGGGTACCAGGCTCAGTTGTCCCTGACTGTGAAGGGAAGAGGTAGCCCCAGTGCTGAGTATTTGCTGCCTTCCTTTCTACACAGACTTCAAGTCACTCAAAATTCTCTCCTATATGACCCTAGATTTGCTACCTGAGAACCTGTTTTTCCCTATATTTGAAGTGGGTAAAAAGTTTATATCTGGGTTGCTGAATTCTATTTTCAGATTACTGAGTGGTTGTTTTTTTTTAAAATCTTGCTAGTGAAGTCAAGGGAAAGCTATAAAAATACTACATTTTAGTATGTTGAGGATGAGGCCTGAGCAGCTTACCTAAGGATGATGGATCAAAGCGAACTTCTGGAAATTGACTGCTGGGAGATATTCTGATATATTAAATTTGACAATATCTATTCTTGTCCATAAATCTATTTTTGATGACAAGTGGTTTCTGCATTTCTGAATTATCCTTAATGTCCTTCTAACCCTGGTGATGTCAGCTAACCATGCCCATGTGTTTATGGCGGTTACAGATGGTACCTTGTAAAGTTTTACACTGGTGGATTACTTTGAATTTACTTCGGTTCAGCAAACCTGAGTTCCTACAAAGGAGCAGGCGCTGATTTACACAATAGGTGTGCAAAGGTGAATATGGCACGGTCTGATAGAAGAAACAGACACAAAGGGAAATAAAGAGAACATATACTAATAAGCATAGTTACAAAGGACAGAGATGACCCTGAGGAGGAATTATTAACTCTGCAGGAGAGGAGGAGGAGGCAGAAGAAGACGAGGACAGAAGTAGAAGAGAGCCAGGTTCTTACCTTCCAGGGTAGGAGGTTAGTGAGTACATTTTAAATTGGATGATCTAGAAACTGTGGTGTTATTTAGCAGATTTATACATGGTGTGGAGGTGAACAGGGATTCTATCTGGGAAACAGGTATCTAAGGAGGGAAAAAATAAGCCCTATTATTTTTTTATTGTAAACCTTGTAGTACTCTGACTCTTGAAAATGGTATACATATTGTTGCTTTGTTAAAAAATTGTAAAATGTTTTTTAATCCTCCTCACTCTTTTAGGCCAACTCAAGTGATACCTTTTCCACGTATCCTGTGTCCTAAGTAGACATGCACACCCCTTCATTTGAAATTCTTTAAACTCCTTATACAACATTTCCCACATTCTGGTTTTAGATTACTTGCTTTCCTTATCCCTCTGCTAGATTATTAGGTTTTAGAAAGCATGAACTATTTATCTTCTTCAGGGCTGAGTAGCTCCTTACATGTAGATGGCATAATTGAATTGAGGGTTTAGCCATGTTGTTTGTCAGCTCACATTTCGGAGTCTTGGTGGCATGAAATACTAATATTCTAACGAGAATGTATAGAGGTGCCATCTGCTAAGCATGATTTTATATCTTTTTATTAAAGTATGATTTATCTAGTACTCGTAAATCTGATTCTATGGATTTTGGTAGAATACTCTGTATTTAGGAGCACGTTCTAGATTACTGATAATAAGAATTTTTGTTTCTTGAAAATTAAGAGCTGGTTTGTCATTTGTTTAGCTATTGGTATTGGAAAGGTTTATTTCTGTAATTTACTTATTTATGTCCCACAAGAACTCCTTTTATTTGCTTCCAAGATGACTGGTATTCAGTGCATTTGATACTCTGCCATTTTAGGAGATTAGTCGTTTTAATATTTTAATCCCATGGTGACCAAACAATGAGTAATAGAGGTAGATTACTCTTGAGGGAGCATTTGGTCTGCCCTCCTGCCTGTCTCCTAAAGCAAGAGAATGTCCAAGCTATTCTAAGCAGATGGTAGGAGAGATTTTCTGTTAAAACAGAGCCCTACTCCCACACTCACCCCATTTTGATTAGATACCTCATCAGCCTCACCACATTCTTTCAAGAGTTCACTTGGTAAACCCACATTACCTCTGTTTAAGTCAGCTTTTTTTTTTTTTTTTCTTAATGGAGGTACTGGGGATTGAACTCAGGAGCTCGTGAAGGCACGTGCTCTACTACTGAGCTGTACCCATCCTCTACATCAGCCTTATTTTTAATGTCACTTTTCTCCCTATAAAGATGTTTTAAACACTATTTCAAGATATTCTTTAGCTCTATGGCTATTTATTTATTTATTTACTGTTACAAAAGCTTATTTAACAAAAAAATGTTCAATAAGAAAATGTACATGACCCAATTTTTATCATAGTAAAATGTGGGGAAGAGACATGTGGAAGCAGCTGATCTCTCTGGTGAACACAGCCATTGTTCATAGTTGTTCCAAGGCTTCTAACGTGATGATACCATTTCCTTATGTTACCACATTCCGGTGTTGTTATGTTGCCCACTCGTTGCCATCTCCACACATTCATCTATCACAAGATTCACGAAAGGATCAAATTCCTGCAATATTCCTTGGACATATCTGCTCCCATTTAATTTCAGTGATAACTTCTTGTCTATAAATTTCTTCAACTCAGGAGGGTGAGCTTTGCTGTCTTTCCAGTACAAAGCAGAGTAGAATAGTTGGGACAGAGATCATAATAGCTTGCAAAGGCTAAATATTTTCTCTCTGGCCCCTTAAAGGAAAGTTTGCAGACGTGATCCAGAGAATTGATTTTAGACAATTGGCCCAGCGTTTGTGGTTGAACTTGTTATATGTACCTAGAAAACAATGCAGTTGCTCAACACAGGGAGAACAAAAGTCGGATAGGAAAGAAAAAGTAGTCATGGTTTACTCCATGACTTAGCTTTGAATATGTTTACATGATGATAATAGTGTAAATGTCAAATATTGTAGTAGTTAAAATGACCATACAACTGCATTGGGAAGGTGGTAAGGACATGCTCATGTGGTGGGAACAGGAAAAGGAAGGAGGTTAGTCCTCATCTCTGATAGTCAGTGGATAAGCCCTAAAACTGAAGAAGAAACATGGTGATAAATACGAAGAGGTGAAAATCATTTCCCCTGGGGAGGAAGAAACAAAGGGCAGAGGGGCAGGGACTGCATTTTTCACACAAAGAAAACTTTTGCAGACTTTTAACAATGTACCTTTATACCTACGATGAGGAAAAAAATAACACCTCCCCCATTGGAAAACAAAAAAGAAAAGAAAGAAGCACTTTTTCAAGGTCAACAAATTATAGTACTTAATCCTGCTGCCCCTTTCTGTTCTCACTTGCAATGGGGAGACATCACTGATCACCCCATTTCCTGTTGAGTAAGGACGCGGTTGCAGAATGTTCAGGGTCACGTTCCAGCAACTACGCCCGGTCAGTGAGAGTTGGCTCTGCAGTGAAACCAGTATCTGTGATACAGTTAACAAAAAAGCACCAATTTAGGCAGATTCTGTCCGGTTCCCAGACATTCCCACCAAAAGAACATTGCTAAGATGCATTATTTGGCCTAGCATTTGAGTACTATACATGTGTTCTAAAGAAGCTGCATTTTAAAACTTCATCTGTTCCAAAAACCGCTCCTCCTTAAACCTACAAACATAGGAAGACAGGCGTTTCTCAATAATTACTCATAGATTCAGGATAATCTAAAGCTGAATTGTGTAGCAGAGTCGCGCAGCAGAAGCATGCCAGGCCCATAAAGCTGAATTGTGGTTCTGAGTGACTCTGACTCCTGAATTAAAGTAGTTTTTGCTTTTTTCCCCTGATCTTAATAGGATCTTTCCAGTTAAAGATGTACCCCTGGAGACTGATGACCTTGCTGATTGGCTCTATCAACGTTTTATTGAAAAAGAGGACCTCTTGTCACATTTTTATGAAACAGGTACACAGAATCCTACTACGTGCATTCCTGAAGTTACTGATAGTTTCAAAGGTGTATCTGAACCATTTTTTGATTCTTCAAATACCCTAAAGGAATCGAAGTATTTCTGTATAGAAGAATTTCAGCTTAGAATTTTTATAAAGACAAATTTATGCTAAATTTATTCAGGCTCTTGCTTCATCAGCCAGTGTGGAAAAATCAAATGATGAGTAAAAACATTGTATACATGGATCTCGTTCAAGAAAGTACACAATCTGTGGAAGACTGCAGTTATACATCCATGATTATATGGGCCGTTTTATGAAATAGCAAATATCATTCATGTTTTGGCATTGGACTTGATCGTTTGACTAATGCCATCACCTTGTAGTCATTTCAGATCATTTTTAACTGCATTTTCACGTGCTTGTTCTTTTCTTTACACAGAGGGATAACATTTACCTTTTAAGTTTTCATGGATACAGCCTTATTACATTTTTCTCCTAGGGAGAAAAAAGTCTATTTACCTTCAGATCACTTTTCTATACTCAGTATTCTCTACGTTCTATGAAAACTAAAATGCAGTGAAAAAGACATAGGAGGGGAGGAGGGGAGGAGGAGAGGGGGAGGAGGGGAGGAGGAGAGAGGGAGGAAAACAGGTAGTTAGGAAAGAAGAAAATTAACCTTGGTAGAATGCCAGGCACTTCCAGAGTGCTTCCCCAGACAGCTGTGTGGTAGGCCTATTTGCTAGAGCCTGCAATAGGAATAAAAAGATGAAGAGAAAGTTGTCCCAGGTCTGAGGATCGCCATGGGGTTTTAGATTAATAGAGGCCCAATTTTCTTCCCACTTAGAGTTTTTTGGTACATAATTAAAATAGATATTAAATCAGATTTGGGGGGAGGATATAGCTCAAGTGGTAGAGTGCATGCTTAGCATGCTTGAGGTCCTGGGTTCAATCCCCAGTACCTCCTCTAAGAATAAATAAATAAGTAAACCTAGTTACCTCTCCCCACAAAATAAAAACAACAACAACAAACCAAAAAAAAAAAAAAATCAACAAAAATAAATCAGATTGTCAAAGATCTAGTACTAATAAGCAAAGACTGAAACTGTTAATTACCTCTAAGGATTTTGTCTGTGTGTTTAAAATTGCTTCACTTTGTCCTCAATAGGGTTCCTTTGTCATTTTATCTTTCTGAACCTGAGGCTTTGGAGTAGTGCGTGTTAATATGACATGAGTAGGACACTGTATGCCGTTAGAATTCCTAGTAAGACTCGTTAAACAGGATGCACCTCTGTGCTGCGCACATTCCTTGGTTCTTACTCTAGAATTTAAAGACAAGACAGGTTGGATGTGTAAGAAGGCATCAGGTAATTAAGAGGCCAACAAGATCTCTCTTTTTCAGTCTCAATCTCTATGATATTTGGTCTAAATCGTAGCAACAATAATGTAAACCTCTTTTGAAGAAAACTATTTGCATAATAGACTTTGAAACTTAAAAATGTTCTCTGTAAATTGTTGGAAGCAAATCCTTTCAAGAATCAGCTTACCCTAGGGGATTATCAGCAGGGACAAAGACTGTTTGAAAGGCTGAAGAGTGTTTTCAAGATGACCTTAAATATTGCTCCAAAGTAGTCTAGCTTTCCTTTCTGGAAAAGAATTTAAAGACATTTGTTTACGTGGTGTTTCTCCTTTTTATTATTAAGATGTATTCCATAAACCATATTGCCATTTGAAAATAATATCAGTAATGTACAACCTCTTTTGTGGCAAAAACATTTCATTTGTAAATAGAGGAATTAGTGTAAGTTATGTTATTTTGGAAATTATTTAATTGATTTCACATATCCTGTATCCTAGCCATGGTGGAAATCTCTAGGGATACCATTGAAAACAAGGCGGCCCGAGTGACTGCTCTCACGCAGTTTAGATTCCAGCAGGAGACGGAGAGTAAACCAGTCTGTAGGAAAGAAAAAAAAAAAGAGAGATAGATCAGGATCAAGATACAGATTGTAAAAAGTGCCAAGAAGGAAATGAGCATGGAGTTGAAGGTGACTGGTGGGCAGAAGAGATGGGTGGTATTTTTCTGATATAGGAAGAATGCACGGAGCCTGCCATTCACTGAGATGGAAGAGGGGGCATTCCAGGCAGAGAAGGCAAAGGCTCAGCGGCAGGAAAGGGCTCGGCAGTTTGAAAATTGTGTTTCAAATGATAATCTCTCTTTAAGAGCAACGAGAAGTCACAGAAAGTGCTTTTAAAAAGCCACAAAAAACTAGTTAGACTAATATTCAGCTTTTGTTCTAGGACACCTACCACCACAGTGAAATAAAGTAATATTTTATCTTGTCTTTTAGGGGCTTTTCCACCTCCCAACGGCCGTAAAGAAGCTGTTTCCAGGGATATGACCCTCAGCAACATGTGGATATTTCTCATACAGTCTTTTGCATTTTTGTCAGGCTACATGTGGTACAACATCTTTCGGTATTTTTACCATTGCCTGTTTTAGGAATTGACTTGAACTTGTCAAGGTCACCACAGGAGTTCAGACTTTCATAAGCGTGCATTATTTTACATGCGCAAAACAAAATATATAAAAAAAAGCGAAGGAAATTCAATGGATGGACTAATATTTATCCCCCTTTGGGATATTTTAAAACTCTACTAAAATGAGGATCAATAATATAATGACCTGCTAATGTGTTTTAAGGACTTTTCATGTTTTCAAAAGATACACTCTACCACACATTTAAGCAAACATCACATTTGGAGAAGAGGAAATCATAAAACCATCCTAGGAGACTCTCTGAGAGAAATACCTGATAATCTAGTTCAAACTCAGAGCAAGTTGTACGTATTCGTTCCACTTAGCTAGCCGTCTCTATTTGGGCAGTGCCGTAGAGCGCGTCATTTCCCCCAACCTTTGCTGTTCCTAGTGACCTTGCGGGAAGCTGGTTGGCACCTTCTGAAGAACTGTTCCCTGTTGTTTGCAGCAATGCTGCAGTCCTCAGCAACTCTGTGAGGTTCGTTGTCAAGCATGCCCTGGGCGGGGAAGCAGTGTCCATGGGCGTATTCTGGTACTGGAATGTGTTCTTTAGAAAGACTAGCTCAGTCCAGTGCCGTGTTTACATGCGCTAGGGCTTTTCCTTGTATGAGGTGGGGTCGCTTGATGTCTCCTCTTGTATAGAAGGCATATCATAGATTGATATTTGTCTTTTACAAAATGCACTTTTATCAGATGCATCTATAGCAAAGGATTAGTAACGTAGCCTGAAAACAAACATAAGCGTGAACAGTGAGTGGGGCCTCCAGAAGCTGCCTGTCTGCGTGTTCATCTGTGTGCGGACACTCTCCAGCACCACCTGCGCTGGGCACCACATTGAGGCTTCTGTCCAGAGCAGAGCCTTTTTTCCCCCTCCATTTTGCATATTAGCATCAAATGCATTTGGGATTGGTTGAAACAAATTAATGTAAAACATTTAAATGATCAATTTATGGCAAAATAGGCTAGCTTATTGGAAAAGTATGAGCCAGAGCCAGGTACTGGTTTAAAATGGCGACACGTTCTCCCATGGCACCCCCATTACCCATGTTCCGTTATCCCGTCATGGAGCTGCCCATGTCAGAGCGGTGTAACCAGGAGACAGACCAGCAAAAAGGCTTCCCAGTCTCTTCCAATTGCTTTTGAAAGGACAAAGTCAGGTTTTTAGTTCTAGAAAACTGTTATTGTATTTGTCACTATGTTCATGTGGTTTACCTCACAATAGAACCAAACTCTTCTCAAAAAGTACTGGCGCTGCCTCGGTCCGTCACCTGCGCTCCCAGTGTTAAGAGAGAGGGTATTTTTGGGTTTGGGACTGTAAGACCATTTAGATCCTAGGGAGTCAGTGCTAGTTAGCTGTGATAGGAGCATTGTAGATTCCCCTGTTGTCACTAATCACACAAATGACAATTTTGAGAAGTAGGCCAGAAAATAAAACTAAAGGCTATTGTTTTCTATGTTTAAATAAACCAAAAAAAAAAAAAAAACTGAAAAGATGTGAATTTTTCTCCCAGTTATGTGGGAAAGGCAAAGCAACACCAAATAAAAGCCCACTGCAGCTTCATCTTTAGGCTAATTCAGTGCATATATGAAAGAGAATGACGTGCTAACTGAAATACCTCATTGAATATTCCACCACTGCTGGTGGAATGCAGAAGACAGTGCTAATGTGTTTGATTTGGTAACGGTTGTTGTAAGACGCAATTTTTTTAAAAATCTGAGCAATTCGTTATATATCTTACAGTGACAGTAAGTAGGTGAAGCCAGTCTGAATTGAGAGGTGTGGCCGATGATCGGAAGCCAGATAGAAGCTTAGAGATGCTTCTGTTTGAGGCCCCGCAAGCACTACTGGACTACAAGATGAAATTGTTCATTTGAGAGGCTAGTCAGCCATCTGGGGGGTAAGGTGCTCACTGTTGAGTGTGGCCTGCATACCCCTGGCCAGTAGACCTTTTCCTCATTGCTAAGCAAGCCACAGGTAGAGTGGCCAGTTCTCCTATCAAAAAAAAGAAAGAAAGAAAAAAAGAAAGGAAGTGTGTACACGCATATGGAATTGTGGTTTAGGGCCACTTTTGCCATCCCTGTGCTCCAAAGGAACATGATACAGTTTAATACACTGTACACGTTAAGCAGACGATTCTGTAAGACACTTTACTTTTCAAGCGCGGTCATTTCAGCTGTCTCTAGAGTGACAAATAACCAATAGAGGTGTGAGTCAATTTTTGAAAATCGATCTGTGAGTTGTAAATAGATGTGTATTTGATCTGCCCTGTCCCTCTTTGATTCTTTATCAACATGTCCTCTGTCTTCTGTTGGCAAAATATGTTTGTTTGAGAGCATTGATAGTGTTTTCCTTATCAGTAACTGGAGTTCTCCTGCTTGCACTTGGGGCTGTAAAGAGAGAATCAGTGTTTTTATATGGGAATCAGGGAAGCAGCAATATGCCACTCACTGTACAGAACTGAATTAAAACTCCTGATTTGTATTTGCTTTTCAAAGTGAGATCAAAGGGTGTTTAGAGAATATACATTTTGTCAAGGGGAAAGAAAATAAAACTGTGCCAGTTTTATGCAAGTAGCTTGTAGACTCTCAGCACTTCTTGGGCTCAGCTGATCTGCCTGGATTCACACAGCAGAGAGGTTGAAAACTCCCTGCTGGATCCTGGTCTCAACAAGTCACAGTGACGGAGCATCTGCTTGGCCACTGGCAGGTGCAGTGACCACAGACGTGACCGCCCCGGCAGTGCACTCTTAACTTCAGAAACTGTTATTGGTATTGAAATATACAGATATTGTGGAGAAACCTATATGCCAGTGGGAGGTAAAGAAAAATTACAGCATGGAAAATGATGTTTTGGGTGGGCATACAAGTTGAGAATCTAAATAGTAGATCTTTTTAAATAGATACCTATGAGTTCAGATCTGTCATATTATTAAGAAGTTTTTAATATTACAGCCAACCCTTAACTTTCCACAGTAAAAGAACTAGAGATTACTGGATAATTAATCCAGGAATAAGTCCTAGTAAGCCAAAAATCGAATTGTATTTAGGAATCTTGAAGTTTTATTCTCAGCAAATTTTTTTTCTTCTAAGGATGCTTATTAATTTTTTAAAAATGATTTGAGTTGTTTATTAATTTTTCTTGCCTATATATTTATGACTGTTAATGAGTAGTGAAAAGATTTGGGAAGACAGCTTCAGGGAGAGGAAACACAAAAGCCTAAATAATCCATGGGCTGGAAAAGGGATCCATGAATAATCAAGACAGCGGTATTGTAATTTTTCTCAAGCCTTTTTGTGAAAATGAAATATTAAGTCACCAAATGCAAACCTCAGAACATCACCGTCGCGTTAACGTCGTTTGGATCAACGTTAAGAATGCCTCTTTGTTCTTCACTCACGTCACCTGCTTCTTGTAGGTTTGTCTTAGCAACGTTTTTTTTGACAATCACTTCCCTACAGACTGTTCTGAACTAGTGGGACCTGGTTATGATCACAGGAAGTAGACTTTAATCATGAATCATCTTGTTGGATTCTTTTTATATTTAAGAAGATGTTGTTTGCATTACTGAATAGGAAGAGTTAGTTATTTTCTTAATTATGCAGGACCCCACTCCAGAGTTTCCACTATGAACATGTCAGCTCTGGTCCACAGAGGGTGGATAAAAATGATGAGTCCTACTTTTTTGCAATGTAGTGCTGTGCATTTTACGTCTGTTAACACGAAAGGCAAGGGCAAAGCTGCCCTGGGCAGAAAATCTACTGGTTCATTTTATGAGGCCATAGAGACTAATATGTTTGGGACCAAAACCACCTAAGTTAGACATTTCTAGGTCACAGAGGGGCTGGTTGTTCTCTGGAAAAGTCACTGGTTGGTGCTTTATTGTAATCATTTTTGCATTGATCCCCAACAATTAGGAACTGGACCCTGGGAATAAGCTGAGGGTGCTGAACTATTGGGGGAGGGTGACTGTAGACATACGGAAGATAAAATAAGGGTTTTTCTGCAAAATTTCCATTTGAGGATTTTTACATTTAATATTTTTTTAAAACAGTTAAAAGAGCAAAAAAAATTTTTAAGTGTAATCTAGTTGCAAGGTATACACACATATTTTGAATGGCTTTATTTTTATTGTGTAAAACTGTTGAACACATGACTGTGATGCACAAATTCTTTACATGTAAAGAGTCTATGCATTTTACAGTGACTTACTTCATGACTGAGTAATGAAACAGTTATACATGGACCTGCCATTGTTGTATTAAGTGCTTTCATTTTCTTTACAGTTATTACAAAGTTGTATTTATTTTATACAGGTGGATTTTAGTTTTCCTGATGCCATAATGTTTACTTCAGCTTGTTGACCTGTCTCTTTCTTTGTGTATCTGCATGTAATAATGTATAATAAGAATGAATGTAAAGGCTGTGGCAACTGTAACTAAATTTTGTAAAGGGCTGGTCACATGTGGATCTGGTTTGTGAATGCATTTGGGTTTATTATAGTAACCAGACCACCTTTTCAGAAATATAGATGTGAACGCCAGAAGAAGCATTTTCTCAACAAAAATGAATAGCTGGTTCTATTTTTTTTAACCTAGAAAAAAATAAAGTTGATTTTTTTTCAAGTAAACTGCTTTTAATTCTTAGTAGTGGGGGTAGGGTGTTTGTATTTTACTGGAGATATTTTGGCATTAATATCTGTGGATGTGTGTCATGGCAGTTGGATGCTGAGGGCAAACTGAAAAACCAAATGAAAAACGTACTTCCTTCTTTGGTTTTAAACTATTCTCACTCCCTCCCCATTTTCCCCATCCAGTGGTATACTGGTAAATGTTTAATATTCTGCTCTCCTAGAAAAAAAAATTATGTATACAAGTGTACACAAGTTTGCTATAAATTTTGCTGATGGCAAGGATACCTAATACAATTAACAAATAATAATAAAATGTACTTTATTGTAAATTCCATATAGCCAGTTGATTCTCCCAGGATGCTTTAACTGATTTTTGCTGAACTCTTGCCAATCTGATTGTAATTCAGCCATGATTTGAAAAGTAGAATTACATCCTAATCTGTTTATTTGTCATATTTATTGTCATTCACTTTGATATGTGATCTATTAAACTATGTCTTACCCTTGTACAAATTATACCCATTAAAGTGAACCACTTATAGCTTCAGCGCTCATTGTAAGCTTATATAATTTAACTTGAATAACAACTATTTAGCAACTACTGGCAAAATCCTAAAATTTAACAATCAGCTCTAGGGAGCCAGTAGGAGCCGTCTTCAGCACACCACTGCCCTGTGCTTTTTTTTTTTTTAAACTGTTTGTGTCGAGTGAACGTACTGCTCTCAAGATGTTCCTATCACTGACTCTTGCAGGGGCTTTAAAGAGTGGGAAATCATTAATATCAGTCCTTCAAGAGGGTGCTTTGGTTTGAAGAATTTGACAAAAGCTTCCTGAAGTGCATGGGAAGCTCGCATATTTCTAAAGTTGGTTCTATGCTTTCATTTTTCAGAGTTAAGTATACTGATAATAGGCATCTCTAAGATCGTGTTTTGAGCATTGAAAACATTTATTGTTTAGATATTTGTTTGGAGAGTATGTTTGATCCCACTGAAAACTTTTAAACGTCTTTAAGTATCTTACACAATCTACCAAATAAGTTAAATTGTACAGTTCAGTCTACCTCTTCTTTTCCTATCTGGATTTCGGCTGCTGTTTCAGTGAGGCTGTAATTTCTCCCCGCCCCAGTGTGGTTTGTGTGGAAGACAAAGAACAAACTGAGGGCAGAGCCCTGAAAGCAGATTTGAAGCTCTCTGAGATCTGTTGCTGACCAGTCCTATTCATGAGTTGGGGGAAAAAAGAAGAGCCATTGTTTTTAATTTCCACTTAATACGAAAATGTTTGTTTTTTAAAAATGTTTCTTCCTGCTGAAAAAAAATTGTATTTTTAAAAGGAAAAAATTTCCTCTCTTGGCTATAAGAAAAAGTCAGCTGTATGAGCAGGTGTGACCATATCATAACATGCTGATACGATATAAATCAATAAATTTTTACCTCTCAGGACTTGGACAACCTTGTTCTTAACTCTTGGAGGCATAAGAAACATAAACCAAGTTATCAATTACCCAATTCACATATAAACACACACACAAATGGACCATGGGAGGAGGGTTGTCTAACCTCTGAAAATGAGACAGGCTGTTTTCACAGTCAGAAAATTAATTAGGTATGATAAACCCATTTAATGAAGGAAGAAATTGGAACGATGTTTTCTTAATAGAAAATGTGAACATACCACAAAGCTCATTCCTGAGTTTTTCCCTCGAAATTTTCCGTTGCCTCTCCCTGGACTACTTTCTGCCTTTTAGGTGTGCGATTCACTCTGGAGACGGTAGTAAAATTCTCACTGATAAGGAGCGCTGGGCCATCCTTGTGGCTAAAGCAGCTGCCTTAGTGGTGTCACTGAGAAATCACATTCCTATGATACCTCCCCTAAAATAACACTTGCTGCATCTTCACTCCTTTGTTTCATTTTTGATGCAGAAACTCCCTGAAAAAGTCTTAATGTTCAGTTTTCTTATCAGTTAACTAACGCCTAACACTATATCAGGATCAGCTGATGGACAGTTAAGGGAAAAGAAAATAGACACCTAGAAGCAGGGAAAATCAGAAGAACTTGGGGTACCAGGCAGAAGAACCCAGGAGTGTTAGAAAGCAAAGGGAGTGTTGAAGTCTGCTGTCTACACACAGGTGCACACACCCCAATACACTAGGCCCCCGGGGAGTATTCAAACACGGTGGTCTTAAGGAAGTCGACTTCCAAGCAGACTGTCCTCAGACTACCATCCCTGAGGGTTCACCTGTAAAGGATCCCAGCTGCCATTTCAGATGCTCTGCCCTCTTGGCAGAAGAAGAGTATGCCTCTCAGCCATTAGGCATCTCCAAGATGCCAAACAAAGGGACAATTCAAAATATTGGTGACAAGAAGCCTCTTTTAATCAAGGCATCTAGAGCCCACAATAGGGCTTTTTCTCTTTCCCTGATATGTACACATTTTAATAAGGACAAAGGATGGCATTGGAAATGAGGCATCTGGGCCTCTATTGGATCTGTTAATTCTGATATGTTTAGTGTGTAACAGTGAGAGCAGTGGCAGCTCTGGGCTCCCCAGAAGTACAAAAGTAGCAGCAACCAAGAACTCTTTTGGCTTAGGCCCAGGACTGGCACAATGTCACGTGGTTACAGTGAGTCACAGGGCAGTGTGGGAGGGCCTACAAAAGGGTGTGAATGAATGCATGGCTGACTGGCAGCCATCTTTGAAGACCAGCTAACCCAGTAAATAATCCCTCAGCTATCTGAATAATTAAAGAACGCTGGATGGATCTAGAAAACTCTCTCACTTCGACAAGTTTGCCCATAATTTCAATCGTTGGAAAATTTTTTGAGTTTCCCAAATACTTTAAGAAGATTACATCTGTTGATCCATCACTCATTCATATAAATCACATTCTAAAACAATGGAGGTTCTGTTTGGGAGTCACCTTTATGTTATATTTGGCACTGACTGATTCAATCACTGGCCCTCCTTGGCCCCCCGGAATTTCAGAGCCAGTGGAACTTTAGAATAATCACCTTGTTTTGAGACAGCGAATTTCATCCTGGTGCAATTTTGGTCCATTGCTGATAGCACCAAATGTCTACTGAATAGAACTGTGGGGACTAGAACCAGGTCCCTTGATTTCCAACCAAAAGTTTTCCTCCAAACAGCAGATTGCCTCTGTTTGGGTTTCTGTTTTTTGTAAATGAGTTACAGCCAAAGGATTGGGTATGCTTGTTAAAAGAGTGATGGATCTAAAAACTTCTTTAATTTCCCTTTCCTTGATTTTGAAATAAACATAATAGTTCCCAAGCCCTAGAAGTTTACTTTTTAATAAGTGTTCCCCTCGGCTGTTGCAGAGATACAGTTAACTACTAAAAAGTCTGAAATCTATGCTTTTTCTCTTTTTGGATATGGAGGTGAAATGTATTTTGTTTTTATTTTTGCTCTGTACAACATAGAGAATGCCTTTGTTTCAGACTGAAGGGGATAGAGATTTCAATCTCGTAGTTCCTTTCATTTCTGAATTCCAGGTTTGAAACTGGTAGCAGATAATAAATTCATGACTACCCCTAGTGCCCAAATGTCCTTCCATCACGGTGGCCTCTGGCTTCCAGGACTTGTCTAAGTAGAAGCCCACAAATGGGCAGCAGAAGCCAGGACTTGGCGCACGAGCTTGAATCTCAACCCCTTTGACAAGGGTTTTATCCTCTCAACTTCATTCTCATGTGTTAAATAGGAAACTTTCAGAGAGGTCCTTTCAGTGTTAAATGAGATTGTGTGTCTGAAACACATTGTACTGAATGCTCGTAAGGGAGGCTGCTTTCTCCCACCGCAACTAGCTTTAACAGAAAATGTAAATTATTCCCAAACCCAGCTGTACCTAAGGTCCAAGTAACCTGTTTAGTTCAGAGGAATTATATTACCATTGCATAGGCTGTAATGCCTGTTCTCACTTTCCAGAGCCCTAGGTCCCGGTAACCTGAAAGGCAATCAGCATAGCCAAGCAACTAACCTCACCTAGTCAGACTATACCTAATTATCTAAGGCTCCAGACAGCAGCAAGAGAAAGCTTTGAGGCTGGAGAGCCAATTAGGAAGGTGAGGAGACTAGGGCATAAAGAGGAAATAGAACCTTCTAGACAGAAGACATTACCGAGTCTTAATAGGGACCTATTTTTGCTTCTGAGACATGATGTCACTTGTGGTGAAGACCTTGAACTAATTATCAAAAGGGAGGGAAATATAATTTCTAGTAGTTGGAAGCTATCCACCAGCCCACAGTTCTCCATGTATAATTCATGTGATCCTAAATATAAAAGCCGGCATGGAAGGCATCCTAAAGATTTAGGAAGCTGCACTGATTTTGAAAGCCTTTCCTTCCTAGTTGCAGAAGGTTCTGAGGTTTGCATCTTGCACATTGACATTTTATCTTCCAGTCGTAGGTGCAGTGTTCTCAATTCTTGGAAATTGGGTACCAGAAGGAAGTGGGCAGATTCGAATCAAATGTTTCTCATGGTTTTGGAGGTGCCGTGGTAAAGTACAGAGGAACTTTCAGCAGCTCTGGGACAGCAGGCATGGGTTTGAGGCCCGGCTCTGCTGGGAGTGCAAGTAGAGAGGTGATACAAAGGTGATGTTTCAAATCCTGATCTGGCCAAAGAGCCTTTGATTTCCCAGCCTGATAGCCCCCAGGCTGTCTAGTCCAGCACTTACAGAACTGCTTCAGAGTTCTAACGCCAGAAAGTGACAATTCCACAAGAAAGAGGATGAAGGGCAGAGGTGAGAGTGCGGAACAGGCCTCTTGGAGGAGATTTAGAAATACTTAGAAGCCATCATCCGGTGATGACTCGTGGGGATACAGCTGTGTCTGCCCAGGCATGACAATATTCAGACAAGTCCTGAGCTGGCTTGTCACGAAGAGAACCTGGCTTTGTTTTCCTAAAGAACTATTTAAAAAGGCAAGGAACTGAATGAGTCAAGGAATGTGGAATTTATAAAGTAGTTTCTCCTCGGAGACAAAGAAATGGAATTGTTGACTGTTTAACCTTCAGAATTTCGTTCCATTATTGTTGAATAGTAATTGGAATAAACTGGAATTGTGTCTGTATGGTGGGGAAACGTGTTGTGTCAGGAGGAGGACTGACTCGGACAGATTCACTCTTTATTGAAAGAGGAAGGAGGGGAGCGACAGGAGGGCCCCCTCACCAGCCCTGCTGGGGCTCCCTGTCTCACCGCAGGGGTAGATTCTAACGCAGACAGACCAGCCCAAGTGGAGTGCCCCTGGGGTTTTCATTTGAAAGGCATTTGGGGTTGGGGTGGGGCGGAGTGGGGCACAGGACAGAGCTACAAAGAATCTGAAAACCATGAACAAGCAGGAAGTGAAAGTCAAGTCCTTATCTTTGCTATAAGCCATGCAAGCAGGCGAGCACCAGGTCTACTGAGCAAATGAGAAGCAACAAGCGTGTCCTTCCAGGAGCTCCCGCCATACGCTGAGCCGCAGACATCTGGGTGGCGCGGGTGTGTGCTCACAGGTAGGACCCCATGGTGAGGCTTTTCCACCTGGGCTGCGCCTCCTGGGCTCCAGCTCTTCCTGTCAACCCTGCAGCCCAGCAAGCCAAGGACAGCCCCTCCTGCCCGCACAGGTCCCAGGCCCCAGGGGCCTCCACTCCCATTCCCTGGGGCGGCTGCCCTTTGAAGCCAAGGGCTTTGGTGATGTGCTTAGGATTTTCTTGATGGACCTATGTCCCCAGTCTGGGGTGGGACGAAATCACATGGTTCCAGAAACTTCTGGCCTGTCCTCGACTGGCACTTCTAAAAGCACTTGCTCCACCCTCTTTCCTTGTGTGATTGACTCTTTGGATGTTGGAAGGCGTGTTTCTGTTTTGTTTTTTTAACTTTCTATGTTATTTCTCTGGACACTGGGGTGGTGGGGGCGGGCCATTCTGTGATCCTGCTTTATCCACCATCTTTAAACAGAAGTCTAATCCATTTAAAATAAGTTTTAGTTCATTAAAAGTCTGCTTAGCTCCTGCCGCTTTCATGACTGTTATTCAAAATAAAGCACATCTGAAAAAAAGACACTGTATTCCCTACAGCCTGGGGGGTTGTGGGTGGGGGAAATAATTTAGTACTACAAAGAATTAAGGAGTTTCTCCTTCTCTTTTGATAGGCTGAAAGATGTCCTAGGTGAAGTGAGATTTCAACGGCTGATAGAAGGAAAGGCTGAGTGGGGCAGCCAAGGCTGTTCATCTACAATGTCTCAGTTTCTACTCCTAAGAAAATACCAATCTCATAGAGTGTTGGTGGGAATCCAACGAGATAATCCTTGTGAAAAGGTTGGGAGAACCTTAAAACACTCCATAAGAGTAAGGGGTGGTTACAGTTTGAATCAACAATGAAACGGGGCCTTTCTTGCCATTAGAAGAATTCACAAAGAGGCTTGGGTGAGCCGGCGCCACGGGTGCTGGGTAGGAGATCACAGCTCTGGGTGGGGTTGAACCAGCTGACTCCAAAGGCCTCCCCCGCCCCCAGGAGCCCCATCTGTCACAGGGGCCGGGATCAAAGCTCCCACTGTGCCCGCGCTTTCTGCTCTGCTCCAAGGAGGGAAGAAACAATGAGCCCAGCTTGGCCAGAAGACAGGGTTCGCATTGCTCTCATCATTTGCAGGGGCCTCTCTGCAATCTCCCCAAGATTCCAGCCACCAGGCAGGACAAGCTACCCAGTTTGTGGGACTCAGTGCAAAATGAACATGTGGAGTCCCCTGTTCAAAAATGTAAAGATTTTCCAGATGGCAACAACAGAGCATTTAACCAAGCGCAGGTCACACGTTTATGAAGTTGGCCCTGCCACCAGGACCACCAACAAGGAAGCCACTGAGGAATGTAAGGAGCCAGGCTCCTGGGGGGTCCTCCTTGTCCCCTCTCTGCCCCCCACCCAAGGCACTGTGGCAGAGCCAGGATTCAGATGCTGGCAGTTGTCCTCAGAGCCTTGCCTCTTAGCCACTCGGATTTCCTCTTTTTCCAGGGGTTCAGCACAATGGCTCAGAGAGGGGAGCTGCGGCGGGACAACTGCTACAGGAATGGAGCTGGATCACCAGGCTGCAGCCTCTCCTCCTTCACTGTCCTTAGTAAAACCACACCAAACCCACCAAGGAGGCAGGCAAGGCTGCCGGGAGCAACAGGCAGAGACAACCATGCACCTCGTCCAGGTAAACGGTGTCTTAGTTAGGGTTCCTTCTAAAGCCAAGCCTGATATAAGGCTTTGGGTGCAGGAAGTTATTTGGGAGATGATTCCTGGAATGGGTCAGGGAGCAGAGGGCATAGAAAGAAAAAGGGATGACAAAAAGCCAATATTGGGGGCCCTACTGAGGCCACCACTGTAGACAGAGGGATCACAGCTCTATGGGAGGCTGGGCAGTCACCCACCACCTCCTGTTCCCCTGTTGATGAGGGACTGCCCCTGCAGCTGTCAACTTCCCCAAACTTCAGGGCTGCCCCTGCAGTGAGTGGGAAAGGATCCCCAGGCGCTAATGAAGCCCCAAGGCCCAAAGCAGAAAGACTCAGGGCCTGTGCTTGAGGTGGGCCATGCCTGAAGTGGGTATGAGCCCAGCCATTCACCACAATGGCAGCTGAAGACAGCAGGCTAGGGCACTGCAGTGAGGGACACCCCGGATGTCTGGATAGGGGATACCAGATTCCCCTGGGAACTGGCCCCCCACAGAGGATGGGGGCAGGCGTGGCAAGAAGATCTGTGTGGATGAAATGTCATTTGCATTGTTCTCCTGTGCATTTCTTTGTTTCCTCTCCCTTTCCTTGTTGACTGAAGTCATGTGATATTCCAGCTATCCGCTTAGCCTGTCCCCTCCCTGTCACACCGGGGAACCAGCACCAGAACCCTGGCGAGTGGGATAGTGGGGCATTGTTTCCGAAGTGTGTTTACCGCGTGGACTGGGAAGAGGGTGAAAGAGGGGAGAAAGGACGCATCCTGTTACCCTTACAGCCGCATGTTGACACCCCCCAGATGGCATCACAGAGATTAGCCGTGGCCCTGCTGAAGGGCTCCAGGGGATGGGTTAATCCCCAGAGGCTTCGTAGAGAAGGAGACTCAAAGCCCAGTCAAGGATTCAGAGCAAACTTTGCTGCTGGCACGAGAACCCCGGAGACCCCCACTGTCCCGCCCCTCAGTCCCCTCCTCCTCACAGACTCACTGGGGGCTCGGCCTGGCAGCTGGCTGGGGGCTGTCAGGGCTGCTGGCTCAGCAGGGCCTGCTCTGAGCCTCTTGCCAGGCCCTTCTTTCCCTCCCCAAGCCCTCTTCCCTTGGCCACATTTCCTCGAAACCACTTTCTAGGTCCTGGTTACCTCCCCGACTCTTCTGAGAAACTGGTTGCCAGATTGACCAGCCCAGAACCTCTGAGCCTGTGTGCCAAGGAGCAAGTCCGGGACTGTTGTTCATCTGGGAGGGGAAGGACCCTGGCCTGGGAAGTAGGGACCCTGGGGCCGTTTCTCAGCCCAGCGTCTCTCCAGCAGTCAGGTCACATTCCCTCTGCCTCCATGTCGGCAGCAGAGATCAAAGGGAACAGCACATATGAGGGGAATTTTTGAACCAATGGAGTTTTATGGGAGTGGAACATAATGACCATTGTTTCTGCCCTTGCTCCTGGCATCGTATTAGGGCTTCCTGGCACCCGCAGTGAAGTTCGTTATTTGGAACTTGTTCACTTGGCAAACTCCTCTTTGTCTGGAATCTAAACTGAACGCTCCAACAGGCCAGTGGTGAGTTGTGCCGGGTCGTGGTGTGATGAAATGGGCATGCGATCTAGGACCTGAGCCAAGAATTCTCCTTACATATCCAACTTCTAGGAGCTCCGTGGCCTCGGGCAACCTCCTCGATTTCTTAGAACCTTTGTGATTCACCTGATAAACGGGCTCATTATGCCTGCCCTGTCTGCCTCCTGGGTCTCATGAGGGTCAAGCTAGATTAAAAGGGTGAACTAGATGCTCAAGTATTGTATAAATGTTGTGAAAACCTTTCTGACTTGATTCCACAGCACGCATCCACCCACCAGGCCTGGTGTGGACTTGGAGGCACAGATGAGATCCTGAAATGTTTCCTGAATCTTCTGAGAGAATCAGGGCACAAGGGAAAGACACCAGGGATATGGGTAGTTGTCACCATTATAGTGGTGGTGGTTGTTTGAAGATATTGCAGATCAGAGAGAGGAAGGAGGGAAGGGATGGACTTGGAGTTGCAGAAAAGGAAGGGAACATTAGTAAGAAGTCTCTGGGGGGATGGCAGGAGCCAGAAGGAAGGAGCAAGTCAGGGCCCACAGTGCAGAGCCTCCTTCTAAGGAGGTGTGTGAGACAGGCTGGGTCTGCAGGAGGGGGTACAGGAGGCAATCAGGAGGGGGTGCAGGAGGGGTCTGCTGGGGGTGGTGCAGGAGTGGGTGTATAGGGGGTGCAGGAGGGGGCACAGTCTGGGGTTGCAGGAGGGGCTGCAGGCAGGAGTGTAGGAAGGGGTACAGGAGGGCCAGGAGAAGATGAGGCAGCACATGTGGCAAGTGAAATTGGCTCCCCCACCTGCCATGCTGGAGAACCCCAACTTTTCTCATGTGTCAGAAGGGCCCTCCCCCCACCCATGAACCATGGATGAACCGTGATTGGTTTAGAATCTTATTCTATACCAGTGATTAGCCTATTAGTGTGACCCAGTCCTGGCCAATACAATCTGGGAGATAGTCTACTGGAACTCCTGGGAAAGATTTTCATCTTCTTGATTTAAAAAGTAAGAGAGAAATGAGGGAGGCTCTTCCCTCCTCCCCATCAACATTCCCCGGAGCCTGTGCCCACCCACCCGTCATTAAGTATCTGAGCTGGACAACTGGCTCACGTTTCTAATCAGCTCCTCCACTGCCCACACCTTCCGTGACTGGTTGGTGTGAGAGGCTGGAAGGCCAGAGCGTGGGAGGGACGCTAACCCAGAGCCTGGACATTGTTAAGCTTCTGAATCTAGGAATTCCCTCCAGGCTTCTTGATGTGTGAGACGGGAAACAATTTAAGCCTCTTGTAACCTAGCATTCCACTGACGAGAACCCAGGATGAATAACATGGATAATACGTGCCACTGAAGAGATCGTTAGAGTTTGCACGGCACTTTTATATACACTTTATGCTATTTGATGGTCACAAAAGGTGAAAGGATAAAGGACCTTTTCCTCTTTTTAAAAATACATGAGGAAACTGAGGCCAGGGAGGGAAAATGACCCCCAGAGTCACACAGCTAACTGCCAGTAGGTCTGATAGCACAAGGCAGGGCTTCTGACTCTTGACCCAGTAGACTTTCCATTCCACCTGCGAGAGACGAAAATCAGAGCAAACACCAGGAGATGCAGATGCCTCCAGACACTAAAACGGAAGGTCAGATAGCTCCTTATTCTCACCTCCGAGAAGAGTCCAGGGGAGAATAAAGGAGAATCTGATCATCAGCTCTTGATCAGCCACTGGGTCAGGGAACTGAGCCCAGGGTGGAACCCGACAGTGCTGGTGTGGGGATGTGGACAAAGAAGGTGGCATGTTCCGCCACCACTCCCTTCCTTCCATTTTTTTCTTTCCATCAACAAACATGCACCAAGTGCTTCCCATGGACTAAGCACTGTGCTGGGTCCGCGACACTGAACAGAGCGGACAAGGTCTCCTGGAGCTCATCCTCTAGTCAGGAGAAACAGAAGACAACTCAGTGAAGGACAGCTGGTCCTCCTTATTCTCAGTTCCACATTTGCAAGCTCACCTACTTGCTGGAACTTATTTGCAGCCCCAAGATCAATACCTCCAGCACTCCCAGGGCCCTCCGGGGACAGGGCAGAGCAATGAGAACTGAGTCGCCGGATGTGCATGTTTGGGTGGAACCCTCTTGTTTCAGCTCTCATACTATAAGTACAAGGGTCCTTTGGGGGCCCACGTTTGTTTTTTCATTCTTGTGCTTTCTGTTGGTGATTTCGTTGTTTAAACTGGTCCCAAGCACAGTGCTGAAGCTGACTGTCCAGTATTTGCAAGGGCAAGAAGGCTGTGAAATGCCCCACAGACAAGACGAGTATTACGTAAGCTTCCCTCAGGCACCAGTGCTGTCAGCTGGGCGTTCAGTGTTAATGAATCGACAGAATATTTTAAGCAAGGTGTCCCTAAACAGAAACACACATAGAACATGGTTTGGTCTTGATGAAAATGCTGTGGCCAGAGGCTCGTAGGTCCTTAAACCTGTGTTTCCCCGATGGCTCAATATTTGCTAATTCATTGTTCATGGCAACTTTACAAAACATAAAGACTACCATTTTGTTTATGAGTGCCAGGAGGAAGATCAAACAGGGAGTTGATGAGTGTGTGAATGGGAAGGGGGTTGATCAAGGGAGACGTCTCCAGGAGGTGAGATCTGCAGATGAGAAGCAGGCAGCCAGCTCAGAGACCTGAGCCGAACATCCCAGGGGCACCGGCCTTGGGTGGGAAAGCTGTGGGCAGGGCTGGGCATGGCTGGGCAGACTGGTGCCTGTGCAGTGGGTGGGCCTATGAGAGGAGGCCAGAGGGAGGGCCCCCGAGGACCACACAAGCACTTAGCCTGAAGCCATTGGATGGTTTTAAGCATAGCAATGAAATTGATTTCTGGATTTTCAGAGCTGCCAGGCTGCTGTGTGAAGAATGGATCAAAGAGATCAAGATGGAAGCAGGCTCAGCTGGCGGGTGACTACAAGGTCCAGGCTTGAGATTAATATGGCCCCCACCACGGTTGTGACACTGGAGACAGATTTGGGGTATATTTTGGAGAAAGAGTGAAACTGGATAGGCTGATGAATTGAATGTAGAAAGTGAAAAAGGAATTAAGATGACACCTAGGTTTGGAGGCTGAAGCAAGTATAGGAATTGGGGTGCCAATCGCCCAGATGGGGATGACTGGCGCAGGAAGATGACAACATGTAAAGTTTTGAGTACCTACTCGCTATTAAACAGGACCTGTCACGTGATTGGAAACACGAATCTGCAGCCCAGCGGTGTTGGAGAGGTAAATTCGGACATGAGGGGACTGGATGAGCTCACCCTGGGCTGGTAGGGGCTGGGAACTCCTGCAGGATCCAGACAGAAGGGGGTTGTGACAGGGAAAGCCATGGCCTGAGGACAGGGCACATGGAAGTGAGGCTAAAGGCTGAGGGAGCTGAGGGTTTAGTTGGTGGTAGAGATAAAAGGCAGACCTGAAACATTCAGATGCTCCAGGCTTGGAGACGGGAGGCACCGCCTGCAGCCGCACTCTGTTGTAGCCGGCAGGACCAAGCTTCCTGGTGAGTAATCAGATCTAACACCAGCCTGGCGCCCACAGCAGTGCCTTGCCCTTTCCCACCTGCCAGTAAGCACCTGAGCTGGATAATAGCTGGTTCACATTTCCAACCAGCTCATTTCCCTGATGTCAAAGATGTAGCTCTTGGGGGCTGGGCATTCAGTGGAGCGACCAAAGGCAAGACTGGCCTGGGCAGGGGATTAGAGAACCTTTGGGATTCCAGAGCCGGTCATCATCTTAGACAATAGTGGGGCAGTGGGAGGGAGCAGAGATGGAAGGAGGAGGAAGGACACACTGGTAGCACGAGGCTCTGGTGATAGCTGTGTTGTGCCCGATAAATAAATCAGGAAGGGGTGATCCTGTAGCCTGAGGCAGTGTGGTGAGGCAGTTCACGCACAGGCTCTGAAACCTGACCCCTTGCCATTCAGATTTTAGCTCTGCCCTCACTCCCTGCCTGGATCAGCCTCTCCATCTGCAGAAGAGCCCCGAGCACAGTGTCCTCATGGTTGGTAAGAACTCCATTTAACTTCTAGCTCTGAATTCAGTGATGATTTCCAAGCTTCAGGTCACGCCTGCAAGGATGACAGAGAGGTGGCTGTGGCTGGATTAAGGCTGTGGAGGGGGCAACAATATAACAAACAGATCTGGGCAGCGCTCAGAACCGGTCAAAGGAACTCTGAGTTCAGTAGGATTCTGTGCAATCACTGCTTATCGTAATGATATTCTCGATCCCATATGCTGCATATGTTTCACACTTTTCATCTTATGTATTTGTCTCCCGCAGCTGCTGACAAATTACCACCAACTGAATGGCTTAAAACAACAGACATTGATTCTCTCACAGTTCAGGAGGCCTGAAATCTGAAAATCAAGGTGTCTTCCGGGTTGGTTCCTTCTGAGGGCCTTGAGGAAGACTACATCCCATTGCTCTCTCCTGGCTCCTAGTGGCTTCCCTTGGTGCTGGGCATCCTTTGGCTTGTCGATGTGCCTCTTCAGTCTCTGCTTCCACCTTCACATGGCCTTTTCCTCTGTGTCTCTCTGTGCCCTCTCCTCTCCTTATAAGGACACTGGTCACTGGGTTTAGCGCCCACCTTAAACGCAGGATCGTTCCATCTCAAGATCCTTAATCAATTATATCTGCAAATACTGGTTTTTCACAAAAGTTTTTTATTTTTAATTTTTTTGAGGGGGAGGTAATTAAGTTTACTTATTAATTTTTTAAAAAATGGAGATACTGGGGACTAAACCCTGGACTTTGTGTTTGCTAAGCATGCGTTCTACCACTGAGCTATGCCCTACCCCCCTTGCAAGTACTCTTTTGAAATAAAATCACATTCTGAGGCTCTCTGTAAACATGGATTTTGAGGAAACACTATTCAGTCCACTACAACTGGCCCTCACAATCTCCCTTGGAGCAAGAGGGACAGGTACGATTGTTCCCTTTCTATGAATTGGGAACACGGTCTAGAGAGAAGGGACCCAGCCTATGGTCATGTAACTAGTGGGTAGGAATAGATCCCAGATTTAAATTCCTGCCCCAGTGCTCCTTCCCCACCCAAGTTTTATTCTCTTTAGATAAGCGCCTTGTGTGTATATGTGTGAGAGACAGAGAGTGAGGGCAAGAAGGAGCTTTCGTCTTGTCCGTCCAGCTCTCCTCCCCCATCTGGCAAATTGACTTTGGCCTTTTCTTATCATGTGATTCCATGGAGACAATCACTCGGCAGGACACGCCACCCCACCCCCAGCACAGGGGTTCACCAGGGGCCCAACCTGACCCAACCTGAACACCACAGCACCGCCGCTGACTGCCTTTGACTGACTGATCCAGAGATGAGCCAATGTATTGTGATCCAAACCGAGCAAAACAGAGCCTCTTCTTAGCTACTTAGATCCTCAAGGCCTGAGAGCACAAGTCTCATTTTATTCTACTGGTTAAGCTGGGAAAGGAAGCCTGGAGCTGCTGGTGGCCACGAGGGATGATCCAGACACAAAGTGTGCAGATGAGACAGGATGGAAGGGGGCAGGGCACAGCCATTCAAGGAATGCTACAGCAATTAACATCAAAATGGTGAAAGATTCAACCCCCAGTAGGCCTTGAGGCTCAAGATGGTGGGAGATTTGACTTCTAGCAGATCTTGAGCCTCATTATACCCTCATTGTAATATATTAACATGGTGAATAATATGTCCACAGGCACCATGGCAGTCCCAAGGCCAGCCACGAAAGGTCAAAGAGTGGGAAATGGCCAACTTCCTGGGAATCCCAGCCCCTTCCCCTTAGACTGGTCCTTCCACTTATTAGCATATGAAGCCACCAAGCCCATAAAAACCAGCAACATGGCGCCTCGTGTCTGGCCCTCTCTCTCCCTCTTCAGAGACGGCCCGCATACTGTCCATGGGATGTGTACCCACGTTTAATCTGAGCGCACAACCCCGACACCTTGTGGCCTTTCTCTTGCCTTTCAATGTATCTCTCTGAATAAATCTACCTTCACTCAACTGTGGCTCGCTCTTGAATTATTTTCTGCGCAAAGCCAAGGACCCACGTTTGGCGGGGCACGTCCCAGGGGCTCAACCGAAGCCTGGGACACAGCCCTTCTCACGCCCCAGATCCATTTTCCTGCATCACAGAGGGAGACCTGGTGACACTGGGGCGTCTTGTCGCAGCTGTCCCCAGGCCCTTCCCATGGCTTGGTGGGTGGAGCCAATGTATTGTCCCTCTTGCCTAAATAGGTTCACACTTGTTTTCTGTCACCGGCAACCACAAAGGTCTGAATTCTCATCTTGGCACAAAAACAGATGTCACCTCACTTGGGCAATAAGAAGGTCAGTAAACAAATTTAGAAGTCATATTTGGTTTTCAATTTAATGGTAGACAGCACAGTATTAATCTAGAGAAATTAAATTAAATTTCCAGAATACAAAAGTGTTGACAGAGCTCCTTTTTTTATTCAGTATGAAACCGCAAAAGAGACATTTAAATAGTTTCATGATTTTTACTGGCTACACCCTGTGATAGGCAGACTTCTAAGATGGTCCCCAATGACTCCATCCCCTTCCCTTCCCTTGAGTATGAGCTGAACCTAGTAACTTACTTCTGACAAATAGAATAAGCAAAGGTGAGAGAATGTCTCTTCTGTGATTAGTTTACAAAAAATTACGTCGTCAACTCTGTCTCTTCCTAACTTTGGTGAAGCAAGCTGCAATGGTGGGGAGGCCAACAGAGCACAGAACAGAGGGTGGGCTCCTGCCAACAGCCAGCAAGGGACTGAATCCTACCGCCACCCATGTGAGGGAGCTCAAACATGGCTCAGGTCCCAGCTGAAACCTGATTACAGCTGGGTGCTGATTACAGCTGGATGAGACTTCCTGAAACAGAGGGCCAAGCCCAGCTGGGCCCAGATTCCTGACACACAGACACTCTGAGATAACGCATGTGTGATATTTTAAGCCACTAATGGTTGGGGTGATTTGTTACAAAGCATTTCCTGTACACACACACACTCAATGCAGATTTCAGTTCCATATCATGCTGGCAAGACAAGATAGAGTGTTCTGTCAACTGAAGAAAAACACACACCTGAAAGTTGTGTGGTTAAGTTTTATTCAGTAATCTTCCTGAGACTATAGCCTCTCAGATAGCTCTGATGAACTGCTTCCAAGAGGTAAGGGAGGAGCCAGGATTTATAGGAGTTTTTTTGCTAGAAAAAAAAAACATAGTCAAACATCAAAAAATTACTGCTGATGGGAAGGTGCAAAAATCTGAGGTCATTGAAATTATTCCTTTGATATGCATCTTAACTATCTAGGGCCAGTAGCCAAAGCACAGAATACTTCCTGTTTTTCTCCATCCTGAATTCCCCTCGGGGTACAGCCTCAGTGGGTGGCTGAGGTGGTGGCTAATGCTTGATCCTTGTAGAACCTTTTTTTTTTTTAAAAAAACACGTGTCAAGATGGCAGCTTTAATCATGTGGGCCAAGGCCCCTCAGGCAACATTCTTTGTTTACAGGAATGGCAGGCAACCCTCCCAGTCCACAGTTCTAGAGAGAGAGAAAGCAAAAAGAAGAGCTAGACGGGTAGAGAAAAAGAATGTGGGCATTGGAAGTGGGTGAGGAAAACACCGTTGTTTCAGACAGCTTCACTAAGGCCTTTGAACATTTTCTTTTTTCAGTTATGGGTATGTTTATATTTGCCTATCTTAGTGGTAGGAAGTGAAGTTCATTTATCCATTTGTCTTCTCATTGATCAACAAACATTTACCCAGTGTCTATAGTATGTTGGACCATGGGTGCTGCTAGGGTACGAAATGAAAACCAGGGGCAGGCTCCTGAGGAATCCACAGAGTCTGTGCCCACAGAGCATATGGTCAGAGCCAGATGGAACACAGTTATGATGCAGGGAATGACTGTTGTGCCCGGGTTGTGTACGATGGAAGCAGAGAGAACCAGGTCTAACCTGGCCTGGGCTGGGGCCCAGAAACCTCCCTGGAAGAGTGGATGTCTTGGTTTAAGTTAGCAGAGCCCTTGCAAGGACAGACCTGGGCCTGAACCAAAGCAGTGCCATAGAATGAAATAACTAATGGGGAAGGGGGTCCAGAGAGAACTTGGCTGAAGGAGATGGACCCAAGAATCCCTCACATTTCTAGCTCATGCACCTGGCAAGATGAGGATGCCATTAACTGAAATAAGGAAGAAAAGAACGGTTTTATGGTCAAAAGGACTTTTTTCCCCAAGTATTAGAATCTGACATATAAAGTAACTGATATAACATTTTCCAAAGATTCTCCTTAGCTTTTAGGATAACATTTAAACTCTGTTGTTCAGTACATGTGGCTCTCCAAATTCTTTCTTCTCCAGGTTTATTTCTTGCCACACATCAAAGTTCACCCTTAGATCCAGTTATATAAAATTACTAGTAATTCCCACATTCCATGGCTGTTGTATAGTTTTGCATATGTGATTCTTTATGCTTAGATAATTAATTGTCTATTGTGAACATCTGTTGTTTTTGTGTTCTCAGGATTCCTTCCTTTGGCTTCCTGCCCCTATCTTAATCCATGTGGTCCTGATGGAGCTGCCTATCACAGCATTCTGCTCCCTGGCCCCAGGGACGGGCAGGAGACCCAGGCCTCATCAAACACAGTATCCTACCCCTCAGTGATTGGCCCAGGACTGGCACATGACCCTATCTGGGCCAATCAGAGCCCTTCTCTGGGCTTTTATATATGGGTGTTGGGGATGGTTCTCTCTTTCCTGTGGGGCCAACAAACTGAAGTGATGTAAGCCTGGAACTTCCTGCGGCCATGCTCCTTCTGCCCCCTGAAACATGGAGGAAGCTTAACTGGTTAGGAGAGGATGAGTCCAACACAGAGGGAGAAACAATAGAGATGAGTGCAAGAAGAGCAGATCTGAAGGCTTTGTGAGGGTCTGAAGCCACTTCACCCAGTCATCCCAGTTATGGAGTTCCCTGGTTTGCTTAAATTAGTCCTGTCACTTAAACCTGTAAGAGTCCTGTAGCCAAAATCCCAGTTTCTTCTACCCACTTCATACACATCAGTTCCAACCTAATTCTTCCAGAAAGCCTTCTCTGACCAATTGCTCCTCCCTTCCCAGTCTGACGCACTTCCCTTGGGTTCTCATAACATTCTGGGCAGATTTCAGTGACATCCTTTCAAAATTAGATCCATTAAGGGCTGGTTGACATCTCTGTTTACCATCAAATCATAGGCTCCATGAGCCTCATTGTACTCACTTTATAGCTCAACGTCTGGCACAGAGGAGGTATTTAAAAAGCTTTTGATGAATGAATAACAAGTTCAGTTGAATGAATAACAAGGTTCTGCCTATGGAACCTTCAGGTGCCCTGGGGCTTTGTGGGTATACAAATCGTGGAGGGGTGGGTCTCTGCATCCGTGGGCCAGGTGGACACCAGTGGACTGTGGGCAGCAGAGGATGTAGTGCCCTAAGTCTCTTGCCAGTAGCTGATCCCAGAAGGGAAGGAGAGTAGTAGGATGGTGACTGGAGGGGCAAAGGGAGGGTTATTTAGGATTCCAAAGTCCCAAGTGTGTTTATCTGTTGTGGGTATGGAACCAGTGGGGAGAAAAGGGTGAGATTCAGGAGAAACAAGGCATAGGAAAAGGGGAGGGGGTGGGGCTGGAGCACCGGTGGAAGAACACGAAACAAGCATCGTTGATGGCAGAGATGGGCAGGGAGTGGGGTGTCCATGCCCGAGTGACTTCAGTCAGCAGCTCCACAGGCCAGTGAGTCGGGGTGGGTGAAACAGATCCTCTGTCTTTTCCCTCAGGTTCCCAGAGCCTTCAGCTTCCTTTTCCCTCATCACCCTCCACCCTCTAGTGAGCTAAAAGCTACTGCTGAGCTTCAGCGGCCATATCATGTCACTGGCCTCCCGCTGGGTCGAGACCCCCCCCCACCCCCACCAAGTGCTGGCCAGAGTTCAGGGTAATCCTCGCATTGTCGCCCGTGTTGTTGCTACCCGACCTAGGAGATCAGGTTCCCCCAGCAGAGTGTTCACTGACTTTGTCCCGGACCATGTGATCCTGTCAAGCGAGAAGTAAGGATGTAAATTATTGAGGAAACCTCAGGTTCTCAACAACTCCCTGGCGACTCAGATATGCCAGGAAACCTGAGTGGACCAACCTGGGGGCACTGCAGCTGGGACTGAACCACAGCACGTCCCAGGCCTGCCTGCCCCTGAGCCTGCAGTGATGGAGACCCCAAGTCTGGTGGCTCACCGGGGCCTCGGCAGCCAGGATTTCTCCAGATCTGTAGGGGAGAGAGCACAACAGGGAACTAATGAACTGAAGTGGGTTTGGAGGACCATGGGGCAGGAGGGGACAAGTGAGCCTGCGATGAGAGAGGGTCAGGAGAGTCTCGGGGGAACCAGCCAGATCCAGAGGGATAAAGGCAGAAGCGTTGTTGAGAGTGCTTTCAAATCCTTTCTTTTAATCTTCTGCTCAACACACATTCATCTGCTGTCCTCTTTAGGAAGAGAAGGGCAGGGGAGAGGACAGCCTCTCATTTCTTCAGGATGATTTGGGTTAGTGTTTCTTCACGTATGTTCCTAAGAACAATAAATAGTTGAGAGAGCCTGAGATCAAATAGTTACTGAGATCAAACGCATTCAGAAAATATGTGTAAACAAAGCAAACAGTTTTCTTTTTTTCATTTTTTTATTGAACGGTAGATGACTTACAATGTTAGTCTCAGGTTACAGCAAAGTGGTTCAGTTATACATACACATGCATGTAAATTTTCTTTTCAGATTCTTTTCTATTATATGTTATTATAAGAAATTGAATATAGTTCCCTGTGCTATAGAGTAGGTCCTTGTTGTCTATCTATTTGATTTATAGTAATGTGTGTCTGTTAATCCCCAACCCCTAATTTATCCTTCCCCACTTGTCTTCTACATCCGTGAGTCTGTTTTGGGGCAAACAGATTTCTTTATGACAATATTTTTATCAGAGCCTTTGAAGTCTTAATATGCTCTGTGAATCTCCATGAGTGGAATATAGCCAACAATATCTCCCAAAGTTATTTGAACTGTAAATCCTGTATGTTTGCACAGAACTGGTAAGCTTGATTAAAACCTTCCTGGGGAAACCCAAGACTGGGGTCAGGAGATCTAAGGAGTCACTGTGACAGTGGTAAAAGGCAGAAAGGATTCATAAACTCATGGGCAGACAGTGTGGCAAGGAGATGCACCATCTAACTCATCCTATCCAGGAGGACTTCCTGGAGGATGTGAGACCTCAGGAACAATTGAGGGAAAGAAGGACAATTTGATGGGACTGAAGCTTAATGTGTATCACGTGAAAGCAAACATGTTACTGGGGGAGCATGACCATGCAGTAAAATGCGATGGACTCAAGTTTCTGTTGGAATGTGCTTTGAAGAAAGGATAAGGAGGAAGGAAGAAGCCCAGGAAACACCCAGCCTGGTAAGAGCAGGCATAGCACCTGCCTGCTGGGAGCACCTGGCCTGATGGAGGGAAATACAGAATGATAGCTTCCGAGACCCTGGACGTGAGGCAGCTGAAGTCAGTGATGCCCAAGAGATGGGAAGCAAACCAAGCAAGCTCTACAATTGTCCATTTACTGCCTTGAGAGAATTTCTAAGACCCGGTGGAGGGAAGAGAAACTGAAGCAGAGCCCAGCAGATTTTGTGAGAGAAGAGAAGGAGCTGGGATTCCGGGGGAGACGCAGGATGCTACAGTACACACGAGAGAATCCCCAAGAGGTGACAGCTATGTGGAGAAAGAGCCCTGGAAATCTTTAAGTTCTCAGCAGAGCACTGATGATCAGACATATGTGGGACAACTACCCACAGCTGGAGAAAGAACCACCCAAAAGGATGAAGAGTGCCCAGCTCTCACACAGGGCTGGCAATACTTCCTATTCCTACCAGTCAGACTGGAAACATTCACAGTTTATGGGGAAATGACTCAGAAGGAGCTTCTTCAGTAGTGGCGAGTAATTAGCCCTAGACTAACTACTGCTTTCATCTCACCTAACAAGCCTTAAAGGCCTGAAAGGATAAAACTGCTGTATCCTGGAACAAGTTCAAGAATATTTATAGGAATACGAAAATATCTAGCACCTGACGAAGTAACATTCCCAATATCTGGCATCCAGTGAAAAAATGACCAGGCATGCAAAGAAACAAGAAAATACAGCCCATAATAAGAAGAAAAACGAATCATTGAAACTGACCCAGAACATACAACCAGGGTGATCAACTTTCCTAGTTTGCCTGGGACTATCCTCGTTTTAGCACTGCAAGCGGTCAGTCCTAGGAAACCCCTCAGTCTCCAGAAAAGTGGGACAGTTTGTCACCCTACCTGCAGCTAACATCACACTCAGCAGTGAAAGACTGAATACCTTCCCCCTAAGATCTGGTGCACATCAGAATGTCCACTTTAACCACTTTAACCAACATTGTGTTGAAGATTCTGGCCAATTCAAAACGTAAGGGAAAGAAATCTGTATCAGAAAGGAAGAAGTAAAATTGTGTTTATTCTCAGATGATACGATCATCTATGAAGAAGATCTGCTTGACTCTACAAAAAAGCCACTAGAAAAAGTGAGTCTAGTAAGATTGCAAGATACAGGTCAACATCCACAAATTGACTGGATTTCTACATGCTAGCAATGAACAATCAGAATGGAAATTGAAATAACAATACCCTTTTCAATAGCATCACAAAATATGAAATGGGGGTAAACATGACAATCAATGAGAAAGATCTGTATGTTGAAAACTACAGAACACTGCTGAGATAAAGATTTAAATAAATGGAGAGATATACTTTGGTTATAGTTTGGAAGACTCAATATTGTTAAGATGTTGATTCTCCCCAATAGATTCAACACAATCTCCCCAAAATCCCAATAGTCTTTTCTTATAGAAATTGACCATCTGATTCTAAAATGTATATGGAAATACAAAAGACCTAAAATAGCCAAAATGACTTTGAAAAAGTACGAAGTTGGAGGACTAACACTACTTGATTGCAAGACTCATTACAAAGCTGTAGTAACCAAACAGATCCACACACAGATGCATGTAGTGAATTGATTTGTGTCCTTCCTCCCTACAAATCATGTCTATGTGGAACTTGTGAATGTGATCTTATTCGGAAAAAGGGTCTGTGCAGATGTAATTCAGTTAAAGATCTTAAAATGAAATCATCCTGGATTAAGGATAGGCCCTAAATCCAATGACAGGTATCTTTATAAGAAGAGGGGAAGACACAGAGATACCTGGGGAGAAGGCCAGGTAAAGACAGACATAGAGATTGGAGTTACGCTGCCACCAACCAAGTAATGTCTGGAGCCACCAGAAGCTGGAAGAGGAAAGAAAGGATTCTCGCCTAGAGCTTTCAGAGCAAGTGCTGCCTGCCAGCACCTCAGTTTCAGACTTCCAGCCACCAGAACTGTGAGAGAATACAGTTCTGTTGTTTTAGGCCACCAAGTTTGTGGTGCTTCGTTAGGCAGTCCTAGGAAAAAAAATACAATACAGAACTGATTTTCTGCAAAAGGCAATTCAGTGGAGCAAAAATAGTCTTTTCAACAAATGGTGCTGGGACAGTTGGATATACATATGCAAATAAGAAAATTTGGATTAAAAACTTTTAGCATGTATACAAATTAACTCAAAATGGACCATAAACCTAAATGAAAAATGAAATCTATAAAATATGTGGAAGAATAAATAAGAAAATGCCTTTGTGACCTTCTGTTAAGCAAAGATTTCTTAGACGTGACACCAAACTGTGATCTATAAAATTAAAAATGGATAAACTAGACTTCTTAAAATCAAAATCTTGTGCCGTTCATAGGACACTGCTAAGGGAATGAAAAGATAAGTCACAGGCGACAGTGTGTGTATCTGATGAAAGACTCATGTTTCCATTATATTTTTTAAAACCCTCAAAACTCAATAATAAACAAGCCAATGGTAGAGATAGACAAAGATTCAAATAGACACTGCACCAAAGAAGATATACAGATGGCAAATAAGCATGAGAAAAGATGCTCAAAATCATTAGTTAGGGAAATGCAAATCAAAACCACAATGTAGTACTACACACTTATTAGAATGTCTGCAGTTAAAGACCTTCAGGACCAAATGCTGGCAAGAACACAGAGCAACTGGAATTCTCATGCACTGCTGGTGGGAACGTAAAATGGTACAACCATTCCGGAAGACAGTGAGATAGTTTCTTAAATAACCATGTACCTATTATATGATCCAACTATTCTACTCGTAGGGATTTACCCAAAAGAAATGGAAGCATGTGTCCACAACAAAGACCTGTACGCAAATGCCCATCAGCAGTTAGATAGACGAGTTGTGGTATGTATACAACGGACTACTACCCAGCTACAAACAGGAACAAGCCAGTGATATACACAACAATGAATGAGTTGCAAAGTAATTAAGCTTGTGGGTTCGTCACCAGTTGTGGGTTCTGGCCAGCAGAAATCCCACTGAGACGGAATGAATTACTCAAGACTCTGGGGAAAAGTCAAGAGAGCAAGAAGGAGTCAGGAGCCAACTCCACGAGCCTCTCAAATCTCTCATATTTATTGAGTACAGTTGAAGCAGGAATTTAGGGAAGGACAGGGTGGAATCACAATGAGTACAAAGGCTTTGTTTATTGTTGGTGTTTGGCTCAAGGTTAGAAGACCGTTTTTGGTGAATCATAATCGTGTTGAGCCTTTCAGCTTATCAGGGTGGAACGTATGAGAATCAGCTGCTTGACAAGATTTTCCTGGACTCAGGCGGCTGTGCCCGTCTTAGGTTGCCCCCTCACGGGGTCTTACCCGTCACTGGCTAACCAGCCTTCTCACCTCTGAGTCTGCAGCTTTCTATAAGTTGTTTGCCATTCCAGCCCAAGGCTGTTTTGGGGATAGAAGACTAACTTCAGGCACGCCCAGCATTTATAGCCGGGGCCTGGGTTATTGCTAAAACCTCAAGGCAGGTACTAAGCACATCTTCTTTAAGGAGACAAGTGGCTGGGATCTGTTACAATTTGTTAACCCAATCATGGGCTCCCACAAAGCTGAGGGAAAAGACTGTGGACTCCCCCAAAAGAAATGAATCTATAGTGACAAAATGCAGGTCAACGGTTGCCTCCGTGAGGGGTTAGTGGGGTGCAGAGGGGAAGGAGGGAGTTTGGGGAGAGGGTGGATATGTTCATTACCTTGTGGTGACGGTACATCATACATCAGACTTATCAAAGCGCACAGTTTAAATAGGTACAGTTTATTGTATGTCAGTTAAACCTTAAACAGGTATAAAACAAGAAAAAGCTGTCCCAGCCTTAGTTCTGCAGCCAGCACGGGCAGGGAGAGGCCCTGAAGGTCCCGGGCAGCCATGCAAGCCCACCCCGTCCACACACACACCCTAGACGAGGCCAGGCCAGCAGGCGGTGGTCCCCGCTCCTCAGCCCCTCCCTCGGGAGACCACCGTGCTTGCCTGTGGCCGGCCTGAAGGCAAAGTTAAGGGAAATGAGGTCATTAGAGTCCTCTGAGCAAGAGCCCAAGAGAGTTAATACAAATGTCAGAAAACATTTGGTCCGACAGATGCTGTAAAACCCCTCGGAGTAATCTGCTTTCTCTGCTTCATTAGTCTTTGCTGCCCGTCTGCAGCTGGATCTTTCCACAGCACTGGGGGCTTTGCTCAGTCACCGTCCTGCAGTCTTGGAGGAGGAATTGTGTTTGGGGGGAGACCAGGACCCTGACCTCACTGTGGTAGCACCCCAACATAATTGGGGGCTACACTTCCCAGATTCACAAAGGTGTGATTTTTTTTTTCCTTTTGAATGCAATTGTTTATTAAATACAATTACATTTTATATTTTCATAAAGCTTTTTAAATGAATACACTGTTAAAATTTGCTGTGAGGATCTACTCAGCTGGAAGGTGAGATGATTTGCAACCACATCCCCGGAAAACCCTGTCGAAGGACTCGGGCGTCATTTACCCTGTTAGGAAATTCAGAAAAGTCTCCTGCACTCGACCTAACTGGCTTATGCCAAAACTGAACTCAGCTCACCCTTTTGCTGGGTAAAAGGTTCAGAAACTCCAGCCTGCTGTGTATAAATGATCACAAATGTAAAATGATTAGAGTCTATGTAATTGGAAGGCAGTAACAGCTTTGCTGGGGCCCAGGTGTTCAGGCCAACAAGTTTGGAGGAATTCCTCCGTCTTGTGGGGCAGATTCCCAAAATCCCAGAACAGACTCCCCTCCCTCCACACCTGTACCATGTCTTCCTGTCATCTCTGTCCCCTTTCTCTGAAAAGTCAATCTACTAATCTGTCTCCTTCTTGCCCTGCTCAACATAAAACATTAATAATGTTAATAGCCGGGGTGGCAAGGGAGGGTGTAGCTCATGGGTAGAGCACGAGCTTAGCATGCACAAGGTCCTGGGTTCAACCCCCAGTACTTCCTCTAAAAATAAAATAAAATAGAAAATTAAAAAATACAGAAAGAAACCTAATTACCTCCCCCAAAATAACAAATTAAACATAATAATGATAATAGCTGACACAAGGGCACTCAGACATGATGTGAACCATTTGTATGTATTGCCCAGCAGACCCTTACAACAGCCCTATCAGCTGGGTAGCACAATGATTCCTATTCTACGAATGAGGAAATGGAGGCAAAAAGAGGTGAGGGGAGAGTACAGAGTTTTCACCTTTGGGGGTTTTTTAGTTTTAAAATTTTACATTTTGGTAAGTTACACATAACATAAAATTTATCATCTTATTTGCTGTACACCTCAAACTAAGAACGCAACATAGTAAATAAATAAAAAAAGAATATCTTTCAATAAAAAAAGAATTTTAGCCATTTTTCTAAATGTATAGTTCAATACCGTTAAATAATTTGCATTGCTGTGCATTCATCTCCAAAACCCTTCTCCTCTTGCAAAACGAAAACTCCGTATCCATTAAACAACAGCTCCCTACTTGCCCCTCTGCTCAGCTCCTGGCCCCCACCCTTCCACTTCCTACTTCTGTGGATCTGACTACGCTAGGTTCCCCACATGAGTGGATTCATACAGTGTTTGTCCTTTTGTGACTGGTTTGCTTCACTTGACATAATGTCTGCAAGTTTCATCCACGTTGCAGCACATGACAGGATTTCCCAGAGTTCCAGTTTTTCAAGAAGGAAAGAATTTTGGAGAATGAGTGGTGCTGATTTGCACAACAATGTGAATGTACTTAATGCCACTGAACTGTACGCTTAAAAATGGTTAAAATGGTAAATTCTAAGTTACATGTATTTTACCACAATAAAAACAATGACAACAAAAGCAGGGAGGAGGTGTGCCCAAGGGCACACAGTCGGTGGTAGACCCACGCCCAGGCGAGCAGTCGCTGGTGTCCAGATCTTCAGCATTGTGCCCTACTGCCACTCGAACAGAAGTCACACACACATAAAGCCTGAAGCCCAAAGTCCTTCCAGGACATAACACAGATGTGTGCACGTTTGTAGATTCCTGTTTGGGGTTGATTACCGGCAGGAATGGGCAGTCCACGCAGGGCTCTCAGATCTGTGCGGAGGGACGTTGTGTGAGGGTGTGTGTGCCAAGGAGGAGTTGGGGTGGGGCCAACAGCAGGAGAGTCACTCGCCTCCCTTATCTCTGGGGGTGGGGGGGTCCCATAGGAGCCAAGGAGCTAGAGAAGGGGCATCTCTCCCCAAGGGGTATCGGGCCCTATTCTGTGAGCAAGGACTAGGGGAAGAGGGTCGCAGGGAAGGAGGAGGGAGAAAAGGACAGAAGCTAAGGGGGCACAGAGACCAACTCGCTCACACCTCTAGTCCTTCTCATGTGTCTTAGACGACTGTGCCCTGATTCGGGGATCACTTTCTTCCCATAATCACATTTCATTCCCTGTTGAGATAAGAAGTAGACTACCGCTAAAAAAAGTCAGTCTTTTTCATCCACAGCTTTAAGTGGTTTTTCAATAATCCAGATGACAAAAAGACATATAAATAATGTAATAAAAATCAGAATCATTGGAGAATATACAAATCTGTACGTAAGGTCCACAGGAATTTATGACCTTTTTTTCTCTCTCTGATTTGTCTATGGCCTGGGATACCTTTTTGGTTGTTGTTTATAGGAGAAATATACCACTACTTAACCTCTACTGTAAGGTTGGCAGCCCTGAGAACCCTTTGTAAATGTAGCATGTTATGGATGTATTCCTGCTTCCAAAGGAAAAAGGACCTGCTCGGCATGTCTTTTGCAGGGGTGTTAGCATTCTCACCCATTTTGTGATCCCCAGTGGGGAAGCCAGGCAGCACCCCAGGGAATGTGTCGGAGGCTTGCTGGTGCAGGGGTTGGGATGGGATTGGGAAAGGGGAAGCCCACTGCAGAGGGAAACCTAAGTCGAGAGCAGACCAGAAAGGTGCCACCTGTGCAAACAGGTGAGGCCACCACGTCCCAGTCTCATCCTAGCAGGCAAGGGCTCCAAACTGGGCTGTGGCTCCTCCTCTGGAATGGGATGACCCTGATATGTTGGCCCAGGGACTGGATTACCTCCCAGGGAATCCTTGGAAAGAGCTGAAGAAAAGCCCCATTCTGCCTCCATCCTCTGACACGATGTGGGAGCCCCGCCTCAGCTCCACAGAGGAGGCTGGTAGGTCTCTGCCCAGGTGCCCCATGCAGCCAGCCCTGGGAGTCTTAATGCCACAGGGGCCCCTCCAGCCTCACCCAGTCAAACCTTCCTGGGAGAGGAGTGGGGCGGGGCAGAAAAATGCACATTCTGGGAATTAGCTCAGAGTGTGCACACATCTCCCTTGGATTTCCTAACTGCTTGGGGCGCTGTCCCCAGCAGTGGTAGAGCTGGTTCCAGCACAGAGCTTTACTCCAGCTCTGAACAACCTCCTACAACTGGGTAGACAAACAGAGGTGCTTTAAGGGAGCTAATCAAGAAGTCAAAGGGGCAATACAAACACCAAGACTGTGCTCCCGCCCTTCCTGGTGCCTGGCTCCTCCAGGGAAATCTCTCTCCCTCCCTTTCCACACACATCTGTTTATCGCCTCACCCTCCCACACCCATCTTTGCCCCAGTGCCCACAGCCTGCCTCCTTCAGATCCTGCATGAGGCACTGATTTTTCACCGTCTGGTGTTGTGATGACGATGTGCGTGTGTAACCTTATCTGAGACCACACTTCTTGGAGCAAGTTGGGGCCAGATTCCTGACAACTCCTGGCCTATAAACCCTCAGGGCCACAAGCCCGTGAGCCAGGTGGCCTCACCAGTTCTGCTGGTGAGCCCTGAGCCAGCCAGGCAGCCAGTTCATGAGAAGCCTCGGGTCAGCTGAGGCTTTTGAAAACCTCCTGATGCTCCAAGCCTAGGTTAGGTAGGTCTGCTCTTCATAAGCAGACAGGAGCATAAAAATTGTAATAAAAGAGTAACTAACTAAGGTTTACTGCACTTGTACTGGGTCCCAGGCACCTATATGCATTATCTAATACCCTCTTTATAACTGTAGAAGTCGGTACTAAAAGTTAGGTGCTGTTTTTATGCCCTTATTAAAGATAAAAGAACCAAACCTCAAACTTCATTTGTCCCAAAAGCCATGCTTGTGCCTGATAGCAGTGTTTCTCGACTTCCAGGAGCAGCAACAACTCCTGGGGTCCCCAACCCAGAGGTCCTGACTCAGTGGGTCTGGTGCAGAGCCTGAATTTGCATTTCTGAAAAGCTCATGGGCAGCACTGCTGGTCCCGGAAGCTGCACTGCCCTGCACCACACTTAGGTCCCGCAGTGTCCAGCAGAGAATCCCCTGAGTCTCTCACAGCTCTCTAGTGTTGTTGCTTCATGGTCTTTACCCAGAAATCCAGCCACTACAGGTGTTGGACCTCCCTGCCACCTTGGCTAGAGAGCCCCTCTCCCAAAAACAGGGCTGCAGAGGGAGCAGACACAGACCAATATCCCTGTCTGTGCCCAAGACAACCGGTCACACTTTGCAGCGCGATGAGGCTACTCAACTATAACCGAGCTGTCCTTGTCCTCAGCTGGTGGAAAAGCAGACGGGGGTCAGGGTCAGGGTCAGGGTTAACTGGGACCTCGAGCCCACCAGCTAATCGCTGTTTCTGTCATCTCAGCACTTACCACTGATTTCTGCATTGTTTGACTAATACTCCGACTGTAATGAAAATGCCATGAGGACAGGCCTCTCGTCAGTCTGTTTCCCACTGTGCACCCAGCGTCTAGGACAGTGGCTGGCACACAGGAGGTGAGCAAGAAAGATATGTCGAACAAACAAATAAATAAATGGACAATGGACGAACAAATGAAGATGTGAACAACCAAATGCAGAGAGTCACGGACAGGCCTGGGAGAGGGATGAGCATGACTGGTTGAGAAGCTGGAATATTAATTTGAATAGAGAAACCAGAAGAATGTTCTGGGACACTCAGCTTCCCCACCTTCCTTCTCGAAAGAGGTCACCTCTTCACAGGTGGGAAAGGTGGGGCCTGGTGGCTTGCACACACAGTAATCTGGACAGAGGTGCATCAGTCTGCTGGTTGCTGTTACAAATATCACACACTGGATGGCTTAAACACCAGAAATGTACCGGCCCCCAGCTCCAGAGGCCGGAAGTTTGACACCCAGGTGGTTCCTCCCGACAGCTGTGAGGAGTCTGTTCCAGCCTCTCTCCTGGCCTCTGGTGGTTTGCAGGCATCTCAGGTGTTCCTTGGCTTGAAGGAGCCTCAGCCCAGTCTCTGCCTTCATCTTCACATGGCCTTCTTCCTGTGTTCCTGTCTCCAAATTTCCCCTTGTTTTAAGGACACCAGTCATTTTGGATTAGGGCTCACCCAAATGAGCTTGTCTTAACCAATTATATCTGCAGTGACTCTACTTCCAAATGAGATCACATTCTGAAGCGCTGGGGGTCAGGATTCATCGCTAGAAGCAGTGTGAAAGTAAGACAGTGAAGACCCGGTGAGAAGGTGGTCAAAGGTGCTTGTCCTCACGTGGTGGACTTCAGACCACTCTAGCAGAGCAGCTACACCTGCTCCCTGGGACTGGCAGACAAGGCCAAGGGCTGAGGGCCTGAGCAGGCCAGCTACGAGCCCCAACCCCCAGGTGCTGCGGGTACCAGAACCTGCTCTCCTCCGGGAGGCTGCCTTGGGGAGCCCGGCCCACTACACCCCAGGCCAGAGCAAAAGGGGCCAGAGAAACAAAAAACGCTCACAGTCAACTTGCAGACTTCCCTTTCTGGTGCTTCGGGTCCTGCATGCAAATTACAACACTGCCCCCTCTCTGCCACCTTTTTCGTGTGGCAGGAAGGAAAGGTCACTTCAGAGGCACGGACATGCAAGGGCCAGACTGAGCTGCTGTGCTTCCGCCCCATGCTGCTCCCGGCTGTTTCAGGACCTTCCCTCCTGCCTTAGGTGCCTGCACTCCAATCGTCCCCCTCGCGTCCTTCCAAGGCCCATCACTGCGCTGTGTGTGGTGTTTACACTGGAGGGAAGGAAGACGCCTCTAACTCTATTCTGTACTCTAATTTTCTTTCTCATTCAATCAAGCTCAACAAACTCAGTTTTAATGCTTTTACCAATAGCTCCTGGTGAAGGCAGCAGCCACTAATTACATAAAACAATTCATTGGAGAGCTCCTTTCGGTCCCAGGCACCATTCCTAATTTAGTGACTGTGGACAGAATTTGGCTGGTTTTGGATTCGTCAGAACAGAAGCTAAGTCTTGAAGATGGAGAGTTTTCTCCCCACACAGGCTGTCTAGCTGGTGTCTGCCTGTGACCCTCTGCTCACCCCACTCTGCCCTACACGCTCCCCTCCACCTGACCCTCCGGTCACCTCATCCACACCCACATCTGTGACTTCCATTGTCATTTACCTGCTGATGACCCCAGATCTCTAGGTATCTCCTTCCTGGATCATCTATCCACTGCATGCAGGAATGTCCAGTGGGAGGACCACACGCCCTTCAAACGTGCCATGCCAGCCTGAACTGCCCCACTCCCAGGGATGCCCCTCCCTCCTCCTCATCTCCGCTGATGGTGCCATCATTCGCCAGGTTGCATATCCAGGAGCCTGGATGTCTGCCCCAATTCCTCCATCCCATTTACCGCCCATGTTCAAGTCACCACGTCCGGTTATCCAGGACTATGACTAGACGGTGTCCTCTCCTCCCCACCACACCCACTATTATGCCTCAGTTTAGGGGCCTTCAGATGCCCAGGATCCCGCAATAACCTCTTATCTGGATGCCCTGGCTCCAGGCATAAAAATCTACCTTTCTCCCTGACCTGATGCGATTTTTGTACGTGTACATTTGATTACGTCCCCACCATCTGCCTGCTGCAAACCTATTGATGACTCTCTGTCACTGTCCAGATGAAGAACAAACTCCAGAAAAAAGATTCAAGACCTTTTGACAACTGGTTCAGCCTCTTGCTCCAGGAGCATCTTCACACACACACACCCAGGGCCCCCCCTTGTTCTCTGTGCCTGACACTGTCCCCTACTCCTGCCTTCATCTCTCTGGCCAACTCGGAACCCAACTCAAGGGTCACCTCCTGGGGAGCCTTCGGTGAGTCCCAAGATGAGACAGGTGATGCTCTTATATGGTCCCTGAGCATATGGACTTACCTCTGTTAAAGCACTTAACACACTGTATGGCCATAATCATTTTTTCCTCAGCCCAACCATACTCTGAGTCTCAGAGAGCAGAACTGTGTCTTAGTCATCATGGGATCCCCAGCACCTAGAACACAGCCTAGTATGGCCGTAAGAGATGGCTTTGACTGGTCAGTTAGTCCGACTATATGGTGTAGAACCAGCACTTGGCCCACAGCGAGGTGAGGAGAGGTGGTCAGATACTCACTCGTCACTAAGACGGCACAAAGTGGTGGTACTGGCATGGGCTTTGAGATCAGCCAGGCTTGAGTCCAAATTGTGACTTCACCACTGTGTGACCCCGAGCAAGTGCCTTTACCTGTCTGAGCTTCAGTTGCCTAATGTGGAATGAGAATAAGTGGTAGGGCCGGTGGGGGTGGGGTTTGGAATGTATGTTAAGAGTGCTCCGGCAGTTTTAGTTAAAATCCTGTGCTGATTATACCCCAGAGTCTTTGACAAAACAAAAAACCCCACACAACAGCAACAGAAAACACCTAAGGCTTTATTGTTTCAGGATGTACTAATCATATTAAGTCATGCCTGTCCCCAGTGTTCTAGAAGAGTTCGATTTACTCTCAAGGTAGTCAGTTACGTGATAAAGAGAGGATAAATACTCCCTGATGGTTTAAAAGCTGATCTCAGTTTTGTCCCCCATTGAGATCTGTTGATTCTTAATGGACAAGTGCTTGGTGCTTTATGAGCCCAATGATGATACAATTGGCCCATTTCTAGTTAAACAGGGAAAAAACCAAAAATTATACAGTTCAGCAGGCCTGACACAGTTTAAACTTATGTAAAAATTGTCTTCTTATGAAACTAAGATAAAACCAAATGGGGATATTAATACCTTTGTCCATAAAAGCGTTCATAGAATCATGGCTCTGTAAAGCTGGAGAACTCAGGGACCCATGGCATGGCTCCTCTTACATCACATGGACAGGAGAACTGAGGCCCAGTGAGAAGAGATAGCCAAGGTCATGCAACCCGTGACCATTTGGGCAGCCAGGACCAGCAGGCAGTCTCCCTGACTGCCTATCAGTGGTGCTCCTCACATCTCCCCCAGCTCCTCTGTCCACGTCCCCTCCCTGTGCTTCGCGGCTGGCTCCTCAGGTGTAGCCCTTCGGCATCTGGCCTAGAGGTGTATGGGCCATGGCCCAGCCCTATGACGTCCACCTCTAAAGCCCCTGAGGTGTTGCGGGGCTGGGGGGAGGAGAGGACCATGTCTGCAAAGGCTTCTGGAGAAACATTCAAGGCACGAGAGGAAAATGCCTCACGGCCATGGCCTGGGTTCTTCTCAAAGTCAAGTCAGGGTGGGCGCGAGGAAAACTGGAAGTGAAGCGATGGAAGCGCTCAGAGCAGAACCCCCCTCAGGCTGGGCAGGCAGGCCCGAGGCACCTTCCCGAGCGTGTCTCCTGAGAAGAGGCGGTTTGCTGCTGCGGATTCAGGAACCAGGTCAGCATTTCTGTATCAGGACACTGTGCAGTCTCTCAGCATCCCAAGGGGTTTGAGTCCTCTAGAGTCCAGTCTCTCACACTCCGCTCCCCACTCCTCCCCTCAGCAGGTTGTGCCAGCCCACCTAGGGGAGGGCCAGGGCCCTGGCCTCCTCCTTCAGGGCCGGGAGGGTGGGGTGTCCTTCTCTGGTGACAGGCAGGATGGCGGAGAGTGGGCTGGGCTGAGGGGCATGGGTTTCCTAGTGCTTCTGGTCCCTGGATGCTCCTTGCAACCTGGGGGACTTCCCCAAATCACTGAAGCCTGACCCTTCGCCAGAAACCCTGCTGCAGGAGAGCGGAAGTGTGGCCCTGAAACTTTTGATTTTAAAAAGCGAGCCCCATAGTACTTCTGATCAACACTCAAGGTGAGAGCGGCAGGGTATGGAGATCAGATATGGCTTCCTGCTACTCACAGTTAAGATGCCAACATTTTGAAATGCATAAGTCAGAGCAGACTTGAGGCTGGTCTTCTAACTCTGCTCTCTCTCATACTCTCAGAGAGGAAGAGCTGGAGTGGCAGCTGTGCCAGGCCCCAGGCAGACCTGTGGCCCTCCTGGCTTTTCCACAGCCTCCCCCGAGAAGCTGTTCCTGACACCTGCTCACGGCTGGGTTGCTCTCAACTTGGCCCAGTGCTTTACTGCCTCCCAAAAGCTTGGGCTCGGTTCCCATCTGAGACGCCCACGGAGCAAGAGTCTTAAAAGCAGACGCCATCTACATTGTGTTTCTCAGCAGAGAAAGGCTGGAAGTCAGCCTTCAGAGCAGCAGTTCTTGACTTTTAACCTGCCTGGGAATCATCTGGGAGCTGTGTTAAAGAGCCGGCTCTGATTCAGCAAGTCTGGGGTGCTGCCTGAGCTTCTGCATTGCTGACAAGCTCCCAGGGGAGGCCATTGCTGCTATCCAAGGACCACACCACACTCAAGGGCCTACACCACTTACAAACAACACTGCTCTCGCTGTGAACAGGTCAGGGTACTTGCAAATAAGACCCGCCACAGCCGTGGTGACTAACCATCCCGGTTCGCCTGGGACTGACGGGTTCCCTGGGGACATGAGGCTTTCAGCGCTAAAACCTGGGACCGTCTCAGGCACGCCAGGATGCTCGGTCACTTGCCCGCAAGCCCATGTCCCAGGACAATTAGTTTAGGTGAAGACTTGAAATAGACATGGGGGGAAAGCGCAAGAACACTTACAAAGTAACAAAAAAGAGGCTATAAATTGTTTTTTGCGTAGGAAAAGTACTTTTAAAGCACTGAAGGAAGGTAAGTGGAACTCACCATCACAGTGAAGCAAGATTAATCAGGAAAGGTTGAGCTTTGAGTCAAAGTGGGAAGGAAAAAAAAATCTGGAGAGCGATCCCAGGCCAAGATGAGAGTAGGGCTCCCGTTGCCACATGAACCCGCTTTGGTGGGCATCAATTTTGCATGACGCTATTTCCTCTCAGTTGTCAGAAGCTACAAAATCATTAAAAATCATGTCGAAGCATGTGCTGGTGTATTTGTATTAAATGCCTTTATCTAATTGTTACAGGTCACTTTCTTCCTCCTCATGCCCACGGCAGGTGATTTGGCCCTGCACTGAAGATGCCCTGGCCTTCCTGCCCAGGTGGCTTTAGAGAATGTCAGCCAGCGCGGTGGTCTGATGGCGGCAGCCCTGGTCTGGATTTGGTCCTGTCTCCACCTGGCCATGCGCTCTGTGATCCGGGTAGGTAGGGGGTCAGTGTCTTCCAGTGCGTGCCTGTCCTCTTCCCCTCAGAGGGATGACAGAGGCACGAGGGCCCTCCCTGAGGGGCTCCTGCAGACACAGGACCTCACTGACCTTTGGCAGGGCCTCGGAGAGCCCGGAGTCTGCTCCAGGGAGGCTCTTACTACAAAGACCACACACAATATTCTTGGGAACACAGCCATACTCTGGCCTCTGGGTTTTGATTCCTAGAACTCAAAGTGTGTGGGTTTGGAATACAGTACACTCTGGGCTGGGGTCCAGGAAGACGTCTTACTTATAAAATGTATCAAAAATAAGTGCAGCTTTATTTCTTTAGCAGCAGTTAGGATATGAACTTTGGAGTTGGGCAGAAGTGAGGGCAAGGCCAGCTCTGAGATTTTCTGGTGGTCTGATCTTGGCAAATTACTTAACCTCTGGACCCTTGGTTTCCTCATCTGTAAACGGAGATTATTACAGTGTCTGGTCTTCAGGGTTGTGGAGCCTCGTGCCTCGGCTGGCAGGCAGCACCCCAGAAGAATAGCTACACTGTGGTCACTGTGTTACTATCACAGTTTCACAGATGGCTGGAGAAGGCGCCTGGCAGGACCCCTGCTGGGCCTCCTTTAAGGAACCTCTTGTCATTGGCACACAGTTGGTAATTGGAAGTTCCACGATGCTGCCAAGCTACTTGAAAAGATGTGTTAGAAATCCATATTTGATAAAGGAGAACAAAATTCTCAGTTCACAGTGCTTAGAGATCAGGCTGACTTTAAAAAAAACAAATAAATGTTTTATTTCTGAAGAGTTTTCAGTGTGTAGGAAAGTTGTGCAGCTAATACAGTGAGTTCCCACACACCCCACACCCAGTTCCCTCCCATTGTTAATATCTCACTGTTTTGAGTATTGTGGACCCACTTTTCACAAATGAGGAAACCTAGCATAGGAGGTTGCAGAGCTGCTTAAGGGAATTATAGAACTCTCTTCATCATCTTGCTCTGGCGATGCGCACGGCAAACCCTTCCACCACCGTTAGAATGGAGGTAAATTCCTACCAGGCACTGCGATAGCCCAGGTTCTGTATTAACACGTCACTCTGGGGAGTCCCTGGGTCTTCCGGGATGCCCTGGGTTCCCCGGGAACTTCTAGGTCCCAATACGTTTCTTGGTTCCACCCTACCCTGCCCGGCTACTGCTCCTGTTGGCCCCCAGCCCAGGCCTGGGCCCCTCCAGGTGTACCGCCGGGCCTCTCACATCTCGGACAGCTGGGGCCTGGGGACATAAGGAGGAAACAGCCTTCAGCCTGGATCCTTGGGCAAACAGGTGATGCTGCGCAGCCTCATTACGTAGGGCCCCACCCTCATGCGCCCAGGGCGGGCCCTCCTTGTCTCTCACAGGGAGTCCCGCCCCTGCCCCCTGCTGGGCAGGGCGTGTTGTGGTCCAGCTGTTCAGCTTTTGTTTGGCTTCCCTTTTTCTGTGGGGAGGCTGCAGTTTTTCCGTTTATAAAAACAACCCTTGTTCCCACCTGCACCCTTCCCCCTGTGCCTGCCCTTGGTGTGTGGCCATCCAGGGCACCGAGCACGCCCACTGAGCCAGGCTCCTGCTGACCCCTGACTTGTCCCCCTGCACAAGCTAGTTCTGACCAGAGTTCTTGCAGGAGTTACATGGTTTCAGGGTGGCCTGGAGTGGAGGGGGTTGGGATGGGGGGGCTTTCTTAGAGATTAGTGAGTCAGACCTCCAAGAATCTGTAGGGCACATTTCTGCTTTCTCTTTTTCAGATGAGAACTAGTATAGTGGCCTAAGACCTATTCTGAGCCTCAGTTTTCTTTCCTGGAAAATGGGACTAAACCAATGCTCTAGGTGCAAGTATGTGGGTAAGACTGAAGGAGAGGGGTGAGTAACACAACGCCTGGCTGTTTCATTCCCAGCTCTGTGGGCCACACCATTACACCAGGTGCACCTGTGGCCTCAGCTCACCAGATGCTCCAGGACAGCCCTCTGCTGCTGCCCAGGGTTGAGGGCAGTGTCAGAGCAGCAACACGATGGTGCAACAGCCTTGCACAAACCCGAAGAGTTGTGTGTGACAGTCACCGAGACTTCCTCAAATTAGTTCTCTATGCACCCAAAACTGCTCCAGAAAAACAAAGGTGCAAAGAACATCTTTCAGTTGAAACCATGTTTTAAGAGCACCCTGGGAGACTGGAATTTAAAACAATCAGTAGCCAATTATTTATAAAGCAATGAGTGGTTTGTGTCCCATATCACCTCCTTCCCAGTTACTGTGTGTGGTGCATTCTGATTTCAAGTGTTGGGTTCTCTTAAAGCAGGAATTTAACTAAGAACTTTGTGCTTTGTGTTCAAGCCGTGTATTTGGAGACAGATACATATATATCATTTCTCATAATATCCAGCAAACAAAGAACGCTGGAAGAACATGCAGGAGTCTGAAATTCACGAGAGGCCATGTGACAGATCTCCCCGGAGGAGTTCCAGATGTTTCCTGAAAACGAACAGGAAGAGTGAGGTCTCTGCATTGTGTCTCAGACCTGAGTGAGGCCAGTTCTGGAATTTGAGGCTTGGCGGGGAGGAAATAAGGTCTGAAGAGCCGAGGACCAGGGCCTCTCCTCTCTCAGATCCCCTCTGTGCACTAGATGGGTAGCTGAGGACAGGAAGAGAAATGAATGAGAGATAGACGAGAGAGAAGCAAAAGCAGGCTAGCAGGCACCTGGGGGCCATTTGCACCTGCTCATCAGTGGGGAAGTGGATTTAAAACCAGCCCCAAAATAGCCGTGTCTCGGCCTTGCTCCCCTTGCTTTGTCTTGAGACCTATGCGCTCGAATGCCCTTGAACGCAGGCATGAGAACCTGCCCAAGGCAGGATGCCATGTGCGGGCAGGCAGCACAGAAGCCAGCTGAATGAGCCAGGCCAGCTGGGGAAGTGTTTGCCCTCAGAAAACCTGGCCAGGCTGGAGGCTGGAGGTTGTGTAAAATGCCCTTCAGGGGGCTTTGGCCGTCAGAGAAAGTCTAGGTGATGTGCTGTCCCCCAGGGCTCCACCCAATGAGGGAATTATACTAAAGACCTGAATAGCTACCATGTCTGGGGCATCTGCAGAGGGCCAGCACGACGTGCATTATGCACTCAGCCCTCAGTGAAGCCCTGTGAGGTAGGCATTGCTTTCCCCATTCTACAGTGAGACGGCCGTGGTCTCATCCAGCTCATGTGTGGGGCTGGGTGTCAGCCCCGGGTCCCTGTGACTCAGGAGCGGGAGCTCAGAGTCCCACCTAGACTCTCGCCAAGTCCCACGGATGCAGCAGGTGAGCTCTCCGAGGTCCAGCGAGGATGGGGAAGTCTGGTCAGCAGGCAGATGCGAGGCCTCGAGGTGCAGCTATTAAAACAGAACCTAAAGAAGACATTGGATTGTTGCCATTGCTGTTTGAAAATCCTCTCCTTCGATGGGACCAAGCAAGCCACACAAACTAGCTGTCAAGATCCTGGACTATGAGATGGACCCCACCTGGCCATTGGTTTGTATCTGCCACTCACCACCCTGAGTCAATTATTCAACGTCTTTGTACCTCAAGTTCCTCATTTGTAAATTCCCCAAGGGCAGTTGTGAGATGGAGCGAGACAGGCTTACCTGGTGCCCAGCCTGAGTTCAGTGACTGGTCACTGGTCACCATAATGGGTTGTCGCTGTAGGCATTCCTGTCGGTCTCTGCCCTGGGGCGTCCTCCCTGACAAAAGGCAAGAGCATGGAGGTGACTCTCTAGCTGGGCTCTGTCAAAGGATTAGTGCAGAAAAACACAAAGGGCAGGGTGCTCTTCTGGACTGAACCCAGACTCACGTCTTCTGCTAATCGGATGCACCTGGAACTCACTGTGGACCCTGACAGTGGAATAGGCCTGGGCCAGTGCCTTTGGGCTCTGTCTCTTGAAAGTCGAAACAAAAGTTCCTCCTCTGACTTCTTTCCGAACCCTCCTCACTAAGCAAATGCAGCTTCTTCCAAGGTCTCTGTGGGATGCACTCAGGATGCATTCACCGTGGTCACCACCTTGGTAGCGGCTGGCACCAGCTGGGAACCTGGGGTAGATGTGTGCTGTGAAGAACCACGAGCTCCTATGGGTGACATGTCATGAGTGTGCTATGTGACGTCAGCTGCAAGCTGATGTCATGGGAGTGGTGACAATGAGGCCAGGAACCCCTCTGGGACAGGTCACCCATTCTCCTGGGGCACAGAGCTAACGTGCAAATGGGAAGAAAGTTGCCCTGGAAGACTGCCCAGGGTTGCCCACACACACGCTGCGTCTACCCTCCCTCCCCAGCTGGTCCAGCTGCAACCCCCGCAGGCTGGCCTCTACCCTACTTGACTTGCAAATACTCTAAGGGCAGTCACCTATAGTGACCAAATGACCAAATCCGTTTTTCATTTCTGTTTTTCCCTTATGTGCTCTTTCTCCAACATCCCACTCCGTGGACCACTTCCATATTCTTAAAATCATCTTCTCTTCTGGAATCTAGGTTAGAAATTATTTCTGTATTGCCTCCTGCCTCTTTGGTCACATTTCTTGGTCTCCTTTGCTGACTTCTCCTTCTTCTCAGCCCAGTATTAACTCCTACCTTTCTTCCCATCTGCTCTCTCACTCTGCCACTCTTGGGGCACATTCATCCTCACACCTGGCTTCTGCCACCACTTCTACTCCCAGCTCTGGCTCCAGCCTAGACCCCTCTGCTGAGATTTTGTATCCAACTGTCCATTGGCCAGGTCCCTCATAGGTCCTTGGGCTCAGCATGTGCTCAGTGCCCCCACCCAAACCTGCTCCTCCTCCGGCATCTCCTCCTGCAGTGAGGGACACCACCATCCATCTGGTCACTCAAACCAGTTGTCCTCCCTGCTTCCCCTATGTGCATGCTTACTACATCTCATCTAAGCTACCTCCCAAACAATTCTGGACTCCCTCCCTGTGCCTCATTCCTGGCCATTGCCTTCATTCAGCCAGTGTCGTTTCCTGCCAGGTTGCTACCATAGCCTCCCATGCCATATTCCTGTCCCCTCACAGTCATTCTCTACCTTGTTGCCAGAGTGATATTTCTAGAGCACTATCTGGTAAAGTTGGTCTGCTCAAAGCTTCCACTGGGACTCAATCACCTTTGGAGGATTGCCTCAGCTCCTGGGTCATCTTGCTCCCTTGTCTGACCACCTATTTCACAAGGTAACCACGTGATCCCTTTGGTCCACCAACCTGCAGGCCCCTGCATGCCTCTGTGCTTTTACCCACAGTTCCCGCTCTCCTCATTCTAATTCATCCTTTAGCTGTAGTTCAAGGTCACCCCATCCAGGAACATTGCCCTGACCCACACCGCCTGCCAGCCCTATCAGAGCCTGGCTCCTCCCTCTGAGTTCCCTTGACATAATCGGAGAGATTGTCACACTGAAGAGGGATGGCTGGCTGATTTACACCTGTCTCACCTTTCTGGGGGGACTTCTTTGAGGTCAAGGACGGATCTTTTTATTTATCTCCAGCGCCTGTCACTCAATAAATGTCGCTGATAAAAGTCAAGAATGAAGAGAAGGGATGTTGAGAAAGCTAACACAGATGTAGCGACTTAATAAAAACTGTCAGCTGAGGTCAAACCAAGGGCTAAGCAGACCAGTGTTCTGGCTCTGACAGCAGTTCTGGTGAGGTTTCAGGAGAGAGAATCACAACATGTGAAGCTGGAAGGGTCAGTAAAGGTCATCTAATTCAATACCCTCACTTTACAGGACGCAGAGAGGTGAAGTGGACTCCCTAGGTCACAAAACACAACTGGACAAACCTAAGTTCCTGGACCTCATGCCCACTGCTCCTACAGTTTCACTGTGCTGCCCCTCGAAGGGGAAAGTAGGAGTGTTCTCTAAACGTTCCTGAAGCCCAACCTGAGATTTGCTTTAATGTTCTTCTTAACTGATTTATATTATCAATATTCTTAGAGATTTGATAATACAAATCCTCAATTTACAAATATCTTAGAAAAACATGTAACATTTGTTAACGGCTCTCTCTGTCTGAAAGTTTATCCTAGTACTGAACAGAAGTCAGCCTTCCCCTAACTTGTACCCTTGGGTGCAAGTATGACACTAGCCTTCTTTAAAATCTGATGGAGCTCATAACTAACCACAATATGGTTTCAAAATGAAATTTCTTTTCATTATATTCTTCCATCAGCTGCCTGCCATTAAGTCCGAAGCTGTCTCTTAGTTTGCATCTTGTCCTTCTGTTTATATTAAGTGATGGGTCGCTATTAGGGTCAGTCTCCGTAACACTTCATTCTTTCTTTTAGAACATGGTTATTTATTGAGCACGTACCATGTCGTGTGCCTTTCTTTGACATCATTTAGCTTCTGATCTAAACAGTCTCTTTCTCATTTGGGGGGAGGGATTTCTAGAAATCTTTAGTAAGCACTTTAAAGAATATCCATAATCCCTAATTTCAGATTGCTCCAAGTAATCTTGGAGATAAGATACAAAACATCTATGCAAATCTCAGAGTGATAAGATTTGAGGGTAGACTGTGCAGATGTACTGGCTCCTCCTTTATTATGTGATGATTTACAGCCCTCTAGTGGGTCTTTTATGTAACATAAAAAGGGAAGCTAAGGGCAATGGAGTATATATAATGGCTTGTTTTTGCTAGTACATTCTTTCAATGTACAAATGCAAACTGAGTACCTACTATGTTCCAGGCATGTTTTAGATGCTGGAGATACTGCAGTGAACAAACACAACAAAATCACATGCATTAGTCACTTAAGAAGAAGAGAACAGTGAGTAGAACAAATCTGGGGTGAAGCCCAGGAGCTTGATTTTGGACATGGTAAGTTGGAGGTGCCCATTAATCTTCCAAGGAGCTTCTCTGAAAAATGAGTTGGTGTCTCTGTGAACACCTGTAGAGTGCTTGTGAGAAGGGAACATAGACATAGTGCAAATAATCTATTTATTTGAGATTTTACCACATTTAAATGCAAACGGACAACAGTGAGCATATTTAGCAAGAAAATTGTGAAGACAGTGAATTAGACCCTGGGCATGGGAGTCTTATTATACAAGCCTCCGCCCCACCCTTGTGGTCATCTCTTAGTTCTCTCTTTCAGTGTAATCTTCTCTGTTTCCTTCTCAGTTGTTTGCTTAGTTCTTCCCACAATCTGTAATGGGTGAATTTCCCCGTGGGCATCTACCTCCTTCACCTCCAGGACTGCATGTCAGTCCTACTCACTGGGGTATCTTCAGCACCTGGCAGGGCCTCAATTTACAGTTGTTGAAGGATGAGATTTTAATTTAGTAGGTCAGATAAGGCAGTTATACATGAGAAGCTAGTAATACAGACTGGTATTATTATATGTGCATTCCCCAGGGCCCATTTTAAATGAGTCAAGAAAACAGCTAATGGCTCTTTTAGGAGATCACCCTGGGTTGAAGGCAGCAAAGATAATTTTCAGGGAAAGAACTGGGCTTGAGATGAGCCTTAAAGAACGGGTGGAATATGAAGGAAGGAGAGGGAAAGGGTGTTTCCTCTAAAGTGTTCCTGATTGACGTCCACATGCTCTTCAGCCACCAGCCACCATGTCTAGTGGTCACTGCTAGGCTATCCTGCCCCCCACCCCCACCCAATGATAGGGGCAAACTGGCCAGTTACTAGGGTGGTAATGCCCTACCTATGTCACACTTTATCATCTTTGCTTCTTTTTAAAATGAACATTCAGCCTATTAATGCCTATCATTATATCTGGCCCATTAAAAAGTTCTCAATAAATATTTGTTGAATGAATATATGTGCCTGGGAGCCTCTCTCCACACTCTTGGGATGGTTCTTTTCTCCACCATTTAGTCTCTGCCATAGGCTACTGAAACATGAGTACTCGAGGAATCATCCAAATTCTCATTTAATTATAAATAAGCTGCTTTCTCATTTTCATTTAACAAAGATTTATTGCGTGTTTCTTTTATTACAGGACTTACGCTGGCTACAAAGAACTTGGAATTGAGCTACTGTGAGACCCATGAAAACAAATAATGATAAAGAATAAGGGTTGATTTATATACAAAGTGGTCTATGAACACTGTAGATGGAGGAATTAAAGGCTTCCCAGAGTATAGGAGAGAAAGTTGGCATTAAATCTTAAAAGACAAGTTGTATCTTCTAGACAGACCTGATCAAGGGTAGGGGAGTAAATAAGGGAGTGGGGTGGACAGTTTTCTAGACAAATGGGATAACAGGTGCCAAGCTGGTGTCAGGAGGGAGCTGAGAGAGTGTGCTGGGTTTGGGGAATTTGGGCAAAACCTAAGAGCATAAGACTGGCCAGAGAGAAGGTACAGGACTGGATTTGAGGCAGGCCAGCAAAAGAGCTCTATGATGTCAATCTTTAAGAGATACTAAAATTAAAAAATATAAAGCTAATTAACTCAGCCACTTGTGACTCCTTATATAACTTTTGAAACCTAAACTGGTTCCATTCCCTTGAGGTAAGACAATGTCCTTGAATGTTACTTTAAAAATCTCCTGGCTGGCAATTCCAATTACATTGTATTCGGTGCATGTAAAAAATTCTGTATTTTTAACATAAAGAGGTTTGTAATTCTTATTAATAGAAAATCAAGTTCCTTTCAATCCCACGCTGAACATATTTAAAGAAAATTGACCTATTTATGTATTGCCAAATTATTAGCCTTCTGGTAATGTACAAATTCCTCCATCCACCCCTGGATAGAGGTCTCCAGGTCCCCTCTCCCAGGTAAAAATGAGACTGTTCCATCTGGCTGGGTGAGCTGAAAATGCTGGTTTCTGTGGTGCCCAGATAAGGTTGCATTCAATGAAGTATTGTCAATTAATTATGGGGTTGGCACCCGAGATAACCTATTTGGCAGTCTTCTCTAATAAAAAAATTTTTTTGTAGAAGTCTTAAAGGTAAATCTGACCATCTCTGCCTTAGAGCCACCATATTTTCCTGGGTATTTCAAAACATCAGAGATTTCAGAACATCACAGACTGCTAAATTCCACCTTGAGGTTTTGTACACATCCTCTGCATGTTAAATAGGCCTTTTATACTTTGGTGTTCAAAAATATAGTCCCTCTATGACGACAACCCCCTAAAGACATGTGCCAACTCTAAACCATTACTATCAATATCCAGTGTTTTTGCACTGATTCCTCTCTTCCTGGCTGTTGCACCTAAAGCAAATAATAGAATTTCTGTGCTTCCGTTTCTTCATGGGAAATAACACTAATTCCTGCTTTATCGACGAGACAATAAATGTAAAGTGCTTAGCACAGTCCCACACCACCATCAGCACACATTTGCTTATCCTTTAGCGAGGGGGAGTTCTTTTCATCTCAGTACTCAGCTTTCACTCAGTTTTCAGGGTGACCCCGCCCAGGCTCAGGGTACGGGAACCTGAAAGAGGAGGGCGGGTGCAGAGTGGGTAGTGTGAGGTCAGAGTGCAAAGGTCAAAGGCAGTTGGTTGAGGCAGTATGTAAAAAAAGTCTGAGAAAAGGTCTCTGGACTTCAGTTACCTTGGCGACCTCAGCCAGAGGGACAGGGTCGCGGAGAGCAACAACCGCCGCCACTTTCCATCCCCCGCCCTCCCTGTGGGTTTAGCCCCGCCCCTTTCTCCCTTGAGGTCGGAAGCAGACGCAGACACCGACGCCGACGCGGTTGCCTAGCGACACACTTTTCCCAAGATGCCCAGGGTGTAGTGTTGCGCTTTGTAGCCAATCAGGGAGGCGAAGCGGCCTTACTGCGGGCCAATAGAGTGAGAGCCCGGCGCCCGCGACGGTTAAACGGGGCTGAAGTCCTGGGTGGCCGGGCGTTGTGGTTGGAGGTCTCCGAGACCGTGGCTGCAGCTGCGCGGCGGCGGTGCGACCGGCAGGAGGCCTGCGTGGCCCGGCCATGCCGACTCGGGCGGAGGATTACGAGGTGCTGTACACCATTGGCACCGGCTCCTACGGCCGCTGCCAGAAGATCCGGAGGAAGAGCGACGGCAAGGTGAGCGCGGGCCCGGACCGCGTCTCCGCCCCTGCCGCGGTTTCGCCAGCCGTGGCGGGAGCGCCCTCTGCCGCCGCAGGGAAGCGAGGGGCCTGGGATTGTGGGTCTCCAAGGCAGGGTGCCCAGAAGAGTCAGCCATCTCCCCCAGGTCTGTCTGTTTTGGGTCGCTCAAGAAATGAGAGATTGCGTCCTTTAAAAAAAATTTTGTGAATCTGTCCTTAATTTTTAAGTTAAATTAATAGACCTCTCAGACAAGAGAAAGGGGAAGGAGCATCAGAACCTGGAGCTTTTCTGTCTTGCAGTCAGAACCATTATAATACGGATTATTCAGATTGTTGGATTCATATTTACCACTGTGTGTAGGTAGACCTTACACAGAAAGAAACGGTGGAGAGGAAACTGGCTCTGGTAGAGGGATCTCTACTAAGATCTGTCACCCTGGAATAGCTCAACTGGTAGAAATGGTCAGGAACTTTGACTACCTCTGCTCCAGCTTTGACCAAAGTACCTTACCTCAGCCTTCCACAAAGCACCTGGGGGTTGGGGGTTGGGGGAGGCCTGATACCTCATCCCCTTCTATTGCATCATTTACCGCTTAAAAATGAGGGGAAGATTATGGAAATAAACTCAGGGGTCCTTAAGTTCATTGAACTAAATAGGTGATAATGACTGATCTATTTACTAGAAAAGTAATTTTTTAAAAATGCGTTTGTTTTTGAGTACGAGTTCATTTACACCTTGGAAATTCTTATTTCAGATATTAGTTTGGAAAGAACTTGACTATGGCTCCATGACAGAAGCTGAGAAACAAATGCTTGTTTCTGAAGTGAATTTGCTCCGTGAGCTGAAGCATCCAAACATTGTCCGATACTATGATAGAATTATTGACCGGACCAACACAACACTGTACATTGTAATGGAATATTGCGAAGGGGGGGACCTGGCTAGTGTAATTTCAAAGGGAACCAAGGAAAGGTAAATGAATCTTTTAAATGGGCCTAGTTTTGTTTCTGTTAAGCATCCTGTTTAGGATCAGGGACAAAGTACTCAGTGATGTGGAAGAGTGTTCTTGTGTTTGTTTAGTGGGTCCACAGTAGTTTAGAATATCCCTGGTAAATCAGCACCTGTATTTTGTATGAAAATAATTTATTTCCCTATGTGTACACTTTGAAAATTAGGTGACTCTCATCATCTCATCTCTGTAATGGTTTTATTCAGAAATTACATGCTATGAAACTGCTTTGATTTCAGACAGTACTTAGATGAAGAGTTTGTTCTTCGAGTGATGACCCAGTTGACCCTGGCCCTAAAGGAATGTCACAGACGAAGCGATGGTGGTCATACTGTGCTGCATCGGGATCTGAAACCAGCCAATGTTTTCCTGGATGGCAAGCAAAATGTCAAGCTTGGAGACTTTGGGCTAGCTAGAATATTAAACCACGATACAAGTTTTGCAAAAACATTTGTTGGCACACCTTATTACATGTCTCCTGTAAGTATTTCAGAATTTAGATACTTTTAAAACATCTTAATGCTGAGTATTCAGCTGCGAGAGAATTGAGCTTTTTTTGTTTGTTTAGTAATATCCAATAGCCAAGTATTAACAATACTGTTTTGTTTTAAATTTATATTTTTGTGAATGGACCACCAGACCATTAAATTCCTCTATCAGCAATACAAGTCAAGCTTTCACTGAGTGACTACCAAGTGCTAGACTCTGGGATTACAAAGATGAAATAGCTTTTGCCTCTGCCCTCAAGAGCAGCATTTCCCAAAGGGCCATAGGTCCTGGACACCAGCTGGGCCTCATCTGGAGCGATTGTTTAAAATGCAGAGTCCTGGACCCCAAATCCAATGAATTTGGATCCCTGGACAGGTCTTTGCACTCAATTTTTGTTTGTTTATTCCCCACCACTTTTTATTTTGGACTCTGTATTTTAACAGACTCTAGATGATTCTTGTGCTTGGAGATTCAGGGCTCAGGAGGCTCCCTCACTTCAGAGAATGTGTTTTTGCAGTGTTAACTTTGTGTGCTTGTTCTTTTTTATTGCCTTTTCCTACAGTGGAGCTGCAGAGTCCACCCACTTACCATTTCCTCTATTGCTGGATATTTTGTTTCCAAAATGTCTCACCATTCTGAGAGCTGCTAAGCATATCTTTGTAGGAATTATTCTTTCTTCCTTTTTTGTCACTTCCTTGGTGTACAGCTCCCAAAATGAAATTGCTGAGTCAAAGGGTATGAACTGTTTATGACTTTCGAGTGGCTTTTGGAAAGCTCGAATAAATAAATGTTGTATATGAAATATGAGCAGATAAGGATGGAGAGAAATTTATTTTTTTTAGCAGTTCACAAACATTTCCAGGATTTTCTAAATCTTTTTTGGTCATGTTAACTAATCTGAATACAGTATAAAACTTAGTAATTAATGATTTTGTTTCTTGACTTAGATTAGACATAGCCAGAACGGTCATTTTCTCACGGGATCAGATTCCAAAATAAAAGCCTTTGACATAAAGGAAGATTATCCAGAGGTGATTCTTGGAAAATTTGAAACCTGCGCAATTCTGTTGTTCCTTTTCCCTTCTGCCCTTGTGATTAGATCAGTTCAGCCTTCCCTGAGGCATTGATTGTCAGGATGTGGACCAGACTCACCTGTTAGACTTTAAAACACTAGGAATCCGCTTGAAGGTTTTGGTACAGCACTTGCCTCTGTGCCCTTTGTTGAGAATAAGAGCTACTGGGAACTGTTGTTACTGTAAGAGTGGGGGAAAGGCAAAGAGTTAATCTGTGAAATGAGAGTATTAGTTACTGCTGTGGTATATACAGTGGACTAAGGGAAAATATGTAAATGATTCAATTAGCCATTTATGTCTATAGCCAATTAAATGTGGGCTGGATGTTATTCTAGAATTTTCTCTCGTTCTTTTAAATGGAGTTTCTAGATTATGAATTCCTTGAGGTTAGAGGGTAGAGGTCTCTCATGTTCACCTTTGAGTTGCCAATGCCTTACCTATAGTAAAACAAGACAGGCTTGAATGAAAAATAAGTGAATGGATTATATGTGACAAAGTATGTTAGGATGAGGTCATTGCCTTGTTTCCATTATAAATTTGAAGATAAAGCATAAAGTACTATCTTTTGTTGTTGTGATAAAAGATCTAACCTAAGTAGAATCAGCCTTTTGTATTTGAAGTTTTTGTTACAAATATAAAACATAAAATGTTTTTAAGTTTTAAAACAAAATAAACTTTTAACTCCTACTTTCTTACCTTTCTTCCCCCTTAATAAGGAACAAATGAATCGCATGTCTTACAATGAGAAATCGGACATCTGGTCACTGGGTTGTTTGCTGTATGAATTGTGTGCATTAATGTAAGTACGATGAAGACAGATTTTTAGTCTGAGGTTTACGCTTAAAGAGATTTGTCACCTTTCACCGGATTCAGCTTTTTGAGTGTCCATATACATTCAAGTCCGAAAGAATCATACTTTGGATTAAAATTAAGATAGATGGACAGGTTAAAAAATTATTTACAAATTAATGAATAGTATAACCCCTGAGGCTGGACCTTAACTTGTTCAAGCTTCCAGCCTGGGTAAGTACTTCCCTCTTAGCCTGATGCTTAGCTCGAGGGGAGAGCGCATAGGTCAGGCCTATGGAAGAAATTAAATAAAGATCTAGAGAAGAAGTCTGGGAATTTGGACAGGAAAGAGTTCTAATTCTTTCTCTCTCTCTCTCTCTTTTTTTCTTTTCCCCTTCTAAACTATTCTGTAGAACAGTGGTTCTCAACCAGAGAAGGGGACTTTTGCCCCCCAATTTTGCCTTCCTCCCATGGGTCATTTGACAATGTCTATAGGCAGTTTAGTTGTCACAACTAGGGATGACTACTGGCATCTGGCTGATTGCATCTAGCGATGCTGCAGAACATACTAACGATGCACAGGACAGCCCCCATAAGAAAGGATTACATGACTCCCAATGTCAGTTGTGCCAAGGTTGGGAAACTTAGCTATAGAAGAAGATCCCAGAAGTAGAAACAGATATGAACTGGATCTTAAATTCTGCTTTTAATTTAGTTCCTATTGTGTATTTTCATTTTTACATTAAGAAAAAACTTGTCCCCCAGGCCTCCATTTACAGCTTTCAACCAAAAAGAACTAGCTGGGAAGATCAGAGAAGGCAAATTCAGACGAATTCCATATCGTTACTCTGATGAATTAAACGACCTTATTACCAGGATGTTAAATTTAAAGGTAAAGTTTATAAGATTATATATCGTATGTTTCTATCTCTCAGTTAAATTTTGCAGTATAAGCTCTCATAGAGCAATGAGCCTGAAGAAACATTAACTGTATTTCCTTAGCTAAATCTGCTCTGTTAACAAGTGAGAACACGTATACTTGGCACATTGCTGGCCTACCTTCTGCGCTTTCTTTATGTCTTCTGCCACTCTGCCAGGCTGACAGATGGTTGGTAGCAAGGAAAGACTGCAGAAAGGATCCAAATCCTCAATTCCTCTTGTCCTTGCCTACCCCAAAGTGGCAGGTGCTACAGGAAGGGGCCAGAAATAATAAGACCGTATTACTCTGATTCTAGCTTCAGTTGAGAGATTAGAGACCATTAGAGATGGAGATGGTGGGCGGAGGGGGGCTAAAAGGACTAGAGGGGAAATAACTCAAAGATATTTTGTGGAAAGAATCTGGCCATGGGAAGGGGCAGGAGATGTCCTAGGGATCGGGCTGACATAAGAGTAGTGTTCAGTGCTGTGGGAGTTCAAAGAGAAGGAAGCGGGTGAAGTAAGAGGGTTGAAGGTCGGTGAGAGTCTCCTGCTTAATGCAGTTTAGAGATGCGAGGGCAGTACTTGCCCTGAAGCAGACCAGACCATACGGATGGCTGTCAAACACAGCACAGGGACTGAGCCGCCTTGGGTTGAAAGGGGAACAAAGATAAGTTAAAATCTGCTTTACTTTGTGGACCCAGAACCTCATGAGCAAAAGCCACCAGTGAACTTACTTTTTGGGTGTTAAAGACCCATGTATTTTTTTTGCGGGGGGAGCTGGGTGAAGGGGATGAGTTGTGTGGTGATGGGTGGTAGCTGGACTTGTGGTGGTGGTCACTCTGCAGTGTGTACAGGTGTTGAACTATAATGCTCTGCAACTAAAAAGACCCGTCCCTAAAGGAGTCTTTCTTTTCCTTGGAAATAGATGCCGTTTCAAACATAACTGCTCTCCTGGATGAGTGTTCCATGATGAGCTCTGCCTGTAACACTGAGTGTTTCTTCCCCCAGGATTACCACCGACCTTCTGTTGAAGAAATTCTCGAGAGTCCTTTGATAGCGGACTTGGTTGTGGAAGAGCAGAGAAGAAATCCTGAGAGAAGAGGGCGACGAGTAGGAGAACCAGAAAAGCCGCAGGAGCCCAGCCCTGCGCTGAGTGAGCTGAGACTGAAGGAGTTGCAGTTGCAGGAGCGGGAGCGAGCCCTCCGAGCGAGGGAGGAGAGGCTGGAGCGTGAGTCTGTGTGGGGGCGCGGAGAGCTCCAGGAAGGTTGCTCTGACGTCTGGGAAGATCTGTCTGAACAGAGGATCTTACGTGTGTGTTCTGTTAGAACACTTTTATAAATACTTGCAAAACCAAAACACGTAAATCAAGCTTGTCGGCCCCTTCGTGTTGGGCCGTTTTGAGATCAGTCGCCGCCCTTACGTTGCTGGGCACCGACTCTGACAGCCCAGCACGGTCACCCTTCCTCTCCTGCACTTACTCTTTCCTTCATCTTCTTTAATATACGTGCCCTGAGGTTCTCCCCTTGTAAAGGAATGCCTGAGAGTTTGCAGCCTTCCAGAATAAAAACCATCGCTTCTCCCTTCTGATAGGGCTGTTCCACCACAGTCCGGGACAAAATCCCTACCATATGTGAGGCTAGATGTGTTCAGGCAACTCAGCGGAGAATGTGGGTACAAGATACTTAAGTACTCCGATGGGTATTGTTGGATTGGCTGCTAATTTGATGTTGGAGGTCTGTCTCCTCCACTTAAGTGCGAGTTGCTACCCAGGGTTTAGGATTCTGCAGGGCGGCCGAGCGGTGAGGCTGCGGAGGGAAGAGAGGTGGGCCATGACTGTCCCCTTCCGCCCCAGCGTCTCACCTGTTCACTTCTGCACCTTGATGCCCAGTGCAGACTGCATAAATGTTCTCCTATCTAAATGTCCTTGTACAGCGTCCAGGTGCGTTCACCAGCGTTTTACTTCCTGGTGGTAACTGTCTGTCCCCATGAGAGGCACTCTCTGTAGGAGGCACAGCCTGTGCTTACCTGAAACTCTTCTTTTTGTCTCTTCTGTCAAAAGAAGTCTAAAAACAAACAAAAAAAACCCCAACCAACCAAAACCTTTTTATTAAAACTTTCCCTGATGTTTTGTAATTTTATATGGCAGCTGAAATCTGAACTCTCTGAATGCTGGGCCTTGAATAAATGATAGCTTTTGTTACTATTCTAAGGAAGCACCACCTCACTGAGCTGTGGTTTTCTCCCTTCTATTTGGGTGCTGTCATTGACACAGAAGGAGGAGGGTTTGTACTGTGTGGCCGGGAAACGCCCAGAAAATGAACTGTTGCCCCTTTTCACTGGAGAGCAGGGATGGCAGTACCTCTTGTTTTTCCCCCATGAGTTACTCCCACAACATGACCAGAGCTTGAAGCTGACTTTGTACTTGTGCTTAAACCAGTCCTCAGGAGAAAACCTGAGACAATGTACAATTGCTAAAACACTGCGCTGTGAAACGGGAACAGTCATTACCCTTCACAGAACAGGACTCGTTGGCAGTCGGACATGCTACCCTAGTGATGAGGCAAAGTGATGCGATGACCAGATGTGAATTGTTTTATACCCAGAGCCACCTGTTAATTTCTTACTTTCTTGTTCCGTTCCCTCTTTAAAGAGAAGGAACGTGAGCTTTGCGTTCGTGAGAGACTGGCAGAGAACAAACTGGCCAGAGCAGAAAGTCTGTTGAAGAATTACAGCCTGCTGAGGGACCAGAAGTTCCTGTCTCTGGCGGGGAGCCCAGGTATGAGAACCAGCTCAGTGAGCAGAAGCTCGTGCCACAAATGAGGATGTGGGCACTAGTGTTGCCCCCAGGGTGACTTTGGTAGCCCTTTCAATTTACAGAGTCTCGAATTTTAAGATGGAGTTTGTTGAATATATGTGTTGCAATGGAGGTAAGAATTCTGTTCTAGCAATAACTGACTTACTGGGTTTGGAGACCTGAGGCAACGAGTCAGGATAAATTCATCTTTGGTTTTATTTACTTTATCAAGCTACATGTTCAGTATTCTATATTTTTAAAAATTAGGTCATTTTTCACAAAATGCTGTACATTTCAGATTTTTCTCTGGGTATATTATCAAAACGTTACATTCCTCTCCATTTTCAAGTGAAAATCCTAGCATTTTACTGTTACCACATGACCAAATAACACTTCCACATCCTTTATAAAAGGTATGATGAACCAACTGTGGGATAGGCCATCACTTTTGGATCTTTGCCATTCAAACTGAAATAGGTATATGTCAAAATGTGATTGTTTAAAAAAAATGTGATTGTTTAATATCTACAAACACTCTGCTCTCAGTGATGGAAGTAAATACCTTTTTTTCTCAATATTGCTGTCTACCATTTCAGTATTTTTATAATATTTCAGCTTTTATTTGATTCCACACTGCCATCCATAAAGATGAACTAGACTTAGATCACAATCACCATGATAGAGTAAAGTGGTATTTTTATCTGGGCGAGTTTCATGCATCAAACCCATTGCTGAGAATTAGTGAAGGCCCTGTTGGGGACGGCTCTTCAGTTAAAGAGTTTATTTACATCTTGCCAGGAGAGTCTTTGAGCAAAGGGTGAAAAGAGCTAGAGAAGGATGATGTATTTCACTTTTTTGAAGAATCTACCTGTATGCAAATCATGGCACATAATTAAAATGAGCTGTAGGAATAGAGTGTCCAGTGTGGGCAGGAGATATTTAAATAAAGTACTGAGCTTGTCAGAGCCCTAAGATAGCCATCAGAGCAGTGGGGAGGGGGTGCCCTTGTGACCTCAGGACGGTTGGAACCATCCTCTCCCCATCCTCAGAAATGAGGGAAATAACATAGATGGAGATCGTCCCAGGGAGGAACAGCATCTTTTCTAAAGCTCTCCTCGGTCTATTTAGTGACTTTTCTTCTACTTAATGGAATACTAATTCTTTTTCTAAACACTCTTCCTTCTTATAAAACTCTCTTATTAGTAAGATTTACATTTTACACTATTGGTTTACAAATGTGTAGGTGTTTGTGGTAACGAAGATGGATCTACTTGAAACAATGGAGTTAAGGCCCAAAAGCAGTCTCCTAAAATGCTCTGCAGGGAAACCATGTGTGAAACAGGAAGTCGAGACAGTCGGGAGCCAGTGCTTCTCTGTGCAGCCTGCTCCTTCCTTGGGGCCTTTCCATTTCCTTGGCCTGGAACATTCTCTGGACAGTCCCGTGGCTTCTTACGTCCTCGTTCTCATCAGGTCTCTGCTCAGAAGTCACCTTGCTATGAGGCTTTATCACTGCAAACACCCCCAGCACCTCTGTCTCCCTTTCTCAGTGTTACTTCCTCCCACAGCACGTATCAGCCTCAAATACTCCCCATATGTACTGTTTATTTGTTTATGGTCTATCTCCTCCTACCACAGTGGGGCCTTTGTTTGGTCCACAATGGACCATACAATGAGCTCAGTAAGTCTTTGAACCAGTTTCCTTTCCATGAACACAAAGGAGAAGCAGAAAGGTTCTGGGATTCAGACCTGCAAGTCCCCAACCCCCAAACAGTTCTGTCAGTAGCTAGAAGTGTAGCCACTTGAAGGAAATTTTTTCTTCATGTTAAAAGCACAATTCACATTTTTCACTCATTGTTAACTTGATTTACTTTTACCCTGCTGAATTTGCTTAGGTTCCTTTTGAAACAAGTTTCTGGTCAGTTAAGCTGCTCTGAAGTAAGTGTCCTTGAATATTCCTCTAAAACTGTAGGTGCTGTCTGTGAGAAAGAGCTGCTTCCATACTGTTCTGGAGTCGTGTTCTGGGTAGAACGGCACTTGTTGTCAAGAATAGAGATAAATAACATTGATTCCCAGGAGTTCTAGATTGTGGCCTGTCATCCTTAGTGCATTTACCCTTCAGAGGAGAGTTGATTGTTAAGAGAATAAAACATATGTTCCTTGATTTTTGGCTGAGTTAACACACTGATTTCTACCAACCTCATGTCCCTAACCTGTTATAAAAGAGACAGCAGGTCCAAAATGAAGCCACTTGTCACCAAACCAAGACTTAATACCTAACTTAATTACAGTTTCAGCCTCTCCCAGGAGTGGAATCTTAAACCAGTCAATCTGGAATTAGCTGGTCAGCACCAGAGGGGTCATCTGCCTCATAGACCCCTGCTGTCCCCTAAGTTAATGTGACCTTGCCACAACCAGTCTGCTCTTTGCTAGTGTAACTTTCTCATCCCACCCCCTTCTGCCTATGAAAGTTCCTTTCTCTCTGCTGGATGGGGAGCTGCCCGATTCATGAATTGCTGAATAAAGCCAGTAAGATCTTTAACTTTTACTCAGTTGAATTTTGTTTAACACATCTCTGTCCAAGAGAGAATGAGACAGGTGCCCAGATTTCAAATGTGAAATTGACAGTAAATATTTTCGTAAGTTTGGTAAGTAAGGAGGGACTGAACTCCTCTTCTTGTAACTCAAAACCCTTTTTCTTCTTTCTTTCTCAAGAACTTTTTGATCTTCCATCTTCAATAATGAAGAAGAAAGTTCATTTCAGTGGGGAGAGTAAAGAGAACGTCATGAGTGAGAATTCTGAGAGTCAGCTCACTTCCAAGTCCAAGTGCAAAGACCTGAAAAAAAGGCTGCATGCCGCTCAGCTTCGTGCTCAAGCCCTGTCCGACATTGAAAAGAATTACCAGCTGAAAAGCAGACAGATCCTGGGCATGCGCTAGCCTGGCCGCGGGACGCAGCCCTCCCGAGAGCCGCGCCCAGCTGCTGCGGCCACAGACGGGGTTCCGTGCGCCGTGCCTTCCCCTGTCTTGCTTGGGTCTTGCTCTTGCTGTTCTTCAGCAACAACTGTACAAAATGTCTACGCCTTTCATTTTTAAAGAACATTTTATTGAAGAATGACACTTGCTTGGCCAGTTGGGCTTTTAATCCTGTGTGTGGTTACTACTGGAACACGAACTGTTATATTCTAAATGGTGGTGGTGGGGGGGGATCATACGAGGAAAAAATATTTACCCAGGAGCAGCACTTACTGGGAAGTTTAAGACTGAATGGTGTGCTTGTAACTGTCGTGTCTAGATTAAAGTCTGAGGTTTTAAATGTTCTTGAGCTTAGAGAAGACCTAATTGGATACAAATTGGTCACGAATACCTTGACATCTAGCTTATAAATATTCCCTTGCTCTGTAGTGTAAATCTGTCACCTTTTGTGAAAATTCATCACTGTGACGTCTGTATTTTTTCCCCTTTCTATTCTATTTAACCGTATATGAGCTGTCTGTCTTTTACCCACCCCTTTCTCACTAAATAAAAGAATCTTTAGTTTTCCTATATTTCTGCCCCTTGCATTTGTTGATCTCTTCATTGGAGGGAATCTGTGTTTATGATTCAGAGGCACTGAGGGGAGAGAACGGGGTCTGATGCTCCCGAGAGCTGTAAGGGCACATTACTTCCCATCTCATTTGTCCACCCAGGCCAGTGGTTCTTACTGGGGGCGCTTTTGCCACCCAGGGGATATTTGCAATGTCTGAAGACAGTTTTAATTGCCATGACTGGAGGGAGGGTGCTACTTGCGTCTGACTGTGCCCAGGACAGCGCCCCCCACAACCAAGTGTCAGGCGCTACTTTTGAGAGACCTGATCTAAGCTAACACTTGTTGAACATACCCAAGGCTTGAAAACTTACTTTGGTTTTGATGGATTTTTTAAAATATGTCTGACTTTTAAAATATGAATTAGCAGTCCTTGCTGTGCCCAACACATTTTTCATGTGATGTTTTCCTGGCAATGCTAATCCTTTTAGCTTAATGAAATAAGACCAAGTTATGAAGGGTTATAATAAATGAGAAGGAATAGCTCCTTTATTAGCTATTTTATTTACAGGTTTAATACACAGTTGATAATGTAGTTCCATCAAAGACATGATATTATTGAAACAGTCAGTAACCGATTCCCATGCCTTATGTTATGCCCACAGATTAATCCTAACAGGACCATTTTGATGTAAATGTTGTATATAATTTTCAAGGCCCCATGCAAAATAAAAAATGTGGGGCTTCTTGTTCAAAAAGCAGGAAACAAATACCATTAAAGGTACAGAGAAAGTCTTGTCATTTCTTCCAAGGTCTCTCTGCTTATTGTGTTATTTGCTATTTAACTTTATAAGTAAAGAAAAATTGAAATTTCAAATTATGAGCATGAATTTTACTATTGGTCTTTGATATCGTGCAATGCTGGTTTTAAATGCAAATAGCACAGTTAGCTCATTTGTAGACTCGCTGAAATTATATAATACTTTGTGACTCATCCGGGAGGTTGCTTCAGGCTGGCCGGAAGAGACACGTGCCAGTGACAGGCAGCGGGACCCGTGACTCTGGTGCGTGCTCTGCACACTGCCCAAGGTCGGAGAAGTCGAGCTCACAGCCCCAACCATGACATGTAGGTCACCCCCAAGCATCTTACTCCTCCAAACTGGGACTTATTTTGTACTTCAGTCAGGTCTCCAGCTGGCTGCCCACCAGCCATTTATGGGGCTGCCAGGCTCAGGAGTGGGGAAAGGCAGCTGCTACCATCCCCTGTCCTGAGATTTCTGGGGACCAGCACCCAACCCTGAGCCTTCCTTTCCCAGGTCCAGGTCCCTTCTGGAAGCAGAATGTGGCGGTGGTCACTGGGGGCAGGCAGGCAGGGGAGGCTGGACAGGATCTGGTGCACCAGAGGTGGGAGAACTGGCCGCAGGAGATGGGACCACGCTTGAGCTGAGGCTCTAGCCCCACACAAGTGCCACTGTCTCATCAGACTTGACTTATAAAACACAAATTCAACAACAATTATTAAGAATTTCGAGACTGCAAGCACAGAGCCAGCCCTTCTGAATGCCAGGACCTCCTACATGAGGGCCCTGTGTGACTTCACTGGTTGCACACTCATGAAACCAGCCCTTTCTTTAGGAACCTCCTTTCATAAGGAAATAAGTTTCCTTTCCATTTTTAATTTTGCGGCATGCTGAGAAAGCTTCTCTAGTTTCCCCCTCCCTCAGAATCCATCTTTGTTTTCATTCCTTTCTTTAGTCAATCAACAATCATTGAGCACCTACTACAGTGGAGCACTGTTTCAGGTGTTGAAGATACAGCAGTAAAGAAACACTGAAATCTCTGCCCTCAGGTAGGTGCCATTCAAACAGGGCAAGACAGTAAACAAATGAGCGGCACCTGGGGTGGGTTAGTGCTGCAGGGTGAAACAGGAAAGGGGCGGAAGGACTGGGGGGCATAATTTTAGAGGAGGTGGTCATTAGTGCTACCTGAAGGGGAGGCTGACAGGAGGTTAGGGTTGAGGTGGGGGTGGAGGGGAAAAGGAAAGGGGAGGCTTGAGTGGGGTGTGGGTTGGGGGAAGAACATACCAGTAGGGGAGGGGGAAAGTTGAACAGGCCTGGGAGATGTGACAGAGCGGGACTTGAAAGGCGGCAGAGGCTCAGAAACTGAGGAGCGAAGTTTTTATTTGCTTATGCATCTTCACCTCTAGAGCTGGGAACATCGCGGGTATTTGGGCATGATGGTAGTAACTGGTCTAAGAAGGGGATGATGGAGGGAGAGGGGAGCGTCATCCCAGATGATGCTTCTCCAGCATCTCTTTCTAAGCTCTTTCTAAGGTGCTCTGCTAGACACCAACGCCATACTCAGCATTACAGGATCTACGTGTCTAAACAATAATGAGTTTGACCAAGCACCGCCTGCTCGCTGGCATTTGAAAAAGGGACGCTTGATTTTGAGAAAGATTAACCAGCTGTGCTGAGAGACAGCACCACAAGGTGGCGCCAGGGGTCTGTTAGGCCAGAAAGTCCACCCTTTCGATAAGCCAGGGCAATGGTTGTTTCTGAGAGACGACGTGCCGGCCCTGGTTAAATGCCCTTTCCCATTATTTCATTCAGTCCTACAACACCCCCTGAGAAGCAGACATCGTCAGTGTCACATTTGACAGGGGGAAACTGAGGCTTAGAGACCACAGCTGGGAAGAGGCACAGCTGATTTCTGAACTGATGTTTTTGACTCCAAAGCTCTTGATTATCACCCTCTACTGCCTGCCTTCACAAGACAGCAAAACGTTAGCATTGTTCCCAAATCACCTGGTTTCCCCTAATGATGGGTTAAGGGGGATAAGCCATGGCCTTACCCAAGACATCTGAATGATGAAGGAAGGGTGGACGCAGAGCTGGCCTGGTTAGGGTCCAGTGGCTTCCAGACCGGTGTACAGGGAGAGATAGGTTAGTGTTGAGGGAGACACCTGAGAGGTGGTTCTCAAGTGACCCCAGTAGCACCCCATTCCTGCCCCTCTTTCCTCAGCATCTTCTCCAGGACCACCTCGCTCAGGCCTGGGCTCCCCTGAAATAGTTTATGTTTCCAGGTGACCCTTCTTCCAGGATAAAGCCCATTCCTCTGGGCAAGCTAGTTCCCTCAGAGGCTCCAGGTAAGGCTGCCCTTCCAGAATGAACTGAGGATGAAACCAAAGATGATGCAAGGCATCTGTTTAGAAAAGAATGGAGAAAATGTATATGTTCCAACAAGAGAGGATTATTGTTCGCTGGATGTGGTGGCTGGGAAAATTGGGGTCCATATTGGATGCACGAATTGTGCCCAGAGGAGGAGGATGAAAGCTGACGGAACCCGTGGGTGTGGGAGCTCCTGTCTTACCTGTAACCCCAGCTCACCCCACACTGGAAGAGCAGAGGTCAGCCACCTAGGAACCTCCCACATCTGAAAGGCTGGGAGCAACACCATACTCAGAGGGGCCTGCAGGGGCACCCTCGCTCACCTCCACATGGCTCTTCCCCTCCGTGTCTGACGCAGCAAGGACAGCAAGGGCCCTGAGATCCACAGCTCTGCTGGAGCTACTGAAATCCTCGACATCTAAGGCTGCCCATTACTGGACGCCGTGCCACCAGCTAGCCAGGAAGCAAATCCGCCTCCTCCCACCTGCTCTGACTTTCTCTGAGACAACACGCTGGCTTTCTTGATGCCACCGGGTGGTCTGCATTCTTAGTCACACCTTCATGGGAAATGTTCACAGTGGCTGATTTTATTTATTACATTGTTTTAAAGTCCTTAAATGATGAGCAAATGTTAACCACTATATATAAAAATAGATTAAAAAAATTTCTTTTGTATAGCACAGGGAAATATATTCAATATCTTGTTTTGATTCTTTAATGAAAAAGAATATGAAAATGAATATATGTATGTAGGTGTACCACTGAAACACTATGCTGTGCACCAGAAATTGACACATTGTAACTGACTATACTTCAATAAAAAAAGAAAAAAAGTCCTTAAATGATAGTGATAACATCAATGTAACAAGTTCTAACAATATAGAAATAAATACAGTAGAAAAATTAAAATTTCCCTCACCCATGTCCCCGGTTTCTGTCTCTTTTTCCAGAAGCAGCGTTAACAATTTGGTGTTTGGTGTTTCCTTCCAGACCCCCTACTGTGAGAGAGGGCGCCAGGGTGAGGTGTTTCTGTGTATGGGGGTCTGTGGCGTGCATGTGTCTGCATATATGGATCTGAGTATGTGTATTTAAAACCCACAAATAGGATCTTAATACATGTACTGCTCTTTAGTTTGCTTTTTTCAATTAACAATAATCCTTTCCTCTCAGTGCATATAAATTCTCTTCATTCTTTTCTAAATAGCTGCTTTGTCATCTTTTGCATTTATCCCAAATTCTTTCTAGGAAGGCAGGCTTGCCTTGAATTGTTGAGGAGAAGCGCTTAGCTGGAGTACCCAGCATCTGGGAATAGAGCCGCGTCTCACAAACCCAGGGCACTGTGGTTGGGGCAGGAACACACCTTTGAAACACTTACCCCACAAAGCAGTTCTCCTGTTCCAATTACAGAATCACTGGCCCAAACAGCACTCAAGAACCATCATGCTCAGTTAACTGGGGAAATAGTAGATACAGCATAAAGAGCCTCCCAGCCAGGGCTGGCTGCCCCAGAGCATGCTGGGCATATCCCCATGATGCTTGGCAGAGAGTCCCAGAGCTCCGAACAAATCCGATGTGAATCTCCCCTCTGCTCCCTCTCAGCACAATGTTAGCTGACCTGCCAAGAGGACCACGGCCAAGTACTTCCTACTGGGGGCCAACTCTGAACACAGGGAGCTGAGACCCTCACTTAGACACTCAGCAGCCGCCCTGCCTTTGGCTTGTTTGTTTAACCTCTCCGAGCTTCAGTTTCCTCATCTGGACAAAAGATGAAGTGGGACAAACTGTAGTCAAGGACCTAGAACTGTACCTGCCTATGAATTTATTCCACCTGGCTTCAGGGAAGGTTTTAAAGTAGCTTATAAGAAAACATGGATTTTAATAAAATGCACAAATTAAAAGTAAGGAGCAAGTGGAGCCAGTATTGGACATAATCATACACTTAAATTGTTGAGCCAGAAATTTGGCTTTAAGCTTTCTAGCAGCCAAAGCTCAAGTAGGGGAAAAGTTTTTCCTATCAGCCTATAAAATAAAGACAGTCCATTTGCTCAGGAAACGTGGAGCCCTCTGGAGTTCCCGCTTTGCATCCTTGTGAAGAGGATGCCGTGTGGTCGAAGGGTCACCGTCCTAGGTGACACCGGTGCAGGACGTGTGACATCAAAGCCCAGGGCTCTTTCTCCCTCTACCCACTACTTAGGCTGTTGGCATCACCCAAGCTCGAGTCGGCAAAAGCTACTGTAACTAGGAGAGCAGTTTTTGAAATATGCTCGTGTGCTTTTCTCTCCCGCAGTCCTGTAGCTTTGCCTCTTTCCCTGCCCCTGTTTTCAAGAAGTATGTCTTGGGGAAGATGAGTCACAGTAAGAACATGGAGAGAAAGAAAAAAATCTCTGTCCAGCTTGTGACTTCCAAGATCTTTGAGTCAAGCATCAGGGTACTGGGCTTCGGCAAGAGAGGAAAGGATTTCCTAAACTTGCTGAGTTCCTTTTCACATATCAAGAATTAGGCCTGGAGGACCAGATTATTGAGTCTGACATCCGTCGAGACAGGAAGCACCCAGGACATGATGTGAGCAGCTCTGCTCCCCAGACTGTCTTGTGCAAACGAGTCACCTGGGCAGCTTGTGAAAATGCAAAGGCCAGTTCAGTAGGTCCAGGGTGGGGCCTGAGAACCTGCATTTCCATCAAGGTGCTAACTGATGCTGCTTGTCCATGGACCACGCTGGCAGCAAGGGTGTGAGGGCTAGCAGGGGGAAAAGTGAAGCAAGAAGAACTCCCCGTGCCTGGCCAGGGAGCTGTGGGAAGAAGAGGGGCCGAGGGTCAGGGACTGAGTGGTCACACTCACTTGCTGGCCTTCCTAATCCAGGAGGAAGTCCTGAGCAAGGAGGGAATCTGGGTAGACGGAGGGAAAGGCAAAACCAAGGCTTTTTCAGCCTGGATGCCCATTTCGAACTCTGGTAGTGGGACGAGTTGGGGAATAGGGGAGGCCTTGTGCTGGGGACCGCAGCAGCATGGGGGTGAGAGGGTGCCCGGTCTGATGCTCCCAAAGCCCTGGGCACCACGTGATGTAGAAGGGACTGGAAGAGACCCAGCTTCTGCCTGTCCCCGTGGCAGATTTCCAGTAAGAATCTGGCTGAGGCCATAGGGCTGCTCAAGGCTGCCATGCTTCTAGGGTCAGCAGAACTTTTGAGACGAGAGCGGGTGGGCCAGCGGCCTCTCTATGCCAAGTGAACAGGCCAGGGGTTACACTTGCCAGCAGATGTCCCTGGGACGGCAGGGACAGACTAGGCCAGCCCAGCTCATGGACCAGACAGACAGTCACCCAGAGCAGAGAGCCATGCCACACAGGGCCCAGCTGGGGAGCCGTCACTACCACCACCCTGAGCTACTAATCCTGGTGCCACTGGGAGGGGTGAAATGGCTCATTAGGGTTGAACTTTGAATTCGCTGAATATTTTACCCCTAACCAGTCAATTAAAGTCAATTCATTAGCTTAGTGAGTATTTCTCTCACTGCCCTACCAGGTGGAGGCTGTGACAATCTTTATTAGCTTCATTACGGGAATGAGAAGCCACAACTTTGCTCATCTGGGCCAAGTGTATACATTTTTTTTAAGCGGGCATAACAAAGACAATCTGTAATGCTGATCAACAGAGTCCTTGCTGCCGTGGTAGAGAGCACACACAGAGGCAGCTTCTTCAAGGGACCAGCAGAGACACAGGGACACAGGGCTGGGGCCATGACTTGGGGAAGGTGACCATTCAGTTGGGGGTACCCTGGGATGTGCACTTTGAGCAGGAATCAGGAGAGGAGACACCCAAACTGGCAGAGAGGGAGCAGAGGAAGGATATAAGAAGGTTTAAGCAGAGCACAGAGGAAGGCCTCATTTATTTGTCTCTGAGTCCTTTATTAAGCTCCTGTTGTATGCCAGCCCCCGAGCCAGGAACTGGAAGCTCAGAGAGCCACTCTAGGCCTCCTATGGTTCACTCTCCAAGGAGAGGCTGAGAGCAGGACAGCGCTTCCCTCCTGCGCTCCAAATGGGAGCCCTTACAGGGAGGCGGTTTTGAGAGGAGGGTGTTCAAAATACTCCCTGGAGTCCCCTTGCTGGCCTGCCCTCTGCCCTCTGCGCTGGAGAGTCTGGGGCTGTGGATGTGGGGACTCTTGGGGCATCTCCCCTCCTCCCTTCAGATTCATCCTGGGGTGAAGGGAGCCGCCATTTATATTTAGAGAGAGGTTTCCAGAGACGTGCTCTTTGCCCTCCTCCCCCATTCCCCCCCCAACACACACACACACACAGGCTGATATGTCTAGAGCCTGAAGTTCAAGCTGGGCCACGAGGTCAGGTGGCATCAGCTGCTGGGAGCAAGAAGACAACGTGGAAGGCCTTCAAAGTCTCTAGTGAGGCACCTGGGTTTATTATTATATTTTGCAAAATTTTTCAGCTGCAGATTCACTGTCATGGAGTGTAGCCCCTTATTTTACAGTGGGGCCCCCCGAGGTGAGTCAGAGAGGAGGGCTGACCTTCGGCCACACAGGGCCAGAACTCACCAGGTACCCGATGGCCGGTCCTGCTCCCAGTCACACTGTGCAAGGCTTCTCAAAGGCTGCTCGCCTCCAGCAGGCAGGAAAGGATTAATTATTAATTTTTATAACAACCCAGAAACTGCTATCTGTGAACCATGAGCCCCAACACTTTTTCCCAACATCCAGCTACTTAATTGTGGTTTCAGCTGGCTCAGGGTAATAGTCTCATAACCTCGGAAGTGGAGGGCTGTGATGGCCTTCATCAGCCGTTCCTGGGAGCGAAGACCAAGTTCCCAGGGGGCAGTGGTGGCATGGGAGCTGATAATGCTCTCTAAGAAACTCAGACGCCTTGGCTGCACGTCAGAGCTGGGCCTCATCTTTCCCCCTTTCCTGGCATTGATTGTCTCTGACCTTTGTCTTTCTTAGCTGCAATTTTCCAAGCACTTTTACAAACACAAGTTCAGTGGATTCCTAAATACTGCTATTACTGGACTGAGCAGATCATTATTCTCCAGGAGAAAATAAAGACTCAGAGAAGTGACTCACTCACGGTCACACAGGTTCAAGCACTTCTGTCCTTGGCACCACCCACCCCTGGAGGAGTTCATAGCTGGACCAACCTTTTAACGCAAGATGTTAATTAGGGTCCTCGGATGTGTTTGGGGGTTTTCCATGAAACCTCTGGAAGCGCTGGCAGCATTTGAAGCATCTTTCTGAGATAAAGTTCATAGTCTTCACCAGACACTCTCTGACCTCCAACAATAAGAAACATGACTTTATTTATTTATTTTTTTATTTTGGGGGGAAGTAATTAGGTTTTTTATTTTACTGGAGGTACTGGGGATTGAACCCAGGACTTTATGCATGCTAGGCACTCACTCTATGCCTGAACTATACCCTCCCTCCAAGATCCACGACTTTAAAATAAGCAGCCAACACTCCTCTGTACCCTCGCCTGCAGCTGCATCCACCTGATGAAGCCTCGTCCTGTTGGGTTCTGGGGTTTGCTGGGTGTAGTCATGGCCAGGAGCTGGGCCAGGGCGGGGACTTTGCTGCCCTCAGGTGTTTAGCTGCCCTTGAATCTGAAACTGTCCAGGCAGCAACCACCAGGCCGGAAGACCTGTGATGCCAAAGGTCCCATAACAATCGCAACATCAAGGAGTGAAGCTTACAGGAAATGCATGACACTCGTAATACAAAATCTGCCAAAGTGCACTGACTGACGTTAACTAAATGATAAAACACACCACACTGAGAACTCCGAATACTGTAAAAGGTCATTTGCCCAAATTTATAAGTTTTACTGAATTCTAATAAAAATATCTAAGGTCTTTGGTTTGTTTGTTTTCAAATCTAAAGCAATGAATTTACATGGAATAATCCAACTGGAAAAATAACTGTATAAATGGAGTCATGAAATTTCTGGGAAGAAAAGAGCAGTGTGGATCTGTACTCCCAGATAGTAAAATACATTCGAGAGCTTCAGAGACAAACACAGAGAGGAACGGAAGAAGGACAGGCAGCTCAATGGAAAAGAAGAGAAGGCCCAGGAACAGACCCTATGTATTAGAGAAAATTGGCGGTACATGATGAGTGTAATGTTCAAATCAGTGGGGGAAAGATTCGTTGTTTAGTAAGTGACATTCAAATAATATGGGGAAATAAAGCTAAATTGCTAGCTCAGTTTCCCTGGTCTCAGAGCGGGAATGGTTTTCACAGAAGCAAAGGAAGAGACAACGGCCGGATGTTCCAGGAGCCTTAGCCGGGTCTTACCCTGTGACTCAGCACTTCCACGGCTAGGAGGGTTTTCTGAAGTATGTTCCCAGATCAGTGTGTGAAGATGGTTATTAAACATTTTGTATAAGAGCAAAAAGTAGGAACAACCTAAATGTCAAAAGGGAATGGTTAAAAAAAAACTTGTTCAACAATACGATGGACTGCTATGCAGCCACTCAAAATTTTAAAATGATCTTAGTGAATATTAATTGATTGGTTTGGGGAAATGCTTAGGTTAGAACGCTAGCCATGACCCAGAGCAGTATATATAGTACACCAGCCTGAACACACTGAAGCAGACACCAAAACTATGGTCTCTGGGATGGGAATAACTTGAGTTTTTCTCCCTTTATTCTTTGAAAATTCACTATATTAAATCTGCTTCTTTTATGATGCTACCAAATTTAATAGGGGTTTCTAACATCTATTTTACAATTTAAAAAAAATGGGCATTGCCAGATAATTTGTGCTTTTGAAAGTTACTTATTGAGCAGAAATTTTATGAAAGATATTTCTCCATCCTTGCATTTCAAACTGGGGTAAGTCTGAGGGTTTCTGCTAATAGGTCGTTACAGGAACATGGCCTCAATTTACTTGAATAATCTTCCTCTTTATAGTAAAACAGATCCAAAGGAATTATGGGAAGAATACAAAATGCTTATACTTTCCTCTTTTCAGATGGAGCAAGAGACCACACAGCACTGGTTCCCAAATGGTGCTGCTTTGGGCAGGTCCAGTCAATGAGCTCTGTCTTGGGAGATCTCAGCTTCTGTCCATGGGCTGCTTTGAAGGAATGTGCAAGGAGCCTCCTGCCAGGTCACGGGCCTGTCCCCACCCCCGGGCCTGCCTGAGTGGCCTACGGTATGCTGGGCTCCCTCGAGAGTTCAAAGTCTCTGAGGTCACAAGTCCTCAGAGTCAAAGATTTTCCTCAGGTGGAGACTCACTTCCTAGAAGCCTCCAAAACAAACAGTGATACGCAAAGGAGACATAGGATGCTGGCGGGCTGCCAGCTTGGGGCTGGTTGCCAGGCCTGGGGCAGTGAGAGTCCAGAAGAGTCCAAGGGCTCCCAATACATCGGCCTGTTGGGGCAGCTCCTTCCCCAGCCCCTCCTGCTCCCCCCAACCCCAGCTGTCCCTTCCGGCAGGATGAGGCACAGAGTCGGAACACAGCCAGCCAGGGTGGAACCTACGCGGAGTGGGTGAGGGAGGGCAGGTTGGGCTGGCACGAGTGCTGTGAGGCTGGCAAGTTCTGTGCAGGAGGGAAGCTGGGCTCATGTCACCTGCACATACCCTGCCAAGGCCTGGGGCAATGACCGTGGGAGCATCTCACCAGGACAACCTGCATCTCAGGCTGCCTGAGGGCACTGGGGAGCAGACACCCTGGTGCCAAGCCTTGGTGTAAGACATGCTTTCTGAGCTTCAGAGTCCAATGACATCGGCTCATACCAAGGAGATCAGGCTGACAGATGCAGGGACATAGAGGGCAGTGAAATTCCCACAAGTGCAGCGCTGCTCTCACTGCGGCTACAGCCTTAACCTTAGCTTGGTTTATGAGGGGCCTGCGGTGTGAGAGTAAAGACAGCCTTCCAGTGGGGGTGGGAGTCGGGGGGCTGGGAGGTGGGAGGGTGGGGGTAGTGAGGGGTGGATCAGACTCGGTACCAGCTATAGCATTTAGTAGCTCATGTTTCTCATCACAATTATGGAATTATCTCCAGTTTGCAGATGGGGAAACTGAGGCTCTGACATGCTCAGTGGAGGTGGTAGAAGGCCACACAGCTAGTCAATCATTAGCTGGAGGGACATGGAGTCACATGCAGATGGAGATTTCCGAGCCAGGCTGTTTCCACTGTCCTCAGCTCTCTCACTATGGAACCTACCCCTCTGGCCCCAGCCCTGCCCATGGACCTGCCGCTACAGGCCCTTCCCAGGCATACAGGCTCCCCTGGTGACTCCTGCCTTCCTTCCTTGATCAAGTCCCAGGGACCCTGCTGAATATCCTCTCTCTCTCTCTGTCTCTCTCTGGAAAGCTGTCACTCCCCTGTCTGGGGAGTAGAATGCCAACCTCCCTCTTTCCTACCTCTTTCCTTGGACTGGCTTTCCTCTGGGAAATCAGGCAAGCAGATCATCAACACAGCAAGCATGATGTTACAAAGGTTCTAGAACCGAACTGAGATCTCATACTCCACCCCCCACCCCCTGCCCTGGTGGGTGGTCCCCGACTCCCTCTGAGAAGGTAATTGGAACCCAGGTGGAGTTGAGTTTATTAAACCCCAGGCCCAACCCTACCTCTGGGCTTCCCTGTGCTCCCCCTCTCCATCCCTGCAGGGTCTCTTCCTTCCCCTGGTCTCCTCCTGTCACCAGAGGTGGCCAAAGGCAGAAGGAGGGCTCTCCCTTCCTTGGGGGGGCACACTGTTTGCATCTCTGTGACTTTCTATTCCATCCTGCCACTCCCTTCCCCGGGGCCAAGGCTAACTTGTGACTTGTAGCAAATGGAGTTCAGTTTCAGTGTTTAGATTCCTTTTCCCAGATAGTCACAGCAGAGTGCCCTCCAGGGGCTGGTTCACAGACCTGGGCTTCCGGGAGGGGCAGCAGGCGGCCGACACTGAGGCAGTGGGCCCTGCAAATACTGTGGATGTTTGGAGGCTTGAGTTCATCTCTGATGCATCAGTAAGGGGGGCGAATGAAGCCCCACAGGCCCAACCTGCAGGGCCACAAAGCAGGGAGGTTTTCATCTGAGGGACACTTCAGGGATCCCGTCACCAAGCCACACAGCCTCCCCAGGAAGACTGACTCCAAGTATCTGGTCTTCCGAAGGCAGGAATGCTTCCCAGGTTGCTCTGCTTCACAGTCTGTTATGTTACTGTGGACAACTCTGAGACCCTACCTGACTCTGGAGGTGGGGGCTGGCCCAGGACCCCCACACTTACAACCACACCTTGAAAACATAGAAGACCGCAGTCTGCTGTATTTGTTTTCTAAGCCAGATCAAAGCTCTGAAATCATGTCGAAGCCTCCAGCCAGCGAGCGGCAGTCAGCACGGGGAGTGCAGAGCTGCTTAGCTGCGTGGCGGGAGGTGAACGGAGGCTGAACCACAAGATCTCCCCCGCGAGCTGCGGGAGGTCAGGCGGGGCCAGAGCCAGGAGCTCCGGTTCCCTGTCTGTCTGTCAGAGTGGGATGGGAATCTGTTTCACAGAATCGCTGAATAAATACACAGCACTTACATCATTCCTGGAACACCCGACAGCACTGAATTGACATTAGCTGCGATTATACTTATGAGTCGCAAAGCTTTGGGGGCCTTAGCCATTCACTGAACCGTGCTCATGAATATTCATGACTATTGTTCAGGCGGTCTGAGGACCAGGCGGTGGTGGCCAGACCTTGCCCTCACTCAGGGAGTCCAGTGGGAAGACAGACAATAAACAAAGAATTGCGAGGTGGTAGGCGCTCAATAAATATTTGTTGAACAAATTGCAAAAAAAAGACGTGAGGAGTCTATGAAGGGAGTGAGCAAGGTGCCGTGTGGGCTGGCTTGGGGGCTCCCTGGGCCCAGGCCTCCCTGGGGAGGTGACGAGGAGCCCGGGTCTCAAAGACAAGGAAGGTTTGGCCAGGTCCTTCTTAGTGACCTCGAACGAACATTTTCCAAGAGCTTCGTCGGGCAAGAGTGTTGATCCTGGTTAGGAGGGAAAACCATTTCAAGAGTTCAAGGTTCAGGTGCAGGTCAGGTCAGGTCCAGAGATGACTTTTTTGGGTCTTGGTGAACTTCCATTCTCTGACCAGTTACTTTTAGTGGAAAGAAGCTACCGGCAGCCCTCTCCCTCCCTTCCTGCTCTTCCCCCGGCCCCACTCTGCCGGAGCTCAGCCTTGGGGAAAGACCGAGAATTCTGATACAGTCAGAAACCTCGGGCATTATCTCCTGGGAGGCTCGCTTCTCACAAAGGCCTCCTGGCACTTGCACGTCCAAATTATTTTATCTAGCCTTTAAAGCTTGTCCTGATCAGGAGTCTAAGACTCTGGAGCCAAGCAGTAACATGTGTTGAGCAAGATCTCAGGTCAAGTTCAGGACAGCCCCGTGAGAGAGGTACTGTGGTCGTCAACCCACCAGGAAGCACACAAAAATTAAGAAAGTTATCCAAGATCACATAGTTAGCCAACAGTGAGGCTGAGATTCAAATCCACACATCAGACGCCCCAGTGCTTGGGCTCCAGCCTTGAGCTGTGGGCTAAAGTTGGCCTAAGGAATTTCCCTCCCTCACCTTTGAGCCTAAGTCAACCCCAACTCTTCATATCTTCAGAGATGACTCAAGGACTCACAGGTCTCACATCTACTGATGGGTTAGAATTGTCTCCAAAGGAGAATATAAAGAGCCCTGTCTCATGAGAACCCCGTCTCATGAGAACCCCAAGGACCAGCAGACTCTGGGGCCCTAGTCAGCCAGAGCCAGGGGTGGGGCAGGCAGAAACCAGCCTGAGAGAAGCTCCCAAAACAACGTCCACAGACGTATTAACAGGTGGGCTGAACGGGCTCCTTCCTGGTGTGCTGAGCATCACTAAGTGTGGGGCCGGTTTCTGTCTCTGCTCAGAACTGAGACATGAAAGTTGACGCAGCTCTTGCCAAAGAAAACAAGCCACTGAGTAGGAATAAAATATTTATATTTTTTCCCGAGTCTACTGATCCCTGTTGAAAATTTCCCCACAGGCTGCCTTGTGCAACACTGCTGCATCACCAGCCCTGAAACTGAAAGTCACCTGATGTGAGTCGTACCATGCAGCAGGTGCTGTTTCCTGGGTATAAGTGATTCACCATCTGAATTTAAAATACTTGAATGTATCTCCTGGAGTGAGCCATGTTGGTTGGGTACTACATTAGCTACGGGCAGACTAGACTGCTGTAACAAAGATATCCAATAATGAGGTAGGGCAGGGGTCAGCAAACTTTCTGTAAAGGACCAGAGAGTAAATATTTTAGGTGTTGCAGGTGATACAGTCTCTGTTGCGACTTCTCCACTTTGCTACTGGAGCGTGAAGACAGCCGTGGGATAATACGTACATGAATGAGCATGGATGTGTTCCAATAAAACTTTATTTATAAAAACAGGCCGTGGGCCCCTGCCTCAGTTTAAAGATAGTAGAAGTTTCTTTTGTTTGCATGTAACAATGGTGAAGTGTAACAAATGATCCTAGTTTTGGGGGCAGTTTTTAGGCTTCCATTGACTTGCTCTGCCTCCTTAGAGGCCATGTCCTCCTCTGCATGGTTGAAGGTGTGGAGTAAAGTAAAAAGAGCATGGAGGAGGCAGACCCAATGCCTTAAGGCTCAGACCAGGAGGCAAAACTAGGCCTGCTACTCACATTCCACTGGCCAGTACTTAGTCCTCTGGCCACACATAACAGCAAAAGAGGCTGGGAAATGTAGTCTAGTTCTGTGTCCAGGAAGAAGGGCAAAGGATCTTAGAGGGTGACCACACCCAACCGGCCTCTATTCTTCCTTCCCCTTCTTCTCACTATTTCCTCCCCCACCCTCCCCCATAAGGTCCAGGATAAGTTGACTCCACCTCTACCTTGGAGGCTGGCCTGACTAGTCTAAGGATAATCCCGAACCCTTCTTCACAGTGATTGGGTCAGGGACCTAGATTTAAGCCAATCCGTGCAGAGCATTCTTTGTGGCCACAGGGATGATTTAGGAAAGAGAGAATGTGACTCTAATGAGAGGGCTGATTTATTAGTGGCATCTGGAAAAGCAGCATCTTTTCCCTTAAAAGAGAGCCCTTCTCTTCAAAGTGGTATAAATCCTGAGGCCACTGTAGCCATATTTTAAAAAAAAATTGTGGTAAAATATATACAACACAGTTTTGTCATTTTAACTGTACAGCTCAGGGCCATTAAGTGCATTCACATTGTTGTGTGAATACCACCAGCACCCATCTCCAGAACTTTATTTCATCTCCCCAAACTGAAATTCTGTACCCACTGAACAGTAAATCCGCAATGCCCCCCTCTCTTTAGCCCCTGGCAGCCATCATTCGACTTTCTGTCTATGAATTTGGCTACTCTGGCACCTAACGTAAGTGAATGATGCAGTGTTTGTCTTTTGTGACTGGCTTGTTTCGCTCAGCGTGTCTTCAAGGTTCATCCCCGTTACTGCACATGTGAGAATTTCCTTCTTTCATAAGGTGAATAATACGGTAGTATAGACCATATCTGCTTATCCATTCATCTGTGAATGGACACTTGAGTCGTTTCCACCTTTTGGTCATTCACTGTAGCCATTTTTGCTCCTAGGAGATGAGCCAGCTTGTTCATGAAGCCAAGGCTTGGAGGAAAACACAGCTAAAGGAATTGCTGGGCTTGGGTTGAGCTACTGGACCCAGCTAGTCCTGAGGGCTGCCCTATCTCTGGATTAACAGATCTGTGAATCAACGAATTTCTTCATGGGTGAATTGAGTTTCAGGTTTCTTATAGCTCTAAGCCGCCTAACCCATGCATCTCGCAAGACGTTGCCCAGTTTCACAACTACAGAAGAAAACAACAACAAAAAAACCCGAACAGAACCACAGAAAAGTGGGAAATGTTTTGTTGACATGAATGCTGGGAAAAAAAAATTTTTAAGTACGTTTTGAAGATTTTGTCACTTTATCTATGCTAGTTACTTCTCTCCTGATGGGTATGTGACTAATGCTATGAGTGATGGAAAAAGTGACAGACAGATTTGATTAAGGTTAAAATGTTTGGTTATATCCAGTGCATGTCATATTATTTTGACCTATAAAGAAAGACTTTCATGAAAAGAAAATATTGGGTTTTCTTATATGTTGTCTGAATAAAAGCTGTAAAAATATTTAGAGGAAGGGAACCAAATTATAGGCATGCTCAGGGCTCTCACATGTTTCCATCTGTCTTGGCTATGGAAGAAGCTGGAGGGTTGGAGCTTGAAGTCTCCCTCTGACCAGTGGTATCATTTGGTGGAAAATGTCCTGAACTCACTGGCCGTCCAGGGGTGTTTCCCAGCTGAGTGATCCTGGGAAAATTTAACTTCTCCAGGCCTCTGTTTCCTCATCTTTAAAGTGGGTTTCATAATATCTTTTCTATCCATCCCACAGGGTGGGTGGTGAACCTGAGAAGCGCTGTACGGATTTAAGGCTCTGGGGGAAGCACGTGAACCCATCTTCTGTGCTAAGTTCAGCAGCCTGAGGTGGGGCGCTGATCCCTCCTACACACAGCCAGGCCTGCCCTTTAACTACAGCGTGGACACCCAGCCACCAGATGGCCTGCGGCAGCGGCTGATCACATGTCTCCCAGGGAGGAGACAGGCTCCCTGCCCTAGGCTCCCTCCCCTCCTGAACAGGTGGGTCCTGACACTGGGCTGGTCACATTCACATGTACTGTCCAATTTAAGCTCCTACAACTACCCTGGGGGATACTGGCCTCATCCGAGAGGCGAAGGAACGGAGGAGGCTCAGAGGGTTTGCAACCCCAGTGTCATAGCTTGTGAGCCGCAGAGTCCAAATTTGAACCGAGGGGCTTGTCTTGGTCTCTGGAGCTCACCCTGCTATTTCATGCTGCTTTGTCTCCAAACCCAGAACCCTTTCTCCTGCCATGTCGCTAGGTCTCTGAGGGCTCCCTCCCTCTGCTGGCCAGTCTATGATCCTGGGCATTTTGGCAGGGGTGGGAGGTAGTGGAGGGGCATCCTGAGGAGAGCAGATGCTCATGAGTAGAGACAAGTGGTTTCTGGGACGTGTTGGCTCATGGGCCACAGCCCTGTGTCCATCTTCCTCATTCTTGCCCTGTCTTTGGAACTGCCCATAGGAATAAACATCGGCACTAAATAGGTTGGGGCCATGAGACTTTTTCGGTGAGATAGTTCTCCATTTATTGGACCCAAAGACTGAAGACTCCCCTGGAGGAAAGACCACGTGTCAGTGGAGAAAGGGAGTCAGAGAACAAGCTGTCCACCTTCCAGGGGCCCTCATGGACTTACGGAGCCTTGACTCTAAGAGCAGGTATGCCTCCTCCATCACCTTGGTGTCCAGAGCCCACCAGATGGCCCGCCATCCAGCCAGCACTCATACGTGTTTGTTAAACAGTGAATGAATGAATGATGATGGCAGTGAATGCTCTCCCAGCCCCGCCTTGCTTCCTGTGCTCTCTGTACTGTACCTCCCAGCTTGCACTGTCTCCTCCTCAGGGCCCCTCCCACATCTAGTCTCAGCCCCCACCCTCCTGACCTGGGAGTTCATCTCCCTTCCAGCCCAAGGCGCCCTTCCTCTTAGGTGGCCTGACCTGTCATAAGGGCTGTTTAGCTGCCTGTGCCCAGACAGTTCTCCTTTTTGGCCTCTGCTGAGTCCCCCTACCCTGTGACTTGACCAGGCTGTCCAATTTGACCCAATCTTTGTTCTCCTTGCAAAAAAATATGAACTCTCTTGATTTTAAGCCCTTAACTTAAAGTGGCTTCCAGAGACAGACTGGTTGTAAGCTGTCCAGAGGGAGCAGGAACGAAAGGCATTGTCTATGCAGTGATTCCTGAGCCTTGTCCAGGCAAGAAGATGTCACATGTCTCCAAGAGGCAGCCTATCAGGCTCTCTGTTCTCTTTGGTGGAAAATCTGAGTGACGGGGTGCAGAAGAGCTCACGGGTTACAGAGTACTGTAACTGTAACTCCTGTCACTCTGCATCCTGCTCCCTGCCTGGTTGGACCCCTGGCTGTCTATAAAGTTCCCATGATTATCCCTGAAAGTCCCAGGGATGCCTCATCTGTGTCCCCAACAAGTCTTATCTGCACAGTCGCTGCTGGCCTCTCCTCCCACCACTGTCGCCTCCAGGACCCTCCCCTAAGCAGCTCCTGCCATCTGCTGATAAGCCTCACCACCTCCAGCATCCACTTCTGCTGAGCCTGGCACTGCCAGAAGTCTTAGTGACTCCCCATGTTTGGATCCAGCTTGAATGCTAACTTCATTTCTAAAATAGCTAGAAAAAATGTAGCAGATTTAGATTGATCTGTATTTGCTGAGCACCTACTCTGTCTTCACCATGTTCATATGAAGTTTTTTCACTGAGTCTTCACCAAATCCTGAAAGCCACCCTGTGAGGTGGGTAGTATTAGTGTCTTATATAGGGAACAGGAACCTACAGAGACCAGCTCTACTAGGCAGAGAGGTTTGTAGAAAGGATTCATTGTAGAGACTCCAGGGGAAAATGAAGTGCCACTGGACGTCTGGTGAGCACTTTAGAGGGGAGGTGTGTGCAGACTCACAATGACTGATCTCTGCTCTCATTGTTGTCGGCACTGCTCCATCCCACCTGCTGCCCTGTGTACGCCTATGGATTTGCCTCCCCACGCAGCAGCAGCTGTGGTCCTGACCCAAGTGAATGAATTCACGGGCTGGCCTCAGTTATCAGATTCTTTCAAGACTTTGAAATAACATTATAGTAGATAGACTAATGCACCCTCCCCTAAGATGTTCAGCAGTTTCACTCTTAGGTGTGTATCCATTAGAAATGGAAACAGATGTCCACACAGAAACTTGTACACAAGTGTCTATAGTAGCATTATTTATAATAGCCAAAATATGAAGATGACCCAAATGCCCATCTACTGATGAATGGATACACAAAATGTGGTATATCCACAGAGTGGAATATTATTTGGCCATAAAAAGGAATGAAGTACTGACATGCGCTACAACATGGAGAACCTTGAAACCAATATGCAAAGTAAAAGACAGTAAAGACCATATATTGTATGAGTCCATCCATATGAAGGTCTGGAATAGGGGAATCGATAGAGACCAAAAGTAGATTGGTGGTTGCTTAGGGATGGAGGTAGGGGTAGAGGAGGGTAGGTGGGTGAGAGCTAAAGGGTATAGGGTTTTTTCTTGAGATGATGAAATGTTCTAAAATGGACTGTGGTGATGATTGCACATATCTGTGAATAAACTAAAAACCACTGAATTGTGCACTTTAAATGGGTGAAGTGTATGGTATATGAATTACATATCACTCAAGCTGTTAAGAAAGACTAACTAACAAAAAAGAAGTCTACATCCTAATCTCTAGAACCTGGGAATATGTTACTTACATGGCAGAAAAGATTTTGCAAGGAGGATTAAATTGAGGTTCTTGAGATGGGGAGATTATTTTGGATTATCTGAGTGGTCTTAAAGTAATCACAAAGGTCCTTATAGGAGAGAAGCAGGAAAGAGAGAAGGAGAGAGGGAGGGAGGAAAGGAAAGAAAGAAGATATTTGAAGGTGCTATGACTGAAGATGGAGGAAGAGAACACAAGTGACCACAAGTGAGTGAAAGTCACCTCTAGAAACTAGAATAGACAAGGAAACAGATTATCTCTTACAGCTTCCAGAAGGAATGTCACCCTGCTGACCGACACCTTGATTTTAGCTCAGTGAAAGCCATTTCAGACTTCTGATCTCCAGAGCTGATTATTAATAATGTATTGTTTTAAGCCACTAACTATGGTAATTTATTACAGCAGCAAAGGAAACTAATATAAAAAGTTAGAGAAACAAGGTCAAGTGGTGGGTTTTGGAGCCATAAGGTCAAGTTGAGCCAGTAAATGTAGAGAAATTAACATTGCTTCCGCCAGGAAGCCATCTCTGACCGCCTTCTCTTACCTTAGACTATTTTTCAGGTCTCCTGGGGGCTCCTACACCAGAGTTACTGCCATTACTGCACGGTGGTCCTTCATTTCCTCAATTTCCTTCATTCAGATAGAGATTCCTGGAAAGGGTAGGATCTTAAAGATTCATTTTTGCATTCTGAGTGCCTAGAATCATTCCTGATACATCATAAATACTCAGCTGTTTGGTGACTGAATGACTAAGGCCCCTTAGAGCCTTCTAAGCTTAGAAGCTTAGAAATTGTCAAAAGTAATGGTAAGAGCTGGTCTTCATTGAATTCTTACTGTAGTAAGTGCCTTAGATTCATTTACTTATTTAATCCTTAAATCAATCCTATGAGCCAGGTGCCATTTCGATCTCCATTACACAGAAGCAAGAAAAGAAGCTCAAGAAAGGTAAACATACTATTCAGCCATAAAAAACGACAACATAACGCCATTTGCAGCACCATGGATGTCCCTGGAGAATGTTATTCTAAGTGAAGTAAGCCAGAAAGAGAAAGAAAATACCATATGAGATTGCTTATATGTGGAATCTAAAAAAAAAAAAAAAAAAAAAGAACATAAATACTAAACAGAAACAGACTCATAGACATAGAATACAAACTTGTGGTTGCCAGAGGGAGGGGGATGGGAACGGACAGACTGGGAGTTTGAAATTTGTCGATACTGACAGGTATATGTAGAACAGATAAACAAGATTATACTGTATAGCACAGGGAAATAAACACAAGATCTTGTGGTAGCTCACAGTGAAAAAGAATATGACAATGAATATATGTACGTTCACGTATAACTGAAAAATTGTTATAAAACTGTTAAAAAACTTTGTTTAACTTTGTTAAAAAATTGTTAAAAAACTCTACACTGGAAATCGACATAACATTGTAAACTGACTATAAGTCAATTAAAAAAATGTTTTTTTTTTTTTTAAAGAAAGGTAAACATCGCGCCCAGCCCGCCACAGACTTGCTCGGCTCTGAGCCCGCACTCTGCCCCCGTGCTCTCCAACCGCGGCCACAGGCTGCACGTGGCTGCTCACACTGAAATGAATTACAATTAGATACATTAAAAATTCAGCTCCTCGGGCTCACTAACCACATCTCAACTGCCCCATAACCACACGTGAACAGTGGTTACCGTGTTGGGCAGCACACGTGTGGGCCACTTTCATCACAGAAAGTTCCACTGCACAGCATTGTTCTGAACCACTGAGCTACAGCCTGTCACCCTATCAAATAAAACGTGTCATTTCAGATCCTTGATTGCCTTGAAAAAAAATAAAAGCAGACCCAACTCTTCATCTTTCCAAGGCAGGAAGGCGGGTGCTTAAGAAAGCTGGCATCTCCTGGGCCCCATGAGAGGTGGGGGGCTCTCTCGGGAAGATTCAGGGCAGATACAGGCCAACTCTCCTCCTCACCTGAATAGAGGGTGAGACTGGGGGCCTCATTCTTCTCCCCTTACTAGGCTTCAAACATACCCAGTGTTTGCACAGCTCCCATACACTTGTCTGGTGGCCAGCTCACCAGAAGCTTCCAGAAGCACAGAGGGAGGGGATAGCAGTAACAACATCTTACAACTTCCTGGCGGTCCTGCATCAGTAGAGCGGCTTTATAGGCCTCATCTTAGTTAATCCTCACAAGGAGACACTGTCAGCCTCAATTCACAGATGACCACAAAGCCAGGTTGGCCTCCACAAGGTCACACATGGGAAGTGGCAAAGCTGGGACCCGAACTCCAAAATGGCGTGGGGAAATGAAGCCATTATTGTGTACTGGAGACTCAATCTGGGGAGCCCATCCCCTACATTCAATTTCCCCTGGAAACGTCCTGAGATGGAGGGGAGGGGAGAGGCCAGAACTTAACAGGCTTGCTGCCAGTCCTGAGCATTCTCCAGCCAACCGGGCGCAGGCCTGTGGCCTTGGCCCCTTTCCCCTTATGGGGAGAGATGAGCTATTGGGGCTGAGTAAGCCTCCAGCAGAGATCTTCCTGCTTGTCTGGCTGCAAAGGCGGGCCTGCTCCTGGGATCCCGGCCACGTGACGGCGGCCACCCCTCACTGTCTTCCTCAGGAACCAGGACGTGTGGTTCTGCCTGTTTGGGGGTGGGGGTGGAGAATTTGGGATAGTGAGGTTGCAGGGAACACCCTCTGACCCAACATTCTGTAGCAGAAGGGGAAAATCTTAGGCCAGTAACACAACCGGTGGTTTCTTGGGGAAAACCACGGAAGACTGAGCGTGGCATGGCAAAACCCACAATCCCCACCACACGGGGTGTGGCCCAGGAGTACCTTGGCAACCAATACCTATGTTGGCACAAGACTCCAACTGGCAGCACCTTCTTATGGCCATTAGCTCTTCTGTCTGTCTGTCCATAACCCCTGGACTAGGTGGCTGTGCTGCTGGCAGCCCTGGGAGGGAAAGCTGAGGAGGGCGGAGGGTGTGGCCATGAAGAGTGAGGGAGAAGGCTGTTAGTTCTGCCCTCAGCAAACTCCCAGCATGATGCAGGGACATGGGTTTTTACTCCAGAGACGCCTCCAGCCTGATGGGAGAAGGTACTCCCTTCCCTCAAGGCTCACAGTCTTTCTCCTAGAGTGAATTCTGATCGAATGAGGGAGGCAGGGTACATCCAGAGAGAAGCAAAATTTAGAACAAATTCAGGAGTCCTTTCTCAGTCCTCTCCCCGCCTCTCATTCCACTTGCCTTCCCACCTTCTTTGCTATTTTGATCAGAGGGTCTCACCTCTCTCCCCAGAAAGCAAATCCATGACCTTGAGCAATTCCCAGCCCAATGGCAAGAAAAGAGCCTGTGTCTCTCACAAGTATCTGAATACAAGAAAGGTGGTGCTGTTTGATGCATCACTTTGATTTTTACATGAACTGATTTTAAAAAGTGAATAATTCATGAACTTTGACACTGTACTTTTGGCTAAACCTTCAGGTGCACATTTTTGTGTGGACATCTGTTTTTATTTCTTGGGTATGTACCTAGGAGTTGAATTCCTAGGTCATATGGTAACTCCATGTTTGACAGTTTAAGGAACGGTTTTACATTCCCACCAGCCAGAGATGAGGGTTCTGATTTCTCCACATCCTTGGACACGTCAGTGTGAGATGCCTGTTGGATGTCCAGCTGGTGATGTCGAGCCAGTGAGGAGTTCAGGGAGAGACTGGGATGGAGACTCTGAGGTCATCAGCGTAGAGATGGTGGTTAAAGTTCTGACACCGAGTGATGGCACTAAGGAGTGAGTATGGGCCCAACAGCCAGAAATTGGCAAGATGAGGAGGAACCAGCCAAGGAAAATGAGCAGGGGCCTTCTGTGAGGTGGGAGCAGCCCCAGGAGACCAAGGACACCAAAGAAGGAAAGTCCTTCTGGGAGGAGAGAGGGAACAACCCAAATCAAAGGCTGCTGATGAGGAAGACAAGCAGGAATTCAAGGCTCTCCTTTCTCTTCCCAGTCCCCACCCCACCCCATTGCCCTCCCACCCACGTTGGGGTACTGACTCCTGGACTAGTGGGTGGAGGCTCTGCCAAGTTCATAGTGGGTGAGTGTGTTGATGAGGCTCTTTTGCTCCCTACTGTTTCACAAGGCCAGGTGATAACCTGAGTCCCGGATGCAGCAGAGGTGGGGTGGGGGTTGGGTGGCGGGTCAGTCCCGCATGTTGCTCCAAATAGGTCTTAAGGTGCTAGGGGCTCACCTGATAACATAATGAAGGAAAATGTATATGGGTGCAAATCATACAGTTGCATCTACTTTCAGAATTGCTGGAGGAAGCAGGGAATAAACATGTTTCCTGTGTGTTTAGACACTTACAGGAAATTTTTTTTTTCATTTCTTTAACAACCCTGTGTGGTAGCTATTGTTCTCATTTTAGAGCTGAGGCAACTAAGGCCCAGAAAGGTTAGGTAACTTTCCCAAGGATACACAGCAAGCTTGTCATTAAGTCATTGATTCACACTCGGGTCCTTGGACACCAAGGTCAGGGCCTTTGTGTTACACCACAGAGGCTTTGGAGTTAACGGCAAGGCTGAGGTTGGGGTGGGGATGAGGGTGGTACATTCTTCTTGAACTGACGAGGTTTTTTTTGAAGCTTGATGACTGATCTAGGCAGGCTTGTGAAGGATGGATGAGACCAGAAGCTGATCCATTAAGCTCCACTCACTTCTTTCCTGCCATTCCTGTGATGCTTTGGAATTACAGAATTCCTAAAGCTCTATTTGCTGGTCTTGGCTCCCTCTGAGCACCCAGGACAGAGCCCTCCATGAGGGGTGGCAGCAGGTGGGATGGTCCCCTCCTAACCCTTCCCATCCCATGCTGAGATCTCTGCTTGCTTATACCTCCTGATGCCCCAGCGAAGAGGAGGGTGAGCCTCACCTCCCTGGGATGGGCATCCTGGAAGGCTGCCACACTCGCTCCCTCTCTGGCTGGCATCAGGCCGTATCCCATGCCAATGTGTGGGTGTTGAGCCCTGGGAACCCTGAGTAAGGCCAGTAGACCCCAGCCTCGTTCTGTGCTAGCCTGCTGAGCTCACGCCCTACCGCTCATCCCCTTCCGAGGGCTTCCAGGTCCTCCTCTTGGCTAGCTGCCTCCCACGCAGGGTTGTGGCCCCCATGGACCCTGAGACAGAGGCGCAGGGGGGCATCTGGGCCTTCGCTGAGGGGAATTCCACAGGAGGAGGAACAGGAAGACGTTGGTAGGCAGCCTGCTTTACTGTCTACTGACCAGCAACCGGGGCGGGGCGGGGGGTAGGGATGTGGGGAGGCGGGGGAGGGTGGGGGGAGGGAGGGCTATGGCCCCTTCAATCCCCAGAGCAGCTCCTCCAACCTTTGGCTCCATGGCCCCAGGGCTGGCTGAGGTGGCAGAGGTGCTGTCCTTAGTAACTTTCCCACATCCGCCTCTCATAAGTATCTGGGGTCAGATGCATGTCCTGGCAGTGGTGGATGGAAGGCGGGGATATGTGTGAAGTCTGCGAGAGTGGGAGAGGGCGTGGCCTCAGAGGCATGCTTCTGCGGTAGGTCCTCACAGAAACCTCCCATAATGCTTTCCCCCTGAAGCCAAAAATGTTCCTAGGGTCCATTCCCCAGCTATTAGGTCACTGGACCGTCTCCAAGGACTGGGCAATGCTGCTTCCTCCCATAAAACACAGCTGTAAACTATTGTTCGTCTTCCTCTGGCCACCAGTCCCACTGTCCCTGGTGGACTTGCCTCTCCAGACCAAGGTCAAAAATTACCCATGAACGTGGCAGGGGAACCTCAGTGTTCTTCCCTCAGCTGTCTTCCCCATCTTCCAAGCCTGGAGGCAGGATGGGGTCAGGGATGAGCCTGAAGGGGGAGAAGCCATGAAGAGGGTTGGAAATCTCTTATTTTCAAATGGGGACATTGACGCTGAGCAGCAGGGAGCCTTGCTGAAGAGTAAAAATTTTGAAAGCCTGGACTAGTTTGCTGGATTAGACACAGAAGCTCCCGGATTCTCAGCTGCATCTCTAAGGTGAGTATACTCTCATGCCAGTTTGACAACAGAAGAAACCGAGGCTCAGAGGTTCAGGTAGTTTCCCAGAGTCACATGGCGCGGAAGGAGTACCAGATTCTACCTCTGGCGGGGGGTGTCCCTCCCCTCTCCCCCTAGCCCAGGGGCAGTCATCCCAGTGCTTTGAGAATGAACCTGCGCCCTTGAGGGTCCAGGAACTACAGACGGTCTGGAAGCACAGAGGACCTTGGTTGAGGCTACTTTCCTCAGAAGGGGACGCGTGCAGACACTCCAGGGCGGACTTGAAGCTGGTCAGCTCTGAGTCACTGCCGGCTGTAGGACTCTGGGCCAGTTATTTAGCTCCCTAAGCCTCACTGTCTTCATTGGTAAACTGGCTCTAATATTAGTACTCATGTTATGGGTTGTTGTTGTAAAGATGAATGAGATCACGTCAGGAAGGGCTCGGTACCGGGCAGAGGTTTTGTGCTTGCAATATTGGGGCCTTATTGTGGTTATCGTCCCAAGACCTGAGGCTCAGGCAACACCTCTCTCCTGTTAATCCATCCTGTCCCTTCTCCAGGGGTGATGTTTCAGTTTCCCAGAGCCTTAGCTCTGGGAGATGGGCCAAACATCAAAGATTTAACGCTATTGTCCAATTTAGGAGTGTGAATTACCTGATCTCAGGAATGGCACCAAGGTCTGGACTCCACTGCTGCCTCCCTCTCCCAGCCCAGAAGCAAGGATGATCACTAACACATCAGGATGAGGGTCTGACCGTCCTTCTCTCCCTAGCCTCCTCTACTCCCCTTCTAGGCAGCTACTAACTGTCAGTGGGGAGGTGGGGAATGAGGCTGTCGTGGGGGAGGCTGGGGTTTCCAGGCTCCCGTGCAATAATCACCTCTCCTCCGATTCGGAGCCACAAACAGTAGCCACCAGCTCAGCGGGCCCTGAGATTCCAAAAGAGACCGGGAAAGAGCGTGGAGGGCTTAAGACCTGCAGCCCCGTTTACTGATGGGGCCAGAGAGCCCAGCCTTCTATCCTCTGGATCCCGCCAGTGAGGGTCTGGGGGGCCGTAGTATTGAAGGCCCACAGTTGGATAACTCCTCTCTTCCCGCTGAAGTCTCCTCTGACAGAGTGAAGGAAGCAGGATGGAAACACCTGGGCCTGATCGGTCGGGGAATGACTCTCTGGGAGCGTGACAGGCTGGGCTGGAAGAAAGGGTGCTGGTTTCTCTCTTCCTACCCTTTCAACTGCCCTGCTCTAGTGGCAACATGTAGAAAGGAATTATTATCATTATTATTATTCCATTCGAGATATAATTAAAGCAGCTCCCAAAGCAAAGGCTCGCACCCTTGCGCTGCTGGGGAAATCAGGCAGTAATTACATCCTGGTGTCATCCCACCTCACCGCCCTCCAGCCCAGGGGGGCCGTGCCCTGCCCCCACAGGCATTTATGGGACTTCTCTGCCTCCCGGCCAGTGAGCTCATTCATTTTGTCTCCCTCCCCACTCCCCACTGCCTCTGGAAGGCCCTGCTTTTAGCTGCAGCCTCCACTGAGTCCAAACACGGCAACCTCTGGTGGGTGGAGCCCCCGGAGCTGAGATCACTGGTCTGGAAGGGCTGATCTCCAGATTCTCAGCCTGGGGCAGGGGTGGGGGGGGTGGGGGGTGGTCTATGCAGCAGCTGCAGGACCGGAGTCAGTGCTGCCGAGAGTTGGGGAGATACAGGGGCCTGGATGTGCAGGGGGCCTGGCAGTTGGTTCTCTGACTGGGCCCACCTTCTGGAGACTCCCTCTGGTCCCACAGTCTTCAGCGGGGTCTCAGGAGGTTGCTAGGCACTGGAGGACCCCACGGCCTGCCCTGGCTGGGAAGTCTGGCCGCAGGTTCTTCCAGGAGTGGTCCAGTGGGGCAGGAAGGTGGTCTGGTTACCAGTTGGCCTCTTGACCATCTGTTTGTTGTAAATGCAGTGAGCAGCACCAGGGCTGCTGAGATAAGATAGTAGCCTCCCCACCCAGAGGCCCTGCAGTAGAGATACCAGTTGCCTTCTTCTCCTTCTGGAGGTGATGACTCATGAGAAAGGCAGGGTGGGGAGGGCCCCTGCAGCTCTGTCTCTCTGTAGGAACACATCCTAGGAGTCTCCACAGCCCAGGGAAGGCCTGTGAGCCTGCTGAGAAAGACAGCCACAGGGAGCCAGAGAGCCGCGTGACTCCCGCGGAGACTCAGATGTGAAGACAGGGACGGCCTGTGCCCCACCTTTCAGGTGCTCCAGTGGTCCAAATGCTCTTATGACAAACTCATTTGCAATCTATGTCCTTGGCTTCCTTTCTGCTCCCACTGCATGTGACCAATCAATCAAACCACGCAGGGGATTTAGATCATCTGTAGGGAAGAGAACACCAAGAGAGAGACCCTTGAATGATGCCCTGAGTTACTAGGAAAGACAGTGGTGTTGGTTTTGAGTAAACCATCTTCAGAGAATCTACAGAGAATCAGTAAGGAAACAAAGTCTAATGTGGTAGCAGTCAGAGGCATCACGTGTCTACAGAGACTGATTCTCCTCTCCCTCTCTTCTGTGTTTCTGACTTTTCTCATCTCTGTTCTCAATACTCATCCTTCTCTGTTCTGGCCTGCCACCCCTACCCCGCCCCGGGGCCAGGAGTGTTAAATGACAGGTTTGCCCACCAGCAGAGAATGCAGGGGGCAGAGGAAGGGGAACGGCCAATCTGTACTTGACAGTCAGGTGTGAGAGGGGACCACAGGGCTAGAACAATGAAATCTGCCTGGAGTGGAGTGGAGCATCTGAGAAAGCTTCTGAGAAGTGACATCTGGACTGGGCCTCGAAAGATGTGATGTTTCTCAAGTGGACAAGCTCAAGAGGGCACTCTGAGCCCAGGCAGGGTTGCCAGAAAAAATGCAGAACATTCAGTGACATTTAAACTTCATTAAATGTTTTTTTCGTGCATGTCCCAAATATTGCTTGAGAGACGTGCTTTTACTAAAACAATGTTTGTTATTTATCTGAAATGTAAATTTAATTGGCCATCCTGAATTTTGATTTGCTAAACATGGCAACCCTAGTTCAGGAACCAGCAGGAGCAAAGACAGAAAGAGCACTTCTGGGAGGGAGGAGTGATGATCAGGCTGGTGGGGAACTGCAGTCCTCGAGACATCAGCAGACATGATTGATTTTATCCACAGATCCTGACTTAGCTCAGGAGCACAGACCACTGCCAGCAAGTGCCTACGCTCGGGCTGTCATTCTTAGCTGCTATACCAGCTCTTTCTTCCAGGACCACCTCGTCATCACCTGGAGAAACCCAGCGTCAAATTTCTTTTTTCCTTTCCCAAGCTTCTGCATCCAGCCCCTTCCCCTGGGTCTGTATTCAGTCAGACTTTTCAGCATACACTTTACTGAACACCAGTCCTGCGCCAGGCACTGTGCTTAGCACCAGGGATATAGTGGCACATGGAACAGACATAGCCCTTGCCACATGGAATTTACAATGTACATTTCTAAAACCTCTTTTGACAGTATATGGACTGAGTAAGAGTAGACAGTAAAAAAAAGTATATATAAACACATATACAAACAGAATTTCTCCTATCCTTTTTTTTTTTCTTTAATAACTATTTCAGGGAAAGGAAAATTCTGAGCCAGAGGCCTCCCCTGGAATACTTAACTCCTTCTGCATTTCCAGCGTGGAGTTGAAACAACTGAGTTATCGGAGTTCTCTGTGTCATTCGTCCCGTGTGCCGGATGAAAAGCCCTGGCAGGAAAGACTGTTAGAAGGTATAGGAGGAGGGTGACTGTCCCACATGCTAGTTTGATGGGGGACACAGAGTGCATCCAACAAACACCCCCTGCTCCCCAACCCCAAACCACCTCAACACAAGCGTTTAGTTAGAAACACAGATCGGTAACCCCAGGACCATTATTTCTGTCAAGTCTAACAATGGCCTCCAAGTATCAGGCATGGACTGTGTCTGAGCACTTTTCATGCACTGGGCCACTGAGCACATGACGCATAAAAATCCAACAATCCCATGAGATTGACGCTACTATTGGCCCCAGTTGGCAGTTGAAGAAATGACAGCCCAGAGAGAGTGGCTACTATGCCCAGGGTCTGACAGCTGGCAAGTGGCAGAGCCAGGTCTGAAGTTGGCGCTTCAAGACTACAGACCTCCCAAATGTCATCACAACCCTAAAGACCTGGAGGGATGGTCTGTGCCCTGAGGTCTAGGATTGCCTGTGAATAAATGCAAATGTGTGTGCCTTTCCACAAGTGTGTTTGCATCCACACCGAGGAATTGGTCAGAGCCAACCCGTTTACTGGTTAAGGGCAGTAATTGAGCCAGGAGACTTTAATTAAGTAAATTATCTCAAGGGTGATGATGTAAACCTTCCCTCTTGCTCTTTCCTGCCTGGAGAACCGCTGTCTGGTTTGGAATCTCTAGAGCAGTTGTTCTTAAAGTGTGGTCCCCAGACAGCAGCATCAGCATCCCGGCACCTGGGAGCTTGTTAGAAACGCACATTTTCTGGCCCCATCCAAGACTTCCACTGAGTCAGAAACTCCGGGTGTGTAACAAGCTACCTGTGCGTAACAAGTCCTCCAAGTGATTCTGATGCTCCCTCAAGTCTGAGAACCACTATTCCAAAAGAACTTACAATTTCCAGCTGCTGCCAAGTTTCTAGGGCTTTTGCTCTATTGATGAGGCGGGAGGCAGCCCTAAGGGGCTTGTGCCTGGGGGTAGGGCTCACTGTGCCTGCACATGCATGTTCCACGAGTGAAATATGCAATGCCTGTGCTCAGGATAATGAATAACTGGCACCCAGTGTTCACATCTTTGTTACCATGTCAGGAGGGGGCTGTCACTTAGGATGACACCTTGGCTGGACTACAAGGCCCAGGTCCTCAGGGGTTCGGGCAGACCGGAAACACCCTGAAGAGCAGGGAGTGACATTTTACTTCTGCTGAAGTCTCAGGATGGACACTGACCATGACAGGGGCCCATTGTGCTTCTGACCTTTGGAGTTTGAAGCAGGAGGTATCAAAAGAGTTAAAAGTTACCGCAGGGATAATGGGCTTATCTATCGGTGTGCTGATAAACCAGCTCTCTGAGTACAAGGCTCTGGATTGCAGCATTTGTGATTCCCATGATATAAATACTTTCACCCTGGCCAACAGATACACACAGTTGGCTCCCGCATACCACTGGTCCTAGAAATTTGTTTAAAATGAAGACTATGCACTTTTTAAAAAAGAGGATGGATAATATGAATGGATGGGGAAAATCAAACAGCACAGAGGACCTTAAGTGAGAAACCTCCTCATCACCTTCAATCCTACCCACAGAAGGGACCACGTGCCACAATTTCTGGTTTCAGTTCTGCTGCTGGTCCCTGCACAGCTGCAGGTGACGCGCCTAACCCGGCATGTGCTGGTCTTCCATCTGTCCACCGAACGCCCTGGCTGGAGAGACCGAGAACCTAGCTCATCTCTAGCGCCTTCCACTCCCTGCCACACCCAGCCCCACTTGGTTATTTTGACGACACTTTGCAATCCCTCTCTTGGTTACCTTTATGTCTTTAAAAAATAATAGCAGGTAGCACTCATCCAGTGTTTGTTCTCAGAACGGGTGCCGTTATACCTACTTTACACATATTAATAATTGAACCCTCCCAGCCCTCTGAGGGAGGTTCTATTTTCACTCCCATTTTATAGATGAGAAAACTGAGGCACAGAGAAAGTAAGTAACTTGCCCAAGCTAGTAAAAGGCAAAGATGGGATTCAAACCCAGACAGGATGTCTCCAGAGTCCATGCTTTTGAACAATAAAGTTACTTAGCTTGGATGGTGGCAGGGGAACAGTTGCAGGGGGAATGAACAAAGCTGGAACCCATTTGCTTTTATTGCCCTTACAATAAGCAGGACCGGGGAAGGATAATGTCTACACAAGCCTTCCTCTGCCCTTCCAGGTAGACTGGGCTGGAACAGCTCAAGGCCCTGCTCACCATTAGAAATATTGCAGGTTGGAGATGCTGAAGGTCTGTGGTCAAAATATCATATATCCTTGCATACGAAGGTCCCAGGTAATTCCACGAAGATGCATCTACTGATATGGGTTCTTCTTCTCACTCATTCATCCTGTTTGGTACTTGGGCCCTCTCAAACTGGTAAGTTTGAATCTTTTTTCAGATTTGGGAAACTTTCTTATTTATTTGATAATTTCTCCCCCTTTATGCTCTCTCTTGGACATTGAGCTTCTTAGATGCATTCTCTGTCTCTAATTCTTTTGGGCTTATATTCTGAAAAATTACTTCAACTTTTTCTTTTAGGCCTTATATTCAATATTTTATTTTATCCATTGCAGTTTTCATTTCCAAGAACCTTCCTTTTCCACATCAACCAGGTTTGGGTTTATGCAATCCCCATCTTCTTGGATCCCGCTGAAGTTCCAAATTAGAATTATCTTAGAATTCCCTTGAATCTACTCCATTTCCTTGGGGGCCAGTGATTCTAGTTTCTTATCTTGATTTGTCCACATTCCTGGTTTTTCCACTCCTTGAAGTCAGCTCATATTCAGCATTTATTTGTCCCAGCTGCACTCCCTGAGCCCCTCCTCTGGGTCTCTTGTGGGCACTGTGCCTGGGGCTGGGGATGTGATGACGACAAGTCCCCGTCCTCATGGGGCTCTCCATTTCACAACAGACTCCAGCATGATAGATGAGATCACTAAGCATTGGCCCACCCTGTGCTTTGTAAAATCCACACTGTATTTCCATTTTGGTTTCTTATCTGCCAGCCCCACTAGACTGTGAGCAGGGACTCACGCTGTCTGTATTTATCCCAAGGAAGCCCTTGGTTACTGATATATTCACACACACACACAGATATACGCACACACACGTTGGTGCTTCTGGGAGGATGGGAGAGATCAGAAACAAGTAGCCTTCCTCTGGAAGGCTTTGCAGAGGCATGGGCATTGGAGTAACCCCAAGCCCACTGCCATACCCACGCATCCGTCACTCACCTTCTAAACAAACACCAAGGCCACCTTTGCCTCTTCTCTCTCTAGTGGCTACAATTGTCACCTTCACCTGCAGTGTCTCAGCATCCAACCGCCTGCCTCATAAAGCCTGAAAGCCCGCAGGTCTAGAATCATAGTCATTAAAAAGGGGAGGGAGGGGCAGGAATAAACTGACCAGGTGCCCTCTGCCGCCTCCCTTCCTCTTCCTGCTCCCCCAGAGTTGGAGGTCTCCTTACAGAGGACAAGGGGCCACAGGTCCAGAACCTCAAGTCACTTGTTCATGCATGCCTTCATTCATTCAGCCATTAATCCTTTATGGAGGAAACCTTACGTGTTAGACTTAGTGCTGGGCTCCAGAAACTTAAGAAAAATATGTGGTGCCCTCCTTATAGGTTTGAGGAGTTTACAGCCTAGGAGACTAAAGCATTTGACATTTTTCCAGGAGTGGGAGGCCTGATCCCACTTTCCTTGCCTGCCCCAACACTGCGCTTCCACTGAGTTGAATCTCTGCCACCCGGCTGGCCTCCATGCCAGGCTGCTGCCTCCTTAAGTAGGAAGATACCTACCAGCTGAATGAATGAGTGAATGAATGAGCAGCAATGCCTGGCTTGGTGGGGACTCTTTAGCCTGACGGGACACAGTGCCAACTCCCCAAGTGTCATGGAATCCCCATGAGAGTTTGAGACCCAGGACAAGCCGGGAGACCAAATTTCTGCAGCTCCCAACTTCCTAGAAGCTCCCACCAGGGGGAGGGGCTGACTCCTCCAGGCATCTGGCTGGGGAGGGCTGGACCAGTTAAAATCTGGATCAAAGAGAGACTGATAAATGCAGCATCTCCTTAACAGAGGGCCAGCCGAGGCGGGGAGGGGGAAGCTCTAGGGTGCTCGGAGCTGCTGCTAGTAAGTGTTAGGGCTAAAGTAGAAAACACGTGTTAACAGAAAGGCCCAGGTCGGGCTCTGGGATGCCTGTTCCGATGCTGGGGCTGTAGAGTGTAGAGGAGGAGGCCCAGGCTTCCTCAGGGCGTTCTGCCAGGTGTGGTCACAGAGCCAAACTGAGCTGTGAAGTCACTGGCCAATGATGAGCGACACTGGAATTCCCATTTTCCTGGCTTCCCTGGTCAGAAGCAACTCACCTGCCCTCCCCCGTCAGAGCACCAGGTCTTCCCTCTTTCCCAGGGAGCGGGGATGCCCTTGCTCTGACACATGTTCTCTCATCCACACTCCTGTGCGGTGGGCTTGGCCTGGAGCTGTGGACTCCAAGTTCTATGAGGCGGTCAGGGTGCAGGCTGGGAGCTCAGGCCGGGAATCCAGGAGAGGGACCTTCTTCGTCCAGGATCCACGGAAGGCCTGGGGAAATTGCGGACCGCAGTGCTGGCTGGGTGTGGGGGGTGGAATCTGAGGGTCAAGTGAGCCTGCTGAGCAGAAGCCTCCCCTCCCAACTCCCCAGGGCAGTTCTTGGCAAGAACACAGGCGGGTAGGAACAATAGGAGGACGGAAGAATGTGCAGGCCCAGTTGTGGGGGAGTCCAAGGCTGGGACTCTGGCCCTGTGGGCATCCAAGGACCATTTCGGATACAGGGATTCTTATTTGTAGGGCCAAGGCTTCTGGGCCTGTGCACTGTGGCCTGGGCCGTGGGTGTGCCATGAGGAAGGCCTGGTCCTGGGCTGGATGAGTGGCCTAGGTAGGAGCCTGTGGGTGGAGGCCAGGACCCGGAAGCCGAGTGGTAACAAAAGTTACAAAGCCATTTTTGGGAAACTCTTGGGAGGCCCCAGAACGGCGGGTGGGTAGGTTTCCTGGGGCTGGTTGAAAAGCTTGGAGGGGTCTCTTTGCAAAACACCGGGAAGATCTGGGTCTCTGGCTGATCAGGCTGGAAAGTTCCACCTGGTTCATGGTTAGGGGGCATGGGCAGCAACTGACCACAGTGGAGACATGGAGATATTGCTCCCCAGTGATGCTCCCCGCAACTTGAGCCCCAGGGGAGCCCCAGGGAGCAGCAGAGGACGCCAAGGGGAAGAAAGGGCACCTTCAGAGAACTTTCTGGTGGTGGCCTCAGCCAAGGCCAGCTGAGGCGGGAAGCCCCATAAAAAGACCGGCAGGACCCCGGGGTAGGGCCGCTGCTCTTTTAGCACCGTCTGGTTCCCTGGCCCAGAGGCTCTCTCTCACTCTTTGCCTCTAAAGAGGCTAACTTACACCTACAATTCTATTGGTTTCCTGAGCTCACTTCTGATTGGTTATTTCCTTCACTCCTGATTGGTTATTACTCTGATTGGTCCACTTTCCTAACTTCTGACTGGTCTATTTGTAGTACTTTATTTGCATGGAGCTCACTCCTGTTTGGTCTATTTCTACAAAGCTTGTTCCTGGTTGGTCAACTTCTGTTATACTTTATTTGCAAATGATGTTGCAAAGTATAAAATTGGCAGCCTATAAAAGGCCTGTGTAAACCTACACACGGGGTGCAGAGCTTGAAATGTTAACTCCTTTGGGCCAGCTGGTGTAATAAACCTGAGTTCTCCAACTCTATGAGTGCTGCTTGGTCTCTCGCACGGATCCAGGTTGCTGTCACAACTGAGCGGTAACACCGAGCTGTAACACATTTTTCCGCAACACAGTAGTTCACTGCCCGGTGTGGGGAAGTCCTCGTCGATAGTTCTCTGCCTCCCCTTGTCTCCAGCTGTCTCCAAGGGCAGGAGAGGGCAGAACCTACTTCCTCCACACTCTTGGAAACAACTAGGGCCAACGTCCTACCTCAACCCTAGACATCACCCCTGTGCTCAGTCTGGAGTGATTGCACACGTGTTAGTGTGTGGGGTGTTTGTGAGTGTGTGTGTGAGCATGTGTGTCAGTGTGTGTGATGTGTGTGCATGACTGTATGAAGGAGGGAGTGAGGGTGTGAGCCTGTGTGTACAGCACACAGGTGGTGGGTGCGAGTTGGGTGTGTATGTGGTGGGTGAGAGTATCTAAGGAGGCTCCACAGCCCAGTGGGCCCTGCAGTCCCCACGAGGGACCTCTTGAGTGGACCACGATGCTCTCCTGGAGTGGTGATGGATGGTTGGCAGGCTGGAGAGGTCATGTTTCCAGTAAGTCCAGCATTGGGCTTCTGGAGCACTCTCCCACTTCCTTAGAGAGAGAATCTTTTCTGGTTAAAAGGACCTACAGCTCCACCCCATAAGTGTGCATATTCCTGCAGGTGCACGCAGCACAGCCTATGGTCACTGCACGTGGGACTCTGGGGGACTCCACGGAGCCAGCCCCAGGTGCACAGCCCCAGGGGCAGTTCTTGCCTCTGTGGATGAAGATGTTCCCATCCACCATGAGGGTTCTGGGCAGGGCCTTTAAGCCTTTGTAAGGAGCTTGGCAGGCACTTTGAGGCCCCCTTGGGAATCAAGCCCACTGCCTTAGTCTTGGGGGCTTCTGCTTCTGTCGGCCCCATGTAAGGTATATTTGGGCTTCCAGAGGGGTTGAGGAGGTTTGATCCACAGAGCCCTGGACCACTGTCCTTCTTCCTCTTTATATTCCAGCCAGAGGCTCCCACACACTAGATTCTCTATGGGCCAACATGGTCCAGGAAGGTTTTGAGCCTCAGTGGACCCAAGGGCTGGATTTCGGGCAGGAAAATGGAATCCCTGCTGGATTCAGGCAGAGTAGAAAGATCCTTCTGGGAGTGTGTGCGTTGGTACTGAAACAGACTTTCAGCTAAATGGGTCCCTGGGCCCTCTGTTTGACCCCATTGACCACATGTAGCAGAAATTAACAGCTCAGCCTCTTGTGTCACACAAATATGAGTTCAATTCCTGGCTTTACCACTCACCATGCTATGAAATCTTGGACAAATTACTTTATCCCCCTGAACCTCAGTTTCTTTATCTGTAAAATGGGTATAATACTGCTTATATCATAGAAATGCTGTGAGGAGTAGCCCATCTTCAGAAGAATCTCACAGTTGGGTCATGGAGAGGACCACTGGCTTGTGAGAACTGTGGCAGGAGAGGCCTGGGTGGGTGGTCACTGATGCCTCTGTGCCTGGGAGGTTCTAGATAGCAGAATATTCCCCATATTCTCTCCATGGCCTCACCAAACACATAGGCCTCGGATGTCAGAGCTGGAGGGACCCTGGAGACCACCCAAGGTACTCAGCGCTTCTCAGAGGCAAGGCTGGGACTGGAGTCCTGCCCTCCTGACTTGGTGGGACTCATTCTGGCAAATACTACAGTGATTAAAACACAGCCATCAGATCTAAATCCATCAGGTCTGGATCTGAATCTTAGCTCTACCACTCAGTCACCTACTCGCTCTAATCCTGTTCTTTCATCCCTAAAATCAGAATACTATGGATCTATACCTTGGAGTTGTGCTGGCCAATATGGTGGCCTCGCTAGGAGCAGCTATTTAAATTTATTAAAATGAAATAAAATGAAAATGAGGAAAATTCACATTCTCAGTTGCACTAGCCACATTTCAGATGTTCAATAGCCACACATAGAGAGTAGGCACTGTGTCAGATGGCGAAGACATAGAGTATTTCCATCATTGCCAAAAGTTCTAGGGGTCAGGGCTGCCTCGGAGGGTTGTCATAAAGACCAAACGAGACGACGCAGATAAAGGGCTTAGCTCAGAGCCTCGCTCAGAATAAAAGATGCCAGGTGTCATTGGTATTATCAGAACCTCCTGAGTGGTCCTCCTCCCAGCTAACAGCATTCCTTGGGACTGGGACTGCACTCTGAAAGCACCCCAGGATTTGGGGTTGGAGAAGTGACCAGCTACACGCCCCCTTGAGCCAAACTCTGAGGATGGGAACAAATTAATTGTCCAAGCTGTGTGTGTTACTGACAAGGAAACTAAGGCCCAGAGAAGAGAAATTGCTTCCCCAAAGTCACCCGACAAAGCTGAGGCCAGAGTCCAGTTTTCCGGCTCCTCCCCAAGGACCCTTTCCACTGCCCCCATTGAAGGGCATGCAGAGCAGGCCGGATCAGAATTGTCTATGGGTTTTGTAAAAACCCAGATTTCTAGGCCCCACCTCATCTGCACTGAGCCAGCACTCACAGGATGGGGCCTGAGGCCTGCTTTCTTACCAAGAGCGCCAGGTGCTTTTGATCTTCAGCCAGCATGGGGGCACTAGGCCAGGAGACCAGGTCTGGCCTGGGGGGTAGACGTAGCACACTCAGGGGGCAGTGACCTACCCCAGCCCTCACAGCCCTCCCAGCTGGTTTCCCCAGCGTGCCCTCATCCCCTCTCTAACACACATGAGAAGTTCTCAGGGGCCTTGGGGAAGGTGAGCAAGTCAGGACCTTCGGTCTCGTCCCACTGGAGACGCCAAGGCGGCTGCTCTTGCCAAAGTGGCCCAGGCTGGAGCTGAAACCGAGAAAGCGCCCCGGCTGCAGCTCCACACTCACCAAGGGACGATTTTGGGCTGGGCACCGTGACTTTGCCTCAGGCAGGTTGGCTGGTGAGGGAGCCAGTCACTCCAGCCCTGGCTGCAAAGAGCAGCCCTGACAAGATGGCCCAAGACGGCCGCCGGCTAGCCTTCAGTGCCGTTTGGCTCAGGGGAACTGCTCTCTCCAACAGGAAGCCTTTAATCTCCGCAGTGGTAATCAGGAGTTCAGAGGGACTGGCTTCCCACTCCAGGGAGCTCCGTGGGATTGTGCAACCCGGGCCTTTGCAAGGAGAGCCCCCTTTCATCTGAGGCTGCCAAGTATCTTGTTATCCATGAGGCTTGGGAACAGAGACAACACGTGCCCCCTGTGTACGTGCCGTTGGCTGTGGCTCTGGGAATTGATGGACAAAACAGGATTTGGTGGGGGTTAGGGTGGGGAAGGGTAGCTGGATGGCCCATAATCGTCTGGGGTAGGAGCTTTCCAGAAACTTTCCCTGCTCTCCATAACTGGCTTCAGACATTGCCGCATTCCAGTGGGGCAACACTCAAGAATGGGTATTCCCTTAGATGGGGTGAAACTGTCCTTTCATCCTCTATTCAGGGCTTAATAAGTCTCAGAGGGGCTCTTCACAAGCCCTAGCCCTCTGTCTCTTACCCCAAAGAGCAGAGCTTGAGGAAACTCTCCATCTGGCTGATGCTGAAGAGAGGGGGGGTCAGGTTCAGGGCACTCTGACACCCACTCCTCAGGGAAACTGACATGGAGGCTCTGCGGTTAAAGGACCCCTCAACTTACATTCACTCGTTCATTTATTCACTCAACACACCTTTACTGAGGGCTTCTTATGTGTTCTCTCCTCGGGGAAACAGCAGCAGACAAGAGACAGAGTCCTTGTTCTTGTGGAACTTACATTCCTATGGGGGAGAGAGGAGACGGAAAAAATACAAATAAGCAGGGTAACACATAATGTAATGTGAGTTACAGAAAAGGGCTATGAAAAAATTAAAGTGGAGTAAAGACAGCCTCCATCCCTCTGAGCCTTGTTTCCCTCATCTGTAAAGTAAGGATCTTTACCTATCTTTAAAAACTGTACACAGACCCCTGGCATATGTTAGATACTGGATAAGTGATGGTTGCGGTTCCTTGGGCAAACAACTTGATCTCTCTCAGCTTTGATTCTCCATCTGGGAAAGCGAGATATCAATATCCTGGCCCATGGGATGATCGTGAGGATAGGATGATGTCTGTCACAGGGCCTAGGGTTCCAGCGCGGGTATCTAATCTACAGTGGGAGCTTGTGGCGGGGTCAGCCAGCAGGTAGACGACAGGCACGTAGAGGGGCATTACCACCGCCCAAGTAGCCCTCCATGCCACAGGGACTGGTTTCAGAATTGGAACCGATAACACCTGTAACGCACTAGTTGAACAGACCATGTTCGCAAAGGAAGGTGGGGCGGAATGAGGCCAGAGGTTGGTGAGAAGCGCACTCTCACAGCCTCCACTTCCCCTGCTGGAGACGTGGTTCTGCTTCTCCAAGTTCATCATTGGCCTTTCCGTCTGCTGACTCATTCTCACACAGCTCCAGCCCTGGAAAGCTGAGCATGTGGAAGGAGGCCTATTAATAGCCTTTTCCTGGGACACTCATCCTGACTATTTCTAAGACGGTTTGAAGGCAAGCCCTGATGCCCTTCCCCTCTTTCTCGCTCCATCCCCTGAATCCCAGCACTCTTCTCTGGATGAGAAGTAACAGTTCTGGGCACCAGGTCGTGCCCAGAAGGCTCTGGAGCTTCCATTCTATCACATCCAGATTTGGTGGGATTTCAGAGTGGTGGCCTGTTAACTTTGATCAGAGAGTGATGGGGTGGGAGTGGGGGCAATCTTTCTCTTGTGTTGGCAGAGGGCTCCACTAGGACCCCTCACAGCCACTGCATGGAGGGTGGTAGCGGGGGAGCAGGAAGATACAGAATAAACCCTCGGAAATGTCCCAAAGCCCAGGGTCGGGCGGAAAGCCTGGAGCACAGAGAGCGGCAGTGCCTGCCAGTGCGGCTGGGTTGCCTGGGGCAGGCTGCGTGGGCCCTGGGTGCCTGCCCACTCCAGGGCACAATTGGAACCCCACTGGGCAAACAGGCCGCAGAGCCCAGACATCACCGGGACTGTGAGTGGCGTGGGGCCGGGTGCCAGCTGCTGCATCCCCGACCACAGCCCCACACGGAACAGCCTGCTTAGGAATCATCATCCACTGCAGGGAGGGAGGTAACTGGGTGGAATGAAGCCTGTGACAGGACAAACGGAGGCCCCCGGGCAGGCCCGAGGAGCTAGGAAGAGGTCCAGCATCCTGGACATCTTACTGGGGATGTGGCCTGCATGTTTTCTGCAGGGGGTCTTGTATGAGTGGTTGAGTGCAGCCCTGTAGAGGACAGAGTGCTGTCTTCTTGGCTTAGCCAGACTGCTCATTAGCTGCGTTACCTTGGTCAAGACATCACCCCTCTCTGGGCCTCAGTTTCTTCAACTATAAAAAATCCACGCTGGATCAGATGGGTTCTAAGGACTGTTCCAGACCCGACCTTCCTAATGTTATGTGCCCATTCAGAAAATGCATCTCTATTTGAGAGAAGAGAGAGGTACAGTTAAGTGGGTCAGTAGACGGACTGGTGGACTAAGGGAGGGACAAAGGCAGGGGGTTGAGGGTTCTCTCTCTCTGTCTCTCACTCTCTGGCTCACTTTTGGAAGTCCTCCCCATCCCTTTCCATGAGAAAGCCTTCCCTGTGACCCCTCCCAGCCCACCTCGCTGGCAGGTGCATTGCTGCACTGGAAAATAGTCCGGTGTGTGGCTTCTCTGTGCCTGAGGCCTGCCTTCCACCATCAGCCACTGTTCGCTGAACCTCCACTTCCCCTTCCACCCCTTTCTGACCCATGGCTCTTCCCTCTGTCTCCAGCGCCTCTTTGCTCAAGCCAGGATTCAGAAGGCTCCCAGGGACAGGGAGACTCTGTGAAGGCATGAAAGTGATGGGAAGGGGAACTGGGTAATAAACAGAAAGCCTGGTCTATGGGATGGGGGTGGTGGGAAGACAGATAGTGGGAGGGGAGCCTTAGAGCTGCAAGAGACCTTGGCAGAGAAAGGGAGAGCTGCCTTGGGTCCCAACAACCAGTAAGACCTGCATGGCCCCAGGTAAGTCTTCTGCCTTCACTTCTCCATCTTTAAAGTGGAGACACTTGCCCCTTCCTGCCTCAGGAGGTGCTTGGGAGAGTTCATGTGGCCCTTAGACAGCCTGTTGCTTCCCTGGCCCTGGCAGAGAGTTAGGGAGGAGGCAGGGAGGCACAGTCACCTCTGCAGGGTTGTGTCACTGGGGACCTGGGAATGCTAGGGGTCCACAGATTAACTGCTGGGGTGGGAATAGCCCAGCTCCCAACTCCAGGACAATTCCACTGTTCAAGAGTATTCCAGGCTAAGACATCCTTCCTCTGCCCTGTGAACTTGGCATGAAGGGAAGATGTAAGCAGCTGAAATGATTTCCTGGCTGGTGCTCCAGCCCCCACATCTGTCTAGCAATTGCTTATGCCCGCAGAAGCCACCTTGCACGTGGCCCATGGATCCAGATTTCAGTAAAGCAGTGCCAGAAAAACATGGGGGAAGGGAGGGGCATCTGGCTGATGAACTCGCTTCAAGCCAAGAGGGAGTTTTTGGTTTGAAAATGGATTATCTTTTGCTCTGTTGATATTTCTCTGGCATTAGTTTGCTGACTGTGAAAGAGAGGTTTTCGGCCAAAAAATAAGTCTTCCTGGAACAAATAGGCCAGTGAGAAATAACCCAGCACATAGAGAGAGGGTATTTTTCCTTTTCGGCACAATTTCTGCGGTTACAATAAACATGTAGCGAACATTGGCTGAAGGAAGAGCCACGGGGTGCGCAGATTCTGAAATCAAACTGGCTGGGTTCAAATCAGAACCCTCTGACTGGTTGTGTGATGTGGCCTCAGCTTCCTCATCTGTAAAGTGGGGATGATGACTGAGGCTTAGATTGAGGGCTTTTTTTCTTTCTTTAATAAAGCAGTTACAGCTGAACTTGGTACATGGTGAATACTCAGTAACTATTACTTATTGTCATCAATTTATTACAGACTTTTAGGTCCATCATCTCTATTATTAAGGATGTTTATAATCTAGTTGAAGGGATAAGAAACAAAGAAGTTGTGAGAGATACACACACACATACACACACACACACCACAATGGAATACTTCTCAGCCATAAAAATAATAAAATAATCCCATTTGCACAAATGGATGGACCTGGAGATTGTCAGGCTAAGTGAAGTAAGCCAGAAAGAGAAAGACAAATACCATATGAGATCGCTTATATGTGGAATCTAAAAAAAAAAAAAAAAAAAAAAAAAGACACATGTGAACTTCCTTACAAAACAGAAAAAGATTCACAGACATAGAAAACAAACTTATGGCTACCAGAGGGCAAAGAGGGTGGGGAGAGATAAATTGAGAGTTCAGGATTTGCAGATACTAACTACTATATATAAAATAAACAACAAAGTCCTATTGTACAGCACAGGGAACTATATTTAACACCTTGTAATAGCCTGTAATGAAAAAGAACATGAAAAGGAATATGTATATACATATGTATAACTGAATCACTATGCTATACACCAGAAATTAACACCATGTTGTAAATTGAATATACTTCCGTAAAAATATGCAAATTTAGATAATATAATTAAAAAATACTTTAAATAACACAATATAGCAGCACATGAAATGTGTGTGTAACCCATTGTCAAACGGGCAGTCCAGCATCCGAGGGGCCAGGCTGGTCCTACTGTGTCCACAGTCCACTTGAAGGTTTCCAGGCCTTCCCTCCCTCAACCCTACGGAAGGGGCAGCACAATGGGGACTACACAACCTATCGCCTGTCCACAGGTGTTTGGACCAGGGGGGAATGCTTGACTGGATCTCTGGCCAGCCACAGGCTAGCCAGAGATCCGGTGTGATCTGGTGTAAAAATATTAGTTATTCCAATTGGATTTTCTCTAGGAAGTCTGGATTGGACCCATGGAGAAAATAAGACAGAAGATGAGGGAGCAGAAGCAGAAAGGACATCTGAGGTAGAAGCGGGGCAGGAGGCAGGGGCATATGTGCCCGGACATTACAAGGGAACAGCAGCTGTGACTAAGAGATGGAGCAGAGCAGACACACAGAGCAGACACACAGCGTGGGAAGGCAGCCAGGAAGGCTCTTGAGGAGAGGTGGGAAGGGGTGACTGGGAGCTGCCTCAGTTCTTTCTGAAGGAACTTAAGTGAGTCTTTGTTTCTTGGGCCCAAGAAAGCTGGAGAGTGTGGAGTGTGGAGGTCTGTAGCAGCCTGAGGAGAGGACTGAGGCTCCTGTCTGGAAGGCCAGGAGGACGTGGAACAGGCTGAGGGCGTGGAGGGAGGAGTATTAAGAGGACAATCGTGGCGATGGAAAAGCGTGGGAGTATCTGGGGAAACATGAGTAGACTGGTTTGGTTGGAGCCAAGGATCCAGCAGGGTCATAGATCAGAATTTGGAAATATTCAGAAAGATACATTGTTGTAAAAGGACGCTTTTCAAAAAACCCGACCAAACTGGGTTAAACTCTAACGGGAAACGGCTCATGTTTGGGAAAAGTCAGCACGTGTGGCAGGCTTCAGCCAGGCCCAGTCCAGAGTTCAAAGGTCACAGCCATGACCTCACATCTGTGCCTTTCCACTCTCCTTCTGAAGGAGGCGTTAGCCTCAGCCCACTGGCCTGGCTCTAAGTCAACCTGCCAAACAACCAATTTGCCAAAAACATTAATTTAAGGAGTATTCTTTTTTAAAACAGTCAATGATGATGCATGTATTTTTAATTTGATTTGGAAATTGGCTTTCAGCTAATTGGCTTTCGGGAAATTATTTTTAGGCAAATTGCCCTGCTTTCAGCTATTCTTAAGAATGAAGATGGCTGGTAGCAGCCCCTGGAAATACATTAGCTTCTCTATTCATGTCCGAGAGGAAAAAAAGGGGCCTCTGTGCCTCAGCCTGACCAGAAGTTCCATGGTTCACTCTGGTGGGTCATCTGGGCTCATAGACCCTGCCCTGAGCCAATGACACTGGTCTGGAAAATGTGCTGGGCGGTGTTGCCCTACCTCCACGGCTTTTCCTGAACCAGTCACTAGGACCAGGGTGATGGAGCGTCACTGGTGGGCTTAAGCCATTCGAGCCCCACTCCTGGGGCTGGGGATAGGTGAAATCTCACTGGAGGCACATTGCTGGGACACTCCATGAAAAGACCTTGGTGATCACAGGTGCAAGAGAAGGCGATTAGTGATTCTGGTTACAGCTGGGAACAGTCTGGACTAGCCAGCCAAAGGGTTTAGACTTTATAGGCAGCCGGGTGACACTGGAGTTTTTCAGCACTGAGACGTAACCTCTTCCTGGTGGTACTTTTGGAAGATTAGTCTGACCATAAAATGGTTAGGAGGAGAGGAAAGTCTGGCAAACCAGTGGGGTTATTAGAGAGCACAGGAGGTTAGGCAATAAGGACTGAAACAAGGAAATTAGAGTCAAAGAGGAAAGAGAGGGGGCAACTAGAAGTATTTTGAAAGAAGAAGTAATAAGACTGCATATCTCATTAGACATTAGGGGAGTGGATGGCAGGTGGCAAAGGAAGGAGTCAAAAATGACCCTGAGTTCTCTGACCTGGTTGAAACTGTGGCGTATCTGCCCCACGGCCTCAACCCCTTCTCTGAGAGCTGTCCCCTCACTCGCAGGGAGGGGTCCTTGTCCTGCAGCCCCATTATTTTGGCAGCCTCGCACTCCCCCTAGTTCTGGGAATGGACTCTTCTCTCCTTATGGGAACGGCCCACTCCCCTCCATCCCTCTGTGGTTACTGCAGAGGCTACTGCGCTAATACACAGTCCCTGTCTAGGAACACCTGACCTGAGATGGGTCTACAGAACTCTTCCCCAGCTTGGCACTGGAACTGAGAAAGTGATGTCTGTCTCTCTCTGGGAGGTTGAAGGTGGGATTGGCAAGCGTGTGACCTGCTACTGGCCTTGTTCTTCCCCGTGGACCAAGGAGGACAGGAAGCCAGCCTGCAATATGGGGGAGAATGTAGCAGACGCAGAAGTGGCTTTTGAGAGTGAGCCTGGGAGCTGCTGCCTGGATCCCTGAAGGCTGTCAACTTTCTGTCGGTACTTCCTGTTCTTGAGTTCTGTGAGATACCCTCTGGCTTCTTCATATACGTTTTAAGCAACTATTTCTGAAGTCAGGAAATCAGGAGTAGCTGCTGATTCTAAAGAGAAACTACGTCCATTTGGAACTTATCTGCATTACCAGAAAGTTTACTGAACCATCCAAGCTGGACCATCCCATGGAGAAAATGTCATAAGGAAATGCCAACACTTGGTGAGCAGAGCCTTAAGAAGGAAGTCACCGGAGTGGGTGAGATCGCCCAGAGAGAAAGTGTGGAGACACATTCAGAAGAACCTTGCAGAACAACTACATTTAGAGATTGGAAGGTTTAAGAGGACCCAGCAGAGAGATAGAAGGATTTACCAGAGAGTGGGGGGAGCTAGCATGCAAGTGTCCAAAGAATACAAGGGAGGAGTAAATTCAAGGATTTTTTTTTTGATGGAAATTTACTCTCTGATTCAAAATTGTATTTTAATTAAAAGTTTAAGAATAGCCAATACAACTTTGAAAAATAAGAACAGCTTCACAAAACACATGTCAAATTGACCTTAAAATCATTCTCAATTAAGTGCTGTTAACCAGCTAGATTGTAGGCAAGGTATGAGATACATTAGAATAGTTTCACAAAATAATAGAAGATCCTCAAGTAAAGAAAAGTTGTGGAGTTTGGCAAAAAATGAAAGAATTGGTAAATTCAAGGATCTTAACCCACAAGGAAATATGGGTGACTTCAGGCAAGGATTTGGAGTTGGTTGATTCAGTAACTCAGTAATGTTACTTAGAACCCATATTCTGCTCACTTCTTTGCTCTGCTGCACTGGGCACTGGATTCATCTAAGTAGGGGTGGACTTCTCCTTTGGCTGAGTAACTGGAAAGGTAGAAGAGAGATGGTGAAGGTTTTCCCAGCCACAGAATCTAAGCTTCTCTCTGCAATCTGATTGGGCCACTTTAGATCACGTGCACAATCCTAGCCCAATAAGACCAGAGAAATGGCACGTACTGATTAGCTTAAACCAATCAGGAGCCACTCCTTAAGCTGGGGGTGGGATCAGCATCCCCTGAAGATCCTGGCAGTGAAGAGAGTGGCAGCTCCACCTGAAGCTCAATGGGACATTCTCAGGGTCCTGCTGGGGAGGAAGAGCGGGATTAGAAGCATCAGAGGCAATGAACAGCCCCACCCCCAGGTGGCTCGCAAGGCCTGCGTGAGCTGGCCCTGCCTTACCTTACTCTTGCTCTCTGTGCTTTGGAAAATTCCCAGGATGGACTAAATTTCTTTCTCCCTCATGGTCTCCCCAGAGGCTGATCCCTCCATGGGGAAGAGTTTCCGTGATATTTGTTGCCTAATTCCTGTTCATATATCGTCTCGCTTAAATGTCTTTCCTTAAAGAGAACTTTCCAGTCCTCCTAAACTAATTATCATCCCCCTTCACCCCACTTGTATCCCTACTAGAACCTAATTTCAAGCTTTAATTATGTTTATATTATGTTCATCTGTAGCTCTGCAGGGCAGGGGCCATGTCTGTTCTGCTCACCAGTAAACCCTCAGAGGTTGGCCCACAGCAGATGCTCAAGGAATATTTGATAAATGGATGAACTAGATAGTTCACCCACTTCTTCTAACTCACATCTGTTGTCTTTTTTAAGCACCTGAAACATCTTTGGAGGTTACTTGAATGCAAATATTTCTACAAAACACTATCTCTCCAAAAGAATGATGACTTTAAATGAACCTAAATAATGAGGAATGCTTTGAAAGCTTAGATATTGGTGAACTAGTTAAACACTGTCTTTGTTCCACTCCCTGCCTTATTAATTATATTATCAAACATTTATTGAATGCCTTCTTTGTACCAGCCTTTGGGCTGCTTCATGAAAGTGTATGTTGGGGCCATTCTATCTAATAAGGCAAGAACTAAGTGAATATATCGTAAGAATGGGTTCCTACTACAAAGATGGAAACAAATAAGTTTTTCTGGTTAACCATTAGATAATTCTATTAACTTTGATTACCTAGAACATTCTAGTCTGCTTTGCTAGTCAGAGTTTCTACACAAGAGAGGCTTATGGGCCAGAAATCTGTTGGAAGGGAGGCTGGAAATCTGTCTTGAAATTGTGTTCACACAGCAAGCACGCTGTTTCTGCTCAGATTGTGTGATGATTTGGCATGGTTAGAGGGGGCTATCAGAAATTACGGGCTAATTAAATCATCGCCTCCTCCCAGCCACCCTTTAGAGCTCCCATTGATCCCAGTTAACTGAAGCATAATTGTATTTTGTTTATGAGACTTTCAGATATTGCAGGCTTCAATATCCACTAGGAGTTCAAAAAGAAAATGTCAAAAGGAGGAAGCAGCAGCGGTCTTCTCTGATAACTCGTCTATCAATTTATTTTCCTATTGCTCTGATCTCTTCTCTCAGAGGGAGACACTGGTGAGAAGCTGATGCTAAGGGCTGATGTCCATGCCAGGCTACGAGATAGAGAATATTTAAGTCTTTTTGTGTGCGGGGTGGGGGGGTGGGTGTGAGAGGGGTAGTTTTTGGCCTTGAAAAGGAAAAAAGACCAAAAAGCAAAAAATGGAAAATGTGGTTATAACGCCAAGTTAAAAATCTGTAAATTGGAAATAAGGAAGCATACAGTCACCTACTCTATAGGGACATCATGGCATCAAAATCAGAGGAATGTGCTGTGCAAACACAAAGGATGTGATTTAATCATTTCCAAATGGCCTTTCTTGTTTTATTATCACCCATCCTCTCCTTGCACATTGAAATAATAAAAAGAGAGACTTGTTGGTATTTATCCTTCTCACATATGCTGAGTGAACATATTATACCAAAGGAAAGCAAAACTAGACAGGTCTGGTTTCATTGCACAATTGGTTGTTAATGCACTGCTTTTGAAGATAAATGCTTTATGACCTCAGAATGAATCATCTCTCGGGGCAAAGAGATGGCAGAGGCAGGAACGTGTGCGGTCCACTGCATGTGGTGTGGTTGTAGCTCATGGGGCTTAGTACCATAGTCACGCCATGTATGTACCACGTACAGGCTGGATCAGCAAGAGTGTGTGCACATGGACTTCATTCTCTCTCTCTTTCCTAAATTCAGTTCAGGAAGCTACATTTCGTGGGTATGAAATCCTACTGGGTGAAAGCTCATATTGATAATGGCACTCCTAACGTTGATTAGACACTTATCATGGGTCAGACCCTGGGCTAAACACTTCTCATCCCCATCTTTGGAGCCCTCCCTACACCACTATGAAGTGTATTTTATCATCTCGTCATTTTTCTCATTTTGCAGATGAGGACACAGGCAGAGAGCAGTTCGGTTACTTGGCCAAGATCACATAGCTGGGATTTAAACCTAAGCGTGCCTGGCTCAGAAGGGGATTGTCTGAGAAATTCATGAGCTATCTCCAGGGCCTCTCTCACTTATATGGCCCCTTGTAAGGCCATATGACTAATTTTGTGTTTGTAATTCTGTGTTCTTTTTCTTAAAGAGGACCCCTCCAAACTGTGTTAGCTGTAATCCCCACAAAACCTGGCTCCATCCCTGGCTTCACTTCAGAGGCTTCATTCTTAATCTCCATTAGTTTCTAACCAATCAGAAATAACCTGACTGTCAACGACTGTCTTTTCTCCCCACCCCCTTTTGGTTTTTTTTTTTTAATTGAAGGGGGGAAATTAAGTTTATTTATTTATTTATTTTTAATGGAGGTAGTGGGGATTGAACCCAGGACCTTGTGTATGCTAAGCATGCGCTCTACCACTGAGCTATACCCTCCCTCCAAGGACTGTCTTATTTCTGACCCAATACAGGTGCTCATTTGAACTCAAGGGTTGAATGAAAGCACAGATGACTGAATAATTGTCCTGCTTGAAAACCATGCTGTAGATTGATCACTACTGCAGGTTGAAAACCATGGGATGGATTAAAAAGCTAGAAAGCCAGGGCACCTTGTGAGCCCTTAAAAGAAATGGAATCTTTCCTGACAGAAAGGAGCAGCTGAGCTTTTGCCAGTGTAAGAGAGCAGATGGAAAGTGCAGAGTCTTCTCTGCATCCCTTTCCTCTTGGCAAATCCCAGAGAATCCCACATTGGTGCATTTGCAGTGACTCCCTCTTTGCAGGCACTTCCATATGAGACACCTCATTTCACTTAACTTATCCAATTAACAAAAAGAGACAAACAAATTAAAAGGAAGTCCCTGAGGTGGCTGAGACTCAGTGCGCTTAAGTGGATAAACAACATAATTAGAATCGCCTACCCTGATGAAAGCCCCACGCTCAGGGCTGGCTTTGAACAAGTAGTTCTAGTTTTGCAAGAGTTTGTAAGTGGCTTTTCAAGGAAAGGCTAGTAGGAACTGCATTTAAAACATGAGTTTTGGTTTTAACACAGGTGGTGAGGATTCATACCTATTGGAAGTAACTATTGAAGGAAGTTGGAGAGTGTATGTTCCTCATGGCTCAAATGAATCTTGTCTCCAAGCAAGGAACCTGGGAAGTTCTCCAGGACTCTTTCCACCTGGAAATTCCAGCATCCTATTGGGATACATTTTCCCCCTGATTTATGTTGAAATATGTGTCAGAATGAGGAGATTCTAAAGAGGATGGATTACCCTTGAGAACAATGGTTCTGAGGATCACCTATGCTTTTGTGGTGGTCTGATTTCAGGGTCTTCTGTCCACTGGTTTCATGCAGGGTTGCTCACCCAATTCAGAGGAATTTGGCCCATCTGGGTCTTGAAGTCTTGCATACAAAAGAAATGACTTGGTGTTATACACATTAAGGCTGAAGGTACTTGCTCGTGTCTGTAACAGTGGAATAATTTGCAAAGTCACAAATTGTCTATCAGATAGTGCGGCTACTCATGGTTTAGTTTTAGGAACTTGTTGCCTTAGTAAGAGGTATCATGACTTAAAATATCATGACTTGGCTTTCTACACAAGTCAATCAATAAATTTAGTGCAACTCTAGTAAATATCCTAATGGCATAAAAAGGAGAATGAGGAAGAAGAGACGGAGAAATCTAAGAAGAGTAATAAGGTAACGAGGGAGTCACTTTCCTTTTCCTACATGAATACACCTTCAGATATGTATGTGGTAATTAAAAGTATGACCCAGAAATCCCACTCCTGGGTATTTATTCAGATGAAATGAAAACCTATGTTCACACAAAAACTGAACATTTATAGCACCTTTATTCATCATCACCAGAAGCTGGAAACATCTCACATGTCCCACAAATGGGGAATGAATAAACAGTCTGTGGTACATTCATACCGTGGACTACAACTTAGCAATAAAACAGAAGGAACTAGTGATCCATGCGACCACATTGGGGGATCTTAAGGATGTTATGCTGAGTGAAAGAAGCCAGACTCAGAAGGTTACACGCTGTATGATTCCATTTAGATACCATTCTGGAAAAGGCAAAACAACGGGGACAGGAAACACATCAGCAATTGCCAGTGGTTAAAGGAGAGGCCAGATTTGACTGCAAAAGGGCAGCATGAGGGAATCTGGGGGAATGATGGAAACTTCCTCTATTTTGATTGTGGTGATTACACAACTCTGTGCATTTGGCAAAACTCAGAACAGTACACTCTGAAGAGTGAATTCTACGATATGTGAACTAAAAATTAAAATAAACCAACGTTATACTAGTGCAAGTATGAACATCATAGAGGGCTAGAAATGGAATGAAATATAGTTAATTAGCTTTGGTAACAATGGCATTTTAAATCTGTGCAGAAAAGATGCATTATTTAATAAATGGTGTAGGGAAAACTCGTCCTTATCATTACAAAATATACCTACTTCATCCCTTAATTCAAAATACATTCTAGAAGGATTAAAGAGTTAAATGAGAATAGTAGAGGGAAATAGATTTTTTAAAAAATTAATCTTGGAGTGGGGAAGGACTTTGTAAGGATGATATTAGTTAGAAACCATAAATTAAAAAACAAAACTGATTGACTATATAAAACATTTTAAAAACTCAGTAAAATAAACAACAACTATTAATTAGTCAATAAGTCAATAGACAAATGACAAAGTGGGAAAAACATCCATGACAGTCAAAGATAGCTGTTGCAGAGGCTGAGGTGTGCCGCCCACATCCCCACCTTCAGTTCTGGAGTCTCCCCAGTTGTTGAGGCTGTTGGTGCCTAAAAGTCAGAGCCGAGCTCCCTTTTTACAATTGTCCTCAGCTGCTAAGAGAGCCACTCTGCATAGTCATCTCCCTCCCGGCGGCTCTCATCCAATGGCTGGTCAGTAAAGGAGTATAAAGTCCTGGCCCTCGTGCCTCAAAGTGGAACTAAGGGCCACCCCAGGTCCAGAGCACCCCATGGGGTCAGCTGAGTGAGGTCGCCTGCCTAATCCTGCTTCTTTCACTCCCCCGTAGGGCTTGACCCCAAGGGCACTCCCCAGTAAACTGCATGGGAGTCCATCTCAGACTCTATTTCTGGAGAACTCAATCTAAGATAATATCCTTAATAGGTAAGGAACTTACATAAATCAACAAGAAAATAGATAACTGAGCAAAAGGTATAAACAGCCAATTTTGATATGCACTACAATTAAAACTACCTGTACCTTTTGTCACAGCAAGTCCACTTCTAGAATTTATCACAGAGAAATAATCTCACAAGTGTGTAAAGCTCTATGGTCAAGTCTGCCCATGGAAGAATTGTTTATAATAGTGAAAAAATTGGAAACAATCTTTTTTTTTATTGAAGTACAGTTAATTAAAATATATCGATTTCTGGTGTACAGCACAATGTCCCAGTCTTGCATATGCATACATGTATTTGTTTTCATATTTCTTTCCATTAAAGGTTACTACAAGATATTGAGCATAGTTCCCTGTGCTATACAAAAGAAACTTTTTAAAAAATCTATGGAAACAATCTTAATGTCCATCAATTGGTTAAATATCATGCTGTGTGGTTGTTAGAAACAATGATGTAGATATTTATAAACACGAAACAGTGTTCAACATTTAAATACATCTCTTAAAATACATTCAGTAAAATAGACTGCACAGTACCTAACACATAAAATTTAAAACCGTCTGGAAAGTTACAGAAAAAATTTTAGTAGTTTGTATTTTTTAGGATTATAAGGGATGGTTATTTTCTTCCTTGTACTTTGCTGTATTTTCTGGAAAATTTTTTTAATGTGTATTACTTACATAACCAGAAAAAAATCAAGTTATTTTTAAAAGGATATTGTTGGATAAGACTTTAGTATGAAATTCAAGCATATTTTCACTTTCACATTTCCAATGATTTCAATTAAAGCAAAATAACCTCAAAATTAACCTTAAGCAATATATAAACAAACTCTTAATTTATGGCTTTGCTGTTCATATTAATCCATGAAAGCCACATACTACCTGTGTTGGACACCTGCTGTTTCTGCATTTGTTTTGCCTGAGCAGAATCTAGTCTCCCTCAGGTAAGGGGCCTGGTTTGCCTTTGGAGAACCCTCCTGCCTTCTCCTGAAGCCATGAGGTTCCTGTGGGGCTGTCCCTGTGGAGAAGCACATAACCGGCCACACCATGAGGGCATTTAGGAGGGGCACGTGTCCTGAGTCAGTCCTGGGAGAGTCAAGCACAGGATTTTCACAGCCACACTTGGGAGCTCACTTTCAACTGGGGTTGCTAAGCTGGTCACAGATAAGCATGGAGAAATGCGGATGAGGATGAAGTCAACACAGAACAAAGAGCAGAGAGGTGGAGAAAGAAACATTCCTGAAGGCAGTGTTGGTGCCTTTAAATCCAGCTACATCCAAAGATTAATTCCTCGACTTTTCAGTTACATAAACCAATACATTCTCCCTTTTTCCTTAAGCCTTGGCATCCTTTGCAACTCAGAGGATATGGTATTATACCCACCCAACTACACCTCTATGGGAAGCAAAATCTTATTCATTTGGTCAGTCTTTCATTTGTCCAATTACAATATATTGAGCCCTTTCCTTAGCTCAGGCTGCCATAACAAAATACCACAGGCTGAACGGTTTAAACAGAAATTTATTTCGAACAAGTCTGGGGGCTGGAAGTCCAAGATCAAACTGCTGGCAAGAGAGGTTTCATTCTGAGGCCTCCTCTCTTGGCTTGAAGGTGGCCACCCTCTCACTATGTGCTCACATGGTCTCTTCTGTGTGCAGGCTGAGGCACAGAGCAACCTCTCTGGTGTCTCTTCTTATAAGGGCAATAATCCAATCATAAAAGCCTCACTCTCATGACTCATTAACCTGAGTGACCTCCCAAAGGCTCCATCTCTAAACACCATCGCATTGAGGGATAGAGCTACAACATACAAATTTTGGGGGAACACAGACATTCAGTCCATAACAAGCACCTGGGACTCACCGTATGCCAGCACCTCTGCTAACCCTAGGAATACAGGGAAGAAAGACGGTCTCTGCTCCTAATGAGAGGGGTGCAGTTGGTGGGAACGCACCCCCAGTGAGTGGTCCTTGGGGTGCCAGAGTCTGCCCAGGAGCCTCCCCAGCTGCCTCTAAGCAGAAGATGGGCCATCATTTTTTCTCTCTTTGGATTCCCTCTTCTAATGGAAAAATAGTGTCTGCCTTCCCTTTGGCTCTCTCTGGCATTCTTTCTTTAGACTCTTCCGTTTGTCTGTCAAGTGCTAAACGCTACAGCTGCCCCTGCCTGGGAGGCCTGGGCTGGGCAGTCTGGACCAGCTCTGCTCCTGGCAGTAGCTGCCCTTTTGTCCTGGAGTCCTGCTTCTTGTGCTCTCTCCTTGTTGCCTGGACTTTCCTCTCCTCTGGACATGGTGAGATCTGGACTTGGGGTGGACTTATTAAAAAGGATAAAGCAAAAAAAAAAAAAAAAAACACACACACACACACACACAAAACAAAAAACCCTGCCTCATGCCTAAGTTAAAGAGGTTCTGCATGAGTTCCATCCAGTGTAACCACAGGCTCCACATTGGGGGTCCAGGGCTTGTGTCTTGGAGTCACCATCTTTGCTGTCACCCATTGTTCTCTGGGCAGGGGTTTCCTTCGAGGACCTCATGGAGAGGGGCTGCTGCCAGAGGACAGGACCTGGGCCTTCCTGTGCTCCCTGGCCAAATGCTACTTGAATCTCCCCATCATTCTGAAACCACAGACCTGAATACAGCCTTTGAAGGAAAGTGCTCAGATCAGAAAAGAGCTGTTATGAGTATAACCCTTCTCAACACATCCCGCTCAGCCAGATGGCTCTCTCAGATGCAGGAGAACTGTAGCTCCCACCTCCAGGAGGGGAGAGGAAGCATCCTCAGCAGATTCCATTAGGATAAGGGCGACCTGTGAGGTCACGTCTGGTAATTATAGAATTATCTTAATTAGTTTTTAATGTATTCAAGACTCAAGCACACTGGCTTTTTCATTATACAGTATAAACTTTCAAAACCAATCCCAAACACTACTGGAGAAACCCCACAAACAGGCCGTGGGCCCCTAATCACACTTGGAGATGGAGGACCCTAAGTTGGCCTAAGTGATACACTGTCGACTTTGTGGAGCTATTGACCGACTCATCTTTCCTCTCAATCCTGGAGAATCAATTTTAATCCAGTAGGTTTCTTTTTGTTTTTTTTTTTTTTCTGGTGTGCTTATCAGAATCTCCTGGGGTGCTTTTGCAAACTTCACTTGTCCAGTCTCCACCTCTGGAGACCGATTCTGGAAGTCTGGGCAGGGCCCCAGCATCTGAATAACACTGATTAATCTCTGAATTAGCAAATGAGGACCTAAGACCTGGAGAGAGAAAGCAATTTGTCAAAGGTGGCAAGGGCTATTTCTTTTAAAATTCTTTTTTAAATTGAAGTGTAGTCGATTTACAATGTTAGTTTCAGGTGTACAGCAAAGCGATTCAGTTATACATATACATATATTTTTTTTTTCAGATTTTCTTCCATTACAGCTCATCTTCAGGAAATTGAATATAATTCCCTGTGTTATTCAGTCAATAGAAGGACTATTTGTTAAAGAGCCAGGCGTAGCATCCTGGCTTCCTGACTCTGATCCAGTGTTCTTTCTACTATAAAAATAGAAGTGCAAAGAAACAGGGATTCTTACCCAAACTGCCTAGTTGTCCCCCCTTACCCCAGTGCCCACCTTGAAGAGTGGAGTGTGGCTCCAGTCTGTGCCTGGGAGTGCAGCTCGGTGATTTCAGACAAAGCTGCCATTTGGGTAACAGCTGCCGGACAAATCTGTCCTCCATTTTCAAAGATAAGGCCACTCGCCCTTTGTATCCCACTGTGGTAGACAAGATAGGGACGTGTGTGATGCATGTCTCCTCCTGTTGCTGTGCACACACTCTGAATGCCCTGTGGTTTGTGGTTGTGGCCGCTCGTTTATAAAACCTGGCTCTCAAAGCCATGGTTGGCCCAAAGCCTTTGTGGAAGAAGAAGCCGCCATCGGTGCTACTGCTTCCCGGAGGGGCCTGTCTGCTGCTCTCCTCCCCCAGCTGTCCTCCCGAAGCCACCGAGTTTGAAGGTGGGCATTTTCACTGAATGCAGGAGACACCCCACCCACTCCAGCATCAGTCAAGAAATGAGTGTTTGTTGAGAGACAGTACATACTCAGCATTGTGCTTATGGTTAACATGTTAAATGTAGTTAGAAGGCATTTCAGGGTATGGAGGGAAAGCAATGCAAACTCCTCAGAACTCCCTTTTGGAAAAAGAAAGCCCTCTATTTACCACAGACCTAAAAGTGCACCAAAATGCATTACTCCTGGAGGAAAACATCCTTTGGATACCCTGGAAAATTTCTATCCACCCGCTCTCCGTGAAACCTACCTGCAGGACCTCAGTCACACACCATTACAGATCTTCTCAAAAGTGTCACCTTATTTAGCAGAAATCTGGCAACCATGACTCATTCAGCTTCCTGGACACTTGGACTTGCTACCCATTATAACCAGTGGTTTACAGTCAAGGAGATCTAGATTGAGTGATTAAAGCCCAGCCAAGTTCCCTCACACAGAGTTCAGAGTACAATCAGAGCAGAAGGGAAGCTTGCCGGGTTTCTAGAATCAAAGGACACTCTAGCTGGAAGGGATTTCAAGAGGTCATTTGGCTCACTTGCTTTGTCACTCAGGTGATGAATGAAACTGTCCAAGACTAATGATTGTCTAGGGGCAAAGGCTTCATCATGCTTTCAACCTCTTGGTTCAAGTTTGTACTTCCCTGAAGTTCGTCCTCAAGTCTAACCAAACACTCTCTTGCTATAACTCTTTCTACCTTTCCAGCCAGTGTTTCCTGGAGAGAACAGGTTTCTTCTATTGTGAGGCTTCACTTGTTCTATTGAAGGGTCGGCTCCAGGAGAGTCTTGAAAGACCCACTCAGAGAGGCTCTGTGAGGAACTTCAGCAGGAAAAGCAGACTATTCTGTATTTTTGGCTCTTTTCTGCTTTGCCTGAATGCCAGACAACTGCACTTCCCTGATCCACCCTCTTTGAGGATGACTTTCCCTGGAGAAGAGAAGGCTGAGAGATGAATCAAGGGAACACAAATGTTGAACCTCGTGAGCAACAGCACCCACAGCCTCAGAACCTGCAGGGCGGAGGCTCTCAGGTTAGGTTGATGAAAGGGACTTTTCTCATTCTGAGGGCTATCACCGAGGTAAAATCTGATCCAGAGGGAGGCCGTGGAGTCTCCTTCCTGGGAGGACTTCGATGGGAGAAAGTCTCACCACAGGGATGATTTCCCCGTGCTCTCCAGTGGGAGAAGAAAGATAGAGAAGCTTTGCTTGGACTCTTTCCAACTTTGCAAAGGCTCTTCCTCTGGTCTGAAAAAGCACCAGTTCTAAGCATTTCGAAAGATCAGTTTGTGTGTGTGTGTCTGTTTATGTGGGGGGGGGGGGGGTGTGTGTGTGGAAACTGATCAGCAAACTGCAGCTCCGTGAGATTCCCTTTGAATTCAGCTTTCATCCTGCATTAAACCAGCAGGGACAAGCCTAAAATGAGATGGTTCTTAGATGGCTACCCAGGCAACATGTTGAAAACTAAAAACTGCCTCCTCCCATTAGACTGTGCAGCGGGGAAGATGCAGAGTTCTAAGATTATTCCCATGCATAGGATTTTACTTTGTTAAGTCTCCTTTGGGGGTAAACTATTCACTAGCATTTGTATCAATCACTCCTGAATCACTGCCTAACATGAAATGCTCCAATGATGAGAATTTCCCTTAAGCCAGTTCTCTCTAAAGGTAAAATGAGATCTTTCAAACTCTATGTAGACGAGCTTTAAAGAAAAAAATACAACAAATCTACAGCCTGTTCTTTACACCGACACTTTCAGAACACTTTTTCACCAGTCTCTCCCAATCTACCGACAAGCATGTCCATTAGTTCGGAAGCACTGATGCAGGCCAGCTTTAAGCCACACAGTGTGGGCTTCACCCCAGAGTGTAAGGTTTGGTCTCTGCCCTTAACAAGTGTGCAAGCTATGGGACTATAAGATTAACTCACAATAATGTAAGGATGTACGTATTTAGATGCTCAGTGGTGTTAGTGTCTCTATGGATTAAAGTAGTCAGGAAGATTTTATTAAAGGGTGCACAGCCTGAGATGGCTTTCAAGAAAAGGCAGATTTGGGAGAAGCAGAGCCCAAAAATAAACAAATAGAAATAAACCAGGGTCAGAGGGGCGGTAGAAAGCAAATTATGAAAATTTAAACTAGCATTTTAAACACTTTTTAAAATTTTTTAATTTTATTCAGTTATAGTCAGTTTACAATGTTGTGTCAAATTCCAGTGTAGAGCACAATTTTTCAGTTATACATGAACATACATATATTTATCGTCACATTCTTTTTTTCACTGTGAGCTACCACAAGATCTTGTATATATTTCCCTGTGCTATACAGTATAATCTTGTTTATCTATTCTATATAGTCCTGTCATTATCTACAAATTTCAAACTCCCAGTCTGTCCCTTCCCACCCCTCTCCCCTCTGGCAACCACAGGTTTGTATTCTATGTCTATGAATCTGTTTCTGTTAAACACTTTTAATTAGAGATCATTTCAACCATATACAACGATGCAGAAGCCCCATGGACTCATCACTTATCATTTCATGGCCAATCTTGCTTCATCTCTGCTCCGACCCACTTTCCCCCACATCCTGGATTATTCTGAAGCAAATCCCAGATGTCATATCATTCCATCTGTAAATATTTCAGTATTTTACTAGCATTTTGATGTAAGCGGGATCAAGTTATACAGGTCAGAGCATGTTTCAAAAAACAGCCCAAAATCTAAAATCTTGGCACAAAAAAAAGATCCTGCAAGCCTCAGCCAATGGCACATTTATTCCCAGTTTTCTTTTGTTCAACAACATCCCAGCACATCAGAAGAATCCTTAATTTTTTTCTTCCCAGAGGAGGTTGAAATAAAATGTATATGTCTAGAAATACAGGCTTTTTGCTATAATGCTTGGACCTTAATGGAATGTCGGAAACATATGGACAAACACTTGTCTCTGTACATGTGCTGCAACTGAAGTATATTTCTTTATTCTATTTTCAACATAGCTCAGAGTGGTATTTTGGGAAGACATGCCTTTCTTAAACTAGAATCCAACAAAAATGGCCAGTGGAATCTGAGGATGGTGGGACAGTCTGGGCTAGGAGGTAACAGCGCAGCTGAGGAGGGGAGAGAACAGGGTGGGCTGGGGGGCAGACAGGGCACAGAGACTCTCAGGGCTCCGGCTGGATGTGAAACTGAGTGGGAGGCAAGGAATGAAAGTGGAGCATGTTAATCTTGGAACAAGGGTGAGTCATACAGAAAATGAGATACCTTCCCACTGATGCTTTGAATAATACCCCTTGACTGGGAAAAGAAACCAAACGAATGTTGCCCTTGATCGTGGCAGAGATAGGACATGGCATACAGAGAGTGTAGTTGAAGACTGGACGCCACTCCTAGCTCTTCCACTCTTCCTTGGTGACCTGGAGAGAGCCATCTAACCTCTCAGGGTGTCAGGATCATCTTCAACAAAAGGAAGGTGGGGCCAGATGATCTCTGGATCCCTGGGGACCCACCACATTCAACAATTCAGTTAATTGAAATGTACTGTAATAGGGCAGATAGCTATGCATCGGGGTGACCTTTGGATGGTGGCTGCTAGCAGTAGGTTGCAGCAGGAGCAACTGAGACAACCCAGACCAAGCACAAGCTGTCAACCGGGGAAATAAAAGAATGGCACTAGCCCACACGTGTCCAGTACTTATGTGTCACTTCCTCCACTTAGCAGTCTTCACACATTATCTCACTTAATTCTCTCAGCAGCCCTGTGAGGTAGGGTCTAATATATCACCCTATCATGAGGAAACTGAGGTACAGAGAGAGGAAGTAATCTACCGAAGAAACATTGCCAATAAATTGGAAAGCCAGACTCGACCCAGGGTCTATTTCAATTCTAAACCCTTAACCACTAATATAAGCTCTCCTATTATGCTAGGGTGCATAGAATAACTATTAAAATCTTGTATTTTACCTTTCAATCAAAAACCAGAAATCTTCATTACATAGCTACCTGACACAAGAGCCAGTTGGAAAGGGGTCCCATTGGCTAAATTTGGGACAAATTCAGCACCAAAATTAAGTATAGTGACGAATTATAAATCATGAAAAAGTAGGATTCATGAGTGACTTTACTGACAATAGCTAGATATTTCCATCCATCCATCCATCCATATATACATATATAAATAGGATACTGAGGGTGGGGGAGGGTATAGCTCAGTGGTAGAGCATGTGCTTAGCATGCATGAGGTCCTGAGTTCAATCCACAGTATTTCTATTAAAAAAAAAAACAACCTAATTACCTCCCCCACCAAAAAAAAACCCCCAAACCCAAAATTTTTTGAAATGAATATATGTATGTATGTGCATGACTGGGACATTGTGCTGTACACCAGAAATTGACACATTGTAACTGACTATACTTCAATTTAAAAAAAAAAAAAGAATACTGAGGGTTGACTGGTAAACAGGAGGACTGATGGAGCTGGAAAATCACTTGGTAATCATCAGGGTAAAGACAGGATCAGGCAAGAACCATCAATGGATGCTAAATCTGCAGAGGGTGGGTATTAATGAGCAAGATATCTGCATAGTTTTAAAGTATCTCTCCAGAGACTGCTTATTAGTTCAAAGGAGAAAAAAATAATTATACAGTGGAGAAACTGAGCAACACCTTGATAGGTAAGAAAAATTTACATTACCAATAAGGGGCAGATAGACATTGTGTGCTTCTAGCTATGATAAACTTAGAAGGACAAAATATTAATTTTGCAATATTTCAGCCAAGAATGCTTAAACAAAAGCACCAGACAAATAATATGGGAATGTTCTATCTTCTTTTTAAAGGTGAGAGGAAGTGTATTCTTTTAAAAACTGAACATCACAAAAGATAAAGATAAGGCTGTGGAAATGTTCCAGATTAAAGGTTACTTAAGGGACAAGACAACTGCATGCAGGTTTGACCCTAGACTTGATGCCATATGGGAGGGGGTAGTGTGGACAATGCTGCAAAAGACATTATTAGATCAACTGACAAAACTGGAATGTGGACAGTGTAAATTTATAAAGTTGGTAAAAATGTGTTGCGGTTATGTTGAGAATATTCTTATTTTTAGGAACAGGAGTTAGTGGTGAAGATTCCTGATGTGTGGAACTTACCCTCGTATGATTCAAAAGAGAGAGAAAAACAGAGAGAGTGCAAATGCTAAAGCCAATGGGGTAAAGTGTTAACAACACAGGAATCTAGGCACAGGGTATATGGGGGTCCTTGAAACTTTTTCTAAGTTTGAAAATATGTCCAAATAAGGGGGCCTTTTTTTTTTCAGTCAATCTGATATCACATTAGCAAGTGGTGGTCAATCTCTGAGTTCTCCAACTATGTAGAAGGGGGAGAAAAAAAAGGAATGATCTGCATTGAGCCATGAAAATGACTGTCATCAGATGAGAGGAGGTTAAGGCTGAGCTGGCTCCCTGTGGTTCAGGGGTTCACCAACCAATACAAGGAGTTATGTGGGTCACACAGAAAGCAGTCTCACAAGTGAACAGATAATGGACTAATTCCACTGTGAGAAACACCAGGAAAACCAACATCTCTGCAGGTGTAAGGAAAAGACTTCCAGGCATGGGCTTGTAGCCCACTTATTTCAACACGAGCCTCCCCAGCAAAAGAATTAGCCTGTTTTAAGCTCATCTTCCTTTGGCTGCTCCTGGAAATATATTGGGACTAGAAGGTTTTGTGTCCATTGGGAAAGGCAGTGGACACAAGGAGCAAACTGCTAGCATTGACAAGAACACAATACGTGCTAGGGCTTAGGGAAAATCTAGAATGAATTAGTGGACAACATTTGACAATGGGATTATTATTAATGCCACAGACTTGAATTACTTACTATGGACCAGGCTTTGAGGGTACAGAAAGATAAAAGAAATGATCCTTGTCCTCAAGTAGCTCTGAGGAGAGAGACATACAAAGACATACAAAGGTACATCACAGGGCAGCAGATGAAAAGTACCAACTGAGTGTTCTTGTCACTCTGTGCTAGAGTTTATGGAAAAAGACAGGAAAGCTATTGTGGGTGCAGAGCACCAAGTAAGTGGTAGGAGTAAGCCTTCCTCCCTCCCTCCCTCCCTCCCTCCCTCCTTCCCTTCCTTCCTTCTTTCCTCCTCTCCTTCCCTCCTTCCTTCTTTCCCTCCTCCCTCCCTCCCTCCTTCCCTTCCTTCCTTCTTTCCCTCCTTTCTCACTCCCTCCCTCTCTTCCTTTCCCGCCCCTTTTTCTTTCTTTCAATAAATATTTATTCCATTTTCTAGTTGCAAGATACTGTGCTAGACACTTAAAGAGAACAGTTAGATAAAAAATGATGCTGAGAGGAAAAGGCACATTGGGGGATGAATTAATGATGATAACAGCTAAAATGTCCTGGGCCCTGTGTTAGCTTCCTGTGGCTGCCACACACATGGCCACAGATGTAATGGTTTAAAACAACAGAAACTTACTCTCTCGCAGTCTGGAGGCAGGAATCTGAAATCAAGACGTTGGCTGGGCTGTGTTGTCTCCAGATCTCTCGGGAAGATTCCTTTCTTTGCCACTTCCAGCTTCTGGTAGCTGCTACCATTCCTTGGCCATCTCAGTCCCCATCTTCATACGGTCTTCTCTTCTGTCTGTTTAGTCTGCCTTGTGTATCTCTGACCAGTACACCTGTCTTTGGATTCAGGGCCCAGGTGGATAATCCAGGATGGTCTTTTCATTTTAAGATCCTTAATTATATTGGCAAAGGACCCTTTTCCCAAATACGGTAACATTCACAGTTTCCAGTAATTAGGACATGGGTGTATCTTTTGGGAGGTCACCATTCAACCCTTTACAGGCCCTTTCCATGTGCCAGGCATGGTCCTAAGCATCCGATATGTATTAATTCATCTAATTCACAACAAACCAATGCGTTAAGTCATTATTTGGATATGCATCAAGGAAAGGGAGGCACAGAGCCATTAGGTAACTTGGAATCATTACTTAGGATAATTTGGCTTCAGTGACAGGCTTGTGTTGAAGAGGAGTGAGAGATAAGTTTGGATAGACAAGTTAAGGTCTCAGGCAGGATGTCTTAAATACCTAGATAAAATGCTGTGCCTTATTTTGTGCATCATGGGCAGCCACTGAGGGTTTTGAGCAAAAGCATCATGTGAGCATCGATATATGGGCTATATGGGAATATTGATCAGAAAGCACTGCATTAAATAGACTGGAGGAGTGTGGGAATGGGAGACCTATTAGAAGTGCTCACATAATTACTCTGAGATACATGTAGTCCTAGACTGGAGGTCTGGCTACAGAAACAGAGTGGAATACTTAATAGCTCATCCTTCTTTTCATCCTAACCTGCCAGACTGTCTTTTCCATTAAACTTAGCTCTTCCATCTTCCTAGGATCCACACCAGGAGGCAATTGAGAGATAAAACAATCTCCATTTGCCCCACTTTAGCAGATACTGGTTTTTCCATTAAAGGATTGCTCTCAAATTTGAAGGCACCTAAGCAGCACCTAGAAAAGCAATCCCATAGTTTTGATGGTGGTCACTTTTAAGACAATGGCACTTTGGGGACTGAAAGATGTCTCTCTTGAGGTTAAGAGATGGTCAACTCTGACCTTATGATGGAATAAGCTTTGAAGCCAATGCAAAGCATAAATAAAGTCAATAACAAGGACTCATGGGAACGGTCTGTAGAGGCAGCTACCATGAAGCTCGATCTTTGGTCTCTTCTTCTAGGATCAGCAGACAGGCAGAGCGAAGCGTCTCTAGTCTCACTTCCCACCTACTCATTCTGGTGACTCTCGTGGCTCATGGTTCAGCCTAAATATTAAATATGCCTTATTCATTTTTAGTCTTTATGAGGATTTGATCAGTAACATCTGATGGGATGGGCTTTTCCTGCTGGATAATGAAAGATTTAAGTGCAAGAGACCCTTGTCCTATTGAGTCCTCAGCCCAACCTATTATTCAGACTTCAGGAGCCGTTAATGCTAGTCAGAATAACAAAAAATGTTTCCAAAAGCTGTCAAGTAATAATTTGTTTTTTCTGACACAGTGAAGGGAGAAACTGAAATGCAAATTCACACCTGGAGTTTGACTCGTTTTAAGGAGTGCTTTCCTACAAGGAGAAGACATTTGATTTTATTTAAACATTTTAATTTAGAAGTGATAGCATTCATTACAAAGTAAAATTCATATACGACAGATAAATATAAAATAAAAGTAAAGTTAAAACATTTTTACATTTGAGGAAACTTTTTTTTTTGGATGGGAATATCTTAACTGCATGTGATAGCTTCCTTCCAGGGTTAAAAATAAAAAACTTCTAATATCTTGGTCCTCAGAGTGCGATCTGGGAACCACAGACACTGGCATCCACTAGGAGTTTATTGGAAATGCAGACTCTTGGGCTGCATTGCCAACCTTGCTGCATCAGCACCTGCATTTTAACACGTCACCCCAGGTGAGGGGTCAGTATTTTCACTAACGTTAGTCCTTTGGAAGGCATCCCAGCTGTTAAAGAATTGAAAGTAAAAAGTGGGTAAAAGCAGTAGGCAAAACAATTAGTAATTCACTTCACAGAGTTATGTGTGAACAGGACCCAATTTTGGAACACACCACTAGAGAATTAGATTTCAGAGTGACCTGTTAAAGAGGTGTCACTCACAAGTAGGCCACTTCCCCTTAGTCCTTATAGTAATTACAAATTAATAAGAAAATCATAGAACCAGAGACCTTTAGAACTCTCCTGAACTATAGAATTTGTAGTACTTAGTGCATGTGAGGTCTTGAGCCTCAAACTGAGTTTGTTCCTCCCAAATTTGGGTATGAAGTTAAAAGCAAACACATTGCTAGTGTGATTAGGCCCTCACAAGCAGTGGGACCTTGAGAAATTCTTCATTTCTTAGAATCTCCATCCATATCTGTAGAATCTGCCCTGCAAACTTCGTAGGATCATCATGTACCTTAAATAAGGGATGTGGAAGTGCTTTGGAAACTGTATGGGAACCTAAAATGTTACTGTGGCAGATTTCAAGGGTTGGTCCTAGTTTCATCCAATTAATTGCAACTTATGTGAGATAATATCACAGTAAAGGGTGGTAGCCTGCTTAAAGTGAAGAAAAAGATGAGCCAATTAATAAGAATGTGTTACAGTGTTTTCTACACTGTCTAGAAGGAAACGGTCCTCTGATTCTCATGTTCCAGTGTAGACAGGGAACCAAGAATGTTCAATAAGGATTTGTTGAAGGAATGCACAAACTGAAAAAGGTAATTTACCAACATGCACTCATTCACTCAACAAACATTTACCGAGGCAGGCTGGCTGGGGATATAATGGTGAACAAAAGCACACACAGCCCTTGCCCACATGGACCTTACGACCTAATCAAATACTTAAGTGGATAAATGTAAATTACATCATTCTCTGTGCACAAAAGATCAGCATGAGGAGCCAAGAAAACTTGTACTAGAGCAATTTGGCCTGGCCAGAGAGGTTAGAGAAGATTTCCCTAAGGAAGTGCCCTTAAGCTGAAGGATGAGCAAGAACTGAGGAGGTGGAGTGGGGTGAGTATAGCTCAGTGGTAGAGGTGCATGCTTAGCATGCACAAGGTCCTGGGTTCAATCTCAAGGTCTTCCATTAAAAAAAAAAAAAATAAAAGAACTAAAATGGGGAAGAGACGAGGGAAGAGTGTCCCAAGCAGAGGGAACAATGTGCGCACAGGTCCTTCGGTGGGAAAGACCAAGTGGAGAGACAGTTGGAATGGCCAGTCCTGTTAGGTGGAGTGATGGAATGAGGCTGGGGAGGGCAGCCAGGGCCAGACCATGCCCAGCCTTGGCAACTGGGGTTTGGCTCATCTCTTCAGAGCACTGGGAAGCCAGAGCTGTGATGGTGGTGGTGGTGGAGGGGGAGGAGGAAGACAAGGAAGAGGATGTGTATTTTGCAATGATCAGATCTGGGTTTTGAAAAGATCACTCTGGCAGCAAAATGGAGTGTAACCCAGGGACAGAGGGGCCGAGTGTGTGTACAGAGACAGGCAGGAGACTCATAGCCCAGGAGAGAGAGTGGAAATACCCCCTTCCACGAAAGATCCAACTCCTCTGGTCTAGTTCTCCCCACGCAGCCTTGCTTCCAAGAGGCCCCGCCCACAAGAGGGAGGCAGGCTTTGTGCAGTCAGCTCTCCCCTCCAGACAGAGAAAGTGAACAAACCGGGGAGTCTGGCCAGCAAATTAGTTCACTTTGAGTCCATGCAAATCAGTTCCTCCCAGGTAAAATGATAAAAATGTGGTTTCTGAATCTGCAAGTTCAAAATTCAGCTCTGGATTGATGGTGACTCCAAGTACAGGTAGCCTTTATAAAGGCCCCCACCCCAAGCATATGGAACAGGCGATATCATCTCCTTTATTCACATCTTGACTCCAGTTGAGAGGCTGTCTCTTCCCTAAAAAGATGTGGAAGTGAGGCCTAGAGAGTTTTAATAACTTGTACAAAGTCAGTAATTTCTAAGGACCAGTTCCCTTGCACTTTCTAAAACTTACCAGGTATGGAGTACATTCAAAATACTCTACTGTTCAGCAACATCTTTATAGACAAATAATGAAGAGAATCATAGAAACATGCTTTTAAATTAATTAAAAAAAAAAAAAAACTTCCGTACTTTGTACTTTAATTACAATCTCCAGCCCCTAGAGTAGAAGGGCTAAAGGAAGAAGGGGCAGTCAGCCTAAACCTTAAAACTGACAAACTGCACCTTCCACAGTTTCTGGTATTATGTAACACTGCACCCAAGAAATTCACAAATGCTTTTAATGAGCCTTCCTGTATAGGTGTCAGGGCCTTCATTTCTAGATTTGAGAGATCTTAGATCCAGTTTTCAGTCTCTAAGAAAAATGAGTTTTCCCTTGCTAGTCACTCTCACCTGCCATTCTTTCTTTAGCTTAACTAACCACCAGAAAAAGCTCAGCAGTTGTCCCGGGGCCTCTTACTGTATGTTCTACTCCCTACACTGTTCCTGTTTCCCCTTTGCTTCCAAGGAGGGTTTCCTGCTCTGACCCTTTCTTTCATATGGTTTCCCTTACACCTCTGAACCCTTTTGTGATGTTTCAGGGCTTTATTACTGCATTGTTACTTGTTTATTCTTTTCTCTACTGCCTGTTCCCCCAGGGAGCAGCTGAAAATTCAAGCCATGGCCCTCAAGTTGTCGCTAGAGATTTTAGTTTATATTTGTAATAATTACTCAAGAACATTCCAAAACTAGACAAACAAACGGATCTGATTTCCCCACCAACCAAAGTCAAATATAATCTGGTATTTCACACGGTTTTCTTTTTTTGTCAGTCCATAGTACAGATTCATACACTCATGATTTTTGATAACCAAAATTCAGAGGGATGTCTGTGTTTGGCAGTTTTTCTGATTTTTTTTGACAAGAATCCTTTAAAACCTGCACTTTGGATTGATAATGTTCTGACTATCTCCTTGAATTAGGAAGCTCCAGGTTGGGGGGGGCTTGTCATTGACAGAGCAGGGAGAGGTCTTAAGAGGACTTTGAAATTGCAAAGTTTGTGTTAAACATTTGGCTTTCACTCAAATTGGCAGTCTCTTTCCAAAAGGAGAATTATTCTCTCATCTTTAAAGTATGCTGTGTTTAGTCAGTTTGGATGCTAGGCAAATTATCAGGAGAGTTCTCAAGAATTAAGAAGAAAAAGCCAAGCCATCTTACTCAACCTGGGGCCACAACTTCCAGGGGTGCTGGTGAATAATGGTATGGTTTCCCTTCACTTTAACCTACTTCTGGCTGTGTTAACATTATCCTAGGACAACCAGCTGAAAAAGGACAAATTTGAGTCAAGATGCCAAAGTATTTTGACTATACAATGCTAGGGGGAAGAAAACTTTATTTGACTGAAATGGTTTGCTGTCATGTAAAGGATATTACTCTTTCTGGAGTGCATGATTATAACTTTTTCTAACCTGGAAAAATGTACCTCTGACACCTTGCCTCCTTCTAGGTTATGAGAGTATAATACACATTGTTTGGGAAGTGGCTTACAGGAGGAAAAAAAATGCCTGCACAAAGTAGAGTTTTATAAGTGACTACTGAGTTGAACTGAACCTCAGAGCCTGTTTTTATATGGGTCTCAACATCTCCCAATTCAGCCTGCTTAGTTATTGATGGGATTGCTACCCTGTTCGCTGAGCATCCTTGCCTTTTACATCCCCTTACTGATTCCTCTTTGGGCATTAAATTCTCCCACTTGGAGGAATCTATTTTTTAAATAAAGGGACACAGCAGCTCCCAACAGGAGGCAAAATGGTCTTCCAACTGCCTCCTGGCCATTTCCATAGGATATCTTGACCCATAAGTGGCTCCCTAATTTCTCTATAGGAGGGTCTGTTTAGAAGGAAGTTTGAAGCTATGTTTACATACTTGACTGCACAAACATCAACTGTCTATACCAAAGGAGAAATTATGTATGTCCCCAATCCCACCTTCCCACTCCTTAGCACTGCCACCATCCAGACTTCAAATTCAGCATGTTAAAAACAGGCTCAGCATTTTACCCTTAAAATCAGCTCCTTGCCCCACCTTCCCAACTTCATCACCTGTTTCAAGCAATATTTTCCTTGTCAGGTTAAAAACAATATTTGTTAAATTTTCCTCATCAGCTTTCACTCTCTCAATACCAAATTCATCATCAAATCCTATCAATTCTTCCTTTATAATGTCTCAGAAATTTTCCTCTATTCTTCTCTATTCCAGCAGAACAGAAATAGAAGAGGATTTGGTTCCTGAGTATGGGTGGGAAGATGAGATACACATCATACGCAAGTGGAAAAAATTTTGTAGAATTAAAAAAATTATTTTTTAATGCAAAAAACGGCCCCAAACAACTCTTACACACAGACCCTAAGGCACTGGGTGGCACTGCCTTTGTCTTGCAGCAACCCAGAGCACTTGGAGGGCCTTCAGGGGCTGTAGCCAGACCTTTGCAAGTCCAGTTCAGGCCACTCAGACTCCAGCCACCCCTCCGCTTATGAAGCAGGAAGCCTTCACTTTCAAATCAGCTAAACCCACCTCAGAGCACAGCACATATGTATCCAATCTAAACTAGTGTCGCCACAATTTATTAGGACTGTTTCATCGTAATTTAAATTTTTTATTGTTTATGTTTTACCTCCACCTGGACAGAAGCTCATTCTTCTGTATTCTTACTGCTCCTCTCCTTCCCCATAGCAACCAACACAGGGTTCCGCAGTTTGTAGTCTATAAATAAAACGTTTGTTAAATCATACAGCCTAAGAATTTTAGAGTCAGGAGGACTCCTGAGTTTCCCTTGTCCAATCTTTTGCTTCATATATGAAGAAAACAGGTCTGGAGAAATTAGTTGACCTACCCAAAGCCACGACCAGAACCCAGGTTTCTCCTGCTTTAAGTCTGTACACTAAATGGTCCTTAGAAAATCAGTGACAGATACCTGACTTCACACAGGGTTTCCTGGGGATGGTGGTTATAGGGGTGATTTGCTTTATTGAAACATTTACAAAGATTCCGTTCATTCCCTCGCAGGACCGCCCTGGACTAACTCCTCAGCTTGGTGTTGAGCAGAGGCACAAGTTACGTGCTGCACTTGTTTATTAGTCTGTCGGCCTAACCTCAGTTCTTGTGACAGGAGGGCGCACCCGAGGGCCCCCGCAACACAGGGGCTCCCTCTCCCGGCCCTTCCCAGGCTGCCGACTGTCACACAGCCGCCGCGCGGCCCGCCCCACGTGGACCCGGCTCGGAGGATCAAAGTCTGTTGCTGCCCGGCCCCCGCAGGTGTGCCGGGGGCTGAGAGGACCCGCAGCGCCGGGGCAAAAGCCCCGCCACGCCGGGGGTACCCCGCCTGCCCCGCCCTGCCCCTCCCCCTCCTGCTGCACGCGGCCCGCGCCCCCTTCCCTCCCCCACGACGCCCGTCGCTGCACCCGGCCGCGGCCCCCAGCCCACGCCCGGCTCCTGAAGGAAAAGGCCCCGCCCCCATCTGTTGGAGCCGAGACACCGCCCCCTCCCGCCCCGCTGAGCCTCCATCCAATAGCGAGGGCGGATGGGCGGTGCGAGGATGCTGTCGTGAGGGGGTCCTGGCCAATGGGGAAGCGTGCCGGGCCTGGTGGGCCGGGCGGCGAGGCCTTGTCACGCTCGGGTCCGTGTGAAAACGGGGGTTCCGAGTGCAAAGCAAAGTTTTTTTGTAAACCGTCTGCAAAAGCGGGGGGGCGAAGAAGGCGCCCGATACCGGGCCGAGTGCAGCTGCCGCGCCCGCCGCCTCTTTAGCTCTTCAGGCATCGGTTCCTCGGCCCGCGCCACAGCGGAGGGAGACCAGCGAGAGGAAGACCTGCGTGGAGACCTCGCAGATGCTTGGAGCCTTCGCAGCGCGGAGCTGCTCGTCGCCCGCCCCCGCCGCCGCCCGCTCCTGCTCCGGCTCTTCTACCGCGGGCTCCGGGAGCCTCAGCTCCCCGCCGCTGCCGCCGCCGCCGCCGCCTCCCCGCTGTGGGTGTGGGGGCTGCTGGGGCTGAGCCAGGCCTCCGCGCCGGCTCCGAGGAGGGACGCCTGAGGAGCTGCGCGCCGCCTGCCCTCCGGGGACGCCCGCAGGCGCGGGGGCTCGGCGGCTTGACCCGGGGCTCGCCCCCGTCCGGCCGCAGAGGCCCCACAGCAGGCTCCCAAGCGGCCGGGCTCGGGCGGTGAGAGCCCCAAGCCGCCCTCCCTCCTCCGTCGCCGGGTCACCGGCCCTCGGCGCCGCCGCTTCAGCCTCACGAGTGTCCGGGCCGCGCTCGGCGGCCCTCTAAACCGCAGCCATGGGGTGCTGGGGTCGGAACCGTGGCCGGCTGCTCTGCATGCTGGCACTGACCTTCATGTTCATGGTCCTGGAGGTGGTGGTGAGCCGGGTGACCTCGTCGCTGGCGATGCTCTCCGACTCCTTCCACATGCTGTCGGACGTGCTGGCGCTGGTGGTGGCGCTGGTGGCCGAGCGCTTCGCCCGGCGGACCCACGCCACCCAGAAGAACACGTTCGGCTGGATCCGGGCCGAAGTGATGGGGGCTCTGGTGAACGCCATCTTCCTGACCGGCCTCTGCTTCGCCATCCTCCTGGAGGCCATCGAGCGCTTCATTGAGCCACACGAGATGCAGCAGCCGCTGGTGGTCCTCGGGGTCGGCGTGGCGGGGTTGGTGGTCAACGTGCTGGGGCTGTGCCTCTTCCACCATCACAGCGGCTTCGGCAACGACTCTGGTCACGGCCACTCGCACGGGGGGCACAGCCACGGCCTCCCCAAGGGGGGCCGCGGCAAGAGCAGCCGCGCCGGGGGTAGCGACAGCATGCCCCCAGGTGAGCAGGGTCCCGACCAGGAGGAGACTAACATCCTGGTGTCCAATACCAGCAACTCCAACGGGCTGAAATTGGACCAGACAGGTGAGGAGAGAAAGTCGCTGCCGCAAGTGGTTGGCGTTGGGGAGCCCAGACCCTTGGATGGCCCCGGGCGGGGTGGCCCGCACGCCCCCTGGTGCCCGAGCGGCCGCGCTGTGCGGCCTCCTGGCTGCTCCTTCCCGGTCCCGCACCCGCACCCGCACCCGCACCCGCACCCGCCTGGAGGACATAGAAGTAGGCCCCCCTTTCAGCCCGGAGTCAGGAGCCGGGAAGCGCGTCTGGGGGTGTAGATGGGCACTGTGATGGTGAGAGCGGGCAAAAGAGGTCAGGAGGTGACCGGCAGCCCGCTGCAGTCCACAGCCGCACTTGGCTGTCTTTACAGGCTATCTTTTCAAGAGACTGTCTGATTTTGGCGTTAGCACAGTCAAAAATGCTTCCTAATTGAATTTCTTGGCCCGGTTGAGAAACGGAGAGCATCCCCCACTGGTCCTTAGTTGTTGGCTGTTTGGAACCTTGCTCTGCCCAAGTAGTTCTTATGCCCTTTAAACAAGTTTCTTAATATTGTAACCAGAGCTATGTAGTGATCGACTTTCCTGAGCTCAAAATCCTGGGTAAAGGTGTCCTATGATGAACACCAGTGTATGTTTCAGTTAATTTTCTAAAATCTAAACCTAATCCTGAAAATTTTAGGCATAGCGTGTCTGGGCATGGTTAACATTTCACTCAGTATTTTTTGTAAGTAAAAAGTGATGGTATTTTATTCATCTTATGTTTTTAGTGGATAGTTTTCATCTAAACATTAAGTGCTCTTGAAGGAAAGTTGGGAAATGAATGTTGAAAAAAAGGAGCCGGAAAAAGGAATCAACCTAGTACCCTACTGCCCAGGCTCAGTGATGTTAACAGTTTGGTGTATTTCCTACCAATTTTTACCATTTATATTGATGTACCTAGTTGTATGATACTACACAATTACCCTTTTTTCAAGATGCAGGATACCATGTTAATGAGTTCAGGTTGTACATTTGAAAGGTTTAGTAAACAATTGAATTTCCTCTCACTCCTGCTCTGCAAGGTGTAATCCCAAAATTAAGCTGCTCTCGTGTGTATAATTCCTTTAAAAGATCAGTACATTTGGTTTAGGAGCTAATAGGGTGGATAGTGATCATTTAGTCCCAGCTTTTCCTGAAGTCTCTGTAATTATTGATAGGTTTATATTGTTTGTTTGTCAGTTTCTAAACCCCTTCCACCAAGAGACTATCGTTTACATAAATGACAAAAGTTTAAAAGTTAACCTTAACTTTTAATTAAGGTGTTAATGACAAAAAGCCACGAGAGCTGTGTGTCAAATCAGCCATTTGTATTAGATTTATCCATAGTTGCATTTAATTTGAGGTAATAGCATTCTGTTGTTTTGGTTTGGTTTGGTTTTGGTATATGCCAGAAAGTATAGCAGAATGTTCACAAGACCCCCACCTCTGACAGAAAAGATGAACTTTTTTTTGGAGATGGGAAGGTAGGAGGGTGGTTAGGAGTATGGGGAAGCAATATCATCTTAATGACTTAATTTAGTCCTGGCCTTTATGTCCTGGCTTGTTCCCAGTACATCAATTTATATTGAATTGCTCTGAGCACATTTTTCTGTTGTTTATGAAGAATTTTCACCTCCATCACCTAAATGGAATTAGACAAGAATGTTATATAAACACCTTAAATGTGTTTGATAAGAATTTTTATTTCTTTGTAGATCCAGAAAAGTCCAGAAATGATCCAATGGAAGTACAAGTGAATGGGAATCTTATCAGAGAACCTGACCAGGTGGAATTGGAAGATGATGATGATAAGGCTGGACAACTTAACATGCGTGGAGTTTTTCTGCATGTCTTTGGAGATGCTTTGGGTTCAGTGATTGTAGTAGTAAATGCTTTAGTCTTTTACTTTTCTTGGAAAGTTTGTAGTGAAGGGAATATGTGTGTGAACCCATGTATCCCTGACCCCTGCAAAGCATTTGTAGAATTAATTAATAGTACTCAGGCAGCAGTTTCTGAGGCTGGTCCCTGCTGGGTGCTATATTTAGATCCAACTCTTTGTATTGTAATGGTTTGTATACTTCTTTACACAACTTACCCGTTGCTTAAGGAGTCTGCTCTTATTCTTCTCCAAACTGTTCCTAAACAAATTGATATCAAAAATTTGATAAAAGAACTTCGAGATGTTGAAGGAGTTGAGGAAGTTCATGAATTACATGTTTGGCAGCTTGCTGGAAGCAGAATCATTGCCACTGCTCACATAAAATGTGAAGACCCGGCATCATACATGCAGGTGGCTAAGATCATTAAAGACGTTTTCCATAATCACGGAATTCATGCTACTACCATTCAGCCTGAATTTGCTAGTGTAGGCTCTAAATCAAGTGTAGTCCCATGTGAACTTGCCTGCAGAACTCAGTGTGCTTTGAAGCAATGTTGTGGGACACGGCCACAAGCCCAATCTGGAAAGGATGCAGAAAAGGCCCCAACAGTTAGCATTTCTTGTTTAGAACTTAGTGACAATCTAGAGAAGAAACCCAGGAGGACTAAAGTTGAAAACATCCCTGCCGTTGTGATAGAGATTAAAAAAATGCCAAACAAACAACCTGAATCATCTTTGTGAGTCTTGAAAAAGATGTGATATTTGACTTTTGCTTTAAACTGCAAGAGGAAAAAGACTCCATTGAATTTCTATGTTTGCCAAGTAGTGTAATTGAAGTCTTTGTCTGGTCACACAGTTTAATTCTATTTTTGTAAGAACATAATGGGACTGCTTAACAGAGTTCTATATTACAACTTTGTGATTATTAGTGCAGAGTACAGCTATGCTGTAACAGTTTTGGAAAGCCAGTTTTAACACTATGTTACATTTTTGTTTCAAGTAAGTATAAACCTTATATAACATAATGACATTTGATTTCCAGTTTTTCCATGGTAAAAAATTAATTAGGGGGATAAATAAATTAAAATTGTTACTGGAATTTCTCTGCTTTTCTTTTCCCCCCAGTGTTATATTTTGTTTATTAGAATTGTAATTGCTAGAACTTTAAAGTCATCAACAGGTTGGTTTCTTTTGACGTTTTATGTAATATTTACTTGCCCTTTGAGATCATTACATAGCATAATGGCAGCATTTTTTAAGAGTGACTCATGGATAGTATTAGGAAAAGTTCCCTTGTTTCCTTCACATAGGGTGTTTATAATACTGAAGATTAGTTACTATTCTGTATCCTATATTGCTGAGTATTATTCTTATAAACAGTTGATTAACAAATTGAACTGTAGTGTACACGTAATAGGGCATATGAGGAGTAAGAGCAGGGAAGAAAGTTTACCAAATTAAATATTTAGATTCTTGTAAGTTAATATTCAGACTACATTTCTAAATTATTCTGAGAATTTTAACTTTTTATTTTTAACAAAACTAATCTAAAATATGGACATGTTCACCAGCATTACTTTCTTTGATAGATTGGCATTAGAAACATTGAGCTGAAAGTTGACTCACAAAATATATGCAGTAAATATTTTTAAGGACATTACATTTAATCTAATAATTACATGCGAAATGAAAACTTATTAATGTAATCTTTTAAATTGTGGGTTTTAAAAATAACTTCAGAGTTGAAGTCATTTCACAGTGACCAATTGTGAATGAATTCAAATGGAGCTTTTTGAGCCCAACCAGCAATGCTTGTGCTTTGCCAAGAGCCATTGACTTGGGAGAAAAAAAGAAATCTGAAGGTTAATGCATTTTGGATATTAAAGTCTCAAAAAGAGAAATTAGTTGAGGCAAAATTCATCATTAAGATTGCCTTGACGTTGCTCAGATCTTTTCATGGTGGCTTATCTTGCAAGATGCCACAGTATCTACACAGAAAATTATTCTTGACTATTTCATTGTCTCTATGGATTTCAAATCCATACACAAATATTATTTAAGGGTATTTAAGTTATATTTTTCTTGATAGAGAGGGGTTATGCTTTGAAGAAACTAGATTTTTGTCCTCAAAAGGATGAATATTAATATCAGTTATCATGTATAGCTCTATTTTTCTAGAAACAAGGTATCCTGACTACTTTAGTAACTTTTATAGCTGACTACTTTTGGGATGGCTACCTTTTAGGATTTGAGATAATACATTGTTTAATGGGTCTTAAGATGAAAATGTTGGCATTTGACAGTTAACTTTTTAAAGGGATGCTCTTTTGTGGTAGATGGTGTGTTTTTTTTCTAGTATAAGCCTATTGCTGGCAATGGGCCTATTTAAGAACACTCGATTTTTCCAATGAGAATGAGGTAATTTTAGGAATATAGTTTGTAAGTTCACATTTACGACAATGGGCCAAAACCATAACCTGCCAATTTGCAATACATCTTGATCATTTAATACTCTTATCTGATATTGTGTGATTCAATTCCTAAACTGGTAGTTCCTTTGAATTTTGCAAACTTTTTTTAAAACATGAAATTGAGGAATCTCATTATACGGATGAACAAAAGAAAGCTTCAAATTATACTGTATCATGTACATTCCTGATTGAACACTTTACAAAACCATCTTTTGAAGACCTCAAAACAGTTTACATTATAGAAACATTTCAGTAATGATACAAAAGGATAACTGGTAAAATGTATTACATTCAATGAGGTTTTCTTTACAACGCTCTATTGGGTCTTTCTTAAAGATTGTCTAACACATTAAAATCAACTGAATGAGTATTTTTTCAGTGTACAAGCATGAGACAAGGGCTAATTTTTTTTTTCAAAAGTGCTTTGAAAGTAACAGCCTTTAGATTTCAGTTATTTCACTTTTCATAATTTTAAGTAGTTTGTATGTAACAAAGTGGTACCATAGGATTCTTTTTTTCAAAGGACTTTTGCCATAATAGCAAAATCAGTGGGCACTGACTCACCTTTTGAGTTTTAGTAGAGAATTATTTATTTCTTTACAATGCACTTTCTAACCCATTTTTAGCTATATTAGCATTATCTTTTTAAAAATGCTTTTATATTTAAATATTGTGGGATTTAAGTGTCTTTTCCAAAATAGCTTATTCCTTCCTGAAAGAAAATGAGGGAAATGCCATGAATTATTAGGAGACTTAAACCCAATATTTAAATGCTGTTTTATAACACTGCATCAGTTTTAGGAGGTGCATCTCTCCTGCTGGCTCTTTTATATTTGAGCAAGATCAGTGTATTTAGAATATGTGTTTAGAAACTTGTCTTTTGTCTCAATTTAGTTAGAAGGAGGTGCTGCGTGTGCCTGAATTAAAACCAACCCAGACATTTTTCCAAGCCAAATGCCGCCTTAGTGATGAGAGAGATTTAATTCTCCATTGTCACCTTTTAGTTTATATGATAGTTAAATGAGTTTCTTTTTTTTTGAAGGGCATCTGCACTGTAAAAGTATGGACGAGAACCTAAAAAAAAAAGTAAAAAACTTTGCTGTATGTATTTTAACATTTTAGAAAACAATATGAATAACTAAGGTATGTAATTTGAATGGGACAAGTTTCCATCAAAAGCACCTTGGAAAATCACAACAGGTAAAAGACTATGTTAATATGTTTGTATCTTGTTAACATCTTCAGTTAATTTTGAACCTTTGGAAGTTTTGAGGGAAAAGGCCTATGGAACCTAATGTGAAGTATTTAGTAGGTTAACATATTGAGTTGAAGATTTTTACTGTTTATAAGCAGATACCATTTGAATGATAAAATGTCATTTACCTGCTGTCTTAAGATGTTCACACACGAATACGGAGAATAATCCTACCATATAGAAATATTTATTTTAGTAGAGTTTCAGTGAAGTCGTAAAACAGTGTTAAAACTCTTGGGAAGGTGGAGGATTTGTTGTTTTTTAAACTGAAACTGTCATACAGTGTTTGACCATCTGAAATGGGGATTATAATAGAACTATTTTGATGTAGCTCTACCGATGTTATGTGGCAACGCTGTTTAGTTTCATTAACAAGCTCTGGAATATCTAGCAGTCATTTTCACTGGCACAGGAGCCTTTTGTATGTAATTCAATTTAAACCTTTAAACCAAAAATTTTATTGCCCAGTGTCTTTGGTAAAAAGATGCCGAAGGGAATGTAACATACAATTAATATGTGGTTATATATATAAAAAGACACAAATTGCCATGTTATGGTTCTGCCTTGAAACAGCACAATGAAGTGTATCAGTGTATCCTGTGATTGTTTATGAAACTCCCATGCTGTGTTTTGTGTCTGCCATAGTGTGTCCTTCGGGCCAGATGTGGCACAGTTAAATGCAATTATCATCTCATGAAATGCAGATGCAGATAAAATGTCTTTAGTGCTGCAACATTTTACCTAACTTTTTGTATGTTTTATGACTGTGCGTTGTTTTCCAAAGCTGTTCCTACCTCACCATGAGGCTTTATGGATTGTTATGTATTATAAATGTTCTTTATGAGACAGACTACTGTGTTTCTTCTCATTTATTAAAAGTTAAGTAGAAAAATAAACTGATTTTAATATCTACTTCATTGTTTTGTGCGTGTGGCCTCCCCACCCCCCGTGCTATGCTGGGTTACACAGAAGAGAGTTGGACTTCAGTCATTGGAAGGGAAACTGCAGCTTAATGTAAGTGTTGCTAGTGTGTGTGGTGACCGGGTTACAGGACTGTGATGTGGAAGAAAAAAATGTGGGCAAAAATTGACAATAGAAATCGAAAGGGTAACACTGCAAAGGCTCACTAACATACCCAGTACATGTGAAGTTTTTGTGTTATAAGCATTAACCTTAGGAATTACGTCATTATAGGTTAACCTGCTGCTTTTGGTATTTGCTGTTTTTTAAATTTGTAAGCGTAGTTACTAACAAGGATTATTAAAATTTTACAATTATGTAATCATCTGGAATTATTAACCCAAGAGGACATTAGTGCATGAGTTTGGTTATTTGAGTTCAGGACTGAGATAAGTGTTGTCTCTGATAACAATTTCTTTAAAGAACTTGTACTTCTGGTTGGGAGATAAAAAGTTGACAAATCAATTGACAGTTAAAAAGCAGTAGATAATTAACAGAATTGGCAAATACAGTAGCCATTCCAAAGAAGGGATAAAAATCTTTGGAAAGGATATTGTGTAGGTTAAAACTGAAAGGAGGGGTAAGGCTTGAGAAGCAAGGCGGTGTGGAAGAGTATAGGATGGAGGGTTGAGAGGTAGAAGGAAATTGTGAAAGAGGAGGTTAAAAGTGCCACGTCAACTGATTTGAGCTGGTTTTATAGGAATGGAGGAAACATTTCAATTTTTGAGTGGTTAAATGAGAAAGTGGAAAAGGTACTTTACAGGATAGATGTGTAATGGGAAGTAGACAGACTGGAAGACAAATCGGTTTACTAGGTATTCAATGCTAAGAGCCTTAACTAGTTCCCAAATACACTTGCCCATCTAAACAGACAGCATAGTAGTCCCTCCTTATCCTTGATTTCGCTTTCTGTGGTTTCAGTTACTTGAAGCCAACGTGGTCCAAAAATATTAAATGGAAAAGTTCAGAAGTGAACAATTTATAAGTTTTAAATCACTGCCTTGCCGCCATTCTTAGTAGCGTGGTGAAATCTCTTACCATCCTGCTCCATCCTGCCCAAGGATGAGAATCATCTCTTTGTCCAGTGGATCCCAACCATGAGTCACCTAGTAGTCATCTCATCAGATCTGTCAGATGAACTGTCAAGCTATCATAGGGCTTGTATACAATTAACCTTTATTTTATTTAATAATGGCCCCAAAGAACAAGAGTAGTGGTGCTGGCAATCCGGAGACAGAAACTGTAAAGCACTTCCTTTAAGTGAAAAGGTGAAAGCTCCTAATGAGGAAAGAAAAAAAAAAATCATACACTGAGATTGCTAAGATCTACAGTAAGAACATACCTATCTGAAACTGTGAAGAAAGAAAAAGAAATTAGTGCCAGTTTTGCTGTTCCACCTCAAGCTGCAAAAGTTAACAGCCACAGAGCATGGTAAGTGCTTAGTTAAGATGGAAAAGGCATTAAATTTGTACAGTAAGATTTTGAGAAAGGGAGAGACACCACAGTCACACAACTTTTTATTATAGTATATAATAATCGTTCTACTTTATTATTGTTAATTTCTTGCTGTGCCTAATTTATAAATTAAACTTTATCATAGGCACATATGCAAGTGTGTAGGAAAAAACATAATATATATGCATAGGGTTCAGTACTACCTGTGATTTCAGGCATCCACTGGAGGTCCTGGAATGCATCCTCCATGGATAAGGGGGGACTACTGAACTACACTTCAACTGATTCCACATTATTTTTTCATACTTAAACATTTCTGAAATCAGAATGCATAGATACAATCAGTGGTGTCTTACCACTGCTGTTGGCCAACTTGTTTTCTTAACTTGATGGATCTTGGTTCAGAAAAGAATTCTTAGGCAATATGGTCTTTCCAGAGTACTGCCAACATCTCCTAAAACCTTGTTTTGTGTACCATGCACTGCACATCTGGATGAGAGCTATTGCTTTTCAATTAGATGAAAATAAGAAAGTGACAATATTGTTTTTAAAGAAGTTTCATAGCCATATTTGAGCCTTCAGAATTGGCCGTCATTTTTGCCCCCTCCTTTATCGCCCATGTAGCCTTTTTTTCTTTCAAATCAAGTAACGTATGACAGTTTGTCACATTTGCTTATTTACAGACTTACTTCTCTTTTAGATTATAAACTCTGTGAGGTCAAGGTTGTCATCTATCTTTTTAATTTCCTCAGGATCCAGCACAGGGGCTAGCACACTGTAGGCATTCAAAGGTGTTTGAATGACTATTGAGGATGACAGGAGAGGAAGAAGGTATAGTGGTAACACTGTTAATAGCTAAAATACACTGAGCACTTTTTACATACCGGCCACGTAAGTTTTCACTTAATCCTTACAAACCATTAGCCACATTCCATTATTCCCTTCTTAGAAAATAATATTAAGCTCCTTACCCAAAGTCACTTAGCTAGTAAGCGACAGAGCCAGGACTGGAGTTCAGCAGGAGATCTAGGATGCAGCAAGTAGCTTGCTTTTCCATCCCTTTGAACTGTCAAACACCGATTTCATAAGTAAATTTAAAATGAAGAGTTCCTTTAAATTTTCATCCAATGAGCAGTAATAGAGAGGCAAAAGAAATGAGGAGAATAAATTTTAAGTTATCTGATATTTACTAAAAAAAGTCAGAGTAGCCACCAAATGAAAAAAGAACTTTCTTACCTAAGTTAAACTTATGGTTGTGTCATTTTTATTTAAAATTACATGAGGGAGAGGAATAGCAATATTTTTTAGAATTCAGGGTCTCTCTTGGTTTTAATCCAGCCTTGCAGACAGTGCCAATTATTACAAACCAGTAAGCTAAGCTACCATATATATTGTTGGCGATATTAACAGCTTCTCTTGGAGGGTAGAAACCTGTGGCTGACATATCCTTTTATGCTGAAAACAGTGGGTCTTTAGGAAACTGGAGAGCAGAGGTGATTGAACTAAATGTGGGTGAAGAGACAGGGAAAGGACCATTTGCTTTTCAACAGGGGTGCTATTAGCATTTGGGTGAGACAGTTTGTCATAGTACAGAGATGTCCCACGCATTGAATTTAGCAACCGTGGCCTCCTTCCACTCAAGTGCCTGGAGCTCCTCCCCTTCCCCTGGCCCATCATCAAGATACCCCAACTGTCCTGAAAGTCTGGGGAGGCAGTATGGCCCTAGGCAACCTTGAAAGACTAACCCAGTGGACAGGACTCCTGTCTCTCCCACATGATCCAAATGCTACATCTAGTCTCCTCCTTTTACACAGACTGGTAACACAGATCCTTTGTGTTTTGTTTGAACTTCAGTTTCATCCTGAAGTCCAGGAACCATACTTCTATCCCTGCAGAGTCAAATAGAAAGTCTGAAGATCTGATTTCTGAGGCTTATAACCATTGACAGGACCACGTAAACAGGTTCCTCTGATAGGTTAAGAAGGTTGTTCGGCTCAAGAAAGCAGTGCAGGTGCAGCCAACTGAACTGGTCATAGAAACCCTTGGCTATCTCTTTTGAAGTAGAAAGTGAAAATGGGTCTCTGGCAATGTAAAAGGAGTTCAAAACCTGTGCCCTTTATTAAAGCACAGATCTGAATATTCAAATAGAAATTTTAAAGGATTGACCCTAATTTTTCTAATAGTGAAAATGTCAAGAACAATATTAGACAAAATTTATGAGGATTTTTTTGGAAGTAGATTTACAATATTGTGTTAGCGTGAGGTGTACAACATAGTGATTCAGTATATTTGCAGATTATATTCCATTTTAGGTTATTACAAGATAATGGGTATAATTCCCTGTGCTATATAGTATATCATTGTTGCCTATCTATTTTGTGTATAGTAGTTTGTTAATCCCATACCCCTAATTTGTCCCTCCCTCTTCCATCTTCCCTTTGGTAACCGCAAATCTGTGAGTCTGTTTCCATTTTGTATATACATTCATTTGTATTATTTTTTAGATTCCACATATAAGTGCTATCATACAGTAATTTGTCTTTTTCTGACTTATTTCACTAAGCGTAATACTCCCTAGGTCCATCTGCATTGTTGTAGATGGCAGAATTTCATTATTTTTATGGCCAAGTCTTATTCCACTGTATATATACATACCACATCTTATTACTCTGATCATCTGTTGATGGGCACTTGTGTTGCTTCCATGTCTTGACTAATGTAAATAGTGCTTCTATGAACATTTGGGGTGCATGTATCTTTTCAAATTAGTGTTTTTATTTTTTTTCTGAATATATACCCAGGAGTGGAATTGCTGGATCATATGCTAGTTCTACTTTTAGTTTTTTAAAGGACCTCCATACTGTTTTCCATAGTGACTGCACCAATTTACTTTTCTACCAACAGTGTATGGGGGTTCCCCTTTCTCCACACCCTCTCCAACATTTGTTATTCGTAGACTTTTTGATGATGGTCATTCTGACATGTGTGAGGGAATACCTCGTTATGGTTTTAATGTATATTTCTCTAATAATTAGCAACGTGGAGCACATTTTCATTCTCCTGTTAGCCATCTGTATGTCTTTTTTTGATAAATGTCTATTCAAAAGTCTTTTGCCATTTTTTGATTGGATTGTTCTTTTCTTTTTTTGATATTGAGATGTATAAGCTGTTTGTATATTTTGGATATTAACCCCTTGTCAGTTGTATCATTTGCAAATATTTTCTCCCATTTCGTAGGTTGTCTTTTCATTTTGTTGATGGCTTCCTTTGCTGTGCAAAATCTTTTAAGTTTAATTAGATCCCATTTGTTTATTTTTGCTTTTATTTCTTTTGCCTTAGGAGACTGGTCCAAGAAAATATTGCTATGATTTATGTCAAAGAGTATTTCACCTATGTTCTTTTCTAGGAGTTTTATAGTTTCTGGTATTCCATTTATCTTTAAATAAATTTGAGTTTATTTTTTGATATGGAGTGAGGGAATGTTCTAATTTCATTGTTTAACCTGTGGCTGTCCAGTTTTCCCAGCACCACTTGTTGAAGAGACTGTCTTTTCTTCATTGTATATTCTTGCCTCGTTTGTCATAGATTAATTGACTGCAGGTGCATGGGTTTATTTCTGGGCTCTCTATTCTGTTCCATTGATCTATGTGTCATGCTTTTGTGCCAATACCACACTCTTTTGATTATTGTAGCCTTGTGGTATAGTCTGTAGTCTGGGAGGGTGCTACCTCCAGCTTTGTTCTTTTTTCTCAGGATTGCTTTGGCAATTCAGGTTGTTTTGTGGTTCCATATACATTTTAGGATTATTTGCTCTAGTTCTGTGAAAAATGTCCTGGGTAGAGACTGCATTAAATCTATAGATTTCTTTGGGTAGTATGACCATTTTAATATCAATTCTTCCAATCCAAAAGCATGAATCACCTTCAATTTCCTTCATCAATGTTTTATAAGTTTTCAAAGTATAGATCTTTTACCTCCTTGGTTAAGTTTATTCCTAGGTATTTTTTGATGCAATTTTAAAGGGGATTTTTTAAAACTTTTTTTCCCCTGATATTTCATTATTAGTGTATAGAAATGCAACAGATTTCTCTATGTTAATCTTGTGTCCTGCAACCTTGATGAATTCATTTATTAGTTCTAATGGATTTTGGGTGGAGACTTTAAGGTTCTCTATATAGAGCATCATGTCATCTGCAAGTAGTGACAGTTTATCGGGAGTTTTTATAACTTGGAACAAGAATGGCTATCAATGATGCCTGCCCTGAGCCCTTGTGTCAAGGTTTAGATTCCTCTGGACAGTGATGGTGATGAGACAGTATTTACTGATAAAGCTGTTAGGTCTTGGGCTTTTACACATTAGTGAAAGTCAATGAGCTAAAAAAAATTAGGTAGCATATTATGGTGCCTCCTAAAGTTGTTCACGTCCTAATCCCCAGAACCTATGAGTATGTTACCTTACACATCAAGGGACTTTGCAAGTGTAATTACATTAAGATCTTGAGATGAGTTAACCCATTATCTTGGATAATCTAGGTGGACCCAATATAATCACGAGTCTTTATAGGATAGGTCAGGAGGGTCAGAGTCAAAGAAAAAATGTGATGACAGAGATCTGGACGACAAAATTAGGGGTTGTGATTAGAGGAAAAGATTAGAAGATGCTACACTGCTGGCTTGGAAGATGGAGGAAGAGGCCATTAGCCAAGGAATGCAAGCAGCCTCTAGTAGCTGGAAGAGGCAAACAGATTCTGCCCTAGAGCCTCAAAAAGGAACACGGCTCTATTGATGCCTGTATTTATTCCCTAAGACCCATTTTGGACCTATGACCTCCAGGACTGTAAAGTACATTTGTCTTAAGCTTCTAAGTTTGTGGTAATCTATTATAGCAGCAGTAAGAAACTAATATACATATATTCGTGCATAAATATAATTGATACAACAAATTTCTATATTTATGATTATCAAGCTTTTGCTCTTATGAAGTTGAATTACAGACTAACTTGCAAATAAAATTTTATCAGAAAAGGGCTAAATGTTATAAATGATGGTATAACTTTTGTTTCATGCTTATGTAATAATTTACTTTGGATAAGTAATTTAATGAAACATTGATCTGTGGTTTTATGGTAGTTAGGAGATGCTAAGGTTGAGCACATGAAATACAATGAATAAGTTCTTTAACTCTGTGCGTGGTCTGAGGTTTTCATGTGGAGATATCAAGCTTAAGGGATCAATAATTTCTTAAGGGATTTGATGGGAGCCCAGACTTCCTCGTGTGTTACAATGAGACCCAATCTGGACAAAAAGAGAGCTCATGATGAGTGAATCAGCCTTGTATGGATTAGAGACACCATCTTGAAAAGCCCCGAGGCCACCTGAGGTGCCTTTAGAAAGGCACTCACCATAGCAGGTGTCATTTTCTTCTTCTTATGTTTCTCTACTTGTCCAACTTAGAGCCTGCTCCCACCTCCTCTCCTCCTTCCTCCTGCATCCTCTCTCTTTTCTCTCTATCCTGTTATTTCTCACCTCTACCCTCAGCACATGACGTTGGCTGATTGGATACCTCTTGGAGTCTCAAGTTTTCAGGTCTGTGAGATGGGATAATGCATCCTTTATAAGAGTATTGTGAGAATCACGTGAGACAAAACTAAAATGTATCCACCACATTCTGTGTCCTGGCACTGTGCTAAATGTTTTAGCCAATGTAATCCTTACAATCATTCTATGAACTAAATGCTATAATTATCTTCAATCCACAGATGAAGGTAAGAGAACTGAGTGACTTCCATAAATCTAGTGAGTAAGGGGAACCAGGACTGAACCCAACTCTGTCTAAGCAGGGTCTGTGTTCTGAACTCCGACATCAACTCCGCAGAGTGTCTACCTCAGTGTCTGATCTATGGAAGCTCCTCAAATTCAGCAGTATGCAGAGTAGTTAGCTCTGGAGTCAGACTGCCAGGCTTCAGATCCCACACTCACTGACTATGTGATGTTGGGCAAGAAAACTACCTTAGTCTGCTCATTTGAAAAATGAAGATAATAGTAGTGTTTCTTGAATAGGGTTGTTATAGATTGACTAAATCAGCATAAGTAAAACATTTTGATCAGTGCCTGCTTTTCATTGAGTTCTTAATAAATATTAGCCAGTTTGTATTTTATTCCCTTCTTACTTTCCCCCTTCTTTCCTTCTTTTTCTTTGTTCCTTCTCTTTTCTTTTGTCTTTCTCTCTCTTCCTAACCCAATTTGTGCCCTTTAAGACCTTGATTATTCCCACTCTTGACCCTTGGGCTTATATCAGTCTCTTTTCTCTCTTTTTCAAAATCATTAGTTTGTTTTTTTTTTCCTTCCAGTAACTTCTGTAACAAGCACTGCCAGCAGGATAGAGAAGTAAGCTTGAGGACAAACAGATGTTTACCCAGTGATCTATTCTGTGACTACTATGGAGGAGAGCTTGGGGAGGAGGAAACATGGTTGCGGCTCAAAACACGGGAGACAATCCCAACAACTCGTGTAGGCTGTGGAGGAATGGGCGCGAGGAGTTTCCACCAGTGGGGGTGTTTGGTTGTGTGCTGTCTGCTCACTTGTCCCTGGGGAGCCTGGGGGTGATTTCTGCTAAGGGCAGAGTTTGGACCTGGTATCTCTGAGAAACTTCTAACCGAGATTTACAGATTTTATGGGAAGTCTATTTAAGGGGCAGCGGTATGGCAGAGTGGGAAGAGTCCTGGAGGTGCTTTTCACTGCGCTGACCCAGCAGGCCTGGCCCACCACCTGCACGTCCAGGGAGGAAGAGCCAAAGGAGACAAAGACATCCGGTTCCCTTCTTCCTCTTCTTTTCTTTTTCTCCTTCTTCTCCTCCCCCTCCATCCTCCTTCCCCTTCCCCTTCCTCTCCCCTCCCGCCTTCCTCCTCCTGCTTTTAAATCAATGGATAATAACAATTTTCACCTTTTTAATTTTTTTTTTCAACTGAACTGTTGGAGAACCTCTGAGTGCGCTGGTGGTAAGCATGCCCGGGAAGGTCTGGTAAGCAGACTCCTGAGTCAGCAGCTCAGGCATTTTTATTGAGCACCACTAGCTGCTGGGGGGACTTTGGCCGCCTTAGGGTTTTCAGCTGCATTTTCCCTCTTTTAATTATAACTTAGACACAAGTCACAGACGAAGCATCTATTTGAAATATACATTAACGAGCAGCCAAAAAATATGGTTCTGCAGATTTGCTTCAATATCTGCTTCCCCTGATTGCTGTCACATTCGATAACTACTATTTCATAGGACATTAAAATGTCTACACTCCTCCAAAATCCAATGAGCAAAAGAGAAAAGATGGTGCTGAATTCATCCATGTGGTTTTTCATTTATTGGAAATCAAGACTGCTCTTGCCCACAGTGTGGGATTTGTGGAGAAGGGCTTGCAAAGAGCAACCTGAAACCTTCCCTCTTACCTCATCACTTAAAGCAAAACACTAGCATTATGTATGCATTCAAAAAAAAAAAAAAACCAGCTAATTTTACTAAGTGTATAAGTTAGGTCTTGAAAGCACTTTTTGTCTATCTTTTTAATGCTGGAACACATGGTAATATATCAACTTATATTTTAAAATTATATTGAGGTGGGAAGCCCCATAAAAAGACCAGCAGGACCCCCAGGCAGGGCCACTACTCTCCTACCAGCACTTTCTGGTTTCCTGGCCCAAGGCTCTATCTCACTTTTTGCCTCTGAAATGGCTAACTTACACCTAAAATTCTATTGGTTCCCTGAGCTCACTTCTGATTGGTTATTTCCTTCACTCCTGATTGGTCTATTTCTACAAAGCTTGTTCCTGGTTGGTCAACTTCTGTTGTACTTTATTTGCATATGATGTTGCAAAGTGTAAAACTGGCAGCCACAGAAGGGGTCCAGAGCTTGAAGTGTTAACTCCTCTGGGCCCGCTGGCGCAATAAACCTGAATTCTCCAACTCTCCGAGTGCTGCTTGGTCTCTCACCCGGATGCAGGTTGCTGTCACAACTGAGCTGTAACACATTTTTCCACAACAATATATGTGTATATGTAAATATATGTGCCTACAAATATTTTTTTCTTGCTTAGATAAATAAAGTCTGGTTGAACAACTTACATCACTTGTTAAACAGCATCTGGTTGAATTGTGAGATAACATTTAAAAGGGGTTTATAGAACGATTTTACTGATATGTTGATCTAAAGTAAAAATATTGAGGGGAGGGTCTAACTCAGTGGTAGAGTGCATGCTTAGCAAGCATGAGGTCCTGGGTTCAATCCTCAGTACCTCCATTAAAGATAAATAAACAATTCAACCTAATTGCCTCCCCCCATAAAAATTAATTAAAAAATAAACTTCAATAAAAATTTTTAAAAAACATTATTTCTTCATATATCACTTACTCTATGCAAAAGTGACAAAGTACCAGGACCTGGTGCCAAATAAGATCCTGGTGGGGTGGGCATTGTGGGTATGGGGGGTGGTGGTGGTGATGAGATTATACTTGAATGTGAAAGACTATGGCAAGTCACCAGGTCGGGGAGGGCGGAGGTGTGGGCCGTCCCTCGGTTTGTGGCTGCCCCTACTCTTTGTTAGTGGTCAGGAGCAACTCTGCTGAGGGCTTGGGTGGAGAGGAAGTACAGGGACATTGTGGGGACATCTTCTCCATCAGGGCTCAGTATTTCATGCGCACACATATAAAGAAAAGCATAAAACAAGAGGTCCAAGTGAGTCTGGATCTATTTGTGTGTATGTTGGAGAGGAGGGTTGTTGTTGATAATTTTAGATATGAAAAGGCCAGGAAGGCTTGAATGAATGAAAAAGAGATATTTGAGTAGGGAGCTAAGACAGCCCTTCAGTTTTCCAGGAGATGAGCCTTCCCGGCAGAGGGAACAGCTGGGTGGGAGCCCTGAGGTGGGAGCTGGCCAGCAAGTGGAGGACAGAAATGGATGCCACAGCGGGAAAATTTGTTCTCCAGCAAACAACCTCTTTATCTTTTGATCAGACTGGGAATCAGCTTTATTCCCCAAAGAAGGTTTGTGTAATGTTTGTACTTCCCTTTAATCAGCCACCAGCCATCTGCTGGGTCACTAAAGCCTGGGGTTGAAGCAACCCTGAGTGGCAGGGCTGGCTTCATGGCATTCTGATTCGTTGTGTAACAGCAGTGACTGCCTTGGTGACTCAGCAGGGTTCTCTGCATGGAAGTCAACCCGGTGGATGACAGGCTCCAGCCCCAAGGCCTCCCAGGTATCATGAATCCTCTGTAGGATGAAGGAAGGACCATTTCTCTGAGCCTGACCTTGTTATCATCTTGCTGCCTGGGCTCCTGGAGCTTCAAGCAAATGCTTTACTTCCAGCTTGATTTTGCCTCCCTGGAAAAAAAAGAAAAAAAAAAAAAAGCTTGCTGAATGCAGTAGGTGAGAATATGGACTTTGGAACTGGAGAATTGGTTAAAGTGCAAAGTCTGGCATTTACGAGTTATGTAACCTTGAGCGAGTTATTAACCCGCAAAATGAGGACACGAGGACTTAGACACTGAGTTCAAGTGCAGTGAATAGGGAGTATGCCCAGCACAGTGCTGGCTCCATAAATGGTCATTATGATTATTTCTACACTCTTGCACACTCTCATACCAGCAGAACAAGCACCCCACACTCTATCCAATTCTTAATCCTTATTCAAAGATCAGTAAAACTGTGGTCACGTGTCCAGAATCACAACTGAAAATGAGCACCATGATCTCCATAGGCAAAGCAAACGTGCATTGGAGGAACTAGGCCTCGAGTGGGGGCAGAGCCAAATCAGAAAAGCTCGCTACATTCAGTGAACTTCTGCTTACCTGCCCTTTCCTTATATAGACAGCTGGGTGTCTCCCATTTGACATTGGGTGTTCTCCATGTGCCATTCTTAGGCTCATCATTTACAGATGGATTCTGGTACATGGAAATCCATTCTGAATGTGGCAAGAGAGATTTCAAGAAAATCTACATGGCATGTGTTTTAAGATATATCCATGTATTCATAGATTCAAAGGCTTTTCATTAGAATTTTACTTTCCCCATGTATGTGGGCTTCATAGGGGGTGGAGTGATGGTCATTGGCCTAAGATTAAACTTTTCTAGGGGAAAACCACTGGGAGCAAAGGAGATCACGGAGTTAATACTAATCACAAGCAACTGAAGGCCTGCAGAGATGAAGAATCCACACTCCAGCTGCCTTCGCCTGTGTCCTAACTCTTCTCTGGTCAGTGTGGCCAAAGCAATCTACTCAACTCTAGGGTTTAAAAAATTAAACTAATTTTTAATTATACAACTTATTCCCAGATGCATTCTCCTTAATATAATACTAATAAGGCTCAAGGAAATTTCCCTCTGTTTTCTAGGAATTTAAAAAAGATAATGGATTTTGAATTTATCAAAGGTTTTTTATTCTATTGTTATCATCATGTGGTTTTGTCCTTTAATCTAATTGCCATTCCCATGGTATAGGTATTCAAGCTATATATATATTATATGCATATGTATATCTATTACTTATATATAATTAATACCTATATTAATTTATGCAGGGTTGTTTTCTGTGGAGGATGTTTCCCAACTGAATCCTTTTGCAACTTTTTGCAACCCAACTGAATCCTTTTGCAACATTTCACAGCTCAACAATATGTAGTCTGTAGAGATGTACCTTTTCATTTGTAACTGATGTGTACTGTTCCCTAGTGATGAATTTATTTGGTCAGGCTCCTACTGATGGATATTTGGGGTGGACCAGTTTTTCACTCTTGGAGACAATGTTGCAATGAATATCTTTAACCATGTTTCCTCATGCATGTGGATCTGCCTTTTTAGAAAGTTGATTTTAAGACATGTCATGGGGTATATGCATTTTAAATTTAATAGGTACACCAATTGCCCTTCAGAATGTCAACTTAAATTCCCACCAATAGTGCATGTTATTAAAAAGCTTTTCATATTATTAAATTAAGATTTTTTGTCAAAAGTTTGTGGTACTTCAATTTTGCCTTGTGTATATCTGAATATCAGTAAAGAGTGTCTTTTCCTGTCTTTATTGGCCACTAATATTTCCTCTTTGGTGAATTTCTTATTCAGATTCTTTCCATCGCTTTCTCATTTGGACTGGTTATTTCTTTTATACTAATTTATGAAAGTTTTAAAAATATTCCTGATTTTAATTATTTATTTCTCCTAGGCTATTGTTTATTTTTAAACTTTGTTTAAGGTATCTTTTTATACACAAAACATATTTTTAATGTGAATGAATTAATTTTCTATTTACAGTCTGCTATAAATATAAATAGAAGTTTTTGAATCAAATTTCAGTAGATACTCTAAGCCCCATGGTAATAAATATTTTTATTTTGGGGGAATGGTTTCATTCCCCCAAATTAAAAAAAAAGTATGGTTTATATTTCTTTTTGTGTTTGCTTTTTTTTTTTTTTTTTTTTTTTGCTTGAAGAAATACATTTTTTTATTTTTGGCTCCAGTATTTTAAAGCAACTCACAGATATATTATTACATTTACCTGTAAGTATTTCAATATTTATTTCTAACTGATAAGGCTTTAAAAAAAAAAAACACAGCATGTAATAATTGTACCCGACAAAATTAGCAAAAATTTGTCAATATCAGTTAGTACTCAGTTCAGGCTGAATTTTTCTCGATTGTTTAAAGATATATTTTCATGTTTGTTTGAGTTGGATCTAAATAAGTTGGTGGCTATGTTTCTTGATTTCTTCTAATCTATAGCAGTTCTTCCCCACCCACCCCGCTCCCGACCATTTAAAAATTTTTTATGAATGGTAAAGAGACAATATTTTATTAGTGATATTCTTGGCTTGTACATTTTGGATTTATTCACGTCACAACATGGATTGCTAGGCTTTCTGTTTGTTTGTATATTTGTTCTGTTTTTGAAGTCTTAAGTCTTTTTTAAAGACAATTTTTTTTAGAGAAGCTTTAGGTCACAGCAAAATTCAGAGGAAGGTACAGAGATTTCCCATCTACCCTGCTGCATGCACAGCCTCCCCAGTTATCGACATCTCCCACCAGAGTGGTACATTTGTCACAACTGGTGAATTGACATGAACAGGTCATAATCACTCAACATACACAGTTGACATTAGGGTTCACTCTTGGTGTTGTATAGTCTATGAGTTTGGCCAGATGTATAATGACATGTAACTATCATCTTCCCTTCAATTTTTCACATCATTAATTTCATGAAAAACTAGTCATTTGTCCTGAAGAGTTTCCCACATTCAAGATATATCTGCCTCCATGCTATGTCTTTTAATGTCCCCAGTATTTCCCAAATGTAATTAGAGTTAAAGTCTTTATTAGATTCAGGTTCAAATGTTTTGGCAAGGTTATCTATGGCATGTTTTAAAAATGGGGTAAGTGTATGAAAGCTTCTGTTTCCTTGATCTATTTTATTTATCTCTTGATTTTGTATTTGGCCATCTTGCTAAATTCTCTAATTAGTTCTAATAATCTGTCAATTAATTTTCTTGAATTTTCTAGACAAACCATTATATCATCTGTTAATAATATCTTTTTCTTTCTTTCCCAACATTTACACATTTTGTATATTTTTTGCATTGACCAGGGCCTCCTATAAAATGTCGAAGAATAGAGGCGATACATAGTCCTCACTGACTTTAAAGGAAATGCTTTAATACTTTAAAAAGATGTACCACATTTGATAGATATTTTCAGTTAATGCCTTTAACAAGTTGATTAAGTTGGCCTTCATTGCCTGTCTGAGAGTTTATTAAAAATCATAAATGGATTTTAAATTTATCAAAGGCTGTTATTTATTATCTATTGAAGTGATAATCTGACTTTTCTCCTTTAATTTTATTATCATAGTAAATTACACTAGTGTATTTTCTATGTTGAATGATTTTTTAATTCTCAGTTCAGTCCTCACTTGATCTTTTACCACCGTGCTGTTTGAGTTCCTAGATATTTCTCTAAGATTTTTGCATCCATCTGATGTTATATTGGTTTCTTTTCTTGTATATCCTGATTTGGTTTAAGAATCAAAGTTATGCCAAACTCTTAAAGTGAATTGAACAGCTTTTCACCATTTTTCCATGCTGTCAAAGAGGTGATATGAGCTAGGAACTATTCATTTCTTGAAGACCTAATAGAGCTTGTCATACTGATTAAAATATACTTTGTATCTACAGTTGTATCCCTTTTATTTTTCATAATGTTTACTTTACCTTTTCTTTCTTTCTTTCGTTATATTTGCCAAAGAGTTATCCATTACATTAGACTTTGCAAAGAACCATCATTTAGCTTTAGAAACAGATAGAAATTTGGTTTTAAATCATTAATTTTTGTTTTAATTTTTATTTATTTCTTCATTTTATTTCAGTTGATTTTACTTTGTTTCTCTTTTACTAGCTTCTTTTGCTAAAAGTTTAACTCATTTGTTTTTGAGCTGTACAATTACTTAATGTATATTTAAGATTGTAAATGTTCTTCAGACTACTACTGTGGCTGAATTTCTACAGATCTTGATGTGTGCTACGCTCATTCTGGATCATTTCCAAACAATGTACCATCACCTTTTAGACTTCCTATTTAATCCAAAGTTATGTGGAACTTTGGGGAGATTTTTTTTACTGTATGGTTTCTAATTTTATTGTATGGTTAGTGAATGAGGCTGAGTGAAGTCAACATTTTGGAATTTGCAGAAATTTCTTTTGTGGTCAATTCATGATCAGTTTTGTGCAAATTTAGTTTGTATTCTGTTTGTCGGGAGAAAATTTGTGGGTTTTTAAAAAGGCCATTTCATTTTTTATTATTATTATTTTTTTTTAATTTGTGTTATTAAAACTTCCATATCTGTAATTATTTTTTGACTGCTTGATTAGTCTTTTTATGAGAGAAATGTGTGAAACTCTCTCATAACTATATATTTGTCAATATCTACTTGTGAGTCTATTGGGTTTTACTTTACATAGTTTAATGTTGTGTTTTATGCATACCAATATTCATCACTATTATATCTTCTGGAGAGATTGCTCCTTCAATCAATATAGAATATTTCTTTTTATTACTTTTAATGGCTTTCACTTTGAATTCTGTGAGTCTGACATTTGTATTGTTACACTTACTTTCATTTTCTTTATAGTTACATGATATATCTTCTTCTCATTTCTTTATCTTCCATTTTTCTATGCCATTAAAATATATATATATATCTTGTTCACAGCCTATGGCTGGATATTTTTTAAAAATCCAGTCATAGATTCAGTTTTTTTAATGGGCAAATTTAACCTATTCATACAGATTGAAACTACTGATTCATTTCATACTTGGTTATGTGATTTTCTGTGTGTTTTATATTCCCATACTTTATAGTTTCGCTTGTTTTTACTTTCTGCTTTTTTGTTCCACTTTACTTCCTTTACTGAGTAGAAGGTTTTGTATTCTACTTATATTCTTGTAGGTACTTCAACGCTTTAAGACATTCAATATATATTCTTTTTAAAAAATAAATAAAATAAATTTATTTTATTTTTTTATTTGTTTAATGGAGGTACAGGGGATTGAACCCAGGACCCCGTGCATGCTAAGCAAGCGCTCTACCACTGACTATACCCTCCTCAGCTTAACATATATTCTTAGGCCTACTATTTTCTAACAGTGTCTAGAGTTCAATCTCATCTCTATCAATTCCTTGAACAAGATAAGAAACTTGGCATGTCTTTACTTTTCTCCTCTCTTATTTCACTGCACATCCATCCATGCAGACATTTTTGTACAGTGTATTTTCTTATTGTAATAAAATATACATAAGATAAAATTTACCATTTTAACCATTGGAAGCATACCATTCAGTGGTATTAAGTACATTCACACTGTTGTGCAACCATCACCACTATCTTTTTCCTGAACTTTTTCATCACTCCGAACAAAAACTCCGTACCTACTAAACAATAGCCCTTTACCTAGAACCCTCCTTGAAACTTGGTAACCTCTGTTATATTTTCTGTCTCTATGTTTTTGCCATTCTATGTACCCTGCATATATGGACTCATGTAAATTTGTCCCTTTGTGTCTGGCTTATTTAACTTCGCATAATGTTTTCAGGATTCACCCACGTTGTAGCATGTATCAGAATTTTATTATTTTTAAGGCTGAATAATATTCCACTGCATGTTATATGACATTTTGTTTATCTGTTCATCTGTTGATGAACATTTAGGTTGTTTTCATCTTTTGGCGGTTGTGAATAATGCTGCTATGAACACTGATTGCAAGTATCTGAGTCCTCAGTTTCAGGGCGTATATGCCTAGAAATGGAATTGCTAGATCATACGGTAAATCTATATTTAACTTTCTGAGAAACCACCATACTGTTCCTCACAGTGGATGCACCATTTTACACTCTCACCAGCAAGGTACCAGGTTCCAATTTCTCCACATCCTCCCCAACATTTGTTATTTTCCACTGTTATGATAACAGCTGTCCTAGTGGGTGTGAAGCAATATCTCATTTGGTTTTAATTTGCACTTCCCTAGTTACTGGTGATGTTGAATATCTTTGCACGTGCTTGTCAGCCACTGGTATATCTTTTTTTGAGAAATGTCTATTGAAGTCCTATGTCCATTTTTTATGTGGTTTACTTGGGTTTTTTGTTGTTGTTGTTGTTGTTGTTGCTGAATTTTAGGAGTTCTTTATATATTTGGACATTAATCCTTATCAGAAATATGATTTTCTCCCATTTTGTGAGCTGTCATTTCACCCTCTAGGTAGTGTCCTTTGAGGCACAAATGTTTTTCATTTCAACAAAGTCCAAGTTATTTATTTGTTCCTTTGTTGCCTGTGCTTTTTGTGTTGTATTCAAGAAATCACTGCAAATCCAGTGTCATGAAGCTTTCCACTTATGTTTTCTTCTAAGCTAGTTTTAGGTCTTTCATTTAGGTCTTTGATCCACTCTGAGTCAATTTTTGCGTAAGGTGTAAGGTAAGGGTCTAATTTTATTCTTTTGCATGTGGATATCCAGTTTTCCCAGAGCTATTTGTTGAAAAGACTACCGGCTCCTCACTGAATGATGTTATGGGCTGAATTGCGTTTCTCCCGCTCCCCCACCCCCCAAATTCATATGTTGAAATCCAAGCCCCCAGTACTGCAGAATGTAACCATATTTGCCAATAGGGCCTTCAAAGAGGTGATTAAGTTAAAATGAGGCTGATAGAGTGAGGCCCTAATACAGTGTGACTGATGTCCTTATGAGAAGAGAAAGAGACATTAGGGGTGTGTTTTCACAGAGAACAGGCCATGGGAGGACACAGCGAGAAGGTGGCCTCAAGGGAAATTGAGCCAAGTTTAATCATTTTAAATCTTCCAGGGGGAGGGTGTAGCTCAGGTGGTAGAGCACATGTTTTGCATGCATGAGGTCCTGGGTTCAATCCCCAGTATCTCCTCTAAAAATAAATAAATAAACCTAATAACCTCCCCCATCAAAAGAAAACTTTAAAAAAAATAGACTTAAAAAAACAACTTCTAATCCGTGAGCATTGGCTCTCTTTCCATGTCATCTGTGTTGATATTCAAAGAGTAATTACCAAACGTATCAATGGTCTAGTTCTAGGAATTTTTGTTTTTGCTTGTTCGTTTTTACAGTACACATCTGTATATACCTAAATCTAGATACAACACATAAAATATGTGTACAGATATACATACATACATAGACGCATGCGCTTTTGTGTGGGTACACACACTGACATATACACATGTATTTCAGTTTATTACTTCTTGAAGGTCACTTATTCCTTGTGGATCCATTTTGTTTTTCCTTTTTTGTCTTTATTTCAGAGAGAGTCTAGTTTGGCTGGACAAGGAATTCTAGGTCCTTTTACTTCCCCTTAACATCTTATTTAGTCTTTGCAAACACCGTTGAAGGGAGGTACCACTCTCCCTACTTGACAGGTGCAGCTGCAGTGGCTTGGGAGAGCTGAGTAGCTTGCCCGAAGCCACACAGGTAACACAAGGCAAATTGGGATTCGAACCCAACTCCTGTTGTTCCAAGCTCAGATACTGAGGTATTTTTCAAAAGGCCAGGTTCACAGATGAAAATGGACAGAAGGCCCTCAAATGTTAGTTTCCTTCTGTCCCATTTTCCTCTTCCTCCCTTCTTCCAGAATGGGCAGAAATGTTTCTCCCCGCAGGTGAATCTATCAGCCAGTGAATCAACTTCTCTCAGGTCTGGAGAAAGTGGAAATGGTGGAAGGACATGAGTGGTGAGCTGGGAGGTGGAAGGGTCAGAGAGGGGCTGCTCTCTGTCTGAATTGCTAGCTCTCTTGTCTGGCCTGTGGTCTTTGCGGGAGCTCCCTGCTGTCTGATCTCTGTTGCCAGGAGCCCTGCACTTGTAAGATACCTGATGGCACTGGCCTGTAACCTGTGGTTGGTGGCAGAGCAAACCTGACTGCTCCTGGCTCAGCCTGGCACTCTTCACAAGGCCCTGCAGCCCCATGAGGGAGGGTGTGCCTGGCAAGGTCACGAGAGCAGGGCCTGGGAGGTCAGCAGCTGGCAAGAATCCTGCAACCCAGCATGTGAGAAGGCAAGAAAGAATCCTGGGCTCCTGAGTGCCTGGAGATGGAACATTCTGCCTCACTAACTGTGATTTCCCTCCCCTCTTCCTTGGTAAAGCTAAATAATTAGGTGCCTCTTGGCAGTAAAGTCAAAATTAATTTTGTTTCCCTCTGCAATGAAAGTCCAGCAGAGTTGGGAAGGGAGGGGTCCTTGAAAGGTATTTCCACCTTGGCTTGACTTATTAGTTTAGGAGAAACGGACTTTCTGTTCTTGCTGGTAGGTTATTAAAACCCTCAAGGAATGTGCAGGAGGCAAATTTAGTTTGAGGAGCCCAGTAGTCCAAAGAGACGCTGAATAAATAGTCTAGTTGTTTGGATAGTTGGAGTGTTGTTAAGAGGGAGCTTTTAACTGGGGGCAGCCGGGGGTGCTGAGTAGTTATGTCTGCGGGGGGCTCATCCTGAGAGGGTCCGTGGGCGGCGCCTGCTCACTGCTCAGCCCGATGCCTTCCTTGTGCCGAGGGACTCCTCGTCTCCTGTCTCGGGGACTGAGAAGCTCAGCTGGCCTCTCGCCCCTTGGACTTGATCTCCACTGAAATCTCTTCAGGGTGAGGAGTGCAAGGGGGCAAGAGGGGTGAGGCTGGGTGACAAGCGGGGTGGGAGCGCGCCGGCGCGGGCAGGTCCCGATGCTCTGCAGCGGTGAGGCCCCAGCAGGGTGGAGCAGGCTCCCGGCGCGGGAGGTTTGCCGGGAGGAGGCGGGGCCACAACCTGTCTTTGTAAAGGGCTTAATAGAGCTGCTGACTCAGAAGCACTGGGCTGATTACCCATAATTACAGCCCTGTGTGGTGTTGAGTCTTGTCAAAAGGCAGAGACTTCTTGAGTCCCAGAGCCCCCTGCTCCTCCGAGTAGAAGAGGCCTTTCCAGAAAGCTAATCCTCATACCTCCCCACCCTCAACCCCTCAAAGACAAAGATCGCCTTTCTAGAAGAGCTGTTCTCCCTCCTGGAGCCCAGGGGAGCTCTTCTGAACACCATCATGATCGTGCGCACCCTCCTCCAGATCTTTAGCAAGACCTGCCAGCCTGCTGATCTGGCTCCTGCCCACCTCCTAGTCTCGTCCAGCACCTGTGACCTCCACACCTAGTCATTAAATTAGCGCAACAAATAGTATTGGATACCTACCCCGTGTTAGGCATTCCTTTCGGCATGGAGGAGACTCTGAAATAAATAAAGTTCCTGCCCTCGTGGTATTGACATTCTAGTAGGGGGAGACAGGTAAAATTTATAGCAAGTCAGCTGGCAGTAAGTGTTAAGGTGAAAAACAAAACAGGGAGGGGAGAAGGGGGTCCTATTTTCTAAGGATGATTAGGGAAAGCCTCTCTGGTAACACACTGTTTGAACAAAGATCTAAAAGAAGACAAAGAGCAAGTCAGACATATGGCATGACAGGAAGGGAGGCAAGCAAGTGCAAAGGTCCTGTGGCGGACACATACTTTCCATGCTCAAGGACAACAAGGAGGCCAGTGTGGCCAGAGTTGAGGGTAGAAGATGGGACCAAAGAGGTACCAGGGCATTTGCACTTTGGCTTTTATTCTGAGTGAGATGGAGGATTTTGAGCTGAGTAGTGATGTGATCTGACTTAGATTTTAAATGAATTCTCTGACAGCTTTATTGAGATTAGAATGAAGGATGGTGGAGGCAGTGTCAGGGAGATCAGTTAGGACTCTCTTGTAATGATCCAGGAGAGTCATGATGGATGCTGGGACACAGTCCTAGTCCTGGAGGTGGTGAGTGGTGGCCAGAGCCCGGACACACTGCAGAGCTGTCAGGATTGCCTGACAGGTTGGATGTCATTGGTATGAGGTAAACTGAGGGGTCAGAGTTGACTCCAAGCCTTTGGCCCAAACAACTGGAAGGATGGATTGGTCACTTAGAGAGATGGGAAGACTACAGGAGAAGCAGATTTTGGGGGCCAGATCTGGAATTTGGTGTTGGACATGTTAAATTTGATATAACTATTTAACATTCCAGAGAAGGTGTCAAATAGGTATGTGAATGTTTGAGTCTGGAATTCTGGGGAGTGATCTGGCTGGAAGTACAAATTTAGGAGTCAGCAGCTCTAGGAGGTCTTTAAAGCCCTGAGCCTGGTTGAGAATTGGTCTTATTTAGATTCATGACCACCAGTCTCAATGGGCTTTTGAGGAGATATAGAAGCCCAAGTTCAGGGCCCTGGGGCACTTTGATATTTTGGGGTCAGAAGATGGAAAAGAGCCAGCAAAGGACACAGAGAAGGAGCAGCCAGTGAAGGAAAGCCAGGAGAGGTCAGTGTCTGGGATGCCTGGGAAGAAAAGTGTTTCAAGGAATGAGTGATCAGAGGGGTTAAAAAGTCCTGAGGGGCCACGTGAGATGGGGACTGAGAATTCACCATTTGGCAAGTGATTCATCACCCTGAGGTGTGTTTTGCAGAGAAGTGAGGGGAAAAAACTGATAGAAGTGGGGTCAAGGGAGAATGGAGGTTAGGAATTAAAGGCAGTGAGCACAGGTGACTCTTTTGAAGAGGATGTGGGATTAGGAGAGAGCTAGTTTGAAAAATAGGAGAAATAGTAATATATTCATAGGCTAATGGGAGTGATCTGACAGAGGGTGAAAATTTGATGATGAAGGAGAGAGAAACTGTTGGAGTAAGTGCTTGGATAAACAAGAGAGGATAGGCTCTAGTTTCTAAGCAGAGGGATGGGCTCCCAATTGAAGCATAAACAGTTCATTCATAGCAACCGGAGGAAAAGCGTAATATGTGGGTCCAGACTTCAGCTGGTAGATATAATGCATATGGAAGTTTTCTTATGATTGCTTGTATTTTCTCAGTAAAATGGGAAGTAAAGGCAGCAGCTGAGAGTTGACGATGGAGAAGGAGGGTTTGGGAAGAGAGTGGAACATGTGAAATAGTCCTTTTGGAGAGTGGGAGGGTGAACGGATACAGAAAATGAGGTGGGATTGCTGGGGAACCCTACACGTCCACTTGACCTCAGTTGGTCATGAATTTAAAGTAAGGTCCATTAGCACAGCTGATGTTTTCTAGACATGACTGGCTGTTGCAGTGCAGGTGTTAAATAGGTAGAAAGCTAGAGTTAACCAAAGCTGGTGCTTTTCCAGGAGACTGCAGTGAAGGAAGAGAGGGGCAAGGGAATTGAGGATGAATGCAAATGAGTGACTATAATGATTGACTAGATCACCTAAACTGAGTAAGAAGGGCACTGGGGAGATGAAGGGAAAGGGAAAAGTGGGTAAGTTTCAGGAGAATGATGAGTTATTGGAGTTCAGGTACCACAGGAGTGAACTGGGAAGATGAAGATAAGAAGCACGAAATTAAGATTAAGGAGTTATTATGCTCGTCACCATGGAGTGAGCAGCTGAAGTAAGGTAGAGGACAAGACCACTAGAAGTAAGGATGTCAAGGAATGGAGAGGCAAGGTGTGCCAGATTGCCTATGACATCAGTGAACTGTCCCCTCTGTGCTCTCCGCAGTACTGCAGGGGCTAGAAGCCTAGGAACTACATTTCCCAGAGTCCCCTACCAGAAAGTGTCTGTGTTAGTTTCCACAAACAAGAGGCGCTTATGATGGACTTGGAAGTAGAAGAGTCACAGAAATGATATTATTGTTCCTCTAGCAGGGCAATGATGGACAAATACATGAGCTTTGTGTCTGCAGACAGAAGATCTACTGAGGCCTTTGGGAACTTTTTGTCAATCACCTGCCTTCCTAATAGAGAGAGATCACTGTGGGAAGTTCCCTGTGTTTCTTGCAACTTCCTGACTCTGAAAGCTGGCACCAAATTTGAATTCAAGTGGCAGCTTCCCTGATTTATTTTTTCAGCCCTTCCAGTTTTTTTTTTTTTTTTTTACCATTTAATTCCCTGTATTGAATACCTCTGTGCTTGACACACCTGGAGGGGTTTCTGGTTGCTTTCTTTCTCTGTTGTTTTTTAATGTCCCAGATGCTGCCCACCAGAGGCCTTCTGTACCCACTATCCCTGCTGTTTGAAATGCTCTGCCCCAATTCCCCACTCTTTACCCAGCTGTCCTTAAGCTCTGAGCTCAATTGATACTTCTTAATGGATATTGTTCTAGTTATCTATTGCTGCATAGCTAATTACCCCCAAATGTGGTATAAACAACAAACATTTCAGTATGGTCAGGAATTTGAACAGGGTACGGTGGAGATGACTTGTCTCTGGTCCACATGTCAAGGGCCTCAGTCTGGGCGACTTGAACAGGTGTGGGTGACTTGCGTGACTGAAGACTGGAATCATCTGGAGACATCTTAACACACATGTTTGGTGCCTGGCCTGGGTGATTGGCTCAAAGGCTGGGCTCAGCTGGGACTGTCGACTAGAGTGCCAACACATGGCTTCCTTACAGCTTGGTGGTGCCAGGGCAATTGGACTTCTTACTTGGTAGCTCAGGTCTCCAGAAGTGAGGGTCTACTGAACAAAGCAGACGTTTAATGTCCTATGCTTTGTGTTCTGGTCTCTGACATCACATGTTGATACTTCTACTGGACTCTGTTGGCTGAAGCAGGCACAAGCCACTCAGATTCAAGGGAGGGACAGAAACTCCACTTCTCCGTGGGCAGAATGTCAAAAGCGTGGCCTTTGTTTCTTTCTTTTAGAGTCTTATCTTAGTTTGTATGTACTTATTATGGTGAGAGTTTGAGTCAGGGCTGGCAAACCCAAATCAGCAACTGCTATTGCCAGACCAGGGTAGGGAAGCTGGCCAGGAGTCAGAGACAATGAGGACTCGTGAACCAGAGGATGCTCACACTCTCGGAAGCAAGCAGCCGTCTCCTGGCACTGGCTGATTGTTGTCCTGAGGAAAGCCAAGCCCAGTACTGCCAGAGCTTCCAATTTGTCAAGAGGGTCCAGAACTAAGGCTGTTTATGTAAAACATTCCCATTTTTAAAAGGCTATTCAGGCCTACTGCCTGGCACACAGTAGGTTCAATAAATAATTGCAGAAGAAATAGAAAAGTCTCCCCCAAGTCCTGCCCCATGCCCACCCCCTTGCCTACTGACGTTTCTATCCTGATTGCTGCTGACAAAGAGAAAAAGGAAAAATACACATCACAGTGTGGGTGGGGCATTCCCACCTCTGGTGAGGGCACTGCAGGGGGTGATGGGACAAGGCGAGGACACTAGACTCCCACGGCAGGACTGGCATTCAGTGTAACCCACACAGCAGCTCAGACAGCAGGTCGCCACGCCCTGCTTGGCTGTATCTTTCTCCTCCCTGCTTACAGTGATCCAAGGTGCGTAATGGGTTGCCTGGTCCTCTCACACAGTGGGTTCAGTCTCACGTGTGTTGTTTGCTGCACCCACTGGAGAAGTGCCTGCCGTGGAAGGGGTTTAGTGGATTCTTGCTGAAGGAATGTCAAATGGCACTTACGGGTCAGGCTCAGGGCCACGCACCCGTGCTAGGTCCCAAGGTCAGTGAGGCAGCTGGAATTAAAACACACGCACACACACAATTTGGTGCAAAAATGTGACTACAGTTGATGCTTTGGTACAGAAGATGTTCCTTGACATACTCTAGAGCCATGTTTTTGAAAACATACAATTTAAAAATGCATTTGTCATAATCAGTTCCCTTATATGATATTACGGGAAAGAAGGGGGTTAAGGGATTTGGGTAATCCTGGGGAGACGTTACAAGCTTCAGGATTCTAGTCTGTTTCAGGCCAAACTGAATATTTAAATATGTGATTTATATGCAGATCCTGGCAATGGAGAGAGTGTGGAGCAGAGTTCTGGAAGCCAGGCAGGCAGGGGTGGGGAAGGGCGGCTTGGCCTCCCTAACTTCGCCTGGAGGTTTATAGCAGCAGAGGCTGCTCTCTGTTTGGGGGTGGGGGAGGTTGTGTGTTTTGTTTTTTGTTTTTTTGCTTTAAAGACATCTGGGAGTGTTGACCTCAGGCAGAGCTGACCTAGCTCAGCTGGCTGGGAAATGGGAAGTTTTATGGCGTAACAGAAGGGTGGAGGGCAGTGCCAGTAAGCAGAGACGCAGCACGAAGGCATCTTCAGAGACTACGGCCTTGGCCTCAATAAACGGCAGCTCACCAGCGACCAGCCATCCCCCTGCACTGCCCCCTGATGTCAGGTTTGCTGGGGACGCAGTGGTGACAGCCTATGGTGACGCCATTGCCGACAGTATGTTGATAAAAGGTCTGGGGAGAGAAAGCGAGCCCTTTTCAGAGAAGCATGTATCCTTCCAGTCTTTTTTCCTGTGGAACTGAGGTTTGAACCAGAGCTGCCTGACCTCTCCACCCTTTCACTTCCCTTCGGTTTTTCAGATTAGCCTCAAATCTTTTTCAACCACCAGTTGATACTGCTCCCTAGTAAACAGCACTCACTTCTCAGACAGCAAGAAGCTAGGACAGTTTCCCTGGTGGGGGTCCCTCCCCACCCCTCCCAGGTCACGCAGCGTGTCTACGGTCTGCTTGTCATCCAAGGCAGAATTCCAGCAGCAGCTCTGGGCTGCAGACCTTCATCTTGATGCTGTCCTTTAGAAGGGACATTTTCCCCTCCATGGGGCCCGACGGCCACCTGCGCCTTTAGCAGGGCTTGGCACAGGACACCGAAGAAGCAGTGTTCATGAGAGTAGTAGCCGGCATGTAGCACCCACTGGGTACCGGGTGCAGCACTGGATTCTCCGCAAACATAATCTCTCTTAACCTTTCCAACAACCCTAAAAGGCACAGCAATTCCCTCCCCACAGATGAGGAAATTAAGGTTTCAGGAGCTTAGTAGATGTGTCCACTCTCTGAAAGCTAGGATTTGAATGGAATCAGTTTGTCTCCATAGCAGTTCCTGCGGCATCGAACACTCTGGGTGGGGGGTGGGGGGTTCCGTGTTGCAGGGGTGGGGCAGTATGTACCTGCCTGCACCGGTGCTGGACGCTGAGGGCGTCCAGACCAGAGGCAGGCTTTGATCGGCACGTGAGTGGCACTTGGGAGGCAGCCTCCCCTGGCAGGGAGGTGTTTGGAGAAGCTGTGAGGAGCGAATGCAAGGAAGCAGGTCGGGGTGGTAGGTGGGGCACACGGCAGGCTCGGTGACGGCGCAGGTTGGGTGACAAGCTCCTCTGGGCTCCCTGCACTCAGGGCAGGAGGGCAGTGTGGGAGGGGCCATAGGCAGAAGTCACAGCTGGGCCCATCAGAGCTCAGCCCAACCTGAGCAGTTGTTGTTTTCAGCTGGACCAGCCAAACTTGCCCCAGCAGCTTCCTGGCTTTCTAAGGCCTTCTCTTCCTTGTTCCTCAGTCACCGAGCTAAGAAAATACAGCATGTCCACCTGGCCAGCTTCGCTCATAAAGCTCCAGTACTCAGAGGAGTGAGAGCAGAGACAGGAGAGGTCTGTCCCTGCTGTCATTCCATTTTTATTGAGTACCTTCTGTATCCTGGGGACCATCAGAGTTGTTTTGGATACGGAGGAAAACTGAAAAGACAGAGACCCCGGCCCTCAGAGTGCTTCTGCCTGGCGCTGAGGAGACTACGTAATAACTGTAAGAAACAAGTAAATCAGGTCAGAAAGGCTGTGAAATAAGGCAAAGTGCAGCGGGAAAAGGGGAACTAGGAGTGTGTGTGTGGCTGGGGCCGCGGGGCTGTGGTGGTCGGGCTGCAACCCTAACAGGCCTCAGGGCAGTGATGGTTACCGCGCAGTTCAGGGGAAGAGCGGCTGGGCAGAGGGAACGGCAGGATGGCACGGGCTTGTGTCTTTGAGCAACGGCAGGAGAGCAGGAGCTGGAGTGAAGGGGGCAATGGCAAGTGTAGAAAGAGACGAGGAGGGGGAAGGGGGAGCCAGGGCCGGAGGATGGAGGCCATTTCCGAGTGGAGAAGTGACATGATCTGACTTCTCCTGTCCTGCTGCTGTGTAAAGGACCGTCCCACTGCTGGGCAGGAAGAAGGTGGAAATGGAGACCAGCTAGAGCCTGGTGGGATGCACAGGCAAGAAACAAGGGGGCCTTGGGGCTGGGCAGAAGCAGTGCAGGTGGAAAAGAGGTTGGATTCTTAACACAGCTGGGGGAGGAGCCAATAGAATCTCCCAGCGGATTGGATTTGGGGAGTGAGAGGAAAAGAGGAGGCAGAGAAGACCGCATGGTGTTTACCTGAGCAACGGATGGAGCCTGCGTCAGCCGAGCCGCTTTGCCGCGGGTGGGAAATGTCAGGAGCTCAGTCCTGGAGCCGCTGCATTAGGGATGCCCGTCGCTCCCACCAGACAAGGCAGGCAGGCACTCAGGCATAGGAGTCAGGACTGCAAATGTAAGTTAGAGTGTTGTCCCTTGTGGTTTAAAGCCATGAGCTTGCATGAGATCCTGAGGAGAGAGAGTGCAGACAGACACAAGGACAAGGGCTGGGCCTCAGGGACTCCGGTGTGGAGAAGCCGGGAGAAGAGAAGGAGCAACAGGAAGGTTGGCGGGAACCTGGGAAGTCTGGTGTCCTTGAAGCCACGTGAAGACAGAGCTTCAAGGAGGAGGGAGGGACCAACTGTAGTAAGCGGGGCTGAAGCTGATCTCGCTGCTTTTGCTCTGCCCTGAGCTGCCATCCCCTTCCCCTGGAAAATAGGAGTCAAATGTCCGCTCTGCGGCAGTGCGATGAAGACTCCATGAAATAACGTACCGGATGCACAGACAGGTTAAAAGATCTTACCAAACAGGAGTTTTTTTCTGTGGGAGAATTCATACAAATGACAATGATAATCTAAATAAAATCATAATAACCATGACGATGGTGCTTATTTATGTCTCTGGAAAACAATATCTAAGGTACACCTTGTGGTTGGGCAGCGTCTGCAGCAGTTGGAGAGGACGCATGTGGAATAACGGGCAGCCATCAGTGCCTGCGGGCACAGGCTGGAACTGGGGGGCCAGGGGACCAGGGAGGGCGTCCCATGGTCAGGGCCTTCCCAGAGGGTGGGGCCCCAGGCGGGGTCCGCAAGGATGTGGAGATCTGGGTGGGCAGAAGGGACAGGACATTCATGTGAAGAGAAGGATTTCACAGAGGTGCACGGGCCGGGGACATTGATGGGACCTGCTTGACTAGGGTGGTGTGTATCAGTGTGTGTGTTGGGGGCACAGGAACAGTAGGCAAGAGGTCGGCAAGGAAGGCAGAGTGGGGTCAGATTACACGGTGACCGTATTCTGGGAACCAAGAACCAGACCAGCAAAGCCTGAGTTAGTGCCTAGCCCTGGGACCCGCTCCACCCTGTATCTTCCCCAGAGCAGCCTCCATCTCTCTGTCTTGCGATTGCCTGGTTAGCCTTTCAAACCCTGGTTAGAAGTCCTGAGTCCAGGTGCCTGAGAGGCCCCAGCCTGCTGATTGGCTGCAGATCCTGGGCATGCGAAGGCCAGAGGCTCCCTGCAGAGACCTCCTCCAGGCACAGACCCAGGTGGCAATTTCTTCATCCCCTTCTCTGGCCTTGGAACCCTTCCTGCTCCTTCCCAGCTCTGGCCTCCCTCAGGCTTAGATAAGGAGCTAGTTATGCTCTCCACCCCTCCCTCACCTGCCCCTCCTGTGCCCTAGGCCTGAAGGTGGCTCTCTAAGAAGGGGACTCCTTAAAGTCTACTCTTCAGGGAACAAGGAGGGGGCCACCAGCTGCCAGGCCAGGAGAGGACAGCAAGGAAGCATGTGACTCCAATGGAGCAGTAAGATGGAGAGGAAGAAACAAGAAGGAGCAGGTGCAGTGAGGCGTGGGACTGGGGCAGGGAGAGCAAAGCTGGACCTGCAGAGGGGACCTGGGCAGAGATGAGAAGAAGGAGGGTGGCTGAGAAAGAGACAAAGAGGGAGGCAGAGTGTGGGGCCCACAGCAGTGCCCCGGCTGAGCCAGGGACAGAGAAAACACTATGGCCCAACAGGCAGGCCAGAGGAGGCTCGCACAGGGCGGGCCCCAAAGATGTGCCCAGATGCCCGGAGCAAGGCGGCCAGCCCTCAGCCCCTGCTTCTGAGCACATGTCCTTCTCATGCTGTTACTGGTCCAGAGGTGGCCAGGGCACACGCCGAGACTTCCTGTCCCCCTCAGCCTCCCCTGCGGGTGGGGCTGGTCCTCCCTAGTTCTGGGTCTTTGGGGTGTTGATGGGGTGCAACAAGCAGAAATTCTGGGCCAAGAGAGGGAGCAGAGGGACCACAGGGGTATGGGAGAAGGGGATGTAGAGGGACAGGACTGATTTTGAAACAGGCGAAAATAAGAGATTTTTAAAACTTCAAGGCCACCCACTAACTGGGGCTTCCAAGCGGCCAACAACTTTTACTACAGAATGTGCCTTGTGGGTGGGTCACACCGTAGCTTGTCTGTGAGCTGCTGACAGTAGAGGATATCAGGAGGGGTAAGGGTGTGAGTGTGTGTGTGAGTGTGTGTGAGTGAGGGCGTGAATGTGTGAGCGACTGCAGTTGTGAGGTGGTGAATGTGTGTGTGTGTGGTCTTGTGTGAGGGTGTGTGTGCATATGACTCATCAGAGTCAAGTCAGAGCTCACCTCAAGCAAGGGGCATAAAGGTCATGAGTCAGACTCACGCAGGGGACCTACAGCAGGATCTAGAGGTGTCTGGCTGGTGGGTGACCTATAGAAGTTTTGCTCCAAGTCCCTGGAACCATGCTGGAGAGGATTTACCCCAGCAAGGAGGCAGGAACCAAGTCCCCAACATTAGAGAGGAGAAGGTACCCGCAGTCCATCACAGGAGGGGACAGCCCGGCCCGATGCTGCCTGAGCCCTAGGAAGCAGACTCTAAATGAAACAGGAAGACCACTCCTACACACTGGCTTTTCCCAAGAGAAGACATGTCCACCCTCGCTGTCCAGAGCCGCTGACACCCAAGCTCCAAACAATTGGCGGCCTGGCTGGCGACAGCGGGTGGGGCACACTGGGGAGGCAGAAACCCTGGTAGAGGCATCTGGGATGCGGGCAGGGATGCAGGGGTTTTGAGAGTTGGCCGGGGTTTGAGGCCTTGTGAAAGCGGGCACAACGGAAATACAAGTCAGTGACTTTATTGTGATCCACCTGCACCCGTAGCACGGAGAGGACCGGGGGAAATTCTGGTACATAAAATGGAAACAGAGATGTTTTCATTAGACTGACATTTACTGAGCACATAATTGTTCTTGCCAGGCAGGCACTGGGACCTCTGAAATGAGCTAAACACAGGTCTTAGGAACTCAGCGTCCCATGGGTGAGATGAGCATAGAAACAGGGCACTGGGTGCCATTTGTCAGTAACGATGATGATGACATGAAGGGCCAGCAGACTGAAGGCTCCACATCCAGGGCGCTGTTCTAAGCACTTTGCACCTACGAACTCAGTGCTGGGGTTGAGGGATGGATGGGGTGAGGGAGGCACCCACAGAAGGGCCCCACACACAGCCTGGGGCCACGGGTGGGGATTCATTGTCCTCACTGTTCGCCTCAATCCTGGTAAGAAGCTCTTTCAGGAGAGAGTACGATATTTTCCACAGCGTTCTAGAATGTGTCAAGGAGGGTATCCCAGCTCCCAGCAACCCTCACTCCCACCTCCTATCTAGTTGCCCTTCCTGCTGGCCAGTCTCCGACCTTCCCCACTTGGGGCTGGCTGGATCAGACTGGTCTAAACCAGAGCAGCTGTTAGCCCATCTCTGGGGCTGGTGCCCTCAGGGCCCTCCTGGGGGAAGCAAACCTTGGGAGGGCGGGGGAGGCCGCAGAGATGGAGGTGGACAGAGTCCTGGGGGTGGTGTTGGGATCGGGAGGGAGGGGCTGTGGGGCTGGTGTACAAAGTTGGGCCACTGGAAGTCCCCTGCAGAGGAAGGAGGAGCCAGCCAGCCCCCTCCCTCAGTCCGTTCTGCAGGCACAGGGCTGGAGACCAAGGGATAAGCAGGGAAGGCCAGGATGAGTGGCCCAGGCTGGCCTTTACCAAGTTCAGTACAGAACAAATGTGTCCCCAGATGGCAGCCCACCCCCCTTCTCTTCCCACTCCTGTCTCCATCCTGTATCTCAAGGGGCTACTATCAGTACCATCAGTGGACCCCCTCTTCCTGCACGTCTACACCCCACCAAACAGCAGCCACTGGCCACTCCTTGGGCCCAGGGAAAAGTTGCAATATTTGAGACATACTTACACCAAAAAATTATTCCTTGTGTATCTGAAATTCAAATATAACTGGGTGTCCTGTATTCTGTTGGGCAGCGCTAGCCAGGAGTGTCCCCACCAGCCACAGGGTCAGCCCTCAGGGGGCCCAGGTAGGGCCCCCCCACAGCCCTGTGAGCAGGCTCATTGGACAGGGACTTCCAGGATGCAATACTAGGTGTGGTGGGGGGAGGCGGGGGGCGGGGGACACAGGCTCGGGGTGGGCACATCCTGACCCTTTGGACTCTTCTGGCCAGAAGAGGGTCAGATCTGGGTTCCCTAAAGCTCAGGAGCTAGAGCAGGGGCCCCTTGCCTATTTACTGGAAGGATGGGGTGAGTGCCCACCCACCTTCAAGTGAGAGCTCACCTCAAGCAAGGGGCGTAAGGGACCGCCCTTGGCCTCCTCAGTGCCTCTACCTCTGGTTTCTCCAACATCCCTAGGAGACAGTGACCTCCGATGCTGGGAGATGCGTTACCAAGTGGTTGAGAGCTAGGGCTACCAGACAAAGTACAGGGCATCCAGGTAAACTTGAATTTCACATGAATGAATAATTTTTTACTATAAATATGTCCCATGCAATATTTGGGACAGACATGCTACAAAATGATTTCTTGTTTATCTGAAATTCACATTTAACTTAGCGTCCTGTTTCTGTTTTTTTGTTTGTTTGTTTCCAGAAACCCTACTGACAGGTGGGGCGTTGGAGTCCCATGGGCGAGACTCAGACCCCAGCTTCCCCACCTTCCAGCTGTGAGGACCTCTCTGGGGTTCCGCATCTGCCTCCCAGGACTGCTGGAGGGATGAAATGATAACGTGACTGGCACAAGTGACAGCTGTTATGATTGTCCCTGGCTGCGATCCCACAGCTAGAATGTGACCTGGCCGGCACTCACCCTTCAGCCTCCAGGTCCAGGCTCCTGGGTCTTCCCAAGGACACTCAGCAGACGTCCCAGGTCCCAGCCGACGCCGCCGGCGAGGGCCTGGCAGAGGCATAGAAGGGTTTGGGGAAGGAACTGTGCTCCGCTCTAGCAAATTGGATCTAGGCTTCGATCCCAAATCCTCTAATGATGGGAGAGCCCCATGGGCTAGAAGGGGGAGGGGAGGACATACCATGTATTCTGTGCCTAGTATCTGCCTGCCATGTGTTATCTGATATAATCCTCCCAAAACCTGCTTGCAGCTAAAGATGTATTCACAGGGACGTGGAAGGCATTGCTGCCACTCTGGCTGGACCCCTCTCCCCTCCTTCCCCGTGGGCCTGCCCTGACTACCGCACTCAACATGGAAACCCTCCCCCACGCCTAGAGGCTCTTTATTCCCCTTTTCTGCTGCCTTTTCCCCCAAATCTCTCTCATCATCAAATGTATTGAATAGTGCCCTTCTTTGGTCTGTTATCCCACTCTCCTTCCAGAATGTAAGCTGCAGGAGAGCAGGTTTTTCCAGTGTTTTGTTTACCGACATGTCCCTGTGCCTAAAACAGAGCCTTGGGCATCTTTGTTGAATGAATCAATCATGATAACCATAGTAATGGCTAAGACTTATTTAGCACCTCCTTTGCCCCAGAACTGATCAAAGCACTTAACACATGTTCATTTCCATCCTCATTCTTACCACACCTCTGTGAGGCACAGAACAGGAGCAGACAGGGGAAGTAACTTGCCCAAGGTCACAGCTCTTGGGCAAGACTTGCGATCTGGTTGGCCTGAATTCCCAGGTGACAATCTTACCAACTCCGCAGGTGTCCATGACCCTGGGATCTGCTCCTTTCTTGTGGACCACGCCCTGTTGGTGGCACCCCTCCCACTCCCCCGTCACGCTCTGAGTGTGTCTTTGCTGGTTTGCTGCTGACTTGATGTCTCTGAGGGCAGGGACCCGCCTCCTTCATCGTTATGTCCTCAGTGCCCTGGATGGTGGCCGGCCCCCTGCAGGGTCTCCTCTCCACGGCCCACGCTGGCTTGTACAACCACCCTGGGAGGCGGGAAGCCCAGGTATGATCACTCCATCGCCCCCATTTACCAGCGAGGGAACAGCCTCAGAGAAGTGCAGTGGTTTGTTGCAGCTGGAGGAGCAGACAGGAACCAGACCCTCCTGAGTCAGCACTTCCCTGGCCCCAGTCCTCTGAGGTGGGGACCACACTGTATCACCCCATGGGTTCCTGCTGATGCCTGAGGCTTTGGTGGGACCCTTACTTCTTAGAACTGGGCAAAGGAAGATGCAAGCATAGGGTGGGGGAGGGGGTAGTTCCGAGGATCCAGCAGGCTTTCAATGGAGGCCTGTGGGCTGCTTCTTGGGGCTAGAGTGGGTGAGGCGCGATTCCCAGCCTGTGATGCGTGTCTGCCAGGTGTGCTTCAAAGCAAACAGGATGCAAAGCAGGGTATATTTAGCCTGTGGTTGCTGCTGTGGTACCAGCCGCTGCCCAGCCCTTCCCGGTGAGGGAAGCCCTTTGGAGTGTTTTTTTTCCCTCTGATTGAGGAATGTGTTCCTTAGGGAGATGGGGAGCGGAGTTTGCAATGTACAGAAAACTTGGAGACCCAAGGCTCAACCAAGAAAAGGCAACATGTTCCCAGGAAGAAATAGACCTCAGCTGAAAGCCGAAGGTCTGTAAGTCTGTCCTTCCCCTCGGCCCCTGAGGATGTTCCGTGGATAGATTCATGCCAGGACCTGGGAGTGGTGGGGAGAGGCTCTTATCACTCACTCACTCACTCACTCACTCACTCACTCATTCATTCATTTAACAGGTGTTCCTTGCCTGTGGCGATGCACCAAGCGCTGAGCTCAGTGCTGAGAACAGACCAGGGAAAGCAACGTTTCTGCCCTCACTGAAGTTTCAGTTTGATGGGGGACAAACATTCAAGAAGCCTTGCTGGTATTTAATTATTTTTAGCTGTCAGTGCTCTGAAGGAGAATTACTGGATGCCACGAGAGGGCCAAATAAGGAATTTAAGTCTGGAGTCAAGCAAGGCTCCCTGGAGGAAGTGGTATATAAGCTCAGTCCTGAAGGGTATCTAAGAGTTTCTTTGGCAACTTGCTGGGAGTAGGGGGCTGAGTAACAAGCATTCCAGGGCCAGGGAGTGGCACAAACTAAGACCTTGGGTGGAAAGGAGTGTGGCTTCTGAAGATCATTACAAGGAGGACTCCAAAGTGGCTGGTGTCTGGACTCTAATCTGATAAGGAGACACAGCCCCTGCCCACAAGCATCTCTTTGTCTGATGGGAAAACGATGGGAGTTCAACCAGGAGGGTAGCATTGCACTGGCAGCAGACCGGAGATCTGAAATGGCGACATTTGCCATGAAGGGGCAAGTCAGTTTGGGAAGCTTGCTGAAGAAGATGTGTCTCAGGTTTTGAAGATGGGAAGCATCTGATTTGGCAGAGAGTGTAGGAGTTTGAATTCCTGGGTGCAAGGCTGAGGAAGTGGGAACAGACGCCCTTCAGGTCGGAGTGAGAGATGAAGTGAAAGACCCCATCTGCGTATGTACCTTCTGTCTTTCCGACTCCAGTTGACCCTTAATGTGGGAGGAAGGGGCGCTGACCCTCCGTGCAGTGGAACGAAGCTGAGTGTAACTTTACAGCTGCTACCCCCTAGCCCTGAATCCACAGACGCAACCCACCGTGGACTGTGTTTACTATGGTGTTTACTAAAAACCTGCCTATAAGTGGATCTGAGCAGTTCAAACCATGTTGTTCAAGGGTCAACTGTAATTTGAATAGCGACTATTTATTTCACAACGATTGTGCACCAAGCAAGCACTGATCTATCTCGTTTAATCCATGCAAATAGCCCTCTGAGGTAAGTATGACCATCCCATTTTACCGATGAGAAAAAGGAGGCTCAGAGGATTAAGTGATCTGCACACAGTGACATGGAGAAGAGGCGACAGGACCAGGAATCAAACAAAATGTGTCCGCCCTGCAGCTCATCAACCTTCTGTCACACTTGCCTCCCTAATGACCTGACACGGTAGGGATTGTCCCTGCCTGTTCTGGGGAGATGATCCACTTTACATCCCAGCTAATACTGCCTCTAGCCATTTGCAAACGTTGATTGGTAACAACTGTGGTCAAAAAAAATCTCTTGGTGAACATCCCACCCACCTTTCCACCCCACAGAGGAGCAGTTCGGGGTACTTTATTGGAAAAGGCAAAGCACAGGACGATGTGAGGGCTGCCCAAGGTCACTGCCCTCCTCTGCTTCCCGCCGCTTGTAACCACTGTCCACAAGCCTTGATTGACATCAGTAGAACTGGGATTTTTGTCTGTTTTATTGCCATATCCTCAGTTCCCAGAATAGTGCATAGTAGGCACATCATGAAATTTGTTGAAATAAACCTTTCTGTGGGTGGCACAGTGTTAAGGGGAATTTCACACATACTATCTCTGCCCCCTGGCAGTTCACTGTCTAACTGAACATGATACAACAGATACACACACATGCACAGGAAGCCAGCCTCTGACTTAGCCAAGACACTGGGGAACAGTTATTCTCTGTCTGGGCCATAAATGATGAAATAGTCTTTATCAATAATAAAATGGACTGAGGTTAGACATGAACCAATCAGCTAATTTTTCCTAGCAGTGAAATTAAACAGAAACAAACAAACAAAATCAAAACAAAATCATCTAATATTTTTGTTGCCTTCTTTGTTGGGGGGTGGTAGGCAGGTGGATAGATATAACTTACAGAACAAATTTTATGGATCTCTAGTGTCCAGCCAGAATGATTTTTACACAGGTGACATATGTATATACTTGGGAAACCCCAACCCAGATCAACATGGAGAGCACCTCCAGGACCCCAGAAGCTTTCTCATGCACTCTACCAGAAAATACTCTTCCCCTAGGCAGAGGTTACTGCTATATTTAGTTTGCCTGTTCTTGACCTCCATAGAAATGGAATCATATCATAAGCACGCTTTTATGTCTGGCTTCTGAAGTTCATGCTTGTTGCTGTAGGTAGCAGTTCGCTCCTTTTCACTGCTTTATAGAGTCTGTTCAGTTCATTCATCCATTCTCCTACTGATGGGCATTTGGGTTACTTCCAGTTTGGACCTATTATGAATAAAATTGCAATGAACATTCATGTATGTGTCTTTTGGTGAACAGAAACACTAATTTCTCTCTCTTTTTTTTTTTTGCTGTTTTTTTTTTAATTTGCTTTCTTTTAAATGCCAGTTTCTATTGATTACATAAAAGAAATGACCTTGCTAAAATAGGCTTATGTAGATTTCTTTAAAAAAAATTTTCCAGGTTGGACCAATTTATACTTCCATCAGGAGTATAGGAGAGATAGGAGAAGTTTCTGGTTTTTTTCTTTTTTTTTTTTAGGGAGGTGGTAACTAGGTTTATTTATTTTTAGAGGAGGTACTGAGGATTTAACCCAGGACCTCATGCATGATAAGCACTAGCTCTACCACTGAGCCATACCCTCCCCCAAGAGATAGGTTAGTTTTTAAGGTCAGGAATGTGATGCCATATTCCTCTTCAACTTTCCTGGCTATTTTGCACAAGACAGGACTGGAAATACCAGGTATTGGAGCCAACATCTCCATGTCTTGATGAAGCTCTCATGAGCCTCAGGGATCAAGGATTCCTCATGGACAGGGAAATATACACAAAATGTTATGGTAGCTCACAGAGAAAAAAAATGTGACAATGAGTTTGTATATGTCCATGTATGACTGAAAAATTGTGCTGAACACTGGAATTTGACACAACATTGTAAAATGATCATAAATCAATAAAAAATGATAAAAAAAAAAAAAAAAGGATTTCTCATGGAGCCAGGAGGCCTGGGGGTGGGAGGCTGGGGGTGGTCAGTGACCTGGGTGGGGGTCTGTGGGGTTGGTCCCTGGAACAGTCCAGGTGCTCTGAGAGCTGCTCCTAATGCCCTGGCGGGTTGAGCTGGTGTCAGAATGACACCTTCAATCTGCCCACAAATAAAAGGCTGGTGGTGCTATTTATTCTGGAATGAATCTTTGGCTGGAAACTCACCTACCACAGTAGAATATGTCTTGTTCCCTCTTTCCCAATTCTCTCAGCTCCCTACTTCTTCCCCTTCTATCAGAATTAATAGCTGCTTCAAGGAGATGGGTCAAGCACTCTGGTCCCAGGGAGAGAGGAAAGGTGGGTAAGATTTCCATGATATCTATTGCCCCCATTGAAGAGGCTGAAGAACTAAAAACCCTAAACTCCTGGGAGAGGAAGCAGTAACCAAACAGAGAAAGATGATGGAGAGGGCTGAATGGACGAGGGGCTTGTCTCAATTAACTCTAAGAGGTGTCTTCCAGGGACACTTGCCCTACTGTTGCTACCAGTGTGATGTGATATTGTGATGGTCCCTATAATGTGTCTACAATCAAAAAAAGAAATGGTTAGTGTAAGTTCTTACTTGGTGGGCTCACCTCTGTCATTGTGATCTAGGAGCACTTGGGGAGAATGAGTAAAAAGGAGCCCAGAGTGGTCGCTAAGGAGTCAGTCAAACCCGAATTCCAGCCCTGGCCCTGTCCTTGACTAACAGCGAAGCCTCAGACAAGATACTGGTCCTTTCTAGGCCTTAGTGTTCTCGTCTGTAAAATATGGCTGGTTAGAGAGCACACACCACCCAGGGATGTTCTGCTGATTAACAGGCAAGTCATATAATGACACTAGAAAAGCTCAGAGTGGGTGCTCACGTGTGGCTTATGCTCCAGAAGGGAGAAGTCAGGTGCAGGCAGGCAGATTTCCCTGGAGTGCCCTGTGTGGGTTGACCCAGGAGGTGGTCAATTTGGGGCGGGGAGATCATTTGCCTGATTTTAGCAAGATTCCTTTCAGACTCCGTATTCTCTTTCTTGAGAACGAATAGGGAAAAGGGACTTAGGCTGCAGCTGAAAGAACTATAGTGAGACATAGCTGAAGGGTGGGTACCAAGGTAAGCTGCAGGATCCCTGTTCTAAAGGTCTTTGACACATGAAAAGATGCGCAGCATCACTAATCATCAGAGAAATGTAAATCAAAACCACACTGAGATATCACCTCACACCTGTCAGAAAAGCTATCATCAAAAAGACCACAAATAACAAGTTTTGGCTAGGATGTGGACAAAAGATAACCCTCATACACCATTGGTAGGAATGTAAACTGGTGCAGCTACTGTGGAAAAGAGTATGGAGGTTCCTCCAAAAATTTAAACTAGAATTACCATACGATATAGCAATTCCACTCCTAGGTATATACCTGCAAAAAATGAAAACACTAATTTGAAAAGATACATGCACCCCAATGTTCATAGCAGCAGTATTTACAATAGACAAGATACAGAAGCAACCTAAGTGTCCGTCAACAGATGACTGGATAAAGAAAATATGGTATACAGCTACACAATGGAACACTACTCAGCCATAAAAAAGAATGAAATGCTGCCATTTGCAACAACGTGGATGGACATGGAGGGTATTATACTTGGTGAAATAAGTCAGACAGAGAAAGGCAAACATTATATGTCATCACTCAGATGTGGAATCTTAAAAGTAAGACAAGTGAATGAATATAACAGAATAGAAACAGATTCACAGATATAGAAAACAAACTGGTGGTGACCAGTGGGGAGAGGGGAAGAGGGAAGGAAGAATAGGGGTAGGTGATTAAGAGGTACAAAGTACTGTGTAAAAAAATAAATAAGCTACAAGGATATACTGTACAGCACAGGGGGTCTAGTCAATATTTTATAATAACTTTAAATGGAGTATAATGTATAAAAATATTGAATCACTATGTTGTGCGCCTGCAATTAATACAATGTTGTAAGTCAACAATACCTCAATGTAAATAAATAAATAAATAAATATATAAGAGCTTGGAAAGGAAGAGAGAATTTCACCCATGGGTGTTTAGGGGTAGAATTCTACTTGGTGTCACAGGAATGGTATCCCGAGCTGGGGTCTCTTACAGCTACTGGTCTCCCACCCCTGGAAGCCAGGCCACAGAGATGTGATTCACAAGGGAGCCATGAGTTCAACTGCTCATGAGTGCTGGGCTGAGGGACAGATCTGAGTCCTCCTCATGCTCCCTCTGGACTCGCTGTAGTCCAGCCTGGACAGGGTCTAGGACCCTCTTCTCAAGGCTCCAGGCCTGACATTCTCATTTATTCCATCCTCTGGAAGGACCTTGGCCTGCCCTGGGAACCCACCCGGAGTGGCTTCCTTCCCTTGGCTACAGAGCCTTTGAAACTGGCTGAAGCATTTCCTGTCCTGGGCTGAGACAGGCTAATGGGCCCCTGGGCTTCTGTTGCCAGCCCAGTTTGAGTCGGGGCCAAGCTTGGAAAGGCAGTGGGTGTGAGGGCCTTCCTTCCAGTTGGGGGCAGGGGCCGGGGGCTGGGGAGGAGGCAGGGCCAGGCTGAGCTTGCCCTGCTGGGGTCAGTCAGGGACCAAGAATGGGGGCAGAGGTGCCCAGCCCGGCACTTTGAGGGCAGGGGACAGAGCTCTGTTTCTGTTCCTCTAAGGGAGACTGGATGGGTGCAGGGCCCAAGGTGACTCACCAAAGGAACCCAATAAATAGATGAACAAGCCTAATTACCACCCCTACCCCGCAAAAAAAAAAAAAAAAAAGAACCCATGTGTAAGAAACTACTCCAGGTAACTCAAGGCAATGGTCTCACATTTAACTCTGCAGATGCTAAGTTCTAAACGTGGCCGGTTATCTCAGTTCAGGGATGATAGCCACCCTTCTCCTCCTCCTTCTTTTTCAACAACTAAAAATCGTCCCTCTTTACGGTCCACAATGCGATGTTTTGATATATGTGTACTTTGTGCAGTGGCCCCCATAGTCAAACCCCCTCTGCTCCTTTATCACGCGTCCCGCTCCCTGGGGTTCAGCGGCGCCTTCCGCAGGACGAAACAGCAATGGTAGCAGTAACACAACCACAGGGGTCTGGCCAGGTGAAGGCACAGCCTTGCCACGCCCTGTCTGGACTTCCGGGCAAAGTGCTGAGGGGCCCAAAGCTAGGAATAGGTTCCCAGGGGAGCCTCGTCCTCTCCTGCTCGGCCCCATCACTGTTTTAGGGTCTGAACCCGCAAAGAGGCCCCTTCGGAAGGTGCCGCAGCCAAGGCGGCAAACTCCAAAGGTCAGTCAGTGGGTGGGGTGGGGTGACGATGAGGAAGGATTGGGGTTAAGAGGAGGAAGGGAAGGCAGAATAAAGTTCCCGATGCTGTTAGGTGGGGAGTATAAGAAAGTCTCCCCCTCCAGGGCCTAAAGGATGGTGGGACCCATGCGGGGAGGGGCAGAGAGGATGCATTGGTGGAAGAGGTGCTGATTTGCATCCTATTTTTGCACCGCATTTGCATGCTTTTCATGGACTGTCTAGAGCACAGCCCAGGGAGATTCCCCAAAGCTCCACTCTCCCCTCCCTCCTTCTCTAAGGTGCTGGGACCCTAAGCCCCGGTGGGGGAGAAGGGGCTGGGCTCCAGTGCCCAGGAGTGGGGACCGGTGCCCTGAGTCTGAGCAGAGGATGGGCCCCATGGGAGGGAAGCCAGGGGGAGGGGAGGGTGTGTGGGGATGAGGAGCTTTCTGGCTCCAGGCTCTTTTCTAGATCAGGGCCCGGAAGGAAGGAAGCCAGATGAGGTGCCTCCCCCTGAATCCCTGTGAAGTTTTGTTTCCTGCTGCAAAGAAGGCTTTGACATCAAACGCCTTTCTTTTCCCAGGCCCTGCACTATCCTGGCCCCCCTCCCCCCAGCTTTGCCTGGCTTCAGCCAAGCCCACCTCTGTGTTCACCTGGGGGCGGGAGGGGGCCATCTGGGACTGGCTGTATCCCTCCAGTGTATTCACAGTGGCTGCTGGGCTCCTGATCTAACAAGAATAGGGGCCCTGAGTGGCCCTGGGGTGCCTGAACCACAGCTGGCTTCTGGCTGGTCAAGGGTGCCCTTGGGCAGGACAGGGGTAACCCTAGCGAGAATTCATTACCCACTCCCCAGCCTGTGGAGGGCCCACCTCTTTGTACTTATTGTTTCTGTCTTTCAAGTTCTCTGCTCACTTTCTTGCCATCTATATGATTTTTTTAAAATCATGAACCTATACTGATGACCCCATAGTCCTGTGAGCCTTTCCAGGGCTCTGACCCACTGACACCTCAGTCTTATTTATTGCTGCTGCCGCCAGGCTCACTTTGCACCTGCACCAAGTGTATGGTCCTGCAAACGCCACCCGAAAATCAGACGGGGCAGTGGGGCAGCGGGAGCGGGGCAAGAAGAAGTGTGTTGGGCTGGGGAAGGCTTGGCACACGGGTGAGGCCTCTGCAGGGTCCGGAGAGCTTGAATGGCCTGGCCGAGCCTGGTAAGAGCCTCCCATGATGGGATGTTGATTCATCTCCTCAGGAAAGACTGGAGTTCATCTCTCCATAGGAGAGGCCGGCCAGGAGGAAGCAGGAGGCAGTGCCCAGAGCCAGAAAACCAACACCCTCAGGCCCGGCAGACCCCAGAGCTCTTTGTCCCCGCAGTCTGGAGCATTCACAGATGGTGTGCACACTCTCGGGAGCTGGAGGTGCATCTGGGATCTGTGCACTCTCACCGGGCCCTGGGCTCACCCACAGATCAGGGAGCAGCGGCGGACACTAGCTAGATTGGTGCTCCAGGGTGGTTTGCCTTTAGGTGAAGCTGCACCTTCTCCTGATTTGTACAATTCTGCCACCTCTATGCCGTAGTGCATCTTGGAGTTCACGTGACCCACCCGCTGCCCCCATCTTACACTTGACTTTTGTCACCTGAGACCAAGTGGGGTCAAGGAACTTAGGGCACACAGCTGACATGCAAATCATGTTTTGAGTTACAGTTTGAAATTTGGAAAGGACAAGGATTTGGGTGACTTGAGGCAACTTGAGCTAGCAGGAAAGGGAGATAGTCCTGAAGGCCTGAACCCACATCCAGACTCTGCCTTTGTCTAAATCTGTGTCCTTTGACAAGCTACTGAACTTCTCTGCGCTCTGGCTTCCTCCTCCTTAAAGTAGGAGGGATCAAAACTACTCTGCAAGGTTGTCGTCAGGCTTAGGAATGATCCGCATCAGAGGCTGGCACATAGTAGGTACTCAATCAGTGGTTCTACCACTACTGGTAAGGTGGTTAAGCCATCGACCACCATGCTATTTCCTAATACTTCCCATGGGTCAGGCTTTGCGCTTGTCGCTGGGGGGACTAGGACAGATGTGGGGTCTAGGTAGGTGCAAGGTGGGGTAAAGACAAGAAAATACTGCTGTGTTACGTTTCTGGTGTCATGGGGAACACAGAGAGAAGCACCGACCCCAGACGGTGTGTGCAGGAAGGCAGGGGTTGGGGTGTGGTGGGGCACTCAAGAAGACTTTCTAGAATCTGGATGATGAGTCAAATTTAACCAGGCAAGGAGGAAGGGAAAGGAGATTCAAGCCGAGAGAAGAGCAAGGATGAAGACCCGGAGGCGAGAGAAAGTCTGACCTGGTCACTGTGGAGGTCACTGTGCGGTCAGAGCAGAGACAGGGCTGCGGTTGGTCTGTGTGTGAAGGGGGGGTGGGGCTTGGACCTGACGGGCTGGGAGCCTTTGAACACAGTCGCGCCGACACCCAAAGTTCTCGACAGAAAAGCAAATTTAGAAAGTAATGAACTTTGCTTCAGTTTACTCTTTTCGTCTCAAAAGTGTTGCTTCATTGTTTGCTAAAAAACCCTTTTGCCTTTACTAAAGGTCACTGGCAAATGCAAGTGTTGGCACAGAGCTAGGCTCCTTGATTTAAAAGGAAGAAATTCAAACCTAACTGAGAAATGCAAGTACCCATCCATTTATTAACGGCTTAATAAACCACTGCCTTGGGCCTTTAACCCGCAGGGTACCCAAGCCCCCCACCTAGAGATTAACTCTATTTATTTGTTTGTTTGTTTATGTATTTATTTATTTTAACTGAAGTATAGTCACGTTTACAACATTGTGTTAGTTTCTGGTGTACAGCACAGTGATTTAGTTATACATACAAACAATGCTTTTCATATTCTTTTTCATTATAGTCTATACAAGATATTGAGTATAGTTCCCTGTGCTGTATAGTAGGACCTTGTTGTTTATTGATTTTATATTATTATTTTATATTATTATATTATTCATAGTTAGCACCTATGAATCCCAAACTCCTAATTTATTCCTCTCCCCCTCCCCCCGTAATCATAAGTTTGTTTTCTATATCTGTGAGTCTATTTCTGTTTTGTAAATAAGTTCATTTGTGTCTTTTTTTTTTTTTTAGACTCCACATATAAGTGATATCATATGATATTTGTCTTTCTCTTTCTGGCTTACTTCACTTAGTATGATAATCTCTAGGTCCATCCATATTGCTGCAAATGGCAATATTTCATTCTTTTTTTATGGCTGACTTTCCATTGTATACATATGCCCCATCTTCTTTATCCAATCATCTGTGGATGGACATTTAGGTTGCTTCCATGTCTTGGCTACTGTAAATAGTGCTGCTATGAACGAAATTCACTCTCATTCTGCTATTAATGTACTTACACTGTGTGAACTTACACTTGTCAAAGCTGTATTTGGTGATAGTGGGTGAGAAGTAGAGGGGGTTTCAAAGTGTTCCCTCCGTTCAAATTGATTCAACAAATATTTGATGCTGTTCTGGGTGCTTAGGGATGAGGGCTGAATTAGACAAGGTTCCAACACTCCTGGAGCCTCCATTCTAATTAGATTGGCACCTTGTGGCCAACACTACGTTTTTAGGTGGGAAACACTCAGCCATCCTAACAAAGGTAGCAGAGTAGTGAGAGTTGGGCACACACAAGTTAGACCACACCGGGGTTTGAACCCCAGTTGTTTGAACTTAGGCAAGCGACTTCCTCTTTTTCAGGCCATTAAGAGAAAAACAGGAGACACTGAACTTACTTTGTAGGTTGTTTTGAAAATTAAATTTGATAAAGGATGTGAAGAGCTTGGCACCAAGTCTGGTATGTAATAAGCCTTCATAAATGGTAACCACCGGATCAATGATTTTGGGAGGGCAAACTCAAATGCTAAGTGAGTGAGTGGAAAAGAAACTTTGATATGGTGAAGAGGCTGGGGATGAATTTAGGGGCAAATAGTCCAGATCCCACTTCAAAACCACTGGAAGGAAGATTTCTCTAGGACCAGGATTGGATTTTGTTAATTTTCTCTCTCCAGCGTCTAAGCACATAACAGCCATTAATAATGAGCCCTGAATGGTTCTTAGCCCTTGGTCAGGACCCAGAAGAGGGAGCTGGGTGTCAAAGAGTTCCAAGAAGGCACTGTTCCATGGGCTACCCTCTCCAAACGAGGTCAGTAGACCCTGGGACATCATTAGGAACTGGATTGTTTGTGAAATAAGCAAACACAGCATGGAGACCCGGCAACACATTTTTGGGAAGAGTACAGAGAGAAGAAAGTTCAGGGGAGAGCAGTCTGGGGGCAAGAAAGGAGAAGAAAATCTTGGGGAAAGTGCCCTGAAGGGTCTGTGGCAAGAAGCATCCTTGTTCCGCAGTTCACGTCTTTGACCTTGACCTTCTTCAGAGGATCTGCCTCACCGTGTGTCAAGGTAGCTCATCTTGTTCATGCTTCTTTTTAAACAAGGATGGGGGCACCTGGGCTTCCCACCCAAGAATAGGGATCTGGGGTGCTCAGGGTGGTTTATGATCTGATCAGGGAAGGGGCAGCTAGAGTCAAAGCAAGAACATCCCTATGGCCAGTCTAATGGAGCCAGGAACACTCCCCAAATTGGGAGGCTTCTTTCACTGAATTTGGTGGTGGGAATTCTGAGATATTTGAGCAATGCTTCATCCTCATATGCTCACAGATTCAGAGAATATTAGAGGTGGGCAGAGTTTTTGGTCCACCCTCCCTGAACACTTGAGGACACTGGGTCCCAGAGGGTGAGTGATTTGGTCTATGATCCCAGCACAGTGAGCTGGGATCAGAACCCACCCCAGTTGGTTGGTTCACAGGTCAGTACACACAATTTGCAAATAACTCACACATATTATCTCCAGGCTCCTGACAGAGACATCCAACTGCCTACTTGACACCTCTTTAGGGATGCCTCAAAGGTTCCTCCAGCTCACCGTGTCTAAGACTGAACACTTAATCTTCTCCCCAGCCTGGTTCTCTTACAGCGTTTCCTGGTTCCGTGACTCGTTGCTGCACCTGCCCAGCTGAGCACCAGCAAGCCGGGGAGAAACCCAGGAATCTCTCTTGACACCCACACACTGTCTCTCTCACACCCGCCATATGCAAACGGTTACCATGTTCTGTTGATTTCATCTCCTAAATACCTCTCCGGTCTCCCCTCTTTCCTCTACTTCCTGTATCATTACCCTGGCGCAAGGCACGCTGACCTTTCCCTTCTCAGCTTCTACACTAGCTGTCTACCTGCTACACCTGAGCCCATTTTGGACCTGCCTAATCCATTGCTCACAATGCAGTCACGTGACATTTACAGACCACAGTTCCAATCACATCACACACACCTGCTCAGGGAAACTTCGGTGGCTTCCCTTGGTTCTTAGGACAAAGACAAAACTTATCAATGTGATTTCCAAGGTCCCACATCATCTGGCTCCTACTCCTCTCTGTTACCTGGTCTCATGTCATATGACACATTGTCCCTCCCTCCCGGCCCTGCTGACCGTCACACACACTCGCCACGCTTGCTCCAGCTACGGCGCCCTTCCTGTGCTGTTCCTCTGCATGAAATGCTCACCACTCTCCCTGATCTGGTTCACACCTTTCATCCCTTCGATTCCAGCCCAAAGCCTGCTTCCTCAGGAAAGCCTTCCTGAGGGGGTCAAATCCTCCTACGTTACGGTTATGCCCACAGAGCGCCTGTTACAGCCCGTGTTTTACATTTGTTTGGTGAGCACTTGATGAGTGACTTTTCCTCCCCATCCTATAAGCTCCATGAGAGGAGTGATCATGTCTGGTTTAGCTCATCATACCCAGAGCACACAGTACAGAGGCTGGTACATGGGAGGCACTGAAATATCTGCTTGTTGAATGAGTGCATTAATGAATGCTCTGTTGTTTAGACCTCCTCTGAAGGCAACACGCTGGAGAAGAACCCCACTTTCTGTCCACAGATGGCCTCCTGTGCCTCTTCCTGCAACAAGATGGGAGGCGAGGTGGTGAGATGCACGTGAATTCAGTTGTGCCATGAAACTTACCTCCTCGTGGTTTCCTTTATGTGTCCCTAAAGAAGACCGCCACGTTCTGGTAAGTGAGGAGAAAAACAGACTAAAGTGTTATGTACAGTGTGACCCTACCGTCATTTTAATTTTTTAACTTGTTTTTGTTTATTTTATTTGTTTGTCTTTTGATTTTATTTTTGTTTGTTTGTTTACTGGGGATTGAACACAGGACTTTGTGCAAGCTAAGCATGTGCTCTACCACTGAGCTATACCCTCCCCATCACTGTCATTTTTAAATACATTGAAAAAGAATACCAGTGGTATGCAACTTTTTATTCTTTTTTGGTAAATTTTTTCATTATGAACATGTATTACTCAGTAGAGAAAGTGTAAGAACTTTTCTGAATGTGTTTCACATACACACACACAGAAACACACAGGTTTAAAAAAATGAAAGATCATGTGTTCAGACACCCCCAGAAAGGAAACCATAGTTCCTCTCAGCCTGGATGTAAAAACCACTTCACTTCCTCCTTTACTTCTCCCTGCACCCTCCTCTCCCCGATCCAGCCAGCACTCTCACAGTTCCAAGGGACAGCAAATCCAGCTCAAATTAACTTCTGCCAAAGAGGAAACGGAGATTCTTGACAGTTCCAGGCATGGTCACTCTAGGACCTCAAGAGATGTCCCCAGGAAGTGGTCCTGCTCCGCTCCTTGCCTTGGCCCTCCTCCTGTGGTGGCAAGTTGCCCACCCAGTCCCAGGTTCATATGTCCTACCAGCAGAAAGTGTCTCCCCGCCACTGGTTCTAGCCAAAGTCTTGATGCCGATCCCTGCCCTGACGGCTGTGGCCAAGAGGAGGGTGCAGTGAAATCTCTTACTGACCAGGCCTGGGCCACGTGCTCGCTTCCTGTGATGGAACCTATGGGAAGGAATCTTACAGACTACAAGTGGGTGGTCCTGGGTTGGAATGCTTCTACCAGAATAAGGGGGAAGGGATGATGGGCAGGCAACAAGAGAGGGGACCCCCACACACTGAGCATCGGACTCTGCACACAGTAGGCACTCCACTCCTAAAGCTGACTGGATGACCTCTGGCTGGAACTATCTGGGGAAGGAGGCGAAGTGGCAAATCAGGCAGCACATCAGCTGCGGAACATTGCTGGGTCCCACATCAGCTGCGGAACCTCCATTGACTTCCGTCTATGCCGACAGGCTCATCCAGACATCCAGAGAGGGGGATTCTGGGTCCACGCATGGCTTGGAAGGTGAGGAGGAGGCAGACAGTGACACTGGATGAGCTACGTGGAAAGTTGCCTGTGAGCTTCTCCCAACACTGCATGCCCAGGAGGACAAGCTTGATAACTGGTCCGACTGGGGCCCAGCCTGGCTCAGCGAGCCGCCTAGGATACCGGGAGCACCTGGCTCCCTGCTCCCCTCCCAGCAGGCCTGGCCAGCGGGCCAGCAGTGCTCAGTGAGCACCCATTAAACTCTAAGGGATACACTTCTTGTGTGGCAGGTTGAGGGTGTCAGATGAAGAGGAAATATGTGTTTGGGAAGTTCTCAGCCTGATGGGAGGAATGCAACAGGATGAGGTTGAATCTGTGCTTTGGGGCATCAGGCTGATGTGTCAGCCTCTGTCAGAGGGAGGCCTGCTAACCACCTAGGACTGGAGATTAGCCTGGCCCCCACCAGCTGGCTTCCCCTGACGGCTCTGTTACCTCTGCCTCTCTGGTCTCTGTTCATTTTGACCGCCTCACCTGGTCCACTCCCCACTGCTCCGAGGGGCCCTGGCCCGGTGCCTGCCCCTGCTGGAATGACCCTGGCCTCTCACCATGGCTCAGCCCCTCATCTGCCCGGAAGGCACCATCAGGTAAGGCTGGTTCAGGCTCTCCAGGTGGACTCTCTGTCAGAAGGACAGGCCCCAGGAAACCTGGGCTGGAAATGAGGAGGAAGGCTGGAAGGTGGTTTCCCGCTGGGCCTCTTAGGCCAATTTTCCTCAGGCTTCTCCACTCCCAAACCCTCCTCGCTGAGGCAGGGTGAGGGAGGAGGCAGGCAAGAAAGTAATGGAGGCCGGGGGTGAGGCAGTGAGAGGAGATGGAGGCAGGCCCGGAGAAGACAGTGCTCTCAGACAGGTGTGGGCTCTCAGGCACACCCAGCTTGACAATCCCCCAGGACCTGCCAGGAGAAACCGGGCAGGCTGTCCCAGCCAGCAGCTCCACCTCCCCCACAGGAGCTCCCCAAGCCTGAAGAGGCCATGTGGATGAGCCAGCCTCCTCCCCATCGCCCCTCCTCCGCCCATGCAGACACGCCCCCCTGCTCCCTCCAGATTTGATCCTCCTCCTCATCCCTACGTAGTCCTCATCACACAGTTTAAGGCAGGCTGGTGCGGAGCCTGTGCTGGGTCCTGCCACGGGCAGGAACGCTTGAAATTTCTGCTGCCACTGAAAAGACTGTCATTTTCCAGGCAAGTTCTCCATAAACACTTAATGGGTGAACAGATCAATGAATGACATCTATTACCTGATTCGAACCCTACAGTAACCCCTAGAGGCAGCCCGGACAGCTAGTATTAGTGGCATTTACAGCTGGGAAAACTGAGACACAGAGATTATGTGCCATCACATAGCTTTGCAGTAACCAGCGAGGGTCAGAACCCTGGTCCCCTGGCACCCATGACCCCAGTTCCTTACTAATGCCCACTGCCTGTCCCTTTCCCCCACCTGCACCCTCTCAGCTACTCCCCGGGGCTCAGAGGGTCAGACTAGGGGAAGGCACGGGGATCATGTGGCAGATCTGCACCCCGGGCTCCGGGCTGCCATCTCTGGTTGCTGTTATGGCCTCATCCCCGGGACCAAAGCGTCCTGGCGCTCCCCTCCCACTTCACCCCACTCCGCTGACTGCAGGCCAGCGCCGCCGGTGGTCAGCCTGCCAGGTGTAGACACATGAGAGCCCCCACTGCAGTTAAAGTGAAACCTGGCCGGACATGGACCTATTGGCAGGTAGGTGCCAGATTAAATGTTAAGTGACCTCTTCAACCTCTTGACTGTGGGGAATTAGAGAAAGAATTTCCTGGGATTTGGAGGTGGGAGACACTGGAATTCTGGAGCCTCTCCACTGGTGGTCTTATGGGCAGAATTGGGGGGAGCTCTCCTGGCACCCAAGAAGTCTTTAACCTCTGCAGTGGCCTTCACCGAAGACAGCCTGGAGGGGCTGGGAGAGCCTTCTGCCCCTCCAAACCCTACTACCCATGCTTTGGTGTGAGCCCCTGACTCCCATGACGGAAGGGTAACTACATTTTATGTTATGTTAGTTACATGCTTCTTACTCTCATGTCATTTATCTGATCTTTTCTAGAACAATTGGGGGCAGGGCTGATGGGGAGAAATGATGGGGGCATGCCTAGAGCTACAAGCTACATGTGGCTGTTTAAATTTAAGTTCATAAAAATGAGGTGAAATTAAAAATTCCTCAGTTGTGTGATTGAAGCATCTGAAGTTCTCTGTAGCTGCTGTGCTGGTGCTGGCAAATACGGCACATTTCTATCATTGCAGAAAGTTCCATTGGACAGGACTAGGCAAGAGGCCGACCTTCCCCACATTTTGACCTCGGCTCCAGGAATAACCTCACTTTCTGAAACTGGGCGAGTCCAGGGCAGGGGGTGCGGTGTTGGGGGATGAGGCTGAGGTGGCCTAGTCTTCTCAGCGGGGAGGATTATGGTTTGGGGGAAGGCACCACCTCCTTCCTCACTCACTCTCACACCTCACACCACCCGGCGCCCTGCACTCAGGGTGCCGAGGAGCCGCACGCATGGGGGAAGCAGGTAGGGGGTGAGAGGTGCAATGGATGCTGGTGGCCTGAGCCAGGTGAGGTCAGGCTTGGGGGAGCTGGCCAAGGCCACAGCAACTCAGCACCCAGCACCCAGCCGGCTGGCACCGTGGGGAGCTGTGGAGGGCAGCCTGCTCCCCTCTCCCCTCGGGGTCACCCAGACTCGGGCAGCACCCCACTGCTTCCACGCCCAGGCATCCTGTTAACTTGGTGTTTAATTATTAATTTCTCCTCCAGCAGAAAGCAAAAGTTCCACAGGACTAAGATGGGGAGGGGACTCGGAGGTGCATCCCACTGCTCCTTCTGCCCGGGATGCATTCACTTCTCCCTCTCCTTCGACTCACACAGCCTCCATCCTGGGCGCCCTCCCACCCCTGCCTCCGGGCACCACATACTGGCTTCTTACCAAGAGTCCACCCGGTGCCGCCTCCCTGTGCCAGACACCACAGGGCACTTCTGCATAAGTGACTGATTTCATCCTCCCCATTTTCCAGATGAACAAACTCAGAATGCCGAGCTGAGGTGCCCTGGGACTCACAGCTCCCAGGCAGAGCTTGGAATCAAACCCAGCTCTGCCAGACACAAGCCCAAGGGTTGCTCTGCCCCCAGACAGCTGCCCAACTCCAGAAATTCTTACACCCAAATCTACCAAGTTACCAATGACCCGAGGAGAGGAAATATGGGTTGGCACTACCCAGGCCTACAGGCACCCTTCTCCACCAGCTCACAAATCATTACTGCAACCTTAACCCATCAGAAAATCCTGCCAAGGATTGATGTCAAGCTACCAGGGATAATAGCTCATGTCATAAAATGCTTCTTGGGGCTGAAAGCAATTGCACAGTGAGGCATTCGGTTCAGGAAATTAGTCTCCCGATTCGGGAGCCATCCGGTCTGTGTCTGAGACTTCCAGGCATTGGTTCACAGGCCTTGGATTTTTACGGTGGATAGGCCGGGAAGGAACTTACACAAATTAGGGTGCAAGTATTCTGAAATGAAGCTGGACGTTCCAGGAACAAGATTAGGTTTCCCTGAATCTGGAGTCAAATGAGGCATCAAGGCGCCTGTACACTTCGCGGGGCAAGGACTGGGCTTATTAGATTCTATCTGGCGGTGCTGCCCTGGCCCCATCATCCTGGACCCATGGGCACTGCCGGGGCTGAGGTTCTCAGGGAACGGCGAGGTTCGTTCCCGTTCCCCCTCCTTACCACAAGATGGCGCTGCTGCTCACAATTAGAGGGCACTGAGCTGGACCAACTCCCAATCCCATTGACAAAATCAGAAACTCTGGGGGAGCGCCCAATAATCTGTGTTCTTAACAAGCCCTCCGGGGGATTCTGATGCATGCTCAAGTTTGAGAACTGCTGGTATAGGTCCTCCTGCAGGCCCTGCTGCCCCTGAGGCCTTGCTCCTATACCCTTCCCGCCACCCACTCCTCCCCATTGGGATTCTTTCTTTAGTAGTAATTCAACTCTGACCTGAAGCCTCTATTCGCCTAGAGAGCCCTCTATGCCTTTCCTTGCAACCTCCTATAGAGGTGTGTGAGTTACTGACATGCCCTGACTCCCTCCAAAGAGGAAAAATTAGTGTGCTCACCCTTGTACCAACGATGCAGTATTCTGTCCTTTGCATCTCTCCGTCCAGATTCAAAGTCCCTAGAGAGGGTATGTTCAATCGCCCAGCTGTGTTTTCTGGACAGCCTTGGCCAGAGAAGAGCAGGACACCTCACTGACTATTGTCAATAATCATGAGTGTATACACAGGGGAAAGAGGTCCATCTCCAACAGAAAATAAATCCCAAATAATACTAATAATAAAGTATGGGCAGAGGGGAAATTATACTTGTTCATGAACTCCAAGCTCTGGTTGGTGTTGCAGACAGACTCCAGGTGGACACCCTTGTCCTCACCTTCTGGTGTTCACACCTGGAGCCTGGAGGCGGGGGACCTTGTTTGGGGGGATGTATGCACTGGAGTTCTAAAGAGTAATGGGGGCATTTTTGTCTGCAGGTTGTTCTCAAATGATTCAGGAAAAAGACCAATGATAATGGAATATATATAAAACTAGAACGATTGAAGGAGTGTGCAAATGACATATTAGCATTTGGGGAATTCAGGTGAGAAGGAAGGTTATGGAGTTCTTTTACAATTCTTGCAGCTTTTCTTTAAATTTGAAAATATTTTTGAAAACATTGAGCAAAAGAAACCATATGCAAAAGAGAGCATACATTATGATTTCATTCATATGAATTTCTAGAACAGGCAAAACTCATCTATGGTGACAGAAATCAAAACACTTAGTGCCTCTGGGACAGTGGGGAATTAACTGGAAGAGGCAAGAGGGAACTTTCCGGGGTGATAAATGTTTCTATATATTGACTCAGATATTGACAATAGATTATATATATATATATATATATATATAATTATTAAAACTCAGAGACTCAGAGAACTATGCACTTAAGATCTGTGCACTTTATTATGTGTAAATTATGCCTTGATTAAAAAGGATGTAGGGAAAAAATATATATGAAAGGATAAACAAATCTAGAAACTGGTCCTTGAAAAGACCATTAAAAATGACAAACCTCTGTTGATATTGATCAAGAAAAAAAGGTCCAATATCAAGCTGACAGCCAGTATCAGGAATGAAAAAGGGCATCCCTCCAGGTAAAGCTGAACATAAACAAATGGTAAGAAGTTGTTAATTATTTGTTAAATAGTATAGTTCGGCTTTATGTCCTTATTTTCTATATTCTAAACCACAATTAAAATATTTTAAATTAGATGAGTCAGAACAGAAGGATAAAGAGGAAATAAAAGTAAGGTGAAAACCTACAAAACAGAAACAGACTCTCAGACTTAGTAAACAGTCTTATGGTTACCGGGGAAGGGGGTGGGAGGGGATAAACTTGGGACTTTGATATTTACAAATGTTAGCCACTATATGTAAAAATAGATTTTAAGAGAAGTTTCTTCTGTATAGTAGAGGGAACTATGCTCAATATCTTGTAATAACCTATAATGGAAAAAATATGAAAACAAATATATGTATGTATATGCAAGACTGGGACATTGGGCTGTGCACCAGAAATTGATATATTGTCATTGAATGTACTTCAATTAAAAAAAAAAAATAAATAAAATAAATAAATAAATAAATAAATAAATAAATAAATAAATAAAAGTAGGGTGAAAATAAAACAAAAGATAAAAAGAAGAGGTTAGCCAGCGGGGTAAGAATGTGTCATTTCTTGTTAAATGTTGGTATGCTGTTGGCTTGAGGTTGGAAAAGCTCTTGTTTATTGAGTGTTTGTTCTATACCAGGCCCTTTGTGCTAATCTCCTTTAATTCTCATAGTAACTTACAAGGTACGTCGTTTTTATTATGATCATGTTGTACAGATGAAGAAATGAAAGTTCAGAGAGGTTAAGTTACTTGTCCAAGGTCACACAGCTAGGAAGAGGCAGACCTGGATTTCAAAGGCCAACAGTCAGGTTTTTGCTATTTGCACCTCCCCAGTGTGGCTGGGTCCTCTGTCAAACCAGCATTAATTCAACATTATCACCCAATCTGAGATCCTAGGTGTCTTTGATGGTTCCTTGCTATGCACTATAAGAAGTTCGAGGTTCAGCTTGCACATATCCTGCCTGGACCTGGAATCAGCCTGCTCTCCAAGAAACCCTCATTAGTTTCAGGGATAAATGGGATTTCAAGACTACAGTTTGGACCTTAGCATCTATTTTTTAAAATTTAATTTGATCTTGTATTGCATGCAAGTAAAAATATATACATATATAGAATTTCATTAACCAATGTATTGTAGTGCTACTATGCACGAGGCAGTTTCTGGAAGGATCATTTGATACCACCAAATTTCAGGACCCCAATGTGGAGGAAGGCATGCTAGCACATTTGTGCAGTGAGGCCTCAGTGAACCCCCAGGGACAAGGTGGCTCTGCACAGGATGAGCGGAATCGCCCTGACTTCCGACTGGAGCCCCAGCCTGAATGTCTCAGTGTCCATCTGGCTGTGAGGGATAGAAGTCTGAGTGCAAGATGATACCTAGTAATGAGGGCAGGTGGCTTTGTTGCCGTGTTTACCAGCTCAGGTGGCCCTGGGGACAGAGGCTGGCAGGAGGAACACAGCTGAGTTTTCGGAGCAGCCTCTCAGGTGTGGCACCCGACTTGGGCGTAAACAGGTAGGAGTCTCAGGGGCCAACAGAGACTTCTGAGCACCACAATTGACTCTGCTCCACTCCCGTCCCTCAGACAAGGCAGCTGCGGGTGGCTGGCTTTGCCCCAGTGAGTGAGGACTGGGCAAGAGGCAGGAGATGAGGCACCACTAGGGTGCCTGGGGGCAGCTTGCTGGGCAGTTCTGTGAACAGCAGGGCTCTGGGTCAGGGTGCATGTGGGTGGAGGGTGCATGCCTATAGTTGGCTCCATTTCTCAAAGCCATGGGAATGAGGCCCTGGCCACAGATCCAGGCTCTGTAAGAACCAGGCTCCTTCCCTGTTCCATCAGCCCAAGGGGGCCTCTGATTCAGTGCAGCTGCCACCAGCACCACAGGTGAGAGCTCGGGCCCTGGAGTAATACAAAGGGCTTGGCCGTTGGGGTTTTTGCCAATTTCAGCTCTGAGACTTTCAACAATTACTCCCTGAGCCTCAGTTTTCTCATTGGCAAAATGGGGAGACCAAGAACACCGTCAGGGGGCCACAGTGGGAGTGAGATGGGCAGGAATGTCGGTGGTCTTGCGGAGTGCTAGGAGGTGTCAGGGTCTCAAAAAGGGCCAGCCCCTCCCTTCTGTTATTGCATTAGAGAAACTGAGCACCTGTGTCAGCGGCCGGCCCTGGGTCTCTGTGCAGGAATTATAAACTCAGACACCTCCAGGAGCCAGGCAAGTACCCCGCTGTGTGAAGCAGCAGCTATAGGAAGGTGGGGGTGGGGGGAACAAGGGGAAAGGAGTGTGCCTACGGGCATCCAAGATGTGGTTTCCAGCCTCAGCCTGTCACACGTGGGTTTGCACAAAGGCCAGAGTGATGGTCACCTCAATATTCAGGGAGGATCATGAGGGTAAGTCCGAGCCTCCCCACCCTGAGTCTCACAGAGCCTGTAGGTCAGCCCCTGAAAGCAGCCAGGGAACAAAGCTTCTCTCCAGATACTCTGTCCAGGACCTCAGGGCTTTGCCAGGGAGTTTGGTGGGTGGTGATGATTTCTGGCAGGACAGGATGGGATCCTGGCTGAGCCCCTCTCCACAGCCAGAAGCTGTCCCTCAGGACAGGTCTGGGTCCTCTCCAGTGGCACCTCGTTGTCCTGAGGGTTCCAGCAGGGGAGGGGGATGGGAATGAGGGAGCCGGTTTGCCTTCTTGCTGCCCACCCCCAGGACTAAGTTCTGCCCTGTTGGGGTGTCTTTTATTAGAGTTAAAGAGACTGGGGCTGAGGACTCTACCCCTAAATGCGCTAGTGCAGTGACACAGAGAAACTGACTCTGGGCTGCCCAGATCTGGGACTAGCTGCTGTTTGTTGAGGGGCTATTCTGAACAGGGTCCTGGGCAAAATGCGTTACAGACATATCTCCTTTAATCCTCACAGCACCTCTACCGGGAAGGTATGACTAAGCTCCATATTATAGCTGGGGCTCAGAGAAGTTGGGACACAAAGGTAGGGTCACACAGCAAACAAGTGCTCAGCCTAGATTTGAAACTAGAGAGAAGAGTCTTTAAACAGTCCCCACTTGTCACCCGTAAGGCCATCTGCCTGTGTGCTTGTGAAGGAAAAGCCCAGCTGGGCTAACGAGCTAAGTCACAAATCTAAGTGTGATAAGTGTCGGTTTACTGATCTAAGTTCTGCTGGGCTAACTCATAAATCTGAAGTTTAGTCTCAGTTTACTGGGCTAACAAGCTAACTCGTAAATCCAAGCTCAACAAGTGTCAGTAACGTGATCTGTTCCAAATTGATAAGCTCCAGTGTACTGATTCCTTGCTTTTTGTTGTTTGAACCTTATTGGCTAGTAGCCCCATACTTGTAATTAACCCTATAAAACCTCATGTGCACGTCTTGGAGGTGCTCAGAGCTTCGGAGCAGAAGCCCCTCTGAGCCCGCCGGCGTAATAAATCTGAGTACTCCAACCCTCCGAGTGGTGCTTGTTTCTTGGCTGGCCTGTCATTTCCGTAACATGCTGAGCTCCCCTGAGGATAAGAAAGGTTCTGGGTGACTCACCCCAGACACCAGAGAGCAAATGGTGGCTGAGATTTCCTGAACTCAGAGGGGAAGCCCTGAGAGTTCTGCATAACCCCAGCACACAGCACTCTACCAGCCCTCCTCACTGGGCTCTGGTGAGGGAGGATCGATGTTTGTTAATAAAATGAGACAGAGGACATGAAAGCTTTTTGTAAATTGCCACATGCCAGGCAAATACAAGATGATTGCGACTTATTTTCCCTCGTGGGCATAATGACTCTACCAATGAATGATGAGGTTGGATTTCCATGTTTAGTCCTTCTTTGGTGAGGTCATAAAACGGATTGGTCAAGTTCTCTACTCATGGTCTGGTACAACCTGTTTTCACCCAGTACAGTGTAGACCAAATAGTTCACAGTTACCCGTTCCCTGAGAGATGCCTCCTTAGCTCCAAGGAGAGGCTTTTGTTCTTCCGGATTTAACTGTTCTGTGTATAGCTTTTTTTAGCCTGCTAAGAAAACCTAGATCCACAGGGAGTCTGAATTCCCCCATCCTTTGAAGAAATGTGCAGTCTCAGAGGAAGCCCTACCATTGTCTCTGAGCTTCAGGGATGTCAGTGAACTCAGTGGAAGCAGCGGAGATGCCGGCTAAGAAATCAATGGATCAACTTCTCTTTTCTTTCCAGAGTCCTTTTTTATATTATACTCCAGTTTCCAAAAGGCAATGGGACTGCAATGGGAACATTTTAAAAAGAATCCCAACACAGGTACAGTCATAGTCTTCACCCAGACAGATAAGGGAATTCCACTGTCACCCAGGTGGGTGTCCACCAAGGTGGGTTCTGCTGTTTCACACCAGGTGGGAACTTAGAAGCCAGTTTTATCAGAATTCTTGTCTTACGGCTGGATAAAGTCTGGGATACTGCGGTACCAGAATCTGTATGTGCTTCCTGCTCCATTGTTGGACAGCTAGATTGCTTCTAGTAGGTGTCGGAGCCAGTTTCTGAATCTAAAGTTTTCCATTTCTGTTTCCAGTTTCCTCTCCTCTTCCTTTCCGGAGATTCTAGGCATCTGGCAGCTTCCACAATGCACTTCGCTTCCACCCAGAAGGAAAGGGGCCTCCTGCCCCAGCGAGGAGCGTGCTGGTGTCCCGTTGCTGGGTCTCAGCCTGCTATGCTTCTTCGTGGTTGGTCCAACGGCGCTGGTCTTTCTTCTTCCCTGATTGGTTTTTGGCAGCAGGTGGTTATAGTGCCTTTTGTCCATCTTCTGGGAAAAGAACCCAGGGCACTGGAGAAGAAGTCCTGGAGAGCCTGCTGCTGCCTTCTGGAAACTTCCAGCAGCCAGCACAGGGACTGACATAGGACAAGAGCCCAGCCTCAGCTCTCAGTGATTCCACAAATCCTGACTCCTCCATCAGCCCCGGATTTCAGGTCCAATCCCATCCCTCCTGTCTCTGGGGTTCCTCCTCCATCAGCCCAACAAGTCCATCTGTCCATTGGAAGATGGCTGAAATACCTCCTCTTCCAAACAGCCTTCCAGGATTCCAGAGGAGTAAGTAACATGAAACTCCACTCAACCAACATACACACACACACACCACCTCCTCACCCCCTCCAGGTAAATACATTCATTGCACATAGAAAATGACAAGCTGTTCAGTGTCTGCGGCTGAGGCTTAGGGCGTATTTGCCAAGGGGCTGCTGTCTGATTTGTGGATGCACCAAAGGCAGCAGTGGGCAGGATGGTGATTTGGAAGAAAAGAGCGTACGTGATCGGCCTGACCTTTGTTACTCACTTGCTGTGCTGTATCAGACAGTTGCTTGCCCTTTCTGAACTCATTATCTCAGCAAGTGCAGGAGTAAAGGGCAGCCAAGCCCCTCCTGCTCTGGGATTCTCAGTTGAGCAGCCCAGGGACAGGAGAGAGGTGTGGACGGTGGAGGAGAGAAGGGAACCCGAAGGCCAGGGGCTGCTCTCGGGGCGTGGGGTGGGGGCATCTCTGGACCTCTGCAGCACCCCCAGCCCTGCAGCACACAGCCGGCTCCCCTCCCCTGGCCAGGAGCCCCTGAGGCGCAGGTGAGCCTGCCTCCTGCACCTCCACCCTTGGCTCCACGCCCTGGGGCTGGCACAAAGCCCGTGCATGGTAATCCTTCATTGAGGAAATGGATGTGGACCGGGAATATGCAGGGAGGGGTGGATGTGGTGAAGGAAAAGCCAAGTACTTGGAGTTCCTAGAGGGAATTCTAACCATTTATGAGCCTATGGGAGAACACCCTGGGGGAAGACTTCCAGAAAGAATTGTTCCCACCCTTCAAGGCAGCCATTCTGATGGGTGGGGAGGATTAGTAGACCAGCTGTCCTTTTGTCCTTGGCTCATCTACTCCATAAAAAGCTGCTGTGGGAGGAAACACATTACCGATATGAGAACCCCAGGAGGACAAGGGCACACTGGCCTCACACTGGGCTCACCTCCCAGCATCACTCAATGTATGAGCCCAGCCCTCGGGGAGTGGCTGTTGAGCGAGGGAGCCCAGCTGTGTGGAGGAGGAGTGTCCTGGAGTGGGAGACAGGACCCAGCAGAAAGGGGGGACCTGGTGGTGGCTGGAGAGAGGGGCTGAGCAGATGCACTGTCCAAAGGAAACTTACAGAGTTTGCAGGGCAGAGCGCCCTCATTCATTTTATCTATAAAATCTGCAGTAAACCCTGGTTCGGGCAATGCTTCTGCCTGGAGGCTGAGGGAGGCACTGAGCCCTGTGTTAAATGTTGCACAGAGCAGGAACAGACTGTCTGCTGGGATGGCAGCCCCGGGGGGTACTGGTCCCAGCCCCATGCTCCGCTGGCAGTGTGCCCCAGGGACCTGGGCCACCTCCCTGTTACTAGTGGTTCTTCCTGGGCATTGCTGTACAAGTAGAACAATGAAACCTTGGTGGCATTTACCATCACAGACCACCCCTGTATTCTCGGCTCTTCCTCTCTGGTTTTCCCAGAAGCAGAGCCTGGGATGAGGACTTGGGAGGTGACTGAGGAAGCAGGAGTGAGGGCACAAGGAGAGTGAGACAGGAAGACAAACCAGCCTAAGGGTATGTTATCAAGGCCACTGCTGAGGGCAACAGGGTTCGGTCCCCGGAACCCCCTGGGAATTGTGATCAGGTGCCTTCCCAAGACCATCCACCTGACGGGGTGCAGTCTGGAGCTTTTATCTGCTGGCTCCCATCCCCCACTGGGTGAAGATTTCCCCAGTGATACTAACTGCCTCTTGCTTGGGGACAAGTAGGCTCAGTGTGCTTCCTGGGCCTCGGTGGGGGCAGTAAGTCAGCGCTGGGACATTGTCAATTAAAGGACAAACAGAACTGGCTGTCAGAGCTGCCTTCAGAGCAGACGAGGGCCACGGGGATGTGATGGGGACAGCAGAGGCACCACTGTTCCCCGACCTCCCTCCCTCAGTCTCCCCGGGTGCTTCCCCTGACCTGCTGTCAGTAGATCCGCTCACTCCACTTGATCCGCACTTCCTTGTCTAAATGCTCACGTGCTGTCTGTTTAATGCAGTCGAGACTGTTGCCAGGGCCCCGGGATCATGTCAGAACGCTAAGGAGACGCAGCACTGAAAGATGCTTCCTTAGTTCCCCTTTGCTCCTCTGTCTGACTTTGGCGGAAGTGGGGCATGAGGCCCCCTCACCCTTTCTCGGCCAGCCTGCTCCTCCACTGGCCCCGTGGGTTGATCCTGGTCTCTCTTCTCTTCCCATCCTGTGTGATCTGAGTTTACCCCTGTATGTCCAAGGTTGAACGTCATCTCGACCCCTGTGACCCCTAGATCTTTGTCTTTAGCCAAACCCACCCTTCCGTGTGTGGGGCTGACCCCTGGGCCTGTCGTCCTGGGAGTCACAAGGACACCTCCACCTCCACACAGCCCACGCTGAGCCCGGCTTCCCCTCCAGTTCACTCCTCCCCCCGGATATCGTGTCTCTCCACCAGCAAGTCAGAATTCCCGAACAGTTCCAGTCTCTCCCTCACTCTTCACGCCCCGTCCGAGCTGTCTCCCAGGAGCCAGGCACAGACTAACTACCAAGCTGCTACCGTTGCTGTGGACTAACAACTGGCATTCTTCTTTGGGAACCGATTTCAGCATCTGTTAAGATCCACGTGCCACATTCAGATCCATCCGGCAAATCACACCTGCTCCCGCATCTCTCACTGATACCATCCCTTTTCCTTCTCAGGTTCCCTCTTCCCATTGACTTGCCAGTTTCTCAGCCTCCTCCCAGGAGCACTTCCAGGTTGAGTGGAACGGGCTCCCCTGCTTTCTTACCACCTGGACCTCGACCAAAATTCTGCACTGTAGAGTGCCCAGGCTCCTGGACCACCCTCCAATGCCTCCCCTACCCCCCACTTCTGCTGGCCAGTGGGCGACCTCAGTGCCCCACTGTCTACTCCTGTCTGGCTTAGTCTGTGGTCCGTGGGTCCTTGAGCTGATGACAGCTCATCTCTCGGGCTCCTGCCGGTTCAGGAGGGCGGGGGCAGGCCCACAGATTTGCTGAGTGCTGGCAGCAGGCTCAGTGTGCTCTAGCCATCACCTTCTCTAAATGCGTTTCCCTTTCCCGCGTGCTGGGGCTTGCGCTCCTAGCCCTCGGGAGCCCTTATTCTGCAGGGAGGCTCAGGCAACGGCAGGAAGCTCAGCGGAGGCTCATTGTTTGCTCTAGTCATGTTCTAAAAGTCGCTGCCAAAATCCTCTGGATTCCCTAACCATCAAAACAGACCTCACTGTTGTTACATCTTGGGTTTGGTCCAAGGAGGTTTATGAAGCGTCAGCACTTTAAATCAGCTTCATCTAGAACAGTGAGGCGGCACAGATACTAGGAACAGGGCTTCTCTGGGCTTCAGCATCATGCTGTAGCCTCTGGTTGCAAATTATACCTTAATTTACTTCAGTTTTTTTTTTCCCCCTTCTTTGCAGGGTGGGTGGGAGGTAATTAGATTTACTTATTTATTTTTTAAGTAGCAGTGCCGGGGATTGAACCCAGGACCTCGTGCGAGTTATTCTGAACCCCCCAACCCCCCAGTTTACCTTTAACTAAACAGGATGGTGAAGAGATTCATGTTGAATGAGCCCTGGCTCTAAGCCAAGCAGGAAGTTCCTACCTTTTCTTGTATTTTACTTTCTAGTGCCTTTCCCCACAACTTCTATACACTGTTCAGTAACTGACAACCACAAGTTAATACTTTTTTTTTGTTCGTTTGTTTGTTTGAAAACTACCCCTCAAGTAAATCTGTTAAAAATTAATGGGAAAAAAAGTTGCTACCAACACTGAACCACCAGTCCTGGGGGAAATACACAGTTAGGTTCCTGCAAGCCTCTGGTCGTGACATTTTTGTCAGCCAGTCAATACACAACCTTGTTTAATGTGTGCTTCTGTTCGAAGACACCTTATGTATAGGTATTGTTGATTCATTCACATTGAGCTCACAGCCAACAGCACTGCGGCTCACGCCTGCATGGAGTTCATCCAACCCACGTGTTTGCTCCGGGAGGCACATCACAGCCTTCTTGCGCTTTGAACAGTAGACAGCGCTTTAGCACTGCGCTTGGGGGCCGTTTTCCACAGTGAAGTCACCAGCAAAAAGCACGAAGGGTAAAAAGTGTGACACTAAATAGGCCAGGAGGAGCACACTCGTTTGCAGTCTGAGACAGGAAGGCAGAGTACTGCCTCGTTCCACCTGGGCTGGGGGTCCCAAGTTTTTCCATGCTCTGTACATGTCCAGAGTGACTGCAAAGGTGCCGTGGGTACTGATGTGGGGATTATAAATACATTTTAATGAGTAGACAACTTTGCAAATATGGAAACCGTAAGAAATGAGGATCGACTCTGTATACAGAAGGTAGAGTGAAGCTTCAGAGAGTGGAGAGGAGGGAGCAGCTGGGAAGACAGAAAGTTTGCTGAGGTTTTACCATTGGCATTAACTCTGAGGGATACCTGAGACTCCCCTGGGTGGAGGGCACAGGGCAGGGTGAGCGATGTCCAGGAACCAAGGAGAGGCAGAAAAGGTCCACACCCATCCTATCTCACAGGGCTTTGCACTAGTTAGAAGAGTGCTAATTGCTGTAACAGAGAAACCTCGAATCTCAGCGGTCCGACTTAATATGTTTCTTGCTCAGATTAGAGTTCAACATGGGTGACAGATGGGTGGCCTGTCACACAGTAATGTAGGGACCTAGGCCCCTTCAGAGTTGTGGCTCCAGCATTCCAGAGTCCTTGCTGACCATCAGCAAGTGGGAGAAAGAGAGAAGGTGAAGAATTGCACCCCCCACCCCCTTCCATCATCCCAGGGCCCTATCTGGACGCAAGGGAGCCAGGTGATGACGTCCCTGCTTGGGTTGCTGCTTCCCTCAAACACGTCTATGCTCTGGAAGAGAGGCATGAATCTTTGGTGGACAGCTGGCCAGTTTTGCCCAGGCCCTCAAAGTAATCAAACCATGGGGCAGAACCTAAAAGAAGTCAGTGGTAAGAAAATTTTATGGAAATGGGACATAAAGGAAATCTAGCATAGATTAGATGGTCATAAACACTCAGTGAATGAAATGAATGAGGAATGCATTGTGTCTCTCTCCTTTAGTTTTATCTGTCTGTCTGTTTATCTATCTTCTTTATCTATCATCTATCTACCTACCTATTTATCTATATTTTAAAAAACAGAATGAAGCTAAATGGAGAAGAGGGGAAAGAAGGAGAGAGGGAGCAGGGTCTTCAGCAAACCAGCTGGGAGGAGGTGAGGTTCTCATCTTCCTGTAGTCAGGTACAATGCTTCTTCTGGCTGGAGAAGGAAATGTGGCCACAGGAGTGGAAAGAAGGCTCCTGGAGAGAAGAGGCGCAGGTCACTGCAAGTCCCGTCTGTACCCATGACTGTCCTGTCAGTTTCATTCAATCTCAGTCAGGCTACACAAACCTGCAGGGAAACCCAGTGCATGACTGCCTGGTTAGGAATGGTTTGGTCTGGGTCCCACAGCCTGGAAGGACGCCAGAGGGGAGGGAGCTGGAGGAGCACCCCCCATGCACAGCCTGACATCTGGTGTCAGAGCTCCCCTCCAGTCTCCTCACGGAGTTTAATCCAGCCCTGCACCCAATGGCTTGGTAATGTCACATCTCCTATTTATTAATCACACGCCATCTGTGAGGCAACATCACGGGCCCCGCTGCTGTTTCTCTGTTTGAATGGTTGCTGAATATTTAACTACCCTTCAGCAACTTCCACTGATGCCCAGTCAGAGAAGAAAACCCACCACCACCTTCTCTCCCCAGTACCAATTCACACGCAGCGTGGATGATCACAAAGCCTCCACAGGCTAACAGAGAAAAATAAATCAGCAGGCAACACAAACACCGAGCCCTCTGTGCTTTATGGTGTCAAGGCAGTGGGCAGGGGAGGGAGGAAGGGGGTATGATCTCCTCCCCCAATCAACAGTCATGGGCTTCACTGGATAGTGCAGGGAAGGAGATGGCTGTGTCGAGGGGAGGATGCTAAGAACGTGGTCGTCTGTGTGTGTGTTCCCCAGAGTCACAGGTCAGGAGTCCTCAGCACATGGCAGCCATAGAATCTTCCTTTTGATGGCTCAGAAGCAGCCTAATCTCATTTACATTAATTAATTGTGTGTGTGTGTGTGTGTGTGTGTGTGTGTGTGTGTGTGTGTGTGTGTGTGTGTGTGTTTGAGGGTGAAGTTTTAAGAATAATCCATGGGATGAATTTTTTCATTTAAATAGAATGATCTGTAGTGGACCCAAGATTGTCAGCAGGAAGATAAATGTTTTTAGCTCTGAACCCTAATACTGTCCCTGCTCCCCCGTCTCCTGCAAGACTTTCCTCTTCTACTGACCTGACCCAGCCTCGCGGGGGCTTGGCTGGGGAGCATGGAGATGGGAGGGGAACTCAATCATGCATCCTCAGCCAGATAATAGCATCGTGCCTGCACAGAATGGTGTTCGAGACACGTGGTGCGTGAGCGAATGTGTGATTTGGTCACTGGCCTCTTCTCCCCATCACTTCTAGCAGCTTTCCCAAAGGGAGAGCAGAGCTTTCTCATCCCCCTGCTCCCTTCCCCCCAGCGTGGAAATGCCTCGGCATGTCTGCCCTTGGGAAAGTGTCAGGATGGCGGTGGGATGCTCAGAGGTGGGGGCTCCTGGTGACCAGCCCCAGGTTTCTCTGGCCTTAACTGGTCCTGGGGTGGAGGCCTCCTGGGAACGATGGGCTGGAGGAGATCAACTTCACTCCTCAAAATGTAGAAGTCTCCCAACCCCAAGTGACCTCACCAATCTTTGGGACTATTGGGCTGTGAACTGGTCAAGAGAGGTGTATGACCCAGCTCATGACTCAAGACCCCTGCTTGAGAAGCTGCTAAGGAGGGAAGGCAGGTATGCTTAAGAGAACCAGCCATGGAACAAGCACAAAGTGGCCTGTCACCAGGGACAAAATCAAAACTTGGAGGCAGGCGGGTGAGCAACGCAAGTCAGTTCATCAGGCATGGTTTAATTTCTTCTTGGATATGCTTTCTGCTTTCTTTTCAATATAGTCAGGACTAGACATATCCAGAAGTCACTTTATCACCTGGTACCTGTACAGCATCACCTGGGATCTATTATAACAGAGCTTAGTGACCATTGGCGCACCCTGATGCCCCCCACAGGGCAGCACGCATCCGTTTCAGTGCTGCTGAGTGTCTGTTAGGTGCAGCCCAGCCCACACGGGGCCCGTAGCCGGAATGTCTGCAAGTGACAGCGTCCAGGGCACAGGGACAGGTAGGAGGCCCGGACGTGAGTGTGGGATTCGGGAGAACAGCAACAGGAGGCTCCTGCCAGCCCCACATGTCACCTCACATGCCTCAAAATCAATCATCACGATCCATCTTCCCTCCTCTCTTTCCTCGGCCTCACCCCTCCTCCAGAATGTCAGAATTTCCTGCACTTGAGAAAAAGAGAATGTTGATTAGCAGAGGAGGGCAGGGGAGGATGCGGTGATTCAAGGTGAAGATGTATCTTTCCAGGCCCCAGCCTTCGGCGCCCAGAATCACCCCTCTCCTGGTGGAAGGAGTGGGCAGAAAGAGTCGCCTCTCGCCGAGAACCACCCACCAAGTGGCTGGAAACTTCTGCCTCCAGCAAGTCCGCCTAGGGCTCTGCGGTGGGGTGGGGGTGGGGGGTGCGGTGAGCATGTCTGGCTCCCCCAGTTTGCACCACCCCGAGCCCAGCTCTGGGAGGAAGGGGCAGAGAACGCCATCTGGACACACTCGCCATCTCACCCCCTGGGTCTCCTCAGGTGGCTGTCAGGTCAGGCAGGCTCCCCCTTCAGATAATACAGCTCAGGTGAAAGAGGCTTAGGTGGGTCTCCAGGGCAACCGCAAATCAGGAGCTGGCCCGCCCCTCGGGGTTCGTTAGGGGAGCTGAGGTTCTAGCCTCTCGGGACACACACACACGTCCGCACGCGCGCGCGCGCGCGCGCACACACACACACTCCACAAACACCAGCCCTGGCTGGATCCCTCCTCTGGTCAACGTTGTTTTCTCTCAGAACAACTTCTGGGAGATAGAAAGAGAGGAAAAAGCATGAGGCAGCCTCCAGCAGCAGGAGAGGAGTCCGGAGACGGTTAGATGTTGTCTACCCTCTGCCCCGCTCTCCTGTGCCCGCCGAACTTTCTACATTTCCCTGAAACGATCCAGACACTCTCTTCTCCCAGACTGAGAAGCAGAAAGCAGGACCCCCCCCCCCCGGACCTTCCACCTGCGCAGACTCTGCCCTCAGCCAGCCAGGTAAGAGGTCGTCTCCCCCGGAGACTGTAGCTGCCCCACCAGCACCCCGTCAGGCCAAGTCACGCCTGGCTTGGTGGATTATAGGTTATTTTTCTACGATGCCAGAGAATGAAGGTCAGTTTGTAATCCAGGAAGTTGGTCTGGGCAGAAACAGGGCCGGGAGGAGGGTCAGTCTGCACGGGGAGCACCGGCTCTCTGCACCTGCTGGGAGGCCTCTGCCCAGGCTGAGGGTTCGGCTTCTGCAGTCACCAGCACTCAGGGACTGCCCAGGGGAGGTGCGGCTTGGCTCCGTGCTGGTGGGCACCAGGGGCCGTGCAGGGCAGCCCCGCCCTGGCCTGCAGATGCCAGCTCGGCCATTAGAGCTCAGCTTCAGACGTGGAGCCTGGGTGGGGCCCCTCTGTATGGAGAAAACAGCTTCCCTGCAGGGACTACACTGCCTTTCCCTGGTTGGTGGGAGGCTGGTGGCCTTGGTACCCACCAGAGGCAGGTGAACCTTTCACGCCTCCAGCAAGGGGGTCAGAACCTTGTACCTACTCCGAAGGCACCTCTACCCCTGGTCCCCTCCACCGCTAACCGCCCGGAACCACACTCCTCCTGCCCTTGAGGGATGGGGCTGGTTTTTTAGCGTATCTAACGAGCCACAGCTGGTGACAGTGTCTCTCAAGGAGCCACAGAAAAGGCACTATCCCCAGGGGTGTTCAAAAATAAGCTGAAGAGAAAGCTTAGAGTGTGCGGGGGTGGAAGGGGTAATGGAGGGGAAAGAAAGAACAGAGAATGAAAGAAAATGCACTGGGTGAGTGACGCCTAGACCATGCAAGGGCTTTCCTGCCGGTCACTGGGGCCCCGAAGCTCCACCCCTGAGGTTTCCCTCCACCAGCTTTGCCAGCACCAGGGCCCGGCCAGGCCAGGAACAGAGCTGGGGTCAGGTCCAGATTGCGCTGAGCCAAGGGGGCCTTGATTTCTTGAGCCACAGACCCCTTTGGAAGCGTGTGAAGCCTATGGACTCCGTCTCAGCAAAATATTTCTAAATGCGCACAATTAAGTTCATGCAATTACAAAACAAACCACTGTACTGAAATGCAGCGATGGAGATTATTTTTAAAAAACAATTCAAGATCAGTGATACAGGTGCCTCTGTATCCACATTACATGTGGATAAAATTAATAATAATAAATAATAAAATCTAGTGGCAGAGCTAATGAATGCCATGATTTTGTAGTAGGGACGAGCATAAACAATATTTTAAGAATAGCAACATTAAAGCGTTATGAAAGCATCCATGACCCCTGCGGGAGCCGGTCACAGGTGCCCAGAGGGCTGCACTCACAACTGGCAGAAATACTACATTTTGGTTCAAGGCAGTGGAAATAAAGATTAATTTTTTCTATCTGAGTTTGGAAACCTCTGAGTTTTCTCTACGGGCACCAGGGTAAGAATCTCTGCACTGAGAGACAGACAGTCACAGACCTGGTCAAACCGGCTTCTTGTTAGTTTATAAAGCACTTATACGGATCTTACCTGATTTGATGTTCACAGTAACTTGAAGTAGGTTCTTTATTACCCCATCTTATAGACAGGGAAACTGAGGCTTGGAGCTGTGCAGGTGGCTTGGACAGGCAGCATAGGGCAGGGAGGGGAAGGGCATAGGAGTTGAACTCAGGTTTTCTCTGTTAAAGCTTCGCTCTCCGCCTAATCCCAGCCTGCCTCGTCTGAGATGGCAGAGAACCAAGGGCAGAGTGGCTGCCCTTTCCTGGCCTGGATGGCAGCACCCTTCCAGGCGGTGGGACGGCTCCGCTGCAGGACTGCAATTGCCCATCTATTCTTTCCCTCCCTGTCTCAAAATGCATGCTCCTTGAGGGAGCCCCAGACCTGCGCAGTGACAGGTACACTGCACACATGCCCACCCGTTTGCTGAGTCATGGGTGGCTCAGAGCCCAGGCCTGGGCTTCAGCCTCCAGACCCCAGACCCGCCCAGCACACGTGCCTGTTCACTACCTCAGTGCCCTGCTCAGTGGAGAAAGGCCACAGCACCACCCACGGGTACACGTGGGCAGAGGTGCTGAGGGGCCAGTTGAACCCATCAGATAGAATGAATTGAGAAGGCTTCCTGCAAAAAGTGAGTTTTAAGCTAGATTTTTCCCAACTGTTTTTTTTTTAACATTTTATTTTATTTTTCTATTTTTGTATTATTTAATTATTTTGTTTTGGCAGTGGGGAGGTAATTAGGCTTATTTAATTTTAGAGGAGCTGCTGGGGATTGAACCCAGGACCTCACGCCTGCTAAGCATGAGCTCTACCACTCTCCCACAACTGTTAAATTACGAATTGCTCAGACATGTAATAAAATTGGAAGAATAGTGCAATAAACAGCCATAAATTCCTCCTGCACAAAATGATTTTTGCTGTTTTGCCATTTCTGCCCCATCTGTACGTGTGTGTGCATATATACATGCAACATTTTCTGAATGACTTGACTACGACATCACAGGCATCGTGACACGTCAGCATCGCTTCCCAAGATTGGGCTGTTTGTCGAGATTCCCCTGTAACCATAACATTATTTCTACACCTGGGAAAATCAACACTCCTTCCCTAACCTCCAGCTCACATTCCAATTTCCCCAAATGTCCTTTTTATTTTCAAACAAGGATTCAACTGATGTTCATGAATTGGAGGCAGACTAGACAGGCCATTGCCTGAATGAGAAGTAGGCATTCCTCCTGGGGAGGTTCTGGAGTCACCAGGGCCAGGCAGTAGGCAAGAGTGAGGGGCCTCAGCTTACACCACAGAGCCCGGCTCTCCCTCAGGGGTGAATCCAGCGCAAGGGAGGGGCAGAAGTTACGGTGCAAAGCACCCAGAGAAGATCACCCTTGCTGTTCTGAAGACCCTTCTGGGTGTCTTTATCAGACCACACCCTGCCATCATGGAGTTTCCTAGACACTAGGTCACAACACAAACTCAACGGGGGTCTCACTCAGGTCCTGGGGAGGCCCTGGGACAAGCCAACCACCTCTGGCATCTGTCTGGGCTGCCTACCTCTCTGCCTCTCCGCTCCCTCCCTCCAACCCTCCCTCCATCTCCCCCTCCCTCCTTCTCCCCCTCACTCCATCTCTCCTCCCTCTCTCCCTCCCTCTTTTGCCTTTAAGAACTTAATCAGACCTACTGAAGGGCCTCAGGGAGAACAGCTGGCACCAGAGACAGAAATAGCCCCGGCAGAAAACTTGTCTCTGTCAAAGCCTCAAGCGAGCCTGGCTGGGAAGCAGGGGCTTCAGCGAGGAGAAAATGCAGAACACCCTCCGCCCCTGTGAGAGTCTGCCCCTGGGCCAGAGAAGCTCAGAGGCCAGGACTCAGGTGGGATCAGCCCTGAGAGCTGCCATCCACATGCGCTTAGTGCCTGTCTCCAGCGGGAGGCTGGGGTCAGGAGCAAGGCCTTCCACCCGAGAAGGAGGCTTCCCCTACCTGGGATGAGGAGTCTGGGGGATTCCAGAGGCATGCCCACCCTGAGGTCATTTCCCTCCAGGTCAGGCCTCAGGTGCTGAGATCCTTGCCTGGACAGCCACCGACCCACTTCCATGGGCCCAGTCTCCCAAGGGTGGATGAAATCACAGTGTGAGCCAGCCTAGGCCTAAAGGAGGAACGAGGAGCTGTTGGTGAGGGTGTGAGTGGGTCCTAGACATGTCTGCCAGGCCCCACTGGTGTGAGGAGAGGGGACAGGCTGAGGGCCAGAAGCTGTCTCAACCCACGCCTCCACATCCCAGCCAAGAATTCTGTGGAGTCCAAGAATTCTGTTTGACTCAGACCCTCCAAGTTGTGATAAAGGTATATTTGACAAAGAAGGAAGCAGAACATATTTTATTTAATAGTTTGCTAGCTTAATTTGTCACTTACAAATATTTAAACCTATGGTACGTGAGCCTCTGTCTGCAGCCCCTTCAGATGTGAGGTGTGGGCCTGTGGCTCGAGCCTGGTGCCCCCTCCAGGCCGGGAGTGGCCTTTGTGTGGATGTTAGGGGGCCAGTTCATCCTGGAGACAAAACGTGTCTTCAGGCCTCCCACCTCCCCTTTCTGCTATATTTCCAGCCAGAGGAGGACCCTCTATGGCCTCTTTTCAGCTTAAATGCAATCCAGACTAAGAAGGGAAGAAGGGAAAAATGCCCTTAAGAAGGGCAGTGCCCGACCCAAAGGTGAATCCATCAAAATGGACCTTAGGCCGGGTGAGACCCTTTGGAGTAGATGTCAAGCCCAGCTGCACAGACGCCAGTGCACGCGCAGAGCGGGTGGGGGCGGGGGAGACAAGGACTAAAGCACCCCAGGGCAGCTCTATCCATCACTCTGGGATTCATGCAAACAAGGCAGAAAATAGGCACCACCCCATTTATTCATGGATGTGCATTCACTGAGCACTTGCTGTAGCTAAGGGCGCAGGGGCCTGGGTAGCATGATGCCCAAGACATGGGTCCTCGCTCCATCTGGAGAGGGAGATGGGCACACAGGAAATCTCGGTTCTCTGTGACTCTGTGGGGATGGCGTGAGCTCGGGGAGGCTTGAGAAGTCTTCTAAAGGGAGCAGAGTATGAGCTAAGAACTAAGGAAGGATTTATCCAGGAATTGAGGAATTGAAAGTATTCTAGGAATGTGCCCAGGCTTGGAAGCAAGAGAGGGCAGGGTGTTTTAGGGGAATGGAGTGTGGGGGTGGGGGAGGATGTCTGGGGAGGATTGGGGAAAGGGGAAGTTTGATGAGAGATGAAGCTGGTCAGAAACAGGAGCCACATGACAAAGGGCCTAGAAGCCACTTAAGGGGCCTGAGTCTAATCTTGAGGATAATCAGGAAACACTGAAAGCCTTTAAGCATCCCAGGTCTTAAATATAGGATGATTTGAAGATCTTCACAGGCCTTAGGCCCTTTTACTGTTCACAGCCTCACTCCACATCACATCAAACATCAGCAGATAAATCCACGTTACAACTATTTTTTCAGGAAAAAAGTTGAAGGGAGTTTTCTAACTCTGATTTGAAACTATTATTAATTTCTTAATTTCAGTTTTGCAGGTATCTCTTTCTGTTTTGAAGCCAATGACACTTTTTGGTGGAGTAGGGGACAGACAGTCCTTTTCATTCTTCACAGACCCCATGCATTGTGTTATGGAATCTAATGAAAATAAAATAGTGACATGGTCAGTGTTATGATTTAGAGAGATCACACTTCAGAAAATAGAGTGGAAATTGCTGTTTAACAGGTAGAGGTTTTCAGTTTTGCAAGAGGAAAAAGTTCTAGAGTTCTGTTTCACAACAACAGGCATATAGTTAACACTACTTTAAACTTAAAAATGCTTCTGATGGTAAATATTATGTTTGTTTGTTATACCACAATAAAAAGAAAATGGAGTGGAGACTGGATCGGGAGGACCAGCCCTGGGTTTCCAGGTAGGAGGCAGCAGCTATAATGCAGCTGGAAGATGGTCAAGGCTTGAACTAATGGCGGGGAGGGTATAGCTCAGTGGTAGAGTGCATGCCTAGCATGCACTAGGTCCTGGGTTCAAGCCCCAGTACCTCCATTAAATAAATAGATGAATAAACCTAATTAACTCTTCCCCCCCAAAAGATTAATTTAAAAAATAATAAATAAAATAATACTAAGGCTTGAACTAATGGAGGGAGAAAGAGTGCACAGATTTGGGAGAATCCACAGGAACTGGATACAGGATTTGACCGATGAGGCGAAGGGACAAGACGCAATGGTGCATCAGCGGGAGTAACCAAGCTATGCCCCTACCAAGCTGGAGACCAGGGAGAAGCAGCAGCCAATGGGGAGGAGGATGGGGATCTTGGGTTGAAGATACAAGTGGAACCTACAAAGCGAGGTATCCAGGAGGCACCTGGAGACTCTGACCTGGAGCTTGGAGGACAGTTGGGTTATAGATTTCAGTTTGGGAACTATCAGCATTCAGGGAGTAACTGGAAACATGTGAAAGGATGAGGGACATTAAAATGAGGAGACAGCCTCTGGCAGAGTGCCAGGGAAGAGCCACAACTCAAGGAAGGCCAGGGGAAGGGCACCCCCAAGAGTTCTGAGAGGGAGTTTCCAGGAGGTAGACCAAGCTGGGAGATACACCAAGGAGTGAGATCTAATGGAAACCAGGGAGACGGTATTTCCACTAGGAGGAGAGGTCCGAGGAGTTAAAGCCGCAGATGGGTTGGCACAGATGCTAACCAGTTGCTGGGAGTGCGGTAGTTCCATGGAGGGTGTTCAGAGGTGTATCTGGCAGGATATATTAAGAGCTCATTCAAGAGCATCGACCCCTCTGTGTGTGTCCCCTTAAATCACAGGGGTGAGATTATGTTCAGACACTCAGCATTAGTAAAGGTTAAACTGAGGCATATTACATTTTTTAAGAGTTTATTTGAGAAAAACCTATTCCAACTGGGTAGCATCCAATTGAGCAAATAACAAAGAGCTCCAAAGAGCTGTACAAAATAAAGGACTTTTATAGCCATAAGGGAGCAGGAACGAAGAAGTTATGCTAGGCAAAAAGGTGGGTTAGTTATTGCAAAGTTACCTTCCTTTAGGGGATGGCAGGGGTCTGTCTGGCATGTAACCTAACTAGTGCTGATCAGGCAATTCCTGACTGACTGGTTTAAGATTCCATTTCTGGAAGAGGCAAAGCTGTAATCAAGTTTTCTTGGTTTGGTGACATGGGTCTTAGCATAAGTGACTCCATTTGGGACTTGTCTTGTTTTTAACTCCATTTGGTTTGGAGTTAGCAAGGATTCAGGGGGCAGTTCCTCAGGGCTCAGTCATCTGGATGTCTTAGGGATTGTTAGAACCATGAGAGATTATCTTACTTTTACGTGAGTGCTTGGAGCTTCCCAAGTTTATTCACGACAGCTTCTTGCAACAGCTCTACCTTGTCTTACAGAATTAGAAATGATTGCTCAGAGAGGTTAAGCGACTTACTGGAGGTCACCCAGCTGTGAGGGTTGGAAGCAGTTCTTCTCACTCTGATCCCAGCTCTCTTCCCTCCCGCTTGTTTTCCCCACCCTAACTGACAGAGGAGCCCAAGGAAGACGCATTCCTGCCCTGTCTCGGCAGGGCCTGGGGGTGTCATGTCCCTCATCCCGTGGCTCCGGTGGAACGAGGCCCCGCCACGGCTGTCGTCGCGGAGTCCGGCGGAGATGGTGCTGGAGACGCTCATGGTGGAGCTGGCAGGGCAGATGCGAGAGGCTGAGCGGCAGCAGTGGGAGCGCAGCAACGCGGTCAGGAAGATCTGCACCGGCGTGGACTACAGCTGGCTGGCCAGCGCGCCCCGGCCCACCTACGACCTCAGCCCCGGGGAAAGAATGCAACTGGAGGATGTCTGTGCCAAGATCCACCCATCCTACTGCGGGCCTGCCATCCTGAGGTAATCCCCGGCAATGACAGGGACCAACGGTTGGACTTCAGACTCTAGGGCGTGTGACCACAGCGGCAAGGGCCTGAGCTACCAGGACAGGAGGCTGGGCCTGGAAGAGCCAGTTACCTGTTAGAAGGAGCAAGGCAGGAGGAAGAATCTGAAAGAGGCCCTGGCGTGCCAGGCCAGGGCTAGGGGCTCAAAAGGGGGCGGGAGGCGACTCCTGGAGGCACGTGAGTTTCGATAGGAAAGAACCTCAGGCCTTTGAGCTTTCTATCCTCCCTGCCTGGACTGTTAGCATCCTGACTGCTTCCTCTCCATCATTAGTTCATCATCCATATTACCTTCTAAGAGAGGTTTTCCCACATAATCTCTCCAAAATTGGTTTCGCAGTTACTCTATTTCACACTAGTTTGTCTAAGGGGTGTGTGTGTGTGTGTGTGTGTGTGTGTGTGTGTGCACGCATTCTCAAAGGAATTAGAGCCCTGGGGCATCGGATGTTTATAACTTGAATACAGACCTGTTCCTGAACTTCAATATAACTTTAATAAAGCTGTGAGCCACATGGTCCAGTCTTCATTGGATTCAGGGTTAAGGAAGCAGAGTCCAACAGCCAAGAGTAATGTCAAAACTAATTCAAGTTTTTTACCTGCATTTCTTGAACCCTAGTAAAGGAATAAAATTCCACAATAAAACATCTTAAATTCCCCTTAGTCTCCCCAAAGCTTCCCTTACCCATCTCTTTAGCCAACAGATGCATCTATGAGACAGCTTTCTCTTTGAAATTCTGCTTAAAAACTTCTCCTTCTTCAGTCCTGTTCATACTCCTTTGGGTTATGTGGTCTTATCACCACCCCCTCACACTTATTCCTCTAGGCTGAGAATCTTACCCTCCCCCATTTTTCTTATTCTGCACCATGGAAACCCCTCAAATGTACCTAGTTCCAGAAGCACCCTGGGGACAGGGCTGGGGGTGAGTCATGAGTCATGGGCTATGGGCGGTGCTGGTAAGAGAATCTAAGCTGGCAAACCAAAACTCATAAATGGGGGGAGGGCTGCTGGGGACACTCTGGGGACTGTCCCATCACATTTCCTATCTCATTGCTGGAAAGTTGGAGAAGTCCTTACTCTCAATATGGTAGAGGAAACCAGGTACTAAATGGACTTGCTAGCTATTGTTCATTCTTGAGCTCTAAGCCAGAGACATGTTAGGCAGAGGAAGCAGCTTGGGCAGGATCCAGGAGAACCTGAGGCAGTGGGGTACCACGTGATTCTTCCTGGCTGCCTTGCAGACTGCGGTGGATTAGCAGGGCGGTGGATTAGCAGGGCGCCTGGTGCGCATGGCCAGACAGCTCACTCTCACCCAGCAGGTGGCGGGGAGCTACGGAAGGAATAGCGCAGGACAGTGACAGAAGCAGATACACATTTCAGAAAGATCACACTAGCCAGTGAGGGCAGAAGGGTGGGAGAGGGTTAGCCAGAAAAGTCCCTGAGAGCGATGGGCTTCCCTTACTACTACTGCATTGATGACCTGAGGGAAGTGCCAGCATCTTTACATATGTCAGCGCATTAAATCTTACAAAAGAATAACTATGACCCCAGTTTACAGACGAGGAAGCTGAGTCACATGAAGGCCAGAGGTGGCAGAGCTGGAATTTGAACTCAGGATGGGCTGGGGCACTAAGGAGGTGGGGTGGGTGGTTCCTGATTCACTTCAGAAGAAGTGGGGAAGCAGTGGGATGGGGGGAGGGAATTGCCCACGGAGGTGCACGGAGATGCCCCTGGGGTTAGACACTGGCCAAGCGCCGCGCCCGGGTGACCCGCCCCACCGCGCCCCCTCACCTCTCCCCTCTCTGCACCCAGGTTCAGGCAGCTGATAGCGGAGCACGAGCCCGAGGTGCAGGAGGTGTCCGGGCTCTTCCGCTCGGTGCTGCAGGAGGTCTTGGAGAGGATGCAGCAGGAGGAGGAGGCGCAAAAGCTGACTAGGCAGTGGAACCTGCGGCCCCGCGCCACCTTCAAGACCCGCGCGCGCATCGCCCCCTTCGCCAGCGACATCCGCACCATCTCGGAGGACGTGGAGCGGGACGCACCTCCGCCGACCCGGACCTGGAGCCTGCCGGAGTTCCGGGCTCAGAAAGAGTACTGACCCGCCCTCACCTGCCCAGAAGCGGAGCAGGTGGGAGGGCGTGATAGCCCGGGACCGTCCTGGGCCCTGGAACTTCCCCAGCCGCCCTGCCCCTGACGCAGGGGCCAAAGAGACCACCCCATCCCAAGACACTCCTATTAGATGGAGCCACCCCTCACTGCCCTCTCCAGCTGGCCACAAGGCCTAGTCAGGGCTTGGAGCTGCAGCAAGGGCCCCCTCACTCCCCTGCACAAGTCGGATGGAGCAGTCCCTTCCCTGCCTCAGGGAGATTCAGGGTCTTGGAAGACCATCACGCCCTCGCTATCTTCTGCTTCTGTCTGGAATAGGAAGAGTTGCCCTGCTTTTTGCCAAGTCATATGTTCTCACCTCAATTTAGAGATGTCCCATTCATCCCCTCTCCCTGGGCAATGATGAGGCACCTGTCAGATGGTGTCCATTCTCTGCTGGTGACTGGTCAGTCTCACCCCTGCAGGTGGGTCACAGCCTCGGGGATGGCAGAGCTGTAAGGGACCCAGGTCTACTCTCCTCCAAGTAGTGAATGAGAGGACTGAGGCTCCGAGAGGTCCAGGCTTCTGCCACCATTAACTGTAGCAAGATCCTCATGGGTGGTGAGATTGTCCCACACACATAAGTCTCTGCCCCTGAGTCCTTGAGTCCTGGGCTATGATGGGACAGGTCCAAGGGCTGGTCTCCACCTGCCTGTGGTCTGATGCATCTCTTACCTTGGCACCAGTGTGGGGGTCTGAGGTAGGTTGCCATTCCCCTATCCCACAGTCATCATGTGGGAAGTGGCCAGCCCCCAGCAGCTCCTTCCAGAGGCTAAGCTTCAAGGCCTTCTGACTCGCTGCTCTGGAGAGCCAGCTCTCTGATTCCAGGGTCCTTCTCTATCTGGTTGTGCCTGCTCTTTGATTTTCTTCAGAGAAAGTGATGCCCAAACCTCTAACTGACCTCGAGGCACCTGAGTGCAATGTCACCCTACAGACTTCTCTGTCCTTCCATTTCTAACGTGGTTAGATCTTGATGATGGGATTATCCAATGCATGGATCAACAATAGCAAATCTGGAAGATACCGGGCAGCCTCCTCACACACCCTGACTGAGCTGAAGCTGGGTGTGCGGGGATGGGTGGGGAAAGTGTCTGCCCTCAACTCTCAGTGCATGCTCAGAAAATGCAAGTGGGTCTTATTATTAGTCTAAATAAGATGCCAAGAGCAGATAAGTCAATGCGGGGTATCTATATGTTCCTTGACCAAGCTGAGTGGGAAAAAAAATTTTAATGATCTGGTTTTGGATATTTTCACTCAAATCTGGACAGAGAATCAAAGGATAGTGGAAAACCTCCATCTAACGGTATCAAGATGAAAGAGTTGATCAGCTCATTAACAGAATCAGCGACAGCTGAGACTCACTTAAATAAAAATATACACATTAAATATCTTACATATTTTAAGACATAAAAAAAGTTCATCCAATTGCCAAACTTTTAATGTAGATCTAAGCTGTGTTCACTTCTTTTGTGACACATGTGGGTTGTCTGATGGGAGTCCTGCACTTCAGTTTTATTAGCTTGTGTGTACTTTTAGCATAACAATAAGAACAACTGGTATACACAGGGTTTAGAAGGAACAGAAGTGACCTTTGGTAAGCAGACAACTCAGTTTGGGGAGCAAAAGTGTTGGGAGAGCTAGAAAAGGTTTACTAGCCACGAGCTTTGTGGGCTTTGTGGGTGCCCTGGATGTGGGTCATGTCTTCCCCAGGGAGTGAAGTATCAAGGTCACCTCCGAGGGGACTTCAGAGGAGACCAGTTAAGAAAACATCGACTCTGTTTCCTCTTTTCCACCACCCTGCATGTACCTGTTCTTCCCAAAGAAAAGGAAGACCTGAGCTTTCGTTGTGTTCTTTTAAGTTGCAGTCACTGCCCTCTCATGAAAGACTTTCTTGCCCACCTCAGCTAAGACAGAACCCATCAACTTCAGACACCGGTTGTCCCACTGCAGGGAATCCCAGCTGGTGGCACGCAAACCCGGAGTAATGAGGTCTGCCTCAATTTTGAGTTTTAAAAACCCAGTAACAACAAATGAAAGAACAGAATGGTTTGAGAGCCTCCTTGTGAGTGTGATGGAGGCTCCTGGCAGTTGGAATTTCTCTTGCAGCTCAACACTGCTGGCCACGAGAGGGCGCCAGTGGGTTCTGGACCACTCTCTGATTACGTTATTTTGCTTTGTGGTTTATTCTTTCACTTGTTAAGCCTTACGAACATTTTCAGCCACACAGAAAAGTAGAGGGAAAAGTGTAAGGACCCCCCCACACACCAATATGCCCATCATCAAGGTTTAATAGTTATTAACATTTTTCCATATTTACGTTTCTATTTTTTGGTATTTAAAAATAAATCCTAGACATCATGACATTATACCCCTGAATACTTCAGTGTGCACTGCAAAGGAATAAGAAAAATTTCCTGTGTATTCCTACAATACAATACTATCACTCCCAACAAAATTAATAGTTAATTCCTTAATATCATCTAATACCCAATCCATATTCAATTTCCCCTATTCCCAACAAATGATCTTTGCAGGTTATTCCTTTGAATGAGGATCTAATCAAGCCCGACACATTGACAAGAAAGTTGTAATTTGCTTTATTCTTGGTCATATAGTGTTTACTTAAGTCCACAATAAAGTGTTGGTGAAAAACAGAGTGCCTGTGAAACAGTGTCAGTATGCAGTAAGTTAATGACTGCACATAAATTATAACAATTCTGCAAACTAGCTTAAGGATGCTCTTTACTCAGATCCTTGTTATTTTCATTTGATTATAATTCTTCCATGGCAACCAAGATTCTCGAATAGCCTGAAAAAGTAATGTCAATCAATAGTGACAGTATATCTAATTTGACTTTCCATTTGGTGAAAATACTCTCCACATCTATGTATTTTATTTTTTGAGACTTGCATGCAAACAGCAACCTAACATCTTCTCTTCTTTTCTTGCCAGTTAGAAGCAAAACACTAACATTTATCAAAATAACTCAAGGGAAATCTCAAGAATTCTAACATTAGGTAATGAAAAAAGTTTGTCTATTTTTGATGCCATCTTTCAACAGAGTGAAATTTCAGTCTGTCTTTACATTCATGTGGCTCCCCAGCAAAACAAAGTATGTTATTTGAAAATTTATTCATCGACAAATCATTTTTAGACAGTTATTTTAAATCAGTTTAATATTTTGCATTGTCTGTTAAATATGGAAATTGACATGTTTCTTTATGAATATTATTACAGTGTATTAAATTAGCATTATTATATTTAGTAAGATGCTAATGTAAAAATAAAAACACTTGACTAGCAATCATGATTTTATCATAATCAAGGCAAAAATAGCAAAATGATTTTTTAAAGTTTCTAAAAATGTCCGAGACTTTCTGTGTTACAGAGAAAGGCATTCACAAGCTAACAGAGGGTGGAGTGTTTTCTAGCAAATTTGATTGTATTTCATTCCAGTTACGATTCCTTTGCTGGAGCAAATGCGACATTCCCAAAGCCCTTCAGTCTAACTTGGAAGTTCTCCAGCCCAATCTCTCCTCCCAGCTGGAATTTGGTGTGGGGAGAATTCCATTCCAGGAACAAGCCATCCCTCTCCGTGTAGCCATGTCCTGAGGCTAACAGCTTTAGAACTACTTCTGGCCCCCACTTGGGGCTGTGGGCTTCTGCTAGGCTCTCACGAAATGTCCAGGCTCCAGAACACGGGACAGAGAGGAGTGAGGTTAGCACCTCCTAAGGAGAAAAGTAATCAAGCCAGTAGGCAAAGAAGCTGCTCGAAAGTGCAGCTTCAGGGATGGGAAAAAAAAATAGAGCTTTTATCCAAATGAGCCAGGCCAACGATATTGCTATGGACAGAAGTGGCTTTGTCATCAAGAACATTCCTTTATTAACATTTAAATGGTCCTTTACAGTTTATCCACAGTATCTTATATGATTGTGACCCTGAGGTGAGGTGCGCTATGTTTTGTCTCAGGTTACAAGCACATGGCCTGCCTGAAACAGAGCCGTGGTTCCTTCCTTAAGCAGCACTGCTTCTCAGAGACACAGATCGATCCTAGGTGCTCTTGGAACAGCCCGAAAAGCCCTCATCACTTTACTTACCACACAGTGCTGGAAATGCATGTGGTTTTCAGTTCATTCCTTCCCTCTTCCTGCCAGTTCACTGCCTCCTGTAGTTCGTGAAATCCTTAAGTGCTGGAAGAGGTCTTTCATCTCTGGGTCTCCGCCTTCTGGGTGCAGAGTAGGTACTTCACAAATGTGCCTGATGGATGGGTGCATTTGGATCCCATCTTGGAGCTTATGCAGGACAGGGGACAAGTGAAGCTATGAGTGAACATCAAGGCATTTATGATGTATCTATATCTTTCATTAGATTGTAAGTTCTGCGAGGCCAGGGTCCATGTCTGATTTGAGTTTGTATCTCCCAAGATATGCTAGGCACATTGCAAGTGGACAATACAATTCTTAAGAATTCATTCATTTATTAATCAAATATTTACTGAGTGCCTCATGTGCAGTAACCATAAAGGAGATGGGGCAGGGGCATGGGATCCTGTTAAGTGTTCCAGGCAGATAAGACAAAACTGGGATTTTGGTTCTTCTCTGAATTACTCTGGAAGGCTTCCTGGAGGAGGTGGGATTTCTCAAGGGCACTTTGGGTCAAAATGATCCAGGTGTGTGTGGTCTTGAAATTAACCCAGAATGCCATAGAGACGGCCCTCCGGATCCATGGGTTTCACATCTGCGGATTCAACCAACCCTGGATCTAGGGGGAAAAAATTCCAGACAGTTCCAAAAAGTAAAACCTGAATTTTCGACACACTGGCAACTACTTACATAGCATTGACATTGTGTGTGCAACTACTTACACAGCACTTACATTGTATTAGGTATTTTAAGTAATCTAGAGTTGATTTAAAGTGTGTGTAGGTTGCATGCAAGTACTATTATGCCATTTTGTATAAGGGACTTGAGCATCCACAGATTTTGGTATCCCTGGGGAACCACCCCCCTGGGGATACTTGGGACAACTGTAATTCTTTGTTTGCCAGTGTCCTGCCTTCCTCAATGTGGGCCTTGAGAGGTAGAATCCTAGAACCCAGAGAAACTCCTAGCACTCAGCCTGGCCCTGCCTTCTGACTGCCTCCAGGTAAAACTGACAATCAGCACTTAGCGACATCCACTGTATATAGAGCTTCATGCTAGGACTCATGAACACACTGCAGATTTATTATTCTTTGCCAAACTGGAGACTTTACAACCTCTTGGGACAGAGTCTAGGGCAATGCTATAGTATTAAACCGGAGTTTTAGCTGCTGGGGAGAGAAATCCAGATCAAACCGGCAGAAGCACCGAAGGGCATCTGTTACCCCAGGGCCAGCTTCATGGGTGTGTGGCCTGCCTAGCACCCAGAGAGGCCTCTTATTTGGTTGAATGCTTTGCTGTCTTGAAATTCTTAATTTTTAAAAAATTTTTGTTTGGTTGGTTTTTTGGGGGCGGAGGGTAATTAGGTTTACTTTATTTATCTATTTGTTTTATTTTAACAGAGGTACTGGGGATTAAACCCAGGATCTCATGCATATTAAGCACACACTCTACCACTGAGCTATACCCTCCTCCCTTGAAGTTCATAATTTTTTTAACAACAGGCTCCAAAGTTAATTTTGCACCGATGTAGCTGCAAATTATGTAGCTGGTCCTGATGGCATCCATAACTGAGGAGTCCAGGGTGATTAGTGACCAAGGGAGTTCATCCAGTGGAACGTGCTCTCTCCCCTCCCCTGTCCTCCCCTCCCCTGTCCTGTCCTCCCCTCCCCTGTCCTGTCCTCCCCTCTCCTGCCCCCTCCTCCCCTCCCTCTCTCTCCATCCGCTGGCTCTGCCTCTCTCTGGTTTACTTTTCCTCTAGTGGGCTCACCTTCCCTCTCTGCAGCCAGGAAAGATGGCCGCTAGTGCTCCAGGCTGACATCACCCCAGTTTAGCACCCCAACCTCCATACACCAATCTTGGAGAAAGACCTTGTGGCAGCTCCTGGCCAGCTGGGCACCAAGCCTGCTTCTTCCTTCTCCTGGGATCGCAATGAGATGAGATTCCAGCTCCCCCTGCCTCAGGAGGGGCCATGTGCACAAGTGAGTTTCGCCAACGAAATGTGAGCAGATGTGGAAGACTCCACTTCCAGCTTGGTCCATAAAAACGTCCCCAAAGTGATTCTTTATCCTCTTTTTCCACCTACAGACTGATGAGAGAGGACTCTGAGGCCCCACAGAGTAGAGCCACAAGATAAAAAGGAGCCCAGGTCCCTGAATGACCACATGGACTTCGGTGAATTACAAATACACGTCAATTTGTTAAATCGCTGAGATTTGGGGGTTATCTTTGCAAATGCTAGGGTTACTGATCTGTAACCAACACACATGGTGATAGCACCTGCTTGGGCTGCACGCCGCTCTCGGGCAGATCATGAGCTCACCTGGGGCCCTGGGGCACAGATTGCAGCCCCACTCAGGCTACATAAAGTGAAGAGGGGGGATGTCGTTGCTAAAAGAAGGTGGATGGGAAAACACATAGAAGGTGCCCCACAAAAAAGTCAGCTTCCAAAGTTTACTCTAGCTCTGACTGAGAGCAACCTAAAATCTCAAAGCTCTGGAAGATTTATTCTTTGAAAATTTGAAGAACTTAATATTAAAATGACTTTCCCTGATACTGACTATTATAATATCATCTTTGTTCTTTCAAAGAACTTAATATTACCTTCAATCCCATATCGAGGTAATTCAGTGACTCCCTCCTTCTGGGCCACATATAAGGCTCCAGCTGAAGGTCTCATGGATGAGGAAGCTAGAAGGTTCCTTTGATTATCTAAACCTCTGTTGCCATATCAGTCTTCTTCCCTATATACACAGGAAAACAATAAAGCCATAACCGCTGCTCTTTGCCCCTAGTATGAAGACAGCTCCCTATTATCTGCTTTCTGAGGAACTTTTTATTTTGGTTGGTGTTTCTCTCTGTCGCTCCATCTTCTCTTAAAAGGTTTCCTATCTTTTACCCATGAACATATTTTGCTCTGCCTTGGGGAGGAGGGGGGGAAGGAATTTAACAGTGCAGATAAAATTGTTTGCACTTTTGGGCTGCCAGAAATTCTGGGTAATGGTTCTCCCAAAATGATTCTCCCATTTATATCTTCACAAATCACTCAGCTCTCTGAGGCTCCTGTTTCTCATCTAAGCATGATAACCTTGCCTACCTCCCAGGATTGCAGAGAGGTTAAAATAAGGTCAAATGCTTTGCAAACTATAAAGGAACTTTCCAATTTAAGATCTGACAGTTGTTCCTGACAGTCTTCCCCGCCATTAACACAGATGCCGGAATGTCGCTGGAGCTCACCAGAGAGCAGTCGTCACCTTCCTTCCTTGGAATAGCCAGACCCGGCTCCTTAATCATAGTTCTTGAGCCCAATATTTCTAATCTTTTAGATCTGCGGTTCTCAAGCTTGGCTGCACATTAGATCATCGGGGAGGCTTTTAAACATTCTGGCACCCAGCTGCACTCCAGACAAAGTAAATCAGAAACTTGGGATGGGACCCAGGCATCAGCTTTTCTACAGCTTCCCAGGTGATTTCATTGTGCAGCCAAGGCTAAGAACCTGTTTTACGTTACTCTTTCTGGGGAACTCAAGAAATTCAGATATTGTCTGAATCCATCTGAATCTACTACATGTCTGAATGATTTCATCTCAGTAGGAGATGGGTGCACACTGGAGCTATTACCATGACCTTATGTTATCCTATGTTAGAGACAGATGGTTGCAAGGTTGCTTATGAGGTAGATGTTTATCATCTTTGCTTAGCAGCATCAGGAGATGCCTGGAGATGAGATCAGATGTATCTTGTAAAGAGTGCAGTAAATACCATTTTGTAGCAACTGGAAAGATAGAGTATAATGGAATTAGAGCTGTTTCTTATAAACCTGAAAGTATACAATTGTGTAGGATGACAATTATCTGGTGTCTGTTGTCAAAACTATTTTTGAGGCTGTATGTGAGTGAGAGAGAGAGAGAGGGAGAGGGAGAGACAGAGACAGAGAGACAGAGAGAGAGAGAGAGAGAGAGAGAGAGAGAGAGAGTTGGAACCCAGTAGATGGGAATGGCCGGCTGGGGAAGGGCACTACTGACCCTTTCCTTCTTGTGATTTGTGTCATGACCATGAAGAGGCTGGCAAAGGTGAGTGGGAAGATGGAGGTGCTGTCAGCCAGTCCTGACAACCAAGCTCTTTCTGCAGAAGGCTCCCTGAAGGCCCCCCAGCGGTCATGGGAGGCTCAGCTAGAGACCCTCCAGCTGGCTGCGGGGGACCCACGGGTGAGCAGGGCACTGGTCCTCCCCAGCCCCAGGCAACCTGGCCCCCCTTGGGGGGGGTTGGGCTGTAATTTCTTTGATTGTCACTTCATAGTGTGATGATTCTGTGACAACTTTTTTTGTACATAGAGAACTGAAAGATAATTCAGTCCTTCCTCTGTCATGGTTGATCAAAATTTGTTTTTTAAAATGACAGGATGCCAAATAGACAAATGCGTCTTCACACACAGGTACACTGGCTCCAGTAGCTGCTGGAAGTCTGTGTCCTACATAAAAAGGGATTCTGACAAATCCCATTTAGTAAGATTCCCACGAACAAGCAAGCATGGTTCATTTGTCCTTGTCTATGCTGCATTATGAAGTGTATCAAGTTTGTGGAGAGAATATTACTTTTGATAGATATTGATGAAAATGAAATCTTCTGCTAACAATTTTATGTATCTGATTATTTGACATTTTCCACAGACTACTCTCCGGCTCCACACATTTCACACCCGTTTCTCCTCTAACACTCACTTAACTTCCAGTGCCAGTCACCTCAGACACAGTTATCTTGCTGTAGTGAGACCTCTCGCCCTGCAGCTTTCTGTTACAGAAGCATAAGACCAAGTAAGCGCAGCGCCAGGGACCCTCCCCCAGCCCCGAAGCTTAAGTTTTTTTGGCCTCCATCAGCCTCTGCTGATGAGGAAAACAGCTTGGTGGGGACAAATCAGCCTGAGGACTCAGGTCTCCTGATTGCAGTCCATAGTTTTTCTACTAGGGTGTAACTTTAACTCTCTTCTCAAATTCATTCCATTAAAACTACATCTTCTCTGAAATGTTTTATATGATTCTTTCAGTAAATTTAACCTTTATCCTAGAGAGTATGACAGTTCTCAAAAGATAGGTTTTTAAAAATGGTTTGACCCTTTATAAGCACTGTTCATATGGGTAAACCCAGGTTTGCAGGCAGAGAGTGACGCCCCACTTCAGACCTCCATCTGCCCACACACTTCTGTTGTTCTCTCCTCCAAACGGCATGTTCACTACTTTTATCAATCTACTAGTTAAAAAAGAGTTTTGAAGTAACTATAATGTCTAATGTCTACATTTTTTTACCCTTTTGAGGAGACTGTGGTTACCCCATAATTATGAATATTAGTTTTCTTAGAAAAAAGAAAATAGTCCATTTGTAAACTAAAATGCCTTCAGTAAATCAAAAATGAAAGAAAAAAGACCCCAAAACCCATGTCCTCTGCTGGTGCATTTCAGAAATGTCACCATTTCAAATATAAGAAAATAACTTTCTTGATATACAAATAGTAGGAGCCGAAGACAGTATGGGGGGGGGGAGTGATGGATAGTCACATGTTAAATCTCTATGTAATCAAAGACAAAGATGCTTAATTTAAGTACAATCCTATTACAACTGCTCTGAGTTAATAGCACTGAGACTGCACTCGTTAACAACACAACACTACATTACCGTAATGGAATGACGTCGTAAACTCTACCTTCAGCACAGAATGGTATTCAGGATTATTTTTAAGGTGTTTTGCCTAAATAACAACATAATAGTACCTCAACTTCCAGTTTAAAAAATAAACCTGGCCCTCTCTTCCCTCATCCACTTCTAACAGGAACTTCTTTTAAAGGCAACTATAAAGAACACGGTTAGACTGGACACACATTCACCTATAAACCCAAAGGAGTGAAAAGCCCAGTGACGTGTAAAACCGTACTAGGCAACCCAGAACGCTGACCTGGGGACCTGCTTTCTCCATCCTTATTTTATCAAACAACGTGATCATCTTTAGAGATGAAAACTTTTGGTTGGAAACTTATAACCAGTGTATCTGGAGTACCAAGAGTAAGAGAACATTACACATGTTCCAGAACAAATACTGAGATGATGAAAACCGATAACCAAACAAGAAGTGCACGGATAAGCCTTTACCTTTTCATGCCACCTTTAAGTCTTCTGCTTTGTGCAGGACGTTGGTATAGGTCTTTTAGATGCAATTATTAGGCATAATACTCAAGAGGGCAGACTCAGTCTCCTCCCTCCCTACCAAATATGTGAGTACAGGATAAACATCCTAAAATTGCCACAAATGACTTGTGCTTCAGGCTCTCAAGTGTTGGATGTGGACCTTCATCCAACAAAATGTGATTTCCCAACTCTTTATTGTGTGGGTGCAGAGGATGTGAAGATTGGTTCCAGGAGTCTAAACATGGTGGAAAGACATCCCATTCTCCGAGCTCTTTGATGTTTCTGTAGGTTTCACGGTGCTGGGGCTTGGCATCCTCATTTGGCCACCTGACACCGAAAGGCTGAGTCTTGGAAATCAAAAAGTTCAACCTGGTTTCAGCCCCTCTGCAGACAAAAATTAAAATTGAATAAATTTGTTATTTGCAATATTATATATCCTTATACTCTTCTTGATACTTAGAGTAGAAAACAGAAGCTATGGACATCATTGTGTTAAGATGAGAGCACATTAATCCTTGAAAAGTTAAGTTAAATTAACACTGGACCTTTACTGCAAACTCACAAGTTAAATTTAAAATTTTAATACTATTAATCATCAAATTTTATCATCAGATTAAATAAATGTTTTATATACAGTGGTTTTATTTTAGGAATTCCATTTTCTGTGGCCTGAAAAAAGGGAGAAAAATAAGGTACAACTATGAAGATTTAAATTCCAAATAAAGGAGTTAGGTTACTCTATGGGTTTAAAAAAAAACACAAATTAGGATTTATAAAGAATGAGTAGAAATGAATGGCAATGGAAATAACTGATAGAAATCTCTTGGGTTTACAAATTTCAGATACTTATTTTAAAAGTTAGAATGTTCAACAACTTCCAACCTTAAATTATTTCAAATCAATCAAGTGCTTAATATCAGTTTTGCATACATTTTATCAAAGGTAAGCTTACTAGTGAGTTCCTAATTCCACAAAAATCAAATCGAGTGCCAACTACCAGGCGAGATTTTAGAGTTATATATTTTTAAATTATTTTATTTAGCCATATATTGTCTATTTTTAAATTTTTAAAAAATTTTATTGAGATATAATTGACGGAATCATCTTTGCACAGTTGACCACATGTTTTAGTGAGGTACAATAGTTTATAATGGAATACAATACTTTGGACATATTAAATGATCATTCCTATTGTATCTTGATCTTTTTTACTCTTTTTTAGAATTTTAGTTTTATTTACTCTTACTATATTACACTTCTTTTTTTTCCCCTCAGGAACCAATTAAATATTACAGTGTGGCTTTAGCACACAGGCATGTTTATTCTTCAGCACAGCTATCATTACCCAGTAGCCTCTGATGCCGTCTTCCTGTTAACTCTGCTGTCTGGATTGCCAGACCTCCATCCTCGGTGGACAAAGGGCGAGAGGATGCTTTGCCTTTGTACCCTATTAGCCCGGTCCAGTGCAATGGGGAAAGGGGAAGAGACCTGCCCTGTAGGCTACCCACACTAAAGCTGGGGACAGGCAGAAGCTTCAGCTATGAGTATTCACTAATTATTAAGGAGAACATTCAAAACTTGGAAATAAAGTTATAAAGTGATGACTGTACGACATTTTAATGTCACACTAGAGCACTGTTTAAGAAAGCTGCGTAGCAGTCATCTAATGCTTCAGGAAGTGTAAATTTGATGCAGTATTTACCGTGGATTAGTGCTCACACATCTACATAACACATAACTCTACACAGATAGAAGCTAACTTAACATGAATGAAATGTGATAATTTTCTTTTCTGTCCAGTAGAAAGAATAACCTTAAACCATGGTATAGCCATGGTTTTATTGACCTGTAGAATTTTGACCAATTTTATATCTAATTTAGCAATCTTATCTCAGCATTCCTTTCTTCTACTCACCTCCACTCACGGTGAAAAAAATAAAAGGTTTTAATACTATCTTTTGAACTAACGTTGTCATCCTGCGGGTACCCTCATTAGTGAGTAAATAAAACTTTGGCATATGCCCCCAATAGATTTTCTGGGAATTACACTTTTAACATTATAAGAATTCTAGCATTTTGGCCTTCATTTCACTGGCCAAAATTGTGCCAAATGGCAATTCTTAGCTGCAAGGGAGGCTTGGGATTTGAAAATTCACTTTTTAGTCTTTAGGCTAAGAAGGACAGAAGGTCTTTCAAAAGAGCAAAAACCTGTAGTAATGGTCACTAACTGAACGTGTTATGTGGCGGTAATGGTAGAGGAGTGGGGAGAGAGAAAGAAGAATCAAGAATGAACTCAAAAAGAAAAAAAAAAAAGAACAACTCCAGATCATGCTTAGGTTGTAAATTTACTGAGATGAGGAAGACTGGAGGAGAGGCAGGTTTGCATTTTATCAATGTTAAACGCTGAGATGTTAAAGGCTTTATTTTTTATTTTTTGAGATGACATCCATTAATTCACACATGAAACAGATTGTTACGTGCTGGAGATTTTAAAGGAAGGAAAGTCATTTGTAATTATCCAAATCCTTGTAATTGGTCAACTGGGTAGCAAATTTCAACCTGTCAGTTATATAATGGAGTGCCCCATCCCAGTGAAAAATTTGTGACAGAATGCTCACATTCGACATTGCATTGTGGCCTCTGAGAAAATTTTTCAGAAAAAATGACTCCATTTACCTTTAATTTACTACAAAATAAATGTGTTTACAATATAATAATTCTTCAGAACTTTTCACTTGAAGTGTACATAAAACATAAATGAAATGTTTTATGGTGCATAGAACTATTAAAATGCCTTTTTATATGCAATATTTATTTTGATATTTAACTTTATAAATACTATCAGAAACAACCTATTCCCTTTTCCTAGGAAATAGACCCTATATATTTAAACGCTTTATCTGTCAAACTTTAATTTTGTAACTTGATAAGGTATAAGTATGTATTAGCCAGATTCTTCCCCTTCTACAATTTAACTAGCTGATTATGTGGCATACAAAGAACTAATCACATCAGCCCATGATGTAGCAGAGTTCTTCACTGAATATGAAAATTTGTATCATGCCAAGTCTGCCTGAAATCTACCAATCTTAATTAAACTTATTTTAAAAGAATCATATACCTTATAAAACTTTTAATATCTAACATGTATACTGTTTAAATTAGAGGACTTTGTGTATTAAAAACCATTTGGAATGCTTCTTTACTATGATTTCTCCCACGGAAACAATGCATTTCTACCAAACTATACCTTCTGGACTTTCCATATCCAGTTACTAGGTCATGCAAACTCCGCCTTTCCAATATCTCTTCTATCTGTTCTCTCCTTTTCAGCCCCATAATCAATGTCTTTAGCCTGATCTATAATCGGCTATGTTAATGTTTCTCCTCCTGACTAGGCTGCAACAGCTTCCTATAGGTTTCCTCCTTCCAAATCATTCCAATATTGATATATCTTCCTAGAACAAAGAGAATATCATTCCTCTGTCATAAGATGCTTAAATGTTCCTGTTGCCTACAGAATATAATCCAAACTAGCCCCAAAGTACTTCTCTGGACTAATTTCTTACTATATGCCATCTCTTGTCTTATGCTCCAATTTCAACTGTCCTTTCAAATATCCTTACATAAAGTGAACTTATGTTTCTACATGCCCTTGTTAATGCTTTTCCCTCAGCCTGAGATACTCTTTGTCCTCTTTTTCTGCCTAATAAAAAATTACTCGTCCCTCTAGGTTCCACTCAAATACCATCATCTCCTTTAGGGAGGCCTGCACAGTCTACTAATCTGAAACAGAGTAACCATTGCTCTGGGTACCCAAAGAATTTGTACCCTTATGGCAGTATTTCTTCTCTAAGAGTCTGCCTTCTTGAAACCAATAGAAAAGTGTGGACAAATATAAAAAGAAATGTAAGCACAAACACAGATATGAACTATTTAAATTTGGACATCATGTTTAGCAAGTTAAAATAATTTCTAAATGTATTTTTAAGGCCCCGATTTGGAAGAGCAGATAATGCCCTAACTATTCCATACAAAGATAGAAGACAAGATGAAAACCCAGCTTTGTCATTTTGGTATTTATTTTGAGAGTCACAGGATATCTTTTATTTTCAACAGATTCTTTTTCTTAGGACTTGCAATTCTGTATTTTAATTATACAAAGTGACTCTAATAACATATGTTAATATATATTTTAAAAAATAAAATTTGAAAGTGGGCAACTGTTTACTGAGTTTCATCTTTCTTAGAGTATAAAGATAAAAAGAATCCAATTGGCAATTTTTAATGTTAAAGTATGTGGGTCAGCTCCAGTAATCTGATAGAGATATTTAAGAGATGACAATCTAAATCTAAATTTTAAAGTATATTTACATCGTTACATAACCAATAGGCAAAATTATACACATAATTTTTTTCCTTAACATGTTGGACACTGTGACTGTGATCCTGACAAACCAGTTAAAATGCAAATCTGCTACTAAAAGTATCATAAAATAAACTCCTTAAACATGAAGTACACAGTACCTTGGAAAGGTGATGGCATGTGGTTGTTTCCTCCTTTTTTCCTTCTCTTTTTTTCTTGATATTTCTTCTTTTGTTCTAAAACAAAACAACAACAAAAAACTAAAACATATTAATGACTGCTTCAATGAAAGAGATGCATAGACTTTATTTAAATTTACTTTTGAGTAGTGATTATATTCACATGGTTCAAAATTTTAAAGGTTAAACAGTCTCTTTTCCACTCCTGTCAACTAGCCACCTCATTTTCCCCAGGGGCAACAACAAATCTTACACATTTCTTGTGTTACTTTCCAAAAATATTTGAATGCATTCACAGGCTAACAAGTATATATGTTCTTCCTTCCACCATCACTATTTCTATAAATAGTAATACATTTTACACATCATTCTGTGTGTATATTACTTGAAGGCCATTCCTAACCAGTAAGCAAAGGATTCCTTAATATTTTTATGACTTCAATGTACTCTGTTGTGAGGATATTCCAGGGTCCCCAAGACCATTCTCACTTCTGACATCGATTGCAAATTTGGGGGTTCCTTGCAATGATGTCTGACAATGTGCATAGAGTATGCCAACTAGGGAAGTTCACCAGCCTTGATGTCTAGAGCTCTTATTAGGGGTCTGTCACATGGGCAGGATTGACTACCCACATGGCTGATCTCAATCTCTAGCCCTTCTGGAAGTTCAGCTGCAAACTGAGTGACCCAAAGCCATCACCTTAAATCACCTTATTAGACCATCTGGTGTGGGCAGACTTACTCTAAATCACATGATCCAAGGCCCCCAAGCAAACAGACGGTATTAGGCACGCATTCTGAGGGCTTAGAGATTGCCTCCCAGAAGTCAAGGGCAAGGGTGGGCAAGGTTAGGTTATTTACTATGCACCTATACTATAATTTATTTATCTATTCTATTGTTGATTGATCAATATTTGGGTTCTTTCTGTTTTTTGGCTATTACGACCAACACTGCCATGAACATTCTTGTATTGGTATACTGGAGTGAAAGTGCATGAGATTCCTCAGAGAATATATCTGGGAGTGGAACTGCTAGGTCATTGGGCTTAAGCTACATAAGTATTTGATATAATTCATCAATGTCTATTTCATGGCTTTTGCATTTTGTGACATATGTAGAAAGGCCTTCCCCTTCATTTATGATTAAAATTTTTTACAGCTCCCAATGGTTTCTTACAATTCTTTCATGGCTTCGTTTCTTTGCACTTAAACCTTTGATCCACCTGGAGGCTATCCTAATCTCAGGTTGAAGTATGGGATCAAGTTTTAATTTTTTTTTCCAGCTAGCTAGTTGTATCAACACTAGTTCTTAAATAAGCCAACTTTTCCCTGATGGTTTGAGGTGACTCATTTTTCACATATCGAATCTGTATGTATTTTCTCTTTCCTTTGCTGTTCATTGATCTGTTCATTTGCCATGTATTAGATGTGCATTTTTTCAGCATTGCATAAGTGTAATTGACAAAGTTGTAAAATATTTAAAGCGTATAACATGATTTGATAAATGTACACATTGTGAAAAGATTCTCACCATCGAATGAACTCCCATACATGCATCACCTCTCATATTTATCCCGTTTTTGTGAGAACATTTAAATTCTACCCTCTTAGCAAACTTCAGTTATAGAATATAGTATCGTCAACTATAATTACCATGTAATACATTAGATTACATTCTGATGTGTTCCTTGGCTTGTGGCACAGCATAACTCCAATCACTGCATTGGTGGTCACATGCCCTTCTTCCCTGTTCATTTCTGTGTGCCCTCTCCTAGTCTTATAATACCACCAGTCATTGGATTTAGGTCCCTCCCCATTCCAGTATGATCTTAACTAACTACATCTGCAAAGACTTTGTTTCCAAGACAGGTCACATTCTGAGGTTCTGGGTGGACCTGAAATTTGAAAGAGGATACTATTCAACTCACTACAGTGTAAATACATTTATAATTGTTATATCATCCTAATATACTGACCCCTTTACCATAATGAAATGTCTCCCTTTATCTACAGTAATATTTCTGAAAATCTAATTCGTGTTTTACAAGCTTCATAAAGTCAATTAAGAGGCATTCCATATCTTTTAATATTCCACAAGAGATTATTACACATATTATGAAACTTGCCTATTCCCTGAAAATTTTAATAAAAACTAAATAGAAAATGTACCTATCAATTGTTTATAACATTTATAATTTCCTTCATGAAGAGTAGTCTAAGTTGGTTTTTTTTTTAACTTTTTGAGTCAATCTTGGCAATTTAGAAGTAGTACAGTACAGTGTAGTGTTTCTCAATAGGAGTTCTATTTACATTTTGGATGGGTCAATTTTTTATTGTTCATGACCAATCCCTCACACTACAGGACATTAACATTTTGGGTCTTTATTCACTAACTGCCAGTAACTTTTGCAATCTTTATAAAAACGAGATCCACAACCCCTACGCATTTCAAATGTTCCTTGGGGAGTCATTTGAGAGCCAATGACATAGTTGTTAAGAAGGTGGACTACAGAGCCAGACTTCTTGGGTTTGAATACAAGCTCTGACACTACTGAACAAAACTTAGCTAAATTACTTGACTTCTCTGTACCTCAGTTTCCTTATCTATACCTAAATGGTACCTATTTAATTATTGTTGTATAATTACTTGGTATATGTAAAGTTCTTAAAGCAATGGTACATAGTTTTGATAAATATTAGGAAATATTATTCACAAATTTGTCATCTCAAGTTTTTATGTGACAGGATATTTTTGCAATATTAACTTTTTTTCTCCTATTAGTTCATCTTTTCCTTACCCCTCTTCCCATACTCCTTTCTAAGCAGGTAGGCAGTTGTGAGCTCATTGTTTTAAGGAAGGGATAAACCAGGGTAGTAAACAGAAAAAAAAGAAGTCTTTCTGAACTTGATTTCTTAAAATGTAAGCCATTGGGGACATAGACAAGGTTCCATATATAGGTACAATAACTGAGAGATATATAACTGGAAAGAACTGGACTCAATCTCACATCCCTGGAATCCTATTCTGAGCTGCAACAAGACTAGAAAGAAATTTCCCCAGACTAAAGAGGGGGAGGATATAGTGGGGAAGCAGTAAGAGTATAGACATTGATAAATCTCCAAAGATAGGCCCTGTACCCTGATTCACAGTGCACCAGGGAATGATAAAAATCCACATAAATGTGAGTAATCAAAGGTTGGGGGAAAGAGAAACTGTACTCTGAGCCCTGGAATAGTAACATATCAGGGAAGAAATGACTGGGAGGGGAGATTATGCTGACCAGGCTTTAAATAGCTTTGCATTTAGTGCCCCTGCATGGCAATGAGGAGCAGAATTATGGCCATGCCCCTAAAGATAACGTGGAAGTAACAGGGAGAGCATCACCATACCTGAAAGGACTAGGCAGACAGGAATGAGGACATCTCAGTGGCAAATGGTGTGGATCAGTGACTGAGGACCAGACAGAATGATGGACATCTCAGAAGATACCTATGTGAACAGATAACATTGAGGACTAGCTGAGCATCTTCCCCTCACCCATGCTTTGGGAACACAAAGACCACCTCCCACTTCCTCACCCCTCTGCCTGCTCCCATCCCTGAAATTAGACTCAAAGGAAGAAACTCCAAACTGGCTGAGATCAGGCTTCTATCCTCTCCAATAAGCTAGGGCTTCATAAAGAAAATGAGAAGAATTGCGGGAAAATCGTTACAGTTCTTGTATACAGTTGTTACTGTGTTGCGGACAGATTCATACTCATACCTTAGCTGTTCATACTCTCTTTAAATGTTTAGAGCCATGTATCTGTTGATATATCCATCTCCTTTTTACTTTTGTTTGTATTTCCTTTCTTTTTTTTTTAAGCAGGTTTGTTAAGGTTTGACCAGTTTATTGGGATTTTTCAAATATCCAACTCTTGGATTAAGCTACAGTCTATTTTTCCTGTTTCTTAAAAGTCACTAAAGTTTTTACCTTTCTATTTCCTTTCTCCTACATTCATTTCAGTTGTATTTTAGTTGTTGTTTTTCTAATTTCTTGATTTGAAAGTTCATTTCATTTCTTTCATTTTTTAAAATTAAAATATTTACAATAATGAATTAGCTTCTGGTCTGGGGGATAATGTTTTGTGGAATTTAAGTTACATATAATTAAAATACATGACACAATGGTGTAAAAGTCAGGAGGAGGGCAAACGAGTCAAAGTGTTCTAAGTTCCTTCTCTTATCTAAGTGGAAGGTAAAGGTGCTAACTAATAGGAGTCTTTGATCAATCAAGAATGTATATTATCATTTATAGGATAATCAATATTAAAATAAACCCAAATTAAAGGAAAAATAAAATGGAGAATATATTAAAAATAAGGCAAAAAAGAAAAAAAAGAAATACAGATTAAGTGGGAGAAATAGAAAGCACATATAGTATAATGGTAGGTGTAAAAGAAATATATCAGTAAATACATTAATTCTTAATGTTCCGATTTTTAAAAATTGAAGACTGTCAGATGGGATAAGAAAATAAAACCCAAATATATGCTATTTACAAGAGACATCTCAAACTAAAAATACTGAAAAGTTGAAAGTAAAAGAATGGAAAATGATATACTAAACAAACATTAACCCTGGGTGCCTCCCAAGAGTTGATGTACCTATATTAGTATCAGATAAAATTGACTTTAAGGTAATAAATATTACTAGGTATAAGAAAGTAAATCCATGATAATACAAAGCATAATTCACCAGAAGAGTTGATGATTCAAAATTTAAGTATACCAAACAACACAGCTTCAAAATATAAGAAGCAAACTTTGGAAAAAAGTATAAGAGATAGGCAAATCCACAATCATAATGACAGATTTTAAAACAACTTTTGTAATTGATAGAAAAACAAGATAAAATATCAGTAGGACTATAAATGATTTGAACAACCAAATTGTGTTAGAAAGGATAAGTTATATTAGAGTATAGTAACAAACAACCCTAAAATCTAAGCAGTTTGAACACACAGAGTGTTTAACATATATCACACTGTGGGTACCACATTGTGCATACTTTACAATATAGCAATTTCATTCTTAGATACTTAATCTAGAGAAATTTACATATGAGCACCAGGAGAAACAAAGAACATATTCATAGTAGTATTGTTTGTAATAGAGAAAAAAATCGGAAACATTCTAAATGTCCATCCATGGGACAATGGATAAATAAATTGTGCTTTATTCAAACAATTGAGTATTATACAGCAGTGGAAATTAATGAACTACAGCTATATGAAAAGATCATATAGAGAAAGAAAAAATCATAGAAAGAAAGTACTTTGTGAAAAAAGTAAGACACAGAAAACTACATTTGATACTATCTTTATAAAGCTCAAAACTAAGCAAAATACATTTAATAATGTTTAAAGATAAATACATTTGTAATAAAAGAACTATCAAAATGTATGGGAAAAGGTGACAAAATTTGGGATAGTATTACTTCTGATGGGAGGCAGGTACATAAAAGAAGGAAGAATAATACAAGTAGATATAATATTGGTAATGTTCTAGTTCTTAAGTTAAATAATAGGTTCATAGAGTAATTTTATTACTATACATCTTTTATATATGTTACAAATATTCTTTTGTATGTATAAACTATTATACTAAATAAATTAATTTTAGAGAAGTGAGTTGGCGACCTCTTTTTGTAATATATGACTATGTACATTCATATATACATATTGATTTCATTTATTTCCATGTGCATAGATTAAGAACTTAAGGATATACAACAAATGTTTAAGAAGGATAATCCCAGGAAAGTGGTAAAAAGAGCGTGGCCATTCACCTTTTATTTCTCTCTCTACTATTTGCATTTTTTTCAAAGCATATATGCTATTTTTATAACTATGTTAACGTCAAAAATAAAAAGAATCAAAAGAATTGCAAATATAAGGTTTTACCTATCTGTGTAGTTTTCTGAGTATAGTATCCCCCCTTAACCGAATGAGAGAGTTCACAGACCTCCAGTGGATGCCTGAATCTGGGGATAGTACCCAGACTCTATATATACTGTGTCTTTTCCTATACATACACACTTATGATAAAGTTTAATTTATCAATCAGGCACAGTAAGAGAATATTTGAATTGCCAGCATCACTACTCTTGTGCTTTGGGGCCATTATTAAGTAACACTAGGTTACTTGAACACAAGCACTTCAATAATGTGACACTAGGGGATCTGATAACTGTGATGGTACTGAGCGACTAATGGATGGGTAGCATACACAGTGTGGATACGCTGGACAGAGAGATAATTCACATCCAGGGTTGGGCAGAGCGGGATGGCATGAGATTTCATTACGCTACTCAGAATGGACACACAAATTAAAACTTAGGTGTTACTTATCTCTGGAATTTTCCATTGAATATTTTTGGACCATGGTGTACTGCAGGTAACTTAAACCTCAGAAAGTGAAACTGTGGATAAGGGGTGACTACAGTATTTGAAAAGAAGGAAAAGGACACTACTAGGTTTGCTCCATGTTAACAACCACGTTAAGCACTCCTTCCCTTACAGCTCCAAAGTTCTCTGTAGATTTTGTTTTCCTTAATTAGGAAGAAAGTGAAGAATCCTCTAAGAGCCAATTTTTATACTTACATTAAATTATTCACAATTACCTACCTTTCTTTCTTTCCTCCATCTACTCCTCTTCTCCCTTCTCTTTCTCTTAATTTTTCCCTTGGTAGCACCTAAAAGTTTTTTAAAGAATTGGAAGTTTTAGATCTATCATTAAAAGTCACTTTTACTGATTAAAAATTTGAGAAAGTAGAATAGTTAAGCTTGATCTTTGGATTGAGGTATAGTTGACTGAGGGGCAGTGGAGGCTGGGGGCAGTGACTTCCCTCTCCTTGCAGCAGGACCGTTGCCCCAGAGTGCATAGTTCTGAAGCAAGTGGGATCTATGCAGGCTCCTAGCTCATGTTGGCCAAAGACAGGCACCCGTGACTCTGCTAAGACACAGCCTTAGGTACAAGTCCCCTTTGTCCCTCAGAGCCAATGACTGCCCCCAGCGTCCACTGCCCCTACTCTGTTGTGGGCCCACGAAGATTCTCAGTGTGTAGCGGGGGTGGTCTCTGGTAGAGCGGCTCCTGTCAGAGATCTGGGCTGCTTCTGAGGTGTTACTGGAGTTACTGCTGTCCCACCTAGGCTCCGCCCTGGGACTGGGTCACCTCTGTGGCCCATGGTCTTTCCCCTGGTTATGGCTGCCCCAGACCCAGTGCTGCACTGTGACATGGAGCTGGAGTGTTTGCTTGGCTCGGGCTGAGGCATGTGGTGAAGTGGTTACAGGAAACCTGGCAGCCTCTAGAGCAGACCTCTCTACACCCTACCTCAAGGCTAAGCCATCACATGCATGCTCCTCACAAGCAGAATTCCAGCTTCCCACTGCCCTTCTGTTAGTCCCAGAAGTCCTTCAACCAGCCAAGGGGGCTTGTCTCCCCGACACAGGACCCCAGGATTGGGTGTCAAATCTGTGGCTTGAACTACTCACTCCCTAGGGCAGGTGTCCACCTGTGTAAACTTCCTTTTCCTTTGAATCCCTTCCTGGGGCACAGGTCCCAATCCGATCACATTTTTTCACTTCCTATCCAATTACATGTGTATCTTTAATACAGCCTTGGTTGAAAAGAAGTTCTTTTGCCAGTTTCCAGTGAGAATTGTTTCACATTCACATATTCCTTGGGGGGAGGTGAGTTCCAGTCCTCTTACTCTGCCATCTTGATCCAAACTCAAGACTGATATTTTAATTAACTTTATTATGCTGGTTGGAAAAGTCTTGCAAGATAGAAATAACAGATAAAATGAATTACTTAATTTTAATTCTATCCCAATATTATAAATATCTGGCACTTAGGAGCCCATCTGGAGAAAAATAGTCCTGTGAGTCCACTATAATCCAATTTCTGCTTAATCTAGAAAGCATAATGTATTACGCTTATTAGCAAGAACTGCATGAATGCAACTATTAAATGCTTCACTGGGAAATACAAAAAGTGAATTATTTTAATGAGAAAATGAGAAAGGAGACCATTAACCTGCTACCATATTAAACACTCTATGTTGTACTAAACAACCATATTCTTGGCTGAAGTGAAAGTTCTCCATGTAATTTTTTTTTTTAATTTCCAGCTTGGGGGTTTCAAAGTTTCCTGTATGGTTAATGTCTTTCATCTGTTTTGGAAAATATTTGGCCATTATTCTCTTCAAATATTTATTCTTACTCATTCTTCTCTCTTTCTTAAATTCCAAGTCTACAGTGAAGTGTCTCACATGTTTCTAATGCTCTCTTCTGTATCTTTCATTCTTTTTTCTTTCTCTTGACTTGATTTCCAGTTTGCTAATTCTGTCTTTTGTTGTGTTCAATCTGCTGGCATATCTAAATTGTTAATTTTAGATAATGCATAGATAATTTAGATAATGCAATTTTAGATAATTTGTTATTCTAAAATTTCCATTTGATTATTATTATAGTTTACAAATCTCTACTTTCTTGAACATATAAATCATAATTATGTAAAATTCATTGTCAGTTACCTCAAATATCTGAATTACCTGTAGGCCTAATCTGATTCTTAAATCATCTCAGAATATCTAGTCATTTTTTACTGAAAGGTACTTTTATTACAAAATTATAGAAGCTCTAGATAGTGTTCTCTTCCTCCCAGGATGATTCACCCTTCTTCTAAATAGGCAAATAGAAGAATGGATAATCATCTAAACCAATCAGAGGCTCTGTTGAGATGATACTACAGTCTTGGTAAGGCTCAATTTATCTCTGATCATCCCTGCCCTTCTGGGTTTTCAACAGAGGGACTGTTTTATTCTCCAACCCCTGGTGAGTCCCAAATTCTAATCTTTGTATCACTTCACCTCTCCTTAGTTCTTTCCTCTCCAGAATCTTAATCCCTTCAGTTTTTATTGCCTTAGCAGCTCTCCATTCATTCAAACATAATTTTCTGCAGGTTTCTAATTATTTATGGTGGAATCACTGGTTTGCTGCTAACTAGTCATCTCACGGAGCAGAAATCAATAAAGGAAATTTATTTACTAGCACAAACCCACAAGTACAAACACAATAAGAACTAAATGCCCATCTTTTTCCTAGAAGTTACTAGGAGAGGTGCTCCAATAAAATAAAGGAGAAAACAAAGGAAGAGAAAACCACAGAATCCAGAAAATGGATCAAATTGAAGAGAGAGGTACAGGAAATCCCAGAATGAAGATGAAAGAAAATTTTAATGTCACAGCTGCTTAACTCACCTACAGGCCAGCAGTTCCAGGTGGAGCACGTTAAAAGGATCCAGGAAAGAATTCCCAAAATAAAATTAACAGAGCATCTGATATGTTTGAACATTTAAAAAGGCATTTTAAACTACTATTATACATCAAAAACACAGAAAATGAAACAAAATTTTTGAAAGATAATTATTGAGTGAAGAGAAAACAAAAAGTTGTGCTACAAAGGAAACCATTATATGGTTCAGTTGTGAAGAGTACTACAAAGTCATACTAATGATATTATTGAATAGTGAAATTATCAAAGTTATGATAATGAAATCCTATTTAAAAGGATGGGAGGAAGTGAATGTGGGGGGCCAGATGAAAAAAAGCGGCTAAATTCTTCTCTTCCATACAGCCTAAAACTGAAAAATGAAGATGAAAAGCTTCTTTAAAGGTTATTTAAAGATTGGTATCAAAACACACTGCTGAAAGAGAATGAAGTTACTGCTTCTGGAAACCCGAGAATTAGGGGAAATCGTTTTGAAACTAGTGTGAGGGCAGAATAATTATATTTTGAGTATGCAGAGACTCAGAAATAAATTCCTTCCAGACACAAATTCTGGCAAAGTTATTTGACATAAATTCTGGAAAAGTTATTTGACAATGTACACTAACAGTTAAGGCAGAAAGCCAAGAGAGAGGAAGACATGGATCTAGTAAACAATGAACCCAACCCAGTAGACCAGTGAAAGGAAATCCTAGGGTGACAGCTATCTCTCAGGCCTTGGGATTACAAAGTGGTCCAATTTACAACAGGCAGGCAAGAGCATCTCCAGGGAAAAGATATCCATGGAGCAGTATGATTGAAAGGATAAAAAATCTTTTTATTATGGTGAACTTACATTATCTTTCTGTCAATAATAAAGAAAATGGTAGAACAAGAAAGTCTAAGAAAAATAAAAACTGTACATAGAAAGTCATAGTTCAAATATGAAGCAGTACTAAGACATGGCATGGTTTCAAGCAACTGATGGAATATAAATGTACTTGATGACGTGACTAGAAACATTCTAGAAACATTCTCGTTTAGGAGTTCCACTAATCATGACATTAGATCATGAAAGGGAAATGTAATCCTAGCACATGACTTGGCACTGCAATAATAATATTTACATGATAATAATAATGTAAATGCTGATAATTGGCTTTGAATCTTTAAAGTGAATCTATGGACCTAAAAAATGAAACAGTTAGTTTTGGTTGTAGATCGGACTATAAATGTTAACTACTGAAAATGATAAAAAAAAAAAAAGACAATGGGGAGAAAGGATGGAGGAAAGGGTGGGGGTACCTATATAAAAAAGAACAAAACAATGGACCAAAGTTGATGAAATAAAAAGCAGAGTTACAGGTATAACATTTATTGATACCAAATTAACTAACAGAAAAACTAATTATAACTAACAAACACTGAGAAGATAAAGGTAGGTGAGACAAAGGAGTAATTTATGAGGTAGTATAGATATTGTCTAGAATTGAATGTGGAGAACATTTGTTATATTTTGATTGCTCATTAGCTGATTCTCCTTCCTATGTTTGGTGAATATTCCTTTACGTGCCTCCTGCCATCAATGCTAAAAAGGTCAATGCTTGCTTTCCCAGTTTCCTATCCAGCTACGACATGGACAGGTGATCTAGGCTCTGTCAGTACTGCCTAAGACCTAGTGACACAAAGAAGCAGAGACAGTGAAGAATCCATTATGCAGTGGGTACATTTAGTGACCAGAGCAATGCCAGTTGAAGCATCCAGTTCAGGAGTGGTGGTGGTGGCAGTGTGCCCTTACCTATGACTTTGCCTATGCTTCTAGCTGCCAGGTTTTACTTTGTTCCTATCCACATTCAGAGATTAGTTTTCTAGGCTTCTCAGCAATTCTGTGAGTTACTCAGTCTCCTTTTAATAAATTCCTTTTCCATTTAAATCAGCCAGAATCAGTTTTCTTTCTTATAACCAAGAACTTGATTAGTCCTCTGATAAATCAAGAAATAGATATGTAAGCATATTACTTGAGAAAGAATCAGAAACCCAATGTCAACAATGGTTAGCACATGCAATTCCTTTAGCTTGTAATAAATCTTCCTGAATTCTACTTCCCTGACTTTGTCAAGAAAATGCCTACTGATCTTCCAATTTTCAATTTAAGTATCATTTCCCCTCCAAAGCCTTTTCTTGTCCTCTTAACATGTGCATACCAAGCCACAGAACTCACCTGCAATGTAATGGACTACTTATCTGTCGTTATTGCCTTATGTCCTAAAAGTGCCTTGGCCGAAGGGACCATGCCATGTTTACCACACGCCTGGCATATAGTAGGTGTCCTCAATGGATATTTGTTGAATAAACAAAAGTTATAAAGGCATTTTAATGAATTTTTTTCTAAATTATCTAGCTTATAGATGATAAACATACCTTCGAGACTTGAATCCGTCTGGCTTCCTGAAGATGATAGAGAAAAAGGAAACACACGGTCATCTGAAGAATGAGACGTTGATGATCTGTGTCGGGATTGGCGGTGATTGGGGTTTTGCTTTCCTTTTTTATTCTGTTTGTGTTTACCTTAAATTGATGTAAAATGTAACACAATTATTCTCTCAAGTACCAACACATGAGTGAGAAACAAATAATTTACAAAATGTACTTGAAATTACTCAAAAGGTCTTAAAGCAGGTAACATTCCTACCTCCACTTCTGCCAGTCCTGGAATCTCCAGAACTTCTGTGTGTGGACTTCTTATCCATGTTTATGAAACCTGCTTGCCATGTCTGTAAAACCAAAATGCTGACAAATTATTAGAGAATTTAAAAAGCAAAATGATGTTTTTGGGGGACAAAGGAAATAGAAACTATGTTTTATATTCTGAATGGAAAGAGAATATGGTGTCAGTTATTCACACAATGGTTTTATATTTTTATTAAATGGTAACCTTTAACACACCTAATTTGAGTACCTGTCATCACAACAGAAATCAAATATGTATTTCCACAACTTCAGTAAAAATCTCATACACATTTGATCAAAATAAGCACCCTGTTTTGGTTGAATTTTGCTTTATATTCTAAAAGAGTCTTACAAAGAGTAAGAGTAAGTGGCAGTCTTAAAAGTAAAAAAGCCTGAAATTAAAAATCTTCATTCATGTATAAAAAGTTTTGTTACCCTTCATATTCCCTCATTCTTCGATGTGAATAGACAGCCAAAGAGCACCAGATATTTGAAGAAAATCTACAGCATAATAAATCTAAGACAAGCAGAGAAACAACTAAAATGAAACAAAAGATAATTTTAAAAATGAGGATCTGTTCCTTCAGAGAGGTTTAGAAGATACTGCACCCATAAAACAAAAACAAGATGCTGAGAAATAAACACTCTCAGAAAATAAGAATATGCTTTTAAGTAAAAAATATTATTCAGAAATAAAAAGCTTAAAAGTGGGCATAAAAGATAAAGTCAGTTTAGAAAAATAAGGAAAAAGAATCACACACACAAAAAAGAAATCCAAGAGGCCTAATATATAAACAATAAGAATTTCAGGGAGAAAGAAGAGAAAATGGAAGAGAGGAAATTTTGTCCTTAAATGTTTGATAAAACTCACCAGTGAAACTATATGGACCTGGAGGGTTTTTTCCCCTCCCTTTTTTTCTTTTTTAGATTTTTAAATACAAATTCAATTTCTTTAATAGTTATAAAACTATTCAGCCTATTTCTTCTTGAATGAGTTATGGTAGTTTTGATAGTGGTCCATTTCTCTGAGTTGTTGAATTTATGAGTATAGAGTTGTTTGTAGACTCCCTTATTACACTTTTTGGTGTCCATCATCAATAGTGATAGCTTCTCTTGGAGCATGTATGTTATAGGAAAGACCTAGTATAAGAAAAATCTGAAGACAAAGTAGAGAAAGAACATATCTACTCAGACTTCAAACCTTGTTATCGTTGACTCTTTCCTGTCTTTATCCAATTCCATATCCAGTCACATACCAAGTCCTCATGATTTGTCCTTGCAATATTTCTTGGAATTTCCCCTCATTTCCATTACTGCTTGGTACAGCCGTTTAATATTTCCTGAACTGCCAAAATTATTTCACTTGCCATCTAACAAGTCTCACTGCCTTTCCCACTCTCATCCTCCAAACTGCTGCCAGACTTATCTTCTTAAACCTCCCATGGTTCCACAGTGCTGTAAGATAAAGGCCCTCCACATCTGGCTTAGTCTTGCCTTTTGAATTGCAGTTCATTTCCTCTCCCTAAATCAGGGGTTTTTAACATGTAGGCTTTGGAGGGAGGAGTGGGCCATGAATATCCTAAAAACTGAGTATAAAATGATGTATGAATGTGAATTTTATTTCCAGAGCAAGGTCTGCAGCCATTATCAGATGTTCAAAGTGCTAAGAGAAGCCTTCAACCTAATCCCTACCTCTATAATGTATTCAGAACATACTATATACCCTTTCCAACAGTTTCCACCTCAGTGCAGTGAGCAATCCTTTCTCTGAATTTAGATTCACAAAACTTGAACCATCTCGTCAAACCTTAACATTTTACAGGTGAGGAAACAAGTCTAGCACCTAAGTCTTTTGTCCAAAGTTACTCCTGTAGAGTTTGTTTTCTGTGTGAGTGAATTGGTGTTTATCTATTTTCTTGTTCTTCTTGTGAACAAATGTCATATTTCTTCTTGAGGTCAGGAATTATCTTTATTGTCTTACATAAACTACTGCTCAAATGTTTGCTGAGAAGAGCGATAATAACGGTCATACTGAAGAAGGGGAAGAGGGCCAATTAATGAGTACATACTGGGTTAAGAATACATTTTTAAGGAGGCACACGCACATTTTGGGGATGTAAAATATTAGCAAGCTCAGAGCTTAGATACCCGATAAAATGGCACACTCAAGGGTCTGCGCGAGAGGAGTTCTGTAAAAATTCTTTAGAGATCAAATTTCTGTAAACAAGGACCTTCAGAAAAAAATTTCTCAGGAGAAGCAACTAAAAGGGTGATGCCCAGAATTTGGAAAAGCGGAAGAGGTGATTGCACCAGCTTTGGAGTGAGCTACACAACGGATTCAAATTTCAACTCCATCAGATGCAAACCAGGTAACCTCGAGCAAATTAACTTTCCTTGGCCTCAGTTTTCTCATCTGTATCTACTTAATGATTGTCGCGATGAATAAATAAAGGAATGCTGTAAAACACTGAGGTCAGTCTTACTCTTAAGGCATTCTTTCGTTAATTGTTGCGATTAACAATTAATCTAGGGAGGACAGAAAGGAGGAAGGGCGCTGCGCTGAGAGGGCTGGTCCTCGGTCGACCTTCGTTACAAGGGGTAAGATTCTGAAGCAGAAAGAATGGGTATAATACCGAAGGCAGGTGGGGGAAGAAGTGGTGGGAGCATTGCCACGGTGTGACTGCGGTGCCCGACACAATGGCCGGACCTGGAAGAGCAGTGAAGTGTCAGACCAAGGACACAACCTCCAGAGTATAAAGAGAGCGGGGACCGTTTAAGATGAACGAAAAACTCGAGGAAAAGGACACATCTTCTGGGGAAACCTTGAGGGCTGGGAGGGCCCGATTTGGAGAGTGGTGGCGGATAGTCCAGGAGTGTCCCGGGGACCGTGAAGTGCTTACAAGGGGGTTTGGGAGACGGGGGAAGAGAATGCCAGCGCGGCCTCTTTCTAGCCGCAGCTCCGAATGAGATCGTCACTTACTGGAAACTGCAGGGGAAACGACCTTTTGGGGCGGGCTCGGCAGCCCCAGCCCGAAGGTGCTGAGGAACCAGTGCGGCTGACGCCGCGAAGCCTGGCGCTCGGCAACGCCGTTCTGCGCAGAGTGGGGTCGGCTGGGACGTCGGCGCGCGCACGCGTCAGCGGCCGGAAACGCCCCGCCCACGACACAGAGGTGAGCGGGGCCGGCGTTGCGCTTCCGGCTGCGCGGCCTTCCGCGGGGGATTTGGCGCGGGAGGTGCCTCTCCGTTCGTGGTTTGCCTTTTAGCAGCGCGTTCCCACACACGTCAAGAACGTCAGACCAGGGCCAGATTCTGTGACAGGTTGTCGCCAAATGGCAACGTTTTCCCGGCATTTGTTTTTATACATTAATTTGCCTAGATTTGATACCAGTACGATATGGAGACTTCCTATTAAGCAATGTTGTTATTTCCCCGTGAATTCAGGTCTTGCCTTGTTAGTCAGGTGAGGTCTTGTAATTTTCTTGGTGTCTTGCACATTTCTTTTTAAGTTTTTCCCTAGCGGTTTTGCTGTTTTCTTAGTTTGCTCCTTCTAATGGAATATTATTTTACCCTAGGATAATTTGGGTTTTGGTATATTGATCTATATGATCACTTCGCTAAACCTTTGTATTCTTAATAATTCTCTTGAATTTTGTAGAAAACTATTCATCTGTAAACAACAATTTTGGCTTTTTCCAAGAATCCAGTACAACGCTGTATGGTAGCCTAGAGGGTACTTAAGTCTGTCTAGAAATTATTTGGATTACATCTTAACGTTTCCTTCATGATGTTTTTCTGAAGGTTTGTGGTAAATACCTCTTTTTTTTTTTTTTTAATTAAAGGCTCTTTACCAATTTACCTTTCCACCAGCAATGTGACAGAGTTTCTATTGCTCCCCATCTGTGCCATCCCTTGTTTGGGTCTCCCCACCCCAGTTTCTTGTTATTACAAACAGTGCTGGAGGGGAGGGTGTACCTCAGTGGTAGAGTGCATGCTTAGCATGCACGAGGTCCTGGGTTCAATCCTCGTACCTCTTAAAAAAATAAATAAACTGAAATACCCCCATAAACAAACAAACAAACAAACAAACAAGCAAACCTAATTACCTCCCCCAAAACAAAACAAAAATAAACAATGCTGGCAGTAAACTCTTGTGTGTCTCCTGATACACTTTTGCAAGGGTATCTGAATATGTATCTAATAAAGGAGTTATTAGCTCTTGTTTTAGATGTTTATTTTAAAAGCATATACATGTGCTCCCCACATTTGAGATATTTCCTGTTTTAATAGTAAAATTTAACTCACCCTTATTTATGTGTCTGGGTCTAATTCTAACTTGTTTTTCCTATGTATCATGCTTCCTGTTGTTTTCTTCTCTTTCCTAACTTTGGTTGAATATAGTTTCTTTTTCCAGGTTTTTCTTTAGTGGTTTGGAAGTTATACATTCAATCTTTATTCTAGTGGTTACTCTTATTATATTTTAATTCATTTAAGTTTATATGTTTATAGAACATATGAGGCAGTCTTACATATCCAAAGCCAGACTGCCTGGATTCAGATCCTGGCTTTACCACATATATTAGCTGTGTAGCCTAGTGCTTATTACATAACCTCTCTGTGCCTGTTGCCTCACCTGTAAAAATATATATAGTATCATGTTATCTGCATACAGTGATACTTTTATCTCTTCTTTTCCAATTTGGATCCCTTTTATTTCTCTCTGTTGCTTGATTGCTGTGGCTAGGACTTCCTAAACTATGTTAAATAGGAGTGGTGAGAATGGGCAGCCTTGTCTTGTTCCAGATTTTAGTGGGAAGCTTTTGAGTTTTTCACCATTGAATACTATGCTGGCTGTAGGTTTGTCATATATAATAGCTTTTATTATGTTGAGATATGTTCCCTCTATACCCACTTTGGTGAGCGTTTTTATCATAAATGGGTGTTGAATTTTATCAAAAGCTTTCTCTGCATCTATTGAGAAGATCATGTAGTTTTTGTCCTTTCTCTTGTTGATGTGATGTATTACATTGATTGATTTGCATATGTTGAACCACCCTTGTGTCCCTGGGATGAACCCCACTTAGTCATGATGTATAATCTTTTTTATGTGCTGTTGGATTCTATTTGCTAATATTTTGATAAGGATTTTTGCATCTATGTTCACCAGTGATATTGGTCAGTAATTCTCTTTTTTGGTGGTGTCTTTGCCTGATTTTGATACCAGGGTGATGGTGGCTTCACAGAATGAGTTTGGGAGTATTCCCTCCTTTTCAATCTCCTGGAAGAGTTTGAGAAGGACTGGTATGAGTTCTTCTTTGTATGTTTGGTAGACTGGTGAAGCTGTCCAGTCCTGGACTTTTATTTGTAGGGAGGTTTTTCATTGCTAATTCAATATCATTTCTAGTGATTGGTTTGTTCAAGTGGTCAGTTTCTTCTTGGTTCAGTCTTGGTGGACTGTATGTTTCCAGAAACTTGTCCATCTCCTCTAGGTTATCCATTTTGGTTCCATATAGTTTTTTGTAATATTCTCATATGATAGTCTGTATTTCTATGTTATTTGTTGTAATTTCTCCATTTTCCTTTCTTATTTTGCTTATTTGTGCTCTTTTTTCTTCTTTGTGAGTTTGGCCAGAGGTTTGTTGATTTTATTTACTCTTTCAAAAAGCCAGCTTTTGGTTTGATTGATTTTTTTCTATTTTTTTAATCTCTATTTTATTTATTTCCTCCCTAATCTTTATTATTTCCTTCCTTCTGCTGACTTTTGGGTTTTTTGGCTCTTCTTTTTCTATTCTTTTAGCTGGTGGGTTAGATTGTTTATTTGAGATTGTTCTTTCTTGAGGAAGGCCTGTATCGCTATAAACTTCCCTCTTGCACTGCCTTTGCTGCGTCCCGTAAGTTTTGTGTAGTTGTATTTTCATTTTCATTTGTCTCAAGGTATTTTTTAATTTCAACTTTGATTTCATCATTGACCCACTGGTTTTTTAACAGCATGTTGTTTAATCTCGTCTGTAAAAATAGATAAAACAGCATATGCCGCATAAGATTGCTGTGAGGATTAGTGTGTTAATGTATATTTAGTGTGCAAAATCCTTAGGACAGTGCCTAGCCCATAGCACAAAGATCTCTCTAATCACCGGTTTTTTTTCATCTATGAAATAGGCATAATAATAATACCTGCCTAGCAGATTTGTTACAAAGATTCAATGCATAAGTGTTTATATACAGTTCAGTTCAATACAATGAGCACCTTCTGTGCACTCGAATTAGACATAGTTCTTGGCTTCAAGGAGCTTATGATCTAGTAAGGGCACAGACATGTAAACACAACCGCCGTATGATGTAACCTTAATACTCTTCCCATGTCCTCTCTTGTCCGCTTCTTATCAATGCTCTACACAAAGCAGTTTTCTTTAGAACACATTAATCAGATCATGCATTCCCTTGCCAAAATCAGGTCAACTTTCATTTCACATTACATAAACCACAAACCCCTTGCTCTAACCTCAGCACTAGATTCTGGACCCTGCCTCCTTTTATAACCTCATCAAGTGACACTCTCCCCTCTTCTATTGGACTCCCACCACACTGCAATCTTCTCAGTTCCTTAAACCAACTTTTTTATTCCTCAGTGCCCTCTGCCCAGAATTCTCATCCCACCTGCTCGTCCCACAGTTCACTCGTCTTTCAGGTCTCAGCTTGATTCAGTCCTGTTTAGTTACAAACGCCACAATCTGCCCTGGCTGAGAAAGGGGCTTTTGGCCCTGCTAACATTCTGTCCTCTTCCCACCTCCCTTGGTACTTCTCTTACCTCTGACCTCTTCCAAATGCTTTGCAGTCTCCTCTTCTTCCTCCACTGAAATGTGGTGTTCCCAGGGGATTTCACCACCTAGATCCCCTCCTGTGCATCCATCAAAACTTCATCTCCAGCCCAGAATTCTTGTGTAAGATTGAGACTCATGTCTGCAGCCACTCTCAAGAGAAGAGAGGTAGCCACAGTGTGGACTGATTGTCCAAGGGACCTCAGAGAGGGTTCGTGGCTCTCTGTCCCATTTGTGTGCATTTAGGACTGGCAGTGGGAATTCACCTTGTGACTATTTCTTGTTTCTCTGAAAACCTGAAATTTGGAGAGCAGGGGTCAGAATTCAGATGTTAATGTGCATTAATATGTACCCCACCTCACCACCATATTTCAATCCTGCACAGACCTTTCTCGAGATTGTTAACTCCCCTTTTATGTCTAGTGTATTGTTTTCTTTTCATCAGGAACTGAAATCAGACCAAAATGGAAGTAAAAATTGAAATCTTACTGATACAGAATAAAAATAACTGTTCAGATAATAAGAGGAAAAATAGTTTACATGTATCCACTTCCTTAAAACAAAAATCACAACTCTTATTTTATGAGAAAGAGGTGCTTTTTATTTGAGAATACCTCGTTCCGTGATCACTGTTTCAGTGATGAAGAGACTCTAAAGTCACAAACCATGCCTTGACTTAAACTTTTTATGTAGAAAAGTTGGTTAAAACACAGATCTCATATTTTGATAAATTCACCTTAAAAATGTTTTTCTCATCAACGACTTAAAACGGGTTACAACATGTGATCTCCCATTGCTTAGGAGCACAAGGATGACTTGGGGCTTGATTAGAGACGCTGAAAACAAGCACACACAGAACCACCTGCGTCCGGCTGTGTGGTCTGAACTTCCTGAGTTTGTCTGCGGGGAGGTGCTGACCGTCAGCTGTACCAGAGTTCACCCAGTGTACGTCTTTAGCATATTTCTACTGGGAACTTAGTTCTTTGAATTTAACCCTTTGGGGTGATTTCTGCAGTATGAGTCCTTAGCATCTTGAATTTCATACAAGAGATTTTTAAAGTTCCAATTATTCCAGAAGCCACGGGTATAAATCATGCTGCTTCTCCTTGGTTAACTGGTCATGAGTTGGTAAGGTGCGTGGTCATCACTTGAGTGAACGGCACGAAGTGGCCCTCAGCCCACAGCACTCGTCCTTACAGGCTCAAAGGAACCAGCTGCGTGGGGGGAGTGGGGGCTCAGTGCCATAACGAGTTAGAGCTCAGGAAAACTGGGTAGTTTCTCGTTAAGTCAGAAGGCTTATCAAGAGTCAGAAGGACTAGTCTCAGCTTGTATTTACCCTCTCAGACCCATACAGGTAAGTGCAGAAGAACATGATCCTTTCTGCTCTTCACAAAGTACTCAGGACTTCGACAAGAAATGTCACAAGTTTATATAAGTGCCTGTTTTCACACCAGTTTATGAATTCAAGATTTCTCCCCCAAAGAACCAGGAAATACTGTTTTTAGCCATCAGTTTTGGATGGGAATACTCCTAACACCCATAGGAAATTGTAAGAGCATTCTCCCCAGGTCTTAGATTCCTCTTATCCATTTATGATATATTTTTTCCATCACATACTAATTCTGCCCATCCTCACATTAATTTATTATTACCACAATACTTTTAAACTATTTGTATACACGTACATATATTATTTATTAAGTTGAATCTTATGAAACTGCTAATATTTTGTTTGAAAACAATTTTTTTTGCATGGTTGAACCTAATAAAATCTGAACTTTAGCTGAATGGCTCCTTCTCTCATATATATATACACACACACACACACACACATACATACACTGCAGTACATATATATATAAAATGCAGTATATATATATATATATATATATATAATGTGCTATATATATATACATATATAGCAGTACTTTCTGCTTACTTCAGCAGGGGAATGAAAATGCTTACTCTATTCACCAGTTCTTATGCAGCCTTGCAAATTTGTTCTTGCTGACTACTGGTAAATTTCATGAAAATATTAGAGGTATAGTGATTTCCACAAATACAGTATTTAACCAGAAAAAGTCTGGTCCAGACTGGGCATACTGACCTTTGAAGTACACAGCCCATCATTTGAAGTACACTACCAACTAACTGGAACAGCCTACCCTAAAAGATGGTTTTTGCAAGCTTAAGGTCAGGTCTAGAATTAGCAGGCATAAACAATAAAATACCAAACCACTTCAATTGGAAATTCTACCTCTGTGTCCTCAATAACTCTTAATATTATAGAGGGCCTGCACTGAGACCCCATGCTAAGCACCAGTAAAAGAGATATGCCCCAGACCTTACATTCAAGAAAGTTAACATCTTTCAAATGATATAAAAAATATAAATAACGAGGAGATATTCTAAGTGTTGTAAGTTTCAAACTGAGACAGAGTGAAATGTAAAAAGACAGCACTTGAGAAATCTTAAACTGACTTCAACCATTAAGGGCAAAAAGCCAAACACAAGTGTGTACTGAGTCTAGATTCAGTCACTACATTAACCAAAGCTTCTGGATCCAGGAAGTCTTTTTATCACCCCAGAAGGAGTGACTAGAGGTCCTCCAGGTCAGTTAAATCCACAGCCACTTTCAAGAACAGGGTGTCATCTTTAATGTAGGTGTTCTTGGCATTCTCCAAAGTGGAATGAGCCACGAAGCGGGGACAGCCAGAGGCAATGTTCATCTCTCCGTCGGGTCTTTTAAAGCTGCTGCTATTGGGGTCAGCTTTGAAGGTCTCCACAATGTGGTTCTTTTTGCCACTCTGGTCCAAAAGCATCAGGGTCACCCTCTGCCTGAATGGCCACTGCAACAGTGAGTCAAACTCGCCCCGCATCACCACAAAGTACAGCGACAGGTGCGTCCCCTTCCCGGACCCATCCCCATTCAGGTATGCTCTAGCACAGAGCCGGTAGCCACAGCGGCTGGTGTAGAAGGGCTGGCTGAAGATGGATACCATGTGTCCGTCGAGCGCCTCCCTCTTCTTCAGCTTGTAGTCTGTCACCTTCCAGATGAGCTTTCCATTATAGCAGGCACTTTCTAGCAGTTTAAATCGCTCTTCGTTTTTATTCAGCTGTGCTTTATGGATATTAATGTGGGCGTCATGCTTGTTAGTCTCTCCTTCCAAAACAACTGCAAAGAAAAACAAGGTTCTAAAGGCCTTAAAGTTGTCTTTAGGATTTACCCAAAGTGGAATTTTGTTATCTGAATAGAACCAATAAAATTCTGACATTCTGAAGATGAACTGAATTCAGTGTTCACCAATGGACCATTCATATTAATAATATCAACTCGGTGAATCCCGTGCCGTGGCAAGGGTGGCACCAAGAAAACCCAGATGCAGCCTCTTGAACAAAAGCTCTCCAGAGTCTCCAGAAGGCACACTCAGCCTTCAGCCAGCGGGTGTTTGCATGATGAGCCCCACCGCTCTTTAACTGGAATGCTTTTAAACAGCCAAACCCTTCTCTATTCTTCTATAATTAAAACAATGTTCCCACCACATCTTTCCCCTAGCCTTCTCACTATTGTCTACTCCTTAAAAACCATCACTCCCTGTTCTTGGAATTTCCTGGCCCATTTCCACCCATTGCCTGTTCCGGCTCCCGCTCATGGCCCTTCGTCATTTTTGCCTGGGTGGCCAGAATCCCATGCTGTTCTGTTTCACAAATACCAGATTCAGCCGTTGTTGATCCTGGACAGCTGTGACTCTCCATCAACCAGGTGTTTGCTTGTTTCATGAACACATGCAGAAGTAATGAATCACCAAAAGAGAAGTAGAAAACAGTATACATACCTAATCTCTGATCATTGGTTTCCAGCAGGGTGATTTTCTGCTTCATTGTATCAATCGCTTCCACCAAAGGCCTCAGATCAAATTTACTTTGTTGCTGGTTAGCCATTTGCAATAATTGACGCACCTGAACTTCTAGCCAAGCCGACTTGTCAAGGTGACTGGCAAGAACCTTTCAGGACAAGATGGATCAAGTCAAACAAACTTGAGTTAATATCTTAGTAAATCGTTGAGATTACGTTTTTCAGCTCAAACGTTTCACCTTTAATTAATCAATGAATGAAATGAAAAAGGCACAGTCCAGAAGAGAAAATGCAGAGAGGATTTCAGAGAGATGAATCACTTAATCCCTTCCTCCTCCGCCGCCGTATCTCAGCTCCTGTTTCTTTGAACTGCTCTTCATCTGACTTTTACTCCTCCCCCAGTTTCTCCCTACTTGGTTCTCCAACCTGTCTTTATATTTCTGTCCTCTCCTTGTCTTTCCTCTTATTGCTTCCTTTTCTTCTTCGATGCTACTCTTCCAATCCACTCCTGCTCTTCTGGAAGGCAGGGAATGCTCTGGAAGGAGGCCCACCTGTTCTGGCCTGAGGTCTCCAGGTGGTACAGAAGTGCCCTGAGGTAAGGCCTGCACATTTGGTTGCTCTCTTTAGGTGGAAGGGATTAAATAAAACTACAGCTGTTTTCTCCTCCACCCTTTCCCTCAGTGCCTTCACTCTTGACTGGTTTTTGTGTTAGAAAAAAGGTCAGAATTGAGATATAACATATGATGGTTTTACACACACACACACACATACATACAAACACAGGATGCTGGCAATGTGTGAATATATGGCCTACATTTTATGGAATAATCCAGATTTCAAAAATCTTGCCCATGCTACATCTTGAAATCTTTCCACTATACATTTTTTAATCACTATGAAGACATTATTCATTAGGAAATTTGTTTATGGTTATTTAACATTCATGATTTACAAAGTCATTTTTGCTATATTTTAGTGATGTTTAAAGCATTGTCTTCCCAAGGGAATGAACAGTTTCACTTTGTTGACTACAAAATGCAGAACGACAGATGCTCTCAGTGAATTTGAATTCAAGTGACTAATATTGGCCCAACATTAATTAAAATCCTAATCACCATAAATGATATAAAAGTATTGTACCAACGTTTCACGTACTGATTTGCTAAGTGTACTGGGGTTATGTGAAAGAAGATCTTTATTCTTAGGAAATACACACTGAAGTATTTAGGGGAAAAGGGCCATAATATAGGCAGCTTATTCTCAAAGGGTTCAGAAAGAACACCCACACAGAGAGGGAGAGAGTGAGGGAGAGACGAACAGGGACAGAGAAGGCAGAGGAATAAGAACAAGGAGGAGGAGGGGGATGAATGGAGCAAATGGGACAAAATACTGACAGTGGGCAAATCCGGCTGGAGAATATACAGGTGTCCTTTGCACCACCTTATTCTTGCATGTTTGAAATTATTTCCATTGCAAAAGTCAAAAGAAAACCCCTCACAGCCAGTTGAAGGCTAAATCTTGGCTCTGACTAGAAAGGCCAGCTCTCACCTGGATATTTGAGAGGAAGCTTCCATTTTTGCCAAACAACTGTGCAAACTGCTTGAATTCCTTTTCGAATTTCTTTACAGTTTCTGCTAGCTGCTGGATTTTACTTTCTTTTTGTTCTAGGCTCTTATATAAGTCAGAAATCTAATAACAGGAATATGAATGAGGTCATTTAAAGGCATGCATACAAGTTAAAATAATTTAAATATAGTTCTAGGAAAATATTGCAAGTAAAAAAAATTATTTCTATGAAAAATATACACATATATTTATAGAAAATACTTACATGTAGGTTACTATATAATCCTAAGAAAATGTTTGCAGGTGCTTCAAAAAAATCCACAGATTTGTCATCAACCTTTTCTATATGTGACCCACTTTAAAAGTTCATCTAATGATAGTGGCATCACTTGACTAAATTTACTGAACTAGTTCTCTTCTTTCATTCAGTTTACACCTATTAAACAACATCTCATGTGGTATGTCAATCAGTACTTTGTGGTACTCACCTTCACCATCACCATACCCAGTATCTTGCTTCCACCCCGATACTGAACTGCTCATTATGTGCCAGGCACTGTGCTAAGAGCCTATGTATATAATTTGACCCTTACTAAAACTCCATTTTATGAATAAGGAAAATATGGAAGAGAGAGGGTAAGTAGCTTCTCCAAACTCACATGTGTGGAGCCAGGTCTCGAACTCAGGCATTCCGGCTCCTGAGCCCTCCCACATTAATTTCCAGGCTCTGCTGCTACCCTGTCTAGTTTATTGCAGCATCTTTCTGCCTGGTCCCTCTGTCCTTGTTCTTGCCTCTCCCTCTATCCATCTTCCATACTACCACCAGCTGTCTTATTTTTAAAGCCAAACAATTAACTGGCTTCTATCAGCCCCTTATTACTGGTAAATATTAGTTCAAACTTTGGCCCTTACATTCTTTCTGAAATAGGGCAGAATATGAATAAATCACACAAAAAAATCACTGAATGTATAGTATTTGAAACTCCTTTGCTTATGTGGAAGGCCCCTGCAGCCTGGACCAAACATACCAGTCTCCACTTCCCTGTCTCACACTCGGCGTCTCTCAGCCCCCAAACCCCAGTTCCTTAAACTTCTCTCATGCCTCTCTGCCTTGGCACAAACTTTCCACTTCTGCAATGTCCTGTTTCCACATTTTCACTGAGAATCCTTCTCTTCCTTCGAGATGCAGCTCAGATGTGCTACCTTAAAAAGCCTTCCCCAACTCCCACAGAGCAAAATGCTAAGGCCTCTGTACTTCGACACAGGGCACCCTCCTCACGTGTCCATGACTCACAGCATCTTATCTGTTTACATTTTTGTGAGCTCTTCAAGGAGAGATGCTGTCTTTCTCCACTCAGTATCCCTTGCAAGTAGCCTTGAACCTGACATATGGATGGTATGGTTGAATCAGTGGATGAATGAATGAAGCAAATGTTGCAGCAAGAATATGAAAGTGGTTTCCTGGCAGCATGCCTTCTACCAGTTACAACTGAATCAGTCTTTCAAATTTTCTCCACAATCTGTCCCTGGAACTCACATACCTACTCTAATATGAAATCAGACACCATAAAATAATCTGCAGTAGTAAAATTCAGCTCCCTCTCTACAGATGTGGGCTTGAAAAGTCTGATCCTCTGAGATGTCCTAACAAAATAATGAACTTTTAGAATAATTACTCAGTAGAATCAGTATTTATTGAGGTCCACTATGAATACTCCAGGGACTACGGCTGGCATTTGCACACATAATTTCACTTGATCATCACAACTCAGTAAAATAATTAATGTATGTATGTATTTATTAGGTTAGAAAGTGAACAAGTTAAGACTCATTACAAAATATATAAAACCCATAGTAGCTAGCACAGAGTCAAATGTTGTTTCATGATAATTACTGATTTCATTGAAAAATGCCAAACACCTACTTGGTACCTACTAGGTGCCAGGTAATAACCAAAAGGTGTGTGGATAGGCTGCAGAGAGGCTGGCTGATGTATCACGGGGAGCACTGGACTGAGAATCAGGGGACATGGGTTTGAGATTAAATTCTGCCACTTACAAGTTATAAACATATCACAATTTCTTTGAGCTTAGTTACTTCATCTGTTGGTTGAGGTGATTGGACCCAAAGATCTCAAAGGCACTTTCCAGTTCTAATGCTCTATAATCCTATGAGTCTGGCCACTGGTAGAAAAACATCTTCCTCCAGTTGACATACTGAAGCAGAGGAGAATGTAAAAATACCAACAAGGACAAATCCCAGCGATTCTGTTGCCTCTCTTTATACTTGGGCCCTGGAATATTTACCTGTTCTTCTAATTGGAAGTTCTTTTCTAAAACCAGAAGCATGTGGTCCCGTAAGGCTGACTGTTCATGCTCCTGCAGGCTCCCCCGTTTATCCTTTAATACGAAGAGAAAAATAAGTCAGGTTGTTGAAAGGCTCTAAAAATGGGGAGGGGGCTGGGATATTCTGCTAAAGCAGAACTTTGCTTACTTGTCTCAAGATGGGTTGCAGGGAGAACGACCCTCCTGTGTCCCTTTCCCAGCTCTAGGATTCTACAGTACCCCTGAGACACTGACAGAGTCAGGCCACTATCGAAATTCTCAGCGCTGATCTCCTTCCTTGCCCCGGGAGCATATGACTGTGGGTTAAGGGTAGTTATTATCATTTCTCAGTGATTCCCATATAAAACCCATCTCCTTGGTGAGTTATCTCCAGGTCAGGTATTTTTTTTTTTACATTTTTTATTGAGTTATAATCGTATCACAGTGTTGTGTCAAATTCCAGTGTAGAGCACAATTTTTCAGTTATACATGAACATATATGTATTTATTGTCACATTTTTTTCTCTGTGAGCTATCATAAGATCTTGTATATATGTCCTTGTGCTATACAGTATAATCTTGTTTATCTATTCTACATTTTGAAATCCCAGTCTGACTGGAGTCCAGGTCAGTTTTAAGCATCCATTAGTTCTCTCTCCTATGAAGCCCACTCCTCTACTGCCTTTAATCACTGTCCTGCTATCAGGGGCAGACGGTATGCAACCTAATTGTAATTTCAGTCCGTGCCAATTTGTTACCCACAAAATCAAATTATATGTTTGCAAGAAGAAATTACTTCTTCCCTGATCATTAAAATATTTCATTACAGACTGCGTATATCACTAGCCCAAGCAACGTTATGGGTGGTCCACAGACTCCAAGCAAACATTTATCATCAGTAGCCCTTCAGTTTAGTGTTGGCCCCTCTTCCAGAGAACAACACCCCCAGCCATCCCTAGCTCTGGTCCTAAGGTAAGTCCTAGAATACAACCCAACTGGGAGTCTGGGCCTACCTGTCAAGAAGATTCCTTTCCAAGCTGGAAAGCAATTCTGAATTTCATGCATGAAAAAGGAAAACCCTATCCTTTTTGTAGCCAAGACAATCAGTGGTTTGATATATGACAAATTTATGGACTCTTCACTGACATTTTTAAAAGGTTTCTTATAATACACCTTTTTTCAAAGAGTTTTTTAAAATAAGAGAAATACATGCTTAGGTCAAACAATACAAAATGATATAAAATGAAAAGTAAAAAAAGCTCCCTTCTCTCCATTCCCACACCCAATTCCCTAGTCTCACTCACCAGAGTCAGTGAAGATATATACACATTTTTAACATAGTGAGATCACACTGTATTTAATTTTAAAAATATATACACCCCATTATTTTTTATCAGGTGCATAGTATTCCAAAATATGAACACATAATGATATACTCAGTACTTTAGTGATGGACTTGGGTTGTTTTTCATTTTTTTGTGGTTTTTGCTTTTTGTTTGTTTGCTATATGCAGTAGTCCCCACTTATCCACAGTTTCACTTTCTGTGGTTTCAGTTACCTGTGGTCAATCATAGTCTGAAAATATTAAATAGGAAATTTCAGAAATGAACAATTTCATAAGTCCCAAATCCGTCTGAATACTGTGATGAAATCTTGTGCCGTCCCGCTCTGTCCTGCTCTGTCCGGTGGTCCAGTGACCTCCCCCACTCCCTCAGGGCCCTGGCACCCACACTTTCTCGGATGTCATCCTGTTGTCTAGGTATCCAGGCCATAGACCATCCCCACCCAGTAGTCACTTAGCCATCTATGTGACCAGATAAACTGTTGTGGTATTTCAGTGCTTGTGTTCAAGCAACCCTTATTTTATTCAATAATGGCCCTAAACGATGCTGGCAAGTCAGATGCTCTCTTACTGTGCCTAATTTGTAAACTGAACTTTCTCATAAGTATGTATGAATAGAAAAAAACATAGTATATAGAGTGTGGTACCAGCCAGGGTTTCAGGCATCCACGGGGGGGGGTCTTCAAATGTAACCCCCATGGACAAGAAGGGACTACTGTAAATATTTTTGTGTGCGTGTGTGCTTGTATATGTGTGGAATCACCACACACTTATGAAAGGATATCTGTGAAATAAATTCCTAGCAGTAGAATTACAAGGGAAAAGTGCGGGGTCACATTTTACTTTCATAGACATAGTCAAACCTCAAAAAAGTTGGTATTAGGTATTATAAATTAACTATCTATCTATCTATCCATCTAAGATTAAATTCTTCCACTTACAAGTTACAAACATATCACAATTTCTTTGAGCTTAGTTACTTCATCTGTTGGTTGAGGTAACTGGACACATATCTATCTAGATATGTGTATAGATAGATGTGTGTGTGCGTGCGTATTTATAGATTATTTGTTCTGTTTCTCTGGAGAACCCTGACTAATCCAATGCCAGTCTTAAAGTTTCTCAGAAGCAAATGTCCTTCTGCACCACGAATGGAATCAGAGTAAAATAAACTCGACAAATGAATGATACAGTTGAGTGTAGACAGACACAGTTAGTCAATACCTTAACAGAGCAGCCATAGTGCTTAAAAGGACAGTCTTGTTCAGCTTCAGGACACACAGCAAGGTGTTCATCCACCTGCAAAATGGACAGCCTCTGCTATAGAAATTCACCACCAGCTCCGCTGCTACGTGGTGTCACTGCAGCAAGCAGGGAGCCAGGGGTGGCTTGGGGAGAAGGGAGGAAACAGAAGGCAAAAAGCCACACTGAGGCCGAGGGGAGGGAGGGCTAAGGTGAAAACAGAATTCTCAGGGGAAGGGGAAGGGAAAACAGAAACATGGTTATCAAGAGGATCATTTAAGCTTTGGACCCCTGCCTTTGGGATTTTATCAAACACACACTACGATGATTACTAAAACGTTATCTTATATACAATCTACTGAGAGAATTATTTAGTTACCTCAGTTCTCGGAATAATCTGCAAACACTTGTTGGGACAAGAGACCGGGTACTTGGGACACAAGTTTTCCTCATGATTCTGGAACAGAGAGAGTGGGCTGAGACAAAGCCAATCTCGCTTCCAAAGGTTCCCTCTATGGCCGCGCAGTGTGCACACATGTGTTGCTTTGGGGATCTGTGCTATGTGGTTTACCCTCTACAGGAAGGTATGGCCTAGTTCCAAAAAGGATTCTGGATGGCTGCTTTCTTGGTGTAAATGAATTCAGTTCAATTCTACGTTCCTATTGTTTCAAAGAAGGTCAGAGGGCGCGGGACTGACGGGATAGACTGTGGGAGTTCCTGGCATGGCTCCTTTGACGCATGTGAAAGGTACCCCACGCCCTCTTCTTCTGTCTGCATCCTTCCTCTCCAATTAGGTCACAGCATCCTGAGGACAGACAGCGTTTGTCACCCCCCTAGTATCACTGTGGGCACACTCACATTTAGCAGGTGCTCAAACAATATTTTTGCTAATGATAAATGAATAGAGTCCTACCAACAAGAAGGTATTTAGCCTTTTACAGGTCCCTCAGATAAAGTTATTCTTTAGGTCTATTTCTGTACAAAAATAAATCCAGAAAAGTGCTTCTGGCATCCCATCTGATTCACTGTGACCACGCAGGCAGAATTCAGTCCCATCAAGAGGAGTTTTGGATTTTTTTCTTCTTTTCTTTTACCTGTAGATTGATGACTACCACATCCTTTTTGCAATAAAGGCATTTTTCCTCTCGAAACTGGCAGTATGCGCTCAAATGCTCTTTCAGACCTTTGCGAAGGACTGGCTCCCGACAGTTCTCATTAGAACACTGCACAGCTTGAAATAAGCACTGCTGAAGGTGGTCCTGGAACAGATCACAACAGGCCAGTGGGGACCCATCGGTCAGGGCAGTGGGGGATGGGGGCAGCCGGCTGCAAGGCCTAGTGAGGGAGGGGGGACACTTGGGGAAGCAGGAGGGAGGACTGCGAGGGCTGGGCAGACATCCTCTGCCTGTGGGGTCCCCGGGGCTGCCCCCCTGCTTCTGCTGAGGACAAGGCACAGAGAGGGCTGCCCAAACTGAGCTGAGGCTATGAAAGCCAGCCTTGTTTGGAGGATAGGGGAAGACGGGTGAGGAAGGAGGAATGCCGAGTTTATCTTAGATGCTCGAATAACCTGCCTGTATCCTCAGGCTAGTCCTTGAATATCTCCCTTGGGCTTGCGTATTAATTTACCAGTTCTTCAACGACATTTCTATATTTCTTTTGGGCACCCTCCATCCCCACCCCCAGCAGCAAGGACTGCACAGCAGGTGGTAAAAGCCTGGAACAGAGAGCAAGAAGAGCCAGCCACATCCTGAGTCAGTCAAGGAAGGGGAAGGACCAAAGGAAGAAAAGGGAAGGAGAGGAAGCTGTTCCGAAGCAGAAAAGGAGGTGGAGGAACACAGGACCACAGGCCCAGGAGAAGTGGGGGATGGTCAGCCTTGTAAAGTCGGGAAATATTCTTAACTAGAATATCAGAGAATGATGACAAGGACAGTGTTCAGTCCAGTGTTCTTCATGTTACAGATTTTTAAAAAGCAGGCATGTCTTAACAAAATCTTTGGATAACACTGCGGGTTATTGTGATGCTGACAAGTCATCAAAATCCTACTGAGCATATCCTTCTGCAAGATCCTTTAAAATGAGGTTGGCAAGCTACCACCCTTGGGCTGAATCTGGCCTGATACTTGCTTCTGTGAGTAAAGATTTATTGAGAAGAGCTCGGCTATTTCTGTTTGTTCACATACTAGCTACAGCTGCTTTCGGCCACTTTTCCCCTGAAATGGCAGAGCTGAGCAGCTGCAGCAGACGTGGGAGGGCCAGCGAAGCCTCAAATATTTACTATCTGGCTCCTGGCAGAAACAGTTTGCTGACCCCCTTCTCTGAAGGAAAAAAAAAGAGCACAGTTTTCCCATAGGAGGTAAATACGTATAGCTATTCTCCTTGGAGTCTAGTAATAAGAGACACATAGTGACAACTGAAATCTACATCTTCTCCAAAATTCATGGATGCTACCCCTCAGCACTCACCAAAACTGTCAGCATTCATTAAGACTCTGCTACCTCTGAGATCTCTCGCCTTACCATGCAAAGTGGCAGAGAACAGGGAATGAGAGGAAATACAAAAGAAACGGGTGAAGAGAAACCAGCCACTGTTCTGTAGAAGCTGATGATCTGGTCACTAAAGCTGGTCCATGATCCATTTGAGCCTCATTTCCTTTTTGGGCTCAGTGACAACAAAGTAGGTGAAGAGGCCCTGCTCTAGGACCTGACTATCAGAACAAGTGGGGAGGGACTGTCTTAGGAAATCACAAAAATGTTCCATGAGCTTCCAAAGAAATCATTCACGAACATTTATGAGCTTGGTGCCTGGGGGGTTGGAGGCAGGATGGGGAAAAGGCTAAATCACCTGAAATACATTCCAAAATGTGTGGGTGGGAGGGGGAAATTGCACAGCCTCCACGCAGTTCCCTGGAAGCTAGAGATGCCGGCCTCGTGTTCATTCGTAGTATGATCGAACCTGACAGGGGCCTGCTACGGAAAAGCCACACTCCCTGCTTCACAGTAACAAGGTGGGGCAGTTTCATCTGAAAGGAACTCGACTCCCTTCCACCTCCTTTCCACCTCGTTTGTTTGCATCTCGTACCAGTGCTTCACCTCTAAACTACGTCCTGTGTCTGTTCTGGTCTGTGTTACTCGCCTTAGATCACAGCCTCTAAGAAGCCCACAGCGGCTGGGAAACACCCACCCAATACCTGCAAATGCTTCGGGGCCGGGACCCTTACGATCGTGTCATTCTGCAGTCATGCCCTGGCTCCCACCCTAGGGACCCCAGATCCTTCACAGTTTTCCAAAAAATGACATGACCTTGCTTGACTGTTCCTTTTGCCCAGCATGTCCCACATCTCCTCTTATGGATCAATGATCCCTAACCCACAATTTAAGGTCTAGCACACATGGCGTGTCCTGCGTGTGTCCCACACAAAATGCACCTCTTGACTCACACCTTAGCCCTTGGTGGGCCGCACTGTAGCCAAATGTATTGCTAGACAGGAATTCTCTGAGGGTAACCCAATGACATCCCCTTACCATGCTTAGCCCCGTAACTGTCACATAAAGGTGTTCAACACATGCAGTGGAAAAACGGCAAAGGCAAATATTGTTCATGGGTAATACCAACCTGGTATCGTCCCAGAATAATCTTGGCATTACATCCAGGAGCATTTTTGCAAAATACATATAAATTGAGGACTTCCCTTTTGCAGCAATTGTCTTTAAACACCTAAAAGATAAACATAATAGGTCTTACTTAAAAGCTTTAGAGCAAAGTGAATGAAGCTATTATTAAATTGATCTTCAAGTACAATTCAGAAGTCAGATGGAAACTTCCAGTCAGTGGTTGGAATGGAAATAAATATCAGCTACACCACCATAAAGGAAAAGGCTGGCTCAGCTACATCTGACAGGCCACCAAATATACGAGCCAGGTAATTGAATGCCTAGTGTAGGAGGCTGAAGCTAGAAGAATCTCGTGAACTTGACCCCACATGTGCAAAGGTCAGGAGGTGGGGCTGTGGCTGAGGGTGATGCTTTCAGCTTCCTGTCCCAGGGTAAATGTTTGTATTAGTCATCAGGTAGTGTCACCGAAGCCATGCTGACTTGTATTTAAGCACAAGCCAGGGGTTGGCAAACTTTCTCTATAAAGGGTCAGACAGTAAATATTTTCAGCTTTGCCAGCCACGTTGCAGCCACATAGTTCTCTGTTACAACTATTCAACTCTGCCATACACAATACTTAAATAAAACGTGAAATGGGAATTCTGTGAAGACAGACAAATGACGAAGGACATGGAAAAATCCTAACGTCACTAATCATCAGAGAAATGCAAATCAAAACCATGAGATACCTTTTCATACCTCCTAAAAGGGCTATAATCAAAAAGATGGACAACATCAAATTTTGGCAAGGATCTGGAGAAATTAGAACTCTCATACCTTGCTGGTAGGAATGTAAAATGGTGCAGCTGCTTTGGAAAACAGCCGGGCCGTTCCTTAGAATATTAAACATGGAGTTACCACGTGACCCAGTAATTCCACTCCTAGGCACATACCCAAAAGACTTGTACACTTTAAAGGCAAATTTTATGGCATGTGCATTAGATCTCAATAAAGCTACTGTTAGACATAATAATAATAAAAGAAAGATTCTGAGATTAAACAGATGGGAAAGTGAATTCCAGGACATGGGATGTTTCATTTCTGCAAGCAACTCACTGTAACGAGTTAGTATAGAAGAGGGTAATGAGGAACTGGGAGAAGAAACCTGAGGGGGGTGGTCAATAAAGACCCAAATAAGCCTCCCTCACAGGGACAGGAATGAGGTCTGACCTGACCGCACAGCAGAGGAATACAGACTCTGAGGACGGTCCCCCTCCTGCTCTCCTGCTCCAACCTCTCTGTCCAGTTCAACCCAGGACACTGGCCGCTCCATCACCCAGAGAGCTGCTAAACCAAAGCAGTGATTGTCTTACCTCCTGAGGTCTAATAACCTCCTTATCTACAGGGCAGAGTGGGACTGCGTTTAATTCTCTGGAAAGAAAAATAAAAATGAAGCCAGAATTAAAGGTTGACCTCAACAGCCCATCCAAGAGCAGCCCCAGCACTTCAGCCACGCTTGACCCCTTGAAGTTCCCCCTGAGCAGGCCAGGCCCTGTCTTTGCTCATGCTTTTCCCTCCTTCCAGAAGGGCCCTCAGCACCCCAATTTCAGCACCTCCCCAGTCCGCCTGAGAAACTCCCTTCCATCCTCCAAGATGCAAGTCGAAGAGCGAGTCCCCTAGATAGAGTCAAACATCCTCTGCCAACGCTCCCAGGGCAGTCCTACACTTATCACACTGTACCACAACCTGTCCCCTTCACAAGAACGGAAGATTCTGGACGGTCCTGTTTCATATCGGACCTCTAGCTCTTCACCTCCGTACACCAGAGCTTAGTTTAGCAAGGTGCCTGGAACACAGGTGCTCAATGAAGAACCCAGGAATGAATGACAACGTGCTGTAATAACTCCCTTTCCAAGATTGGTGGAGTACAACTTCCCTAGTGCCCCTGGATAAGCCCCCGAAGCCTGCTTCCACGTCTCTCCTGGTCTCCACCCACAAAATGGCATGACCCAGGTTTTACAGCTGCCCAGGAGCAGACAGCATCCATGGCAGCAAGGAGCCTTCTGGATGCGACAGCATCTCCACCTTAAGGCAAGGAAAAGTCAAGGTGCCTACAGCAAAGATCCTCCCTAAGATGCAGGTCCTCCCTTCCCTGCACAGACCATGCACCTGGGTTCAAACAGATGTGGGCTGAGTTTTAAGAAAAGGTGACTATCACTGAGAGAGCGGAAAAGATGAAGATCACTCCTCAGGCTCCCAGGGAAGAGCCCTGGGAAAGCCCCTCCTCACATTCATGGCTCTGTGGCCAACCACAGCGATTCCCGACACCACGGCTGCAGTGGAGCAGCCGTCCTGCCCGTTCACCTCAGGGACAGGATGCAGTGCTGGCAGAAGCGATGCCCACAGCCCGTCTGGTGGGGGTTGTGCAGCACCGAGCGGCAGAAGGCGCATTTGTAGCGCTCTTCTAATTGCTCCACGAACTGGTACTCCGTGTCAGGCTCAAAGTCCAAGGAAATGGAGTTGCCGGAGTTCTGGCGGATGAAACCACAGGGGACGCCTCCTTGCTCCTCTGAATAAGCCATTCTGGGGGATCAGAAGAGAAGGAAAATTAGGTGTACGGACACCGAAACCACTACACCCGTAAGGTGTTTTAATTATCTGTTTCCTAATTAGTGAACGTCACCCACGTGGTCATTCTGTTATGACTCTGTAACAATAACACCCTCCTGCCACTGGAGGGCTGCTGCAGAGGGGAGGTGTCTTTGGGGTGCTCGGATGGGGTGGGGCTGAACCAGTGACTTCGAGCAAGGTTCTATGAGACCTCAGCCCTTCATCAATTAACCTCTTATAGGATGCTAAATTATCCTGTCAGTGTGGCCACATGCTTGGACAAAATATAACCAAGTGTTAACTACATTCTGAGTAAACACTTGCTAGGGATTTTTATCCCACTCAGTGGAGAGAATCAAAACAAATGTTTTGTCAACATTTTTGGGGAGCAAGAACCATGCACACCAATACACTTCTCACAAAATATATAGAAACATCACTGTCACCAAGCCACACCATATCTCACCTGAGCTAAATAAAAGCCCATTAACTGCTTTCCCTTCCAGTCCGTTCTCCATACTATAGCCAGGGTGAAATGTTCAAAATACAAGTATGATGGAAGGTCATCTCCCCTCATCATTCAGTGGCTTCTCAGGGCTCTTAGGGAAAAGTCCATAGTGCTAAGCAGGCTGCAGGGATGCATCCTCGCCCTCCCCACCCAGCAGCACCCTGTACCACCCCTCCCCTTGCCCTCTGCGCTCCAGTTACACAGGCTTTCTTTTAGTTCTTCTAATACATCATGCTGTTTCCTACCACAGGGTCTTTGCACAAACTGTTGCCTCTGTGCCTCCCCTCTCTGTTTCCAGTCCTCTTCATTTAGTTAACTCACATTCATGCTTCAAGTTTCATTTCAAGCTTCATATTTTCAGGTAAATTTTCTCTTCTACCCCTGGTCTAACAGCAGGAGATCTATCTATCAGTCTGTAAAACACTCATGGCTTGCAGGGAGTTGCTGTGGGATAAAGGTAGGCATGGGGGTGGATTTTTGACTACATAATGCTTTTGAATTTTTTGAATGTAAATGTATTACCTGTTCAAAAATAAATATACAAAAACAAAAAACTGTTCATCCACTGCTATATCTGTCATAGAACCAGGTTCCTTTCCTTCATAGCAATACTTGATTTGAGATAGGACACACATTTGTGATTATTTTATTTATATCTAGGCTCTTCAGTGATACACAGATAGCATCGGGTCATGCTCACTGTTGCATTTCCAGCCCTCAGCACTAAGCCAGTATGGAGAACAACTCAGCTTTTTCTTGAATTAATGTTACTAAATGGACTTTTTTCAAAACCCTCAACAGGGCAGCTATAAGTAGTGCTGGCCTCTAAGACAGTGATTCTTAACCTTCTTTGAGCGAGGACTTCCCCCCATCTTTGAAAATTTGATGAAAACTCTAGACCTTTTCCCTATCAAATAGCACACACACTTGACATCTGGACCTTTAAGGACGCCCAGGATCCCCACCAGTAGGTCCCCAGATTAACAACAGCCCTGCCTCCCCTGCAGGCATGCTGCTGCTTCTGGCTCAGGGCCAGGAGTGGTGCCTCCAGTGTCTGGCAAATGGCCAAAGGATGAGAGGCCATCGGGGTGGTCCGTGGGGGTGACATCCTTCCACGTGGCTGTGGTACAGGGAGGCGTGGCCTTCAGGCTTGCTTGCTTTGGCTTGTTTTTGAGATCCCTCATGAGTCTCCTGCAGCTGACTGGGTCAACTGGGCCTGGAGCAGCTGCGTGGCTTGACCATGTAGGTGAAAGATGGGCGGCCACATTCAACTCTCAGCTCTGCCCAGGTCAGCTGCTGGCCTCTCTTACTGCCCGTGTGGTCTGAGTCGGGGGTGTGGCCTGGCTGAATGGAGCAGAGAAAGCAACCGGCTTCTTTCAACAAATAATGCTTTCTCTCTGGAGGGGCCCAGTAGACCAGCAAATTTTTTTTTTCTTTATCCTGGGGTTTGAGACAGAAGCCCCACCTTTTCCTCTCTTGCATGTGTTTCCTGCAGAACTTCAAGGGTGGTGGGTGAGCAGCACAAGATGTGCTTGTTCCCCCTTTAATATGGTTTACTCTTGGGATTCAACACAGTCTTTTTGTTTTTAAAATTTTTATTTGTTGTTTTTTCCTGAAGGTACTAGGGATTGAACCTAGGACCTCATGCACGCTAAGCATGCACTCTGTCACCAAGCTATACTCTCCCCTCAACATAAGTCTTAATTACGAAGATAAAGGGTCACAGCACTTGATTTACACACACAACCTAATAACCAAGACTCGCCTCTCTCTCAGAGAAGTGCAAGAACCCATTCCAAATTGCCCTAATCTGCCCTGTGTTTCCTAGGCCCAAGGGAGGTGGACAGTTCATGTCCGTTGCCACTACAGGGTTGTTTCATGAGACCAGGCTCATGTCTGTGCCTCACAGCATCTAAATTTGGACACTCAGGGATGTACCCTGAAGCAGCAGCATGTTTAACACCCAGAGCAAGGCAGCAGGATGCCCAAAACTCAGTTCGGGTCCCCTCCATTACATTCTATCCTCTTTCCTAACACAGGGATTTAATGCACTCGTCTGTGTCTTCCCATCTTTCTCTGCCTTCTGCTCAATTTTTCTGTGAACTGAAAACTACTTCTAAAAATAACACATTCAAAAAAACCTGAGGAACCCAAAGAGTTTTGTTTATGTGGGTTATAGTTATTAATGTTTATCATATTTGAGATGAAAATTGAGGAATTTTAAAACATTTATTAGTTCACTTTAAGATAATAATGAGCCAATTATATGTTATATTTTTATAAAAAATAATCATTTTCCAAAAGAAAAAAATCAGTGAGAAAGGTGGCTTTTTTTTTTTTTTTTTTTAACATTTTTGCACATCTCTGGGCTTAAGAGAAGTTAGCTGGATTCTCCTACCTACTCCTGCATTCAGTCTGTTGCAGTATCACATGTCACACAGCTTCTGGAAAACATCACAGTGCACTCATGAAAGGAGAGTAAAAATGGAAAATGGTATCTTAGTATTATTATGAAGCTAGATTTGCCCAGGCAGATCCCCTGAAAGGGTCTCAGGGAGCCCCAGGCAGTGGTGTGGTGGTAAGTGTTTAACAATTATGCTCTCCTTGGGGAAAAGCTCCAGTTTGCAAAATTTGCCGATTCTGTGCCTGAACATCCCTGAACGACGTAGAAGCCCATTGGCTGTAGGAAGCCTGTGTCCCGGTATGGAGCCAGTCACTTGGGGAACCGCTGCTTCATCAGGCCGCCAGGTGGGCCTACGTCTTGTCAGCCTTTGTGCCAGCAGGACCCAGCACGTGTGTGACCTTCACAGAGAGCCTCCCTACCCTTGCTGCACAGCCAGCAGAGGACTGGACGCCCCGTCCACACTCTCCTTACCACTGTGTCTTGCCTGGCCCTAGTCAGCAAGCTGAAGTCATCCACCACCCTCGTTCATTCTTCAATCTCTGGTCTTGTCAAATATTTGTTTTTACGTAATCAAGGTCTTATCTCATTAGATTAAAAAAAAAGCACTTATGTTCTGCTATACAATACTGACTTGAGATGTTTCAGGGCGGTGTTCTACAGAAACCAAGCAGAGAGGTCTCCCAGGGCAAGGTCTGCCTCCTTCCTCTGAAGCTTCTTTAGGCCTGTGACTCAGCTCTGAAAATGGAATCAATGCATAGTCTTCACTGACATTAGAGAGTCTTAATAATAGAACTATAAAAGCGAATGTTTCTTTGTCTAACAAATACATTTCTCTAACCAATTCAGCATTTCCAGCTGGTACTCTGTCATTCCCAGGCACTTATTTAGTGGAAATGAGTAACAGCTCCATTATATTAAAATCTTTCCCCTCTGGGAATAATAGCTTCTGTAACAGGAACAACGAAAGCTTTCAGTTCTTATAAATAAGAAAAAAAATCATCAAAATTACCATCAGAGCTTGTATCTCTCCTTACTGCATTAAATAGTGCCTTACTCCTGCCGTTGGTGGAATTACAATGGTCCTCCCACTGAAGAATTATTAACTCAAACCAAAAAACACAACAGAAAATCATATCCCATCTGCTCCTAAGAACGCTCATTGAGTTTTTTTCCTAAAAATGCCACTTTTAAGCCTCACAAATTGATGAATTTTTTCCTCAAGAGTTTTCTAGAAATTCCAAAGAAAAGCTGTAAAGTCACGATTTAAATTACTTCCTTTCTTCTCCCCTCTCTTCGTCCCTCCCTCCCTTCCTTCCTTTCTTTCTCTGAGCAGCTTTGTCATGAGCTTTAATATCTGGTAGATGTCGGCCCTCAACCCAGCCCCACTTTCTTTACTTACAGTATTTCTTCTGATTCATTTTGGGGGAACATAGAATAAAGAATCTAACATTCTGAAGCAGCATGAGTTTGGCTTTTAGTTACAATAAAAAAGACACATATCTAGCAGAATTCAGTCTCAGGTTTAACAAAAAAGGAAGGTTCTGGTCTGTCCACACTATTTCCACAGCCCCTCAACATCTTGTTTAGATTAATAAAGGCTTGGAAAATTCAGGAATGCTTTTATTATGTTCTACAACATAAGACCTAAGCCCAGGAACAGTCTCCAAGGTTTTCAAGCTCTGATTCTTGGGAGCTACCGGTGATCACAGATCAAATCTCAGAGTGAAATGGGCACGGGGCCAGAGACCTGGGCTCCACCTCTGCTCTGCCACTCACCAGGTGTGACACCGTGGGAAGACGCCCCCACAACTCCTAGTCTGCTCATCCCTGCACAGACTCAACATGGACAGGTCCTGGGTTGGGTCCCGAGGATGCAGAGACCTGTGACAACACGTTTGCCCTTGCGGGACTCCAAGTGGAGCAGAGGAAATCAGACAAGGGGAGGATACACCACAATACCCTGGTGGCAAGTACCACGAGGAGAGATTTAAACAAATTGCAGGAGCCCAGAGGAGGGGAACTTACACTTTCGGAGGTGTCTGTGCTGATTCCACAGAGAAGAAAACATCTCTACTGATCGTGAAGGAGGAAGTGTTTTCTAGATGAAGGTGATAAAACAGTTTCCCAGAAGGTATCATAAAGTTCTGGAACAGTTAGTGATTAACTGTAGCTGAAGTGGAATTAGGGGAACAGGCCAGTCATCCACCTGTTTGCTCTCAGATTCCGCTCCCTCTCTGCCTCTGCCCTGGTCTGGGTCATGAGGTGGGATGAGGGGGGACCTCCCCCTGAAACTCTGTTTCCAGGGTTCCCCAGCTTCTAGTTTGGCTCAGCCAGAGAGAGAGACACCGGCAGGAGACTGCAGGGTGGGAGGAGGGGAGAAGTGGACCCTTCCTCCCTCACCCCTCGGTGGTGGGCATTATCTCAACAGTGCCTGCTCCTCCACGGCTTTCATCACCACCAGGGGCCCCTCTCTCTCTGGACTAGTTCCCACCAGGCAGGTCCCCAGCTCCCCCGCTCTGAAACACCATCTCCTCTCTTCGTCCCTTCAGCTCTAGAGGGGGCGGGTAGCTTCCTGCTACAAGTGATCTTGGACTTGCCTCACTCTGAGTCTCTGGTTTGGCTTCCCAGTTTTGCCATCAACTATGTAGCTGATTCCTGTGTAACTCAACTCCTTGCCGGGATCAGCTAAACAGGTCTCTGTGAAATACGTGTAGGGGGTCGGGGAGCTCATCGCGAAGAGCCCTGAGTGTCAGGCATCGTCAGGAAGCCCAGTTTTGATCTTTTTAGGGATGATGGACAGAGAGGACAGGCCCATGCGGGGAGTTGAGGGGAAGAGGCTATTACAACAGACCAAAGGAGGGTGATGGCAGTTGATCTAAGGTGGTGGCACAGAGAAGCCATGCTTGTGAGGCATGTCTGAGAGAAAATGCATAGATTTAGAAATGGGTTCCATGGAAGGGCTGAGACAACAGTGGAGGCTGACTCCCAGGCTCCAGTCTGGAAGACTGAGTAAATGATGGCACCAGTGGAAGAGGATGAAGGAGAGAAGCAAGGAGAGCAAAGGATGCGGGGAGGAGACATACCCAAGCTGGGGGCCTTAGGGACAGTCTTAGGGGAATGGGGGTGAGTAGACCAGCTGACATCTAACATCTCTTCCGGAATAAATTATATGATTCCGAGCAATGGCCACATTTCTTTTGTGGTATCAATAATGGTTATAAAACTGCCTAGGGCATTAATTTTTTTTTTTTACACTTTGCAAGTAATTTGGTTGTCATCTTAGTGACTTGACATACTAGGTTTAGATTTACATCAGGAACATAAGATCTGGAGAGAGAAGACGTCCCAGAGAGACAGCAGTGGGTGAGCTCCTCGAAGCTAGTACTGAAGTCGGCCGTCTGGGCCTTCCCACTCACACCCACTGCCACAGCTCAGCCCCGTGTTGCTCCTTCCTATCTGGGATTTAATCTGTGCTGCTTCCCCCAAGGAACCCCCATTCAGCCTGTGTGACCCTCCACCCTCTACTAGGTCTGAGAGCCCTCCTGCTAACGGCTGGGTAACAGCAATTCTTAGGGTCCAGGGGCTGATGTTAAACATATGTGTGCCTGCAGGGAGGGGTGGGGAGGAGACTGAAGACAGCAGGAGAGGCCTGTGGCCCTTCCCAAGGCTCTGTGTAAGGGAGGGGACTGAGAGTCGAGAGAGTGCTTTCTCTGGTGGTGAAACTTACAGAGCCCAGGTGAGAAGGTGGGGGCACAAAGGCTGGTCAGGTCCCCCAGGGTGGTCCTTGAGCCATGGAAACCCGATAGGCAACACCATACCAGCCCAGGAAGCTCCCAGTCATAGGACGGGCTGCTGAAAGGTGAGCTGCCCCCGTTTCTCGGCTCTGTTCAGGCCTTGCCAGGAGCTTAAGGAGTCAACTCCCCGAGGCTTGCTTTCAGCCACAGAGGCCAGGTGCAAATACATTACTCCCCAAACCCACCCAAGACCCAGGGACGGGTCCCGGGCTTAAGTTAAAGGTGGGGAGATGGTGGTTAGTGATGAGGAAAAATTAAAATGTGAACTCTCAAGAGGCAGGGACTCGGGAAGATGCTGGAATCTGTGCCTTGGGCAGTGTTCCAGAAGAGAATGGCCCTGGCCCGGACAGCCAGATGCTCACCTCCTGAAGGAAGGCGGTTCCCTTTCTCAGAGTCACATCTGGCTCTTGAATTCTGAGATGCTGCTTTTCCACAAAGAATAGTTACTACCAGGAAAATTAAAAATTAAACAGAAGAAGGAAAAGAAGACGAAGAGGAGGAGGAGGCGGCGGCAGCAGAAGAGGAAGAAGGAGAAAGGCCCTCTGTCTAGTCCATCCCCGCACGGCGCGGAGAGCAGTGGGACAGCCCAGAAAGCTCCTTCCTCTGAAGGCGCCGACCCTCGAGACAAGGGCTAGGGCTCAGCTCCGACCCATGATCTTCTCTTCCTCCCCGCTGTTCCCACAGCCTCACACAATAACAGAACCACGGCGTGACCTCCAGGACAGACTGGTTTTATTTTCATTACCCTTTAACCACACAGGTTAGACAAAGAGGAAAGGCCTCGGAGAAACGGAGGCATAACGAGGCCATTTTCTGTCAGGCCTAACATGACGGAGAGGCCTCATGGGGACCATGTGACCCCAGAACAGCCAGATGACGTGTGACAGCACATCCCATCCATGGGATGACTGGCTTTGGTGCTGCAGAGGCAGAAGGAGGATGTCTGTTTTTTTCCTTGTACTTTCACAAAAGATCTTCTGGGACACGGGATGAAGGATGATGGGGGCATGCTTTTAATTCCTTTGAAGAGAAGTGTGATTTCTCTCCAAGTTGTCAGGAAACCTGCAGTTCCTCATTTTCTGGGAGTGCAGCAAAGCACTGCGGGTGGAGAGGAGGCGGGTTGGGGGCTGAGGGCATCCATCCGCCGCGTGGGCTGTGGCTGTTCCTGCCTTAAAGTCAGTCTCACACAGGGAGGCCTTGAAGGGAACTCTCTCTCCTGCTCAGAACCATCCAGAGCCCACCCAGCTCCAGGTGATGCCACAGGAGACCGCTGAGATCTACTCTCCGAACTTAGAGCAAGAGGAAAAAAACAACGGCTGCTGACCTTCCCACGCAAGAGCTTCCTCTGCAAGAAGCTCTGACGCCAGTCCTCTCTGCTTCAGCTCCAACTCCCTCGCAGGCCCCACTGCTGTCCGAGGCAGGCTCCTCGAGCTGCTCGAGGGAGGGCTGTCCCCATTAGCCTCCAGCAACCTCTACAGCCAACCCCGGGCCCGGCACGGAGGGCTCCATCAATGTTTAGTACGTAAGAGGGGAAACTGAGGATGAATGCAAGGCCTCAGTGGAGAAGGGCTGTTGGAAGGAAGGCACAAAGACAACTGAGGAAAATCTGGACGAGGCAGACAGAGGGCAAGGGGATGATATGAAAAGATGTGAATGGAACTGGACACAGGTCAGGATTACACTTGCTGAGGCCAAGCTCAGAGCCAGCTAACTTACATGCAGCCCTATGAGGTACACATTATTATACCTGTTTTTCAAATGAGGCATCTTGGAGAGGTCCTACGGCCAGGAAGCAGTGGAGGCCCTCGGGGGATAAGGAAGAGCTGGAGTTCCTCCCAGAGTCACCAAGGTCAGCCAAGAAGCCACTACCTCTGTGGACGCTGGGTGGACCTGCCTGGACTCAGATCATGGTTCTATCCTGGGGGTCCACAGGCCTGACACTTGAGCAAATTATAATTTTATCAGAACCAGCCATGCCCACTCATTTACATATCATCTGTGGTCAGTTCTGCACTGTCAGGGCAGCTGAATGATTGTGCCACAGACCACATGGTCCACAAAGCCCAAACTATTCATTATCTGGTTCTTTACAGGAAAAGTGTGCTGGCCCCTCCCCCACATGCCTGAAGCACTTATGATGGTGATACACAGTGGAGGTACCAGGGTGGTGGTGATGGTGGTTGTTATTGTTATTGTTATTATTATTATTATTATTATCATTATTATTATCATTATTATTATTAAACATTTGCCCCAGAGCCCCTCCACTCTGAAAATAACCTGTTGCCTAACATGCCAGGCACTGTATCTGGCTCTGGGGCCAGAGAGGGACCAAACAGAGATGGTCCAAGCCTGCTCGTGTGTGGCTTACAACCTAAAGGAGGAGACAAGGGAGTAACAAAGGGGGTAATTACAGATTGCGATCAGCTCTTTGAAGAAAATAAGGAGGATGTTGAGACCAAGAAACCAAGGCAGCCACTGTAGCCTGGAAGGCCTCATGGAGGAGGCAGGCCTTGGGCAGCCTTCTGGAGGATGAGAAGGAGCAAGTGCGGGGAATGGCAGGAAGGACATCCCAGCAGGAGGGACAGCATGGGCAGTGGTCAGTTCTGGGAAAGGACTTGCCATGTCTGAGGAACAGAAAGGAGGCCAGTGCTGCCCAAGTGTCGGGGACAAAAGGAAGAGCAGAAGGAGGTGGGGCAGAAGCCAGATCACACAGGCCTGGGGGCCCCCAGGGAGGAGTTAGGGTTTATTCTAAGAGCAGAACAATGGGAAGCAGCATGAGTGTTTTAAGGAGACAAGGGCAGTGTCTACCTTGGCATCTAAAGCCCACCCTGGATGCTGAGTGCAGAGTGGACTGTGGGGCCTGGGGGCAGCGGGGGGAACAGCGAAGAGGAAGAGATGCTGCAGCAGCTGGGGAGAGACGGTGCCGGCCTGGCCTATGGTGGTGGTGGGCGAGGAAATGGAGCAGACTGGGGCGATTTAGGATATATTTTCACAATAGGATCAAGAGGACTTGGTGACTAAATATGAGGCTTGACAGCAGGAAGGAACTGAGGCTGACTCCAGGATTTGGGGCCCAACACCGGGGAAGAGGTGGTGCTGTTCACCGAGATGGGAAAAGTGAGGTCCAAGGGAGGGAGGTCAGGAGTGGGACCACAGGGAGAAGGCCTGATCCCTTTTCCAAAGACAGCCCTTCAAGTGAGAAGGCAGCTACCTCGGCCCCTGAGACTGGTCCAAATGCTCCCAGTTCCCTCCTATGTTCTTTTCACGCTTCCATATGTTTTCTCACTCACTTGTTCGCTGGGCATGGACTTCACTTTTCCTATAACCTCGTATTCCTACCCCTGTGCCGTTGCCCAGACCCAGAAGTGAAAGTGATGAGTAGTCGGTCTGAAGACAGAGTTGAGTCCTGTGAGCCCCACCACCCGCCCTCCATGTCTCCCACGGTCCCCTCCCCTACAGACACTACTCCTATTAAGGTCTTAGTAACGGTGCAGGCAGGCACAGCACATTGCTGTCTCTCTTCCCGGTGCACGCACCAGACTGTATCTATTTCCATGGTTTTCCAGATACCTCCCCTCCCCCACACAAGGCACTGCGCCCCCTCTCCTGGGGCCCTTAACTGAGCTAACTGCTCTTTCTGTACCTTGAGCTGCCTTTCTGTTGCCGTTTTTCTCATTTCTCTATTTTATTCTCCAAACACATTTTCCTTCCCATTTCACCCAATGTATTATTTTGAATTCATGGTTACATTGGACAATCTCCCACAAGACATTCTGTCAGTCAGTCTGTCACTTCTGTAAATCATTCCTTTGCTGAGAAGTTGCTCCATGCAGACACTGATGGGGAAACAGAAATGCAGTGCGGTGGGTCTGGACCTCACACCTCTACCCCACCCCCTCCCACGCCATCACCCACCCTGCAGTCCCCAACCTCAGCCCAGCAACACCAGCCTCTCTCTCCCCTCCCTCGACTTCCACTCCTGACTTCAGAGTAGGGCCTTCAGACCTGGGTCCCTCATCAGATCCCACTGGCAGCTCGCTGCAGCCTTCCCTCCTCCCCTGAGTCCATCTGCACTCTGCCCTTGAACAAGCTGGGGGCCCAAATCATCTGACTGTTGGGGTGTGAAGTGAGCCCCTACATAGTTTGGAAAAGCATATTCTATTCATGTGATGATCTAAGCTATAATCATATAATTACTCTCTCCTAAATCACTGCTCCCTTGCACTTTATGTGGCATTTGACACTTCCTTTTGGAAACTCCAAGATCCCTCGGCCCCAGGGACACTGTACTTTTTGGTTCTCCTGTAACCCCTAACCACACCTCTAGGAGGCTCCTGGCAAGGCCCCCTGAAGCTGGGTCAGCCCTCTACCCTTGATTCTTGCCAAAATTCCCACCTCTCCTCCCGTGAAAGTCTCCCTCACCCCCAGCCAGACCGTATTTCCGAGTGTGGGCGGGGATCCCCACTTCATCCTATCACGGGGCTACCATCTCAGATTCAGTCTCTCCCCCTTCCCCCCTTCCTGACCATCCTTTTTCTCCACAGACAGGCAGACAAAGCACAGGCTCTCAGAAAGTGATGGAGACTTCAGCATCCTCTCAAGCAACAGCCAGCGGAACACAGTTCAGATCTAGCTTGGAACTCAGAAGCATGTTTAAGTGAGGACTGGGGCTCAGCCCCACCCTCCATGGCCTAAGGGTGCTCCAAGGAAAGGGGAGAGAGTGGAGTCCGCCCTAGACAGGCTACAGAACAGACGTGCCAAGGAGGAGCCAGAAACTGTGGCTTGACCTTTTGATGACTTCTAGCTCCCAAAGGCCAACATCATTCTGGCTGTGCCTCATCTGCCCACAAAGTTCACGCACAGCTGCCGCTGGGTTAGGTTCCCATCTCCAAAGCTGCCCACAGACGTGTGACGTACTGTCAACTGCCAACCGTCCCCCAAGCTGGGAGAGTCTGTGGCTGGGGCATGAGTTGACGTCCCAAGAGAGGGAGATAGGCATTCCCCTCCTGGCCAGTGGCGAGGCCAGCTTGGGCCGAGGCCAGGGGAGGAAGCAGGTGGGACCAAAGGCAGCCCTCCGATCCCAGCCCTCGGGGGAGAAGCTTCCCAGGCCCCCCCTCCACTGCAGACCCCCAGCCCACACATGGGCTCGAGTCCAGCTCCCAGAACGCTGTAGCCTTGTAGCCCCTCAGTTCAATGCTTGACACCGGGCTGTTGGGTCCTATGTGCCTGATGAGGATGACAGGGGAGGGCAAGCGGGTGGGGAGCCCGGGAGGGGGACCCAGAGGAAGAAGACAGAATCTGCATGGCTTCTGCCCAACAACTGAGCCAGTCAGCTGTGCAAGGACTTAAGGGATCAGCCAGCCAAATGTTTCCCAGTTTTTTAAACACAGTGAATCTTAGTAAACCAAATCTCATGAAGAAACATCAGCAAATAAATGACTGTATAAAGAAACCATTCTGGTTAAGCAAGGCCTGTTGGGTTTCCTACAATCCACATCCCTCAGGCAGCTCTTCTGGGTACCCTTGGGGGTTCCACAGTCTGATTTTTTCAAGTTGATAATCATACCTTCCTTGCGTATACTAGAAATTTGCAACTTGTACTTTCACATGTAACATCACACTCAGTCCTCACATTAACCCCACGGGACTATCATGGTCATGTTTCCAATGAAGTACGTGAGGCCCCACGTTGTCAAGTCCCTAGGCCCCAAATGACACAGCTAACACATGTTGGGGCAGGAATTTGAATCTAGGCTTTCTGGCTCCAAATCCAGTGCCCTTGGCTCTGTGTCTTGGCTGGAAAAAAAGGTCTTGATGAGGGGCAGTACAGTCCAATGGTTAGAGACCAGCTCTGGAACCAGGCCACTGGGGCTCAGTCTCTTCTGCCATTCACTTCCCTGTGTCACCTTTTCCTCATCTAGACAATGGGACAATGATTATAGCATCTGTCTCTGAAGCTCAGAGTTAAGAGTAAACATGATGAGCCACATAATTACTAGCACACAGTGTCTGGCACAAAAATAAGCACTTAATATCCATGCTGGCCCATTCTTCACTCCTGGCCAGCATTTATTCAGTGCTTGCTGCATGCAGAGGTTCTGAACCGCATTCTGTTGTAGGAGAGGGTACAGTGGGACAGGACCTCAAGCTCCTGTTTCCACTGGGGAGTATGCCCGGGCACAAAGCACAGTGACAGTTTCCCCAGGGGTTGAGTCCCTGGATGCTCTGCTAAGAATGTGCCCTGGAGCATGATGAAAATGCTGGCTTGGACAACTTACCCCAGAGAAGCAGACCTGTTTTAGGAGCCTAGCTGTTACAATAGTTTAGGGTACCCTAATTAATATATTTCAGAATCAGGATCTCTCAGTAGTAGCTAGAAGTCTGCTTTTTTAACAAGTTCCCAGGCTCAACTGTACAGACTGTCACAGTGTGAGATGTGCCGAGCTGGACCACCATGCCAGCTTCCGGGTCCCCTTCTCCTCCCTGGCCCCTCCTCACTGCCCCACCCCTCAGGCACCCAGGCTGGTGCTGGATCCCTTCCCTCTTCTGCCTACACTGGTGCTCTTGGTGAGCCCATCTTGGCTCCTGCCTTAGATGCCATCTAAGGCTGACAATGTCCTGGTGTCTATCTGTAGCCTGGACCTCCACCCTGAACGGGAGTCATCCTGACTGCCTAGTCCATAGCACCGTGTTTGTTCACTAAGCATCTCAAACATAACACATCCAGCCCCGTCCAACCTGCTCCTCCTACTGCCTTCCACTACCTCAATAAAACGGTACCACCAATCATCTGTCTCCCTGCCAGAATCATCCTGTTCATTGAACCAAAAACTCATCCTTGGCTCCTCTTACTCTCTATCCCACAACACCAAATCCTATTGGCTCTTCCTCCAAACATATCTAACTTCTTGTCATACTTTCAGCATAACCACCCCAGTCTAAGCCACCACCATCTCCCCAGTGGTTGCAGCCCTTGTCTCCGAGTGGGTCTCCCCCTCTGCTCTGACCTTTTACAATCTGTTCACAACCCAGCAGTCAGACTGAGCCTTTTAAAAACAGAAGTCAGATATGTCACTCCTCTGTCCCAATGACCCCACCTCACTCAGGGTAAAAGCCAGTGTCCTTAGAGTCCTGTGAGCTGGCCTCCATTCTCTGACCCCACTTCCCAGTGCTGTCCTCCTGTTCACACACTCCAGCCACACCAGCCTTGCTTTTCCTTGACGGGTAGAAGAGCCTTCTGCTTGCTGGCCCCCTGCCTGGAATGCTCTCCCCCTGACTCCTGAAGCTGGTTCCTCACCCAGGAATGTGCTCAAATGTTACCTCACAGGTGAGGCCTCCGCTGACCCACGTGGAATCACGACATCCCTGGTGACCCCATCGCCCGCTGCATTTTTCTCCAGAGCACTGGTTATCACATGGGACGGTCTATGCTCACTTCTTTACTGTCTGTCTCCCTGCCAGAATACAAGAGGGCAGGAGTGCTTCTTTGGTTTACTGAGATACCAATACTGAGACACTTAGAACTGGGCATGGGAGAGGCACTCAGTAAACAGACGGAAAGACTGAACAGTAGCCTTGTAGTTTCTGCAGAAAGTAGGACAGCCCCTCTCCCTCTGAGTGCTTCCCAGTGCCTGACACTTCATCTCCACCAATTCTGAGTCTGGAAATTCTGCCTGTCCCAGCTAGGGAAGGCAAAGCTGGCTAACGCTGGCTGACTTGGGGCGGGAGGCGGGGGTGGGGGATAGTCCGTGTAAGGAGGGGGAGGGCCCAGCCATATGGGGCTGGAAGGGTGGAGACTGAACAGTGCTCCTTATCTTCCCGACATGGATGGGCCCCTGAGTGAGGTGTCCAGCCCCTGAATGGGCAGCCAGGCACCTGGCAAGGAGAGAAAATGCTGAGAAGGATTTTTAAAGGTAGACGGGCCAACGATTCAATTCAATCAACAAGTGTGGGCCCCTGGTTGAGGTGCCTCGGGAGGTACCAGAGACATAAAATCACACTTGCCAGAGTCCCTTTCCGGAGACTTGGTCACGTGAACGGGCACTAGAGTTCTGGGCCAGGCTTCCCTTTCAATTCACTCTTGTTTTCGTGTCTGTTTCAAACCTTTCTCTCCTCCACAAACCTTGACCATGCCCCCAGGTTCCCCAGGAAACTTCACTTCCTACCGCACAGATCAAAACGGAAGTGTTCAGACCAGGGCTACCTCCACTTCCTGCCACCAGGACTGCACGGCGTCCTGTCTGGGCCCTGCTCTGCCCTCTCCCCCCAAGGCATCGCAGAGGTGGCCTCTGAACCAGACCAGGCTCACCCACCTGCCCTGGACTCCCACCTCCTGGGGGGTCTCTCCCTCTCAGCAGGCTCCTTCCATCCGCACTCACGCAATCACAAGTCTCTCCCAAGATGAAAGCAGCCCAAACAATTCTCACTGTCATATTTCTCTGAGATGCAAGCCATCCCTCCTCTCTCAGCTAAACTTCTGCGCCCACCCTCACCCTCACAGAGTGGACTGACTGTCTCCACTGGCCTCTCTTCAATCCAACCCGCAGCCCCCTCAGGCCTGGCTCACACCCCTACCAAGCCACCCAAAGTGCTCTTACCCAGGGCCTGGGGAATTCTGGGTCACCTAAGCCAATGGTCAATTTCCAGTCTTCATCTTACCTGGCTTCACAGCAACATCTGACATTAGGGACCCCCAACTCCTACCCCTATCCCAAACACACACTTTAAAACACTCTGTCCCTTTAGCTTTCCTCAAACCACACTGTCCTGACATCAAAGATCACATACGAACTAACAGCTCTCCAGTGTCTCTCTCCACTGTGTCTGGACACACCTGTGTTACTGCCGACCTAGCGTTTCAAAGCCAACTTTGACAACCGGAGAGCAAAGGGAGACCAGCCTTCGGGCGAAGGCTAGAAGGAAGGAAGTTTCCTCCATTCATATGAGGAATGGCAAAAAAAAAAAAAAAAAAAAAAAAAAAAAACCCAGAGAGGCTGCAGAATGAAGGGTGGAGGGAGATAACCTGGAGAAGATTGCAGGACCATGGTAGTGTTTATGGGTTTGGAACTGTGAGAGTAATGGGAGGCTGTGGAAAGACTGTGTAAGTGATAACACTTTGGCTTTTTCAAAGGCCAGTCAGGCTGCTGTGTGAAGGATGCTCTGCCGGAGTGAGAGGGTGAGGGAGGACCAGTCATAGGAGCAGAGATGAGGTGGATCAGTTATAGGAGGACAGATGAGGGAGGAGCAGCTACAGAAGGGAAGACCCGTTACAGGAGACTGTTGCAGAGGCCCAGGGGAGAGGGGATGGTGGCTGGAATCGGGGGTTGGTTGTAGGGGAGGAGAGAAGGTGTTGCCAGGAATGACACCAGTTGTCTGGTGATGACAGCAAGATAAAAAGTGGCCCTTCACTGACAGGGAGCTCTGGAGACAGAGCACCTTAGCAGAGGGGAGGACCGCTGGAAGCTTGTGCCCGGTCTCCTCCGGACTTTGTCCCACTTTGCCTTTTCCCTTTGCTGAGTTTGCTTTGCATCCGTTCACTGTGATAAATCTTAGCTGTATTGACTGCATGCTGAATTCTATGAGTTCTCCTAGCAGGTCACTGAACCTGAGCACGCTTGTAGGGACCAGCAGCCTTCCCGACAAGAAATGGATTTTGAGTTTTCTTTGAAAAGAGTGAGAGGGGCATGGATTAGTAGATTAAAACAAGAGGCATCTTAGGCACAAGAAAAGATGTGAAGAAAATTAGGAATAGATAAGTCAGGTGTTTGACATGGCCTAAACAGAGCTGGCACTGAGAAAACACAGCATTACACTTGTGAGGAGGAAGAGGTGGGGGCTGGAGAAGTCACACTTGCTAGAAAGACCCAGTGGCCGGGAACCACTAAAGTCATATGTACAGAGTTGTTAGTATCACGGAAGGATTGAAGGAACTTAGCGTCTGGCCATCCAAAATAAATTCATGACACCGAACTTTTTGAGGTAGGTCTGTGGGAGTGCTGTTGAGAAGCTGAAACAATATCCCAAAATATTAGGTTTTTTTTTTTTTTTAATAAAAACCACCTCCACATCAATCTGCGCTAGAATAATCTACTTCCCATTCAGTAAGAGGAACTTCCTTTCATTCCTTCCTTTATCCCTTAGAAATGCCTTTGCCCATGGTCCAGCATTCCTTCCCTCCGGTCTGCCTTTCCTCACTTTTTACAAGGGCTTCCTGGGATAGTCCGTCCCAGCAGCTTAATCACTTCTTTTATTCTGCATCTCCTCAGCACTGAAGCCTTCACTTTATATTACATTATTTTGCCTTTAACCCAGGGAAGCGTGGTTTTCCTAGGGTGTATCAGAGGTCTCTGCCCAGCCTCTTCCTCAGAGTCCCAATATCCTGAAGGCAGAAGAGGGACTTTCATGACCTGCTCAGCTTAACCTCATCTACCTGCCTCCATCCTCCAGCATCAAGGATCCCTTTAACGGAGGCTCAGGACACAGCCTGGCTGTTCCGAGTCATTCCTCATTCTGCTGACTTCATAGTTGGTCCCCACTGAAGTAACCACCCTGCTCCTGGTAACCAAGCCAATGCCTGTATTCCCCTCCCCTGCTGGGTCCCTCACCTGCCCCCCTGCCCAGCACTGTTATTCCTCCAAGGCTGCACTGCTCTGCCCACAAATCCTTCTAAAAGACTGGAAACCTGCCCCTGAAATCCTCCCTCAGGGGCTGGGCCTCCTTTATCCGATGCTGCCAGCCCCCCTCCCTGTCCTTTGCCTGCAGAGAGCCCAGCCCAGCATATCTGCACTGTGTCCCGCCCCATCCCAGTTCACCGACCCTGCCCCTGAGGTCAGCCTGGTCTAGAGATTGCAAAGCAGCAGCAATAGACTTGTTTAAATGATGGTCCACACTGCTATGTGGCAGTTCTTGTGCTTGTCTGTTTTTTACTTAAATTCGAATGCCTTTAGGCTAGACACACATTTTCTACCTCCCCAGAGACCCCACAACTCCCTATGCTGTCAAACATGGAAGAAGAAAACCAACTTTATTGAACACCTGCCAGACACTAGGCTCTGTGTATATACTGGCTCATTTAATCCTTCCAGCAACCCCAAGGGGGTGACATTACTATCTCTGTTTACCGGTGGGAATACAGAAGCTCAAGGAAGATGGGCAACTTGCCTAAATCATACAACAACAGCCAGCAAGTCATAAACCCAGATTTGAGCACAATCTGCCAGATTCTAAAGTCAACACTGCTTCCACTATGCCGTTAGTGGAAGGAGGAGGTCTTGATTAGACCATGCATTAAGGAGGCCCCTCTGCAACAGTGTGGAAAAGAAAACAGAAGGGCAGGAAAGCGAGTGCGTGGACAGTTCAGGCAGTACAGGAAACAGGTCCAGCAGACAGGAACTCATGCGGCTGCCCTGAGAATAGACAGTAGGTCAGGACTGGCTGGGGAGAGTCAGGACAGAGGTGGCTGAGGGACAGCAGTGATCTCCGCAAGGGTCAGGGACAATGTGGAGGGAGAGGCGGCTTGGGATGAGTGTCTAAGGGGATCCTGAAACATCACAGTGAAGATCTTGTGTATCACAAATCAAACTGGCCAAGAAGAGAGCTGGGTGAGAGATGGAGACTTGACTGGCCTTTCTTTAAGAGCATTGGGTAACCCTGGGTGCACAGGGCAGCTCCAGGGAGAGGAGTGCAGGGAACAGCAAGCCGGCCTAAAGACACTGCCTCGGCCCCACTCTGGCACTTGCAGGGCAGGAGGAGGACAAGAAGCTTGAGGTCAAGGAAGGGAATGTCAGTGGGGACAGTGTGGCACCCTCCAAGGAGACGGGCAACAGCTGCAGAGTGGCTGGCGACTGAGGATTACCAGGCCCTGGAGGCCTGCAAAGGGCTATCTGAGCCGCAGAGCAGGTGCACTGCGCTGACTGAGGAAGACAGCGCCAAGCGCAAGGGAAAACCAGAAGCTGGCAGTGACAGGGAGAGGCAAGAGGCCAGTGTGGGTGTGTAGGTGGAGAAGGTGCCCTCCTGTAAGTCAGGAGAGCACCTTTTCCTTGAGAGAAAAAAATCTGTAGGGGAAATTCCAGGGATGCTCCGAATTGGTGAGGAGGGAGGCTGATGGCGGGTGCATCTGCTGGAAGGAAGTGAAATGGGTCCCGCAAACACCCCCTCCCCCAGGGGCGCTCACTGGGCTCCTCCGTTAACACTGGGACCACATAAGGTGCACGGACACTTGGATGCGCATTGCTGCCGCTGCAGCGCGGTCTAAGCCTGCATCATCACCTGCCTCAGAATGTGCTCATCACGGTCACTGCAAGTGGACTTTGAATTTTTCTGTGAGGTGAGTATTTTCGCTTTTATTTTCTCCCTGGCCCTCCAGCCCACTTCCGCACAAGGCTTGCCAGGGGCCTCTAGGGGAACACCTCTGTCTGACTCTCCAAATAAAGCTTTGCTCTGGGCAAAGCAACAAACTCACTGGGGCCTGATTCTGGCCACAGCAGCCCTGGTGACAGCTTCTGCCCTGCAGCTGGTGACCCCTCTGACCCCAACACACACATACAGAGACCTACCCCACTACACTTTGCTAGGGTGACAACTCCTGCCCCAGAGGAACCTCAGAAAAAGCCGCCACCTGGACAGGAAGAGTTGTTCAGAGACTGGGTCTGCCGCTGCGTGCCTTCCCCCTGGGCTACCAGCTCTTATTAAAGACCCCCCTTCGGTGACAGAGGTGTCAGGCAGACTTTGATGAATGCTTTTCTGGTTCCCTCCCCCTCAAGCCCTGAATCCTGGCTTCCTCTAGCCAGAATACTATGAAAGGAGCACATAGATTGGAATCAGAAGACTTGGACTGGGGTCCTGGCCAGTCCCTATGTGCTGTGAAGTCCGTTAAGTCACTTCTGAGGCCCAGCCTGCAACCAGATAAAATGGAAGTAACAGCACCCACCTTCCCCCACCTCCACCCTCCCTGCTCTCAGGAAGGCAGTGAGAAGTTAATCAAATGAGCTGGGCGATTTGCAAACTGGACGATGCTATTCTGACTTTGGGGGTATAAGCAAGTCTGCTGGCAGCTCAAGCTCTCTCTCCAGAGCCCCACCCAGTACTTGATCCCCAGCCATCAGTCCCTGGCTGCTCAGAGCCCAAGGGAGACAGGGCTCAAATGAACTCAATGCAAACATTTGTTTAGGTCTACATGTGCCAGATCCTAGGATACAAACAAGAACAGACACAAGTCTTGCCCTGGGTCTGCCCAGCTGGGTAAAATTCACAGGCTGGGTGTCTGTTCATGCAGCAGCCAGGACAGAGTCTCCAGGAGAACTTGCTCCACGTTGCTGGGAACTGACCATATGGGCATCATTAGTCTTCGTCCCCTTGACAACCCTCAGATTGAAGAGGTGGGCGGATTTAGCTCTCTGAGGAACCAGGGTGAGGGGCCTGAAGCAGAGGGGCCAGAGACCTTGGAGACCCAGGCCCGGCCCAGCAGTGGAAGCTGAAGGGTTGTGTCATGCTCAGGGCTTCATCCTCACCATCTGGGAGATGTGACGAATAATCCTTCTTTGGCCTGACTCACAAGGGTATCACGGGGCACAAAGTGAGAACAAAATGACAAGAGTGATGAGAAAATGCTTTGAAAAGGAAAGAGCTTTAAAAACAAGGCATTATTATTTTTTCTTCGGGGTCCTCTCCAGGAAAGCTGAGATAATCGCAGAAGATCTGTTTGTCTAAATGCGGACAAGCCTTTCCCATGGCGAGCCTAGTGGGACTGACTCAGAGGCATCCAGCTCCCTCACTTTGCACAATCTCCACTGAAAAATCCCAGTCGCTACAGTTAGTGCTTCCAGTGGGTGGCCCCCCATCACCTTTCCATATTCTTTCCACCACCCTGCCACACATGGCCAGTGGGGACTCAGGTGATGCTTGCTGACAGGTGGAAACACGGTCTATCCTACCCCACCTCCTGCCACAGACCTTGGCCCAGAGGACCTGAGAAAGTCATCACCTCCAACACCTCCCCTCTGGCAGGACTTCTCATAGGCTGACTCAGACAGGAGACTTTCTCCTACCTCTGTCCATGACCCAGGGAGGGAGATTCCAGTATCTGAGAGCCAACCCATCGCACTGAGTTCAAAACAATAACAAAAACAAACAAACAAACAAACATTTTCTGCTTCCATCTCACACCTGTCTTTCCTACAGCAATTTCTGCCTCTCTCATTCAAATGAGAGTAGAGTTGGAGGTGGGAGTGAGCAGTTGATAAGGTTTTCATCCAATCCATCAATTGTGTTAACACCCCTGTCTTCAGCTGTCTGGGTGTAAGGCAGAGCAGGCAGCTGCACTCTGGATTTGAGAGATCCTAATCCAGCCTTTTCCTGCCTAAAATTATCTCACACACACCCAGAACTGTTCTATTCTCAGAAGCAAGTCAACCAATTTCTTTACATTTTATGTCCTCCAGTGCCCTTTTAAAATGCAAATATCTCTGAAACAAGGAACATATTCCACTGGCCTTACTCCAGTCCTCATCCAGTGTCTCTGCCCAATAAATATTTACTGAATTCAATCGGTTACTAGAGGCTTGTTCTCATAAGACACGGGTCAGAGCCCAGGGCTGTGGAGTGTAGGGTGCACAGGGAGCAGCCTGGACCGGGAGCCACACTGCACTTCACCCGCTTCATCGCTAGCCCAGAGCAACCCTGCGTGCCAAAGCGAGCTGAGTTCTGATGAAAGTAAATCTGAAATAGCCAAATATGGAAACTCTGCAGGAGGGGGCAGAACCAGCCGAGAAAGTCGGAGGAGACGCCCAGTGGGGTTAGTAGCAAGAGTATGGCCCCGGGATTCACTGAATATTCTCAGAACTGCCAACACCCTGCCAAGCAGTAGCGGGGGGGGGGGGGGCAATGTGGTGTGGAGAACGCATATTCCACCAATTCTCTGGGTGTCCCTGGGCAACTCATTTCAACCTCTGTGAGTCTTGGTGTCCTCCAAGACCCCTTTGAGCTCCCCTCGGTGTGGGGGGGGAGGGGTGGTACTTCTAAATGAGCGCGCGAAATCGAACAGTTCCTGGAGGTTTTCATTCATTCCAATATTAAAGTTTCATTCCGGAGTGCTCTGGTTGGAAAGTCCTGCAAAAGCGGAGGGAGGGGTTGCCGAAGGGTATGGAGCGGGAGCCAGGGGGTTGCAGAGCGGGGAGCCAGGGGTTTGCAGGGCACGCCTCAAAGTCCTCCCCCATTTGCCCACCCCAACCTGAACCTGGCCCTTGCAGTCCACAGCCGCGCCCTGGAGCCGCTCCCCAGCTCGAGACCCCAGTCCGCACTCTCGCCACACCCCTCCTCTGCTAAGAAAATCCACTCGCAGCCCCGGAACCCAGCTGCCCCGCCACCCCCGCCACCGCACCCACTCGTCCACATCAGGGGACACCTGCCCCTCAGGCATCCCCGACCCTGAGTCCAGGCCGCACCGCTCCTGCCCGCCTGGCCACCGTCTCGCGTCCAGCATCCGCGCCCGTCGAGGACTCGCCCCGTGCGACGGGGACTGGAGGCCAGGCCCGGGTCCCCGCAACCCGGCCCGGGGCGTGAGGCAGCGGCTGCGGGGCTTCTATCGCCGCGGCGCTTTCGATTTCACAGTCAACGAGACGAACCGAAAAGCGCTCCTCGGTCCCCTCACTCCAGCCCTACAGCGTGGGGCTCAATCCCCGCGGCGCGGCCGCCCCAGGCGACGACCGGCCGGGACTCACGTGTGGCTCGGTGCGCGAGTGCCGGGCTGGCGCCGGTCAGCGGGCGCGCGGCTCCTCCGGCGAATGGGCGACGGGCGGCGAGGCAGGGGCTCGGCTGTCAGCCCCCGAGCCCCGAGCGCAGAGCACCGCCCTCCGAGGGAGGACGGCGGGCGTGGGGCCCGGGAGGGGCGGGGCTTAAGGCGGGGCCAGGGGAGCGGTCACTGTGAGGGGCTCGGGCCGGCGGGAAGGGCGGACGCACCAGAAGGTGCTGGGCAGGAGGCTGAGAGACTGTTACCCGGCCAGTGAGAAACCTAAACTACCTTCACTAGAATCCTGTGTACCTATAAATAAAAATCATCTCTGATTTCCCTCAAGTGCGTTTTGAACTGTACACATCTTACCCTTCAATCAGGCATATCCAAATTCAGCCAGTCCTTTCATATTTTGATCCAGCAGCCAAAGTCTGAGGTCTGGCTCAAATCTGTCCACCCAGACCTTCCTTCACAGCAGTACAAATTTGCCGGCCCTCCTTGCAGCTGGCCTAGGAATCCCTTGGAGTTGTAAGGCGGGCCATTGTACCAAGTTCTCCCCAAGCATCTCTTAACATCTTCAAAACCTTGTGAAGTAGGCCTGGGCATTCCCATTTAGCAGATGAGCAATCTGAGGTCCAGAGAAGTGACATGAACGGACATGCCCAAAGTGAGACACTCAGGAAGTGATGTAGCTACATCTTGAGTCCAGATCTCCCAACTCCCATGTAGGGCTCTTTCTTGCACTACTTCTCTCCATGAGTATATGCTCTGATTGATATTTGTATTCTACATACATCTCTTCTGTGAAGATTGATGGAGCATAAAGAGCATGGAGCTGAGAATGAAATGGACCAGAATTCCAATTCTAGCTTCTTCACTTTCAGTTAGGCAACCATGGGAAGGTTACTTAACAGCCTGGGATTCAATTACTCACCAATAAAATGGCAGAATAAAGCACAATTCAGGTGTGCATATGAGCCAGGCAGGAAACACACAGGAGGGAGATGAAGGTTGTAGTCACAGGAAAGTGAAGGGACACTGGTGCACTAAAGACCACGTGTGGGGTCTAGAGGCTCAGCCAGGCTCCGTGCCAGCCTGCCCTTGTCTGATCTCTTATTTTTCAATAAGAACCAGAAATCCAGATTCAAATCTTTTGGCTGGCGAGCCAGATTAACCACTCCTTGGGGAGATTGGGCCTATGGGCACCTTCTCTTATGGTTACCTACGCTCACTTCCTCTCATTATCCACCCCTACCCGCTACCTGCCCAGCATGCTACAAATCAGTATGTTTTGTAAAGGTATATCTCCTTTCACTGGTGAGAAACACAAATGTCTAGTGTGAATATATACAGGTGTGCTCAGGACCCCTGGTACTGTCATTGACTATAATTCAGTTGCCTCTCTCCACCCCTCTTCCCCATCAACTGAATGAAACAGCCAATTTGTCTTAAGAATGATATCCAAGCTTTAAATATGATGGAACCAGATGCTGGGATAGATAGTGTATCTTTTAGTATGGGAAGTGGGGGTTGCATAACTCCAAGGTTAGAAGTCTAAGCGGGAAGGTAGAGGAATTTTAGATGCGTGTTAGTTGGAACTCAGGGACATGTTCCCAGTTCCTCTTGTTGGTCACAGACTCCTGGGCAGGATGTCTGGGAGAACACAGAAAACAAACCCTAGGACCCGGTCCAGTCTAATGGAGGAGACACTATCCCTTTTCTCAAGGACCTTGAAGATGAATGGGATAAATAGGACATAAATGTATATATAAAACAAACACTAAATACTTTCAGATGGTAACTAACATTAAGTTTTATTATACACCAGTACTGTGTTCAGTGCTTTGTCCATATTTACTCTATTTAATCACCAGCCCTATTTTATCACTGGGAAAACTCATGTCTTGAACAATTGGCCCCAAATTGCAAAATTCATAGTATGGGAGAGGTGGGATAGTATGGGAACCTAAGGAATCTGGTTCTTGTGTTCTTAGCCACTACACCACCTTGACCCTCAAAAAAAAAAAAAAAAAAAAAAGGTTTGTGTGAATTCAAACAAAACAACTTTGAGACAGAGACAAATTTTAGCAGTTTTAGTGTTCTCAAAATATTTGCAATGTTATAAACAGAATCCAGTCTTCAAGCTAAATTCATCTAAAAGAAATAAGGGCAGGATTGGACAATACACTAAATTTTTGCACAGAAGAGCTACACTTTTAATATGTTTCTTGTAAATACCCTGATATTACCCCCAGACTTCAGATATGGCTTTCAGCTGTTTAATTTGCTGGGTAAGTTGATACTGATAAAAGCTGTTTAATTTGCTAGGTAAGAAATGGCAGCCCTGGCTGTCAATGGAATGATGGTGCTGATGGAGTGTGGAGGGCGCCACCTACTGGAATAGTAGATGGATGCATCCTCTTCCTCAGGCTGCCCTTTTGCGAAAAGACTGATCAATATCAGCGGTTAGCTACAGCAAGGTAAAAGGTCATATCTTCTATCACCGAGAGATCAGTGAGATCAGATGAAGAGGAATAATCCTCTCCTTGGGTCTTAGAGTGCATCTCTAACTTCAAATGCAAGTTACAGTGGAAAGTCTTTGCCCGTAATGAAACCACACATGGAAAGTGTGATAAAGCAGCAAACCACTCCCAGGCAAAGAGCAGAACCTTAGGGTCCTGAGCACATAGAATTCTCACTTGCCCACTAAGTGGGTCTTGCACTGAGACAATAAGTGAATGAATGTCTGTGAATTTTGTGTATTTAATTTCTTGATCCAGTGATATGTGGTCCCTTTGTTTTCATCAAATAAACTTTACCCAGCTCTGCCTGCAAGGGTGCTGACCACCACAGGAAAAGAGGCGGGGAGTGCTGGAGGGGACAGGGACTTCCCCCAAGACAGATGTAATTTTTTTAAAAATGTACATGTACCACAGTTTGTTTATTCATTCACTTACTGAAAGACATCTTGGTTGCTTCCAGGTTTTGGCAATTATAAATAAAGCTGCTATACACATTTGTGTGCAGGTTTTGGCATGAACACATATCTCTTAAGTACATGGATCCAGCAGCTGCACTTTTAGCTTAGTAGTTCAAGAAAGACCCACGTTTCTTTTGCTCTACTGGCTTCACCTTATTCTCACCTACTACGTCTAGGTTCAGGGCCAATTTGAAAAAAAAACCAGACTTATTCTGTCCCTGTGATCATATATTCTGTATTTGTTCCAGGGGCTCCCCCACTCAATACACACAATCACCCAACCCATTCTCTGTTCTTGGTTTGATTGTCTGATAGTCAACCTTTTTGGGGAAGAAATGAGATTTTTAACATTTTAAAATTAGGCCTGCTGTCTTCATTGTATGCTTGGCTAAATGTGGATTCAGTCCATTTTGACAGTTCTTTTCATAAGATTCACACATGTGATTCCCATCAGTGCTTGGAAAGACATTTTAACATATTAATTCTGCAACAGTCACTGTAAGACATTAAACTATAGATTTGAAGGTTATTATTTAGCCTGAGGAAACGTAAAGAAAAATCAGAGGTTTGATTGGCACAGTTTGGTTTTGTTGGACTTTGTAATAAGTCAGTAACAAGGAAGACCGTTGTGGGTTCTTTTTTCCCCGTATTCCTTCTTTTTGGTGCCTACTCTATATGAAGTGATTTTAAACACTGCTCTTGTAACCGTGGTTAACCACATCCTCTGTTTCACATAAAACAGGACAGAAGGGTGAAGAAGGAAAGACATACTCTCAGGAAGGCGTTATCCTGGGAAAATCTGACAGAGTTCAAATGTTTTTGACTTCAGCCATGCCTCAGTATTCCACGACCTTGTCCCTCTGCCCTGAGAAATTCCAAGCGATTTTCTGTGGACACAACGAGGGCCCACCATCTGGGGCTGCCGCACCCACTACACGTACTTTTTGTTTCATACTTTTCCCTTTTTAAAACAGTTTTGCTGTTAAACTTTCAATACCATGCACCTAATCAATTAATTTTAGTAAGTGTAGACAGTTATGCAACCATAACCATAATGGAATTTGAGAACAAATCCATCACCCCTTGTGTACTTTGCCATCAATCCCCACTCAGCCCTGGACTCAGGCCAGAGCAGATCTGCTTCCTGTTTCTATAGTTTTCCACTTTCTGGAAAACTTATATAAATAAGTATGTGGCACTTTGTGTCAACTAGCAGCATGTTTTGGAGGCTCATCCATTTGGCTGCATATACCAGTAGTTCTTCTTCCTTTTAACTGCTGCATTGTGTGCTCTTGTATAGATACACTACATTTTGTTTATCCATTCACCAGCTGGTAGATATTTGGATTATTTCTAACTGTGAGCCATTATAAATAATGCTGCTATGAATATTTGAATACAAGTTTTTGTGTGGACATACATTTTCTTTCTCTTTAGGCAGACCCAGGAATAAAATTACTTGCTTTGAAACCTTTGTCTGACATTAATATAGTCACTCCAGCTTTCTTTTAACTGTTAAAACGGCATATATTTAATCCATTGTATTAGTTTCTATTGCCACATAACAAATTACCCCAAAACTTAGCAGCTCAAAACAACACTTGTTAACTCACAGCTTCTGTGGTGTTAAGAAATCTGGGCATAGCTTAGCCGAGTTCTCTGCTTCAGGGCCTCTCACAGGCTGCAGTCAAGGTGTTGGCTGAGCTCTAGTCATCTCAAGGTCCAACTGGGAAAGGATCCACTTCCAAACATACATAGTTGTTGGCAGGATTCAGTTCCTGGCAGATTGTTATTCTGAGGGCCTGATTTTTTGCTGGTTGTTGGCAGGGGGCTTGCCTCAAATGCTTGCCAAGCAAACATGGCAGCTTGTTTCATCAAAGCATGTAAGCCAAGAAGTCTAACAAGACAGAAGTCATGAGCTTTTAGCCTAACCACAAAAGTGATATTCCATCACCTCTGCTGTATTCTGTTGGTCAGAAGCAAGTCACTAAGTCCAGCCACACACAAGGGCATGACAGCCAGGAAGCGGGAACTCTTGGTGGCTGCTCCACATCTCTGCCTTGAATTTGAGGTTACTATGGGATCATCTTGAGAATGTCAGTGTTTTCCTGCTCTTTTGCCTTTGTGGAGTGGGGAGGTTCTTTAATTCTGTGAGGTTTTTGTCATACACCTGTCTCTGCTAGTGGCAATTTCCCTGGCTTTCCAGCACTGCTAAGCGTGACTTTTGTTTTTGTATTTCTTGTCATTTCACTAAGATTCAGGGAGGGAAGAAAAGTAAACAGAGGCACAGAGAAGTGAAGTAATTTGTTCAGTGGAGCTGAAGAGTTACCACAGTAGAGGGAGACTCTTATATATCAGTCAAGTGACAGGCCCCTCCACGATTCCAGTTGTTTTCAAATTCTCTTTCGGCAAGGGCACAGCATGTGAACAAAAATGGTCTTGGGAATATAGGCCTTTTGAAGCCAAATCTTGCCAGTTATGAAAGCTGCTCTGGGCAGGGAGCTAGAAAGATACTTCAAGAGAAACCTTCTGTTGTGATATTATTCAGGATCTCCTTAGCAATCAGTAACTGTACCTGCCATGTTTAAGAGAAATCAAATAGAATAAAAATTGAAGCTTCCTTAAAATTAAAAAAAAAAAAAAGCATTATATAAAACACTCTGGAAGATTAACCTTTTTGCTCCACTTCACTTTCCCAGCATGTTTTCCTTAGATACTTGGCTCACTCAAATTCCAGCTTCAGGATTCTAAAGTTTAAGTTACCACATTGCAAAGATTCATTCCCTTATCAATCTTTAAATCTGGTAATGACGATTTGCAAACATCTCAATCCAGTACTAATTTCTGGTCTTCATTGTTTCTCCCTTATAAGTATTCTTCCGAGAGCAGAAACGGGGAAGATAAGGCCACGTGGCCTTTTAGAAAACAGTCACACATCTAGGAGCGTCCTCTTCATGTTTTACTCCCAGACTCCACTGTCAGTAAAATTCATTGCTGAAGAGCATTGCTTCCTAAGGCAGTTAATACAGACTTTTTAAGTTTGGAGGAATTATATGTGACCTATTTTTTTACCTAGGAGAAAGCGGTTTATGCATTCTCTCAAATATATCAGAAAATGAGGTACTTTCTTGTAGACATTTTATATTATCACATGGTTTCTCAAACTTGATTCTTGGATTCTTTCTGTATTCACTTACTCTGTAATCTCATGAATGATGTATCTATAGTCAATGTCCAAGTTAAAAAAAGAATAAACATTTTCTTATGTCTCCTATAATCAGAATGCACCCATCATTTACATTGGGAAAGCACAAAGAGAGAGATCTGCTTTGAGTTCTAGGTCAGATTACTCTTTTTGAGGAGACCCTGGCATCCTAGTGTTAAGTAATTAGCAGTTATTAATATTTGTGGATAATATTCTCTTGATAGCAGGAATAAAGAAAAGAATACAACTTATTTAAAAACTAAACTTGGCATTTTAACCAAAGTACTTGCAACATTCTTAATATATTTGAAAATCATGACTGTCAGGTTTTTTTGCTTGTTTTCTGTATCTATTCCTAAAAAGAATGTAGGCCTATATTAAGACAGAATTTGACATTCTTTCATCTTTATTTTACAAATATTTTACTTAATTATAAGATTATTAAGAAAATGTTTTGATCATAACCTACCTTTTACCTCCATCCATATTACACTGGAATTAAATCATATAGAAAAATATTTTTTTCATTAATATTACCAGATGTATCAAGAGCATGATTTATTTTTAGTTATGTAGTGAAAAAAATACTTGGGTGTAGATTAAAAAAATGATAACCTTGAGATTAATTAATGAAATGGTCCTTAAAAGATTTCTCGGTTTTGCTTTTTTTTTTATAAAAATCAGTATTTAAATTTTCACAGTGAAGAGGCCCTAAATTCTCCATACAGCATGAAATTATATAAAGATAGAAGACATAGACATCTTTAACTCTTTAATCCTTTGATTAAGCAGCAAGCATATCACTCTTCCAGGCCAAACACTGCTTAAACAAAAAAGAAAATGATGACGTGCAAAATATTTACAAAATATGCAAAGCACACGATAAAAGACATCTCACTATATACATGGGTCATATTACTAATGGAGCTAAGATTTTTTCCTACTGTGTGCTCTAGTGTACGTAAATCAAATTACAGCACATCCCTCAGATACAGCACCTTTGCCCATGGTTGGGGTAGAACAGATTTCAAATGAATCACAATATACTTAACAGCTGGACAGAGGCTGGCACTGACCAACTTGACTGACGTGTCCCACATACTGTATACTGAAGGTCTACTGACAAGAGACAAGACAATAAAAGCTGTCTAGTATGCACATATGCAAGACAATCTGAATACTTTAAAAAATGCTTTAGATATTTTCCTTTAAGATATATAACTGTCCCCTGTGGCTTTTAAAATAAAAGTAAGTATAAATTCTTGAGTATTACGAATTTTAAATCATAAGATGATCCAACGAGAAAGAAAGAACACACCCTGGAAAAAGGTTTAGATTACACCAGAACTTAAGGTCCTTATGGAAATAAGTGGTCTAAACGTCAAAATTAAAACTAATCAGTGGATTTGTTTGCAGCTCTTTAATGCTTTACAGCAAAAGGTAGGGACTATTTTTCCAATATTTGGGAAATATATGACATCTCAGAATAGAAATCAGGACCTTAGATGCTGACTATTTCATGTAACAGCCTTAAATGTGAGGAGAATGTGAATGTGCAAACATTTAGCTTAAGTTCCACTAGTATAGTAATCTAAGTGATCTGTCCCTTTGCACAGGTCATGATTCCAATATGAAATAATTGTATCAAAAATATTAATAATACATTGTTGAAATACTATCACTTGTAAAATATTCTTTGTAGGTGCTTAATGATTATGTGTTGCGTTAAGAAGTCTTTAGTTTTTCTGTTTGTTTGTTTCTTTATAAAAAGGGGTCTCAGCATTTTAAGTTAACAGCACAATTGTGACAATATACTGATACATCTTTAGATAACACAGAACAAATTCTTAAATTTATTTTATGAAGTAATGTTGATGATTTAACCCTAAACCAAACCCACGAGTACAGGTCGGCTGCAAGGAATACACAAATGTACTCAAATAGTACAATAGAGATTTACCAAGAAAACATCTTTTATATTAAATGCAGACCATATTAATAAGTATGAGGGCAATTTTAAGTTCAGAATCTAAACATAAAAAGGGTATCGTAAATAAATGCTTCCATAACCACTATTTCCACATAACTGACAAAATATAATTCTCTTCTAAAGTCCCCAAATGTAGGCAACTACTAGTTAAAAGCAGATAGCATTTAGAAACATTTAAAAAAAATCAAAATTAACTTCATTTTCAAGGAACTTAAAGACATTGTACTTTAACAAATTAAGTCCTCATCTGTAGCTAAAATTCTTATTCTGATCCTCTTATCACTGACAGATGGCGGGTCAATGACCTTAAAAAGGACTTGCACTAGGACCCTAAACTGTATGTTAAAGGATTAATCGGTTCAGTACATTCTTTATGGTTTCATATAATTGCTTTGCAATTGATTAAATTGCTTTCTTTTAAAGGAATATATTTAAATTCCTTTAGAAAAAAAAAGCAAGATTTTTTGAAAAAGGGATATATAGCTATAATTTCTTAAATATGCATTAAATGAACATATGTCAAAATCTGAAATGCAGGCTATTTATTCTTGCACTCCTAACATAGGAAAATGTTGTTAAAATTAAATTAAAGAAAAAAGAGAAAAAGTCAAACATCCTTAACTTAGGAAACTTAAAGGAGTTTTCACAATTCCTAAGTCAATATTCCTGTACTAAGAGCCTTGACTATGAAGAGGCAGGAATATAAAGATTCTCAATAAAATAAATACAGTAAAAACAAAACAAAAAAACCTTGGTATATAGAATACTTAATCTTTTTTTTCCTTTAATGAGATCATGTCGCTGAATGTATACTCTAGAAAGGAGGCTAACTGTAGGCTTTCTGTTGTATTTCATTTCAGTTGCACGAACTAAAAAATTTCTCAGACATCCACTTATGCTAGCCCACTGCCACAAAACTAGGTCGTAGCCTCAGTATCTAGGAAGGATGATTCTTTCTTCTTTTGCATCAGTCAGATGAGCATTGGTATAATGATGGGGTGAAAAGTTACTGCAGCTCTGTCCAATTTAATTTTAGTGCAGTGAGGACTGTGAATCTGTCTGAATTCCGATAAGTGATGGTGGCTGTTGACCACCAACCGTGGACAACACTGGTCTCGGGTTTAGACGGGGCGGCATAGAATTAGCAGGGCGAATGAGAGGTGGTGGAGGCTGATTTAAAGTTGGCCGGGGCTGGATAAACCGAGCCTGCTGCTGGAGTGGAGGAGGCTGCCGGTGAAGAGCAGGGGCAGCAGGCAGTGTTGGACGAAGAAGTGGTGGAGGCTGGTTCAGAGTGGCAATGGGGGCTGTTGGTGTTGGAGTGGATGATGGGGCAGGAGGTGATGGACCCAGAGTCCGAGGAGCCTGTGGGGTCTGTGCCTAGAGGTGAAGAAACAAAAATACATGTATGAGATGATAGTTCCTAATGAACTTAATACAATATAGTTTGGGCTGTCACAGGAAAAACAAAACAAATCAAAACAAAACAAAAACAACACCAGTGTTTTTTGGAAGCACAAGCTTCTTTTATTTTAAACAAAACAAAACAAAAACCCAAAAACCGAAAAAGCAACGAAGCTACCAAACAGGCATCTTTATTAGTAAACAGCTTAACACTGGAAAAAAAAAAAAAAAGACTATGAAAGAACAATACACTCTCCATTCTTCTAGGATCAGAACTCAGCATGTCATTATGACTTAGGAGTCACGAGAGATGCACCTCTGAGTAAGTGTATTGTCAACCTTTCATGCTCATTCAGCCAGTCCTCTGACAATTAACCTTACAGACCACCACACAAAATGGTGATTCCTCAACTCATATTAGCTCAAATTCCATACACAAACACACCTCCTCTTCTTCATCAGTGCTCTTCCCTGATGGCACATTAGAAGCACTTTTTGTCTCCTCCCCTAAAGCAGAAGCATCACCATTAGAAGCCTGGGTTCCTTGTTCTGCTTCCCATTCCTGCAATACCTCCTCTAAGTTAAACCGACGCCTGTAGTTTACAAAGAAGTTCTTCACTTGGCCAACAGTCTTGTTGCCAATTACATCTGCAATAGCTTGAAAATCTTTACCATATTTGCGGACACCTGGAAGGCAAAGTAAATAATACACCTGTGAAGGATCAATAAGGAGAGCTGTGTGTACTATACATCATGCACACACAAAGATACCAGCAATGAAAATCCTTTCTGATAAACTCTGCTCATTTCTCAGTTCTGAGATAGAGGCTAAGATATCAGGGTCACAGATGAAAACTATCAATTATCATGTCATCGAGCCAGCTACTTGCCTTCAACTGAACAATCAGAAACTTACCATTGTTTACATACTCAGTTATTTTCTCCAATCCTTTCTTGAACTCTCAAATACAGTCCATTTATTGTAAAGCATTGAATTCTTTGTTCCATCCTCAATTCCACATTCATTTATTTCCCTAGTAGCCAGTCACCTAAATTTGAGCAACACCGTTTGTAAACAAAGCTGGATGGGAATGAACCATCTCTTTAATCCCCTCAATGGACTGAGCAGGTAGTCTCAGGGTTCCCCCATTAAGAAAAGCATTGTAATTTTGGTCTTAACACCAACTTCAACATAATTACTTGCCTATCTCACCAGGTACCAATGAACAGAAATGAGCTAAGAATTTAAATACAAAAAGCAGGAGAATCATCACAACCTAATGGACAAAAAAAGGGGAGCTATTTTTCAGCCTGTTGGATTTTAACTCATCTAACAGTCCTAAACAGTGTATTTATGAAGGATTCCCAGCTATGCTCTGCAGCCTGAAGACTTAGGTGATAGTAATGACGATTTGTAGACACTCATGCTGATCATCACTACCTTAAATTTAAGAAGGATTGTACTTTCAGTTATTTAAAAACCTAACTTTTCATTATGGAAATTTTATTAGAATGAAGGATAATATTTGATTTACAAACTTGAGATTGTCAATTATGCTACAGAATTTTAAATGACCTTATATAATCAGATGGATAATAATTTGTTCTTAAGGGAATTCTAAAAGAAGTTCAATGACTCATTCTAGAAAGAGATGATGCACTTAGCTCAAAATATAAAAGCTGTCAAAATTTTGATTTTTACAATTTGATAACTGTTTTTTAAAATACCAGAAAAATAGTAACTTACTAATTAGAGATGAGAAAGGAGAAAAAAAATACTGATGTTTATATTGAAGTCCATAGTTTAACCTAAGCAGCCAGAAATATGGGGATTTAAATAAACTTAACATGTATACAATTACAGATGAAAGAATAATATAAGGATATTAGTACCTCAGCAGAAATGCTAGACATAGTCTTACTGATACCTATTTGGATGGTATACTTATTACATAAAAGCACCAGCATGATACAATATAACTCTTGTTTTTAAATTCTGTGTTTATTTTATATTAGAAACTTGGGAGTAAGTATCTCATGCTACATTCAACTTGCTAGGCTTGACTCTACGGAGAATTCTTTTATCTTAATGCATTCTGGGTAGGAGGCCTGACATTATTAAGCTATAACCATATCCCACTGTTAATACAGTGTTTTGGGTTTGTAAACTATGTTCATTTGCTGTTCTCGAAGGGGAAAACATGCAGGACAACAAAAGTAATAATGCTACTTAAGCATTGTGTACAACATTTTGGCAACATAAATGAATTTATATTCTCTTAAATCCATGAGCTGATTTCCAGTTTGAATTTCATAACTGAGTATAAATTTTAATGGTGACTAGGTTCCACCGAGGGTTTATCTGGCTGTACAAACCCAAGGTCATTTCATATGAAGAATAACTGCTATATACTCAAGTACTTCTCTCCTACTTATACTTTGGAAAACGGCAACTCAACTTGTGATGACTGCACTGAAAAACAAATACTAATTAGAAATCACAGAATAATTTTCATAAGGGATATTTAATTTACATTCTAGAAATGACCAAACCTACTGAATACACGAGTTTAGACATGAAAACCTTAAATAAATCTAGAATTAGATCTTCTATATTCTTAGCAAGAAGTCACATTAAGAGTAACTCTGATTCCAAGTCTGATGATATTACAACCCTCCAAACACCTATTTGTTTAGCAAAATATGTTCCAAAACCTACCACTAAGCTGTCCCCACATCTGACTCCATTACTGTCCCCTCTTCTTCTGACTTTTTTTTGTGTGTGTGGTCTTTCACTTTATTTTCTCTTGCTTGTCATTAATATTGTTGCATATTCAGAATTACATGCCCCCAAACCAAAACTACTTCCTATAGGAACTTTAGTTTACCCAGATACTTTGGATGTCAAGGGTTTTCTTCAGGTCACTAGGTAAGTTTGTTATTAACTTGCATAACCCGGTCTTGTACCAACCACTTTGCAAAATCTGAAGGCTCAGATCACACTGCAGACCTCTGTAGTCTGGCTAAGGATCTCAGTCACATCCTGAGAATAAGTGGGCCCAAATGTTATTGCCCTTAACCTTGCAGGATGGCTGGGCCAGGTATAGGCTAGCTAGAGCTCCTTGGCAGTCTCCCCTGGACAAACAGCAGCGTTATAGGTCTGCCTCGGTGTGTTATGACAAATCCCATAATATTCTCTGTGTGCCACGATGTGAAGAAGATTGGAAAGTACGATCCCATGGAACACAAACTACCATCAGCATTACCACAATGCTGAATGCACAGAAACTGCTCAGGAAATACAATAGCTTTTTCTTTCCTACGGGGCTTCATTCTACGTTTCTTCCCCAGGCTACAAGAGTCACACGTGGCTGACTTCTTTATCACTTTTACACTCCCATGACTTCGGTCAACAGGATATTTTGGCTAGAAGGTGGAATTCTTAAGCTCTGTACTATGGCTGTAACTGAAGACTTAACAGGACTGACTCCTTCAAAAGAATCCCCAGCTAGGCATCTGGAGAACACAGCAGGGTAGCAGTGCTGAGCAACTAAACTAACAACCTATGATATCAGAGCTAATTTAGTTACAACTTGTATCTAGGAGAGGGGCGGTCCATTCTTTTTTCACAGTTTATTAAAAACAAGGTCCCTCGTATCTACAAGAATTGGTGCTAGGATGACTTAGGAAGTTCTTACTACAAAATCTGAAATTTTTCCTTCTTCATTTTCATCATTAAATACTGTAGGTATGAGAATTGTGCTCTGCTTTAAAAGATGTCTGCCTTGATAAAAATAAGAAACACATAAAATGGGAATGCTAATATTAATGACCTTGAAAACCCAAATTTGTATTTTAAATGATGGATCAACTTTTCACGGATTTCTTCAATAAATAAAATTTTGTGTTCTGAATCATATCCCATATCACAGGCTGAATCAATAAAGTAATACCGTGACACAATATCACAACAATTCCTAATTAGTAACTCATGGGGAGTACTATCTCTATGACTTTTGATTAAGTGACATTTCACTAAAGGAATCAAAAAGTAAACAGGTCAAAACCATCTAATCACTCTATCTCATTATGAAATAACAAAGAAATACAGAACACTTTTTAACTCTCTCAAAAAAAAAAAAAAAAAAAAGGCCCAAGGTCATCTGAATGACTTCTCAGCAAGGGAGTCAAATACAATGATTAAATCTCTCTCTCTCTCTGAAAATGTAAAAGGTTTGGGTCCACCTGAACCATTAGTTTTAAATTAAACTTCTGACCTTTATGGCAAGAGGTCAGTTTTCAGTGGGGGGAAAAAAAAAACAAAACAAACTTCAGAGAACCCTGGAAGAGGGAAATTAAATATTTCCCAGGGAGAGGAAAAAATTGTTTTCAATTTTCTAGATTTCATTTGAAAGTTACAATGAAACAACGTGGCTTCTACACTGGCAGATGATGCCTTATAATCTTTATAAATATGTAATCTTTATAAACATGTACTTTTAAAGTTCTGTTTGAGAATTAACATATAAATATAATTTACTAGGATAGTATGTTATCATTACATTTTATGAAAGTCCACATTTTCCAATCATTATTCTATATTACCCAACCAAAAAAAAAAATTCGTATTTTTAGAGTTTTGGCTAGTAAGACAGTAACTTCAGGAGCATTTGTAAATTGGTGTTTCCCAACCCTGGACAAGGAATTTAGACTCTTTTTTCCTTAGATAGAAGGGATATTATAAATCTGCTTTTGGTACATTTAAAAAGTTATTTTTAAAATCTGACTTTGGACTACAAAAAAAAAAAGCCAAATATTATAGTGGCAAGGCTACTTGTAGGTCTATGTAATGAAAATCTGGGGGATATTTTTTCCTGCTTCTTATAGCAAAATGTCTTAAAGTGAGCATGAACTTAGTATAATTGGGAAATGTTAATTTTTGAAAAATCTATTTTTGAAATAAGAACATAGTGACATCTAGAAACTCCCAGTGATATGGCCTTTTCCTATCAATAAGAGATTAATTTTAAACTCAAATCATTTAGAAACATGAATTTCTACCTCCTGTAAATCTCTTCAAGAATCCATATTAAAGAAGGTAATAAAGATATCAACAGCAGTGGGACAGTGGTGCATCTGAGCAAGGACTAAAGTCAAAATCATATATTTCCTTTCCAATGCCTAAATTTTCTGTTCTGAACCCTCCCATTTTCCTTGCTGCAAGTTAAATTCCATCCCAGAAACGTTGTCAATTTTGAATCATTAATAATTTGAAGCAAGTTTACCAGAGGGCTGACATTTATACTTTTCGGCCTCCATTCTTAGGCTACCTGCTATAACTGAAGAAACTCTCTAATGCAAAAAGATGCCTTTTAGATGGGAAGTATGACTCTAACTCCAAATTCCTTTTGATCATGTACTGGATTACAATCCTTATATCTTAAATCAACTGCCAAATCTCCTTTACCCCCCTACTTTAGGGAACATTCTAGCTTTTTTAAAAATAGGAGGTAAAATTAGAAAGAAGACAATTTCTAGACTTGCAACTTCATTTCTCCTAAAAAGGAATGAATGTATAAACTACAGGGAGAGAAGGTAACATTTAACTGTAAGCGTAACTGACTTGAACATAGTTCTGTCATTTCCTGTTTTATATGAGAAGGCAGGCAATATGAAAAAAAAAAGTAAAATTTAAAGTTGACATCTTGATAAAATAGAAAAATTCTTTTGTTGTTGTTTATCCTAATATAGCACAAATATTTTAGTTGGGGAGCATACTGGTTTTTTTTTTTTAACCACATGACTATGAAATGAATACATTTAGGAGGAGACTTAAAAACATCAAATATTGTATACCTTCTGTGCCTATATACTTTAAAGAGTGGATGTTTTGCACTATCATTTAAACGTATTGTTATTTTCTTGAAAACAGCTAGTAATTGCTCCATTTTACATGGAAAAAAATACTCCTAGAATCTAATTCTTTTCTTAATTCTTGCTTAATAAGGAACATTTATCATATGACTATCAAGATTGATTTTAGGATAATTTCTAAACACCATAGATTAGGAAAAAATATTTATATATATGACACAAGCTATAAACAGACTATAATTGGTCTTACTGTTAACTTGTTATAATAGAAAATTTAGATACTCAAAGCTGGAACAGATTACAGAAACTGTAGAAATATCTTTCTTGACAAGTATTTTAAGAGGATTAAATTAAAAGCATTTACAATATCCCACTTGGGGACCCTTAAAGAATGTTCCTGAAGTTATGACACAGCTAGAATTAAATTAACATAATAAAGTGATAGATTATACAAGTATAAGCAGACATTCATATCTGGTCTGAGTATGATTTTGCCCCCTTCCAAATAAGGAAGAAGGAAGGGAAAATAGCTTATTTATTTACTTAAATATTTGTTGTTAAAATAATATTTATTTGTTTATTTAAATATCTACTCTTTAAATGGTTAGTACTTAATTAACAATAATATGAGTAGATGCGAAGTAAAGTGGGAAATAACATTTATTTAACAGCAGAGTTATAAATCTCACCAGTGACACCAGAGTCAGTATTTCTCTCTCTAGGTCACAGTAATAACTATGAGCAAGATAAAACATGGAACAAATGAATATCAATTCAGAATATATATGTAAAATATCTTGAATATAAAATACTACATAAATTAAAACATGTTAATATCAAGACATAAGTGATTAAAACTGAAGTGGCTTTAAGAATAAAGGCTAATGATAAAGATTAAAAAGAAGGAAAAACAAAACAAAAAAACCCAAAAACAATAGCCTGCTACGATAAGTACTTCTGGATAGCAAATTATACATGTTAAAATAAAAGCTGCAATTATGTATCTTAACCACAATGGGACTCAGGTACAGGTGACATTGCTATGATTACACTGTTTATAAGACACACTTCTGAGCATTATATAAATATGTGGGCATACAGGGCAAAATTGGCACTTCTCCCTAAAAATTACTATTTTGGACACAAACAGCTTTATATTGTTTTATTCTATGTAACAAAAACAAAAAGAAAAAACAAAAAACAAAAACAAAAACCCCTAAAAACTCAAAGTGAAAATAAAAATTGCACACAGAGTTAAAATACATAAATAAAAACAAAGACTTCAACATATTAAGATAGTGCTTTCAAAATCCTAAGAACATGAATATTTCCATACAAACTGCTGCATTAGTGTAATTTATTTAAGGATTACTTTTCAAATATGCATAAAAATATAATAGAGAATGTCCCTCAGAGGAGAGGAAATGTTTGATTATTTCTATTACTCCATTCCTACAATATTTATAAGCAGAGATAATGGCCACAAATATAGCTCAGTTCTACATGTACTATTGCCAATGTCCTTCCCTTGAATGAAGCTTTTCATAATATCCAACCCAGCCATAGGAGTCTACTACTTAAGTGGATCCTACCACTTAAAGCAGTCCTGCAGAACAATATCAAATCCTGAGTGCTGTACAGATAGAGAAAGATTAACACAGATTTCCTAGGTGATTCTCCTCAGAAAATCCTTTCACCGGCGTAATTTCTTACACTATACTACAGGATTAGTACACTAACCTTTAAGCAACAGAATACTGGAAAACAGGGTTAAATTCTATAGGCTACTACAATGGAGGGAAACCAGCATTACATCGCCAAAGCAATGCCCACTCAAATAACCACGTTAGAGCTTAAGTCACAGTTCTAAACGAGTATGAAACAGCCACTGAAAATACTAATTTTGTCATCAAAAATTTAAAGGGTCAGCTTCTAATTTTAAAACAATTATTGAACATTATAAACTGATTAAACTTCATCCTGATTCATTCAGAAACTTAGTTCTACAATTATAGATGTGCCTAATGCACACTGACACCCTGCCTCCATAGGATCAAGCATTTCTACTTATGAAATGACTGTGCTGTGCTGTAAAGGCCAAAGGGAAGGTCGACATTATCCTGCTGGCACTCTCCTGTGACATTTTCAAATCACACTGGGTGGGTAATTCTTACTCTAATTCAAACTGCGGAGTCTTATATTAATCAATCTTTAACTACATTATTCTCACATCCGAATGATACTTGCACAGCATTCTTGAGTTAAATATGTTCTCTATGTTTGAATACTTGGAAATATTTTCAAAGGTATACTTATATTTCACTGGGGCCCACCTCTCTTACAGTACTTAACCCAGATGAAAAAAGCTATTAGTACTCAACACAGGGCTCAGCCAGGAAGAAACAAATTATAGACCAATTTAAATTACAGAATCAGTCCTGCAGATAGTTTATCTTGAAAGGAAAAGAAAATCTACAGCACTGAATTAAAATATACAATGTGCCCTTCCTTAAGTAATTCAAACATGAAAATATCCAGGTTTATTATGCTTTCAATTTGCCCATGCGTATTCATATTACAAAGTGTTCTGCATACAACTCAAAGTATTCTTATAAATAGTGCATTTAAAATGCTACATATATATACATACATATACACATATATATGAACACTTAATGTATCTCTTATGTCTCTTTTGTTTAAATATATATATAGATATTTAAAGTCAGGTTTCAAAGCATTCAGTGGCATATCTCTTAAGTAAGTTATGGTACACCGAAAGTTAAACATCATTAGTAATTTCAGTATCTGACATTTATTAAATAAAGTATACAGAGTAATCAGAGAAAACAGAAACACATAATAGTTTTTGCTTTTAACGATGAGTTACTGCCTGATACAGTAAGAATGAACCCAATTGCAAGAACACTGAAGCAAAGGCAGCGAGAGATCATATGACCTGTTCAAGCTTGTCATCATCATTTATTTAGTGCTGAGAAAGTGTTACGTGCTGTTCAGGACCCAAAATGCACATAGGCTCAGTATGTCACATCCATAAGTACAAAACAGAATTCCTGGTCACCAGGACTTTGTGGTGAACACAAGACCCCTTTCTTGATCGTTTCTAAAGGAAGGGAAGAACTATGGTAGTCACCTTTCATGACAAGTTAAATAATTATTAACAACAATAACTGCTTATCTTTAATATACCTTGCACTGCTAGAAGCTGCTCCTCTGTGGTCCAACGGGCATTAATTTTCTGATTTGACTACAAAATTAAAGAGAAGTTTCCTAATGAGGATATGAAGACACACATTTTTCCAAAGTGCTTATTTTTTTAAACTTTTCACCAAATCACAAACATGAGATTACTAAAACTCTGATTTATGAAGATTTCATTTTTATAAGAATTTAAAAAATACATTGAGTTAACTTTTACCAACACAAAAAGATAATGAAAGGGAAATGTACCAATTTGGGAGAATGAACAACATTCACACTTACACTCTAGTCAGAGATATTAAAGCTGAGAAAATCTATTAGTCATCCATTTTCCAACCACAATGTTCCTATTATACATTATAGATGTTAATTTTAGCCTAGTTTTAAAAGTTTAAGAGACCTTATTTTTTTTAGAGAAGATCTGTGGCTCTCTCTAAAACGTCTTCTCTTCATATTAGACTAAACCCATCCTCATCCCATCAAAAATAATGTGTATAAATTAACATAAAACTGTAGATGAGGGATACATTCTAAAATATTTCTTTAAATTTCTGGAGCAGAAAGTGACCCACTATAAGAATAATTCTTTCCTCCAAGACCTCCCATATTCCTCCCAATAATTTTGTTTAAAAAATTTCTAAATCTTAAACGATTTTTACTATGGCAGTAGTACAATATTTAACACTTAACCAAATTTCATTCGTGGACCCCCCTGCTTAGTAATCAAGGATCTCTGGCAGTAGACAGAGGGACAGATACAAGCATACCAGCGCATAGAGGGCTGCAGCAGAAACTGCCCAGCAAAGTGGCCAATGTGATGCATGCACATGCTGGGCAGAACAGGAAGGGTTCCTTTCAGAAGGGGTGTTTAGGTTTTATCTCATTTGTAGTCCTAGCAATAAGAGCTTCCACAGTACACAGAGGTTCTGGGTAACACCAACTGTCTCACCATGAGCGAAGAGGTATAGTAAGCACTTGGAAGAAAGAATGATACAAAAATTCAAAATTTAAAAAAAAAACCTGTTAGAGAAGAAAGGAAAAAATAAAGAAAGACCAAGAGTAAAGGGGGTAAAAACCTAAAACAGAAAGCACTGAATTCCAGATTATGAAGGGATTGTGAAGGGACTGCAAGGCCGGCCAGGCACACTGATAAGCCTCAAGGTCAGGATACTGGCAATGACGCAAAGGAGTAACAGTAAACAGGTGAAGAGAAAGAGGGGGGACATGACACACAGAAGCAGTAATAAGGGTGAACGAAGGCTGAAAAAGTAAAAAGAAAAAGGAAATGGCAGAGGAAAAACTAGAAAATTTAAACATATGTTCCCCCAAAGAGGAGTCAAAAGAATAGAGTAGGAGCTAATATTTGAGTTAATACCCAATCTGATGCTACCTTGGCTGTGAAAGATAGACAGAAGTCATCCTTGGTACCCAAGGATAACTGGTACTGGAACCTATTTAAAACAGGTCCAAATATTTCAGAGTAAAATGGTTAAAAAATAAAAGATTGATTGTAACTGAATCTGAAATATGAAACTACAAATGATTAGTTCATTAACAATGGTTATTGATTTCACTTATAGGTTTTAGTTTTATTTTTTGGCATACCATACAATGGTACAACATTCTCTAGCTTTGAAATTTACATCATGGGCATAGAATAGGTCATTTTTGTTTTGAAGCCTTCAACAGTTTTCTCAAGGATCCCTCTATGTTATTTAATTCATTCTTTTCTGAAGTGCTTGTCTGAGTCATCATCCTTTTTTCTTTGTTAGTTCTGCTAGTTACCCAACTGTCAACAATTCTGCAAGCAATTAAAGCCATTCTCTTGTACTTTCACAGTTTCACTAAGTTTCACATCTTTTGCAAGGCTTATAATTTCATTTGGGTTTGTGCTGTATTTGCATGAGAGTAACAGGGAAGGATGTTGCTGTGATGGATGGGAAAGATAACGGCTAGGGTTAATTAGGAAGAACTGGTGATTACAGCCTAATTTTATAGGTGCTCAATTCATTAGTGAATGTCTTCTTGTTTGGCAACTTTTGCTTCTCCATGTATCCCTTAGATTAATGAGCATCTGGATACTGAGGATCTCTTACAGTACTACAGTGCAAGCTGTCCTAGAGATTAAAGTTAGGATAAATGTAAAATGTATGTAAGGATATATTTTTAGAATACATGTAAAAAATTTGGCACAGTGTCTGAGCAAACAAATTAATGTTGATCAACCAATGTTTGTTAAACCTCAAGGGCAAAAACTGGACAAAAAGGTATCATTCGTGAAAAGGGAACAAAAGGTGAAAGAGACATAACAAGCACTATGAAGACTTATTTCCAGCTTACAAGTAAATCAGGAGATGGATGAGCACAAATAACTAGTATTAAAATTAAAATTACAGAGTATACTAGGGATTCAAAGATGAGAGGGAAAAGTCACAATGATTGGAATGGGGAAAAAGGAAAGTTGCAGGGGCTGGAGTTTGAGATGGGCTTAAGAACTGGAGAAGTTTCTGAAAGGCAAAAATGAGAAGGCATACCATGTATAGGGAACAACAAGATGTGTGTCAGGAAGAAGTGACAAGTAAGCCTGGAAGGTTGGTGATGTTTAACTAAACCAAAATACACTAAGGACTGCTTTGGGAAGGGCAGTAAGTATCAAGGTTGATGAGTTCACACTAGATTTAATAAGCAATTTTTGGGGGGGAGAGACTGGGGAGAAGAGTAGGATTACTAGCAGAGTAAGACTTTAAGCCTAGAAAGGTGAAAGAAGGGTGACGCTGTTACAACTGAAGTTAAGAAATGCTGATTTGGGAGATGTGGGAAGGCAAGGCTAACATGATGAATTTAACTTGGGATACACTGAAAATGAGCTATTAGGCAGGAGGCTAAAATAGATTCCTCTATTCAAATATATATATTTTTAAGTGTCTGGAAAATGTTTTATTTTCCAGGGAAAATAATGAAGTCACCTTATTCAGATACGAGGTTCTAAAACTAGGCTATGAATTTTTGTTTGTTTGTTTTCCTTTCAAAACTACTCTTGGAATTTTCTCACAAAGGTAGCCATGGAGATGGGCATAATCTCTCAAAGTCCACATAGCCAGTTTCTCCTTCAACACTGGAATGGGACACTAGTTTCTCAGTTAAATCCCAGATGGAGCCTTTGGCTCGAATCTAGGATAGTACTGAATGAAAAGTGTAAATAGTTATTTAAGTATTAGAACCTTGTTCAGTTAAAGGAAATGCTCAGGAGGCATGTGGATGAGAACACTGACTAAAGGAATGGTGGACTCACAGCTCCCTGCTCCTAACTGCTCACTCTGGGCACACACAGGATAACTGGAGTTCCGGCAGAACTGCCAGCACTACTGCACTTGCTATTACTAAACATAGTCTCTCTTTTTTCATCTGGCTGAATAGCTATGGTTGAATGTATGCCATTCAAATGTTCATATGATGTGACTTTAATATAGTGAAGTGACGAGACTGTATTTCCAAAAAGGAAAGAGAGAAATGAATTTTGAGGGTGAAACTTGGAGAATACCTTTACTATGTATAGAAGGAAAAACTACAGCTGAGAAGGGAAAATTAGTTATAAAAGAGAACATAACCTCTCAAAAGTTAAAGGAAGAAAGAAGTCATTATCTACGTGAAGGGCTCAGAAAAGGGCAAGGGGAATGAGTTAGAGCTGTGGAATTTGGTCGTTAGCACCAATGTTGTTAACCTTTAAGAAGCTTCAGTGAAAAAATGCAGAGGGGGAGTTGAAACTGAACGGAATTAAACAGTCTATGTGTGACAAAATGGAAACAGTGGAAGAGAGGGATGACTGAAGGAGAAATAGGATCAACATTTTTAAAATACATAGGATTCCTTTAAGTAACTGATTTTTATATTCTCTTGTAAATCCAAGAAACTTCGGTAGAGATTCATTTCACTTAAGTAAAGGACAACTAGAATGTATCTAGAAATCTAAAACTGTGTGGTAGTTACGGTTCGCTATGAGGTACCACTGAGAACATTCTTTTGCAGCAACCCCAGTCTGAAATACTGTTGTTTTTAAAATAATAAAATATTAATATAAAATAATACAGAATAGTAATAATAATGTAAAAAGCCCAAAGAGCCTTCAAGAACAATCTATGACATCCTTAGTGAATTCAACATCTTTACTATATCCTTTCCCTGCGAAATTAACTTGTCTTCACATCTTTCCCATTTTTGTCAGTAGTAGATTCATACTATCTCTGACTTGGAAGAGTTAGAAAAGGTTACCAAGTTCAACCTTCTTCCCAATGTTGAAAATTCCATCCAACATCCTTAATAAAAGGATGCCACACACCTATGCATGAAAACATCCACTTACGGGGAAATTTCCAGGTTTAGAGAGCACTCCTTTTGCAATTTCCTCCTTCCTGGATTCATTAATCTCCTTGCCCCCTAACTACCTCCACCCAAAACAAATCAAAGCAAAAACAAGCACACACCACTACAACATTCTCACATACTTTCAAGGAGATAACATTAATCCCTACTTTGCAGTGTACTCTAGATTTATCACTTCCTATGCATTCCTACGACTACTACCTGACACTACCCAACACCCCTTTCCCATTTACTTATCACTCACACGCTTGATATTTTAGCAGCTAATAAGTTTCTAATTTATCTTGTATAACATTGCCAGGGTAAGTTTCCTAAAATTAAAACTTGTCATTATATCCCTCTTACATTAAAGAAGCTAAAGGGTTTTTCCCACTTCATTTTAAAGGCAAACTTCTCTTCTTAGCTTTCACAAAGAAATTTTGCTTTCACAATGGCCTTGCCCACTGATCTCTATCACAAAGAAGTCCCTGTTAAACTCAGACTTATTGACATCTCTCTCATACACCCTGTTCATTCATCCTCTGCAACCAAGTTTGCCTCCCAAGTAGACAATATGCTTCTTGAGAAAATAACGTTTTATACTTCCACTGAATTCTCAGTAGTAATTAGCACAACAATGAGCACATAATAAGTGCTCAGGGAATATCCAGTGCTTTTATTTTTCCCAATTGGATTTATATTTTGAATGTATCGCTCAACACAAAACCACTGTTCACATTGTTCCTTCTACGTGCCCTTTTTGTATGTGTAAAAATCCTACTCATCCTTCAAACCTCACCTGAAACTTCCCCCTCCAGGAAGTCTTTCCTGATTATCCTGGTTGGAATGAATAATAACCACTTGTTTTCCTAAGCTCTTTACTTATAAATCAATCACATAACTAATTAGTTTGTCTTATAACATCTAGACTATAAGTTCTTTAAAAAAGCAGATGAAAAAATCTACCCTTCCTCATTTTTATGTGTCCCCTCTTCACCCTCTCCCACCACAGTGCCTAACACAGTGCCTCACATGAAATAGGTGATCAACAACTACTTAGAAAAGTGAATGGACTTTTTTCACCAATTTTTCCTCTAAATGAAAATAACAAATACAACCAAATGAATAAGTAGAACATCTCAGTAACTGTTTACTTCCAGTTGAGTTACATCATTTAGTTGTCTATTGTTTAAAGGGTTAATGAAATTCTTTACTAGGTATTAGGGAGAAACTTTTTAGGTTAGTTACTAGTGAAGCTAAAGGTAAGGGGACAGAGTACATGATTTTTCAAGGTCTTTACTTTGACTATTAATCTAGTACTTTGTTCTCCAGTGCAAAGCAATAGGAATAATATGATAAATATAAATATATTCTGGGTATTTTCTAGATAATAAAACATATACATTTTCCAAGTTATGCGAGTTCAATAAATCAACCTCAAATATACAAACCTCAATGTACGAATGGTAGAGTGTTAAGATTTTGGTTGTTTCATTTTGATCATTATTTTTATTATAAACCAAGAGATGTAATAAATGTTTGATAATTTCTAACCCAAGAAATGCATTTAAATGTGGGAATCTTATATATACTTTTACTATTATATGAAAACTTACAAAAGTAAAAGGCAGCATGATATTAATCCTGGACTTCACATGTACTCTAAGAATCTGAAATATAGCCAGAGTTTCACTGTTTACTAGATGTGATCTTGATCAAGTCAGTTAAACTCTGAGGCCCAGGTTCCTCATGTAAAATCACAGTATTTCCTTCATCTACTTCCCTGCATTTATGTGAGCATCAAACAAGGCAGCAAACAGGAGAGTTAAAATGCTGCTACTGCACTTTCACACCTTATTTACATAATGTTAATGAGTGAGACTATTCTGCAATTTTCTGGAATATTTGAGAGGAGAATCTCATTTCCTTGAAAATTTGGTAGACTTTTTCTGTAAAGTTGTCTCAGTCTGTTTTCTTATGAGAAAAATATTAATTGTTCCTCCATTTACTTAATGGTTATAAATCATTCAGTTTTCTCTCTTTTTAAGACAATTTTGGTAAGACATATTTTCCTAGGAATTGCTAAGTTTTGCTTAAATTTTCAAACTGACTGGCATAAAAATTCTTCGAGATACCCCCATAATGTTTTCAATGTTGCTGTATTTTTTATTTAATTTGTAAATTATGAAATTATAGGTATGTTAAGTTTTTTGCTTCTATGCATTTTAATAATGATTACGTTAATTTCAATACAAAATTTAAAATAATTTTGGTTGCAATAAATAACAAAATAAAGTAGTATTCTTTGTATTACGTTGTCTTTACTTAAATGTCACCAGAATGTTTGTGAATAGAATACTGGTAGGTTTGGAATGAGATAATAGTCTATGTATATTCCATTCTTTTCCATTACCTAACCTTCTTGAAAGAGATTATTCAAAACAAACAAACAAAAACAACTTGTTTCATAATGATTTTTCCTTTCTGAAAGATTCTAATGAGCAAGGTAGCACATGGTGCATTAGGTCTGAAGCACTACTCTTCTGTCTCCCCCCAGCCCCTCATACATATTTCATTTGTATATATTTCAGTCAACCTGTGATTTGGGGGGAAAACATCCCATTAAGACCAAGTAGGATTCTTTGCTTATTACATACATAGCAAGGCAAGTTCAGGATATGAAGCATAAGACAGAAGTCTTAAAAAAGAGAGAGAGGGAAAAGAGAAAAGATTTTGTAATAGAAACTTCTGTAAAAAGATTTGATTGGACTTTATAAGCATTTAAGTACTACCTTAGTCACAAATATCAAAAACATATCAAGTTTTAGCTGAAGTACAAGTAAGACTTGAGAAAGTGGTCAATCTATATCTTGTTTTAGGATTTCATATTTTCTGGAACATGAGTACAAGAATGTAGGTCCACATTCTAAAATTCTAGTTGGAAACCTGAGCCAAAAGACAAATATCCAAAATTAAATTTTGTTAAACCTGTTAAAATGAGCTCTTTTTCTTGTGATCTTTTTCTTCCTGTGTTACCAATTTACACAGTAGAAAGGGCTTTGAACAAACATTGCTACAGACCCAAACACGTACTGGACTATTCATCAGTAGCCTTCTAGTTTCACATGCGCTGGACCGACCAGTATAGCTATTTTCCCTAATCACTTTGATATGAAGTGCTAAGGGCAGGAAAGAAATGATTTAACTTAAATCACTAGACAAGTCTCAAAAGACTATCTAAATGACAAAATAGAGACATAATAAATTATCCACATTATGAAACCTTCAGAGTATTATTAACAATACACACAACCAAAATAGTAGTTGAATACTGAATAACTCAAAGAAGAAGGTTTTACCATTCTTAGTCATATATATTCTTCAATAACATACCTCAGGAGGTTTGAATTCTTCAATTCCACCTTCCATTTTCTGTTTAAGTGCACTGTTTACTTGCTTAGCATTCTGAACCTTCAACAAAATAACCCAAAATATGAATTAGATCTTGTACTTAGGTGGATTTTTGAGTACTCAATCAATTACAAGGATACATACCAAAACCTTGTTAAACTTCAGTTCAGGAGGATAGAACACTTATCACACTTAGGGTGTGATATACCACTCACACAACTACACACACATCAACTATATATATATCTAACAGACTAATTGACACAGTTCATAAATCATGTATTTGAACACACGTAACAATGTCTCTTATAATCAAAAACAAGTGGTATATGTGGGAATTAAATTCCACCAATATTTCTTATTACCACAATGCTTTGATCGAATAACATTTATTCCAATAAGATTAATAATGAGCGAATATTTATTAGGTGTTTATTGTATTTAGCATCATTGTTGGTGCTTCATATGTAATAAATCACTTAATTCTCTCAAGTACTCTGTGAAGCAAGAACAATCAGTTCTGCTGTAATCCAGCTTATGCATTTCCAAGCCACTGCATGATGCAAAATTGCACAATAAAAACCACAGTGCTTATAAGGAAAAAGGAACTTGGGACACAACACCCAAAAACTTCATCAATGACATGAAAGACAAGAAAGAAACCTAATAAAAATGACAGCACAGTTTTTACACATTCTAAATGGTAAAGAAATTCACAAACGCTACAATAAAGATGGTACTTTACCTTGGAAGGTTGCTTATGTAAGTGGGTGTCAGAATAGCTGCAGCTTGTGAGTTATTGGGAAGTGGTAGAAGCGTTATTTGAAGTCATGTGAAAAGTTTTCACACCAGATGTGGATGTGGATGGCACACTATACACTGAAAACTGAGGTAGCTGGTATATACCTGAAGTGTGTGGGTATGTACTCAGTTAGCTAGGTGCAGTTTACCACTAACAAAAATTACATGTGAGCAAATGTAAAATTCACCTCATGCTCAAGTTGTTCCCTAGTATATCAACAGTGCTGGAACAAATTCATCTTTTCAAAACAAGCGTTATAGCAGAACTATTTCTATTATAACCACTTTATAGATGAGAAAGGGAAGGCACAGAGAAGAAACTCCCAAGGCTATGGAAACAGGAGGTAGGACCTGAATTTGAACCATGCGAGTTTTAAACTACTCTTCCACTAGCAATACTGTTCATCTCTGTTACTGTTAATGGCAACATTAAGAGTTAGGATTTTTTATTTGTTCATGTGTTTACTTTTTCTGTTTTTTTTTTTTCCAATATGGACAATCAAATATTTACAAAGGGATCTGCAATTCCTTTTTTTTTTTACTTGACATCTGAAAAACATAGCTAAAATGTATAAATCTAGGTTGATTCAAATGTAGTTAGTTGATCAGCCATGTTAGGTTGATATACAGATATAAAATATAAAGCCGCAGTTTTAAAGGATTTTATAGATTCGTGGGGAGATAAAAAAGTATAAAAATATGCTAAATGCTAAAACACCTAACCTAGTCTTGGAGAGAGAAAGAAGAGAGTGTGTTTGTATAGGTGTTGGCAGGTGTGGGCAGTGCAGAAGATTAGGGAAAGTTTTCCAAAGGCGATGACACTTAAATCGAGTTTTAAAGGATTAATAACAATCAAGCAGGTAGACAAGATTGTGGGGGAGGAAACACCTTCCAGGGAGAATAGCATTTAGGAAGAACAGAAAGCCCTAAGCGTGGGCAAGCAGGTAGGCTGGGACCAGACCAAAGGATCTGAATTTTGCTTGAAGACTGAAGGAAACCTAAAGGATTTTTAAGCAAGGGAGCAACATAACCACATTTGCATTTTATTAAGATAATTCCGGCAGTAATCTGGAGAAGAGAATGGGGAGAAGAGGATAGAAGTTAATTTAATGATCCAAGTGAGAAATGTTGAGGACTTTGATTTAAACCATAGGCAGGAAGGGGTGGTGGTGGTGGTGTACAGAGATGGGTTAAAGGAATAACTTGGAAACAAAATTAAGATGTCTTTGTAAACAACTGATTGTGGAGAATCAGAGAGAAGGAGGAATCAAAGATAACTCTATAGTCACTGGCTCGAGTAATTGAGTGTATGTGGTTGCTATTCACCCAGACAGGGAATGCAAAAATAGGAACAGATAACTAGGTGGGCATGGAAGAATTCAGTCTGGACACTGTTTACGAGATGTGTCTGGGATATGAGACTGGTAGAATTTGTAAATTCAAGAGTGCAAGTCTTTTCTGTTACACACCAAACAAATATCCAAGAAAGGAACTTAAAGCTTTAAAAAAGTTCCTTTATAAAAATCAATTTAAAAAGTCTATTAAGTGAAGTAGTAGTGTTTAGGATAAAGTATGATTACAGGTGACTGAGTATGTTTTATTCCTTCATTATTTAAAACATTCTGAGCATTTAAAAATATTATAGGCAAAGCATTTTAGAAGTTCTCTAAGAAGAAGTAGCGCTGTGGGTTGGAAGATGGAAGTCTTGCACACATTTATGGTTCGACTAAAGGCAAAACATTCAATCAAATATATATTATATGCACTTGAGAGTCCAGGGTCATAAAAATCAAAAGAAAGGAATTTCAAGAAGGATGAAGTGGTTGTCAAAAGAGGTAAGAACCAAAAAGAGAGCATTAGACCTGGCATTTCGTTCACAAACAATCTTAAGGTAGCCTTTTCAGTCGTGAAACTGGGATGGGATGTGGGACAGAAACCAGAATGGGAAGCCTCTGAGAGGAAGTGAAGGTAAGAAAGCAGAGGAAGCTAATGCAGTAGATATTTATTCAGGGAGTTTGCTGGAGAAGAAAAGAGAAATATAAAAGCAGTTTGGGTGAGTAACCAGGGTTAATGGATAAAGAAGTCTGATTGTTTGGATGTCTGGAATAGAGAAAAACTATCTTGGTCCTACACTATACTGCTGCAAGGTTCTTGTATTACATGTGAAGTGGGGTAATATTAACTCTAAGAATGCATACTGTAATAGCTAAGCAAGGATGATATTGTAAGCTAAGGATGCATAATGTAACCCCTACAATAACTACTAAAAAAATACAGAAAGATACAGCTGGAAAATAAAAATATGACCATGTTACACCTCTTTTAAATCCTTCATTGGCTTCCTAACTCATGATGAATTTTAAATTTCCTAACATGACCTTATAAATTCCTGTCTACCTCTGCTGTAACCTGCTAAAGGCAAGCAGAAATTAATGAAGAGCTTTAAGATGAGTGATCTTGATTATACTCGTATTTAAAAAGGATAACGCTGACAACAATGTGTAACCTGGAGCTGAAGAGAGGTAGACAGCAAGGAGAATCAATAAGACAGTTACTGTTAGATAAGAGGAGTAAGGGCCTGAACAAGGGTAGGAGGGATGAGATGAAAAATAAGGGGACCGATTTAAAGAAAACTTCAGAGCTAAAACTCACATAATTTACCACTTGGGTCTGTGTGTGTTGGGGGAGTGATAAAGGCAAAAGGTGAGTCAAAGATAATTCTGATGTTTCAACAGACAGGGAACAGAATAAAAAATCTTTTGGGGCTTAGGTGAGATGTCTAGCAGGTAGCTCGAAATGTAGCCAAAGAGCCTGAGAGAAAAGCCACAGCTTAAGAGGTAGACTCACGAGTCACTGGCTAATAGTGTAAGGATGGTTAATACAGACCAAGAAGGTACACACTTAGTACCTAAAACAACAACAGAAACAAATTAACAAGAAACAAAAGGAAAAGAAGACTGAGAAAGGCCAGAGGCCTAATAACCGTTAACTGAATACATATTATGTGCTAGGCACTGTTATAAGCACTTACCATATATTATCTTGTTTAATTCCTCCCAACCATGATATTATTAACCTCATCTCAAGATGAGGAAACTGAAGCTGAGAGAAGTTAAACAGCCCCCCTATGGTTACACAGGAAGTAGACAGTGTTGCTCAGGTTAGAACTTAGGTTCGCTGACTCTAGATCCTAACTCTTAATCACTACCTGACTATGGTAACGATACTTTTACAGTATTGCTGCTCCTGCTACTGGTGTTGAGGATGATGAAGAGGGCGGCCATTATTCACTGAACACTCAAAATGTGCCAAGCACTGCTGAACAACCTACATGTATCGTCTCAAATCATTCCCAACAACCTACAAGAGAAGTATGATTATTATCTTCAATTTTATAGATAAAAAACTGAAGCTTAGAGAGTCTATTATTTCCCAAGATCACAGAACTAACAGGTAGCAATGCTGGGATTCAAATCTAGAACAGACAGAGGTATCTTATAATTTAGAAACAAGGTAAACAAAAAAACAAAGCTTATGTAAATGGGTGGCTGAGAAAATCTGCAAAAAAAAAAAAAAAATTGAGCTTATGAAGGTAAAAGCAGGTAAGCAAAATGGGCAGAATCATTAAAAATACAATTTTTATAAAATACCTGACGTTTTAAAGAAATCAACTCCATGTCCAGTTGCCTCAGGATGGTGTTGGCTGCATTGGGACTACAGGAAACAGCTACCACATCTTCCTGGGTTAAATACATGCCCTTAGGTGGACGGCACTTAGACCGCTGAGAATGATGGCGGTGTTGTAAACTCTGATATTCTCTCCTTCCAAGTCCAATCTTGCTAGTTTGGACAGGTTGGTCAGTATTACCCTGAGAGAGTAAAGAGAATAACAGGTCACTTGGTTTACACATGAACAAACTGAAAACAGTCGATTACTAGTAGAAGTATCTGCTACACTAAGTACACCTATAAAATACTTCTAAACAGTTATATTACATACAAGTCCAAACACACACACAACAACTCATCAATTAGGGGGAAATAAGCATACAACATAAAGTATCCTTGATTAATCCACTCAATAAAACATTTGGTTTCCACACCCAGAGGACTATGAACAAATGAAAAAATAAGGTGGACTCTAAACTATTTCTGTTTGCTTCAAGATTTCAAGATGGGATATATTTTTTTCTCAGCAATTAAGGGGGAGGGTAGTGCTATAATTTATTTAGTGCAAAGTTTTTACAGAGCAAAAAAGCAAAGCAAAAAAAGGGGCAAATTAGGAATCATGACAAGTGGCAGATCAGACAAGTGGTAAAAAAAACAACATTTCATTCTCACTTTAGAGTTGTTGAAAGAGAGCTATGTCTCTAAAAACTAAAAAGAGCACAGAATTATTTTAATCCTAACAACACGTCTAAACTCCAAGTCTATTTATCTGTGTAATAAAATAAAATTTCAATTTGTGTTTTGGAAGAGGTTAGAAAAGTTCTAATAATGATGACCATGAACTCTTAAGTAGGATTTCATTATTACTTGTAATATTCTTAAAGTGTAATATAAGAATGCAATGTTATTCTGTACTTTCGAGACAGGAATTCATTAGAAACTGTGTCCATTAGGTTGAAGGCTATTTGACTGAATAGACTTAATCATCCAGTTCTTTCGAAAAGGAGTTCTAAGTACAAGTCATAAAATAATTGTATATTGAAGTGTAATCCATTTTGATGCTTAAAACTCAACTCAAAGCAACACATGGCAGATACAATGTTCAGGGAAAACCCTTCCCAGTATAGTACTCCTAAAATTGCTGGATCAAGTATTTTTTAAAAAATCTTTAAAAATTCATTTCTGAACTGGCAAAGAAGCGAGGAATTCCTCAGAGACCAGAAATGATGAGGAAGCAGGAATCCAGAGGGATAAGCAAGTTCGCAGCAGCTGACATTTGCCTCAGACCTAGGCTTCAGTGGACAACAGGTGCAGGGCACAGGAGCTAAAGCCAGAACTCTGGAAGGGAACTCCATCATGCGAAGTAGAAAAAAATGTCCCTGCCCTGTAAAGGGAGAGGATGATTAAAGAAAGTCATGCCTACTTCACCTTTGGCTGAATGGAAAGCAAAGAAACCAAAAAAAGTCTCCCCTGAGAATCCCTAACCACAGGCCTATACTCAAGCAGGTTTTCGTACTAAATTTATATGAACTGTCTGGCCCAAAAAACCCAAAATCAAAAATTTATATTTTAAAGTGCCTTAAGTTGGCAAGGTCTTCAGACACTTAGCAGAAGTAAATACAAACTGTCTCTAGAAGAATGCACTTTAAATCCAGGTCTCAAAAATTTTCCACAAATACGTTCCAAGGAAAATGAGCTCACAACCACAAACTGCTAAGCAGAAAGCAAATAACAGAATTATATTTGCAAAGACTGCAGATATTAGAATTACTAGATAAAAGAGAATATAACAAATGTGTTATATGTGTAAAGAAATAAAAGGCAGAATAGAAAATATGGGATATTCTTATAAGGAATAAGAGTCCATCAAACCTGACCAAGCAGATACGCAAAAGAACCAAATAGAACATCTAGAAATAAAAATATATATATTATAAATAAGATTAGAAACTCAGTGGATGGGTTACTCAGCAGATTAGACAGAATGCAAAAGAAAACTAGTGACTTTAAATGTACATATGAGAAAAATGCCCACAATGCAGTACAGAAATATAGAAAGACAAAAAGATGGAAAATATAAGTGGTTAACACACGTGAAAGTCCATTATATTTCTAAAAGAATTCCCAAAATAATAGAACAAGGGAGAAGCTATATTCAAAGAGGCAACAAACAAGAATTTTACACAATATAAGACAGGATTCAGAAAGTACAAATGAGTCCAAACCAAGTTTAAAAAAAGAAATCCATACTCAGATTCATCAAAATGAAACTACAGAACACTAAAAACAAAGAAGAGATCAAAAAAGCAGACTAAGAGAAAAGCTAAATTACCTCCTAAGGAATAATAATTAGCCTGAGAGCAGACCTCTCTAAAACAATAACAGAAATCAGAAGCAGCGGAATATCTTCAAATAATATCTATTAACCTAGGAGTCTAACCCCAGAAAAACTAAGGTTTCAAGAGCAAGGAAGAAACCGACATTTTGCACATTCCAAAGTGTTTAAAACCAACAGACTCTCAACTCAATTAACTTGTAAAAGATAACACTTCAGAAAAAAGGAAACTTATTTTCAAAGAAGATTCTAAGATTCAAGAAAGAATGGTGAGCAAAATAAATTTTAAGCATGTGAGTAAATCTAAATTAACACTGACTATATGTTTAATTTGAGATATTAAAAAAAACCAAAATAAACTAAAGCTAGACAAAAATAGCATATAAATCAGGAGAGTAGTTGAAGTGAAAGCATTCTAAAGGCTTTATATTAGACAGAAACTTATTAAAAACACCAATATTAGACTTTAAGTTAAATATGCAGAATAAAATTTCCAGAGTACACAACAAGAAGAGAAATACAGAACATTCTAAACTAACAGAGAGTTAAAAAAAAAAAAAAAAAAAAGGATTCTTAATTCTAAAAGAAGGCTATAAAGGAGGAGAAAGGAAACTAGAAAAAGCAAGTTGAATAGAAGGTAGAAATAAGAAAGAATAAAAATACAAATATCAATGATCATGACCAATATAAAGGGGCTAAATTCTCTAGATAAAATCCCACCTATATGCTCCTATAAGACACATACTTAAAATGTGAGGACACAGAAATGTTGAAAATAAATAATAAAGATATACCAAGCAAACACATAACAAAGAAAGATGGTAGAGTTACATCGTCTGACTAGATAATCTTTAAAGCAGAAGACATTACAAGAGATGAAAGGGTCACTACATATTGATAAAAGGTTTAATTCAACAAGATAAAAAAAATTCCAGACTTCCATGCACCTGATAACAATAGCTTCAAAATAAAAAAAGTATCACTTCTCAATAAGCCATCAGATAAGCACATAAAAACCAACAAAAACCACCCTAGCAAGCAGGCAAGCAGTAACAGAATCCTGATTTCAAACACAGAACTGACAAGCTTCAATTAAGACACATAAAAAACCCGTAACCAATAATAAGAGTACATATTACTCTCAAACACACATGTAAAAAAATTCAACATTCTAGACTTGGAGGGTTTAAAACATGTCATCAAATTCTGGAACATTCCAGCCATTGAGAATTGGGGCTCTCAATCCTGTTCTCCTTGATTCTGGACCAACTTTAGTAACTAACGTATAACAAACAGAAAGAATGCAGTAGATGTGACTTATCAACTACCAGTCATGTGACCAAGTCAAAAACCTTCAATAACATCCTACTTGATGTTGAAACATAAAAATCATTCTCTCTAAAATCAGAAATAAGATAAAAATATTTTGCTATCACAACTTCTCTTCAACATTATACTGGGGACTCTAACCAGTTCAGTAAGGGAAGAAATAAAAGGCATTATAAGGATTGCTATTATTTCCAGATAACATAAATCTCTATATAGGAAATGCAAATCAATCCACAACAAATTAAACAAACATTTCATTTCTCTCCAGTTTTTATGTAGGTTCAATGGAACATCCAGTAGGGCTTTCCCAGGAATCTGAAGTTTGAAGAGCAAAGGTCCAAAGATAGCCAAGGGCTTATTCCTTAAGTAGCACTACCAAGTAGTGGGACTTATCCTAGCAACTATCAAGACTTATTATAAAGTTGTAGTAATTAAGACATTGTGGGACTGACAAGGGATGTTTAACTGACTACAGGAGCCAACTAGAGAGCCATGTATATATAGAAATTTCATACATGGTAAAGCTGACCTGGCAGACCAGTCAGAAAGAGATGAAAGAGATGAACTCATTTCCATATTAGAAAACAAACAAATAAAAATGGGTCTCTATCTTACAACATGAAGAAAACCCAGATCAAGGACTTAAGTGTGAAAAGCAAAACTTTAAAACTTAAAGAAGAAAATATAAAAGAATATTGAAATTTGAATACATGCTTTTGATGAAATAGATATTCATCAAAAGCATGTAAAGAGAGCAAAGAACATAAACCAGGAACTTCTAAAAGATCTCTACAACACATTTAACCAAAGAATTAGTATCAAGAACATATAAAGAATTCAGTAAGAAAAAAATTTTTATATATTGTCTTTAGGAAGACAAAAACAAACCAATAGAAAAGTAGCTAAAAAAAAAAAACCCCACACAAGCAAGCATTAAAAAAAAAGACACAATAACAAACAATAAACAGATGGAAAAATAATCAGCCTCATTAGTAATCTGATGAATGAACTGGGAACACAATGAGATACCATTTCATATTATCAGATTTCTAGCATCTTTTTTCTTTCTTTTTTTAATGGAGGTACTGGGGATTGAACCCAGGACCTCATGCATGCTAAGCATTCACTCAACCACTGAGCTTTACCCTACTCTCCTCTAACATTTTAAAAGTCTGATCTCATAAAGCATTGGCAAGGAAATGGATAAGTACTCTCATAGCCCAATGGAAGTACATCAAATGTAGAAAATGCTTTGCCATCACCTAGGAAAGTTAAACATGGCTATAACCCTAAAATATAGTAACTCCACTCCAAACAATCCTCACTAAGTCACTGCTGGCATTCTGATGGAACAACCTGTGTCATGCATTTTAGGAGAGCTGAAATTCCTTTCCCACTATGGTTGGAGAGCCATAGTAACAACAACAAAAAAAACACCTCCATAATTTGTAAATACTCCTTATGTGGGTAATACTAAACCTAGCTGAGAATCACTGTCCCAAAGGAACCCTTATGTATGTATCCAGGATACGTTCTTATCAGTATTGTTCATAATAATAAAAACTAGAAATGACGTCCACTGATTAGAGAATGGATATCTTGTGGCGTATACAGTGGAACACCGTAACATAGTAATGAAATGAACTGCAAAAACATGTTGGACAACAACAATGAAAAATGCAGGTAGCTGGAAAATACATACAGTATGATTCCTCTTAAATAAAGTTTGAAATGGACAAAACTAAATGTGAGCTTCTCACAGATATATAACTTCGTGATAAAACTATTAAAAAAGGGAGTGAATAATTGATAGATTTCAGGATAGAGTTCCTTTTTCAGGATAGAGGTTCCCACTGGCCAGAAGTGAGGGGTACAATAAAGAAAACACACACAGGACTTCTGTTTTCTAAGCTCAGTTATGGAAACACTATTGTCCGTCTTATTATTATTCTTTAAACTGAACATAGTCTATACTATGTATAGTTCATAATTTTTTAAAGTTAAAAAAAAAACTTTCCACATAATGTGTCAACAACATGCATAAGCAGATATAAAGATCTGTGTTAAAGGCAATAATAGAGCATCATTCCCTGACTGGTGTCCCTATCATTTGTGGAAGAACAGATGTATCATCTTGCATAATTGGACAAAACAGTATCCCGTATACATACATTTTCTAGATAACTAAACCCAAATCATTAATCTCTTGTATTTGCATAGTAATTAAAAGTTTATAATGTGTGTTCGTATTTGCTATAATAAATCTGACAATATCTACTATGTACCAGGCCCTTTAGGTAAGACACAATTCTTGCTCGTTGAGAGCTTACCACCCAGGGATAGGCAGGCAGGTGAGGGGAAACCAGATAGAAACAAGTACCACTCAGCTCAAAGAGTACTGCAATAGATTCAAAGAAGAATAAGGACATGGTCAATTTAAGATAAGATACGGAGAGTTCAGAGACAAGCTATATCTTGCAGAGTTATGAGGAATTTGCCAGGCATATTTGGGAAGGGAATTCTAGAAAAAACAGACCAACATAGGACAAAAGCTGAGGAACTAAAACACCTGAAATCCTGTTAGCAATCTGAAATAAGTTGGGTAGGATGCAGAATGCCTAATTAGAGGGATCATATTTTATCCTATGGACAAAGCCATGGAAGGGTTGCAAGCAAGTGTTCCAAACCAAATTTATGGTTTCAAAAAGACTGCTTTGGCAGCAGGGTAAAGAATGGACTGGAAAGTGTGTTGTCTGGAGGCATGGAGATAAGGTAAATTAAGATAAGTTAAGACAGAACATTTCAGTAATTCAAAGAAGAGATGAAAAAAACCTAAAAATAAAATGGTCACATAGAAGAACAAAGGGAAAAGAACAAAATTTACAGTTATTTGAGAGAGAATTAAAAACAGAAATGACAAAATGAAGAGTAACTAAGAAAGAGAAAAAGAAGTCACTAAAATTGAGACACAATAGTTAAAAAGGTAGACAGAAATCAGATAATGGTGTTACAAAAGTCAAAAGGAGGTTTCCAGAAGAAGGGAGGGGTCAACAACTTGAAATAATATAGAAAAGCACAAGTAGAGAACCATGAATAACCAATCACTGGACATGGCAGTCAGGAGGTCACTGCTGATCTCTGTCAGCAGCTCAGTCAAGTAAAGGGACAGAAGTCTGGGTGAAGCAAACTCAAGAATGAAGCAGTGCTAAGATAATTCTTTCCAGACTGGTTGAGAGACAGTCATGCTTTTAAACGAAAGACTGGAGCATATTTCTGGACTGAATGAAAAGGCTGAAAGTATGACAAAGAGAAGGGATAACAGATGGAAAAGGTCCTAGAGGCAATATGAAGGGATAGATGGGATCAAACAAGCAGTGAAGGTATATAGAACAGGGGAGGAACCTTTCCTGACTGTGACAAAGAGGCATTCAGGCACAGGCTGTTCCTTCAGTAATTTCACATTACCGGACTTGTGACATTTTCAGAGTTTGTTCCTATCAAGTTTCCAAGCAAAGAAGCAAACAATGAGTTCTGTGTAAAGGGCGAGGGGATACTAGACGTTACGGTGTTACTGAGTCCCTGACTTCAAAGAGTTCACAGCTTAGTGGGCAAAAATACAGTAATTTTAATATACTGTTCTAAGCATAAATATGCTCAGATAAAAAGGGTATTGCAGCACAGAGGTCAGGGGAAAGGCTGGAATTTAAGGGAGCTCCTGCTTGATATTTCCTCCGTGAAGTAATCTGCTAAATTTTTTAGGAGAGCAGAGAGGTGAAGGCAATGTGTAGAAAGGGATAAATGTTCAAAAAGTTGTTTACATAATTACTTTTATTCAAGATTTATTATGTAGTGGATACTGTAGTAAGTGCTTTTATACATATTACCTCTTTGTCAGAACAGTCCTATTATTTTAATTTTACCAATGGAAAAACTAAAAATTACAGGTTAAAAACTGAGATTGGAAACTATTTTTTGTTAAGTAGCAACAATGTACATGATTGTGCAATTTTCTCCTGCTACATTAGAACAAGAATAGCAACTGATCCAGCACTGTGGTTTTGTAGGTTTAAGGGAGGTATACCAGAGGGTAAGAGAAACAGGGAGGTAAAAATACTGGGAAGAGAGCAACTTAAGTAATTGATCACTGGGTCTATGGTTCAGGAAAACAATGAGACTTGGGAAAAAAAATAAAGGAATTAAGGAATCTGAGAATGTTTAGCAGTAGTAAGAAAATCAGAAAAATATCAAGTTGAGGTAAAAGTAGGATTTTAAAAATTTCATTGATGAAAGACAACAAGGGCCAGTAGGGGCCATAGCATTAAGTTCCTTAAGAGGAGGAATGGGAGTCATTAAATTGGATAAAGTCACATTCTACCTCTAATTTCAATATTATTTTCACTATTCCACACCTGCCTATACATCACAAGCCTTTATCCATCAACTTTGGTCTATTTTTTACAATTATGTAGTTCCTTGCCTTAATAAATAATAAATGTATATTCATTTATATTTTTTCCTTTTAATAATTTGAAGTCATCATTATTATCACCATACTGAGCAATACAAGTGCTTTTCTAGTTGGGAATTCTTCCATGTCTTCCTTGGAGGCAGCTTTCAGTTTTCACTGTTCTTAGTATACCTGCTACTAATTTTTAATTTGCTATATAACACGGAATAAACTAAACCTTCCCCCAAAAATTTGACACCTAATATTGTATCATCTGAAGGTGGTTTTACTTCTTTTCTGTGGATTAAAGAATAGGAATCGTGGCAGGACTTTTATACTTCTGAGTGGATGAGATAATCCCAAAATTGCTTAAATCACTTGCTAACTGGATTCTAGATGTTACTGCTTTTTCAAAACCTCCAATTAACATTGAAATTTACTACCTACTAACCCATTATATAAAAATGTTTTTCCTTAATACAAAGTACTATTCATTTTTTTGGAGTGGATTTGTAAAACAATTATAAGCACTCTAATGATCATCATTACCTCTTTCTTGGCTTCTTTTTTGGGATCATAATCACTATCATTTCCATCCATTGGGTGTGTTTCTTCCACATCATCATCACTGAAAAGAAACAAAGATTATTAAACTTAATTCACTTATTTTTATTCTATTCCAGTGTTCTTATCAAACTTAATATACCTTGCTAATAATTTTACTAAATATTCCCAAAGAATTGTCCTTGGGAAGATGAATTTTTATAACTCAGGTTTCTACAGTATTTACAAACATTTATCTTTTTAGGCATACAGAATCATTTCAGCAAACATTTCTAGCTAAAAAAATAGAGACCCAATAGGAAAGATATTTAGAAAGAAATATTACTTGGGAAAGAGAACACATAAATTTGATATAATACTTATTATTTCATTTCTCCAGTTGGAAGATAAAGATAGACAACAACCAGGAAGCAAAACGATCTTATGCTACTAGAAAGATACAGCTACAATAATGTGGACTTCAGTTATTCAGATAACTGTGAAAAGACCATCTTCTGGAGAATATATTTCTTAATATATTCTAAATATATGTATTGAATATATCAATATGAAAAGGAAGCATCTGTGATTAAACACAACTCAAACGTAACTCAGTTGCAAGCTTTACTGGCTATGATTAACAGTTAAAGAGTTAAGAGAGTTCTTATTATTTAGATTTCTGATCACTCAGTTCTTGTCAGAGCAGAAACATGAATATAAGGATAAGAAGTATTTACAATGTGTTGTGATAACTGTTCTGCCTTGAGAAATGTAAGCAATACAATACAGCATGCCTGTAACTATATAAAGGCATCCAACCTACCTGTCACCCTGATTATGTCTATTGGCTAGTTTACGAGCCTGGCGATCCATCAAGCTTGTCCTAGACCGAGTTTTTTTCCAAGAATAGTAATATTTTACAAGGCTAGCAATTGTCTTATCTGGAAGCTTAAAAAAAAATCGTGTTAATATCAGCAAGTTTATTTCATAAACTCTGGTTAACAGAATGAATAATATTTCTGATATTATTCTTTGATACTTAGCAAACAAAGGTATAGACAAAAAATATTTTCCCAGGTACATATATGAATTATAGAGCTAAAAAGTGCAGCTAAGTCACAGCAACCCGCCCCTACACCTGAGTCACTGACATTTCTGAATAAATGTCCCTATTTATTCTGAGCAGGGAAAAGGAGAGAAGGATGTCACAAACTCACATGGTGAGAATGGCCCCTCAAGTCCCCAGCACAATCAATGTTAATATTCCACATTTCTCTTCCTTAAAGAGTTAATTCTTTTTTTTTTCCCCTTTGTAAACTGGACTTTTAAAATTGATTTAAATTCATATACTGTAAAATTCACCAGTTTAAAGTGTACAATTTTGTGGTTTTTAGTATATGCACTAAGTTGTGCAACCATCACTATTTAATTTGACATTTTCATAACCTCAAAAAGAAACCTTATACCCATTAACAGTTATCCCCTATTCTTCCCTTAACCCAGTCCCTGGTAACTACTAATCTACTTTCTGTCTCTATAGATTTGCCTATTCTGGACATTTCATATTAATGGAATCATACAATATGCGGCCTTTTATGTTTGGTTTCTGTTGCTTATCATAATGTTTTAAAGAAAAGCTATTCAATTTTAACAATAGATTTTTTGAATCATTTTGTCTTAAATCCAGGTTTTAAAATCATAAATGATGCAAACAGACTTTAGCTACCAAATAAAGTCTTGGGTATTAAAATGACTAATGATCATGCACTGCTTTGTCATACCGGCAAACAAGGACATACATTCCCAATTCAAAGTGCTCTCTTTGATTGGAAAACACTTAGATATATTTGCAAACATTATCTAATTTTCATCCATTCAGGTTAAAAGAGTTTAAAGCAGCGACTTCTCAGATTTATATTATTTTGACACATACTAGAAACTTAAGAACTAGAAATAAAGAGCAATTTTTTTTTTAAAAGCAACAGCACCTGAACAATGTTAAAATAATACAGAATTTCAAAAAATTGGCTTTCATATCCCAAGGAATATACATTAGAAAATAAAATCCTAATGTTAAAAAAAGAAACATTCAAAAATAAAATTGAAATTGTGATTTTAATCCTGAAATGACATATTCAATAACTCTATTACACATGTATTTAAATCTAAAAGATAATACATTACAATGACACATAACTGTCATGCATTAGGGTAACTGCAGAAAATAAGACTGCATGCAAATATACCTATTTCAAAATATTTTTAAAAATTAAAATTAGATTGGAAAACTTTTTTGTATTTAATAAGTAGGAAGTGTTTAACAATAGAATAAGGTATCATTCAGGTATGAATCACAGTAAGGGCAAAATTACCATACCATTTGCTGAATCCTGTGAAAGCTCTTCCCATGAAAACTAAAGGCTTGTTCAAATAGGACTTTATCTTCCACTGTCCACTCATCCGGAAAGGGAGTGAAATTAGGGAGATCAGCAAGGGACTTCTCAATGTTATGTTTATGCCAGAACAACATGCCAAGTGCCTTTGAAGAGAAATCATTCCCTTTTGGTTTTAATGGACTCATGTTCCATCACACTTAAGAGAGTTAAACACAAATTAGGTTAAATGTTAAGCCTATGACTTCAACTGAAGATTCACTCACAGTTTGGGGCTTTTAATTAGGGGTGCCCAAGTAGTAGACCTCATTTATTTATTTCTTTTAAATCAGGGCCTCAGAACAGTAAATGTTCTTACATACCAAATTTGCTGTAGAATCTAGGAAAAAGTGAGCTGAAGAGAGTGACTATAATTACTAAAGCAGGTTTGTTGGCTCATATCAAGATTTTCATTCACATTTATTCATTTGTCAATATGTAGAGAAAAAAATATGCTAAAAGGAAAAATAACCTGTAAGTCAATACTTGAATGAAATCATCAATTATAACATAAAACTAAGAGTGCCCAGTTAAGACTCAGAAGAGAAATATTTATGTTTTAACCTATTAGAAGTGTACCATGGGCTAAACACCTCCAAAGAGTAGGAGCACCTCAACGGCAACTTTAACAATACTTTACCACATATATTTTTTATTCTTCCTTATTATTATAATGTACACAAATAATTATTATGAGGCATATTAATGACTTTATTACTAAACTACAGGAAAGCCTGAAATAGATCATTTCTAACAATTCAACAACTTTCCTTTCTGTTGTAAGTGGTAGGCCTTTATTATAAAGTACTGAGTATCATTTAGGGGATAAAGATTTATTTTTTAAGAAGAGATAATAGCAACTTTTTAAATAGTGAGTTTTAATATCTGTACTTTGGTAATACTTCTTTAAGATGAACATGAAAATGAACATATGTACAGTCACATTTTAAAGAATCAACCTTCTCAAAAAATATTAAAAAGAAAGTCAAGGCTTAAAAACAAATACATAATCAAAATCTTTAAAATCCACACAAAAGTTTAGATAAACATCTCAAAACATTTAGATAAACACCAAAACACTTAGGTAAACATCTCAATTTCACAGAAATGATTTTCTATTATTTAACCATGTTATTAACTAAAGTTAGCTCTTAATAATCCCAGTTACAGAAAATTCACTTATTTTACTGTTAATGATGATAAAGGTTGATCTTATGCTTAGTTGAAATGAAATTTAAGAATCTCTATTTCATTTTCATTTTTCCATGTTGTCCATTCCCTTATTACTAGGGATAATGAACAACAGGCCATATATATCTCCTTTTAAAGTTATCTGATGGGGGAGTGGGGTATAGCTCAGTGGTAGAGCACATGCTTAGCATGCACAAGGTCCTGGGTTCAAAACCTTGCACCACCATTAAAAAAAAAATTTTTTTTAACTAAATAAATAAAATCAGGTTATCTAATTTTTTTTTTTTAAAAAAGCCCTTTGTGAATTATCCTTCAAAATTTTAAATCTTAAATAATTCTTTAAATAAAAAGTTTAATTCTTAGGTCTTTTAGATTAAAAAGTCAAAGAGAATACTGTACTCAAAAAATTTTTCCCTTTTTGGTAAGCATTTGCTAGAGTAATCCTGAAGGCTTTCAGGTACTTTAAGAACTAAAAACAGGTAAGAAACAGGTATTGAGAGATAAATGTTCAAGCCCATAAGATAAATAATGTTTATAAAAGCGAAATCCTTAATGTTGAAAGGTCAGACTTTGCTAGAACTTTTGAGGTATCTATAAAGTTGGTTGAAATTATGCACTTTCTTAGGACAGAATCTATCATGAGATGTTCTTTGGATTTGATAAATACTGAAGCAAACCTTAATATTAAAATGTTTCTCTACATACCTGTTCCACATTGTAGCCATGTTTTTCCTTTGCAATTGCAATATATTCATCCACTGTAATGAAACAATGTTATAAAATTAATTATTCTCATTTACTTCATTTTCCCAGTTGTACTTTTTTTTTAACAAAGCAAAATTAAAAAAAAAATTATATTCTGGGGGTAAAAAAATAGCCAAAGTCATTTTGTTATAAAAAAGACTTTCACTTCTCTGAATAGGATCAGAAGCTCACTTGGGTTTAAAATTTTACTTAGTATGATTTCTTTCTATGACCATACAGCATATACTTATTAAATTCAGTGACATTACTATAATTATTTTTGTCTACAAAAAAAAGACTAATCTGTGGGTAGCTAAAAGAACCTAATTACAGTGTAAAACATTAGATAATCTCTTGATTTTTCTGTTGCCGTCTTTATTTGAAGAGACTTAGCTATTTAAGACCCCATCTCATGTTTAGTTTTTCCAAAGCTGTTACCTTCCCATTTCTGATTACTATGAAAAGGATGGTTTATGTAGTTTTGCCAGCTATACATAATAACAATTTAAATATCCTTCAGTACCCCTAAAATTTTCTTCAGCTCCTCCCACTAGCTATATAAAAGGTGTCTGAATATTTCATTTTCATTCATCCACAATTACTGGAATCAAGCCAATAGAATCATTCAGGTAAGCACAGCTTCAATGATGATATATATATACTGTCTATTTCATAGCCTCATTGCCAAGAAGTCTGCCATTTCACATTCAGCAGGACTCAGTTTTATGTGGAGTCCTTCTTGATCCTATATAATACATATACATATATATGAATTCTGTATGCACACTTTTGAGAAGCAGTGGTTGAGAATTCTGATCCTAGAACAGCTAGTCTACCTGGACTTGGTTCTTAGCCTTGTCACCTGTTTTTGGACTTTAGGCAATTAACTTGACTTTTTTGTACTTTACTTTTGTTACCCTAAATGGTGATAAAAATAGTACCTTCCTCTTAGGAGTAAGTGAGCTAATATACGTAAAGTGCTTGAAAGAGCACCTGGTATATTTTAAGTACTTTATAAGAGCTTGCTATTATTAATGGTCAGTACAGCACAGTTTAACATATCAGTAAGCTATTATAGTAACAATGCTGTTAGAATAGCAACTAACTTTTATTGACGTTATTATATCTCCCTAAGACTATAAGCTTTTGATGAAGAAAATCCAAATATTATATTTTGCTTAGAATCCACAGTTCTTAAAGGACACATCTAAATACATGCTGATTAACAAAAATGCCTTACAGTCCTATAAATAGAAGACTAAACAATACCAATTAACCAGCAGTTCTCAACTTTGGCTATGCATTAGAATTAGTAGGGGAGCTTTAAAAAGTAAGTCCTGGCTCCACCCTTGAAGATTCTGATTTAATTGGTTTGAGGTAAAAACCAGACATCAATACTGTTTTTTAAAAGCTCCCCCAAGTGTTTCCAAAGCACAGTCAGGGCTGAAAACCACTGCTCTAGACCTTCAGTTAGATAGTCCAAATGGACACACCACTACTTGGACACACTGGCTTTTTAAATTTTGTTCCACTCTGCTAAGAAATATACCATTGTATAAAAACAGTGCTAAAACAGAAAAAATTAATGATATATTGATGTTCAGTTTGTGAATGAAAACCTCTGCCTGTAATGAGACTGAACCAAAAAACCTGATAGTCTCATTCAGGTTTCTCAGCACACAAAATGTACAATTTTGTGTCTTCTGTTAAGAATACCTCAAAGGCATATAATTCCTAGTTTACCAGCTAGACCTTCTGCTGATATTCTAAAGCTCTTAAATAGGAAGAATTATCAGGTATGCAGAATAATACTCAGTTTCCAGTTTTTAGTTATCTTACTGCATCAATAAGTAAGACTAGACTTACAGTGCACATGATATATAGGACACCATTAATTTTCAAGGGACTAAATAAACCATCATGGGACATCTTTAAGACTTAGCAAATATTTTGAAAAGACAAGTTTACTTTACAGCAGCTAGAATAGCTATTGAGTGGTTTTTGTTTGTTTGTTTTAAATAAATTAAATGATAACTGAATGGAGGGGTGGGGATCTTAGTTTTGTTACCTGCACGTTTCCTATATCTGATGTGCCGCAAAGGATCAGGTCCGCTACATCACATTGAAGTCTAAAGCCACACCATGATTCAAGAAGTGCATGGTCAATGATCCAGAAGGTCTCCGTCCAGAAATGGAGAGCACAAAGATGACCTGATTGATGGCTGCTGAAGTCAGTTCTTTCCCCTTTCCTCTTTAAAATGGTAATGATAGTGTGCTCTTGGAAGTTTGAAGGCATTTCTTTACAGCTTCATATACTGAGGAAAAGCCTGTGCAGATGTCTACATAGTAACTCCCTCCCCTGCTTGAGGATTTAAGCAGCAATGCCATCAGATCCTAGGTTTTTTCAGTCTTCCTGGGCCTGACACAAATTGGAATGATCAACCCACTATCTTTCAAAAGGAAAAACATTCTAACATAACAAGCTCCATCAGAAAACAAAACAAAACAAAGACAAACCGATTTCTTATAAGAATCTAAGAGACCCAAAAACAAATACAAGTTGCATTTTGAATTGGTTGAGATTGCTATTGACATAAACATTCCATTTCAGAAAACTTACATTTGGCATCTGGGATACTGTGATATGGAGACCATACAAGCATTCCTCCATTGTCTTTATCTGTGTATTTCGTAGCACCTGGGGAAAAAATTAATTATTTTGAATATGATAAATTTTAGTTACATTCAAAATAAGTATAAACAAAGTAAGCTTTATTTCTTCTTTAGTACAGTACCTGCAAAAAGACAAAGAAAGTACAGGACAACAAAGAGAAGGAAAATAGATTTACATTAAATATAGTAAATATAATATTTACAGAAAGGAAGGAAATTTCACAAACACTGAAGCTTACCCTCTTTAAATTAAAAAGAAAGTCTTCATTAAGTATATTTTATATCCCTACTTCTTGACAGGTAATATATCTAATTTAACCCTTTATACATTACTTAAGAGTCTCGAAAAACTCTGACTTTAAAACTAGAGTGAACATCTCAGATGGCGAGTAAATTCTGTTTTGCCCCATATCTACGTGGGCCAAGATTACTATAATTTTTAAATACTTGCATCTGCTTTTTATGGTTTTTATTTAATCTTATTCCTTCTAGGAGTCAGCCAACTATTTCTTTTTAATTTCATTTATCCCATCTTATATTTATAAAAGTCTGTACTGTGTAAGAGGAAAACAAAGTCAAAAATGTAAAAGTTAATAATGCTATTTCTTCTTGATGTAATCTGAGAGTCTATCTCTAATCTAGAAGCATACTATTGCTGCTTCTGATTTATTTCTAATCTGTTATAATCTAAAAAGTCAGAAAAAAATCAAGCTCTCTTGAAACTGCATATAAATTAAGAACAGACAGAATGAAAGGCCTGACACAGCTATCCCAGAGCCGAGCACATGCCGGCGTGTTCTGTCTTTTAATTACTTGGTGGTCTTTTTCTGGCTTCTTCCTAGTTCCTAGGTGCATTCAAGTTAATTAAAACTATGAGCTGTTGATGGCCACCACCAATTAATGGATAGAATTCCAAAATTATTCACAGAAAACATCAATAAAATTCTAAGGTTAAACTAATCACTTATAAAGTTATAAGATATTCAGAATAAAGAACATTCATTTCCAAGGGTAAAAGAAACTACTACTCTCACTCTGGAGATGTTATCTATCAAGCAATAATTCAGTATCATTCAGCAGTTTTTATTTTTGAAGAATCATCACATATCACTATTACATACTCAAACAACAAATTTTAGTTAGAGAATAATATATTGTTAGTAAGATATGAGGCTAAAATTGTTACATTACGTATGTTTTACTATAAAGAAACATTAGGAGTGGAAAAAAATGAAAAAATATTATGAAAGTATTAGAAAAAGCATAGTTACAAAATAAACCTCAAACCAAAATTTATCACATTGTGTCATAAATATCGTAAATAAGAGGATGAAGATAGGAGCTGAGAATTTAATAAATGCAAGTTAGGAGTACATTATCTAAAATTTACATTCAATGAAAATAAATTTCAAGCTGTCTTTAAAAACTTCAATATTAAGATATATATTTAATTTTTAACCACAAAAGCAAAAAGCTAAACCACTCAGTGGAAATAAAACAGACACCCTCTCTACGCTGGTCAGAAGCCTTTATTTAATCAATAAAATCTATTGCTATTTCTGGTGAGTATCCTAAATTTCAGTCCTTTAACATGGGACTAATTCTTTTCCACAATGGACTGTGACAATAAGATAATTTAAATACTACTTAATAGGACATGAAATGCAACAAAGAAAGGTTTCCATTAAGTCTCAAATCATAATAGCACATCATGCTTAATATTTAAACATATTTCCTTGCATCTGATTCTTGTATTACAGAAAGTATGAATTAAAATATTTTCATTAAAGGTCTATTTTTCTGTATTCTTCCTCATGAAGAATAAGTTACGTTTCCCTCAAAATTCTTAGCACTGTAATTAAGGGCCCAATCTTCTGACAGAAAGTGGCATCCAAACTGTGGGGACTAACAGTTCTTCTAATATGGTTTTGAGTGTGTGTGGGGGGGGGGGTGTGCATGTGTGTGTGTAGAATAATTGTGTCTGGTAGCAGAGAATGCCTAATTAGGCATTTCACAATGTTCTTTCCCTAACTCTTGAAGTGGACTCCATTATTTTCAACTATATGTGTGTCCAACTAGGCCCAAGAAATAAGTCATGTTCACAGGAAATGAGAGATATTTTATAAAATGATTAAGAGTGCACCCATTAGAGAGCCAGACTCCAGGTCTGAATCCCAGTTCTGCCACTTAACTAGCTTTGTCACACTGGGCAAACTTAATCTGTCTATGCCTCAGTTTAACTCATTTAAAAATAGAGATAATGAGAGTACCTACTTCACAGAGTTGTTCAAAAACTAAGTGAATTAATATATGTAAAGCACTTAGCATATGGTAAGCATTATATAAGACTTAATATTACTATCATGTGCTTACTGAAGACAGTTCTCTTAAGTTTCCTTTTTTCTCTACACTGAAATAGCTGCTTCTCACCTCATCAATCAAATAAAACATAAATGAATAAAATCTCATAGGCTCAAAATCAAACAGCTGATAACCTCTTTTACAAACCCCTTGAAAACCAGTCTGAATAGTTCAAATGACCTTTTTGTTTTACTGACAACTCAGACCTGATTCCTCTCCTACAAAAAAACAGGAAAAAGTAACTTGCATTATTAAAAACAATTTACCCCTCAGGACGATTTGCACTCAGTAAAGCTTCACCCTCTCCATTATAAAAGTTGAAATAAACCAAAATATTTAAAGGATATAAACACAATATTTATTTTGCTTTTATCTGTAACAATACTTAAAATTATGCCTCAAAACTGTGTGATACTCAGAAATAACACTGAGAATCAAATACCTGACAAAGCAACAAAATAACCAAGGCCTTAGAAGTAGCCTATCTTCTGAATGGATTAAAAAACAAACTAGCAAACCAAAAGCTAGATGGCAAGCTACCACAATTTTAAAAGACTACAGTACCATGAGTTATGAAAACAAGTTATTGAACAGTTTGTTAAAGTACTAAATGAAACACTTACAAGTTTGATGCTTCTGAAATGTTTTAGATCTCCTTAACTGTAGTTAGTAAAGTACATTTATGAGACCAACTGTTGGGAAAACCAACACAAGAAAACCAAAGTATAATTTTGATTAGCATTTCTATACCAATAGCAAATTTCAAAGGAAGTACAAAAATATAAATATTCTATTTAAGATTTCCTTTAAGACATTTAAAAAAGAATTTTGATGGAAATCATGGAACAAATACTCTATATAAAGAACTTAAATATTGAGAATAGTAAGATACTCCAAATATACTTTTTTAATTCTACTATCTATAAACTAGGCTCTGAATTATATACTTAATTGATCAATTTCAAACTGAGATAAAGACTTTCCAAGGAGTACATGTGCAAGGAGTAAGTTTAATGGGAATCAATCTTCAGACTTCAACTTCCTTAGGTTTTCTTTCCAACACAATCTGCCTGAGAACTCACCTGCAGTCTAAGCTACATGCTTATTCTACTTCTGACCTTCACAAATGCCCTTCCCTCACTTAAAAAAAGGGCAGATTCCTCACCCATCCCAAATTTTACAAGAGTACATTGCCTAATATTTTAAATCTCTATGGTGCCAAAAACAGGTATCAGCAAAGCTCTCCCCTCCCCTACTCAAGGCACTGTGACTATTACAATTTTAATCAATGATGCATTAGTTCTAATAACTCAAGTCAGAAGAGATTTAACACTTAGAACCTTATGTTCACAAGAATACATACTATAGTGGTAGAGAATCTGGATAGGTGATCAATACAGCATTTTCAAGCACAAAAATGTAGTATAAAATTCTGTGGGGAAAATGCATGGAAATGATTTCAAAAACAGGAACAATGTTAGGACTGTTCATATATTTTATAAAATGGATGCTATCACATTACCACAGTATTTATATTTAATTGGATGTATTTAAAATAAAGACATAACAACTTTATTTCAAAGTGTTAATATTTTCAATACACCAGAGATTACATTTTTCAACTAACAAACTCAGTGACAAATAATAGATGTCAACTTAAAAATATATGAGAATTTGTTTTTTCAAAATTCTTTTACAAATATGCAAGCAAAGTATTTTGAAGACAACTGCTCTGTACACATTCGTTTTCACTTAATCTTGTGGTATGATTAATAGTATTTCCCTTCTACAAACAAGGAAACTAAGGCCTGGATACACGAGTTATCCAGTACATCCAAGGTCACGCTGCTGTATTAGCTAAAAGGCATATGATAAGAAGTAAGACTCTTAATCACCACTGAGAACTGCTCCTCATGATGTAAGCATAGTCAGTAGGCATTAAATAAAAGTTGGGAAGGCCTAGCAAAGAATCAAAAGAAAAAGAGGTACCTGAAAAATAATCAGAAATCCACTTAGTAAAATTTAAAGAACGGATTCCTAGCAATGGTCTGTTAATAACACAAACTGTTCCTTAATTGCCTAACTTTAGTAATTCCAATTTAAATGTCAATTCTTTTCATATTTTCTAACATACTCATTTTAATAATTCTTTGTGTGCTTAATTTCTATTATCATCACTATTATCTCCTGCAATAAAAATCTCCACAAAAAAATCCTCTTTCAATTTTCTTACATTCTGATAATAATCTTGACACCTAAAGAATTTTTCTTCCAAATGACTTGGATGGCTGTGGGTGAACAGAGTGGTTTATGAGACTAAAGATAATAGTATGAAAAAGAGAAAAGGAGAGGAGCTGATCATTTCTCAATTTCTACCATTAATTAATAATTAACATCTTTTCCTTTTTCATTTGTTCCAAAGAAATATGTTTAAGTTCTCACCCAATGATACAGAACTGATGTGGAGTAAAAACTTCACACAACAGTACCACACTTAGGACAATATAGAGCAGTGGTACTATGTTGAATGGCATAGAGGGTCAAAATTTCCCTGTAAAAAGTGTCTAATAATTAATACTCTACATTTGCTTGACAAAATTTGCCTATAACAGCTATGGAAAAGCCCACCTAAATTTAAATGGTAACTGGTTTTAGTTGTGTCTTTGGGTTCAATATTCTGCAGACTGAGAAAATGAATACAGGCATACCTCATCTTATTGTGCTTCACAGATACTGTGTTTTTTTACAAACTGAAGGTTTGTGGCAAGCCTGTGTTGATCAAGCCTATCAGCACCATTTTTCCAATAGCACTTGGTCATTTCGTGTGTGTGTGTCACATTTTGGTTCAGTCTCGCAATATTAGAAACTTTTTCATTATTATATTGTTACAGTGATCTGTGATCTTGAATGTTACTGTTGCAAAAAGACTACAACTCTCTGGAGGGCCAAATGATAGTTAGCATTTTTTAACAATAAAGTATTTTTTTAATTAAGGTATTTACTTTGTTTTTTTAGACCTCATGCTATTGAATGCTTTTATACACACTGGGAAAACAAAAAAAACTCAAGTAACTTGCTCTATTGTGGTATCTGCTTTATTGCAGTGGTCTGAAACCAAACCTGCAATTATCTCTTAAGTATGCTTGTAGATGAATTTAATGAATATGACATTTGTCCTTATTCTAATAAAAAGCATCAAGTATAGTCTGAGTAAATAAATAAGAAATATAACTAATATTTCAGTGATTTTTTTCCCTCAAATATTCTACTTAGGCAAAATATGCAAAATATGATGATCAAGTAAATTCGATAATCCAAATAGTAGCCATGTGAAACCACCTAAAAAGTATTTTGCACTTTCAATGAATCATTTTTCAAACTTTGAAATTTGTTCTAGTATTTGTTTGAAATTTGCTCCAAAAACTGCTAAAGTGATCAGGCCATAGCATGCATAAATTTGTTGCAGCATGATGAAGTCTGGCTCTTAAACACAAGAGCCCTAATCAACTTGTGTATAGTTGTCTATGAAATATAAAGCTACCTAATGGGGCAAAAAGATAAGTATGCTTATTATGCTACCAAGTTCTAATTTGGAAATAAGTGTATTGATTCCTGAAAAAGGAGTATACCAATGAAAGCCCCAAATCAGAAAGGTATAAACGTATGCAGAATCACTCTTTACAACTATGAAATTTAATCTTCACTGAGTAACTGCTATTTATTTGCCCAATTCATACAGTCTTGGCAAGAATTGCACGAAGTAGCAATTTATTTTCATTTTACAGCTAGGGAAACTGAGGCTCGGGGAGGGCCTCAGTTGACTTGCTCAAGGCACAAAAATAACAGCTGAGAGATTAATTCAGTCTATCTTAAGCCAAAGCAAGTTCTTTCCAAATGTCAAGCTAAAACCTGAGGCAGTACAGTAATGTGAAAGTGCCATTCACCTACTAGCTACATTAATACAGAAAACTAGTTTTGCAACATTTAAAATTATTTGAAGCCCTTCAGTACACACTGATAGCTTTTGAATAAAGTGTATTTACAGCTATGTAATTTAGAAGGCAGCTCAGATCTAGTGAGTACTCTTGTATCATCGTTTTCACCTCCTGCAAAATGGCCTGCACTGACAATCCTTTTAATACTCATTATTTCACCCTCTCCCTTGAGGCAAGAGAAGCTGCCTAAACCCTAGAAATCTTTTAATGGTTGGTAAATATCATTTTGCATTGCAGTAATGGGCAAGGGAGGAATGAAAATACCCACTGATACTCTATAATCAAATAAACTTGCTATTCCCCCCCCCCCAAAATACAAGCAAGCCTTATTAATATCTTATACAGAATTCAACAGTCCGACACAGACACAACATTATTATGAGCGGGCAATGGGCAAAAAACTGACCAAGTGCAAGAAAGAGGTGTGGGGAAAAAGCCCCTTCAAAGTCTGCCCAAAGCCTGAACCGAAGAGGGTCTGGGGTGGGGTGGGGAGACGGAAACACGCTCCACTCGGAGAGGCTCCAACAAGGGCGCCTCCATATGCGGAACTCTCGCCCAATCCCCGTCCAGGCTGAAATCCCGTGACCACCAGGGAGCCTGTTTGGAGAAAAGTAGACAGGGAGCCCGCAAGCTGGGTTGGCAGAGGACGCTGGAACCTGGCTGCTCGGGGAGAAAATGTCTCCTTGGCAGCTGCAGTCACTGTCCTGTGGTCTGACTTCCCAGGGCTGGCTCTGGAGCGAGGTGTGCCTCTGGCTTCTCCCCCACCCCCTTCCCCCAATCCCTTTCGCTCCGCGGCTCCTACACTCCGCAAAGCTGTCGCGACCAAAGCTACACCACCTAGCCAAAAAGAAAGAAAGAAGAAAATCCCGTGTGCGCGCGGGTCGGGCAGGGCTCGCCCTCGGCTTCGGCCGGTGATAGCAGCCCGGGGATCCGCCGCCCTTGCGGAGCGCGGCCCTCCGCTCCCGGGCGCCGGTGGTGTGGCAATTGACATTTGCATGGTTCTTCCACATACAGCCCGCACACCCTCTCCTCCAGCTCTCGGCCCCGCAGCCGCTCCACCCCTGGCCTCCGACCCCCGAATCCCCCAAGGGCCATCTTCCTCTGTTTAGCCCGAGCTCAAGGGACAGAAAGGTGATGCCACCAGCGGGCAAGTGGCCTCCGAAGGAACCATGTTAACCTTGCAATGAACACATCTGCCCACACGCCCTGTGTCACAGCCCTGCCAAGCGTGACAGCCTCCCCGCCAGAGATGCCTGCCCATCCCAGCCCCGCATCTCCTCCCAACCGCACACCCGGACCCCAACCCCGCCCGCCCGCCCTCTACCCTTTCCACCCTAAATTAGCAATCCCAGGAAAGGGGAGACAGGATTTTGCTTAATTAAGCAAACAGATCTACCTGGATCAAATTCAGGGATCCGAGCTTGGTATTCAGCTCCGACTCTCATCCCAACATCTGCAAAGCAATGCCAAAAAAGAAAAAAGAGGGTGGAAAAGAAAAAGAAAAGAAAGAGGAAAAAGAAAAAGGAAGAGACACTTAATAAAATATAAAATTTGCTGGAGGGAGGAAAGAAGCGGCGGGTGGATGGGAAGATATTAACTCCGGGCACTCCGGGAGATGGCAGCGATGGGGGCGGGGAGCGGGGGGGGGGGCGAGGGCGGAGGATTGGTCGAGGACGGAGGGACGGGGGTCGCGGGGGGTGCTGCTGCACTGCACCGGGAGTTCGAGCTACCGCAGCGCCCGGGCTCCGAGGGGAGGGAGGGCGGGAGCACGGCGAGGGGAGGGGGCTGGGGGAGGGGAAGAGGGAGGGGGGCAGGCGGGCTGGCGGGGAGGAGTTCGAGGCTACCACCGTGCTCGTCGTCGCTGCTGCAGCCGCTCTCGGGCTCCGAGAAGTGCAGCCCGCCGTTGGTGGACGAGGCGCCGCTGCCACCGCCGCCCGCCGGGCTCTTGGCGCTGCCGCTGGCCGATCGGTTCTTCCCCAGTAACTCGGGCCCTTTCTCCATCATGCCGGGCATGGTAGAAGAGGGGAGGGGGAAAGGTGAGGGGAGAGGTAGGCGTCAGGGTGAAGGGGGAGATGGCTTACGAGTGCGGGCGGGAGGGAAAGGAGGAGGAGTAGGAGACGGCGGTGGCGGCGGCGGAGGAGGAGGAGGAGGGCGTTAATATGGAGCCGCCATAACCGCCCCGGTCCGGCAGTAGCGCAGTCGCCTCACAACAACCCGCCCCGGCCCCGCCTCTCTCCCCTCCTCCTCCGCCGGCCGCCCGCCCCGCGCAGTCCCCGGCGCCCCTCTCGGCCGCGCCGCGCTCTACGCCGCCGCCGGTATCACTCCGCCCCGCAGGGAGGTTCCGGCCGCCGGCGGGGGAGGGCAAGGGGGCGCCGGAGAAGAGGGGGAGGGGCGGGGAAGCCCCGCTTGCCGACGGACCGGGCAACCCCAGCCCTGCGCTCATAAAATCGCCGCAGAGGCGCGGCCGCCTCTCGGGCTTCCTTCCTAGGGGGCGCTCCTGAGCGCGGGCGGAGGCGCCCGCGAGGGAGCGGGACTCTTTGCCCTCTCAGGGCGGAAGGAACGCGGCCGGCCAGAGAAAGGCACGGAGCGACCCGAGGTGCAGGAGCCCCGGGAGCTGCCCCCCTCTTTCTGAGGGTGTTGCGCGGCCGGGAGGCCGGGCGGGTCTCGGCGGGAGCGCGGTCCTCTTCGGCTGGCTTCGGCAGGCCGGCAGCTCGCTTTCGGGGCTTCTCCGCCAGCGTCCGGCTGGGGCCGCGCACTTGCCCGCCGTGGAGTGGGCAGAGACACAGGGCTGCTAGGCCCCGCGGACCGGAGAAGTAGGCACTGTGCTAGTCATCTGGACGCTGCAGTTTTGGTTTCTGATCTCAGAACTGGGGCCTGATTCCCTAGAGAGGCTGAGGGTGCCGAGATGACTTTCTAGTGCTGAGCACGCAGCTGTATTTTGCTAAAAGGTGTTTTGGGTTGTCTTTTTTTTTTTTTTAAACCTTCCCCCCCTTTCCCTTTTCTCACCTTTCTCTTTTCTTTTCTTTCCTGTTTTCGTCTTTGCTATTTCATTCGTTAGGGGAGTGGGTGCTGTCAGTGGTGAAATAAACTTAGGACGGGGTCCTCGCCAAATTGGCGCTTTCTCAGTCCGCGCCTACCTGTAGTCAAGGCTTGGAGCAGAGCTCCAGAGAGGGCGGAGACCCCCAACTAGAGGTGAGGCCAGAGCTGCAGTCTGGCGGGGTTTCCAGCCTGGCAGGAGATGTGCTCTGTAATGTTTTTCTGAATTGCAATAGGCAGAAGGAATAGGAACTGCATATTTCGTTCACCAGGTTTGAAGACGTCTGCTCTGTGCCAAGCTGCCTGGCATTGGGGGCTACTTTTGATTTTCCTCGGGGTTTTGTTTTTTGATTTTGCTCACCAGTGAGAAGTGAGGACTTCTCGTGAACATCCAGTATCCGGATGTACGCAGAGCGGTATTAGGGGTCCACAGTAAGGTATTCTTCAACCACTTCAAAGATTGTCCTGAAGAATTCTATTGTAGGTCAATGCAGAATGAATCAACCCAGAAATAAGCTTCTCTGGCCAGAAGAAGCCTTTACTGAAAGAAATAACATACCTATAGCAGGAATGTCTGAAGCAGGAATTGAGCCAAGAAGAGCCTGGGGAGTAAATATTTGGCAGGATCCCAGTCTAAAGGGAAAGGCCTCCTGAGCGGGTATAAAACCTCTCTGGTGCTGGTGTTGGAGTAGTTTCGTCTATCAAAGCCTGATATGATTCAAGTAAATATTGGAATCATACAACTAAACCTTTTATTCTGTTCCTTTTCTTAAATACAGCTCTGAGTATTACTTTAATTGCCATATAATTTTATACGAGGAGAGAACATCTTGGCCAAATGAATAGCCATTTCTCTTGATGGTTGACATTTTTCACTGTGAATTAATACATCAGTATTTTGAATTTTATATACAAGTTCTAATGATCATGATTCAGCATGTGTGGTCCTGTAAGGTAAAGGCTGGACCCTGAACTGAGTAAATGCACAAAGGTAAGTGTCACTCTGAGGCCACTTGGCCAGCCAGCTTTCTAACGCACCAACTTTACAATACCTTCCAGCCGCTTTTCTACAGAAAGGAATTTCTGCATGTAGATCAAGAACGAAAACATTGTGAAGATTTAGGCACTTCTGTAACTTACTTCTGTTTACTAGTACAACCCTTAAAACGAGAAGTTGCCATACTTTTCTTGAGTACAGCAAAGAAGGCAGAGCAGGGGAGACTGTATTCCACTCAGAAGAAGAAATGGTGTTGGGATATGGCATTTTAAAAAAGAAAGGAAAGCAAACGTCTGTTTTGCCCTTGAAGAAAAGGGTTCTGAAAAATAATAATAGGCCTTAAAATGGTATTCCAACAAGTAACAAGGGCAATATAGGAAAAGGCCAAGGAGAACACTTTGGGAATATCTGTAAGGGGTTACAGGAAGAAAAGAAGAAACCGGAAAAGGAAGAAAAAACTTTAGGAGAGGGTTAATAAACAATGTCCAATGATGCAGAGTCATGAGGGGTGTTTAAGGAAAGGCCTTTGGATTTCTTAAGTAGAAGGATGTTGGTTATTTTGTTTGGCTGCTTTTTTTACTATATTAAAACTTCTAAATACTATTTTTATTGTATTTTTAATTTGGAACAGACAATACATTTTCATAGTTCCAAAATTAAAAGGTATAAGAAGATATACTTCACTCTTTTACTAGACATCCCAGGGACTGTAAAAAGGCAAGGGAAAAAATGTACAAGGTTGAGAAAGAAGTATATAAATCTATTATTTGCAGAAAGAGTGATAGTCTATATATAAAATAATTTATAAATAATTAATATTAATAATAAATTTAGCAAGTTACTAGATACGGTTAGTAGGTCAATTATATTTTATATACCAGCACCAATTAGAAAGTGAATTTTTTAAGTGATATATACAAATGCACCAAAAATATTAAATACCTAGTGTATTCATTTCTTATGGCAGCTGTAATAAATTACCACAAACTCAGTAGCTTAAAACAAATTTAGTCTCTCACAGTTTTGGAGACCAAAAGTCTGAAATCAAGATGTCAGCAGGGCCATACTCCCACCAAAGGCTTTGGGGAGAGTCTGTTCCCTGTCTTTACAATTTCTGGTGTCTGCTGGGCCGTAATGCCTTCAACCTCTGCTTCCCTCTTCACATTGCTTTCTTCTCTGTCTATGTCTTGGATTTTCCTCTTGCTCTATGCAGACACTGTTCTGGCATTTAGGGACCACCTGGATAGCCCACGATTATCTCCTTGTCTCAGGATCCTTAATCACATCTGCAAAGGTTTTTCCAAATAAGGAAATATTTTATAGGTTCTGGGGGTTAGGACCTAATGTCTTTGGGGCACTATCCAGCCCATTGCACCTAGGATTAAATCTTAATGAAAGATGTGTGAGAACTCTGTATTGAAAATCATATTATTGAGAGAAATTAGGGTAGACCCAAGTAACTGGACAGATACACTATGCTCATGGATCAGAAGAGTTAATATTGTAAAAATGTCAGTTCTCCCCAAGTGATCTGTAGATTTAGTCTAATCCCTGTTAGAATCCTAGCAGATTTTGTGTGTGTGTGTGTAAATTGACAAGATGATTCTAAAATTTATATGGAAATTCAAAAGATCAAGAACAGCGAAGAATAAACTTGGAGGATTTATGATACCAGATGTTAGAAAGTAGACCAATGGAACTTAATAGTATTCTCAAACAGATGATTATGTGAACATTTTATTTATTGCAAAAGTGACACTGTAGTGATGTGGAGGGGGGAAAAAAGATATTCCAGTAAACGGTTGCTGGGTCAATTGAATATCCGTGTGGAAAACCTTGATACCTATTCATAAAAAAATGGTAAGTTCTAAATAGATTGGGGACCTAATGTAAAAGATGAAACATTACTACTTCTAGAAAATACCATAGGTTCTTTATAAATTTCAGTAGTCAAATATTTCATTAATAAGACATTAAAAGCATGAGTTATAAATGAAAATACTGAGCGTTCTGGGTACAGAAAATAGTATGGGAAATGCAGAGAATCTTGAATTATCATGTTATGTCAGGCAACTGCAAGGAAGTTTGTGTTCCTGAAATCTGAAGTGAACTCAGAATGAGGCTAGAGAGTTAGGCAAGGTCTGAATCATGTAAAGCCCTTTAATCTCAAAAGGGTTAAGCAATTTAGTCTATAGATAAATGAAAAGAATCAGAGGGTTCTAAGCAAGAGTGATTTTGGTTCAATTGATATTTAGATGGAAATTGAATTTGGCAAAGAAATCAATGAGGAAGCTGTTGCAGTCAAGAATTGATGAGGCTTAAATTATGGCAGTGGAAGCAAGAATAGAAGTGGGGACAGACATAAATATTTAGTAGGTAAAATTAGCAAATTTCGGGGATTGATTGAATATGAAAAGGAAAAGGGAAGAGAGGAGTCTAAGCTGATGCCAAGATTTTGGTCTGAGTGTCTGGATGGATGATTATGTCAATGACTGTGGTGGTGAATGCTGAAGACTTGAGAGAAAAAGAGAATAAATTCATTTCCAGATATATTGAGTCCTCAGGAGATATCCAGCATGCGGTTGGATATATAATTAAGGTCAGGACTGGAGAGAGCAGAGGAATTTGAGGTAGAACATGTAAAATGAGTAGAATAAGGAGCTGAGAATGAAAAGCAGAGGGACACCCACAATGAAAGGCCACAAAAAGGGAAAGAAATCCATAATAGAGACTGAGAACAAATAGAGCAGTAAGAAGAGAGCTAGGACAGTGTAACTTACTGATACAAAAAAAAAAAAAAGAGAGAGATATCCAAAGAGAAACAGAGTCATCAGGGCAGCTTCGGCAAGTAAGATAAGGCTTCGGCAGGTAAGACGTGAATGATCTTGGTAAGAGCAGTTTTATTGGGATGATGAGTCAAGCTGCAGTGCTTGAGAGGTGAGTCCTTTAAGGAAATGGGAACAACTCACATGAACCTACTCTGGAAAAGTTTTCATACGGATAAGAAAAGGAATAAAGAGACAACACTTAGTGTCTTAAAGCAAAGTAACTAAAGAGTTCTAGGCAAGAGTGTATATATATATATATATATGTAATATTTCACAGGTTGAAGCACCAAATGCTGTTATTTCCCCCGCTATTATCAGATGGATGTTTACAGCTGCAACTTTATGCTAAGAAAAAGAGAGAATAAGGCTATCTAGGTCTTTTATCTGTATACATAATCTACTAATACCATCATCACCTTTGGGGGTTAGGATTTTGACATGAATTTGGGGCAGGGGGCACAAACATTCAGACCATAGCAGTATGTATGTATCTCCTTTATACATACGTACTTTATACATACACACACGCACGCACGCACATACAGCTGCCTATCCATGCTCAGCATATTTCTCAGAGTACATAAAACCTGTTTACCTTGGAGGATGGGGTGTCAGACTCTGGGATGGAAGGAGGGCTTTATTTCTTGTGTTGGACTCTTTTGCCATGTGTACGCATTACTTTTTCGAGGAGATAAATGTTTAAAGAATCACTTAACAGATAAAACACAGGTAATTATGGTTTAAAAATATTAAGATAATGTAAAAATACAGTTATAGTTAATAGAAGTTGGGAAGTAGAATGCAAGAGGAAAGATGGAAAGAGAATAGGGGTGTTAATCCTCATTTTACAAAAAAAAATATTTAATCAGGGTGATGATAGTGGACTACACCTTGATTCATCCACTGCAATAGGTACACAGGAAGGGTCTCTGTAGAGGTTCTGTTTTATTCAGACCCAGGCTTATAATGATTGTCTTTATGACACTAGTTTTGCTTACAAGTTTATTGATTTGCTCTGTGGTTCTCCTTTATTTTTACTTTAAAAGTGCTTGCCTTTGAATCAGTTTAATTCCGAGACAGAGTCAGGCAGCATGGCCAGAAGACTGCCCACTGTTGAGCCGCCCATGTTGGGCCAAGTCTGGTGGGGACATTTCAGACATATTTACAACAGGGAGAAGGAGCTGTGATTTCTTTGTTTTTGTTTTGTTTTGTTTTTTAGAGCCACTGGTCCCCAAATGGGAGGTGAGGGGAATCATATAATCTTAAACTGAAAGGAACTTTAGAGTAACCCACTTTTTCTTCACCCCTGGAATATTTACCATTTCTAAAGCTAGTCTTAAAACCTCCATTTAAACAGATAAAGAGACAGATAACTGCATCACAAAGTAAATCATTTCATTTTTTTGAGATGTCTAAGTCTTAGAAAAAATAAATATATTTCTTGGTACTCAAAGTTCAACTACATATGTGAGAAACTCCAAATAATAGTGTCTTAAAATAAAAATTTATTTCTTTTTTCTTTTAATAAAATTTTATTGAGATAATTGCAGATTCACATGTATTTGTTAAATATAGTAGAAAGAGATCTCTTGTACCCTTCATCCAGTGTTTCCCAACAGTAACTCTTGCCAAATGATAGTACAGTGTCACAGTCAGGGTAATGACACTACATAACTCACTGATCTTGTTCAAAATTTCCCACTTTTACTTGTGTCCATGTGTATGTGTTTACATGTATGTATAATTATTTCTACAGTTTTATCACGTGGGAAAAATTTATTTCTTTTCATGTAAAAGATACTCAGAAGTAGGCAGTTCTGGTCTGAAACGACAACAGCCATGAAGGTGTCAACAACCCAGGCTCCTGTCCTACCCCTCCACTGTCACTTTTGCCCTTGTGATCCAAAATGGTTACTGGAATGCCAATCATCACGATCACACTCCTCATAGAGGAAGAAAGGCAGAGGGCACACACCTTCTCTTTAAGGAGATTTTCTGGAAATACTGCATACCGTTTATGCCGATATATTAATGTTCAGAACTTAGTCACATGGCCCACTAACCTCAAAGGATGCTGGGAAGTGTCAAAGTACTCTGCTAAAAATCAGGGCTCTGTAGCTAAGGATGAAGGAGGAAATGAGTACTGAAAGGCAGCTAGCAAGCTCTGGCACACTGGTCCTTTAACTGTTAGGAAACAGCAATCATGTCCCACTTCAGCTTCTTTTTCAGGATAGACATCATCATTCTCTTTGACAAGTCTTCAGTGATAATTATTTTTAGATCCTTATCCTTTTTGATTGTCTTGTTAATATGCTCTAGTTTGTACTTAAGACACTGCTCCCAACTCTCAAGATCTAATTGGTGCAGAATCAATTGGAAATATTTTGACCCCTTTTCTTTGCACCGTATTTTTATTAATCCATCCTAAAGTTAGCTTTCTCAGCAACAACTACACGTGGTTACTAAGTCTGGAACCAACCGCATTCTCCCAGCTTTTACGTTTGTTATTGTTTAGCCTGGTCTCCTCACTTAGACTCCAGGAGGTTTTTTATTTTCCTTTCCCGCCTGCCCCTCTTAGTAAATGTGTATAAACATATTGCCACTTAATTTCACCTGGCTTATTATAGCTTGTCTGAACCTTTCAAGAACTTTCTGAATTCTAATTTTTTTACTTAACATAATTATATGACTTGGCTGTGGAATTTGCACCTGTGATAAATGAAATTTCTCTTTAAGGGCAGGAAGAGTGTCAGTTTATATCCTCAGCATTGGGTATGATACCTGTGCATAGATGTTTGTTTAATGAATGAATTCTGCAGTTAGAAGTAAAGAACATTTTCTAGAAGAACTTTTTTTTTAATTCTGGGATTGTTTATGAAAAGAGACTATGAAATCTCCCTGTCTTTAAAAATAATATAGATGTTTATCTATCTGGGAGAAGTATATTTGAATGTATATACAATCTTTTTAAAGTAGGCAGGTGATTTAAAGTCTTGCTAAACTAAATCATACAACTATGATTTTGTAATGATTTATTTGGCTAAATTTTAAACAAAGAAAAAGAAAGAAAAAGACTAGACAGTGGGAAGTTTAAAGTTTACATTTTAACTGCCCCTGATACAGAGTATCCTTTATTAACTCATGCACTTCTTTCCCTGTTTCACAAATTATAGAAGAGAATTCACAAATCATTTTTCCTAGTTTAAAAAGGTGTTTAAAAGAACATGTTCATTAACATCAGTCTATGGGAAACTCTAGGACCCACATTATTAGGTAATTTGAAGATCTGGGGATAAGATTAGAAGTGTCACCCTCTGAAAAGGATACAGACAAACATTAAATTGATTTGTGGAAATAATCTTAGAAAGTAACTTGAAAATGTTTCAGAAACATGCTGCTCATGAGATTAGTGGCTCCTAAAATATATTCTTGGAGATTGGAGATAGCAACCTATATATAATGTGGAGAATAATCTATCAATTTGGCACTTACACATTGACAAAAACACAGTCACTAACACATAGTAAATATTCAGATGTTAATTATTATTATTAAATATAGAGATTCAAAATAAAATCAAAGAGTTTCTCTAGAGTTGACTAATGAGATGGCACCCTGAATCTATAAAATGGTCCTTTATTTAGATAGAAATATTCCTAGAATATTTATAATAAAGAACTTTACTAGAATATAAGTGGGATTTTAACAAGTAACTGTTATCAACTGTGCTATGTTTAGTCCCCTCTCCCTCTGGATGCAGGGTATCTTAGCTACATTTTGAGCTAATTCCATTTCCGTTATCAGAATAATGCAATTCTGTTTAGCGTAGACCAAATGTGTGGCTCTCGGTGTTTGCAGTGGGTATGGGCCCCTTCCCACTCTTATCCGCCAGCACTTTGATGTGAGTCCGGGGGGGAGAAGAAGGAAGGCAGATTGTCTTCTTACTTTACTGTTAAGATGGTAACCTCCATCTGTTGTTACTGCTGTTTCTCTAACACTCACTGGTTGTGACAGACACAAATGCTAGGGGTGTTTTTGTTGTACTTCAGAAGGCCTTTACCTCCTCCATGTCCCTCAGCCCTTACTGGGGGTGACTCGCCCCACAGCTCTTACTACTGTAACCCTCACCCAGTAAGCATCCCTTTTAGATGGAGTACTGAATTGCTGAAGTACTGGGGTAAGGATGAAGTTTATAATAATGGGAGTTAGTACTAGACAGTTATTAATTATTACTTCTCATTACTTCTGAGCCATGAATTGCGTTTTGAAACTAAAGCTTTCCAATTATACTTGAAGCCTTTGTGAAGCATCCAACATTTTATAGATTGAGGTATAACAGTAATGGGTGGTTTAGGAAAGAATTTTAGGTTGAATTAAATAGTGGAGGAAAATTCCAACTTTTGTCTCCAATATTTAATTTTGTTTATGATTTAAGTTAGGAATACTGCAAAGAGATGGATTAGAAACATAATGAATATATGCCAGTGTGAAAACCAGGGCTTAATGCTATTTATAAACACTATTATATCAGTAAGAACTTGCCCCTTAAGTTGCAAGTGACAAAAACCTATCCTGAAGTAGCTTAAGAAAAGTAGGGGATTTATTGGAAGACATAGGGAGAGCTCAAAGAAGCAAAGAAAAAGCCACAGGAAACAAGTCAATTTTAGGGAACTCAGGATATAAAATAAGGGCTTGTTGCTATTAAGTCAATCAGTCTCTCTGTCTCTGTCTCTATCTCATACATGCACACACACACACACACACCTCAGCCCTCGGCTTTGTTTTCTCTGTTTACCTTCAATCTCTATTACCACAAGCAGCTACTCTCAGACAGGAACTTCCTTTAAGCTCATTAAATAAAAAGGAATGAAGCAGAAACATGGTGCTTTTCTAGACCAGTGGCTTTCAAACCTTTTGTAGCCCACTGCAGTACACATTATATTGTCAACCCAGTACAGATATATATATAAATGTGTATCAGTCAGTTATTTCTGCATAATAAAACAACCAGAACATCTTAGGGACATACAACAGTAAGCTTTTCTTTCACTCAGTTGTTGTGTTTTGGTTAGGGTCAGCTGATCTATGCTGGACTCAATCGGGTATTGCGGCTGATCTTGGCAAGGCTTGTTTATATGTCTGCAGGTTGGTGGGTAGTTAGCTGATATACACTGATCCTGGCGGGGGTGGTTAGCTTGGGTGGCTCTGCCTCTTCAGACTTTTGATCATGTCACATCTAACGTTACATTGGCTAAATAAAGCACGTCAATGACAAGCCCTAAATTAAGGACAGAAGAGGTACGGGAAAGGAATATTTTTGAATAATAGTCTATCAAAAATGTGTAACTAAAAATGAATCAAAAATTCCACAAAACAATTCTTACCAAGTAATTTGGGTCAAGATTTGCAGTGCTCTAAATAGGATCTGATTCAAACATACGTGAGCTGTGTCTTAGAAGCTTAATCTGAACACCAGACTGAGGTAATTCTGACAGTTCTCCAGCCTCCCTGACTGGGGCGAGATGTTACTGGGGGGACACAGAGAGAGTTGCAACAGTGTCACTCCAATCGGTATTACTCGATGTGTAGTCCACAAACAAGCTAGTCCACAGACTGGTGCCAGTCCACAAACTGTTCATTAGTGGACAGTAACCACGGTTCCCATAGATCCCATGGTTCTGATTCACTGAGAAAGTCTTAAAAAAGAAAAGAAAAGCCAGCTGAATGAAACTGTGTGCTTATTGATGTAGTTGCTTTACACTTGGATGAAAGTTCTTTATCTCAATCTCTGATCAGTAACAAACAGTTCACAGACCAGTATTACCCAAGGAAGGCCCAGAATCTTCTAAACAGGAACCCCCATAAAATAGTTATTTTGTGTATCTGAGACAAAGAAGGGATGTTTTGGAGAAGTAGATTCTTAAGCACTTCCTAAATTTTGTAGGGGAAGAAACCAATAATGAAAAAGGGACTGAAGGAACAAGAGCAGAGAGGGGTTAACTGATGGAGCAAGACTTCAGACAAGGTGGCTGGGTTGGTCCTGACCAAGAGGCAGTACAACTCATCCTCTGAGACTGGAGAAAATGAAAAAGGGGATACTTGCAAGTAAATTTGTAGGAAAGGGTGTTGGACTTTTGGGGTATTTCATTCCTGAAGGTATCATTCTTCTCTGGGAAGTAAAGGTCAAGGTCATCTGCTGAGTTGGCATCTTGTTACTGCCATTTTGGAATTGAGGGGATTTGAACTAAACTCTATTTAAAATCCTAGTAAGGTTGTTCCACTTTATTCTATTTATTTTATAAACATCTTCCCATTTAACAAATTTTTTTCTCACTCCCTATGCATTTTAAATAAATTTCTTTTCCTCAATATTTTTGTTACGAAAATTATCAAACATGTAGAAAAGTAAAAAGAATTATACAGGGAGAATTAATTTATCCACCACCTGGATTCTACAGTTTATTTTTATGTTATGTCAGTTTCAGTTTGAAGGCCAATTAGGAAATGGAGTGGTTATTATTTTGTTTACCAAAGTTAGCAAATACTTGTGAAGACTTTGGGAAGGGTATCATTTCTAATTCAGCAGGTCAAGTATGAATGTTCTTGGCTTTGTTGTCAAGCTGGAGACCCAGGAGAGTTGATGGTGTAGTTCTAGTCTGAAGAGCCAATGATTCCATTCAAATCTGATGGCATGAAAAATGCCAATGTTCCAGTTCAAAGGCCATCAGGCAGGAGGTGTTCTCTCTTACTTGGGAGAGGATCAGCTTTTTTTTTTCTATTCAAGTATTCAACTGACTGGATGAGACCCACCCACATTGGAGAGAGCAATCTGCTTCACTCAGTCTAAGGATTTTTTTTAAAATTGAAGTATAGTCAGTTTACAATGTTGTGTCAAGTTCTGGTGTACAGCATAATATTTCAGTCATACATACACATACATATATTCCTTTTCATATTCTTTTTCATTATAGGTTACTACAAGATATTGAATATAGTCTAAGGATTTTAAATGTTAATCTTATCCAGAAATACCTTCACAGAAACACCCAAAATAATTTTTGACCAAATATCTGGGCACCCTGTGGACCAGTCAAGTTGACACCTAAAATTAACCATCACAGCCCTTTATGCGATGTTTTCCTAGGAGAACAGTAATCATCCTGATTTGCCTCTCAAGTTGCTCCTTCCCTAGCCTCTTCCAGGAAAAATTATTGTAACACTCTTGTTTCTGGAAGATACGGCACATTTACTTTAAAGTTTTGTGAACTCCCAGCCCACCACTGAATACCCTTAGGAGTTTAATACCTCACTATAAATAATACTATTTTAAATAAGAATGTTATGTAATTGTATATTTTTTGCTACAAACACACATAAAGCTATTTCCAATTTGTGTGGAATGGAATAAAATATAAATATACATACAGTTGTTTTTACCAATCAAATGTTTTAAATTTTTAGCTAGTTTTCTTATAAATTGAAAGCTTTGTTTTAAGGTCTTAAATTGCTATGTTTTCAGTCTTCCTATTTTTCTTCCTATTTATCCATAAACCAGAAATGGCTTTCCTGGTTCTTAAATTTTTTTCTACTTTTTTACAATTTCTGAGTTTGAAGGAGCAAGTAAGTCATAAACTATGTTCAGTGAATCCAGAGGCTTTAAAATTCATTCAATCATTATTCTACAAACATTTATCCAACATAACTTTGAGATATTTGGAACACAAAGATGAATAATGCATAGTCCATGACCTTAAATTCATAATCTTATATTATAAAAGAAAGAGACTTACCAAAAACATAATCCTGGAATGTCAGAGTTTAGAAGGTCTCTTTCTGTAGTCACATGCCCTTTGCCTCTCCATTTTAGGTGGAGAAATAGACAAAAAAAAATCTATAACCAGTTGTGCAGATTATAACAAGTGATGTAACCATTAGGAAAGAACCCACCAAGGCGACACCCACTCTTATGAATCTGTACCTGGGTCTGAGCCCAGCTCAGGAGAATCGTGCCACTGGGCAAACTGTCACCCTAGTGATTGAGTGGCACCAGCTTCAATGTGATCCTCTGTACCTCCCAACAATCCTACTGTTTTTGTTTTTTTTTTAAGTCAGCTCACTTTCTCATTCTCAATAAGGCTGTTTCAGATTTTCTCCATCATTTTCGTTTCTCCAACCCTATGACTAGCTTCTCTTTATTCTTCATAGATCATCTTTCTTCTGACCTCAACGCCTACCTCCCACCACAAGCCATCAAACACTCTGCCACCAAATTGTGACCCAAGCCTTCACCTCCCCTTCTTTTGCAGAGGTCCATGTAGGAGTCATGAGGAAGGTTCAGTCTCACATTTCCCTTAAGCTGCCCACTCAGTATCTCTTCTAGTTTCCTACACTTTCCCCTGGTCAGCTGTGTATCACCGCTCTTTGCATTGCTGGTCACTGAGAGAAAATCCAGGACATGGTGTTCTTCAGGGAAGAGGGATTGGTGTAGACTGCCACTTCAGTTTATCCAAGATCACAGCTGGACTGAAGATATGTGAATCTCTTTACTGATGGGTTGGGTTAATTTTAAAAGTGGAATTACAACATGGGAGAGAAAAAAAGTCTAAAACTCTGCACTGAATGAGCTTCTGCCTGAATCCATAGGAAAACTACCTGTAGCAAACACTATCCTGCCTCCTAGCCCCCAGCTCTCCTGCGTTCCGCACAAAGACGGTTTCCACACACTGAGAGTTTCTCCTCTCCGGCTTCCATGTTTCTTTTCTTTGTTTGAAGCTTTCTTCAGCCCAGTGGAAGCTTGTTCAACAGGCAGGGGCACACACAAGTGTGGAAAGCGGGGGGGTCACACCTATGGGGACAGTTTCCAACCAGTCTGGGATGAGTGGGTGAATTCATGCCCCAGCCTCCTCACCCTCCGTGGGACAACGCTTAGGTGTGTTCCACGTGGTTTCTCAGAGGATCTTCAGTGAGATTGAGCCCTAGGTGCCTGCTCGTTAACACTGGAAACCCACGCACAACCCACCTACTCGTTAACCCTCTCAACAAAGCACGCTTACTGGCTTTTCTCCCTTCCCTGACTCACCCTTCCCATTTCTTCATCTGTGCTTCATAAGTAATTTTCTGCACCCAAGTCCTTGTCTCCATGTCTGCTTTTCGAAGCCCCAACTAAGATGCTGAAATAACTTAGGTTCTTCAAAAAGGGTATCCCATGAGTCACCCCCAGTCCCTCTGCTGGCTCTCCAGCTGTCACATTTGTTCCTGTGTCAGACAGACCTCCTTTTGTGAGCCACTTCCCAGTGTCTTGGGCTCACATATCTTTTATCCCAACTACTGCTGTGGTGACCAGCGCTCTGCACACTCTCAGCTTCCTCTGGGTGCCCCTGGCAGTACCTCACGTCAGGCCGTGGACCTTGCCCTCACTCTCTGTCTGGGGTTTGTCTGTTGACTCCATGGTGAAGGACACTGTGGAAACCTAATGTGGTTCTCATGCTTATGCAACCCAGAACCTTTGAGCAACGGGGGATGGGATTTGACTGGTGAATATTACCCCCCTTTTGTCCCTAATTGACTGTCCTGAGCTGCATTTCAGGGGACTCCTTGGCAGTCTGGCTGGATCCCACAGTCAGTCACCCATCGTGGTGGCCAACTTGATGATGCACCTTTGCACCCGTTTTCCATGTTCCCTGCTTCTCACCCTCCTCCTTGTTCCTGCTCCCTGGTTCACATTCCTTAATAAAGAATGTATACTTAAGCCTTTGTTTCAGGCTCTGCTTTCTAAGAAACTAGGCTAAGATAGTACCTTTCTTCCTTTCAGCCTCTTTCTTCAATTCTTCCCTGTGAAAGTCTTGCCAACCTTTTGGTAAACCAAGGAAGGTTGTGACTCCCTAGATTCATCCTTCTTGCCTCATTAATACCATTCTGTAAATTTGTATGATTCAATCTGAAGTGGTGCCCTGTGGTTTTAGAGGCTGGTCAGAGATGCCAAGTCCCACAGATTTTTTTTTTTCTGTGTAGCAGTGGGGAGATTTGACACACCTGCTCACATAGTGGGTCCAAGGTAAGTGTAGGACTTCTGAGTTGGGTCCTCCCTTTGATATACCTATCAGTGTAAATTGCACAGCTATTGCTCTACTGCTGGACCTGATGAGCATGAATGCACCATTGCATAGGCAGCTTGTAGAACGGCTCCTGGTGATCTGTGCTCCTGACATTCACTCCCATGTAAAATCCCTTCCCCTTGAGTGGGAGTGGGACCCAGTGACTTGATTCTAACAAATAGAATACAGCAAATGTCACTATTGAGATTAGGTTACGAAAGACTGACTCCCATCTGCGTCACACTTTCTGGCTCTTCTCACTTGTCACTCTGATGAAGCTAGCCGCCATGTTGTGAGGCACCCTATGGAGAAGCCCACACGATAAGGAACAGAGGGAAGCCAATGGCCAACAGTCAGCGAAGAACTGAGACCTTCAGTCAAATAACCCGTGAGAAACTAAATTCTGCCAACAACCACATGAGTGAGATTGGAAGCACATTCTTCCCCAGCTCATCCTTGCAATTACCAAGCTTCCACCAATACCCTGATGGCAGTCTTGTGCGAGTCCCTGACCCAGAGGCCCCAGCTAAGCCATGCTCTGACTCCTCACCCACGTGAACTGTGAGATAATAAGTGTTACATTAAACAATACATTGCCAAAAACAAACATTAATTCTCTGGGACAGCAAACCTATAGCCACAAAGAAGAGGGGCGTATTTGGGATTTGAGATGGGCTACATGGGATTTGAAGTGGGCTGCCTTCCACAAACCACCTTCCTTGGAGTCAGTTAGTCACTTTAAATTCTAGAGTGTTTAGTTTCTTCTATGCTTTCTCTTTGGGTCTCCAGGTATGATAAAGGAGCTGTAAGTGTTCCTATCTTAGTTAAGCAGAGACCACTAAAATGATGGTTTTATGTATTTTCCTTCAAGAAGAAGACTCCATCCTTTTTTTACGGTTGTGTAACCACCTCTCCCTCTCTTTAAAGCATTTATTCAATTTTTCAGCAAATGTTAATTGAGAAGCTACTACTGTGTGTACCATGTCCTCTGCCTGAGGTTGGGGTTACAAGGATCAACTAGACCGGATCCCCTTTAATGAAGGAGTCCACAAGGCCGTTAAATACAGGGGAGAAGACCACATGAGGATGAGCTTTGGTAGCTATGGAAACATGGAGGGAGGTCCTGTAACACTTTCTGTAAGACCTGATTTCTGAATTGAATCCTGAAGAATAAGCAGTAGATAGCCCAATGGAGTAAGTGGAAGGGAGTCTGGGGCAAGAGAGGAACAGCATGTGCAAAGCTCTGGGATCATAATCTCTGGGTTATTCTCTTCCATCTTTTCTGTATTTTTAATATTTCCCTTTCCATTTGACCCCTTCTCCATGTCCTAAAAGCATCTTAAAGTTTCTTATATTCAAAAACAATGCAAAAAATATTCCCTCCCTCAATATTATATCCTCCTTGGGCAACTGTTCTATCTTCCTCCTTCTTAATGAGTCATACTCCTTGGAGAAATATAGGGCTGACCTCAAGCCCCTTACCTCCCATTCCATCTTTACCCTGAGGACTCAGGGGACCTTCATGGGAAAGAGGAGAGGGTTACAAGCAACAGAACAAACAGTAATTCTGGAAGGTGAAGGTTCCTACAAAGACAAGAATTCACCCTCTATGGGTTCAAATGAAAGTTCTAGGAACTTTGGTCATGAACAAAGAAGAAAGACTTTTGAGTATCTTCCAGATGTATTCCAGGCAATTAGGATAAAGAAAGGGGATTTTGATAAAATTTTAGGCAAGTATTTCTCCTTGGGAATTTTCTTCAGAGGGTATAATAAAGATTTGAATTTTTATTTTAACTACTTCCGGTTGCTGGATTTGTGATTCTTTTAATGCCAGGACTGAACTGCACGTCTGCCTTGTATTATGTGGATTACATTTCACTTTTAGGCTAGTAAATGCAATATCGGTTTTTAAAAAAGTTCTACTGTTTTATATACTACATTTTAAGGTAACAGAAGACCAATAATTTTTGTTGGAATAAAACCATTATTCTAAAAATGTCTGAAATTTGAATTATTTACATATTATACTGCATTACAATTTGTAGTCAAACTGTTTTACTTCAATAGATAAAATTCTACTTTGTCCCCACAATTCTTAAGAGGAAGAATTAGTAGCAATTGAAAAAAAAAAAAAAAGCTTCTGTTGTTAGAATAATACTTTGAGTTCCAGGCACTTCTGAGCAAACAGAACACAAAAATGCCACTATTGAAACTAATGCAAGAAACTCTGCATGGAATCCATCATAAAACTACAGAAGTCAAAGGAGAACTATAATATTTCTTTTGAAAGAATTGGAACAACTGCTTGCTATCAATAAAAAGACTACAACTCATGGAAAAAATAGTTATTAAAAATATGTTCTCAAAGTCAGCAAGAAAGAGAGAGAGAGAGAGACTGAGGTCATTTGAAAATGGAGTAAAAAGAAAATATCTGGAGTTAGTTAATAACCACGATGTCCTCTTCCAACTGTCACAGAATTAGATCTTTTTCAGCAGCTGAAAAAAAAAGTGCACAAAAATAAGTTCACTATCTAATAAAAGACAATTTTCCACACTTAAACTTCTTTTTTTTAAATTTTTTATTCTTATTTTTTATTGGCATGTAGTTGATTTACAATATTAGTTTCAGGTGTACAGCAAAGTGATACATATACATACACATATACATATGTGTATTTTTAGTTTCTTTTCCATTATGGCTCATTACAAGAAATTGAATATAGTTCCCTGTGCTATAAACTAGGTCCTTGTTGTTAATCTATTTTATATGTAGTAGTGTGTATCTGTTAATCCCAAACTCCTAATCTATCCCTCCCCCTCCCCTTTCCCTCTGGTAACCACAGTTTGTTTTCTATGTCAGTAAGTCTATACAAAACTAAAATTTGTATCTAACAACCTAAACGTCCATTGAGAGATGAATGGATAAAGAAGATGTAGTGTGTGTGTATATATATACACACCCACGCACGCACGCTCACACACACACACAATGCAATACTACTCAATCATAAAAAAGAATGAAATAATGCCATTTGCAACAACATGGATGGACCTAGAGATTCTCAGATTAACTGAAGTAAGTCAAAGAAAGACAAATGTCATATGTCACTTATATGTGGAATCTAAAAAAAAGAAACATCTTATTTTTTAAAAAAATTATATCATATTTCATCTTCCATTTTTCATGATTAATTGCATTTTGTTGTTTCATGTGGTGTTTATACTAGTTTGTTTCTAAGACTTTATTCATTTTATCTGCCAACAACTGATATTAGACTAATGGTTTATGTTTAATGTTTAGATTTTTATAATTTTTCATTTTACTTAATGTATAACTGTAAAAGTTAAAATGCACTAAATACCTAGTCTTACATTTTTAGTTGTATGAAAATAGTAAGAAAACAGTAAAAAAAGAAAAAGTAATATTTAAGTTATTATTTGAATCAACTATCCCAATTCTGGCATTATTCATGTCCTCTGGTATTGCAATGATTTTTTTAAGATGCAGTTCTCTCCTAAGATCAGCTCTGATCCCACCCCAAGGCAACTATGGATTTACTCCCATGAGTAGATTGCGCAGACCTGGTGATAATAATCACAGTATTTCACTGAAATTATGTATTTATCTGTCTCCCTCCGTTGTGTCACAAAGTCCTTGAATATTTATAAAACAGGAACTAGTTTTCTTAATTACCACAGGGGAAATGTTCCTTTCAGGCTTGCTGGGTGTCTGTTTAGTGTGAGGAAAGAGCTGAAAACTGCACCAGCTCTGGTATTACAACGAAACCAGGTTGTGGACATTCCTAGGGACAGACTGGGCTGCATGAAGGGACAGCCAGTCAGCCAGATCTGCCTCATTTTCCTTTAACTTCAACCATACCTAAACTGGAAGGCCATCTGTGCTCTGTGATAAAAAGTCATTGTCCTTATGCCAGAATAATAATTTTGAAATTTAATAAAGTCAAAATCCCTACTTAGAAAAATCATTGAACAGAAGTGTGTTTAAATCTGATTTAAAATGGAAAAAAACTTTTTTGATTTTTTTTTCTTGTTATCTAACCTGTTTGGTGAACAGCTTAGTCATGATCAAAAGAAGATAATGTATATGGAAGCAATGCGTAAATTATTACACAAAAAGAATCTTTCCAAGAGTTAAAGACAGGAAATGTCCTCTTCTTCTCTTCCCCTGAGGGAATAATCCTAAATCTGTTAACCTGTCACAGTAAGTTTTCATTTCCAATGATATAAACTCTTGCTACTGTTTTTTGAGACCCCATTAAATTGCAGGCAGACATGTAGCCCTACGCTGATGCCTTAGATCGGATCACACCAGGCCAGACACGCTTCCCAGGCCTGCCTCGGGCGTCCCGGGCCAACAGGGTTGTTTGAGAGCTAGAGTATTCTTTGCTTATTTGCATTTTCCTTAGTGTAGTATTAGGCTTCATCATGCAACCTTTCTTTGTAGCTTTTCTTTAAAGCCCAGGCAAAGTCAGCTTCAAAATTATTTTAAATAACAGAAACTATTGAGCCCTTCCCTCTCACCACCAAGAAAAATAGGGCAAGTTTTAAGTTTAAGAAAGGCTTCATTTCCTTCATGTGCTGCCTTACTGCTCACCTGCAGAAGTTACTTCCAGTGCTCAGAAACCACTATCTACAGACTTCCAAGTAGTTTATTTGTAATTGGAACTTAAAGAGGTTTTGTTATACTTTGTTAGTTACTTCAAAATTCCTTTTCTATAGCAGACGCTACTAAATCAGCATCAACATAGCATCCAGTCTTGAAGCACCCCCCCATTAATGGTGATTTATTCTTGATCCACTCACTCTCACTGCACCATCTTCAAGAATAATACCACTTATCTGAATAATGAACAGTTGAGGGGAACAGCATTTATGTGAATGATAAGTGAATAAAGAACAGTTGAAGGAAAGTTTTTATTTTTGCATCATGTTAACTTTTGGGGAAGGAGTTTGAGCTGATCACTTGTGGTCTATATAAATGACTGAACAACTCAAATACATGTTGATTAAACCCCTTGCTTAAAGTTATTCCATAACAATATGGATTGTACTATACATTGTTCGTTTAATAGCAAATACTTAGTGAATACTTACTATGTCCCAGGTACTGTTCTTAGTAAATATCCCTGTTCTTGTGGAGATTACATTTTAGAAAGGGGAGACAATGAACAATAAAAGAATTTTAAAATGTGTATATATAAAACACTATATAAAGTGTATACATATTATATGTATTATATGTGTATATATACATGTTATAGTATGCAATATTGTGTAATATATAGTGTTATATTAGGTGATAAAAGCTGTAGAAAAAACATTTTAAGGTAGAGCATGATAAGGGGCATTGAGAGTTCTAGAAGTGGGTAGTTTGCAATTTTAAATAGGATGTTCATATGGGTCTAGGGGATTTGTTGAATTTGAGAAGATCTGAAGGAGTTAGCCATGAAGCTATCAGGGGAAGAACATTCCCGGCAGAGGAAACAGCTTGTGCAAAGGCCCCAAGATGTTCACAAGCCTGAGGTTTTCCAGGGGAAGCAAAGGAGCCAGGAGGGCTTGAGTGGAGAGTGAGAGGAAGACAGCAGGAGAGGAGGTCACAGAACAGGGTGGGGAGGGGTGGTGGAGGCGGTGGAACAAGATCCTGGAGAAATGCTGGGGAGTGTTTTTTGATAAGGATTTTGTCTTTTTCACCTCTGAGTGGAATGGGGAAGCACTGGGGCAGTTTTGATCAGAGGAGTGACATGTTAGGGCTTAGGTTTTAAAGGAATCGCAGTGGCTTCTATGTTGAGAACAGCCTGTAAGGAGCAAGGATAACAGGCACAAGGACCACAGGAGGCCCATGCAGTGATGGCAGCTCAGACCAGGGTGGCAGCAGAGGAGGTGATGAGAAACTGTTGATGCTGAAGACATGTCTTGAAGAGCCAAATGATGGCCTGACTGGTTGGTTGTGGGACATGACAGAGGCAACAGGATCAAAAATAATTCCAAAGTGTTTATCTGAGTAAGTGAATGAATTTATGAAGATATCATCAACTGAGATGAGGGAGGCTGGAGGGGGAGCAGGTTTGGGGAAGAAAATTCAAGAGCTGAGTTTTGGTCTTACTGAGTTTGATTTACCTGGTAGATATTCAAGTTGAGATGCAGAGTAGGCAGTTAGCTGTACAGGTCTGGAGAGATTGGCCAGTCTGCAAGTTTGAGAGAAGGATACACGTGTAATTCGCAGGGCCCAATGCAAAATGAACGAGAGAGCCCCTTGTTAAAACAATTATTAAGAATTTTCAAGACCTGACAACAGAGCTTTAACTGAGTGCAGGGTTATTCTGAGAGGGGCACATTATGCATGCCCATGGAGCTGACCTTGTCTGGGAGTCATGACATTTAAAGCCATGAAATTGGATGAAATCATCAAAGGAATGAACGTGATGGAGAAGAGGACCAGAAACTGATCCCTGAGGCACCGTGCAATTAAGAGATTGAAGAGAAGAGGAGGAGCCAGCCAAGGAAACTGAGAGGTAGGAGGAAAACCAGGAAATGTCCTGGAAACAAAGAGAGAAGAGGCTGGGTGACCGAATGCATCAAATGCTGCTGTATGGTTAAATGAGGTGAGCACAGGGAACTGACCCCTGGATTTAGTGATTCATAAGCTTTTAGCAACAATAAATTTTAATTTTTTTATAAGGAGCTAGGCAAAACTACTGAGGGAATGTTGCAAGCCATAAAATTGTAATTATTGAAAACAATTTCTTGATATTATGTGACATCAGACATTGGGCCATATGCCACATTTGTAAAAACAAACAAACAAACAAACAAAAACAGTCTCCCCTGAAGTACAGCACATTCCTATAGTCACCGTTATATAAGTAAATTCATTTGGTAGATTTTGGACACATAAAATAATAATACATTTTACATGAGGTCAGAAAAGGATTTTCTGAAGTTTTCCCAATTTGGGGGCGAGAGTAACTTTTTCAGCCAGTATCAGTATTTTAAGGCCCTGGTAACTTGTCTTAAAATAATACTTCATTAAAAATTTAGAATTTAGAAATTTAAAAGGAGAAATTGCTTTTGAAATACCAATTATCCCCCCCTTTCTTGGTTTCTATTGCATTTGTCATCATTATCTCAAGAAGCGTTGGTAAGGGGGTGTTATTGAAGGGCTTTGAAACAAGAAGAAGTCTTCCCAACCTTGAAAATTAAGATAATTTTAAGTATCTAATCTGCAGGCATCCAAGGAGTTGTTCAAGAACAAAGCTTCACCTGTTGCCTGCTCTTACACATTTTAATGCACTGTATGCTAAAACTAAAGGAAAAAAGGTTTAACAAGCTTCTGACTTTTGATTAAAACTCTTTTGCAGGGTTTTTTATAGAAAGATTTTATAGCCCAGAGAGTTAAGTAAAGCTTTTGTTTTGTTTTGTTTTGTTTTGTTTTGAATAATGAGCCAGTCTTTGAAAAATGTTCTTCCAGAAACCTAAGGCTTTGCTGATTACTTCCAAGTTTTGATATATTTCTGTGGTTAACAGGATACCACAGTAGGGGGCATCAAAGAGATGGTGTTTGAACCTAGAAAATAATTCTATTTTTGCATTGAAAATAGAATTTTCCTTTATAGATAGAATAAATTCACAAAGGCAGTTCTGCAAAGGACCTCTATCACATCGAAATCCAAGTTATTTATAGTCTGCCACCTTCAGTGACTTCTTTGCCAATTATCCTGAACCTGCAGAGAAATTCTTTTTATACGGACATTTTAAGCACCATGAGGAATGCATGATTAACTTTTAGAGATAAGCAATCTAAAATACAAAAACTATAGGTTATATGTCCAAAATATCTTTTTCTGAAGAGCAGAGATGGATCATTGGGGTGAACAGAAACCAGGTAAACGGGTGTGGGAGCTGCTGCTGGCAGTGATTGATGGGAGTTCAAGCTGCATGAGGGGTGCCCAAAGCCCAGGGTTCTAGGTGATGCCAGGAGATGCCACCCCCAAGCCAGGTAAACCACATGCCTATCATCCTCAAAGAAGCTGTCAGGTGTAAATTCATTTTGCCGCTCATCCCTGTTTTCATTAATCAATGCCTAACTTTACTGTCTTTGACGCAGTCTTAAACATCACCTCCTTCCTCTCCCCAAATCGTTTCACTGCATCTTTAGGAACTCCTAGTTCATAAAATTGAACAAACTACCATTTTCTCAAGTTGTGACTGGGAACTTAATCTCCAAGTCTTGCCTTAACTAAAATCTGGCTGTCCTCTGGAGACATTCTTCTCCTCTGTGGACATTTTCAGTAGTGGCTATTCTTTGTTTTCTTTCTCTCTCTCTCTTTTTTTAATTGAAGTATAGTCAGTTACAATGTGTCAGTTTGTGATATACAGCATAATATCCCAGTCATGCATACAGATATATACATATATTTGTTTTCATATTCTTTTTCATTAAAGGTTATTGCAAGATATTGAATATAGTTTCCTGTGCTATACAGAAGAAATTTTTTTTTATCTATTTTTATATATAGTGGTTAACCTTTGCAAATCTCAGACTCCCAAATTTATCCCTTCCCACCCCTTTTCCCCCCCGATAACCATAAAACTGTTTACTATGTCTGTGAGTCTGTTTCTGTTTTGGAGATAAGTTCATTAGTGTCCTCTCTTTTCTTCCTTTTCTTTTCTTTTTTAGATTCCACATATGAGTGATATCATATGGTATTTTTCTTTCCCTTTCTGGGTATTCTTACACCCAGCTGAAGAGGAAGACATTTTATCAGCCCATAAATGGGACCTCTGCCTTCTTGAAGGTACTAGCAGGTCTGCTTTTCCCGTTCTGACTCTCTTAGCATGCATAACCTCACCCTGCTCAGCACCATCTTTGCAGTGGATCCCCAGAACCTAACTAATCTCTAATCACTCAGGGAGCTTTTCAAATTATTTACTTTTCAAAGCTTTATTACTAACTCAAGTCTGTGATGTGGGGTTTAGAAATCAGCATTTTCACCAAGCTGCCAGATAATTTTTATGATAACTCACAATTGGAAACCCTCGGATAAAGCTAGTTTTGTAGAATTTTTCTTGTATCCCCTCTGCAACATAGATGAGAAAAACAGGGGAGAACCTACTGTCCAGAATTGGGGGCGTTAGGAAAATGGAAAAGGCTGAGAATGTTTGGACATGCAGGAAGGGAACTCCATAAGGAAGTGGAGGGAAACCATGGATACGTGCCCTCAGACAAGCTTGTCAAGTTTGTCCCAACATGGAGAAGTAAAATCAAACTACAGGCACTTAACAATCTGGACCAGTTTTCAAAATTTCTCTGTGTTACAGCCAAAGGAATTTGAAATTTACAGTGATCCAAGGTAAAGTAATTTTCCTCTCATATTTCACATGGGTAAAATGTGCTGAGAAAAGTAAACCTAAACCAAAAGTACAAGAATACATATTTCTTGTCCTCTTGCCCTTCTCAAGGGCTGGAAATTTCCACCTCTACCCATTGCATCTCAAACACCTCAGTTGCTCAATTTTGGATGGAATCTTATACTCCAGGCTATAAAAGATAAACACAAAGTCCTGTCAGGTACAAGGCAACCCAATTTTTAGCCACAAATTTGACCAATTTGTCCCTGTGTCAATAACTGAGAATGCCAAGAAGAAAGTGCAGAACAAATAAAAATGTGATCAGAATTACAAATGAAAACACAAGCCACCAAACTCAGACTAGAGTCTGGTTCTACTGAAATGTGCTGACTTGATCTGGGGGAATGCCACTGTACTGTGGCTAGACCCAAGAAGTTCCAGCGTGGCCCTTTCTCTCCCTCAATTTTTCCAACCATTTTCCTTCCCTCATAGCATGCCTTTCACCACTGCATTAAAGGTGGTGATGTCTTTAAAGAACAAAAACAAGACAAAACTTCTAGTTCTCCAAGAGATATTCCATAAATACTCCAGGTAAAAGCACTGTCTTGCCTTCTCAAGGGGCAGAAAGTCAACCATATGAACACCACCTCTCTTTAGGTTGTTTTGTGGCCCAGATTTACTCAGTAGGTTTATATAAACAGCTGCACACTCACTTCCAATTTGAACTGGTAAAGTGCTTTTAAAATCCTTTACATTTATTTGAAGCGCAGTTAAATGCAGTACTCAAATTTTGTAAATGCGTGCAGTTTGTTTTCTGATTTTAATTGTTTCAGTTTTGTTTCAGTATCAGGCTAGGCTCCCACAATTAAAACACTCTTAGGAATAAAAGAATGACTCCAGTTAAAGAAATATTTTTGTACTATATTTGGTCTCACTGAGAGAAGAGGTTTTTTTCTGATAAAGGAAGAGCAGGTTGGGAGGTGCCATGCCAATGATGCTTATGAGTTAAAAAGATGTTAATACAGTCTGTCATCAGATGGTTTGAAATGGAGTGAGAGGGAGCAAGCAGAATGCTTTAGGTGATTATTTTAACAACATGTTAAGCCATATTCTTATTCCAGTTTCCAAGACAGTGACTCAGAAAGAGATAACAGAAGGAAAGGATTCAGCCAAAGAACCATTTTGGAATGTTTGATAATTGAGTTAGACGGTAGCATTCCTCCCATCATTCTTCCTAAATTCAAGTCCTCCAATGCACCTTGTTTCTCAACCACAAAACAAAGTTCATTTTGCCTTAAGGGGAGTCCAAGGAGTTTATTTTTTAAATGCTGAGGATTTGACCACAACTCCAGCAATAATAGTAGAGCAATTCAGATTGTTTTCACTGTTTTAAAAGGAATAATGATAGTGTTAGGGACTAACTGTGTGTCCGTCCGAAATACCTAATGTGATGGTATTTGGAGGTGGGAGTCTTTGAGAGGTCATTAGGTTTAGATGAGGTCAGGAGAGAGGGGTCTGCATGGTGGGGTTACTATCTTTATAAGAAGAGGAAGAGACATTATAGTTCTTTTTCTTTCCAGTCAAGAAGATCAGCCACCTACAAGCAGGAAGAGGGCCCTCACTGGAAACTGAATGTGCCAGCACCTCCAGCTTCCAGAACTGTGAGAAATAAATGTCTGTTGTTCAGGCTATCCAGTCTATGGCATTTTGTTATAACAGCATGAGCTGACTGATCCAGATAGCTTCAAGGGAATAGTAGTCATGGGATGTACAGGGCAATTCTAAAAGTAAATGACAGGACATGTAGCCAGAACAGAAATAAAGGTAGAATGGGTACAAGTTAATCAGCTGGTCTTGTGAGAACCAGACTTAAGACAAATGTATAGGACTTCTATTTCCAACCATTACCGGAGTCTTGGATTCCCTCACCCACCTACAATAAGAAAACCAGACATATGCTTTATAGATTTTTAATTTTTCTTTCTTTTTGATTTTTAGCAGTTTGACTCTAATATGCTAACTAGCCGTGGTTTTCATTGTATTTAAACTACTTGGATTTGTTGAGCTTAGTAGATCTGCAAGTTACTATTTTCTACCAAATTTGGGACATTTTCAGCTGTGATTCATCCAATATTTTTTCTATTCTGTCCCTGTCTCTTCTCTTATTCTGGGACTTCAATTATATTGTCCCATAGGATTTTGAAATGGTTCAATCCTTTTTCTCTTTTTTCTTCATACTGGATAATTTCTTTTGCTCTCTTTACAGTTCACTGAATCGTCTGCCATCTCAAATGTGATGTTGAGTCCACCTAGTGAATTTTCCATTTCTATCATTCTACTTTGCACTCTTTATTTCTATTTGTTTTTTAGAAAAATTCTTTTCCACATGTCTGTTGAGATTCTCTATCTGTTCACACATGGAGACCACATTTTTCTTTAATTCTTTGAACACATTAAAAAATTTTTTAAATCAAAGTTATTTAGCTTTCTCTATTTATTTATTTACTTTTGTTTTTTGTTTTTTGTTGGGAGAGAGGTAATTCAGTTTATTTATTTTAATGGAGGTTCTGGGCATTGAATCCAGGACCTCATGCATGTTAAGCATGCACTCTGCCACTGAGCTATAGCCTCCCCCACTTTGAACATACTGTTTAAATTTCTTAAATAATACTTGCTTTGATAGCTTTGACTTCTATATATAATATCTGGGCCCACTTGGAATCATTGCCTATTGCTTCCTTTCCTCCTGAGTGGGTCATTCTTTCCTGTTTCTCTGTATGGCTAGTAATTTTTGGTTGAAAACTGAATATTCTAGGTATTACACTGTAGCAACACCAGATACACTTACATTCTTCCAAAATTGTTGGTTTCTTTATTTTAACAGGCAGTTAACTAGACTGGGCTAAAACAGTTATCACCCCACTGGTATCTCTCATGCACTCATAAGTTAGTGGTCATCTAGGGGTATGGGCAGATTTATTCTCAGATTCTTTTATTTGGTGTGCGGAGGTAATTAGGTTCATTTATTTTTAGAGGAGGTACTAGGGATTGAACCAGGCATTTAAGAGGGTGAATTAGAGCATGCCCATGAGTGTTTCTGCATATGAAGCTCTCTGTTCCAAAACAGATGAACAATTTGGTTTCATTTCACAGTAGCTATTTCTTTTCTCTTCCTTACAGGGCATGATTAACACTTTAATGGATCTACAACGTTACCTCAAGAATGTTACTTTCTTATAAAAAACATCTTTAACAAAGTTAAAGATTTCTATGACTCACTTCCTTGTCAGAAACTTCATCCTCTACACTGGAATTTGATACAACATTGTAAAACGACTATAACTCAATAAAAAAATTTTTTTTTAAAAGAAAAGAAAACTTCATGAACAGAAATGAAATCATGAAAAGAAATCACACAATACGCATAGGAAAAAATTCCCTAATGTCAGTTAAATAGTTAAATATGTATACAAGTATATACAACACTCCCACCATAAACATTAATGAAAAGAGTATCAAATGGGAGAGAAAATATCAAGTATGCATTGGAGTCTTGAACCTAAGAGAGCAGATAAGGTTAACTTCTAAGAGTATGCCTTTTGGGGGACAAGAACAATTAAGAGGGCAGATGGGAGAAAGAGAAAGAAGTGGAGGAGAAACTGGGGTGAGGACTTATTTTTAATTTTTATTTCTTTTTAATTGAAATATAGTTGATTTATACTGTTGTGTTAGTTTCTGGTGTACAGCATGTTGATTCAGTTATATATATATATATGCTTTTTCATATTCTTTATCATTATAGGTTATTGCAAGATATTGAACATAGTTCTCTGTGCTAAACAAGACTTTGCTGTTTTTCTGTTTTATATGTAGTAGCTAGTATCTGCAAATCCCAGATTCCTAATTTATCCCTCCTCTGCCCTTTCCCACCCCTGGGAACCACAAGCTTGTTTTCTATGGCTGTGAGTCTATTCTATAAATAAGTTCATTTGTGCCATTTTTAAGACTCCACATATAAGTGATATTATATGTTATTTGTCTTTCTCTGTCTGACTTACTTCACTTAGTATGATAATCTCCAGGTCCATCCATGTTGTTGCAGATGACATTATTTCACTCTTTTTTACAGCTGAATAGTATTCTATTATATACATATATATAATATATAATGCATTATGTATACATAATGCATGTATATATGTCTACATAATGCATTATATATAATATATATGCATATCTAGCTCACATTTTCTTTATCCAGTCATCTGTCAGTGGACACTTACATTGCTTCCACATCTTGGCTATTATAAATAGTGCGCTATGAGCAATGGGGTACATATATCTTTTTCAAATTAGACTTTCAAGGAGGACTTATTTCTAAGGCATCAGAAGCTTGAGCTCATTATTTAAGGGGCTAATGCACCTTTCTTTCATCCTCAACATTTACTGTGCACTGATTTTGTACCAGGTGCTCCACAAGGCTCCATGACTAGTGAGACAGCCCCTGCCCCTGGAGCCTGGCACTCATCATGGGGATACTACAGGTGTATAAGTACAAAGTGCTTCATCTTTCTGGACATTTGGGCAACTTCTGTCTTATTAAGTTTGTTCCCTTATGGATCCAAGTACTCCTCCCTCCCACAGTAAGATGTCAAACTCTCATGAAGAAACACGCCACGTCTTGTAATTTCATCTTTTATTTTACACAGCAATTAATGCACTGTAGGCAGCATAGCATTACTGTCCTTAGACTCCAGCACAGGGGACTTTGCCTTGGACCCTTTGTCTCAGAGGGCTCCATTCACCATACACACAAAAATATAAGTGCATTAAGTAACCCATGGGCAATAGTCACTTGGGATTTGGCCTCAGCTGTAGCACAGTGTGGCCTCTAATCCTAAACAGCCCTGCTCAAGACTAACTTGCTCACTGTCCTCAAAATAAAAGGTGACCATGCCTGAGTGCAGTGGAGGTGATAGGTTGTGCCACTGCCAATATCAGAATCAGACATTATTTCTGAGGGAAGGATTTGAGCAGTAAAAGTTCCTAGGTGAGAGAAAAAAAAAACAACACCAAATTAACTCTCAGATAATATGAATACAATACACTTTTGTATAATGAATTGTCATATCCCAGTACTGTGTAGCATCCATTTTCTTGGTCACTACAATTGAATGTGGCATCTGGGAAACATGTTGTAATATTAAATGGTTCACATTTACTCTTAAATTGAAATATATATGTGGGTCTAGATATAAAATGTGTGAAGTGTGATCCTGACTCTGTACGCTCATCCATCATCTTCTCGGTCTGCTGGCTTTCCAACTAAAGTCACTATTCCTTGCCCCAACAACTCGTCTCTCAATTTACTGGACTGTCGTGTGGTGAGCAGTATGAGCTTAGACTCAGTAACAGCTGCATTGTTAATCCATTGACCAACTGATTGATTCATCCTGGCTCTGCCATTTACTAGCTGTAAGATCTGGACAAGTCACTCAATCTCTCTATGCCTCAATTTCCTCATATGTAAAATAAGGATAATAATGGTGCCTACCTCATAGGTACTCACAGAATGAACCTTAAATGAGTTAGTATACATACAATGCTCAGGACACTGCCTGGTAAAAACAAGTGCTACATAAAACTATTACCTATTGTTGTTACTGTTATTAGGAACTCACTCACCAGCAGTACAATTTGCATTCTTCAATATTAATAACAGTGATTCCCTGGTGCATCTCCCTAACCAGGAGTCAAGAGAAACTGCCTGCTGTGGAAATTGCTTATACCAGCCCCCAGCCTCTGTCCCTCTGGCCCCACCTTAATGGCAGGGTGTCAGGACCCAACATGGCCTGACCCCAGCTTTTCACCCTGATCCTAGACGCCCACTGGCTCAGCAGGGTGCCCTTGGCCAGCATATCTAGGACAGACATATCCTTATATTTTCTGGCAAATGATTCACTGTTTTCCTCCATTCGACTCTGCCTTTAGGATGTTGGCCTCTTCCTTACCTCCTTTTTGAGCTAATCAAATTGTCTGGGACTCCTGACCAAACTCCACCTCCTCCGTGTTCCACAAAGCTCGCCTGTTCACCTTGTTCCATTCTGAAGTCAACACAGTATTGTCAATGCAATTGAAACTTAAATACTTTTGCATTTTTATTTGATGTTTTACATTTCCAATAACCATTCAAAGATTTAGTCCATAAAAGTCTAGGATTATGAGCAGGTGGAACACTGACAGAGGATGGCTTGTGTAATTTTCTTAGGATCATGTGCAAAATTCTGAGCATTAATTATTGTTATCAATCAATACTTAGATTTCAGTTCTTGCGTGTTTGCATCTGTTTATGGGACTCATTGAGGCATTCTTTTATGGTCTGTGAGCCACTTATTTATGCATTTATTTCTCTGTCACCGGGAAGAACAGATGGCAGTAAATACATTTTGACTTGATTTAAGGACTTGAATTTCCCTCGCATTTATGGATTGCCATTTTTAATGCTGCCTTCTCTTTTAAAGTTGCTTGCTTGTAAACATCTGAGAAAATACAGAAAAAATCTGTGTCCTTGAGCTCATCTAGCACTTATGCCTAAATGTATACACCCGTGGATGGAATAGGAACTTCAGTCAGTCACAGCTGTGTTTACCACCTGGCTCTTCAGGAGAGTAGTTCATAACAGCTGCATGAGTTTAGGCAAAAGTCTTCATCAAAAAACAGTGATATTGACTGCTGACTCCCCAAAAGACCACTAGAAAAAAAAAACCAACTATCGATCAAACATATCTACGTGTATTGGATTTACTGTGGGTGAACATCACCTTGACAAAGACTTAGGAATATCTCAGAAGGGAGAGGTCAAGGGAGGATATTTATAGGGATAAGGGCGAGGCTGGATAATTTTTAAGGAGAAGTGGTTGAGATTGAGCAGAAGTTATGACATAATAGCTTTGAATTGGTGGGTTCAGTGGGACAAGTGTGTTGTTAATCTTAGAATTAACCCATTTAATTGGTTCATAGTCTTATTTTCCTGGAGCAAGTAGTTGGGTCATTTTTGCTTCTCAGTACTGGCTAACACGGGGACAGGAAGGTATGTCCAGTTCTCGGGCTGTTTAACATAGGTTTAGGAGATGCATTAGTTTCTGTCCGAGTGATCAAATTATGTCATAGGATTGTGAATATTAAATAGAATACTGTATGTAAATGATACTGACACTAAATGCTCATTAAAATGTTAGTTTCTTTTCTCTACCTTACAGCTGCTCCCCAACCCTTGCACCTACGCTTATATGGGAATCTCATCTTCATATTAATGACATCTAAATCAGTGGTGCACCATAGTATTAGTACTCAAAAAAGTTTGTTGAATGAGTAAATGAAAATCAAAAGATAAAATTTAAAAACATCAAAAGCAAAGTACTTTGCAGAGTTTAATACCAGTTTGAGTCTATGAAATTTGATTTTTCCCAAGCATAAGTAATTTATTGCCTTACCAAATGCAATTTTCTCATTAACTTATTCAAGTTTTGGAAACTTGAAAACCTAAAGGAAAGCACTTAGATTTTGATCCCAACTATTTAGGTAAATTATTTGACTTTGTTAACTCCTGTGAGAAAGAAATTGTCCAAATTAGTTGAGTATCAGATTCCTTTTTTAGTATTTTTTTCCCACTTTGAACAGATAGTCTTTGTTTTTGATCACTTTCATTAGAAAACAATTTCAGTAACTGCTCATTCAGTTTGCATCTACTTTTACTGACAAAGGCACTTACATCCTACAATGCTCTATTTTCCCATAGCACTTGTCTGCTTTCTCCTTCACCCCTGCCCCCAACACAGACACAAGAGGATCCAAACATCAGATGGGAAAGACATTAGGTCAGCAGCTCCCTGATCATTAGAGCCTCTCAGAGCTTCTAAAGGTATTCATATCAGAATCCTATTCTCTCCTCAGCAACCCCCAGGAGCTTCTGAATCAGTTAAGTTTAAACCAAGCATTGAGGAATCTGTTATTTTTAAAAGCTCCTTAGGAGATACTGGGGATCACCCAGGTTTGGGAATCACCCTCTGAAGATGAAGGTCTCAAGGCCTCTCACAACCCAGGACTCCTGCAGTTTCTAAGGAGCCAGGCATCCTCTGAGAGTGATTCACACACATCAGGTGCCGTTGCTTGGATGTTTTTCTTCTCCACCAGCATCCCAGTTTCAAGCAGGGCACATCTGGTTTCAGCATGCTTCATTAGCTGCAAGGATAATACAACTGTGACTTTTTCTTTTTTGCAGGGACAGCAGGAGGGTAAGATGAACAGGAAAAGGAAACTGAATACAGTAAAATTCTATCCTTCTTTTAAGCACACTAATCCCCTTTATTCATTCATGTGCACTAGATATAAGGAGTTAAGGTGTCAGCAGACAACTGATTATGAAAACCTCACTAAGAAATGTCTGAGTTTCTATAGAATTTAAAACCCCAGACTGATCTATTTTAGTTTCAAGGCAGGTGCTAATTCTTATGGCTACTGCAGGCCTGTGGCATTGAAATAATAATAGCTACCATTTATTGGCAGTTGCTATGTTTGGAGAACAAGTTAAGCACCTTTTTCTACTTTGTCTCATTTAATCCTCACGACAACACTGAGATCTGTTATCCTTATATTACATAAGAAGAAACTGAAGCTTGGCGAGATTAAATAACATACCCAAGGTTGGACACCATGTAAATTGCATACTCAGCATCGAGTCCGGGTTTTTTAGCTCTAAGGCATGGATCCTGAAGGATTTACAGACGAGTGGTTAGGACTGTGGGCTTTGAGCCAGCCTGCGTGGGCTCAACCCTAGCTGTGTAACCTTGGGCAATTTGTTGAACCTCTCTGTGCCTTACTTCCCTACATAAAAATGGGGCTTTTAATCCAGTTAATAAATTAGCAAAATATCTGTGCAGATGCCAAATAAGTGCATAATAAGATGCTCAAGAACATATGTCACTAAGGAATGGTGAATCAAAACAATGAGATACCACTACACATCTATTAGAATGGCCAAAGTCTAGAACACTGACAACACTAAATGCCAGGGAGGTTGCGGAGCAACAGGAACTCTCATTCGGGGAAATGCAAATTGGTACAGCCACTTTGGAAGACAGTTTGGCAGCTTCTTACAAAGCTACATACTCCTACCATCTGGTCTAGCCACCATACTCTCTGCATTTACTCAAATGAGTTGAAAACTTCTACCTACACCAGAACTTTCCCACAAATGTTTATAGCAGCTTTATGCATAATTGAGAAAACTTGGAAGCAAACAAGATGTCCTTCAATAAGTAAATGGATAAACAGACTGGCATATCCGTACAATGGAATATTATTCAGCAGTATAAAAAATGAGCTATCAAGTCATGAAAAAACATGGAGGAAACTTAAATTCATACTGCTGAGTGAAAGAAGCCACCATTAAACGTTTACACATTGTATGATTTCAATCATATGACATTCTAAAAAAAAGCAAACTATGAAGAGAGTAGGAATTGTGGTAGTTGCCAGGGGATCAGGGCTAGGAAGAGCAGGATGAATAGGCGGAGCACAGTGGAATTTTCAGGGAAGTGAAACTCTTTTGTATGATCCTGAAATGGTGGATACATGTCATTATTCACTTGTTCAGACTCACAGAATGTACAACACAAAGAGTCAACCCTAATGCAAAGTATGTGATTTTGTTAATAATAATGTATCAATATTGGCTCATTGTTATAATAAAAGTACTACACTAAAGCAAGATGTTAATAATAGAAAAAACTGAGTATGGTGGTGGGAAGGGGGAGGAGGGAAAGGAGGGCGTGAGGGAACTTTCTGCACTTTACCTACAATTTTTCTGTGAACCTCAAACTGTTCTAAAAAAGAAAGTCTATTAATTAAAAAAGAAAGTCTACTTAATTTTTTTTCATGTTGCCACATGATATGATTTATTAAAACAAATTCCATGACAAATCATAAAATAACCATTTTCTGAAAGACCGCGAGACGACCTGAGGACAAACGCAAAGGTGCCTCTGAGAAGCCAGACAAATAAATTACCGATCCTAAGGGGAAGGCTGGGAGGGAGGGAATATGAATTGGTGAATAAAAAAGTTGTACAGTGATCACCGTGGGGTGTGGATGGAGGTGGATGGATGGCCACTGCTTGTTTCCAGGGGACAGGCTGTGGGTAGCTGTTCCAGGCATGGGGTGGGCTCCAGAACCAGCAACTCCTCTGTGTGGACACTGCAAGCTCCCAGGTGGGGCCAGGCGGAGACCCCAATGCCACTCACACATGTAAACATGAAGTGGGGCACAGGACCCCTGCACTCAACACCGCTTCAGCTACATGTGAACACGGACACACGCATCACCCACCGCGGCCTTGGGTCCAGCCTCGGCGACCCCTCCTCCCCACCTCTCAGCAATGGATACTTAAACGCACACGCCAGGCCGAGTCACCCTATACACCAGGATAGCGGAGGCGGCGCCCCGCTCCCCAGCCAATGGGCTCTTTGGCTTAGAGGCTCCAGAAACATCTCCGGGGTGGGTAGGGGGTGCATTCTGCTCGCCTGGTATTTTCTCAACTGAACGAATCTTGAGAAAATTACTGTTCCTGGGGGCCTGTCCCTCGCCCGTCCACGGGACCAGGAGTACAGCGATCTGTGAGAACCCAACTAATGTCCACAGCATCCAAAGAACTGGGGGAGGCGAGGGGCGGGAGGGCTGTTGTCCAGGAGCTTCTGGAAGCCCGGTTCCTAGCCACTTCGGCCTGTCGCTCACCTCCACCAGGCAACAACTCCCTGGGAGCCAGGTGCAGAGGCTGCGAATCCGGCACTGGACGTGCCTGCGTGTGGAGCCGAGCCTGGGAGTGAGCATGGCGTGTGCTTGGCGTGAGCGCGGCCTCCCGGCCACGTGCTCAGCGAGTTTGGCAGTTGTGTTGGCACCAAAGGCTCGAAGCGGTGGGGTTCCTACCCCAAATGTCTCCCAGGTCACTGGCTAAGGCGGCTGGGAGCCGCCAGCCCCACGACCAGCCTGCACTCTGCCCTCCTAAGTCCCGGGGCTCCCAGCTCTGTGACACCGAATGACCCCACTGCCCAGCCCCTATCCCTCCGCTTGGTCCCGGCCAGCACAAATGGACAGGCCAATAAGCACGTGTCCCTCAGCCCACGAGGCAGGGCGGGGCCTTTTGGGACTGGGGAGGCTGCTGCAATGGCACAAACCACTCTTTACTCGAAAGCTAAAGACAAAACTGACAGCGATGGAGAGGGGGCAGGGTACACGCCGGCGATGCTGGCCCTTGGCATCGGCCACAGCAGAAGCAGGGTGGGAGCTAGATAACATGGCTGGGGTGCTGGCTGGGATCTAAGGAGGGGGCCTGGAACCCATGGGGTTATGGCATGGGTAGGGGTATTTGTGGTGAACTGTTTGCCGCCAGGAGGGAAAAGCAGCAGTGGACAGTGTGGGCGGGAGGCACGGGACCCAGGCACAGGGAGGCCGCCCTATCCCCCGCCCCCTAGATCAGGAACCTCTGCTACGTGGAGGAAGTCGGGGAGGAGGGTGGGGTCTGGGAGGCGAGGCGACCCGCAGTTTGCTTGCTGCTGCGGGAAGCTCCTCTGAAGCAGGGCAGAGGTGGGTGAGGACTGGCTCTGGGCGGCTTGTCGGCCCTTCTCGAGCTGGGCTATGCCCGCAGGGCCCCCGTTTGCAGGTCCAAACCCACGTTCCCACTGGGTTCCAAAATGGCGTTGATGACTCGGGGAGGGGGAGGGTCAGTCCGGCTTCCTTCGCCCACCCAGGGGCCTCCCGCCCAGTGCACTTCCAGCTGCTTCTGCACTTGCCTGAGTTCTTTGAAGATGGAGCTGATTTCTTTGTTGGACGTCTTCAGGATGGGCACCTCGTTCTTGGCATTGATCCTGGCTTCCAGGTCCTCCCACACACGCCCCGAGTTCTGAAAGAGGATCTACTGGGCGAGGTGCTCGGTGTTCTCGCGGATGACGTGGGTTGGACGGCTGGGACACGGGATTCAGCATTGGGTTATCGAATCACCTCTTCACGGTTCCAAGGCCGCGTCCTGTTGGCCAGGGATCCTCACAGCGGTCGTTCATGTTCTGGTCCAGGTCCGGAGAGCTCAGGGAGCCCGGTGGCACCTTCTGGAAGTTGAGGCTGGCCTCGGGGGTGTGCTGCACCAGTTCCTCGCCGGCGGAGATGGTGGAGGAAGGGGTGCTGGGCCCATTGCTCAGAGAAGGGCTGCGGGCAGGCCCTGAGGAGCCCAGCGAGTCACAGTCTCCAGCCACGTCGTGGATGTCCCGGGCCAGGATGGCCACGTCCTTCACCAGTGTCTGGCTCAGCCTGGCGATCTCAGCAAGGTCGGTTGTCTGGCGACGAAAACATAGGGGTCAGGCTCTTCCTCGTCGTCTGTGTCCCGGAGGCCAGGGGTCCGGGGTGGGCCCGGCGAGAGCCACCAGCCCTGGGGTCTGCGTGGCTGTTGAGGCATGGGAGCGTGTGTGTTTGGAGGAGCTGTGGTGGGAGCCGCACTCCCCCTCGGAAGTGGACGTGCAATCTGAATCCTGCTGCCGGCGACTCGTGTCTCGGGTGAGTGAATCGGTTCTGGGTGAGGAGTAGCGGTCGCTGCCCGGGCGCACCCTTCTAAAGGGCTGGCAGGGGACGGCGGCGGTGTTGGTGGCCTTCCTGGCAGTGGCCCGAGCCTTGGCCACGGTGGGCTTTCAGCGGGCGCAGTACAACTTGACCCTGCGGCCGAGAAGCCAGCTTGGGTGGGGGTGGCCTGTGAGTCGCTGGAGCCCGTGAAGGAGCTGGCCTGTTTCCAGGACATAGCCAGGATGTCCAGGTGAGACAGCTGGTCGCCCCAATGGCTCAGGGTTGGCCGGGGGACCCCACTCCACAGCCTCTGTGTCCGAGGCGTCCCCCAGTTGGGCCCGTATCTGCCGGGAGGCCAGCGTGGGCTGTGGGGTGGACAGGCTGTTGGAGGGGGTCGGTGCTTGCTGCACCTTCTGGACACTGAGCCGCAGTGCTGTTCTTCCCGGGCAGCATCAGATGGTGGTGGGGCCGTGGGTCTGCGGCGAAGCCCTGGCCGCCCTGCCCCAGTGGCCGTGGGGGGCTCGTGGTCAGAGGTGATCGTGTCTGCACCGGTTGGGTGGGTGAGGCTGGAGCCTCGTTCCTCATCTGGCCAGTCCAAGGACCCCTGGGAACCATAGCCGCAATGCAAGGCCAGGTGCCTTGCCGGCTCTCCGTGGCCCATGTCGGTCGGGCCCAGTGGGCGACGCTGCTTCTCTGAGAGTCGCTTGACGGCGCTGCTCAGCAGTCTTACTTTTAAGAAAAGAACGTTGTTGGGAGCATTTGAATGAGTTAATACAAATAAAACAAAACAAATGCCTAGCATATAGTGATTACTGAATAAATGTTTATTATTATTTATTATTATCATCATCATCATCTTTATTATCTTTATTATTCTCTTGGATATGATTCATATTTTTTCTGGAAGCAACCTGAACTTGTGGTGGGAAATTTACTGTGACTTTGGGCACATAACATAAACCCTCTGAACCTCTGTTTCCTCCTCTATAAAATGTGAGTAATAATTGTACCTACTTCTTAGGTTGTCGTAAAGATTTAATGAATTGATGCACCTAAAAGGTTTAGAACAGTGCTTGGCATGTAAGTGTACACTGAATATAGCTACTTGTATTACTGCTTCTGTACTATCTTCCAACCCTTGTTACTCCATGGAACTCAGCTCAAACTCACCACCTAGTTGTTTTTTCTTTTCTTTTCTTTTTTTCTTTTTTTTTTTTTTTTGGCTTGCTCCTGTTTCTGCCCAAGAGCCGTCGAGCATCTTTTAACTCGTTATCCCTCACCTTAGTATGGGGCACTGCACACTGAGATGCTCAGTATCTGCTGAACAAACAAGTGGACAGAGCTACAGAACTGAAAGCTGGACACCTCACCCTCAAGGAGACATTTAGCTTTCAGTGTTGTGAGAGCACTTCAGTTCCTGGTCTTCCTTGCAGTATGGATGAGAAGTAGTACACTTGCTTTGCTGAGAGTCCCCCTCCTTTATTACATAATGTGTCTTGGGATCTTCTTGGCTCATTCTAACATTTGGGCACTTTTCCTGTAATGTCTACCTCCCAGCTCTGTATAGTCAGGTTTACTACTTGGACTAGACTGCAGTGAATTTCATCTGTTTTATCATCACAGTCATCATAGGTTCATGGCCCTATGGTTGACTTTGAATTTGAAAGATATCCTTTCTGGTATATTAACCTCCTTTCTTCAAAGAGCGTAACAGTAGCTTAACTTCACAGTCTAATGTGAATTCTGGATTTCAAATAACCTTTAACCTCTTGAGGGCAGAATGACAAATACTCCACCAAAGTTCTTTCTTTTTTTTTTTTTGTTTTTTAACATTTTTTATTGATTTATAATCATTTTACAATGTTGTGTCAAATTCCAGTGTTCAGCACAATTTTTCAGTTATACATGAAAATATATATATTCATTGTCACATTTTTTTCTCTGTGAGCTACCATAAGATTTTGTGTTTATTTCCCTGTGCTATACAGTATAATCTTCTTTATCTATTCTACAATTTTGAAATCCCATCTATCCCTTCCCACCCTCCACCCCCTTGGCAACCACAAGTTTGTATTCTATGTCTATGAGTCTGTTTCTGTTTTGTATTTATGCTTTGTTTGATTCTTTGTTTGTTTGTTTGTTTTAGATTCCACATATGAGCAATCTCATATGGTATTTTTCTTTCTCCTTCTTGCTTATTTCACTTAGGATGACATTCTCCAGGAGCATCCATGTTGCTGCAAATGGCGTTATGTTGTCAGTTTTTATGGCTGAGTAGTATTCCATTGTATAAATATACCACATCTTCTTTATCCAGTAAGTTATTTCTTTATCTTTAAAGATAGTTGACTCTTCAGACAAAATAATGAGAATGTGTTGTGGGGCTTATAACATATGTATGAGTAAAACAGATGAAATAGATGAAATAGGAAGAATTGATACCAATTCTACATGAGCTTTTCCAGAAAATTGCAGAGGAGGGATTTCCCAACTCATTTTATGAAGCTAACATTATTCTGATACCAGGTCAGAAAAACACATTACAGGAAAACTATAGACCTTCTCCCTTGTATACAGTGAAATGTCTATAATCTCTCACGGGACTCTTAATCCTATTTCACTGTCGTATCTCTTGTCTACAGTAATGTTAGAGTTTCCTAGCTGGTTGTGCTGCCTCTCCACTCCTGATTCTTACTCATTCTGTATGCCTTCGCTAGATCGAGTTTCCTTGAACATGCTTTGATCATTGCCATTGCTTGATAGAAACATCTCCAGCAGCTCCTTACTGCAGACTAAATAGATATACAGTGGAGTTATTCTGGGAAAGGTTGAGGAAATCTCTGCCCTACTAGACCACTAGGCAGAGTGTTCAAGGGTGATAGATCATTGCTATGCACTTTTCCAACATAGAAAAGATCATGAAGTGACCTCTGGCCCTGACTATCCAACTTGTGCACTCTGACATCAAGCTCATCTGTAGTAACATGAAAATAATGATAGTTAATGTTTATCATGCCCCCATGCCAGTCATTGTGTAAGTACTTTACATGCATGATCTCATCTGTAAAATGGGATAATGATAATGCCTGCCTCATAGAGTTTTATAGGGATCAAAAAGTGCTTTATACAATGTTGCAAATATTAAGTGCTTAGCTATTATTATTGTTATTGTTGTTGTTTAACCTTTATACTCTTAAGAAAGTTACCATTAATTCTTATTTATAGGTGAAAAAAGAGGCACAGAGAGTTTATGTATCTTGCCCAAGATCACAGAGCCAGTAAGATGTAGAGTTGGGTCTCAACTTGGTTCTGTTTGACCCTGAGGCTTGTATTTTCAACCACCATGCTGAGATTATTTTTTCTCCTTTTCTCTTCAGTACTAAGCTAGCTCTAAATCAACTGGATCTGTCAGAGTGTCTTAGTGTAAGTTGATCCTCAAAAAAATGTGGTTGATAAGAAAGATGGTCCTTCCATAAACCATTTCTGGAAAATGTCGATATTTCCTGGGAAACAATTCACACATCATTTCCCATTTTCCTTTGCACTAAGGCTAATATGACTTCTTAAATGCTAGCAATACGTGAAAAGCTAATTTTAGACTTTCCCTCTCTATTAGAAACTAGAAGTATGAAACAATGAATTGGTGATTTGAACAGCAGTCTTACCTTCTCTTCATTACTTTGTCAGTCACAGCATTTCTCTCTGTCCTGGGCTTTATGATTTTAACTTCCACATGTAAAATAACTTTCCCCATTCACACACTAAGATGCTCAGTAATTTGCAACTCTTTTCCTGTTGCCTTCCCAACCCCAATTGAATGCTTGATTGCCTATTTTCATGTCATTTCCTAACCTCTAGGCATACCTCTCTTGCCATGCCAGCAACCTCAGTGGCTCTCTGTCATCTCTAGATCAAGTAGAAACTTTTTATTCTTGGTTTATGTAACTCACATATCAGCTATAGATCTATTACCCATTGATACCTAAATAATGTCACCTCAAACCCCAGGAAACCCAAGTTCCTCTTCAAGATTTTTGTGTCTGTTCATCTTTTGCATGAATACTCCTACTTCTGGATTTGGGTTTTAGTCGGTAGTGTCTCTGCATGTAATTCTGCTGCTTTTTAAGTTCTACAAACACTTAAGAAATCCAACAGAATTTGGCCATAAAATTAGCTGACACAAAGCTAATTTTGAAAAAGTTCACATTGCATTAATTCAAATGACTTCAAGTTGAACATTAGACATCCTCTTTTTCTGAAATGCCTTTTAGTTACTTGAACACCAAGAATTTTTACTGGCCCTTCACCCTACATAGTCTCCAACTGTACATCATATTCTTTTTTTTTAATAATAATTTCACATTTAAAATTTTTATTTTGGGGGGCTAATTAGGTTTTTAAAAATGTATTTATTAATGGAGGTACTGGGGATTGAACCCAAGACCTTATACATGCTAGGCATGCACTCTACCACTGAGCTATACCCTCCCTCCTTCATCAAGTTCTTGATTCCTCTCTTACCCTTCCTTCTCAGGAGCTAAAACATATTTCTTTCTCTGCTTTAGGAAGATAAGTCTAGCCACCTCCTAAAATGTTCATCTTGGTCCCTGTGGATATCCATGCCCTTGTGGTCTACCACCAAGCAGCAGTCCAAGTATTGGCTGACAAATTTTTAGTAACCTCCCTAAGAGGAATTCTGGTGCCAACTGTTAAGATAATATGTTTTTTACTTCCATTACATCACAAAGACCTTTGACCTAATTTTGTTTACCCTTCCAGCCTCATCTCTCCAATACTCCATGTGCCTTTTCTGCTATCAACACAACACACCACATTCTTCCTCATTTCCATAGTTTAAAAACATGTCACTACTTCATCTGAAAGCCCCTTCCATCCTCCCATGAAAAGGTATGTATATTTTTTTTAAAGAGAAAATCGTGCCTCTTTACAAATATAAAATAAAAACGCATCAAAGATTTTATTTAACTCAGTCAGTGAGGAAGCTAGTAAGATGCTGCAACTGGTTCAAAGGAGAATCCAAAGAGTGGAAACATACATAGGCCATCAGGAATATTTAAATCAATTTTTTTCCAAAAATGCCAAACTGGCTTATTCCACATTCATTAGGGGAGGAGAAAATATTCCATCAGAAAAAAATTCTTTTGTACATCTCTGGACAAGAATCATTTGGACTGCTATAAGTTATCTACAAATTACAGAGTTGTAAATAGCTCAAAGACCATGAAAAGCACATAGAATCCATTAAGCTGACACCTTGGGAAGATGTGCTAGACACTGCCTGATTTTCATTGAAGACATCCAGCAATCTTTTCGGTCCATTTCTGAGGCTTTCACAATTTTTCTTTATGTTTTCCTTCTTGCTTTCTACCATCTTCCACTCCTCTTTTCCCCGTTTGATTTACCCATGCTGGTTCCCAGGGGTTAACGCTTTTCTTTCTAGATACACCCAACCCATCTCTATAATAACCTATCAATAGTTTGTTCAGAATCACTATCAAGCTAACCAGTGGTTTTCAGAATAATTCATTTCTTCCTCCTTCTGAACAAAATCAGAAAAATATTTTCTTGTGCTTAGGCTTCTGGTGCCTCTAATGTTTCATTCAGCTGGGCTTGAAGACTTGAACTAACTTTAACCAGCTGTACATTTTTAAATATATTTTTTTCATCTCTTAGACTTCAGTTCTTCTTTATGACTTTGGAAAGCAGAGTACAGTTTAAATATTGTTCTCTTTAACAAAGAAGGTAACAGCTAAAGGGACCTCAAGGAATCCCATTTTCTCTGTCATTCGTTACTTTTATAGGCATGCATATTCTCCAAATGGTGATCCTCTGCCTTATGTATTCATTTACTTGCTCTAAGAATGAGATTTTGGTTGTCTACAGCATTTTCACAGTTCTTAGACTATCAAAGGAATCAGTCTCTGGCATTTGGCTCATAGGTTGATAAAACTCTCTGGCATTCATCTTTTGTCATTTCTGTATTTATGTCCTTCTAAAGATGAACTGTGTGGAGAGCCATAGATGCTCTGGTTTCTTTATGTTCCTCTTCACTGTCTTCCTTATTGGAGCGATTTATAATAGTACTTTTAGGACTGTGTTTTAATAGCCAAAGTACTTTATAGAGGTAAAATTGAATTACAGCTCCTGATAATTCATTGTATGTAGTTCTAACTAAAAGGTAATTTACTGACTTACTAGGTGGCCACAGAGGGGGCCTGTTAATGTGGAGACAGTATTTTCAGAAAAGTACAGCTTCAATGAGTAAACAAAGTGGCATTTGAAGAGCAGAGGTAGAGTAGACCCCATGCTGGTGAGAGAGAAATCCTGTGATAACAAGAACGTGTATTATGTAAACAGACCAAAGCTATCTAAAGAGGTCCACAATGATTCCCCAGTGACTTAAAAGCACAAACAGAAGTCACTGCTCAGAGGGATTTTGAGTTCTGAGACGTGCCCTACGTTAGGCGCAGAGAGGACGATCTTGTGCTGCTCTCCGGGATGCTCTGGGAGCAGCTGGACGATCATTTGTGTGGTTTGGGCTATAAAAACTGCTGCTCACAAGGCTGTGAATATCGAGGCTGCCTGGCCTGGGGAAGAGGAGGAGGGTAATGCCTGAGGCAGACACTGGGGTGGATGGAAAGCCAGGCTGGGGGTGTAGCTCTTGTCTTAAGCATGTTGTCATCAACAGACACCCTCAAGTCTTCTGCCCACTGCTTCACCCAGGAGACCTCTGCTACAACTTCCGAAAAGATGCTGGGAGGGGGAGACTTTAGCTTCAAGATAAACTCCTAGAATTCATGTTTTTCATTCTTTCTCTTCTCATGCAGTGTCCCTTCTATCTGCCCCTGAATTGCAGGCAGTTTAGTTGCATAACCAATTTTTAGAAAAGTAAAAGGGAATGGCAGGGCATGGAGTGTATGAACAAAGACAAATCAACAAACAAGTGAACAGCAGTTCTCATTGTTCATACATTGCTCTCAGTGCTTGACATTTATTCACTGAGTTAATCCTTGTCACAACCAAGAGAAGCAGGTAAGACATATGTCCATTTTATAGATTGCAGATTATATAAAATCACACTATATTACTCTGTTATTTAGCCTTGAAAAGTAGTAATCCATTAAAAAAGAATTCAACACCTTGTAATAGCCTGTAATGAAAAAGAATATAAAAAGGAATATATATATATGTAATATACATATATGTAACTGAATCACTATGCTGTATACAAGAAATTAACACAACATTGTAAACTGACTATACTTCAATTAAAAAAAAAAGACTCTTCTTGTTTTACACAATTTACAGTCATGGCTAATGCCAAATCTTGGGTAGGTTTATGGGGAGATGAGGGAGCATCCTTTCTTCTGGGTAATTGAGTTAACTTCTGCCCTTCCAGTCCAAAGTATCCTTCCCCAGCCTCTTTCCTCTTTTTTTTAATTCCTGAGGGAATAAATTCCATGTGTGAAGATTGGTCATGTTTTTCTGCAGCCGGCCATAACCAGAAATACTGATTTAGCATTTGATACCACTGCTGAAATCACTTGGAATCTCATCCCATGGATCATGCCAGATATCTTGATGTTTCTTTGTTGATCTATCGTGATCTTCACCAGCAGTGTAGCCACGGAGCAGATCCTCAGATTGCTTTGTGTGTCTTGTATTTGATGAAGATCTTTGGCTGATACAGGTTGATATTAGGACTCAAACATTTCGGGGGGGTTATTTAAAATGCCACACAATAGGGTAATGAGCTATAACTCTGGGTTTTTTTTCTAGGATAACTAAGGATGATTACTGTACCCCAAAAGACTAACAGAAGCTACCACTGTTCCCTTAAGAAGAATAATAGCTAACACAGAGTGTTTGCACTGTGCCAGGCACTGTTCTAATTGCTCTCTATATATTACCAAATTCAATCCTCACAACAACCTATGCAAACAAAATGAGTTTGACTTGCTTTCCTGTCATTTTCTTTAATTCCAAGTCTCATGTGAATGCAGAAAGTAGTGGGACTTATATCACATGTTCACACTTAAGTCGCAGGAGAGGCTGGCAAGGCAGGTCCTGGTCTTTGCCTTGGGAGTTGGAACTCATAATGAAGGAAATGAATACAATATGGAACGTGTTTGAAAGATGCCAAGAAACCATAAATATGAATAATGCCACTACAGAGACACAGAGGAGGAAAATCAGTTATATGGCAGAAGCCAAGGGAAAAGTGTGTTTTAAAACAACAAGGTCCTACTGTGTATCACAGGAAACTATTTTCAATACCTTGTAATGGCCTATAATGAAAAAAAAAGAATATCTATATATACATACACATATACATATATATGTATTTAAATGAATCACTATGCTGTGCATCAGAAATTAACACAACATTGTAAATCGACTATACTTCAATTTAAAAAAAGATGCACCAAGAGGTTCAGGGCTGTGAAGACAGAATTGTTCTTGGCTTTAGTGACGTGGACACCACTGGTGACCTTAGTAAGAATCATTTCAGTAGAGTTATGGGAGGGGAAGGAGATGAATTGGACTGAGAATAGGAGGAAATGGAAATTGTGAGTTCAGGCACTTCTTCAAAAATCAGCAGTGAAGAAGAAGAGTTGTATGGGACGGCAGCTGACAGTCAGAGTGGGAGTAGGAGCTCAGATGTTCTTTTTTAATTCTAATGTGAAGGACTCAGCAGAGAGGAGATGTTGAAGATATAAGAAAGAAAAGCTATCATCAATAATGGTAAGCTTCTGGAAGGTGTCAGAGGATGCGATTCAAAACACACTACTATTTAAAAAGGTGGGAAAGATGAGAGAAGAGGAGCAATCGTAGACAGGTCTTTGTGGTTAAAAGCCCAGGGAATTCCCATCATGGCTTTCATCTTTTGGGAAGTGGAGAACAACATTGAAATGGGGAGAAGGAGGGTGTGTTGGTTGAAGGAAGAAGGTTTTAAATGGTGAAGAGTGAAAAGCAAGCTGACTCAAGCAGTATAGCAAGACTGCCTGCAGTGTTGAAGGCTCTGGTGGAGAGGTGATTGCTGAGTTATAGAAAGTAATGCCAATCTGGCCTATTTTACAACTTGCTCCAGCTGCCTGGTGACAGGCACTGACGGAACAGATAATGTGTTCATCCAGGGTTAGGTTTGTGAAAAGAGAGAGGCCAGGGAGTTTAAGAGAAAGATGAGTTACTAAAATGATGGATTGTGTAACCTAAGCTGAATAACGTGGAAGTAAAGGCATGGTGGTGGTGTTAATTAATAGGAAGTTCAGTGACCTGACTGTCCTAAAGATTTAGAAGAATGTTTGTGGTGGACCATGGTTGAATAATCAAATTATTGTTCTATCAAAGAGAAGTTTAGAGTGAAAAGCAGATGTGGTTAGCAGCCTCTAAGAAGGTTCCCAATGATTCCTGCCTCCTGGTATTCATGCTCATGAGTAATCCCCTGCCCTGGAGTATGGGTTTTTTGTTTTGTTTTGCTTTTTTGTTTTTTACTGAAGTACAGTCAATTACAATGTGTCAATTTCTGGTGTGCAGCACGATGTCCCAGTCATGCGTATACATACGTATATTCATTTTCATATTTTTTATTAAAGGTTATTACAAGATGTTGAACATAGTTCCCTGTGCTATACAGAAGAAACTTTTTTTAAAATCTATTTTTACATGTAATGGCTAACATTTGTAAATCTCAGATTCCCATATTTATCCCTTCCCCACCCCCTTTCCCTGGTAACCATAAGATTGTTTACTATGACTGCGAGTCTGTTTCTGTTTTATAGATAAGTTCATAGTGTCCCCCCCTTTTTTTTTTTTAAGATTTGTGGAATTTCAGGGTTGTGGAGTGGTTTAATGTAGAGTTTTATGAGAAACTGCCAGCCTATTTTCCAAAGTGGTTTTTAATCATTTTACATCCTTACAGCAATTTTGGGAGTTCTGATGGCTCCACATCCTTGTCGACATGTTATGCTGTCAGTCTTTTAAGTTCCAGCCATTGTGTTGCATATATTAGGGAATTCATTGCAAATTCCATTGTTTTTTGACTCTTGTTATGTTGAGACTTCTCATGTTTGTATCATTTTCACATCTTTGTAGCTAATCTGTTTTTCCATATGGTAGCTTTTAAGATTTTCTCTTTTCCTTTTATGCTGGAGTTTCACTGCAAGATGTCTAGGTTTTAAATTTGTTTGTTTTCATTTATCCTGCCTTTTCAGTTTGAGAATTTCTTTAATTGTAAGGTATTTGATTTCTTTAATTCTGGAAAATTCATTCTCATTATCCCTTTGACTATTGCTTCTTCCCCATCCTATGTTTTTATTCCTTAGGGGATTCTTTTTAGACAGATGTTGAAGCCTTTCATTCCATCCACTTATCATTTACATTTCCCATCTATTTATTTCTCTAGGTTATATTCTGTGTAATTTCCTTTCCAGTTAATTGGGTCTAAACTACAGTTTAAATACCCAGGAGATTTTTTTATTTTCATGAATGTTAACAAATTTATATAATTTTTTCAAAATCTGCTTTTTTTTTTTTTTTTTTTTTTAGATCGTAACGTCTTGTTTTCACCTTAAGGATTACATTTCTTTCTTATTCTCTGACTATTTAAAACACGTATCTTAAAGTCTCTTTCAAGTTGCTCCAGTATACATTGTTGTCATTTTCTCCAATTTCTTACTTGGCCTCATTTGTGGTGTTGAATTCTTTTTGGTATAATTTGTAATTATGTCTGTATGCTTACTTTGGGGGTGATTTTTATCAGTTGGACCTTAGGGTGTCCTGGTTGGTGTAGGGTTTTCCTGTAGGGGTAGTTTCTTACTGTTTTCTATGTGACATTGCTGTGTACATTTCTTGGCACAAGATTCCCACACCGTGAGGGTGTTTGGGAGAATTCTATCCTATACATGGAAGACTTGGCCTAGGGATTCTGATTTCTGAGGGTTAACTGTTTCCACCCAGATTCTGGACAAGCTGAGAGCCAGGGCTGGTAAATTTTTCCAGGTTCCTGGGTCCATCAGGGATTCAGCTCTAGTTTCCCTACCATGAACGAGGTATGTGTCTTCAGTTTCTGTCATCACACAAATACTAAAACTGCAGGCCCTAAGATGCCTTTCTTTGGTGGTTCCCCTGCACTCCCACTGACTGCTATGGATTCCTTCCTATGTTTGACCTCTGAAATTTCCCCCTTTTGCTTTTGTTCTTGGTAATACATTAAAGATAAGCTTAGCACCAACATCTTCGATATTTCTGTATGTTTGGGGTAGAGAGGCAATACTTACTACTCTGTAGCTCAGCCCGCTATCTGGATTGCAAATTTCTACTTACTCTCTAAACCCATAGTAGTGCATCATTGTCCTCACTATTCTACTGAAAATGTGTCTATTAAGGCCTCAACTGACCAACTTATTCGATCAGGGGACATTTTCCAGCTTTTATAGCACAGAGCACACAATGGTGTTCTTTACTCCTCCCATTTAATGACCTTCTCCCTCTGGGCTTCTGTGAAACTGCTTCTGCCAGTTCTCCCCTCTTCCAAACCGCTGCTTCTCACTCTCTTTGGAAGGCTGTAAGCTGATGATTTCTGATCTCTGGCTCCACCCAGATGTTTCTCTCAGGCTCTGCACCTGTGCATGCAGCTGCCTCCTCGGTATTTCTCTGCAATATCCCTCAGGCCTCTCAACCTTTTCAAAACTGAATGCAATTTTCCTTAAATCCCTTTTATGAAGTGAAGAGGAATAGAATTATTTTTATTGGTCATGAACTTCAAAGGAGAAATTTTACATGAATGTAGAAGAGTGGTTTGGATACAGCAGTGAGGAACGGGGTGAACTCTCACCTCAGTCTCTGGCTTCTAGGTACGTGGGCCATGGCAGGTGACTATCTTCCAAAGGAGTGGGACCTGTGGGACTCCAAGACGTTAGGGGCGAGCCAAGTCTCAGTGAAGAGATCAAGGTGAAATGGCGCTTGCTGACAAAGACAGCACGGCTTGGAGGACACGATTGAGAGAGGAAAGTAGCTGAAAGGAGAGAAATCGTAAAGAAGCTAAGCCCACACTAAGTGTTTACTGAGCTTTTTTGAGGGCAGGTGCCAATCATAACCATCTTTTCATCCTTAGAACCTATTCCAGTGTCTGGTGTATGCTAGACTCGAAGCAAATGTTTGTTATAATAAAATGAGACTGCTGTAAATGGCTTTTCATTATTTTCCATGAGAGGGATGTGGTGAAAGATCCTGTTCTCTTTTGGTAAGAGGAAATGAGAAAGAAGGAAAATAGCTTTGGGCATTTAGAAGGATATAACTCAGTTCTACAAACATTTAAAAATGCCGGTTAGGTTAGCCACAGTTGAGTGTAACACCCGAATCAGTGCATCTTTCCACTCCAGGCAGTTAGATTCATGGACTATGATTCTTTTTTGGGGGGGGGGGGATGGTGCGGGGAGGTAATTAGGTTTATTTATATTCATTTTTCTGAAGGAGGTACTGGGGATTGAACCCAGGACCTTGTGCATGCTAGGCATGCACTCTACCTCTGAGCTCTACCCACCCGCCATGGATAATGATTCTTACTGAGGCAGAGTCTCTTCTTTTTCCCAGCACTTGGTGGGTAGATATGTATAACACAGAACAGATCTTTCCAATGGATATGGCCTGCCCAACACTCTTCTGGTACATCTATTAGAAAATATATTTTGTTAACAGAAATTACGTAAGGTAAACAATGTCAGTCGTTGGGTTATAGAAGCTGACATTCCCCAGGCTGCATATTCCCCCTCTTTTAGGGATTTCACTTACGGTGGACATGTAGGTGAAGCCACTTCCAAGTTCAGTTCCTCCAAAGGATGCGAGCTGTTTGCTAATGAGGAAGCATCCCTGCTTGCCCGTTCTGGCTGCCAGGACTTCTGGGACTCAGAGGCAACTCTCCTACGTCTGAGGGGTTCTTGGCTTGCTGAAATCTGCCACCTATATCTCATGGTCTTAATGAAAGGAAAAAGTGTAATCCTGTCTTTGCATGGTGCCATTTGCCCCCTCTGGTTTGTGGCATTGTCTTCCTCTTCATTTCATTGATGTTTTGGTTGGGCATCGAGATCTTTCTGTCCTCTCCTGGATTCCTCCCAGCCAGTCTGTAGACCTCTGTTTATCTCCATGCTCTCTCTCTCTCTATAGCGTTGTGCCTCCATCGCTATCAATCTCTTTAGTGAACTCACTAATTATATCATGGCTTAATTATATTTATGAGAACAGAGGTTGGTAAAGTTCACCTGTGGTTCAGGGAGCTTGCCATCTACTGTAGGATACAGACATAACCATGTGTGAGAATCAAGAGAAAACCACAATACTGAGTAGGAGAGGAGGACCAGAGACACTGGCTAGACACGTTGGAGTAAAATTTTAGACGTTTTTATTTCAGACTCTGTATTGTTCTCGGTAGAAGTTCTAGCCAGATGTCGCCCACTTTCTGTAGGGAGGGACAGAGGCAGTTTAATTGGAACTCTGGTCACAGTTATTTAAAGCTGTTCCTTTGTTGGGGGAGGGGTGGGGCTCAGTGGTAGAGCACGTGCTTAGCATGTATGCTTAGCATGCACGAGGTCCTGGGTTCAATCCCCAGTCCCTCCATTAAAAATTTAATAAACAAACAAACAAATCTAATGACCCCACCCACCAAAAAAATAAATAAATAAAATAAAGTTGTCCCTTTGAATGAAAAATGGCTTTGCCTGCTATGTAAAAATACAGGGGCTCTTTACTAAGGCACAGTGATGTATTGTGAATCCTTTACAAATGTGTTACCAATTTTGACAAATTTGTAAGATTAAAGTTTGCTCAAGCTGCAATTCCTACATTATAGTGCTAGATCTCAGACAGAACTTCAAACTGAGCAGTTCCTGGAACAGAATACAGCATAGGGAACAGAAGGTGGGAAGTAAGGGATAATGAAGCATAGTATACAACTGTCAAACCAGCCTCAACAAAGATGATGTGTTCACTAAATACGTGCAACCCAGGCCTGTGAATATCAAAGAGAATGTGGACAGAACACGACTTTATTCCCACAGTGTTGAGGGTCGCCCAAGGGAGGAGGGGAACAGCTTTTGTAGATGCTGTGAGATACTGTCACACTAAAGCAGTGATGGTGGTTAAAAGACTACAGACTTTTAAAGTGTTGTTTTAGGCCTTTTAATCTCTTCAAGTGTGCCACAAAAAATTACAGCATTCAAAACGGTGCTGACACACACACACACGCACACACGGTGCTGCTGAGAACCACTGTAGCAGTACATTTAAAATGAAAATAGAAGATATCTCCTTGTTCCTTTTTCTTATCAGTTAGCCTACCAAGGCTTTAACATCTCACACCTCAAATGAATATTATCTGTCTCCTTTTTATCCAAGCCCTGGAACACGAGAGCTCATTAAAATCAGAAATTTTATTAACTCTCTCTGACAGATTCCCCCCCCAACCCTGCTTCTTTATCTTTCTTTCACAAACAGGATTATGAGGTTGCTTGATGGGTTTTTAATATTGTCAAGAAAAAAATCTCCCCTTGGGAGATTTGTGCAGTAGATAATATAACCTTAAGAGCCTTATTCAAATGAATTTATTCAAATAAAGTGGGTAGACACCACCGAACCAGCTCAGCATCAATAAATTTCAAAGCTGTCTTCAACACCGTTTGTTATCTCATTTGTAATAGAACAAAGAACCACTAGACGGAGCTAGGGTTTAAGAAATCACAGCTCTGAGTTGGGTGACTGATGTGATGGGTCGAATGTTAGTGTATCATTACTTGGATTTCAAAGCCCATGCAAGCCTTCCCTAGCTTGGCTAACAGCTGCCATCTGTTTACTTTGTGTCTACACAAGAGGAGACAAAGGGAGATGTCTGGGACAGCTCAATTTTTTTAGTCACTCTAATGATGACGTCTGACCTTGGTAACAGCACTTTTCATTTAGAGTGCTGTCCCCTACATAATTACGTTTGATCCTCACAGCAACTCTGAGAGATTGCTGGGCAAGAATTTGTCCCTCTGTTTTGGAGGTTAATAAACACACGGGGTATCTGTAATACATTAGGATGCATCACAGGATGGTTAACCTGGACAACTGAGGATGCACAGTTTTTTTTAACTCTTATATTCTTGGGTAGACTGTTGGTTGACCCAGCCTGGAACTAACTAGAAATCAACTCATTCCTTTTATGGGACATTCCTTTAGTCTCTGGTCACACCCTCTGGGGATACCTAGTAAAAAGACAGTTAAAGCGTATATACGGGTAGAAATCTCCTAAAATAGGTGAACAAAGAAGAGTTGGCTGAGCTCCTACCCAGAAACCATGGGTGGATGTGATTCCCCTTATCTCAGGAGGCAGGTGTGAAGACCTGCCCGTCATACAGTGCAGTGTGGCCTGTCCATCGAGCCAAGGTTTTTAATTGATGTTAAAAGTCCAGGAAAGCTGCATACTCCACCCCAATACCCCTAGCATTTGTCCTCAGAGACAAGCCCCTAGCGTTTTGATTTGTCAGTTTGTTCCTGTTTCCTAACCTTATACACTGATAACAGGTTGTGCTTCAGCAAAAAACAAACAAACAAACAAACAAAAAAAACCCACGAAAAACACCCCCCCCCCCAAGCCCCAACCCTTTATGTGTAGATACATGTATTTTCTTGGACTTTTTGGTAAAACATTCGCCGCATCAAAGTGGAAATGAGATCAGTCAGCAAATTTTTCAAACGTCTGGAGTCTGTATTTTCGCCTTTGGTCATCTTTAAAAACTACTCAGGACAGCTCTCCTGGAGCTCCACCAGTCAGTCACTCTGCAAGTCTGACCTCTTAAAATATTTCATTAGTTAATGGTCAAACACTGGCTTCAGAAGAATCCAGGTGGGGCAACTTCCACAAAGGAGGCTAAGAAATCCTAGGGGCCAGCAGGAGGGTATTCCAAGAGCTTCAGAGGTTCCCAAGGGCTCTGGTCTGAAACCAGGAGCAAAGCAGGAGAGGCAGCGCATCGTGCTCCCCCAGGACTCCATGGGACCTTGTTGGGAGGGAACCCACCAAGACGGCAGCTCATACCCCTTCTCCTCCCAGCCCAAGGCGCATTTCCCGGCTGTTCCCAGAAGGTGGCGCTGCCCATCCAGCCTTGACCCACCGCCGCCCTCGGCTTCCCCACCGCTGCGAGAGCTCCCAACTCGGTCTCCCGCAGGGCGGCGAGGGGGGACGCGCCCGGTAGGGGGCGCCGCGGGCCCAGACGCGGCGGCTCCCTCCGCCCACCCGGAGGCGGCTGCGGCGAGGCGAGCCCCGCGCGAGTGCACTGCGAGGCGGGCCGCAGGGAGGGAGGCGCGAAGAGGGCGCGAGGGTGGCAGCCGGAGGGAGCTGCCGCCCCTGCCCGCCTGGGTCCCCGTGGGGTGCATGGGGCGCTTCGAGCCGGGATCCCACGCGGGCCCCGCGCCCAGATTCCTGCTGCCGTGAGAAGCCGCGCCGGGACGCCCCCAGACCCAGAGCTGCCGGGAGGATGACCATGGCCGGGGGCAGGAAGGGACTGGTGGCCCCCCAAAACACATTTCTGGAGAATATTGTCCGGCGGTCCAATGGTAAGAGGTGCATTCGGGTGTTTGCTGCTCCGGCTTTTTATCCGTGCCTTTATTGCAGACGCCTCCCGCCGCTCGGCGCCAGCAGATGCAGCAGAGCCCCCGAGCTCTGCTGGGAGCCGCGGCGCGGGCGCCCGGGGCTGCCTCCCGGAGGCTGGGAAAGGTGGGCAGGGCGGGGCGGGGTCCCAAGAGAAGAGCTCTCCTGGGGATGCTTTTGGGGCCTTTCTCGCGCCTTCTCAGTCTCATCTCCAGAGAGTGTGACAGCCGATGAGCAAAGTACTGGGAAAAGTGGTGGGAAGCTGGACGCAGCAGGAACGGCAGCGCGTTCCCCCTCGGTACTGCCCATCCCTCCGCGGATGCTCTCCGGCCGCTCCCCACGGTGCCGCCTCTCCCCATAGAGAGCCCCCGTAGAGACCGGCAACTCTGAGACCCGGCCCCCGGGGGATGGAAGGATGCGGCTGCTTCCACCTTCCACCCCGGCGGCAGCTGAAAAGTCCGAAGTCTAGGGACGTGGGCACCCAGGGACGTGCCTCAGGCTGCTCAATTTCCACCTCCTCACCCACCCACCCACTTCGAGGTTAAGGCTCAGGAGGGGCAGAGTTTCCTGGACTCAGGTGGAAAGTGGAGGGGCACAGGTGCAGAGCTGGCCAAGTGATCACAGGTATAAAACTGTCATCGTTCCTCTCTTCCAAACCACAGCAGTGTTTTATGCCTGTAACTCTCACTCACCTATACGTTGCCAAACTCACCAAACCTGTAAATCTGTCCGTTACTCAATAAACCAGTGCTCCCAGCTCCTCTCATGAAGTGATGGCAGGCGAGGGTCCTAGGAGCAGAGATGGAATTGGAAACATTTCAAACGCCTGTAGTACCCACAGCAGAGCTTCCTCGCTAAAGCGCTTGCAGAGCAAATGGGAGACCAGTGGTTGGAAGATGCAGTGCACACCCGTTCATCAAACGGCTAAAACGAAAGAGGGAAAGCCTCGAGATGCTCTTTCCAGGCTTCTGGACCCCTCTCCTTCCCGAAGCAGACGACATTCTATTAGGAGGAGGTGAAAAGCTAGCTCAGGAAATGGGTTTTTAAAATGTGTAAATATCGTTACAGAGTCTTAAGGAGCTTGTGTTAAAACTACCGGCTTCTATTTGGATTTAGTTAGGATTCAAGGAACGGCATGAAAATGACTTATGCTACTAGGAAATACTCTTTAATTAGAAGTGACTTAAGTTTATCTTACAGTAAAATACTTATCAACTAGGATAGCAAATCATTTATCATTCAAGTACCTTTTAGAAATGATCATTTATCATGTACCCCTTGAAGAATTTCTGGTCAGTCACCTTTCCTTTCAAGGTCTTCCCCACTCAAACTAAGGTGGCTTTTAGATTAAGGTCACAGCCATTATCTGGGGAGGCAAGGGGGTGATAATTATTATGTGAACAGTCACAACGAACATTTCTGCCATAAAAAAGCTGGAGGTGTTCATGGATTTCTAAGTAAAATCACTAAGAGTTGATCTGTTGTGATTGGTATTGTTATTGGCGTCTGGTGGGGGGTTTCTGGAGACAGTCTTGCTATTTGGGGACCCTATTTCTAAGTGACATCAACTTCCTCATAAATATCAATGACAATTCCATTTTTTGGTGAAGAGGCAGTGTCCTTTAAGTTAGAGGGGAAACTGTATCTTACGTATATCTTGTTAGTCTTTGAGTGGGAGAGAGCAGAAGGGGAATCAAATGCAATGATCACAAGGTTCCTTGGGCTTCTCGGAGGAACTTAAGAATCCTGGAGTTAACACCACCATAAAGTCATAAAAATCAGAAATTCTGGAGCTGACACAATTACAAAAAATCCTGGAGCTGAGAAGGCAGAATACCTTCTAGTTTAGTTGATCTTAGAGCCACTTTCCCTCTATAAGCATCCATGGAGTGTCGGTTGAGTAAGTAACTGGCAACGTTTTTTTTAGCACTGGTGCTTTAATTTCAGCACCGGTTCTTCAGTTAACCAACCAACCAAACAACAACAACAATAAAACCAACACATCTGGAGAGGAGAGTTGGATGAATGTTTAAAATGATCTATTATATCAGAAGGAAAGATTCTGATCTTGAAATGTGGGATTTAAGTTTTTAGTGACCCCTTTTATCATATTTCCTGAACACAAATAGAAACAACAATTTGGACTCTTAGAAAATATCACAATACCTACAAGCATTATGTTGTTTCACTGTGATGGAAAAAGCCTATTTAAAAATATTGATTGTCTCTTAAAATCCACCAGCCCTTTTTCAGAGGGGGGCATTAAAGTATTTAAGTAGCATTTTACCTTAAAATAGCAATACGTTTGGATCACTTTATTAGGCATTTTTTCCCAGTGGTCTTATGCAGTATCATTGTTCCTCTCTTATAGATCCTAAAACTGAGTCCTGGGAATATTAAGTGACTTACTGAAAGTAGCAGGCAGACAGGGTGTAAGGCAGGAGTTCTTTAGAGGGGATCGTTCATCCTTCTTGTAGGATCATTGTTTCTCCAGCCATGATGACTTAGCCTGTGGAACTGTTTTCATCATCCTTAAAAAAAACTTCTCTCATTATATGCTAATGGACAATGGAACTGGCTTTGTTTTTGGGGCATTTGAATATCAGGCATCTGAGATACAGAACTGTAGGATGAGACAGACCTTAGATGCTCCATTGTCTTCCTCTCCTTCCCCATCACTGTAAAAATGATGGCATGGAAGCAAGCACATTTTCTCAAATATTTAAGGGCAGAGCTGAAGGGACCCTAAGCCCCTTGACCCCAGTGTCATGTTCCTTATGGTACGCCATGCAGTGACACTCCTCACATTACTATTATTTCCTCTAGAGGAACACCTTTTCCCAGTGGAGAGTAAATAAAATGTTACAACAACACGAACAGCATCCATTTTGGCCAACAGCCATGCTACCACATCCAAACAGAATAACAGGGCAAAGGAGAAGCTGATTCTGTTTCAAGGAGGGGCAGTGTTTTCCTTTGTCAGTGGTTTAGCTGAAGGCACAGGCTGGATAACGGGCCCTTAACATCCGCGTGCCGGTTGTAAAGTATGAATTCCCTTTTCATAGACTATCACCTTTGATCCTCATCAGTCAGCAAAGGAGGTGCCGTGTCTCCATTTCAGTTTCAGGAACTAAGACTCCACAGATGAAGTAATTTACCTACCCCTAGTTCGTAAGAGGCAGAGTTAGAAAGAGGCAGTTAGAGGCAGCTCAGGGACTAGTCAGCAGTGGTTACTGGTTTGTTCACTCAACAGAAACTTACTGAGAGTATTGATTGGGCACTGGGGTACAGTGGGAAACAGATCCTCTTTACCCCTAGTGAGTTACATTCCAGTGAATCTTGGTCTAAGGATCTTGCCCCTATTCCACAGCGTTTCCTTGCTGCAACTCTTATCTAGACCTGACGTTGTACTAAGAAAATTTGTTTCCAGTTTGCTGATCTTGATGGGACTAAAATCTAGTTTAACTTTAATACGTTCCGAATACCACTTGAAGGCAAGATTTGATACTTATCTGTTTTATTTATTTTTTTTGCATAGATGTAAGTGGTCAACGGGAATAATTAGCATCGCAGATTTTGTTTGACTTTATTTATGATCATTTCCGATCCTTCTATTGACTTTATGGCCAGCCTGTTTCTCTTTATATTCTCTTTATATTGGAAAGTGTTGTTCCAGAATATTTTTAATGGTTGCTTAAATCTGTAGGCACTCACTGTCAGAATGCTTGCTGAAGCAAATAGATCTGTCTTAGGAAGGCTGGCAGACCTTAATGCCAGGAAACTACAAAAATATTACCCTAAATGGTCCCATACTAGGCAGAACATATGTTTTAGTTTTCGGAAACCTATGTCAAGCAATTATAGGTGCCAGTTAAGAACCCATGCATGTTAGCAGGAGTGAAACGCAACACATTTTTGGTACAGATTTATGTACATGTATAATTTACAGATTGCTAAATCAGCTGTGTTTTTGTATAGCGTTAAGTTGATTCAGGTTGTTGGTATAAGTAGTTAGCAAACAGGATGAGAGCCGGGGGTATGTTGTGTTTCCTTATAGGGGTGCTGAGCCACGGGAATATTTATACAACAGAAAACTGGTTAAAATCCATTGTTCTGAAAGGGGAGTGGGTGAACATCTGGAATATTACCAATTCAACAGAGCTTTTTTTTTTCCTTGTAGTATGTTCTAAGGTAACCTTCAACCCAGGCTCAGCTGTCTTTCTCTAAAAGAGTCCCACATTTAATCTATTGACTGATAATAGCTGGGGAATGGAGGGGATGAAACCTTGTGATTTAAAAAAGGCTACAAGGTTTCCAAACTCCATGATTTTTATGAAATCCATGTAATTTTAATAATCTACCATAAAAGAATAGATGCATTTGAGGAACACTGTGGCAAATTGAATCTTTGGCTTCATTCTTTCCAACACCAGCTCTCCATTTATGACTGGGCTTCATTTGGCAATGGTTTCTCCAGCATCACCTTGAAGCTCCTCCATCCTTTGCTTTCTCTTTAGTTTTGGTCAGATAGTGAATGGCTTGTAAACGAATATTTACGGTATACTTTCGTTATTTTTTTCAAAGAAGCCTTTTTCTTTTCTTTTTAAAATTGAAGTATAGTTGGTTTACAATGCTGCGTTAGTTTCTGGTGTACAGCATAGTGATTCAGTTATACATGTATATTTTCTATTTCATATTCCTTTTCATTATAGGCTATTACAAGCTATTGAATATAGTTCCCTGTGCTCTACAGTAGGACCTTGTTGTTTATCTATTTTATATATAGTCGTGTGTATCTGCTAATCCCAAGCTCCTAATTTATCCCTCCCCCTTCTTTCCCCCTTGTTTTTGTTTTTTGTTTTTTAATCCCCTCATTGTAACCATAAGTTTATTGTCTATGTCTGTGAGTCTGTTTCTGTTTTGTAAATAAGTTCAAAAGAAGCCTTTTTCATAAAGTGAGTATCTGCTTTATACTTTCAGGATATTTGGACCATGGTTTTTTGTTTTTTATTTTTTTTTCTCTCTCTACATGGCCACACCTATAACTGGTAAGAAAGAGAAAGAGAAATAGAATCATAGAATCTTAGGTCTGAAGGGACGTGCTTTACAATTCTTTTTCCAGGGTTTGAATCCCTTCCACAACACCCTCCAGTGGTGATCCAGCCCCTGTTTGAGTAGCTTCAGTGATGGGACACTCACTTTCTTACAAGAATGTTCTGTTTTAAGCAACTATGAACTGGTTTCTTCCCTTCCCTGCCTTCCCCTTCTCCTCCTTTCTTGCTGTTGTCCTGATCTGGTCTCATCAAAATCTGCTCTCTCAGAACCCTCCTACACTTCTGGTGGGAATGCAGTTTGGTGCAGCCACTGTGGAAAACAGTATGGAGATTCCTCAAAAGACTAGGAATAGACTTACCATATGACCTAGGAATCACGCTCCTGGGCATATATCCAGAAGGAACCCTACTTCAAAAAGACACCTGCACCCCAATGTTCATAGCAGCACTATTTACAATAGCCAAGACATGGAAACAGCCTAAATGTCCATCAACAGATGACTAGATAAAGAAGATGTGATATATTTATACAATGGAGTACGATTCAGCCATAAAAATGACAACATAATGCCATTTGCAGCAACATGGTTGCTCCTGGAGAATGTCATTCTAAGTGAAGTAAGCCAGAAAGAGAAAGAAAAATACCATATGAGATCGCTCATATGTGGAATCTAAAAAAAAAAAAAAAAAAGAACATAAATACAAAACAGAAACAGACTCATAGACAGAATACAAACTTGTGGTTGCCAAGGGGGAGGGAGGTGGGAAGGGATAGACTGGGAGTTCAAAATTTGTAGATACTGACAGGCATATGCAGAATAGATAAACAAGATTATACTGTATAGCACAGGGAAATATATACAAGATCTTGTGGTAGCTCACAGCGAAAAAGAATGTGACAATGAATAAATGTATGTTCACGTATAACTGAAAAATTGTGCTCTACACTGGAATTTGACACAGCATTGTAAAATGACTATAACTCAATAAAAAAATGTTTAAAAAAAAAATCTGCCCTCTCACAGATACCACTCATTCCAAGTCTGCCATGTGGAGCAAAACTGACCTAGCGCATTTCTTTTTACACCTGAAAACCATTTTTTTGGTAGTTTAAGAACAGTTATCTTGTCTTTATTCTTCTCCCTAATGTTTTTTTTAAGACCTTTTTATTGTTTAATACCATAATAAAAAAGCACATAAAATGATTCTGTGCAGCTTAACACATTTGTATAAAGTAAATACTGTGCTGTCGAGACCTTGCTGGCTCTCCAGAACCCCTGGGGCCCTTCCTGTCCCCAACTCCTTTGCTCTCAAAGGGAGACATTACCTGAGTTTATGGTGATCATAATTGCCTCATGATTTTCCCCATAATTTTCCCACTTTGTTTTTCATTTCTGAACACTACTGTTTTGATCTGCCTTTGGGCTTTATAGACGTGGGGCCATACAGCATGGATCCTTTCTCAGTTGGAGCTGCATCCCTGTTGTTGTTGCATGTGCTCATTTGCCGGCTGTAAAATGCTTTATGGTATGACCATACCGAGCGCTGTGTTTACCCATTCTGCTCTTGATGGACGTGTGTTGGTTTGCAAACTGGTCCCCTTTCAGGGAGGGCAAGGGGAGACAGAAGAAAGAGGCAGGCCACGTCAGATTGGTAGGTGGCAGGTTTAATAAACAAGGGACCTTACTTATGAGGCTGGTCTTGGGCGGCTGCGAGATGAGGAGGTCTCTGCCTCCACCTGCCAAATCTTTAAGTGTAAATAGAGGCCTTAACTGGGTTCAGTCCCATGTTCAGTCTAGATGGTCTCAACACCACTCAACTCTCTCCTTGGAAAGTCTCCTACAGTGGGAATGGTGGGCAGAATGTATATTTTGAGGTCAGGGGACCGAGTGAGAGGCCTCTCGTTGCCTGGGTCTTGCACAAGGGTCAACTGGTGGTCGTGTTCTCTCGTTGACCTCCTCCAACAATGTGTGAGTTGTTTCCAGTCTTTTGCTGTGAATGCTGCCACATCCACTCTTGCACATGTCTTCTGGGTCAGGTGGGCCTGTATGGGGTGTATTCCTAGGATGCTGTGCTTCACTGTGGTCGATGCTGCCAGTTTTCCAAAGGGTTTGTATCAGTTTATACTCCCACCAGCAGTGTGTGAGAGTTTTCATCCCCCACCTCCTTGCCAGCACTTGCAATTTCCTCTTTTAGTAGCGACATTGTCCAAACAACCTAGGAGCCAATAAAACAGGGTCACGCAGGGTTATGTTAGCACTGAGCACGTGATCAAAATGAAGTGAATATAAAACTTGCCCTGGTCCTTTGGGAGGCTTCACTGTGTGTTTAAATGTTCTCACAGTGTGAACTCCCTCACACAATGGTAAAAGATGTGAAAGACTCGCACAGTTAGAAGTGTGTGCAGAGGACACATGCGAGGGTGTGTGTGTGTGTGTGTGTGTGTGTGTGTTTAGGAGACATTTTCTTAAACTGAGAAACTCTGAGGCCAGAGATTATGTAGAAATTAGGGCTTCAGAGCTGGAAGTGAGAAAGGATTAGGAAGTGAATGATATGTTTATTTTAGAGAAAGAAATAAAACAGAATGACTGAAGGAAAGGCACAGATTTCATGGAAGAATCAAAAATCAAAGACAAATTAAAACGAGAAGCCAAGACTAGCTTATGGTTTGGCTTCATAAAGATGGCGGACCTCCCATGTGCCACATGCTGTGGTAGAGACTGGGACTCCCCAAATGAGTGAAATATCTGTGATGTTGGGGCTCCCTGAGGAATCCGGGATGAAGACCAACCTTCACTGTAAACCTCTCCAAAGATTTAAGAGATGTTATGCCAGCTCAGTACTTACTACACATTTTTTCCGTTATAAACATCTCACCCCAAATTATTCTTAGATTTTATAGCCTTTCTTTCTTTCTTTCTTTCTTTCTTTCTTTCTTTCTTTCTTTCTTTCTTTCTTTCTTTCTTTCTTTCTTTCTTTCTTTCTTTCTTTCTTCCTTTCTTTCTTCCTTTCTTTCTTCCTTTCTTTCTTCCTTTCTTTCTTCCTTTCTTCCTTTCTTCCTTTCTTCCCTTTCTTTCCTTTCTTTTCTTTCTTTTCTTTCTTTCTTTTTTTTTTGTGAGACTGGATGTTGGATGACCAGATCCCTTGCATCCATTTAAAGAAGAAGATTGCAGGATGTATGAAGCTTTGTTTTGCTGGGGTGGGAGTTTTCTTAACAACATCTCATTCCTCTGGGGTGTCCCACTGCTCTGTCTTCTTTGGCATTTGGTCTCTGGTTGCTCACTCATTGTCATGAGTTTCCATCCTGTCTTAGATGCTGGAATTTGTTCGATGCTCTGGTTGTTCTCTAAGTAGGCGCTGTCTTGCTGAACAGACGGCAGGCTGGCCAGCTGCAGCATCTCCCTCAGTTCTCACGGTCTCGGCTCTAACAGTCAAGCCTGGCTGTGGACGACAAAACGACTTAACGCTCTTCTGACTGGGTGTTATAGAGTCACGTCAATAATCAGAATCAGTTTGCTTACTCATCGTAAGATTGTTCATTATGTAAATTAAAATGACAACTCTTTTGATTAGTCCTGTGTGGCACACAACTGATATTCTGAAATTAAATGAGTCAATCCTGTCATTATTAATGTAATTATTAACCGAGAGTGCCTCTAAACTTTCATTTCTCATAGCTTTTGAAAGGTTCTGCGATGACATCAGGTGCTTCTATAAGGAAGAGGTGTGGCCTCTCATTACTGCCTTTTCCCCTTAAAGCGATGGTGCAGGCGCCTTCCACCGGGATTCTCACAGCACTGGCCCACATTTACAAGATGATACGATTTTGGCTAATTTTACTGCTGTTTATCTCCTGCTTAACTAATGTTTCTGTTAAGAGTAAATTCTGAAAAAAACCCAAATTTCTTCTGTGTAGCACAGGGAACTATATTCAATATCTTGTAGTAACCTATAATGAAAAAGAATATGAAAACGAATATATGTATGTGTCTGCATGACTAGGACATTGTGCTGTACACCAGAAATTGACACATTGTAACTGACTGTACTTCAATTTTAAAAATGTGAATTTGGAAAGCATATTTTATTTTATTTTATTTTATTTTTTATTGAAGTATAGTCAGTGTACAACGTTGTGTCAATTTCTGGTGTACAGCATAATGTTTTAGTCATACATATACATACATATATTCATTTTCATATTCTTTTCCATTATAGGTTACTACAATTAATATAGTTCCCTGTGCTGTGCAGAAGAAACTTGTTGTTTATCTGTTTTATATATAGTAGTTAGTATCTGCAAATCTCAAACACCAGCTTTATCCCCTTCCCACCCCCTTTCCCCCTGGTGACCATAAAGTTTGTTTTCTATGTCTCTGAGTCTGTGGAAAGCATATTTTAGACTAGAGCTTTACCACCATGGCCAAGAAAATGGAGTTGAGTGATAAGACTATATTTCATCCACATGGGTTTTTAAGTTTTACTTTTCTTTACTTTTGTTTCCTCGCAGCATTATTGGTATTGAATTGATGAGAGATCTATGCTGTAATCGTTAAGGCTGTGCTTTGAGCCTCTACCAGGGTTGGTGTACTGCATATCTTCAGTGCGCCTCCCTCGAGCCATTCTTATTTCTTTGAGCATCGCAGGAGGCTGACCCACGTGGATTATGTCAGTAGGTTCCTTTGCTTCCTGGCTCCTGGCTGGCTTCATACCACCATGAGTTGGGGAACAAGGAGGGGGAAGTTGCAGTATTTATTCTCCTAGTTTCTTCCTGACAAGGTCATCATTGTAGCCTAGCTGTTTTACCTTGATTAAAAGTTACATCTGCATCATGCTCTCTTTGAGTTTGGGTGAACCTCAAAATTTTCAACAGTTACTAACCCTGGGGATGCTGCCCTATCCCTGAAGCTCTCCCCTGTGGTGTGCGGGGCAGGCTGCAGCTGGCTGGTACTACCTCTTCAGATCCGGTTGTGCCCATCTTTTCCCTACTCCTGGCTCAGGGACTTCGCCTTGGTAGCTCAAACTCTGCAATGTGGGAGTATTTACACCTCAGAAATTGTCAAATGGTATAAGTCAGGGCTTTTTCTCCCCCAGAGAGTCAGGTTACCAGCATACTACTGCCTGTGCCTCACCCATGCTTTTATAAATAGCTCCTTTATTAAGTACTTTTTCAATTACCTATTTAAGTGTGCCATTATTGTCCTGCCAGGACTCTGACCATGGAATAAGTTACTCATTCTCTGGATGAAGTACTTTCTCAATCTGTTGTCCAGACCAGTATCTGTCATGGGTGTGAACCTGGTGAGGGGGTGCACCTCCAGGTACGCCTCTCACCATAAAGAAAAGCACCTGTGTTCTACCTGGTGCCGGCAGCATACACCTTTGCTTTTCAACTCATCAAGGTGGTTACCTACAGGCTTGATGAGCTATTTTCATGTTCTTTTTCCATCTTTTTTCACTTTCATCATCTCAGAATTCAAGAAATATTAGAAGCCAGCTACTAGTTATAAGCATCGATTGTAATTATTGGTTATAACCATGACCTTGTGCAAATTAAATAGCCTTTTGCACGTGTGCCTGGCAGTGTGCCAGAGGTTTCCGTGTGTCACCTCATCTCCTCTCACCTTGACTCTGTTCTGTAGGCACCCTCATAATTCCCATTTTACAATTGCAGAGACTGAGGTTTGAAAAGCAGATTTAGTAAATTGCCTTCAGTTATTTCTTAGTGGTAGAATCTATAGGAACTTGTTAGGAATGCAAATTCTTGAACCCCATCTTATATCTAGTGAATCAGAAACTCTGGGGATGGGGTCCAGTTATCTGCGTTTTACCAAGCCCTCCAGGCAATTCTGATGGATGTTGCAGTTCAAGGACCATTGCTCCTGAGCCAGCCCCACATGTTTCTTTACCTCAGAGGTAAATGTGTGGATACCAGGGTGTATGGATGGAGGAGGGTGTGTGTCGGAGGTGAGTGGACTTTTTCTCTATAGATTTTCAATTGGTTTCCCCGTTTTTGCTCAAATCCCATTCCTGCCTCAGGTAGTAGCTAGCATTTCAGTGTCCTGTGTCTCTCTCCAGAGCCCCCTCCTTGTCCAGATCCCTCTGGAATTTTTAAATCATGGCTTTCCCTGCCCCATATCATCCTCCATCTACTATTCGTCTTCCAGAAACTGAGCTCATGCCAGCTGGCAACCCTTCGCTGTGTTGTTGTGGGGATATTCCTTTGAATGTTTCAGCCACCCGTTCAAGGACGAGGAAGTAAATGCGTGTGCTCCATCTGCCATTTTGAAATGATAACTGATAGTTTCTAAAGTCAGAGGAGGCCCTAAATTCTAGTCATTCTCCTTCTATCAGATAAAATTCCCCTTGATACTTTCCCTGCCTGCTGGAACATCCAGGGGTTGTGCTCCAGCCCGGCTTCATTCGGTGTGCTATTTTTCTCTGTTATCCTTGTCAAACGACAAAACTAAAGCGATTTGGTAAAGAATCTGCTGGCCTTTATTTAAGGGAAAACAATCCATGGATTAGGGGGTTGTGAGGCCTCCTGGGCCGTGGTACACTCTTCCCGAGCGAGTTTTGTGGAGCCTTAGAAGAGGCAACTCAGACACAGGACATGATTGGCTAGAAGGTTGGGGATTTCCTTCTAAGGTCAGCAGGTCCTGTTTTCTAGGTTCAGGTGAGCCAGCTAAAAGGGAGTTGCAGGATCGTGACCACTGGTGTTAGGTCTCCTTGACAGTGAGCCGTGTCCCATAAGTGCAGGCTGACTTAGGTTTAGATCCGTGATGTGGACCTGGCCACTGGGGTGGCTTCTGTCTCGTGGGTCTTGATACAGGAATTTGTCACTCCCCTAGCTTCCCAATCCCTTCCTCTCACTTGTCTTTAGTAGTGCCTGCTCTAGGAGTTTTCTGGCTTGCTTCTCTCTTGGTATCACCCCCTGGCTCTGGGTCTCAGTCTCCCCTGGACGGTCTCCAGTGGTCTTGAGCTCTCTTCTCACTTGCTCTCTAGGTCTTGCTTTAGATCTCTTGCTCTGGGGTGCCCACCCTTCTGCTCTGGCCCATGACCTAGCACTCTCTTTTGGTCCCCCAGCCCCCCCCCCATGCTCCATGCCCCTCCATCCCATCCCTCTCTTTCCTCTCCCCGTCTCTCTGTCTTTCTGTGCATTGCTTCCTGTCACTGACTGTCTCTGTTGTCCGTCTGCGTTGCTGTGTGCCATCTGTCTTCATTGCTATCTGTCCGTTACCTCTCTCCATCTGTCCCTGTTACTGTCGGTCTTTGTAGTCGCAGCCTCCATCTGTCCATCTCTACCCCTGTCCGTCTGTCTGTCCAGTTCTCCCCTCACGTGCTTCAGTCGCTGCTCCTCTGTCTGAGGTTCCCATTTCTCTCCCTCTATGGCCTTACGCCACCTACTCACCAGTGTGCACATGCGCAAGGTCAGCTCTGCGACCCTCTCAGCTTCAGTGTTTCGTTTTTTGTTCTGGAGAGAGAATCTAATTGGCCCAGCCCTGACTGCGGGTTGTTTGGCTAGTTGTTCACTCCTGGTCTAGTCGGCTGTGTCTGGGGCCTGGATGGGGGAGTGGGATGTGGAGTTATGTGTTGCGCAGTTAAAGCGAGGCAGGGAAGTTGGGCAGAGCTTTCCAATGGGCGGATGTGGCCCCTGCACTCCCACCATGCCTGGGACAATGTAGATGTTCAAATATTTGTTGTATTAAACTAAGCTACTCTGAGATTCCTTCCATCCACCCCAGTGCTATACCCTATCCTCGCTGAGCCCTTTATTAAGAAAGTGTTAAAATAACACAGGAGGCAAATGTAAAACTAAAAAAACCTTTTCCTCATACCATTCAGTATTTTTATCTTATTTTGAGCCATCATATTTTTTTTTAGTTCTGGAAATGCAATTTTTACTTAATTCAATGATGGTCTAAGATGGTCTAAGGCACTTTTGTTGAAAGTGCCTGTAATATGTGCAGATGTGCATCAAGAAATTATTTTGACTATAAAAATGAGAGTAAAACACCTGGTTAATGTATTGCACCACTTTTTAGTGATTGATCACACAAATAGATGTTTCTTAGCAGTGATTCAGCATATCATTGACTTCTTATTTATTAAGTAAAATATCATTGAGTAATGAAAAGTCTATATTTCTAACACAATTTCATGTATATTTTCATTCCCTTCCATCCTACTTATGAAATAGATTCATCTGTTTTTATTGTTTTAAAATCCTTTAATTTGATGCTGAATGAACATGGAGGTCAGGCTTATGGAACCATGTTTAGGAGTAACTGCCCAGTCAATGAAGTGTTGGAGTTTGCCTTTGAAATTGAAATCTCTCTCCCCATTGTAATTTACTGACTTAATCAAAATGTATTTATGTAGGATATTAAAATCAGAGGCAAAGCAAATAACTTTTGAATCTCTTGGGAGTTCAGTTTGCATTGTGCAAAGATTGGGCCCTTGACAATTGAGAAGAGTCATTTTCATGGGATTTTATTGTTGAAAACCTGTAACAGAGCCACAAAATGACTTTTGCTGATAGTAAGATTTTAGGTGTTTTATGTAGGTATGTCATACTGACTTAGCATCTCGTTTCTCATCCCATCCTCCGTTCTTCCATGTATCACCAAATCTCAATCTGTCTTTTTTGTTTTTAAGACTTATTTATTTATTCATTTGTTTAGCATTCACATCCCATGCATGCGTGACTGAGGCCCTTTGCAGTGAAATATTAATGTTTCTTAATTAGACACAGAGCCAGGACTTCTGACTCCCGGTCCCATGCTCTTTTTGCTGCCCCAGTTTTACATGAAAGAAGGAAAGCATTATTTGGAAAGCACTTTGGTGTTACTGGGGCGCATTATTGTCCTCTGTCCTCTGCCCTCTGATACTTCCGTTGTTCAGAAGGAGTGAGCCTATAAGTGAAGGGGGAGGTGATCCAAGCCATTAACTGTCTTGGGCCACAGTCTCCCCAATAATGTCACTTCGGGTGCAATGGAAAGACTTCCCTGCCTGCCTCCCCGACTCAGCTTCCAGCATTAGGGATTCAAAGCATCAGGTTAAGCTATTCTCTATCCCTAGTGTCCTATCTTAAAATTCAAACGTCCTGAGAGAGATAATACTTTAAATCACTAACAGCTGACTCTGAATTTGTAAGGCAACTTTTTTACCCGATGGGAGAAATGAGTTCTTGATTTAAGTGACAAAAAGCTCAGAAAAGAGAGAAAAGTACAGAAAGAAGAGATGAAGTATCCCAAACTTAATCTGCTTCACAGTCTTGCTTAAGCCAAGACTTAACTGTATTACAAACATTGTTAACATACCATAAAATACAAGTGGCAAAATCCATGTAAAAATCTAGTTGCCTCTAGAAGCTATAGATAAAGCATAACTAGGGCCCGCAGGGAACATAAAAATCAGTTGTCATTTCTAATTAAGAATTATTTTTGGCTGCTAATATTTCAGAAACAATCCAGGGGAGGTTATAATTCATGTGAGATAATTATAAAGTGATGATGATGACAACGGGTAACATCAGTTATGCCAGGTACTGGTCTAAGTGCATTCATTCACTCATTCATTCATTCATTCAACAAACACTCATTAAGTACTACTTCCTGTGTGTAAGGCACTGTTCTAGATGTTGGAGATTCAGTGGTGAAAGGAAAAATAAAAGGCTCTTGCCCTCATAAAGTCTGTATTCTAGCGGGGAGGCAGATAATAGCAAACGAGTAGCTGCATAACATGCCAGATGGTGTAAAGAGCTTGGAGAACGTGAGCAAGGGAAAAGGAAACGTGTGTTGTTGGGTGGAATATTTTTAAAAAATTGATTCATTGGATAGCGATGGGAAAGGAACTAACAATTGGCCGGTATCCTAAGAGTCTTACATTTGGTTGAGTGTTTTTTATTTTTATAAAAATTAATTTCTGGAATGTATTTTATTTAGGTTCAGGCAAATAAAACTGTTTCCTGGTCTTTGTCTAGTGCTGATATACATACCTCTTGTCCTCAACGTTCATCTCAATCAGTTGTCTATTGTTCTAAAAGAAAGGAACATGTATTTTGACTCAGACCCGCTTTTTGTAAGAGCGCTGATATCCTTAATAAATCTGTAACATTGAAAGTGTCGTGAAGACACGTTCTCTTCTAAGAAAAAAATTTCCCGAGTTATTAGAAGCGTACTGTGAAATATTTACTGTAGCCCTCTAAGTAATCAGTGTTGGCAGGGAACAGTGAATTTGTGTGAACGGCCTGCTGAATGTAGCTTTTATCTATGTAATTGCCCAAACTGAGTCACTTTTCTAAGTCATTGCTTTAGTTAGTTTCTCCTTTGTTATTTGTGGTAATTAGGATGAAAAGCAATTTTCTAATAATTTCCTTTTAGAATATCTCTGTGTTATGCTTTATGGGCAAATGGTAGGTTTGGGATGATTTTGACACGTCTTACTCCTGTAGTACAGTTTGCCTTGTATCCCATGAGCTGAAGAAACTTTATATGATGAGGGGAGGGGAGCCTTTCAAATTTTTAGAGAATGTTTGTTTTATTCTACCCACTGGAGGAAAACCGTGTGTGGGCTGAGGAAGGTTGAATTGAGGAAGCCTTGCATTTAATTGCATGCGCTCCTACAGCTAAAGACCCTCAGGGGGTAAAAAGGCATAGGAGGGAGGCTGTGGAATCTGGCAAATTTGCATCAAAGACCTAGAGATACCAGGAACTTCCAGATGAGAGCCAATGAATAAATCACAGCAAGGGCAGCCAGGTTGAACCTACACATTTTACTGAACAATGTGGAAGGGACTTGATCAGTTCATAAAATATGAATTTGGAGGCAGGCTTGGTGCTTTAGAATGGCCCACTAGCTGGTTGGAAGTTACACATTCTACCTGAAAAAGCTACATATGTACAAACACACACACACACACACACACACACACACACACACACACACGATACATATGTATATGTCAAGAGCATATGTCTTACCTGGATTTTATTCCAGGTACATTTAGGCATTTCCTGTAATCGTGAATGGACACACCACTGTGATTTATTGCTACTGTGGAATCCCTTGACAATACAGTGCACTTTTTCATTAATACTGCACATCACATCATGTCTTCAAGTCCAAACAATTCCACTGAGCAAAAGCCTTTACAACATGGTTCACCTGAAATGTGAGCATCACTTCCCGCTTAGTTGAGTTTAGAAGGGGTTTCTGCTATTTTTAAAGTGACCCGGGCTCTGCAGAGTCCAGCATTCGGAGAAGCGCCATTTCTACTGGTTGATCACTCCACGTGGGTGTGAGGCTTGTAGGCTGCAGAGGTGTCATCCGGCTTGCTCTTTGTTTTGAATCCAGTTACTTAGAGAGTCAGATTTTGTCGGTGCCAGAAGCAGGGGGATCTTCTAGTTTGCCGCCATCGAGACCCACAGAGCAGGAGTGACTTATCCACACAGCTCATCAGGGACAGCACTGCCCCTTGAACCCAACTTGGTGTTGTTCCCACTGTTGCTGTTTCTGATGGTGCTCTGGGGACCCAGGGGTTGCTGGGGAAGGGTGGATTAATAAGGTGGCTCTTACCCCTTGTTCTTCCGTTGGTTGTCATTGTTGACTGGGTTCCTGGGTGTTTCTCCATGTAATCTTAGGGCCTCTTTCTTACCGGGTGGCCTCTGCTTGTAGTCCCCTCATGGCCTCTCCAGTAGTACAGGACTTCTCACATGGCAGCTCAGGGCTCCCAAGAATGCAGATGCTGCTGGATCTCAGTGCTTAGGCCTGGGATTGGAATGACATCCATTCTACTGCAGTCCGTTGATTGGAGCATATCACAGCCCCACCTAGATTAGAGGGGAGAGGACAAAACAAAAACAGCAAGAATGCAAGGAGGCACGGTTTATTGGGGGCTACCGGTATGATCGCACCTGTTCACAGTGATGCTTTGACTGTACCAGCTACCATGGAGTCGAGGGCCTGAGACATAAAAGGGGCTGGTCTCTCTAAAAAACATTTTTTAAGTAGATCAACAACAGGGTTCCTCTGTACAGCACAGAGAACTGTATACAATATCTTGTAATAGCCTATAATGAAAAAGAATAGGAAAAGGAATACATGTATGCTACACACCAGAAATACATGCTACACACCAGAAATCAACACAACGTTGTAAACTGACTATACTTCAATAAAAAAAAAAAAGAAGAGAGAGTGTAAAAAGGACTTACAGCACCAGTGTGCTCTGAAAGGGATTGCATTGTCTCTTCCTTTGTAGGCAGTTTGTAAAGACTCACACCAATGTGCTTGGGTGGCGCCAGGAGGCAGGAAAGCAGATGACCTCTCAAGACACTTTGGGATATTAGAGATTTGATCCTTGTTAATGAGTCAGAGCCCATTTTACCCTCCGTCCTCCAGGTTTTTACTCAGTTGGAGACTGGCTGAAGGAACGAGATGAGGGTCAAATACAGAATCGGCTCTTTTTCCTGCTAAGCTAGATTGGAGAGCGTGGCAGTGCCATCTGTCTCCCTCCTCAAGCCTAGGTTCTGGCTTCTAGGCCGTGAGTCACTGACCTGCTCGAGGCCAAGAAGCCGGATCTGATGGAGCAGAGGGCTGGCAGGCCCCGCAGCAAGTGGGTTCTGAGTGTCCTAAGGAGACAAGCAGCTCAAGCCCTCTCTTTTCCCACCACACTGGGACAGAGGCAGGTTCGGTTCTGTTCTGCTCCGGTTCTGTTTCTCTGGATAGCCCTGACTAGTACGTTAGATGTCAGACAGTGCCAGCTCTCCTAGGTGTGTGACTTAGGAAGAGTTCCTCTGATTTGCTGAGCCCTCTTACAATGTCTGTAAACATGGGTTAATACTAGTGCCTGCCCACCTCATGGGCTAATGGTCTAGTGCCTATTAATACACGTGGTCTTGGTGGTGGTGATGCGCTCCTCATGGACAAAGCGTGTCAGACAGCCTAATGTTTCTAAAATCTCCAAATCTCTAGATCCAGACCAGACAAATTCTGACGCAGTCTTAGAGATTTTATATATATAAATATGTAATATATGTATGTATATATGTGTGTGTGTGTGTGTGTGTGTGTGTGTGTGTGTGTGTGTGTACACACACATATGTAGTCTATGCAGTGGGTTACTTTCCCAAGTAAGTTTTGCTTTGCTTCAAAGTAAATTTTCATTTATTGATTTTGGAAAATAGTAAATAATCCCAGAGTTGTTTATGGTTGGATATGGAATGCACATCCCTTCATTTGGCTAGAAGATCTGTGTCACTTTGCTGGAGTCCACTCATTTGGCATTCTTAACCAGCGAGGTTATAGCCAACCACCTGGAGGAATTAAGAAGCCTTGGCTAAACAAAGCTGTTGTCATGGAGTTCTTGCACCAGAACTTAGGCACTTGTTTCAGGAGATTCCCACTTTCTGAGACCGTCTATCCTTACAGCAGATGTACTTTCTGGAGAACATGGTGGCAAATTGATTCAGGCCCACCTTGGTCACTTCTTTATTTTATTTAACAGATCTTATCTGCCTCCCAAGCTCCAGCGCCACTGAACGGGAAGGGGGAAGTAGTGAGGGGAGACTCTGAACTTCCCAGTTAGTATCTCAAGCGCTTCCATTTTCAGTAGTCTTTTTGGGTAGCTCCGTCTCTTTTGTGTTCAGATTCCAATTCTGCCCATCCCATTGCTTCTCTCCAAATGGTGTGTGGGGTGGAGGCAAGCCCTTGCATCACCATGGGGGCCTTAGATCCCCAGATGCAAGGCCTGTTTTCCCGCTCCATTTCTTTGGATCCCTGGCAGTGGCCCTGGTCTTCTGGTCACTGGGTGACCAGCTGGTCTGTGGGGCTCAAGCCTGCAGTTGGTGGAAATGAACGTTCCATTCTTTGGATTAAACAGAACTTGGTGCTCTGCCCCAACCTGGCATATACTGTGTGTGTGTGTGTGTGTGTGTGTGTGTGTGTGTGTGTGTGTGTGTACCTTGATCTAACCTAGGCTCTCACTGACCCTGTGGCTTAGCTCTGATATTTTCCTGAACTCCCAGGTTGTCCTTAGGCTTTGGCCTTTGTCTATAGGGTTACCTCACTCCACTGTAATAACTGTCAGCTTAAGCAACTTCAGCAGCAGTGGGGTAGTTGGGACCTTCTGAGTCCTTTCCAGACCCCATAGGGGCTGAGGGAGGCTCAGGACTGAGGGCAAGACCAGAACCTTTGAGGCACCAGTGTGGCCTTCTCTCCCACCCCTGAGTCTCAAGTAGGCGTCCGGGCACAAAGTCTCCCCTCTTCTCCTCCTCTTCCATCATTGTGTGAAAGGAAGACTGTTACAGAAGTAGGTCAGCACACTAAGTTTTACAAAGTAAGAGGTGATAGTCTGCAAGTGAGGGGAAAGTCAAAACATTGAAAAGACAGACAGGAGAACCCAAGCAGTTTGAGGAGGAACAATTAGTTCTACCCACGTCAGTATTTCCTGAGGGCACGCATCATTGTGTATCACAAGGAAGAATCATAATATATGATGGCAGTAGTGGTAATGTTACCTCATCAATTAAAGATCTCATTATACTTAGTATTTTTATAGGAAAGCCCATAAATCTAATGTGTGACAAAGACTTTCATAGAAACGGCCTGATTTTAACACTTAATGGAATACGGAGACTATGTAATTTAGTGATTAAAAGCACGGATTTCAAAGTCAGCTAGACCAGGTTCAAATCTACCCTGCCTATAACCGACTGTATCCTTAGAGAGTTAGTTTTTTCATGGGTAAAATGATAAAATCCCTGACACTTCATTCAGCAAAGTAATACGTCCTCACAAAGACTGTTGTAAAGGTTTTTTTTTTTTTTTTAAAAAAAAAACCCACTTTGGTATATGTGGGTTCTCACTAATACCTGGAACATCGCTCATGTAGAATCAGTTAGTTCTTGATGATATGTGATGTTATGGTATTTGTATGGGTAGCCCCCAGTTTTTTAAGTCCAGAGATGGTGTTCTGGAAGGTAATTTGCAGATCACTTATTTGTATCTTCTAAAGTGAAGAGAATTTTTCCAGCCAACTGCAGCAGAGTACACATGTGTGTGCTAGGGATGGGGCGGGGAAGGGGGAAGAATTTCTAAATGTTCTCCTGTATAGGAAGCACATGGCTTTGTGACTGGAGCTAGAATTCTTTCCTTCATTCACTCCAAGTCCTTGGATAGAGAGGGAATTCTTAGCCCTCCTGTTGCATAGTGGCAAAGGAATCTTGCTCTCTGGAAGCTATAGTTTCTTGCTTGAGTTAGCAGTGAGAGGAAACTCTTGGAACTTTAAATTCTATGATGAGAGATCCGGTAAGTGGATGATCAATAGGCTGATGATTCTATTTCTACTGTACTTCCTGTTTTTTGTTTCCTTTCTAAAGTCAAAGAAGATGTTAAGTGGACTTGGTTTTTCCTAGATAAGGCTGTAATATGCACCCCAGGGACAGTGAGAAAGCTGGAGGAGCAGTGATTACCTTTAAAGGATGGCCAGAATACTTTTATGAGAAATTGCAGTGATATTTGGAGCTTGAAATAAACCCTGTTCTCATTTTTTTTACTAACTGAAAAATTTAATCAATAAATTAATCTTTTCTGATTAAATTCATTAAAAATTAAGAGTATACTTATTTTTATCAAAGTAGTACATATTCTTGGTTAAAAATAGCAAACTGGGGAACTTATGAGGAAAAACAACCATCCTATGCCTTGCCTTTCACCCGTCCTGCTCACCAGAGGCCACATGTTCCAATTTCAGCTATTTCGTCGTATGGTTTCTGCCATGTTTCTAAGTAACATGCAGTATAGCTATTTCCAGATGTATCCATTTTAGATATTATCTGTTGACTTCTATTAATTTAGTTGAGTTTTAAGCTCCCTTAATCTACTTCCTACCCCTCCTCCTAACATAATTCTATCACTCAGTTAGTGGTTTTCTTTGCAGCTTTAAGTGAACTATTTATACCTTTCCTTTTTTTTATTACGTCAGCTCTAGACACCATCTGATGATTGTTCTCTCTTCTCTCTCTAAGTTTCTTATTTGTATTTTTAGTGTTGGAATTGATGAGGTTATATTCAGATGCTTATAGTTAGATAGTCCATGCTTTGACTACATGTTGGTTTTAAGAATTGGAATTTAAAAAGGTGTTTACACTAAGACCACGATGTGATGTAGGATGATTTGGTTCCCCGTCTTGCACAACTTTTGTTTTCTTTGATGTTTCTTAATTTCCTTTCCTGCCCCCCAAATTATATACCTTTATTGACTTTTCTGTTGTTCCAAATTATCAAGAATGTCATCAGATCCTGACCTCCTTTATCTCTAGATAACTCCTCTGGAACTTTTGTTCTCTGAACCATTCCATATTGAATGTTTTCTATTAGCTTCCTTCCCTGCTTTATGTATTTGGAGCCACATTTTTTCTAGTTCCCACGTTGCTTCTTTCTTGCTTTACTCCCTCTTTTTGTTGATGCACATCCCCAAGTAACTTGCACAGAAAGAATATATGGAAAATAAATTTCTCTGATCTTTGCATATCTGAAAATATTGTTATTCTATCCTTATATTTTATTGTATAATATTTTTTTAAATGTCGTTTTCTTCTGTTGTTTTTTCTGCTGTTCTTTTTTTTTTGAAGTACAGTCAGTTACAATGTGTCAATTTCTGGTGTGCAGCACAATGTCCCAGTCATGCATATACATACATATATTCATTTTCATATTCTTTTTCATTAAAGGTTATTACAAGATATTGAATATAGTTCCCTGTGCTATACAGAAGAAACTTTTTAAAAAAAAAATCTATTTTCATATATAGTGGCTAACATTTGCAAATCTCTAACTACCAGATTTATCCGTTCTCCACCCTCTTTTCCCGGTAACCATAAGATTGTTTACTATGTCTGCAAGTCTGTATTTCTGTTTTGTAGATGAATTCATAGTTCCTTTGTTTCCCTTTTTTTTTTTTTTTAGATTCCACATATGTCTTTCTGCTGTTATTAGGTTATGTGCTTTTCTTCTTGACTGATCTACTGTGTCTAATTTTTTCCTTCTGTTTCTAATCTCTTCCTTTTTCTATACTATACTCTGTGAGACTTTATTTTGTTTTCTAACATTTATGTTGGATTTTTAATTGTTATTCATTTTTAATTTACAGGAACTCTTTTTTGTTTATTTTTTCCTATGTGTCTTCCCCACCCCCACCCAGAATCTTGTTTTTGTTTTATCGGTGTATTATCTCTCGAATCTTTCTGAGGATAATAATTAGGGTTTTTTTTTTTTAAGTTATCTATTCCCTAGTCATTTTTTCTCTCATTTTCACTCTATTATTTTGTGTATGTAGGTGTATGGATTTTTACCTTTTTAATTTATTGATTTTATTTCAGTTGGGCCTGGGATAGGGAAGAAATATAAACACACAGAGTCAAACCATAATCCATATTCTTATCTCTTATCACATAGTCTTAATGGGACATTAGCTATGAAAACATTCACTCAGTTTCCCCCTCCTACTCTAGATCTTCTGAAGGAAATTAATTACAGTTTCAAGCATCAACAAGAGAGCTTAGTTAAACTGACTAGGCTTCATATACACTCAGGGGTAATTCAGTGAGTTTTGTTTTCTTTTAAGGCTTAGGTGCTCAGTTCAAGAAACGTGAGTTTTTTCAGAGAGAGGAGACCAACATGAAGGGTTATCCTGTCTCCAGAATAAAATCAAATCTCCTTGACACTCAGGACCCTTCCCAGTCTGGTCTCCAGGCTCATCTCCTGTCCGTCTTCCTGGCTGCCCTGTCTGTCTGCATCTGTCTGCTCTGTGTCCCAAGCTGCTAGACCTTTGCTCACACTCCATCCTCTGCCTGGAATGTTCCCTTCCCTCCACAGCCTTTTGAGTTCACCAAAGGCAAGCATCATATTTTTATTTCTATATCAATTGTTTTCATATCATCTGTGATAGTTACGTCTTAGGCATTCAAAATGTTTAAACGAATTTTACTCATCATTCCAGATTACAGCAAGTTCAAATGTGACCCTCGGAGACACAGTCCTTTACCTCTCTCAAACAGAGTTAATCGTTTTCTTCTGTGTTTCTTTAGTTAGTTGTACATGTGCCTGTTTGCCCTGGTAAGTTCCCGGAGGGTGTGGACCATATCTTATCAAGCTGAATGTCCCAGGGTTTTGCATTGTGCACGGTACTTAGTGAGAACTTGAAGTACTTATGTGTGTATGGGAGAGACGGAGGGAAGGACTGGTTGGAGATTTTTATTAAAGGCATATTAATAAGATTAGCAGGTTTACAGATTCACTTCATGAAGCTGATGTTTTTCTGTGCCTTTTCAATTTATCAAAGCATTCTTAAGAAGGGATTACTGTATTTAGCTGTTCCTCCTTCCTCTATTCCTTCCCACATAGATAGGAAAGGATGGTTTGACCATATTGTGAATAAAGTGTAAATGCTGTATTAGAACAAAATTAACCTTTCAATTAAATGAGGGCATTACACGTCACCATTATTTCACTCTACATAGCATACATATATAAACAAAACCCCCTCCAATTTATAACAAAAGAAGGGTGTGTGTATGTTCTTTTCTTTCTGAGGGGTGGGGGTAGGGAAGTGGTGATTATTCTGTAGAGAAGAGAGAGCCAAGCCAAAATAATGATTATATTTAAGTTCTGGGTGTTACTTGCTTAACTTAAGTTCTTGAAAAGAAAAGAGGGATAGTTGATTTCCTGAGCACAGAGAGTACTGACGACTTTTGATCTTTAAAACTGTGGGAAGTGGTGAGAACACGCTAAACAGCCAGACGTATCTGGCTTACTTAATCCCCACATCACAAGTGAACGTGGGCTGGTGCTCTGTGAAAGAGCTCCGAAATGTGCCTTCTGTGGCTCCATAATTTCAAAATCAGTACGAAGGTTTTTGGCATTGCAAACACCTTTTTTTGTGTGTTGTTTTTTTTTTTGGCTCGGGGAGGTAATTAGGTTTATTTATTTATTCTAACGGAGGTGCTGGGGATTGAACCCAGGACCTCATGCATGCTAAGCACACACTTTACCGCTCAGCTATACTCTCCCCCCGACATTATGAGCATCTTGATCAGGTTCTACAGAGCTTGAGCTTTAGGAGGGTCTGGTCACCTCCTTACTGAGAGGAAGGCTCTCTCCGATGTGTGTGATCCAGGAGGCAGCCTCTTGTTCCCCTTCCTCTGCCTCTTTAAGAAAGCCTTCTCCTCCTGGGATCGGCAAACACTAATCAGGATGAACAAGGCCCATTTGTAGCTTCTGCCCAACAGGCTGACAAGGCTAAGATGCCAGATGGGACCCAGAAGAAATTACTTTTGGGTTCCTTCTTGCTCCACATTGCCAGCATACTTCCCTGAGATGACTTGACTATGTCTTATGGAAATCACTGAGTTTCTGCAGAAAACATTGATTGATTGGTTAAGCATGCTTCCTTTGCTAACTTCTTCTCAGAGTACGGTAACCTTAGCACTGGTATTCCAAATATTCAACTTTAAGCTCTATTCTTCTGTATTCTTCACAGGACCATTTTTCTGTTCAAGAGACTATTTTGGAGGGAAGCAAAAATACCTGGATGGGTTATTATTTATGTCGTCATTGAATCTCACCTAATGCCTTGCCTCATGTGCCCTTTTCTTCTTTTCTTCTTCTTCTTTTTCTTCTTCTTCTTCTTTTTTTTTTTTTTAACAGATACTAATTTTGTGTTGGGGAATGCCCAGATAGTGGACTGGCCTATCGTGTACAGCAATGATGGATTTTGCAAGCTGTCTGGCTATCACAGGGCGGAAGTGATGCAAAAAAGCAGTACCTGCAGGTATTTATGTTTGGGGTTGTTCTGTCGTACCATCTTTCGTGGTATCTTTTTGGAAAAAGAAAATGACTTACTCAGCTTGGAAATTTCCTTTCTCTCACACAGTGTTCAGGAAGGAATATTTATTGCAATATCATGTCTAGTTGACACACTCTACTGGGAAAACCAAAGAAGGTCTAAAACATGATCCCTGCAACTGATGAACTAGCAGTCAGTCAGATGACGGGGAAAACTCAGGAAAATCATTTTATCAATAAAATGTGAAATCAAAAGTTTATGAGGTTTTACAGAAATAGACTAAGTGAAAAAAAAAAAAGGAAAGAAAAGAAATAGACTCACAGACATAGAAAACAAATTGTGGTTACCAGGGGAGAAAGGGGGAGGGGGAAGGGATAGATTAAGAGTTTGGGATTAATAGATACACACTACTATATATAAAACAGATAAACAACAAGGACCTACTATATAACACAGGGAGCTATGTTCAGTTTCTTGTAATGAGCATAATGGAAAAGAAACGGAAAATACATAGTATGTATGTATACGTATAACTGAATCACTTTGTTGTACACCTGAAACTAACATTGCAAATGACTACACTTCAATAAAAAAATAAGAATTAAAAAAGAGTTTTTAAGGTTTTAGATGGAAATTATGTGAAGGTTAGAAGATTAAATAAAATTAAGTGAAAATGAATTACAATTTTTAGGTGATTCAATTAATTTTTTTAAAAAAGTATGACCGTTTTAGAAGGCTAACTGCTATGTTGGAGACAAGGGTCTTGTTCATAGGGCTTTTTCTCAGAAAAAGAAAAGAGAACCATATTTTGCTGCCTTGTTGCTGTCACATCTCTCTCTGATTGCTGACTCAAGACAGAGGCAAAGGGTCCTGCGTGGCTTGTGTGTCTGGTGGTGTTACTCACCAAGCAGCACCCTTGGGCCATGGCACTGGGAAAGCTCTTTTAGATCATCTTCAGGGTATTGAGCTGAGCCTGTGGCCTGGGCCCTGTGCTGCCCCGGTGAGGTCTTGGCTCCACAGCCTTTGGTTCCTCTCACTCCTCGCCTTCCTCGGAGTCTTCTGTCTTCAGTGGTGTTGGCATGAAGTGGAATCCCTTTCCTAAGCATCCTAGATCCAAAAGTGAACTCATGTTCAAAGAGTGGAAAAGCCCACCTGACCCAGGCATAGTCTTTGGTTCTCAGAAGTTGCCTTTTTATGGTATTAAATCAGCCAAGCAACTTGTTTGGTGAAAAGTATTAAATGTTTGGAAAATACCATTTTCTTAAATTTTAAGTTTTGGGCGCTGGGAAAAGGAAAGTTTAAGATTCCCCTCTCCCCTCAAAGATTGAGAAATTATGACTTTTAAGTAACACAATAGAATTCTTTTATAGTCTTGGTGTTCTGTTATCTTCTTAAGTATCTGTGTCTATATCTGCGTCTGCGTCTCCATCTAAAGGTGCACACATGCCATCAGAACAAATTGGGAGAGTGAGTTTCACTTTTTAGCGTGACTTAGGCAGCCTTTCCTTCTCTTTCTTGCTTCTTATTGGCTATAATCAGACACTTTGAGAAAATCACGAGAGAACTATCTAACTTAGCCACCTTTTCCATTTGCACACAACTCTTAGAAACTTACTGAATTCCCTGAAGGTGTCATTTGTCTAGAAATAAAGGCAACATCCCTCTGTGCCAGCTACATCCCTAATAGCTCAGGAGTCTCTCCGGCTTATTTCTTGCATTGCAGGCATCTGAAATCTAATGTCCAGGCAAAGGAAACTTACACCTACCACTGAACTACTGTTTGAAAAAGGACCTGAGAGTAAGGAAAGCTGGGCATGGTTATGGCCCATCATTTATTTGAAGACTCCATTTTGCAAGGATTGGTTTTACCTTGTGAAGGAAATTGGTGGCACGTCTACCATCAGCACTTAAATGGGGGTCACTTACCTAGCAAATCCACTCAGAAAGGGAAAGTGGGAGGAAGCGGAAAAAGGCCTTTGAGCAACTGGCTAAGTGAAATGGTGGCGGAGCTTAAAATTTTAATCCCCTCGAAGCAGTTCTCTTGTTCTCAGGCATGGCAGAGTTAGTCTTGATCTATCCTTTTCAAAGGCGATTCAACAAGCTTGGTTATCTGTTTTCTCTGTTTACAGATGAAGAGCCCAGCCCCAAAGCAGAGCGCACACAGGGCACACGGGGAATCACAGATAATGACATCTCTCCGTGGGCTGGGAAGGGACATAGTAACAGAAGTGACATGGAATTCATAAAGTCGAACAGCTAGGACACATTTCTCAAAGGGTGCTGGAAATTGGAGGCTCGCAGGAAGCCCGTGCCTGTTCCAGTATCACGCTAAGTGTGGCACTTGACTTGGTGGTTTAGGACTTGTCCTTGATAACTTCTGAGGTTCTTGTGAGCTCTGAAATTCTATGATTCTGTAATTCAAGTCATCAAACAAAAGTCCAGTTGTATTCCGTATGCACCATTTTAGAAGATGAATTGTGCATTGTTTGAGAACCCATGTGGCTGCTTCTACGTTACCTTATCCTTGAGGGCTGAGTATGGCTGTCCTTCCTTGTTATTGTCACTTAAAGGCCTGGGGTGGGCAGGGGACGTGCTCCCGGGGTCCATGGGCAGCCTTTGTCGGAGGACTGGCTTTTCCAGCCACATTCTCTCCTCTTGCATGTTGTTAGTGGCCTGTGCCATGATTCACTCTACCTAGTTGTTGGGGATGTAGCCATTCCTAGAGGCACAAACCTTGGTCTTCAGACCATACTCAGTGTGGGGCCCAAGAAAACGGATGGTCCCAGCAGTTTTCCTGCCTCTGCTCAGAACCAGTATCAGTAGAGAGGAGCTTCTACTCTACAGAGATTTTCTCTAATTTTTTTTTTCATGCTGGTTATTTACCCTGATGACTTTTCTCCAAATGTGAGCAGTATGGAGATGAATTAGAAAGAATTTATAGAATTTTATCATCTTGATTTTTTTGACCGAGTGCTTTTTTTTTTCTTTTCTTTTTTGTAGTGGAGGTGGAAAAAGAGCTGCACAGACAGGGGCTCAATCTTCTGTTTGCTGAATCTTCTCTCTCTTTCCTCAGCTATGTCTTGATGTTTAGAGCATCAAATTGCATCCCTTGTTTGGTTGCTGAATTTTTGTGATTTTGCCTATTCTTCTATTAATTTTGTCAGGAATTAGAAGAAGAAAAAAATCTGTGGTCCAAATTTATTCTGCCATCTTTCTCAGAAAGTCTCCCAGAGATATGTTTCTAAAATGCAAAACTGATTGTGTAACTCTTTTGTCTAAAACCCTCCAGCACCCCTCCCCCCATCGCTTTCGGGATAGAGTTTAAATTACTTTACCTGGCTTAGAATGCTGTGGTCCCCTCCATGATCTGGACTCGGCTTACCTCTCTATATTATCTGTTGCAGAATTCCCCTCATTGTGTATATTCTAGGCATATTGAGCTGAACCACATTCAGGTTCCAGAATTAACCTAACTCTCACCTCTGTGCCTTTGCACATGCTCTTCTTTACCTGGAATGTTCTTTTCCCTCCTTTTCTCAACTAATCTTTACCTGCTCTTTAGATCTTATTTGTCCTTGCCTCTGGGAAGCTTTCTCCGACCACGCAGGCAGTTCTCTGTGCCTATTCTGTGTGTTGTAATTCCTTATGTGTTGATCCTTCTGTTCTTTAATCTACTGTTTTCTGATCTACTGTTTCCTAGCGTGTGTCCCTCATTAGATCATTAGTTTTGGGGGGGAGCAGTGATGGGGTCTTGATCACAATTGGATCAGTAAAGCTTTTTTGATTAAACAACTATTTTCACTGTGTTTATGTGTATGTGTGTGTGTGTGTGTGTGTTTGTGTGTGTGTGTGTTCCACAGGGCGTAGCACAGTGCTGGGTATAGAACAGGTATTTAACATATGCTTGTAGAATAGATAATACTTGTTAATCTAACTTGGACTCTTTGGTTGATTTGCAGTTTTATGTATGGGGAGCTGACTGATAAAGACACCATTGAAAAGGTGCGGCAGACATTTGAGAACTATGAGATGAATTCCTTTGAAATCTTGATGTACAAGAAGAACAGTGAGTATTCAGACCATTCTGAACCGTATATTTATGTGCTTGAACGAGTGGAATACCTCGTCTTTCTTCTTTGCTGTGTTGGGTCTTCTTTTCTCCAATTGGCTAAATGCTGTTCCATGAAGCTACAGCACGTATTGGGATGAATGGTGTGCATTGTGAGTTACTGTTCCGCACTCGAGCGTTTGTACTTGTCTCTAACCAATTAAGACTTCTTGATCTCTTTTTTTCTGCAAGAGTTAGTGTTTTTCCTATTGGTTTACTTATGGTGAGTTGCTGGTTTAAGGCACTTGTAGACTTTAAGCCTTCTTGGGGGCAGGGAAGAGGTAGGGCAGAATCTCTGTCCAGTTCACCTTTGTATCTGTCTCCCTGCAGCACCTCGTGCGGCAGGTGACACCTGTGCAGTGGATGCCCAGTTAAGAGTTTTCAAACAAAATTGTGTTTCGTGGTGACCCTAGTTTTCTGTCAGAGACAGTATTCATAGTCACTGCATAGTGTTAATTTGTATTTGTTTTGTCTACAATCACTTCCACAAAGTATATTAAATGGAGAATCTAGATCAATAGCTGTACACAGTAAAACTTGCCTTTCTCTTAGAGGTTTCCTGTTGAATGGAGGTTAGTTATATTAGAAGTGTGGAAAGTGGGCCATATGGAAAGGCGGCCGTAGCCGGGCTGCAGAGGTGTGGAAGAGGGCTTGGTTTCTGCTTTTAAAAACACTGCTTGGTTTGTAAAGAATCCTGTCATTATGTGTAGGATTGAACTAGGTAGGTCAGTGGTTCACTAGAGCACTTCCAGAGTGGCCCAGGTGTCACATGAGGGCAAGTGTTTATGTTGGCCACGTTCAGAATGAAATGTTTTGCTCTGGGAAGCAAAGGATGTGTGTTGCTTTTATCTGGAAGGAGCTGGGACCGTTTTTCAGTCTGCAGTGTTGGAGCGGGCGCTTTGCTTGGGGGCCAGTGCAGATGGTGATCTGAGAGATGAGCTTTGGGCATCAACAACCCAGGAGGCTGGCTCTGCAGCTTTCACGCTGGAGTTGCTGCCCTGCTCTGTTCGTTCCACTCCCTCAACCAGGAGGTCTGGTTCCTACCCCACCCCCTACCCTCGAGACATTTTGCCAAATAGGCCTGACAGGGATGAGGTGAAAGACCGTGATTGGCTCAGTGCCAGTCCTTCCTCTGTGGGGAACACAGCTCAACACAAAAGCTCTTCCCAGGAGCACGCCAGCAGGGCCTTCTCACGGGGGAGGTGCTCTGCACCAGGGCCACCCCCCCCTGCCCCCTCCGGCAGCTTTGTGTCCCGAACAGTGTGGATTTCCCCACGAGGCAGAGTACTCGTTGGGAAGGTGTATGGCAAAAGTAATGCCTTGCCTTTGTGTTTTGCTTCAGAGTGTTCAAGCTTCATCAGACTGTGCCTTTAATTTGTCCCAATTCAACCCTACATGTTTGGCACAAAAGGGAGAGAGGGAGATGTAATTTAATCTGAGTTGGTGATTCCACAAGCTGTTCTCTTCAGGGAGCGTGTCCCCCAGAGTGAGCCTGGGACGGAGCAGAGAAGCTGCTTTCCCCTCAGTTGCCTCCGGGGCTGAAGGCCTCGGGTTGTGAGGACCTCATCGCACTGAAGGTGATACTGGTGTTTCAGGTTCTGTACTTCAGGTGGACGTGGCCCATGTGTGTAAACCAGTTAGTTCAACTGGTGTTTTTACCGAATCTCTTCCCTCCCTGGAGGTTGTGGTGGGCTCAATGACAGATGCACGTGCCAGCCTCCAGACAGCATGTCACCCTGGACCCGGGACTCTGCTTCATGGTTGATGTTAAGGTGTTCCCAAGGGTAATTGTACTTCCAGCTGTGTGGACCAGCTCTCTTGTCCAGCCCCTTCTTGCCCGTATTCTCCCGGGTCACACAGTGGCCAAGGTGGGCCTCAAAGTCCCACCCAATTGCCTCAAGGCCTGAGCACCCTCAGCTGTTTCCACACCCTCCGTAATCAAGCTCCCAGGCTTGTCGTTTCAGCAAAGTGCTGAGCTCAAGAACCTTCCATAGCTCCAGCTGCCTGCCTCCCGGCACCTGCTGGGTTGCAGTCCCTTGTGTTCTTGCTCATTCTTCTCCCCACCCCCTCCTCCCTAGACCCTCTCCTCCAGTCATCCCAATAGCCCACCCCCTGGATGGGGTCTGAGAAACCTCAGATAAACATGAACAGACAATCGGTCAACTGACAGGTGAAGAGCTTCCGGAGCTTTCCTAAAGGAAACATCTTTACCCTACAGAAAACTACTCCCACCCCAGTACCCCCAGAGTTTGGGGGTTTGTAAGAAGTTAGATGCCTCATAACTTATTTTGAATATCTAGGTGAATACCGTGGTCAAATTCGTAATATCGCACGTTCATTTTAGTACAAAAGCAATTAAAAAATAATATTTAAAATGACTTATTATCAAGTAAATTGATGCTTCAGGGGGAAAAAAAAGAGTAATTGCTGGCCTAACCAGTTTTACCTTACCCTTTGATATTAGAAAATAAACTCTGTGGAATTTATGACTCCACTCTGTTTTAGAATGTTGGTTCTCTAATTCTTCATGGCTGAAGTTACTCGTCCCCATTACATACGAAGGTGAATCCCTTACCCGAGGTCATGCAGAGCCAGGACCTGGTTTCCAGTGCTTGCCCCATTCTTTCTAGGGGCGTAAGACAGGCCCACCACATATAGGGGTGCAGGCCGTGCCCTGCACTGGGGGCAACCGGAAACCAGTTTGCTTGCTGAGTCCTTGGCACACCCTGGCCTAGAACTGCATCAGTGCTCAGGGAGGAACTTGCCTAATTTACACCGAGATGTCCAGTGGGCCAGGAGGGTTTCATACCAGGTTGAGCCTGTACATAAAGCATGAAGCAGAAGTTGACACAGACAGTGTTGGTTTCTTCCCGGGAACCTGACTACGCCCCCCAACTCCTCCAAATCCTACCCTCTCCTGAGGAATTTAGAAACTTTATTATTTATTTATTTTGGGGGGGTAATTAAGTTTATTTATTCACTTACTTTTTAATAGTAGTACTGGGGATTGAACCCAGGACCTCATGCATGCTACACATTCACTCTACCACTGAGCTATACCCTCCTCCCCTAGAAACTTTTAATCATTTTTAAGTGACAGAAGAGTATGTGATTCAGAGTGAGGACTCTTGAGCCGAGGAGTGAGCCCTGTGGGCTGAACTGACCAGCGATGGCCCCATGGCCGGGGAGCTGCAGACCGAACAGAGAAGGATGGGTGGGAGGAGAGGAAGGAGGAGACAGAGTTTGCTTCTACTTTCACAATTTGTAGTTCAACAGATTGAAACTTTCAGCATTTTAAAGCAGTGTAGGGTCCCATGAGGGAAGAGTTACCCCTTTGAGATTTTAAATGTGAAATGTCATCATCTTAAAAGAATGGTTATTTTTATTCCTCTTTTTAAATTGATACATTTTTACTATGGAGAACACACAGGAAGGCTTAAAGAGGAAAAACAATTACCTGAAGTCTCAAAGACTAGGAGAAATACTACTATACTATTAACTTTTTGGTGTTTGGTCTTGTACATGTTACATAATTGAGACTTTGACATGTATGCAATTTGAAGCCATACAGTTATGTAATCTTTTATCATAAAATATCCTTATCATTAAAATTCCCCATAAATATAATTGAGAAAGAATTTTATTAACACTTCCTTTGTTCTTGGGTATTCATGAGGCTCTAAATTTTCTTGGTTAAACACAACGTGGCAAAGATATTTCTTGACATTCTGAAATGTTTCCTAGAAGTTGAGAATTACTGTATCAAAGAATGTGAACCAAGGTTCCTGAGACATTTTGCCAAATAGTGTTCCAGAACTGAACCCATTTCCAAGTTCACTTGCCGGTTATGAGTGTCTGACTCATTGTACTGTTCCAGCATTGAATGGTATTACTTTTAAGTTATCAGATTGCTTACAAGTACTTTTTTTTTTAGTTTAGTGAGTATTTTTAATGCTAGTGAGACTGAAGTATTTTTTCCTATTTACTATCCATTTAAAATGACCTTTTTATGTTAATTGTTCTGATGCTTTGCCCATATGTTCTATTTATATTTACCTCTTGTGATTTTCTTACTGATTTTTTAAATAAGCTCTTTCTTTGGGTGGGGAGGTAACTAGGTTTATTTATTTATTTTAATGGAGGTACTGGGGATTGAACCAAGGACCCTCGTGCATGCTAAGCATGTGCTCTACCCCTCAGCTCTACCCTCCCCCCTTATAAACACTTAATAAATTTTTTGATTCTTAAGCCCCCCCACCCCATTCTTTAGTATTTGCAGGGACAATTTTATAGAAAAGATCTGCTATTGATAAGCATTAATGTCTATTTTACCTTTTGCGGAGTTGAGAGGACTTAGCAGGAGGCTTCATGGTGTGTTTTGGAAAGAGTATGTGGGGTACTGTTACCTATCTTGGAGACTGGATTATTTGAAAGACTTCTTTCTGTTTATTGGCCAGTCTGACTAATAAACCAAGGCATTTGGGGTTACTATACATTTTGTATTGCTACTTAGCTCATTCTTAGAATGGGAGGTAATTTTCTTACATCAGTGACAGTCATCATTAGTGAACTCATTCAGCAGACATTTAGGTGGTCACTCTGGTGCTGGTCGATTAGTTTTTCCATTTTTCAAACAAGAAAGTCAAGAAGTCTCAGCCCTGAGTGAAAGCAGTCTGCCCTCTGGATAACTTCCTCAGCATGTGACTGACCCCATAACTCATGGTGTGGCTGGTGGCCCTGGTTTGGGAGCTGTTGATCATTGAGCAGCAGAAGCCCAGGGAAAGGCAGCTTAGAGCAAGGAGAAGCTGGCGGCCAAGCCCTTATTGATTACCTACTGCAGGCCTGTGGGTTTGAGCCAAAGAGATCCAGATATAAGACACTGACTCTGCCTTGGAGGAGATGGCAGTCTAGTTATGGAAGCAAATCTAATAGGAAAACAATCATGTTTCGCCTCTTTCCCCAACAGATTGTCTTTTACTCATTCAGTGCTAGAAGCTGCTTTATATGTAAGGGATGTTGATCCTAAATAGGATCCAATATCCGATACATATTGAAAATTATTTTTATTATTTAAATGTTTTCTTTTTAATTAAAGACTTTAAAAATACCCAATAGAAGTAAAAAAAAAAAAAAAAAGCTTGTCAGTCCTTTCCTGTCTGGTTCTGAGCTTTACTTAATGCTTAGGAAGCTCTTCTTGCCTAAATAATAAAAATATTCTTCCACTTTTCCTTCTGGTACTTTGATAACTCTCTTTATAATCATCCAGTTCTTCCCTTCTAATTTGAAATGCTTTTTTTTTAAATAAGCTAAATTCTCACACATTCTTTTTTTTTCTCCAGGAATCCATTTGTAATTTATTAGTTATGTAAGTTTGGTTAAAATGCTTTCCCACTTGGGTTTCCCAGATGTAAATTGGGGATCATGGCATAGTCGCATTCTACCTCACAGAGTTGTTGTCAAAAACAAACCGTGCTGTGTCAGGATTTGGCCCCGCTGTAAACACTCAATAAAGTAATATTATTGTTTTCACTGTTACTTGTTTCAGTGCCAGTGACTCTTAATTACTGTTGTAGGTAGTCCCTGTCCTTAGTTTTCTTTTCAAAAATTTCTTGGCTTCTTCTTCTACCTTTATTTTTCTACTTGAATTGAATTTCAATCCATCAAGCTCTGAGAAAAACAAACAGGAAAAAAAAAAACCAAGAACAATTGAGATCCTGATTGAAATCACACTGAATTTATATATTAAATGGGGAGGTTTGGCATCTTACCAAATTGAATCTTCCCATCGACAAATAATGTAACTCTCTCTGTTTATTTAGGTTTTGTTTTTTCTCTCTTCAAATTTTAATTACACTGAGGCTTAAGCATTGATTTTTCTAGCTTTTCCCTTGTTGGGCTGAGACTGGCCCTTTTCCTTATGAGCAAGTGGAGGCAGTTTTGGAATTTCTGTAACACTAAAATACTTTCTCTTTTAAAGTCATCCGAACACCCCTGTGAGGTGAGATGGAACTTTTCAACTGTACAGGTGAGAAATCTAAAAGAAAGGAAGGGAGGAAATTAATAGTTTTAAATACTGATGTATCAGACGCTTCTACTTAATCTAAAGTAGGTCTATTATCCCTATTTTGCAAGGAAGGAGACTGATTCCGAGAGAAGGTAAAGTGACAAAGCGCACAGTAAATGAAGAGATCTGGTTCAAACCCAGGGCCTGGGATTCCAAATCAGATGTCCTAATGGCCAGTGGCCACTACTGCCCCCTGATGCTCTCTCATCCTTTCTGCACTTGTCATTTGTCTCAATAAATTTCACTTCAACCTATTGGTCTGTTTCCTAGGGCAGACTGCCATTCTCTAGTCTAGTTTCTGGACCCATCCGAATGGCCCAGCACATGCAGCCCTTCCCGAGAGCCAGTGGCTTAGTGGATTCTGTTGCTGTTGAATGTGGTCTGGATGCCTGGCTGCCTGGGTACAGAGAGCACCTGGAAGGAGGTCCAGGATAGGAGGAAGTCTGATGGAGTCCCCAAATTCTCTCATATACCAGAGCCTTCCTATTTTGTTATCTGACTGTTGTGGCTGAGAAACCCCGCAGCCAGGTTAGCTTATCAGGTTCATTACTGCATAACCCAAGGGAGCTACATAAGGGATGATTGAGACAGGAGGGAAGAGGACAGGGCATAACCATTAAAAGAATGACACAGTCTTTGAGGATAAGACATAAACTGATTAAAACCCAACTAGGCCCAAGATGGCAGAAGATTTGACTTCCAGTAGACCTGGGCCCAAGATGGCAAAAGATTCAACTCCCACGAGAACTTGAGCTTCTTTATATACTGATTGTAATATACTAGCATGCTAAAAGGCACTCGGACAGGTGCCATGACAGGTCCAAGGCTGGCCATAAAAGGCCACAAACTGGGCAGAGGCCCAGTTCCTGGGAATCCCCACCCCTTCCCCAAAGCAGTTGGAATAATCCTCCCACTTACTAGCATATGAAGTTACCCAGCCCATAAAAACTAACAACCTCCCATGCCTTGTAGCCTTTGGAGACAGCTCTTGAATTCTTTCCTGCTTGAAATCAAAGACCCTCACTTGATGGGATGTGTCCCAGGGACTCACCGGAGACCTTGGACATGGCCATCATCTTGCGCCCCCTTTTGCTGCAACATGAGCACCCTAGAGTGACCAGGAGGAGTAGCCTGACCTGGAAGTGCCCTTCCACTGGGCATCTTCATCCAGGAAAGATCTACAGCCTTTGCCATCAGTACGATGTGTTTCTCTTGGATTGTGTGTTGATCTTCCTTTAATCGAAAATTTATCATTGACCCTTTGTTGTTTTTGCAGAAATAGGACATTAAATACTTGCTTTTCTTTGTTTTTCTACTATAGCTAGTTGGGTGAGGAGGCAGAATTTTAACCTTTTCCTGATTGTGTGTGTGTGTGTATGAATATTTGTGCAATCGTTGTCTCCCTTGTATCTTGGTGGAATGGATCCTGCTGATCCTGCAGAATCTGGCCCGTCGGGGAGATCCCTGGAGGCCAGCTGCCCAGGCCTCTGTCTCTGGGCAGTCTTCATCTGAATGGAGCCAAAGGGTTTGTGAACATCCTTGGATGCATCCAGAGAGATTTAGGGGAAACTAGGTGGGTGGGGCTCCAGTCTCTGAATGGTTCATATTTGCTTGAAGGAAATATTTCATATATAGAGACTTTGGATAATGTTTTATTGGTTAAAAATGCTTTGCTCTTAAGAAGTGAAAGGTTGAAATGACTGGTCTTTGTCGCCTAGGAGTGACTCATATTCTCTTTGGAAGAATTTCAGAGATGAAAATTTAAGCCCATCTTTCTTGCTTTCCTAGATTTTTTGGTTACTGATAATTTGGGAGAGAGGCAGTTCTGAGTAACTATGAAGACACTAGAAGTGGGATTTATTTCTTTGAGGCTCAGCAAGCATCCCCAGAGCTTGTTGAGTTTCACAGATGCAGGCTGGCATCTTCTGGGGTTGAGCAGTGTAATGGCCTCATGTGGCCCTATGTGTAACACTGCATTGGATGCCATTGGAATTGGGATGCAGGACCAGAGGAAGTAGATCAGGTCTCCTGCCCTTGGAGTGCATTATGATCTATTTAAAGAAACAGTCCTCAACTGTTAAGGTCTGAGGGGGCCAGTGCATAGCACTTTCTTTCCCTGCTAGTGATCAGAAGCAATCAGAGAGAGATACAGGGATCAGGCAAATGGAGGTTAAGGTATCACCTTTATGACTAGTAAAGCTGATCCAGGGAATGTATTTGTATCTGTGGACAGGTGAGTTTCTAAAAGTCAATCCTAGTGATATAGGAAGAATGAAGGGCACGAGAGGATGGTGGTGTCCCAGGTCTCAGTCGAGTCCCTGGACACACCCTGCCAAGTGAGAGTCCTTGGCTTTGCATAGCAAAGAATTCAAGAGCAAACCATAGTTGAGCAAAGGTAGATTTATTCGGAGAGATACATACTTCATAGACATGGAATCCATGTCACTTTACCTTCTCTCGGAATCAGTTTCCGGGGAACAAGGATTGTGAGTTGAAATACAGTCACTGGGCTCCCTGAAGAACTAAGTGATCACAGCCCAAACCCACCTGGGAACCTCCATTTTTGGGAGAATCATTGTGGTGATCCTTTTCCTTCCTCATGGTGTCGTCATTTGCCATTGTTATTGGACCTTTGGGAATTTTATTTTGGGGAGAGAGATTTAAAAACATAGTTTCTAGCCCATGGTCGATTAAGCCTTTGAGCCAAACTGGTGAATTCCCAAGTGGATTTTGATACCGGGGCCCTTTAGCAATGCACGTTGGAGTCTCACGGTCTGCTGGCCATGGCTAGCAGTGCCCAATCCGGCCCCTCCTCTGTGCTTGTTTGCTCCATGGCATAAGGTAAGTCTTTAGGTCTCTGTACCTTTGTTACTTCTGTAAGATCAGGAGGGATTTTCAACCCATTTTCTAAACGTTTTACAAGGGTTAGGAAATCTGCACTTATAAAATTATTTGAACAGAAGAAACCCCCCACAGAGTAGTTACTATGAAAGTTTTTATTCCGGCAAGAAGAGAAATTAATGGTATAATACCCCAGCACCTGAAGGAATGAAACCATTTAAAAAAATGAATGAATATTTGTACCTATTCATGCCCAAGTCTTTGCTTCCATAGCCCCTCAGATGAGAATGCAAATGAGTGACCAACCTTTTACTGTTTCTTTCAGGGACACCTGTGTGGTTCTTTGTGAAAATTGCTCCAATTCGAAATGAACAGGACAAAGTGGTTTTATTTCTTTGCACTTTTAGTGACATAACAGCTTTCAAACAGCCGATTGAGGATGACTCATGTAAAGGTTTGTAATTCTGATTCGTACAAATACATTTATGCCTTTTTTTTTTGCCTACAGTGTGACTCCTGTTACAGAGAATTTGAGGTTGCCAAGGGAATTGCTGCACAAGGATCAAGAGTTAAGCTTTAATCCGTGTTGGGTAAAGCATTGTATCGTTCTGCAGTGTACTGAGGGAAGAGGAGGGGAGAAAAAAAGCTTTGGATGGGGAGGCATTTGAGTCCATTTCATACCTTTGTGATTAAGCCTTTCCGAGTAGACAGAAGAAGATAATTGGGCACTTCTGGTATCACCAGAATCTTTGCATGTTTTCACATGTCAGATGTCAGTCACCCAAATCAGGCAGTTCATGGTCACATTCATCTTATTTATATATCAACTACGTTAGATTTGACTGAGTTCTAGCATTTTCAGAGCGTTAAAGTAGATGTTAATACATCTCTACCTCTGTGGCTAAGTCTATGGCTGGTTCATTCATTTGCATCATGGTATTAGTGAGGCCAGAGTCTTCAGTAACATCCCTGTAGGGGTCATTTAGTCAGCTGTGGGACCACAGATTTTAGCACTCCCCTCAGGCGTGTCACATGCATGTAGTCGAATAACACCAGGGACCTGGGAAGGGAGATGGCTCAGGATTTCTAGAACAACTATACTCCTGACGAGGTCCAGCTCATCAGGAGGTACAAAAGATGTTATTCCCTGAGGTGTGGGACTAGGAGGTGTCACAGCACTTTTTTCCATCCCCTGCAAGATAACCAAGAGGCTGGGAGCTCTTTCGTGTTGCAGTGTTTCCTGGCTCTGCGGCTGGGTTTCCAGCTCTACCCAGAGAACCCTGCTCCTTGCTGTTTCCTGAGATGCAGCAGAGAGGTGAGAGTGGAGGTCAGGGGAGAGTCAAACTGGGGCATGTTATCCTTGATGTGACAGAATTGTGATTCCTAAATGGTGAGATGGGGGAAATAAAGAGCATTATGTGGATGCTCCCTCAGGGGCTGTGTCCTCTGAGGGTATTTAAAATCCTACCACATTTGGTCGCTCATGTTTATAGAGTTCAGAGCACAAGGCTGTGTACATCAGTGCATCCTATTTTTTTAACTGTCTATAGCTCAATAAATCAAACGTAGTCTGCCTTTTGGTTTCAAGACTACAGCAGATGTAAATAAATCTCTCTGCTAGTCTCTGCCTCCTGCAGGCTCCTTTTCTCCTGCAGATCTGTGATTCCCTGATTTCTAGTTTCTGACTTGCAGATTTCTCAGTGCGGTAGCTATTACATGGCGATAGACTCACTCATGATTAAGTGTCATCTTGCTCCCATCTAGAAAGGCGGTTTGATTTTTTTAACTGAGTAAACTCCTAAATAGTACTTTAAAGGCAATCTGATATTTTGACAGTTATTTTTGTAAGTTTTCTCTGAAAAATGTGATCTGGTTGAGTCAGAATATTTTCTTACCATCACCCTGGAACAATTTTAGGTGACATGAAAGGATTGTTTCCTAGGAAAGTCAGATTCAACGGAGAATGCTTCTCACATGCCAGTTGGGTGTCTGCATGTGATGCTCATGAAACCTGAAAGAAGATATAGATCAGAGTGATGCAGTGGCACTCACTCAGGTCTATGTTCCAGGAATAAAATGCTCCACTTCATTTATCCTACTTCACTGATGTATTTCCCTTGCGGATAGGAGTTTTGGTGTGTACACACACACACACACACACACACACCCCTATTCCTTGTTAGCCAAGATAGCCAAGGGAATATTAATTCCCTTTGTCAGTGAAATAAGTAAGAGTAATGTGTCTTGATTTCTAAAAATTTAAAACACACACGCACGCACACACACACACACATGCACACACACACACACACACACACACACTCACACACTTTAGCCCTCAATATAGAAATGCTCCTAGTGGATCATGCTTAATGTCTCCTCCAAGACATGACTTTATAAGCCTCTCCATTTCAAGTGCTGTGGCAGATATGTTTAGACCCTCCCACTTGTCATGTCACTGTGCCCCTGACCCACTTTGATGGGGTGGTCTGCTTAGGACAAGGTCAAACTTTATATTAGTCTGTTTACGATGGAAGAGCAAGATAATTCTCCAGGCCTTCTTACTTGTAAGTCTATAAACTGCAGTTCTGGTTAACAGGGACCAATCTGGATGGAAAATACGTTGCCATGTGGCTGGATTATTCCCCTGACTTGCCATTTGTTCTCAGGAGTGTGCTGACACTGTGAGAGTCCCGCAGACCCAGCCAGGCTTTCAGCTCAGCACCTCAGTTAGCAGGAAGAATCTTAAGAGTCTTGCTGGGCCAGGATTCTATAGAATTCACTTTTGAGATAGAAGGGAAGGGTGAATAACCCCAGAAACTCCCAGAAAATTCCCAGGTAATTGTTCTTTGACGTAGCAATATGAGATGTTTCCCCACCATTAGATTAGTCCTTTAAAAGTCTGTTGTGCTCAGATTGTCCCTGAAAATAACTTTGTTTTCTCTGATCATGTTGTGCCTAACTTTGGGGCTTGGGAGTAGGGTGAGTGCATCCTAACAGTGATTCAAGAAGCCAGTTGGTGCCTAACGTTTTCCCACAAATGACCCACAAAGTGGGGAACACACAGGATCCTTGGCAATTAGACTATTTCAGCATCTGGCAAAAGTAACTCCCCAGAGCTCCAAGCACACGTGATGGGCCCCGGGGTTGCTCCCGGAGCCCCTCTCTCACCGAGCATATTAGTTCTCACGACTTTTCATGAGTTATCCAGACCCCTGACTTTCTCATCTCCTCTTTCCTGTTCATCTTTTGACTACTCCCCTGGCTCTTTGATAAGAAGTGCCCACAGATGGCATGGAGCAGGGGGTGAGGTCGAGCTAGGTTTGCTGTTTGGTAACAGCTCTGGGTTGTGTGTGTGTGTGTGTGTGTGTGTGTGTGTGTGTGCACGCCCGCGAGTGCTGAAAGGCTGAATGAGAGAGTAGGTGGGAATTCTTGGTTGAAATGAGACTCTGATGCTCCGGGGGTTTCATTTGTTCCTTATCTCTTGCTTTTCCGTTCTTGTGGATAATTGAGAATAGGCTGCAGGGTGTTTTTTCCTGTCCCATCCGCCCTTCTATGCCAGGAGCCTTGAGCAAGTGGGTAGAGAAGAATTAGAGTGCAAGGCTCGGTGTTTTCTCTCCACATCATTAACCAAAGGATGAGTCACCTCTCTTGTTTTCTCTCTTACCTCACCAAATAACATCACGGTAAAGGAGCAAATTCATTTTCAAAGATCCATATATTTAGTTCTAAATTCGGACTTCAGACTGAGCTAAGAGCAGACAACAAACAGAATGGAAAACTCCAGAGGAGATTTTTTTAAAGCCTAAGATTTAGAATATTCAGGGCTGGAGGCTCTGGCAAGCTGCTGTAACTGCCAGCCCTTCTCCATGTGTCTCCATGTGGGATCCCAGTGAGGTGCTCTTGGGGAAGAAAGAGTGACAGATACAAGCCACAGCCCCCCTCTTCCCCTCCAATAGTGACATTTTATCTCTCTGCCCTTAGGATGACCGAAAGGTGATGATCTAGTGACTGCTGCTTGAAGGAGCCATCCTAGATTTTTGGTTTCTTATATGTTGATAAGAAAAAGATCTGGGGAAGAAGACTTGAGGACGCCCAGGCAGAGTCCACAGTGACCTGGTTCCCTGTGACCACCGGCCTCTGTCGAAGGTTGGGTTGTGGTACCAGCTCCTCTAAGAGAATCTGTGACTCTAATCTGTGACACAGATTAGGACAAGCCTGGCCTCATCGTCTTCTCGCCAGGGTTGAGAATACTTTAAGGAGTCCTCTGAAACTTCTATTCCAAGTGACTTAGCACAGTTTCCCAGGGAGGGGCCTGTAGGTCTGTCTTTTCCAGTATTGGAATGGACTTACCCTGGGAGAAGCTGGGATTCCAAGTCATCCCAGAGCCATCTCTTCTGGCCTGGGGAGGATCCAGGGACATGTGGGCTAAAGCAGCCTAGTTGGGGGGCTCACCCTGGTTGAAAGTGGTAGCCAGTGTGGGCTCAAGGAAGGGGAGGAAGTTGTCCTTACGGAGAATGGAGAAAGGACCCAGGAAATACTTTTTAGCTGCTTTTTAGATTGCAAACCGTGTTCCCCTCCTTCTGTCCATCTTTTACTTTCATGCTTCCTCTTTGCCTCCTGCTCACCCTCCTGATCATGTGATGCTTCCCCGGCGCCCATAGCCCTGCCTCTGCTTGGTGGCATTTATGATGGAGCTGGGGGAACCCTGAGCGAGGAGTTTCTTCATTGGAGTCAGTTTACTGTTGAACTCCCAAATGGGATATAATTGGGAAAGTGGGTGCAGAAATACCTCTGAAAACTTAACAGCTTGTAAAATGGGCTACTTGCCCTTTGGGACTTTATGTCTACTGGAAACCTAGACAGAAGTGGGACAAAGAGAAAACATTTTGCTTTTCATCCACATTTATTCAGCGTACACACCTACTGGGTGTCTTTGGGGTGTGTGGCCCTATGTTAGATGCTGACCTTAAGGAAATGTCTAAGATAGGGACCCTGTGTGTTATAGTCTACTTGGGGGATGGGCAGACAGGGGCGCAAATAAGAACAGTAAAGCCTAATTACTGATCTAATAGAAGTCTTCCTAAGGCCAATGGGGGAGCCCAGGAGGGAGCGGGCGGTTCTGCTGGGGGTAAGGCGGTATCAGGGAAAGGCTTCCTTGAAGGCGGAGGGTGTATCAGCTGCCTTATTTTCCTTGTGGAAAATGACCCTGTGGCTTCCTCTAAGCAAGATCATCTAGGGCTGGATTCTTATTGGGTCATTCTCTCCCAGTGGACCCTTTGGACAATAGGAAATTCACTTTTCCCAGGAAGGTGTCTCCTGATATCTCTGCTATAAGAGGCATTGTTGGTCCAAATTGTGCATACTACCTTCCACCAAACCCATTTGCTTCTCTTCCTGTGTTCTTAATCTCACTGCATGGCTGTCACCCCAGCCACCCATACCGGGGACCCAGAGGCCACCTCCATTGCCTCTTCTTCCCCTCTGCAGCCATTGATTCTACCTCTGCAACTGTTCTCAGGTCTCCCTTTGCTGCCTGGCTCTGGCCACAGCACTGGTCCAGACCCTCATGGTGTCTTGCCTTCTGTTAACCAACCCCCCGCCTCCCCGCCCCAACCACCACCTTTTTTCGTCTGCTATCCGCACTTCCATTCTGTCCTAAAATCCCCCATATTTAAATTCCTTCATTGGATTCCTTCCAGGTTTCAGGTTGAAGTTCAAACTTCTTAACTTGCTGTCTAGGTTCTTACCACCTAAGTTCTTCTTGATCTGGCTCTTGATGACCTCCTTAGCATCACTTCAGGCTACTGTCTGCATCCTCCCCTCTACAGGCCATACCTCATTCATCTGGCCATTTAGAACATCTTACTCTTCACTGACGTATTACCCTATTCTATGATTTTCTGGCTTTGTAAGTGCTGTTCCTTTGGCATGGAATGTCTGTCTTTTCCTTTCTGAGTTCAGCTAATGTCTGCTCATTTTTAAAAAGTTTGCTCTAGTGTCACCTCCTCTGGGAAGCCTTCCCTGACTGCCCAGCCTGGATTAGATATGCCTTCTCCGGACAGTATTGGCCACAGCATTCTGTATGCATTCTCTGTTATAGAATTTAACTTACTGTATTATGGCTTTTTATTTATTTGTCAGTCTTCCCTACTAGAAGGCATGCTCTTTAAGGCTGGAGTCTGTGTCTTATTCATCTTAGTAGCCCCAGTACCTAGCACTGTGCCTGGTATACAGTAGTTATGCTTATAGAATTAATATATGAATGAATGAAGTTCTTTTATCTGGCTCAGCATGATTCTGATGATAAAGTGTCTATAGTCCAGAAAGGACAATGTGAGGGTGAAACTTGGGAGAGAACTTACTTCATTCCTGCAAATTACGCAGAGCCTGCCCATCCTGGTAGGGATGTGATGGAGGATGTCACACTGCCTCTCTGTCTCCCCATCTAACTCACCTTCCTGTGCCCTTCACTCAGCCAGCTGGGAACCAGCTTCTTTGAGAGCTACATCCTTGGAAGCGGAATCAGGGCTAGAGTAAGGGGCTAGCCTGAGTGTGGGGAAATGCCCAGGGATCTTTTCTCTTTTTTTTTTTCCTTCAGTGCTATGTTATCTGATTGACCAGGGCCCTGGGCCCTGCCAGGCAGAGTCAGAGTTGTCTGCCTGTTCCCTTTATAGGTCCTGGAGTATAGGTCGTGGTGGTGGTGGTGATGGTGGTGGGTGAATAGAATGGGATGTGGGGTGCAGAGCCCTTGCTGATGTTTGTGTGTTTTCTCTCCATTTGAAAATGTACTTTCTGCTTCTCGGAAAACTTTACAGAATTCATTTCCAGCTTTGTTTTGAGCCTGACTATGAAAGAGACTTCAAAAAATTCTAGTTCACAGTTCACACAAGCATTCCAGTGAACACTTTCATAAATGGCCCATTTGGAAAAGATGTCAAAGACCCCTGGAGAGTCTGCACTGTCCCCTCCGGTTAACATCAGTGGGAGCCCCCCGCAGCCTGACCACTGTGTGCCTCTTTTCAAGCTGACTCCTGCAAGCCCCATTTCTCTGCTTAGTGGCATCACGATGGGTGGGAAAGCTACTATCTTTTATTAAAGCCCATAAGTTCTGGGATGAGATAAAAAAGAACTGATTTACTCTTCTTGCTATGTTGACCAAAATTTATACAGATCATGATTCTTAAAGGTTGTGCAAAAAGGAGAAAAAAAAACGGGCCAGTCTTCTGCTTGACTCCATTGTCCTTTGGATTCTTGGTCTGTCTTGAAAAGGTGCTCCCGGGGAAAATTTGGTAAATGAGATTTCTATTGCAAGGCAGCTGAATACGTCTAAACTCAAAAGGAAAGAAATAAAATTGCTTAGTCCTGCTTTGAGCTATCATGTAAAAATGGTTGCTTGCTCTGGTTTTTTGCTGTCCACCCCACATCCAGGTCTTTGGAAACTCTCAACCCCAAACTCGGCTTTGAGCATCCCTGCTGACTTTCAGGGGTCTCGGGAGACAGTTGCCATGGTCACGTAACTTTGATGCAGATAGGTTATTGGATATTTGAATAGACAATAGTCTTTGAAGATCTTTAAAAGATCACTCCTACATTTTAAATTCTCAGTAAAGATCACTCCTACATCATAGATTTTGCAGTATAGAGTGGGCTAGGTTAGAAAAAGACCAGTGTTTTACTTTCCCTGGAGGAACTAGTCCAGAGGGCCAAGGAGGCCTCAAGACAGCTTTGGCTTTAGCCCACTACTCAGAGCCCATTCAACTTTGCCACTTTGTTTTACTGGGAAAAGGCACCCAGCATTTAGGCATTTTAATTTCCACTTTGCAGATGAGATCAATGAGGCCAGACAATGTAAACAACTTGTTGGTGATCACAAGCACACTGGAGGCAGAGAGGAGACTTGTATCCAGATTTCTTAGTTCAGTACTAGGCTTCTTGAGTTTCTCGTTTTCAGGGAGCCTACCTGCCACCAACCATTCTTCCCCAATCCCAGAGCAGACTAAAATCTGCCAGTATTTTTCCCCCACCTACTCAGGGATTAAATTCATTTCTTATTCATCAGCTTTGGAGAATGCCTGGAATGGCCATTTGACAAGCTTGTCTAGTCATTTAAAACCCAGAACCAGCTTGGTCTCTCCTAGATCAGAGGATGTGTGGTTTGAGAACGGCCTGAGCCACAGAGTCAGAGAGACATCTTGATTGCCTGGTATTATCTGGCAGAAAAGCCTTGGGTCAGAGTGGAGAGATCTGGGTTCTAGACTCACTAGCTGTCTATGCACCTCTGTGCCTCAGTTTCCCTATTTGTAAAACAGTGCTAAAACCTTCCTCGCCTACTTCCCAAAGGTATGATTAGCATAAAGTGAAAGTGTGAGAGAAAAGTACATGGCCGCACAGATCTGAGCGTGTCTTGTTGCTCTTTTGAGCAGCGAGTCTTGATTGCAAAGATGCTGAGTGACTCATGGATGCACAGGAGGATAATGTAGGGGGAGGGGGTCTGCTTCTGATAGGGTAACTTGTGATGTGAATGTCCATGAGCCTTCAGGACCTGGCTGAACCTGTCTCTTCTGTCTTCTACGTACTCCAGGCTGGGGGAAGTTTGCTCGGCTGACCAGAGCACTGACAAGCAGCAGGGGCGTCCTGCAACAGCTGGCTCCCAGCGTACAAAAAGGCGAGAACGTCCACAAGCACTCCCGCCTGGCCGAGGTAAGGACGAGGGTGTAGCTCAACTTAAACCTCACTTCCTTGGGGTCCGTGGGCTGAGAACATGGCACAAAGCAGGTGTGCTGGCTTGGAGGGGACCTTCAGGAACCCAGATTCTTGTCTTGGCTGGGCTTCCCACCATGATGTGGGACTTCGGGTAAGTGACCTAGCCCCTGCCAGCTTTGTACTGCCCCATATGTAAAAGGGACTACAAACAGCTCTATTCCAAATTGGTTGAGATTTCAGGTGTCAGTTGACATTTTGAAGGAGTAGGGAGGGAGTTACATACATGAAGGTGATTTTACTTATAAACCATAAACAATTTTTGTTATTTGAGCAATACATACTATTATAGGACAAGAAGACACAGGAAACAAAAAGAAGAAAATAAAAATCACCTGGAATCCCATGAACCAGATAGCATTGGTATAATTTTTGTGTGCCTTCCCTAACTCTTTTTTTTAATCAAGTATAGTTGGTTTACAGTGTTGTGTTAGTTTCTGGTGTACAGTGTAGTGGTTCATAGATACACCTTAACTTTTCTTTGTATGTAAGAGATATTCTATTTCCTAATGCCTAAGAAATACATTTTTTCACATGTTCATGAAATTGAGATGTATCTAAGAATCAATGTGTACATTTAAGGTGGTTTTTATTGCCTTTTCTTTATTTTATATAATTATGAACATCTCTCAAGGTTAATAAATATACTTAAATTCTTGTTGTTTCAGTAACTTTTGTAGTAAGGAAAACTCGTAGCAGTGATATTCTCCCCTTTGCTGGGACAGGTGAGAGGCTGGGAGATCTCGACAAGGTGTTTGACCAAGCTTACTACACCCAAATTACTATTATTCATCTGTGGTGGTTCTGCATCTAAATGATTATTATCTCCCGTTGGTAGTGCCTGGTCTTAATTTTTTCAACTAGACCAGGGTAGGACCAATTAAGAGCATTGCATCTTCTATTCAGCAAACTTCCATCTTATTCCAAGATGACAATGTTAGCTGTGTCTCTCTGCCTAGTGGTGGCCAGTCAATTCTTGATCCATGTTCAGATGACAGGTAGCTTTCTGACCTGCCTCCTGGCTCCCATACCCATAAGAGAGGAACTCCCTGCATGGTGCAGCTCACAGTGGAAGTTCTGCATATGTGCTCCCAATGTCGAATGAGTTGACTGCAGAAGATTTCCTTGTAGCAGCCAAAAGCCTCTGCCAGCAGTGGGACTGGGAGCATTCATTTGGGTCATGTTAGAGAAGGAGAGACACTGGGATGATGGCAGCATTGTTTTTGTCATGATGTGGGCTCATCCTATGATTAGAAAGAATAATAAAGGAGATCTTTCAGCTCCCAGTGTGCACTTTCCCTGTCCCTGCTACTTCTTTTGATTCATAAAGTTACCTCCCCACCTAGTGCTCTCCTCTTTGCTCACTTTTATCCAGCCACATTCCTTGCTGTTCCTCCTATACGCCAGGCTTGCACTTCTCACAGATGTCTATGTGGCAACTCCTCCTCCAACTGCAAGTCTTTGCTCAAATGTCATTTTCTCTGTGTGGTTACTTGTATCAGTCAGGGTTTTACCAGAGAAACAGAACCAGTTGGATATTTGTAGATTAAGAGATTTATTGCAGGGAATCAGCTTATGTGATTGTTGGGGGCTGGCTGGGCAAGTCCAGAATAGGTAGGGCAGCTCCCTAGGAACTCTTGGGAGGAGCTGATACTGAAGTGCACAGATGGAATTTCTTCTTCTTCAGGGGAACCTCAGTTCTGCTCTTAAGGCCTTTCAACTGATTAGATGAGGACCACTTGGATTATAGAGTATAACCTCCTTTCTTGGAAGTCAGCTGATGGTAGCTGTTAATCACATCTACAAAATACTTTCACAGGAACATGAAGATTAGTGTTTGATTGAATAACTGGGTACCATGGCCTAGCCAAGTTGACACATGAAACTAACCATCATGGTTTATCCCTTGTCAACTTGGCATCCGTATACATTTCCTCAAACCATACTTAAATTTCCAAATAAAGACAATAACAAAGTCATACTTCCTCCTAACACAAGCCAGTTATCCTACATATAACCAAAACGTGCCACCTATCTCCCCAGAAGAGGATACAAAGTCCTTGGGTGGTGTTTAACCCTTTTCCTTGATACTCTATAACTTAATGTGATATAAACTTAAACTTAACTCTTCTCAGTACACCTTATGTTAGATGATAAGGGGGTGAGAGAGGGAAGAAAATAAAAGAATGTGCCATAGATAGATAGATAGATAGATAGATAGATAGATAGATAGTACCGTATATATGGTAAATGTATATACACACACAAACGTTCATAACAAAGTAAGAAATACTCATAACTCTTAATCCTCTTCTTAACCTGCTCTCTGTTACTCTCCACTGAACACCTTCTAATGTACCATACAGTTTACTTATATGTTATGTTTGTTGTTCACTGATATATCCCAAACATTTAAAATGGTGTCCGGCACATAGTAGATACTCATCAGTAGTAAGTGGTTTTTTTAAAAAATTGATCAAATGGATGAAAGAAAGGAAATGATGTTAATGTTTTTGTCTACCTATCTGGCATGAGTAGTTGCTCATTGATTATCAGTACGAGGCAAACATCTGGGTCCACTCCCAGGGGCTAGTAAATTTTAATTAACCTGGCTAGAGGCTTATGGATTTTAATTGATCATTTCAGGGAACCAACTTTTGGTTTTGTGGGTTTTCTCTAATGGTTTCCTGTTTTCAGTTTATTGATTTCTGCTCTAATTTTAATTTTTCTCTTCTGTTTAGTTTGGATTGAATTTACTCTTCTTTTTCTAGCTTCCTAAGGTAGAGGCTTAGTTTATTGATTTTTGATCTTTCTTCTTTACTAATTTATGCATTCAATCCTATAGATCTCCCTTTAAGCACTGCTTTCACTGCATCCCACAAATTGTGATAGGTTGTGTTTTCGTTTTTATTTTGTTCGAAATATTCAGAAATTTCTTTTGAGTCTTCTTCTTTGATCCCATGTGTTATTTAGAAGTGTGTTGTTTAATCTCCAAGTATTTGGATATTTTACAACTATCTTTCTGTTACTGATTTCTGGTTTAATTCCATTGTGATCTGAGAGCAGACATTATATGACTTCTATTCTTTTAAATTTGTTAAGATGTGTTTTATGGCCCGGAGTGTGATCTGTCTTGGTAAATGTTGCACATGAGCTTGAGAAGAATGCATATTCTGCTGTTGCTGCATGAAGTAGTCTATAGTTGTCCATTATATCCATTTGATCGTTGGTGTTGTTGAGTTCACCCAGGTCCTTACTGTTTTCTACCTGCTGGATCTGTCCATTTCTGATAGAGATGTGCTGAAGTCTCCAATTACAATAGTGGATTCATCTATTTCTCCTTGCAGTTCTATCAGTTTTTGCCTCACATATTTTGATGTTCTGTTGTTTGGTGCATACATATTAAGGATTGTTATGTCTTCTTGAAAAATTGACCCCATTATCATTATGTAGTGCCATTCTTTATCCCTGATAACTCTTCTTGCTCTGAAATCTGATCTGTTAGGAGTGGATATAGCAAATCCTACTTTCTTTCGATTAGTGTTGGTATGGTAAATCTTTCTACATCCCTTTATTTTGATCTATATGTGTCTTTATATTTAAAGTGGGTTTCTTGTCGACAACATATAATTCGGTCTTGTTTCTTGATCCACTTCGACAATTGCTGTCTTAACTGGCCTATTTAGACCATGGCATTTAAAGTGATTGTTGGTACAGTTGGATTAATATCTACCGTATTTATTGCTGGGTTTTATTTGTTGCCCTTGTTCTGTGTTCCTATTTTGTCTTCCACTCTTTTTCTGCCTTTTGTAGTTATAACTGGGCACTTTATATGATTCTGTTTTTTCCTCCTTCCTTAGCATATCAATTAAACTTCCTTTTTACTTTTATTTTAGTGGTAGCTCTAGAGTTTGCAATATACATTTACAAGTAATCCAAGTGCACTTCCAAATACAGTCATCCCTCAGTACCCATGGAGGATTTTTTCCAGGACCCCCACAGATACTGAAATTTATGGATGTTCATCTTTTATATAAAATGGCATGGTGTTTGCATTTAACCTAGGTACATTCTCTCCTATACTATAAATCATCTGTAGATTACTTATAATACCTAGTACAATGTAAATGCTATGTAGATAGTTGTAAACATCATGTAAATACTATGTAAATGGTTTCCTTTGCAGCAAACTCATTTTGGCACTTTGAGAATTTTTTTTCTCCTGAATATTTTGATCTGCAGTTTTTTGAATCCACAGAGGCAAAGCCCACGGATTTGGAGGGCCGACTGTCATACTGTACTGCTTTGTGGGTAGTGCAAGTACCTCGTAATAAACTGCTCCTCAGTCCTCTGTCTGGTCTCTGGTACCATTGCTGTTATTTGTTTCACTTACTCATAAACATACATAGGCATGTATGTGTGTACATAGTTAAATACATTGTTGTTGTTATTTTGAACAAACTGTTACATGTTAGACCAATTAGGAATAAGAAAAATAAGAGTTTTTATTTTACCTTCACTTATTCCTTCTCCTCTTTTCATTAAGTGGGTCCAAGTTTCTGACCTGTATCATGTTCCTCCTCTCTGAAGAAGGCACGTCTGCTGGCAACAAATTCCCTCAATTTTTATGTGAGAAAGTCTTTATTTTCTTCCACTTTGAAATATAATTTTGCAGGGTGCAGAATTCCATGTTGGTGTTTGTTTTCTCAGCACTTTAAATTTTTCACTCTGCTCTCTCTGCTTGTGTGGTTTCTGAGGAGAATCAGGTTATAATTCTTATCTTTTTTTTAAACATTTTTTTTTTTTTACTGAGTTATAGTCAGTTTACAATGTTGTGTCGATTTCCAGTGTAGAGCACAATTTTTCAGTTATACATGAACATGCATATATTCATTGTTGCATTCTTTTTCACTGTGAGCTACACAAGATCTTGTATATATTTCCCTGTGCTATACAGTATAATCTTGTTTATCTATTCTACATATGCCTGTCAGTATCTACAAATTTCGAACTCCCAGACTTATCTTTGCTTCTGTTAGGTTAGCCGCCCCCATTCCAAGCTTCTCTCAGGACTTTTTCTTTGATTTTTTTGCAGTTTGAATATGCTGTGCCTAAGTGGTGGTGGTGTTGCTTTTTGCCTTTCACTTATCCTACTTGGTGTTCTCTGAGCTTTCTGTATCTGTGGTTTGCTGTCTGACATGAATTTGGAGAAATTACCAATCATTACCGCTTCAAATATTTCTTCTGTTTCCTTCTTCTTCTTCTGGTGTTCCCATTCCACGTATGTTACACCTTTTGTAGTTGTCCTACAGTCCTTGGACATTCTGTTCTTTTTGTTGTTATTTTGTTTTTGGTCCTTTTTTCTCTTTGCTTTTCAGTTTTGGATATTTCTAATGACATATCCTCAAGCTTGGAAATTCTTTCCTCTGCTGTGTCCTTTCCACTAAGGAGCCCATCAAAGGCTTTCTGTGTTTGTTTCTGCTATAGTGCTTTTGATCTCTGGCTTTTCTTTTTGGTTCCTTCTTAGAATTTCCATCTCTCTGCTTCCATTATCCACCTGTTCTTGCATGCTATCCATTTTATCCATGAGAGCCCTTAGCGGTATTAATCGTAGTTGTTTAAAATTCCCTGTCTGGTAATTTCAGTATCTCTGCCATGTCTAGGTCTGGTTCTGACGCTTGTTCTGTTTCTTCGAACATTGTTTTTTGCCTTTTAGCATGCCTTGCAGCTTTTTGTTGAAAGCTGGACATGATACACTATATAAAAGGAGCTCCAGAAAAAGGCCCTTAGTGTGGTGTAAGGTGTCTGGGGAGAGGAATCATTCTGTAGTCCCATGATTTCGTCTCAGTATTTTAGTGAGACCTGTGCCTCTGGGCTGTGAATTACACAAGAGCTTCTCAGTCCCCACCCTCCCGCCCCATTTAGACCAGACAAGATGGGTAGAACAGCCTGGAGTGGCATATGTCTCAGGGTAGGAGACCAAGCCCACCTCATCTGGCTCTTCAGCACTTTAGTCCTCTTTCCTCAGTCTAGTGTGAGTACCTGTTCTTTTGGAGGGCCAGTTATTTTCAGATCTTAAAAGTATCTTATGTCAGCACATAGATCAGGCTGGAGGACCTTTGTCACAGGTTGAGTTCTCTGGGATGCGGATGTTGAGTAACAGCCGTGAAAGAAAAGGAGGAGGAAGCAGCACTGGGCAGGTGGGGGGCATCAGACACAGAGCAGATCTGGTAGAGCCTCTGCAACCCTATAGAGAGCCACCTAGAGGAGCCCCACACAGGGTAGACAGGGCTGGGCCCCCAAGCCCCTTTCTGATCAGTCACTGGTGGGTACCTCCCTGGGAATCTCAGGTTTCTGTCCCTTAGGAAGCTAACAGGAGGCTGTCAGCTAACTGCACACCCCACAACTGGGCAGAGAATCCTTTCTCGAAGCAGGATCTAAGTCCACCACTACCTTGCCACTCTAACCCTTCCTGCCTTTATGGGAAGGAAAGTCATGGTCGGTGTATGAGACAGCGTCGCTCCGGCTCAGCAGGATTCACTCTGTGGTTTTCATGTAGGAGTGACTGTGCTGGGCTTTGGTCTGGCTGGGACCTCTCTTTGCTGCTGGCTTTTCTCTTCATGGGACGGCCAGGGAAATCCATGGAGGGGCAACCATCTTTTCCCCTCACGTTTCTCACTGTTCTCTATGAGGGACTCAGGTGAAGATAAAATTGAGATATGCATTTGGGATGCCTGGGGAACAGGCACACCCATTCAGCCACGTCACGGGGAGTGAGTGGTACCCAGCTCACAGCTCGTGATAACTCACCATCTCACTGCAAGGGGATCACGTAAGTGCCTCATGTGCTCTGTTTTTCATGGCTGACAGGAGAAGTGGACTGAAACAGCATTAAAGGCTACAACCCACTGATGATTTACAGTGTGATTTCGGGCGAGTTGTTTCACCTCTAAGAGCTTCCATTTCTTCCTCTTTCTTCTCTTCAAATGGAGGAATGAGTTCAAATGAGAATAGTGTGTACTCACAGATTTGTGCAGAGTAAAGGAGGTTTTCAATGGGAGCACTTTGGTATATAGTAAATGCTCAACAGTGTTAGTTTTATATTAAATTTTGATTTTTGGTTCTTTATACTGCTTTTAAATTTTTTCTCAAGAGAAGGAAACCTTGCCATTTGCAGTAACATAGATGGACCACAAGAGCATTATGCTAAATGAAATATGTCAGACAGAGAAAGACAATTACTGTATGATCTCGTTTTTATGTGGAATCTAAAACAAAACAAAACAAGGCCCTGATCTCATAGATAACAGAAAACAGACTGGTGGTTACCAGAGGTAGGGGGTGGGGGTAAGTGAAATTGCTGAAGGGGGCAAAGGTACAAACTACCAATTATACGTAAGTTCTGCTGTTGTAAAGCATGGTGCCCATAGTTAATAATACTGTGTTGTATATTCAAAAGTTGCTAAGAGTAGTTAAAAGTTCTCATTACAAGAAAAAAAATTTGTAGCTGCATGTGGTGATGGATCTTAACTAAGTAGACTTATTGTAGTGATGATTTTGCAATTATACAAATAATGAATCATTATGTTGTGCACCTGAAACTAGAGGAATGGTATATGACAGTCATAGCTTAAAAAGAAAAGTTCTCAAATTTCAGAAACAAAACAGTTTCTTTAATGGATTTTAAAACACAGACATATATAAGATAAAAAGTAAAGTGTTCACTGTTTCTTGAAAGTAACCATTTTTAAACAGTGTATGTGTTTTATTACAAGCGTTTCTGTGTATTTATATTGATTTATTTTTTAATGAAAATGTGGTACTATGTGTATTATTTTCCAATTTGCTTTTTTTCCCCACTTACTAATGTATTTGTGGTATTTTCTTAAAAGTACATTTCCCCTTCATTCTATTTAATTGTTGATTTGCATTTATTGCATGACTATATTCAAACCTACTCAGCTATTCCCCTATATATACATATTTAGATTGTTACCAATCTTTAGTTATTACAGATAATTGTTCAGTGAACTTTCTTGTATATGTATTTTTGCTTATAATTTAGAAACCTTTAAAGCATTCAGAGTAGTAGAGAGTAATTTAACAAGCATTCATTTATCTATACTGTTTATGTAGTACATGCTGACAATTTCTCACGTCAAACCCTTTTTAAAAAATTAAAATATTGCAGGTAAAGTTGAGGTCCTCTTAGAACTTGTTCCCAGAGGTAGTCACTACCCTAAATTTGTGTGTCTCCTTGCTAATGATATTTTGATATTTTTGTTACCTATATGTTTATCCATGAAAAGATATCATATGTGTGGTTTTAAAAAATATATCTGCACAAATATATCATATTGTGGTATTTTACAACTTACGTTTTACACTCAACATTGATTTTTTAGAACTTTTCATTTTGAAAATATTATAGACTCACAGAAAGCTGCAAAACTAGTACAGCAGGTGTTCTGTATTCTTCACTCGGCTTCCCTCAATGGTAACATCTTATATAACTACAGTATAACAGCAGATCAGGAAATCAAGTGCAGAGTATTGTTCATTAAACTAAAGATCATATTCAGATTTCACCAGGCTTTACATGCACTCATTTGTGCACACGAGTGTGTGTTTGTATGTACATGTAAGTGTGTATCTGTTAATCCCAAACTCCTAATTTATCCCTCCCCTCCAATTCCCTTTTGGTTTGTTTTCTCTGTCTGTGAGTCTATTTCTGTTTTGTAAGTAAGTTCATTTATGTCATTTTTTTAGATTCCACATACAAGTGATATTATATGGTATTTATCTTTCTCTATCTGACTTACTTCACTTAGTATGATAATCTCTAGGTCCATCCATGTTGTTGCCAGTGGCATTATTTCACTCTTTTTTATGGCTGAGTAGTAGTCCACTGTGTGTATATGTATCCAGTCATCTGTCAATGGACAATTAAGTTGCTTCCATGCCTTGGCTATTGTAAATAGTGCTGCTGTGAACATTGGGATGCATGGATCTTTTTGAGTTACAGATTTCTCTGGATATATGCCCAGGAGTGGGATTGCTGGATCATATGGTAACGCTATTTTTAGTTTTGTATGGAACTTCGATACTGTTCTCCATAGTGGCTGCACCAATTTATATTCCCACCAACAGTGTAGGAGGGTTCCCTTTTCTCCACACCCTCTCCAGCATTTATCATTTGTGGACTTTTGAATGATGGCCATTTTGACTGGTGTGAGGTGATACCTCATTGTAGTTTTGATTTGCATTTCTCTGATAATTAGCAATACTGAACATTTTTTCATGTGCCTGTTGACCATCTGTATGTCTTTTTTGAAGAAATGTCTAGGTCTTCTGCCCATTTTTGATTGGATTGTTTGTTTTTTGATATTGAGTTGTAAGTGCATCGTGATCTTACTTTGCATTTTAGTAATGGCCAAAGATGTTGAACATCTTTTCGTGAGCTTGTTTTCCAACCGTATTTCCAACTGGTGAAATGCCAGTTCATGTCTCTTGCCCATTTTCTAACTGAGTTCTGTTAACATTTCTCCCTTTTTTTTTTTATAGTTTAGAAATGTCCGCTTACTTTAAATCCTCTCTCTCGGTGTTTAATTTCCTCTTGTAGTGAGCGTATCTCCAATCTGAGGATTTTAGTGGGAGTCCATTGGGTCCCCAGCTGATGAGGCATCTGGATGTGGTGGTTGAGTTTGCCTGTGCCATATTCCATCAATTTTTACCTGGTTAAGACCAACTTTCCTTTAAATATTTTAGCCCTGGAGCTCCCAACCATGTGAACATTGTGAGTTCTGGCTCCACACTTACATATGGTACATACGTGGGGTTTTGATCTCTTACAGATAATCCTTTTTCTACTGAAAAGTCCAGACAGATGGCCGATTTATTTTTTATGTCTCTGAAAGGGGTAGAGGTTTCCTGTTTCCTGTGTCTCTGTCAGGGCAGCTGTTTGTCACCCCAGCAAGACCATGTGGGTTCCCCTCCTGTCCCCCACAGTATGCACCCGGTTCTGATAATCCCTGCTTCTGAAAAGCTCCTGAGCTGTTTGGTTTCAGCTCCTACTGGCTGGTTTGGTTTTGTGTTTCTGTTTTGTTTCTGATACCTGAGATTTTGAACTTTAATATTTCTTTTTAAATGTTTGTTTTAATTTTTAGACAATATCTCAGTGTTTGGTATACATGGATGGTTTACCATATTTACTTAGTCATCTGTTGATTGTTAGCTCCCTAAATACTTGCGCTAGTAAACAGGATAGATTACTAGAAGTGGAATTAAGGAGACAGAAGGTACAGACATTTCAAACTGGGGAGAAATTGCCGAAGTGCACACAACAAGGCTGTACACATTTCCTCTGCCAATTTCTTTCTTCTCTCCTCATTATGAGTATTAATTGCTATTATTGTTTTACTCCATCCAAGTTTTAACATTTCAATTAATTTTTAAAGGAAGAGCATCTGTTTTTTTATGAACTGCGTAAGGATTTGGTCTGGTTAATACAGTGACTGGCTTCCTTACATGTATGAAAGTGCCACCTGTCAGTAGGACATGCACAAGGAGCATGAGATGGTCCCGCCCCACCCACCTCCACAGGCAGCTGGACCAAGATGCAGAGACCTGAAGCTTACTTACTGAGCACACGCACAGCCAGGCTTGCTCTCCACATTTGCAGGTGATGAGCAGGTGTCTGTCCTCTGCTGAGGGAGAGCAGAAGGTGGGTACATCCAGGCTGAACCTGTGTCAGAGTCCCTAGGTTTTTGAACCCTCAAGCCAGGATCACTGGTAGAGGCTGCCAGGAGGTACAGGAACGAAGATGTTATCTTTCTTCCTAGAAACAGGCTCTGTATGCCTTGAACTTCAGATTTCCTGCTCCACTTTTTTTTTCTTTTCTTTTCTTTTCTTGCTTGCTTGCTTGCTTGCTTGCTTGCTTGCTTTCTTTCTTTCTTTCTTTCTTTCTTTCTTTCTTTCTTTCTTTCTTTGCTTTTTAGATGTTGACTTCATTTGACTCTCCAGACCCAGGGAGAAGTGGCAACACTCCAGGGGTGCCCCACCACCCACATAGTGTTCACTTGCTTTGCACAGGAAAGTAACTTGGGTAACAGGCACTTCTGTTATAAGTACCTGGGTTTGGAGCTCCGTTTGCCTCTCAGAAAGAGTCTTTTAAATACTCAGAACTATCTCAGTATGGAGTAGGCTGTGCCAGAGTAGTAAGTTGATCATTTGCGAAGGTGGCTTGGATGACCACTTGATGGCACATTGAAGGTGAGCGTTGACGTGTGGCTGGACTAACAGCCTCCTCACTGCTGCCCAGCCCTGGAGGCCAGCCTTGCCTGGTCACTCCATGTGCACTCAGGACCATGGGGTTCCTTCTGGTCGGCGCACTCTTGTCTGAGGGCTGGGTCTTGTAGAGGGTGGTTCTTTGTTTTTTTCCCTAGGAGGGCCATTTTGTTTCTTCAAGGCAGACAGGGGAAAACTCAAATATTCATTGATGCCAGGGATCAATTCTACACTTGATTTTGGTTAGAAAAAAAGTTGCAAATGAATAGCTGAAATGAGGTTTAAGGATTTTCTGCAGGCTCCCCCACCCCAGCCTTGCAACAGGATGATGTAGTAGAAAGAGGAGATTTGGAGTCAGATTGACCCGAGTCCTGTACAAAACTCCACTACGTTCCAGCTGTGTGGCTTTACAAAAGTTACTTAGCCTCACTCATCTTCCCTTATCCTCATGAAGTGAAGATCCTACCTGTCCGGAAAGATGGCTGTGAGGACTTGCCATGCTTTAAAAGGCACATCTGATCTTGTTACTCCCTGCTTAAAATTCCTTTAACGTTGTCTTATTTCTTTGGATAAATTTAAAATGGACATCGTGGCTTATAAGACCCCACTTACCCCTCCCTCCTCACCGGGTGGCTTTCCGCTCACCCTCAGTGTCAGCCAGGTGGCACTCACACCTGTCAGACTCTCTTTTCCCTGGGCCTTGGAAATGCCTTTCCTCTGCTTGCAGGATCTTGCCGTGTCTCTTGGCTGGGCTGATCCCCACCCATCCTCCAAGTTCCAGTGTAGACAGCAGATCTCCCCTGCAAGGCCTGCCCAACTGCCCCCACCCTGCCTCAGGCCAGGAAATCCTTCCTTTCAGAGTCCCTCCTTGCCACGTGCGGTTTCCTCTCTGAGAACCCGTGCCCCTGGGAACACTGTTGTTAAAAGTTCGCCTCCTCCAATAGAGGAAAGGTCCATGAAGGCAGGCGCAGTGCGTCTCTTGTTTATTCTACCACTGGACACAATACCAGCACATAGTAAGTGATGGATAAATGGTCCTTAAGTGCATGAAGGAAGAAGGCAGCAGGCACCTAGTTCAGTGCCTGACACTTGGTAGGTCCTCAGGAAATACTGATTCCCTTTCACATTTAACCCCCTCCTCCCCTTGTGAAAATTGTCTGCCACGATCATGGATAACGGACAACTGTTTGGAGCTGATTTGATAATGATGGCAGCGTTTCCATGACTCAGTCTCATCATGAAGTCTCCATACGTAAGTTTTAAAAATGTAGCTGAAGTTTTGAAAACAAGAAGCAAAGAGAATGTGACTGAAGTACTTCTTGGCAAAAGGGGAAAAAAACAAGACTGTTGCCCAATTGCTTTCCAATATGGGCTTCTATTTGTGAAGGTGTCCTGTGGGCTGGTACTCTGCTGTGACTTCAAGTATATGGGTTAATACTTTTAATTGCTTCCCACTGCCTTTATCGCTTCCATTAAAGAACAAGTGCATCATGGAAAAAGTTCTAAAAATAGAGCCTGCCTGGTTTATGGAGAAGGGTGTTTATGACGGGAATTAGGCACTTGTTTAGTTCAGATGTCTGAAGCCCCAAATCAGGCTTTATTTTGTGGCTAGAGCTTCATTCACAGCCTCGTTAACATCCAGCTCTCCCTTTTTATTTGAATATGCTTTTTCTGGTGGGAACAGAGTCTGTCCTCACTCTGTAGTCATAAAAACCCATGCTGTTTCTAAATGGGGGAGAGCCCTCCTCTTGGAGCTGTGCTTGAGTAAGGGGAGAGAGATGTGCGTACCGGCGCCAAAGGAGGGGTTGTGGCTGTTGTGCCTGGAGTGAGGCTTCTCTTTACTCCCAGAGGGAGGGTGTTTGAGGCAGTTGTGGTAGACGAGGGTCATGGTGGTGTCTGTGGGAGGTGCTCCCTCTCTGGCCTTCAGTGATGAATGAAACCTGTTTGGTGGGCAAAGTGGTGAGTACCCCGGGGCCACCCTTGAAAGAGGAAGTTCTCTGTGTTTGGCTCTGGTTTCTTCTTCTGCCATCAACCGGGGAGATGACGGCTGATATTCCCCATGAAACTGTGGTCTTGAGGTGGCTGGCTTCTCTGACTCCTGTTGGGGGACCTCCTGGCCATGGGGGATTGGCTAGGTCTTTAGGCTCCCAGGGAGACCTTAGAGTTTGAGCGCAACCTCGTCCAATGCTGCTGCCAGTTCAAGCCCACATCCTCTCTTTCCTGGCCTTCTGCAGGACTGTGTCGCAGGTCTCCCTGTACTTCCAGGCTTGCCTCTTTTGGTCCTTCTTCAACACTGCTGCCCGGTTACCCTCACACAGAGCAATCTGATTATGTACCTCCTTTACTTAAAATTCTTACCTTTGCATAAAGGGCACATCTGAGGCTGGCCCTACCCTGCCTTATATTTAGCTTCATTTCTCAATATTGCCCTCCATAGATATCCCCCCCAGCCCCGAATATGAAATTAACCACCACCACAAAAAGCAAAAAGCCCCTGCACCTCAGCCACACCAGCTCCTCCCACACTGGGCTCTTCCACCACCTCCTTATACATCCCAGCTTGTATGCACTGCCTGCTGGAAACGCCCTGCCTGAGTTCTGTCTGTCTGTGGCCCGTCCTTTAAGGGAGATTGTCACAGTCACGTCACATCAATATTAAATGGATAAAGAAGTTGTGGTATACAGTATAATCTTGTTTATCTATGGAATTTGGCATAACATTGTGAAATAACTGTAACTCAATAAAAAATGTTTAAAAAAATTAAAAAAAAGAAGTTGTGGTATATATATGCAATGGAATATTACTCAGTCATAAAAAAAGAATCAAATAATGAAAAATTTACAAATGTCATTTGTAGCAACATGGATGGACCTAGAGATTAGGATATTAAGTGAAGTAAGTCAGACAAAGAAAGACAAATATATGATATCACTTATATATGGAATCTAAGAAAAATGATATAAATGAACTTATTTACAAACCAGAAAGAGACTCACAGACAAAGAAAACAAACTTTGGTTACAAAAGGGGAAAGGGAGGAGAAGGGATAAATTAGGATTTTGGGATTAGCAGATATAAAATATTATATATAAAATAGGTAAATAACAAGGATCAACTCTATAGCACAGGGAACTATAGTCAATATCTTGTAATAACCTATAATGGAAAAGAATCTGAAAAAGAATAAATGTATATATAAAGAATTCATTAAATAATAAAGGGAAAAACTCAAAAATACTAGTATTTGAATACTGCTTAACTGTTTACAAGAAGAATTTATAGATTTATTCTTATGCATATACATATATTTACATATGCATATATATCTATAGTCACTGTCTCTGTCTGGTATGAATGGTATTAGCTTCATTTTTCAGGTGAGGAAATGAGGGCATGGAGGCCTTGCCTTGCTTAAGGTGGATCAGCTATGAAGTCAAGACTGGGGATTCCAGGCTGAGGCTCTGCCAGGTTCAGCCTGCAAGAGCTGTGTCCTGATTGACTTACTGTGTTTGCCACCCCCCTCTCTAATGGTTTCCCCAGCCATCTCTTTGTTTTCTGACATGTCCTCCCTTCTCCCCACCTTGCACACATTTACATGTACACATATGTTTGTGATTCATGTTTTTTAATCCACTTTTTTGGTTGTCTGGTGTGTGGATAGTTTATCCTTTCCAAATCTACCTTTTTTTTAATTGAAGTATAGTTGGTTTACAATGTTGTGTCAGTTTCTGGTGTACAGCATAATGTTTCAGTCATACATCAACATACATATATTTATTTTCATATTCTTTTCATTGTAGGTTACTATAAGATTCTGAATATAGATCCCTGTGCTATACAGTATAAACTTGTTGTATATCTATTTTTTATATAGTAGCTAGTATCTGCAAATCTCAAACTCCCAATTTATCCCTTTCTACCCTCTTTACTCCCTGGTGACCATAAGTTTGTTTATGTCTGTGAATCTGTTTCTGTTTTGTATAAGTTCATTTGTGTCTCTTTTTCAGATTCCACATATAAGTGATATCATATGCTATTTTTCTTTCTCTTTCCAGATTACTTCATTTAGAATGACGATCTCCAGGTCCATCCATGTTGTTGCAAATAGCATTATTTCATTATTTTTCATGGCCGAGTAGTATTCCATTGTGTATATATACCACATCTTCTTTTTTTTTAACATTTTTTTATTGATTTATAATCATTTTACAATATTGTGTCAAATTCCAGTGTTCAGCACAATTTTTCAGTCATTCATGGACATATACACACTCATTGTCACATTTTTTTCTCTGTGAGTTATCATAACATTTTGTGTATATTTCCCTGTGCTATACAGTGTAATCTTGTTTATCTATTCTACAATTTTGAAATCCCAGTCATCCCTTCTCACTCTCCACCCCCCAGTCTATCCCCCCACTCTCTCCACTGGCAACCACAAGTCTGTATTCTCTGTCTGTGAGTCTATTTCTGTCCTGTATTTACGCTTTGTTTTTGTTTGTTTGTTTGTTTTTGTTTTTGTTTTTTAGATTCCACATATGAGCGATCTCATATGGTATTTTTCTTTCTCTTTCTGGCTTACTTCACTTAGAATGACAATCTCCAGGAGCATCCATGTTGCTGCAAATGACATTATGTTGTCGGTTTTTATGGCTGAGTAGTATTCCATTGTATAAATATACCACAGCTTCTTTATCCAGTCACCTGTTGATGGACATTTAGGCTGTTTCCATGTTTTGGCTATTGTAAATAGTGCTGCAATGAACATTGGGGTGCAGGTGTCATCCTGAAGTAGGGTTCCTTCTGGATACAAGCCCAGGAGTGGGATTCCTGGGTCATATGGTAAGTCTATTCCTAGTCTTTTGAGGAATCTCCACACTGTTTTCCACAGTGGCTGCACCAAATTGCATTCCCACCAGCAGTGTAGGAGGGTTCCCCTTTCCCCACAGCCTCTCCAGCATTTGTCATGTGTGGATTTTTGAATGACGGCCATTCTGACTGGTGTGAGGTGATACCTCATTGTAGTTTTGATTTGCATTTCTCTGATAATTAGTGATATTGAGCATTTTTTCATGTGCCTTTTGATCATTTGTATGTCTTCCTTGGAGAATTGCTTGTTTAGGTCTTCTGCCCATTTTTGGATTGGGTTGTTTATTTTTTTCTTATTGAGTCGTATGAGCTGCTTATATATTCTGGAGATCAAGCCTTTGTCGGTTTCACTTGCAAAAATTTTCTCCCATTCCGTAGGTTTTCTTCTTGTTTTACTTCTTGTTTCCTTCGCTGTGCAGAAGCTTGTAAGTTTCATTAGGTCCCATTTGTTTATTCTTGCTTTTATTTCTTCTAGGAGAAAATTTTCTAAATGTATGTCAGATAATGTTTTGCCTATGTTTTCCTCTAGGAGGTTTATTGTATCTTGTCTATGTTTAAGTCTTTAGTCCATTTTGAGTTGATTTTTGTATATGGTGTAAGGGAGTATTCTAGCTTCATTGTTTTACATGCTGCTGTCCAGTTTTCCCAACACCATTTGCTGAAGAGACTGTCTTTATTCCATTGTATATTCTTGCCTCCTTTGTCGAAGATGAGTTGACCCAAAGTTTGTGGGTTCATTTCTGGGCTCTCTATTCTGTTCCATTGGTCTATATGTCTGTTTTGGTACCAATACCATGCTGTCTTGATGACTGTAGCTCTATAGTATTGTCTGAAGTCTGGGAGAGTTATTCCTCCAGCCTATTTCTTTCTCTTCAGTAATGCTTATATATATACCACATCTTCTTTATCCATTCATCTGTCAATGGACATTTAGGTTGCTTCCATGTCTTGGCTATTGTAAATAGTGCTACTGTGAACAATGGGATGCATGTGTCTTTTTGAGTTATAGTTTTCTCTGGATATATGCCCAGGAGTTGGATTGCTGGATCATATAGTAACTCTATTTTTAGTTTGTTAAGGAACCACCATACTGTCCTCCATAGTGGCTCCACCAATTTACATTCCCACCAACAGTATAGTAGGGTTCCTTTTTCTCCACACCCTCTCCAGCATTTACTATTTGTAGATTTTTTAATGATGACCATTTTGACTGGTGTGAAGTGATACCCCATTGTAATTTTGATTTGTATTTCTCTAATAATTAGCGATGTCAAGCATCCTTTCTTGTGCCTGTTGGCCATCTGGATGTCTTCTTCGGGGAAATGTCTAGGTTTTCTGCCCATTTTTTGACTGGGTTGCTTGTTTTCTTTATATTAAGCTGTATGAGCTGTTTGTATATTTTGGAAATTAGTCCCTTGTCAGTCCCATCATTTGCAAATATTTTCCTTCATTCTGTAGGTTGTCTTTTCATTTTGTTTATGGTTGCCTTATCTGTGCAAAAGCTTTTAAGTTTAATTAGGTCCCATTTGTTTATTTTTGCTTATATTTCCATTATCGTAGGAGGTGGTTCAAAAAAATATTGCTGTGATTTATGTCAAAGAGTATTCTGCCTATGTTTTCCTCTGGGAGTTTTATAGTGTTTGGTTTTACATTTAGGTCTTTAATCCATTTTGAGTTGATTTTTGTGTATAGTGTTAGAGAATGTTCTAATTTCATTCTTTTACATGTAGCTGTCCAGTTTTCACAGCACCACTTATTGAAGAGACTGTCTTTTTTCCATTGTATATTCTTGCCTCCTTGACCATAAGTGTGTGGAGTTATTTCTGGACTTTCTATCCTGTTCCATTGATCTATGTGTCTGTTTTTGTTCCAGTACCTTACTGTTTTGATCACTGTAGCTTTATAATATAGTCTGAAATCAGGGAGGATGATTCCCCCAGCTCAATTCTTCTTTCTCAAGATTATTTTAGCTGTTTGGGGTCTTTTGTGTTTCCATACAAATTATAACGTTTTTTGTTCCAGTTCTGTGAAAAACATCATTGGTAATTTGATAGCAATTGCATTGAATCTGTACATTTCCTGGGGTAATATGGCCATTTGAATGCTATTGATTCATCCAATCCATGAACATGGTGTATCTTTCCATCTATTTGTGTCATCTTCAATTCCTTTCATCAATGTCTTATAGTTTTTGGAGTACAGGTCCTTTGCCTCCTGAGGTAGGTTTATTCCTCGGTATTTTATTCTTTTTGATGCAATGGTAAATGGGATTGTTTCCTTAATTTCTTTTTCTGTTATTTTCTTGTTAGTGTAAGGAAATGCAACATATTTCTGCACATTAATTTTGTATCCTGCAACTTTACTGAATTCGTTGATGAGCTCTAGTAGGTTTCTGGTAGCCTCTTTAGGATTTTCTATGTATAGTATCGTGTCACCTGCAAACAGTGACAATTTTACTTCTTCTTTTCCAATTTGGATTCCTTTTTATTTCTTTTTCTTCTCTGATTGCTGTATCTAGGACTTCTAGAACTGTGTTGAATAAAATTGGTAAGAGTGGTCATCCTTGTCTTGTTCCTGACCTTAGAGGAAATACTTTCAGCTTTTCACCATTAAGTATAATGTTAGCTATGGGTTTGTCATATATGGCCTTTGTTATGTCGAAATACGTTCCCTATGCCCACTTTCTGGAGAGTTTTGTTTTTTTTTTAATCACAAATAGATGTTGAATTTTATCAAAAGCTTTTTCTGCATCTATTAAGATGATCTTATGGTTTTTATTCTTCAGTTTGTTAATGTGGTGTATCATATTGATTGATTTGTGGATACTGAAAAACCCTTGCATCCCCGAATCTACTTTTGAGAGCAATGCCTACATTTAAATTGGTTCAGGGCATTCCTAAGGTGCATTCATGGTTTAGATTTGTGCTGTCCATTTTGGTGACCTTATGTGGCTATGGAACAACTGGAATGGGGTTCATCTGAATTTAGAGGTGTAGTAAGTTACACTGTACTTACTGGATTTAAATCATATCTGTAATAAAAGCAATGTAGAATATCTCAATAATTTTCTATATTGTTTGTATGTTGAAGTGATAATACTTCCAATAAATTGAATTAAATTATTGGGTTGAAATATTAAACTTAATTTGGTCAGTTTTCTTTTTTTTTTTAATTTTATTTTTAGGGGGGAGGTAGTTAGGTTTACTTATTTATCTGTTTTTAGAGGAGGTACTGGGGATTGAACCTTGTGCACTCTACCACTTGAGCCTACCCTCCCCCCATCTTTTACGTTTTTAATGTGGTTATTAAAATTTTTTTAAGTACTTATGAGACCCACATCTGTGATTTGCATTTTATTTCCATTGGTTAATGACTATGGGCTTTCAAATCAGATTTGAGTTTGAATCTCAACTTCACTACTTAGTTCACTTTGTGGTTTTGGGCAATTTAGCCTCTCTGGAATAATTTTTCTTACCTATGAAATAGAGACCAGTATCTACCTCATATGGTTATTGTAAGGATTAAATTGTATTTTTTGCATAAAGTGCTCAGTCAGGAACTTGGCATGGCAGCATAGTGGTTAAAAACATGGACCTTGGAGTTAAACTGGACAAGATTTTCAACACCAGCTGCACTGCTTAAAACGTCTGTGGCCTTGGACAAGTTACTTTACTTCCCCAAGCTTCAATTTCTTCATTGTAAAATAGAGATGATAATAATATGTACCTCATAGTTGTGAGGATTGAGTGCAGGACTTTCTAGCTCAGGGTAGGGCATACCTTAAGCACTTAATAAATGATAGCTGATGCCATAATACTCTGGGAGAAGGGCACCTGCTGGAAACTTTTGTGATATTAAATGGTATATGTGGACTCTGGTTTTTATTTTTATTTCTTCATGACAGTATACATGATTGGAATATGGCCCTAAGGTATAACATATTCTCCTTTGTCCATATCATGGTTATTATTGTGTTTGCAGAACATTCTTGATAATACAGTTTTGTCAAGACTTCTACTTTGATTGGAGTCTTCTTTTCTCAGCTCTTATTTGGCTGTATTTGTTCAGTCAGTCATTCATTTCTTCAGGTGGTTTTGTTAAGCATTCACTCTATAGCAGGCACTGTGCTAAGGGCAGAGTATCTGATGGTGAGAAGACAGACAAACACTTTGACCTCATGGAGCCTACAGTCTAGTGGGAGAGACATCTGTGAACAAATAAATCAACAGATACATGTTTTATTGCAATTCCTGATGAGAGCTGTGAGAGGAACAAACCTTGTAATATGACAGGAAGTAATAGAGGAAGGAGGTGGTAGAGAGTCTATTTCAGAAGGTGATCAGGATGGCCTCTATGTGGAGATGAGGCTGATACCAAGACCCAGTAGTTGAGAAGAGCCCATCCGTGTGGAGTGTAGAGGAGGAGCCTTTTGAGCTGCCCCAAGGTGAGAAAAGAGCTTCGGTATTTTTTCAGAAAGCAGTGGGATGACGTGGTTGGAATGGCGATGAAGGGCTTAGGTAGGGTTGGAAAGGTAGACAGAAGCTTGTAGTTTACAGCAAGAATATTGATCTTCTTTGAAGTTCAGTGTAATGAGTTGATTTTGATCAGGGGAGTGATGTGATGGAATCTGAGTTGCTGTATCGTGTATGAATTTGAGGAGGGTCACAATGGAAGTGGGGAGAGGTTGGGAAGCTACTGCCGGGTGCAGTGAAAGGGGGTGGTGCATTGGAGAGAGTCATAGAAGTTGGAGAATGGGGAATGGATTTATGTGTTTGGTGATAGAACCAACAGAACTCCCTGATGGGTTAGTTCTGGAGATTGTCTTGAAGGGAGATCTCGGCTGCACACCTTGTAGTACCATAGCAGGACAGTGGCATTAAGAAAGCCAAGCAAGGAGAGTGTTTCAGGAAGGAAGAAATGTGAACATCTGTAAACAGCTCCTGAGAGCATGAGTTAGATCAGGATGGAAGTGTCCATTGTATTTAGCAACGTTGAGATTGTTGGTGACCTTGAAAATAGATAATCTGATTGGAGAGTGCAGGCAGTAGTTAGATTGGGGTGTGTTGAAGGTGACTGGAGGGGAGAAAATAGAGATGTTGTGTTTAGATTACTCTTTCAAAAAGCCTGGCTATAAAGAGCAACAGCAAAAGGAACTGAGCAAGAAAGTGGAGTTGATTGATGTCTAAAGATGCTGATGGAATGATACTGTGTCTAAGGAGAGGCTGATGGAAATTAAAGAGTGGGAATCATGGGGGTGTAAGGCCCTTGAGGAGGGGCATCAGGATGAAGTTCAGAAAACATGAGAGGAATTGGCCTTTAATAGGAAGAAGGCCCTTTCTCTATTGAAACAGGAAGGAGGTAGGTGGATGAAGGGTGAAGGCTGATTGGTAGATACATGACTATTGGAAGACTGGCTCTATTTTTTTTCAGTGATTTATTAGGTAAAAACGTAAGCTAAGAACAAGGTATAGCAGAGATGCACTTAAGAGCTTAAAGTGAAGTATCTCTGATCCATTTCAGCAAAAATCACCGTGCATCGTGACATTCATTTGACACAGAAGGGTTTCAGGATAAGTGCAGTTTGGTCCTGCTTCTTTCTTCATCTAGCGAGGTATGACTTGGGGAGTGGGGTAGTTACCCTTCAGGGAGACAGACTCTGGCCAGTGTGGGTGGTTCAGGACTTTAATTGGGAAGTCCTTGAAAAGACCCACAATGGAAGATGGTGCCTTCAACTGGAAGCTGGTTTCATAAGACGACAGGCGACATGTTGCCATCATTCAGAAGTCTTATGGAGAAACAGTAGTTTATGAATAATCAGGTACAATAGAAGACAAGGATTGAATTGAATTAGGAAACTGGACTTGCGCTTATGGTTCTGTTTTATCATCAGCTGTATGACTGTAAGCAAATCATTTACTTTCTGGGTTCATTTTCCCAGTCTGTAAATTAAGAAAAATACCAGCCTTCCCATCTTACGAGGTTGCGTGAGATGGGATGACGTGTGTCAGTGTTCTGTGGAAGGCACTTCAGGCTGTACAAGTAGATTAGTGAGAAGACTCAGAGGCTTGGAGCTGGCAGCCTGGCTTAGACTCCAAGCTCTCTGCTTACTCACCCCGGGTATGACTCAGGGTGAGTCACTTAGCCTCTCTGAACCTACATTTTTCCATCTGTGGAACACCCTCCCGGGGTGAATCTAAGGATTCAAAAGTACAGTAGAGGACTTCGGCAGAGAAAGTGCTAGAGAAACATGGTAAGTCAGTCTGATTTCCCTGTTCTTCATCAAGGGGAAAGCCCTCATCTGTTTTCCTTCCAGAATCAGCCTTCTCATTGAGCCTTCTTAGACTCCATCAATAATAGCCTGTAGTTTCTGGTAGCTCACAGCGAAAAAAAATGTGACAATGAATATATGTATGTTCATGTATAACTGAAAAATTGTGCTCTACACTGGAAATTGACACAACATTGTAAAATGACTATAACTCAATAAAAAATGTTTAAAAAAAATAGCCTGTAGTGAGCCCTTCCTGTGGGCAGAGCCTGGATGTTATAGGCAGAGGGATGGAGAAAGTGTGAACTAACAACTCTACACTGGGAGAAGAGGTATCTGCGTTTGGGGTCTCCTTTCTGGTTGGGCATGTAGGACAGACACATTGCATTCTGGAGGGCTGTGAGCTCTCTGCCTTTGGAAGCTTCCATTGTACAAGCCTTATCAAACAGAAGAAACTAGAAGCACATACTTATGCTGGTGACCATAGAAAAAAGAGGTGAGGGAGAGGACTGACTGTGCAGTGCTCACCAGGACCACTACACTGGGTCATTCTCCTGTCTCCACCTTTGGTGAAGCTGTTTCCCTGCAAAATTCAGAAGCATCACCGAGCATCTGATGCTGAGCACCCTTGTTATGGCTGGACACAAGGTCGGTATCCCATCTCTTCTGACCCTGTACCCAGAGGCTTCTCCCTTTGGAGGACACTAGCCCCATTCCAGTTGGGAATATTCTGAATGACCCTGAGAATGCTTTTTCTCCTGATGGTGGCAGTCGTGGGGCTCATCAGAACCGGGCTTTTACCTGCTATTCTGGTCTGAATCCATGGCTGTACACACTTCTGAGGAAGGTGGAACAGTCTCATGGGAATCATTCTGATAAACATGAATAATTAGTCATTTGTCATTCATTGCACTCTGAAAAGACTCTTGGTGACTACACTATACTTAAGTGTAAATACTTAAGACTTAAAGACTATACTTAACTGGGTGCAAAATACTCTCTTGATCTGGGAAGTTTTCTTAAAAATACTGATTTTCTGTAATGAAACACTCATTCCTTGGAATTGCCCTCTTACTTCTGTTTTCCATATAATTGCTAAAGAGTTGATATCAGAGTGAAATACATAAGATCTCATGTCAGACTCTCAGTGCTTGGCCTTAGAGGAATAATTCATGGCCTTTTAACATAAAGATTTGGAAAAAGAATGTGTCACAGTTCTCCTGATCAAATGTCCTGGCTTCCAAGTCTACTTGCAGAATGCAGAAACCCCATGATTTCAGTGTGGGAGGCTGCATCCCAGAGATGGGAAGAGGAAACTGAATACAAGTCCCAACAACCCTCTGAGTCTAGCCTCGCACCTCTGTCCATACCCTTCGGACACATGTTGTTGGAACAGCAGCAGAGGGAGTGTCTGTGGTCAACCTGGCACTGCTGGGAGGGATGGAGACATTGTTGACTCAGGCCTCGGTAACACAGGGCCTGACAGTGTCCTAGAAAGCATCAGAATGGGAAATTCACTTGTACATAACTGTGGATTATAGTAAACTGTCACAGGAACAGTCATTTTTCGCTGAAAGGGCATTTCCTCCATTGAGCTCCAGGTGACTTTGGTGTGCCATTAGCTGGTGACTGCTTACTTGTGGATTCTTCTGAATTCTTGCTGAATAGTTTTATCGCCCAGACTATATTTTGTAAACATACGATGAGTTACAAAATAGCTCAGACCTCCCTTTCCCCTGCCCTTCCCTTAGCTCAGTGCCCAGGACTCCTTCCTTAAATATAATGCTTGTAATTCATCTGTGTTCAGTTCATTTTTTAAAATTAAACTTCTTACTATGAGATAATTGTAGATTCTCATGCGGTTTTAAGAACGAATACAAAGAGATCACATGTGCTTTTTACTTAGTTTCCCCTGATGGTAACTTCCTGCAAAACTACAACACAGTATCACAGCCAAGGTACTGACATGGGTGCAGTCAAGATACAGAACATTTCCCTCACCAGGAGAACATGTCTTGTTGCCTTTTTATAGCCTTCCTACCCTTATCCCCTCCTTAAGCCCTGGCAAACACTGATCTTTTCTCTATTCCTATAATTTTGTCATTTCAAGGATGTTATATAAGTGGAATCATACAGTGTGTTGTCTTTGGGGACTGGCTTTATAAACCTCTGGAGATTCACCCAGCTTTTTGGTTGTATCAGTAGTTGGTATGTTTTCATGGCTGAGTAGTTTTCTCTGGTTTGGATGTACCACAGTTTACTTAACCATTCATCTGTTGAAGGACATCCGGGTCAATCCTGATTTTTGATATTACAGATACACTTGCTCTGAGCATTCATGTACTGGTTTTTGCATGAACATGAGTTTTCATTTTTCTGGGATAAATGCCCAGAAGTGTAATTGTTGTTGCATATTTAGTTGTTTAATAAACTGCCAAACTCTTTTCTGGAGTGGCTGTACCATTTTACATTTCCATTAGCAGTATATGAGAAATCTGGTTTATCTGCATTCTCACCAGCATTTGATGTTGTCACTGTTTTTTATGTTGGCTATTTTGATAGGTACATAGTGTTATCTCATTATAGTTTTAATTTGCATTTTCCTGATGGCTAATGATGTCAAACATCTTTTCACGTGCTTATTTGCCATCTGTATACCTTCTTGGCTGAAATGTCCGTTCATAACTTTTCCTCATTTTCTGATTGGATTGTTTGTTTTTTTGTTAAGCTTTGAGATTATACATTATAAAGTATGTATTCTAGATCCTATTTATTTGTTGGATATGTGGTTTGTAAACATTTTCTCCAAATCATAGATTGGCTTTTCATCCTTCTAGAGTCTTTTGTGAAACAAAAGTTTTAAATTTTGATGATGTCCAATTTATCAGTTTTTTCCTTTATGGATTGTGCTTGGGGTTCAAGTCTAAGAATCCTTTGCCTAGACCTAGGTTCCAAAGTTATTCATCTATGTTTTTTTCCCTAAAACTTCTATGTTTTACATTTAAGCCTGCAATCCAATTTTTGTGTAAGATGTAAGACTTCTATTGAGCTTCTTTTTGGTTCTTTTTTTTTTTTTTTTTTTAAACCTATGAATGTTTTTTGCTCCAGCAGCATTTGTTGAAAAGGCTGTCTTTCCTCCACTGAATTGATTTTGTGCCACTGTCAAAAATCAGTTTGGCATTTGTGTGGGTCTATTTCTGGGTTCTCTATTCTGTTCCATTAATCTATGAGTCTGTTTTTCTATTAGTATCATACAGTCTTAATTACTGTGCTATATATCAGGTCTTGAAATTGGCTAGACTGATGCCTCCCGCTTTATTCTTACTCAGAATTATTTTAGCTCTGCCTATTCCTTTGCCTTTTCGTATAAATTTTAGAATAATCTTGTATATATCTACAAAAACTCTTGCTGGCATTTTTATTAGGAATTATGCTAAGCTTGCATATCAGTTTGGAGAGAATGGAAATCTTTAGTGTGTTGAGTCTTCTAATTTACCAACAGTGCATGTTTCCATTTATTTATATCTTTGATTTCTTTTATCAGCACTTTTTAAGTTTTTAGCATATAAGTTCTGTGCATGTTTTATTATACCTATATCTAAGTAGTTTTTGAGTGATTATAAATGGTATTATGTAATTTTGGTGTTCATTTCTAGTATATGGAAATACAGTGATTTTTGTTGGTTTATCTTGTATTGTGTGACCTTGCTGAACTCATTTGTTAGTTCTAGGAGTGTATATGGAATGTTCGATGTACACATTATGTCATTTTCAAATAGGGATATTTTTATTTCTTCCTTTCTAATCTGGATGCCTTTTATTGTCCTCCTTTTCTTTCTTCCCCACCTCCTTTTTTTTTTCTTTTGCCTTATTGCAACTGCAGAGCTTTATTGAATAAGAGTAGTGAAAGCTGATATGTTGCCTTCTTCTTGATCTTAAGAGGAAAGCCTTCAGTCTTTCTCCATTAAACATGTTAGCTGTAGTTTTTTTTTAATATATGCTTTTTATCAAGTTGAAGTTCCTCTCTACTCTTTTTTTTTCTGAGTTTTTATCTTGAATAGATGTTGAATTTTGTCAGATTTTTTTTCTGTATCAGTTGATAAAATCATGTGATTTTTCTTCTTTAGCCTGTTACTATGGTGAATTACATTGATTCATTTTTGAATACTGAATTAACTTTCCACCCTTGGAATATACCCCACTTGGTCATTTCTTTATATATTGTTGAAATCTATTTGCTACTATTTGTTAAGGATTTTTTGCATCTATATTTATAAGAGATATTGGTCTGTAATTGTCTTGTGTGTGTGTGTGTGTGTGTGTGTGTGCTGTCTTTGACTGGTTTTGGAATCAAGGTAATACTAGCTTCACAAAATGAATTGAGAAGTATTCCCTCTGCTTTTATTTTCTGGAAGAGATTGCATAGAATTGTTGTTAATTCTTTGTTAAATTTTGGTACCATTGTCCATTAAACCACCTGGGTCTGGAGATTTCTATTTTGGGAGTTTTAAAATTATGAATTCAATTTTCTTATTGTTTATAGGGCTATGAACTGTGGTAGTTTGTGTTTTTCGAGGACCATTTCATCTAAGTAGGCGAATTTATATATGCAGAGTTGTTTGTAGCATTCCTGTTACCTTTTTGGTATCTACATGGTTTATTATTATATCTCTTATTTCATTCCTGATTCTTCTGGTAATCTGTGGCTTTTCTATTTTTTTTTCTTTTTCAGTCTTGCTATAGGTTTTCAAATTTATTGATTTTTCAAAGATCACTGATTTTCTTTACTATTTTCCTATTTTCAGTTTCACTGATGTCTGTTCTTAGCTTTATTTCCTTCCTTCTGCTTGCTAATTTACTTTTATTTTGTTCTTTTTTAGGTCCTTGAGGTGAGATTGCACATTATTATTTGAGACTTTAGTCTTTTTTCTTATGCAAACATCTCATGCTGTAAATTTCCCTTTCAGTACTGCTTTAGCGGCATTTTGAGATGTTGTATTTTGATTTTCATTGAGTTCAGTGTATTTTTAAATTTCCCTTGAGACTTCTTCTTTGGCGCATAGATTATTTAGAAGTGTGTTGTTTTCAAGTGTTTGGATATTTCATTTCCAATTATTTGAATATTTTCCTGTTATCTTTCTGTTATTGATTTCTAGTTTGATTTCACTGTAGTCAGAGAACACACCTGTGTGATTTAAATTCTGTTAAATTTGTCAAAATTTGTTTTATGGGCTAGTACATGGTCTATCCTAGGTAGGGTCCCATGTGCACTTGAAAAGAATGTGCACTCTGCTCTTGCTGGGTGGAGTGCTTTATAAATATCGATGAAGTCCTGCTGGTTAATGTTGTCGCTGAGTTCTTCTATGTCCTTGCTTATTTTCTGTATTGTTGTTTTATCAGAGGTTGAGAGAGGAATATGGATTTGTCTATTTCATCTTTCAATAAGTTTTGGCTTCACATATATTTGGAGCTCTTTTGTTTGCTGCATACACGTTAGGATGTTTTTGTGGTCAATTGACCCTTTCACCATCAGGTAATGTGTCTTTCTGTCTGTTTAGGTTGGGTAATTTCTATTGTTTTGTCTTTAAGTTCACTGATTCTTTCCTATGTCTCCTCCCTTCTGCTGAACCTATCTACTGAATTTTTAAAATCAGTTATTATATTTTTGGTTCTAAAGTTTTCATTTAGTTGATCTTTATATCTTCTCTTTCTGTGCTGAGAATTTCTATTTCTTTGCTATTTCTTTTCTATTTCTTTGCTATTTGAGACTTTCTATTTTTTTTGTTTCAAGTGTGTCTGTAATTGCTCATTCAAGCTTTTTTATGATGGCTATTTTAAACCCTTTGTCAGATAATTCTCACATCTCTGTCATCTTGATTGTTGACATCAACTGATTTTATGTTTTTCAATCAGTTTGATGTTTTCCTGGTTCTTGATATAATAAGTGATTTTTTTTTGTTGTTGTTTAAATGGGCATTTGGATATTATTCTGTTGTTATGCTATGAGACTCTGGGTCTTATTTAAACATTTTGTTTTAGGTGGCCACTTTTGACACAGACATGGCAGAGGAAGGGTAGACATCCCCTCATTTCTTCCAGGTTGGGATAGCAGTCCAGGTTTCCAACTCAGCCTCCATTGACACTTGATGGGGGTTCCCTGTTAGTGATGGGTAAGAGTGAGAGTTACAGCTCCCCACAAAGCTTACATTGATACCTCTCTGCATTGTGGGGTTGGGGCCTCATTTCTGCTGGGTGGAGGTGAAAGGAAGTCCAGGCTCCCTACTGGGCCTTCTCTGGTAATACTCCTGTAGGAAGGAGATGGAGGCTGGGTGCTTCATTACAGTCTTGAGAAGGGGGAATTCTTGGCTTCCTGGTAGCCTTTGATGACCTGGATGGGATTGGGGCCACAGCCTTTTCTGTAGTGTTTAGCCAATAGAGTTGTTATTATCTTAAGTGTTCTGAATTTGGGGCTGCCCCCTTCCCAGTCTTTGAGAGTGGGCTTTTGTTGGAACTCTTTTTGTCTGCACCCATTAGTGTTTCCAGGTTGCTGGCTTCTTCAGTTCCAAGACTAGGAATATATGAGGCAAAAAGAAAACCCAGAGAACTCACTGCAGGGAACTGTAGTATTCCTAGCAAGTTTGCTTTCCTGTTTGTACCTTTTAGTGTCTTCTTATGTTTGTTTTTCATATAATGTTGAAGGTGAAAACCATCCATGATACTTTCTTGGAACCAAGCTTCTCTGTACTTCATCGTTTGCTAAATCTGCTTGCTTAAAACCCTGTTATTTAGGGAAATATAACCTTGATGTGAAACAGCATGTGTTTTCAATCCAACTAGACCTAGTTTGGAATCCTGGTTCCATCTTGTGCTAGCTATATGACTTTGAAGTTTAGTCATTCACTTAAAAATTGTCCTGTAGTGCCTATTCTGGACCATGCTGGGTTTTGGGAATTAAGTAATGAGTACCTTTCAGTGCTCCCTTTTCTTCGTTTTCTAGTCATTAGCAAGTCTAGTTGGTTTTACTTCAAAAATACATCCAGAATCGGACTACTTTTCTCCATCACCCCAACTTCTCCCCATGCTTTTGTAACAAGTTCCCTGATTCTGTTCTTCCTTCTCATCCTTTGCCTCAATTCATTATCTACACAGCAGGCATGGTGATCTTTTGAAAGTATGCATCAGATTATTATTCTCTTACTTAAAACCCTATACTCAGACATACTGAGAATAAAAAAACACACCTCCCTATGGCCCACTAGGGTCTGTGTGGTTCCCCCCTGAGTTCATCCAGCATCCCTTCCCCCTTCATTTAGTGTGCTTTAGTCATACCAGACTTTTTTCTTTTCCTGAAAATATCAAAGTTATCCCACCCTGGCATCATTATACCAGTTATCCCCTCTAATTTGGATAACTTTTTCATGCAAAGTTTGAATGGCTGGTGTCTTGTTTTCATCCAGGCTTTAGTTCAAACACTCTCCTTCCCCTACTCCTCAAGTCACATTCTATCAAATCCCCTTGTGCCTCACCCCAACCTCTTATTTAGCTCTTCTTACGATTTGAAATCATCTTGATTTGTGTACTGGACTGAGCTCCCCCAGGGCAGGGATCATGCTGTTTCCTTCATTGCTGTACGCCCCATGTCTAGAACAATTCCTGGCACACAGCAATCAGTATTTGTTGAGTAAAGTTACTTAATTCTCTTGCACCTCAGTTTCTCACTTGTCACATAGAATAATAATTGGCTAATAAAACAAGCTTGTATTTAGAATTAAGTGAGATAATACATGTAGGTGAAGTACTAAATACAGTGACTGGCTCACAGTAAGCCAAATAATGGTTTGTTATTGTTTCATTCTGACTGTTTGTGTTACAGTGTTCACTTCCTTTCTCCCATACTCCTCTGCTACCTGTTCTTGCACATGGATCCATCTGGAGTGTCATGAGTATTTATCAGTGACAGATGCTGACTGGTTAGATGCTTACAATGAAACCCTAACTTAGTTCTCTCTTGGCCATGTTTTTCTGTACAGGTTCTGCAGCTGGGCTCAGACATCCTTCCCCAATACAAGCAAGAGGCACCAAAGACTCCCCCTCACATCATCTTACATTACTGTGTTTTTAAGACCACGTGGGATTGGATTATCTTGATCTTAACCTTCTACACAGCCATCTTGGTCCCTTACAATGTCTCCTTTAAGACCAGACAGAACAACGTGGCCTGGCTGGTTGTGGATAGCATCGTGGACGTCATCTTTTTGGTGGACATTGTGCTGAATTTTCATACCACCTTTGTTGGACCAGCTGGGGAGGTGATTTCTGACCCCAAACTCATCCGCATGAACTACCTGAAGACGTGGTTTGTGATTGACCTTCTGTCCTGTTTGCCATATGATGTCATCAACGCTTTTGAGAACGTGGATGAGGTTAGTGCCTTTATGGGTGATCCAGGGAAGATTGGTTTTGCTGATCAGATTCCACCACCCCTGGAGGGGAGAGAGAGTCAGGTACATCCCTCAAATCTCAGACCTTGTTGTCATGTCTTTAACTTAATTGTGGGTGGTCAGCAGAAGAGTAATTAAATGGATGGGAACTAGCATGACTGATGTCCGGAACTGAGGGAGCATGATGCTTGCTCGATACCCTCGCCTGCTGTTCTCGTCCTTTGTAGGTCCGGGGGCATCCTGCATGTCAGTGGATGAATGTGGAGGAGACCAAAGGCTTCCCTCCTGTTCCACGTGGAGTGCAAGCCACTGGCTCGGGTGGTGGGGCTGCAGAAGCAGGCATGCATTGTCACTGCATTGGTGAATCTTTCACTTGGTATGCAATTGCTGAATGCCTACCTGTTGGTTATTCTAATTATGGGGACTTTTCTATCACCTGCTGCTGACCTCTGGCTGCTTCAAAGCTAATTAACTTCTGGCAACAGGGATGCTATTTCGCTCCAAGTTTGCTTGCCCTCCCTGCCCTGCCCGTGGTAAATGGTTGGGAAAGAATGAGTTATTTCTTTGCTAACATGAGTTTTGGAGGTGACTGGTGACATTCGCTTGTCTGTGTTCTCCCTGGCCTACATTTGCTGAGATAGTCAGGCTGTGGTTCATTCTGGCTCTTGTGGCTACAGGGAGTAGTGCTGTTACTGGGTTATACTGATTCTGGATTGTTAGTCCTACAGGCCAAGGGAGGAACTGAAAGAAGATAAATGCTCTGTAAATGTGCTGGAATCAGGACTTGCTTAAACAGTCAGTGAATGGGTGCCTGGGACACGTCGCAGCAGGAAGGGGGCCACTGGGCTGGTTAAAGTGATTTTCTCCTTTGAAAAACCAAGAGTGTCACATCATTGCAAAGGGAAATGTCAGGTTCTTATCTAGTTTAAGTGTTTGATGGGAATTGTTCTTCTAGTTGACACGTTAGATGGATTAAGATAAGGCAGTTCATCTAGTAAGTCTTCAGCCTCAGATAGTGGTGGCCCTCATTGTCTCCCATTATGGAGGGTCCCAGAGGTCTCAGTCTGGCTGGGCTGCTAACTGAGTGGGTCATCCAGGAAGCCACTGGGAGGCTGAATTGAGGGAGGATACACTCTTGGGACTAAAGGGAACTAGTGAGACTCAGCCTTGAGATCGTTGGGAGGAACAGCCAGCTCCCTGCCAAGATACAAGATGTGCAGGATACAAGAACTGATGTCTTGCTGGTGGCGTAACGATGCCTCTCTGTCTTCAGATCAGTACCAGCAGTGGGGGAGGACTTCAGCCCCTTCCTCTGAGAGCATCCAACTGCCTACTACTTTGCTTTCCAGTAGAGAGGAGCTGATTTTCAGATGCTTCAGACTCAGAACAACCCCTTTGATATGTGTGGTGTGTTTTTTTTTTTTTTAATATACTTTAAAATCCCAAGGAATAATTCTCTGCATGGCTTGTATGGATTTTGTAGGGGGATTAAATGAGTCGAGATTGATCATTTACAAGAACAAAATCATCCCTAAAGTGCAATATTGAGATTCTTAAATGTGAGTTTTAGTACATGTTAGGAATATTTTTCTCTGTGAGCACATTTCTAGAAAACTTTATGTTAGTTAGGAAAATATGATCATTTTGGCTTAGATAACTCAACTGATTTGTTTCAGCCTAAAAGAGCTTCTTATACACATATGGGAAATTAAATTTAACTTTAAAAAAACTGGTTGAGTTTTTTAAAATAAACCATTTGCTACTTATAGCAATGGCCTTGAAAGTTTGCAAATAAATAGAATAGTTCTTTGGTTTCCACAGTTTCTTATTAATATTGGCAGAGCTGTAAACGCAGATGTAAATGTGTCAAGCTTACCTTGTAGGTTAGCAGAGCAGAGAGCTTCTTCCCGGGCACTGTGTATGCTGGGTTGGAACTCCTTTGCCGTTAATTGTGAGTACCCCTGATTTCTGATTTCCAGAGTCATGAAATAGACTGTAGTTAGGAAATTCATAATTCCTCTGTAGCTTTCTAGTTGGCAAAGAGTTTAGCATCAAAGCTCTCACTACCATGTCTTGATCCTAAATAATGATATGAATATCAAGGGGTTATACCTACAATTTGCTTCTGTAAAGACTTGATTTTATTTTATTTTATTTTTTATTGAAGTATAGTCAGTTTACAATATTGTGTCAAATTCTGGTGTACAGCATAATGTTTCAGTCATACATATACATGCATATATTCCTTTTCATACTTTTTCATTATGAGTTACTATAAAATATTAAATATAGTTCCCTGTGCTATACAGTATAAACCTGTTTATCTGTTTTATATATAGTTGTTAGTATCTGCAAATCTCGAGCTCCCAATTTATCCCTTCCCAGCCCCTCCCCCCTTGGTAACGATAAGTTTGTTTTGTATGTCTGTGAGTCTGTTTCTGTTTTGTAAATAAGTTCATTTGTGTAAAGACTTGATTTTATGCTTAGTAATTCCTTTTAAAGCTTTGGCTCACGCCTGAAAGAATGCCATTCTCTAACCTTGATAGGGGAGTTGGGGAAGAGCAACATGAGGAAACTGAGGAGTTGGCTGCTGGTCCTCTTGGTCTCACCCATTAGGATGGCTGGGAACCCTGTGCACATCATTTAGCCTTTCTGGATCACAGTCTTCCTATCTACATCCTGGGGGTGACAGTACCTTACCTGTCTGAAGGTATGGCATTTGGGCAGTGGATTTTGAGTCTCTGGCCAGCTGCAAAATCTGGGAGTTCTAAAAATCTCTTTTGTATTAGTCTCACCTCCAGGCTGACTATGAAAATGGACTAACCTCCTCCCTGTGATGGGAGGGGGAGGAAGGTGGGGTGGGCTGGGGGCAGTTAGCAGGCTATGATAAGTAGACCTCTTGGAGGTCAGAGCCCAGTAGCCCTGTGGAGGTTCAACCCTCTTAACTCACAAATAGGGAAGCAGACCCGGGGGGAATATGACTCACTCAAGAGGGCACAACAAATCATGCAGTCCGTAATATTCCGTCCCCTTCTGACTCTTCTCTATTCTAAATAGTGACAGATTTGATAAAATAGGGACAAAACACTGAAGGATACACTGATTCAAACTGAGTCAAAACTGACCAAGAAGCTCCTGTGCGTGGCTCACCCGTTGGCTTGGTGGTTGTGGTGGGGAGGTTGGGCACTGGCTACGGGGAGGTGGGTGGCTGCGTTTTCCCCAAGGCATCTGAGGTGGTGATGAGATAGGAGGTTTAAGGTGCTGGCCCGGGGACAGATCCAGCACAGTTTTCCAGGCACAGGCCTTTTTGTTAAAAGGCACCATTCAGTCAGTGGACGTGAAGGGCTGGTAGGGCTGAGAGGAGGTTGGAGGGCCGTGAAGGGCACCCCATCTGTTGAACCTGGATTAGGCTGTGGAAATCCCCTCGGGAGGAGAACTCTGATTAACAGCTCAGCAGGTTCACAGTCGCCGTGTACTGTCTTCTTACCCATGCTCTAAGATTGTGGCTCCCTCTGCCCTTGGCCCTTTCTCTGAGAGTGTGGGGAGAAATAGGAAATTATTGACTTACTTCTCATAAAAAATACAAGGAACTGACCTCTCTCTGGTGTCCTCCTGATTACACCAATGGAATTGTGCCACAGGGGAGACCACCAACTAGGTGGAGAGTGAGCCATGGTGGCTTGGCCATGTATGTGTGTGGGGTTGGGGTGTGGACGTGGGTTTTGGTGTGGGAGCTCTTGAAGTGAGAGGATTAGACCCTCCCAAGGCTTGGGTCAAGAAAGAGCTAGGTTAAATTGCGAAAGCCAGCAATTGTGAATTCAGTCCCGTGGATGTAGCCTAGGTCCGTGAATTAAGCCACACAGATGACCCCTTTTGGCTCAACTTGTTTCACTTATGTAGATGGCCTACATTTGCGTCATTCTACACCCTGTTGGTAATCATCTGTTTTGTAGGCTGTTTGGGAATATGTTTGCACATTAGTTAAACTGGTAAGAGGACAAAAGGGCTGGAAATGGAGCGAACGGAGCTTGGCATGGGTCTGCCGAAGCAAAGCCAGCGGGATCTCTTTCAAGCACTTTGTGGATTATTGGCCTGGTGTGCTTCATGGATTAAAGATGGAATTATTATTCACAAAACATATTCCCTCTCTTAGGAACCCTTATTGCTGATGGCCAGTGGATTGTGAAAGTGCAAAGGGGAGGATGGAGCCAATCTTGCCATCTCCAGGGTGACAATTCTGGTGCCCTGCGGCCTGGGGCCAAGAGCATCCTTCTGTCCTTGGCTCTGTAGCCTCAGACAGCAGCACCACTGACTAGTGCCGGTCACAGCTGACACTTGCCAAGGAGATGATCACCCAGAGCAGAACAGGACTGAGGTGTGCTGTTGGAGAGAGAGAGAGCACTGACAGCTTTCCTTTATCTAGTGCTTCTAACTTTCCAAAATACTTTTGCACAGATTATCTTTCTCATTATTGAAATACAGATGATTTACAATATTATGTTAGTTTCAGGTGTATTCCATAGTAATTTGTGGAAACGTTCACCACACCAAGTCTAGCAACCATTTGTCTGCATACAACACTATTACATATGATTGACCATATTCCTTGTTGCATAGATTATCTTTATTCTAGCTTCGTGGCGGTGAAGAAACTGTACTGAGCAGGGAGGAAGGTCAGCTAGGTGTGATTGTCACCCAGCTTTGCAAATTTAAGGAAGTCATTTCATCTCCCTGGACTTTGCTTGCCTTACCCATAAGTTGGGTTCATCCCAGCTCTAACCATCTGTGGCTCTGGGGCAAGTATTATCCCTGCTTTGCAGATGAGGGGAAAGGGCCAGGTTGTCCAGGGAGGGAAGCTGGACTCTGGTCTCCTGACCTCTGGATCTGTGCTTTTCCCTGCAGATCATGCTCCCTTATCACAGATCTGGAGATGGAGTGAACCATGCTGTGCATTTCATTCCTCGGGTCCCCCTCTCTGAATCATTCCCTCCCTGGCCTCTTCTGACCCCTCTCACACAGCTGAGGGGTGAGAAGTTTGGGTGGTCAGCCTGGCTGACCCTAAGCTGAGGTTGCTGCTGCATGTGTGTAGGGCTAGGCAGGGAGCATGGGGGTCGGAAGTGACTCCAGTGGCTGGTTGCCCACCCTGCTTCTCTCTCCTGGGCAGATAGTCACCCCCCTGGGTTCTTCTAGGTTCACTATTCCCAGCTCTTCCATGATTTCCTCATCACTGGTGCTGAAAGCAAATTGGACTCATGTACGTTCCTCATTCATCCTGTTGATTTGTAGTTGTCAGTCCTCACTGTGGTTTCTATTTAGGTGGATGGACACCATTTCAGTTTTCAAACAGATGACTCTGCTGCCCAGCTGAATGATGGTAGGAAGCTGTCAGCTAGAAGGCATGAGATGACCAGGGCTTTTCTTTCTTAGACGTCCAGTGATACAGGCAGTCCCCGTGGCTTCTAGTGGCATTTTTTTTTAATTAATAGACACTTTTTTTTCAGAGCAGTTTTAGGATTCTAGAATAGAGCAGAAAGTACAGACACTCCTTTCACCACCCACAGTTTCCCTCTTACTGACATCTTGCATCAGGGCAGTACACTTACTACACCAACACCGATACATTATTATCAGTTAAAGCCCAAAGTTTCCATTAGGGTTCACCCTTTGCATTATACATTCTGTGGGTTTTGACAAATGGATATTGACACTGTATGTCACACAGGGTAGTCTCCCTGCTCTAAACATCCTCTGTGCTCTGCCTGTTCATCCATCTCTCCCCTCCAACTCTTGGCATCTACGGATCTTTTTACTATCTCCATAATTTTGCCTTTTCCAGAATGTCATAATGTTGGAATTACATAGTATGTAGCCTTTTCAGATTGGCTTCTGTTACTTGGAAGTTTGTTTCCTCCAGGTATATCTGAAAGCTTCTTTCTTTTTATTTCTGAATAATATTCCATTGTATGGATATACCATAATTTGTTTATCTATTCCATAATAGCAATTTAAAAAATCACTGAATAGGAGTGGAATAGCATTGGTTATTTAAGCCTGATCAGCAAGGCTTCTCCTGGGGGTTCCTCCTCCTGCGGGTTCCTTGGACATGGAGAGTGGGGCGGAGCTGAGACACTGGCATGCAGACCAGCCCTTCTTAGCAGCCGGGGGTATCTCCTTGATAAAAACCGAAAAATATTTAATTCAAGTTATTATGTCTAATACAGCAGACAGAAATGTGAAATTGTATTGTAGTATCCTCACATTTCATGCTCTTTTCCTTGGCATTGCTATTTCTTGTGTTTATGCTGAGTATTTCTACCATTCATTTATTTTGGCAAAAAGAGGACAAAAGCAGACACCTGGCAGTTACCATCTAAGTGTCTTGTTAGCAGCAGGAAGTGCTGTTGATGGGTGTGTTTCTCTTTTGGTAATCGGGACTTCGCAGCAGTGGCCACTGGCTGAGGTCTGATTTCAGTGCTAGTATCAGTTTTGCCGCTGTCCCCAGATTGTGAGAAGAATCCATCATAGAACTTTCCCTCTTATTTTAATTAAAAAAAAAAAAAAGTCAGCCTTCTTCCTGACTTGAGCTCTCAGTGTGTGAAGGATTGTGGAGGTGACGGGCCTCTTGTTCAAGTAGGGGCTTCAGATAGAAGACCGGGCTACAGGTGCTGTACCCTACACTGACACCTGACTCGTGATTGTTCTTGGTGGGGGGTGTGTGGGATCAGGGGAGTGGCTTGGGGGAGCATTTTTAACAAGAGGAAGTTGATTCTGGGTGGCTTCCAGGCAGCAGTGATTTACTGTGAAACTGTGATTCCAGAGTTTTAAAAAAAAATGTAAAGGCTTCCTGATGCTCGGCGGTAATGCAAGAGCATTACGCTTTGGAGCAAAACAGACTCAGCTCACGTGCCTGATTCCCCTCTGCTCTCACACTGTCCGTTTCCTCCCGGCTCCTTTTTGGCCAATCCAAGTTCTACTTTTATTTTAGTTCTCCATCAGTGTTTTTTGGTGCCCTGTTTACGGTGTTTTTCTTTAAAGAAAACTTACCAACTTAGGTGGTAGGGGATGGGAATACAGTTATTCAGTCTGCTCCCAGTCTAGTGGGGGCCACAGGTGATTGACACTGGCACAGAATGTGAGAGGTGCTGTTCCAGGGGGTCAGCTCAGGGTGTTCTGGCTTACTAACTAGCGAGAGAATCTAGGAGGGCTTCCTGGAGGAGGTGACTGGGGTTAGTCTGGTGAGGAGTAAGGAGGGCATTCTTGTAAGTGAAGAGATGATATGCAGAGCAGTGTGCTCCTGGGGACTAGCAAGGCATTCCTTATGTCTAAAGCAGAGTCAGCATCAGGAGAAGGAGGAGTGCTGAGAGAGGGAGGCAAGATCCAGGGATATAGAGTACCAGGGTCTTGCCAAGGAGTTTACATTTTGTCATGTGGGCAAAAAGAAGCCATCAAGAGTTTTCATTAGGTGTGTGACATGATCTAACTTTGATTTTTGCAAGTGCACCCAGACAGCAGTGGTGAGAATGGGAGGGAAATGACATGTGTCTCCATTTTCCCTCCTCTTATTTCATTGAACCTGTGTCAGTCAGGCTGTCACCTCCACCACTGCACTGAGCCTTGGTCACAAATCAAGTGACTGTGCATGCTCAGGTTTATTTTTGGACTCTATTATGTTCCGCTGCTTTATTTGTCTATTCTTATGTCAATACTAAACTGTGTTAATTGGCATAGCATAACTGTAAACATTAAAATCAGTTACCGCCTTTGTTCTTTTTCTTCCAGACTGCCACGCCTGTTCTAGGTCCTTTGCACATACATTTAAATTTTAGAGTCAATTTCCACCCAAACACCCCCCTCCAAAAAAAAAAAATCTGTAGGGATTTTGATCAGGATTATATTGAATCTAAAAGCCAATTTGGAGAGAATGAAACTTTTAATATTGAGTTTTCCAGTTCATGTAACAGCCATATAATATCATAGGTCTTCTTTAATTTCTTATTTTGTAGCTCTCAGTGTCAAGATCTTACAGCTGATTTTTTTTTTTTTTGGTGCTTTGTCAGTGGGATTTAAATTTTTTTTACTTTTAAATTGTTTGTTGTTAATATAAACTATTTATTGACTTTCGTGCTTGCTTTGGCAAAACATTAAAATTCTTTACTAACTTTGCAGCGAAGTTGCTGAATTTGCTTATTAACTTGATATTTTGTAGGTTCTTTTGGATTTTACATATACAATCATATTTTTGTGAATTAAAAGTATTTTATTTATTTTCTTTCTCAAATCTATATCTGTTATTTCTTTTTCTTGAATTAGTGCTGGCTAGGATCTCCAATGTAACGTCAAATGGAAGTGGAGACAGTAGACATTCTTGTCATTATTAACCTCAGGGGAATATGTTCAGTATTTCACTGTTAAGTATTTTGTTGACTTTAATTGTTTTTAGTTTGGAAACACTCCTTATTAGATTAAAATAGGCCTCTAATATTCCTAGTTTTATGAGAATTTTTATCATTAACAGGTTTTAAATTTTACCAAATACCTTTTCTACATTTATTGAAATAGTATTTTTTTCTTCTTACTTTTGTGAATGTGGCGAATTATATTGATTGGAATATTAGTCCACTTATTTTTATCATAATTGATATCATTGGGTTTTAGTCTACCATCTTGCTATTTGTTTTCTGTTTCTCTTACCTGTTTGTAGGTTCTTTAATCTTCCTTTGCCACCTTCTTTGGATTAACCAAGTATTTATTATTCATTTGATTTTCTATTAGCTTTCTATTTGTATCTTTTTGTATTCTTTTAGTGCTTATTGTAGAGTTCACAACTGCATTCTCTACATATTAAAAGCTATTTAAATGAGTACTTTTACCACTTTTCAAATCACATAAGATCTGTACAACAGTTTAATTCTACTTATCCCCTTTCTTGCACTTTGTGTTATTTTTATTATAAACCTACGGGTCTTTGTTATCATTATTGCCTTAAATGACCAATATCTTTTGATTTATATATTTTTCACTCTTCCCTTTATTCTCATTTCCTTCTGCGATCATTCTTCTTTCAGCCTAAAGATCTCCTTTAGTCTTTTTCCGTAGTGTCGTTCTTTTGGTGATGAACTTTTTAATCATTCGATTGAAATGTCTTTATTTTGCATTATTTCCCCTGTGCATTGAATTATAGATTTACTTTTTCTTTTTAACTTTTAGCAGTTCAAATTTGTTACTGCTTTTGATGAGAATCCAGATGCTGTTTCATTGTTCTCCTGAATGTGATGTTTTCCCCCCTGAGGCTTCTTTTAAATTTTTCTCTTTATTTTTTTTTTCAACATTTATTAAAAGTTTCTAGGTGGGGTGTTTTTTTTTTTTTTAATCTTGCTTCATATTTGCTGAGCTTCATGAATTTGTGGATTGATGGCTTTGATAATTTTTGGAGAAACTTTCTGTTATATTTTTATATAGCACTTCTGCTCCATTCTCTCTCTTCTTTGCTTCTAGGACTCCAATTTTACGAATGTTAGATGGTTTGACTATTCCGCATGTCTCTAATGTTCTGTTCTTCATTCTTTTTTCGTATCTATGATTCAGGCTAATTTTTGTTGACATATTTTCTAATTCACCAATTCTATCTTCTGCTGTGACCAGTCTGCTGTTAAACCCATCCAAATAGTTCTTAATTTCAAGGAGCGTTTTCAATTCTAGAATGTTCATTTGATTCCCTTTTTCATTTTGTAACAGGCTAATTGAGATATAATTTGCACACCTTACAAGCCACCTATTTAAAGTGTATAATTCAGTGGATTTTAGTATATGCATGGAGCTGTGCAACCAGGACCAAAATAAATGCTAGAATTTAAAAAATTAATTGTGGTAAAATACACATTACGTGAAATTCGCCATCTTAACCATTTTTAAGTTGGCAGTTCTGTGTTTACATTGTTGTGGTACTATCACTACTGTTTAGCCACAAACTGTTTGCACCTTGCAAAAGTGAAATTCTATACCTATTAAACAATAACTCTCCATTCCCCCTGCCCCATAGCCTCTGGAAACCACCATTTTTCTTTCTGTCTCTGTGAGTTTGACTATTCTAGGTGCCACATTATTGGCATTATACAGTAGTTGCCTGCTTGTGGCTGACTTTTTTCACTTTGCATAACGTCTTCAAGGTTCATCCACATTGTAGCATATGTCAGCATTTCTTTTTTTGGCTGAATAATATTCCATTGTATAGATATACCACATTTTAATATATTCATCCATCAGTGGAACTTGGATTGCTTTCACTTTTTGGCTGTTGTTAATAATGCTGTTGTGAACATGGGTGTACACATACCTACTTAATTCCCTGCTTTCAGTTCTTTTGCTATATACCCAGAAGTGGAATTGCTGGATCATATGATATGTTTAATTTTTTGAGGAACCACTATACTGTTTTCCACGGTGGCTGCACCATTTTACATTCCCACCATTAATACATAAGGGTTCCAATTTCTTCACATCCTCACCAGCACTTGTCATTTTCTATATATAGCCATCCTAACGGATGTGAGTAGACATCCTTATGAGTGTGAGGTGGCTTTTGATTCCTTTTATGAAAAATAAGATTTTCTTTACTAGTTTTTCTTCATCTTCATATATCTAAATACAGTTAGAGGAAAAGTATTCAGAGAGGTAGGAGAATGAGAACACTGCACTGGAAGATGAAGTTGTCGCAAAGGAGGAGTGATCTGCTGAAAGACATTGGTGGTCTGTGGTGGAGCTGTGCAGATATCTTATGATTTGTTCCTCTGTTATCTTTCAATGTTTAACTATGGAGTCCACATATGTTAGCTTATAACAAAGAGTGCTTCAGGCTTCAGAGGAGAAATATTCTGTTTCAGTGATGTGCTACCAAGGGAAGCCAGACTAATAGCTAAATTTGAGAATTTCAGGGCAATTTTTAGAAAAAATTTTTTATTTCAATTCTTACATGTTACCTATAACAATTTGGAAAATATAAATGAAGAAATAAAGATTGCCAATAATTTTATCTCATTGTTAACATTTTGGCATCTACTGTTTCAAGTCTTTTCTTCCCCCTTAGAATATATGCATATATATGTTTACATATGTTTTATTAAAATGGAATTATACTGCATATAGTGAGTTTTAACCCACTGAATTGTCTAAACAAGAGTTATCTTTCTCTGACAGTAAATATTCTTTTATAACAGAATTTAAATGATTAAATGATAGTCTATTATATAGACATATCATAATTTACTTAGCGTTGGACATCTAGATAATCCCCCCTTTTAAAAATTTCTAAAAATCATAACAATGCCACAGAGAATATCTTTGTAGATAAATCTGTATCATACTCTTGATTATTTCTTTTCTTATTCTTTTTCTTTAATTGTATGGTACAACATATGTAGGTAAGTACTCAAAATAGTTTTAACATTGGTTTTATTGTTCCTGAAATATGCGGTACAATTTACCAATGGGGCAATCTGGGCCTGGAATTTTCTTTTTCTGAGGAGGTTTACAATTATGAATTTAATGACTTTAATAATCAAAGACTTCTTCAAATTATCTGTTACTTCTGGAGTTAGTTTTATAAACTATATTTTTCTAGAAATTAAGAAAATGAGTTTAGATTTGCAGAGTTATTAGTGGCAGTTGTCCATAAATAATATCCTTTTATTTTTTAATGTCTGTAGGCTATATAGTGCAGTCTCTTTTTCATTCTTGATTCCTAATATTGGTTATATTCTCTCATTTTCATTTTCTTGCTCTCTCTCTTTCTTCCTAGTCAGCATTGCCAGGGGTTATTAACTTTATTATTAAGTGTTTTCAAAGAAACAACTTTTGTTCTAGAATTTTGGAATTTTTATATCTCTCTGGTGATTTATGCCTTTTAGTATTATGAAATGTGTATGTCTATTAGTAATTTTCCTTTGAAGTCTATTTTGTGCAATATTTATAAAACTATAGCAGTTTTTGTTTGTTTTTAGCATTTACATGGTATATTTTTCTATCCTTTAACATAAATACTGCTATATTTTTATATTTTGGATATAGCTCTTCTTAAAGGCCTATTTTTAATCCAGTCTGACACATTTGCATTGAAGTATTTAATTAACTGCCTTTCATTAATGTGATATTTTGGTTTATATATTGTTATTTCGCTCTTTTTTGTCCTACTTGTTCTTTGTTTTTTTTTGGTTTTTTTTTTTCATCTCATTTATTACTTCTTTTGGGTTATTCCAACCCTATATCTACCTTTTATTTTCTTTCACTATTCCTTTAATGGGTATCCTGAAAAATACAACATGATTTTTCCAGTTATTATAAATTAATACTTATGCCTCTTCCTAGATGTTGCAAGGATTTTAAAACACTTTAATAATTTTACCATCTTCACTTATGAGCTGTTATTGTCAAGGGTAAATATATTGTATTTTCATTGTTGTTTTATGCAACCAATACTCATTTGTATCTGTTATCCCTTTCATTGTTCCTTAGCCCTTCTACCATCCCTAACTTCCATCTGGTAGATTTTTCCTTCTAGCTGGAGAACACCTTTTAGTATTTAATTTAGTCTGTGGGTGATGAATTTTTGAGTTTTGTTTGTTTGAAAATGTCTTTATGTTGCTTTAATTCTTGAAAGATGTTTGCACTGGATATTGAATTCTAGATTAGAAATTACTTTCTTTTGGTTATTTGGATACATTTTCCCATAATTATCTGACTTCTATTATTTTTTGAGAATTCAGCTCTTGGGCTAACTGTTGTTTCATTGTAGGAATGCTTTTTTTATGTGATTGCTTTTAAGATATTTTCTTTTTGTTTTCTTTTTTTCCTTTCTTATCCTTCTTTTTTTCTCCCTCTCCTTTTCCCTTTTCTTTTCTCCACCCCCTTCTCCTCCTTCTTCTTCTAGCAGTTTTGTTACAGTACACCTAGGTATGGCCACCATCTGTCAGGGACCTTGTGGGTATGAGATCATTAATGAAAGAGTGATTGATAAAGGCATTGGGCAATATATAGCAAAACAGCAGGGGATCATGCAGACCTGGGGCTAGTAATAGCAGGAGGCTGGATTAAGATCAGAATTAGGATTCTTGCATGAAGGAGTAAGAGGAGCTTTTACTAAAAGCTGGAAGCAGAGAGACAGTATGGGGAAAGCTGCTTTACAGGAACTGGCACTTTTGGTCAAGAGATGCAGGCAGCCTATGGTGACCTGGAAGTTAGCTGGGAAAATAAATAATCTCACTTTCCTTTCTTCTCCCTCTAATCTCTATTGGTTTTTCTCATGAAAACGTTGGATACTGAGCATGAGAGTGGATTTAGAGGAGTGTATGGGGTTCATAGGGATTCTTCAATCTGTGACTCAGATGTCACAAATATTTTCCATAAAGGAGCAAGTGCAAATTTTAGACTGTGTTGACTGCATATGATCTCTTCTCCGTCTCTTCTTTTATGACCCTTTAAAAATGTAAAAACCATCCTTAACTCACAGGCTGTATCAAAATAGGCAGCTGACCAAACCTGGCTAACCCCTGTTATGGATTGAGGGGGTTTTGAGGGGATCAATTTTAGGGAATTTGCAGCCACGACCTTTTTATAGTTTTATTTCTATTTTCTCTTTCCTCCGCTCTGGAATTCCCAGGACACATATGTTAACCCTTCTCACTGAATCCTGCCTCTTCCAGTTGCTTTTGTATTTTCTAATCTTTTGTCATATTTTTCTTTTCTGATTCATCTGCCAGTTTCCTAATATACTCTTTAGCTCTGCCTAACTACTCTTAAAATCTATTGCATCCTTAGTTTTGCTTATTGTGTTTTTTAGTGTTAGAATTGCCATAACCTTGTTTTATAGTTTCTAGTCTTCTGTTGAAATTCTTGATCTTGCCTTTTATCTTGTCAAATACATTAAGGAGAATTATTTTAATGTTTATTCAGTAGCTTCACAATCTGGAGTCTCTGTGGGTCTAGTCCTGTTGTTATTCTGTTGTTTCTCTTCATTTTCTTACATATTGTTTCATATCCTCTTGTGCCTGGTTATTTTTGATTGTGTAGTGGACATTCTATGTGAAAAATTGTAAAATATTGTGGGTCTTAGGATGGTGTTATTTTCCTCCAGAGAATATTAAAATTTGCTTCTTACAGGTAACTGTAAGAGCACAAGCATCCAGGCTCAGCTGAATATAAACCCAAGGATTGAGACCATTTGAAGCTGTATTTCAAAACTTTTTCTGGTTTACTTTGCTCTGAAGAATAGCCATTGTGTTTCCAGCCAAAAGCAGGATTACCTGGGCTCCTTTCTTCGATAGCCTCCAGACTTTTCCTTTTGTTCTCTTAAATCCAGGAGGCTGTCAAAAACAATGCTTAGATCTTCAGCCTCTTAGCTGGCTCTATAGAATTGGCAAGTACTCTAGGGGAAGGCTGTTTCAAATGTTGGACTTACTCTTTGGGTTTCCATCATCTTCGGGATTTACTTTCATAATTCTTCAGTGCTTTGCTAGCTTACTGATTCATTCAAGCTGATTAAAAAAAAAAAAAAGTCTGTCCTCACGAATGGAACTGGTACCCTTGTAAGAAGAGACTCCAGAGAGCTAACTAGTTCTCTTTCTACCACGTGAGGATGCAATGAGAAATCGGTTGTCTGCAACCTGGAAGTGGGTCCTCACTACAACTCCACCATGCTGGCAACCCAGTTTTGGACTTCCAGCCTCCCAAAGTGTGGGAACTAAATTTCTGTGGTTGATAAACCACCCAGTCTATGGTGCTTTGTTAACAGCTCAAACTGACACTATTCAACCCTCATAGAGTATTATTTAGACTTGGATTATAGCTAAATTCTGTCTTGGACTACAGATCCATAGTGCATTATCCACAATTCTAAAATCCAAAAAAAGCTGTGAAAGTTGAATTTTCATAACCTATTTCTTTGCAGCATCTACACTGACCTGAATGTACTTGGAGAAAGCTGACGTGAATGGATGTGTAGTACTTATGGGCTTCATGTGTCCAATTTAGTCTAAACATTCAGACATTCTTCTACAGAAATATTAATGTACTTGAGGATAGGGTGCTGTCTAGCTCTAATCAGGGGTATCTGGTCATATATGGTATATGGACTCTATTACCTGTCTGGATTCTGAAGCCCATCTGGGCATAAGGGGTTTAGGTAGGGCATTTCGGACCTGTTTAGGTAGTTGTGTATATTGTAAGTTCAAGAAATGTGTCTCAGTCCTCATAGAACTAAGTTCAGTTTATTATTCTTGGAAGGTGTTTTTTCTGTACATTTTTAATTGGGCTATGAGTAACAGAAAACCCAAACAACAGTGGCTTATCTGTCTCTCCCACCATTACAAATCTATTGATAGCCAATTGCCAGTTTTGATTCAGTGACGTAAGGTTGTCTGGACTGAGATTTCTGTGATTCTCTTGTTCTTCCCATGTGGCCACAGGATGGCCACTCTAGCTCTAGCCATCAAGATCATGCTCCGAGTAGGAAAAAGGAATAATGGCAAAAGGCAAAACAGCATGTAATGGCTGAACCTGTTCCCCTTTTAAAAGAGTTTTTTGGAAGTCTATCCAATGATTCCTACTTATATCTCCTTGGTCAGAATTGTGTCCTATTGTTGCCCCCTCTCTGTAAGGGAATGAAGGCGGTATCGTTTTTAGCTTGGTACACTGTGCCATCCCCTGCCCCCGCCCCAAATAGAGAGTCCGTAGTAGAAGGAAGGGGAAATGGGAATTGGATAGATAATTTGCTGTCTTGGCTACAATAACAAACATCTTTTGAGAACTAATTAAGTAATGTATTAAGTAATGTAACTTAAGAAATGTTTAATAAGTGACACACATTAGCTCTTGAACTCCTCCCAAGAATCTTACGAATTTGGCATCTCAGCATCCCGTCTTACATAGGAGGAAAGAGAGGCTCAAGTCATTTGCCCAAGGTAATCAAGTAATCTTAGAGCGGGACTTGAATAAAGGCTTGTTTGGGTCTAGAATATGCTTTCAGCCAGTAGGCTATACATCTACTAGAATATACTGTTGAAAGGTTAGGCAGAAGCCAGATTGTGCAGGGCTTTGATTGTAAAAAAAAAAAAAAAAAAGAAAAGAAAAGAAAAAAAATTAAGTGTTTAGACTATTCCCAGGCCTGCATCATTGTTTCTAAGTGGCTTGGATTATGTGTCTGTGCCAGTCAGATCTCTTGACTTCCCGCTATGCGTTTCTTCTGTTATTGTCGAACCTTGTGCTTTTCCTTAGCAAAAGCTTGGAAAGGAGCCCATTCTTTAAGATCCTGCAGAGACAGCATCTTCTCCATGAAGTCTCTTCCAGGTTGACGTGTTCCTTCCTTTTCTGCATTCTTACAATATTTTATGCACACACAAACCTAAATATCTTTATGTTACAGTCGTGTCATTTTCTTACATGATTAATTGTGATCAAACCCAATTTGATTGGAGAAAAGGGACTGTGTCTTGTTCCTCTGCAGTTTGTGGCACTTGGCATAGTTTCTGGCACATAACAGGCACCCAAATTTTGGCAGAATAAGGAAGACAATGAAAGTGAATTAAGATCACACAATTCAGGATAGTAAGAAAAAAAGAGTCTGCAGAAAGTGTGTTTTTATTTTAACTAAAATGCTGGACAGTTGGTGGTATCATCATTTGAATGTGATTGATAGCAGCTGTTCATGGATGGATATCATATGGTAACAGGAGAATGTTGGCAGTGTTGTCAGTTAATTAAAATTTGCTTTTAATTCTTTTATTGCCTTTTAAAGTTTAGAAGAGACCTTTCCCCATAATACTTCAGAAGACTTTCTTTCCTGATACTAATGTAATTACTTCGTATTTCTATAATGTTCTGTGTTGTTTATTTTGATATCTTTTCTTTGAATCTCACAAAACCTTTATAAATATAGTTTTGTATGTATTACATCTGACTATTGAGGAATCCAAGACACAAAAAGGTTGGTGCCATTGCTGGAATGCATATAATAATAAGTGACAGAACAAATCGGATCTTCTCAGTGGAGATTCCAGAATCATCAACTGTTTGGATGATGCGTTGTTTAACTTTGACTTCACTGCAGACTGGGGACCCCATTTGGCTTAGACAGTGGTGACTTCTATTGGATTATCCATACCAACAATAGCATGCCATAGCCACAATTTATAGAAAAAGGAGTCCATAGAATGTGGAAACTCTACTAAAGGGTTATGAGAATTAAGACTTCCTGGGGAATTAGTGTCAAACATATTCCTTTAAGCACAGGAAAGCTCTGTAGATAAGACATGAGGTTTGGGGATTAGCTGAGATGTATCTCAGGGTGCTGGTTAGGAAACTAGTAATCATTGACTATCAGATAGCAGAGGCTTTTGTAGGAACTAAAGAGTAAACGTTCCTTTAAGAAACAGTAGTTTGTGTGTGTGTGTACGTGCACACGCATGTTGTTACCTTCTTAATATGTTGAGAGTTTCTGAAGGCAGAGATAATACTCAGTACTTATTAACTGACTACGCGAGTATCACTGTATACATACTGGAAATTAGAGGGTGTGAAAAGCACTCCTTTTAGATTGAATGAGAAAACCCCTAGTAGAGTGATCTGTGATGGTCAAGAAAAGTCCCTTAAAAAACCATCTCTCCCACTAGGCTCCTCAAAATTCTTGAACTTTTTTTTTTTTTTTTTTTTTGCTCCTTGTTACTTATTATATGTTTTCGTGTTAAGCAAAGTAACATAAATCAAAATAGTGCATGAGTTTTCAGTCATTATAATTGTGAGGGTAGTGGTGGGGGCCTGATCTCTCATAAACTTTGGTGAACAGGACAGAAGAGTGTGTGCTCCACCCTCAGACCCCGGCCATGTGGGACAAGGGCCTTGCCTGGGGCTTTTGAAAGTGTGGCCTGCCTCAGAGACATGGATGACGGTGCCAGAGATGGTCCCAGTGGTCCAAAGACAGACCCATGAAAGTAGCACAAATGGTGAGTGTAGACTTACAGATTGCTGGATCATTTGGGGCCATATAGGAAAGAGAGATGACACCTCATTACAGGGAAGCATAAAGAAAGAAATAGAAAATAAAGAGTGCTGAGCAATAGCAGAGAATTCCTTTTTTAGTTGCGTTTTGATATAACCAGATTTCTTTGAAATGGATTTAAAAAGATAAAAAGATTCTATTTGAAGAGAAAAAGCAACAAACAGCATGGTAACACTTAGAGGAAAGAATGGGACCTTGTAAAAGATGTTATTTCAGATGTTTTATAGAAACCCTTATTTATGTCTCAATCCAATAAAAGTATTTTTTTTAAAGCAACCACTAGAACAGATGAGATAGTAAATATGAATGTATTTTCTGCTCTTCGGGGAAAAGGTATGACAGAAACATACTACCTCACTGCTATTTATTCACTGGGTATCGATTGAACAGCACCAGAAATAGAGCTCTGTGTTTAGGGCTTTGGGCATTTTAGAAAAAAATATAATTTCTTTAGGCTGAGGGTTTCGAGCCAGGTCTACAAGAAAGGGGTAGCCAGAGATGAGCAGAGAGAATGGTCATTCGGTCAAACAGCAGCACCCTTCATCAGGAATGAACCAACTGCTTGCTTGAGTCTGTCTTTTACTAGCTGTGTGACCTTGGGCATGATAGGTACCCTCTCTGAACCTGGGTTTTCTTACCTTTAATGAGGGCGGTGTCTATCTTGCAGCTGTTGAAATTAAATGGGATAACACGTGGAGACGAGTGCAGTGCCTGGCGCATCGCTGGCACTTGGTAACTAGTGCTGCTGTTATGATTTTTGTCGTCATTGGCCTTGGAAATGATCTGAAAGAGCAATGACTAGCCCCAGCAAGATGCTTGGCCTTGGGGGGTACTGCTGGTGGGAAGCTCACGTTTATGCCTGAGGTTGTAGACTGGAACCACCTGAGGATCACTCACACTCAGCCCCTCACGGCACCTTGGCTAAAAGCGAGAGGCCCCAGTTGCAGGAGAGATTTTGCCCAGACCAGAATGGCAGCTGGAGGATTTCATGGCGAGTCTGGCAGATGGCTCTGCCTTGAGGGAGAAGTCCTGTTTGGACAGATGACCCCGTAACCGAGCAGACTTACTCCACTGCTGCGGCTGTGCTGATTTTGAATTATGATGCCAACAATCCACTGAAGACTTTAATATCACAACACATCTAGTGGGGCTTAGCCTGCCTCTGATATCTATTGATACGATTTAGCTAATTTTGACAATTGACTTCCTTTGAGTCATGGTTTACCAAGTGGAGCTTCAAATACGGAAAACGTAGGGAGATGTTTAGAATGCCGATGATGAGGAAGTTTTAACCAAGGGAAAAGTAGCATCAGGAGGCAGGAGTGAAGAGGGACCCTCAAGGCTGAGCAAATGTATAACCACGGCCTGGAGCATGAACAGTTGGGTGTGGGAGCTGCATGGGAGCTGCCCTGGAGAGGGTGTGGGGATAGTGTGTAAGGAAGGAAGTGGGAGCTGAGGCTTGAGGATGGGGGGTTGGGCTAGACCGTGGAGGGCTCTGAATTCAGGGTACCCTTTTGATGGTGTTACTCGCAATATTCCTCCTAGACTTTAAGTCCAGCAGTGGGAATTGATTTTATATCATCTTGTCCAGCAGGGGCCAAGGTAAGGGCCTTTGGGGAGCCTCCCACATACTTACCTTGCCTGTTTTCCCGTAATCCGTGTTGGTATAACCAAATATCGGTTGTCCGGGTTATTGTGGAGTTCTAACTACATATTCTAATGCTTTAGCACTTTAAGTTTTTTACCGTAGCTTTTTCTCCCTATGAAATCTCATTTTTGAGTCTCATGATCAAAATGGATGGAATATTGATCTTGGAACCAAAACAGTTATCACTTACTGAGTTCCTAATATGTGTTGGGAAGCGTGCCAGTGGTCCATAAACATCTGAATGAATCCTCCCAGTTGTGCAAGGTGGTCCTTATTTTTTTGCTGATGAGGAAACCAAGGCTTAGAAGGTTAAGTAACTGACTCTCTCATAGACCCCCTAGGGGTGAAGCCAGGGTTGGAAACCACATTTGTCTGATTACTGAGTCCATGTTCTTTCCACCAAACTCTGCTGCCACCCCTCCTTCTTAATGGGGTATCTAACGTCCAGAGAGGGGACCTTGCCCAAGGTCACACTTGGGATGGTGAAACAGCATCTTGTCCACGTTATTGTGAGTCTTTTCTTGACCTGTGAGGACCCTGCTGACTGCCAGATTTCCCTAGCGTAACACTTAGCATGACATGAGTAAATGGCCAGCTGGCCCCTCTGGAATGTGGCGATATTCATCCTTCTTCATCTGTGACAAGGATCCACCGTCTTCCCTTCCTTAATAGGACTCAAAGCTCCTCGTATTGGCAGCTTACTCATTATACCCTCTTCCCATATTTACAATTGAATTCACCCATACTTGCTGTGTAACACCAGATACAGGGTGTTTATTAAGGGTGCTTTGACAGGGCTGTAACTCCAGCCTGATTTGAGGATGCTGCTATGATTGGTTATAGTTTGGTATTAGCTAAATTGAATATAATCCATCATGCTTATTAGATGTGGTGGGGGAGATTTGCACCCTGAAAGGATCAGCAGGAAAGACACATTAAATATAGATGAGCTGAGTCTTTTCCTAGGCAGCTGGATAGACAGAGCAGGGCCATGTGTTCCTAACAAGGCAGCTTTTCTGCAGTGACACAGAAGTAGTCGGGACTGGGGAAGAGAAAGCACTTAGAAGCTTTAAAAATAAATCAGGCGAGTTACCAAGTGCCCCTTGTAAAAGCCAAACAGCAGAACGTGAGTGGAAAACAGGTAATTACTGAAGATTTTTCAGGTAGCATGGAGTGTTGTCCAGGCACAGGTATCTGACATCTATGAATTATCCTAGTAGCCTGATAGTTTTCACAGTGTTTGGGAACTTTGTTTCAGTCTCCTGAAGTGCAGCATGTGAGATACTCTGGGTCACAATTACTTTGCAGCTTGTTTTCATTTTTGTTCCTTAACATCAAAGCAAACCTTTGTTAATAGCCCAATTTTAAGAGGCACTGGGGCATAGAAGGTATATGGCTCTGTTTACTCAGTATTTTGGAGGATGAGCTCTTAAAGACAGCACTGTTGTGGCTGGCTACATAGACGTCAGAGTCCGCCTAATATTTAAGTATCTAAATGGATAGGTGCTAATATTAGGTTTGTTTGTATATATGGCAGCTGAGGGGCAAATCTCAGCTCATGGCTATAACAGGAAAATTCACAGACCTGTTTTGATACCTGTTTCTGTTCACAAAATTAGTTTTTGGTATCTTTTACCTTTGTTCTTGCTTCATAAACACATTGGATGTTTGTCAGAGATTTCACCCACAGTACAAGTTAACGTCCGTAAGAATCCTGAACTTAAGAGCGCAGCCATCGTGTGGAGAGGATGCATTGAGAACACGTAAAGCTTGGCCCTACTGTGTTTTCTTTTTACCACTGGTGGGCTGGCCCATGATCCCAGGAGCACGTGCAGAGAATGTGAAAGTGCCACTGTTTGGCCCAATTCATTCCTAGAAAAGCCATCTAAAAGGCATGACAGCAGCTCCATTCTTGTAAAAACAAATAAAGAAGGAAAAAAAAAAAAAAAAGAACAAGGAGAAAGAAACAGAGCTACCTAGTTTTCATTTCCTGTTGGATACCTTGCTGTATTTATTCCGCATCTCCCCAGATTGCAGCTAAAACCTAAGGAGGTACACTGACTATCTTTTATGTTCTCCTGCTAAGCATGTCAGTCTCCAAGGCTCACGTGATAGACACACACACCGCTGGCTGGAGAGCACTGCCGCTCGGTGAACGAAATTTACTCACTTTATTGACTGTTGTCCAATCTAATCTCAAGCAGGCAGCACAACATAAAGCATAGCTTCTATTTTATTTTGTTTCTCTCCTAGAGTAAGAATCTGATTTTTTTGTTGTTGTTTTGTTTTCACTCTGCTAGAACATGGACACTGCCTCCCTGCTGAGCCCCATATATTAAACAGAGTTATTTGTATAAAGTTCTTATGGGTCTTCTGTTCTCACAGAATCCAATTCCAAGTTCTTGTTCCCAAAATTAATCATTATGATCATTTATTATGTCTTGGGGTAACACTTTCAAATATGTTACTTCTAAATATTTATCCCACCATCAGTGGGTGGATTTCCCAGGTGATGACTTACTGCTGTGGCGCTGGCTTGTGTTATTGTGCTTAGTTTATTTTAGGTTCATCTGAATTTTTAAACAGTTCTCAGCCTATCTTGCAATAATACAGCCTTTATTAGTTTTCACATCCTTTTCCTATCTGTTACTTAATTTTATTTTTAACATCCCTGTGTGGATGTTGAAAATTTTATGAAAGAGGAAAGTGGAGGTCAGGAGCAATTGACTTGTGCAAAGTCTTATTGCTGGTGAGACTAAGGATCAAATTTCTTGACATCTGGGCCCATTTTCGAGTCCTTTCCTGTGATTGGTTCCTGAGCTTTTCCTTGTGATTGATATGATCTTTATTTAGACTCCATCTCCTCCCCAACCTACACACTTACACACACACTACAGCCTTATATACACATGTCCACACATATGGATTCCCTCTCCCCCTCGCTCCCCATCACACCTTGAAAATGTTAGCTCCTTGTTCTGTCCCCATCAGTCTGTACTTCTAGAACAAAGTGGGACAAAGGAAAGGGTTCAGGTATGGGGGGTAAAAGTCTCAAGAAGTTTCCCAGGAAGTTTTGCCTGAGTCTCTGAAGTACTGGCCCCATTTCTGCTTCACTTTGACAGTACAGATGGACTTTGGGCAATTTGAATATATTTATAGAGAAAGAGAACCTTGTTTAAGAACATGTCGCTCCTAATTGAGATAGTATTTATAGCTAGCCAACGGAGGAATTTTTTATGTTGAAAAAGTTTCCCCTGTATTAATGACCCGATTCACTTCAGGACAGCTGCACAGTCACTCTGACTCAGGCATTAAGAAAGCCAAACACTGGCTTTTCTCTTGTCATGCTGGTGGTTTTCTTTGTATGGCTGTGGTGTGATAAGGAATGATTCATTTTTGTTTGTTTGTTTCTTCTGTGATTCGTTCATAGACTGAGGAGTCCCTTGGACTAGATGTAGTTCCTGCAGCGATCATATCTCTAATGCCCAGCTTTCTTTTTGGTTATCAGTTCTCTGGCATATCAATCTAACATGGTCAATGTGTACAGTGAGACATGCGTTAGACTCCTTGTCTGTTTCCATCTGGCCTAAATATGCCATAAACACCATCTGCCTGGAATGGGAAAAATCTTGAGTGGCCTTATCTGAGTGACTGTAGCATGTTTCCCATTCACGAGAAGGATTTGTTCCAGAAAACCAAAGGATTATTTAGACAGAAGGATACAACACTTCCAATTATGGGGTGTCGATGAATCCTTCTCCCCAGTTTCCAGATACTTAATGAAGATTTACAAAATTGTCAGAGTGGAAATGCCTAGGCCCTGGAACTAAGGGGCCGGAGTAACTTCCATAACTAAGCCTCCTCTTTATGTGTAAAATGTAGTCAGCAGTATCTGCCTCGTCACACATGTCCGTGTACATAAACATGCTTATATACATGTCTGTGTATATGCGCGCACACACATTGCCTAATACGTTGTGGTGCCTGTTCTCATAGCTTCTTATGTTGTTGTTTCTCAGTATATACCTGGTGCCATCTCCCTATGGAGAGCCTAGGGTGAGAGTAGAGAACCGGATGGACTCCCTCTGCCTGTTACTGCTTCTACCTTTTTCATGACCAGATAATTCAGCTGCAACAGACAGAATCTCTTTCAGCCAAGATTGTATCAGAAAACCGCACATTATTCTTTTCTCTGGGCATCCTGCTGACCCATCTGTTTGTTTGCACATGCTACTTGTATGTCATCTTTCATCAGTGTGCATTTGTAATGTCACAGTTTCTTAGTTTGCAAGACATTTACCCTAGCCACCACCTAGGGTGATTGCTTCCTGGTAGTACATTGGAGGGTAGGGACTTTGAGCTGTCAACAACATGCTGCCTGTAAATTCAGTATTAGGGTCAGTTAATTATGGGAAGATTACTTGAGGCAGCAAGCCCTGTGATCAGTGAAGATCGTTGGGAGCCCCCAGTATAGAAGGTGATTCTCTCTGACCTACAGACCCCACCCCATTTTTTCCATTATGATAATCTCTAGGTCCATCTGTGTTACTACAAATGGCTTTAATTTCATCCTCTTTCGTGGCTGAGTAGTATTCCGTTGTATATATGCATACCACATCTTCTCTATCCATTCATCTATCAATGGACATTTAGGTTGTTTTCATGTCTTGGCCATTTAAATAGTGCTGCTGTGAACATTGGGGTGCATGTGTCTTTTTGAATTATAATTTTCTTCAGATATATGCTCAGGAGTGGGATTGCTGGATCATATGGTAAGTCTATTTTTAATTTTTTAAAGAACCTCCATACTTTCCTCCATAGTGGCTGCACCAATTTACATTCCCACCAACAGTGTAGTAGGGTTCCTTTTTCTCCACACCCTCTCCAGCATTTATTATTTGTAGATTTTTTAATGATGGGTATTCTGACTGGTGTGAGGTGATAACTCATTGTAATTTTGTTTTGTATTTCTCTAATAATTAGTGATATTGAGCATCTTTTCATGTGCCTGTTGGTGATCTGTATGTCTTCTTTGGAGAAATGTCTGTTTAGGTCTTCTGCCCATTTTTTGATTGGGTTGCTTGTTTCTTGATATTAAGCTGTATGAGCTGTCTGGAAACTGTCTTTTCTCTATTGTATATTCTTGTCTCCTTTGTCACAGATTAATTGACCATAAGTGCATGGGTTTATTTCTGGACTTTCTATCCTGTTCCATTGATCTATGTTTCTTTTTTGTCGGTACCATGCTGCTTTAACTACTGTAGCTTTGTAGTATAGTTTGGAGACAGGGAGCATGATTCCTCCAGCTCCAGTCTTCTTTCTCAAGATTCTTTTGGCTGTTCAAGGTCTTTTGTGTTTCCATATAAATTTAAAACATTTTTTGTTACAGTTCTGTGAAAAATATCTTGGGTGATTTGATAGAAATTGCATTGAATCTGTATATTGCCTTGAGTAGTATGGTTATTTTAACAATATTGATTCTTCCAATCCAAGAACATGTTACATCTTTCATCTGTTTGAGTCATCTTTAATTTCTTTCATCAATGTCTTATAGTTTTCAGAGTACAGGTCTTTTGCCTCCTTAGGAAGGTTTATTCCTAGGTATTTTATTCTTTCTGATGTGATGGTGAATGGTATTGTTTCCTTAATTTCTCTTTCTGACATTTCATTGTTAGTGTATAACAATGCAACAGACTTCTGTGTATTAATTTTGTATCTTGCAACTTTACTGAATTCATTAATGAACTCTGTTAATTTTCTTGTTGTGTCTTTAGGATTTTCTCTGTGTAGTATCATGTCATCTGTAAACAGTGACAGTTTTACTTCTTCTTTTCCAATTTGAATTCTTTTTATTTCCTTTCCTTCTGTGATTGCTGTGGCTTGGACTTCCAAAACTATGTTGAATATAAGTGGTGAGAGTAGGCCTCCTCGTCTTGTTCCTGATTTTACAGGAAATTCTTTTAGCTTTTCCCTGTTGAGTGTGATGTTACTGCGGGTTTGTCATAATATAGTCTTTATTATGTTGAAGTGTGTTCTCTCTATGTTCACTTTCTGGAGAGTTTTTTTTTTTTATCATAAATGGATGTTGAATTTTGTCAAAAGCTTTTTCTGCATCTATTGAGATGGTCCTGTGGTCTTTATTCTTCATTTTGTTAGTGTGCTGTGTCACACTGATTGATTTGCAGATAATGAAAAATCCTTACATCCCTGGAATAAATCTCACTTGATCAGGGGGGCATGACCCTTTGAATGTATTGTTGGAGTCATTTTGCTAGTATCTTTTTGAGGATTGTTGCGTCTATGTTCATCAGTGAGATTGGCCTGCAATTTTCTTTTCTGGTGAAAACTTTGGTTTTGATATCAGGGTGATGGTGGTCTTACAGAATGAGTTCAGAAGTGTTCCTTCTTCTGCTGTTTTTGCAATAGTTTCAGAAGGACAGGTATTAACTCTTACCTAGATGTTTGGTGTAGAATTCACCTGTGAAGCCATCTTGTCCTGGATTTGTGTTAGTTTGGAGATTTTGAATTAGTGATTCAATTTCAGTACGGGTAATTGATTTGTTCATATTTTCTGTTTCTCCCTGGCTCAGTCTTGAGAAATTGTACCTTTCTGAGATTTTGTCCATTTATCCTAAGTTGTCCATTGTATTGGCATATAGTTGCTTGTAGTAGTCTCTTATAATCATTTGTATTTCTGTGGTGTTAGTTGTAACTTCTCTTTTTTTTTATTTTCTAATTTTATTGATTTGTGCCCCCTCTCTTTTTTTCTCAATAGTCTGGCTAAAGGTTTATGAATTTTGTTTATCTTTTCAAAGAACCAGCTTTCAGTTTTATTGATCTTTTCTGCTGTTCTTTTTTTTTTTGTCTCTATTTCATTTGTTTCTGCTCTGATCTTTATGACTTCTTTCCTTCTACTAACTTTGAGTTTTATCTGTTCTTCTTTCTCTAATTGCTTTAGGTGTAAGGTTAGGGTATTTATTTGAGATTTTTCTTGTTTCCTGAGGTAAGCTTGTATTGCTATAAACTTTCCTCTTAGAACTTCTTTTGCTGCATCCCATGAGTTTTGGATCATTGTGTTTTTGTTTTTGTTTGTCTCTAGGCATGTTTTAATTATAATAATAACTGAAAGCCTAGAAATAACCTAGATGTTCAGATGAGTGAACAAGGTTTTGGAGGCTACTAGAAATGTACTAAAGCTGAATTGTGGTGGTGGTTGCACAACCTTATGTACCTACTAGTCATCATTGAACTGCGCACTTAATCCCAAATAGTGCTCAATTCTTGGGAGGTTGTAGTGAAACTAATTTTCAAACTCATACTTTGAAAATGGTTATGAACCTTTGGGAAAGTAATGTACTAATAGATGGCTAGGGAAAATATATTAATATATTAATGTGAACATTCAGACTTAATTTACTCTTAAAAATTTCATTGGAAATAATTCAAAGGAAGAGAAAAATCCCATGTGTGTGGAATATTCCTTGCAGCATTATCTCTAAACATTGACACTGGAAACAAGAGTCTCATAATACTGAAATGTTTAAAATATCATTTGGGTAAAATATGATGTTTTCAATTAAAAATGACTACAAAGACTGACATGGATAAATACAAATGGTAATTTTAAAAATTTAATTAATTAATTAATTAATTGAAGTGCAGTCAGTTACAGTGTGTCCATGTCTGGTGTACAGCACAATGTCCCAGTCCCGCATATACACATGTATACCTGTTTTCACATTTTTTTATGAAAGGTATTCTTATAATCAAAACAAGCTTTAAAATTAAATGTTTGCTATAAATGTATACTGGAAGGGAATGTTAACTGTATAGCTGAATTTTTTTTTAACCTTTAAAAAAATTCCATCCTCTTGCTATACAATTGTCAAAGTAAAACAAATATGGCACTGTGAGGAAAAGACAATGACCAATGGTATTGGAGGCTCTTAAATTTAAATACTAAAGAAGGGATGAATGGCTGGATGGATAGGAGTTTTGTTTTATAGGTTCAGTTGACATGATTTGTGGTTGATTAGGATATGGGGTTGAAAGAGAGTCCCTGTTGAGAGTGAATTTCTATCTGTCTCAGAAGATGGTGATTCTATGAATAGAAAAGGAGTACAGATACAAAGAGAATAGGTCTTGGGGCCAAAGTCATATTTCACAGAATTAGAACATATCATAATAAAATTTATATGGAACCACAAAAGACCTAGAACTGCCAAAACATTACTGAAGAAAAAGAAAGAGGCTGGAGGAATAACTCTCCTAGACTTCAGACAATGCTGTAGAGCTACAGTAATCAAACCAGCATGGTATTGGTACAAAAATAGACATATGGACCAATGGAACAGAACAGAGAGCCCAGAAATGAACCCACAAACTTTTGGTCAACTAATCATTGACAAAGGAGGCAAGAATATACAATGGAATAAAGACAGTCTCTTCAGCAAATGGTGTTGGGAAAACTGGACAGCAGCATGTAAATCAGTGAAGCTAGAATACTCCCTTACACCATACACAAAAATAAACTCAAAACAGATCAAAGACTTAAGCATAAGACAAGATACAATAAACCTCCTAGAAGAAAATATAGGCAAAACATTATCTGACGTACATCTCAAAAATGTTCTCCTAGGGCAGTCTACCCAAGCAATAGAAATAAAAGCAAGAATAAACAAATGGGACCTAATGAAACTTACAAGCTTCTGCACAGCGAAGGAAACCATAAGTAAAACAAAAAGACAACCTACGGAATGGGAGAAAATTTTTGCAAATGATGAAACTGACAAAGGCTTGATCTCCAGAATATATAAGCAGCTCATACGACTCAATAAGAAAAAAATAAACAACCCAATCCAAAAATGGGCAGAAGACCTAAACAAGCAATTCTCCAAGGAAGTAATACAAATGATCAATAGGCACATGAAAAAATGCTCTATATCACTAATTATCAGAGAAATGCAAATCAAAACTACAATGAGGTATCACCTCACACCAGTCAGAATGGCCATCATTCAAAAGTCCACAAATGACAAATGCTGGAGAGGCTGTGGACAAAAGGGAACCCTCCTACACTGATGGTGGGAATGCAATTTGGTGCAGCCACTGTGGAAAACAGTATGGAGATTCCTCAAAAGACTAGGAATAGACTTACCATATGACCCAGGAATCCTGCTCCTGGGCATATGTCCAGAAGGAACCCTATTTCAGAATGACACCTGCACCCCAATGTTCATAGTAGCACTATTTACAATAGCCAAGACATGGAAACAGCCTAAATGTCCATTGACAGATGACTGGATAAAGAAGATGTGGTATATTTATACAATGGAATACTATTCAACCATAAAAATGACAACATAATGCCATTTGTAGCAACATGGATGTCCCTGGAGAATGTTATTCTAAGTGAAGTAAGCCAGAAAGAGAAAGAAAAATACCATATGAGATCACTCATATGTGGAATCTAAAAAAAAGAACATAAATACAAAACAGAAACAGACTCATAGACATAGAATACAACTTGTGGTTGCCAAGGGAGAGGGGGTTGGGAAGAGACAGACTGGGAGTTCAAAATTTGTAGATACTGACAGGCATATGCAGAATAGATAAATAAGATTATACTGTATAGCACAGGGAAATATATACAAGATCTTGTGGTAGCTCATAGTGAAAAAAATGTGACAATGAATATATGTACATTCATGTATAACTGAAAAATTGTGCTCTACACTGGAAATTAACACATCATTGTAAAATGACTATAACTCAATAAAAAATGTTTAAAAAAACAAAACAAAGGCAAAGAAAGTGATCCCATTTTATGTTACGGTATTGAGCATGGACCTGAAATAAATGAATTCAATTAATATTATTTCCCTTTGGATACATTGAATTAGAAGTGTCGCTGTGATATCTGGGTTGATATATCCAAAGGTCAGAATGAATTAGTATATAGACGTTTAGAGAGAAGTTGAATAGAAAGAATAGATATGGGAACCATATGCATGTGGGTGCTAGGAAATGGGGAAAAGTCATCAGAGTTGATGATCAGGCATCATTGTGACACGTAAGAGAGAAGATGAAGTCGATGATGGATATCGGATGTCAAAGGGCAGAGAACTAAGTAGATGGGAGGCAGGCAATTTGTTTTGAGACATTTGGCAGTGAATAGAAGGAGAGAAATGAGACAAAACTCAAGTCAGTAGTAAGACTGTAGAAAGGATTTGCCATAGAATATTTTAGGCTTAAGATTGTAGGCTGAAATGTATTGTTGCTTGAAGAACCCACCTGGATTTATTACTGCTGTGAATGTGCTTCAGTCTCTGACTTTAATGCACACTTGCCCAGCAGATAGAGACCTTTCCCGATGAAGCAAACACAATTTCATTGTGTTTTGTAACTGAAATGATTGTTACCCTAATAATAATTTTCTACTGCAGTGAGAAAAGAATTTTGAAAATCAATTTCTCATTTTCCTGCCTCTTACAATGACTGTCTTCATCAGAAAACAAACTAGCTTGCCAATTTTGACAGCTTCTTTGTTAAAAGCAGGGTTTTGTCTTTTCTCTTCTCCCAGTGTATAAATAAGCCCTTTAAAGAATAACTTTAGGGCAACTGAAAATCATTACAGAGACGGAGAGTTTTCCAGATGAGGACCGACAAAAAGATTAAAACTCCTTAGTCTGAAATTGCAAAGCTGGAGGAGGATGGAATTGGGGTCTAAATTGACAAAGGCTATAAGGAAACAGTCTGGTCTGCAAGTCTCAGGCACAAAATGGGAGGCAGTCTTCTAGCTGATAATACATACCTCATGAGCTCTTTGCTAGTATTAAGAGATGCTGTATATAAAAATGCTTTGTAATCCATCAAGCACTATTCAAATGTATAATATTGTCATTAGAACTTGGTGGGTTGTGTTTTGGGAAAAATAATAGAAAAAAATACTTTATAGTTGGATAGGGAGCATGAGCCAGTAAAACTTAGAGAAACTACATAAGGTCACTGGCATTTGCCCCTCAGTGGATTTTTAAGGACCAGTGGGTCTTGTCTGTACCTACCCTGGACCCTGAAGTTGAACTATCACATCTTTCTCATCACATCTATTTGTTAAAGCCCAGTAATGGATTGGGTGGATACTAAACCCACCATTTCTCTCAGTGTATAGCATTTGTTAAAAGTTTATTTCACATTTAAGGATCAGTTTTTACTAAGATTTTTAAAATTGAGATACAGTTTATTTACAGTATTATATTGGTTTCAAGTGTACAACATAGTGATTTAAAATGTTTATAGATTATTCTCCATTCAAAGTTATAAAATATTGGCTATACCCTCTGTTCTGTACAGTATATCCTTGAAACTTATTTCTTTTATATGTAATAGTTTGTACCTCTAAATCCACTATCCACATCTTCCACATCATTCCCCTTCTCCTTCTCTCTCCCCACTGGTAATCACTAGTTCATTTATTTTATTTTTTAGATTCCACGTATAATTGATGATTTAGAGTAGTTGTCTTTCTTTGTCTAACTTAGATCCATTCATGTTGTTGCAAATGGCAACATTTCATTCTTTTTCATGGCCGAGTAATATTCCACTCTCTATATATCATCTTTATATACTCATCTGTTGATGAAGACTTAGGTTACTTCCATATTTTGGCTATTGTAAATAACGTTGCTATGAATATTGAGATACATGTATCTTTTTAAATTAGTGTTTTTATTTTCATTGGATATATACCTAGGAATGGAATTGCTAGATTATTTTTAGTTTTTTGAGGTAGCTCTAGGTTTAGTTTTTTGAGGAACCTCCATACTGTTTTCCCTAGTGGCTGCACTAATTTGCACTCCCATCAACTGTGTACAAGGGTTCTCTTTTCTCCACATCCTCTCCGATGTTTGTTATTTGTGGTCTTTTTGATGATAGCCATTTTGACAAGATGTACTATCTCATTGTGGTTTTGATTTGCATTTTTCTGATGACTAGAGATGATATCTTTTCATGTGCCTGTTGACCCTCTGTATGTCTTCTTTAGGTCTTCTGCCCATCTTTTAATTGGGTTGTTTGGTTTTTTGATATTGAGTTCTATGAACTGTTTATGTATTTTTGGATATTAACCCCTTATTGGTCATATCATTTGCGAATATTTTCTGCCATTCAGTAGGCTTTTTGTTTTGTCAGTGGTTTCCTTTGCTGTACAAAAGCTCTTCGGTTTAGTTAGGTCTCATTTGTTTATTTTTGCTTTTGTTTCCTTTGCCTTAGGAGACTGATCCAAAAAAATGTTGCTGAGATTTATGTCAAACAGTATTCTGCCTATATTTTCTTCTAGGAGTTTTATGGTTTCTGGTGTTACATTTGGGTCTTTAATCCATTTTGAGTTTATTTTTGTATATGGTGTGAGAAACTGTTCTGATTTGATTATTTTACATGTAGAGTTCACCTGTAGAGCCATCTAGCCCTGGACTTTTGTTTATTGGGAGTTTTTAAAATTATAGATTCAATTTCATTACTGTAAATGAATTCATTGCATTAACAAATAAGTGGAGATAACCAAACCAGTTATCTTAAAGGTGCAGAAAAGGCAGTTTGTTAAAAATCAACACCCATTCATGGTCAAAACTCTTAGCATATTAGAAATAAAAGAGAATATTGTTAATCTGGTAGATAGTTTGTACTTAAAACTTCTGAAATCATCATTCTAATGGGGGCACTTATGAAGCATTTTCTTTAAAATCAGGATAATGATGCTCACCATCACAGCTTCAAATCATCATTGGAGTGGATGTCCTTACCAATACAGTAAGAGAAAAAGAAGAAATAGCATAAGGGTTGGAAAGAAACAAAAGTAGAAAAATTAAGTGGGGGGAATATTCTCTAGCAGATATCCAGACTTTCTTATAACAACATAATAATTAGGACAGTGTCATATCAATGCAAGATAGACAAATTGGCTGATGGAACTTAGAAACAGGCCCACACATGTGGAAATCTGATGAAGGACAAAGGTGGCATGACAAGTCACTGGGGAAGTAAGTAGCTGTTAGACATTTGATTATTTGTTTGGGCAAAATGATTTTGGTTCTTTTCCTTATACCACATATAAAAATAAACACTGGATAAATTGTTGACTTAAATATAAAAGACAGAAAAGGGAACCCTTTTACATTGCTAGTGGGAATGTAGTTTGGTGCAGCCATTATGGAAAACAGTATGGAGATTCCTCAAAAAACTAAAAATAGACTTACCATATGATCCAGCAATCCCACTTCTGGGTATATATCTGGAGGGAGCTCTAATTCAAAAAGATACATGCACCCCAATATTCATAGCAGCACTATTTACAACAGCCAAGACATGGAAGTAACCTAAATGGCCATCGACAAATGATTGGATAAAGAAGTTGTGGTATATATGTATACAATGGAATACTACTCAGCCATAAAAAAGAATAAAATAATGCCATTTGCAGCAATATGGATGGACCTGGAGATCATCATTCTAAGTGAAGTAAGCCATAAAGAGAAAGAAAAATACCATATGATATCACTCATATGTGGAATCAAAAAAAAAAAAAAGAAAGAAAAAAGAGGACACAAATGAACTTATCTACAAAATAGGAACAGACTCGGAAACTTAGTAAACAATCTTATGGTTACTGGGGAAAGGGGGTGGGAAAGGATAAATTTGGGAGTTTGAGATTTATAAATGTTAGCCACTATATATAAAAATGGATTTTAAAGTTTCTTCTGTATAGCACAGGGAACTATGTTCAATATCTTGTAATAACCTTTAATTAAAAAAATATGAAATGAATATATGTGTGTATATGCATTACTGGGACATTGTGCTGTACACCAGAAATTGACACATTGTAATTGACTGTACTGCAAGAAAAAAATGTAAAAGGCAAAACTTTATAACTTTTAGAAGAAAGTATAGAAAAACCTCTATGCCCTTTGGATAGCAAAGAATTTCTTTAAAAAAAAGTTAACCATAAAAGTTTTATAAAAAGACAACCATAAACGTTTGATGTGTTTGACTACATTAAAATTAAGAATTTCTATTCAGGAAAGATAGCATGAGGAAAATGAAAAGACAAATTACCCATTGAGAGAAGATCTATGCAAAACTTATAATCTTAAAGTATAAGTACCTAGAATATATATTTTTAAAAGATCAACAAAGCAATAAGAAAAAGTTACAATACTCAGTAAATTAATAGACAAAACACATGAACAGGTGTTATACAGAAAAGACAAATAATCAACAATATAGGAAATGATGCTTTATCTCATATATAACAAGAGAAATAGAGATAAAACTGTGATGAGATATTCTTACATACTTGATAGCTCATAAAATTTAAGATGTTTTACAATATCAAGTGGCAAGAACGTGATGGGACAGGATAAAATTCAACAATCATATTACTAGGATCCTAGAGCCTCTGGAATCCCATGCAGAGGTGCATCAAGGGACATGTTCAAGAATGTTCTTAGCAGCATTGCTTCTAACAGTAAAAACCTGAAAACAGCCGAAATCTCCATCAGTGGGAGAGTAAATAAACATACTGTGGAATATTCTCCCAGTGGAATGTTATTCAGTGGTAATAATGAATGAATTTAATTTATCTGCAGTAACATGGCTGAATGTTAAAAATATAATGTTTACTAAAATATAATTAAAACTCAGAATGCATAAAGTCTACCTATTATGATTATAAAGCTCAAGAATAAGCAAAGATAAGTAACAAGTTATTTAGGAATCCCTGTACTTGCTAAAAGTAGAGAGAGAGAATGAGAGAGAGAGAATAGGAAGAAAGAGAGAGAATATTAGCCCTAGCACAAACGTTGCTCTGGTCATGCCTCATAAATCTTAAGAGACCTGAAGAGATCAAAGTACATCCAAGTAGCTTAATGGTGTCATAGAGCAAAGCTCAGTAATATTTATAGGAACAGAAAATATCCAGCATCCAATGAGGTAAACTCACAATGTCTGGCATCAAATTAAGAATTACCAGTCATGCAAAGATAGGAAAATATGATGTACAATGAAGAGAAAATTCAGTTAATCAAAACCTACCCAGAAATGACGCAGATGATAAAATTAGCAGACAAGGCACTAAAGCAATTATTATAATTATTTCATATGTTCAAGAAACAAAAGACTGAGCATGTTAAGTGGAGTCATGAAAGGTATAAAAAGATGTGCATCAAACTTCTAGAGATGAAAACTACTGTATCTGAAGTGAAAAATGTGTTGGATGGACTTAATAGTAGATGAGAAAATATAGAAGAAAAGATTCGTAATCTTAAGGATATTCCAGTAGAAACAATCCATAATAACACAGAGAGGGGGGAAGAGTGCCTGAAAAGAACTGCTTTTTGAAAGTTTCTGTTAAGAGAATGAATAGATAAGCCACATACTGGGAAAAAATATTTGCGAGTCACATACCAAATAAAGGATTCATACCAAAATATAGAAAGAACTCTTAAAACTTAGCAATAATAAGACAAACACCCAATAAATATGGGCAAAGGCTTTTAACATACACTTGATCAAAGGAGCTATAAAGGTGAAAAATTAGCATTTGAAAAGATGAGCAACATCATTAATTATCAGGATTTGAAACTAAAACTCTAATGAGGTATCACAACATACCTATAGATGACAAAAATTAAAGACTGATCATACCAAGTGGTGATGAGGTTGTGGAGGACCTGGAACTCTCATACACTGATGGTAGGAATGTAAAGTAGAACAATCATTTTGGAAGACAGTTTGGAAGTTTCTCAAAAAGTTAAATAGTATATCTATTATATGACTCAGCTGTTTATCTTTCGTTTACCAAGTAGAAAAGACAGCATATGATCATATAAAGATTTGTACACAAATCTTTTTGGTAGCTTTATTTAATTGGACCATCTAAAAAAGTCCATCAATAGGTAATGCATAAGCAAACTGTGGTACATTCATGTAATAGAATACCACTTAGCAACAGAAAAAAATGAATTATTTTATTTTATTTTATATTGAAGTGTATTTGATTTACAGTATTAGTTTTAGGTATACAGCAAAGTGATAAGAAATGAATTATTGATGTATGCAACAACAGAGTTAAATTTCAAAATATTTTGCTGAGTGAAAGAAGCCAGAGTATATATTGCATGATTCCATTTTTATAAAAATTCTAGAAAATGTGAACTAATGTATATTGGGAAAAAGCAGATCAGTGGTTGCCTGGGGGAAGAGGTAGGGAGTGCGGGCTGTGGGATGGGAGATTATAAAGAAACTTTTGGGGTGATGAATATGTTCATTATCTTGATTGTGGTGATGGTTTGATGGACATGCAAAAATTCATTATGCCTCAGTAAATTTTTGTGTGAAAAGCAAGAGAATAAATAATCTACAATTATCATAGTAGTTTCTTCCGGGGAAGGTTGAGAAGGGGCACGTAGGTAGATGCAATGGGATTGGTAACGTTCTGGTTCTTAGATTGGGTGGTTTGTTGTTTTTATGTAACACGTGTATTTTAAAAATTATTTTATATATATATAAAAATTAAATAATAAATTTAACAAAATGCCGCTGGTGGTGAAGAACCCTCCTGGCAGGGAAAGCCTTTTATGTTAAGTTCTGAAGACAAGGGAAAGCATAGCCCATAAGGAAAACTGCAAGTATTCCAGTGTATGTGGAGCTGGGAGCAGAAGAGGTCAGTAGGAAGAGAGAAGATGTTGCAGGTTGACAGGTTCCAGGTTAGAGAGGGCCTTGGATACTAAAATGGGGGACTTGAACTTTATTTGTAGACACTAGGACACCACTGAAGAATTTCATGTATGGAAAAGATGGGATTAGCTTTGAATTTTAGAAAGAATTCTGACTTTCTCCTTGTGGAGGCTAGATTGAAGGGGGTTACACCTGAGCTGGGGAACCAGCTGAAGTGCTGTAGGAGAAACCCGTGTGAGAGAAGATGAGGGCTGCGGTGATGGAGAGGAAGGGCTGGAGGCAAGAGATTTCCAGAAAAGGGGGAGAAAACCAAGAGAGAGTCATTACAGAAGCCAGGGAGGGAGGAATTTTAAGAAAGACATGACTATCGACAATGGTACATAGTGCAGGGAGATCAGATACACAGGACTAAAAAGCTATCAGTAGATCTGGTAGGAGTCATATGGTGAGTCCAGGTCGGGTCCTGAAGATGGATGTCCGCTTACCTGAGATGCAGCTTGAGTGGTGAGAAAGTGAACACCTGGAGTAAGAACTTCTATTTCCAGAAACTAGTCTGTGCCTGGAGGGAGGGAAAGACTTTCTCTAAGCCTCTGAGAAAAAGGCAAAGGTGGCTCCAGGTATAGATATAATTATAGGTGTAGGAGATGGAATTTGAGGGAGATGGTATTTGATAATTTTGATTATCTGGGTCAAATAAGAGCTGAGTTTACTTTTGAAATTGGGTGTGGAAGTTTAGTACAGTTATAATAGCATGTTAGAGAAGGAATTAACCAACCAACAAATCAAAAACAAACGACACACATAAAATTATTGCATGTTAGGGCTATTGCATATACTTGTCTGGCTTACATACAGTACAAGTCTAGATGCTCCAGTATACTCATCATAGTCTATGTGAATGGTACCCTGGAGGGTTGCAAAGTATACAACCTGAACAGCAGTACCTGGCAGTCTTAGCTACAGGCTAGACTGAGATTAGAAACCGTAAGTTTGCGGTAAGAAGAATTGGCATGTTTGTGTGATTTTTCCCTAAGAGTGAATTTTTGGATTGACCCCAGATATCCAAGGTTGTGGACTTTGTGGGGCATGGAGTACCAAGACAAAGGGCTAGATATTTAAGATGATTGTTTGAGGGCAATGGGGATGCTAAACTTTACTCTCTGTTCTAGCACAGGCGTGTGTGTGTTCTCATCCCCTCCCTGTACTTTGAGTCTTATTAGTTTGTCTGTCTCCTCCCCAAAGCTGTAATCTCCATAAAGAAGTGGCCAGTGTTAACGTCCCCTATATGCCATGCCCAGGTCACACCTGTACATAGTCAGGACTCTGTAAGTATCTGTTGGATGGACTGATGGCTCAATGAGGTCAAGGCTACGAGTGGAAGGAAGTTACATCATCAGAGTGTTATGGACCAGGGTAAAAAGAAAGAGGTAGGGTATATTTGATGTGTTTAAGGACAAGTGAAGTAGGAATAAAAGTGTGAAGCAGCTGGAAGGGGTTTGTGGCCAGAGGTAAGGCAGTGTTTGAGATGTTAGAATGAGTGCAACCCTGTGAAGTGAAACAGCCTCAGATACGGCCCTGGGAGTGGGTGCTGGGGGAGAGGGGAGGGGGACCAAGGCAGCACTGCATAGCATAGAGCTGATTTCATTTAAAAGGATGCAGGGGAGGGGCCCTGAGTTCAATTGGGGGGCTATTCTGCTTGTACTGGGGTAGCTATGTTGCTTTGGCCCTTTCCCTGAACAGCCTATCTCTTTTTATATACAATAACTAGTTGATAGTTACAAAAATGCTTTGATATTTTAATAAAATTACACCATTACAGAAAAAAAGCACACTCAACTGGACTTTATCCCATTACCGATAGAAAACCCGTTTATCCGACTTCTGTGCCTGAGGAAAACTTACCCCATTAATCCCTAGAACTGTGACCAGTAGAAACGGCTTCTGCCAGGCCGCTTAAACCAACAGGTGACAAGCAGATGTCACTCAGTAGCATCATCACAGTAGCCCTGCCCTGGTACATAAATTACATGTAAGGCAGCTTCAAATGCTCTTAAAGCATCAAGGACATTCTCTTTGACGTGCATTAACATTAATGTCTCTATTTCACTTTTTCCTCTGGATCCTGTGCTTTACAAACTCTCTCTGTATTTTCCTCTGAATGTTTTCCCAGTTTTCCTGGATGTACGGAAGCCTCTGTTTCTCCCCCTTTTCATGTTGCATACGTGTACAGGGGTCTTGCCCCTCGTGGGGTTTCTGTACTAGTCCTGAGGACGGAGCAGCCTCATTCCCCACCCTGCTGAGTGTGCTGTTTGAGTCTGCAGGGATTCTCACTTTGTGTTTAGGCTGAGGCTGTCTGGGGAAACTCCCTTTCCCTTTTCATTAAAAATGGTCCTTTACCCATGTAACCACGTTCTGTCCTTTATAGCACTTTACACATTTAGATATTATTTTGTTAACCTATTTTTTTTTAAAAATTTGCTTATTTTTGGTCTCTCCCACTAGAAGTTAGAGCTTGTCTGATATGCTTAACATTGAGTCCCCAGGGCCTTGCACCATGCCTGGCATGTTGCGGCCACTCAATGAGTAGATCTCTCAAACCCATGTTTGTCAGCTGTTCCTACATCTTTGTTGAAATGAGGATAAAATTGCCAATTTCATGGAGGTACTATGAAAATAAAATGAGATGATGTATGTAAGCACTGAGCACAGTATTTGGCACTCTAGTTATTAGTCTCAGTATGCAGCAGCTAGTACAAGGAACTGGTTGCATTCTGGGTACTTGTTTAGGGCCTGCCCCTGAGACATCTCATCTCCTGAGACGTGAGAGATAGTAGCTGTCAGCTTCCCACTGGCCCTCCCCATGCTGAGCAGTAGGCGGCGCTCTAGAGGGAGAACAACAAAGGGTTCTGGTACCTGGAGCCAGGAGTACATACACAAGAGGAAGAAAGTCACCTCCTACTTACACATCTGTCGAGGGAAAAATTAATTGTCAATCTAAGAAGGAAGTGAAAATTTTTATTTGAGGCAACCTGAGGATTTTAACCTTGAAGAGAATCTCCGAGAGAGCTCTGAGGACTGTTCCGAAGGGGTAATGGGGGAGGCCAGGATGTATGTGGCTTTGACAAGGGGTATGTGCAATCAAGCACACATCTTGGTAGAAGGTTACTGCTATTAGTGAGGAAGAGACTTCTTGGTTAATTGTTTTAGTGCTTTTCTAAGTATGCGAGAAACTGGGTTCATAAAATTTTCTCCTGGAAATACCTAACTATCTGAAGGCCTGTTCTGCCAGCTTTTCTCTGATCTTGAGTGCCTCATTCCCGATCTCCACTCCAGACTCCTTTCTGGGCGTGTTGAAGGTCAGCGACTGCAGTGACTCACGACTTCATCCTTGTAGGAGGCAGATGACAGGTACCAGTTTTTAGTTGGCAGGGCCCCCTTGTGGTCATAAAGTCAACCATGGTTTGGAAGGCATTTCATGACCGTTTTGTCCCGCTGTGCTAGAAACGCTCATTCCTAGGTCAGGCGAGGATTTCGCTGACAGGCCACTCAATGTGCTATTCCTGGGTTAGGCCTTATTAACAGTAGCCAAAAGTCTCTGGGCCACCTGTCTTACTAGTCTGTTATGGTCCAGGGAATGGTTCCCTCCAGTGGCTTCTTCCCATATCTACAGTTACACCATTACAATCATTGATCTTATGGAATTATGTATTTGGTTGATCTTTTCAGGTCGCCTAGGCATCATTATTTTTATTGGAGGCTCAGTCACACAGCTGATAATGCAAGAGACAATAATCTTGTAAAATAGACAGAATACAAGTAATATAGCTAGCAGCATTAAGAAGGTCATAAGCAAGTATTTAGGCTAAGAACGTTCTTCAGGTGCAGCCCAGTATCTCCCCAGGTTGTCTGACCCAGCCTGTTCTATATCAGTCGCTGTCTTTAAGAGAAGTGATATATTGACATTATATATGAAGTTCACCAAAGATGTCTACACCCACATACAAGGCAAGTGGTAGATCATCATGACCCCTTACAGGATTAAAAAAGGACTGTTATCTTCTAAAGTGTTACGTAGGTGATTCCAGAGGAAGAAAAATTGATCTTTGTGGTTGAACAGGTGTGTCTGCTGTTGAGGAGTCTGGTTAATGCATAAAGCAGATGCACAGTGCACACTGGAGGGGAGGGGCGGGCCCAAATGGGCAGAGAAAGCTTTTATGTTTAAATTTTTCTTGTCTTGCCTTAAAATATGAATTTTACTTCATCACATCTGTTTTCATTCTTGTTCTTCTGTGTCTGTGTGGCTTGATAATCTTTTTCTTACTGACTTCTGATTTCAGAAGAATACTGTGTTTGATTAAACAGGCTTCACATGGTTGGTTCACCATTCTTTTCTTTTAAAAAGCCTCCTTATACCCAGCCGACTGATTCATAGCATCTTTATAGAATGTTATCTCATAATGTTGCTGAGGCCTATAATTGAGGTGAGTGGCTCCGTGCATAGAACATAATTACTTTTGCAGCAGCTTGGAATGTGCCAAAATAATGACCAGATGAACAATTATAATAGGAGATATGGCTCATTGTGAGAGATCTGCAGAGAGTGCTAATCATATCATTACTAAAATCAGCAGCAGAAACCCGGACCATCTGCTGGTGCATGCCATTCATTGACTGGCTTCTCTTCTCACCACTTACAGTCAACTAGCATTTGTGAAGTCGTATTGTATGTACAGCCCTCTAGGAGGCACTGTGGGAGGTGGAAACGTAATAGAAGACATGGGTCCTGCCCTTGATTTTGCTGTCTTATTTGGGAGAGAGCACACATCGGGATATAACAATTGGGAACAGTCTAAAAAAATCTATAGTCAAATTACCTAATAAAGGAAAAAAGAGTGATCTTCTTGGACTGTGGTCACCCAGGGAAGACTCCTTGGGGAAGGTGAGTCTGGAGTTTGGTCTTGAAGAAATGCATCAGATTTGGGTTAAGACCTTGGAAGAGAGCTTGAAATACCAGAGCTGAGGAGTCAGCAGGTCGTGTACTAGGGTCTCCAAGGAGAGATGAGGCTAGACTTCTGGGGCTTGTTGTGGGGCATGAGTTCACAGAGGAAGTGAGGTTTAGCTGACTCATGTTTGAATCTGAGCTGGGTCAGACTTTGAATGGCTCTGGCAGACCCCAGGGAATTCATGATATCTTCTTTTTTCCCCTTTAACTATAAAAATCATGTAACAACATGAAAGAAAATTCCATTAAAAGAAAAAAGTTCACTGCGTTATCATCCTAACCCAGGGGTCAGCAAACTGTGACCATTTGGCCAAATCCTGCCCACCACCTGTTTTTGTATTGCCCATGAGCTAAGAATGGTTTTTACATTTTTAAATGGTTGAAGAAAGTCAAAAGAGAAGAATGATGTTTTGTGACCTGGGAAAATGACATGAAATTCAAATTTTGGTACCCATAAATAAAGTTTTATTGAAACATAGTCATGCTCATTCATTAATGTACTGTCTGTGGCTGCTTTGGGCTGCCACAGACAGAGCTGAGTAGTTGTGATGGGCCTTATGGCTTCCAGAACCTGAAATATTTACTCTGTGGCCCTTTACAGAAAGTGTTTGCTGCCCCCTGCCCCCTTTTAATACTTCTTAATTTCTGCTTAATTTCCTTCCCATCTTTATCTAAGTGTACACATCATTTACATGGTTGTACACATATTTGTATACAGTTTTTCTCCCATTTGGGGCCATAAGCATTAGTCTGTACTAGTCCTCATAATTATAATTGGAACGAGCTTGTATTGGTGTAGTGCTTTAAAAACATGAAAATGCCTTGTGCCCATTTTCTTATTTTATTATCACAACAACCCATGTGATAAGAGGGAGGCTTAGTAATGAAGTGATGTGCTCAAGGTCACACAGATAGCAAGCGAGTAAAGCCAGGACCTCCGACCCCAAATGCCCTATTCATTTTACTTCGCAATACTGTCTGCTGAAAATTATATAATTTTCCCCAAGTTAAGTTAAGTATTTTTATTCTTTTCTTGTTAGATATGTAGGTTGTCCCCAGTTCTTCCCCTTTCTCAGTAGTGTCTCAGTGAACATCATGTATATGACTTGTCTTTTATTTTAAGGGGAAGAATTTAGATTTGTTTTAAATTTGCTTTCCAGCATACCAGTGGTATGAATAGGGGTAGGGACTGAGCTGTCGGTGTTCTCACCCTTGTTCAGAAGCTGCCTCCTCAGAGGCTGATCTAATTTCCAAGATTATTTTGTAGTTACATATGGGGTTTCTGTTAGCACCAGGCACAGGGCCAGGTAGGTGCTGGGGACTTGGTCCCTGCCGTCAAGAAGCTAAGTCACGTATGGGATGGGGAGGCGACAGGTAAGCAGGTTGTGATATCGCACGGGGTGCCATACACAGGGATGCCAGCTGGATGCTCGGCATCAGGCCACCTTGGCTGCGAGCTCAGGGAAGAGTCTGAAAATGCAGGATAAGTAGGGAGCTGGCCGGGTGTAGAGGGAGAAGAGGAGGACAGTGGGAGGATCCAGGCAGGGGGACAGCCCACGTGAAGGGTATGCAGGAAGACAGCCCTGGCACATCTGGGGAAGTCGGGTCGTTCAGTGTGGCTGGAGTCTAGGTGTGAGGAGGCGGGGAGAGGGAAGGCAGGAGGAGGAGGTAGGGGCCGGGTCCCCAGGGCCTTGTGTGCCCCACGGGGGGGTACGGACTGTACATCATGAGGGTGTTGAAGAGCCTGAGCAGGAGAGGGGTGTGATCAGAATTGCCTTTTAGAGAGAATAATGGAGTTGCAGCTTGGAGAATGAATTCGATCAGTGTGAGCTTGGAGGCAGGGGTGCAGCTAGGGCAGCTGGGGCAGCAATTCTGGTGAGAGACGACCGTGTCAGTGACGACGGAGAAAGTTGGACTGGTTCCAGAAACAGGTGGAGAAGCAAAAGAAATAGAAATCCGTGACTGCCTGTGTGTGGGGAATGAGAGAGAAGGAGGAACCAAACCAAAGATAACATCCAGGGTTCTGGAGTGGCTGTTTTTTGTCTTAGAGATTTTTGCTCATCTATTAATGTCCAGTAAAGAGATTATTCAGACAGAGGATAAGAATTTTTGAAGGCTTTTGATATAATTTGAGGGCAGTTCATTCTCAAAGAGGCAATCAGTTTACAAAAACCAACAAACAACTTTTTGTGCAGGAGGGTAATTTGATAAAAATAGTGTAAGATGGTAGAAATGGGTGGGTCAGATTCAGTCAGAGAGCTCTGGATGGATGAATGGCTGTTATCTGAATCCAGACCTGAGGGTGAGGGTAGGGTTTTAGCCATAACTCATCTTGCTCCTCCCAGCAGCTGATCATTTGTTCATTTATTCAGGAATCGATTACTGTGTGTCCACTATGTACTGGGACTGCTGGATGCCTCAGGGACATATCTAGGTGAAAGAAACATGTTTTGTTGCTAAGAAAAGGTTTATATATGTAATTGGAGATCAAAATAGACAGTAAAAACCTTGGTAAAAGGTAGGACATGAGGAATGTAATGATAATGGTACCAAATGCTGCGGGAATTCAATGAGAAGAGATTAATTACAGAGGGGGGCAGGGGGGCAGGGGAAGGGGTAGATTCAGACTAGGCTCATAGAGGAGGTGTTGCTGGAGCTGGATTTTATTGAAAATGGGTGGAAATTTTGGACAGGTAGCGGAGAGTAGTCTAGGTGGAGAATAAAACACAAACGTGGGGACATGATGCCCCTTGTTTATTGTGAGATCTGTCCTTTGGGCTGAAGCTGATGCCCCAGAGAAGGCAGTGCAGGATATCCGGCATCTCAGGCTGGATGAATAATACAAGAGTTTCTAAACCCAGGAATGTCTCAGCGATTGTCCACCCCACCAACCAGTGCTCTGGTTTTGGTCCTGAGTGAAGCAAATGGGAAAGGATTTACGATGCTGAAACATGGTTTTGCCTCTGACCTTTCACCAGGGTAGGGCAGGGCATCTTGCCTCCCTCAGGCAGGCTGGTCTGCTTCTGGGTTTCCAGGACAGATGGGTTTCCTGGGGCTGCTGTCTGGCCCGGTTTCCCCCTAATTCTCCCAGGAAAATACAAGTCCTGCCTCAGGCCACCGGGACCTGCTCCTGCACCCAGGGAAGATAGGAAGTCTGACCTTCATGGTACTACTCCTCTGAGACATTGTCGATTATTGTATGAAAATCAAGGGATAATATTTGTGCAAAAGCTTTGTAAACTGTTAAGTGCTGGGTGGATGCAATAGATTCATTCATTCATTTATCTCATCATTATTGAGAGCCTGCTGCAACGTTCTAGGTGCTGAGGATACAGCAGTGCCTCTCAGCGTGTTCACCTCCTACTGTGTGGGACAGTCAACAAACAAGCATAAAGTCTCTAGTATGTTAAATTCAAAGCCTATACAGTAGTGCCCACCCTCCCCCCCTCTGTGGTTTTGTTTTCTGTGGTTGCAGTTACCCTCAGTCAACTGTGGTCCAAAAATATTAAATGGACAACTCCAGAAATAAACAATTCTTTTTAAGTTCTAATCTGTGCACCGTTCTGAGTGGTGTGATGAAATCTCACGCCATCCCACTCCATCCTACCTGGGACATGAGTCATCCCTTTGTCCAGAGCACCCTGCCCATTACTCACTCAGGAGCCATCTCAGTTATCAGACTGACTCTCATAGCATCATAGTATCCCAGTGCTTATGTTCAGGTAACCCTTTTTTTAACTTAATGATGACCCCAATGTGCAAAAGTGGTGATGTTGGCAATTTGGATATTTTCTTACTGTGCCTAATTTATAAATTAAACTTTATCTTAGTTATGTATGTGTCAGAAAAAATATAGTATATGGAGTTGATACAGTTGATCCTTGATTTGAACTGTGCGGGTCCCCTTATATGAGGATTTTAAAAAACAAATACTACAGTATTACCCAATCCCCAGGTGGTTAAATCTGCCAGTGTGAAACCATGGATATGGAAGGCCATCTGTGGAGATTTTTGACTGCTCAGGGCATTGATGCCCCTAACCCCTGCGTTGTTCAAGGGTCAGCTGGATAGGGTTTGGTACTGTCTGAAGTTTCAGGCATTTACTTAGGGACTTGGAGTTGTATCCCTGCTGATAAGGAGGATTTACTATAAATGCTCTGGAGAAAAATGAAACATGGAAGGGGAAGCGATATGTTACAGAAAGACAGAGGTAGATTTGAGGTGACTTGGGGCAGGGGAGCGGAGAATGTGGAATCCTTGTTTCATGGGTACAGTGAGCTCTCCTTGCACCTTTGTTTTCTTATCTGTAAGCTGATGAGTGTGGTCCCCGGGATCCCCTCCAGATCCAGAGTTCTGTGATCCCAGGACTCCTGAGCTGAGGCTTATGTCCTGGGTCCTCCATTCAGATCTGGGCCACTGAGTGGAGCGAGCCTTTGGCAGCTTCCTTCGGCCATCTGCTTTCCAAGCTGGAGAGCTGGGGCTCTGATCGCTTGCCTGGAGGGCGTTTGCAGCAGAGAGCTGTATTCTGTGTAAATGTGGGACTGTATCCTAGTATCACCAGGAAGGGACTTAAATTACCATCCATAAATGCATCATGACTTTAAAAATCATTTCTAAATAATACCACCAGGGCCACCAGCACTCACGTATAGAGCTTTTGATTTTAACTTTCCAAAAGATGTCCTTCTGAATTATCTGGCTGTGGCCTTAGTATAGCTCTGTGAACCAGGTGAGAGTTGGGAGACCTGCAGAGTGGCCCCAGCTTGGCCACTGGCTTTTGGGTATCTTCCGCTCTTGGGGCATCGGTGGTCTTGGTGAAGTGATATGAATAATAAACAGCACTTAGCTGTCACTGGGCCGCTTGTGTGTGGGGAACCCAAATCCCAAGGAACATACATGAGACACTGCCCCGGGTGGTTCTGGGATGCCATCCTGCTTGTCTGCAGGTCACCTTTTAAGAGCCCAGAGTCCTCAGTCTGTGCAAATCCAGCACAGTTCAAATCTAAGCTTTCTCATGGCTTTCGTCTTTAAGCGATGGAAGGCGCATCATCGTTTTATTCTACCACTGCTTTTTTGTGCTTTTTTTTTTTTTTTTACTTTTTCATTCTGCTACTTGCTGTATGTACACACAGCTGACTCGCTGCTTGAAGAGAAAATGGCAACCATCAGTCTCTTCTGCTCTAGCCAGGCTGGCTTTGGGGGGGGGCTTCCTAAGTGAATGGAGGTAACCAGCAGCCTGGTTTGTGTCTTTGGAACAGCCACAGAACAGTTTGATTTTATTGCTTATTTTTGAAAAGCTGATTGTAGTGAACTCACAACAATCAACACAGAACAGTCAACACACACAACTCATCATCCCTCATGGCTGCTTGTCCATCAGTTAATTCATTAAAAAATTCGTGTATTTGTATAAAATGGGGAGAAGTGTGCTATAGGATGATTATAAAAATTGAGTGAGTTAATGCATTTATGACTAAGCATTAGGGCTGCTTGGCGTACTGCAAGTGCCTAGTAAATTATTGTGGTTATTATTTGTATTATTTAGCAATGGGGTTGACGGGTCAGGATCTGTATACCACTTTTCATCAAAATAAACTTCTAAGTGACACGTTTGTTATTTTAATAATTTCTAATCATTGCTAAGAAGGGCTGGATCTCGTAAAGCGAGTTTAGAAATACAAATACCTAAGTATAAAGCATATTCTATTAGTTTCCCTTCGCCTTTTGTATCCTTATCAGGCATGAGGTCAGGCCACTCAAGATGGCGGTTTTCTTGCTCTTTGTGCGTCCCCCTCAGCCAGTCCCTTCATCTGCACCATGCTCACATAGATGTGCTTGCCCCCACCACAGCTAGTGATTGTTCTAATCCTTAGGCCAGAAGAGCTCCACCTGCTAGTTAATTAAAAGGAAGCACCTGCCCTTGTGACGGTTGTTAACCTGAGGGGCTGTTCGGGACTTGCCCCAGCTGCTCGTTTCCTTGGTAACTGATGCGCCAACCTGACGTCACTTCCTCTTATAAATGGTCGTCCACGCGCGCCGCCGTGGCCTGCCTGCTGTCTGCTGTCGGGCGTAGCGTGTTGCTTCGGGACTCTTTGCTTCAGTCGTGTAAGACCCCCACCCCCATCCAACAAACTGTTGGCGTCTCTTGTCACTGTCTCCGGCTCTTTCTTCGGTCTCCACGCCGGTGTTTACAAGGCTTGCAGGCCTGCAAAGTGCAGGCCAACGTCAGGTGAGACTGGCTTTCACTCCCCCCCACCCCTTCCCCCTGGGGCTCGGAGTGTCCAGAAGCACAAGGCCAGGCTCCCTCCCTGCGTTCCTTCAGCTTAACAGCCCTGTTGGTTGAATGCCCTTGGCCGCTTGTTTGCAACATGTCAGAGGTGGGGGGCGTTATTTTTTTCTTTATTAATCCTCATCTAGAGATGACTTCTTTCTGGCCCTTCGGATCCTTTCTCTCCTTTTTGCTGAGGGCAAATAGTATCTCCCCTTTGTTACTTTTTATTTGGCTGAATTTTTCCAGCTGAGGGAAAACAAGGTGACCACCTTTTGAGTAACAATAACCGATACTTTCGAGAGCGTTAACGCTGTGCAAATGCAGTTCCCTCACTTTACAGGTGAAGAAAATGAGGCTCAGAAAGGTTGCGGAACCTACTAGGGTTACAGAGCTAGAAAGTGCCAGAGGCAAGGCCTGGCCCCGAGCCCGAGCCCCGCGTGGGGCTTTGCGTGTGCTTGGGACTCCTCATGGTGGCCTTTTTTTTTTTCCTGATGAGAAGACAGTTTATTTTCTTGGTGGCCCTCCTATTCCAAAAAGTAGTAGTTACTGATTATTTTAACGACACCAAATGATGATTATCCTTACTTCTGCCTGCATCCAGAGAGTTTAGAACTCTATTTACCAGAAGCCTCTTAAAGGAGCCATAATTTTTCTTTAGAATATCCCTGCAGAGACTTATCCCCAGAGGGCCAGATGGTAGTTGAGCGAGGCTCTGTGTATGTCAGTTGCTCCATGAAATGCAAGAGTCTAGAATGATTAGTGTGGTCCTATCACCATTCACTGCGAGGCTGCAAGGAGCAATAGCCCTCAAAGGCGTTCAGTCTACTTGTAAAGATGGAACAGAGTTAAAACCATGAACAATACTAAAGGCGAAGCACCAACCCTCCTTCTAGCTGGAAGGGAGTTCTTATTACTTTAAACCAAGGAATCCCTGAGGCTGTGGCCATGCTGAGCATCTTCTGTCTCTCCCTGTCCCTTTCCGGGTGTCAGTCACACTGAGAAGGGGCCTGGGGCCGAGCCCACCCCATAGCCTGCTCCAGCAGCTCTGCTTTGAGTTCCCTCGCAGTCCCTCAGAAGTCTGCCCAGCAGCTTGAGCAGCTCTTGTCCTGAAGCTGCTCTGCCCCCCTTCCCCCCAGGCTTTTGCTTGCCCGTCACAGGTGAGCTAGTTCCTGAGTAATGGTGGTACTTCACACCTGTCCCAGTTCTCGCCGATACAGCCCAAGTGTCTGGCCTACTGGTCTGCAATTTGCTAGGCCAGGTTCCCCAAATCTGGGGAACCTTCCACACATCCAAACCAGCTGCATGACTCTTCCCTCCCTCCACCCTGGTGGAGGCCTCGAGGCCATACCCCACATTCCTAGTGCTTGTCAGGAGGCCACACATCTGGGGGCTACTTGATAGCTTCTGGGGGCGTCCACTGTCTTGCTTGAAGCTTGGTTTTGAGTGAGGACAAGAGTGAAGTGGATCATGTTTAGGGCGGAGGGGGTGTCTTTGAAAGCCAAATTAGACTGCTTGGGGGGATCAGGGTGGGTATAGCTCAGTGGTAGAGCACATGCTTAGCATGCACAAGGTCCTGGGTTCAATCCCCAGTACCTTTATAAATAAATAAGTAAATAAGAAGTGGATGGTCTGCACCTGTCCTCTTCATTAGTGTTGTTGCACGTGGTTGGGCGGCCCCACCGAGTCCTCCCACGTTGCTAGCTGAGGTGATGCTTTCATAATGTCAGTGCTGTTTCACATCAAGAGCTCTGGCCGGGCGGTGCTGAGTGGCCCAATGACCGGTTCAGGCCCCAGTGCTGAAAACTCCTACGGGTAGGACCCTCCTTGTAGTTTCTGGGATTTTCACCTGCGCCCTTTGATTTGACTTAACTTCTTGGATAATTTAATCAGCCTCACGCAGATCCTGGGCATGGCTAATTCTGCATTAGTGTCAGAGCTGCAGGCACAGTGTGGTTGGATTGCTTCCTTCAGTGGTGGAGGAAGTCCAGTCTAGGCTACTTGGATTCATTTCACTTCCCCGGAGGAAGAAAAGCTGAGATTAGTATTCTGAGAAAGACAGAGGCATAACTTGATAAAACCGGATTCTCCATTCTGTACCCTTTGGGTTTTATTTGGCCAGTGGTAAAGATTTCCATTTTCAGCACCTCTAGAAGGAAAGAGAGCCTGATGGTATAACAGCACAGCCAAATACACAGTTCATTTTATGGTTTGAACTGTAAACTAAAAGAAAGTGGATGGTTTTAAGCAAAATTCCTAAACTTCTTTCAGTGTTTTCTAAGGAGACTGCAGGTGTGCCTTTTGGATATATTATTGGTTTAAACAAATGGAAGGTTGCAAGCTGTCCCATTTTTCTGATTAAAAGCTCCTCTACTCTTGGTAACCGCATCCTTTCCCTGAATGTGGTCAATGGACCTGTTAAATGAGCTAGAAAAAAATTCCCTTTATGCATAGCCGTAAGACTTATGCTCGGTCAACTTTTTTTTTTTTAAATTGCTGTATAGTCAGTTTACAGTGTGTCAATTTCTGGTGTACAGGGTAATGTTTCAGTCATACATATACATACATAATATTCATTTTTATATTCTTTTTTCATTGTAAGTTGCTATAAGATTGAATATAGTTCCCTGTGCCATACAGAAGAAACTTGTTGTGTATTTATTTTATATAGAGTAGCTAATATTTGCAGATCTCAGCCTTAATAGTGGCAGCTAACTTGTGTTTGCTGCTGCGTCGCAGTCATTTGCAGGCTGTGTTTTCTCTGTGGCCTGACCGTAGGTAATATGAGGGCAGAGGATTGCATCTCCCTTGGTTTTGTATCACTGGTAGCTCTTGGCTATGTCTTTTGGTACTAGGTTTTCAGGAAATGACCGCTGAATCAAATTAAATGAGACTAAGATAAAATACTGAGGCCATGAGAGGGAAGCAAGTTGTTTTCACGTTTCAGTGAGTAACTTCCAATAAGATCTGGTAAGCCAATTTATTCCATTGTAGAGTTGTAATGGGTCTGCAGTTCTCAGAGTGTTGGGATCATCATGGAACAGTTATTCTTGAAGTCATCTCCGTTTTAAAGACAGCAAACAAGCCAAGCTCTGTTAATAAAGTAGTAAATCCTTATAACAGACCACTAGATATAGCACTGTCACAACTTCTCCATGGAGTGAGTTTCAGTGTAAGTTTCCATTCAGTAAACATTTATTGAACATCTGCAAGGAGCTAACTCTAAAGGTGAAGTCTTTAGAGCAAAGGGCTAAGAGCATGCCCTTGGGAGTCAGATGATCAGGGTTCAAATTCCAGCTCTGCTGCCGCCTGTGCGGTTCTGAACAAATGATTCTATCAGTTTCTTCATCTGTAAATTGGGTGTGTAATATACTGACCTCACAAGACTGTGAAAATTAAGTGAGGTAATGCTTGTCAAGTCCTTACTGTGTCTGGCACCCAATAAGTACTCAATAAATTGTTATTTCTATTCAGTTAAAATAATTATTGCTCTCATGGAAGGTGTGATTCCTGACCTCAAGGGCCTGCCAGCCTAATATAAGGGCCATATGATCTTCCTACCTCAGGACATTTGCACTTGCTGACCCCTCTGTCTGGAGCACATGCTTCCCTCAGCTGCTCTGGTGGCTCACATTCTCATTTCCACTGGCTTTTCCCGAAATGCCAAGATCTTGATGAAGTTTTCCTTCTCAACCCTGCTAAACACTGACTGTCACCTCCTCTTTCTGACACCTTATTTTCAGTTCCTGCTTAATTTTCCAGCTTCTTGTCATAGAACATACCATTTATTTTTCTTACTTATTTAGCTTATTGTCTGTCTTTCACAATTGAATGACAGTTCCAAAAGGGTGAGAGTATTGGTCTAGTTCACCACGGGTCTATTACCAGTGCTTGAAACCAGGTTTGCCTCATAAGTATTTGTGGGAAGAATGAATCAAGGACCAGTTGTGGGCCCTACTGGACGGCATGTTGAACTCTGCCTGTGGGCATCAGGGGAGGCATCACAGAGAGATGACTCTGTGTAATGTCTTAAACTAGCAGTTCTCAATCTTTCTGCCATTACGACCCTATATTAGTGAGGGCCTTACAGAAAAACAGAACCAGGATTTATATATATTACAAACATAAATTAATATATCTATATGTGTATATATGTATATAAATATATCTATCTATAATCAGTAGGATTATTGGATTATGGTGATTATGTAGGTTGAGAAGCCCCATAGTCCACCATCTGGATGACCCAGGAGAGGTGGTGGTTAAGTTCTAGTCTGAGCACAGAAGACCAATGTCCCAGATTGAAAACTGAGGGTGCATTCTCCCTTATCCCACTTTTTGGTCAGTTCAGGCCTCCAGTCAATTGGATGAGGCCCACCCACACTAAGGAGGGTGATCTGTGGTAATCTGTTGATTCAGATGTTAATCTCACTCCAGAAACACTCTCAGACACACGCTCAGAATAACGTTTAACCAGATTATCTGAGCACCTGTGTCCCAGTCAAGTTGACACATAAAATGAACCATCACAGACACGTGGTGGATTGTGTCCCCTGTGTATGACATCTGAGCCACAGTTTCTAGGGTCCTGTCATATCTCTCCTCCTTTCTCTCTAGATCAAGAAAGCAAATTGGATTTCAAATGAGAGTAAGTTTGAATTCACTCTAATACTTATTTTAAAAAGTAAACTACTTTTATACTTGATACAGTCACGATTTTAGTAACAAATATGTGACTCATCTTACCACTGGGTGATGAGAAGTGTCTTTAAGGATGGGGGAGGGTTTTCGTAGTTGTCGAACTAGGGGAATAGTTTTTGAGGCAGAAGGAACAGCATATGTGAAGGCATGAGGGCATAGTGTGATGGTGGAACCACAAGTAATTTGGTATCATTAAAGCAGAGGATGCCCTGAAGGAAAGCAGTGAGTGATGGAGCTACGGGAGACAAAGGCCTTTTTAAACTAAACTAATGGAATTTTATTCAGAAGTCAGTGGAAGCCATTGAATGGTTCTAAGTGGGGTTGGATCATAATTTAAAACTTACATTTAATTAGTTTATAATTTAATTTTTTAAAATTTTGGATAAATAAAAATCCAAATGGTGTAACATTCAAAAAGATATATATATGACAGAAGAGTCTCGCTCCCTGGGACAGTCAGTGTTTCTATTGTCTTATGTATACATCCAGATACGCATAGACAAGAATATATGCATGTTTCCTATTTTTATTCAAATGGCAGCAAAATTATGTGTTGGGAAACTGATAGGCCTTAACAGCATCCTTCTATAAAGAACGTTCAGTTAAGAAAAGCTTACATGGCCAACTAAGATGGTGACACCTAGGTTTTCACTTGGAAGACTGTGTACCTTGGGCACAGTCTCCAAGTTGGGGAATAGGAGATGGGCTGAGGGTTAGACATGTCACACTGAGGAACCCATGGGATATCCCAGTGACATGCCCTTGGGGTTCTTAAGGTCAGGAGAAATGTCTGGTTTGGAAAGATAGACTTACAGTTGATTAGTATATAGATGGTGGTTAAAGCCATATTAGTGGATGCAGCTGCTCAGGGGAAAGGACATATTGAGGAAGAAAAAGGCCAAGAACAACACCTTGGGGAATAATTAGTTGTTGTGGGGACCAAGGGAGGAGAGTCTAGTCCACATTGTGACAGTGGTCAGGGTTCAAGTCTGGCTAATGTAAGGAGGAAAAAGTTTATTAAAAGGTTATTAATATATTAGGTACTCACAGAATTTTTGTAGAGACTGGGAAAACATTGGGAGGCTATGCTGCTGGGAACAATGCCCAAAAATAATATGGCAGAACTGGTCCAGTGAACATACCACTGCTGTTACTACTGGACGGGGACTCACAACATGCAGTGCTGATACCACCATCCACGGACCCCGGGTTTCACTTTCTGAACTGCTCCTGCTGCCTCTGGGAACTGGGTGATGCTGCCAGGCTCTTGTAAAAGGGGCTCTGCGTAGTTCCTTCCTTAGGGACCATTCTGTGACGGGGGTGGGTGTCTCCAGTGGGCAGATTCTAGGTCATGTGCTTGGACATTAGCTACCAGGGAGGCTGCAGAAGGGAGATTCATGGTGTCTTCAGCTTGTGGGTGGAAGACAAGCTCTACTTTGTAAGGTGGTGATTCCCTAAACACAGGGTGACAGTTTAGACACTATATGGCCATGAAGAATGTCACATGCCCATTACAAGTGTCAAATGCTGATGATAATGACAACAGAAGGTAGTGAGTGACTTTTGAAGCAGTAGATTCTGGGAAGTGGTGGGAATGGACGTTTGAGTACAGTGGGTTAAGGAATGAGTGGGGAATGAGGACACTGAGCTGTTGTGTATTGATTGTTTCAGGAAGAGAAGGAGAGTTAATATATCTGGAGAGGGGCATTGGACTTGAAATAGTAGTATGATGATAATCTAAGAGAAATAAGTCTGTGAAAGGGAGAGCTGAAGACAAAGGGAGGGGATAGAGAGAAGGGTGGATAGTTGATGGAATGATGTTCCTGAGTGGATGGAGAGATGGATTTGGGATGCTGCCAGTGCATATGCTTGTGTTTGTGGAGGTGGCGTGTAAATGAGAGTTGATGCTAATGGCCTTTGCTTTCTCCGAGTGGAGAGATATGTTGGCTGAAAATAATAAGGGCGCAGGTTGGGTGAGATCTGAAAAGAGTGGTGAAGATTCGGTGTAGCTGTCAATGGGAAGAGAAGAGAAAGTGCTTCAAGGAAGAGGAAAAGGATGGGTGAGAAGCATCTAGGGGACCAGCTGAGAATGGAAATGAGCACAGTCTCTGCCGTTGGGTCCGTGCAGTGCTGGCTTTGGCAGGTCAAGTATGAACAGCAGGGCAAGGAGAGAGATTGTTCAGGTGGTGGGGAGAGGGTACTGGAAGTGACATAACAGGGTCTAGTATGATGGGAAAGGAAGTGAAATGTGGAGAGAATTGATGGTTGGAGGAAAAAAAAAAAGATGAGGGTAAGGAGATCAAAGAGAAGTCCAAGAGCAGTTTGAGGTAAAGGAGCGGGTGGGAGGAGTGGAAGTGTGTGATCATTGTGTCGAAGGCTGGTGTGTAAAAGTTAGAGATGGAGCAGCTCTCAGTAGTGACCAGGCCCAGGTTGTGGGCAGAAGGCAAAGGCCACTGGGAGTGGAGAGGCTGGAGTGTTGAATGGTTTTTCCCCATGAACATTAAAATTTCCCATTCTGATAGCAGAGGGTGGGCTGGAAAGCCAGGTGCAAAGATTTAAGGGATGAAAGGGAGGGGCCAAGCAGTTGATAAATGGGATAATCCATGAAAGATTAAGCCCAAGTTCTGGCATATTTCTAAGCATTCAATAGATGTAGACCATCAATAATCAAATGACAGTAATGAGGAGGTGATACTGCTGGATGGCCTGAATCCATGGGGAATTTCTTTTCTTTTTTCTTTTGAGTGTCAAATAACTCTTGTTTGGAAGATGAAAATGTGGAGATTGAAAGCTCCCTACTGCTAAGTCCAGGATGTCAGGGAGGACATGGGGAAAAACAGGGTGCTCAGGGAGAGCCGGTTTCAACTAAATTAAACAAGAGGGTGATGGGAACAATCCATGAAGAAGCTGAGGCTGGGAATTTCTCTCTGCATGAGGATAGGTTCCTGAGGATTCAGAGGAAGCAGGGAAGGAGACCTTTAGCTGGAGGAGGATGAAGGAGCAGAGTAATGGTGAGTCACGTGAGGTTGAAAGCAATCAAAGAAACAAAGTACACCCGCAGAATTTGCTGTGGCTGCCATGTGTCACCACAAGACCTGGCAGCCTGGAGAAACTTTTCAAGAACCTGAAAGACTGAGTCATTCTTTTCAATAACACATCATCCTCAGTCAGTGACACTGTTATTTTATTTTCACGACCGGAAAATAAGAGAGCAGAAAATTGGTGAAGCTGGCTAGTTGAGAAGGCGAGGGATAGCCCAAGCTCATGGAACGGTTTATTTAATCTGGGTGAATAGGCGAAACTTGATCGTTTATACCCAAGTGAATCTGCTAATTGCCAAGTGTCTACTTCAGTCTGAATTGCATCAATATCATCATAAATAAGGTTACTGAGATTTCGGAAGTCTTCCTTCCGGTCATCTTTGTTGGCCTTCAGTGATGAGGTTTACCAGCCCAGGTTCTCACCATCCTTTGGGCATGTGGACTCAACCTGAAATTCTTGGTTCTTCATAATGTTAAGGTTGTGAAAAAGAACTCTCTGAAACTACTTGGAAAGTGAGGCAGGATTTCTGATAGAAGAAGTCCCTGGGGAAATGTGATTCTCTTCCATACGGTGATGTCATGTTTTCATGTTTTTAGTGTACTAAAATTTTTTTAAAGTTTGGAATATTCTGGGTTTTTTTTTTTTTTTTGGTCTAATCCACTGAACTTCAGGCAAATAAGAAAAAAAAATCCCAAATTAATAGCTTGAAATGCTTTTCAATAGCTAGAATTCCAGCTGTTAGTGCATTAAGAGGGAACTTACTCAAAATCATGTAATAGAGCATCCGTGTACATACAGATAGATAACACAGTGGGCAAGTGCTTGTTTTATATTGTCCAGAGTCTCCTTAAAATGAGAAAGAATTCTCTAATAACTCAAACTCTTCATTTTAGCTTAGAAAATATTTGAGACCCTCTCTGTGAAGGTGCTGGCTTTAAAACTTATATAGCTATATGAGTTCCCTAGGGCTGCCGTGACAAATTACCACACACTGGGTGGCTTAATACAACAGAAACTTTATTCCCTCACAGTTCTGGAGGGTAGAAATCTAAAATCAAGGTGTCAGCAGGGCCACGCTCTCTTTGCAGGCTCTAAAAGAGAGTCTGTTCCATGCCTTTCTCTTAGCTTCTGCTGTTGGTGGTAATCCTTGGCCTTAAGGCATGTCACTCCAGTCTCTGCATTGGTAGTCACACGTGTGTCTCTGTCACTGTCTCTTCTCTTCTTATAAAGACACCAGTCATGCTGGATTAAAGGCCCACCATATCCCAGTATTTCCTCCCCTCAACTAGCTATACCTGCGATGGCCCTCTTTCTACATAAGGTTACATTCTGAGGTTCTGAGAAGGGAGGTTATTCAACCCAATACAAGAGGCTTCTAAAATGAATGACAAATGGCTTCTGTCTTCAGGAAGATGTAGTTCCTGGTGTAGCTGGGGAACTAGCTACAGGAAACTTTCATGCAAATCAAACAGAATACCGCGGACACATGGAGGGTTGAGTGGCTGGTTGTGACAACAGGGCAGTTGTGGAAGGTTATAGGGTGGAGGCACAGGCAGGCCTGAAGATAACTGGGGTACCGGCAGGCACAAATGGGGAAGCTGGGCATTCTGGGCTGTGGCGCAGAGATGCAGGTGTGTACCCACTATGTGGGATGCTCGAGTTGTCTGGAGTGTGTGGCTAGAGGAGGGCATGGCCTTCGGGTACTGGGTCCCATGTGTTGTGGTGGCCACTGAGAAGGGATGGAGAAGGGAGGAGGGATGAAGTGCAGATGGAGCCCAAGGGATGAAGGGAGGTGGAGCACAAGGGAGATAAGAAAGGTGATGGGAGCCCAGTCGTTCATCTCTGTGAATGGTGATCTTCAAGAGGTAGGTTAAGGGGAGAGTTCAAGCAGAGGCCGAATGACCATTCCTTAAGGGAGCTCTAGAGACATTGCTGGGCTCAGAGAAGCTGGACTGGATGACTCCTGTGCTCCCTCTCAGCTGTCAAGTTCTGTCACATTAGGTGGAAGTGTCTTTTCACTCATCACATCTTGCCTCTTTCACTGGCTACTCCGCTTTTTCTTCCTCTCAAGTATTTTCCTCCAGGCACCGAAGATACAATAGTGAGCAAGAAGACAAAGACGGCACCATTTTAATCGCTGTTCTGTGGTGTCAGCCCCAGGAGTACATAGTAGGGTCTCTGTAAATGTTGCTTTGAGCTGAATTCAGGTGAGGAAGAATGACGAGGCAGTTTTGCCCTGGGTAACAAGTTCTTCTTCAGAGTAGAAATGCTTTGAACGACGATTTCAGGAACCTCCTTAGGAAGAGGTGGAGAGTGGGTGGCTGCTTACATGTGTTTGATTTCTGAGTCATCAAAAAAGCTCCTTTGCCTCCCAAAATATCTCCTTCATCCAGGCTGTGAGTGCTTTTAATTTCACTACTGGAAGCCGGTTTCCCTCAGTTAAAATGCAAATGCCCTACGGAGAGAGGATATCCATTTACCCCCTTCAGTCTTTTGCCTCTTAACATGGGATATTTTGTTCAGCCTTTTCTCATGACAGATTTTTAAGAAAAGCATATGGAAGGAAACAGGGACCCAGGGCATGAATACTGGGCATGCCAAAGGTAACCTTTGGCAGAGTCAGCAGTTTGGATGAACTGACCCTGGAGATGTCATCCTCTGGCCTAGAAAAATCCATTATTATCTGTTTGCTGGTGTATGCTGGGCCAGAAATGATTATTTCTGTTGTAAGGTTTATGGCTACAAAACTGTCACTTGTTTTGTTTTTTTTAAACAGGCAACAAATCCCACTTCCTTCACCCTAACCTTAATGAAATAATTTATTGACAAGGCTCATATTTTATTGACATGCTCTATATGGTTTGTGTGTTCATTTGTCATGGAAGGCTAATGATAGCTACTGTCACAAATATCCCCCAAAATGTCAGTGGCTTATTTCAGAGGTTTCTGTCTTCATTGACATCACAGTAGGGTTGAAGCTGATTTCGGAGGCGGGGAAGGTATACTGTGTAGCTTTTCAGGGACCCAGGCCCCTTCCGTGCTGTACATCTTCCATCTTCAATAGTTGGACAAAAGCGCATTTACTTTTAACTACCTCGGCTTGGAAGTGACACTCATTTCAGCTCACATTCCATTGGCCAGAACTAGGTCCAGAGACCCACCCAGATGGAGAGAGGCTAGGGTGTGTGGTTAGCTGTGCGCCCAGGACGGGGAAGCAGCCTTGGCGAGTCTGACACAGACTCATCAGAAAGCATTTGCACGTTTGCCTTCTGTCTGTGACATAATGGACCCTTGGGGGCTGACATTAAGTGTACTGGGGACAAGAGAGCATAGTGGTGACCTGGAAAGAGAATTAAGTGTTTAGAATTAAGTGAGAAGCCGTTCGTTCTGCCTGGTGAAGGGCATCATCCTGCTGTTGGATTTTTGCTATGAAAGGGACACCGAGCGAAGTCTTGATTCAAAGAAATGTCTCTGTATTTTCCTGTTGATTTGCTTTTAAATGGAAGGAGGAAAAGCTAATGGAAAGCTCCTTTCCTTACACCTGAAGTCACTTTGGAACAGGAGGTTTGAGGTCTTGAATGGTACAGCTTTTGCACTGTGTTTCAGAGGGCATTAGTGTTGGAGAAGACGTGGAGATCCTCCAGTCCACCTCCCGCATTGTCTGGGCAAGGAAACTGAGAATAACTGAATTGGCCAAATTCACATAGCTAGTTAGTGGCTTACCTGAGTGTCAGACCCCATTTTCCAGATGTCTAGACTGGCCTTCCTGCTCCTCCTACAGTGTTGCTCCCTAGAGAACTACTATTTGGAGAATAGACCTGGCCTGGTAGGATAGGTAGAGAGGAGGCTTGACCAGGTAAAACCAGAGCTTCTAGCTCTGAGATTCCTCGACTGATTGTGATTAAGCACATGGTGTCTGATTGTACAATCCCTGGCCTGACAGAAGTGACGTAGCCTTCCAAACATTGGTAACTTTCCTGAGAAAACAGAATCTCAGTTCTTTATTTTCCTCATCTATTTCTTTAATCTATTTTTAACTTAAAAAAACTGTTTTTTAAACCTGTTTTTTTCTAATTATAAAGGTAACAACTTTAATTATAGAAATTAAGTAAATCTATGTAAGTGTAACAAGACTATATACAAATATAACAAAAAATAGCCTGCAATTCCATAACTTGGCATTGGAGCAATGATCACTGTTCATGTTTTACATGCCTTTCCATGTGTGTTTCCTGACCCTTTTTCAACACAGAAATATTTGTATGTTTATGCACAGTATAATAAGAATGAAATATGCAATATGAAATAAATATGCAACTCTTAAGATATTTCATATTACTTAATATGAAATATTACACAACTCTTAATATTGTCTTAAAATGAGTAATGATATGGAAAAATCCTCATATATACTTGTATGCTTATATGCAATACAATTAGAATTCAAATTTTGTCTGTCTTACTTGCTTTTTAAAGGAAGTAGGAAAAAGCCAGTGAAAATCTCCCTTCCATATACCTTGGAATAAAATTCTAATTATGTTGTGCATAAGGATACAAATATACATGAGCATTTCTCTTTATCATGACTTATTTTGAAACAATTTTTTAAGGGTTGCATAATATTGCATCTCGTGGAATACATGGTGCCAAAGGCGGCAGCCGGGGGTGGGGGGGAGGGAAGGCGTCATCAGTATCTTTGGTTCTTGGCCCTGACCCTGAGCTCCTCTTCTCCCAGGGCATCAGCAGTCTGTTCAGCTCTCTGAAAGTTGTCCGGCTGCTCCGTCTGGGGCGGGTGGCCCGGAAGCTGGACCACTACATCGAATATGGAGCTGCCGTGCTGGTCCTGCTGGTGTGTGTGTTCGGGCTGGCTGCTCACTGGATGGCCTGCATTTGGTACAGCATCGGGGACTATGAGATCTTTGACGAGGACACCAAGACCATCCGCAACAACAGCTGGCTCTACCAGCTGGCGATGGACATTGGCACCCCTTACCAGTTTAACGGGTCCGGCTCAGGGAAGTGGGAAGGTGGTCCCAGCAAGAATTCCGTCTACATCTCCTCGTTGTATTTCACCATGACCAGCCTCACCAGCGTGGGCTTTGGGAACATCGCTCCATCCACGGACATTGAGAAGATCTTTGCAGTGGCCATCATGATGATTGGCTGTAAGTATGATGCTGGCTGGGGCTGGGGAAAGGGGCAGGCGGCATCATGTTTGTCCATCCTTTCTATTAGCTGGAAATAGAGCAATGGCTACAGTGCAGGCAGGATCAGGTGTGTTATAGCTTAAAACGAGGGAGAGATTTTTTAAAAGACTAGTTTTATAGTTTTCCTGGTAATTGAAGCAGTACATATTTACTGCAGAGAAATTTAGAAAATACAAAAGAGCACAAAGTAGAAAATGAAGACCAACTGTAATTCCACTTCTTAGGGAGATAACTACTATTGCTTTTTGGTGTTTCCCTTACAGATTGTTTTCTTTCCATATCTGAATATATAGATACAGATTTTTATTAAGTTAAGAGGAGGTGATGCTACACATACAACTTGGTAAACTGCTTGCTCACTGAAGAGTGAATCGTGGAAGCCTTTGTGTCAATTTAGACATAGCTCTAGACCTGCACAGTCCAATATGGTACCAGAAAAAGAATGCATGAAAACGAAGTCTGAAATATCTCATGAATAATCTTTTATACTGATTATGTGTAGAAATAGTAATATTTTTGATATTGTGGGTTAAGTAAAATATTCTATTACAATTGTTTTGTTTCCTTTTGTTTTTTTAATGTGGTTCCCAGGAAGATTTTAAATCTTCTTACTATTGGACAGTGCTGACCTAGATCAACATTTTTGATGTCTTTGGTGGTTGAGAGGTTTTTCAAGTCCCCCCTCCACCCCCAAAAACCCACAGGTTGAAAAAAAGGGCTCTCGTTCAGTTGAGAAGTAATGGGGTTTTGGATTAACTTGACTGAAAAACAGAGACAACCCTAGTTTTTGAGGAAGGTACAGTTGGCCCTCTGTATCCACGAATTCTGTATTTTTGGATTCAGCCAACCATGGATCGAAAATATTTTTTTAAAAAATTCCAGAAAGTTCCAAAAATTTGCATTTGCTGCATGCTAGCTACTATTTATAGTATTTACATAGTATTTACAACTATTTACATAGTATTTACGTAGTATTAGGTATTATAAGTAATCTAAAGATCACTTAACTGTATTGGAGGATGTGCTGTAGGTTATATGCAAATGCTTTGCCATTTTATATAAAGGACTTAAAGCACCGTGGATCTTGGTATCTGTGGGGGATCCTTGGAGCCCATTGCCTGAGGACACAGGGATGACTACTTAAATTTCAAGCACTTAGCACTGATTATTGTGTAGCTGTTGCTATTACCAAGTCTGGGAACAACAATGAACTCCCTTCACTAAAGGGAGCCTTAGGGAGGACTAGGCCTCACTGGGCTGGAGGAAGCACAGGAACTTGAATGGACTGGAGTCATCGTGAACCTGCCAAATGCACCCTGTTGGTGCTTTAATGACACACTGTGACATGGGAGAGGACAGTCCTCCTGTTGAAGCATCAGCCTGGACAGTAGTCTGGGCACACGTGATGAAGCTGGGCTCTGCTTCCATCAGGCAGAAACATTTCTGCTTGATGTGCTCCTTCAGGGTGGAGTTGACACATTGATTGTTATACCAGTGAGGGGATTCTGAGACCAGGGAAACTGAGGCTTCAATGTGTCTTGCTTTGTCCCATCTATCCAGGATCCAGTGTCCTCCTCCGCAAGTGGGTTTTGTCACCACCGATTTTCCTGTTTGCCTCCTCCTTTTTTGGCAACCACCTGATTGTGTCTGATGCAGTATTTTCATAAAAGCTTGCCTCTGAGTGTTTACTGAATGTGTCTAAGGCGTAATTGATTTGTGGAAAGTGTGTGTGGTGGAGCTTTTGGGTCTGCTCCTTTCTTTAAAATGAGTTTTAATAGAGATGATTGCCTGACCCTGGGAAGCAGAATTAAGTATCTGTGGGTGGTTAATTGCTTTAGCTTAATTAGAACTTGAGGTACTTTCTCATGTCATGTAACAGGATTTAAGACCTTTGGTCTTCTAGAACGATTTCAGCCTTAACATCTGCAGTTTTCTAGGCAGTGCTCATGGCATTTTCAGAGCCCTGGGGCACCAGTAAACAACCAGATGCCCCATACTCAGGGCACTATTTCTGTCTCTTAGAGGGAAATGAGACACTCTGTCAATCAAAATATCCCATTATATGCATTACAGAAAATTTGCCAAGAGTGGTCAGTTAGCAAATGGGCTCCATCTCATGAGCTCCCTGAAGACTTTCGAGTATGAGACTTCCTTGCAACTTTTTACCTGCAAGAAAAGAAAAAAGAAAACAGACCTGGTGGCATATAAGTATAAGCAAGTTTGTTTTTTTTAAAACCATTCTCTACAGAGAGCAGAATTTCCCAGGTATAGTCTCCAAGGAAAACCCAAACAATTATCACCTCTTTTCTCTCCCCACCTTTCCAAAGCTTTGTGATGTTTCCATTTCTCTTTTAAAAAGTATAATACCGAGGTAATCACCCTGTGTTGTGCAGCCAGCTATGATGCTTTGGTCGGCAAGTCTGTTGAACAGTAGCCCCGTTTCCTGAACACTTGTTATTTGCCAAGGGCTGTGCTAAGAGCTCTGCGCACAGTTTCTACTATCTGCAACAACTCTGTGCCTTAGGGGTTATTATCTCCATCTTACAGGGAAATGGAAATTCAGAGACGTTAACTCCTTTCCCAAGAATGCAGGGCTGGTAAGAAGGAGGGATAGGATTCGTGTCCAGGACTCTGAAATTAAATGCCCGGCTCTCCCCACGGTACCCACCTGCAGTGGCTTGACCTGAGATCACGGATTCCATCAGCCTCTCCTCACTGATACACTCACACTTGGAAAATTCTTTCCACAAACTTTAACAAGCTGGCAATTTCTGCAGTGGAAAGTTTTTGTATGCTCGCCTGTTGTTGTTTTAATTTAAGAACAAGTTTACGGTACAGACTCAAGGGACCAGGTGCTTCGGAAACCATTTTTTTTTTTGGCAACCTGTCACTTACAGTTACAGCTGTTCCCCCTTCCATGTGACACGTCTGACAGCTTCTTGTGCTAATAACCAAGTTATTGCGCTGTGTAATGCGGTGGTAATTATCCTTGTAAACTCACGTTCTGAACAACCTTTGTTCAGGACAGCTGCTGATGTCTTGTTAGATTTACGAGGTTCTCTCTTACCTTGCTTTGCCTGTGTGTGCCTGTGTGCATGCTTAACACCCTGACTACATGGCTCACGGGATTGGATGACCCTAGAATTGGGATCTCTGGTGATGGGGAGCTTTGACCACAGCCTGAGTTTATGCCAAGGGGTCAATGCCCCTTCCTCCCTGGTCACCCCCGCAGTCAGGCCAGTGTTCCTCAAGGAGCGTAGATAGTCACAAAGCCAGTGGGCTTTGAAGTACTGTTTACAGTGTGGTTTTTTTTTTTTTAATCCCTCTTTGCATTGGATTTTACATATATTGGTAAAAGTATTTCTTGGCTATTCTGTTGCAGTGTTTTCACCATAATATAGATTATCCAGCAGCTTTCTGTTGTTTCTCATCTCTGTTCTCGGTCACTGAATATCTTATTATAACTTGGCTAATTCCCTAGAGAATGCCAGGAAGCAGGAAAACTAAATATTTTAAAGCTTGCCCACCTTTGTCTGTTCTTTTTTTTTTGTATATATGTGTGTGTGTGTGTATATATATATATATATATACTTTTTTTATTGAAGTATAGTCAGTTTACAACGTTGTGTCAATTTCTGGTGTACAGCACACTGCTTCAGTCCTACATGAACATGCATATGTTCATTTTCATATTCTTTTTCACCGTAAGTTACTACAAGATATTGAATATAATTCCCTGTGCTATACAGTATGAACTTATTTATCTATTATATATATATTAGTGTCTGGAAATCTCAAACTACCTTTCTCAGTTCTGATGAAAAAACTGAAACAAGAAGAGGTGAAGACTGCTGGCTGAAATGAGCATTTGTGATTAGTTGTGGGTGTAGGGGATCTTGGGTGTCTCTAACTGCTTGGTTTTATGTCTGGCTTCTGTTCTGGGGTCTTGACTCAGGCCAGGGGCAAGTGAGCCCTGCCCTGATCCCCCGCCCTCCTTGGGTGGTCTTTGGTGGTCTCCTGCAGGGTGGGCTCCCTCTTCTGTCCATCTGGTTCTCCTGTGTGGTGGTGATGCTGAGAGAAGCCCAGGGCCACTCTGGCCCTCAGTGTGACACCTGGGAGAGGATGTCTGCGTTCAACAGGTGCATACAGAGCGCCTTCCTCCAGAGACCTCTGAGGATTCAGAGACTATCGCTGGGGGCCACATTCTCAGGTAGTCAGAGGTCTGCTGGTGGTGGGGCCTAGGGGTAGGACGGGGACAGGCCCTGTCGCCCACCAGCTAGTGACTGAGGCCTGGAGGAGGAGCCTTCACTGGGGGCTGAGCCTTGCCCGGACCTCCAAGGGGCCCCACGGGGAAAAGCGTTGTTGGAAGTGGGGAGAGAGTCCCTTTACCTGTTGGGGGGGTCTCTGTCTCAGATTAGGGACATGACCCTGTCTTGGGGAGTCTCCAGGGAGAATTGAATGGTAAAGCGACAGTTCCCATTTTCTTAATATGGGCTTTGCGCTTTTCTGATTCTCTCCTCATAATGTCATTGCTGTCATCCTGTCATTACAATTAAGCTGCATTCACTTTCTCTCGATAATGGCAGGGGGTCTAGACTTTGTCGTCCTCCTCCAGACTCTCCACACCCCAAGCTGAACATTGGGTTTTCTACTTCAGCCTTTCACAACACCTGTCTCTTTGAATTCATGTCTTTTTTACCCCGTCCTCCTCCACCTCAGCTGCTTAAAACCAGAAGGTCAGGACCGTTGTGAGCATCTATTTAATCCACAGCAGCCCCTCCTTCCAGTTCTCTGGCTGGGCCAGATCTCATCCTGATCAATGCTTCGGTGCACCTCCCCCCGGGGTGGGGGCTGGGAGCTCCAAGCAAGTCACTGGGCTCAACCCTAGAGATTCCTTATACCACGTTCTTTCCTGGGGGGACAGGATACTCGTAACCTGTACCCTGTACGTTTGATCGTGCCACCTCACCCATGCAGTGTGCTTTGTGGCCCCCTTCCAGCTTAGCTTGTTATCTGCAAGCAAATATGGACTTTTCTCTGGCTCCTTCATGATTTTATTTCAACGTTCCTATTTCTTTTCATTCACCTTTCCTGCATATTTCCCTTCTGCATTCTGTGCTAGTAGACTGGTTTTTCAAAACTGACTGGGCACACATCTCCTTGGAGGCTGTAAAATTCTTTTAGGAGACTTCAAACCCACAGCAGGCTCTTAATAAATGTGGTTGAATCTGAACAACTGGGAAGGCTCTGGAGTTTGGGAAGCGGTCTTCAGTGCTATTGACAAAGCTGCTTTATTAGAATACAGGTCCCATTGCTGGACAGAGACTCAGTAACAGTAGCCTCAACAGGGCATATGTCTCCTAAAAGCTTAGCGCTGGGCTGGCTGCTCTGGAGTCATCAGAGACCACGTTTCTCTGCTGGCTTAAATACATGACTTCCACATTGGGATCCCATATGGCTGTTCCAGCTTTAGCCATATGTTCTTTTTCTAGAAAATGGGAAGGAGAAGGCTGGCTGAACTCTTTCCTCTTGAGAAGAGGACCAGAAGTCGTGTGTACTGCCTTTGTTCATAACACATTGGCTGGAACTTGGTAACCTGGCCACAAGCCTAGCTGCAAAGGAGGCTGGGAAATGTAGTCTTACTCTGGGTGGTTGTGTATACAGGTGGAAATATAGTAATATACACAAGCCGAACAGTTAGTGAGGGATGAGCAGCTGTGTCTGCCCCAGCTTTCCTCCTTCTCCTCATCCCCCCTCGATTGATACCAGGAAACATGACAGGCAGACCCTGTTGGAGCATCATCCTTGAATTGCTGGTTAAAATATTTTGGTTCGAGTCCTAGATCTGCTTTGTGCCTTAGGTTATATCCTTTAATTTCTGTGGACTAGGGGTGAGAAGCTCTCCTGACGCCTGACAGTCTCACTTAGTTGAAGTGAGAACTAAATGAGATAATGATGTGTGATAGCTCTTTGACAATCTTACATTCAGGTATTGGGGTTGTGGTGGTGTTAATAACAGCGGTGGTTTCTTGCTCTTCCCTGTTGATTTTTTTCCTTCCAGTTCTTAGGAAAAAGAAAATAATCATTGCTGCTCCCTTCTCAGGAGCGTGGGAATGATGTTTCATTTCATTTTTGGTTTATGTTTTTTTTGGGAAATAGGGCAGTGTCCAGAATGCTATGGCAGAAATAACTATTCATTTCTCATTTATTCTTAGTATTTTTTTTGTAGTTAGCAAATTGGCTTATTTTTCTCTAGAACCTGATTTTTTAAAGTTCTGTCTGCCACTGTGCATTTCAGGTAGGTATCCCCATCTGTAACACAGCCTCAGGCTACTTTATGTCTTCTGCATCCCTGCCTCCTCTCATCCAGGAGACTATCTCTGGTTTCTCCCTCCTGCTTCTCAACCTTTCACTGTCTTCATACTGATAAGGTTGATGGACCCTGGGTTTTGGGTTTTGGGTTTACTTACTTGTACTTAGAATTACACTGCTCTGTAACCATTCTTATAACTTCATAGTTATCTTCTTGCCTTAAATGTGTTTTGTCTAGCTCCAGTGAGAGTCTAGCCTTCCAGAGAGCAGGACCTGTGGGTCTCCCTTGTGCCTGGGCACGTGCTTTTGGAATGTGGGAAAGACTGCAGGCTTTAGAACCAGCCAGTTCTTTAGAACTCAACTCTTGATTGATACTTTGACCTTGGAAGTTTCCTCCTTTGGTCAAGTTCCTTTGACCTTGGAGATATCAGGCCCTCCTTGATTACATTTTGAGGTTGGAAAAAATAAAATGATGCAGTGTACCAAGCTCAGTGCTTCACACCTGGGGTGTTCAAACCATGGTGGTTCATTCCCTGGCTCTCTCTTCCCTTTCTTGCAGCTCATTTCTAGGACTCATCAAACGATGATGCTTCTGAATCTTTGGTTAGTCCTTTGGGTGTGCTCCACTTTACTCGAATTTGAACTTGCATAAAATATCAGGTGAATTGCAGTGTTTAATGTACAGGCCATAAAGTATGTATCTTGATGCAAGGTTCCCTAGATACAAAGCTTCTTAAAAAAAAAAAAAACAAAAACTTGGCCTGACTGCAGAGCAAGTTAGAGGAAGCTCTTAAAGGAGGAGAAAGTCATTTGTGTGGTCAGGAGGCATCACTATCCCTGCCTGACTGTCAGGATCTTCCTTGGGTGGGAAATGATACCCCGTGGAGTGAGAGTGCTCTCCCTGGAGGAGAAGGGACTAGAAACACTCAGATACAGAGCACCACGACGTGCCAGTGTCACACTGGGAGCTTCTCTTTACTCAACAACCCAATAAATAGGCTCTGTTATTCATGCCTTGCAGATAAGAAAAAAATGAAGTTTATAAAAACAAAGTAAATTATCTGCAGTCACAGTTTAAGAGGTGACTGAACTGGGCTTTGAAGTTTCACTCTGACATCAAAGTTTCACTCTGTTGTGTTGCTTCTCTTGCTGATTATTTAGGGGTGTGTGTGTGTGGGGGGGGGGGTGTTCTCTTCAGTGTGCGTGGTGTTGGGGAGCAGGGAAAAGTTGGAGGAGAAAAGACGGATGTAGAAGGTGCTTCCCCTGGAAGCCTTGCCTATTGTTCTGAATGATAATGATGGTGACAAAATATCTGATGATGTGTGTTGTGGGAAGACATGATCCTTGTTCGTGGCTGGATTACTGCACCGGGCGGAAGAGTTACAGCAAGAGTCTTAGGTGTTAGGGAAGCTCTGCCAGTGGGAAGCCACCTGGATGAGCGATATTGTCTCTGACCTTGTAGATACCCATGTCATTGGTAAAATTCTTTTCTTTCTCTTTAAAAATGTAATTTCCATCCAAGCGGGAGCCATCACGTGGCGGTGTTACAGTCATCAAGTCTTGTTTCTATTTTGTTTCCACATCTATCATCTCCTCTGAAACTCTCAATACTCCACGGCACAGGTAGCATTCTCTTCATTTTGGGGGATAAGGAAATTGTGGAGTCACTTGCCAAAGGTCACACAGCTAGTTGGAAGCAAAGCTGGACTCAAGCCCGTGTCACCACTCCCAGCTCAGTGCTTTGCCCACATTTCCAGATCACCATGGTAGCAGCTGGTCCTGGCGGCCACGGATCACAGGTTACGCCAGCAGACTGTAGCAGCTGGTGCCCTTGTGGGATGTCCTCAGAGCTTGTGATGGTGGCTGAAGAGTGGCTTACCTCGATTCTGTTTTCAGCAAAGGAACTTGATTAATCCAGTTTCCCACCTCCTCAGCTGCTTTTTATCAAGCCTTTATTGTGGCTCTCCACTGCTGGGCTGACAACGACAGCCAGCCAGAGAGAAATCACACAGAGGAGAAAATAATGTTCCTTTCCTCCTTTAAAACTGAGAGGAGGAAAAGTGAGAGGAGGAAGGCCCATCAGGGAAATGTTTTCTAAAAAAATGCATCAGTAAGTATGGGCCCTAAGAAGACAAACGTTTGATTTACCTGCCAGTTCCCCAAAGCCTCAATCCATCAGGTTTATCCAAGTACCTCTTTCTTTATTTAACAAACATTTGTTGTGTCTGCCATGTGCCAGGCCTTGTGAGTACTGAGGATTGAGCATTGAATGAGAGAGGCGTAGCTCTGCCCTCACATTGCTGAAGGTCTGCTGGGGGAGCCAGATGAGTCAATAAGAAATGGCTGTGAAGGCGATGAGTCTCTACCAAGGAAAGGGCAGGTTGTTATGGGAACAGGTACAGGGACCCCTCATCCAGGTAGGGGTCAAGGAGGAGGTCAGGGAGTGCATACCCCATTTATTTGGGAAGAGCTCTGGGCCAAGTATACCTCCCCAGTTGGACTTCAGGTTGCCTTAGGTCAGGGACTGAGCCATTAGCTGGTCCATGGTGGGCTCAGTAAATATTAAATAAATGCAGGAAGGGAGGGAAAAATAAGACATCATCCCTTCCTCAATTTGCTTACAATCTAGTTTGGGAAATACAAGTGCAAACAGGAGAAACCATGTGAAGCTGGAAAGCTGGGGATGTTCATGGAATAGGTAGCAGGGCCCATCTGTGCTTTCAGACTCCTGGGAAGACTGTGATCATTTCTGTAAAGTGCAGGTGAGAGTGACATTTGTCAGGTGGCTGTTCTCTTCTCTCTGTCCATCCCCTGCTCCTCCAGCTCCTGCCTCACCTACACCCTGCTCCCCTGACTGACCTTCCTACATGCTTGTCCCAGGCCCCAGCTAGTGACTGGTCTAACTTCAGCCTCCATGTTGACTTATCAGAGGGGCAGAGAGGGGCATGCCTCTCGGCTGGTTTCCTGGTAACTGATGAGCCAAACAGACGTCAGTTCCCCCTGTAACTGGTACGCTCCCCTCTCCCCGGGAGCAAAGACTGCCTCCAAGTCCTGCTGTCTGTGCAGTTCACCGCAAGCAATGAGGTGTCGCTCCAGGACCTTGCTTCAGGCATGCAGGATCCCCCTAGCCATGAAACCAGTGATGTGTCTCTGTCGCTGACGCTGGGCTCTTTCTTTGGTCTTGAAGCTGGGCAAGTACAGGCCTTGGAGGCCTGTGGGGTACAGCCCGACATATTAAAGAGATTTTACTTGGCCAGTGGGTAATGGGTAGGACTTGCGTGACATACAGATGGAGAAGTACGAATAGTACTAATAATGATAAGCTAGGGAGCATATGCTGCGTGTAGGGCACTTGATACACATTCTTCATTAACTCTCCTAACACTGCTGTGTCACAGGTGTTTTTATCCCAGTATTACAGGTGAGGAAACCGAAGCTCAGAGAGTTCAATTCCTTTCCCCGGGGACAACCTTATTGTACGGGTGGAGTCAGAATTCAAACCCCGATCTCCAACCTCAACCATTGTCTGTCCACCAGTCTGCACTGCCACCCCGTGGGGGTGGCCCTGGAGTGGAAGGCTGCAGGGAAAGCAGCACCACCCCTTCCTGCCAAATGGGACAGCAGAAAGGAAGGGAGCAAGACGGATGGGTGGGTGGATGGACGGATGGACGGATGTGCTGATCTCAGAGGGCTGAGTGCCCGCTCTGTGCCTCCTGGCTTACCAGCATCTCAGACACCTTCCTGCAGTAGGCCAGTGCTGGGGGATCACCTCTGACAGTCCATCACATGCCAGGGGACCGGGATTGCAGCAAGTTGCAGTAAGGCTCGTCTGCTGAGTTTTTAGAACCGGTCTCAATCCTTTAGTCTGTCATTTAGAAAAAATCCCTGGGATGCAGACTTTTTTTTTTTTTTTTGCTTGAAAGACACTGCCAGTGATTTCTGGATTATATGACTCAGTTTGTTAGACTAAAGAGGCCACAGCCACACAATTGGTTGGCTTGTTTCCATCAAAGGCTTCCCCCTTCTTCTGGATGGCCTCCTTTTGAACTGATGCTCCTAGAGGAGACTGAGTCAGTAATGAAGATGGTTTCCGAAAGCTCTCTTCACTGCCATCAAAACTAGTCAGGCCACACATGCAAATGTCATTAGGTCAGAAACATGGTTTTAAAATCATTATAACCGAGGCAGTCCGTGGGACCGAGAGAGAGAAGCGTGGGTTCAAATCCTGGCTCCACTACTTAATAGTCCAGTGAACAAGCTACTTAATTCCTGAGCCTGTTTCTTCATTGGTAAATGGGGATGATGCAAATTCAATGCCACAAATGAATGTAAAGATCTTCCGTTTCAGTATGTTTGTTTCTGTCTGGTGCCCAGCGTGGAGTCACAGAATGGTGGGTTAGTTGATGATTAGGCCCCTCTCCCAGCGCCCTTGGTCTGCACGTTTGCCCAGCAGTTCAGCAAGGGACCTCGGTGGGCATTGTCGGGGGAGGGGGGTTTAGAGGAGGAGGTGGTGTGTGCTAAGGCGCTAATGGAACAGGGGCAGCACAGTGCTTTGCGTACAGAAGAGCTCGATAAGGGTTTGTTTGTGAAACTAAACATCAAGACAAAAATCTGGTGAGGATTCTGCCGAATGAAGAGCTGTCGGGGCCAACTCCGTGCATCCTCACCTGATAGTGACTTTGCAGACTTGAAAAATGCTTCCATTTTCGCTTTTCCCCATTGTGGTCCTCTGTGCCTGTGCAAGTGAGAATCATTTTAGCTCTCATCAGCCAGAGGTCTGGCTCCGAATCATAGCTACATGTTGATAAAACCCCACTGTCACCGCAAGAAAGCTTGGCAGAGAGAGAGGTCTTGGTAGGAAGAACAAAATGAAAGAGCAGGAGGCTGAGAAAAAATCCCTGTGGGTTCTGCAGAGCTGCAGGCTCCCTGCTTACAGGGCCCGCCCTGCTCAGGGAAAGCCTCTCTTCCTCCTGGGGAGGGGAAGAGGGGCTGGGCTGGGCGGGAACAGGGGTGTTGAAGCTAGAGCAGGGAAGGGGTCCCTCCTCTGACCATAGCTGGCAGCACTGAGGGCCAGGCCCCCTTCCTAGAGCTCCCTGGGTTAGGTATGAGGGAAGCAGAACGCATGCATTGGAAAAACAACAGTAAACAGTAAAGGATGCCTACGAAGCAAGGCACAGGTGCACAGCTTCACAGAAAACAGTGGACTTACTGCAGCTCTGCGGGGACAGCACAAAGCCAGCCAGGAAGCAAACAGGAAGGCAGGGGAAGAGGCAGAAGCCACAGGTTCTCCCTGGGTTGTCATTTTGATTACATCCCTCCAGGGAAACTCAGGTGTTTAATTATACTGAGCTACGCTCACCGGCTGCACTGGAGGCCTTGGCTGGAATCCAGCGCCTGAAGGAGTTAGACAGGAGGCGAGTTTCTGAGCAATGATCTTTCTGAGCACGCGGTGGAATGTGTGATGAAGGCTTTAGATCGTTGGCTCTCTCTGTCTCCCCCTTCCACCCAAATTTATTAACTCCCTACTGTGTGTGAACCACTTGGAAATGTAGATGTGTGGATAATCAGCCATTCGTGTTCTATGATAATTGACCAGATCTCCAATTATCTCGGTATGTACAGAATTTGGGGATTGAGAAGGACCTAAGTTGTCATCGAGGTCACCTACTGGGTAGATCCTTGAATCTCTTGCCTGAAGTTTGCCTCCAGGATGGGGCCAGTCCACTTCCAAGTAAGCTCAAGGGTGAGAATTGCCCTTTTACAGAAAACTAAAATTCCCTCCCTGTGGACTCTGCCTCATGTTCCTGGCTCTTCACTCTGGGGACTTTGTGGGAGAAATCTAGTTTCTCTCTTACACAACAATGCTTTAAATATTTGAGAACTATTATGTCTGCCTTGAGGCTTCATCTCTTCAAGATGGATAAAACCAACTCCTATGTGGTTCTCAGAACTTTCTCCTTCTAGGTAATGATGGTCTCCCCTTTTTTGTGCCTCTCTTATGAGGGGCCCAGAACTAAGCTCCGTCGTCTGCCTGGGGTTTAATGAGAGCAGAACTGAGCAGGACCATTGCTTTCCTCATTTTGAAACCACATTATCGATTGAAAGAGCATCAGAACTAGAAGGGGTCTTAAGAGACTATCTGTCCTAACAGCATCATCGTATCCATGAAAAGGTGACGCCCAGAGAGAGGAGGTGATTCAACTTGCTAGTGGCAGAGCGTGAAAAGGATGTAAGTCTCCCCAAACCCCAATCCTCCAAGATTTAAGCACTTTGCATCACTCCTCACCACATCTACACATCTCTCTAGTCTGCTCTTAATTCAAATTTGTGTTTTTTGACTGTTACATCATACTGTCAACTAAAATTCACTGGCACCCAGCTAGAAGTCCTAAGTTATTCCATAGGTTCTACTCTGAACTGGGTTTCTGCCATCTCCTGCTTTTCCAGGTGGCTTCTTAGATCCAAGTCCATGATTTGACGTTTATCCAAATGTGTCTCCCCATTGTCCTTGGCTGCACCAATCTGGGGATACAGTCATGAGACAGAGTCACAGTAGTAGGAACAAAATGACGATTCCTTTCTCTATCCCTTTCCAGCAAGATCGTTGGAGCCTGGCTTTTGGTTTAAGAGGCATTAATGATGTCTCATGTTCACTCAGGAGTGACTGTAGATGCCCTCTGCTTCTACCCGGCAGTATCTGTTGTCCTTCCCTGGTTCCGCCTTCCTGTCACTTAACCACGTGGCTCCCCAGTTGTGACTGCCACCCTCCTAAGCTGTGGATCTTTTTCTCTACCAAAGCGCCAGTGTTCCTTTTTCCATGTTGCCCACAGTGACATTTAGAAGCTCTTGTACTTTGCTCCAGTGTGAGCAAAATGCCCCCCTCCCACCGGTGCTAAACTCTGGCAACAGGACAGAACAGGATCACATCAAGTTGGCCAGTAAATAGAACACTTTCATTTGACTTGCTTTAAAAAAAATTTTTTTTTAATTCCAGTTTCTTTCCTTAAACCCTGACTTGGATTCTTTTGAGTTCCCTTTCCTGTTTTCTCACACAATCTCACCCTACCCAAAGTTCCTAGACATAGCTTATGCTTGGCAAGCATCTACATTTGGAGAAACCACATTTCTACCATTCTTTGCTTTTGCAATTGGTTTTTTGGATCCAACTCCATGACTACCAGCAGGTGGGCCCTTCCCTCTTGGGGTACAACTTTTTGACACTTAAGGAGGGCCACTGTTCCCCGGCTACTTGGAGTTCTTAACCCTGGGAAGCACCATTATTAGTTCCCTGTACCACTCTCCTCTGAGTGGCCCCTGCAGCCTTGCAGTAAATAAATTCCAGCCTTTATGCTCCCACATGCTTGGATACAGCTCTGACCAAGTTACAGTTTTAGATTTATTTTTGATTATTTGACTGTCATCTACATGATTTGCAAATATTTCCTTCCATTCTGTGGATTGCCTTTGCACTTTATTGACAGTGTCCTTTGCACGAAGTTTTTAATTTTGATGAAATCCAGTTTTTCTGATTTTTTTTTCTTTTGTTGCTTCTGCTTTTGCCATATTTAAGGATGGTGACCTTTAATCTAGATTATGGTTATTACAGTTATTGCCTCCTTTGGGTCAAGTCATCCATGAATTTGATCAGTATGTCATCAGTTTGAGGATGTTCTGACCCACTTAATCGTTCCTTCATGTTACCTCATGTAATGGCAGTACATGCTCTGGAACCACTCCCTCCTCCCACTACTTCAGAAACTTGCAGGGAGATTCCTAAATCTATCCGTGAGAGAACCAGAGCAAACGTGATAAAAACGTTGAATTAACAGCAAGACACATTGCTCATAAATTCACAGCTTTATTATGGATAGGATACTGGGAAACACTGACTTGTGAATTGCACCCATTGCATGTCTCTTATTCCCATGAGTAAGAGGAGACATAGGAAGTGGTTATGAAAATATCTTAATTTTTCTGGGGTATGCTGAAGACTGCAGCTGAGACGGTCATTGGGTGGAATGACAATCAACACTGCTGTCCAGTGGAGTCTGGGATGGGGCACGTGGTGTTGAGCAGGGATATCTGAACCTGCAGCATCTTGTCTCTGGTTCCCTAGGAGCATGGCTGCCACGATGCTCTGGTAACCCCAAATGCAGCTGCTCGCTCAGTATTGAATCACAGACCTGCTCCTTACAGTCAGCGTGGCCCTGGAGACTCGGCTATTTCTAATCCCCAGGCTTAGAGGCTGAGCACGAGGTTTGGGGCTGGGAGAGCACTCGCATGAGGTCATGTGCTGACCTTTCCACAGCCAGCCCTGCTGAAAATAGCACCTGGGGCTTCTATCTCCAGGAGTTCAGACCTGACTGTGCATCACTGCCCCTTCAGCCAGCAGCTCCCCTGAGACCCTGAAACCAGCTGAGAGAGAGAGGCAGGTTGGGAGAGCATGAGTGTGTGGGTGAGGCCTGACTTGAGGGAAATGAGTGCTTGTGCTGGAGTTTGTGAGTCTGATTCAGGGACAATGAAATATTGTCATTCCCCACATCGCTCTAATGCTTTGCAGCAGAGGGTATTGTACGCATTATGCCACTTAATCTTCATAGTAGCACGGTTGAGAAAGTGAGGCTCAGAGTGGCTGACCGACTTTCCTGACATGACACAATGACTGAGTGGAAGAACCAGAGCTTACATCCAAGTCATCAGAGGCGTCCCCTCGGCACCCCACAGCTGCCCCTTGGGGAATACCACTGAGAACAAGGAGAGACTGGGCAGGGCCACCTTGCTCTTTCTTCACTGAGATGACAGGCGTGAGACTCACACAGCTCTCTTGCTCGAAACTGAATGTGAACAGTTTGTTACTAGCAATAGTCTCAGTCCGCTGGGCAGAATATCTGACCATAGAGGAGAACCAGTGCTTTGCTTTGGGAAGGTGTCTATGCTGGCCGTTTGCACCATGGCAAACCTAAGGGAGGAGAATTGACCACAAGCCCCTGGGGCTCTGTGTCTGGAAGCTCAGCAGTACCGGGATGTCCTGGTTTTTTATGTTTGAATCAGTCAGAATAATGACACTGATGATGCTATTACGAGCTAAGCTTTGTTGAGCAATAACTATGGGCTAGGTTCTTTTTTTTTCTTTTCAGTGCTTGGCACCTGGTTAGTGCTATTTAATATCTTTGTTGAACTATAGTCAGTTGACTATGTTGTGTCAGTTTCTGGTGTACAGCATAATATTTCAGTCAGACATATACATATATTCCTTTTTATAGTCTTTTTCACTGTAGGTTACTACAAGATATTGAATACAGTTCCTTGTGCTATACTGTATGAACTTGTTGTTTATCTGTTTTTTATATATAGTAGTTAGTATCTGTAAATTCTAAACTCCCAATATATATATCCCTCCAGCACCCCTTCCCCTCCTGGTAACCATAAGTTTGTTTTCTATATCTGTGAGTCTATTTCTGTTTTGTAAATAAGTTCATTTGTGTCTTTTTTTTTTTAAGACTCCACATATAAGTGGTATCATTATGATATTTGTCTTTCTCTTTCTGGCTTACTTCACTTAGTATAATAATCCTTAGGTCCATCCATGTTGCTGCGAATGGTATTATTTTATTCTTTTTATGGCTGAATAATATTCCATTATATAGATACCACAACTTCTTTATCCAGTCATCTGTTAATGGACATTTAGGTTGTTTCCATATCTTGACCGTTGTAAATAGTGCTGCTGTGAACATTGGGGTGCATGTATCTTTTCAAATTAAATTTCCCTCTAGATAGATGCCCAGGAGTGGGATTGCTGGATCATATAGTAAGTCTGTTTTTAATCTTTTGAGGAATTTCCATACTGTTTTCCATAATGGCTGCACTAAACTACATTCCCACCAACAGTGTAGGCATTTGTGGACTTTTGAATGATGGCCATTCTGACTGGTGTGAGGTGACACCTCATTGTAGTTTTGATTTGCATTTCTCTGATAATGATATTGAGCATTTTTTCCGCGTGTCTGTTGGTGATTTGTATGTCTTCATTGGAGAATTGCTTGTTTAGATCTTCTGCCCATTTTTGGATTGGATTGTTTGTTTTAGAAATAACAAAATCTTTGTTCACAGATTAATATTTTTATCTCTAACATAATCCAGAAAATATTTTAATTTTATTTATTATTTTCCATTTTTATTGAGATATAATTGACATACATCCCTGAATAAGTTTAAAATGTATAGCCTAATGGTTTGAATTACGTATATAGTGAAATGATTATCACAATAAGTTTAGCATCCATCATCTCATATACATACAATTAAAAAATCATAAAAAAGAAAAAAATAATAAGGGCTGAGGTTATGCGTCACTCCTTCCTCCTCCTTCCTGTTCCCACCCCAGGCAGAGATGTGGGTGTTGCCTAGTGAGCAAAAAGTTATCTGACCCAAGGCCCTCTTGTGTAAAGGGCACAGCAGCCCATGAAGTGTGAGGAGCTGGCCTTCTCCTGTGATGAAATGGAGGCATTATTCACTTATTCATACCACTGTCCTTTGGGATAAATTAAATGACAGTGTCCCAAAGAGAATTTCTCTAGATCTTCCACCATTGGTCAACCCTCCCTCCCTCCCCAGCTGTGAGTCCACTAGAGATGGAGGCCCTGAGTGGTGAGGATGGGGAGAGGAGAGGCCTGGCAAGATGCTTGTGGGATGCAGAGAGAGCCTAAGAAGGATGCTCTCCTGTGCTGCGTGGAGGCTGCTGAGAGGTCACTGCACTGCAGGGCTTACTCGGCTGCTGCTTTCCCCCTTTAATCAGGCTTCTTGCAAAGCATTTATCTCATGATTTTAATAACCTCCAGTCGAACGTTCTCACACTCATAACTTAATGACCTTAATTATGCATATTAGTGAGAAAAGTGCTTGGCATTGCTTTGCCTCTGCTGCTAGCATTCCACAGTTCCTTAGAGGCCATGAGGTGGGCTTAGAGGTGCACATTTTCAGGTGCATAAAGGGTTCCCAGTACAAGAGAACAGATGAAGTGCCTTTGGCCTTTCCATGCCGACTGCAGCTCACTGTCGCCAGAGGCTGGGTGCTTGGCCCTGCTGCCTCCCTCTTAGGGGTGGAGACGAGGAGAGACAGGTGTTTGCGGTGGACCCCCTTCCATGTCTTACCCCTAGGGAGCAGTTCTGCTTTTTTGTGCCTCTGTGATCCACCACCTAGAGACAGGAAAAGTAACCTCCATCTCTCCCTTCCTGTGAAAGACAGAGATTTGGGTAAATTTGAGATGGACTCTGTAAATTTGGTCCAGAACTTTCCGGAAAGGACTTTAGTGGGGAAAACCTCAAGGGTTGATGTGTGTGTGTTATTCTAAGCAGGAGGTAGATAGGGGCATAATCTCTTGACTACGGCATTCAATTTTTTCTAAACTGGTATTGAATGCCTACTGTATGCAAGGCGCATCAGACGTGTTTCCAGGTATCAAATAGACCTTTCTTTGCACTCAGCTTACATATCAATGACACATTTTCCTATTTGCTGATGTAATGAAATATATGCTGTGTCTCCCATCCATTCTTAGAGTTGGTGGTGGGGATATTGCTGAGCTATTCAAGTAGAGACAGATCCTTTTGCCTAATTGTGCTTCCAAAGGCTTGACATTGTCCCACGGTGCCATCAGCCCTTCCCGATCCTCCCAGAGAGACTGCTGATATACTGCCTGTGATTGATGAGAATATTTTATTCATTTGATTGTTCAGTCAAAAGATTGAGCAGCTAGAAGCTGAGAATAAATAAAACAATACATACAGTTGCAAGGAGGTGACAGTAAACGGGGACAGACAAGTACACAGACAATTTCAGTGCAGGTGAGAAGTCCTATGATTGTACTTAAATACGGAGTTCTAAGGGAGGACATAGGTAAGAGATTACTTACACCAGTCTTAGGGGTCAAGGAACAATGGATATTTACTGTAACCTGAAGGCTGATGAGATTTAGTCAGCTGAAAAAAAAAGAGAGAGAGAGAGATGGGAGGGCGTGGAGGCAGTCCACAGAAGAGGGTGCATTTGAAGAGAATGAAATGAATTCACCCAGCTGAAATGGAGGGGGGAAGAGAGCAACTAGCAAGCATCAAGGCTCCAGTGGAAAGTAGGGGTTAATTTTAAATAGCCGTAAGTGCTAAAGAGCTTGCACTTTGGGCTGAGGGCAGGAGGAGCTATCCACAAATTCTCAGCAGGGACTTTTAACGTGGGAGAATGAATTGGAGGGGAACAAGACCAAAGGCAGAAACAGTAAGATGTCTCTGTATTATTTTAGTGGAGAAATGTTGACTCTTTGAGCTAAGGCTGTGGCAGTGAGGATGGAGAGAGATGGAGGATTTCCAAAAATATTAGGAAAGTAGCTGGACAGCTCTTGGCAATGTCTCTGCCTGGGGTTGGGGACAGAGTGCCACTGCACTGCTTCTTTCCCTGGGCTTCCTTCCCAACCAGGCAGGTAGATGCGAGATTATAACAATGCCCAAAAGCACCACTTCCAGCCATATGGAGGGTCTGTGGGCGGCTGGGCAGCGACAATGGCGAGCAGCTGGCTGGCCCAGCAATGATGGATGAGCGCGGCTCCCGAAGCCAAGTCTTCCCTCTCGGCCTCCCACCCATCCCCACCCACACCACTGTGTGCTAGGGCCTGGGGGTTACCAGGGTGGAGAGACACAGTGGTCAACAGCACAGCAGCATTTTCATTTGCTTTTTCCTGCAGTATCCTTTGCTTAAGCTCCTCTGGGGCAAAACTGAAAAAATGCTCTGTCTTTATGGGATTATTTTACCAAAGAAACAGTTGATCAGATTCCAAGTCTCACTCCCCAGCCCAGCACCACATGTCGATCTTGTCCACTCCTGGGGTGGGGCACGTGGGTGGGGTGCTGGCCCTCTCCGCCCTCCACTCTCCCCTCACTGGTTCGTGTACTCTTGGTTAATTTTTTTTTTAATTGAAATATAGTTGATTTATAATATTGTGTTGTTTCTGGTATACAGCACAGTGATTCAGTTATACAAGTATACATGTTCTTTTTCATCTCTCTCTCTTTTTTTTTTTATAGGGGAGAAGGTAATTAGGTTTTTTTTTTTATTTTTATTTTTTAGAGGAGGTACTGGGGATTGAACCTGGACTTCATGCATGCTAAGCATGCACTCTAGGGCTTGAGCTATACCCTCCCTCATATTCTTTTTCATATTCTTTTCCGTTATGGCTTATTACAGGATATTGAGAATAGTTCCCTGTGCTATACAGTAGGATCTTGTTGTTTATCTGTTTTCTTTATAGTAGTTTGTATCTACTGATCCCAAACTCCTAATGTAGCCCTCCCCTAACCTGTTTCCCCTTTGGTAACCGTAAGTTTGTCTTCTATATCAGTCTTTCTGTTTCATAAATAAGTTCATTTATGTCATGTTTTAGATTCCACATTTAAGTGACATGAAATGGTGTTTTTTTTTTTCTCTTTCTGACTTAACTTCACTTAGTATGATAATCTCCAGATCCATCCATGTTGCTGCATATGGCATTATTTCCTTCTTTTTATGGCTAAGTAGTATTCCATTGTGTATATACACATTTTCTTTATACATTCATCGTTGATGGACATTTAGATTGCTTCCATATCTTGGCTTTTGTAAATAGTGCTGCTATAAACATTGGGGTGCATGTATCTTTTCAATTAGAGTCTTCTCCAGACATAAGCCCAGGAGTGGGATTGCTGGATCATATGGTAACTCTAGTTTTAGTTCTTTAAGGAACCTCCATACTGTTTTCTGTAGTGCCTCATGTGCTCTCATGGTTGATGTTTCCTCAGGGTCTGTTCATCACAGTCTCTCCAGGGCTCCCTGCCCCGCTGGGCCACCCATGTGTATTCCTTGGAAGGTGCCCAGCACCCTTAGGAAGGCCAGCCCTCAGTGCTGGCTGAGAGGTGGTGGTATTCGGAAGAGGGAAGGCTCCCTTCTGTCCTTCAAATGCCTGAGTTTGGGAGGTCTAAGTGCCTAGATGTTTGTTCTGCTGAAATCACTACCCTTTTTTTTTAACCCTTTGTTTTTCTTATTTGGGGCCCTAGGACTTTGCTGCTAGGCTGCAGGCCCACTGATCTAACCCCCACTTATCTTCCTCACCCACCTCACCCCCGTCCTCTTCCCCACTCCTGTCTGTGGGAATGACCACCCTCATAACCTGCTCCTGTCCCCAAACGTTGAATTCCTTCCTTCTGGCCTTTTGCCTGTCTTTCTCTGCTGTCTTTCATTTTCCTCTTTGTAAAAAAGGCTGGACCATTTCCTCAGCTGCAGAAGTGTTTCCTGGCAGCTTCACTCAGTTGTGAAGGATGGGTTCTCACTCCCCCCCCCCCCCCGCTAGGTTTTGCGCCCCAAGCTTTGCTCAGAGCCGAATGTGGTGCCGGGGCAGCTGGCTGTGAACTGAAAGACCCTGCAGGGATCAAAGCCTCTCCCCTGGGGCCCTCTCCTAGAAGAGTCCAGATCCCTGCCTCTGAAAGCAGCCTGTCTGCGGGCAGGCCCGACCCTTGGTTAGTTGTGGGAGAAACCGCCTCAGGGAGAGGACCCCTCCTGTTCCTGAAAGATCGGCCCCGTTCCTGAGGAGCCGGATAACTCAGAGACAAGGTCTTGGAACTTAGAAGAGAAGAGGCAGCTTTGTTGCTTTGCCAGGCAGAGGGGCCTCACAGTAGCCTAGTGCCTTCAAAACTGTGAACCTGTCTTAGGGTTAGGGCTTAGTGATTATATAGTGAATAAATTGGGGTGTAAAAGGGGATACTAATTAACAAAAGTCTCTGGTAAAGCTTCCTCTGAAATCTTGGCGTGTCTGTCCGCTGTCATGGGGCTGTCTGGTGGTCTAGAGGATTATCAGCCCATGACCTTCTGTATCTGATCAGACTCATTAGGCATCAGGAGGAACTTCGGAGGGTCTGGTCATGCTCCCGAGGTTATCGTCTTGTGACTCCCTTCCTGGGGGAATGACTCAAAACTCAAACATGACTGTAAATTTCAGTTACCAGAGTAAGCTAAAGCAAACAGGGAAACCAGCAGCTCGGACTCTGACCGTGGGCCTGGGCTGGGAGCAGAGTCTGGTCAGGTTTGCTGACCGCTCTGAAAGCAAACAGTAAGTATAAGGCCAAGGGTTAGTTGGCCTGAGCACGGCCATTGTATTATTTCTCCTTCACTCCTTCCTGGGCTCCTTATCATCGGACACAGGGGCTGCTGCTGCGGACGTGGAGAGGAGCACAGGGGCCACATTCTTTCGGAAACTCTTCATGTGCCCCTCCGCCCTGTGCCACTCCAGCCCTGAAGTCACCAGGCAGAGAAAGGGCTAGATCCACTTTAAGGGGATTATCTCTTCGTGTGAGGAGACGGGGACGATGGTGGGGGATCTGTGTGTCGACCTTGTTGACTTTAAAAAAAAAAAAAAAAAAGCACAACCTAAAAGGTGAGAATTTTGTTTTAAGAGGCAGACTTTCCAAGAACTTCAAGCCTGGGAGCCAGCCTTTCAGGACAGCTCTGAGGGACTGCTCCGAAGAGGTAAGGGAGGAGCCAGGATGTATAGAAGTTTTTGCAACTTCTAGGTAGTAAGAGTATCAAAGGATGACTGTTAATTAAAGAAAACCAGACATCTCAGGTTAAGGAACTTAGCACTGTTCTAGGTGTGGGAAGACCCGGGAGTCTGAGCTCATTGGAGTCATTCCTTTGACGTGCACCTTAACTTCTAGGGCCAGTGTCCTGTGCTTTCTCCTCCTGAGTCCCCGTGGGGTGCACCTTCAGCGGGGTGGCTGTCGTGGCCTGATGGCTGTAACCTCCTTGTTCACTGAGATGGCAGGCAACATTTTTCATTCACATCCTGCTCCTGCTAAACTCAGCAGCTGCAGTGACAGGCCTTTGTGGCCCTTTGAGGCCCAGGAATCCAGAGGGAAGGACCGGTTAAATTGAGTCCTCTGGCTTTGGCTGAGGCCCAGCTGCAGCAGCCTGGCCGGAGCAGAGGGGTGAACTCCCAGATGCGGGCAGCAGCATCTCCAGAAGGCCCTCTGGGGCTCTTTAGCCCTCAGACTGCCTTCCTCTGTGTCTCTTCTTTGCACGTCCTTATTGATGTTTGTCTTGGAGTTGGTTCCACCCCAATGCATTGGAAGTCATATTAGTGCCCTTCTCTCCATGGACTGGGGTGGAAGGAGGGGACCGTGGCCCTGGAGGACTTTGCCGCCTCCTCCCTGCATCCACCCCATGAGCGCGATAACGGGCGGCCCAGGGACCTGGAGTAACCGCCCTGTGATGTGCTCCTCTTTACTAGGCTTATTTTGCATTATAGTATCATTGTGTCTTTATCTGGTGGCATTGTTTCCAAGCTTCTGGACATCACTCAGGCTGTAAAATCCACACGGAGAGCTGTCTGTGTGAATGGTGCTTTCCTCATTTCTTTGTGGATCACCTGTGCGTGGGGGGCTGGGCCAGGCTGTGGGGCGGGGGGCGGGGTGGATCCCGACGAGGAATCCCTCTCAGAGGCTGCTGGCAAGATGCTGATAACCTGTGGGTTCAACAAATAACTCTCAATCCAAGTGGGCGTGGTAAATGCTGCAAAAAGCTTTCTAGAGAAAGGACTACAGGAGTTTAGAGAATGAGAAATGACTTCCAGGAAGAAATGCCTTCTGTGATTATGAGAGCTGGTCTGTGAGGACACCGTGTTAATGGTACAGAGCTCCTCAGAGGTTTGGCATTCTCGTTACCGGGGAAGCAGGAAGTGAGTTGTGCACCCTGCAGCATTTGATGCGGGTGTTGAAGAGGGCTCTGTATAATTTAGATATGGGCATGGGCACTTCTCTGTCCATCTGGCCAACAGAGATGTACCACGGACTGTAAGCATCCAGAAGGGAAGTGTCAGGGCTCCTGCCTGCTCGGGAAGATCTTACTGAGTGGGCTTGGTGGAAAGTTTAATAGATACGCTGCTATAGCAACAGCGGGCCACACAGGCGAGAGGTGCCTGTGTGAGCACTGAGGGTGAGCGTGCGGGGTCTTTTATTAGGTGGAAGGGGCTGTGAACACAAGGAGTAGGGGCTGCGTGATCAAGTCGTGCACAGGTACCTGACTGGTTGTCAGTGAGCTAAGACTTGTCAGGGCTACTGTGAGTAGTGGGATTTATGAGCGATGTGGGCAGGATGTAGGGTGCTGTGCGCCAGGCTACTTCGCGGGGCTGTTAGTTTTGTTAGGGTGAACACACATGAAGGGAAGATGGTTTTATTTTGCAGAAGTGCAGGTATGTGAAGGGTTCTTGCCGAGGGGAGTGGGCATTAAGGTGCCAGTCGGCTCCAGGCACAGAGAGCTCAGGAGTGTGGGTTTTTACGAACTTTAGAGCAGCTCCAGAGAGCGCCAGTCAGCTCCGCACTTAGCAGACATATTCAAACAAAATAACTGGAAAATATGGGTAGCTTACACCCAAGGGTTGCCAGTTTGTAGGACAAGTGGGGCCAGGGGACCTGGCAGAATGATCCGATGTATGAAGCTGTGTAGAAGAGGCAGGGAAAGGCCTCTTTTTATTTTCTAATTTTGAAAATAAGGAGTGGCATTCAGAGGTCAGGGATTCCACTTCACAAGAGATGTCGTCTTGGGCGCACGTGGCTGTTATCCCTTCACACAAAGCATATACATGGGGCGGCAGGTGCTGTGAGAGACTGTTCTCCACCATCGCAGGGTCAGCAGGGGGACATGAACCTCTAAAGCCACTCTCCCTCCTGGCTTTCTTACCTCTCTTAAAACCACTACCATACTTGCAGCTACCAAGCCCCAACCTCAGCCCCTGGCCTTTCCCCTCTCTTTCTGTGTCACCTGCTCCCTGGAGAGCCTAGAGGGTCACCTCCACAAGAATTCAGGGTCTGCCTACTCCACTGGTTTTCATTACCCACCCCACTCCTGGCCCCATCACGCCTCCTCCGCAAGAGCTTCCCATTTGATCCCCCCGCTTCTTGCTTTCCCCTCTTCCAGCCATCCTACAGCTGGTCATCTGACCCACCTCCTCTCTGCCATGTGGAGGATGAACTAGGGGCTGCAGGTGGACGGGGTGTGGAGCCCTGTAAGGAGGGGAGGGTGGTTGTCCAGGCGAGAGCTGAGGCGGGCTCTGATGATGGCTGTGGAGGTGGAGAGGGGTGGGAGGATCCTGGATGGACTTCAGAGGTGCAGCTAATAGGACTAGGAGATGGATTGGCTGTGGGAGGGTTAGGGGGTTGGGTTATGGGGCCAGCGGGTGGCTGGGTTGATGGAGGTGGAACAGGTGTGGAAGGGGGTGGTGGGAGTGTTGTTGAGGGGTAGATCTTGAGTTTGGGTTCAGATACATTGAGTTTGAGCTAACCACGAGGTCTAAGTCGAGAGCTGACGTAAGGGGCAGGGGGCTAAGGAGAGAGGTTTGGCCCAGAGATACAAATCTGGGAGCCACCAGCATTTGTCTCCGCAGTTCGATCAGGATTTTAATAGAGTGCGTGCTGTTACACGCAGCTGCCCTCCTGAAGGCCGTGGAGGGGTGTGTGTGTTCTATTTGGATGCAGGTAGTATGAGCTGCGTATGACTATACAGTCCTGAAGCTGGCCTCTTTCTCGCCAACTAGGTAGAGGAGGAGGATGGGAATAATGGAGAACAAAGGACCATCTGTGGTTAAAAAGAAAAAAAAAAATGCCCATCAGTGAGGGCGCTCTGTTGTTCCTTTAATTAAGGTCTGTGATGGTGACCACGGCCCTTCTCTTAGCTCCGTGGAGAGGCAGTTTGTGTGAGCCATTCTCAGCCTCTTCCCTGCTCCCCTGTGACCTTGGCCCAGTGTTTGCACACCAAGTGCATCCACCGCCCTCAGTAGCACCCACCCGCCTAGTTACTATTCCTGCTTCCGCCCAGAGTCTTGTTGCAGAAATTCTCGACACAGACCAAACACACCCAAGCGCTTCACACCTCCCACAGCCTTCCCCAGCCCACCAGGCCTCACAAACGTATTTGTCCTTTCAAGTGAAACAGTAATCTTGGTTTATCTAGAGTCCATCGTCCAGGGATGTCTGTGGCTGGAAGATGAAGGAAGAGACGAAGGAACTTTGACATGACATCCAGCTAGGATCTGACTGGAGCAGAGATGTGACTTATGCCAGATGTGTGCTTGTTGTCTCAGCTCTGTTGGGACACTGATGGGGGCTTTTCCGAGCAATTCAATTCCCATTCAGACATCACTGTATTTTTGAACTGCTTTATATTTGTGTGATTATCTGTTAAAGGTCTGTCCTCCCCTCTGTAAGCACCTTAAAGGAGAGGGGAAAAAAAAATCTGTCTAGCTTATTGCTGAATTCTTGGGGCACAGGACAGTGCCTGGCAGGAAACAGGTGTTTAGGGTTAAAGGTTAAGAAAAAGGTGTTTAGGGTTAAAGGTTAAAAAATATATACATTCATTTCCTACTCCTTTATCCCAAAGTTTCCTCCTTCCTGGGGGGGGGGGGGCTTCTCTGCTTCTACCATGATGGGCTTTGTTTTATTTTAAAAATCCATTTTTAACATGTATGCCTTTGCAGTATTGATTTTTTTTTTTTTAAGAATACGATAGTGGTTAACAGCCTGGGCCTTAGCATTTGACAGATGTGGGCTTGAATCCTGTACTGCTCACCTAATACCTGTGTGACCTGGGGCAAGCTGCTTAACCTCTCTGTGTCTCGTTTTCCTCACCTGCAAAATGGGGACAAGTTTCCTACCTTAAAGTGTTGTTGCAGAGATCAAAGGAGGTTACAACTAGAAACCACCTAGTACAATGCCTGATCCACCAATGGGTGGTAAACAGAAATACATTTTGAGTTTATCTTTACCACTCTTCTTTTAGATCAGTGGTTCTCAAGCTTTGTGGTCTCAAGAATCCTGTATAATCTTGAAAATTGTCCTGAACCCCAAAGAGCTTTTGTTTGTATGGGTTATAGCTATTAATACTTATTGTTTTAGAAATTAAAACTGAGAAATTAAAAACATTTTTTTAAATTCATTTAAAAATAAGAATAGTAAACCCTTGAGTGTTGCCTGTAGCTGTATTTTCCAAAACGAAGATACGTAGTGTCAAGAGCAGCGTTGTTTTACATTTTTGTGAATCTCGCTAATCCTGCCTTAACAGATGACAGCGGGATCTGCGCTCTGCCTCTGCATTCAGTTCACTGCTCTGTCGCACAGCCTGCAGCCTCGGGAAACCCCACCCACTGTACCCTTGTAAGAGAGTGAGGGTGGAAAAGGAAAGTCGTGTCTTAGTATTACTCTGAAAATAATTTTGAACCTAAGGACCCTATGAAAGGGTCTCAGGGACTCTCAGGGGTCCCTGGTCACATTTTAAGAATTGCTCTTCTAGGTACTGGGTTCTCAAAATTAGGATCCTAGCAGATATTTGGGGCTAATCTGAGCGAGGAAATCGATGAGGCTGATTGAAAACCATTGTGAGCTAAGCCGTGGAAGGCGCTGCATTAAACTCAAAGCCTGAACCTCTTCAGGTCAGTCTTTCTCCTCCTCCGGCATCCGGTCATGTAGCGAGCTCTCTGAAGAGTTTTCTGGCACCCTTGTCTTCTCTATTCTTTATGTCTCCACCCAAGTCCAGGCTCTAATCACCACCTCCTGAATGTCAGCTCCAGGAGTCTCTCCTGGTTATGACCACAGGGTATAGGAGAAAGAACATGAATTCTGGAGTCATCCAGACCTGGCTACACATTCTAGGTTTATTTTCCATGAGGCATGGAAAATGCCTCACCTATAAAAGGGGCTTGCCAGGGCTCTCCTTGGATCTTGTAGTTCTAAGTGAGATCAACACCACACACCTGGCACAGTGCCTGGCTTACGGTGGGTACCATACCCACTGCGTTCTGCCAGCTGACTCCCTGAGCATCACCAGATCCCCTTCCTCCAAACCCCTGTGGTGCCGCAAGTCAATACTATCTGCATCTACCAATCACCTGCAGGCTGTGTTGTTTCTTAACAAGTTTCTCAGGATGGTAAGACATGGGAGACAGAACCGTGCCTCTTAATGTTCCTGTACCATCCATGGGGCTGAGGTTTATGAATATTTATTACAATATGTAAAAGAAGTAGAGGGTGCATTTTCTGCCCTTGCCAGATGAACAGTTTAGTGGGTGACACATTCCATTTGTACAAGGAAATATTGTCGTACTGAGAAAGTGGTGTTAGCAACAAGTGACAGTCAGCAGGTGGGTCAGATCTATGGACAAGAGACGGCTGCTACAAACACATCTGGTTAACAAAGGAGATTTCCAAGCCTTTGCCAAAAGTGGACATGTTTTGAGTATTTTTCAAAATAATGCAATTCACAGAGAGAAAAAAAAAGAATGTAGGGGCTTAGAGTTATTTAGAAAGGCATTAGACTAAGCCAGATGTCACTGGAAGAGGCATCTGAAAGGCAGGCCTGTCCAGTCACTGCGCAGCCACTCCCACTGGCCTTTCCAGGGGCCTCCCCATGGCCCCAGCCCTGTGAAGAAACCCTCTCTTCTTAGAGCCTGCAGACTTGTGTCCCCTTCTGGTCTTGCTGCCTTGGCTCTCTTTGCTTTTCCCTCTTGGCTTCCTTCTGTAACATGACCTCCTAAAAGCCCTCAGAATGGCAGAAACAAAGGCCCAGGAAGAGGCTTTTGAAGGCAGGTTTTGCTTTTTGCACTTCTGAGTACACTGCCCCCCACATACCTGCAAAGGCAGGTGTGCACACAGGGCCTGCACCTACTTGAAGCAAGGAAGAGGAACCATAGCAAAAGCAATACAGAGTCCAGATATCTCAGTAAACATTCTTGTCTCAGAAAATCATGGCAGGGCTCTTGTCTGACTTCCCACTCCACCGGAGCCTGCAGGAGCCCCAGATAGGGGACTGGGGTGTCATCATCACGTGTCTGGGAGAGAACAGTGATCTCCTTGGCCACCCATGCAGGGTACCACAGAGTGAGATGGAGACAGTCCCTAAAGTGGATCCCTTCTAATCGCTTGCCTCCTGATGTGATATTAGCCGCTCGGCCAGAATGGGTAATTATTTGTCTAGGGTTTAAAAGATTTTTAGCCAGACATTCCATGATCTTCTTTCCTGCCCAATTTCGTGTTCAGTTCATGTAGCTTCATCTCCTCTTCCCAGAGGAGAGGATTTCCACTTCTCTTTTCTGCTGAAGGAAGCACAACTTGGTTGGCATTTTGCTCATAATGGCCCTTTGCTGGCTTGGACACCAACCCCCTCTGTCCTCTCCATCACTGTGGTCAACTTGCCTTTGAGTCATCTGGCTGTTAGTCCCTGTGGTTCTGGCTCAGCCAGAGCTCATTTCGATCCGATGGTGATGGTACAAACCCCAGGGCCATGGAAGGTTCTTCCTGAAGAAGACCATTGCATTGAAAGATGTGGACTGGTTATGGGCAAGGGTTTGCTCGCCAAGACCAAAAATGCTTGTTTAGAAATGCTTCAGGGGAGGGTATGGCTCAGTGGTAGAGCTTGTGCTTAGCATGCACAAGGTCCTGGTTTCAATTCCCAGTACCTTCATTAAAACTAACTAACTAAATAAATAAATAAACCTAATTATTTCCCCACCAAAAAAAACAGAATCAAATAAAGAAACAAATGGGACCTAATTAAACTTATTTTTTTTTTAAAAACGAAATGCTTCAGGGACATGCTCTCAGGGGGATCCTATGCTACTCCTGTTTGTTTGATGGAAGAACCCAGGAGAAGCTGGGATTTTATTACTGTGCTGTTATCCACAACCCCTCCGTGGAGTGATAGGAATAGGAAAGCAAAGCCTGGCTTCTTCCTTTTTCTTTTTTCTTCTTTTCGTCTTCTGTTCCTGTTCTTTCCTCCTCCCTACTTCGCTGCTTCATCATCCCCTGCCGTTCTTCCTTCTTATCTTCTTTCTTTGTGTATCAGCATGAATTCTCCTGGAGAAAGCTGGACTTGACCCTGGGATGCTGGACACAGGAACCCAGAATGTTTCCCTAGCAGGTTGCTAGGCAGGTTCAACGAAGCTTTCTGAAAAAGGCATTCAATTTTAGCCATAGATCCTTGATTGATAGGTCAGATAAACTCAGTTCCTCAGAGATTTAACTGAGGTTCTGGGGTCCAGGACCCTATTCTTTCCTTATTCTATCTGTTCACTGGCCAAATTCTGCTTCTCAGCCAGTCTATCTAAAGTGGAGACAGAAAAATGAAAGGAGAAAAAAACCTTCAGTCTTTTTGAGGGGGCAGACTGAGCTTACGTCTGTCATAGCTTAGGGCTTTGAAGGCAGCTGCCTGCAGCCTGCTTACTGGTTAGGCTTGCTCTAGGGCTTCTGGTTTTGTTTGTTTGCTTTTTAAGGGCTTCCGTTTTTGGTGGCAGCAGTTTGTTTGGTAACATTTTAAAAAGATCTCATACATTGATGACATCAACTCCGTCAGTTACCTGGGGTAGTTGAGGCCAAGATCTTAGAATTCAGGACTGGGGAAACTAGTTCTAAACTTTGTCATTTAATCACTTTGGACTTTAATTTCTGTATGTAAAATGAGGGAGCACAGTCCTATCTGAACTAAGGCCCAGGAATGGGGAGGATTCACTGAGATTCTTGGTATAAATGCTCACATTAAGTTTCTTCTCACACACGCTGCTCATGATAAGCAGTACCAGTACCAGCTGTTGACATCCTGCATCACCCAGGATCTCTGCTGGCTGTCTGCAGTATTACAGTAGGATTGCCTGTCTGGTGATCTATGTTAATCTCAGTTGCACGATGTGGTTTGGGGTGTGTGTGTGTGTGTGTGCGCCTAAGTCTGCATGTGATTTGGCTCTGTTGGGAAAATGAAGGGCAAGAGATGGTACTGCTAAGTTAGAACAACATGAGAACCAAGGAGGAATATGAACCAGGAAATAAGGAGCCCCTGCCCTTCTCCCCTTTCAGCAGCCTCCTCTAAAGAGCCTTTTTCTTTGATTTGGGCCGTTTCTCTTCTCTGATACCATTGCTACCCTGTCTTCTACTCTCAACTTTTATTCCTTTCCTATGTTTGGTGGTCCTGATGTCTTTGATTCCAGACCGCTGTTGGTAGTGGGTGTGTGGTGAGATAATTATGAACCTGAAAGGCCTTCTACTGCGTCCTGCATGCAGCTGAGATATGATCCCTCATCTCTCATCTTCCTTCCCCACCTAAACACAGTATCAGCTTCTAATGCCTTGTTAGGGATGTATTATTAGAGGACTTCATGTTTCATAAAGGGGTAACACAGAGGTCCTGTGTAGTCCATTTCAACCCTGAGATGCTGTAAGTGTCCTGTGGATCACCCTGCCACTCCTCGTTGTGGTTGAAGCAGTGACAGCAGGCAGCATACATCTATGATACTGAACTAACCTTTACCAATTACTGTGCCAGGCATGTGTGAAGATGTGAGGATGAATAAAGCACAGACCTTTTCATTAAGGAGCTCAGACTCCAGTGGGATGATAGATAAACCCAGTGTTACAGATACTCACTACTAGATATAAAATAGATAAACAAGTTTCTACTGTATAGCACGAGGAACTATATTCAATATCTTGTAGTAACCTATAATGAAAAAGAACATGAAAATGAGTATATGTATGTATGTGTATGACTGAAACTTTATGCTGTACACCAGAAGTTGACACAACCCTGTAAACTGACTTCACTTCAGTAAAGCAAACAAACAAAAATACAGTGTGGTTGATTGGGCCAAGATTGAGTAACAAGGCTGGATTTACCCTCTTTCCTGGAAACAAAATAAAGCAAAAAAACAAAACAAAACAAAACAAAAAACCATATGAAACAGTACTTTTCAAGATACTAGACATCAAGCAATGAAGGACAGTGATCCTTGAGAGGATCCTTGACAGGAAATAAATGTGGTTAACCCTGTGATTCTCCCAGCTTACTGCCTTGGGAGAATTTCCAGGCTGTGGGAGCAGGAAGGGGAAGCTCAGGTAGAGGTAGGGTCTGAGGAGGTGAGCTGAGAGTCTGGGGCAGGCCAAGAACAGAGTATCAAACAGGAGAGGGCTGCACAGAGAGAGAACTCTGGAGATGCGCAAAGTGCCTCCCGTGAGTCTTCAGTAGGCCATTAATTAGTGCATGTGAATGATGAAACTACTCAAGACTAGGGAAAGGACTACCCGAAAGGACAAAGAAGATAGTGCTTGGAGCTCACACAGGGCTGAGAACAGTGACTATTCCCACCAGCGAGACTGAATTCCTAGGCATTGGGTTGAATTCTCAGGGGGTCTTTCCTCAGTAGTGGGGAGTAATTAGCTTTAGACTAAACACTGCTCTGGTCCAACCTAGCGCATCTCAAAAGCAGGACTTGTAAGAATCAAACTATTTCTGTGTAACTAATTTGTGTCTCAGAACAAATCTCAAGAATATGTATAGGAATACAAAAATATCCAGTGCCCCCAAACCTCAAATTTACAAAACTTTGACATTCAATATAAAATTACCAGTTACACAAAGAAGGAAGAAAATACAATGCATCATGAGGCAAAAAATCAATTAATCGAAACTGACCCAGAACTGATACAGATGTTAGAATTGGTAGACAAAGACATTACATTAGTTATTCTAACTATAGTCTGTAAGTTACAAAAGTTAGAGACATGAAAGGGTTTTTTGTTTTTTTTTTGTTTTGTTTTGTTTTGTTTTTTTGTTTTTGATCCATATCAAGCTTCTAGTTGAGAAATACAATGTCTGAGGTTAAAAAAAATGCACTGGATAGGATTAATGGCACAAGAAGATGCTGGACACTGCAGAAGAGAAGATTGATGAACTTTAAGGCATGACAATGAAAGTATCCAAAGTGAAACTCAGAAAAGAACTTTAAAAAGTGAGCAGAGCATCCGTGAGCTATGGGCACAACTTCAGGGGGCTAATATACACATAACTGGAGTCCTTGAAACAGAGGAGGGGACAGAAGCAATATTTGAAGAAATAATGGCTGAAATATTTCCAAACTTCAGATGAAAACTATGAATTCACAGAGCCAAGAAGCCAGGAAACTCCCTGTACAAGAAATGTGGAGGAAAACAACCTACACCAAGGCACAGAATAATCAAATTGCTCAAAATCAGTGATAAAAGGAAAATCTTAAGAGCAACCAGAGAGAAAAACATGTTGCATACCACGAAACAAAGACAACAGATTTCTCACTGGAAAAGATGCAAATAGAAGATAGTGGAGCATCATCTTTAAAGTATTGAAAGGGCGGGAGGGAGGAAGGAAGCAAGCCCTACCAGCCTAGAGTTCTATATCCAGCAAAAATGTCTTTCAAAAATAAATATGAAATGAAGACATTTAAGACATACACAATCTGAAAAAAATTACTACCAGTTGACCAGCACTGTAAAAAATGTGAATAGAAGTCCTTCAGACAAAAATGAAAATGGTACTGGTTGGAAATATGGGTTTACATTAAGGGATGAAGAACACCAGAAATAGGCATCTCCTCAGGCAGGAAGTGTGCCTGGCAGAGGGCACTGCATTTGCAAAAGCAGTGAGCCTGGTTTGCAGTTGAGTTCCAGGCATCAGGGAATGACAAGTGTGACTGAGGGTAGAGAGCAGGGGCTTATGATGAGAGTGTGTTCTTGACTTCAGTCTTGGTCTGTGCTCAGTAGTGCCTCCCAAAGGCAAATAGAAAATGGTGTTGGCTTCAGATACTTAGTTAAGCTGAGACATTGCCCTTCAGAAGTTTCAGTAATTGCCTGGGACTGAGGAGGTGAACTTGTGTCCTGAGCTGGTCCTGGAGGAGTGAGGCTCACTGGCACTAGGCCAGGGACCGACCTCTTCTCCTCTGCCTGGGGTCTCCTCTAGATGGGATGAAACCTCAGGGAGTGACCCTGAGGTTGAGGAGAGAACAGTCCAGGGTCTTTCTGGCCTAGATTTGAGGGCCCACTTCCAAGGCTTCTGAGGTTGTGAGCCCTCAGGCAAAGACACTTAAATCTCCCTGAATTTTAGATTCTTCATCTATATGATAGAGCTGGGAAGAACTTGTCTACCTACCTTGGGCCTCCTGAGGCTCGTACAGTGGTAGGTGCGGGAGTGCTTTGTGAACCCCCAGATGCTCTGCAGACACTAATTGTTCCTCTGGGGAAGAGGAGTCCTGTCAAGTAGCTTTTGAGAAAGAGGCTGCCTTTGCTGTAAATACCATATTGTTGGATATGATGCTGTTGAAGCTTGAAGATGGCCAGGCATGATCCTTGCCTGGTATTGGAGTGAGACTTGTTGAAGACTCTGTCCTATTCTAAGAGTAATGGCCCTGGCTCTAGGCATGCATGTGCCTGTGGGTGCAACAATTTCTCTGTCCTCTTTGCTGCTCCCCATTTTATTTTTCTGTCCATAACTGTCCCTAGATCTGACATAGCCATCCAAGGGCACGACTTAGGGTTGTTAGTGGCTGCAGAACTAAAGAGGCTGTTGGATCATTATGTCCAGAAATGGGCTGGGAAGAAGAGGTTTGCATCAGACCAGATCCAACTCAGGCCTTTGGTTTAACCATCTCTATTTAATCCTTTGGTGAACCTTGTCCACCAGTCATTCATCAGTGCCATACATTTCTCTTCAATCTCGTTCATTTTAGATTCTGAACTCAGTTCTGTTTCCTTTTCCTGAATAGCCCAACTTCTACTAAACTTGCTTGGAATTGATGAAACTGGGCTGGCCGAGACAGAATATGAATTTGTGTTGCTCTTGCTTAATACATTACAAAGCTCTTCTCCTGGCCTTTTCATACTCTCAACACACTGGGAAGTAGGTGGTGTAATTAATGTGCACTTGAAGACAGGCTGGCTGGAATGAAGAGAGATTAAGCAGCTTGCTCAAGGTTGCATAGCTAGTAAGTGATGGACTCAGGACTCAGTCCTAGCTTTGGATTCTAGAATCCCAGTGTCATTCATAACAGGACACCTTGTGCCTCATCCACGAGGAAGGCCTACAGCTGCTAGAACGTGTGCTTTGTGTTGTTCTTGTGCCTAGAGTGGGTTTGGACGGAAACGCCTTCATCCCCAGATCTGATCTGGTCTTTCTGGTGATCGAGCACCAAAATGCAGGATTCAGGCTGACTAGGCTGGCCTCCCACATGTCAGCCAAAAAAGAGCTTTCCTCTGTCGGAAGCAAATCCCTGATGGCATCCTTTGTGTTCATTAGCACAAATGCACTGCTCTGTGGCGCCTCCCAGCTTACCGCCTGTGACTGAATTCATTTACATTTATTTCTCTGAAAAGACCTAGACTCTTACTGAAAGTTTCTCTAAATGCCCCTCCCCCCACCTTCATACCTAGTGCTTGTTTCTGGTCTACTGGATTTGTAATTTAGGAAGAAAATGAGGTGACTTTATTTTTTAGGGCAGGATTTACTCGTTTAACCCCCATCACTGCTCCTGGAGCTTGTTACTCATTCCCGCTAAATACTGGTGGCTGCCTGCCTCGCAGTCTTTTTCACAGTTTCTGTGTTTTACTGGGTATTAATGACTCCATTTTGCAGAGTGATAATGTGGTGATGCTTTTTCTTTTCAGGGCTGAAGTCTTTAGAGGTTCTGCCTGATGTGACTCCTAATTAGGATGGAGTTTAGATACAAGCATCGATTTCTTTTTTCCAAACAAAGAGAAACACCTCAGCAATCTTCCTGCAAGCACATTCAGCCTGAAATGGGAATGATTTCCCCTCCTACTCCTCATCCTCCTTCTGTTTGTGTTTTCTTCCCTGTCTTGGGCTGCTCACAAGTACACCAAAACTTCTCTGACTCATAACAAAGGAGTCAGCAAGTTCCTCTTCTAACCCTGAATTTTTCATGCTTTTGACAAACGGGGCAGCCAATGGGTTTGCCATGTGAGCCTGTTCTGGTCTCTGCAAGTCCAGGTCTCAGCACTCAAGATTCTTGGGAGCAATTTTTGATCTTGCCATCTGGGGAACGAGGTCAGGTGTGTTCATAAGGGGTAGGGTCAGATGATTCCTTCCAGAGCTAGCTTTCCCTGAACCTCTCCTGAGGACTTCTTCTTCAATAGGAATTTAACTTCTTTCTCTCTTATTCACATGGGAATGGACTTTGCCCAATCGCTATTTTGTAAGAATATTGCTTAATTGCTTGATATGTGTGCCAATGACTAAATATAGCCAGGAAAACCACCTCTTTTGGGCACTGCTTCTTAACAGTGTCTGAAGGAGTTCTTTTAGCTGGAGATTCCATAGAGTCCAAAGATGCCAACATATATAAGTAACTGAATACGGTATTAAATTTATGTACCAGATTATAATTCAGGAACAGAATTAAGTGACTTCATTATTTATGCATTTTATTAATTTTCATGTATTTGTATGTTTGGTTTATATTGTCAATAACAAGAGGAAAGGGATTGTTCATTCATTACCACCTGTGTCCCAGGCAGTCTCTTACTGGGAATTCAGTGATGAGCAAGACAAACAAGGTCCCTGCCATCTGGTAGTGAAAGAAAATTAAATAAGTAGTAACGAGAGGGAGATCAAGATGGCAGAGTAAAAGGACAAAGAACTTACCTCCTCCCGTGAACACATCAAAAATGCATCTACATGTGGAATAATTCTCACTGAAAAATTAATGGGGACTGGAACTTTTCCACTTAACACTTTTGTACATTTTTGTACAACCAAGGCTGTAAGAAGGATCCACACAGAGATGGATATAGAAGATATGTTGTGTGTGTGTGTGTATATCCATACAATGGAATATTACTCAGCCACAAAAAAGAATGAAATGTCACCATTTGCAACAACATGTTTGAACCTGTAGAGAATTATGCTAAGTGAAATAAGTCAGAGAAAGACAGCTACTGTATATTATCATTCATATGTGGAATCTAAAAAATAAAATAAATGTATATATAACAAACCAGAAACAGACTCACAGATAAAGAGAACAAACTAGTAGTTACCAATGAGAGAAGATAGGGGCAAGATAGGGGTATGGGATTAAGAGATACAAACTACTATGTATAAAATAGGTAAGCAACAAGGATATATTGCAGCATAGAGAAATATGGCCACTCTTTGTAATGACTTTAAATGGAGTGTAATCTATAAAAAAAAAAAAATTGAATCACTCTGTTGTGTACCTGGAACTAACAAGTCCTGTAAATGAACTATACTTCAATGGAAATAAACAAATACGTAAATACATAAGTAGTAACTATTCCCATTGGTGGGCTTGCAGTGGGTACACAGGCTCTAAACATCTTGTATATGTTCCTCAGAAGGTAATATAGCAATAAGCACCTTGAAGTTGTCCAGTTATTTGCAGAAGAAATGAATAATGTGTGTGGAATGATGCAGTGAGAAAATGGGCATAGATTGGGGGAGGAACTCTTGGGTGGTGATGAGGTCCCCTCATTGTCAGTGCTGTTGCCAGTGAAGCTGGTGGGTCTTGATGGAGGTGTGGAAAATGGGGTATCTGGTGTCCTGCTTAGCTGAAGACTTCGATGGCCACTGCAGCTCCTTCATACCCCCATGGAGCTGGGCTGCGGAGCTGCTTTCGTGGTTGATTTATGTACTGATGAGACTCTCTGCAAGGCCTCACTCAGTGTCCTGCTTCTGATTCTGCAGCCCCAGCTCCTGCCCTCCCTCATGCCCCTTCCCATGCCCCCTTCTCTCTTCTTCTCATGCAAATGAGTAGATCAATTACACCTCTAATTAGGGATGACATAACATAACTAAGAAAGCATCTTTCTGCCTCTAATAGCAAGTAGCACGTCCTGCAGGTCGTTTATCTTGACTCGCAAGTTGTGGAAATCAAGCTTAGTGGTACTAGCCATTTTTCCCCTAAAGTTCAGGGGGGAAGGTGCATCCTAAATTGACTTAGAATTTCCCTCAGGAAAGAGGAATCCCCCAGTGATTCGGCAACTGTTTAACTCAGGCTGAGAGCTCGGGGTTAAGTGCTGGGGAAGGAGGGATGGAGAGGACGAGCTGGTGCACTTAATCCATTTTGAGTTGATTTTTACTGTGACCCTCTGGAGGCAGAGCAAATTGTGCCTGCATTTGGCCAGGCACTTAGAGGGGTGTAATGATGCTAAGTTACAGTAAGGGCACTGAAGGGTTTCAAGAGAAAGCTAGATGTCCTTTGCATGGAGCCGGGGACTTTGTGCTCCCTGTTGCCTTAATGCTCCTTGAAATTGCACTGATTTTCTTCTTTTGTTTGTGGACATTAAGTGCTGCTGCATTTCATGCCTCTCCAGAGAAGCCCGTAAAATCACAGGGCCCACAGAGATGGGGGAGCCTAAGGGAACCTCTTTGGTTGTGGGGAGAAGAGCAATGAGATGTCAGTTTTCCCCATGGGCCCCGTTACCCCTGGCTATCCCAGTACAATTTTAGGGGATGGAATAGATGGTCCATCCCCATCTGTGGCGGAGTGAGGAATTGAATCTTAGGGAATTGGGAAAAACCCATTTTAGGCAAGAATAGGTTTAGGATAGCGGGGAGGGAAGGATAGATGAGGAGTTCAGTTTTGTACTTGTTAAATTTGAGATTCCAAACAGTTGTTTCCAGGGTTCTTCGATCTACCAATCTATGTGTCTGTCAGTGCATAAACATCTTTCATATAGATATTCAGTATGTTTTAAACAGCAGTTCAGTTTTCTTTGCTGTTCTTAAAACATTTCTTAAAAAATTATCTTCATTATTCAGCTACTGTTTTTCTTACATTGAAATTTTAAAACCAGTTAAACTGTCCTAAAAACTCGTGGGAGTTTGCTTAATGTTTTAATAATTTGAGTCTTATCATAATGTTTTATTTCCCCATTTATTCAAGAATTTAAGCAAATTTCTTGTGATACAGATTTGGTAATTTTTTCCATAAATGTTCTCCCCATTTTTATGAGATTTATTCCTAGATGTTTTATACTGTTTATTTGTAGTGTGAATGTCTCTTTTTTTAACTTATTAAATTTGCTAATTGATATTGCTTCTCGAAATAATGTTATTTATTTTTGTATATAGATTTTATATCCAGCAACCTTCCTGAACCCTTCTATTAGTTCTAGCATCTTCTGATGATTTTCCTGGACTTTCTCTGTAGATATATATGTATATATAATCTACATGTACAGTTTTAACTCTTATTTTCTAATCATTATTGCTCTGTGTTCTTACTGAATTTTTAGGACATTCAGTATACTGTTCAATGGTAGTAGTCATATTAGGTTTTATTCCTTTGTTCCTGATTTTAAAGGTAAAGCTTTTTAGGTTTTACTGTTGAGAATAATGTTGACTCTAGGCTTTGGATAGATGCCCTTTATAAGTTAAAGCAGTGCTTTTCTCATCTTAAGAGTAATTCATGGTAAGTTTTATTGAATGCTGATTCTGTATCTCTTGAGAAGAATATATATTTCAGTCTATTAATGTGGTGAATTACATTGACAGGTGTTTGTTCCGCTTCCTTCCTTCATTCACTCCCTTCTTCCTCCCTCTCCTCCTTCTCTCTTTCTCCTTATCTCAGGTAGAGAGAGTTGAGTTACTCAAACTCCCAGAGTATGGAGTACTCGCAGCCTTGATACGTCAAGGTCCTCTTTTGATTATTATTATTTTTCCCCTTTAACCCCCATTTTACCTTCTACGTGTGTATCTAGATATGTGTGTCCTTGAGAAGCACATAGCAGGGATTGTGTGTATGTTGGGGTGTGTTTATCTGTTTAATTTACATGAAAGGTATTGTGCTATAAATGTCATGGTTTCTTTTTGTTTTATTCAACACTGTGGTCTTTGGCAGTATATCTATGCTGCTATATATAAATATATGGAAATTTTTTAATTAATTAAAAACTTTTAGTAATGTGATAGAAATCTATTGTTTCTGATATAATTCTGCAGAGATGCGGTGCTACACAAAACTGCATTTTACTTATCTAGTCCCCGAGTGATGGACTTAGGTTACCTCCCATGGTTTGATACCACAAGCAGTGCTGTGGTGAATATCCTTGTTTGTGTTTCCATAGGATCTTTGGGAGAGTTTTTCTGGAGTACATATAGATGGAAGTGTGGCGTGTTTGCTAGGTTATCTAATATTGACCAGTTCTTACATTTCTGTGATAAATCCTATTTGGTCATCAGTTAGGACGCTTTCAGCTATAAGTAAAAATTTCTAACTCCAATTGGCTTAAACACTGGGAAAGTTTATCATTTCACATTATAAGATGCCCTAACATAGAGCTTCTGCAAGACCGTTTAATTCCATGGCTCAATGGCAATATCAGGTTCCTTCCATCTTTCTGCTTTGTCGTCTTCCACATTGGCATCACCCTCTGCCAAAATTCCAGGGTTCACATGAGAGGTACTACAGTGCCCAGCGGAAATAGAAGACAACTTTTTTCCTTTGACACCTTTTAAAAGAGAAGAAATTTTCCCCTGGAGCGTCCACCTCCACCCTCAGCGGACTTTCTTTTGTGCCTCATTGGCTAGAATCGTATTACATGCTGAAGCCTAGCCCACCCTCCAGCCAGGGGAGTAAAACCATTGCAGGTGATTTAGAGGAGTGACTCTTACACCTGGCTGCACATGAGAATCACCTGGAGCTTTAAACAAAATGAATCAGAAGCTATCAATTCTGCTTATCTGAATGATATTTACTACTATTTTATCTAAACTTTTTACTACTACCTCGGTGTTTTTTGTGGTTGCTGGTCTATTTGAATTTTTAAAATTCTTTGATTTTAATCTTTTATGATCACAAATCTCTTTATGATTAGATACCATCTGCTGTATCTGGAGTGATTTCTCCTTAACCATTTCATATATTATTTTTGTCTTCCCTTTTCTTTGCATGCCTTTGAACCAGTGGCATGTTCCTTTCATGCCAGAAGACAGGGGTGCAAAAGGGAAATCCCAGCTACTATGCAAGCACATTTCAAGCCTTTGTTCATGGTAAATGTTCTAGTATATTACTTTTCAAATAAAGTCACATGGTCAAGTCCAAAGAGAAGGAGTAGACAACTTCATTACCCCATCATAAGGCCATTGTAGAGGTGCGGATAATAATACTGCTCAGGAGAATGAAGGAATAAGACCAATGATTCCCAAAATGTTCATGCCATTTTGCACACCTACCAGCAATGTGTGAGGGTTGAAGTCTTTGATTTTAGCCATCCTAGTGGGTATCTCATTGTGATTTTAAATTACATTCCCTTGATGACTAAGTAAATTGAACATCTTTTCATGTGCTTTTTTTGGCCATTGATAGATCTCTTGTGAAGTGTCTGTCCAAATCTTTTGCCTGTTTAAAAAATTGAACTGACTTTTTATTACTGAGTTGTATGAGTTCTTTATATATCCTGGATGCAAATCCTTTATCAGCCACATTATCCTAATCTGTGGCTAGAACATTTTGGGAATCAGTTTGACAGTTTTTTATTAAGTTAAGCATACACTTACCATAATACTCAGTGTTTCCACGTCTATGCATTTACCAAAGAGCATTGAAAACAGATGTTCACATAGAAACTTGTACATTAAAGTTCACAATAACCCAAATCAGGAAAATATCAAATGTTCATAAGCAGATGAATGGATAAAGAAATAGTAATATATTCATATTCGTATGGGGTAATACTATCAATGATAAAAAAGCAATAAACTGGAGGTACACATGACAACAGGGCTGAATATGAAATATATTAGGTTGTGTTTGTTTAAAAGCCAAAGTAGTGCACACTGTGTAATTTACTTTATATGAAATAATAGAAAAGACAAAACTATCTTATAATGACCTAAAGCAGATCAGTAGTTGCCAGGGGCTGGGCACCAGGGCATAGATAAAGATGCACAAGGGAACTTTTGGAGATAAAAATGTTCTCCATCTTGATTGTGCTGGTGGTTTCATTTGTCAAAACTCATCAAACCATAAACTTCAAATGGGAACATTTTGTCACATGTAAATGATACCTCAATAACGTTTTTTTTTTTTTTAAATCAGCATTTAGTTGCTTTTCAGTCTACCTCTGGCACACAAGCCGTACGGCAGGCTGAAGCAGAGCGCCTGCAGGTGCTTCATTCCATTCTTGATAGTGTCCAGGTTTTACATGAAATTTTTATACAAGTATACATATGTGTAATATACACACATATGTATATATGCTTTATTGAAATAAAACTCACCATAGAGTTCACACATTTAAAGCATACAATTAAATGGTGTTTAGACTGTTCACTGAGTTGTGAAACCACCACTATTATTAATTTTAGAACATCTTCATAACCCCAAAAAGAAATCCTATACCCATTTACAGTTACTTCCTATTTCATCCCACATCTTTTAGCCCTAATTAGATTAATAGGGCTACTACTAACCCACTTCCCCCCTCTCTCTCTCTCTCCCTCCCTCCCTCTCCCCCTTTCCCTCTGCCTATTTTGGACATTTTATATGAATTAAGCCATACAAAATATAGGTTTTCTGACTGGTTTATTTCACTTAGAATACTGTTTTCAAAGTTCATCCATGTTGTAGCATGTATCGGTACTTCATTTCTTTTTATTGCTGACTAATATTCCGTTGTATGGATATACCACATCTTATTTATCCTTTCATCGGTTGATGGACATATAAGCAGTTTACATTTTATCTGGACATTATGAATCATGCTGCTATGAGCACTCATGGACAAGTTTTTGAGTAGACATATGTTTCCAGTTCTTTGGGGGTATAAACCTAGGAGTGGAATTGATGGGTCATAGGATAACCCTGTGGTTAACAGTCTGAGAACCTGCCACGCTGTTTCCCACTTGCACCATTTTGCATTCCTTCCAGCAGTTTGCACTGTCTCCACATCACCAGCACTTGCCTTTTGATTATCACCATTCCAGTGGTGTAAAGTGGTATCTCACTGTGGTTTTGATTTGCATTTCCCTGACGATTAATGATGTTGAACAGCTCTTCTTGTGTTTATTGATCACTGGCTTATCTTTTTTGGGAGAAATGTCTACTCAGTTCCTTTTCCTGTTTTGTAACTAAGTTGTCATTTTTTATTACTGAGTTGTAAGAGTTCTTTATATATTATAGATATAAATCCCTTATCAGATATGTGATTCAGATATTTTCTTCCATTCTGTGGGTTGTGTTTTCATTTGCTTGATGGCATTTTTTTGTAGCACAAAAGTTTTAGTTTTCATATAATCTGATTTTTTTTTACTTATACATTAGGTGTCATAATTAAGAAGTCTTTGCCTAATCCAAGCTCATGAAGATATACCCAAGGTCATGATATTTTTTTTCTAAGAGTTTAATGGTTTTCACTCTTATTGTTAGGTCTGTGATCCATTTGAGTAATTTTTTATTATGGTATGAGGAAGGGGTCCAGCTTCATTCTTTTCTATGTGACTATCCAGTGGTCCCAGCACCATTTGTTGAAAAAAGGCTCTTCTTTCCTTATTGAATTTTATTGGTATATATGCATTTTAAAAAATGAAATATGGGCTTTAAGATACTTAATTGATTCATATTTAGCACCTGTCAGCTGCCTGAGAGGGAGAGTAATAGTAAATATCAAAATAGGCCTTCCCTCCTCTTACTTGATTGTGCTTTGCCCCCCAGACTAAATTTCAAAATAAAAAGTATCTAAAGGGATTGAGGGAAATAAGAGAGGTGCTTTGTTCCACTTTGAGGAACAGAGATTCTGAGCTGTGTCCTTCCCACTCTGGGAAACGTGACAAGGGCAGAGAGAGCTGGGGAGGGACCAGCAGGGCAGCCCCCACATGTCACTTCCATCCCATCTGGATGGCATGGGACTGCTTTGCAAAGCCTTTCTTTATTTCACAAAATGCATTCATTAGCAAGAGAAACAGCATTTATGAGTTGCAAGGCTTAGCTGTGGCCTTGTGTGTACACTGTGAACATTGAGGCATCAAATGAACAATTTCTGTTGAATAAAAGGCTGCCTTTTTCTCTAAAACCTTGTTCCTGCTTCCCTAGAACTGAAGGTCAATTTGTATGCTGCATAATGTTCTGGAAAGATGATCAACTCTGAGTCTGAGTGAGTTGTTAACAGATTTAGGTCTGGATTTGACACTGTTTCTGTGCTTAAAAACTGCATGACTGTGGGCAAGTTATCTAAACTCTTTGAGCTCCATTTCAGATACAAAATGGAATAATGATAAGCTACCTTGTAGTAGTATTGTGAGGATAAATTAATGAGCTGTCATATGAAAATACTTGGTCCAGACCTGGCACATACAGCTCTGCAGTGGGAGAGCATGTGCCCGGGACCCTGCTGGGTAGAGAGCATAACTCAGGGGATGCACTGATAGGCTCACCAGGTAACTCAGATCAGGCCTCTCTGCCCCTTGGCAGATCTGAAATTAGAATTTCGTTTTTTGGAAGCTCTCCATGGATTCAAAGAAGTTCTCTTGGCCATCCCTTACTTTCATGGGAAATTGGTATTGCTGGCTGCTTCCTTTGTGAACCTTCCAACCTAGGTCATCACAGCCTAACTCAACACGCATGCCCTGAAAGTCCCTTCTCCTACCTTCCATTAGCATTTCGTTTTCTTGCCAGACAGCCCCTGTTGGCTCTAGGGAATCTGAGTAGAGGAAGGAGACACTCCTGTCGGGTTATATGTTTTAGAGGTTCAGCCAGTCGGCAGTGAGCTGAGGCCTCCCCAAGCTGGGATAATGACCTCTCCTCTGTGTTCCCTGAGTGCTTCTTTAATGTCGCCCTTCCCACAAGAGGAGGGACTAGGTCTTACTCCTATTTGTATGCCAAACACCTAGCACAGTATACCTATGACATAAGTGGATGCTCATGGATGGATGTTTAGGTAAAGCATGATGGAATGCTCACTAGCCCTGTCTCTTAACTATTGAAAATATCCCAGCAAACCTTCTTGATCTAGGCTCAGATCTCTGGGTGGTACATGTTGGTTTCACCCAAAGGCCTGGCCTCATGCATAAATAAAGTAGGCATCCATTCTCATGGTGTGATTTGTGGAGTGCTGGGAAGGCCTCAGACCTTCATTTATTCCTTTTTAAAAAATTGAAGTACAGTTGATTTACAATGTTTTGTTAGTTTCAGGTGTACAACGTAGTGATCCAATATTTTTATAGATTATATGTCATTCAAAGTTATTATCATATTGGTTATAGTCCCTGTTCTGTACATTACATCCTCGTATCTTACTTATTTTATACCTAGTAGCTGGAACCTTGGGTCAGGTCAAAATGAATAAGGAGGGCAGCCTTTTCAAGAGAAATTGCAAAGGTAGGCTAGGGGTGATTCCAAGGCATTTTTAGCATCAGCTAAGAGTCTGTTCTTTGAGTTAGCATTTCCTCTCCTTGAGGTTGTCATAATACTAAAGCCAGGGCTAAAGACAGTTGTTCAGTTCCCTCTACCTATATGTGTACAGGCTGATAGGAGGTACAACTTAGACCGTGATGGACTGGCACCAGGTCAGTGATACACTCAGTTGTCTCTGGTTATGACTGGTGTTCAGCCACCATTTGTCAGTCTGGTCTCCAGGCCTCCCAGACGTAAGCTCTGCCGTCGTCCTTCTCATTCTGCAATGGTTGTGGATGGTCTAGCCCCATTTCCTTTTCATTGATCTTGACCAGACTGAAATCCAGCCATGATCATTTCCCTCTCCTCTTGGACTAGATGAATTAGCTGAGCCTTGATTCCCTCATTTGTAAGTTGAGGGGCAGCTCCTCCTATTTTTGTTGTTCTGTGAAATGAAGTAAAAATTCTCTCAGTATGACTTGATAATAAATGGAGATTGGGAGGAGAGTCAATTGTTTTATTATATAGAATCAGGTTTGTGGATTTCAAGTTAATAATGTGGATTCCAAATTTAATTGCTCCTTTCTTCCGGTTATTGATCGTTTGCTAGATTTTTCCTATATCACATAGAATCATATAAATGAGTCACACATTTCTGGAATAATGTGATTTTTTAAAATTGAAGTATAGTCAGTTTACAATGTTGTGTCAGTTTCTAGTGCACAGCACAATGTTTCAATCATACATGTACCTTTTCATATTTTTTTTCTGGAATAATGTGATTTTTCATCCTTGGTTATTTTACCAAGAATATAAAACACATTAGACCACTAAATAAGACCTCTGGTCTCATTGTTTTTGACTATTACAAAAGTTTATTTAACAAAAAGTTCAATAAGAAAATGTACATGACCCAGTTTTCATTGTCGTAAAATGTGGGGAGGGGACACGTGGAAGCAGCTGATCTCTCTGGTGAACACAGCCGTTGTTCATACTCGATCCAAGTCTTCTAACATGATGTTACCATTTCCTCACGTTACCACATTCCAGCGTTGTTCTGTTGCCCACTAGCTGCCATCTCCACACACCCATCTACCACAAGATTCAGGAAAGGATCAAATTCCTGCAATATTCCTTGGACATATCTGCTTCCATTTAATTTCAGTGATAACTTCTTGTCCATAAATATCTTCAATTCGAGAGGGTGAGCTTTGCTCATGATGGCTGCTCAGTGAGCTGTGGACTCATTTTTGAACTAGATCAACCCCTTTAGTGTTAGGGATATTAAAATGATACGGACTCAGACTCATCTATCACCAGGAGGAAGAATGGAAATGCTAGATGAAGGATTCACAAGAGGCAAAAGAGAATTGAACTGACTTTAACCAGGATGATTTGGGTCTGTCAGCAGAATTTAGACAGGGTATTGGTCAGAAAGACAGGAATAACAAACAGTGGATCCATCTGGCAAAAGAGATATGAGCCAGGATGGTAGCAAAACCTGAGAATCTCCCCAAAATTGTGTCTCTCTGACATGGGGCTAGGGACAGTTGTAGCTTTATAAGCTCTTAAAGGTAAATGCTTCTCTGGTTAATTCTCAGTGAGGCTGAGTCTGGGCTCTGGGGGGTTCCCTAGTGCCCTTGCCCACCCAGGAGCCCTTGGTCCCCCTGTTGTCCTGTAGGACAGAGTCCCCGGGAGATTTGAGGTCTCGTGGAAAATTCCTGACACTTGTGAGCTCCGCGGGCTTGGTCTCTCATGGCGAGCTCTCGTCCTTCCTACCTGTCACCTGTGTTGGTGGCCAGGCCTCTAGGGAGCAGTCCTGCTGGGAAGGGCTTTGCTATGTCCCAAATGTGTGCCTCCTTCCAAACCTGGCCTTTTGTTATTTTGTGCCTGTTATGCTCCATACACAGGGCTAGGGCCTTTGAGACACGGTCTTTTTTAAAGCCACAGAGGCCCTGCCAGCTAGGTGTTATCTCTGTGTGCCAGAAAAGGAAACCGAGACTCAGAAGGGAACAGAAGTTCGTGTGGTCAGTCAGTGGCAGAGCTGCGGGTTGGATCTCGCTGTGTCTCACTCCAGATCCCTTGCTCTATCACAGGTGACAGACGTTTCCCTGGCAAAATGAACGTTTTATTGGTTTTTAATCCTGCCTTTTCAGTGGCTCTGCATTCATGGTTGATAACCACCAGTGGGGCCACTGAATGATGGATGTGTGTTACAACTAGAGAAAGAAGACATGGGTCCCCAAAGAGGACACATCACTCAGATCAGAAGTGGTTGTGAAGCTTTATTCTTTTGAGCATAAATGAATAGAATGTTGTGCCTAGAATGATCTAACTTGCTTTTGACTGAGTCTTCTTAATGGGATACCTGAGAATTTTCACCATTTTTTCTTGATGTGTGAGGTTAATGTTTCTTCACGAAAGAAAGGGAACTGGGAAATGCTGTTAACCTTGCAGGATGTTGGGAGATGTAGAAGCTTTTTTTGCCTCCCTCGGACCAGGCATGTTTGCCTAAAGAGCATTTAAATAGTGCATGCTTACTCTGGGTGGATGGAATAGTGGCTCTAAGGGTGGAGTTCCCTTTCCACAAGGGTTCTGTTAGCTTTTTGTTTTCTTTCTTTTTTTTTTTTTTGTATTTGTAATTTGTGGTTTATAAAGGACAAGGGACTCTTAGATTTTTTTTCTCAGTAAATTGTGGACCAGAATCATTTAACTAGAAGGGTTCTTAGAAATCAATTAGATTATAAATTAAAATGTACTCTATCAGCCAGACAAGGCATTTATGTGGAACTCGTATTAACTGAGGGCCTGCTCTGTGCTCAGCACAGCACTGGTTTTCAAGGAGTTACCTCACTCGGCCAGCCAGCTCCCCAGCCTTCTGTCTCATAGTCTCCTCTTGTTCCCCAAGCTCCCAGCTCCACACACCTGAGCCTTTTTGAGTTCTTGAATGTGCCAAGCCCTTCCTTCCCTCTGAGACTTTGCCAGTGATGTTACTTTGGTCTGGAATCCCCTTCTCCACTGTCGTCTTAGCAGCTTTTCCTCATCCCTCCCCTCAGAGACGCTTTCTATTACTTCCCAGGTGGCGGAGAGTCCACCCTCTACCCCGTCTTGCTTTCTTTCTAACACACTGTTTTTAATCCTCCTGAACACATCAAATTTGTAATTATACATTTGTTTACTGATTTAGATTCTTTCTCCCCCGCTAGTCTTTAAGCTGTGTGGGGACAAAGGCCAAGTCTGATTTGTTCACCAGAGCATCCTTAGCCTTTAGCATGATTCCTGACACATAGGAGGCAGGCACTCAATAAATCTTTATTGATTTGGGGGTGGGTATTGTAATCCCAGTTGAGGCCACTGAAGGGTGATGTGACTGCTGCAAGTCACCCACCTGGTGAATGGCAGGAGCTAGGATGCTGATCTTGTTCCTGACTCTCAAATGGCAGTGCTCACTTCACTTTCCAGTGCTGATGGCTTCTATTTAGAGAACACAGCTTTCTTACCTCACTGATGGGCTGATAGAAACAGATTTTTTTTAGCTGTTAGAGTTATGGCTTAGGTCAGGATTAGAGAAAGTACCAAATGAGGTACCTGGCCACACCAGACTGAGAACACTGTAAAGGAAAAGACAGCATGTCCTCTGTTAACTGGGAGCTCTTGGGGCTCGAGAGTCATAGATGTCCACAGGCTGGCAGCACCATGACCAGAGAGAGGGCTGGGCTGACACCTTTCTCTGTGTCCCAGAGCAGACAGCACATGGCTTTGTCTTACGGGGATATGTGGGCCAGGAAGACTGCTTTTATTTTTCTTTTTTTAAATTGAAGTATAGTTGATTTATAGTATTTCAGGCACACAGCAAAGTGACCCAGGATGTATATGTGTGTGTGTGTGTATTCTTTTTCAGATTCTTTTCCATTATAGGTTATTGTAAAATATTGAATATAGTTCCCTGTGCTATACAGTAGGTCCTTGTTTTTTTAATCTATTTTATATATATATAAATATATAAATATGCTAATCCCAAATCCTTAATTTATCCCTACCTCCCTTTCCCCTTTGGTAACTGTAACTTTGTTTTCTGTGTCTGTGAGTCTGTTTCTGTTTTGTAAATAAGTTCTTTGTATTATTTTTTGATTCTGCATATAAGTGATAGAATATGATATTTGTCTTTCTCTGTCTTGGTATGATAGTTTCTAGGTCCATCCATATTGCTGCAAATGGGATTATTTCATTCTCTTTATGGCTGAATAATATTCCATTGTGTTGTATGTGTGTATGTATGTGTGTGTATATATATACACAGATCTTCTTTAATCGTTCATCTGTCAATGGACACTTAGGTTGCTTCCATGTCTTGGCTATTGTAAATAGTGCTGCTATGAATGTTGGGGGTGCAGGTGTCTTTTCAAATTAGTTTTCTTTGGATATGTGGCCAGGAGTGGGATTGCTGGATCATATGGTAGCTCTATTTTTCGTTTTTAAAGTAACTTCCATAGTGTTCTCCATAGTGGCTGAACCAGTTTACATTGCTACCAACAGTGTAGGAGGAGGGTTCCCTTTCAGGAAGACTGATTTTAAACAGCCCTGTAGGTGAGCAAGAAGGTCAATTTGGTAGGTATTAGAAGGCAGAAAGCTATCTCTCACTTCCTGGATTTGAAATGACCTCTTTGTGCATGAAAGGAGAGACACTGAACATGGCTGTTGGAGGCCAGTAGGCTCTAAAGAGCTGGAAGAGGCATCTGGAACAGTCTCTAGAAAGTGGGCTTTTGCTCTGCTCCTGGATGCTGACAAGCAATGCCCTTTTTCCCTTTCTTCCCATGAAAAGCTGCTATTGTGGTTTTGACTCACTGAAAATCATTGATATTAGAGTGGCATTTTTCTGCCTCTTGGCTTGCTGTTGGGGCTGCCGCGTCGGACCTGAGCTAGTGTCCTGAATTCCCTCAGGAATCCCTGCTTTACCTAGGCCCAGCTAGCAGAGCTGCCTCTGGGTGATGTGCCTGCCTGTATTTGGAACGCGTTTCTTTTTTTTCCCTTCCTTTTCTTTCTTTTCTTTTCTTTAGTTTTCTTTTCTTTCTTTTTTTTTTTTATTGAAATATAGTCAGTTTACAGAGGGTTAATTTCTGGTGGACAGCATAATGTTTCAGTCATACATATGCATACATATATTCGGTTTCATATTTTTCACTGTAGGTTCCTACAAGATATTGAATATAGTTCCTTGTACTATACAAGTATAAACTTGTTTATTTTATATATATAGTTAATATTTGCAAATCTCTAACTCCCAATTTATCCCTTCTCACCCTCTTTCACCCAGTAACCATACGTTTGTTTACTATGCCTGTCTGTTTCTGTTTTGTAGATGAGTTCATTAGTGCCTTCTTTTTACTTTTTTTTTACATTCCACGTATAAGTGAAATCATATGGTATTTTTATTTCTCTTTCTGGCTTACTTCACTGAGAATGACATTCTCCAAGTTCATTCATGTTGCTGCAAATGGCATTATTTTATCCTTTTTGTGGCTGAGTAGTACTCCATTGTATAAATATACAACAGCTTCTTTATCTAGTCATCTGTTGATGGACATTTAGGTTGTTTCCATGTTGTGGCTATTGTAAATAGTGCTGCTGTGCACACTGGAGTGCATGTATCTTTTCCAATTAGAGTTACCTCTGGATATATGCCCAGGAGTGGGATTGCTGGATCATATGGTAAGTCTGGTTTTAGTTTTTTGAGGAATCACTGTACTGTTTTCCATAATGGCTGCACCAAACTACATTTCCACCAACAGTGTAGGAGGGTTCCCTTTTCTCCACACCCTCTCCAGCATTTACCATCTGTGGACTTTTGAATGATGGCCATTCGATTGGTGTGAGGTGATACCTCATTGTAGTTTTGATTTGCATTTCTCTGATAATTAGCGATATTTAGCATTTTTTTCATGTTCCTGTTGGCCATTTGTATGTCTTCATTGGAGAATTGCTTGTTTAGGTCTTCTGCCCATTTTTGGATTGGGTTGTTTATTTTTTTGTTATTAAGTTGTATGAACTATTTACATATTCTGGAAATTAAGCCCTTGTCAGTTGCATCATTTGCAACTATTTTCTCCCATTCCATAGGTTGCAAAATAGCTTATATTTTTCTTTGCTATGTAAAAGCTTGTAAGTTTAATTAGATTCCATTTGTCTATTTTTGCTCTTATTTCTCTTGCCTCGGTAGACTGCCCTAGGAGAACATTGCTAAGACTTATATCAGAGAGTGTTTTGCCTATGTTCTCTTCTAGGAAGTTCATCATGTCTTGTCTTATATTTAAGACTTTAAGCTGTTTTGAGTTTATTTTTGTATATGGAGTGAGGGAGTGTTCTAACTTCATTGACTTACATGCAGCTGTCAGTTCTCCCAACACCACTTGCTAAAGAGACTGCCTTTTCTCTATTTTATATTCTTGCCTCCTTTGTTGAAGATTAATTGACTATAAGTCTGTGGACTTATTTATGGGCTCTCTGTTCTATTCCATTGATCCATATGTCTATTTTCTTGCCAGTACCGTGCTGTTTTGATTACTGTAGCTCTCTAGTATTGTCTGAAGTCTGGGCGGGTTATTCCTCCAGTTTTGTTCCTTTTCTTCAGTCTTGTGGAGCCCACTTTCAATTCAGCAGTTAATCTCTGGATTCTGCATTCAATCCTGATCCAAATGCTCTTAGATAAAAAACACATGACTTGCTTTCCCCCCTTGCTGCTGATGTCTTCCTTGACTTCTTCTCTTCTTCCTTTTCCAAAAGCCTTTCTTCCTGGACCTTGAACAAATGATCTGCTTTCCTCCTTCTCACATGGTTCAGCTTCCTCCCCCAGTACAGGGAATACTCCCAGGGATGATTCTCAGTCTCATACAACATGCTGTTCCTTCTAGACTATGCAGCATTCCATGACCCTTAGACTTGAATCATAGACAGTGACACAGGAAGAGACTTGGTGATCATCTTGAGGGGTTTCCGCCCTGGGCTCTGTAGAGCCCAAGGGTCTTTGGGAAGCGGAAAGAAAGCTCAGGGCAGATGGGGCTCCCTTCAGTTCCCATCTAAGCCACTATTCTTTATTTGTTTGACATATTGAACTACTATCTAAAATACTGCTTGATCATGCTTAAAACCATGGTTTGACAAACTCTGGTCTAGTTCAAATCCTCTAGGAAGGTAATAATGATTAGAATGTGTTCTCATAGAAATTCTTCATCTCAGTGGAGATGTGTAGCTTTTGGTTTAAACCCTATTATTTTAAATTCTATCTGATTGGATTCATGTAGTAGAATGTTAATAGGATTCTGTACAAGTGTATGTGTATTTTAATATGCGCACATAACACACAGACACACACGTAAGACCAGGCTCCAATGCCCATATCTTTAAAGAAACAGTTGGCATCCTCCCATCTGGAAGTAATCTTGCATTGCCTTTTAACATGCTACTTAAACATTTTTTTTTCCTCTCGGAGTTACTTCCCTCTGCCTTGAATTGTAATTACTTGTGTGCATTTCTTTCTCCTGCTAAACTCTAAGTTCTTTAAGGCTTGAAGCTCTTAACTATTTATCTTTGTACCCTCTGTAACACCTAGCAAGGCACTCTGACATGCAATTAAGGAATCACTATTTTATCTGAGAAGAATCATAAAGTAGAAAAAATACTGACTAGGGGGCCCAGTTAGTAAGAATTCAGTATACTATTATGAAGCCAAAATTTCATGCTTGGGCCTCATAAGGACCTAGTTAACTTTTCATAGAGAAAAGTACCACATGGCTACAGACCGTACTCTGGCCATCCATCTCACAGATGTATGTCGTTATCCACAAGGTGAGGAAGAGAAGGTCCTGACTGCTCAGTGAAATTGATTTCCATCACTGAAAAAATAACTAACTATGGGGCTTATTATAGATGGCCGAGAATGTCAGTTTTATAAGGAAATTCCTGGAAGTAGGTATGATAGCTGAATTTTATGCATTAACTTGCCTGGGTCACTGGGCACCCAGATATTTGGTCAAACATTGTTCTGGGTTGCCTTTGACGGTGTTTTTGGATAAAAGTAACCTTTGAATCAGTAGACTGAGTAAAGCAGATGACTTTCTCCAGCGTGGGTGGCCCTCTCCAATCAGTTGAAAGCCTGAACAAACCAAAAAGGTTGACCTTCCCCTGAATAAGAAGGAATTCCTCTCAGCTTGACTGCATGAGCTGAGACATTGGTCTTTTCCTGCCTTTGGACCAGAACTGAAAAGACAGCTCTTCTTGAGTCTTGATTGTGCCAGCTTTTGGATTGGACCTGACACCAACAGCTCTCCTGGTTCTCAGGCCCTCAGACCTGGACTGGAACTACATGTTGGCTATTCTGGGTCTCCAGCTTGCTGATTGCAGATCTTGGGACTTCTTAGACTCAATAATTGTGTGAGCCAACCCCTTATAATAAATCTCTTTCTATCTATCTGTGTATCTTATTGGCTCTATCTCTTTTGAGAACCCTGACCAGTACAGATTTTGGTACCAAGAAATGGGGTGCTGCTGTAATAGGTGTTTAAAAATGTGGAAGTAGCTTTGGAACTGGGTAATGGGTAGAGGCTGGAAGAGTTTTGAGGTGCATGCTAGAAATACGGGTATTAAGGGCAGTTCTGGTGAGGTGTCAGACAGAAATGAGCAACATGCTATTGGAAACTGGAAGAAAGGAATTCCTTCCTTGTCATCAAGTGGCAAAAACTTGACTGAACTGTGTTCTAGAGTTTTGTGGAAGATAGAAATTGGAAACAATAAAACTGGATATTTAGCCGAGAAGATTTCTAAGCAAAGCATTTAAAGAAGTGTTTTGTTCCTCTTGACTGCTTATAGTAAAAAGAAAGGAGAGAGATGAATTGAAGAAGGAATTAAGAATAAAGGAACTATATCCTGAAGATTTAGAAAATTCTCAGCCTGTCCATATTGCAAAAAATGAGAAAGAGTTTGAAGCAAACATCAAAAATAGGGCTGGACTGTCACTCAGTACAGAGTTTTGGGGATTATATGAGCAGAAACACCAGCAGCTTGAACCAAAGGGGACAGATAATGGGCAAAATAAAGGAAGGCTGTTGGACTTCTTGGATTTGAAGACAGAATGATAGTTACTTGGCTACAAATGTGTGCTGTTCTTCAAGAAGAAAAATGACCCTAAAGGCAATTCAGAGGTCACCAGGGCCACCACCTCAGTTTCACCAGATCAGATGTCCTCTGCCTAAAGCTTTGTGGGTGGGTCTGTCCTGCAAAACCCATGGGCGCAGGGTGTCCCAGAAACTTGGGGGCAGGACCTGGCTTAGCAGATCCTCAGGGCTAGGACTCCCATCCTGAGCTGGGGCTGCCTAGAGGGCACAGCATTAAACCAAAGAGGATTATTTTTGGGCTAATGGAATTTGCTTTACTAGGTTTTGGACTTGATTGGGACCCATCACACCTCTTTTTTCTGATTTCTCCCTTTGGGAATGGGAATGTCTGTTCTATGCCTGTCCCACCATTGTGTTTGGGAAGCATATAGCTTATCTGGTTTCACAGGTTCAGAGCTGGAGAGAAATTTTTCTCAGGATGAATTGTATCTCAAGTCCCACTCATATCTGATTTAGATAGTATTTTGATAAGACTTTGGACTTTAAACTTTAGAGTTGATGGCTGGAGTGAGTTAAGACGTTCAGGGCCGTAGGAATGGAATTGATGTATTTTGATGCAAGAAGATAAATTTTGCAGGGCTAGTGGTGGAATGTTACAGGCTGAGTTATGTGCTCCCAAAACTCATATGCTGAAACCTTATCCCCCAGTGTGACTGTATTTATACACAGCACTCTCAGGATGTACTTAGAGTTATAAGAGGTCATAAAGATGGGGTCAAAATCTGATAGAATTGGTGGTTTTATAAAAAGAGGACAAGAGATCATTCTTTCTCTACATATATGTGCTGTGGAAAGGCTATGTGAGCCAGAAAGAGAGCTCTCACCAGAAACTGTGCTGGACCTTGATTTTGGGCTTTCCAACCTCCAGAACTGTAATAAAATAAATTTCTGTTCTGTTCTGTTCTACCACCCAATCTTTGGTGTTTGTTTTGGCAGCCCAAGCTGACTAAAACATTGGGGTGTTGGAGATCACTCTTGGCACTAATGATCACTCACTCTTGTACTGGTGGGTGGTTAGTATGGACTATTGAATCTTGACAGAACTCAAATCAAATACTTACTGCATTGAATTGAATTTATTAAGACAAAGATCAGGAGAAAGCAGACATATGACCATGTGACCCAGTGACACAAACCTTGGAATATTTGTATCATTTATGCCTCCAATTCTTTATGTCAGATCATCTTCTAGGTGTAAAATGATTGGCAGGAGAAATCTGGTATTGAGTAATGTAATTCAACAAACATTTATTGAATGTCTGCTATCTATAAAGTACCTTGCTAAGCCTGATTAGAAAGTATTAAGATTCATGAGATGTGGCCTCTACCTTCCATGAACCTATAATTCTGTGGTATTCCTGACTCGATAATTCTTAGCCACATTGGTGAACATTGTCAACCTTGAATGCCCTTCGGGTTGAGATTACCCAGTGATTTTACCCATTGTTCATCTTCAAGGACAGTTGCCTTCCAGCATCTAGCCCAGCCTATCATTCAGTCTTAAACTCCTCGTCCCTGACCTGTACCCTTAGAGCTTGGGGACTGGCTACATTCTACACTCTAACATTGGTAAATGTGAATATTAATGGAATGCTTTGTTCCTGGTCATCTTGATCACCAGCAGGACGGCAAAACGTTTCTAAACAACGGATAGGTTCATGTGTTAAAAGAACTATTGCATGAACTTGACTTAATTTAGGCCCCTGTGGGAGATGTTAGAAGATAAAATTTAAATTTAGGTATATTATAATTTCCTGATAGGCACTAACAATTGTAATGAAACTTTCCTTCTAACTAGTGATTATGATTTGCAGTGAGAATATCTTAACCCTAATTAATGGAGGCATTTATTGTGCTCCCTCACTGTTGCTTGCATTTGCTTTCTAGCCATGACATTGAATTACAGGCCATTTTAACTTTTCGAATTGGGTGTTACTCTGTACGTAAATGATGAGATTTTTTTCTGACCTAGCTTTAAAACCTAGTACCTATCTCATAGACATATTTCAAGGAGCAGGGATGTCTTGTGACCCCCTCCAAAAATAAGGAAAGAACTTGCCTTTCTTGTTGACACTGCCTTTGCTTCCTTACATAGTGGAAAAGCTGTAATTTTTATATTTGTGGGAAAGATGGGCATTTGTGGGTTAATTGGCAATATTTGCATGCTACCATTGGTCTCATTATGCTTTGATTATATGAATTAAACTCTTGTCCTGGAGAGTAGGCATTCAGTCATTTTTCTTCCCTACATCTCTCCAAATATGCATCTGGAAGCTGCTTGCCTGTGGTTTTGTGAGCACATGGGGCAGGGTCCCTGCTTGTTCATCCTTATACTCCCCAGCACAGGTCTGACATATCCTAAGTGCTTACAAATGTTTGTTAAATTGAATCAAATAGGTAGGGACAGAGTTTGGAAAAAAAATCCATGATGGTGACTAGTGGCTTCTAAACTTGTTCTTCGTGTAAAACTAATGTTTACCTTAGCTAGCCCACACAAAAGCTCTGGAAGTCTTCTCATTCCCATCCATTTTACTGCATTAGCAAAATAAATAAAACAACAATCTACATGTAAGGTGAGAGATTGGAGAAAGGGGGAAACTTATATTTCAATGCCAATTTTATGCCAGGCACTGTGTTAGGAACTTTCACATGCATTATCTTATATGATCACCAAAGTGTTTTTTCCCTTGCCCCAGCTGGTTGTTTTGAACAAAAGCTCGCTGAAGCAGAAAGGAAATTGCATCTTGGCTTGCCGGAAATCCCTAAAGGCATCAGATAGTGCTGAAGGGGATTGATGAAAATGGGTTTAGCAGAAGTCCTTCTTTGTGGTCTCATCATTAAATCATCACCAGTTGGGAAAACAATTTTCTAGATGATATACTGATGGTAAGCCATATGGATCTACCGAATCCTTATTAGTTCTTACCTACTCAGGGTCAATTGCTCTTCACCTGGACAAGGCAGCTGGCTGTTTCTCAAACAGGGCTGTGTGTGAGGCAGAGATGGGAGGCAAGCTGCCTCCTTAGTATCCGCCTCCTTTCAAAGCGGATGAGATGGGTTGCACTGTGGTAAATGTACTCCTAGAACAAAATGTGATTACAGATAGTGAGCAGTGGCCTTTCATCCCTGACAGTAAATGTGAACATTAATGGAGTGCTCTTTCAGACACAAACATGCATTCAATGAATGTGGTCCTGTGACTCTGGTAAATACTGTCTGCCGTTTGGTTATTTTTAATTAGCCTTGGCCTCCCCAGGCCTACCTTGGTGTGGGCCAAGGTATAAGAATACATAAGTGGCCAAATAATGTCCACTTAAGTGGAGTTCATCCCCAGTATGTTAGGTGCTGGGGGATTTTATTGCAGAGACAAGAATTCCAACCTGAAGGCCTGCTGATAACAAGAAACCAGAGTAAAGTTACAACGTGGAAAGATCAGTGTTCAGCAAGAATGGGGGAGGGTGTAAATGTTTTTCAGGTGGTCAACTGGTCCTTCCACCTTCTAAAGAGGTAAGCATTTCGGTGGTTGGTTTCCTAATAAATTATACAACGGGTTGCTGCAGGGGGTCCATTTCCTGAAGGTGGTTACTCACCATCGTGGAACACTGAGCACTGTTAACACCATTAATGGTCCATCAGAATTGTCCAGTGGTCTAGGAGTGCCACTCCTCTGTTTCTTGAAAGCACATTAACCAACCTGAGAGGAAGCCGCGCTATGTATGCACTGCACAGTTGATGCACTGTTAATATCACCACTTTTTCTTGCTTTCTTCTAAGAGAGCTCCCCCTACCTTCTGCAGGTCTGGTGATGGATCATTGTTGGATGATTCTGAATATTTTGTAGCCATATTCCTTATTTGTTTCGCTCATGGCATTTTTGAGGAAAAGCTACTTTCTTCTTAACTCTGGCATCCTGGCTTGTTACTAGATGTGATAGATGAGGGAATGCAGGTGGTGGGGCACCCATCCCCAGCTGGGAAACAGCAGCTCCTTAGAGTTCTTGGAATCCATCAGGGTTGTCAACCTCGTCAGCGCTGAGGGGTTTTTCAGCCTGTCTTAAACTCCAGCTCTTTTGTCACCTGAAATCTGAAAACAGTGACACCGCACAAGGGTGGTTATGACAATAAATACCATGATTAAAGGAGCTAGCCTAGGAGCCACTCAGTATATATTTGTTGAATTTGAATTCCCCATCATTCCAGGAGCATCACCTCATTAAAGGCATTGTACCTTTGGCTGGTATAGAGTAGGTTTTTGTGTGTGTGTGTGTGTCAGGTCCATTCGTTAGCTCAATCCCTCACCATCTGTTCCTTGTTCATCTGCCAACCTAGAAAAAACTTCTTCATACATCTAAATGAAGAGTTCGATTTTTTCAGACAACACTTTTTATATTTGGGGTTTTATTAAGGTGGAGTGCTGTAGAGTATTATTATTTCCAAGGAATAATTTAATGGCTTATCAAGATAATTAAGACACTATGTGATCTGTAAATGAGCTTCCCTGGTCATGGGAGGGAAGAAAAAATGTACTCTTGGGCTCTCATGCTATTTTTAGGTAACAGAGCAAATGGGAAATCCAGGGTTGGTGGGTATAAAGCCAAATTGCACATACGTTAGATTTACTGGGTAGGTGCGTTTTGGGTCAGTGTCCATAGCCAGCCTTCAGTAGGTAGAGTTAGGGCACTCAATGGGGATATTTCTTTGGAGGGGTTTGTTAAAGAAGGAGTTCACGTTGTATCTGATTTAAAACATGTTTTTCAGAAGTGTTCAGGATTCTCTCATACCCTGTCATCCCACATATATATATTTTTTTTAATTAATTTTTTTCTTAAAGTGTAGTTGATTTATAGTGTTAGTTTCAGATATACAGCAAATTAATTTGGTTATACATATACATATGTATATTTTTTTCTTTTCAGATTCTTTTCCATTATGTTATTACAGGAAATTGAATATAGTTCCTGTGCTATACAGTAGGTCCTTGTTGTTTATTTTTATGTATAGTAATCACATATATTTCTTAATCCCCACCAGAGTATGCATGGGGATCTGAGGATACCAAGTCCCTGTCCTTGCACCTCCTGCCCCCCCACAGCTTGTGCTCATATTCCAGCACAACTTACAGTTCACTAGGGTCACTTGTAGATTCACTGGGTCTTAGGAAAAAAGAGAGCCTCATAATACATACAGGGGAAAAATCCTATTAGTGGACAGTTTCTCCTGTATTAACATAAGGCAAGAGATTGTGGAAGCCTTGAGGGTATAATATATTGACAGTTATTATTCCAACAAAGATTCAAGAATCTGGATCTGAATGGCCCTAGTACCTTCTCCTCATGTCCAAGAAGGTTGGTTAAGTTGTCAAGTGGGTGGTGAAGAGAAATGTGTGAATTTCTTAAGTGGTCATAAGAGCGTCTACATTTAATCCCGCTTTATGTGGGAGTAAAAGTCACCATCTCACAATTAATTATTATTTTTCCCAGCCTGACTCATATTCTAAAATTAATTTTTAGGGGGAGGATATAGCTCAGTGGCAAAGTGTGTGCCTAGCATGCCCAAGGTCCTGGGTTCAGTCCCTAGTACTTCCATTAAAAAATAAATAAAAATAAATAAACCTAATTATCCCCCCCCCAAAAAGGAGAAATTTATTTTAAAATAAAAAAATAAATAAAATTCATCTTTACTGTGTGGGGAGTAAAGTAAATTTCCCATTCCCTGATGGCTCCCCTTACAATGCAGAGGATCCCTGAGGGTTTAGAAGGAACTAGCCGAGAGGTTCTAGTCCACTGCGCGTTAGAGTGGGCCTTGCAGGCTGGTCTCTTACAGTATTAATGATGCTGAACCATTACGGCCTCCTTTTAGAAGAGGACAAATATAAATATGTTTAACTAACTAAGATGGGAGTAGTTGGAAGGAGCATGAGGCATAGCTAATGAATCTCTTGAATTCTTAAATAGTATTAAACAGGCAAGAGCCCCGCCATGTGATCCCGTTAAAGACTGACCATTACAGGGACTCAGGCTTTGAGTCCTTTTTTAACTAGCAGGGACAGATTTTTGCAGATGTTAATGTTGCATTTTGCTTGATCATCTTTCTGTTTACTGGCCCACATTGCAGGACAGCTGGCCTGGTGTCCATTTATGGGGAGAAAGGTAACAGGCCAACATAAGATTCCAAACCTCAAGTCTGGCTTCACTGGAAGTGTGCTTACAGTGGCATAAACCATGACATTATTCCTTCTGTTGGTTTGGGTGAGCTTGTGACTTGTTTGAATTGTGTTCCTTAAACAGTAGCAGGGAGGCAGCTGTTAGAAGACCTGAGGGGTCTTTTGTGTTTGAAATGATATCCACATAGAAATTTTTGAATACTGACTTAGACCATCCCTTTGCCTTTGGACCATCCCTTGAAAACAGACTTTAGCTTTCCTCAGTGTTGCTAGAAAAGACTCCAGACTTGCTTTTGCAACTCCAGTTTGCAAAATGCTAGAAGCAAGTGCTTCCAAATGTCTCACCCCGGGCCCACGTGGTGTGATGTTATCATTTCCATCTCATCATTTCATCACACCCAGTGTCCCTCCTGCCTTGCCCCCAGCCTGTGTGCAGTAACCCTGAGGAGCGGCCTCAATCAATTTTGGTATTCATGGGTTTGTGTTTTTCCCTTATTTTCTTCTTCATGTTTCTTCTTTCTCATGGTGTATTTTTTTTCCCCTGGCCCTTTGTTTAACCCTCTCAAAGACTGGAAACACTCAGGAGAATGGCTGCTATGTTTTTTCAGATTTAGGCTGCTCTTCTGGAAGCAAAACAACTCCAGAGCCATTATGGGTAAGGCATGTACGTTGCCTTTACTGAAAGAAAAGTGCCCTAATTCAGTTAATGCTGTGGATGAGAGACATCTATTCTATGATCCATGTTGTCACAGACTGAGAAAAGTAAATACATGATTAAGTATTGCTGGAGAATCTTTTAAGAAAACATCAGAGCACCTGCGCACACACACACACACACTCTCTCTATCCCCTCTCCCCTCTCCCTGCCCCAGTTAGCTTGCTCATGGGTTCTTGGGTCATTCCCTTATTCCAGATAGATCCCCCTTTAGACAGACAGTCAAGAGAGTCTTCATTTGTTCCAGAGAAGATAGAACCCAACCTGCGTGCTAAGTCAATTCCTTCTGCTATAAATACAGATTTTTTTTCTTTAAAGTCTATTTTCTGAGTTTTAAAAGATACACAGACTATTTCCAAATGAAACTGAGTAGAAGATCACTTTAAAACTGGAGTCAAATTTGATATAAAGCTGTGCTGTCTCATAGCCCTCTGGGGACTTTTCTTACTGTAAACTTGGAAGGACTTCATGAAAATGTAATTTTATTTTTAAGATAATATGCATTAGTTTAGCTCTTTACAAAGCATTCTCACAAAGTACTAACAGCAAATAACAGTATCTGGTGTTTATCAGTTGCTGACTATGTGATACACACTTCGAAGTGCTTTCCAGGCTCATTTAATCCTCTTGGTAAATGTATCAGTTGTTATCATCCCCATTTTCAGATGTGGAAACTGAGGCATCAAGGGGCTAACTGGTTTTCCCCAGATCACGTAACTAGTAAGGCTAAGGCAAAGGATTCAGCTCAAGGTATGGCTGATTCCAAGGTTTCTGTGTTTCCCACAACCTTGTGTGCCCTTTAAATCATCTGTGTCAAGTGCAGAGTTTAAGTTTCCGGGCAATTAGGTACCTTGATTCCGGCATCCCAGCTAGAAGTGACAGATAAAGTTTTAACATTTTTCCTTTTCCTTTTACTGGATTTCCCTTCTATGTCATGGGTCTCAATGTCAATATCATTGAGCTACTATGATGGACCAGGTGCTGCATGACCTCTGATGGTACAAAGATAATGAACTTTTTGCCCTTAAGAAATTCACAGTCTGAGTTTGGGGAGTTTTACAGATAAAACACAGTGACAAATGCAAGCAGTGTGAACAAGGCTTGACTAGAGCTAAATGCATGGTGTTCTGGGAACACTAACCCAGTCTAGGGACAGCCCAGAAAAGCTCTGTGAGGGAACTGAGTCTCCAGGAACAAATGGGAGTTAGCCAGATAGACAAGGAAGATGTTCTGGACAGAAGTAACACTTTTTGCTAAGGCTCAGGTATATTTGACAGCACAGAGCCTTCGGGAACCACCAAGAACTCTTACGTGAACTTGAGTTTAGAGGAAAAGAAGCCAGAGAGATGGGCAGGATTTTGATCATGAAGAACACTGTTAAGTCATTATAAGCAGTGTTGGCATCTGCAGTTGGCTGGATGTCACTGAAGAATTTAAGCAGGTGCTGTAAAGAATGGGATAAAATAGATGAAGTAAGCTTAGAGGAAGGAAGACCCATTTAAGAGGCTATTAGAATTGTCTAGATAAGAAAAGATGAGGGTCCTGACCTAAGGCAGAGGCAGCAAGTCTAGCTTTTTCTGCCTCTCCAGGATACACTTAATTGATTCATTTGTTGCCTTCAGCCGCCAGGGTGTCTGCCTGGCTGTCTATTCAGCCACTGAACCTTCATCCCTTTCTTTGTCTTTCTGCACTGCAATTCATGTACCTGTCTCTCCTATTAGACCTCAACTCCCCAAGGGCAGCCAGTATATCTTTTTAATCTTTATTCTCATGGTAAAAGTAATGTGCCTGGTACACATTTTGCCAGTTCATGGTAGGGATCAGTTTAGCATAGCTGTAGTCGAGGGTCCTTTTTGAGAAGGACTAAAGGAGCTGTTGGAAAGGAAGAATGAGGGAGGAGAACCCTTTTGCTCTACAGTAAATTGAACGATGTTGACAGATGAGATTTGCATCTGGCTTTACTTGGACTCTGCCAAAGTGCACCAGCATTCTTCTGAGACTTAAGGAAATTTCCTGGCAGGCTTAATATTTACTCTGATATCACACAACTTCTGTGCCATCTCTTAGAAACAAATTAGACTTCAACACAAATAATTAAAGATGGGACTGGCATCTGCTGGTTCCATTACCTGTGTCCCCGAGCACCAACCTGCCCTCTACCCTGTAAGTGACATCCTGCTCTGCTCCCTGTGAGTTGTGTGGGGGAAGACCACTTAGCTAAGCAGCTTGCAAAATTTCTTTATCTTATTAAACACAAAAGTTTCCATGGACTTTGGACCTAGAAATCAAAATTTAACAAGGAGCTGTTCTTGCGGAAGCCAGAGCCAATTTGGGGGGCCTGAAGCCTTGTCCAGTTGTCTTCTTCTTCACCCCTCCCCACCTCTAAATAAAGGGACTGTGAAAAGCACTAATTAAGACCATCCGCAGTTTCCCTTTAACTGTTCATGCTGATCCAGTTTCTCTTAAGTTTCAAACTGTTATTGCATGTAGCTTTTCATAGGTACTCAGTGGTTTTGTTTTAGCAGGCTAAAATGTTCCACCACTTTGGGACCCTAGTGTCTTCCAACAAGAGGGAGATTTGGCTTCTCTTCTGCCTTCCTCCCAGGTTCTTATATACCCTTCTCCAGGACTGACTGGAAGACATTCTTGCTCCTAGCAGGAGGTGCCTACCAAGACCTTAAGTCAGAGATGATAATCATTTAGATAAAAGATTTCCTTGAAAGGATGAGTGTTAAGAAGGTGACATTCCCCTTGAATTCATGCAGTTTATTGTTCTTGTTAAAATGTAGTTATACTTCATGGAGCTCTGGCACATGAGTATATTTAATGGCCTTCGTACTTTTACCAAATGTATTAAAATTAATACTTGGCCTTATGGAATAAGAGGCTGAACTCTGTGCCTAAAGATTTTTCAGGATTAATAAGAGGCTTTGAGAGATCAAAGAAACCTCAGCTTGTCTGTGCCTACGTGTGAAAATGTAGTCATTTATTTTTCTTGAGCATACAGAAAAAGGATTTGCATACATGAATTGTGGTAAACGATTACTTATTAAAAGAAACAAAAGGCATTCTATGGGTGTGAGTTTTTAGGCACTTGGTTGAGGATGGTCAGCCCAGTCCTTTCTTCTGTCTTGGCCCAGTTCTCCCCTTCTGTTTTTCGGAAGACTCTACTGCGTGTGTACAGAAGCGCACCAAGAGTTGGGATGAGGGTCTGTCTGTTGCCCATGTTAGGTGGCTATGAAGTGAATTCTTTCTGCCCAATAAAGTAATGCTGATGTTGTGCCCCACTTTGGAAATCTGATTTACAAACATCACGTATTCAGTAATTCTCAGCTCTGTTAAGGGTAATTACTGGAAAAAGGTCTTTACAAGTAAGTGTATTTACCCAAATTCCTAAAAATAGCCCTCTCTTAGTGTTTCCCAGTAAGAACCCTAGTCTAAGGAGGCCTCTCTTCTCTGGTTTTGACAATTCAGCTCTGGCCCCAAACCGCAGCTCCCACTCAGCAAAACAGAAAGCCTACTGTTAACAAGACCCATGGTCCTCAGAAGGCGTTAAGTGGATATCTTTGTTACCTAACCAGATATGTCTGTGATTAAGTTTCACTGACATGTACTTGAGTAACAGAAGAAGCAGAGTAGGAAGCTCTCTGAGAGGGGGAATATTGCCTCTTGGTGACCCTTATTAAGGATGCTGGAGAGGAAGTATGAACAGATAACTCCCGCAGCGTCCCAGCTGTCCAACTTTGTCTGCTTGTCCTTGTCAGGCCCTGAGCCACAGCCCAGCCAGCCCACTCAGGTGTCTCTTCAGACCTCTCTGCAGCTTCCTCCATTGTTTGTGATAGTGGCTTGGCTGACATCGAACTCAACTCTCTCCCCTGGTTGGGTCTTAATCTGATTTGACCCCTCCTTGGGAGGTTGGTAATTTACAAAGCTCGTGAAAATCTTTCAATGAAATTATGCCTAGAAAACATTTGTTTCTGGAATTCTAAACATGGGGATATATTTTCTGAATATAAATCTTGGTGGATGATGGGTGATGGGAAGACCTTGTTTTCTAACCCTATGTAGGCTTGAGTTATCCAACATCCTATACAGTCAGACACTTGGACTTCAGAATAAAACATCAAATAACGGTTGGCAACAGTTTTCCCTTGGATAAGCCACAAAGCAAACAGTTGGCCTGTGTTTGGAGAAATCTGTGTTTGCAGGGTGTCTTTATGGCAAAGTCATGCTTTCTCAAATACTCGGTTGAATTTACAGAGGATTGAAGGGCCATAATTGTAGGTATTTATAAAGCTCTTTAGTAGTTTTTGAAGAGACTGGGCCTGAGTACTCAGAGAATGATTTCTGGAAATCTGAAACCAGGGCTGGTTACCTGAGCATATTCCTTAATTGAAGCTTGATGGTGTGGCCTCGCATAAGAATCTCAATTCTGGTCAAGCCTGGGCAGTTTTATTGGTCTGTTAGAGTTCTGAAACGACACTCTCAAACCGCCTGAGAGCACCAGAGGAAGAAAATGACACTCATTAAATACATTCGGATTGTGTCTCTAAGAAGTAAAGAGAGAAAAAGACTTTCAGTTCTACAGGGCCACTGGAGGTGGATTGTGGTCTGAATACCTTGGCTATCCTGGATTGACCTTGCCATTTTCCAGACTCTCCATGGGAAGTCAGTGGCTACTTTTTTTTCTTTTAACCTTAGTTGTTTACATTTCAGTGTCTTTTAATTTAATCCTTTGGATGGTGGACGGTATGAACAGCCAGTCTCTCTTCTTCCTCTTCTCACCTCTCCTGTTCAACACAGAATCTGGTTTACTCCTATCCAGTGGATGGGGATATAAAATACTCTAGGCAAATGTTTTATCATTGATGTTTTCCAACCCACCCTGTGCTTGAAATTTAGGTATTCTGTGCTCTGGCCCTCTGAGAACATGTCTCCTCCAGGCCAACACAGGTGATTTTTTGCCAAAGTAGGTTTCTTCAGGAAGGCATCCTTGGTTTGATCTGGCTACACTGAGAAAGGAGCTCCTGACCATGTCTGACACAGACAAGACAAAGTTTTCATGAGCAGTGATACTTATATGAAGTTAAAGGATGAGCAGCAGTTTGTGGCATGGATGAGGGGGGAAAGCATTCCAGGGAACGGGGGTGACTCATGCCAATGGAGAGATACACCAGAGCTTGGGATGTTCAAAGGAAACTCAAAGATGGTTCTGTGAAAAGAATGAGTGGGAGAATCATTCATTTATTAACAAATGTTCATTGTGCACCCATGATGTGCTGGGCACTGTTCTAAGCACCAGAAATACATTAGTAAATACTACTAATAATAATTTAAAAATTCCTGCCCTGATGAAACAGATATGCCAGAAAATAATCAATACATATAATCAAAGTATTAAATTAGTTATTTCTAAATTGCTTAGAACAATTCTTGGACCCTTAAAAGGGCCATATGAGTGTTTGATAAACTGAATAATTTTATGTGTGTGTCAGAAGGCAGTAAGTGCTGTGTCGGGGGTTGGGGACTGGATCACAGAGTTTGGTAAAGGAAACTGGAAGTACCAAAGGGAGGGTTGTAATGTTACAACCTCATCGAGAAGCCTTTTTGAAAAAGCATCATTGAGCAAAGACTTGAAAAAGGACACCAGGTTAAAAATATAGTTATTTTAGTAAAGAACCTTCCTGTGCAGGCAACAGCCAGTGCAAAGACCACGAGGCAGGGGACTGTCTCCAGGAAATAGTAAGGATGCCAGGGTAGAAGACTGAGGTTGGGAAGATGGGAGGGGACAGACAGAAGATCATCCTAAGGGCTTTGCTTTTTATTCTGAGTAAAATGAAGAGCTGTAAAATCTGACTTAGATTTTAAGAAGCCAGTCTGGCTGCTCTATTGAGAATAGAATTTAAGGGGGTAACACTAATGTCCACATGAGACAGCAGCCAGCTGGGCAGCCAAACAGGGTACCAACCTCTAAAAGGCACTGAAATAGCACTTTTAGAAGAGAGAGATCGTTCTGACCAGAACTCACTTCAGGGAAAGTACAGTACATGTCAGTGAAACTTAAGGACATGATTGGGTAGCAAAGATATTCACTCAACGCCTTCTGAGGACTATGGGTCTCGTTAACTGTAGGGTTTTTGTTTTGCTGAGTGGGAACTGCAGTTTGAGGCCAGAGCTGAATTGTCAAAATCAGAGAAGAGAGGCCTCCCTAGGCTAGGGTTCTTGCTGAATGAGCCCACCCAGAGAGCCGTGCTTCAGTCCCACTGCCCGAAGGGGAGATCCAGGGCCAGATCTGAAATGACCTTGAGTGCCCTTCATGAAATACTAGTTACATAAACTATGCACACTTCCATGATGGCCTTCTTTTCCCACCTCCTGACCCCATAGGAGAATGTTCTGTTCCTTCATCCTGGGAGCAGTTTTATCCCACTCTTCAGTGATGATGATTCCCTGTTACTCAAAAGACATTGCAAATCATTTCTGAAAGCGTCTGCTCTTGAACAGTGGGGTTTAGCTGAGGATAGCTCAGCAGATGAGCTGCTGCTGTCCTAAAGATGTGGACCCTACCTGGGAGCAGAGCCCTGGGGATCACTGACACGGATGAGGCGTTCCCAGAACCACAGTTCAGAAAGGGCTGTCCAGTCACCAGCAACCTGCTTTAATTCAACACCCTTTTGTTGAGTGCCTGCTTGTGTCCTGGATGGACTCAGTCCCGGCTCCATCATCTGTCCCCTGAGAATAGCATTGTTGTCAGTCCCACCTAGATCAGATCAATGAGCAAGCAAGAAGCAAGCTCCTGTGTGCGTGGCGTTCATTCAGAGCGTGCATCTAGACGTTTAATGTGAAGAATTGCTATTTCACTTGTAACTGTTGAATTATGATTGTGGAATGACAAAGTACAAGTGTCGTAGGAATTTTCTACATTAATCACCTGTGTGTGCGTGCCAAATAAAAAGTGTACACAATGTCTGTAATTCTTCCTTTTTCTCTGTGTTTGCTCTGAATACATTTACTGATACATTTAAGTCTATTGAATCTAATTTAAAAATTGTGGCTTGTATTTTATTCATTGTTATAAAATTTAATTTTTCTAAATTTAACATTACATTTGACAAAAGTATTAATGTGAGATAGATTGAATAGTTTAAAAAATTAAAAACCAGTTCTTTACCAGAGATAGCTTAAGAAGCACTCACCTAGAAAACTAAGAGGGCATATGCTACTATTTTTATTTCTTATTTGTGGAGACTCTCCAGACCCATCGTCAGAAGGTGTGCTCAGAACTGTTTCCTACTTGCAACAAGGAGTTTATGGGGCACCATTTGCACCCATTCTCCTGGTCCACTCCTATCTGTACACCCATGACTTCACAGCGCAGTTCCCTATGGAGTTAGTAATGCTTCCCACAAAGAATAAAGTGAAAATAATAAAGAAAGAGCCTCATATCAGCCCAGCTCATCTTAGACAATAAAACCAACTATAAAAGAGTCGACTGAAAAGGTCAAACAACGTAGGGGGCACGGCATCTTACCCCTCACGGGAAGGAGAGCTCGAAGTTTATTTTTCTTTTCCTTCTTTCTAAAAAGAACACAAGCATCAAAAGAAGAAAGCTGACAACCTCCAGTTCAGCTTTCAGGATTGCAGTTGAGAATATCTAAGAAGTATTTTTCTTCTCACCATGAGATTCTCTGCAAAAGCAAGCCTGCAGTCACTCTGAATACATACCAACTACAATGACTGATACTTCTGAGGGTTTCATTTCTAACTGACGATGCACGAAAAAACAGCTTTGCAGAATGTGCCTTTGTGTGCAGAGCCCAGTGAGCAAAGAACTAGCCCTCCTGACCAAGCTGGCCCGGCACAGAACCAAGCCTGCCCCGGGCCTGCCGAGTTGGCACGTGGTGCCTCGCAGTCTGGTGGAAACACATTCACCATCAAAGAGCCAGTTTCTCAAATCAGGACGGAATGTAAATTTACTTTTTTCAGTTTCATAAATACAATTCTAACCTTTGAAAACTAACAACTGGCAAACCCTTCATGAATATATATTCTCTCCTTAACTTGTAATTTTATCATGTGACAAACATTAACAGGTACTACTATATCTCAGGGATCTAGGTAGAAAATTGGGAAGGCCAAAGATGAATTAGACAATTTCTAAGCTAAAGGAGCATTTGTAATACAGTAAACAAGTAATTATTTTAGTATCTTGTATTTGTACATCACAGTTGACATTTGGACATCACAACTGCCCTCATCCCAGGGAAATAGGCAGGGATGAATTAGAGCTGTTTTCCCGGAGAGGAACTGGGGAATAGGATGTATTAAAGCATCTTCTTACATGCACACCACAAAGGGCAGATCCAGAACGCAGTGGTGGCTAAGAGCACATCTTTGGGGTCAGGTGGATCTGGGCTCACAAACCAGTCCCTTTAGTCATCACCTTAGCTCGTTATTCTGGACATATTAGCCCATTTGTGCTTCTGTTATCTATAAAATAACATCTGCCTCATAGGCTATTGTAGGTTAATTGAGGAAATGCAAAGATGGGAGGAACTCAGCAATGGTAGATATCATTACTTCATCAAGAATCCTTTATTAAGCTCCCACTTATATGCACTGCACTGTGTGAAAGATAACATAGACACAGGAACTCACGATATAACACAAGAAGAAATAGGCAAAGGATGTAACGTACTACAAGTGCGACAACTCAGGCACTGATAAGGAACCCCTCCTCAGTGTTCCCATTAGTAACGTCTAGATCTCAGAGCACGTGTGGAATATGCTGTCATTGTCAGGGTCTCTGGTCACCCCTTGCCCACCCCTCGTCAGTAGATTGTGAATTCTGGGCAAGTTTTACTCTTCTGCTGACCCGTTACTTATTTGCTGCATAAGGACTGACAGAGATCACAGAGTCCAGAAATGAGTGCACTAAGGACACAGCCATGATTCTCACCCTTGGGGACCTGCCATGTAGCTGGAGCTCAGCAAAGGCATGCTGAATAAAAGAAGGTGGTTGATGATTAGATTGTTCTTTCTAGGATTTTCCAGTTTGTCTTTCTTTTATTGATTTCTGGTGTAATTCCATTGTGGTCTGAGAGCAGACACTGTATGGTTTTTATTCCTTTAAACTTGTTAAAGAGTGTTTTATGGCTGAGAATTTGGTCTGTCTTGGTGAATGTCCCATGTGAGCTTGAGATGAATGTGTGTTGTGCTGTTGTTGAATGAAGTAGTCTGCAGATGTCCATTATATCTGGGTGATTGATGGTCGTGCTGAGTTCACCTAGGTCCTTGCTGATTTCCTCCTTGTTGGATCTGTCCATTTCTGATAGACGGGTGTTAATGTTACCAGTTGTGATAGTGGATTCGCCTGTTACTCCTTGCGGCTCTCTCATCTCTTGCCTCTTGTAGTTTGACACTCTGTTATTAGGTGCACACACAGTAAGAACTGTTATGACTTCTTGGAGAATTGACTCCTTTATTTTATTTTATTATTTATTTTATTCAATTTAAATTTTTATCTAAATGAAGCAAGTGGTGCTGAGTTTTCAAAATTCACTTTCAGTTCTTCATCAGTAGCCAGTTCCAAAAATATTAGTTAAATCTAAATTCTCTTTTGATAAAAAATGAATTCATAGACTTTTTCATGCCTAAATCTAGGAAAAACAGATTCAAAATATTCTATCAAATTCAGAAAATACTTGGTGATACCTTTTGGCAGATGTGCTATATCAGTATTATCACCTCTTTCACTGATAATTGTTAAATTCTGGAACATGCTGTAAACATGGAAACTGTTCTTTTACGCTCCAGCTTTTGGTTTTGGTCTTCAGTCTTATCTGTTGTTGAAAAAAATGTGTTCCTCCCTTCCATGCAATTATTAAGATCATTAAAATAGCAAGGATAGACAAATAAACGTCCAGCTCCAGTTTCATATCTTCATGAAGTTGGGACCAAGCTGATTTCTTATCTTGAAAAACATTAAGAGTTTATTCCATACCACCGACATTCTTGACAGAACTTTTCCTCTTGATAACCATCGAACATCAACATGCAATACTGTTGTTTATGATTAGCTTCCTTCTCAGTTATTCTTTCAGAGTCATCATGGATTTAATTCATTTACCTTTCCGTAATTCACAATTTTTACTACGTCACTAAGTGCAATGTTTAGTTTAGCTGACTTCTTCTTGAAGCAAAGCTTTCCCAACAAAGGCAGCAGTGCATTAATTTACATTCTGGTATAAGGTTATTAATCTGGGTAATCACTGCAGAATGTTTTCCTATCATTGCAGCTGGCTATCAGAACATGCTTTGTACACAAAACTTGAACTCCAAACCACATCTGTTGACAATGTAATTCTTTTTAGCTTGATATATTTGAAAGCTACTTGTGTCTTTTGGCAATGAGCATGAAAAAAAAAATAAAAGCAGGATACTTCCTTCATATCGCCATCATGTTCAAATCACGTATGTACTGAATGAGGGCCAAACCAGCAGTATCAGTGCATTTGTCAAATGGCAATGAAAAATGCTTTGTTTGCTTTGTTTGGTCTGTGAGCTGGTCTTCCTTATCTTTAGCCTGATATGTTAATCTGTGGTGTCCTTTGGAAGTGGTAGTGGAGCTACCAGATTCACCCAGTGTTTCCAAACAAACACCTCTGTTTCAGATTTTCACTGATGTCTCACCAAATGCATAGATTTTTTTTGTCTTAGCAACCCAAAGTACTATTTTAATAGATGCTCACAAAGTGTTAATATGTAAAATATTGAACATCTGTGTCTGTGGCTTTCTAATGCAATACTTTTTTCCCCCCAAAATTCTTTTGGTTTTGAGGTGTTTTTTGTTTGAGCATTTTTAAAGTAAATTGCTGCCCCCAAAAGTTTTGAAGATATCATTAGTTGAAACATCTTTGCCAATAACACATTCTCTATCTACCTTGTCTTCTGTGGCCTCTGTCATCTGACTTCCTGGTTGGCTGTCTGGCATTTCTCACCTGAGTTGGTGAGGAGGTGGGGAGGAAGACATTTCTCTAGTAATTACTGTTTAAAATCCCCCTGTAGCCTAATTCATGGAAAAAAATAGGGAGACCAGGGTTTTATGGCTTGTGTTTTACATTTCATGTCATCTCCTAAGGAGTGTGGCAGTATCCAGTTCTGTCCTGGAGGAATGAAATATTTCCCCCACTCCACGGGTAAGATCCATGATTATACTGATTATGTTTAACTAGATATGTGGCATCAAAAAAAAAAAAGTGCTGGCTTCAGGTCAATAAATACATTTTGAGCACCTATGATTTGTAAGGCCCTGTGAATGATATAGTAGGGAAAACTGGGGTAAGTCAATTACAGCTTCTGTCTTCTATGACCTGGCACATATAAGGAATATTGATTATCTGTTGCTGCATAACAGATTACTCAAAGCTTAGTGATTTAAAACAATAACACTTTTTATTTAGTTCATCAATCTGCAGCTGGGCAGTGATTTATCAGGGTGTCTCATTTCTGCTTCATAGGTTGTCAGTAGGCTCGGCTCAACTGGGGACTGGGTGATCCTCTTTCAAGATGGCTCACTCACATGGACGGAAAATTGGTGCCTGGATGCAGGCTAGGAACTTAGCTGGGGCTGTGAGCCAGGGACTCAGGTTCCCTTCCATGTAGGCCTCTGCACAGGCTGCTTGAACTTGCTCACAGTAGGATGTCTGGGTTCCAAGTGTGAGTGTCCCAAGAGATCAAGGTAGAAGTGCATGGCGCTTTTAAGACTTAGCCTTAGAAGTCCCGCAGCTTCTCTTCTCCCATGCTCTATAGGTTTTTGCAGTCACAAAGACCTGCCAGGTTAGAAGGGAACAGACCTATTGATGGATATATGGCCAGATCATAGAAGAGTGTATGTGATGGGACATACTGTTGTAACCATCTTGGGAAAATACAGTCTGCCATACAGGTCATTCATTCATTCATTCAATGAATTTATCAAGCACCTACTATGTGCCTGGTACTGTTAAGAGCTGAGTATTCAAAGATAAATAAGACATGGTTTCTGCCCTAAAGGAACTGACAGTTGTAGGAGAGAAAGATGATCTAACTAACTATATGTATATATGTTCTGTGCCGGAAGTTTATGCAAATTACAGTGGTGGCACAGAAGAGGGAGAGGTGGTAAAATATCTCAGAGAAGTAATATTTATGTTGGTTCTAAAAAGGTGTGCAGGGCAGTAGTTCTCAAAGGGTGATATTTGTGTCTATGGGGATCCACAGGACCTTTTCAGGGAGTTTGTGAGGTCAAACTATTTACATAATAATACGAAGACATTTTTGTCTGTCTGAGTGTGTTGATGTGTGCATTAACAGTACAACAGCAATGGTATGTGAAACAGCTGGCATCTTAGCATGAATAGAAGCATTTCCAAACTGTATTTGTAGTCATCGTAATCTTCATTGCCATGCACTCATTAAAAAAAAGAAAAAAAAAATTGATTTCACTTGAGAATGCCCTGGATGAGACAAAAAATGATTAAATTTATTAAATTTCGACCCTTGAGTACATATTTTAATATCCTGTGTAACAGAATCAGAGCTATACAGAAAGCACTTCTGCATACTGAAATACTGTGGTGGTTTCAAGGAAAAGATCTGGCACAGTCAAATTCCTAGTTGCTGCCCTCAGTGCTGTTTTTACTTGAGAGAACACTGACAAACGACGGTTATTCAGACTTGGGTCTTTGGCGGACATTTTCTTGAAAATCAGTGAGGTGAGCCTGTCATTTCAAGGAAAACAACTGATAGTATTTGTTGCCAATTATAAAATTAAAGCTTTCAAGCAGAAATTAGAATTATGAAAAGCTGGTATCTGCCACCATGAATTTGACAGTTTCCAAATTTTAGATACTTTTTAATGAAATGTGTCAGTCTGGCACAAAGAAATGTGATTTTTAGAAGAGCTTTATAACCCATGTTTTCCAAATGACCAATGCATGATGTTACAAAATCACGCCTGAGTTAAAAGATACATTTAAAGTGTGAGGAAGACCAGCTGATTAATGTAACAGTAGGAAAATTTCATTGATGTGGTTTCAGATTCCATATTAAAGTGTAAGAAGCTACAACTTACTGGATTTTAGATAATAGCAAAGAAGAATGTCTTCATGGGTGGGGGGTAACGCTCAGTGGTAGAGCACATGCTTAGCTTGCACGAGGTCCTGGGTTCAATCCCCAGCACTTCCATTTAAAAAAAAGAAGCAGAATGTCCTGAGTTACCTGAAAAGTCCTCCCTTTTCCAACTGCATATCTGTGTGAAACTGGATTTTCTTTATATACTTCTAAATAACATACCACTTCAGACTGCGTGAAGAACCAGGTATACAAACCAACCTAGCTGTCATCTCTGAAGCCAGATAGTAAAAAGATTTGGAAAAATGTAAAGCAATAACACTCTTCTTACTAATTTTTTTTTACCTTTTGGGTAGTATTGATATTTTCATAAAGTACATTATCTATGTTAACATATAACAAGTTGATTATTTTTTAAATGGACAAGTAAATATTTTCAATTTCTAGGATGGTAAATACTGGTAGATGTAATCCACATCAACAAAAGCTCTTTGTTGTCCACCATCTTTTAAGAGTGGAAAGGAAGCCTGAGACCCAAATTTGAAACTCTTTGGAAGGCGGTCACATTCGCCAGAATGACGAACATGCTGGAAACAAGGCTCAGGAGCCCGGGAGAGAACGGGCACGTTTAGACTGCTGTGCAAGCGCACACGGGTGCCAGTGCAGGGCTGGAGACAGAGGGCAGGTGGGAGAGAGGAGGCTGGCTGGGTGGACCAGGGCCCAGGCAGTGGTAAACTGCTCAGGCCTCAGACTGCCGGGTTCAGATCTTGTTCTACCACTTGGTTCCTGTGTGATTTGGGGCAAATTACTTAACCTCTCTGTATCTAAATTTTCAAATATTTCAAATAGGGGCAATCACAGCTTCTATTTGTCTAAGTCTGAGGATTTAATGAAATAATCTCTGTAAAAGACTTGACGTGGTATTTGGCACAAAGAAAACTCTCAATATGTTGGCTGTTTTTTTACTAAGGTGTTAGGATTCTGTTCTCTAGTGAGGAGAGTATTGAGAGGGGTTTAAGCCAGAAAAAGACATGACTGGATTGAGATGTGCTGAAATTCAGAGAAAGTGCATGTAGTTTTGACTTTCCCTTTTTTTTCTTAAGAATAAATCACGTTTTATTTATGTAAAGATGTTTGTTACTGTATTATGTCTATAAATAGATTTTTACATGTTTTCAAGGCTAGGGGAATTTAACACATGTTTTTGAATCTTTAAGGTGTGATCTGGGAAACTCATTGAGTTAAAAGTAAATATTATTGAATGTACTTTAAAACAGTGTAAAAGAACACTTAAATTCAGAAGCTATCACTTCAGCAAAACCCATTTTCATTTCTTCTTATTCTTTGCCCATTTCTAATCTCATAAGTATAGTTTGAATATATATTATAACCTCATCAGTTACAATTTTATTTTTGGCTTTATTTACTTTTCATTATAAAACATACTCATGTTTCTACACAGGCATGGCGTTTATTAATTTCATGGCTACACAGTATAACAATATATTAATACAGTTTACCTAAATCTTTCTCCCATAATCGTATCATAGTTTGTAGCAGTTCAAGTTTATGAATAACATGCCTATAAATACATTGGCACATGCAGATTTTTTTCTCTTTTTGAATAGCTTTCCTGGGTTAATTATTTTCTGTGAGATTAGTGACTTGGGAGAATGAAAAAGTAGCTTAAGTACCTTTAAAAAATATTTCCACTAAGTGCCTGTCAGTGCTCTCATGATGCAGCACTGTCTTCAGAAGAAAACTTCAGAGTCCCACCCGCGTGTGGGTGGGTGGGTGTCTTCAGCCCCAGGAAGCCTCTGGGCAGCCCAGTACACCACTTATTTTAGGAGCAATTTTAAATACAACCGGGAATCAGTTCTCTTCTGTGGAAAATTTTGCTGGTCTGTTAACTTGCAAATTTGGGTTTGTTTTTTTTTTTTTTTTCCTGCTTTTCAAACAGATCTTTATGAGTGTTCCTAGTTACAAAATCACTTCACTCTCCTCAAGTAATTGGCTGCCTGGCTCTCATTCTTAACCTTACCATAGTTTCTGAGATGGCCAAACGTTGCCATGGGCACAGTCAGCAGAACTCAGCTGGGCTGGGAGCAGCCCACGGAGAGAAGAGGCAGTGGTGGCCAAGAAATCACTGGGTTATTACGGAGAGTGAAAGTCAGTTCATCAGTAATGTATTGCGAGTTTACGCTGTGCCAGGCACTGAGAAGCAACAGAGGTAAAAGTATATGCCTTCCACCCCCACCTTCGAGAAGCTTGCCTGTCCGTCTGGTAGGGAGGATGAGGCACGTTTGCAAACAACTACATGCACGACAAGTGCTAAAACAGCAGTAAAAGCAAAGTGCTTTGGGAGCCTGGAGGAGAGCCGGTTTCATGCTGGCAGAGACTTGATGGCATCAGAGCTCGGCCTTGAAAGCGGGGTCGGGTTCTAGTTGGTGGGAAAGGGCACATAAAGGTCTTCCTATGGGGAGAACAAAGTGAGTAAAGATAGGCTGTAAAGCAGGCAGCATCCGTAGCATCATTCATGCGGCCCAGTGCAAAGTAAAAAATGCTAGGCTCCTTATTCACTAATGACTAAGAATTTCAAGTCAGTGACAGCAGAGCTAATTTAACCAAGTGTGGGACCTTCTAGGGGCAGAAGCCATGTGACTGCGCAAGATGTAGGTCTGTGGAGCTAATCCTCAATGCAGGGTGCACACAAGGAAGGGGGAGGACTCACGATTGCCTGAAGCACAGCTGTGTGTGAGTGAATGGAGGAAGACAGTGTGCAAAGGCAGGGTGGACCACAGGCTTGGGCGCCATGCTTAGGAGGATGGGCTGGATGCTGGGTCCAGTGGGGAAACACCTGAAGTTTGGAGCTGGGGGTTGATGTGACCAAAAGAATGTTTTAGAAACTTGGCTCCTGCAGTGTAGAGGCAGGACTTGAGGTGGTTTGGGAGGGACTGGAGAAAGGAAGAGGGCTTGTGAAGCAATTGAAATGTGGACCTTTGAGAAGGAGAGGTTCTGGACATCAGAAGCAGCAGCAGGATGGAATGGAGGAAGTGGACACCAGAGACAGAACAGAAGTAGAGATTTCAGGTAATGGAATTGAGAAGGGTGAGAAAAGGAGTCTGCAGAAATGAGACCAAAAGATTTAGCCTGCATGATAGGACTGATCAGAAAAGTCAAAGGAGAGTCACTGGGTAAGGCAGTCAGGCATTCAGCCTGTGCTCTATGGCTGACTGGCCAATGATTGGCTGTGCTGAGAGACTGAGACTGACAGTTCTTCAATCAAGATTTGTTCTCTCAACCTTCCCACCTTGGCCACGCTATTTTCTTTGCCTGGAATTTTCCGTTTATCCCCGGTCTCTCATTTATCAGAATAATTCAGGATGGAGGGCTGGCATCTTCTCAGGCAGAAGGTCTGTCTTTGTGCAGTTCCCAAGTGGAGCAGTTGGATGGAGGCTCGGTTTCTATGTACTTAAGTTGTAGCTACAGAACCTCGCCTGTCCTCGAGCCCACGTTGCCCTGTCCCCACCTTCAGCACCTCTGCAGACATTGTTTCTCTTGTCTGGAACACCTTCTCAAGTGCTTCCTTCTAACCTTGGCCCTGACCCTCCAGCAGGGTGTTCTTTCTTCTGCTTATCCCAAGGCTGATTATGTTCTTAGAAGCACTATTCTCACAGTCTCTGATAGCTTCCGCCAAGTCAACTGTTCCATGGTCTTACTGCGGTGAAACTCAGTCAGAAATCCAGAGGAATTCACCATTCAGGCCTTTGCTATTAACAACAACACGATCAACAAAGCAGTAGAATCCAGTCACCTCTGATTGCTATTTTTGGGACAAATTTATCAAGGTATGTAATACGTTATTAAATAAGCTAAATACAAGTTGAATGTTATTTTTTTCCCTCCCTAACCTCAACCTGTCCACCACTGTAAGTTTTCTCTCTACCCTCAGGGTAACCTTGGCTGTCTTGCAGCCCCAGTGAGTCAGGGCAGGAAGCCCAGGGCCTCTGGCCTGTCCAGAGTGTCATGGTAGACACCCAAAGCTTGGCTGTTCCAAGCCCTGGTGAGGTCTCCGTTTGCTCCACCCAACCCTTGGGGAATCTCCTTTAACCATCTCTGTTCCTGAAACTTAATGGCCTTGCTAATTTCAAGGCCTAAAAGTACCTCCTTCTCTACACGTTATTTCTTAAATTTTCCTCTTTCAAGTGAGAAAAGAGGAAAAAAAAGAGAGAGAGTCTGCAATATTTTCTTAGTCTCTGTAAAATCTAAATCTAGCCTAGAGTTATTTTCTTCTCGACTGGGAAAAAAGTTCATTTATCAACTTCGTTACTAATTTCTTCAATTAACTACTCCTTCTCTTTTATTTTTTTAATCTTGAGTCCCCAGTTAGCACTAAGTATTTCTTGGCTAAAGCCTGTTGTTTTATAATCCATTTCATAAAGACATCACACTCTTTTGCTTAAACATTTTAAAAATAGTTGAACATAATCAGACTTTTTCAAGACATCTAGTGGTTACTCACAGATGAATTTAGAGGTTTCCAGATGGGGATGAGATAATGGTGCTTAGAAGAATCACGAGAAGTTTAAAAAGATCTACTTACTCACCGTCTCCTCACCCCACATCACCCCTGAGTATAACTGAACCTAGGAAACTGTACTTTTTAAAAGCTTTTTTGGTGATGCTATTATGGCGATGTCTGGAGACATTTTTCATTGCCCCTGGTTGAGAATCATGGTGATAGTGATACTAGGTGAGCAGGGCCCATCTGAGAGTTGTCAGTTTCACATATGAGTGGTACTGGGGAGCAGAGAGGGGGGTCAGATGTGATGGCTCCAGGAGGCTTCTGGAGGAGTTATGTTTCAAGTTGGATCTTGAATGATAATAACATAGCAATAACTGACATGTATTCAGCATATACTGCATGGAGCACATCACGCATGTCATCACATTTAATCCTCACCAAGATTCTACTGTAAGGCAAATGGTATTATCTCCTTTTTATGGATGGGGAAAGTGGAGCTCAGAGAGATGAAGTACTTTGCCCAGAGTCACACAGCAAGGAAGTAGCAGAGCTGGTATTTAACCCTTCTGTTTTGTGACTCCAAAGCTCTGACTGCTATGATGTGGCAGACTTAGTGGGAGGAAAGCAGCAGAGACTCAAGGTGTGGGTAATGGTAAGAGAATTCTTTCCTACCTGAGCAAAATCTGTGTGGAAGACAAATATCTGGGCTCATAAGAAGTCCTCAAAAGCAATTATAGACATCACCGTTAGACTGGAAATTGTCTTTATGTCTCTAAGAAGATGAGAAAGGCCAAATTTTTATCATCAGGAATAGGCTTCGTGTATCATCACCCACTTCAATGTTTCTTTCTAATTCCATATTCATAATTCATAAAACATAGTCATTTTTTGCAGATCAGAAGGACTTTGGGTCCCATGCAGTCCTGTTTCTTCTCCAACTCCCTCATTTGGCAGGTTTATTTAAGGAAAGGCAGCAGAGTGTAGAGCAGTGGTTCTCAACAAGGGGTGAATTTGTCTGCCAAGGGACATATGGCGATGTCTGGAAACATTTTTTCATTGCCACAACTGGGAGGTGCTACTGGCACCAGTAGGTAGAGGCCAGAGATTCTGGTAAACATCCTATAACAAGTAAGACAGCTTCCCACAGCAAAGAATTAGCTAGCCCAACGTATCAATGATGCTGAGGCTGAAAAACTCTGGCATAAAGTTTCAGGGCATGGACTCTGTATTCGCACTGCCTGGGTTTGAATCCAGTTTCGTACTTGCTGGCTGTGTGACCTTGACCGAGTTACTTAACCTCTCAGTGCCTATATGCAAATAAATCTAGTCCCTATTTCATAGTCCGTAGCTCATAGGGCTGTTAAGATATTTAAATAGTCAGTATATATGAAGCATTGAAACAGTAGCCGGCACCCAGCAGACATGTGTTTAGAGAAGCGTCTGGTACAGTGGTGGAGTCAGTTCCGAGCCAGCCTGCCAGGGTATGAATCCTCCATCTGCCACTTAGCAGCTGCGTGACTTTGGGCAAGTCAAACTTTGTTGACTGAGATTCTTTCTCAGTAAAATGAAGATAATAGTATTATCTATTAAGATAGATCATGTATTATGCAAAGTGATTAGAACAGTAGCTCTTACATCATAAATACTAAATAAGCACCAGCTGTCATTATTATTGTTATTCATTTATCCACTCATCAAATAAATATTTGGGTCTCCTGTGCCCAAAGGGTTGGAGTCGCTTGCCTTACAGCTCTTAGACGGCAGAGTCAGGATGAGGACCACTGACTTGTGAGAGGATAGCTCTGTCCAGTATGATGGTTTACAATGCTCTGCTTCTTGGCATCCTGTGAGGTAGAAAGCTGAGGGACCTGTCATTCTGGGTAATTCATACTTTGGAGGGAATGTGAAGAGAGGCACTCTGACCTGCAGTGTCACTTAGCAACTAAATACCTCCAATTGTGCTTTTGAAAAACTAAGAGACTGATGGCTGTTCAGTGAGGAAAATCAACAGATGCTGGAGGCGCTGAGATCAGAGTTGTCAAGTGATTTTAGTTTCTATTATTACGATTAGAGGAGGTAATTCTTTAAAAGGCACTGTCTGCGGCCATTGTGCTGGTCCAATTTAGTTTACCGTGGTGACAGTAGTGCCTTCTGAAAAGTTTTATTTTTCCATTTTGAGATGTAAAAAAGAAAAAATTAAGTTTGAGCTTCATGTGAGCTTATAACTTTAGAAGTAGACGTACTACCATTGGAAAATGAGCCCAGTTAAGGTTAACACGCTTGTTTAAACGGCTTTAAAAAGTATGTGTTATTTTAGATGGCTTTCTAAATTAGATTCTCTTCAATGACTCATACTGGAGAAATACAAACTTAGGACGCTTATTATGAAGTAGAGCAAGACCTGGGTTTGCAAACCTGCAAGCCCGTCTTCCTTTGACCAGGTGTGGCTGTACCTAAGTGGTCGTCTCTCTGCAATCAGACACTCAGCAGGCACGAAATAAGTGAAAGCAGCACATTATTTAGAGACCTTTCCAACCTGCGTCTGACCTTCTTGATTCATTTGCAGAAGTAATTGCCTGTGGAAATTGCTGTGCCTTTATCTGTGTGGTGCTATTAAAACATGGGTTGAAGTGAGGAGGCACAGGCTGCATGGTTAATGGGTTACCGTGGAGTGGGAGCTGTTGTTTTATTCGACAGATGAGAAATAGCTGAAAATAACCTTCTGTCTCCCCTGTAAGAATTTTGCTTGTTAAGTGACAGTCACCAACACGGCAGACTTTCAGCGTGGTATAGGAATTTGTGCTATTTTTAGCAAGATGTTAAATGAAACTTTGCAGGCTTCTCTTGTTATAAGATAGGGAATGTAAGAGTGTTTTATATTCTCTGACTTGGGGGGCACTTTCTGTGCCCAGGGCAATAGCTGTCCAACTTGAGGAGGAGTGAGGACATAGTGCTGGCAGGAAATTCAGAGCTGAGGGTAACCTTTTCCATTGGTGTCCCACACATCCTGGCATTACAGACCTGTGGGATCGCTCTTTCATTCTCTCCTGGGTTTATGCCCGTTGTTCTGTCTGGTGGAGTAAGGTTAGCTGCCTTTGTAACCGCTTTGTGCTTCCTTAATATGGCCCAGTGTCTTTTCTTTTTCCCTCTGAACATCCTTCTCCCTTGGGGTAGAGCATTATACTCAGAACTTATTTGGGAAACACTGAGGATGAGTGTGATGTAAGGCAGTACTTCTCAAACTTCAAGATGCCTCAAAATCACCTGAAGAACTTGAAAAAATACCAATTCCTGGGCCTCACTCCCTGAGATTCTGATCCAGTAGGTCTGGGGTGGGCTGAACATTTGCATTTCTGCCAAATGCCCAAGACCAAACATGGAGAAGCTCTCCTGTGATAGTATGATTTATAATAAGAAATATATATTTAGTCTTCGTCCATATTTCTGGCACAGAGCTCCAAAAATCCTTGGAATTTCATGTAATGAAAGCAATAATGGTCTCTCGTTATGTCAGTGAAGTGATTTGCAGACTCCACCGAAGGATGGGGGCTGGTTGCCAGTGAAGCCAATTATGTGATTAGAAGATCGGAAATTTTAGTCCCACCCCTGAGCTCCTGGGAGGGGAGAGAGACAAGAGATTGAGTTCAGTCACCAGTGGCCACTGATTTAATCTATCATATCTATGTAATGCAGCCTCCATGAACACCCAAAAGGATGGGTTTGGAGAGCTTTCCAGTTGGTGAACCAGAGCATTTCCATATGCCACCATGCTAGACCCCACACTCCATAAGGACAGAAGCTTCTTTGTTTGGAGCCTCACCCGATGTATCTCCTCGTCTGGTTGTGGATTCCTATCCCTTAATATCCTTTGTAATAAACCAGTAATCTAGTGAGTAAATGGGTTTCCTGAGTTCTCTGAGCCACTCTAGTAAGTTAATCACACATGAAGAAGGGATTGTGGGGACCTCTGATTTACAGCCACACAGTCAGGAGCACAAGTGACAACCTAGACTTGCAGTTGGCATCAGGAGGGGAGGGCAGTCTGTGGGACTGAGCCTTCAGTTTGTTGGAATCAGTGCTATCAGAATTGAGCTGATTTTTAGGACATTAATGTGGTGTCTGAGAATTGGTGATGGTGTGTGGGAAAAGCCCACCCACATAGGATTTGAATCAGGAACCCTTGCTTAGTAGAATTGAACCTGGGCAAACTCAACTCTTTGGAACAGTCTCTTCAATTGTTAGTCAAGTGGATTTACTGAGCACCTACTGAATGCAAAGGAAGATGCCCCTGAAATGACACCACCATGATTCCTGCATTCCAGAAAGTCTTCTGTTTAAGGAAAAGCACAGGACTATATATTACAGGAGGAGGTACCCTTTCAAAGCCAAGGGCTGAAGGGGCTAGAGTCCAGGGGTGATTGATGGGGGCATGTTAATACTGGGTGGTTCAAGCAAGAAAACTAAGATTCTATCCCATGCCAGGATTGTGGCATTTGTCATGTTAATTCATTGACTTGAAACCCTGAGAGGTGGAGATTACCCTCTCCTTTCATAAGTGAGAAAACTGAGGCTCTTACGATTTGAATTATTGGCCCTGCCACTAATTCAAACCCAGGGTTCCTTCTCTTCAGAGCCCAAGCTCTTTTCACTATACCATATTGCCTCTCAGCACAATACATGACTCACCTGAGTATTGAGTTAATGTTTGTTGAATTAAAACATCTGATGATTAAGTTAGTGAGAGAGTGTTTCCAGGAAAGGATAACCTAGAAATGGTTCTTAACCATCCTGCAATTAATTCTCATTAGTATTTATTGAGCAGTTATTACATACCAGGTACTGTGATAAGGATTTTATATACATTATACCACTTATTAGAAAATCAACTAAAGGTGGCTATTAACTCCATTATATACGATGACATTTAGAGGCTGCACAATCGTCCTGAGGTTGGGAGTGGAACCAGGATTCCAGATTGCGGCTTTTTGTCTCCGAAGCACAGACTTGCTGCATTCTCTTGTGCGAACTTGTTCCGGTAGCACATCAGTGAGCAGTTACTTCTTTTTCTTCCGTTGTCACTGCCCATTTCTTCCCAGGTGCGGAGATAAACAGCTATGGATTTCAAGTCACAGGAAATGAGATTTTAAAAGCTACTTGCCTGTTACCATGCCAATATAAACAGCCTCACACCCACTCCATCATGATCACATTAGAATAAGCAAAAGCAATTACAGCAGCAAAGACCAAAAATACTGTATTAACAAAATTAGTGCTGCAGTCATGTGGGCCAGTGACTTGGAATAAGGACTGGATGTAGTTCCCTGCCTTATGCCCTCCGCTCTCTCTTCCCCATCTTACCCTTATCCTTCAGTTCCTCCTGATCCACGAACAGCTTCATTCAGAATCACTACATAGTCAGCGTTTCAGCTGATCTGTCAAAGTTCTTGGCATTTATGGATGTTAGAGATTCCTTTGAAGGTCTCTGTACATGATAAGTTGGTTTCAGACATCTCACTTTTGGACTCCAATATTTTCCTGTAACGACGAAGTTGAAAGACAAGAGCCCCTATTCAGGCTAGTGTTCTAGATTGTTGAAATGCAGCGCTCTGGGATGTGTGTTCTTGACAGCTGGCCACAAGACAATGAACTGGGAGCAGAGGTGCATTGAGGGAGACCCTGTGTTTCAGCTCCACACTCCGGGCACTTTCACACAGTATCTTGTTCCCCTAACAACCCCGGGAGGTGAGTGGGCTTTTTTCCTTTTGTCAGACTGACAGAAATGGGGGGAAAAGAAGTAATTTGCCTCCAGCTACACAGCTCTAAGTGGCTGAGCTGGGATCTGAACCCAGGAGGGTATAACTCTGAAGACGGCTTCTTTTTTTCCTTATCAGATAATGTGAGTGTGCAAGTCACTGGGTTCACATATCAGAATTTGCTGGGGCTGCGCTTAACATAAAAAGCAGAGGATTCAACTTCTGAGCTCCTTCTCTGCCTTTTTAGACTCTACTTGCTGTATCTCATTAATGCCTTGGAAGTGAGAGTGTCTCTGGGCTGCTTTGAGTCCCAATGCCAGTGTCACGTGTGTTAATAACCTTCCCCCCAAACCTACCCGCACAGCTACCTGACTTAAGGAGCAGTTCATTCTCGTCAGATGGCTGGCTAATGGGCAGTAAGGATCATTAGACTGGTGATTTTGTTTTAAGGGAAATTCATATAAGAGTTTCTCTTTTTCCCTTCCAAAAAAAAAAAATGAAGAAATCAAATCTCGTTAAAATAAGCAGTGGTAACGCGTAATCTTAATGGATACTGAATTTCAGGCACGATCTGCTGTAAAAGCGGGGATTGGAAAGGACTTCTACATCCTCAATTTTTCCTGTTGGTATTTATGAAATGTAGGGGTGCAGGGTAGCTGGGGGCATAGATTGAAGACAGGGGAGAGGAAAGAGGGAGAGAAAATGTTATAGTTTATATTCAGGAAATGGGGTTTTTATAGATAAGCAACTCTTTCCTTTTGATCTATCCCTCCTCTTAAAAAAAAAATACAGAAATTAGTGAATAATCCAACCAGCCAACTGAAGATGAAATCTAAAACCAATGTTTATGTCCATGGAATTTCACGACATACTGTAAAATAAAACATGAATTATAATAATTACATTTGAGAAAATGCTTCTCAACGTTCCCAGCAGTAGCAGTATCCCCTGGGAACTTGTTAGAAATGAAAATTCTCTAGGGCCCTCCCAAGACCTACTGAATCAGAAACTGGAGGTAAGGCTCAGAAACTATTTTAAAAGCCCTAATGATCTTTTGCTGGAAATTAAGAGTACAGAAACAAACATAGTTTTGAGGGTAGAGTCTTTTTAAAATTCTATTTTAATATATCACCCAGAATTCTGCATAGAACAAAGTCAGTTTGGGTAGACCTATAAACTACCAATAGAGGGCAACGACTTTTTAACTATAAAAATGAAAAGGATTCATGCTAATTCTTTCTTTATTTCTAAGCTTTGATACACCAGTAGAAATGACAACTTATTTTTCTTCTTAAGTTTAGGGGTCAGTTGTGCTCTGCAAGTTTGTTTATTAGAAGTTGGGGTACATTTCCCAACAGAATAATGACCAACTTCCTAGAGATGCCCACAAGTCTGTTTAACCCACCGATTATTAAAAATGTGCTGGTGACAGTCTAACAGCTCGGCATGCCAGAGATGCCTTCTAACAAAAGAGGGTTCTTCCCTTCTTCACTTCCCTTTGGTAGCAGGCAGATTAGGTGTGCCTGGAGTAGATGTCCCAAAGACACAGAGATGGGAGAGCAGAGAGGAGTGTGACTGACAGCTCTCAAGACCAGGGTGCTAAGGAGAATGGGGAGCTAGAGAGCCTGTTAAACATAGCAGAGAATAGCCAGGGGCTTAGGACCTTAGGACCTGTGGCCTGCTCAATACACTTCTTAGTTCCAGACTCACTCCTCAAACATCTCCTTTCTGTCCCACCAGGTATCCTGGGGGTTGCACTGCCTGCTTCCCTTTCCATTGCCCTTAGTGGGCTGCTTCTGACTAGGGCTTCCTTCTGTCTTGGGTTCACAGAACAGAACAGTCTGTCAATTTCCCTTCTCCCTTGCCTTTTGAGACACTGTGAAGAATTTCATTCCAAGTGATGAAAGAAAATTGACGAGAAATAAAAATTGTCCTTATTAGTTCGTATCCTTCTCTCACTCCATCTCGTGACCACTGACAACCCTTGTCATCCCCTCTCCTCTCTTCCCTTTTTCTTGTCACTTTGATCTGCTGGAGGTAAGTTTTAAAAAAGAAAGAATGGAAGAAGAGAACAAGAAATTACCCAAGAAAATTTTCTTGAAACGAAGGACATAAATTCTTGGGTTGAAAGCACTTACTGAAAGCCTAGCACAATGGATGAAAACGGAACCACAGCAAAAGATACATCCTTTTGAGTTCTCAGAACATTGTTATAAAGGAGTTTCTAGGAGAAAAAAAATCGGGTTCAATATGAAGAATGAAGGATCTGAACGCTTTTGACTTCTCAACAGCAGGACAATGGAGAAATGCTTCCAAAATTCTGAGAAAAATGATTTCTAATCCAGAATTCTACACCCAGGCAAGCTATTAACTGAGTATAAGAGTGAACATGTTAGGTCTCAAAGGTTTAGAAAGCTGCTAGAAGATGTCTTCTACCAGCAAAAAGGAGTAAACCAGGACAGCAGAAGACATGGGGTGCAGGAATCAGGGGATCTAACCCAAATAAGTGGCATGACTTCTCAGGAGGCTGGGGCAGAGACATTCACAGAGCTGGCAACAGAACAGTTCAGGAGCCTCCAGGAAGGACTTCTTTATGGAAATGAAATGGATAGACTAATGTGTTTTAATATATTAAGAAGAGGCTTATTTGTGGGAGAGTTTGGAGTCAAATTAATGATAAGTAAACTAAGCAAGTGAAAAGACCAAGTCTATTATGAGGAAACATTGCAGAAAAGGAAGAGTAATCACAATATACTACATGACTTAGCTGTGAATAGCATTCATCTAGTTGTAATAATATAAACAGAGACTTATCTAACCAAAGTGATGACACAAATATATGGGGAAGATGGGGCAGTGGGAAAAGGCGTGGAGTTTTGTGAGTGTGAGATTGGAAGTAAAGGATGGGGGAGTGGGAGGATGCTAAAATCTCAGAGATCCATGGATGATGCCTGAAACTGAGGTATCAGGACATAGTGATTTGAACATTACACTCACACATGGAGATTGACAGCAGTGCAGTCAGCCAATTGCAGAACAGGAAATTGGGTGAAAAGGAAGAAGGCCTAGGGGACTAAGGATTTTAATAATTTTCTTGGCCAGTTAATTCTTTAAACTATGTGTATGTATAGTGTATACAAAAAGAAACACTAAATTTTCTGAAGAGAAACAAAGACTTTTGCCACCCTTCCCCCTAAATTCCATACAGTAATTTCTAATTAAGGGCCAGATTATTACTATCTTATTTTTTTCTGGGAGGGCCCCAGAGCTCTTGGTATGATACAGTATTCAACTCCTCAAATGAAGAAGGAAACCTCCTCTTAATCCAAATCAGCATTTTGCTTGGGGGTGGGAAAGGCCTTCTTAGTCCTTCCCCGTTTGCAAGGACCCAGCAAGTCCACACTGAGAGCCGTCCAGGGCATCCTTGCACTGTGGGTTCAGTCAAGACAGTGTAGCTACAACCTCCATCTCTCCCACCCCGCATCTCACCCGATTATCTGTTCAAGTGGTAGCTGGACTTTATGTCTTCCCTTCTAGTTAGATTTTGAGTCTTTAAGGCCATAATGTCTCATATGTAGATATCAATAAAAATATACATAAAAAACATATAACCCTACTTCACATAAAATTAGAGAAGACACATTGAAAGAATTATGCATTTTAACAATCATAATACTTTACAATTGTAGTAATAATTGAATGAGGCCCTCCTGTGGGCCCTTGACCTTCTAGAATGCCTTAGAAGCAGAGCAGCCCTGCTCTGGGGTGGGAGCAGCCCTGGGCTGTTGATGGATGTGGCATCACCACCTTAACTGACCAGCACACCGGTGTCTCAGACCTGCGCCAGGCTCTCAGATCACGGACAAGAGAGCTATTCTTACTGTATTGATTTGGTGTAACTATTTTTTAAGCTCAAGATTAAATTAATCTTTGGCAGCCATTCTGAGGAAGGCACCTCTGCTCTTCATGCAGGACCTCTGGCTCACTGTGGACCAGAAAACACAGCTGAAGCAGGACTGCCATGCAGGCTTGTTGGATGAGGGTCAGACTCACTGAGAGCAAGGCAGTTTCCCAGGCCCTGGAGGCTGGTCCTGAACACATTCGGTGGCGTTACTGGGCTGGAGGAGGAGGGGCTTCGACCCCATCCTGTGTGAGATTATTTATGAGCCTAGAAGAGAGGGTGTCTACGTTATTCAGGCTTGATGACTTCTGCTTTTCATCTGGCTCTTTTTGTTCAGATTGGCACCATTCCTGGTACCTTTCCAGAGCTAGCAGCCCTCTTTTCCATCCTGATTTACAATTCTCATCCAGTGCCTTCAGTTTTTCAGGCAGCCGCGTCCAGTGCTGCTGGACAGATTAAACCGAAGATTTCCTTCCCTTTCTCCTGGATCTGTTCCTTTCTTATCTTCTCCCTCTTTTAGTCTGTCAGCTAAACCTGAGTAAGATTATTGGGAAGGAATGACTGGGGTATATCCAGACAATGTGTTATATTCATCAATGTAAAGGAGTGAACTGTTGATACACACGACACTGTGGATGGATCTCAGGGGCATTTTGCTAAGTGGGAAAAGCCAGTCTCCAAAGATCATATGCTATATGATCCTATTTTTATAATGTTCTTGAAATGACATAATTATAAAAAAAGGAGAAGAGATTAGTGATTGCTGGAGGGAGTGTGAGTGTAAAAGTGTAGCATAAGGGAGATCACTGTGGTGATGGGACAGTTCTGTGTTTTGAATGTGGTACTCAGTACATGAATCTACACATGAGATAAAATGTGTTACACAGAGTTATATGTACACTTTATAGCAATGTAAATCTTCTGGTGTTGATACTGTGTTTCATTTATATAAGATGTAACCAGTCAGAAATCTGGGTGAAGGGTACACACATGGAATCTCTGTGCATTATCTTTACAGCTTTCTGTGAATTTATAAGTATTATAAAATAAAACTTTTTCTTAAAATAACAAACTATTATACATGTAACAATATGGATGAATCTCAAAATAATTACATGGAATGAAATAAGCCAGTCAAAAAAGGAAACAAAAGAAAAATAGAAATAATTAGACTACATCAAAACTAAAAACTGTAATGCTGCAAACCGTACTATAAAGAAAGTGTGTGTAGCACAGAGAACTATATTCAATAGCTTGTAATAACCTGTAATGAAAAAGAATATATATATATGTATAACTGAATCACTATGCTGTACACCAGAAATTAACATAACATTGTAAATCAACTATACTTCAACATTAAGAAGTTTTTTTAAAAGGAAGTGAAAAAATAACCCACAAGATGTGAGAAAGTCATTGCAAATCATATATCTGATAAAGGGTTCATATCCAAAATATATAAAGCACTCTTGTAACTCAATAATAAAAAGACAGACCCAATTGAAAAATGGGCAAAGGATTTGAGTGGAAATTTCTCCAAAGAAGGCATTCAGATGGTCATCAAGCACGTGAAAAGATGTTCAACATCATCAGTCACGTGAGAAACGCAAGTCAGAGCTACGTAAGATAGCAGTTCTCACTTACTAGGATGGTGATAATCAAGAAGACAGGTAGTAGCGAGTGTTGATAGGATGTGGAGACATTTGGAACCCTCATTCACCGCTGGTGGGAATGTAAAATGGTGCAGCTACTTTGGAAAAGAGTTAGGCAGTTCTTCAAAATGTTGACCATAGTTACCATGTGATACAGTAATTTCACTCCGAGAACTGAAAACAAGTCCATACAAATACTTGCACACGAATGTTCATAGCAGCAGTATTCATCAAAGTGACTCAAATGCCCATGAACTGATGAATGGAGGAGTGAAATATGGACTATCCATACAATGGGATATTAGTCAACAGTAAAGCCGAATGGAGTACTGATACATGCTACAACATGGATGAACCTTGAAAACCTTATGCTAAATGAAGGAGGCTCGTCACTGAAGGCCACATACCATGTTGTTTAATTTATGTAAAATTGGTTGTCCGGAATAGGCAAATCAATAGGGACAGAAAGTAGATTGGCAGTTGCCTAAGGGATTATGGGGTAAAGGGGCATGACTGATAGTACAGGGTTTCTTTTGTGGGGCATGGAAATATTCTAAACTTAGATTGTGCTGATAATGGTTGCACAACTCTGTAAGTGTGCTGGAAGTCATTAAATTGTACACTTTAAATGGATGCATTTTATGGTGTATGAATTTTATCTTTAAAAAGATATTTTAAAAGGTATATACTCTATGATTCCATCTATGTAAGATTTTTGAAAATGCATGCTAATCTATGGAGACAGAAAATAGCAGTTGCTTGGGGATGGAAGGATAGGGAGGTAGGGATTATAAAGGCATATGACAAAACTTTTAGGGGTGATGGATATGTTTACTAACTTGTGGTAATTGACCTATACATATGTCAAAACTTAACAAATTGTATGCTTTAACAGGTACAGTTTATTGTATATTGATAATGATGCATTTTTTAAATGGGCCATAGCAAAAATGTGTGAAATTCACTAATACTACAAGTATCTATTGGGTACTGGTAAATCGTTAGCTCCCAGGGTTACAGTGGCGAGGAAGAGCCGAGTCCAGCCTTTAAGCACACCCTGTAAGAGTCCAGGCAAAGAAGAAAGCTTCAGATTGCAAAATGGTTGCAAAAAAACATGAGCTCTACAGAAATACAGATAGTCCCTGACTTAGGATTTTTCGACTTTACAGTGGTGGAAGAACGATATGCCTTTGGCAGAAACTGTACTTCGAGTTTTGAATTTTGATCTTTTCCTGAGTGATTAATATGCAGTGTGATACTCTCTCATGGTGCTGGGCAGCAGAGGTGAGCCTCAGATCCTAGTCAGCCGCACGATAGCTAGAGTTAACAGCCATTCTCTTTTTCACTTTTAGTCCAGTACTCAATAAGTTAGGTAGGATACTCAACACTTCATTATAAAATAGGCTTTGTATTACATGACTTTGCCCAACTGTTGGCTAATGTAAGTATTCTGAGCGCATTTAAGGTAGCTAGGCTAAGCTATGATGCTTGGTGGGTTAGGTGTATTAAATGCATTTTTGACTTATGATATTTCCACCTTAGGATGGGCTTAACGGTGATGCAGGAAAAACGGATATGGGACATGAGGAGGGCCATGTCCCAGGCTTTGGCTGAGCCCCTGGGACGTGCCCCACCAAGTGTGGGTCCTTGGCTTCGCGCAGGAAAGAATTCAAGAGCGAGCCACAGTTGAGTGAAGGTAGATTTATTCAGAGAGATACATTGAAAGGCAAGAGAAAGGCCACAAGGTGTCGGGGTTGTGCGCTCAGATTAAACGTGGGTACACATCCCATGGACAGTATGCGGGCCGTCTCTGAAGAGGGAGAGAGAGGGCCAGACACGAGGCGCCATGTTGCTGGTTTTTATGGGCTTGGTGGCTTCATATGCTAATAAGTGGAAGGACCAGTCTAAGGGGAAGGGGCTGGGATTCCCAGGAAGTTGGCCATTTCCCACTCTTTGACCTTTCGTGGCTAGCCTTGGGACTGCCATGGTGCCTGTGGACATATTATACACCATGTTAATATATTACAATGAGGGTATAATGAGGCTCAAGATCTGCTAGAAGTCAAATCTCCCACCATCTTGAGCCTCAAGGCCTACTGGGGGTTGAATCTTTCACCATTTTGATGTTAATTGCTGTAGCATTTCTTGAATGGCTGAGCCCTGCCCTCTTCCTGTCTCTTTAGGATGTCGCTCTTCTTGAGGAAGATCTGTATGCCTAGGGAGTCATGGACACCCTCCTGGGGACAGATGGAGGGGAGGAGTACCGGGGAGGCTTCCTGGAAGAGGTAGCCGTTGAGCTTAGCATTCAGGGGCAAATGGGAGTTACATGTAGAATGTGGGGTTTTGTGATGATGTAATGGTCCTCCTTCACAACACTAATGTAACGGAGTAGTAGCAGCTCATGGTACGTGCCTGTTACATCTCAGAGGAGACCTGATTTTATCTTCCTCATATCAAAGCCATGCTTTTTTCCCCAGGAGCCACATCACAGTGAAGTGGGTTATTGTGTTAACATGCACCTTAACAATAAGTGCAAAGCAAAGATAAAACAAACAACCTTCAGTGCTCTCGGCAGACTTGCTATTACTTATTTGAGATCACATTTTTAAGATCTGTCCTTTCACTATGTTGTTGGCTGTATGAGAACCAGGACCGAGTGTCTCATTTACCATTCTGTCCCCGGCGGGTAGTGTAGTGCTTGGCACAGAGCAGGGCTTTAAGAAGATCACTTGCTGATAGGGTCAGATTTGGGCTGATACAGAGCACATAAGAACACATTTGACTGGTGGCTTTAGGCATGGGTCACACTTCTAGTGACAAGAAGTATTCAGTGAAGCAGTCTGATTGTCCTGTCCCCATCCCCAGTACTGTCTGTCTCCTCATTTTGGCCCCAGTATTGCCAGCTCCCTCTACCCTGGCCCTGCCTCCCACGGGTTTTTCCTAGTGGTCTGGTATTTGGAGACTCTTTCTTTGGGTCCACTCCCAGAGGCTCCTGGGGTGAGGTTCTCCTGAGAAAGTGAGGACCGTCTGCCCTGGGACCGGCAGCGCTGGCCATTGGCCGGCTCTGGCAAGCTGGGCGTTCTCGGGCCCTGGCTCAGGGACCACTCATGTGTTTTTCCTCCCCTCCTGCCTCTAGCACTTCTCTATGCCACCATCTTCGGGAATGTGACGACCATTTTCCAACAGATGTACGCCAACACCAACAGGTACCATGAGATGCTCAACAGCGTTCGGGACTTCCTGAAGCTCTACCAGGTGCCCAAGGGACTGAGCGAGCGAGTCATGGATTACATCGTGTCCACCTGGTCCATGTCCAGAGGCATCGACACAGAGAAGGTAAGGAGGCGATGAGCTCAGGTAAACCACTGTCTCTCGGCTTTCCCAGGGAGACCTGAGGCTTACCTCGGGCGCAGTGCATCTCACACCTGGCTGTGCATCAGAGTTCACCTGGGTGTAGTTTTGGATTCCCAGGCCCTGCCTCCAGAGGTTTTGACTGCTTCCAGATCAGCCTTTCTCAAGGACCTGCAATTAAGAGCCATTATTTAAGAGATTGGAAAGGCAGGGTGTGTCTCCTGGAGAACAGAGACTAGAAGTCTAATTGCCCAGGGCAGAATTTCCCAAGCTGGTGTGATAAGAATCAGGGCCACCCAGGGTGAGGTGATCATTGTTCCTGATTCTTCTTTCACCTCAAGCTCCAAGATGGTACAGCATAGTTGCTGGTCCTCTCCATAGTCAAACTTTTGATATTTTGTTCATCATAGATTTTTTACATGAATTTTGATTTTTCAAAATATTGCATTAAACTGTACAATATTTTGATCTTGATTGCTGAGTTTTTAACATCCCTTAAATTTTGTGTCCAAAGTCATTGCCTTACTGTAGTCTTGGCCCTGGTAAGAGTCCCATGATGTGGTCATTAAAAACACATTCCCAGCATAATGCTCCCAGACTTAAGACAATCCTCAAAACTATAGTAATCAAAATAGTGTGGTATTGGCACAAAAATGGACATATACATCAATGGAACAGAATAGAGAGTCCAGAAATAAACCCATACACCTACAGTCAATTAAACTTTGACAAAGGAGGCAGGAATATAAATGGAGAAAAGACAGTCTCTTCAGCAAGTGGTGTTGGGAAAGCTGGACAGCTGCATGTAAACCAATGAAGTTAGAACACTCCCTCACATTATACACAAAAACTAAACTTAAAATGGCTTAAAGACTTAAATATAAGACATGACACCATAAAACTCCTGGAAGAGGATATAGGCAACACATTCTCTGACATAAATCATAGTAATATTTTCTTGTAACAGTCTCCCAAGGCAAAAGAAATGAAAGCAAAACTAAACAAATTGGTCCTAATCAAATGTAGAAGCTTTTTTTTTTTTAACATTTTTTATTGAGTTATAGTCATTTTACAATGTTGTGTCAAATTCCAGTGTAGAATTTTTCAGTTATACATGAACATACATACATTCATTGTCACATTTTTTTTCACTGTGAGCTACCACAAGATTTTGTATGTATTTCCCTGTGCTATACAGTATAATCTTGTCTATCTATTCTACATTTTGAAATCCCAGTCTGTCCCTTCCTACCCCCTGCCCCCTTGGCAACCACAAGTTTGTATTCTATGTCTATGAGTCTGTTTCTGTTTTGTATTAATGTTTTTGGCTTTTTTTTTTAGATTCCACATATGAGTGATCTCATAGGGTATTTTTCTTTCTCTTTCTGACTGACTTCACTTAGAATGACATTCTCCAGGAACATCCATGTTGCTGCAAATGGCGTTATGTTGTCGGTTTTTATGGCTGAGTAGTATTCCATTGTATAAATATACCACATCTTCTTTATCCAGTCATCTGTCGATGGACATTTAGACTGTTTCCATGTCTTGGCTATTGTAAATACTGCTGCTATGAACACTGGGGAGCAGGTGTCTTTTTGAAGTAGGGTTCCTTCTGGATATATGCCCAGGAGCAGGATTATTGGGTCATATGGTAAGTCTATTCCTCAAATGTAGAAGCTTTTGCACAGCAAAGGAAACCATAAACAAAATGAAAAGACAACCTACAGAATGGGAGAAAATATTTGAAAATGATGTGACCAATGAAGTTTTAATTTTTAAAATATACAGATAATTCGTACAACTTAATATTAAAAAAAAAATCAAAACATGGGCAGAAGACTTAAATAGACATTTCTCCAATGAAGACACACAGATAGCCAACAGGCACATGAGAATATGTTCAATATCACTAAGTATTAGAGAAATGCAAATTAAAATTACAGTGAGGTAGCAAGTCACACCAGTCAGAATGGCCATCATCAAAAATTCTACAAATAATAAGTGCTGGAGAGTGTGGGGAGAAAAAGGAAACCTCCTACACTGTTGGTAGGAATGTAAATTGGTGCAGCCACTATGAAGGAGAGTATGGAGGTCCCTTAAAAAACTAAGAATAAAGTTACATACGCTCCAGCATTCCCACTCCTGGCATATATCTGGAGAAAACTCCAGTTCAAAAAGATACATGCACCCAATGTTCATTTCAGCACTATTTACAGTAGCCAAGACATGCAAGCAACCTAAATGTCCATTGGCAGATGACTGGGTAAAGAAGATGTGCAAACACACTCACGCACACATCTACAATGGAATATTACTCAGCCATAAAAAAGGATGAAATGTTGCCATCTGCAGCAACATGCATGGACCTACAGGTTATCACACTAAGTGAGGTAAGTCAGACAAAGACAAATATTATAACACTTATATGTGGAATCAAAAAAAATTATACCAGTCAATTTATTTACAAAACAGAAATGGACTCACAGACTTGGAAAACAAACTTATAGTTACCAAAGGGGAAAGGGGAGGGAGAGGGATATATTAGGAAAATGGGATTAACAGATACACACCATTGTATATTAAATAGATGAAACAACAGGGATTTACTGTACAGCACAGGGAGCTATATCCAGTATCTTATAATAACCTATAATGGAAAAAAATCTGAAGCTGTACACCTAAAATTAACACAATATTGTAAATCAACTATACTTAAATGGGAAGAAAAACTCAAGAGATTTCCAGCTACCATTTCAGATCTTTGGAATCAGAACTTTTTGGGGAGAAATAGATTGGGGTAGGGATTGGAAATCTGCATTTTTAACAAGTGTCCTATTTGTTAGACAACCTGGGAGATACCCATCAAGGGCTGTGCCTTAGTGAGCATCTGACTTGACCAGAGCATCCCTTAGGCTCTTCTCTAGGCATCAGTTTTCCCACCTGTAAAAGGGAAATGGCAATAAATCCCTGTCATTCTCCAAGACTTGCATTATTCTGGATGCATTTCAATAAAGGGAGGAAAATTCGATGGTACTGGAAAGAGCAGAGAAAAGATAGAGTGAGTTTTCTGTTAATCATTGATGAATTAATCTCCTTTGTAATATATTCTACAAGCAAACATGTTAGGTTAGTTTTTCTCTGCTTCTAGAGTCCTTTTATGTCCTTTTAAACAGCACTTCCCCCTTTAATCACCATTCCATAAGTACTTAGGGGATACCAGTTCCTTTCATTGTTAGAATAAGGTGAACAGAACCATATCGCTATTGAAAAATACCTTATGCACCTTCAGAGTGAAATTCACCTGGCTTTGGGCTCAGCTCTCCATGCTCCTGATCCTTCTCCATGAGAAGAGTCAGTTAACATTGTAAGTGGGAAAATTTCACTAATGATCCCAACTTAGAATGAATGATGCTTCGATGTTGTTGAGTATCTGCCACAATCGCAGCAATAACGTAATGACACCATAGCATCAGCTACCATGTCTTGAAGGTGCATTAAGAGCAGATATTTACTGCACTTCTGCACGCACCTGGCCCTGCATCCATGCCTCACTTAGGCTTCGCAACAACCCTAGGAGGGATCTGTTCCTGTTTCTACTGAAGGGATAAGGACACAGCAGCTCAATTAATTTTATTTATTGCCCTTGGTCACAGAGTTCAGAATGGCAAAGCTGGGATTTGACCCAGTTTTGTTTTTTAATTTTACTTTTTATTGAAGTGTAGTTGATTTACAGTGTTAGTTTCAGGTGTACAGCAAAGTGATTCAGTTATACATGTACCTACATGTATACATGCATATATTTTCAGATTCTTTTCCATTAGAGCTTATTACAAGGAATTGAATACTGTTCCCTGGTACTACACAGTAGGTCCTGAATCCAGTTTTGTCTGACTTCAAATCTTGTGCTCCTCCTCCTACTTTTTTTTTTTTAATTTAAAACATGTACTGCCGGGGGGAGGGTATAGCTCAAGTGGTAGGGTGCTTGCTTAGCGTGCACGAGGTCCTGGATTCAGTCCCCAGTACCTCCTCTAAGAATAAGTAAACCTAGTTACCTCCCCCAACCAAAATAAAATAATTAAATAATGCAATAATAAATAAAACATAAAGCTATTTAAAAATAAAAATTTTTTAAATTTAAAAGATAAAAACATGTACTGGAGGGAAGAAGGGAGAGTCCAGATGGAGTCGCCCTCATTTCTCAGATGGGCAGGGTGTTGGTTGGGTGGGACTTAGTCCCAGGCTTTGCCAACCAAGGCGTCTGTTGTTTCTGCTCTGCTCTCTCACCAAGGCCCCCGTAGGTTCTGTGGGTGCCTGGCAGCTGATGGAGCAGAAAGGAACTTTGATCTCTAAGCCCTGGGGCCCCTTTTTCCAGGAGTCGGGATGCCTTTGTAAATCCGGTTGTCGGGAAGGAAGCCCTTCCCCACCCTCACTGCAGGGCTGGGCTGGGCAGCTGCCCAAGGGAGACAGCGCCCATGTCAGCGCTGGTCCTCCTTTCCTTTCCCTGCTGCCTCACGTGTGAGAGGGCTTTGGCATTTATCCCAGGCTCTGATCCAGATGGAAGAGAGAATATGTGGCAACTCACTGCGGAGCCCACCCTGGCCGGGGGTGGCCACTCCTCCTTGGGGTTTCCTTGTCAGGCATCTGCTGGGGAGAGAGCCAGTCCCAAGGTCCCATGTCCCTCCCCACCCAGGACAGAACGGTCAGTGGGGACCAGGGGAGCCTGGGGTGCGTGTGTGAGGTAGAGGGGAGGTAGCACTGGGCAGCTACAGCGTTACTAGTGATTCACTGATACCTGTGAGCTCACCATTGGCTTCTCTGAGCCTCAGTTTCATTGTCTGTAGTACATGGAAACTAGGTGACTTTGAGGACTAAGGCTGACCTCTAAGGCCCTTTCAGCCCTGATTTTCTGGACTTCAAACATCCCTCGGGCTGACCTGCTGCTCTGCTCTGCAACGTCAGAAATGAGGGCTCACGTGCACTGAGCACTTTCAAGTGCTGGGCATCAGACCTGGACTTTCACACAGGAGCTCACGGAATCCTTCGAAGAATTCTGTATTCGAGTTAGAAAATGAAGACTTGGGGAAAGACGCTACATAGAGCTTCATGTACAACTAGTACATTTTGAAGCCAGAAATTGAATCCAGATCTCTGACCCTAAAGCCTGTTCTCTCAACCATGGGGACACCACCAACGCCACCCTGGGAGGCTCCATGAGGCCTTCGAGGCCTCAGAGGCCAGCAAGGATGGTCCCTCCTCAAACTGTGCAGAAGGGAAGGCTGTGGGAGAGATGAGTTCAGGAGCCCACCACCCCGCTCAGTGTGGGCCCAACAGAAGAATGATGGAGATGCTGATGGCCATGAGAGTCTGTTAATTTCTCCACTCTGGGTCCTGTCTCCTCCTCGCATGTGCTTTCCAGTGGCTCTAGGAACAGTGCCCATGAATAAAACATTGTCTCCATGCCGAGGCCTCTCACCAGCAGCCTCTGTCAGCAAAGTCCAGCCCGAGGGAAACCAACTATTTACAGGTGAACTCACCTGGAGAACAACTCTTGGTTTCAAACCACTAGGCACAGCTTTGACATGACAAGCACGTGTTCCCCACTTCCTGGTGTTCTGCTTGGAGAGGAGAGCATTCAGATTAAATCTGCATTTCTCCAGGAGTCTTGTTTTCATGAGCCTTAAGGAGGGAAGTACTTAGTGAGTGCTCTGCCCAAGCATTGACAGTCTGAGCTTTCCTCTGCTCCAGGGAACACGTTCATGCCCTTGGCATCCTGCAGCCCCAGAGCCAGGGTGCAGAGGCGTACAGAGGGAGGGACCTGCGTTTATTGAGTCCCTTCCTGGGGCCAGGCGTGGTCCCAAGGATGTAAACTGGTAGATGTAATGTCATTTAAGCCTCATAAACGAATGTTAGCAGCGTGCATTTTACAGGAGAAACTGAGGTGTAGAGCAGCTGTCACTTGGAGAGGAAGGAATTGGGATTTCAACTCTGTGACTTCCTCTTTCTGCTGCCAGGCTCCATGCAGAGCAGAGCATGCAGAGAGGTGGGATAGGAACAGAGCTGCCCTGGGCAAGGCAAGATTTGAGCTGGGTGTTGAAGGAGGCTAAGGGACTTCTGGATTCAGAGATGAGCACAGGATCCAGAGGCAAATAGCCTGCACTGAGGCAGAGAAGCAGGGGTGGGGAGTAACCAGCACCCCAAGGCAATGTCTTCATTGTGTCCCCAGCTTTGTTCACAGTCTAGGATGGGAGAAAGGATTACTAGCCCCGTTGAAGGTGTCCTGTTGTGTTACCTTGTGCTTGCTATGTACGGTGCTATGGATGGTTTCTTGCAAAGATTTAGTTCAGAGAAATATCTCTCTCCCTAGAAAAGGCTGAGAAATTTTTATTTCTTTGGAAGATGAGACCTGCATGGCCTCATACATTTCCCATTTCTCCTTGAGTTTCTACATGCTGAGAGTCAAATTACCAGCTGTTTGTTCTAAGCAGCCGTATAACATAAGAGGCGGGTTGTGTCTAAACGAGGCTGTGGAGTTAGACTACCCAGTTGGAGAGCCCAGCTCTGCCGTTTCCTGGCTGTGCAACTGCGGGCAAATTACTGATCTTCCCTGTGTCTCAGTTTCCTCATCTGTAAAATGGTACCATGAGAGTACTTCTATCATGGGTTTGTGTGAGGATTCCTTTAGCTGAGGCAGGTGACACTTGAAAATGTAAAATCACTACCCTCCTGACTTCCCTTCTCCTTTCCTTCTTTACTGTCCTTAACACTTACTGCTAAATTTTACTTATTTTGGTTTTCATTTATCTCCACCCCCTAGATAGTAAGTCACACAAGGGCAGGGGTTTTTGCCTATTTTGTTCACTGCTGCATCCTCACGGCCTGGAATGATTCCCGCCCTACGGGAACACCCTAAGGTGTTCAATAGTGTTGATGAAAACTTAATCAGTCGATCTAAGGAAGAAATGGAGAATTTTATTCAAGCTAAATTTGAGGATTTATAATCCAGGAAGAGCATCTCAGAAGTTTTGAGAACTCTTCTGCCTGTTAGAAGTTAAGGCACAGTTATATATGTTTTTTGAGGCAGAGGGCTATGCCTCCAATGATGTATTGCTGGCAGTTTATGTAATCCAGATCTGAGTGTCATGCTGGTGGGGCATGTGACCCCTCTCAAGACCAAGAAGGAATGTTAGCTTTTAAGGAGCTGTCTTGCTGATGCTGGGAGAATGCTGCTCTTGATGGCTGAGCAAGTGCTGCTGCCGATGGGGGAGGTCTGGTCGGCGCATCACGCAGATGCACAGTGCACGGTGGGGAGAGAGAAGGTCAAAGGGCGCGAGGAATTTTTTATTTTTTATGTTTCAGTTTTTCTTGTCTTGTCACACAGTGTGAATTTTATGCCACAATAGCTAAATATGAAATGAATGGATGACTCCAAAGTGCTTAGCAATGTCTGGCACATAGTAAGGGCTCAGCAAATAGTACTTAATGTACTTAATAGTACTTAATGTTGCTCTTCAAATCACACCCACCTTCAGTCCATCAGCAGACCATATCAGCTCCATCTTCAGAATATATTCACAATTTGTTCACTTCTCACTGCCAGCATCCCGGTCCAAGTCCCCTCACCGCTCACCTGGATGCTGGCAGGAGTGACCCAACTCGACTCCTTGGCTCCAGTGCTGCCAACCTGCAGTCAGGGCCCCCTAACTCCCCTCTGTAGCTGCAAGGATCCTCTTAAAACATAGAGGATCTCCTGTCACTCCCTTGCTTAAAGTCCTCCAATGTGTTCCCATCACACTCAGAATCAAAATCAAGGTCTTGCTTATAATGTAGAAGCCTCTCCATGTGCTCAGGCTTGGCGTTCTCCCGAAACCTCGCCGCCTACGCCCACCTTCCCCCTCATTTGCACTGGCTATTTCTCAGGTCCCCTCACAGCCTCGGCTCTTCTCCTGGAATGTCCTTTCATATGACTCCCTCTGACACATGACGCAGATGTCAGCTTAATTGTCACCTCCTCAGAGAGGCCTTCCCAGATCTCCTATTTAAAGTGTCCCATGTATTCCCAGGCCCCGTCCCAAGCATTTAGCATAGATTTGGGGGGCCCCTGCCTGTCTCTCCTTTGAGAAGGTAGGCTCCACGAGGACAGGGACTGTGGCTGTCTTGGCCACTAGGGCCTTGAAGAGTGCAGTCTAGTCTAGTGGGTGTTGCTGCTGCCCCTGGGAAGCTGAGGGAGCAGCGAGCTGGAGGCCACAGCGAGGATCCTGACCCTTTTCTTCCCACGCTCTGTCAGGTCCTGCAGATCTGCCCCAAGGACATGAGAGCTGACATCTGCGTGCACCTGAACCGCAAGGTCTTCAAGGAGCACCCGGCCTTCCGGCTGGCCAGCGACGGCTGCCTGCGGGCCCTGGCCATGGAGTTCCAGACGGTTCACTGCGCCCCAGGGGACCTCATCTACCATGCAGGGGAGAGCGTCGACAGCCTCTGCTTTGTGGTCTCCGGCTCTCTGGAGGTGATCCAGGATGACGAGGTGGTGGCCATTCTAGGTAGGTGTTGTCTTTGCTGGGTGGAAACCTTCCGGTGCCTGGGGTTGGCTTAACTACTGCCTTCAACTGGAAATGGCTCCTGCTGGAAAAGCCCAATGGTTAGCACCCATACGTCTGTCCAGCGAACATCTGAGTGCCTGTTTTGTGCCAGGCACTGTTTGAAGCGCGTGGGATTTTTCAAGAACAAAATGGGTTTTGTGCTCAAGAGGCTCTTTTGGGGGAGGTGAACAATTAAACAGACATTTCTCCATAGTGGAAGGGGCACTGAAGCCAGTATTCAAGTCTTGGGGAAGGCTTCCTGGAAGAAATGACACTCGAGTTAAAATCTAAAAATTGAGCATGAGTTAGCATGGTGAAGAGAAGGGACAAAGGAGTATTCTCAGCAGAGGGGAAGGCGTGTGTGAAATCACTGCAGGGAGAGAGCGTGATTTAGCTGTACTCCTGTAAGTTCTCGGTGTGGCTAGAACACATAGAACAAGGAGGCACACAGTGAGGGATGAGGCCAGGACGCGGGCTGAGCGCTGGACAGATTATGGCAGGCTCTGGCAGCCATGTTTAGGGGCTTGGGTTTTATTTTGAGGCGCCCATGAGGGTTTAAAACACAGGAGAGGCACGGTCAGATTTGCACCTTAGAAAGATGACTGTAGGTGCAGCTTGGGGAGTGGATTGAAGGTGGGAGGCAGAGCAGGGAGATAAGGCTGGAGACATGTTATCTAGGGGCAAGTTGGTGGTGCCCTGAACTCATATTTGCAGCAAGCAGATGGAGAGAAGCAAATGGAGTTGACATAGTCAAGAAGTAAAATGAACAGAACCTGTTGATGGATTTGCTGTGGAGGGAGAGGGAAGTCAAGGAGGGATGCAAGATCTCTCAGCTGGAAACTTGGGAAGCCAGTGGACCATACACTGGAACAGGGAATATGGCAGGAGGAGCAGGGGCATAGGGGAACATTCTGGAACGTGATGGAATTTGATGTTCGAGCATCAGTGGCCTTTGACAGAGTCATGTGATCACCTGAGAACAGCTCTTTATGGGGGGCATGTTTACCTCTCTGCTGGAGAAGCCAATGTGACAATGCCCATCATTTATGATCATGCCTGCACTGGGCATTTTACATACAGGTTCTCAGTTCATCTTTACAGTAACCCTATGAAGTGGTTTTATTATTCCCATTTTGTAGAGGAGACAATGAAAGCCCAGAGAGGTAGGGACCTTTCCAAGGCCTCAAAGCCAGTGAGGTCCGTGGAACCAGGATCCTGGAGTCCCTCTGCTCTGATCCATTTTGCAGTAGTGCAGTCCCAGTGAGGACTGATGTAGTTTGCTGGTGCATTCAGTTGCCAGACACTGCTAGACATTGTGGGCATATGTATATATTTTAATCTTTTGCATGTGTTTTCTTAGGAAACTGAGGCAGGGAGAGATTGTTAGACTGAAGTTAGGATTGAGATTCAAACTAAGTATTGAGATAGGTATAAATAGTGTCCAAAAAAAAAGCCTCAACTTTGTTTCTGCTCAACTTGGGAGTATATGATCTGCAACCCTTTTCTCTCCTCCGGCCCTAAGCCAACTTCTCTTGATTATATGCTACTCAGGTTAACCCAAGGATGATTTATATTCCTTCAGCTTGGGCTGGCAGATGGTAGGAGGGAGACTGGGATAGAGATTCAGTGGGGGGTGGAACCTGAAACTGTTGAAATAAGTTTCAGATTCCTAGTATCCACTGAACTCTGCAGACAGGGTTATTCTGTTGTTGCCTTCCTCATCCACAGAGACAGGAGATTCGGCTGTGTATAAGGAGCAGCACACGTGAAGGGTGGAGCCAGTGCTATAGTATCTCTGCAGGGAAAGGACGTTTATCTCTACCTTCAATGCTAATCCGTGTCCCTGACAGAGGGCTTTCCTTTGGTAACAGCTATCTGGGCATTTGCCTCGCTGAGAAGGAGATTAGTGGGTTCCCCTTTGAATTTGAGTTGACTTTTGGTGTATGGCATCTTTCATCCATTCCCTTCACTGATAGCTCCCTGTCTGCCTTTCCAAAGCCTAGAGCCTCGGACCAGCCCACCCTCCTTACACACCCATGCTCAGGGCTTCCCTCTCGACCCCTTCTAAACAGCTGCACTACTAGGGGTTGGGTTTGGACACCTAGGCGTGGAGGTAGGAAGAGCTGCAGAGGGTGGGGAAGGCAAATGATTACTTCCCAGCCCTGTCTCTTTTCCCCTCAGCCTCGGCTTCTTGTGGGGAAGCAACTAAAGCTTGGTTCACTGTTGATTCCCAGAGCGTCAGCTGACTGCTACTCCCAATCCAGCCCTGTGCCTCGGGCCCTCCGGGGCATCCTGCCGGCTCCTATTAGCAACACAGGTGGGGCTGCTGAACAGCCCAGCAGTTTCACCTTCAAGGTGGTTGTTGCCCTCAGGCCGTCCAGACTAGAAAAAGCGTGTGTCCCCAGGAGCCAAACTGGGTCCAAAAAGTAGGTCCAGGCTTGATGTCCTAGAGAACCTCTGATATTTCAGGAGGCTCTTGTCCTGGAAAAGGACAAGTTCATTGAGTGAACCTGATCTCTGGGCCAAGAGGCATAAGAGAGTCCAAGCTATTTGCTTCCTGGAGCAAAGTTCAGAGTTTTGTTGTTATTATTATTTTTCTCAGGGGCCGTTTGCTGAATTGAATTGAATTGAACTGAACTGAACTGAACTGAATTGAATGGCAGGCATAGACTGGGCTGGGAAGGGCCCCATGATCCAGAACAAGGGTCTGGACTTTATCTTGTGGGGATGAGAGGTGAAAAGAGAATTTTAAATGAGAATATCCTTTGCTCCATAAACTGAAACCAGTTTGTCCTTGTGAATGGGGTTCAAGTATCAAATAGGTATTAGAGCTAGATCTTTATTGCCCTTTGATGCCTTTCAGTTTAGTCCAACCAGAGTTTACTGAGGCACGGTCATACAGGTGAAGGTGCAGCAGTGGGCCAAACACTAGCCCCGCCTTCAAGGAGCTTCTGCAAGTGGAGGAGACTGACATTAAAAAGGCAGAGTCACACTGCTTGGTAACTGTTACCTTAGAGAGAATACAGGTGCTTCCAGGAGAAAGTGATTGGACAAGTAACTGTTGAGCAGCTACTGTATACCTAGTGTTCCGAGGAGACCAGCCAGGGGGTCCTTAGTCATCATGAAGCAGGAGGCTTTTGGAAACGCCCAGAGCCCATGCATCTCGTTCCTTTGATCTCTAGCCTCTTGTTACCCGTTCACTCATTTACATTCTGCAAATTTGTTTCCTCCTTTCAGTTCTAATATTTCACCATCATTCTCTGTTTAATTTTAGCACCGACTCCCAAGAATGAGGCAGAGGGTCAGTACTCATAACTGACTGTGTTTAGTGTATGTTAGAAATAAAACCCTCTCTAATAGAAGTTTTTCTAGAAGAGTGGTTTTCAAACCTTCTTGACTGCAACTCAATGTGTGTTATACTGTGAACTGCTGAACACATGTTCGCGCACATAGTTTTGCAGAAAACTCAGAACTTACTCCTGCTACATGAAATGCAACCTCATGTTTTCTGCTAAATTCTATTCTCTTTCAGTTAAAAAGAAGTTGATTGTCATGACCCACTTTAAATTGCTTTCTTGACCTGCTCTCAGCCTGCAGTTTAAAGACATGGTCACGCAAATGTAGACAACATCTCTCCCGGGTTGAAAGCCATGCTGTCCCCAGAGGTCAGGGACAGAGAATGTACTCGATAACCTCTTGTGATCTCCTTTCCCTCTGATGGGCTCTGATTTTTGAGATGACACTCTCCCAATCTCCTCTTGGAATTTTCTTAGAAATCACTTCATGGCTTCTTAAATTTAGTTTCTTGACTCTTTGAAATAAATTCAATCCTTTAGCCTCTGTGTTTTATTCACTAGATTTTTAAAAGTAATTTTATCCTAATTTCTCATAGATCTCAGAATAAACAGGTACAGGTACCCATTTTGCCCCTGCCCAAGTGGTCCTCCGGGCATCTGCGAGCAGGTTGTTATCTCAGTTCCGTGCTGCTTGACCAATATCAGTGAGTGACGAACTTTCGTCAGGGCTGAGCTTGAGCATAATCCATCTCTCTGTGCTTCCATCTTGTAAGCGCACTGTTTAAATGCTCTTGTTTCACTTTGACTTCGTGTCCCTGTAGTAACTTCTGCGGGCTTTGCTTTTTAATACTTAATTTATATTTTAATCAATGACTACCTTGTGTCTTTTCTTCATGTTTTGTTCTGTTTCATTGTATTGGGCAAAGCAGAAGCCTCTGTTGCCAGGCTACGCTGAGTAGTAGAAAGAACCCTGTACCCAGACCTGGAGAGTTAACCATAGCCCTGGTTCTGCACTAACTCCCTGGAGGAGTTATCACTAACTGGTTAGGCCTCCAAGGCCTGTGGTTCTGCTAAGTCCGTTTCACTGCATCAATTGCACATTTACTCACCTGGCTTTGTGAGCTGAGATCCTTGGGTTTCACGTCTCTGGCATGGCCCCGCACATGGAAGGCAGCAGGGCTGTTTGCTGAACTGAATTGCAGTGAATTGAAATGAATTGAATTGAATTGAATTGAGGGGCAGGCAGAGACTGGGCCGTGAAGGGTCCCCTGGTCCAGAATAAGGGTCTAGGCTCTATCCTGGGGGGATGAGGGGCCCAGAGAGAGTTTTAAACACGGGGGTGACATGAAGATTTGGGCTCCACAAAGACAGAGGCATGGAGGCTCAGGTGAGGAATCACAAGGGCCTGAGTAAGGTGGTGGAAGGAAGATGGGGAGGAAGAGCCAGAGATACCAAGACGGGAGAACCTCCAGGACCTGGGAGTCAAGGAGAGGGAATAGTTTCCAGCAGCGACCGGAACGGCATTAGAGTTGGAGGAGGAGGAGGGAGGAGGGGAGGAGAGGGAGAGGGGAGGAAGGTGATAGGTTCATTTTGCTGAGTTTGCCATGTCTTTTTGGAACAGATCTAGCCATGGCTCTTGACTAGAGGAAACGCTTCTCAGCTTACGGATGGGCCAGAGTCTGGCCAAGGGGAAGGCTGATGGACAGGCCGTGACCCATGCAGCACAGATAGTCTGAGTTACCTTTCTACTTGCAGGTCTGTCATTATTGAACTAGAATTTACATGTACATTCTCCTTAAAAATACATGTGAAGCTGTAAATGCTTGTTCACAGGTGAAATTCTTTCTCTCTTTCTCTCTTTCTTTCTTTCTTTCTTTTTTCTTTCTTTCTTTCCTTTCTTTCCTTTCTTTCTTTCCCTTCCTTCCTTCCTTCCTTCCTTTCTCTCTTTCTCTCTTTCTTTAATAGAACACCCGCTTCTTTTAGTTCCTAATTTGGAAGGCACTCTCGTCTTTGCTCAGATAGCTTCTTTGGGTCCATTGACCTTGGTTAGTCATTAATGTAGCATCTATTTCTTTAGCAATCACAGCATAACTTGGTTTTAGTCTGTTTGGGATTGAGTGGAGTGTCGAGAAAATCCTTATCTTAGATGAATGTTCTATCCCATTTGGGGAGACAAATGCATGATTAGTGACAGTAAGTACGTAGGTACCTCTTTCTATAGACGTCCTAGGGTAAACAGGGAAACGTTCGTGGAGGAGGTGGAAGTTGAGCTGGACTTAGAAAGACCATTGTGAGCCTCTAGAGTCGTTAGAGGTAGGCATACACGTGGCACGTTCAAGGTCCAGTGTGAGTAGTGTGGACTGAGAAGGCTTTCCATGTGGGCCAGTGGTTCTCAACGTCAGTGAGCGTAAGAAATTAACACAACATTGTAAATCAACTGTCCTTCAGTGACTCGATTGGAAAGCCTGTTCACAATGCAGATTCCCAGGTCCGCCCCTATAGATTCTGATTCTGAGGCTCTAGGATGGAGTCTTGGCATCTGCACTGTTAACATGCCCTCCCTTCCATGGGGTGATTCCGTTGCATGTGGTTAGAGGACTAACTATACTTTGAGAACCATTGCTTTAGGCAGTCACTGCTTGATGTTCTTTTGTGTGGAATGAGGGGGTAAGGTAATAAACATGGGGGATAGCAAGGCAGGGAAGCACGAGGAAGGGGGCCTTTTATTACGTTATCCTAAACCACCTGAAATTGCCAGTCTTCCACTGTTTCTGACCTGCCAAAATGGTAGGATAAATTTACTAGTCATCTACATACAAGGAGATAAGGCCCAGCCCAGGATGGTGGCTCCGTGAAGATAGAGCTAGGATTTAGCCATATGAGGTAGGGTGTTTCAGATGGCAAGTGTGGGGGCTGTTGCGTAACCATGGAGCTGCACTGGCGCTGGAGCTGAGAGCCCTGAGGGGCAGCAGTGGACCTGGGCTGGAGAGGCAGGTCATGACTGGTCTGTAGACATTTCTAAATGTCAGCACGAGGAACTAGGCGGTGGACAACCACCAAAGTGGTGAGCAAAGTGGGACACTATTAGCGATGTGATTTGCAAAAATTCATGAATTTGACATAGAGACAGGGAAGACATTAGGAGACGACGGCTTATAGTAGAAATGAGAGGTGTAAAGGTGTGGGCAGAATAAACCAGGGCAGAAGTAGGGACAAATAAATAAAACATGGGACATCCATTTAAATTTGAATTTCATGTAAACAAAGAATAATTTTTAGCTTAAGTATTTCCAGAATATTGAATGGGGCATATGTATATGAAAATGTACCCATTTATCTGAAATTCAGATTTGACTGGGTGTCCCTTGTTTTTATTTGCTGAATCTGGCAGGATGGGCCAGGTGGCTGAGACATTCTGGGAGGAGAGCCTGAAAGGCTGTCAATAATAGGATGTGGGGAGATAAGAGAGGTGATTCTGACATCCAGGTGGGTGGGGAGATGGAGGCATCGGCGACAGAAGAAAGCTAAGTCAGGAGGAGAGACAGAAAGGGGATGAACTTGGTTTTGGCTTGTTGCATTTAAGGGCCAGTGGGGCTTCCTTGGGGAGTGCTCAACAGCTACTCAGAAAGGCAGGTCTGGAACTGGGGGAAAAGTCAGGGCTCAAGACAGAGATTTAGGATTCAGAGGAAGGAATCAAAAGTAGGGGGATGGGGGAGTGACAGGTGCAAAGAGAACACAGGAATGTCTTTCTAAATGACCGAGTATTTCAGAGCATTTTAAAAGAAATGAGAGTGTAGTCATTCCAAATGCTCACAAGGAATTTTAAATGATATTAGAAACTCTTGTGATAAGTAAAGTAAGTAAATTACAATGTTTTAATGCAGTATGATCTCAACCATGTGGGGAGAAACATTCGTAGATAAAAGTCCACGTCTTCACCACACCACGTTATATTCGATAACTTTGGTTTTTGAGACCCCAGGAGATTTTCATTTTCTTTTTTTTATATTCATCTGTCTTTCAGGTCTTCTTGAAAAGAACACTATGCTACTTTCAAAATCAGGATTTTTTTTCGTTTCATTTTAAAGTAAATCTTGAGAAAGTCAGCTTCATTCCAAGTTTCACATATCTTTCTGATTATTAGGATACAGTTTGAAAGAATAACATTTTATTTTTCAAAAAGAAGTCTGGACAGCATTTCTTTTGTTACTTCCTGATCCAATCAAAAATGCCATTTATTTCAGTGGGCACTCCCGAACCCCTCCTTCAAACTGTTCTTGATAAGAAGGGTGGTTAAACAATGGAAAGAGAAGGGCTTCTTTAGCAATGCAGCAGCTTTGTGTAAATCTTCATAATGTTAGAGATGGAGAAACTAAGTCCTTGACAGAGATGTTTCCCAGGATTATGACGAGGGGGTGAGGGGGGCGGCCCCACTTCCTGTGATGCTTTGCTCCTCGTGGCCCCGGGGACTTGCTGAAGTTGCTGCGTGAACATTACTGCCATGCACCAGATGATAATGTCACTTACTCATGCTCAGCACAAGGGGAGGAATCTACGTTTAAGTGTCTCTCTAAACACTCCAGTCCAGCATTAATATTCATATAGCTGTTCCATCAACTGAAGTGATGGTATTAAATCCACAATCCTAGCGAGGAGCCATAGTGTGAATCATCTAGAGCTTCAGAAATGCGAAAGCATTTATTTTAAATAATATGTGCGTCACCTGATAGAGAGTAGGGGTGTAGACCAGGTTTTCTTTCCTAGTTCTCTTTTTGCTTGACCAGTTTTAAAAAAGTTGGTTTGCAGTTCCTGAAGACACAGTGAGTTAGGGGAGTTGACAGAGCTTTCTAAAGGAAATTCTCATAGCTTGAGAGCCCAGACAGAGGGGACTGGTTAAATCAAAAGTTATGGCACGTCAAGGCAGTTGTTATGATGATGCTATATGAAGTTTTATTGGCAGGCAAAATGTTTCAAATATAATGTTAAGTGGGGAAAAAAGCAGAATATATAACTATATAAGCAGTAACCTCAACTACATAAAAATGCGTGTATGGGCGGAAGAAAGATGAAGAATGTAACAAAATGTTAACTGAAGTTTTCTGGGTAGTGGTCTTAAGAGCTGGTATTTTTCTGTTTTCCAGTATCTTTCACTTATTTTCGATAATGTACATACATTCTTTTATAAACAAAAGAAGGGAGAAAATCAAGTCAATTTTTCATTCTTACCTGTAGCAATCTTAGAAAATTATCACCCGCCTTCAGTGGAAGATGTGTGATCTGTTTACTTAGTGGAGAGATATTCGGCTAATTTAATTTTATCTCATTGCCGTTGTGAAGAACAGAAGAATTGTCACGATGTTTCCAAGCCATTGCTTTAATGTGACCACTTATGTGTGGGCCTCCATTCAGACAGCAGTGCCAGCATTGCTTGCTCATGCTTGGTATAGTCTCCACAAGGAAGGCTGGTGGCCTATATTCTGGTTAAATTTTAATTTCAGGTTTAATTTTAAGGAGAACGTTTGTATCATAGAGTAATTTCTAACATCCATCATCTTTATTTTTCTCTTTAAATTCATCCATAAATTTTCAGCTTAGCCTGAGGCTGGATCAGAGTGAATTACGGGAATGTTTCTAAGCAGGTCAGTAAATTCCTTCAGGAGTCAGGCTGGCAATGTGGCTTCCTGAGGATGCTCAGGTTCTTGCCCTCAGACCAGGAACCAGTCCTGTCCTCAGAGTCATCCATCCTAACGCATTCTAAGTCTTTCAAATCCTGGCCCACCTTATGCTGTTCCACTCAGATCCATCTTTTCGTTAGTGCCTTGATTTGTACATTCCATAAACATGCCAGGTATAGTACTGGGAATTGGAGATACAACAGTAAACCCAATAAACACACCTGGCCTAGAGCTAACTGTCTCACCAGGGAGACAGACAAGTGAAGATGCACTTTCACTTATATAATGTAGTGCCAAGACTTATCATAAGACAGGCATCTAATCCAGCCCAGCCAGGAGAAATCAAAAAAGGCTTCCTGACAGAGGTGACATCTGAGCTGAGACTACCATGATGGATTGCATTTCACCAGGTGCGGCAGTGGTGGGGGCTTTGGAGAGCATATTCCAAACCAGCTCTCTTCATTCCCAGCCATCCAACTTTCCCCCTTGCTGTTTGGAAGGATTGTCCAGCTCTTTCCTATGTCTAAATTCTCTTGCCTCACTGTAAAATGCCAGCTCCATTCCCTTTTTCTCTATGTAATCTCCATAGTCCTGTCTAGGTCAGCCTCCTACATACCTTGGATTACATTTTTGTTTGTTTTAACTTCATTGTTACACACACTCCTTACAGTGTAAGTCCCTTGTATGTAGCGATGATTCAAACCTCTTGTTAGATCTCCCTTAATCACTGCATCACTGCCTGATCTGTAATAGGTTGGGCCGAATTGCTGAACTGGATTGAATTGTGGGCAGAAGTGAAGTGTAACCTCACCTCTGGATCTAATAGCTGCCTGGGAGCGTGAGAGGCAGTTCATATCGGACCTGACGTATGGCGTTACAAGTTCTTGTGTGAGTTTCATTGACCGGATTTGACCCACATCAGTGTCCCATCCCTAACACAGAGATGGTTTGCAGACGAGCAGAGCAATTGCTCTCCTTGGTACCAACTTGAAAAGAAAACAAATGGTTCTTGAATAACTCCAAGCTTTCCTGCAAAACCTAACATGAGACCAAACTTTTCTAGAAGGAGAAATGGGGTGAGCTGTGCTCCTGCCCCCGGAGCCACAGACTCCTGAGTATCTCCAGTCCCCGCTTTCTTTGTTGGCAAAAGAAATCCAATAAAACATGTTGGCTCAGCACCCGACACCACAACACAACCCGATACAATCTGGCACTTAAAGCTAAAGCTTTACTCCTAGGAGTCAATCTTTCTGGCTTGGAAGGGAAGGCAAGTTGATGAGATTTCCACTCTGTCTGTCTGTCTGTCTGTCTTTGATGTACATCCTCATGTCTCTAAGCTGCAGCAGGTGAAGCAGAAGTCCCAGACTGCCAGCAGCATTTTTTCTTTTCAGTAAGAACAAGAGGAGCTTTGTGGCTTCACTACAGAGAAGAGGAGGCAAAATTTACAAGGTGTCAGGACCCTGCTTGCCATTCTTCCCTGCCATGGGCTCAGACGATGCAAGGGAAACAGCCACTGATGCATGGGGGAGAGTTGAGTGTTCCAGGATAAGTTTGAAAGCTGGGCTTTAGCACTTTTGGAGTGAGGTACATAGCAGGTGCCTGAAGCGCGTCGCTGGCTGGCACCTGGCCTGACGCACAGTGACTCCTCAGCAGATCCTGGCCCCCTGCTCTGCAGTCAGGGCTGATCTGGAAGGCAGGTGGGTACCACCAAGTTGTTAAGCTCACGTCACTGGAGCTTTTGCTCTGAATGTGCTGCCGGAACCTCCATCATCATGTTATGTACTACCCAGTCCTTCAGACACGTGGAAACCCAGGTGTTTTCCTGGAGCAGGTGTGTCTGTTCCTCCCCCATAGAGCCCAACACACTGTGCTGCCCCACTGGACTGTGGACTCTGAATTGGCTAGGTTACAGGTTCAGCCTCTCCAATAAAAACCCAAAATAATAGAGGCTTAGACAAGACAGAAACTTGTTTTTGTCTCATTGTAGCTAGCTGTCCAGGTCTAAGACGGCTGGGGTGGCAACTTCATGGCATCAGGCATTCAGCTTCCTTCTAGCCTGTTGCTTCGTCCTAACTGGGTTGTCACCTTGGCCTCGTGGTCTAAGAGAGCTCACGTCTTGTTCCAGCCAGGGGGGTTGGGGGAGAGAGGAAGGGTGGAGCATGACCTGAGAGGTCACCTCAGGTCACATTTCTCTGCACCCCTCCCCTTAACCAGAGCTCGGACAAGTGGCCACACTTCACCGTGGTGAAGTCTTTATTCTGGTCATCTTTGCACCCAGCTAGAGGTCATGGATTCTATTTCCCCAAAAGGAGAGAACCGGTTCTGGGGAACATGTGGATCCCAAGGCCATGGTTTCTGAAGTTCAAAGCTGTCCAGATTTACCCTTTTTCCCATCACCGAGCATGGTGCCTGCCCAAGATTGAGCTCCCTAAATGTTGACCCTTGAAGAGGAAGCTGTTTGAGGGAGGGGACGCAGAGGACAGCCCGCAGGGAGCAGCGTGGAGCCTCTCCCAGGGTGGAGGCCACACAGCGGTGTGGGGAAACCCAGGCGGCCATGGGCCATGTTTTGAACCGCTCTGGAGCTTCCTTTCCTTCCTTCCTTCCTTCCTTCCTTCCTTCCTTCCTTCCTTCCTTCCTTCCTTCCCTCCCTCCCTCCCTCCCTCCCTCCTTCCCTCCTTCCCTCCCTCCTTCCCTCCCTCCTTCCCTCCCTCCTTCCCTCCTTCCCTCCTTCCCTCCCTCCCTCCTTCCCTCCTTCCTTCCTTCCTTCCCTCCTTCCTTCCTTCCTTCCTTCCCTTTTTTATTGAGTTATAGTCATTTTACAATGTTGTGTCAAATCCCAGTGTAGAGCACAAATTTTCAGTTATACGTGAACGTACATTCATTGTCACATTCTCTTTCACTGTCACTCTTTAAAATGGGGCTGATGACCCCTGTGGAGTGGGCTTCACAAGGCCATCACAGGGATTTCTTCTTTCATTGTGGCTACTATTTATTGAGCACCTACTGGATGCCAAGCATAGTGCTAGGTGCTTTGGTCATGTTATTTCCTGTAAACTGTACAACAGCCCTACGGAGTAGGCATTATTACCAACGTTTTCCAGCTGAGTAACTTGACACCGGGAGTGGTTTAGTAAGATGCCCAGTGCCCTTGGTTTATTTACACATCCAACAACCATTGAGCACCTGCTGTGTGCAGCAATGACAGAAATGAGGAGTGTTTCCAGAGTGCCGAGGGCACACACAGTGGGGAGCTGCTCTCGCCAAGGGGTCAGGGAGGAGGTTTGGATGTGTGACAGGAGTTACCAAGACCAAGGAGCAGGCTGGAGTGTCCGAGGCAGGGCTGGGAAGGCCCTGAGATGAAATGGGAGCTGGCCTTGGAGGGTGTCTAAGAACCCCAACATGACTGGAGGCAGAGAGAACGGAGGAGAGGCCAGCCAGGGCCCACTCAAGCCCCCAGCAGGGTGCACCTGAGCTTGAAGCCAGCTTGTCTGGCCCTGAAGCCTGTGCTGGGAGTGGCTGATAGAGTACTTAAATGTGCTGCGGGGAGTGCCAGGGGGCAGGGATTTGGGCAAATTCTCTTTGTGTCTCAGACAGGATGCTGAGGACCTGAATTTCCCATGCCCAGCGTGTATTGTGAATCCAGGAGGTCTGAGAACCATCATGTCCTTCTCATCCCACCACGGCCCTCCTGCACTAGCCAGCTCAGTGGGTGTGCGCAGTTGGCTCAGGGCTTGCCTGGAGAGATTAATCCAGCTCCTTTCCTGTGTCCCATAAGCAGACTTATCCCAAAGGCCAAGAGAGAGGACGGCGCTCCCCCAGGGCCTCACTAGATTACGCCAGAGTCTCTCAGTCACCTCTCACCATCCTGTGCACTGAATGACAAGTCCTCTCTAGACCTGAAATGGCTTGAGGGCAAGAGACTTCCTGATGCCCCAGAGAGGAGGAATTAAGTCACTCAGGTGGGCTGAGGGGTCTGGCCCTCATCAAATCCTGGGTTTCTGGCACCAGTTTCTGCTCCCTGGATGGAGTCCCCAACAGTGTAGTGAACCCAGGTCTTAGGTGAGTTTGTGGCTGAATGAGGAGACGAGGCACTTTCCCTCGAAGGACGGCAAAGCATACTGTCCACACACTCATCTCTATAGGCAAGTAAAGGAGCAGATAATCCCAAACACGGGGTAACCCAGAGGCTTCTGAATGGCTTTCATTCCTGCTAAAGAGTGTATTCTGTGCCCCAGAGCCTTGGCACATGCAATTCCCGCCCCTTGGAATCATCTCTTTGTTACATCTTTATGCTGGTTCTCTGGGACTCAACCTTTAGATCTCAGCTCAGACCCCACACCTTCTGAAAGCCTGAGCTTGAGCTAGGTACCCCTCCTGCACTCCCCCCGTCACAGCCCCTGACACATTATAATCCCGAGTCTCTAGTTTGCGCTTTGTCTCCCTGCTCCACCTCAGCCCCAGAGCAGTGCCTACCAAGAGTTGCATGAATGACTGAATGAGTGAATGGCTTCTGATTGGGGTGGGCCTAGACATGGCTGAGGATTTTAGCAGCATGTGATGACTTTAACTGCAAGATTATGTTTTGCTTAGTCCGGGATACCACCATGAGTGGTCCTTGTAAGATGACACCATAGGGAATGGCGGAGAGAAGTAGCTGGAAATTTCATTTTTGCTCTGGACCCCCCAAACTCAGTCAGAGCCTCTCTTTGAATAAACAGGACTTTTTCTCAAGTGTTCCACACGCAGTTGTCCATTTCAGAGCTAGATTGCTCCCTGCCACTCGAACATTCGGTTAGGCTGCGGATCTTGTCAGGGTTCCCAGTCCCAGCACCTCTTGACTTGTCCCTTATCACCCTCTTAACCCTCCTCGCCCTCATCCTCCTCCCTGCTTCAGCCCCCTCGAGTGTCTGTTCCAGCCTCTGCCCTCATTGCACTAACTTGTCTGCAGAGTCTTGGTTTCGTCCTGTGCGGATGTTTCTTCCTTCTCCCTGGGCCACCTTAACGCTGTGTCCCAACTTCCACCTCTGTTTTGTGAATGTTCTTCAGCCCCGTGGTTGTACCCTGAGGGTTAGTTCTGTCTACTGCGAAAGTGGAGGCGCAGTAAAGACAGGCATATAGTTGGGGTGGGAGGAGGAGGAGGATTAATTATCACAAGGATGTTTGCTTGGAGTTTTAATCAGAATGCCTTGCTTTTGCTTCCCCCCCCCCCTTTTTTCCTTTTTCTTTTCCCCCAGCTCAGAACATCCACTTAGAATGTATTTTAGAAACTTAGAATGTTAGGTCTGAGCATTCTGCCCCCAGCGCCTCAGTGTAATAAATAAATCAATAAGTTAATTGCCTCAAGAAGTTTGATGGCTGAGTGCATTGGGGTACCTTTTGTTCTCCAGTGAACAGTCATTTCAGACTAGGGAGCAAGAAATGAATGTGGGTGCAGGGCTTGTCCTGGCCTCTGATTCGTAACCCTGACCTGGAAAGTCATTATTCCAGCAATGTGTGTAACTTACAAGCCTCCTGCCAAATGCTCTGCGTCCCTGACGGTTTTCCCAAGTTCGGTGCGTCATAAATACATTTCTCATTTGCCCGAGTACTCTTGGGTTTGTTTTGAATCTGACAGGTCCTCTGACATGGGATTCTTAAATCTCACTAACATCATTTATAGCAAAAATGTTGCCTTGACAGGAAGAAAGATTGTGTGATTTTCAGTTTGGGTTGAAAAATCAGGTCCAAGTTATGACAACACTGAGGCTTCCTAGACCCTACAGATTAATCATGATTGTCTTACCGTGAAATACTTTTTGTAGTAGGAACCTGTCTCCATTTATTGTTTCTGTCAAAACCTCTGATTGGAAAACTTCTCACAGTGGGAATCTGTCATTTCTAAGGATGCACTGATTTATTTCCTGGTGTATTTCAACCAGAATATGGTTGCCTTTTGTTGTATGAAATAGGTATGCCCCTGAAGAGTTATTTATAAACTGAATTTTTACAGATAAATTCATACATTAAATACACACGAGGAGCTATTCTTTTACTTTATAGATTCTTTCATAATTAGAAAGACTACTCCCAGTTCATTTGAGAAATATAATGTTCACATATTGGGTTTTGTTTAAATGAAGCCATCTTAGTAAGAATCAGACAAGATTACCAGTGGTCTGCTCTCAATAGTTGGCTTAGTTGTACTGCATTTCATTCTGATAGGAGACTGGGGAACTTGTAAAAGGGACTGAAGTGCCAGTTCAGAGCTGCAATGATTGGTGACATTCAGCTGGAACATTAGGTAAACTGTTAAGTAATTTCTCGTGGGTTTCTCAGCTTAGCATTTCATGATTCTCTGTATTCTGGTTATCTACTTCTGCTTAACCAAACACTCCTAAATGTAGTGGCTTAAGAAATGTATTCTTTCTCATCATTTTGTGGATTGTTTGGCTCAGCTGGTTGGTTCTCCCCTGAACTTCCCACATGTGGTTGCAGGCCAGCGTGGGCTGGGGCTGCAGTCATCTGAAGGCTCAACCAGGCTGAGTGACCAAGAGGGCTTGCTTACACGACTGGCAGAGGCTGCCTGGCAGCTGAGAAGTTAGGTGGGCTGTCCCCCAGGGCACTTACATGCGACCTCTTGTGTGGTCTTTTCAGAACGTGGTGGCTGGGTTCCAAGAGGGAGCATCCTCAGAGTAAGTGCTCCAAGAGACCCAGACAGAAGCTGCCAGGCTTCTTAGGACCTTGCCTGGAAATCCAAGCCCGTCACTTCTGCCACATTCTGTTGATGAAGGCAAGGGGACCAAAGTAAGTTCAGTTTCAAGGAAGGGGAATTTGGCTTTGCCTCTTGATGTAAGCTGCAGTGTATGGATAGGGTCCACTTTTTGACTGTGTACCATACTCCATGTCAGAAGAAGAGTGTCCTCCAGGAGAATCAGATTGCATAAATATGAGAGGCGTGAGAGGCAATGCAGTGCAGTGTAGAGAGATTATAGGATGCTGGAACGAACTGGTGAGGACTCCATGCTCCGGAGCACACACTGAATGAGCCTGTCTCCATGGGAGCCAGGTGGTATCTCACGGAGAGAAACGTTCCCATCTCCTGGGCCCTGCCCAAAGTTAGCCTGCTTCTATTACAGATTTTGAAAAACATCTGGTAAGGGAATTTAACTAACATTTTTAAAGACATATTTACCTAAAAGCTACCCCAAGCATGTTGCCTACTCATATTGAGTCAGTAAACCAACTTCGTAAATTCGCACTGCACCTTATTTCACAAACACGTAGGGAACTGTGAAATAACATGTCCAGCGCACTTGCTTTTCAGTTTATGTCATGGAGATGCTTAGAGAAGGCTGTACCTGTGGAGCACCTTATATACTTAGAGGGGACACTTTCTGGTGTTTGAGAAAAGGTCAAGTCCTGTCCAGGTGCTTAAAAGTCTAATTGCCTCCTTAGCCTGTGTTAGGAAAACAGTTGCCCTGTCAGTCACACGGTGTCACGGGTACCTGGGTCCTGGCTGTGGCGTGTGGCTGAGCTGGGTGCACGGGCTGACGGCTCTCTTGAGGATCGTCAGCTTGATTTTTCACCCTTGTAGCGTTGTTTCCTTCCACCCAAATACTCCTCTCTGGCTCCCTGGGGATTCAAATGTGTGTTTATCTGGACTGAAAATTTGGAGACGAGATAAACAGCATTTCAAGCTGTTTATAACCAGAGGCTGTGCCAGGAATGAATTAAGCTTTGCATTAGATGTATGTTAAAATACTAAGTCTCTGGGAAAGGTAGGAAGAATATCCTAGGCGTGAAAAGCAGAGGAGATTGATAGAAATTTGACCCAGAATATAGCTACATGGGATTAGTGCTCTATTGACTTGTTAAATATAGTCTCATGGAATGCTGCATAGAGGACCCTGACATGCCATTTACATTGGGCTTGTGTTTTTATACCACCAGGAGGGCATTTGGCAAGGCGGTGGGCATGGAAGGGGGTATGGGAGAGAGACTGAGGAATGAGGCACCACACAAACATAAACCTCAGGGCAGTGGACAAAGAGTGTCGAGTATGAACTTCTTCCATGGAGCTCATTCTAAACAGGGGAGACACCTTCAGTTCTTCAGCTCCCGATGAAGAGCCCACACCTCCCCGTAGCAGCCTCATGCTGACCTCTCAGCCACATTAATGCAGATCCACAGCCTGCCTTCCTCCATCACTTCTCCTTTGCCTGAAAATAGTGTGAAAACTCCTACTATGTGCCAGACACTGTGTTAGTGGAGGGTTGAGACGTGGGGACTCTCATGTTGGGAGACTGACAAAAAAACAAGTAAATAGTACAGTTACAGGTTATAGCTGGTGTTTTGGAAAACTGGGGGTGACAGAGAATAACACAGGGTCCCCCTTTTGGAGAGGATGTTCAGGAGGTAACACGAATGATCCAGAGTCATTGGTTATACTTTGACGTGTGTCATATGGTCTTTTAAAATTTCTTTTTTTAACTTTACTTTTGTTTTTTGTTTTTTGGGTTTTTTTTGGTGGTGGGGGCAGGTAGGTGATTAGGTTTTTATTTATTTATTTATGTACTTTAATGGGGGTACTGAGGATTGAACCCAGGACCTCATGCACGCTAAGCACGCCTCTACCACTGAGCTATACCCTCCCCCTACTTAAAGTTTCTTAAATTGCATGTTGTTAAGGTGCAAATTAAAATCAAATTTGCCTTTTCTGAGCCCAAGCCGTAGCCTGCCAAAATGGGCAGCATTCTGGTAGACGGTAGTGGCCAGGCCCTTCCTGGCTGGCACCTGACTCATCACCACTTTCCCTCCTCAGGGAAAGGAGATGTGTTTGGAGATGTGTTCTGGAAGGAAGCCACCCTCGCCCAGTCCTGTGCCAATGTGCGGGCCTTGACCTACTGTGACCTGCATGTGATCAAACGGGACGCCCTGCAGAAAGTGCTGGAATTCTACACCGCCTTCTCCCATTCCTTCTCCCGGAACCTCATTCTCACCTACAACTTGAGGAAGAGGGTAAGTTAGTGGCTTCCTTTTGCCTTCTACCCAGAGCAGTGTCTGTGCACTTAGGATAATCGTGTGGGCCAGGAAAATCCTTTCGCTGTTGAGTTAAGTGGAGCAGTTGGTTCTGTAGAGGTTCTGTTCGTTGCCTGCCCTTCGGAGCTTTTGCTGTAAGACGGGAGAGGGGTGTTGCTAGATGAAAAGGTGGATTGATTCTGGTGCAGAAGGGGTTTGTTCACAAGTGTGTCTGTGGGCTTTTCTCCAGTAAAATCTAGACTGTCTAGTATTTTGAACAGGTGAGTTAAAAATGAGGTTGTTAGTCAGCAAAATGGCTGAATAGGAAGACTTAGTTGATGGAAACTGAATTCTCCCTGGCAACTAGGACCCACTAAATGGTGTGAGGCTGTTAGCCAGCTGGTATTAATAATTTTTTTTAAAGATATGAAAAGGATTCAGTGGTGTCCAGAAAATAAGAAAGAGATGGAATCCGATTGCCTAGAGAATCTTTTGTATACAACTGCCAATTTAACTGGCTGAGAAATGAGTAGTAGTTTTTAAGAACCAGAAGATTTCTCATCTGAACTTGTTTCTTTTACCCTCATCAGAATTGCTCCATCTGTCTCTGGGAGGAATGAAATATGTGTCTTGTACTCCAGGTTTTCATGACCGGTTTTCTTGCATTTCATTTATCTCCTCTAGTTAAGGAGGTGGCTCTTGACCTATAGAAACCATCCAGGGAACTGTCATAGGAATCTTTCTAGAAATGGCCTCATGCTCTCCCCCCTCCCCAAAATGCTCCTCTTCTCATGGTACCTGTCTCTGTTAACATCGGCAGTATAGCCCCGGGGTTCCACCCTGCCATCATCACTGATACTTCTTTCCCATCTCCTGTGCCTTAGTTTACTCATCAGATCCTGTTGGTTCCACCTGAGCTCTCAAACCTGAGTCCGCACTTTGCTTCCCCACTCAGGGCTCTCCCTGAGCTCTGGGACCACAGCACCCCTGATCCCAAGCCTGCCCGTGTCTGGACCAAGCTGTAGTCTGCAAACGTACCCTCCCGTCTTCTGTCGCTCCTCAGTGCAGCGCTTCCCCCTTTGGCCATGTGCGTGACCTTAAAACCAAATTGAACCATGTCACTCCCCTCTGTGAGGACTTTTTGCTGCCACCCTAACTACAGAGCAGTGTCTACACACTTCAGCTTGGCTTATGTGGTTTTTCACATCTGCAGCCCGAGCGTAACCCCTGCACCCCAACGCCAGCCGCTCTTCCCACGCCCTGCTCTGCCACCCTGACCCATCATGAAGACGGCCCCGACCCTACCAGAGCTGTGTCTCTGCATGGGCTTTCTCAGCCTGGGGCTCCTTTCTCTCCTTCTGGGTGTGAAGGGTTCCCGTTAACCCTTAAGATTCTGCTGAAATGTTTATTTGTTCGCTCCTCAGACCCAGTCCATGCCAGCAGAACTAGACAAGGCATTTAAAACCGCATAGCTCTCAGTTCCCTAACTCTGGGAACCTAAAGTCTGAGAAAGAAGGCCCACAAAGGAAGAGTATGTGCAGTACGTGATGCGAAGTGCAATGAGTGTGATTTGTACAAGATGTCACGGGGATCATAAAGGAGGAGGCGGCTAGAGGAGGGGCCAGGGAGAAAATGTTGGGGGGGGGTAATACCTGAGCTGAGTCTTAAAGGATGAGTTTGCCAAGCAAAGAGACAGAGCAGGTGTTCCAGTTGGACGGGCAGTTTGGGTAAAGGCACAGAGAAACAAAACAGCCTTTTGCCTTCCAAGTTTTTTGTACAAAGTTCCAAACGCCTGTCATTGGGTTATCCCAACAATAGGCTTCTGCCTATTTAAAATTCCTTGAATTGCCTGGCCTTGTGAGTCCCTGCTCAGAGGCCTGGGAAGGCAAGGGCTTGGTGCCCTGGTGTCCCCCATGCCTAATGCAGTACAGGGAATTAAAAACATCTGGCGATGGCAGGGAGCAAGAGATGGGATCTCTGTGCCTCAGTTTCCACATCCTAAAATGGGAGATTGTGGCTGGATGACTTGTATGGTTCTGTCATTTGAAAGCTGGCCATTTAAATGCCAGTGGGGAAGGTGCTGTGGGGGAGAAACACACATTCACAGTTCTTCCTGGTTTATCTGGGAACATGGAATGCCTGCTGGTGATGCTTTTAGCCAAGTGGATTCTCTCAAAGTCTATTTTTTGACTTATTCCTTTTTATCAAAGCATGTTGATTACAGTCAGCTTTCAGTGTTGCCAATCATGTAGGTTGAAAAAAAGTGCAGTTTGGGTTATTTGGTGGAGTGATCATCTTGGAATAACTGTGGGTCGAGTAAACCTGTCTTAAAAAACAAGGACAACAACAGCGGGCCAGCGGTCAGATTGCTTTTCTAAGTGCAGAATGATTGACAGCTCTGCAGAAGAGAAGCCTCAGGGGCCACATATTTGAAGGGCTGTTGTGAAGGAGCATTAGGCATGGTCTGTGTGGCCAAAGGTGCAGAGGAAGAACCAAAGTGTAAGAAAGACCTTGGAAAAGATCAGCGCTGCCCAGTGAATGCAGTAGGCAGCTCTGAGTGGCATCTGGTTTCTTGCCCTGAAGACACTTAGGCGTTCCCCCCCAGAAAGCCTGCAGAGACATTGTGGAGGGGACTTCGACACCAGTGGAGAGTCAAATCAGTTGACCTTCAGATGTCTTTCCAGTCTCAAATGCTGTGAGTCTGGCATGGATCCAAGAGAATTTTAGTGAGATCCTTTATATAAAGAGATAGCCATTCTTTTTCTTGGAAAAAAAAAAAAGAGGCTTGTCATTTTGGGATGTTCATTGTCATCTCTCATTGTGTCCTTCTGAGAATTAATTCCTCGTCACACAGGGCATAGAAGATGGGAACATTACATGCATGAATCATTCTTGTAGCTATTTTTTTTCTGGCAAAGTGAAGTGTATTCTTGTGGCTGTTTCTATCTTGGCAGAATCGAGCACGTTATTTGCAAAGATTGCTGAGAACACAGTGCCTTTGACATCTGTTTGGGGAGTTGTTTGGTCTTGAAGCTCTCCTCCAGTGCACAGCAAGGATTCTGCACTGGAAGGGGCCCCAATGACCATCCAGTCTCTCTTCCATTTCCCCACCACCCTCATTTCATAAATGCGACATTTTATAGAGAGATCATAGAGTTGGATTGATAAAGAAAGAATTGGAGCCGGAAACAACTCATTGACCAACCTCTTCCTGCTTCTCACAGCTTCACGACTGACCCTGGCCTCTGTACTCCAAGCTTCACCCCATTATCCCTAAACCCATGCATATGAGCACCGCCCAGCCCCCAGGACTGCTCCTGGGACCTAACTCAGGAAGGATCTGTTACCTTCCTCTATTTCCTCCAATGACACCTGAGGTCAAGGGCAAGGATGAAGGAGGTGGAACCTGAAGGTCAATCCAGTACTTGGACCTTTGGTTTTCCTTGCCTGCGGGCTCTGAGCCAGATGAGCCCTCAGTCTGCATCCTGCTCTGTCACTTGGTGCTTCTGCAAGCTCTCAGTGCTTTCTCATGCAGAAAATGGGGATGTGGAAAATGGTCCACCTTGTAGGATAATTGCGAGCATTAAATAAGATGAAACTTGCAAAACTCCTACAGACAGGATATTAAATCGTATTATTATTTTGTTTTGTCCACTTGACACCCTATTCTTTCTTCTCTTGTGCTTCTGCCTTTGCAAATACAGGATACTCGCCCTGCAGGATGCTCTGTTGGGGGGTGTTACCCCAGGGTTCTCTGCAGCAAAGAAGGGGCCAACTGCTATGACCTCACTGTCCGTTTAGCTCCTGTCCATGGAGAGGCCAGTACTCACCCATTTTTTTGGCCAGTTCCATTCTTGGAGGGAAAAATTAGGTTGTTCTGACATCTTAGTTACCAGGGCATGAGTATTTTGCCAAGAGGAAAGTTCAGCCTCCTTCTTTCTTCTGGGGGAGATGGCATGTAGTTGTCCATGAAAAGAAGGTGAAGGGGCACCTTCCTCATCCCAGACCCTCGGCTTTCTAGGGTGCCAGATTCTCTGGGCATTTTCCTATAGGCAATCAGAGCTTTGCACACAGTGAATAGTAATATTATTACGAGCTCCAGATACGTCAGTGTCAGCGTGTGTTTATGTCAGCTTATTAAATCCTCAGAACAGCCTCATGACATTATAGGATCAGCTCCATTTCTCAAGGGCATAAACCTCCCCATGGAAAAGAGAATCACTTTTCCAAGGTCACCCACCCAGCTAATAAGTGGTAGATTCCTAAAGCCGCATGTGTCCCTGACCCTAGTAAGCAGCACGGCACCCTCTGGTGGGTCTCCTGTAAGTATGGTTCTCCGTTTTTCCCATAATGGTATTCTTTGGCTTCTGCTTTCTCCCCGATGCCACAGAGGTGGCAGAGATTGTCTCCAAAGTATCTCCAACAGCCTCTGGTCTCCTGCAGAACACTCAGAAAACTGTACAGTACACCACAGTCTGGTCCCAAACACTTTGAGAAGTGTTTTCCCCTCCGAGTGACAGCCGCACTGTTGCTGAGTGTGCTGGCGAGGCTTGCCTGGGCAGCAGGTCAGCCTGGCCATGATGTTAGTACTGTGAAGAAGAGTTCCCGCTTTGGACTTAAGGACCTGGATTTGAACCCTGGTGTGGCTTTCTGCCCTTGTGTAAAGTACTGAACTATTCTAAGCCTCAGTTTCCTCATCTGTGAAAAGGGTCTAATTAAAGTCCCTCCTAATAACTAAGTTTCTTGAGAAGATCACATATGTTAAAAAAAAAAATGACATAGTGCCTGTGGGAACCACTCACTAAATATTTGTTCCCTTCTTTTCTCCACCGCCTGTCCTCTCCTTCCACCTTCAATCTAAGAGGTTCTGAGTTCATGCTTTGCTCCCCTCCGTTGTTAACCAGACGCTTTCTTGAATCAGTGTTTCACTTGGGCTCTAGTCTCCTTACAACCAGAGATGAGGTCTTACTTCCTGGATGCTGGCTAGGTGATCAGTCCTTTGACTCACCGTTAGGACAGTAGAGGAAATGCCTGCAATTAAATGATGTACAGCAGACAAGCAATTAGGTAATTAACAGCAGTCAGTACATGGGATAATTGGCATGTAGGTAATTAGCAGGGTGGTTCTCATTCTCTGTATATGAGGCTTTATTTCTAAAGCCAATATTGTTGTGTTTTGGAGTATGTTTTGCATCATGTTTGCCTATAGTAATTTGTTCCAGGATGGATTTTTCTTAGCTCAGTAAGGTCCCAACCCAGTGAGTCCGGGAGGGAGCTGGGACTATAGTTACTGGTGGTTTCAAAGCAGGAGCCTCCTGAAGCCCGTTTTCTAAAACCAAGGTTGCCATAGTGAACTGTCTTGAATACTACATGTACATTTCCGGCCCACTTTCACCAAAGGGCATTTTATTCTGGAGAAGAGATCAAAGCCCTGGGGGCTTGGAGAGAGCTCTGCTTATAAGTGGCATTGGAAAGCCTTTAAGTTTTCTCCCCGAACAAATTCTTGTGGAAGGTTGGTAAGATGGGAAGACAGCAAAGCCGGGTGTTTAGAAACGCCCCCCTACCTCACTGAATCACTGAGTTTTTTAAACAATCTCTACGTAGCCCATATTTTCCTTGTCATTCCTCCACAGTGAGGGCTTCGGTGGAATTAAAGTCATCTATTAGACTGTCAAGCTATAAAGATAAGTTTAAAATCAGGGTGTTGGAATTAGGGGTGGGGAAGGGGCCAGATGCTGTGAGTGATAAGACCATAATTCTTTCAGACAACAGAATATAAATCAAAGCCAAGTCCTTTTGTTTTTTTTTCCTCAAGAGGATCAGGAGTGATGTTAGGGACCTGTGTGGACTTCCATGAATTTTCAGGGATCCTCCCTAGTACCCCCCCAAAACATAGCAGAACCCCACGTGATCCTGGGGGTGAGAGATGACGAAAGTGCTTCATGCTTTGTTATGTATAAATGAGCTTAAACTGCAGCTGGTCAGGCAATATCTGGCCGTTTCCAAGGAAGCAGTGACGAGCTGCAATAAGTGTGGGCTGTAAAGCTAGACCTTCACATCTGGGCTCAGCCACTTGTTACCTGGAGAGGTGGATGTGGCTAGAGGGGAGTTTGAACAAGTACAACTATTCCTCTTCTGTGGATTCATACTACAAAGGCTATGCTGTGGGAAGGATGCTCGAGTGCCAGGCGCAGTGCCTTACGTGTAGCAGGTGCACAGTCGAGACAGTTCCCTTCCATTATCTGTAGGAATGGAGGGGGCAGAGCAAAGAAGGAGAGCAGGGGCTGTAATCCTTTGGCTCACAGAACAATCATATGGAGGCAGTAGGTAGTGGTGGTTAAAAATGTAGACTCAAGTCAAGGGTCCTTAGGTTCCAACCCTGGCTCTCCTTAGTGATCTTGGGCCAGTACCCAACCTCTCTGGGCCCTAATTCATTCACTGACAATACAGGAGCAGTAGTAGTACCTTAGAAGGGTACTTTGAGGTAGCAAGTTCTCAGTGTATGTGTTCTTATCATTATTCTTATTGCTGAGTTGAGCTATTCTGAAAATGCAGAGAACCCCTCAGGTGCTTAAAGTTTTAAAAGGGGAGTCAGGGCTGAATTTTTAACCCCTAGAAGTTTCCCAGACAGATGATTCCAAAATCTGTGCCTGGACCCCTCAAGTACCAGAGAACCAGTGATTTATCAGTGAGGTTTGGTCAGGAATGGTGCTGCTGGACTCCTCATGGATCTGATTTCCTCCGGGACAGAAGGATGGAGGGAATGGAAGAGCCCAAGCGGAAAGAGGTGGGGGGGAGTTGTAATTAACCTTAACCCTTATCAACCTTGTTTTCCGGTCACACCGTGTATTTACCTCAAGATGGAAAGGCTCTGGCCTACTTCAGAGGAGTGTGAGGCCAATACAGTCCTTTGGACAGTAATGTACTTTCCTAATCTTTTCTTAGAAGTGTTGTGGTTGACTGATAAATAGTCAGGGGCCGATGAGTCCCAGACTCAGGCTCAGTCCCCAGCTGAGCAGGTTGGCTTCCTGATGTCTCAGATGTTGAGTCCAGCATCTCTCACTTTTATTTGGCCCTAAACACTTTTTCAAATTATGCCAATGAATATCTATTATCTACTTTAATAGATAATAGATCTGTCAGAGCTGGTGTTTTGCAGAACATTTTTAGGAAATAGGGACTGCATGATCTTTTTTTTATTGAAATGTAGTCGGTTTACGAGGTTGTGTCAATTTCTGGTGTACAGCATAATGTTTCAGTCATACGTATACATATATTCCTTTTCATATTTTTTTCATTATAGGTTACTACAAGGTATTGAATATAGTTCCCCACGCTATTCAGTAGGACCTTGTTCATCTATTTTATATATACTAGTTAGTATCTGCAAATTTCAAAGTTCCCTTTGCCCCCTGGTAACCACAAGTTTGTTCTCTTATGTCTGTGAGTCCGTTTCTGTTTTGTAAATAAATTTGTGTCTTTTTTTTTTTTTAGATTCCACATACATATCATGTGGTATTTTTCTTTCTCTTTCTGGCTTATTTCACTTAGTATGACAATATTCCAGATCCATCCATGTTGCTGCAAATGGCATTATTTTATTCTTTTTTATGGCTGAGTAGTATTCCATTATATAAATATACCACAACTTCTTTATCCAGTCATCTGTTGATGGATATTTAGGTTGTTTCCATGGGACTGGATGATCTTTAATCTCTCTTCTGGCTCAGATGGTCAGTGACCTGCAGAATGGACAGGCCTTGTCTGTGAAACATTGAGATACCAAGGAGACTCAGCAGAGGGAGTCTCATCACTGAGTCCTCAGTAAAATCCCAAACCAAGATTGCTAGCGGAGTCTCCCTGCCTGCTGAACATCCTCAGCTCACCCTCACCTCCCCCCAGGGGCCCACTCATTTTCTAGTGAACAGCCAGCCTTGTGTTATCATAGAGCACTTGGCAGCACCTGTGTTAATAGAAGGCTGCTGAGACATGTTTTCTCCCTGGCCTCAGAGCCCCTCCTTGCAAGTCACTCTCTGGTTATTTAATTGGCTGAGTCCAATTTCATGTCCCTACCTCACCTGCCATGTGTCTGTGCTTCCTTTGTTCCCATTGAAATGCTCCTCCTACTCTTAAAATCTTGCTCTTAGGCTATGGGCATGTCCTTACAAATTTAGCCAGTGAGTCATGGCGGTTTTTGTCCTAGCCCCTAGCTTTTAGTAAGTGGAGCATCAGGATTTGAACCTAGGCTGCCTGTTATCAGGTCACTCCCTTCTGAGATGTTAGATTAATGGAGGCAAATGTTAGTTCAGTCCCTCCAGGGGAACGTGGAATGCCTACATCAGGAGCTCACATGCATAGTCTGTCCCAGCCCAGATGTTCATGCAGATGGTTTTCTAGTATAATGTGTGTCATGGGGCCACCCAGTTTTGGTGCTTCTCACTGCAAACTTTGTTGTTTGTCATTTACTTGTTCCTGGTGTCACTTAATGGTCTTGTCCTGCCCTTACTTAACTTAATCTTCTAGAGCGAATCCACAATGGGGCCCTGACTCCGTATAGCTTCTCTTCAGTCTCTCAGGTGTAGATGATTCAATACGCACTGGTCACCTCACTATACTTTCAATTATGTTTCCAGTTAACTCTAAACTGTGTGTCTTATTGCTAAGTAGAAGCTCCTTAAGGGCTGAGCTTTGTCTGCCTAACTCACCTCTGTCCTGATCAGTTTTCATAGAGCTTGGTACAAAGTAAGCATTCAATAATTGAATGAATGAATGAATAAGTGAATGAATGAATGAGTAAATGAACAAATGGACCAGCCAACCAACCAATGAACATGTAAGTCCACCACCTTACTGAGCGTGTGCCTTTCTCTTGTTACTGCTGTAGATTTTTGAAGCCTTGACTGGAAGGTAATATCTGTGGAGACACCATTCCTTTTTCTCCCTCTGAAGCTTTGCCCCTATACCCCACACCTTTCCCCTTTTTTCTTCCCCAGGTCCTAGATATAGAGGTCTCTCAACCACTGATGCCAGCATACGATAGTGATAATAATCACACTCCATTTATTGAATGTCTTCCAGCCAAGTACATGCCAAAGCCTTTATATGCATTATTATCTCATGTGCTGAGTAAACTGAGGCCCAGTTAGGTTAAGTAATTTGTTCCAGATCCAGTAAGCTAATTGGAGCTAGAATTGGAGCCCAAGTCTGGCAGTTGCCAAGACCACATTCTTGCTTATGTGCTCCCCTCAACCTCAAACATGGACCCCACGTCCCAGATCCAGGGATAGCAGCCCTGGCTCCTGCACCCCCAGTTCCCTGGAGGAGCCTATCAGCCACACGATGGCTTTGGAGACAGCGGCACACCCTCCGGGTCTCCTGTGTCATTCCATTAGAGAGCTGTCACCTCAGGGCATCTGGGCCTCGTCGAGGCCCCGCAGGACTGGAGGATGGCTGATGGCTTTTTTTTTCCTGCCTAGGTCATAAGCTTACATAGGGCTGATCCTCTAGCCAATTACTTTTCTTTTTTTAATTGAAGTATAGTTGATTTACAGTGTTGTGTTATTTTCTGGTGTATAGCATAGTGATTCCTTTGTACATGTGTATATTTCTTTTCACAGTCTTGTTCGTTATAGGCCATTACAAGGGGTTGAATATGGTTCCCTGTGCTGTACAGCAGGACCCTGTTATTGCTGATGGCATTTGAATGTTTACTGTCTGTTTAGAGAATGGGGAAGAGATCCAGATAAGTCGCACAATCCACTGACGGATTCTGTCCCCTTTGGCCTGTGCGTCAGCTCTGGTACCGTGGAGGTGGCAGAAAAGCCTCGTGATGGTCTGTGGCAGGGACATCCAGAACTGCAGTTTATCCCGACCGTTGTGAGAGGTATGAGTCTCGGGGCTCTACTAGCCCAGGAGAAGTTAGCAAAGGCTTTGAGGGGATAACTTTTGAGCTGGATCTTGATGGAGGTGGGCAGGGAAGGTACCTGGCTGGGAGAGAAACCCAGTCCTTTGTGGGCACTCCTGTGTCTCATGGAAGGCAGCTGTACTCCCTGTGGAGGGCACTTGTACCCCTCTGCATCATGGTGGACAGGGCACAAAGATGGCCAGTTAAATGGCTGGTACTTAATCAGGAAGGTGTCTTTGCGTGGTTGATGGGAAAACAGGGAACCTGCGTCACGCATTGGTAAGAATCTGAGAAGAGAAGGCCTATTGCAGGAACCACTAGTCACTTTCCTCACCCTCCCAGTTTTTTTCTTGCTTCTCACCCACCTGGGTTTACCTAAAAGGAGGTCGCCTGAAGACTTGGAAAGGGAATTTATCCCAGACTTAGAGGCTAGGGAGGCTTCAGGAGTTGCCTTTTCTGGAAGTGTGCAGAGGCTGCAAGGAGAACTGGCTCAGCCTGGACCAGGATGTGATGCCCTCAGGGGGCCAGAGTGAGCTTGCTGTCTCTTCTGTACTTGGCAACGTTGGAGGGACCCAGGAGCTCCTCAAACCTCTTACTTTCTAGGCTTTTACGTCCACCTGACTCTCCCTGGACCTGCCTATAGTAGCAAGAGCCGCATATTTTCCATGATAGATTTATTTTTCAGAAAGCCCCTTGCTGTGGGCAGCATGCCGAGGGTGGTGCCTTTGTATTCCGAGATCTGTTTGCAGATGGCTCCTGGGTTCTCCTGTATTTCCTGGCACACTCCTCGCAAATGCTTACACCAGACGTGAAAATAGCTTCTGGTTCACAGAGTATGAATTTTTAAAAGGACGCTTGTTTGTATTATCACACTGAAAATCCTGTGCTCCTCAGGCTGGAGTACGTCATACATTTGGCGCCTCCTGTTGGTGATGTATGGTAGTGCACCGTAGCCACGTTGGATGTCTGAAACCAACTGGATGAACAGAGAAGTGAAGCTGGTCCCAGGGCCTGAAGCAGGGAGAGGGGCTTCCCTGGGCCTGGGACAAATCCTATGGCAGATGATGGGGAGTGGGGAGGATGACATGGAAAAAGAGGAGAACACCTGCAGAGAGAGTTAGGAAATGGCATAAATACTAAAAATCCTGGGTGACCGATATTAACTAGACTTAAGTGGTGATCATTTCACAGTATGTACAAATACTGAATCATTATGCTGTCCACTCAAAACTAATAGAGTAGTACGTGTCAGTTATATCTCAATTTTTAAAATGCTGAATCCTGACAAAGTACACTACCGAGGGCTCCGTCACTAGCAGCAGGCCGCACAGTAAACTGGACGCCTTTCCTTCCCTAAAGTCCTGCTCTCAGGCTCTTGGAGGAATCTTGCCACAGAAATGTGATTTAATTTGATTTCATGAAAAAAGATGATAAAATGATAAAGTCTCAGGTGGTGTGAAGGTGCCGTTTTCTCTGACATCTTGTCTATTCGGTTTTCACTTGGCTCTGGGGGAGGACTCAGAAAATTTGCTCGGAGTGGAAGCTGTTTTCTTTGGCCCTAGGATGGTGAGGGTCAAGGGAAAGACTTGGGCTAAGCCAAAGAAAGGAGACTGAGAAATAAACCTGTATCTGGAGAATTTCAGGAGGATGAGCAGACTTTGCAAATATTATTTACTGAAGAGAGGAACCTAGTCCCTGCTCTGCACAGCTGAACCCTCACACAGGGAGGCAGATGCCTTTGCTAACCCCAACTATGCGCTGGGCTGGAAGAAAAACCCAGGGCAGAGCTAGCACGCCAAATTCAATCTTCCCAGTCCTTCTGCCTCAAGGCCAGATGGATCCAGCAGCAGAGTGGCTTTGTTTCACTGTTGTGCTGCGTGCTGAGGGGACTGGGAAGCTGCCCAGGTTTTCATCCTAGGCTTTCTGTTTAAATGCCTCCTAAGTCCATTCTGACGTTTCCCTCAGGTTAGAACTTGAACAGGGTTGCTTTTAGCTCAAGGCTTGTTGACTGATGCTGGAGGCAGCTCCTAATTATCTGTGGTCCCAGTGACAAAGCTCCTTGGAATCTGTAATCAGTCACTTCCAGGAGCCTGTCCATGTCCACCAGCCCCAACTCACCTGACGGCACAGCTGCACCCTGTGCCGCATGCTCTGTACTTCCTCCTCCCCCCTCTGCTGCTGCTGGTGATGGCTCCGTGTGCTCAGGGGCCACACAGGGGGCCAGAGCCTAAGCAGCTGCCCCTTTGTCCCTGCATGTGCTTTGGCTACTGTCTCCTGCAGAGCTGGGCACCATTTGCACGTGTGCACACATGCCCTTCTCATAGCCACAGCTGGGGGTTTGCAGGCTTCCCCGTGGACTGGTCTGTCTGCCAGCGGTGTTGCTGCTGCCGTGTGTGTGTGTGTGTGTGTGTGTGTGTGTGTGTGTGTGTGTGTGTGTGTATTCATGTGTGTGCATGCATGCATACAACATTTCTTCCTGTCAATGACTTGTCCTGAAGGAGGCAGCCAGGGAGAAGAGGATAATCCACCAGCCATTCACTGGATCCAGTCACCCCAAGCATCTTGTTCCTCCACCAGCTGGTGTTGTGGGGTCTGCTTTGCTGGCTGAGGGAAGTCTTTTTTTCTTCCTTTGCCTCAGAGGTAAAGATTAGCTTGACATCTGTAAGCCCAAAACCCCTGTCATGTGCCACATGGTAGTCAGTTGATAGTTGTCCATGTGTACAGTTTGTGGAGGGTAAATGTCCCCATTTGGGGCCACTTGGCTTGAGCCCCAAATCCTGCGTAATTATAATGGGCTGAGAAGGGGAAGGGTAGAGCTCAGTGGCAGAGCTTGTGCTTAGCATGCACAGGGTCCTGGGTTCAATCCCCAGTACCTCCATTAAAAATAAATAAATCTAATAACTTCCCCCCTAAAAAAAATGGGCTGAGAACAGGGGTGGGGGAGGGCCTGGGGAGAAGAGGAACCATGTATGGAATGTGCTCTGGGTGCAGGACCCTTCATAGCATTTACAAATAATTCATGCGTGCAACCCCCCAGTGGCTTTACTGTGGGTTATTTATGATCTTGAGGCTTTGGTTCAGGAGGCAAAAGACGCTTCTCCATTGAAACAGTGGGAAGCCTGCATCCAAGGCCCTGGCCTGAGCCAGAGAACAAATGTCCTGGGAACATGCTGCCCTCCCCCCTCACGGAGCCTGGCCTCCGGCTGTCCTGGGCTATCAGTGGCATCTGGACTCCAACTCAGTTTCCACTTTACTTGCATGTCTTTTCTATTCTTCACACACGTGCTGTATGGCCCAGCAGTGTCAGGTTTCCCTCATCAGTTGGAGCTCCCTAGGGGGAAGGAAAATCATCAGACCAGAAGCTTCTTGAGGATGGTACCCTGGTGTCTCCCCACCACCTCACATGGGGCATCTCTAGGTGTGTGTGTTTCCTGCGGTGGCTGCTGGAACAGGCTATTGCACACCGGGTGGCTTAAAACAACAGAAACGTATTCTCTCATACTTCTGGAGCCCAGAGGTCCAAAATCAAGTTGGCAGGGCCACACTCCCTCTGAAGACTCCGGGGGAGAATCCGTCCTGCCCTCTTCCAGCTTGTGGTGGCCCCTGGCATTCCTTGGCTTGTGGGAGCTTAACTTCCATCTCTGCCTCTGAATGCACATGGCCTTTGTCCCTTGCCTCTGGATGTCAAAGCTCCCTCTCCTTTTTCTTATAAAGACACCAGTCATTGGATTCAGGGCCCACCTGAAATCCAGGATGATCACATCTGGAGATCCTGAGATTGATTACATCTACCAAGACACTATTTCCAAATAAGATCACATTCCCAGGTGCTGGGATCAAGGACTTGGATGTATCTGGCGGGATGCAGTTTAACTCAGGACACCTCCCTTTCCTCTTTCTCCTCTTCCCTTTCTTCTTCCTCTTCCTATGCTTTTGTCTCCTCGTCCTTCCTTCTCTAACCCTTCCCCCTCCTCTGCTCCCCTCTCCTCCTCTTCCAGCTTCCCCTTGAGTACCTTTCTAGCACAGGAATTGTTTTTCTTCTAAAGAATATTCTTCTGTAAGTGGTGTTTCTTCTCCTGGATGTTTTTTGGAATGAAGTCCAAGTATTTGGTTAATCCTTTGAGTCTCAGAGTAAAATGTCATTTTCCTTTGCTTCCTCTTGAGTAGTATCTGCTTTGAACCCCATGGAACTCTGTTTGACACAGAGAGTTACAAAGCACGGAAAGCATCGAGATCACAGAGAAGAGCTCGATGTTAGACATCAGAGAGACCTGGCTGTTGGTAAAGGTTGTGAGACGGGGTACGTAACACCCGAGAGGGTATGGACTCCCATTCCCTGCAGATGGCGCAGAACAGTCCATTGCTGATAGTCTAGCTCTGATCTCTGTCATTTTCTTGTTCTAAACCCTTTGATGGTTCCTTGGGGTAAAGTCCAGACCCAGGGTCTCATGTGGACTTGTGCTCCAGCTGCTGCGCAGACTCAGTCTCCATGCTGTGGTCTGACGCCCCGCCCCACCGCACGACGGTCACAGAACCTGCTGTGTACTTACTTCCACCTTGGGATGTCCCCCATCCTACCTCACCTCCTCCCTGCAAAACCCTAACCAGCTTTCAAAACCCAGCTCACATTCTTCCTATTTCCTCCCTCAGTCTGCATCCAGCTAGGACCTCTCTCTTCTCTAATTTGTCTTTTTACCCTGTTTTGTTTGTCCTTTGGGGGAGATGTCACTCTTGGTTTCATGTATGATTAAGCATAATTTTTTCCTCTGGATCTGGGGCCTTATATTTTTATTCCTTGCATTCCTTCATCCAGTGCTTGGCGCTTAGTAGACAATAATTTAAGCAACTAGAATCACAACTAAATTGCCACGCACCCTTTGTGGTTCAAGTTTAAAGCTTGCCCCATGTTCCTAGCCAGCCTTCTCTTTGCCCTGTCTCCAACGGGCACCCTCAGGCCAGGCCAGGCCCCTCCCCCAGGGGGACAAACTATCTCAATTTGCCTGGAACAATTCTGGTTTCAGCACTGAAAGCTCCACATCTTGAGAAACTCCTCAGTCCCCAGCCGACTGGTCGCCCTGCTCCACACTCACCCTTCCTGACTGTTGCTGAACGTCTCTTTGAATTGAATTGGTTATCAGCCTCTATCTTTCTCTAGTCATTTGTCATGTGGGTACTGAAACGGCTTTCCTCACCTGCAGGTGAGTGTCTGGCCCTGGCCCTGGCCCTGCACAGCCCTCCCAAGGCTTCCCCCAAATGCATCTCATCAGTGTGACTTCTGAATTTTCCAGAAGCTCAACAGCCTCCTCACTGGCTCTCTCTTCTGCTCCACCTCAGCCCAAACTCTAACCTGATCCACGTAGCTGACCTTCCCAGGCAACCTTCCCCTTCTCCTTCCTCCTCTCCTTCCTCCTCCCAATTCCCTGCCTTTATCACACCAAAGAGGGCCCAGGAGGATTGGATCCCAGACAGAACCCTCCCACCTCTAGAGCCACCACAGAGATGCCGCCTCCATAAAACTCTGCCCAGGAAGCGCTTTCCTGCCAGCTCTCACTGCCTCCATCATTCTTCCTCTGGGGGCGCCTAGTGACTGCATGGAGCATGACCTCTTGGGGAGGGTACCTGGTGCCCTGGACTAGTTGTCAGGACTTGTGCTCTGCCCCAAGTTTATCATTATGGCAAGTCTTTAACCTCAGTTTCACTAATTATAAAATGAGAAAGTTAGGTAAACTCTAATATTTTTACCAACCTTACCAAACTTGGATGCTAAGGGTATCTGCCCACCCTGACTGCTCTGGAGAGCACAGATACAAATGTCCTAAGCCAGGCAATGCTGGGAGGAGGTCTCTGAAGTCTTGGCACATCTCCTACCACCTGTCCCTACTTGACTTATAATTCCCATCTTTATCCTTTGATTCCACATAATCCCATCCTGACCTGGCTGTGAATAGGATAAAAAAGGCACCACCTACAGCTTAAGAGATTTTTCAGTACAATTAGAAGACCATGATGCCTTTCCCATGACTTGGCTTGCAAAACAAGATTTTGGAGGAGAGGTTAAATTCCTGAGCCTCATTCCTGGCTCGGTTTCCACCAGACCCAGAGCTGCATCTGATTTTCCCTCTGTGCCCAGACGAGCCCCTCAGAAGCTGCTTGCTGCTGCCCTGGGATGTCTTCCCTGTGGCTGAGTCTGCTGAAGCGATGGTTGGGGTGACCTGCTGCTTCGAACTCTTATCGAGAGTGCACGTCTGTGTGTGCGTGCACACGCACTTGTGACATCTGCGCCCCACTTTACTTTGACGTATTTTATCTCATTTGATCCTTGCCATAACTTCGTGAGGTTGCTTTCAGTACCGCCCATGCTGTCTTTTCTCTGCTGGCGGGGTTTCCCCATGCCAGGTACCTTCTCCCCTAGTAAAAACCTGCCCATCCGTTACTATCCCTGCTTACTTAAAAGCCCAGATGAAGATGCTCCTGGTACCCTGCATCCCGTCTGCCTCTCTGTGGGCAGGCGGTGCGCCTGCCTGTGCTCTGAGGTTACAGTGGGGAACTGTCCCGCTCAGCCAGCTGAGCTGGAGGCCTGTCCTATTTGGGTTCTTCTCGAGCGGCTGAGTGAACCTGGTGGGAACCCTGGTGGCATTTGAGTGGGACGGGAGACTGGAGGGTGTCAAGGGCTGAGGCTCCAGGGCCAGGCAAGACCTGACGGCTGAAAGCGGTAGAACCAGAGGGAGAATTCAGTCTGGGGCAGAGCGAGGAGGCCAAAGCAGAGCAAGCACAGGCTGAGCAGAGCCTGTGAAGGGGAAACGTCGGGAGGCTGAAGCCGGGGCAGTGCCAGCACATAGAGCAGGGCCAGGGCTTCAGTCCTGTGGCTGTGCAGAAAGCGGTGGAGGGCTTTAGTGCGGGGAGGCCTTGGGGTGACAAGCTCCATGTGGAAACCCAGCCAGGGATGGGGGACAGGTCCCCATAAGGCACCTCAGAATACCAGATGTACCAGGAGGGTCTTTGGTACAAGGGCTTGGATCTGCCCTGGAAGGCCTTGGGCTTGTTGATCTTGGCCTCAGGAGTCACCCCCACCCCAGGGGGAAATATGTTTTGATAGAATTATGATTATGGAGTTTATAAGTACCATAACATTTTATCTTTGTTCTTTTTTTTTCCTTTTTTTAATGGGGTACTGGATACTTTTAAAAAATCCAATCACAGATTCAGGTTTTTAAAAATTATTTTGTTATTGAAGTATAATTGATTTACAATGTGTTACTTTCTGGTGTACAGCGTAGTGATTCATTTATATGTATATATTCTTTTTCATATTCTTTTTCATTATAGGCTATTATGAAATATTGGATATAATTCCCTGTGCTGTACAGCAGGACCTTGTTTGTCTGTTTTATATATAGTAGTTAGTGTCTGCAAATTTTAAACTCCTAGTATGTCCCTTTATTGCTCCCTTTCCCCCTGGTAATCATAGTTGGTTTTCTGTCTGTGAGTCTGTTTCTGTTTTGTAAATAAGTTCATTTGTGTCGTTTTTTAAGATTCCTCATATGAGTGGTGTCATATGGTGTCTTTCTTTCCCTTTCTGGCTTACTTCATTTAGTGTGACGATCTCCAGGTTGGTTCTTTTTATTACCGTTCCTCAGTAATGAGTTTCTCCCTAATGGGCGGCCCTGTGCTAGGCACTGTGCTGTCTCTAAAACAAATCTGAGGATTTCAGGGCAGGGATTACGTTTGGGGGATTATATGCCTACTTCTATACATAGTAGTTGCTTAATAAGTGCTCTGTGAACCAAGGATTTCTTTCTCTTGCTGATCTTTTAAAAGTGGCTGTCAGTGAGGCACATTGAGTGTGAGGTGTTTGTTTTGTTTTGTTTTTAATGGTCAAGGTTGGGCATGAAGGAGTGGAGATCACGGGATAAGAGAACCCAAATACCCTCCCCTCTCCCCCATCCACACAGAGTCCACCTGGACTCGGGAGCACAGTGTGTTGCATCCTGTTGGCTTCCTGTGTCTTACACACGATGCATCACCCTGGGACCCGGCCTTCATGCCCTGGCAGCGGTGGGCCCCTGAAACCAGCTCTGCCCCGGAGCAGAGCCGCGGCAAGCCCTGGCATGAGTTCTGCCTTGCCTTGCATTATCCCATCTATCCAGGATAGATAGTTTCTCAACTATGGTCTTTTCAGCTACTTTCAGGAGCAAATGGGCATCTAGAAATAGAATTTTGGATATACAAAAATGCCAGAATTTCCGTATTTAACAAATGGAGAAAAATATTTAAATCCTGGCTGCCCCCCCCCCAAATTGAAGGGATGCGGCACGCCCATAAAGCATTTCCTCCCAGACATGCCCTGACCCTCATGCTCTCAATGCAAGTTCTCCCATCGGTTTTTATTCAGAGCACTGTTTTTCCCGTCTGTAGCCTTAAACAATTTATAATTTTAAATATACAATCTTTGTTTGATATTTGCTTCTCAGAGCTGTTTTGTCCCTGCTGCACCCCCAGTAATGAATGGTACCTGAGTGCTGCAGGTGGGTCTCTCTGATCTTCACCTCTCAGGCACTAGGCAGTGGTTCCCAAGGTGTGGTCCCTGGTCAGAAAGGCAAATTCTTGGCCCCACCCTAGATCTATTGACTTAGAAGCCCTGGAGCTAGACCCAGGATCTTGTATTTTGTCAATCCCTGCAGTGATTCTAATGCCTCCTAAATGTTGAGAACCATTGCATTAGGGTTTGGGACAAGTTCTACGGTGTCACACAGCATGGGCTGAGGAACAGCCTTACATGGGCCAAAGCATCCTTCCAGTGGAGGGACCCTGTCCCTTCGTGTTCTTCCCATCTTCTGTCTTATACAGTAAGTGAGAGAGCAAGCTGGTAGTGAAGGGACCTAGAAGGGCCTTGGCACTGGCAGGCTGGATCTGGGGAGCCATTAGATGACAGGTGGAGTCTGGAAAAGCCAGTTGCCTGGCACCTGGAGAGCCCTAGGGCCGAGGAGAAGCTGTCAACCCCACCACCCCAACAGAGTGGAGGCCCCCAGCCCCTGGAAAGCAGAGCTGGGGTGCAGTCCCACCCACAGGGAGAAGGGGAAGTGCTCAGTCCCAGCTGGCTTACTGCCCAGACAATGCAGAGCGAGATCCCAGGGTCGTCGTGGGAGAGCTCTGCTCTCAGCCCTGGCACAGAGCAGACACTCAAGCTTTGGGTGGGAGGGTGAGTGAGTAGGGTCACTTCCAAGTCTGAGGCTGATTCTGCCCTTTTGAGGTTTGAGTTGGTCACCAGCCGACCTCAATTATTTAAGCAAAGTGATCCCTCTTAATGGGCAGGTCCAAGGCTCCATTAGCCCCGGTCCTGTCCTCACGCCTAAAAACAGGTGCTTGGGCTGGACTGCCAGATTCCTCACTCCCACGCCATCAGCCTGCTTTCCTGGGAGCCCTTGGAGGTTCCTCGGTTCCACTGCTCTGTCGTAACTAGCACCCCCAGGCTGCCAGGCCTACTCAGGCCAGGAGACGTCCCAGTCTTTCTGCCCCAGGACCGCCCAAGTAGAGACAGTGACTGGGAGCATTTCTTTCTGCCCCAGTGGAAGAGCTATCTAAAGACCTGACCCCAAAGGCTTTCCATGAGACAGCCTGGCCCTCCTGGGAAAGCAGATCTTGCCTGATCCTGCCATCTCAGCCTGGAGCCGCTCCCAGGGTGCTCTGATTGACTTTCATTGCCTAATTAGCAGCCTCTGAACCACTGGAGGGAACCAAATCACACAGTGCCTTCCCTGTCACCTGCGGGAAACGGCAGGTCCCCAGCCCCAGGCTCTCATCTCTTTCCTCCCTGTGCCCCTTTGGCCGGAAGTTTGCCTTCTCCCAGATCTTCTGTGCAGTAGGCTCTTCATCACGTGAGACGTTTACAAGTGGCTCCCCTCCTTGACTCTTAACTTCTTCTCAGTGCTTTAATCTCTGTTTCCTTCCCGCTGCAGTACATTTTCTAGACCTATAAATAATGTCACTGACAATGCTTTGAAGTATTTTTGTAGTATTTTCCACCTCTGAAAACAGTCTCTCTCTCTCTCTCTCTCTCTCTCTCTCTCACTCTCACACGCACGCACGCACGCACGCACACGCACGCACGCACGCACGCCACAAACTGAGCCTCATCGATCTGTTTCCATTACTTGAATCTCTCAGCTACATCATTCCTCCTCTCGCTCAGCATTAGGCTCCCAGAGCTCATTAAACTTGCTCCCAGGTATGATTACCCCAGACAGCTTCTCTGTGACCCCATCCAGAGATGAGAGCTGGGAGAGTGGGGCATTAGGGACTTAGTGAGGATCTTTACTTACTGTCCTTTACTGGGAAAGTGCCCAAGGCAGCAGATTAAGACCTGAACCACATTGCTCTCCCTCTAACTCAGTCCCATCCCACAAGCGCTGCTGTGGGCCCAGCACGGAGCTAGGAAAAATCACGAGTGATGCGGGGCTCTGGGTATTGCCTCCTCAAGCCCACAGGAAACGGAGGGAATGGAACTCTCCCATCAGGAATCCTGCTTCTCATCTGCGGGGCCCCAGATGGTTCGCTCAGGGGCTTAGAGATGAAAGCCATGGGTACTAGTGCAACAGGACTTCAGGTTGAATGAAGGCGATTTTTTTATGACAGTGCTCTTTGCCCAAAGGTTACCTGGAACCAGTGGTCCCCTTTTGCTACGATTTACTCCAGCCAAATTCTCAGAAATAAAATGAGATTTGTTCCAGCTAAATTCTCAGAAATAGGTAATTCCTTCAGAATTCACAGTGACTGGGTTTGCTCCATTGTCCTCTTCCTCCTTGTTTTTGTTTGCTCGGCTTCCGCTGCGTAACTGGGTGCTTCTGAGAAGGCCTGCGTTCGCTCGTGCAGAGCCATCCCCTCCTGCCCTCGGCTTCAGCAGGTGACCTCCTGACTCAGCCCTGGCAGTTCACCACTTGTCTGCCTTCCAGTTATGAGAGCACCGTCTCTAATCAATTTACTTCAGGCTAATTAAGCAAAACGTTGCCTGCCAGGAAGCCTCTCTACTCCTTTTAATCCAGCTGTGCTCGTTTGCCCGCCCCCAACAATTTGTTCTTTTGTTTTTGTTTTTTTATGTAGTTCTTCAGAGCACTCCTGAATGCAGACCGTCACTGCAGGGGTCCTCAGGTGCCCCAGGCTGTCCTTTCAGGATGGTGGGGTGTTGACTTTTTCCACTTGCTACCTAAGGCTGGTCCCTGGCGCACAGAACACCGGCTGTGCACCCAGTTTGGGATGCACGCTGTGTGGCCTGGGGCGCGCTGTGTGTGAGCACTTCCCATTCAGCACCTGTGCCTCCACCCTCTTCATGCCTGCTTCCTGGCAGCGGGACTTGGGTAGAACAATCACATGGGTGCAGCTTAGTATCGGGGCCCGGGGTCCGAAGCCCCAGGAAGGAAGACGACCTGAGTCTTCACTTCTGCCTGGTCCCGTCTTTTACAGCTGTTGTGCTTTCCCCGTCCTTCCTCCTTCCTCCTTCCTCCTTCGGCCTTCCTCACCTGTATGTACAAGCAGAAGGACTGGGGGGCAGGACCACTAAGGAGGAATCTGTTTGGCCTGGTCCCTCTGCACTCCTCTCGCCTTCTGGGATTTTCTTGCACCATTTATGTGGAGCATGTCATACTGACCGGTGTCTACTGAAATAAAATGCACAACCTTGAAGCTGAGAGTTAATGTTTTATTTGGTGGACATCTCTGAGGACTCGAACCCCTTGAGCCTGGGATGATAGCCTCTCAGATCCCTTTGAGGGGCTGCTCCAGTGAAGTAGGGGAGGAGCCAGGATATATAGGGGTTTTACAACAAAGACCAGGTAGTCGGAACATCAAAAGACTACTGTCAATTAAAGAAAACCAGACATCTCGAGTTAAAGAATTTAGCGCTTCTCTGTGTATGGGAAGAAGCAAATGTCTGGGCTCACTGAAATCATTCCTTCGACAAGCCTGGCTGTCTAGGGCCAGTATCTTGTTCTTTCACATCCCTCAGGGTCCACCCTTAGGGGTGGCTGCAGAGGCTGGGCTTCCTGCTTGTCTGCATCCTGAGTCCCCCTACTCACTGTCAGTGCTGGTGGTAGCAGCTGATGTGATGATTTGATGGCCACAGCATGGCTTGCAGTAATTTTTGTTCACGCCAGCGTGTTTTGGTTTAGTAAGAGGAATTCATTCATCCCATTGCTGGTAAGCTCTATATTCACAGAAGGCCAAAAGGAGAGCAAGTTTGGCAAGATTGTATTATTTTGTACGTCTTCATTATCGTGGGTCGTGCAGTGATGTGATTCAGAAAGCCCTCCTTCTCACACTCAGAAACACATACTCCAGCCATTTGAAGGGCCCCTGCGACAGGTGAACAAAGCCTGCAGGGTGCCAATTTAAATAAGCATGTGTCCCCTCAGGTGGAAGTTAGTATTTAGTCTCTTTAGAGATTTGATTTTATGGGGAGAAAGCAGACACCTTGATCACTCTGATTAGGAATGATTGAAGGCATTGCTTTAATTTTAGTTTCAAGACAGCTTCAATTTTGGTTTCAAAACAAGGTTTCTCATATCTTAACCTCCGGAGCTGTCTTGTCCTTTGTTGCAGAAATTCTGTTTATCCCTCCTTCCTTTCCTCCTCACTCCCTGTCATTACCATATGAAGGAGACATGCTGAGTGTGTTTGGGCTCTCATTAGCCTGAGTCTGGTTTCTCAAAAGGCTCTTTGATAAAGAAAAATACTTTTTTTTAAGTGTTCAAAATTCTGATTTTTTTATTTCAGTTGTATTCAGTTGCCTCATAGTATAGATACAATTGGTGTGTAAAGTACAGAAGAACCCTCTTCTGTGAAGTGGAATTTTTCAGATTATGGGCTGGGAAGTAAGAAAAATACTTTTTAATCATAAAATTTAATCAGAGACTTCTCAAAGTAGGGAGAAGGCAAGGGAGAAGGCAAAAGAGAAGGCAGGTGGCCCAAAGAGATGACCGTTTCCAATTCACCTAATTAAATCCCAACAGGAAAATAACAAAGGGCAAAGGAAAGAAGACAGTGGTAGCCAGTAAGTAAAATTCTGCACGCTTTCCAGAAGAGAACATCTTCTGGCAGAGTGTAGGGCTGAGGATCTAGGAATAAGGGAAGGAAAAAATGCACCCAGAAACAATAGACCTGGGTAATCAGGAGAGGAGCAGCAGCATTGAACGTGGGAAGTCTCAAAGCATGGCTAACATTTCATCAGGTCTAAATATAGTCACCATTGTTAGAAGGTTAAAGTCCATTTTTAGAAAAAGATAGGAGGGAATGAAAAGAGCTTTATCAGAGAGTTGATTTTCAGACTCTAGTTGAGGAGTATATTTGAATATGATTTGGAGACGGGGTGGAGCCTTCTCAGAGATGGTATTTCCTGGTGTGGTGGGAATACTTCCAACGTATTGACGGAAGTAAGTGTGTCAGACTTGATTGTCTTGTTCGTCTTTATCTGTCTGTGCCCTCCTGCCTTGTGTGCCCTTCTCTCTGTCACGTCAACTCCCTCCCTTCCTTCAAAGCCCTGATAGGTCTCACTTTTTCCAGAAACCTTTACTATCTTTATTTAGCTCTTATCCCTCCGGTACCCTGATACTTACCCTACAGAGTTGCTGCAGATTTTTTGTTTGTTGTTTGTGTTCAAATGTTTGTTTTTCCCCCTGGTATCCTGGGGTGAATGTGAAGACAGGCACTAAGATGGAATAGCTGGGCTTTTCCACCTGCAGAGGGTAGGACCTGGTGTCCTGGAGCCGGTTTCGGGTGACACTCAGGGGACTATCCTCTTTTGGCTCATGGAGGACACTGTCCAGGGTGCTGATCAACTGTTTGTCATTCCGTTAAGGTGACCTCTGAACTTCCAGATATATCTTAGAACAAAAAAATTCATTTTGGCTAAAGCCCTTTGGCCAATTTTCAAACAACACTACAAGCACTTTTAGTTAGAGCTGAGAAATGGTGTCAGTGGGCACCCATGCCAGATTAAGGAGCTTTTATCAGTGTTTCTTTCTCCCTAACCCCTGCTGCTCTCCTTTCAGTGAAAACAAGCCTGGTGATGTCCAAGAAATAGTGTAGGATCAGCCCAATAGGCAAGGCTCATGATGACTTGGGTCCTGCCAGGTGGGCATCATCTCTGAGGATTTTCCATGGCCAGACATGGCCTTGCAAAGGCAAGAAGGCAAACCATGCAGTCTAGTGGGGGCCTCCAGCTGTGGCTTGGGAGGCTGTCTTATTTCAGCAGCTGTAACTCAGAGGGAAGGGTTCAGTCCTAGACACTATGCAGGGAGATGACTGACCCTACTGTTCCAGACCTTGCCAGGTCAGAGAATGAGTATTTTTGAACACACAGTGGGCTGTTGTCCCTCTGAATTCTGTGTTCTTTCTTTGGCAGTGAAGCGCTAAATTCTGAACTCTTTTCATGCAATCTGCCACTTCGACTTCTTAGGCTTCCATTTCCTTTTCAGTAAAATGAGGAGTGAACCTATATTTTAGAGCTATAAACAAATATGGGAGCCTGTCGGTATTATTCATAGTGGGTAATAGCATTGTAGAGTGAGGGGAGTTCTTAGAATGTCAATAGCAAGACAACTAAACTAGTCTGACTCGAACTCTCATGGAGCATGTTACACTTTTGCTGAGGGTCTGGGGAACTGAGAACAGGGGAGAACAAGAATTGGGAAATGAGATGGCCCATTGGTTAGAGTTGTAAACTTTCATTCAATGGAAAATGACACTGACTAATTTGAGAAAAGAGAGAATTTATTGTGAGGAGATAGAGTAGCTCACAGAATTGAAGGTATAGATGAAAAATCAGGCTGAGAAAGGATAGGATCCAGGCTAAGGTCAAGTGTCCAGGCACAAGACTGTCTGGGCACCACTGCTGGGATGGATACACTCCAACTTTTCCCTCTTCCCATCCCTTAGGATTCACAGACCCAGGAGAGAAAGCCCAGTTGTCCTAGATTGAGTCATATGTCCAACTTTAGCTGGATTTTCTCATTGTTATTAAACTGTGTAGTGAGTATCTCTGATGTGTCAGGCTGTGTTGTATATCAGAGATACATCAGTGAATAGAGTTGGTGCCTTTGTGGACCCCTCACTGTAGGGTGGTCCAAGAAGTCTTCACACAGATTAGGAAACATTTGAGGAAAGACTCAAATTATACGAGGAAGAAGACTATGTAGGGGAAGAGGGTTCACAGAGAAGAAACAGCAAGTGCAAAGGCCCCGAGGTGTCCAAGAGAAAGCAAAGAGGCCAGTATGGTTGGGGTGGAATGAGTGAGGAGAGAATGAAGTCAGAGAAGTGCAGGTTGGAGACTCAGCCCTGTAGGACAGTATGTGGGTGTTGACTCTTACTCTACAGCAGATGAAACTGTTGGAGGATTTTGAGCCGGAGAGTCACATGCTCTGATTTAGATTTTGAAAACATCAGCCTGGTAGCTGTGTTGAGAACAGAGTAGAACACCTGGGCAAGAGTGGAAGCAGGGAGATCAGTTAGGAAAACACTGTAATAATCCAGATAAGAAAATATGGCAACTTGGCCCAGGATGGTAGCAGTGGAGATGTGGGGGAACGTGGTGGATGCTACAACAGAATTTCCTGTGGGAGTATGAGAAAGAGTGGAGGACAATTGCAAGGCCTTTGGAATTAAATGGAAGGATGGAGTTTTTTTCTAAGTTGACAAAGACTTTGAGAGGATCAAGTTTGAGGGATGGGGGTGGGCAGCAGGTGGGAATCAGGAATTCAGAATCAGAGATCAATGGGAAATTCTGGAGGCTATATAAATTTGAGAGTGAGCAAGCGAGCGAGCTAGCTAATTTAAAGCCACAAGAGTGGGTAAGATATGAGTATGAGATGACTTGGAGAGTAAATACCTATACAAAAAGGAAGAGGTCAGAGGTTGGACCCTGAGTAAAGGAGTATAAATGTTAACTGACCTAATATTACTTGAATGAAGGAATAATGTCCCTTAACTCTAAATGCCAACAGGTAAAATAGCAGACAAGCATATAATCTTTTGTTCTTGAAGAAAAACAGTAAAAATATCATCAAGCACACAAAAGCCCACTTTCTTATTATGCACTATATGACTGTCTTCCTTTCCCTCAGTCAGTTCCCTTTAGAGGTCTCCCCTCATCATTGCTTTCTCTGGGACTGAAGCACGTAGCTGAGACCACTTCCCACCAGCATCTTGAGCACAGATTCTTGTTGCTGTGGCTGCCCAGGGATGACCCTTCCTCTCTTCCCTCCCTCCCACTGGAAACTCTCTGGAGGAAACCCAGGTGGTAGGTCATGGAGAGGCTGAAAATAAACGATTTGATCACCTCTGGGCTTTGTCCGCTCCCGGGATGCCTTTCTTTGCTTTGATCGTACATTGCAAGTGGCTGGCGCATCCTTAGGAAGAGCTGAGTTATGTCATTTGGCATAAATGGTGACGTTGCTGGGGGAGGGGATGAGGGAGGCTGGTGAAGGCTCTTGGGTGAGCAAGCAGCCCAGGCTTGTAATCATGCCTAGTGATTATCCATGCTGCATGGAAAACCCAGGAAAGAGGTGCAGGTACTTTGAGAATTGCAGCCTAGACAATCTGGGAGGTAGTCATGGCCCCTTGAGAAGCTACTCCCCTGACTCTCCCTGGCCTGTCTAACTCCTTCCTTCACCCATTCCCCCTTAACCTGGGTGTTGAGGTGCTTGAGATTATTGGGGCCCAATTTTGTGTGCCTTTTAAGAATTGATATGTCTGCTTTTTCAGGGTTTATTTCCTGTATTTACCATTAATCTGGGAATTCCCAAAGGCACAGACTATATGGAACCTCTTTGTCCTGCTCCTAAACAGTATTACTGCTCCCCTTCCCCAGGAGAATCTAAATTTTTTTAATTTAAAGGTTAGAAAAAAAGATAAAATAATGCAAAAAGACCATAAGTTAAAATGCAGCCTGCAGAAAGCAAAATGGATAAGATAATGAAAAAAATACAAAGTTTTGAACAAAACATCCATGATGGAGTAAAGAAACAGTTTTGGCAAAACTAAACTGGCAGAAAGTGTGTGTGTGTGTGTGTGTGTGTGTGTGTGTATGTATGTATGTATGTATGTATGTATCCTGGACCAGTGTACCCAGCTGGTGGGGAGAGGATGGTATAACTAGACTCAGGCAAGTAAAAACCCTGTACCCACTGCAGTTGAGATATAGAAACCTTTCTGGCAGCCCTCTTGTCATGCAGCACTGGGTTGAGTAACCAGAGGACTTTTGTAGGTGGGATTCCTACCCTCTGGGGCATGACAGTCCTTTTTTATAGGCTCTAGTTCTGGGCAAGTTTATCCTCCATCTTTCATGGCACCCATAATTCCCCCTGCCCCAGCATTATTCATACTCTCACCCACATACTCATGTACATACATTTACTCATTAAACATTTGTTGAGTGTCTTCTATGTATGGACAAGACATACAGAAATGAAGTCTCACTTCCCAACAAGAGGGACATCTGAAAGATGAGCTGGATAAATAATAAATAATGGAAATAGTGTGTGATTGGTGCTGCCTCGTGGCACACACTAGGTCCATGGAGGCAGGAGAAGCCTCACAGACAGGATGCTGCCTCCTCTGGGTGCCATCAGGTGAGGGGGGTTCACAGGTGGAATGAGAGGCTGTGTGGTAGGCATTCCAGGGAGACCCCGAGCTGTGAAAGAGCATGGAAATGTGGGGAGTACATCATCCCAGACTAAATGGTGGAGTCCCAGCATGAGTGACCAGGGGAAAAGAGCAGAAAATGAGGCTAGAGAGTTTGGTGGTGGCCCATTGTGGAGGGCTTCATAGCCTGAGGGGCCTCCAAAGGGCTGTAAATAGGGGAAGGATACGATCTTTTCTTTTTTTAACTAGAAAGGAGGAGGAGAAATATTAATAGCTATTATTTCTTGAGCACGTGGCATGGAGCATTTTATATTTATTATTTCCTTTAATTCTTCAAACATCCTTATAGGGTAGGTATTACTAAGGCTTTGTGTTTAAATGGGCACACTCTCTGGGTCCCAAGAGGCCCCATGAGCAGTGAGAGTCAGGGCCTGTTGTCCTGCTGCCACAGGGCTTGGCATCTGCCCACATGTGGCTCAGATGGCAAAAGAGAAGGCTGAGCCACCTCGGGAGGTCTCTGCCTCTGCTCCAAAAAGCTGCCTACTGGAGCATCCATTGCACCCAGGAACCCTGTGGTGGAGGGTGGGGGGAGAATTATGTAAGAATAAAAGCAGATGCTCTATGGAGTAGAATGCAAACTTAAACTGTAAGATAAATATAAGATAAAAGAAAGAAATGTTGTACTTTTGATTGGCCTTGAGCTGGGTCTCTATTTTCCCTCCTGCCCCCTGCCCCCTCTGGGACATTTTGGTGGTAAGGTTTAAGAAGCTCAATAAACCATTGTTCTGACCTCCAAAGAAGAAACAACTTGTAGCCAGGTCTCTGTAGACGAGGGCTGCCTGAGAGTAGTTGGGATGGCCGAAGACTGGGACAGTTGCCACGACTCCTCCAGTTCATCAGCTTTGTACATTCATCATCCTTTGGAACTGAATGCAGGATAAGTAATGACAGACATGTAGAGGTCCTGGGTTAAATCCCCAGTACCTCCCTTAAAAAACAAATAAATAAATAAACCTAGTTACCTCCCCCCTCCAAAAATAATGACAGACATGTAAATTTGAAGGTTTTTTTTTTTTTAAGTCTATGATTTCTTGTTGCAAGATTTCAGAACCTTGTCTTGTAGCACCATGGACAGAGCCACCTGGGCCAGGACTAATTTATCTACTCTAAGGAGCTGAGTGTGACTTCTGAAATGGGAGAAATAGAAAGATTAGTTGAAGGTGCTCCAGGCACTAACCTGTTGGAAATAAAAGGTAAAAGTATTTATGGCCAGACCCTGCACAGGGCAGATCGATGAAGCAGCTAAGACTTGTTCTCCTGCCCTCTCCTCCCCCTTTTTGGTGCACCTTATAATGAATTTGTATCCCCCACCCCAGGCTTTCCCTTCATAGCCCTGCCCAAATCTGCTCTCTTCAGAAGCATCTGTGTCACCTCCCCCAACTGTGAGTCATATGAGGTCTTCCTCTTAGGCAACAAAGTTTAAAATTCCAGGAGAGCCCTGGTACCTGCCCACTGCTGGTGTGGCTTACCCATCCCTGGGGGCAATGCCATTTTACTGACTTTAACAATATCTTGAATTTGCTTAAATGAAAACATGGGTGTTAATGCAGAACCTTATCAATGAATTGTTAATAGTGTAATTTTAGGCTTTGTGACTGGCTGCTATGGAAGGTCACTGAGGGTGAAGGGGGCCACTTGGGGGCTCTCAGATTCCCTTCTTTTCTGCACATAAGCGGACAGGCACTGTGCTGTCATAGTCTGGATTAACCTTCAAGTAAACGCCAACACTTATCCAAATTCCTATAAGTTTTGCTGCTTCTTCCTCAAGTCAGAACATTTTCCAAACTTAAGCTCATTTGCCTCGAGTTCTACCCAGAAAATCTTTACCCAACTTGCACAGCTTTCTGAGAAGGGAGAGAAGTACATTCTCTCAAAAACTTAAGGCAAGAAAGAAAGAAAAACTTAGGCCCTGTCAAATGATACTTTGTTTTCCACTTAAGCTTGCTTCATTTAATTAATAATTTGATCTCCTGGTTCTTCTGTCACCAAAGGCAAGTAGAAAGGAGCTTGTCCTTTCAATGCTGACAGAGTGAGGGGTCCTGGGCTTCTGAAAGATTCCACTCAGAGAGCTGCTGCATCCCAGGCTCTGAATAACCCATCACCTCATCCAGAACCTGCTGGGGGCACTTGTGTGCTGAAGACTGAAGGAGGTTCTGTCCTAGAAGGCAGAGAGAGTGAAGAACTCTGCCCTTGAGCCATGAACGCACAAATAGATGATTTGGCCGAGCTTATGGCACAGAACAAAACAAGGATGCTCTGCTGCAGGAGACCTGTAAGGGCAGAGGTCAGTGTAGGCTCCAGTGGTAGGGAGGAACTCCAGAGCTTGTGCACAAATGGTGCCCCTTTCTTGTATGACCCGCTGTCTCCCTGGGCGCTTCTGCTGTATTCATGGTCTCTCTATGGGCCACTTGATCTCTGAATGTGAAGCTGCTGAGTTGAGACCTGAGCTGGAGGTGCGTCCCAGAGGACACACCAGGTAACCTGTTAGGAGTGGGGCTTGGAAGGCAGTTCCTGGAGGGGAAATTATCCTCAGCTGGCTGGCCCCTCTCAGGGCTGTGTCTGATGCTGGTGGCATCTGGCCACAGCTGCCTGAGCTCCCTCTGATCTGATGAGCTCCTAAGTGACTTCTGAGATGCCTCTTTGCCACCCCAGGCCTCAGGCTACAGGAGAGCATTCATTTGCTTCATTTGCTCCAACCTGACACAAGTCAGCGCTGCATAGAAAATCAGAAGTGGCTGAGATAAGAGATGTGATCTCGCCTCCTCGGCGTGAAACACCTGCTGAACCCAGAGCAAGAATCCAGCAGGGCCGACTTTTCTTATATTGGTTCTCTCACTTGCTCAGTGTTTGCTCAGGTAATGATTTGTGGGTTTAAGAAATGTTCCTAGAGCTCTGTATTTTCACCTGAGAGCTCCATCAGAGCCTCCCTAAAATGGCTGTATATTTGAACAGCCACATATATGTTTTGAAAGAGGTAATTTAATCTGAATTTACACGACTCATTGTTTCTCTTTTTTTTTTAATTGAAGTACAGTCAATTACAATGTGTCAATTTCTGGTGTGCAGCACAATGTCCCAGTCATGCATATACATACATATATTTGTTTTCATATTTTTTTTCATTAAAAGCTATTACAAGATCACTCATTGTTTTTCAAAGGTCTGGTGGCACTTCTTGAAATCCCACGTCTTTGATAAAATTTCCCTCAGTTATTGGAAATAAGATCTTGAGTTCCTCGCCTTCCTGTAACATGCTTAAACTCACTTTTTTAAGGCTCTATAAATAAACTCACTTTTTAAAGGCTCTGTAAATAAATCATCTGTGGAGAGAGAACGTCTTGTGATAGAGTAAAAAGAGAAGTGGGCCCACCATTGTGAGGAACTGTGCAGTGCTGGTTAAGTGCGCAGGCTCTGAAGCCACACCATCTGGGCCCAGATCCTGGCTCCGCCTTTCCGGCCTGGTAGTGTGATAACGTAGTCAGTCACCTGTAGACTGCTTTGGGTAGTATTGACGTGAGAAAGTCTCAGTGTCTCTAGGATATGTGACAGAGAAGATTTTTACTCCAAGTGTAAGAGCATTTTATAAAATGCAAAGAGGTGTATACCCTTTATTACTGTGACTACAAATAACATTGCATAGGAAGCTAAGGAAAGTGCTGGAAGAGCTAGAAATATTTCAGCATTTCTGCTCTTAAAAAGCTTGCAGTCTGGCTGGAGAGAGAACACATGGTAAAATAACAGGGCAGAGACAACTCTCAGATTTTCTCTCCCTATTCTCTAATCAGTTGGCCCCTTCTGTGTCACAGATGCAGCTTTCTTGTAAACATCAGAATCCTCCTCGTTCACAAGGCAGAGGTGAGGTAAAAATACAGGACAAGTAAGATAAATACTCAGGTGCCTGCCTGGTTGGTGTCCAGAGGAGAGGGTTATAATGGTCATTGAGTAGATTGCAGATTACAGTTGAAAACAGAAAAGCCACTTGGTTTGATTACCATTGGGCATGAGTAGGCAGCTCAAGTATTCCAAATTGTTTCAAGTGTCATTGGAAAAGGTTGAAGCTAAAACACGAGAGCTTGCTAGGCTTTCCTGGGTAAGAGGCTGTCTGCAGGGCCAGGCAGCCCTTGAAGGCAGGTCAGAAATCTAGACTGTTTGAATTCACTTTTGCTTGATGCCACATGGGACTTCCTACTCTCTCAAAAGGTCGTCTCATCCCCACCCACCCCTGACTCTCCTCCAAAGTCATAAGACACCAGAAGAAATGTGCAGGGACAAGTTAGAAAACCATGGGGCTGTGTAACCAACTGGCTAGAGAAACAGCGCAGCTGCTCCCCGAGCCTGCTGGCTCTCCCCTTGAGAGTGTACTGTCTATCCCTTAATAAATCCTCACTTTATTTTCTTTAAACAAAAGAAAGAAAGAAAGAAACTCATGGGAAATTGGCAAATTTCCTCAAAATTACCCTCAAAATTGAAGGGGGTTAGAGGTAGGGAATGAGACAAGGTTATCGCTCAACTGCTTCTCAGCTCAAAGCCATTTGCTGCCCTTAAAGGGGTGACTCGTGAAGAAGCCACTATGGTACCCAAGGTCACCTGGTGAATAGCTTAGGCCATTTCACTCCTTTTTTCCATTTCCCTATTAAGAGCTCTTTCTGAGTTAGATGAGCCATGCTTTGACACCCAGGGGTTTAGCCCTGACCTTGTCCCTTTGGAAACTGGTACCACCTGCCTTTTAGAAAGAAAGGAATTTGGACATTGAGTCTAGTTTTCCTGTCTAGCCTTAGTGATGATTCTCAGCTGTAACTCTGAGATGTTGTCATCATCTTAATAACGTTTATACAGCACTTACTGTGGGCCAGTTACTGTCCTTAGCACTTTGCAGGTGTAACTGTGTTAATCTTAGCCCCGCATCACAATTGCTCTGGAAAACAGGACAGCTGGCCCTTATTTTAGAGGAAGACATTTGTCTTTACTGAGAGCTGCCTGCAGGCGTGAACAGGGAGGAATTAGCCAGATGCTGAGGGACTCCTGTCTCCATTCCTTCACTAACCTCACCAGGCTTGGGTGGTTTATATCCATAAAAGAGGGTGGGGCAAAAAGACAATGGATATTCTTTAGCTGCAGTAAATCTCAAGCAAGGGGATATGGCAAAGCTACAGCATTACCTAGCTCTGGTGTTGACTTACCTCTGCATTTGCAAACTTTGAGAGCTGTTTGTAGAGGACTGATAACATGTTTTTGAAAGGAGTCACCATCTTCATCGTGGGGCAGGGGGAGGGCCTTATCATTTGCTAGGAATTTTCATTTTGTTCCACGCTCAAAAGAAAATAAGTACTCCATCTACTACTGAGTAACATAGATTGATTTCTTTTTCCCCAGTAAGTTATGAGGTGTTTTGTGAGTAACTTATTACTAATGACAATCAACTACAAATGTTTTCAGATGATTTACTTAAAAAAAATTATACTGCCTTCAAGATTGTCCCTATCATAATGGCATTTTCACTCACTTTCAATGTGCTTTCTTGAGTGGAGAGAAGTGGGGAATTATAGCTCTCAAGCTGGGAGGGCCACAGGGCAATGTTCAGTGTGTTTGAACATCCCTTGCCGTGTGTCAGGGTGACACAATTGCCCAAAGTATTAAATCCTAGATTTGGACTAATTCTACCTGAAGTTTTCCTTTGATTTTGAAATGCTGAGGAAAGACAGGTGAATTTTTTCTTGATACTTTTTTTTTTTTTTTTACAATTGAAGTATAGTCAGTTTACAATGTTGTGTTAGTTTCAGGTGTATAGCAAAGTAATTCAATTATACGCATACATATATATGTTCCTTTTCATATTCTTTTTTGTTGTAGGCTATTACAAGGTATTGAATATAGTTTCCTGTGCTGTGCGTTAGGACCTTGCTGTTTATCTGTTTTATGTACAGTAGTTAGAATCCACAAATCCCGAACTCCCAATTTGTCCCTCCCTGCCCCCACCCCTCCCCAGCAACTGTAAGTTTGTTTTCTATGTCTGTGAGTCTGTTTCTGTTTTATAAATAAGTTCATTTGTGTTTTTTTTTTAGGATTCCATATATAATATCGTGTTTTTTCCTTTCTGACTTACTTCACTTAGTATGACAAATTTCTTGATCCTCTCTTAGCCAAAGTTCAGGCCAGCAGCAGAAGGAATAAGGAACTACAAAATGAAAGGAAACCTAAAGAAGAAGCCACTTACTATGATTGATTTGATTTCTTGATTTAAAAATGTACCTCATGCTGTAAATTTCATTCCCCTCTCCACCTGCATGCTGAGGAATTTAAAAATACAGACTGGATTAAACGGAACAGATTACTTCTCCTAATGCTTTTTTGCCCAAATTGAAGCCCTAGCTTCACAGCCTCTCTATAAACCAGCCTCAGCCATATTACATTCTACTTTAAGCTCTCTTTTTAATTTGGTAGCCTTTGTGTTCTTACCTGGCAGTATTTGCTTTGGCTTGTGAGTCTCCAGGGGTCAGGGACCACATCTGAACCGCTCTAGGCAGTGCCTGGAACAAGAAAATGCCCAGTGCAGGCCCTTGGGCAGATTAGGATGCAGATGGCTAGGGACTGGAGAGGAGCAGCAGCCCAGCCTAGCAGGTTTCCAACAAGACACCTGCTGGCTCTGTTTATGCCCCCCAGGTTCAGTGGCAAAGCCATCAAGATACAGGGCTTCACTTTCTACCTAAGGGGCTGTCTATCCAAGGCTGAGTTTTTCTATTGTAAATACATTTGAAGTTGGCTCTTCCTGCTGAGCTGGTTAATATTAAATAAATATGGTAGCTAGATCTGTGTGTGTGTATATGTGTGTGTGTGTGTGCGCGCGCGTATGTACATATGTATGTATGCACATGCACATGGCACATGCCTGCACATATACTTCCAACCCGTGATGCACACTGTTTCTTTCTCTGTTTCAAGTACATGACATGGAGTGACCAGAGAGAAATTTATTTATGATTTCCGTGTCATCAAGGCAAAAAAATTCACTCCAAGTTCATGTTTGGTAATTGCTATATTGAAACCTAGTGTTTCTCCAGTAGCTTCCATCATTCATTATTTCATTTGTTCCAATCACCTGTCCTTCTATGTGACCTCTCCTTATAGTCTATTCACGAATTCCACCATTTGTTAAGAATTCATTACGTGCCAGACACTGGAAAGGACAGACACAGCCTCTTTCACATGGACACAGGCTATGAGATTATCAATAAAGAGGGTACAAATTCTGTCTAGAAACACAGAGCTCATCAGAACTAAGACACAGGTGCCAAGAGTCTTCAGACCCCTAGGCCTCAGTTCATTATGGTTTAGAGAAGTTGTCTGCCAACTTTGGTTGAATATCTTATTTTAAAATGTGGGCTCTGGTGCCAGCCCCCAGAGATTAAGATTCAGTAGATATTGGGTGTTCCCCAAGAAGGTGATTCTGATGCAGGTGGTCTCTGACCATAGAGAACACGAGTTTAGAACCTCCAGGTCTCATTTGTCATCCTTTAGTGGTCCATCCAGAGTTGCTTCACTTTGCCTTGTGGTTCAGATCAATCTCTTGTTTGGGGGGTCATCAAAAGCCCTGTGAGCTTAGCTGTACAAATATTTAGAGACAGGAGATAGGATTCAGAAGGGTTTGTTTTTAAATGTTTTGCTGCTTCCTAACCCATGACAGTCTTTGGGAATATTTTGAATACTGGAGGGAGGATGAAAATGCACCTGACTTGCACGTCGGCAGAAGCTAGACTCCAGAGAAGGCTCGCCACATCACTTCCAAAGAACCAGAGTCTCTCATGCCTTGACTGAAAGGAGCTTGTTTTGTTTGAAGTCAGAATAATTTCTTGTGTATCTGATGGCAGAACATCTAGACACATTTTTTTTAAAGATTATCAATATGTCAGTTGCTCCTCTGCATATAGTTGTACACACCCCTTGTACCATTTCCTCCTGGACAATGAAAACTAACCAGAGGCTTTGCTCCTGTGTCCTGTGGGCTTCTTGAGTAAGGGAAGCCTCTGTGTGCATGTTGGAACTGTCACATACTTAACACGAAGGAGACCTTGTGGGAATCTGCCTTGGTTTTGCTGATCAAAAATAGGGCTTCAGTATTGGAATATGTACTTCTTTCCCTCTCTTTGAAATACACATCTCTCTGTTCTGGTGGCCAGAATAGTTTCTTCTGCAGTACAAGGAACTCACAATAGAGCATGAAAAGACTTTGTGCTCTTCCTAAGCCCACATAGCATCAAGACATAAATAATAATTCATCAACATTAACAATTGTTGCCCCTATAACACAGACCTAGTAGTGGCTGGGCCAGACTGAGTGTGGTGACAAAGGCATGACCTCAGACTCCCTGAGCTCATTCTGGTTTCTCACTGTATTTATGGTGAAAAACATGGGAAGTCTTTCTATATCCATCCCTCTCCACCAACGGTCAGGTAGGGGCTTCTGTGTTGGAACCTACACTTTTTTTTTATTGAAGTATAGTTGATTTATAATGTTTCAGGTGTACAGCAAAGTAATTCAAGTGTATGTATATATGTGTTTGTATATATATATATGTGTGTGTGTGTATATATATGTATATGTATATATATTCTTCAGATTCTTTTCCATTATATCTTATTACAAGATACTGATTATAGTTCCCTGTGCTGTACAGTAGGCCTTTGTGTATTTTATATATAGTAGTGTGTACCTGTTAATCCCAAACTCCTAATTTATCCCTCCCCCACCTCTCCTGTTTGGTAACCATAATTTTGTTTTGAATGAGTACGGGAGAGTAACCTGGTCCTCTCTCCCAGGCGCTGTCCATGGTCCCAAAATATGAGGCATGTTTATGACTGTGTTTGGCTCACTTTTTTTGAAGTTTCACTGCAGTGCATGAGCAAGAGAAATTTTTGTCACATCCATCTCCTTAATCACCTCATCCTGCATCTGAAGGTGCTGTCCTCCAAATGAGGTAAATGAGATAAATGCTGGAGTGACTGGCTTGGATAAGGGCGTACAGGCTCCAGCCACAGAGAAGTATGCCTCATTGTGCTACAAAGTGGCCCAAGAAGACTCAAACCTGACCTTGTCCTGTCAGCACTGGGTCTAAGGAGTTGAGCTGGCCTGCCTGAGCCCCCTGACACTTGAAGATCCAGATGCCAACCTGGCATGGTTCCCTCTGTCCTCTGCATGAATTATTACAGGCATCTGAGAGGTGCCTTTCTTGAACTGTTAACTTGTAATTGGATTCATGAATAAGCAACTTGCTTCCAAGTCTCCCCATTCTTTTTGGCTCACTTATGATGTAATTGTGCATGTGCAAATCACCAAATGAGCCTTCCTTTTAGAAGGTAGCGCGGCTGTCAGGAGCTGACACCGGGATCCTCCTGTTTGTTTACCCCTATTTGTAGTCTGCACTAGGGAGACTCTGCCTGTGCATTTGAATTGTTTTAGTTCGTGTGAATTTTTGATGTATTTGATGTATGTATTGCTTTGTTTCTTCATTCCATTGTCAAAAAGAAGGTGCATGATGTGTCTCCCATCTACCATACGTCAGGCATATGAGAATGGTTAAGAGGCAGTTCTGGGGCTCTAGAAGCATATGGCCTAGAGAAGCAAACAGATAACTGTAACATCACGTCACAAGTGCTGTGATTGCTCAGAGGTAGGGGAATCTTCTCAGGGAGGGTGACATTTGTACTGGATCTTGAAGGGTTCATAGGAGCTCAGGGGACTGAGAGGGGTAATAAGCAGCATTCCTGATGAAGAACGCAGGCTCAGCAAGAACCAAAATATGTGGACGTGCATGGCCTGGTTGGGGAACAGTGAGTAGCGGTGTAAGGCTCAGCACAGGGGACTGGAAAGGGGAAGGGGATGGAAAGCCATTAAGAGCCTTCAGGGCAACTTAAAACATTTGAATCAGGCAAATGCAGTCCTGGCTGCCCTGCAAAAGTGAGCTTCTGCATCGAGTCAGTCATTCAGCTCCTGATCGTCCTCGATGCCTCTGTGCAGATTTCCTCTATTCAGATTTCCTTTTGTTCAAGAAGCCCTCCCTGTCTCCCTCCACCCCCCTCTCCCAGGCTGAATTAAGTGATCCATGGGCAGGTCCATTGGTTAGCTACCACACTGGGTTCTCTGTGCCTTTTATGTGTCAAGCTTCCCCAGCAGACTGGAAGCTTGCTCAGGTCGGAGGCTGGACCTTATTTGGTGTTTTCTACCCAGTACCTTGGGTCGTGTCTGGCATAGGAAGGATGCTCAGTAAATGTCTCTTGGATAAACGTATGAAAGCTGAATGAGAGCCCTTGAATCCCCCGTAAGATGGGGTGTAGTACGTCACACTGAGCGGGTCAAAGATACTTTCATAAGTAATCCAGACACTGAAACAGGTCTGTGTTGTGCAGCTATGGGCTGTGGGCAGTGGGAGTTTCATGAGCTAGACTGTTAGTCAGGGAGGTCTTAAGGCAGTTATAAGCTATAATCTGCCCAGAGGAAAGGGTGAATTGGATGGAAGGGACAGGCTGAAGGCTCTGATTATCCAAGCCTTTGCTATACAGCCCAAACTAGCTGTCTCAGCTAAAGTGGCCACGGTGTCTCTCATCCTCAAAAAAGCAGACATTTTAATATGGAAAATTATTTTCCATCATTTCCTTATGACAGGAAAAGTCAGGGAGGATAGGATCTTCTCTTCCCCATGGCAGTCAGCAGAGGATGCTTAAATCCTGATGATTTTGCCCTAGAAAATGAAAACTATTAACTGAAGCATTCATTGGAATTGGCAGGCAGGACCCATCTGTCTGAACAGATGAGATATGAGTGTGACGTTGGCCATGGGCGCCCTTGGTGAGTCCACACACTTGCTGGGGGCCCCAGAAGGTAGCACGAGGCCTGGAAGTCAAACTCTAGCTCAGCCTTCTCAGAAGTACATGGCTGGGGCTGGAGTGTAAAATAAAAATATTTTGAATGTCTAAAAATCCTATTCACAAAGCCCGTGCACTCTGCTGTATGGGAAAGACTCTTAGCCCTCAGACTGTTTTTTTTTTTTTTTAACCCTATTTATGAGGAAAGCAAACCTTATGTCATTTTTCTGAATTCCAGGTTTCTCAGTATGTGTAGGAAAGCTATTTGATGAATTTTTTTTCTAATTTCTGGTTTGTTCCTTTATGATTAGCAGTATTGCCAAAAAAAAAACTGAGCAGAGGCCTGAAGTCAGATTCAGACCCTAATGCTACTATTTACTAGATCAGTGGTTATTCAGCCTTGGCTGCACATTGGAATCATCCAGAGAGGTTTATAAATAATCTCCCCCAGAGATTCGGATTTAATCGGCTGACCGTGCAGCCTGGGCACTGCGATTTGGGGTTCCAAGGGGCAGCCGTGGTTGAAAACTACTGTGTGAAAAGAATCACCTTGGGACAGTTGCCTAGCCTCTCCGGATCTTATTTTTTCTTGCCTGTAAACTGGGGATTATATTGTGAACCTCACAGAACTGCGAGGATGAAATGGGATAAGGTCTGATCTGTGAGTGATGGCTGCTGACAGCTGTGATCACATTGCTGAAGATGTGATCACGGGTGGCCCCGGGGACCCTGTGGTGACCTTGAGTCTCTCATGTGAACCACCCAGGCGCACACTTTCCCAGCCATGGTGGGGACCACGCAAGAGGCCGGGGGTGGCTTAGTGAAGTCCGTGTCTGGTGGGTGACGAGAAGTGCTTAGTTCACTGTCGGGACAGGTCACGGGCCTTCTTTCCACATGAGGACGTCCGGTGCTGCCCAGCCAGCCGTGCTCTGACTCACAAGTGCCCCGCGTTAATAACCTCCTGAGGGCTGGGCTTTTCCACTCCGGTGGTTAACTTGTTTGTCTCCTTTGTTCTAGACTTATTGATTCCTTGTTTGTTTTTTCTTTTTAATTTTCAAGAAATCAGGACCTGAAGCCAGAAGAGCCATGGAATCAAAAACACCTGGCTTTTATTGGTCTCTGTGGCTCAGTGCCCTGGCTGACGGTCCCCAGACTCTCATCAGAAGGCCCTTCTCTGTTTGGGTGAGGTCACCAAGTTACTAATTAGCTTTAAAGGAAGGGTGCGCTAGGAAAGAGTTTTTTCTGAGTATTTCTCTGGAAAGAGCTTCCTGAGGGGCAGGGTGGGCCCTTCCTCCCTTCCTCTCCTCCACTTCCAAGGAGTGACTGGACCCACAAAGCAGGGCTCCTCTGCCCGGGGGCCACAGTCACTCCCAGGGCAGAGATGCTCAGCATTGACCACCATCTCTGACCATGTCCCCCGTGACCCTCGTAACAAAAGAACATTTTTCTAACTAAATGATGATTTTACTCCAATTTAAATTTTTAAGTTTAAAAATATAAGGTGTCTTTTTTTCCCAGGAAAGAAAGGGATTTGAGAAATTTTCAGAAACACCCAGTGTGGGTGGGGCCAGATGAGTTTCCTGTCTGTTTTCTGTCTGATCTGCCCTGCTTATTTAAGTACTTTGGTCAAACATCTTTACTGATTAATTTTACCCTTACAGTTAGTTGAGTGCCCTTCAGAAGTCTGTTTGCATTTCCATAAATCAGTGTTGATTTTATCAGGATCAGTTATCTCCTTGGAGACCTGTCAGGAAAAGAGAGGTGGATTAACCCCAGCAAGGCTGGTGTGGGATTTTTCCAGGAATGCCTTGGTTCCCCTACACATATGGGGTTAAAACATATAGTACAATCTCTGGAACATATAGTACAACCTCTGTTCATTCATGTAAACTGAATCTCTTTTCTTCCATCCCTTGGGCTTTAGATTACTATATTTTCCTGGACCCAATTCTAGGGTATTTCAGAGATTCGTAGAGAAGGACAATCATACATTTCATCAACTTTTATTGAGTCCATACACTGTGCCAAACCAAGGAATGGAAGATGAATCAGACCCCAAGGAACTCAAGTGGCTAAGAGACGAGACAGACACGTCAATTATCTATTATAATTCCAAGGAGTAAAGGTGATGAACACAGGGCAGGGGCACATAGAGGCAGGGGTAGTGGGGGTGCAGAATCCATCTGCGGTATCAACACCACCAGGCACTCCTCTACTACCCGCTCCCTTGGGCACAGGAAAACTCATTCCTTCTCAAGGAGCTCTGGCTTTCTTTCATTCCCTGGCTATTAAGTGGCCGCCTGCTATATGCCAGGCATTGCTCTTAGCCCTAAGCATATAGCAGTTGACAAGACCGCTGCAGTCGATCTTTGATGGCCAGAATAATGGGGGGAGGTGGTCCCCGCCTTGCAAAATGGAGGAGTAAAATACGAATATGGTGACTATGTATAAGCACACATAACAACAAACACTAAAGCTGAAACAGCCCTTGGAGCCCAGGAACCCTTTGAGGGATGAATCAGTAGTCCCTTCTCTCTGTAGAGCTTTGTCCTTTGCGAGTGTCTTTCCATTCTCACCGTTGAGCTTCACTCCAGTGCTGAGAAGCAGCACAGCCTAGATCTTTATCCTTATTCACATAGAAGTGTGCTGGGGGGTGGCGGTTGGGGGTGCAGACTTACTTGGGTTTAAAGTGCAATCTCTTGGCCTTAGAGCAAATTTTCCATTTTATGTCTTTGTAAAGCTCATGTCTCTTGAGACACTCCAGCTCAGGGCGTTGGCCTCCTTAGAGTCTGGGGCTGCAACCCACTGGTACTTGCTTAGCGCTTGGTCATGGGGTGATGGGTATAGAGGGAAGGGGGAGGGTAAATGGGGGAGAGGCAGTCTTCAGCAGATTGTGAGTCAGTTTAGAAACATAAGGACAAAAAGCTGAGCCAGGTTTGTGGTCCCTCCTGGGGCCACAGGGAAAATGACAGCTCAGACGTGGCAATTGGCTTCTGCAGGCTTCTTTCTGCAGCTTCTGACATGTCTTAAAGAGCAGGGAGGTGCTGAGACAGACTCCTCTGCATTGTTGCCTGGGGGCATTATGTGCATTCATGGAGGGAGTCTAAATTTTATTCCAGCCATCCACATTTATGCAGTCTTTTGTTAAGTCTTGGAGTCATGTCAGGGATCTCATTATTCTAAAGACAACAGAAAATACCTCAAGAGAAAAGACATTTTATAAGATCTAAACATTTTATTAACCCAAACCACCAAGTGCTTACACAGCTGGCGGCAGCCTTGGTGAACCCAGGCTCTTGCCTTTAAGAATTTTTGTTAGAATTAAAAACCACTCTGATGTTCAGTCCCTGGGGTTGGCTAAGAGCCAGGGCAGCGGGACCTGGGTCATACAGGTTCAGTTTAGGTGCTTTTAGTCAGCAGAGCATCAAGTACATATTGTGTGTGCAAATGCAGTGTTAGGTGGAGAAGCCATGGGATCCCATGGAGAGAGCTCTGAGCTGAGGCAGGAGGCCTGGCCTGGGTTCCCCACCCGAGCTCAGGGCTCCTGTGCGTGGCAGGCACTTCCCTCCTGCTCTGTGGGTCGCTGAGTCCTAGCTATATAAAGGGGGAGGCTGAACTTGGGTCCCTTAGGGTCCTCCTAGCTCTGAAGCTCTGAGAGGAGTGGTATGGGTTGCAAGAAAAGAATGGAGCAGCAGAAAAGCAAGGCGACACCTGTGTCAGAGCTGATCCTCGTGTTAGGACAGTCGCTGTTGACCCTGTTCAACTCCCACCACCCCGTGAGGAGGCCCGACTTTCTGGACAACAGTGAGGAGCAGGGAGAACATCTCAGCAGCTATAATCGCTCCTCTCCCTGGTCCGGAGAGAGATCTGCCGCCTTTTCCCCAACCAGGGTCCCTCCAGGCAGGGATTCAGCCAAGGAACGAATCAAACAGTATGGCGCTGCCACTACGTGATTTATTACACATGCTATTTTTGGCCAGAGTTTGTGAGAAAAACAATAGATCTGTGTTCCCTCTTCTTTTGAGCAAGCAGGTTCAAGTTAACCCGTTTAGATATAATTACAGTTCTATCCCTTATAGCTTTACCCTTTGTCTTTGGCACGGATTGTTCCACGTTCTTCCCCAGACTGTCCCCCAGCTAACCTGACCTTGAGTGACACTGCCTCCTTTACTGTTTACTTTAATTGCAGGTGGTGACTCTCACTTTGATATCATTGCCCGCAAGATAGGGGTTTCAGGCACATAGACAAGCCAGTGCAGGGTCAGCCTTCATGAAATTCTATTTGGTTAAACACATGGCCCTGGGAGAGGGAGGGAAGGGAGCCCAATGTGCCAGGCCTTGGGTTGGGGAGTTAACTTTCTTTGTCCCATTTGATCCTCATATTATCTTGTGAGGTGTTATAGATTGCTTTCTGAATTTATAAATGAAGCAACATGCTCCAGGAGTTTAAAAGAAAGTCTATGGAAAGTTAAAATAATTCAGTTATGCAAGAAAAATGACTTCATCTTTTCTATAAATCAATGTAGGTTTCTTTTCAGCCCCCATAACTGTTAGTGGTAGAACCTTCATCTTAGGAAATTTGGGGCCACTCCCCACACTTCTCAGGGATTGTTCCAAATTCTGACCAGCGTTGCCCAATAGAGCCCTCTGGGATGATGGAAGTATATTTGCACTGCTCCATGCACCTAGCTCCCGGCCAGAGGTGACTGTTGAGCATCTGAAATGTGGCTAATGTAACTAAGCTAGTGACTTCTTAATTTTATATAAATTAATTTAAATTTAAAGAGCCATTATGGTTATCATATTGGACAATGCAGTTGTGGGCAAAATTACATGGGGCACAGGTATTTATTTGGTGGGTCTTGGCTGATGGCTCATCCTGGGAATCATCATTTACCACATTGAAAACCCTGAAAATAATTGTGTTTCCATTGGAATGTCCAAGGTGTTGGTCCCTTCTGAGTTCCTTCTATTCCTGACCTCAGGCCTCCTTAGGACTGGCTCCCTCTTCACTCCCTCTTCACACTTCATTGGCTCTGGGATCCCACTAACATTGGCCACTAGCCATGTGCTCCTCTTGAGCCCTTGAAATGCAGATAGTGAGGACTGAGATGTGATGTAAGTGTGAAAAATACAATGGAGCTTGAAGACTTAATATGAAAAATATATACATAAATTAAAAAATTTTATAAAATAAATTATATTTTTATAAAATAAATTATGTGCATATATTTATAGTAATATTTATATATTACTATAAAATAACATCTCATTAATAGTTTTTTTATGTTGATTACATGTTGAGATCCTATTTTGTTCATGTAGGGTTAAATACTGTTATTAAGATCTTTTTAGTTTCCATTGTTTTTATTTTCCTTTATTCTTTTTTAAAAAATGTTTTATTTTTATACAGTTCTTAAAGGCTGCTTTCCATTTACAGATATTATAAAGTATTGGCTGTATTCTCTGTGCTGTACAGTACTTCCTTGAGCCTATCTTGTACCCAGTAGTTTGTACCTCCGTCTCCCCATTTCTATATATTTTGTGTGTTTGTAATATATATATGCAGTTCATTTTATCTGTATCTTCTTACTTTTTTTAATGTAGCTCTAGAAAATTCACACATGTGACTTACATTTGTGGCTTGTGTTAAATTTCTGTTGAAGAGCGCTGCTCGAGAGAGTCACTGTGCTGTTCCCGAGTCTTCTGAGGGAGATGTCAGTCCACTTCCTGAGAGCCTGGCCTCCAGCGTGGGGCAGTGTCAAGGCGGAACTGGAAATGCATATTTCAAAATGTTACTTCACCACCCCAGCAACTGGGTTCTCCAGTGAGTTACAGAAAGGAAGAGGGTTCCCCAGCCCTTTGGGTCTATGAACTGGGGGCTGGGCCTCCTTACAGGCTGAGGGTCTGCTCAGGGAGGGAAGGAGAGAGTAGTCAGCCTCAGCTCCAGCGCTGGACCTGTCTCACTGGTCAAGCTGAATCCCTGAGGGTAGGGAGCAGTAGGGGCCTGCTCAGGTGCAGTCTGGGGACTAAAGTGCATTCATAGCCTGATCCATCAGGGCTTGACGGATGAATCCCATCATGGCCCTGACATGTCCCAGCTCTGGGAGTGACCACTGGTCAATGCAGTCAGTCCCCGCATCTGCAATTGGATCTTCCCTTTCTCACCTAGCTGAAGGTCTGGCCCTTCAAAATCCTTTGGGGAAATGCTTGTTGAATTAAAGTTGGGCAGATGAGGACAAGGTCTCACCTAATCCCAGAGGCTCCCTGAGAGGCAAAGAAGAGCCACTTGTAAAGCAGTTTAGAAACGAATCAGTATGTGGTCAAATAGAAGGCATAACTCAAACAGAAGATGTAGACACATCCCTTTTTTGCTCTAAGTTGATCAACCAACCATATGCCCAGCACCTACCCTTTCCAGAGCCCTGATGCAGGAATGGAGAGAACAGGGGTCCTCAGGGAGCCTGGTGGGAGAGGCAGGACATGAAACCAGAGACTGGGTCGCTGTGCCAGTGGGGCACGCGAACACCCAAAAATGAGCAAAGGAGACCTCAGTGAATGTCGTAGACTTGTTGGGGAAGGTAAAGTTCCATGCAAATTAGAATCCTAAAACAAATTCCTTTCTAAATGCCTGGAAGGGAGACCCCACTGTTTGAAGAACCCTGCAGTAAATCATTCTGCAGGTAAATCCTTCAATAATAGTATGCAGGTGTTGAGAGTTTTCAGAAAAGTCTGGATTTTTTTGTATCACATACTTTCTTTTTTTTTTTTTAATATGTTTTTATTGAAGTAGAGTCAGTTTACAATGTTGTGTCAATTTCTGGTGTACAGCACAGTACTTCAGTCATATAGGAACATACATATATTCATTTTCACCATAAGTTACTACAAGATATTGAATATGGTTCCCTGAGCTATACAGTGTAAACTTGTTGTTTATCTACTTTATATTTATTAGTTAGTATCTGCAAATCTCGAACTCCTAATTTATCCCTTCCCACCCCCTTCTCCCACTGTTTTCTGAGTCTGTTTCTGTTTTGTAAATAAGTTTGTTTGTCTTTTTTTTTTAAGATTCCACATGTAAGTGATACCATGTCACATACTTTCTTAAAGCAAGGCCCACCTGAGCACTGTAAATGGAACGTCTTTGAGCAGGGGTGAGGGTGCTTAGAAACCAGGCAATGAGATGCGTAGACTTCTCTGAGGGACTATTCCATTGTCCCAGGACCTGCTTTCCTTCGGAGCCCTGAGACCAGGGCAGCAGGGCTCCCGGAACATCTTCTGCAGTTGCGTCCGAAGCACTGTCTTGCAGCCCTGGCCTCAAAGCCTGTGCTGAGGCTAGAAAGGCCTCGCTGAGGACTCGTCCCATCCCAGGCCCCCTCCAAAAGCTGCGCTCTTTGGCTGCATACCTCAGGGAGCGTATCTCCCCAGGCCCCACAGAGGCTCACACATGGGCTGGTTTTTATGATTATTGTTGTTGACATGGGGTTAGCATCTTGAGCCCTTCTTTCTCAACCCTGAGAAATCACAGTGACTCATGATCGTCTATAATAACAATTAGCTCTTGATAGAAAAATCATGCCCTAGTGATTACAGTGCAAAATCCTGGGGAGCTTGTTACAAGAGATTAGTGACGCAGAGTTGAACCAGGCCAAGCTAATCCCATTAAGATTTATATTGTGTGTTGTGTAAATCGGCTTGTTGACAGTCAGGCTCAGCAGAAGAGGATTGGGCCCCTCATCCCTCCTTGTCCTCGGGCAGGGAGTGGCCACAGGTGTACTCAGAGCCCGCCCAGGCATGCGTCAGCTGGTACAGGCAGCACAGTGGTTCTTCCAGAAAAGGTCCCAAGCCTGTCAGAGTGGGAGGAGGCCTGTCCTTGCCCCTAAGAGCTGGGGGTTTCTATTCCAGAAGCTTCCCTGAGTCATTACCAGTCTTTGCTGCTGTTGGGCTTGCCCTTGAAGGCAGGTCTTTCTCATGGACTTGATCTGAAGCCTTCCTCCTCTGAGGTCTGGCTGCTCCGTGACCTCCCTCCAGGACCAGCACAGGCCTCCGATGGATGGAGAGTCTGCTGGTCAGACATCGCCATGGAGTGCCCCCTGGGGAACCAGCCCTCTGAGGAGACGTGCACCCCAGGACATCCCAGAGGCCTCCTCATAGAGCCCTGCCAGGGGCATGTGGAATCATATATCAGCCCCACACAGGCACAACCTAAATCAAGTACCCAAGCTCGTTTCTTACTTCTGGGTTGTTCCCTATAGAGACAAAGGGCATAGAGAGGGGCTGAAATGCACAAAAGATAAAGACAAAAAGGGTACAGATCGTGCCCCACTTTGAGGTCAGGGATGGTGTCCTGATCCTTTTTGTGTCTCCAGCCCACAGCACAATGCCTAACACACTGGAGCCACAATATTTGCATGAATAAGTGAGTGAATGGATGAATTAAGACCTTAGTTCATGAATTACTCTGTGTATGTATGTTGACCCCTGTAATAAACATGTAACTCTGACCCCCTGGGTGGATACAATGAGCTCATTGCATGTATCATATCATTTGGTCTTCAACAGCCCGTTTTGCTGATGAATTTTGGGCTGAGCAGTTTGCCTAAAGTCATGTAGTGAGTAAGCAGAGGCCCCCAATCCTAGGTAAAGGCAAAAAAAAAGTGATCATTAAATATTTTCTTCCTTACTATCCCAAACAAGGTTTCATTTAAAACCCTTCCATCTACTTGATGACATTTATGTTGTAAAATTCCACAAGGTAGATTTTACTTTTCTTATGAGCAGATGTAGAAACTGAGGTTCAGAGAGGTTAAGTGATGTGCCCTAGGCACACACAGCTGTCAGCCATCACACAGACCCTGTATCACAGTCCACGTGCAGTTCCACAGCCCAGAGCTCCTTCCATGACCTCCATGTCTTCAGACTGCACCCAACACAAGACAAAGCCTCTTCACTTCTCACAGCAGGAGCAATGCAGGCAGCATATTGGTCTGTAGATTGGAGAAAATTATCAATATCCACACCCTTTTGTTTAGGATAGTCATGAGAAGTCACCCCTCTGAGTGGCAGGAGGATGGGTGAGCCCTTCTAAGTCACTGAGGCTCCCAGGACTCAAGCCTGCTTTGTTGGTGCTGAATTCCTGGTAGTTCCACTCTGAGCCACCTTGGTCCTGAACGAAGTTAACTTCTGTGTGTTTGACCTCTGAACTTCCCATGTCATGGAAATAGATTATCTTTAATGCAATGCAGGCAAGTGGATATTGATCACTGCTTATGAGCCTGGCCCTGGGCTGTGTCCTGAAAATGCAAACAGGAATAAGACAGACCAGAGGAGGAGGCAGAAAAATCTATGATCAAAGGAAAAATGAATAAGTGCTAAGTTGAAGCAATTGTCATGAGCTGTGGGAATAATTAATTTAGCCTGGAAATATATAGGAAGGCTTCCTGGAGGAGGTGGCATTTGAGCTGGACTATTAAAAAGAAGTTCTCTGGGCAGAGAATGAAAGGCCAGGCATTGCAGGCTGAGAAAAAAGAAAAGCTAAAACAGAAGTTCTATTCTTCCCCACAACCACTTCCCTAATCCCCACAATCCTGGGCAAAAAACTCATCACCCAAAGACAAGGATGATTGGGCAAGCAAATTTAATTCTTTAAGGAGATCTGGAGAAGGGATCACATCTTGATATGTATTTTACCCCCTGATCCTACAAGCCTGGCAATTAGGAGATGCTCATTTAATATTTATGGAGAAAGGAGAGAACGGACTGTATTCCCCAAAGCCAGAACAGAACTGCGTCTTCAGTGCTGAAAGCATGATTTGGGACCTTAATAATCCCTTTGTGCGTTAAGGATTGGACACTTCCCATCTTGTGTCTGGTCATATTGCCATCTTTGCTTTGGCTCAGGAGACTCAAAACTAGATGGGTGGCATCTGTTAGAACCTTGTGGTCAGCTTTTGGCTAGATCTCATTGGCTGCCTTTGTTTTCCTTCTATCCTCACTTTCTTGCGAATGTTATCCTTTATCTTGCTGTGTTTTCTGCATCTAAAAAAGCACCTATGAATCTATTGGTTTTCGAACCAAGTTGAAAAAAGTTTTTAAAGGTGAATGAAATATATTGGTAAGCACAGGGGCAGACCTAAGTAAAGGAATACTGCCAGCATAATAGTGCCTGTCTGGCCGAGGGCCGGGGCGAGAAGGATGCACAAGAGCTACCTAAACCAGCACGGGGGGAGCCAGGCAGAAGGAGCCACTTTTTCCCCAAGGCTCACAGCTTCCCCAAGGCATGGCACTGGGCTGGCACTCACGGGCTAGAATTTTAAGACTCCCAGATTCCTGTTCATGTGGAAATGCAGTTCTCAGACCCTTTAGTGAACTTAAGACAGAAGCACAAGTGCCACAGGCATTAGGAGCAAACCCTTCAGGAAAGAACCTGTGTTTGAGGCCAGGTGGTCCTGAGTATGAATCCCAGCCCGGCCACTTACTAGCCCTGTGGTGTTAAGCCGAAGGCCTAACCTCTCTGGGCTTCATCTTCCTATTCTGTAAAATGGGGATAAGAACAGCTATACCATAGGGTATTCAGGAGGGCTGGTTGACATAGTGACTGTGCAGCATAGAGCTCATTGTCTCCTTGTGTGATGCTTCCCCAAGGCCCAGACACTCGGACAGGCAGTCTCTCTCCAGCTCCATGTGGGAGAGCTACTGGGCAGAGGGCAGGCACAGACAGTGTCTGCACAGTGGTTGGATCCATCTGTCTGTCTGTCTATCTATATATCTATTTCTCTATCAAGCAATCATCTGTCCCCCCATCCGTCATACACCCACCCACCTACCCATACATCCACCCACCCATCCATCCATCTATCCATCTATCCATCCATCTCTGATTTCCTGAATGTACATATCTCTATCTCTATATTTTAAACTAATAGGATTATGGGTCTGACCCTTAGTTACCTTAGCTTCATGGCGCCACCATCAGCACAAGTGGTCTATCTTAAGACTCTGTGTTAATTTGCTAAAACTGCCGTAACAAAGTACCGTGGACAGGGTGGCTAAAACAGTGGTTGTTTATTGTCTCCCAGTCCAGGAGGCTTGAAGTCCAAGACTAAGGCGTCTGCATGATTGGTGCCTTTGGAGCACTGTGAGGGAGAGTCTGCTCCAGGCCTCTCCCCTGGCTTCTGGTGGTTTGTGGACTCCTCGGTGGACCTTGGCTTCTGCTGCATCACCCTGATCTCTGCCTTCATCTTCACGAGATGTTCTCCCTGTGTGCTGTGGGCATGTCTGTCTCTGTGTCCAAACTTTCCCTTTCATAAAGACACCTGTCCTATTGGACTAGAGGCCTACTCTATTCCAGTATGACCTCATCTTAACTAGTCACCTCTGCAGTGACCCTATTTCTAAATAAGGCCACATTTGGATGTTCTGGGGGTTAGGGTTTCAACAGATGAATTTCTGGGGACAGCAACCCGTAATCTCCCACTCTCTTATCCAACTGCCCGTGCATTTATGACATGGCTATGTAGGGTCACGGCCACAAAGTGAGATGGGGTTTGGGAGATTTGACTCAAATGAGAATCTAGAACTTGAATCCACAACCATGACTTGCTAGGACTTAAAAAGTGGGGTAGTTAGTGTTATCTATAGGATCTCATCATTTATTTTACCTGTCCCTTCCGTGTGTAAAAGAAAGACTAGTACCAGGGTACCCTTGGTCCACACACCCATCCCAGGCAGTGCTCCAACCCTTGATCTTGGGCCCCAAACACAGATACCTCCCTTACCCTTGTCCTCCCTCCCAGGGAAACAAGACTCGTGCTCCCTTCATGGGAGGAGTTTGCAGACTGTTAATGTAACCAAAGAGAGACTCTTCACTGTGGAACTGGGAATCTGAACGTTGCCACAAGACCTAATGTTCTAGCCTTGCAGGAAACCTTCTTTGAAATTAACCTGATCCTGTTCAAATCACTCCTTGTTTCAGCCTACAGCCTCCGTGCTTGTGCTTGTGCCTGAATGGGTGAGTGCACGTGAGAATGAGTGGGGTCATCCTTCCCCTTGAATTCCAGAAGCCCTGCAAGAGTAAAGGAACTCAGTAGATTCCAAGTAAGATCAGCAAGTTTAAAGGGTCAGTTCGTGGAGACTATAAATATGACAGCTGTTAATGAACTGTAACTGTGTAAATGGAAGATCTAGTGATGTTTACTGTTACATGAAACATCCAAGCACAGAAAGGATATGTTCTGCTTTAGAGGCTCAGGAGTCCTACATGGTGACAGTGTCCGTGAGTGGAGGAAACCTCTCAGATCCTCAAGTGTGATGTGTGCTGTGGGTGCTGCGGCCTCCCTGCAGGCAGGGCAGAGCTCTGCAGCTCCCACTGGCTCCAGGGTCCTAGTGTCCGACTCTCTGGAGCACAGAGGGGTTCCAACACCTTCCTGCCTCTCTCCCCATCACTGGGATCGCACGGAGCCTGCCTCAGGAGAGCTCCACCAGTTGGAGAGTTCCTTCTCTCAGTTCTCAATTCCCCTGGCCTTTTCCCACCCCACCCCCTTCTCAAGAAGCCTGGCTCTTTCCCCAGAGAACCACAAGGGGACCTTTTAGTTCTTCAAGCAAGCAGATGGTGGACTTTTCAAGTCTTGAGAAGGGAGCATCTACTTGACTCCTGGATCTTTCTTTTTGTGCCAGCTACCACTCTTGGCACAAATTTGAAATGAAATCCAATGATTCATTGGAAAACAAAACAAAGACAAAATTCTTCTACCAGGGTGAACAGGAAAAGGCGTGTAATAGGTGAGGGTCACTGAAAAAGCCTCCTGCCGCCCTCACGTGCACTTCATATGTGTTTGTGTAAGCAAGGGGTTCTCACCCGTTGAAGAGACAGTTCCTGAGCTCTTGCTCTGTGCCAGGCACTGTGCTCAGCCCGGTGGGGGATGCTGAGGTGAATCAGCCAGGAGCCCTGCCCTGAGGGACTGATGAATTAGTGGGGGAACTCAAATATTTACACAAAAGGCTAATTCAGGGTAGAAAGTGTTTCTAATTAGAGCAGACTGGAGATGAAGCTATGTTCAGGGAAGAGTTGAGCACCTCTGGCAGGGAGGCTCAAGGAAGGCTTCCTGGAAGAAGTGGCCTTCCTCAGGCCTTTGCTGCGGGGGTAGGATTTGAACCAGTGGAAATGGGCATCGGGGAAGGGGAGAGCAACCCAGTCGGAAGGCAGCATGAACAGCTCTGGAGTGGGGCGGATGGTGGGCACACGGCATTGGAGTCCTTTGCCTGGAGAGTAAGGTCTTCACATACACACATGATGCTGCCCCATGCACTGTGCTGTGTTTACATGTCTGTGCTACATGCTACTGTGACCTTGTTTGCATTGTGTCCAGTCTCATCATGTACCTGAATCACACGCCTGGACCATAGCCTGAGCATCCTTCGGAGTGGGGCCAAAAAGAAGGCCTCCTTGGCAGTTCTGTGAAAATGGTGTCTGCTTGAATAGATTCATCTGACATTTCGAGGGAGCATCGGGAAGGCCCCTCGTATTTATTCTGTCCCCAGGACCAGATGCATTGATTGCCCTTTCATAGGCTACAAAGGGGAAAGAATGACCAGGCTGTAGGAGTTTTCATTTTTTTTTTTGCACGGAGAAGCTTTTTAGAAAATGCTTCTGCAGACCAGCCACACCTGGAGCCACAGCCTGCCCGGGCCCTGGGCATTAACCCAGCATCATGGGGAAGACAGGTGGTCAATTTCCCCCTGTGTGGCCGGCGGCTTCCTGGCTGATCACTCACACCTAAGGTCTGCCAAGAACTCAGATCGGGCAGCCACTTCACGGACTGTATGAAACACAGCGTGGGGGGTGGAGCAGAGCTGGGCTTGGGTTTTACTGCCAGTAATTGCTTGTGCTGTCCCTGTCCTTGAACCAAGGTTCTTGATGTAAATAGCTCTCTCGGGGAGCAGAGTCTGGGTCCAGTCAGGGTGAGTGCCTGCCACCTCATTACGGGTGGACTCTCCATGTGCCTGGCGGAGGCTAAGACCTTATGCGTCTCAGTCTTGGGAGCCTGGGGACAGAACACATCAGAGTAGGGGGCTGGGAGCCCTGCTTGGCAGCTGATTACCTGCTCCCCCCTCCCACCCCTCTTGGGCTTGACTGCCCTTGTCCACACCTACCAGACTCCCCTTGGGTATTGGTCCAGCAACAGTGTATCTGGACAGCGGACCTCGGTGCCCTCTTGTACCTGTCCCTGCATATGTTCCCTCCCTCCTCCACCAACACCTGCTCTTCTCCAGGACCTTGAATTCCCAGAGAGGAGGGACTATGCTTTCTGCCTCACATCCAACCTTCAGTGTGGTCCTGACATAACTTGGGTTCAGTACTGTTGGTCAGATGGGACATAAGAGAGGGTTAGCCCATCAGGGACCTCCCCTGCCCCATGCTCAAGCTCTTCCATCAGCACTGACGTGTCCTTGAGCCTCAGTCTTCTCATCTGTGAAATGAAAATAATAGCATCTGCCTGGGTGGTGTGGTGAGAATTAGCCCCTGTGCTTAGCATGCACTGCTCGTAAGCACTCTTACTGCCTTCCACCTACTTGATAAGAGGGGCGGTCTGAGACTTAGGAGAGCTGCTGGTTCCCAGTTCAGACTACCATTTCCTGGCTGTGGGGCCTGGAGGACACCCCTACCCCTCTCTGGGCTTCAGTTTCCTCATCTGTGACACAGAGAGGTTGAACAAAGTGACATGTGAGGTCCTTTCCGGCCCTGACTATTTTTGGTTCTAATGAGATCACTGGGCATCCACCACCCACGTTCTGAGTCACCAGCCAGGGCTCACATAATCCCAAGTAATGGCTAAAGCAAAAGTCATTTTTATTTGACTTTCAAATATTTTGCTTATTTGGTGGTAGATGTTACTTTCCACACTCCAGTTTGCTCGGGCAGATGCTAAAGGTTGTCTGCATCTCTGGAGCACATCAATGACTGTGGGTAAGGAACGCAACATCATACCCTCTGGGGAATGTTGCCCACCTTCCACAGTCCTGGCTGTGAGTGCCAGTGTCTGAATTTTGTGAAACTGATGGCAGCAGAGGTGAGTCTAGATGGGGCTTCCCCTCCTCCTGTTTCTACAGAAAGCTTCATGGAAGAGGGGAGATTTCAGGATGAATGAAAATAGTGAAGTAAGGAGTAGGATTAATTGGCAAAAGGACAAGATCTGGAGCCCAGTTCTCCGGATTTGAATGTCAGTTATACCACTGAACCTCTCCAAGTCTCAGTTTCTCCATCTGTAAAGTGAGGCTAGTGATGGTACCTACCTTAGGGTTTAAATAGAATACAATATGCAAAGAGTAGATGGCATATCACCTGGCTCTCAGTAAGCATTCAGTCATGCTGCTGCTGGTTATGATTATTATGTGTGTGTCGGGGGGCATTGTCACGGGGTGGCATGATGTAGGAATAGGCTGGAATTGGAATTAGGAGGCCTGGACATAGGGGGAGAGATGCAGTGTAACCTGGGACAGAGGATGTAAGGAGGGATGGCTGGTCATAAGAGGGTAAGTATGGGCAGGGAAAAGGACCCTGGCTCAGAACCGCAGGGCAAGGGGATCCCCCGGGGAAGGACGACCAAGGAGAGAAGAGGCGACAAGACCTGAGTCGAGAGTCCTGAGATCTGTCTTCTGATCACTTTCCTAGTCTGTCTTCAGAGCAATCAAATCAGGTGGTTTTAGCCATTTTTTTTTTTTTTTTGGAGAGAGGAAGTTATAAAAATTGCACCCAGGTGGGCTCTGTGTCTGGGGTAGGGTCCCCCAGGTACACCCCTGACTTAAGTGGGGCTAGAACACGGATTTCCAACTCCCAAATGCCAGCCCCAAGACCCTGTCACTGTCGTTCTGATGGATGCTGCCTGGTTAGCCCCAAGTCACGCACCCCAGGAAGTTCGTTTTCTCTTTCTGGTCTGAGACCTTTATGCATTTATTGAGATGAAGGTTAAACCCCCGGAGAAGAGAGATTTAAGAGGCCCGTAATTCTCTGCCAGCTTTGTCAGCTCCTCAGGTGCTGGAGCAAAGCGGTTGGGGAGTCTGCCAGCTGCAGGAGAGTTCAGATCTGAAGAAAGGTTTTTCCACCAAGGGCCTGAGCTGACAATTCCTTTCCCCGAGATGCTGGCAGGTCTTGCCTATTTCAGGTACTTCTCAGCAGGCTCCCTCTGTGTTTCCCTCCACCCTGGACTGGCAGGGGGGCAGCAGGGAGGGATGATGAAGTCTGTGGCTTTCTCCAAAATTCTCAGTGCGGATGAGATAAATTCTCATCTCCAGAGTGGGTGATGCTCTGCCTCCCCCCTCTCCTCACTCCCACCTGGAAAAACCCAGACAAGCCCCTCCCAGGTCTGCTTGCAGCCCTGAAGACCTCTGCTGATGGGGGAGGGAAAGGGGGCTTGAGTTCACAGCCTGGCAAGGAGGCTTCTGAACGAATCATTTGCTGCTCTTGACTTTGCATCGCGTACGTAGGAAGAAAGGACCCTGATGAGTTGCTCTCCGTGTCTGTGAAGGAATGAGCAAGTGGAATTGGATTTAAATAAAAGCAGACAAAACTGTGTGTGTGTATATGAAATTGACCACTGGATGGTTAAATATAGAATTGACTCTATGGCCCTTTAAAAACGAGAGTAGCATTTAGGGTTGGGAGAGCCAAGGACCTTGCCTCTCCCAGGCTGTGTCCTCATCTGTATGAAGCAAGAATACTTGCCCCACATACGCCTCAGGGCCAGTGTGATCCCCAAGGAGACATTGTGTGTGCCAGCTTTCTGTCAGTCATTAACAGGGAACAAATGTCAGTTGTCCTATTGTTAATAATACCAGGTGTGGTGGCCGCCTGCATTGAATGGTTTAGAAGGTCACTGGCCTGAAGACGGAGGACTGGACCAGGTGACCTCCTGAGGTCCCTCTGATTCTAGCATCGCTCTCCGGGCTCCTCTGCCTTTGTTATTGGAGGAACCCCGGCTACCAGGAAACAAAAGAGGAGAAATGGGAGTGAGTCTGGCGGAAAGGCTGTGTCGAGGGTCTGAGGTCTCTAATCTTTGAGGCTTAGAGATTGTTATTAGAAATGAGGGTGATAATCTAAACATTGAAATGGCCAGGAAGTCAAGAATCCTCTGATTGTGCTACTCCTCACCCCTCCCTTCCCTTAGACTTCCCAGTAAGGGGACAGGGAGGGCTCCGGCCATTGAGGCATGTTCTCAGGTGGCACCAGAAGCTTCCCTCACCCTTGACCCAGGGAGATTGCATTGTGGTGTCTGCCATGGCCCAGGGCACCTCTCCCTCGCTGTCTGGGCGTTGCATCCTGAAGCTGACAGCTGGGCGTCATTGATTGGTGGTCCTGGCAAATCCGAGTGGCGAGCCTCATGCTCGTCAGACCTGGAGCACCGTCTCTGAACACGACCCCCCTGCCTGGCTCCTGAGTTCCTGTGGTTCGTCTTAGCTGCTGGTCTGTGCCCTCCTGCTTTACGGCTGGGCCATTTCCCAGCAAAATGAGAAACTAAGAGCATGAGCTCAAGATGACAGGTTTAGCCTAAGAATGGACGGTTATATATCAAAATCAGATGCTGTGCCCTGCACTATGCCTGGAACTGAGAGGGACACAGAAATATGAGACATGGTCTCTGTCCTGAGAGCTCTCATGGGAGAGTTAGGAAGGCAGCATTTAATCTTGTCTTTTGTAAGGGCATCAGTGAAGAAAAACATAATGACATGATCAACACATGTCAATATCAATAGGTAATATTCATTAGGTGTGTACTGTATGTGTGTTAGGCACTGTGCTAACACATTGAATACTTCTTCCTTATAATAATTCTACAAAGTAGGTAGGCACTCTCAGCCTCAACTTTCTCATCTGTGTAATGGGATGACAATAGCACTACCCTCAAAGGACTGTTCAGATTCATTGAAATAATGTACACAAAGTGCTAGAACAGTGCCTGATGCACAGGGAGAGCCCAGCGCTGGTGACCTCTGCCAGTGTCAGATGCTGGGCCCCCTCTGGGGATGCAGCCCCTGCTTCTCCCCTTCCATGGTTTGGGTACGTGAAGCCTCATTTCTCTGCAATTTTGATGTCTCTGGGCCCTCTCTTCTCTGCCATTTCTCATGCTGGTCCTTATTTTACCCTTCCTGTGAGGCTCTTCTGCAAAGGCTTCTCTTTCTCTCCTACTTTCTCTCTCTTCATGTTCTGTTCTGTCTATCCCTCTCTTAGGGCCTCTGTCCCTCTCGGATGCCCAGTTCCGCTGGAGCAGGAACAGGCATCCTCTGGACCCGGTGGTTCCTTTCTTGCTCACGGGGGATTTCCCACAGTCTAAGCTGCGGGAGGCACCAGCCTTCGGTGGTCAGAACAGACCAGTGGGGCCAGTTTGTAGCACTTATGCTCCCCCTGCCCCCTGTCCCCCAAGAAAGCTAAGAATACTGCCCACATCTCTGCTTCAAGTCTGTGGGTTGATATGGGTATGGGATGGGAACAAATTGCCCAGATGTTTAGCTTCTGGGTCAGCACAAATGCCAAAAGTTGTTCTCAGTGAAGGCTGGATTCTGCAACCCAACAAAGCAGCCTTCCTATGCTGTGTTGGATTCAAGACCAACTTCTAGCATCTGGATATCAAAAGGAGAGAAACACAATCTGAACTGTCTCTCCAGTCACCATGTGCTTATAATGATATCGTGTGATAAAAATACAGAGGCAAGGCGGTAGAAGTGATGTAGTAGTCACTTGATATGCACCACAAGCCCCCTAATTTTGCATCAGCTGCTCCCTGAAAATTAAAACGTCACTTTCCCAGATGCACTGATGTGCGTTACTCTACCGGGAACAGGCTTGCTTGGTGCGGGGGTGTGGCTGATGGGAGAAAGATGAAGGTTCTTAGGAAAGATGGCCTTTGGCAGATGGGATGGCCGGGCCCCTTGAGAGAGGAGCTGGTCCCTGATCTCAGCACAGATATGTGGACTAGAGGGAGGGCACACTGCCTCCCTCTGTGGCAGTGAGTGGTCGCAGCACCAGCGTACAGTCTGTAATTTTGTGTCAATGTGCAGTTTGGGAGACAAATTATTGCATTTGCTCCCTAGAAGTAAGGAGTCATCTGGGATTGAAATAAACATAGCCTATGTCTACATTTGGCAAAAGGGGCTTACAGGGCTGCAGGAGAGGCAGATGAACACTCCTGAGGGCTGAAGTGACTTCTCAGACCCCAGGCCTGGAGCCTGGTCCCAGCACAGGAGGCAGCACTGGGTCTGGGTAATTGACACTGGTCATGCTTTATCATGATCTCATTAATCCTCAGGGGTGTGCAGTGCTTAGCCCAGGACACGCTCAAAGCCCAGTGCAAGCAGGTATCCTGCCATGCTTCCTGTGCTCAGTCTACCAGGAAAGTCCTACTAACCCCCAGGTCCTCGGCTCTCTCCAGATTCTTGGAGACCTTCCCAGCACATCTTCTGGAGCAGAGAAGCATGAACCTCTCCCTGCCCTGTTCCCAAGGCCCCTTCATTCTGGAATCTGCAAGGATTCCAGGTCAAATGAGAAGCTTAGCTATCACCCCACTCGGGCTCTGGTCGGATTCCGCAGTTTAACTGAGTAAACCGTCAGTAGAGGACTTACCCTCTCTGAGCCTGAACCCCTCCCCTTTGCAAGAGGGGTGAAAATAGTCCCCACATCATGGGCCTGTGGTTGAGAGTTAAGATCAGGCAGGTAAATGCTTAGCACTGGGACTGGCTCAGTAAATGTCTGTGAAGTACACCGTTTCACCTCAAGTCACAGCTGGTTGGGGGATGATTCCTCCAAAGACGGAGTAGTTCAAAGACAGACTTGGGTGAAAATCCACCTCAGCCTTCGCTGCACAGGCCTCCGCGCTCACCATTCTCTGGAAGCTTTAGGAACCACAGAGCTTCTGAGTGATGGGAATTAGACTGAGCAGAGAGGAGGGAGGAATGGGACCTTCAGTCCTTGGAGCCAAGAGAACCAGGAGAAAGTCAAGTCCTTGACTGTAGCCCTCATAGGCTCCAGAGAGAGAAACTAAGGTGCTAATGACACCAGCAAAGATGACATTAGCGAGGGCCCCCGCCCCGGCCCCCGTTGGCAGCCTGTGATGAATAAAACAGGGGCTGTGGGTCGCCAGGTGGGGGTTCAAGTTCCTCTCTTTCTCATGTGTGGCTGGGTTTCTCCTGTAGTGTCCTCCCCTCAGGGCTCCCCCCATCAGTGATGGTGCAGTCAGGAAAACTGAAATAGAAACTAGACCAACATTTATCTTTTTCTTTCTTTGCTGAGGATACAGAATTTATCTTAATCATACTATTTGCTTTAACATCTTTTGTCCGATATTAGTATTGTCACACCGGCTTTCTTTATTGCTTCCCCAGTAAATCTCTTTCCATCTTTTTCCTTTTTATGTGACATATATTTAAATATATCTCTTGAAAGCAGCGTATAGTTAGGTGGGTATAAGACTTTCTCATTCTCCATATTTTTGAAACTACACTAATTTTTTAAATTCTTTTTTTTATTGAAGTACAGTCGATTATAATGTGTCGATTTCTGGTGTACAGCAGTGTCCCAGTCATGCATATACGCACATATATTCAAAACTACACTAATTTTTAAAGAGGGGATTTAAATCAGAAAGTTGATGTTGGAAGGCTGAAAAGAGCAAAAAAGAAATGTTGAGGATGCCCAGAGATTAATAACTGCAAGCAGCACCTCCCTCTCCCAGGGATGGGGGCAGAAAAAAGTGGCATTATCAAATCCCAGGAGGTCAGAGGAGGGGCCCCAGCTTCTGTAAGGGTGCTGCTAGTGTTTAGACCTCCCCAAGGAAGGGTGCTGCATGTCTGGTGCTGACGTCTGAGGAGACACCCCGGGCTTGTCCCCAGCGTTTTGCGGGTAGAGCTTGACTTGGGGGTGTTCAGTGGGTGAGGAGTCAGGGAGCTGGGCTCTGACTGCAGTGTGCACAGCTGGGCTGCTGTGAGGCCTCAGAGGGAGCGCACCAACGCTAGAGAGGACGCGGCTAGAGAGCAGGGCTGGAGCTGGCCACTGCCACTGCAGCTGTACGTATAGGAGCTGAAAACAAGGAGGAAGCCTCTTCTCTCCTCCTCCTGCCTTTCCCTCCTGCCAGGGCCTGCCACTGGCAGAACCTAACCGGAAACCAGCCGGCCCCAGAGTCTGGGAAAGACAGTTAGCCGGCTCTGAGGGTCAGCATCCCCAAGCAGAGTATGGAGGGTGGATTTGGTGCTGATGGGGCAGTAAGTAAATAAGTGATACACACACCCTGGGGTGCACTGTCTCATTTCATCCTCCTGGTGTTAGCACAGAGATCATAGTAAAGAGTTTTATTCCCAAGTTATAAAGACAAATCTGAAGACCAGAGTTGTTCAGTGATTTGCCCAAGTCAGTCACCAGATAGTCATTGAATGCCTACTGTGTGCCAGGCATTGTTCTAGCCTTGGAGCCGCAACAGTGAACAAAACAGTTTGTCCCGGCAAGAGTGCTTGTACTATAACTGGGGGAGTGGCGACAGTGGGATGAGGACATAATCAAAGCACACATACAGACAGGTAAATGCACTGATCATCTCGGGTACAGAAGGCAAGTGCTGAACACAATGGAAACGTGTTAGGTGCTATGGGAGGTCGGAGGAGGTCCAGGCTTCAGGGGACAGATACGACCTTACCAAGAACCCAAGTGAAGAGCAGTGTCGACCTGTAAAAAGTGTTAGCATCATAACAAGGTTGGGCTGCTCCGAGTGGTGGCACACAGGGTCTAAACCACCTCCAAGATGCCAGGGAGAAGCCCAGGCCTCCGCACACTCTTTCTCATTCTCCATGGGCCCTTCTGTAAAATGTGGCTGCTTCAGATCAGCCCAGGCCAGGAGAGCCGTTGGACCGTCAGCTCTTTTACTTTCGTTAAATGTGGACCAATCATCTCACACATCTTGTATTCAGTGGGCGCTGCATGAAGACTTCTGAATGGCCGATCAGAGCTGTTCCCTTCTGTAATGAGGATTTGGGAAGATGTCATCTCTCCATAAGACAGAACATGAGGTTTAAAACCAGGGTGAGGAATTCAAGAGGGGTCTAAGAAAGGAAGCACTAAGCACGGATAGCCCCAGGCTGCTCTCCTGATTGGGCGTGGGGTGGGGCTGCTCAGCTCAGGGATGAGTCCCTGGGGCCTGTCTGGTATCAGAGGAATGGGCTCTGCGGCCCAGGCCTCATTCCATCCCTAGAATCCCAGGGTGCCTACAGCGGCAGACCCCTGTCTGAGAGTTCCTCCCCACCTGGGGGACAGGGTGTGGCTCTGCTCCCCACCTGCACACGCCCTGCAGGCAGAGGGCTCGGACAGTACAGACATGAATCACCCAGGCAGAGCGACCTTTGTCATCAGATCCAGCATCTCAGGCCTCTGCCCAGGATGCCACCGGGACTGGGAAGTGGGGACAGTGATGCCTGGTACCCAGGAGGGAAACACAGAAGGAGAGGGCTGGTGTGGCCAGTGAGGGTGTGGGGTTATTGTGTGTAGCTGGTCCATAGGCCCGGAGCAGGGGCATCTGGTCTCCTGAGCGTGTGTGTTGTGTGTACACGTGCATAACCTCTAAGCAAGGGTGTGAAATGTACACCTACATGGCAGTCTTGTTCTATTTCCCAGTGTGTGTCTTTATTTCTAGGCTAGGGCACCGGTTCTCAAATAGTGGTGGAGTTCAGGGTAGGGGGTGGGGTGCATAGACCCTTTTTCTTTCATTTTTTTAAGTGTATAATTTAATGCCATTTATTACATGTACAAGACTGGCAACTATCACCATTATCCATTTCCAAAATTTTTTCAGTATTACGAACAGAAACAGTAACCATTAAGCAGTAACTCCCATTCCCCACGCCCCACAGCCCTGGTAGCCTCTAATCTACTTGTCTCTATAAATGTACATATGCTAGGTATTTCACTTAAGTGGAATCATACAGTATCTGTCTTTTTGTGTCTGGCTTATTTCACTTAGCATGATGTCTTCACTGTTCAGCTGTGTTTTAGGAGTCAGAACTTCATTCCTTTTGATGATTGAATAATATTCCACTGTAGGTATATACTACATTTTGTTTATTCATTGTTGATTGACATTTGGGTTGTTCCCACCTTCTGGCTACAGTGAATAATACTGCATTTGAAAACCGGTGTACAAGTATCTGTTCAAGTACCTGCTTTCAGTCCCTCTGGGTGTGTATCTAGGAGTGGAATTGCTGGGTTACATGGTAGTTCTCGGTGAGCTTTTTGAGGAACTGTGAAACAGTTTTCCATAAAGGCTGCAGCATTTTACATTGCCGTCAGCAATGTATGAGAGTTTGAATTTCTCCACAGCCTTGCCAAAACTAGTTATTTTTTTATTTTTATTTTTTAATTAATAACCATCCTAAAGGGTGTAAAGTAGTATCTCATGATAGTTTTGACTTGCATTCCCCATGGCATGTGTGGCTGGTTATCTTTCCATGTGCTTCTTGGCCATTTGTATGTTTTCTTTTGTTTCTTTGAGAAGCATGAAGTCATTTTGCCCTCTTTTGGATTGGGTGGCTTGTATTTTGTTGCTCAGTAGTAGGAGTTCTTTATATATTCTAGACATGAAATCCTCAGATATGTGGCTTGTGAATATTTTCTCCCACTTTGTGGGCTGTATTTTCACTCTCTTGATTGTATCCTTTGATGCACAGAAAGTATTTAATTTTGATAAAGTCTAATTTACCTTTTTCTTCTACTCCGTATGCTTTCAGTTTCGTACCTAAGAAATCATTGCCAAATCAATATTATGAACACTTTTTCCTTCTAACTATGTTTTCTTCTAACATAAAGTTCAAATAATTTTATAGTTTTGCCTCTTAAATTTAGACCTCTGATCCCCTGGTGAGTTAATTTTTGTATGCAAAGTAGAGAAAGGGTCCAACTTCACTCTTTTGCATACGGCTGTCTAGTTCTCCCAGTATCACTTGACGAAAAGACTGTCCTTCCTTGGAACCTGTGTCAAAAATAATTAACTATGTAGGTGAGGGTTTACTTCTGGATTCTCTTTTCTATGCATTGTTCTTTTTGTCTCTCCTTCTGCCAGTACCACACTGTTTTGATTGCTGTAGCACTGTCATCAAATTTTATATCAGGAAGTATGAGACCTCTAACTTTGTTCTCCTTTTTCAAGATAGTTTTGGCTATTTAGAATCCCTTGAGAATACATATGAATTTTAAAATATTATTTTGTATAAAAATGCCACTGGGATTTGATAGGGATTGCACTGAATGTGTAAATCTCATTGAGTAGTACTGTCATCTTCTTTTAATTGAAGCATAATTAACATACAACATTCCATTAGTTTAATCTGTACAACATAATGATTTAGTATTTGTATACACTGTGAAATTATCACCAAAGTCAGTCTGGTTACCATATGTCACTATACAAAGTTATGGAATTTTTTTTGGGTGTGTGATGAGAGCAACTTTCAAATTTGCAGCACAATATTATTGACCAAAGTCACCACGCTGTGCATTCTATTCCCATGACTGATTTATTTTATAACTAAAAATTTGCACCTCTTGATCTCCTTCACCTATTTCACCCACCCCTCGATACTTTCCCCTTGTTAATTACCAGTTTGTTCTCTGTTATGTTTTGTTTGTTCAGTTGTTTTCATTTTTAGATTCATTTTAGATTTTAGATTCCACATGTAAGTTGAGTCATACAGTATTTGTTTTCCTCTGTCTGACTTACTTCACTTAGCAAGTTCCTCCATGTTGTCAGAAAGTTCCATCCATGTTGTCAAAAATGGCAAGATTTTATTTTTTATGGCTGGGTGGTATTCGTGTGCGTGTGTGTGTGTGTGTGTGTGTGTGTGTGTGTATCATCTCCCACATCTTTATCCATCATCCATCAGTGGACACTTAGGCTGCTTCCATATTGTAAATAACGCTGCTGTGAACATTGGAACGTGTAGTTTTTCAAATTTGTATTTTCATTTTCTTTAAATACCCAGAAGTGGAATTGCTAGATCATATGGTAGTTAATATTTTTAATTTTTTGAGGGACCTCCATGTAGTTTTCCAGAGTGGCTACATCAATTTATATTCCCACCAACAGAGGACAAGAGTCTGCTTTTCTCCGTATCCTGCCTAACATTTATTATTTCCTGACCTTTTGATAATAGCCATTCCAACAGGTGTGAGGTGATACCTCATTGTGGTTCTGATTTGCATTTCTCTGATGATTAATGATGTTGAGTATCTTTTCATGTACCTGTTGGCCATCTGTATGTCTCCTTTGGAAAAATATCTATTCATGTCCTCTGCTTATTTTTTAATTGGGTTGTATGTTTTATTGTTATTGAGCTGCATGAGTTCTTTACATATTTTGGATATTAATCTCTTATTGGATATATGATTTGCAAATATCTTCTTCCATTCAGTACTTTGCCTTTTTATTTTGCTGACTGTTAGTCCTTTGCTATGCAGAAGCCTTTGAGTTTGATAAAGTCCCATTTGTTTCTTTTTGCTTTTGTGGCCATTGACCTTGGAGTCAGATCCAAAAAAGTATCAGTGAGTGTGATGTCAAGGAGCTTACCACCTATGTTTTCTTCTAGAAGTTTTATGGTTTCTGGTCCTACATTCAAATCTTTGAGTTAATTTTTGTATATGGTGCAAGATAGTGGTCCAGTTTCATTCTTTTCCGTATGGCTGGCTGTCCAGCTTTTTCAACACAACTTATTGAAGAGGCTGTCCTTTCCCCATTGTACATTCTTGCCTCTTTTGTCATCAGTTAGCCATATATGTGTGGGTTTTTTTCTGGGCTCTCTATCCTGCTCCATTGATCTACATGTCTCTTTTTATGCTAATATCATACTACTTTGATTACTGTAACTTTGTAACATAGTATGAAATCTGGAAGTACACATTAATTTTTAGGATTTTTTTGTTCTATTTGTGGAAAAAATGCCATTGGAATTTTGATAGGGATTGCATTGATTCTGTAGCTTCTTTTGAGTAATATTATGGGCATTTTTACAATATTCTTCCAATTCATGAGCATGGTATGTCTTTCCATTTCTTTGTATCTTTTTCAGTTTCTTTTATCAGTATCTTAGTTTTCAGTGTATAGGTCTTTCAACTTAATGGTTAAATATATTACCAGGTGTTTTATTTTTTCAATTGTAAATGAGATTGTTTTCTTAATTTCTCTTTATGATAGTTCATTGTTAGTGTATAAAAATGCAACAGATTTTTTTATATGTTGATTTTGTACCCTGCTACTTTACTGAATTCATTTATCAGTTCTACCAGTTTTTTGGTGGAGTCTTTAGTGTTTTCTATATTTAAAATCATGTTATCCACAAATAGTGACAGATTTACCTCTTCTTTTCTAATTTGTATGCCTTTTATTTCTTTTTACTGCCTAACTGCTCTGGCTAGGACTTTCAATACAACGGCAAAACTGGGCATCCTTGTCTTCTTTCTGATCTTAAAGGAAAAACTTCTAGCTTTTCATTTTTCAGTATGCTATTGGCTCTGGGCTTGTCGTATATGGCCTTTATTATGTTGAGGTACATTCCATATATAACCACTTTGTTGAGTTTTATCATAAAGGGATATTGAATTTTTCCAAGTGCTTTTTCTGCATCTATTGAGACAGTCATATGATTTTTTAATTCTTCATTTTGTTAATGTGGTGTGTCACACTGATTGACTTCTGGATGTGGAGCCATCCTTGCATCCCTGGGATAAATCCGCTTGACCATGGTGTATGATCCTTTTAATTATTGTTGAATTCAATTTGCTAATGTTTTATTGAGGATTGTTGCATCTATATTCATTAGGGATACTGACCTGTGATTTTCCTTTTGTGTGGTGTCCTTCTCTGGTTTTGATACCAGTGTAGTGCTAACCTAGTAAAACTTTTCAGAAAAGTTTGAGAGATAGGTATCTAATCTTCTTTGAACATTTGTAGACTTCACCTGTGAAGCCATCTGGTCCTGGTTTGTTGGGAGTTTTCTGATTACTGATTCTGTCTCCTTACTAATAGTCTATTAAGATTATATTTTGTCATGATTCAGTCTTGGAAGATTACATGTTTCTAAGAATTTATCCATTTCTCATAGACATGTATTTTTTAAAAGATCCTCAGGTGATTCTGTCCCTCTTCCCAGTTGATAACCACTGCTAGGAAAGGGGAGGAGGGTGACTCTAGGCTTCCTCCCACAATGCACTGCCAACGTGAAGGAGCCCTGAGTTTCACAGTTGGGGCCAAGAGCTTCAGGATGGAGCTTTTGATGAGAAGTGGTAAACGGTTAAAAACTGTCCAATCTCTAAGAGGTGCCATTTAGAATTGGTCTCCCAGAGATTTCTTCTACTCTAATGAAATCTACTTCTGAGAATGGGGCCATTGAAGTCCAGGGGGACCGGAATGGGGGCCTCTGGGAGTGGAGGCATGGACAGGCAGGCTACTAAACTGCCTCCGGCAGGGCTAAGGGTAGGTAGCCTCATGGCTTACAGATGGGTCCATCCAGCTTCCTAGGGTGGGAGACCACAGAGAAATCGGTAGTGTGTGTCTCCCGGAGATGCCCACAATGCTGCACATGCCCCTCAGGAACCTGGTGCAGGTGAGGCCACATGTTGAGGTTCAGAGTTTTCAGATCAAGTCCATTTCTCTTATACCTTAACCTGGCGTTTGTCTAGAAGCAGGCTATGTTGCATTTCATCTGTCCCCTCCTCTGCTTCCCTGGGTCACTGCCTCCATGTCTGTTATTAACTGGAGGCACAGCTTTACCTGGCCTCCCTCCCTCCAGTTGCCCCTGGGGCAAAACTCCGTGACGCCGCCCCTGCTGGGAGGTTACAGGGGAGTAACTGCAGTGTAGCTTGGGATGTAGCTCATGTGGACAGTGGTCTCCCTGGCCCTGGCACTGCCTGAGAGCCAAAGCAAGCATCGGGGTCTTCAGCTTGCAAGTGAGGAAAACAAGGCTCAGAGAGGAAAGGTAATCGGCTCATCTCTCAGCTGGTTGGTTGTGGCTAGGGTATGACTCAGACATGGTTGGCTGGCCCTAGATACTGAGCTGGAAGAGCATGCTATGAGCAAACAGAAGGCAGACTTAAGCTCTCTACTTCTCTACTTCTGGTGGTGTTTGCAGAGAAGGATGCCTGACCTGGGTGTCAGCCTCTCCCCTCCTCCTGGCCACACCTTGCTACATGGCCCAGGTCCCTCCTGTGCACCCCTCCTGCAGGCAGCCCCAACTCTCAGTGGTCAGTATGGAGCCAAGCTTGACTCTGGAGCTGGGGTATGGTGGCCACCCTTTAGCAGGGACAGGGAGATCTCCGTCCTGGCCCAGGGAGGCATGTGTAGCTTACTGGGTCAGAGACCCTCTGTAAAGCAACTCAGCACAGGCAGAGAATGGAAGTGTGAAAATGGAAGCGGCCTCTTCTAGTGCGCCCTTCTCACACATGCACCCCATATTCCACAGGGAAGGGGACTAAAGCCTCGAAAGAAACGGCTCAGGGAGCCAGTAACTCTCACTTACCAGTAAGAGTCCCTCACCTCTGAGGAGCCCTTAGGACCAGTCCTCCTCCTCCCCACACCCACCCAGGCACTCTTGATTCTCCACTGCCCTGTGGGGGACGCAGGATTCCTCCCAGCCCGGCTCCCAGTTCCTCCCCACCCTGTCCCCATCACTGAAACACCCCCGCAGTGACAGGGACAAGCCGGGCTAGCTCTCCAGATGAGCCCACTCACTTCATTCGGGGCTGCTCTGCTGAGCTCGTGAGAGGGTTCAGGTACCCGAGTGCACATCAGGGAGGGAACCAGTCCTCACTCTGTGATTCTCCCGGACCACCTCTCACCTCAGCCCTGTCCTGGGTGTAGGAGACTTCACTGTATAGACCACTTCTGAGGAGTGTTCAGTTCAGATGTGAGTGAGAGGGTGGTGGATCCTTTCTCGAGGAGTGCTGGTTCTGCGAGTTACCTTGGCAGCTGAGCAACTGCGCGCTGATGAAGCAGTGGGAAGGCACCTGACTTGGGCTCACGTATTTGATGGCTCTGAGAGTCAGCATTCTAGTATGAAAAATGGGAATTTTAACAGTACAACAGAACATGATTTATTGGGAGAATCAAACCCTAGAATAATCCAAACAGTGAGATTGTTAGAACCATCATGTTTCAAAACTAGATAATTGCTTGAATCGAATTATTTGCTCTAGTGCTTTGTGTGTGGGCTGGTATGAGCTGCTGGCTGAAATGAGTGTCCCAGCAGCCCCATCACATGCCACAGGGTGGCACAGACCACAAAGGACAATGACAGTGATGTCAGAGTCCACTCTTCAGTAACATACAAGTTGTCAGAATTCTCAGTTATTTGCCTGTTTTGGTAGAAAGCAACTATTTTTAAGAGTGGAGTTACACCTATGCAAATATGTGCTTTGTATCAGATTCTTTAATCTGGAAAAGAATTAGGAGAAGCCATAAAAAAGAATAAAATAATGCCATTTGCAGCAATATAGTGGACCTGGAGATTGTCATTTTAAGTGAAGCCAGCCAGAAAGAGAAAGAAAAATACCATATTATATCACTCATAAGTGGAATCTAAAAAAAGAAAAAAAAAGACACTAATGAACTCCCCTACGAAACAGAAACAGACTCACATAGTAAACAATCTTTCTGTCACCAGGGGACAAGGAGGTGGGAAGGGATAAATTGGGGGTTTGAGATTTGCAAATATTAACTATTATATGTAAAATAGATTTAAAAAACCCAAATTTCTTCTGTATAGCACAGGGAACTATATTCAATATCTTGTAGTAACCTATAATGAAAAGGAATATATGTATGTATATTTATGACTGAAACATTATCCTGTACACCAGAAACTGACACATTGTAGCTGATTATACTTTAAGTAAAAAAAAGAGAGAAGGCATCCAACCAGAAGAGGTTTGGGACGGACGACTCTGTCCTTAATTACTGTCTTGGTGTGAGCAGCACAAACTGCAGAGGTAACCCACGGTGCTGCAGGTGCAGACGTGCCTGGGTGAGTACTTCCTGATCCACCTCACGGGGTGGTTGTGAGGAGTGAGTTACGGATCTGTCCAAAGTGCTTGGCCCAATATCTGGTCCTTCGTTAGTGCTTGGTTGGTATTAGCCACTACTTGTTTGGAAGCCCGAGCTGAGGAAGGGAGGAGCAGCACTGGAGAGTGACTCAGCTGTAAGGTGGTGGGGGTGAAATGTCAACCTTCAGGGCCCGCCAGGCTCTCCCCTCCCCTCCTGGGCTCCCCTTGCTGCTGTATCCAGGACAGACCCTCTCCCCTTCCATTTCCCTCTGTCTCAGGCTGGAAGGCAAAAGGAGTGTTCAGAAACCTATGCCTAGGGTGCAGAAAAACGTGCTCTGAACTTTCCAGAGCCATGTGAGCAGGATTGTGCAAGAGTTTAAGGGTTAGAGCGAAGTGAGCTGAACACTCAGTCTGAGAAGTACATGGTGGGTTTGATTTCTGCAAGTAAAAGGTCATCTTCCACTTTTTAAAAAATTAAAATATAGTTGATTTGCAACATTGTGTTAGTTTCACAATAGGTATACAGCAACGTGATTGTTATACATATATATTTTTCAGATTATTTTCCATTGTAGGTTATTACAAGGTACTGAATATACTCCCCTATGCTATGCAGTAGATCCTTATCGCTTATCCATTTTATATATGTATATCTGTTAATCCCATACTCCAATTTATCCCTCCCCCACCTCCCTTTCCCCTTTGGTAACCGTAAGTTTGTTTTCTATGTCCCTGAGTCTGTTTCTGTTTTGTATATAGATTCATATATACTTTTTTTTAGATTTCACATATAAGTGATATATATTTGTCTTTCTCTGACTGACTGACTTCACTTAGTATGATAATCTCTAGTCCATCCATATTGCTGCAAATGGCAATATTTCATTCTTTATGGCGGAGTCTGTAAGCTTAAGCCAAACTATTGAAGGGCACTTGGGTTGTTTCCATGTCTTGGCTATTGTAAATAGTGCTGCTATGAACACTGGGGTGCGTGTATCTTTTTGAATTAGAGTTTTCGTCTCTTCTACACATATACCCGGGAGTGGGACTCCTAGCTGCTTTAATTAATTTTTTGAGGAACCTCCATACTGTTTTCCATAGACGCTGCACCAGTTTACATTCTACCAACAATGTAGGAGAGTTCCCTTTTCTCCCCACGCTCTTCAGTATTTATTATTTGTAGACTTTTTGATGCTAGCCATTCTGACCAGTGTGAGGTGAAAGCTCATTGTGGTTTTGATTTGCATTTCTCTAATTATTGATGCTGAACACCTTTCCATGTGCCTGTTCGCCATCTGTGTGTCTGTCGTCTTTGGAGAATACCAATTTAGGTCTTCTACCCATTTTTTGATTCAGTTGTTTGATATTGTATGAGCTGTTTGTATATTTTGGTTATCAAGTCCCATGTCGGTCACACTGTTTGCAAATATTCTCCCAGTCCATTAGTTTTCTTTTCTTTTTATTGATGGTTTCCTTTGCTTGTGCAAAAGCTTTTAAGTTTGATTAGGTCTCACTTGGTTTTTTTTGCTTTTATTTCTTTTGCCTTGGGAGATTTGATCTAACAAAATATTGCTAGGATTTATGTCAGAAAACATTTAGCCTATGTTCTCGTCTAGATATTTTATGGTGAAGTCTTTAAAGCATTTTGAGTCTATTTTTGTATGTGGTATAAGAGAATGTTCTAATTTCACTGATTCACATGCGGCTGTCCAGCTTTCCCAGCACCACTTGCTGAAGAGACTGCTTTTTTCTCCATTGTATATTCTTGCCTCCTTTGTCGAAGATTAATTGACCATAGGTGTGTGGGTTTATTTCTGGGCTCTCTATTCTGTTTCTTTGATCTATAGGTCTGTTTTTGTGCCAATACCATGCTGTTTTGATTACCATGCTTTGTAGTATTGTCTGAAGTCTGGAAGCCTCCAGCTTTGTTCTTTTTCCTCAGGCTTGCTTTGGCAATTCTCAGTCATATAAATTTTAGCGCTATTTATTCTAGTTCTGTGCATATTCCACTTTCTCCTATGGAATAATGAGACAGGAGAGTGTTAACTTGATTTCAAATGTGATGATTAGAGCTTCCCTAGACAGGAGGGAAGTGGTGTTGAGGGGGTGTCAGAGGCTGAACACTGGTCTACTTGTCTCAGCCCTGGAGCATCTCTGATGGAGATGGGTGTCCCCAGCTCCACATTTGGTGCCATTTCTTCCTGCCTGACTGGTGACTTGGCTCACACTGGGGAAAGAAGGGTATGAGAGAGACTTCTGGCTGGGAGAGTGGAGGCTGAGGGGTCTGTGAGACATCAGTATAGCTGTGCTCTGTGTAGGAAGATAGGTTGCGAGCTGGGGCTGAAGAAGAGAGCGGCATTGCTTTGTGAATGTGACGGGAGGGAGAGGTAGCTCACGAATGTCATTGCGTTGCATCGCCGCAGCTAGGCTGGAAGGGGGAATTTTTGTAGATAAGGCGCTGAGGCTTAGAGAGATCAAGACATTTCCTCAGGGTCACAGCAGGGTGGGCATTTGTACTGGTCTTGTCAGCTCCTCTGCTGGCTCTTAGCTGCACGAAGGTGAGCTGAGCACTGAAGCAGGCAGACCTCATGGAGGACGGAGAGTAAAGGGGAGGCTACTACGCTCAGGGGATGGGAGAGAAGCAGTAAAGGAAACCGAGTCCTGCTCTCCCCAGGCTGCCATTCCACATGACGGTAAACTGGGTGCCTTAACAACAACAGAAGTGTACTCTCTCTCAGGTGTGGAGGACAGAAGTCTGAAACCAAGGTGTCTGTAGGATCAGCTCCTTCTGGAGGCTCAGAGAAAGATTCATTCCATGACTCTCCTTGTTTCTGGTTGCTGTCAGCAATCCTTGGCATTTCTTGGCTTGTAGCTGCATAATTCCAATATCTACCTTCATCTTCACATGACCCTTTGCTCTGGGTTTTGTGTCTTCTCTTTTCTGTCTCTTATAAGGACGCTCATTTGTGGATTTAGGGTCGACTGATGCAGTATGATCTCATCTCAAGGTCTTGACCTTATTACATCTGCGAAAACCTTTATTCCAAATACTGTCACATTTTAAGGTGCAGGTGGACATGCCTCTTGGTGTCTGTAATGCAATCCACCACACTGAGGGAGCAAAAGGAAGAGAGTGACAAATCTGGCCCTAGTGAAATGCCAGAGGTCAGTGACTCCCACACAACAGTGCCATCTCTTCCCTGAGCAGCAAACAAAAGATGCATCTTCTGCACTTGGTGGCACTGAGAAGGCAGGCTCCTCATTTCTCTGGGGTTTGAATCCTCCTTAAGACAAAGGAACAGGTGCCTCTGTAGGAGTCTTTTAGGCCCAGGCTAGTCTGTCAAAAGAAGACCTTGCTGATCTGCCCACTCTCAGTGGGGGCCCTTGCGAGATGATGCCAGTCCTCATGGGATGTCACTACGGGGACTGGAAAGCTCATTCTTGATTAATGCCAGGAGCAAGTGCAGATGTTGCACGGTGGTGGGAAGGCCAGCCTGGGGGCTGCACTCTGAGTGCCACTGGACCAGGTCACCTGACAGCAGAGAACCTCTAGCCTCTAGATTCTTTGTGGATGAAGTCCACTAGGACCTCTGTGTTCCTACTCTTCCTACCCCGTGCTATGCCCTGAGGATAACTGGTGACCTCACCACTCTCCAGGGAGGCAAGATTTTTTCCAATAACCAAAACACTGGGCTCATGTGTCTCAAAGCCTGGATCTCATGCTGTCATGCCTCCATGCTGCTGAATTACAGGACCACACTGAGTAGGTCCTAATGTACCTAGTAAGTCCTTCTGTCTTTAAATGCTCTGAAAGCCTCAACTTCTGGGCCTCTCTCCCACCCTTGGCCAGATCTCTCTACTTCATGGTTCTGTTCCTGAATTCTTTAGAGAAGCTGGTTATGGATAGGGAGTAAGAGAAACTAGTGGAGGAGGGGTGGTGGGGCTGGGTTAGAGGTTATCGACAGATACAAGAGAAGATCATCCTCTCCCCTAAAACCAGGGCATTTCCCCTAGCAGAATGGCTTAGAACATGGGCATGGACGGGGACTCAGAGGGCTAGGTCTTAGCTCCCCAGTGAGTGCTCTCAGGTGGCCACCTACCCTTTCTAAGCTTGGTTTCTTCATCTGAAAACTGAGGATAACGACTGTACCCACCTGCCGGAGTTGCCGCAAGGACAGCGTGAAGTAGCACACGTCAAACTACAGCTGGACTCAAGACAGTCTTTCGGGCAGAAGAGGGGTATGAGCACAGCAAAGGCTGTCAGGATTGGGAGACGGGAGTGAAATCAGGGAAGGCTTTGGAGGAGGTGCTGTTTGAGCTTCGCCTTGGTGTGAGGAGGACTGGGATGTCTGGTGGAGATGAGGGGCCACTCCCAGAACAAAAGGGTAAGGCTACCAACTCAGAGTACTGGGGGAACAGGCAGAAAGGGTCCTGATCCTTCTACTTACCGTCCCTCCATCCTTGTGATGCTTTTAGTTGGGTTACTCTTCAGAGTGGACGAGATTCTCCTGAGTCCCATGGCTTATATCTATAGGAGCAGACAGGGTATGGCTGAAGGGGACCAGGAGAGGCAAGGTTATAAAAACCATAGCTAGGCATGGAGAAATGCTGCCTGTGGAGGTCAGAAAGCCACGCATTGGGACCCAAGTAATGTGGCTTGAGGATTTAACCAGGTGGTCCGTCCCACCCACCTGTTAGTGTCAAGTCGTCCAGTGCCAGGAGCTTTGATGAAGTCAGGTGACAGGTGTGAGCCTCCAGTCTGCCAACGGTGTGCTGACTGAGTCCTGGTGTCAAGCAATTCAGTGTTTGTTGGATTCCTCTGTATTTATTGGCACTTTGTATAAAATGATCATCTTGTCGATCGTATCTGGCGGCATCAGAGAGCTCTGGGTCAGGTGGAGGGACAGCAAGGGCTTCCTCGAGGCAGTAGAGTGACTTACAGATCATCTGTACCTAGAGGTAAAAAACAAAAACACAAGGAAAAAAAAAAAGCACAGGTTTTGAAATGGTGGGGGCACAGGAGGATTCATTTTAAGCACTCACAGCGGGCTAGTGCTTGCACGTAAGTCATCATCTGTTGGCTTTACAAGTCAGAAAGGTAGGGATTTCTCCCCCTTTTGAAGGAGGAAACTGAGACTCAGAAGTTAAGATACCTGTTGAGATCACACGGCTAAATGGCAGAGCTGGGACTTCATTCTGGCTGACCCCAAAGCCCAGGCTCCTGGCATGACACCACCTGTGCCTCCCCAAAACCTGGGGGTCCTGTGGCAAGTCCTTGGGGCAGGCTTTCCTCGGGGTATCCTGTAATATGTGGCTTAGGCTGTGCTCAGAGCCACCACCGAGTTAACAGGGCATGTCATTCTGTCTTCCTCCAGATCGTGTTCCGGAAGATCAGCGACGTGAAACGGGAGGAGGAAGAGCGCATGAAACGGAAGAACGAGGCCCCCCTGATCTTGCCGCCCGACCACCCTGTCCGGCGGCTTTTCCAGAGGTTCCGACAGCAGAAGGAGGCCAGGCTGGCCGCGGAGAGGGGAGGCCGGGACCCGGACGACCTGGACGTGGAGAAGGGCAGCATCCTCACCGAGCACAGCAACCATGGCCTGGTGAAGGCCAGCGTCGTCACCGTCCGCGAGAGCCCCGCCACACCTGTGGCCTTCCCGGCGGCTGCCGCCTCTGTGGGGCTGGACCAGGCTCGGCTGCAGGCGCCCGAGGCCGAGGGCCCCAAGGCCGGCGGGGGCGACTGTGCCAAGCGCAAGGGCTGGGCCCGCTTCAAGGACGCCTGCGGCAAGGCGGAGGACTGGAGCAAGGTGTCCAAGGCTGAGTCCATGGAGACGCTCCCCGAGAGGACGAAGGCGGCGGGTGAGGCCACGCTCAAGAAGACAGACTCGTGTGACAGCGGCATCACCAAGAGCGACCTGCGTCTGGACAACGCGGGCGAGGCCCGCAGCCCCCAGGACCACAGCCCCATCTTGGCGGAGGTCAAGCATTCCTTCTACCCCATCCCCGAGCAGACGCTGCAGGCCACCGTCCTGGAGGTGAAACACGAGCTCAAGGAGGACATCAAGGCCCTGAACAGCAAAATGACGAACATTGAGAAACAGCTCTCCGAGATACTCAGGATACTAACTTCCCGCAGAGCCTCCCAGTCTCCTCAGGAGCTGTTTGAAATCTCCAGGCCTCAGTCCCCAGAATCAGAGAGAGACATTTTTGGAGCCAGCTGAGAGGTCTGTTGGGGGAGGAAAAAAAAAAGTCAAAGAGGAGAAAACCTACCATCCTGCCCTGGACACCGCCCCCACCACACACAGCTACATGACCAACAACTTTGCAAGTAGGCTCTTCCCGACAGAAAAGCCCAGGGGGACCCGTCGCTGAAGCCCGCTCGCTCCTCTCTCTCTGGGGAAAGATCCGGGAAGAGGAGTGTGTGCCACCCCGCAAGATGGCAGCTGCATCTGAACTGTCTCTGCACAATTATGGAAGAGGGGGCATGCCGTCTAAAGGGTATTTTCCTTCATTTTTAATTTTTTACTGCCATGATATTTGTAAAAGATAGAAACTACCAGAAAAGAACAGCAGCCCCTTGGGGAGTGGTGGGAGAGCACCGAGAACCTGTACCAGGCTGGGCTCCTCCGCCAAGACCCCCGAAGACTGTGGTGGGCACAGGGAGTGCGCAGCATTCCCTGTCCTTGGACATCACCAGGTATTTGCCTACAGTATGTGTAACAAGCTCGGGACAAGGGGACTCTGTCCCTAATGGTTCAGGCCGAGAACCAGCTGAAGTGCTTGTGGCGCCTCCTCTAGGCACTTGGTCGCCTTTCCCAAAAGAGATGAGCCGAGTGTAAGAGCTGGAGAGGGGCCGTGGGGACCCAGAGATTCTCCTATGGGAGAGCCACAGGGGAGGGCCCCCGGGGCCCCAGGTGAATCTCTGGCCTGACGCCACGCCACTAGCCTCACCACGCAGGCTCCTTTGCTTCTTTCCGTGTCAACCTCTTCCCAAGTGTTCCTGTGGCATTCCTCAGGGTATGGAGCATTGGCAGGAAGGGTGATGAGCCCAGATTTGCTTTATTAGCAAACCAGACACACACGTAACCTCAGAAAAATGATTGTAGTAAGCACTGTTTATATTATGATTCTCACTGGGATTGCCCTACAGAAGTTTGTATTTTGTCCGCTGCATGGGTTCACATAGGACACTCGGGAGCCATGCTTGGCCTTATTTTAAAGCTAATCTCTTTATCGCATACTAACGTCAAGACTTCAAGAGAAACCGAAGACTGCAGGGCCGCGACTGAACTTACTTCAGGAACTGGAGACAGAGGCAAGGGTTTCCAGGCTGCCTCTGTAAAGTGATGGAGAGAGGTGGCCATGGAGCTGTGGTCCACAGGGAAGGTCTGAGCTCAGAATGACGATCATGGAGCCACCTACGGGTCATCCAAGTCCCTATGCCACCATGCTCGGGACCCTCCACTGCCTCGCCTTCACCTGGGGTCGGGTAATCCTTGGGCTCCTTTCAGTGGCATCTGAGAAAGGCAAGAGAAGAGGTCTCTCCCAGAGAAAGTGCAAAGAGGGGTCAGGACTCTAAAAACTCAGCTTCAAAAGGGTGAAGTTAGGCATGCAAATGATCTGGACCGTTAGTGCCAGCATGGAACTATCCAGGGCACTGACCTTCTGCACGTGTTACGCCACGGTCATCCCATCCTCAGGACGGAAGGGAGCCTGAAGGTCAGGGCCTGCCCTACCAAAGCTAGCTAGTGTTTCTGAAAGCCCCCTCTCCATGCCCACCTTCCCCCCGCACCCCTTCAGTCCCACTCAGTGGCCATGGCATGACCCGGGACTTGGACCTCAGTTGTCTGTGCAGAGAGGAGCTGTCCCCAGGGTTGGCACAGACAGTCCTGGGGAGCAGGATTCTTTCCCAGAGGCCCCGCACACTTTTGCAGCTTCTCCCAGGAGGCTTATGGGGTGGCCCCTGGCTTCCCGAGGCTGAGACCTTATTGGGCCCAGTAAGGTCTCAGCCCTAGATGGCAGCTTGCAAAGAGGAGGACGTGACATTTCCCAAGGCCGAGCCCTGACTGTTTATCACTCTGGCTAAGTGATGGGGCTTTCGGCCTCTTTCACTTGACAAGCTGCCAGCCAGTCCTCGGGGCTGAGGCTGTAAAATAGCTGGAATTCCATCTGCCAGCTGGCCCTGAAACGTTCTAGTTTGTTCTAGTGTGCTGTTCCTTAAACTTGCTCGTCAGCCTGCTTCCAAAGTTGAGAACTCACCGCTTTAAGGTGGGGCGAGGGCCCTGATACCTCCCGCATCCGGCTGCCCCGCTCTCCGGGACTCGATGGCAGGCTCCTGTGCAGCTCCCTGCAGGCCCTGCCCTCCAGCTCTGCCTGGGGAGTACAGGGCTGTCAAGCTGAGGGGCAAAGATGCTGATGGGTGAGGCTTTGAAGTCCAGACCTGTTTAGAGGGGAAAAAATCACGCTTCATGAATGTATTGCTGGATCGACTCCTCGGAGTCAAACTGGGCTAGTGACAAGCAGCCTGGATCGACTGTCAGGGCCTGCAACACACCCTCCTGGGGGTGACGGTGGGAGCACCACCGGGGTGGCTGTCTATGCTTTTATTCTTCTCCAGTCAAGGATTTGGGGGATTTTTGCTATAATGGTTTTTCTCTGGGGAAAGGAAAAAAAATTTTTTAATGAGCCAAACCACCTTCCCTTGCATTTTTATGACGTGCACTTGGCCACGGGCTGCTTTGTGCTACCTACCTACCCTTGCCCAGATGCTGCGCTGGCCTCCCAAGCAAGGACCACGAGCTTCAGATACCACTGACTCAGCCTTCCCCTGTACAGTTATCTGGTGGCTGAAGAGAGATCAGGGAAACCAAAGGCATTTGGGTATTGGACCCAACCTTTAGACTTAGACTTTAGAGCAAGTTTTGCTATGAGATGTAGATTTACCTGAGCTATTTTTTTTTCCTTTTTGAGGGAAGGGAACAGGATGTATTTCTACCATTGCCCAGTCATTGCTGGGTACTTGATCTCTTCCATAAACTCCTTACTTTGCACGTTATGCACAGGGAGGCTCCATTTCCCAGAGAGCCTCCTGACAGGCTGTTAGGAGCAGGAGGTCCTGCCCCTACCACTTGGTTGTTTGCTGAACATGCCCTCCCCCTGCTGATGGCAGCGTGGGAGTGGGGCTTGAGTCTATGAAATAAGACGGTCAACAAGACAGTACACTGGTTCTTGGTGGAGAGCTCCTCCACCAGGTATGACGAGATTCCTGGAGGAAGGACAGCGAGGCAGCCGTCTAGTTGAGGAGCCCTGGTCCCATGCACAATTCTGATATCTCCACCTTCATCCATCCCCTTCCCTCACACTCACGCTCTCTGGCTTGATTCTCCCTCTAAGGCCATTCTTTATATTCTAGATGTCAGATGAAATCTGTGTGCAAAGAGTTTGTAGCTTAGCAGTAGGCAACCCGGGGCTTTTCAAAAACTCTGATGCTACATACAACAAGCATTTCAAAACTGTTCCCATCTCTTGTCATTTAATTCCTGGGCTTGTTTTACCTTCCACCTTCTAGAGCATCCTCTGTGCTGTCTGCTGGAATCCTCTTTCAGAAGTGGAGTTAGCACAGCTCAGAATAAAAACACATTCCATCACACCACCCTATCCAGCAATCACCTTCTCCCAAATCCTTAGGTGGAAAGTACAAAACCAGCTCTGTAACTGTCCAAGCCTGTGTGGGGAGTAAAATGAAAGCCAGGTAGGTGGAGGAGGAAGAGCCTCCTCTCCCCTTGCTGCTCGGACCACCCTATGACACATGTACCCTCCTGGTGGCGATACAAGTCCATGTTCATTTGATGAATAGATTTGTACAGTGTTTTTTTTGCAATAAAGATGTTTAGCCTTAAGACCCTTGAATGGAACTCCAACTGTGATGGAGCTGCCAACACTCTTTCCCCTCACCTCCCTCCTTACATAGTGTTGCTTAAAGAGGAGGCCCACAGAGGGAACACTCCGGCGCCCGGATGGCCTCTCTTCTGTCTCTCCATCATTGCACTGCCTTCTTGCTCGCTTCAGTAAAAACTACCTTCACCAGCTCTTGTGCCCTCCAACCGGAGATTTCACTGTCCTTTGAGCACCAACTGCAGCCATCAGAGAAAGCACTGTTTTCTCACCCAGTGTGTTCATGTTGAGACGTTTTAATTGCCGCCACCTATGGTTCAAAAGAATCAATGTGAATTTGTCTCCAGCTTAAATGAGTTTCGAATGAAACTTCACTCTCATGCGAGCATATCAGATTCCCTCTGGAACCTCTAGAATTGGACTTGAATACCCGACAGGTGCCGGACCTGGGAGGTGCCCCCCGCCCGCCCGCCCGCCCTCAAAGTTTTCCTAGAGCCATTGCCTCTTTATCTGTGACTTCTGAGTCAGCCAACAGATAGGTTAGTTGTTCAATGAGAAGCTCACAGATCTTGTATCAGGATATGAACTGCTTTTCTGTGAAGAAAGGTGTAACCCCCCCGCCCCCCATGAATGTATTCTTTTACTATTCAGACGCGGTATTTGTGCATCCGATGGAGACTGCCCAGATCTGACATTTCTCCGCCACCGCAAGGACACTTCTACTCACGAGCAGTTCGTCATTTGGCCCTCCTGATATTAACACTCTTCCCGTTGCGTCCGGCCAAATCCTTCATTGGGTTTTTCTTCTTCCTTTGCATCTGCCACCTTGTCCAAATGAGCATGCACCAACAGAAGTGCAAATGAGCTGACACTGTTTTTGTGGTCAGTTGAGGATGCTGCCAGGACTCCACGGTATGACTGCAGCTTGGGGAATGTTAAGAGAAACATGGGCCCCTCCATTGTTACCCCCTTCTCAACATTTTTAAACAAGCACAAATGACATTTGTAAAATAAAAAAAAAGTTTATTTATTATGGTAATAAACTATTTTATACATGATGATACATGAGTGCTGTTGCCTTTCCTTATGTACGTTCAAGGCATTGAACTGGGTGGTCTGACCTGAGATGACAGAACCAGGCGGGTGGTACTTTCTCCTTGTCAGGAGCCTGGGGAGCTCTAATTTGGACAGCACTTGTAATTGTGGGGTCTTTGAGAACTTAAAATTCTAGAGACACCAAGATTGTGTGTCAAAGTACTGCACAGTGAGAGAATGGGGGTGAAGATGCCCTGCCGTATGATCTTGAAATAGTTACCTGCTACACAAACGTACAGAGATGCCTTCAAACCCTGGCATCACTGGAAAATTGGGGTACAGCATGTTGATTTAACACATAACTGAAGGTGACCTCCTACCTAGGGCTGAGCTTTTTAACCTTGAACAATTTGGGTTGAAATTTGTGTATTAATGCTTTTCTGCCTTTAAAATATACTACAAAAATTTAACTGAATCTTTTCAGAATGACTCAGTGTTAACAATAGGAGTGCTGACCTGTGCTTTAATTCATTGATGGTCTCAGAAGCTATTAAGGTAGAGGACCGCTTGCCCCTAAACTAGTCCTATCCACCAGCACTGTTTCAGTTCTGCTGTGGTCTAATGGGCATTGCTTCCTGCTCATGGCAAGATTCTCCATGATACCACCAATAGTTCTTATTTAATACCAATGGACATTTCAAAAATGGCATTCTTTTTATAGACAGCAGAACGTAATTCAGGGATGAGGAATCTGTGATTTGCAAGCCTTATTCAGGCCCCTCCTTGATTTCACACAGCTGCAATATAAATCCAGTACTTTTAATCACTTTCTCATACACTATTTACAGTGCAGAAAAGCATAATAAAACTAATTTAAGCGTGATTTTTTAAAATTCTAAATGATTGATGTTCATTTTAAAAAGTCTCACCTAAGAAAGCACTAAATATTGCATTCTTTAGATATCCTCAACAGTGAAAAAAAATCCTTCTTTGTGAATATGATTTTTATAATTAGTCAAAAGGACCAATGATACAGAGCCAAAGAACAGATACTACATTTTGGGTGCCAAATGGTTTCAACCATAAAAAAGAGGGATTTTGTTGGTTTGTTTTAAAATAACAGTTTCCCTGAAGAAAGGCCTCACAGAGCCATCGCAACATGCACTGAGAAAGGCCAGTGCTGTCAAGATAATCTGGTTTCTCATGAGTTGGCCCTATTGTAGGAATACATTTGATAGAGAAGAAACTCATTATAGTACAGTTAATTTCTTAAAGTTAATGATTATTATTTTAAATAAGCAATGAGCAGCCTGGAGAAAGAAAAGGAGAAAACCACTGCCACTAAATTACTATTCTCCCAATATATAGATCATTATACAATTATTATATGATTGATATATTTTCTTCCTAGGTCTGCAGTCTGATAGAACAAAAGGCTTTTTCTGCTGTCACTTCGAACAAATTGATCTGAAGAAATAATGAAATACCTCTCAGTCTTCTTGCATGGTCCCAAGAATTAGTCAAAATGACCAGCATCTGTCTGTCCTTCAGATGTTTTACGCGCCTCCTTGGGGATCACCATGGCGATCACGCTTGGAGCTGTCCGAGGTGCCCACAGAACCAGATAGGAGTCAGAAGATCCTGGGGCTAGAAGCAACCTTAGGATCTGTCTAGTTGTTCCCCAGCCCTGTGGTCAGGGCTGCTAACTATGGAAAGTGACACGTCAGATGTTCCTCAGCTGGAACTGCTCTGTCTGCCCAGACACCTCAAGGGTCTTTAACTTAAAGCAACTCCAAGAGCTGAGGTCACAGGCATGAAAAGAGACATATTATCATTTCCACGTTACAGCTGGAGGACAGCAAGAGGTTCAAGTTAAGAGAACAGTGGTTCTGGATAATCCACCTGTTGGTTAATCAGGCTTCGGTATACATACAGCTAAACACAGTAATCATTTACTAATTCCTAAGACCCACTCTAAATCATATAATAGCTTAAAAGAAATTCAGGATTATTGCTTTCAAGTATATTCACTGACTCTTCCAGTACAGTTTAATGAGTGAATAAGCCTATTTGTTTTTATATAAATGGTGTCTGAAGAGTTGAAAATATTTTGCATTTTATATATCTGTATGCACATATATTAGACACATCCTTACAATCATCTTCATACTACCTTTTTCCCTTAGCAAGCTCTTCCCTTGCAGGTCAACTTCAACCAAATGCCCTCTGGCTGACTACAGATCTTGAATTAGTGTTAAAAGCCCATGAAGTTGTACTGTATTCATTCGCCTGCTCACTAACTCAACCTTACCGCCTCCTTAAAACTTTCCAGTACCTTGGATTCACCAGCCTGTGTCTCTTTCTCCTTTACTAACCCAGCTGCCCTGGTCCTGCCTGTCTCCCTCCAGCCTCTGTCTTCTGCAGCTAACATGGTGTGTGCCCACTCCTTGTCGTCCACCTCTGGTCCCCTCCCCACTTCTTCCAAGCAGAGTGGCTAGGAAGAAAGGACACCAGCAAAATGACTGGTCCTGCACTCTAGGAGTTTAGACCTCACTGAGCTAATAACGATAGCCAGGACACAAGGACAATACCAAATGAGCAATGTGAGACAGTGGGGCACAGCGCAGGTCCAAGTGCACCTTCCCCTCAATGACAATTCCTGGGCCTGAGATGTTCCGGTTCTCCCATAATTGGGTACACTATGGATTCAAATTTTAAAGCTGCTTCACTTAACCCCTGCCCCTTCAAAGCAAACAAACAAAAAAGCCAAAACCAAATAGAAGTATTCTGAATTATCTACCACTTGAGGCCATTAGTGGCCTGCCAGCATCTTCCCAGTGAATAATTCAGAATTATGTCAGTGTGTTTAGATTGTAAACATTTGCCTTAAAATATTCAAAACAATTCTACAAAAATGTGGGTTATCTATGTGATGGAAAAGGCTCTATTGTATTTGAAACAAAACACAACAAAACATAAACCACTGAGTATAAGCCAGTTGGTGGGAAGACGGCTGTTGGGACGTGCGTAAAGAGCGGAGAGGCCACAGGAAGTCATCCTTACCCTCTGTGACTTGCCTGATAGCGCCTGTCTATGGATACATTATTCCCTGGTTTTTTTTTTTAATTCTGCTTTTTTTTTTTTAATATCTTGAACAATTAGTTGTCAAGTAGGGAACTGCCATGTTTATATTTCTCTGAAAATCTAGGAAGCAAGCAGCCAAGTGTAGATCACCCTGGTGAAGCTCAAAGAACAGCTCTCCTTGGGTACAGACTCCTTGTGATGCCACAGAACACGTTCTGTCCTCTCTGCCCGGGGAATTAGACACACAGCTGTGGCTCTGTTACCTACCTGCTGAGGAGATAAAGTGTGAGGCTAAACCCCAGTGCTGGTTCTAGAGATGTGACTGCAGGACAGGGGAGAACGGGGGGAGGGGGGGTTACTTCAACACCAACATGTTTCAGAAATACTGCCCGGTGGAGGACAAGTCCATCACTAATCAGGATTTCTCTGCCTCAGTCAAGAAATGTCTTCCATTTAATTCTTGGTAAAGGAGAAAGACGGGCCCCTTGGAACTGGGTCCTGGATCACAGTGTCACCATGTGTAGCTAAGCAAGACACTTTACAGCTCTGGACCCCAGCTTCCTTGACAAGAAAATGATGGAGCTGGGGGAGACAATCTCTAAGTTCCCAAAGTTATGTGAGCTCAAGCATCCAGTCTTGGAAAGAGGTGACTTCAAGAAAAGATGAGCAGATCAAGCACTGGTCCCCTGGAGGTTACCTTGGGGTGCGAGGTCAGAGTGAAGCACCATCTGCCCTGGAAGCCAGCAACAGGGGCCGGCGGCATTAGTTTATGAGTATGTCTGGGCCCAGGCAATGCCCACGTGGGAGTAGCAGTACAGGAATCCCAGGACAGAGAGGGTCACCCACGGCCAACCTGCAGGGGGAGGTCAGAGATGGAAGAGCAGTTAGAAATGCCTGAGGCAGGACCACCCACGAGTGCAAACTTTGCAGAAACAGCATGGGCCTTGGTTAATGCATTAAGACACGTGCCTCCTAGAAAGTCTGCTCTAACTGGAAGGCCAGCAAATTGACCCCTACGTCCCCACTGGGGTCAGCATAAAATCGAGGGGTGCACTATCGCACATGCAAATTATGTTTAGAAATAGGACAAGCTTTTAAAGAACACATATTTAGAAACCAAAGCAGTTAATCATCAAAAAGATAAAAAGTGCACGAGACCCACAGTAAATCTCAAAATACACATGGACCGTTGTTTCGAATTGAGTGCCATCTGTAAGCACGCAGAAGAACGAGCCTAAATTAAACATTTGCGTTCGAAAGTCAAGCTTTTAGTGGTTCCTTCAACAAGCACTTGTCTTAGAATATCTGATGTTCTTTTCTTTCTTCTTTTTTAAAAAATTAACAACCCTTTCTGCTGCGTATTTGTTGCTTAATGACCTCCATGCTTTCTATGTGTTTCACTTATTCAAATGCTTACTAGGGGCCTGGAGAGCCAGAGGTGCTGTGGAAGGTACCAGATGCCAAAAAAGAAAGGCTTAGTCCTGTGTCAAAGGTGCTCCCAACACCAGCTTGGAAAAGACAAACACACTCCTGTGGGATTTACGAGCCATGTAACATGTGCTCAGTAATGATGTGTACAGAGCACACTTAAACTGGGCCGTGTGGGGTGTCCCTTGCCACATGGAAAGGGACAGGGACAAGCTACCAGAGAGACCACCTGACGTGTGAACATCACAGGTCATCCAAGAAACAGGGATCGTGTGATGTGACTCCTGCACAGGCAGGGGCGGGCAGGGTAGGGACAGAAGTAGGGAGGAGGCATTTGGGAGCCACTGTGGGTTAGTATAACTCTAGCAGGCTCTTTTCTATGTCGACCATAAGCTGCCATTATTATTATGACTTGGGTTCGATCGGCATAGCATAGTGGTTAAGTATGCAGTCCTTGAAATGGAGTTAGACACAAGTTCAAATCCTGGCTCTGCCATTTGCCAGCTGTGTGACCTTGAGCAACATAATGAATCTCAAATGTAAAACCAGGAGGGACAGAGCAACTTATTTAACAGTGTCCTTATAAGGTGCCATGGACTGAACTGGGTACCCACTCCTCCATGCATACGTTGAAGCCCTAACCTGCAGTGTGATGGTACCTGGAGGTGGGGCCTTTGGAAGGTAAACAGGTTGAGATAAGGTCATGAGGGTGGGGCTCTCAGGATGGGATTAGTGCCCTTACAAGAAGAGACACCAGGCAGCTATCTTCCTTTCTGTCTGCTCTATAAGGACACAGTGAGAAGGCCGCCATCTGTGAGTCAGGAAAAGGATCCTCACCAGGAACAAAATCCACTGGAACTTTGATCTTACAATTTCCAGCCTCCAGAACTGAGAGAGAGAAATGTCTGTGGTAATTTGTTATGGTGGCCCAAGCTAAGACATACAGATTGTGTGAAATGATGTAACAACCTGCACGGTGCCTGGCCCGTGGCAGGGCACTAAACAAAGGCGGTAGTGACAGTGTGAAGAGGGTACAGAAGTCTCTCTGCACCAACATGAGAGTGACAATGGGGAAAGCAAGCCCTGGTCTTCCTCTTAACTCTTGTTTTCAACTTGCTCCTTGGACTGGCTCGGCGCAGAATTGTTCCAGGCCCTGAAGGCAAGCGAAGTGAGGGTAGCAGAGGACCCCCAACAGCCTGGCTCTAGGGCCAGCCCTGCAGCCCCACCTCCCACCTGCCAGGCAGCCAGCACAGGAGCCTCCTATGGCTGCTGGAGCAAATTACCACAGACTTAGTGGCTTCAAAGAACAGAAATGTATTCTCTCACATTTTGGAGGCCAGAAGAACTTTTTCTCAAGTTCCTTAACTAATTACACCTGCAAAAACCCTATTTCCAAACAAAGTCACGTTCTGAAGTTCCAGGTACACATGTATTGGGGAGGGGCACTATTCAGCCCAGTACAGCCGGGTACTTTTTCAAGCTTCAAGATGGACCCATCCTGCCTAGAGACCCTCATCTCTGTGGCTCAGACCTAGATGCCAGGGGACCTGTCAACACCTGTTTCTCGGTCAGCTCAGGGAGCAGCAAGAGAGGACGGGGTTTTAGGTACAGGAAGCAGACCCAGACGTCAGCTGTGCTGAAGGTGAGGCATTAGCGGATGTTTGGTAAACACGGGCTGGCTGCGGGGGGTGGGAAAATGGGGGTGTTTCATTTACACAAATCCGGGCCTGGGGCGTCGCAGAGCCGGGCTTGACCCTGTGGGTGTCAAGGGACAGCCCTGTGAAGGCTTCTGCCCAGCACGCAGAACTGCAAGGACCAGCGACCCCAACGCTGCCCAGAGGGAGGCACGTACATGTTCAGTCTGGACCACAGCTGGATCCTGGCAATTGTCCCTGCCTGACTGCATGCCACGCAGGGAGGCACCTAGACAGCAGTGATCCTGGCTCTTCTAGGAGACCCTAGGAGGGCCTCCGTTTCTCCATATACACAATGGGAGATCAAAAATAAACAAAAGCATGTGAAAAAAAAATTAAGATCACAGATTTTGTGGCGCTTTTAAGAAGTGTTCAATGCAAAGGATTATCTGAGAATTCTCTCATGCACACATAGCTCATTGGTCTTTTTAACGCACAAGCTGTTTCTACAGACAGCAACCTCAAGTGGCTGCTAAGGACCCCTTCTTCTTTCCTGACCTCAAGAGTAAGATATATGATGACAAGGAAAAGACAGATGCCACAAGTCACCCTTCCACTGCCTTCAATCGTGAGCACTTGCTGGGTGCCTGGCCCTGCCCTGGACATCTTCCTCTGTGGTTGCCTGTAGATACAAGGTCTTCAACTGTGGCAGCTCCAAGTGCTGACGTGGCCCCAGCATGAGGGGATGCCTGGGGCAGTGCACCCTCTCCATCAGGGCTCAGTTAAGCACAGGATTATGAAATTGAAAAGAAACTGGGATGGTCTGTCATTCTGGCAACATTTTAACGGTTGCTGTGATGCACAGTCATCCAGGCTGGTCAGCCATTAACAAAAAAGATGGTGTCAAAAGGGTTCTGTCCTGCCAAATGAGCACTGACCTCATCCTGCGGTCCTCTCTCCCCCTGGCCTTTCCCCAGGAAGTTTCTCCTTCCATGCTGTCCCTTCTCACCAAGCTTTCCAGTCCTAAGTGTCCAGTAAACTCCCATTTCCCCACATCCTCAACCCCATGCAATGCATACACACACACACCTGTGCACACGTGCGTGCACACACTCCATTAATGTGGCTCATAAAGCCTGGTGGGCTGTGTTGTACTGGTCAAAGGAAAAGATCTTTCTTAAGAGGGTACTTTAGGCTGAAGCCCCCTGCACACTCTGCACATCCATAGTTAGGTCTCCAAAGTCAATGATGTATGTATCTTCCTGGTGGTAGGCTTTTGAAACCTGGACCTAACAAGATGCAAACAGGTGAACAGTTTTAACGGATGACAGCTAAGCAGCATCGACGATATTATGAAGAGGATGCTAGTGAGTCAGACAACAGTTGCAAAAGATCAGGGGACATCATTAATAGGACAGATTATCTGACAGACAGAGCTAAATGCATATAAGTAGGATGTACAGCAAAATGGATTCAGTTAGGAGGACCACTGTAGGTATGTAATAGATGGTGTTAATATACTGTGGGTGGTTGTATCATGATATTGTTAACAGGATATTGGTGAGCTGTATAATAACTAGAGCTAATGAGAAGCACGTAGGACACAGAGGGCACTGGCTATAGCAAATAGTGAGCCATGTAATTTTACTTGAGGTTATTATGGCTGAGCAATTCTCTGAGCAATTACACTAATATGAAAGGACTAGAAAGGCAGAGGCTCAGGATACTGAAGGAAGAGACCATTAGCATGCAGGGCCATGAGAAGTCAAAGGATATGTCAAATTGGCTTTCTGGAAAGTGAAGGGATAATCAGAACAAGAAGCAGGTCTAATGAAAAACTTTGTTTAAAAAGTAATGCTGTAGAGGGGAGGCACCAAGGTGGCAGCGTAGAGAGACTCACAGCTCACCTCTCCCACAAACACACCAAGAATTATATGTACAAACCCACTGAATCGCACAGAACACCTACTGAACTCTGGCAGAGTGTCTCTCGCTTCAAAATACAGGAGTCTCACAAAATTCGGTAAAAGGAAAAAAAATTAATTAGGGACCAGTCCCACTGGGAGGGAGTGGCAAAAAGACACCCTCACACTGGGACACCCCCTGCCAGCCAGAAGGTCAGCAGGGACAGAAGCGGAGCTTCTGAGGCTTGAGGAGAAAGTAGCAGAACCTGGGGGACACCAGAGCAGGTGGCTGACATTCCTGCAGCTAAGGCAGGGACAAAGGCAGCGTCAACAAAGAGTTCTTTGTAAGCCCGCATAACAAGTGACTGACAACACCACAGAGGGCACGTCCCAGTGGACATCTCCTACAGAAGTATACTCAGTGACTCTTCTCAGCTGAAGTGCTCCAACCCTGCCTAATCACACCACAGCTCAGAAACGGGTCTAGAAGCCTCTTTTCCAGCAACAGGGGAGCAGACCCAGCCCCTGTCAAGGCTGTGACAACTGGAGAACGAAAAAGGAGGCCCCGCTCAACAAGAATCAAGGCAGGCTCCGATCACCATAGCACCAACCATACCCCTAATCAAAGGGATAACAGCCAACACACACAGAAGACGTGGCAGCCATCCATACTGAGAACAGCCCTCGCAGCAAAACTATTAGACGCACGCAGTCTACACAGGAGCGCTCCCACTTTAAATAAAAACAAACAAAAATAAAACAGCCCTTCAAGACCACAGTAGATAACTGACACTCCTAAATCCACAGGTCCATATTACCGAACTGTTTTCAGCAATTTCATACAAAATTTTTTTATTGTTTTATGAAGATGTTTTGTTTCTCAAGAAAAATCATGACTTGTGAAGGGTAGAGAAAGAGGGACTTGTATCTTTTGACTGGTGGGAGAAGTTTTAGTAAATAAATAGTTTTTAAACAATTAATACTCTTTGTCTCATTATATATCCTGCCTTCCAGTTTGTATAAAATTTAAAAAGAAAAACAGCGTTTTGTATTTTCAGCATCAATTTTAAAATTAACATGAGAGTATATACGGATTCTTTTAATAAGGTTTAAGATATTTAATTTCAACTGACTTCTCAAACACCAAACAGCCTAGAAAGCAGTTGAAAAACATATTTAAAGTGTTCAGAGAAAACAACAGTCAACTAAGAATCCTAAATCCATCAAAGCTATCATTCAAAAAGTAAAGACAAAATAAAGACATTCCCAGATAAAGAAAACTGAGAGAATACACTGCTAGCAGACATACCTTATAAAAAATTCTGAGGCAGTTCTTAGGCTGGAAGCAAGTGACCTCAGGTGGTAATTGCAACCCATGTGAAAAAAAAAAAACTCAGTGCACAGGTGAAGGTAATTATGTGATTATAAAATAGAGTATTAATGTATATTTCTTCACCTTTCTTAACTGATTTGAAAACAACAACTGTCTAATAATAACAATAATCAGTATAGGTAGTTTATTAAATCCTCTTCTTTCTTTTCTATGTATCACTACTTCTCATTTGGATAAATTTATGGAAAGGATAAACTTAGTCAAGTTTATCATCTTCTGAAAATCAAACCAAGAAAACTCCCTTGATTCCATACTGTTACTGGTTACCTCTTTGACGTCTTCATCATGGAGGGAGTTAGTACAAGTAGTCCCTTCTTGCTTCCTCCACTCACTTCTCAGTCCACTTCAGTCAGCTTTTTGCTCACATCACCACCAAAACAGCTTCTAGACAACTTAGAATAAATGGACAAGTTTCTAGAAACATACAGTCCACCAAAACTGAATCAAGAAGAAATAGATCACTTTAACAGACCCATCACTAGAAGTGAAATAGAAGCAGCAATAAAAAAAACTTCCCTGCAAACAGAAGTCCAGGACCAGATGGCTTCACTGGGGAATTCTATCAAACATACTAAGAAGAGCTCATACCAGTCCTTCTCAAAATCTTCCAAAAGACTGAAGAGGAGGAAACACTCCCAAACTCATTCTATGAAGCCACCATCACCCTGATACCAAAACCAGACAAAGACACCACCAAAAAAGAAAATTACAGGCCAATTTCACTGATGAATATAGACGCAAAAATCCTCAACAAAATATTAGCAAACAGAATCCAACAGCACATAGAAAAGATCATATACCACAATCAAGTCGGATTCATCCCAGGGTCACAAGGATGGTTCAACAAACAGAAATCAATCAACGTGACTCACCACATCAATGAGAGAAAGAACAAAAATCACATGATCATCTCCATGGATGCAGAAAAAGCATTTGATAAAATTCAACACCCATTTATGATAGAAACTCTAACCCAAGTGGGTATAGAGGAAACATATCTCAACATAATAAAAGCTATTTATGACAAACCTACAGCCAGCATAATGCTCCATGGTGCAAAGTTGAAAGCCTTCCTGCTAAAATCTGGAACAAGGACAAGGATGCCCACTCTTACCCACTTCTATTCAATACAGTATTGGAAGTCCCAGCCATAGCAATTAGACAAGACTAAGAAATAAAAGGGATCCAAATTGGAAGAAAAACGGTAAAATTGTCATTATATGCAGATGACATTATACTATATATAGAAAACCCTAAAGGCTCCACACAAAAACTACTAGAGCTGATACAAGAATTTGGCAAGGTAGCAATTTATGGTGAAAAATACGAAAATGAATATATGTATATTTATGTATGACTGAAGCATTATGCTGTCCACCAGAAACTGATACAACACTGTAACTTGTCTATACGTCAATAAATACATATATACATTAAGAGAAAAGCAACATTGTACAGCATAATGTTTCAGTCATCCATATACATACATACATATATTCCTTTTCAGATTCTTTTTCATTACAGGTTACTACAAGATCCTGCATACAGTTCCCTGTGCTATACAGTAGAAACTTGTTGTTTCTCTATGTTATACATAGCAGTTAGTATCTACAAATCTCAAACTCCCAATTTATCCCTTCCCATCTCCTTCCCCCTACCCCGGTAACTGATGCAACACTGTAAACTGACTATTCAATAAGAAAAAAACTGCACACAAAAACAGACACTAAAATAATACTAACACTTAAAAAAAATAACATGTAAAGTGATGCAACCACTGTGGAAAATTGTATGGAGGTTCCTCAAAAAATCAAACATAAAATTATCACACGTATAGCCAAGAGAATTAAAAGCAACAATCAGAAGAGAGATTTGTACACCCATGTTCACAGCAGCACTACTGACAACAGCCAAAAGGTAGAAGCAACCCAGGTGTCCACTGAGAGATGAATGGACACACAAAGTGTGGTATTTACATAAAATGCACTCATCAGCCTTAAAAAGGAAATTCTGACAAATGCTATATGATGAACCTTGAAGACATTATGCTAAATGAGATGAGCCAGTCACCAAAGGGCAAATACTGTATGATTTCCACTTATATAAGGAACCTAGAGTAGTCAGCTTCAGAGACACACAGGAGAGTGGTGGTTGCCAGGGGCTGGGAGGAGTGGAGAGTTAGTATTCTTATATGGGTACAGAGTTTCAGTTTTGCAAAGTGAAAAAAGTTCTGGACATGGACGGTGGTGGTGGTTGCCCAGTGATGTGAATGTACTTAGCACCACAGAACTGTACATTTAAAATGGTTAAGATGGTAAAGTCTATGTCATATATAATTTACCACAATAAAAAATTATGCTAAGTGAAAGAAGCCATCAACAAACTCATACATGTAGTGTTATTCCATTTATATAAACTGCAGACTGATTTATGGTAACAACAAGCAGGTCGGTGGTTGCCTGGGGCTGGAGCCGAGGGAGAAATAAGATTACAAAGAGGCACTAGGAATCTTTGGGGTTGATGGAAATGTTTTGCATCTTGATTATAGGAATGTGTTTCAGGGTATATACAACTGGAAAATGCATTAAATGGATATATTTTCTGTGCATAATTTTTTTCTCAAAGTTGTCATAAAAAATATTTTAAGGTAATACTGGAACATTAGCAAAGCACAGAGGTGCAGCACTCCACCGCACTGTCCTTGGCTATATATGCCCCGAAGTATTCAAACAAAGGAAGCAGGAAGGTCCAATTCATTTTTCCTATGATGGCAGGTCTTCCGTCCCTCAGCTCCCTCGGGGCAGGAGGACTTGCCATGTGTGGGGCCGAGCACTGGGCTCCTGACCCTGCTTTCTCCCACTGTGGCCTCTGAGGAGGACGGCGACCAGAGGAATGCTCTTAACCATGCAGACACGTTCAGCAGCCGAATCAGCACAAACCCCTATCCGGGGAAGAGATCAATCCTTCCTAATGGGAGCAGAGTTAACTGAGCGACTGACTCGTACATGAGCTATCAATTACCCCATCAAAGGCCCGCCCTGCCGTCAGGCTGGGTGACCCTGCTGAGCCTGTGACTGCCATCCTGGTTCTACACGGGCTTTTTCAAAGCCCACATCCCACTGGTAACCATTTTTAGAAGAGAATGGCTGGTGACCAGCCTATGAACAAACTGTGCAGTGAAGCCCTCTTCTTACCCTTCCTTCCAGTCACCCAGCACTGACGTCCGTTCACAGGCGAGTAGTTTATGAAGAATATGCAATCTATTATGCAGTTTACAGAGAACACACAATCCTAGTGAATCCTCACAGCACCCTGAGGCAGAAATTGCTAACCTGTACTGATCTTCTTGCTTGAAGCTGTTCTGCCTCAAATGGGCCCAGAGTCCACATCCCAAGCTCACGGTGTCAGGTTGAATCCTACTCAGAGAACAGTCTGAAGGACTTCCGCCTGCCCTTCAGTTTTATCTACAATCATCTATTGTTTATCTACCATTAACAATGCCCTGGCTTCCTCCCTCCATCCACCCAGGCAAGTTTTCCAGCCAGAGGCTCTGACACCCTGTTGCTTGCTGTGCCTCCGGCTCATTCACTGCTCAGTCGTCACCTTGCTGGGTCACCATTTTCCTGAGGGTTGAAGAACACCGTGACCCTCTCAGCTTGGCTCCTAGGTCCCTACAGCTGGACAGATGGACTCTCACTTTCTGGTCCCATGAAGCAGCAATGTCACCCAGCGACTCACAGCCACTCTAAGAAGGGATAAGAGGAGATTCCCATCCCGAGAGCCATCTGGCTACAAAGGAAGCAAGTCTCACCTCCCCAGACAAACTCGCCTTGGCTGGAGCCTAGTCTGCAAATGTAAAGGATGTATCACGATCGTTAAGTGCCACCAACATATCCATCCATATCCCTGGGGATGCAGATGCATGTGTATATATATATATGTATAGACATACACACACAGACACATATATATAAAACAGCCCACATCACCATCCTGGTGAAGACCAATGTGAGGCTGATGAATTTCAAACCTCCACAGAGAGCTTTTGTGAGTGGGCAGGCTCGGAGGACATCCAATGGGGAAACGGAATGAAGAGCATCTAGGAGCTGCTGCAGAAGAGAGAGTCAGAGGACATGGTGACATGGATTTGGGGGGGCCAAAGAATATATTCCCTCTCACTGACCCAGAGCACTGCCTCAGACAGCACCTGCAGGGCTGACATCAGCTGGCGCACATCACAGAGACACCTTATATTAACAGACTAATATGTTACCCTACTAATTAGCAAAAGCCACGGTCCCAGCCTCCCTTCCAGACCTGTCCTCTGACACAACATAGAAAGGGGTGACACAGACTGTTGTGGCACTCAGCCACCATCTCTCTGAACTGATTAGTCTGTGCCCATGTCTTCCCGTTTGTTAGATATTTTGAATACCAGCCCCACATCCTATGTATATATTGCTTTGGTGGCATTTTCTACTCAGAGGCCAGTGGAGGTGGAGTGTTTTTTTCCTTAGAGAGCCAGCTCGTGCATTAGGCTCCAGCCCTAGGGCGTTGGCTCAGGATCTGAAAAGCACGACTCCCCAGCCCTGGCGCGCCCCGCACCACTCCACCAGCTCCACTACTGTCATTTCATTAATTATTCAGAATGACTGCATGCACTGCTGCCTTCGTTAAAATAGCCCTCTCCTGACAGCACTTTGGCAATCCTCAGATCTGATGGGGGGAGTGAGAAGGTGGCCTGGTAGCATTATTTAAGTCTATGTTCCCTCGTAGCCCCAGCCTGGCGGTATGGTGGAGCCATTCATCAAATGGTCCTGAGCCTGCAGACCTGCCTTCAGAGCTAAACTTAGAGCTTTAATCTTAATAAAGCTATAGAGCAGGAGCCTTTTCCCATCCAAGAGCCACCTTATCAAAGGATACACAGTAAGAGCAAAGCTGTCCAGGCTTCGAAGCCTGTAAACTGCTGGGTCGATGTTCAAACCCATGGGAATATAGACAGAAGGTCTCAACAGGTTTTTGCTACTTTAGGGTTAAAATAACAATTTCTTACCTTCATACAGTTTATAATCCCGGGCCTCAAACCCAGGTTTTGAGGCCTCAGTTTTTTTCAAAAAAAAAAAAATCCTGCAGAGCCTCTGACACAGGAGGTCCAGGTGGGCTTAAGATTTGCATTTCTTGCAAATCAAAACTACAATGAGGTATCACCTCACACCAGTCAGAATGGCCATCATTCAAAAATCCACAAATGACAAATGCTGGAGAGGCTGTGGAGAAAAGGGGAACCCTCCTTCACTGCTGGTGGGAATGCAGTTTGGTGCAGCCACTGTGGAAAACAGTATGGAGATTCCTCATAAGACTAGGAATAGACTTACCGTATGACCCAGGAATCCCACTCCTGGGCTTATACCCAGAAGGAACCCTACTTCAAAATGACACCTGCACCCCAATGTTCATAGCAGCACTATTTACAATAGCCAAGACATGGAAACAGCCTAAATGTCCATCAACAGATGACTGGATAAAGAAGATGTGGTATATTTATACAATGGAATACTATTCAGCCATAAAAACCGACAACATAATGCCATTTGCAGCAACATGGATGCTCCTGGAGAATGTCATTCTAAGTGAAGTAAGCCAGAAAGAGAAAGAAAAATACCATATGAGATCGCTCATATGTGGAATCTAAAAAAAAAAAAAGCATAAATACAAAACAGAAAAAGACTCAGACATAGAATACAAACTTGTGGTTGCCAACGGGGCAGAGGGTGGGAAGGGATAGACTGGGACTTCAAAATTGTAGAATAGATAAACAAGATTATACTGTATAGCACAGGGAAATATACACACAAGATTTTATGGTAGCTCACAGAGGAAAAAATGTGACAATGAATATATGTATGTTCATGTATAACTGAAAAATTGTGCTCTACACTAGAATTCGACACAACATTGTAAAATGATTATAAATCAATAAAAAAATGTAAAAAAAAGATTTGCATTTCTAACGCGATCCCCAGGGATGTGGATGCTGCTGGTCCAAGAGCATCCTTTCAGGGACTTTGGGGGAATCTGTAGGAAGCGGAGGGAAGAGCTTCCTGCTGCCAGTTGTTCACACACTGACTGGGCTCGCTCTCTCGGAGCAGAGGGGACGACGGACAAGTGCAGAGCGTTACAGGGCACCAGGCACTTTGCTGCGTGCGCCCCACATCCTCCCAGCCACCTCATCAGAGAGGTATTATTAGCCCTACTATGTGGAAAAGGAAACTAAGGCTCTAAGAAGTTAGAGCAACTCTCTCCAGGCCTGATGCTAACTGGTCATCAGGCCACACTTGGAACTCAGGGCTGTGTGGCTCCAAGTGCACTTGGCCACCCAAGCTCCAGAAGCAGCACCTGGCCTGGGGGCATGTGGGAGATGGCCTCACACCAGGGCCCTGCCTCCTAGCCAGGCACCTTTCCTTTAAATCCTCTGCCTCCGAATCTCCTTTCATCCCTCTCCCTACGGCGCTAAGGAAACAGGAAGGGGGAAGCAGCACGTCGTATTTTCAGGCATCATCCGTCACTAAGTTGCCCAGTCACCTCATCTCCAGGGTCCTCATTTTCTCCGTCTCTGTAATGGGGGACAAGAAAGCCCAGATGAACGTGTTTATACTCTGAGTTATGGCGACTGCCTGATTTAGACAAGGGCCACTGAGGAGCTGTTCCCAGTGTGTGGATGGTCCTTTATTAAAATTATCGAGAGCCGTACTTATTTAGCTCCAGCCATGGGCTGAGCCTCTGCAGGGCATCCAGCAGAGAGACACAGAGGAAGAGGTGCCTCTGCCCACCCTCAGGGGGCTCCCTGCCATCCCAAGCAAGAGTCATTTGCTGGGCACTGTGTGCACACTGCAGCTGGCACCGACAGCAGTCTCTAATAAATCACATTGTTCACAGTCAATTTCGCATCCTGACGAAGCCCACCTGTGCTGTATTTGTCACCCTTCCCCACCTCGCAGCACAAGCCCTGCCTGCAGGCGCTTACTGAAGCACGCACTCCATAAAGCAAAGTCATTTCATGTGAAATTGAGGAAGTGGGGAGGGCAAGCCAGAGCCACTTCTTACCCTGACAGCATGAGTAGAAGGCGGTGCTGAGAAATACGTATTTTCTCTCTCTAAGGCCAAATGGGTGGGGATGAGGGGGGCTTGCTTCCCAGAAAACTGTCCCTGCAGTTGATGCCACAGCCCAAACCCAGCTACTGGGGCCAGAGGCTGTGCATCTGGAACACACTTCCCAGCTGTTTCTCTTCCTTAATCTGTGTTTTTAATGCAGCCGAATCAGGGCTGCGGGTTCATCGTCTATTCACCAGCATGCTAGTAACACGGTGGATGCTGCCTAGCAAATGAGCGCATGGAAACCGCTTCCCGCAAACAAAGGATGGGAGCGGTGCGGGGCAGGCTCCCTGTCACACAGCCCTGACAACCACTCACCCGCCTGGGCATTAATGAAGCACCTACTAGGTGCCCAGCATTTAGACAGGTAGCCTTGATATGTGTCACTCGAGCAGTCTGAGCCTTCATCGAGAGGCCTGTGGGAAGATGCCCCGGAAGGCCAAGAGCACGCTTGGGGCCCCCCGACTCTCTCTCACGTTGAGATTCGGTTCCAAGTCCACAACCAAACACACAGATAACGGGAGGCTTGGGGAAAACACAGACGACAGAGGCGAGGTTCTTAAACATCTGGGTCAGCTGGGATGATGGGCTGACTCTACCAGGGTCATTTCACTATGATAAAAACGGCTGAGCTTAATGGTTTTTGTTTTGTTTTCTAATCCAACTACGCAAATATGGGACGGCGGAGGTCAGGGAACCCCGTCACGGGAGGAGTGGCTGACACACTTGGCAACGTTTATCCGGAAGGGCAGAGACTCTGGAGAAGAAAGAATAACTACCTACAAACAGAACAGACTACCCTTTGGAAGAGGGGTGAGAAGACATCTGTGCACCCCAGAGAGGAAGCCGGGCGTGGGGAGCACACTCTGGGGGCAGAGGAGCGCTCCGGCAGCTGGAGCCCTCCACCACTGGCATGCGCTCAGGCTTGAAGAAGGAAGCAGCCTATTCAAACCACAGTAGCACAGGACACCTAGGCAGTCCCGGGCACCAGGCGAAGGCAGCACAGCGAGCGGCCAACTGCAGTGCCGGGGAGCCTGGGGCCCTTCCCTGCTAAAGCAGCATCAGCACTTCCGTGGGATGGGGCAAGGGCTCTTGGGTCACTGTTCTGGGGAGAGAAAAGAAACACAGAAGACCCCATAGGGCTCTCCCATCAAACCCACACACCCTGGAGGCCCAGGGCTCTGCTGAGGGTGAGCAGGGGCACAGAGCAGCCCTGCACCACAACTGCTCTTCCTCTGAGGGAGTTAAGGTTTTGGGCCACGTGGGAGCATGGGGTAAGCACAGTCACCTGGCTGTGTTCAGTAGCCATGGTTACTGCTGCTGTCATCCTCAGGCCACATGGCAAGCAGGGGCTAGTGAGGGGAATGTGCATTCAGCCTGAGCGGAAGAGAAAGCACACATAGGTGAGTGTGGACGTGGGCAAGGCTGACCAATTCCAGGCACCGTGTTTTACAAGAGACATTGTCACACAGAAGCCACTTCGACGAGGGTTGAGAAGGGCTTCTCAGGGTGGGCATGCTGATAAGTCAACGTTTAGCCTGGAGAAAAGCCATGAGGCCACGTGGAAAGAGAATTAATTAGACTTATTCTCCATCACGCCAGGAGACAGAACTGGGGCCAAGAGATGGAAGTTAGAGGCAGATTTTTGCACAACTACCAAAAGGAGCCTGTAAATACACAGACTCCCCAGGGAGGGGCACCTGGATTCCCATCCCTGTCATCTTTCCTATTGATGGCTGCCTCTGAGGGGCGGCGGGACCCCTGCAAGGCCCCTTCCAGCTCTTCGAGATTACAGTCCCGTAAAATTCAAGTCCTCAAATCATCTTCTCTGCCCCCTGCCCAGGAAAGGTACAAAGACGGAAGTTAGGCTCAAAGACCACAGTGGCTAGAAGCAGGGAAGAGGGGGGCATCTCATCTGGACAGGGGACAGAAGGCAGTGTTCCAGCAAACTGTGGAAATGTCACAAAATACGGCAGATTTTTTAGTGAGGTGCTTATGAAAGTATTTACCTGACATGTAAAGTGACTCAGACACTTTTCTGGACTCAGGTTATGGAGAAAGACATTTTTGTGAAGGTCCCATTTCTGAAGGAACACTGTGTTCCCCTCAGGCTACTGATTCTGGCCAATGGCCCTGAGGGTGGGTCCGCCCAGGACAACAGGCAGTACTGCCAGATGCTCTGAGCCCAGGCTTGGATTTGGCACCCCCTGCCAAGGGTCCTTTCTGGCAACCCCGCTCACTTGGGCAGCCTGGATGTCCTGACCCCGTGCAAGCCTTTGCAAGGAGCAAACATTCAGCAATCTCACAGGGAGCTCACTTCCTCACCTGTCAATCTGCTCAGAATCAAACACATCGAACCAGTTTTCTACGGGGCAGAGAAGACAGAACAGGGCGCTGTTGAAGAGCAAGTCAAAGGCAGCCTGAACCTCTCAGGGATGTTAGGAACTAACTGACATTAGCTGTGGTGACCAGTAAGGTACTAGCACCCTTCCCTGCCTCCTCTGGGCTTCCTGCTCAGCCAGCAGCAGCGGTGGGAGGCTGGGGTCCTTCAGGGAAACTCCTCCCACCATTTACTCTCTTCCTGGTAGTCTTTACATGGGATTAACTGGTGGCCTCCAGGAAAGGGATCTCAGCTGCTGCAGCTCATGGCGTGGTTGTCTGTGAGCTCAGAGCGCACTATTACACTCAGGACTCCTTGTAGAGTTCCCAGATGCTCCCTCAGTGTGCGTCAACCCGGTGTGGAACCAGCCCTCGGAGTGCTTTCTCGGGTTCTTCTCAAGTGACAGGGCAGTGTCTACGAGAATCAGCTCTATGGCGTGGATCTGGACTTCCCCTGCATCCGACCAGTCAGTCTACCCAGTTCTTCCTAACTTGTGTTCCAGCAATGGAGCTTGAAGTGATGGCGGAAGAAGGAATTGTGGTGGTCCCCCCTCCCAATCCCAGTGACATCCCTAGGCTGCTGGCCCCTTTCACTGCAGAGGCTCCACCTCCCTCTCTGAGGGAAGCTGCCATGTGCTCAGTTTGGGAAGATTTGGCGCCATTCTTGCTGTAAGGGCTGGGAAAGATCTGATCTGAAGACAAATTAATTGTCCTTGTGACCCATCATTCAACACTTACTGAGTTCCGACCACACACAGGGCACTGGGGTAAGTGCTGGGGATACTGGAGAGATGAGAAGGCTGACGTGCAGTTACTGATACAGGAATTACACATAAAAAGTCACGATCTCAGGGTGTTTCCTGATGTGCAAGGAGCTTTTGCTGTGCACTACACATAATTTCAAGGACTGGGTAAAATGGTAGAGGAAGAATGAGCCCCGGGGCTCCAAGAGCTCATTCCGGAGAAGGAGGACCCAGGGCACTGGGAGCCTGGCCGGGGAGGACGCAGGAGCAGATGGGGCCTGACTCGACCATCACCAGTGCATGAGCCGGGGGGGCCAGTCACGGCCAGCTATTCCACCCTTGTAAGTGCATACCTTCCAGTAACCTCCATCCTCTGGACAAACCCTCCCTCAGGGGAAGAAGGCCTGCCCTCCAGTGAGACTCATGTGCCCCCCAACAAGACTTAGGATGGATTGTGCAACACCCCCCCCAATTTTAAGCTGTTTGTTTTTTGACCAGGTAATGCACAATGTAAAATTGAAACGTACCAAAGAGTAAGCACGGAAAAGTAAATCTCCGTCTCCCGACCCCCATGTCCAGTTCACCGAAGTTCTGTCCCTAGAAGCATCTGTTTCCAGTTCCTTGTTTATATTCCCAGAGATATTCTATGCACACAGAAGCATAAATACATATATATATATATATATATATCCATACACACACATATACACATATGTACACACACATATATATTTAACATGGGCCAAGGGTGCTGAGTCAGTGGGGAGCCGGCCACAGGCAGGGACAGGTCAGGTGACAAGGTGCTGGGTCGGGAGCAGTCACCATGAGCACCCCAGAGGTCCCCATGCTGGGATCCACATCCCAAGAACACAGCAGGCACTGGGTTCCGCCCCCTGTGGCAGCTCGGTGTTCCACAGTTTCTGAATCTTTATTAAGTGAAGAAATCAAGACAAACTTCTTTACTACTGGTGTTGTAATCTCTGCAGGAGTTCTCAGTGAGCCAGGCAGGAAAGGCTGCACACTTGCGTTCTCACTCTGTATGGCCCTGCAGCCAGAGAGCTGGGCAAGACTTGATTTGCCTGCCTGCCCTCCCTCCCTCCCTCCTTTTCTTCCTTCTTTCCCTCTCTCTGCTCCCTTCCTTTCATTCATCTCCCTCCCCACCCCTTTTCCTTCTATCCATCCTGTCCACTGCCCACTTAATACTGAATTGTGGGGCAGACAAGGCTTTACTCCCTAAGCTTTCTCTCATGCAAATCTCCCAGGTGTAGCTGGGTGACTGATGTGTATCTAGATAGCATTTATTTCAGTTACTAATCCCACCCCCATCCTTGACAATTAGATCTTCCTTCAGCTCTGAACCAGTCACGATGGATGGAAGCAAGGATTATGCTAATTAGCCTCAGCCACATCATGCAACAGGCCTTGGGCCAGGGCTCTGGGCTGCTTGTGAACATCCCATCTCCTGCTCTATTAGCCCCTTCTCAGTTTCCCAACCAAACCCTAGCCAAGAGGCCACCAGAGGCAAGTCCAGATGCCTGCTTTATTACTGTGAAGCCCGAGTTTCCTATGCTCCTCTCAGAATGATCCAGGGCTGATCACTAAGCTTTTTTCCTTCCTCAATTCTGAGCAATTCTTACTGGAATGGGGGAGGAGGAGAAGAAGGGGAAGAACAGACTCCTTCCTGCTTCCAGTTCTTGTCAGTATCTCTCCAGCACAAGAAGGCAGCAGTGGTTCCAAATTCCAGCTTCTACTAACACTTTTCAACCTCAGCAGCACCTGCCTCCCTGAAGATCTAAGAACCAGCCACACAGCACCCCCTGGTCTGAGATTCAAGCATAAGCCAGAGGGCACCCCTCAGAGATCTGAGCACCAGCTACCAGGGGCCTCTTCTTTGAGCTCCCAGATTCTAGTGATGCCACCTCTTCCTTTGTATTTCCCCAGCCCCAGACCTGGTAACTGCTTCTTACAGGTGCTAGTATCTGGGTTACTTCAGCGTCCCCTTCTGCTCTTTCAACCTTCTAATATTTGTGTAATTCCCTGTATTAAATCCCTCTGTTTGAAATACCTAGCATGATCTCTGTTTTCCCGTAGACCTTGACCCTGTGCATCACTTAACTCCCAATTTTAGCCCAGAGCCTGATGAGTGTCCTCAGTGGTAGCACAAGGCTTAGGGAAGGAGAGGCAATAATTATGTGAAGTCTGGAGAGTTGAATGGAGGAGACTGCCATGCACAAAGGAGGGGCCCAGGACTTCGGGGGTTCATTCACCCTTTACAGAGGATCAGCTGGAGGGGTTCTCATCACAGTGCTCTTTCTCCCGTAGCCAGAATCATGATCTATTTTTCCTTTTAATTATTCCAGGCTCCATTGTGAGCTGGTTCCTCTCTCTCCCCAGAGATAAAATTGTATAGCTCTCAGGACACAGTTATCCAAGGCTTCCCAACATAACATTTAATTAGTAAAAAATTCATATAGTAATTATCTTCTTTCTCTTTCTGAATTTATGAGAATAAGTTAAAGAAACTATATTTGGTCCTCCTGGACAAACTAGAGAAGGAGTGTGCCGTGAAGCAAATAAGTTAGTAATAATAAGTAGGCTTGCCCAGTGCTCACATATCTCCGGTTCATTCCCTACCTTCTCCACTACCTTATAAGGAGTGAGAGGTTCAACGGCTTATCTTGTTTAAATTAGAAGCTTTACAGGAATATCCAGCTGATCTAGAGATCAAAAGTGCCTTTTGTCCAGAAACAAAAGCAAAAACGAACACATGGGACCTAATCAAACTTAAAAGCTCTTGCACAGCAAAGGAAACCATCAACAAAATGAAAAGACAACGTACGAACTGGGAGAAAATATTTGCAAATGATGTAACCGACAAGAAGCTAATTTCCAAAATACACAAACAGCTCATACAACTCAATTCAAAAAAAAAAAAAAACCCAATCAAAAAATGGGCAGAAGGCTTAAATAGACATCTCTCCAAAAAAGACATCCAGATGGCCAGCAGGCACATGAAAAGATGCTCAACATCACTAATTATTAGAGAAATGCAAATGAAAACCATAATGAGGTATCACCTCATACCGGTCAGAATGCCTACTATCAAAAAGTCTATAAATAATAAATGCTGGAGAGAGTGTGGAGAAAAGGGTATCCTCCTATGCTGTTGGTAGGAATGTAAATTAGTGCAGCCACTATGGAAAACAACATAGTGATTCCTTAAAAAATGAAAAATAGAGCTACCATATGATCCAGAATTCCCACTTCTGGCCATATATCTGGAAAAGATGAAAATTCTGATTCAAAAAAATACATGCACCCCAATGTTCACAGCAGCACTATTTACAATGGCCAAGACATGGAAACAACACAAGTGCCCATCAACTGACAATTGGTTTAAGAAGATGTGGTATATTTACAGATACAGTGGAATGTTACTCATCTATAAAACAAAGAATGAAATACTGCCATTTGCAGCAACATGGTTAGACCTAGAGATTATCATACTAAGTGAAGTAAGTCAGACAAAGGTAAATATATCACTTATACGTGGAATCTAAAAAATAATAAAAAATAATACAAATGAATCTATATACAAAACAGAAATAGACTCACAGACATAGAAAACAAACTTATGGTTACCAAAGGGGAAAGTGATGGGAGGCAGGGATAAATTAGGAGTATGGGATTAACAGATACAAACTACTACACATAAAATAGATAAGCAACAAGGATTTACACATGGAACTATATTCAATATCTTATAATAGCCTATAATGGAAAATAATTTAAATATATATATATATATATATATATATATATATATGAATCACTTTGTTGTACAACTGAAACTAACACAGTATTTGTAAATCAACTATACTCCAATTAAAAAAAAATACCTTTTGTTCAAGAGCTTGTAAACATTCTAATAAGTCTGAGTTGTAGCTGAATCCCCTTAAATATATTTATAGTTGGCTAAATTTCAAAGCTGTGAATAAAAGGCCTTTGTATTATATTTGCCCTTTGAATAAAAAGAAAAAATAATCAGACTATGCGCTCTCCTTTGTTAAGCCCAAGAAGGCACCTGTAGTCCAACTCTTTTACGGAATCTTTAAAAATAAATTAAAAAAAAAATCCTCTCTACCTCTGAACTCTCTCTTGGATGAGGAAGCACAAAGCAGAAAGGAATAATATTATCTGCCAATTTCAGGAGCCAGAACTCTCAGCCCCAGAAAAGAGCCCTGCCCTTGGGCTCAGGAGTCCTGAGTTCCACCACATGTTAGCTACATATGGTAACTTCTCTGAACCTCTTGTTTTCTTTAAAACCAGAATCAAATCCCTATTCACAAAATGTATGAGAAGTAATCCACCTGATTCTCCATTCATTCAGTAGGATGCCTGAAGAGAGCAAAAGTCTGCCAAGAGTGTACTCAGACATCTCACAACCCTAAGTCCAAAAGGGTTTCCTTATGCCTAAACAATGCCATAGAACAACCGTGTTTCTGACTTGTAGAGGGATTGAAGGCACAAACCCTGAATGTACTCTGCCTGCATATTTTGCCATTTTGTTGTTTGAAACCCCAAATACATTGCTGCTATTTAAACCTACCACCTTTTTAGCACTGCTGGTTGTCAACAGCACGATTTCTGTAACACCAACTTGGATCCCTATGCCCAATATTCCAACATTCTGCTTTTCCATTTCCCATAAGCCAGACAAGCTGGTTGACAGCACATATGACAGGTCAAAGTCATTTGTGACTCTGACCCCCATGTGGCCACTGTCAGAGACAAGGAACCTGAGGCAGCCACCTTTCAGACACATGGGCTGTGTGGATGGCATCAAGAAGCCCATCCTCATAACTGGAAAACAAATGCGCTACCTGCATCCCAGTCTCTGAAGGTCATATTTGTACACAAAGGTCTACCATGGCCACGGTGAGTTTGCCTCCAGCACTACCCATCATCACCGTACTCAGTGTGGCCAGCACTGCTGGCTGCATCTGACCCACTCAGGACTACCTAGGTTACTCTTTGGGAGCCGATGTGAATCCATGGCTTGTTTTATGAATTCCTTTGCAATTATGCCATGCTTAGACTCCTGGAAATGAGTCTATATTCCCAAGCCCACTTAGACATGGGGAAAGGGGACCCCTGTGTATGCTGGTGGTCAGAGGACACCCTGAATGGGATTCTAAACACCACTGAAGACAGACATGTGTCTGAGGATAATCCCTGTGTACTACATACTAGAGCTGAACATATAGCCAAATATATGCTAAATCTCCCTTCTACCCTCCTCAAGTATTTAAATGGCTAAGGCCAAGATTATACAGTTGGGCTTATTCCAAGGACTTAAATTACTGCAAGCTCTTTTTATATTCCCCAATTGGGTTATTTAACACAAAATTCCACGGTGGTAGATGTCTGAGTCTGAATAAATTATAGAATCACTATGCTGGGAATGGTCTGTTTTAACAAGGCTCAATTCTGGTGTCTCTTTAACTGAACCACAAATTCCCTGAGCATTTCTGCATGCAGGCATGTTAATTCAAACGTCTGTAATACAACCAGTTTTTGCATTTTGCTTAATGCACCTTCAGACCTCCGTGAAATCTGACAATTAATCCTGCATTTTGTATTAACACACATGCAATTCGTACAGCCATTAATTTCTCTATAGAATAAATCCTCACTTGGAGGAAAAAAAAACCTGCTGGCGAATGCATATGGTAGTGTGCATAATCAATTAGTCTGTGGCGTTTTAACACTAAGTGTATACAGATTTAGGGTCTTGGGAGAATAAGTAAATAGCACTGGATAAACAAACTAGATATTGAGGGTAAGACTGAAGATCTTTACCAAGGAGCAATGAACACAGAGCAGTGCAATGACAGCAGAAAAAAACACACACTGCCAAGATGGGGGGAACAATTTCCCCACCACCAGCCCCACCAAGTACACGGTCCGGGGAGGAAGGGCCTGAATAATAAACGCATGGCTTCAAGTCTCCTCAGCCAAACATGCACTATGTTCACAGCAGTCCTCTGAGGATCAGCAGAGCAGCGCTCAATTTGCTTGAATGTTTTTATCTTCATTTGCCCTGCAGACTGCCCACCAACCCTGTAGCACTGGTTCAGATGGTTGATGCCACACATGCACCAAGAGGGGATAAAAAGTTTTATTACTCACATAATGAAGACTTCCAGGGAGAGCTGGCACTCAAGCCATTCTGAATTGGCTTGGCCAAAAGGAGGGGCAGATGGCTTTGGTTTTTGGGGTGGGGGTTGGAGGCAGACCCAGGGTGAGCAGTAGCTGGGTTTGCATGGTTTGAACTTGCCATTCTCACCCAGGGAAGGAGAGAGTCCATTTTCTTGTTGGCTTGACCAGAGATGAGACCCAAGGGGATGAAGGAGTGTGGGGCCTGAATGCCATCAGCAGTCAAACATCAAAAAAGGAGCCAGCCTATTATGTATAAAATAAGCTACAAGGATATATTATACAACATGGAGGATATAGCCAATAATTTATAATAACTATAACTTTCTCTTATATAGTTATAAAAACTATAAATATATAACTTTTTAAAATTGTGAACCACTATATTATACACCTGTAACTTATATGATACTATACATCAACCATACCTCAATAAAAAAAAAGTCACAGGCAACAGCATTTAAACCAATAAAGTTAGAACACTTCCTCACATCATACACAAAAATAAACTCAAAATGGCTTAAAGACTTAAACGTAAGACAAGACATGACAAACCTCCTAGAAGAAAAGATAGGCAAACAGTCTGACATAAATCTTAACAATGTTCTCCTAGGGCAGTCTACCCAGGTAATAGAAATAAAAGCAAAAATAAACAAATGGGACCTAATTAAATTTATAAGCTTTTGCACAGCAAAGGAAACTATAAGTAAAATAAAACTACAACCTATGGAATGGGAGAAAATATTTGCAAGTAATGTGACTGACAAAAGGTTTAATTTCCAGAATATATAAACAGCTCACACAACTTAACAACAAAAACAAACACCCAAAAGTGAGCAGACGACCTAAACAAGCAATTCTCCAATGAAGACATACAAATGGCCAATAGGAACATGAAAAAAAATGTTCAGTATCACTAACTATCAGAGAAATGCAAATCAAAACTACAATGAGGTATCACCTCACACCAGTCAGAACGGCCATTATTCAAAAGTCCACAAATGATAAATGCTGGAGAAGGTATGGAGGAAAAAGAGCCCTCCTGCACAGTTGGTAGGAATGTAGTTTGGTGAAACCATTATGGAAAACAGTATGGAGATTCCTCAAAAAACTAAAAATAGACTTACCATATGATCCAGCAATCCCACTCCTGGGCATATATCTGGAAGGAACTCCAATTCGAAAAGATACACACACCCCAAGGTTCACAGCAGCACTATATACAATAGCCAAGACATGGGAACAACCTAAATGTCCATCAACAGATGACTGGATAAAGAAGTTGTGGTATATTTATACAATGGAATACTACTCAGCCATAAAAAAGAATAAAATAATGCCACTTGCAGCAACATGGATGGACCTACAGATCGTCATTCTAAGTGAAGTAAGTCAGAAAGAGAAAGAAAAATACCATATGATATCACTAATATGTGGAATCCAAAAAAAAGAAAAAAAAGAGGACACTAATGAACTCATTTACAAAACAGAAATAGTCTCGCAGACACAGTAAACAATCTTATGGTTACCGGGAAAAAGGGGGTGGGAAGGGATAAATTTGGGAGTTTGAGACTTAGAAATGTTGGCCATTATATATAAAAACAGATTAAAAAAACAAATTCCTTCTGTATAGTGCAGGGAACTATATTCAGTATCTTGTAGCAATCTTTAGTGAAAAAGAGTATGAAAACAAATACATGTATGTATGTGCATGACTGGGACATTGTGCTGTATGCCAGAAATTGAAACATTGTAACTGACTATACTTCAATTTAAAAAAAAGTCACAGGGATATAATGTATAACACAGGGAATATAGTCAATAATATAATAATTTTGTATGCTGCATAATCTATAAAGACATCAAATCACTATGTTGTATGCCTAAAAACAATATAATAATGTAAGTCAACTATACTTCAATTTAAAGAAAAAAGAAGAAAAGAGAGGCAGAGTATTTAGTATAATCTTCCTACTTTTGAGCTGTCATTGAGGAATTTAAAACCTTACTCTGAAATTTATCTACTGCTTGACTCAATCTACTTAAAAATCTCTCATCAGTAAAAGTTGTATCACATTTAAAATAACTGATGTCACACATATCAAAGGAAACTGGCCCAGTGCCTGCATATAAGTGATGCTCAGTAATTGTTTCTGAACCTCAATCTGGAAATCGAAGGGAAAAAAAATTTTGCTTCCTTCATACAGTTCTATCTCTACTCTTTGCAGGGCTAGGGGGTGGAGAGTGTAATTAGGTTTGTTTGTTTGTTTATTTTAATGGAGGTACTGGGGATTGAACCCAGATCTCATGCATGCTAAGCCACACACTCTACCACTGAGCTATACCCTCCCCTAAGATTCCTGAAACTATTTACCAGTGATATTGGGATAAGGGGTGAGAAAAGGAGGGTGGAAGGGGTTATAAGGCTGGTGGTGGTGGGAGTAGCTGGGAAGGTGGTGGTCAGGGCACTGCAGAGGGTGATTCTCCCCAAATGTGCCACAGACCATGTCTATCTGAAGCATCTCTGCTGGTCACAGTGGCAGGTAGGTGTCCCGACTAGTTAAAGGACAACTTACTCAGTGCAGTGGGTAAGGACTTGGCATTACAGGCTGAATTGTGTCCCCCACTCAAAAGATATGCTTAAAAGCCACCTTACCCAGTGTGGTAGGTAAGGACAGAAAATGGTTTTAAAGGTTAAACTGTGTCCCCTCAAAAGACATGCTTAAAGGCCACCTTACCCAGTGTGGTAGGTAAGGACAAGAAATGGTTTTAAAGGTTAAACAGTGTCCCCTCAAAAGACAAGCTTAAGTCTTAATCCTCCACTACCTCAGAACATGGCCTTATTTGGAAAGTCAGTCTTTGCAGATGCAGTCAAGTTAAGATGAGGTCACAGTCAGCTGGAGTGGGTCTGAAATCCAATATGACTGATGTCCTCATAAAAAGAAGGAGAGACACAGGGACAGACAGTCGGGGAGCAAGCCACGTGATGACAGAGGCAGAGGTTACTGGGCTGCAGCTTCAGGCCAGGGTACACCAAGGACGGCTGGCCACCACCAGAAGCTCAGAGAGACAAGGAAGGCTTCTCCCCAGGGTCTCAGAGGAGCGTGGCCCCACTGACACCTTGATTTCAGACTTCCAACCTCCAGAACTGTGAGAGGATCCGTTCTGTTGTTCAAGCCACCCTGCTTGTGGTACTCTGTGACACCAGCTCTAGGGACCTAAGATAGCATAGAAAAAAAAATCACCCATTACTTTCATTTTTTTTTCTTCTTTGAAGATTTGAGTGTGTAATTTTATTCAAAATTGGAAGAGCTTAAGTTTTTTGGTTCAGAATGAAGACTCAACCGCAGACCTTTATCTATTGCCAATTACCCTTTAATTCTCAAAATTATTTTAAATGTAAACAAGATGTTCTATATAAAATGTCTAGAATTCTGGCTTATAATAGTTTTTATATTCTCTTGTTAATATAACAAATTGCCAAGCAGAAGATAAAAGACGTATTTCTGCAAGGTCTGTAAGCAAAGACAAAATGTTAACAATGATTATTTCTGGGCTATGGGATTACAGGTCATTTTTCTTGGTAACTTTCAATTCTTCCTCACTGTAATAAAAAATATTTTCAAAAGAAACACATTTCTTCTTTTCAGAGACACTAGTATTTTCATAAAAGCAAAAAATAGGATTCAATGCCTTGTCTTGTGGGCTTTTGTCTTGACTTTTAATCTTGGGGCTCAGGGATTGTTCATAGCCCGCTGATTAGGCCTAAAAGAATTAGAATAGGAGATGCAGTGGCAGGAGCATCCATTTGCTCCTTTAGAAATTGGAAAAAATGAACTTATTCTGCCAGTGCAAGAGGCTCAGGCCAGGAGTGTGTGGGTAATTTTTTCTGATTTAGTACCATCATATGGATAGTCCTCTTATTCTCACAAATGAGCCTCAAAGAGCAGCTGCTTGAAAGTCTCTTTGCAGCAAAAATCAATCATGTTTAAAAGTAAATAGAGAGTTCAGGTTCTGCAATGACAACAGAAACTTAACACAGCCTCTGTCTCCTGCTGCTGACAACTAAAATTATGTTACCAGCAACAAGAGTTACAAAACTTCACTAATTAAGACATGACAACGTTGGCCCAAGAGACAAATAAACCACTGGACGTCTGATTCATGACAAAGATTGCACTGCACATTGGAGGGGAAATGATGTTGTTTTCAATCAGTGTTGCTGGGTCAATTAGATATTCACAAAGGAAAAACAAATCTTGATCCTTATCCTATATAATACACAAAAGCTAATTCTAAATGGACTGTAGATCTAAACAGAGAAAGTAAAATTTCTAAAAGATAATACAGAGTGACATCTTCATAACCTTGGGCTAAACAAACATTTCTTAATGAGGACACAGAAACCATTAACAATGAAGAAGATGATTGATAAGCAGGACTTACTGAAAGTTAAAAACTTCTGTTTATCAGAAAACATCATTAAAAGAGTAAAATATGAAAGACGTAAAGGGGGAGAACATATCCACAATATATAAAACCAACAAAAGACTCTTACCTGGAATGTATAAAGAATGCTTATAAACCAAGGAAAGAAAAAGGCAATTGACTCAGTTTTTTTTAAATGGCCGAAAGACTTCTAAGAGCATTTCACAAAAGAGAATATACAAGTAGTCCATATGCAAAGATACGTAAACTTGAGTCATCAGGGAAATGCAAGTTAAAATCATGATGAAATACCATACATACACACACAAGAGCTAAAATTAAGATGGACAATTCCAAGTTTTGGAGAGGAGACAGAGCCACTGGAATGCTCATGCACACTAGGTAGGGAATAAATTGGTGCAACATTAAAAAACTGGTGACTTCTACTGAAACTGATCATACACATATCCTAAGACCCAGCAATTCCACTCCTAGGGTTGTACCTAACAGAAATATATACATATGTGCAGTAAAAGACATGTACAAGATTTTTCAGAAGAGTGCTATCTGTAATAGCCTCCATCTATAAACAATGTAAAAAGTCATCAACAGTGAATAGATACATAAGTTGTGGTATATTCATACAACAAAATACTATCCATCAACAAAAGTGAAAAAAACTACTGCTAACATAATGACATTGATGAATCTCTCAAACATAGCACTGGAAGAAGCAAGACACCAAAAGGAAATACCATCAGATCTACTAGAATGTGATGTACATGTTTCTAAAAATTACCACACTATGCAAACTCATGCAATTTAAACCCTAGGGCTTAAGGAAAAAAAAAAAAAGTTAAGGGTGTAACACTCAAAACTTTGCCAGTAACGCATAAAAGATAAAAAGACAGCAATCTAATCAAAGTGGTAACATGGTTTTACACAAGTAAAATGATTAAGAAATGAATTAAATACTAAAATAAATACAGGTTTACAAAGATTTGAAGTTTACTTGTGGAAGTGGGTGTCAGAAGGGTTGCAGTCTGCGAGTTATTATGAAGAGATGGAGGGAGGGTTGTCTGAAATTGGATGGATTGTGGTAACGCTAGACATGGCTGCGTGTGGCCCATAACATGCTAGCTGAACTGAGCTGGCTGGTAGACCTTTGAGGTGTGTGTGTGCATGTGTGTGTGTGTGTTGGATATTCCTGCTGGGCTCAGTTCAGCTGGGTAGAGTTTTCTGCATTCACCTAGTTTCTTGAGGACAAAATTGCCTATAAGCAAATACTAAACTGCATTATGCTCAAATTGTTCCCTAATGTATCAATCACGGTGGAAATTTGCATTTCCAAAACAAGCATTAGAGCAGAACTGACAGTGCCTTATTATTCTGTTTACAAAATGTTTAAACACAGGCAAAACTGATCTGCGACATTAGATATCAGAATGCTGTTCACCCTAGAGCAGGTTGTGACTAGAAGGGCTCACAAGGAGAAACTTTTAGGGTGCTAGGTCCTGGTTAAATGAGTATGTTCAGTTTATGAAAATTCACACGGTACACTTAAGATTTGTGCACTTTAATGTATGTATGTTACATTTTAAAATAAAAGTTCAAAAAAACATTTAAAATTGAAAAACAAATTCCACCTCTTTTAGGAAGACTTCCTGGGCTTTTTTAGGATAAGCACTGAGATTTTCCGGCCCCACTGTATGGACATTCAGTTTCTTGCAAAACATGGACACTGATCACTGATCCTCATATCACAGACATCAATACCCCTCTTTTCATGCAGTGTTCAGTACTTCCTCATTCATGCCCTAACGAGTAACAAAGCAAGATTTCTAAATTATCAATTCCAGACAGATACTTAGCAGAAACCCCAGCGTTTTCTTAGCAGTGTGATGCAGAGAAAATAGTGTTGAAGAAGGAACTGGACGACACGGGCTCACATCTCAACTCTGCCATTTTGTGGCTAAATGGGTTTGGCAAGTCATTTAACCTAAGTTCTAGTTTTCTCACCCACTAAGAATATAATAGTTCTATTCAATCTGTATTATAGGACTGTAATGCAAATCAAAGTGCTTGCAAAGTATAAAGAGATATACACATGCATATATACATGCATAAGATGTTAACGCAGTATTTCCTCTCTCATGTTTAACTGAAATTTAGTTTCAGCCTCCTCTTTCTTTGTTGGTGTACATCCACCACGTCATGGACACCAAAATCCGAAATAACAAGGATGGCTGGCATTAGCCTAATTTTATTTATACAGCCCCGTGTGTAACTAGGGGTTCCACAAAGGCATTTTGACGGTGATGGTGGTGAGGGTTTGGTGCTCTGGTGGATTTATGTCTTCATCAGGGAGACGAGTGTCCACGCAGCCTTCTGAGGTATGTGCACATGCAGAGGTGCTGTAAAGCTTCCTGTCCATCATGCTGGAGTCAGTGCTCAGTGATCTGTGCTCAGAGGAGTGTTTTCACTACAGCTAACACTGTCCCCATTCCACACCCCCGGCCCAGTTAATTCTCTTCCTAAGGCCCCTGCATCCTGTCTCCTAAATGTTGAGCGTGCTTTCCAACCAAATCAAGCAAACTGAAGAGAGCACAAAAATCTAATACCTAATAATATGCCTCTAAACCCAGATGCTGATTATTTGGATAAGCTAGTTTGGATTATTCACATCACTGGATGCATGAAAGTTGCCTAGAGCTGTTGGCTTCTTGTCTCCTGCCAGAATCTCAAAGCTCGTTATAAATTCTACCCACTAAACTCAGTGGGAGAGGTTCCCACATAGAATAATAGTTACTCCTTCTTAGCCATGGAGCAATTCTTCCAGGCTGGAAGAGATGGACGCTAGAAGGGCACTAGGAGCACAGCTAGGCGTTTCGCATACTGTTAGCCGATGCTGGCATTAACAGGCCAAATTACGGCGAGTATCTCAAAGGCGACGCAAGAAGCATTTCAATCAGAAGCACCAGGAGTGCTCATTAAAATACAGATTTGGGGTGCTACCCCTGACCTGCTAAATCAGGGTCTCTCAGAGAATCTCAGGATCCTGCATTTGAAATAACCTTGTCAGGTGGTTCTGATGGGCAATAAAGTTATGAAACAATTGTCTTGGAGGTTGGGCAAGAGAACCACTGACATCATACTGATTAATGATGACACAAAAAGGAGCAATCTCATTAAGAAAGCTGTGTTAGACCAGGTCAACCTTGAAATCACTCCGCATTGTGTTAATAATGAGAAATGCAGCAACCAGGCATCCAACCTGTACTGAGCCACAGACAGGAGGCAGGAGAAATTTGTCACACATATTTAACACTGAGTTGTCACAGCAAATAAACAAACCCAGAAAATTTCCTACGTGCCATTCTGGGGACTCATCAGAGGTGGGATGTGACCCAGGTGTCCCTGCCATTTCAGTATGCCCCTGGCTGTGCATCAGACTCCCCACTCTCCCCACTTCTATGCATCCATCTGTTTACCAGATGGATTGAGAGAGAGCATTTCCTCTGGAGAGCTTGGAAAAGTCACCTTATGCCAGGCAGTTGCATAAGGACACCAGAAATGCCAAAATAACATGATGAAAGCCAGGGACTATAATTCTAGGTTCCTGGATTTTAGCAGATGACCAATAAATGGTCTTCCTTGGATTTACAAAGTGAGCGAGAAAGGAAAAAATGAGGTAGGATGGGATAAGAGGATGGAAGAAAAGGTAAATGGATAAATGCGTGGACTGATAAAGGGCAGATGGATAGATAAGATTATGGATGGATGGGTGGATGGACAGACAAATGGATGGATGGAAGAAGAGATAGGAGAATCATGTCAGACCAATTACCTTTTATCCCTAAAATAATTTTTAACAGATTTATTGAGATATAATTAAAACACCATACAACTAACTCACATAAAGTGTATTAATTCAATGGCTTTTCATATACTCAAGAGTTGTGCACCCTCCACCAAAATCAATTATAGAACATTTTATCACTCCGGAAAAGGAACCCCAAGCTCATTAGCCATCACCCTCCAAACCACGTCCCTCCCACCCCTAGGCAATCACTGTATGCTTTTTGTCTCCATAGTTTAACTTATTCAGGACATTTCATATAAATAGAATCATACAATATATGGTCCTTAGTGACTGGCTTCTTTGACTTACAATAAACTTTTCAAGATTTATCACTGTTGCAGGATGTATCAGTATTTCCTTCCTTTCTATTGCTGAATAATATTCCATTGAATGGATAAACCACATCTTATTTATCAATTCATCAACTGATGAACACATGGGCTATTTCCACCTTTTGGCTGTTACAAATATTGCTATGAACATTCGTGTACAAAGTTGTTGTGCAGATATATACCTAGCAGTGGAATTGCTGAGTCATATGGTAACTATGTTTATAAACTTTTTGAAGAACTGCCAGACTATCATTCCAAAGTGTCTGTTTTCTTCTTTACACTCCCACAGGCAGTATATTTGGGTTCAAATTTCTCTACATCCTTTCCAACACTTATTTTCCATTTTTTACTTGTTTGTTATCATAGCTTAGATCTGAAGGTTCTTAGATCTGAAGAATCTTAGATCTGAAGATCCCCTCTTCCATCTTTCTGGTCCTTTGGCACCCAGCAGCCCTTGTCATTCCTCACATAGCCTTCTTTCTCCTAGTACTGGTCTCCGTCAAGTCAGCCCCTACATTACATCCACATGGATCTTTCAAAAATGAGAATTGTGCCACTCTCTTGCAAAAGTCCTTCTGTGACCCACCCCAACCCTAGTCCATTAAGGGTGAAGCCCATGCTCCGTTGCACAGCACACACGGCCTTCATTTTCTTGTCTTCAAGTTACCTTTTTGGTGTCCTCTGGTGTAACCAGTCTATTCACTGACACCATACCTCGCATCCTCTCCTGCTATGATCCTGAAATGCCGGCAGTTTCCTGAATGTACAATTTTCTGCCTCCATGCCTTTGTGCAAGCTGTGCCCCTCCCCTAAGTCTGACACTTACTCTTCCTTTAAGCCCACCTCTGATGTCACCGCCTCCATGATGAATTTCTCACCCAGAAGATAAAGCTCACCATTCACCTTTTTGTCCCCAAAGCACTATGTCTCAAAGCACTGTGGCACATTTTCCCACGCTTGATTATCACTTTATCCCAAGCACCCAGTACAAATGACTGGCAGGAACAGAGGGAGGCCCTCTCCTTTAAGCAATTTTCTCTGTAGAAAAGATCTCAGCTTCATCCAGACTCATCTGACCACTGTGCCTTTTTCCTGAATCAAATAGGCCGAGATGTTTCTAACATTTCTCATTTTCCTACTGTGTACTTTTGCTTCTTTTGGTAAAATCCTCACTAGTGGTAGCAGGTTTTTACAGCAATGAAAAAGGTATGACCCAACCCTCCAGCAATCTTGTTGGGGCAGCCACGAAGTGAGAAAAGTAATCAAGAGGCAAGCTTCAAAAATGAGAAAAGTAAGTGATAGGTAACTGTGGACATAAACAGAATGTTAAAACAGGACCAGGAACAATTTTACTATATTAAAAGTTACCTGGTTTCTTCCAGCTTTGTGAAAAACAATGACTTGCCAAGAAAAGGCATGGCTCCCAGGACAGGTCTGTGTGACCATTATTTGTCTGTCATTTCAAAGTCAGCATATAAAAGCACTCATGATGTTGCCTGACATCTTTTAGATCTCCTGTGATTGACAGCTCTCAGAATGCAAATAGTCCCCTCTTATACATTACAACAAAAGTGCCCAAAGACCTTCTCACACAGGAGACTCAATTTGGAACCAAGACAAATGACAGTGGTCCCATTCACTCACTGTGTAACCAAACAATTGGGAAAAGGGAAATCAGGTTTATCAAGCAAATCCCATGTTTCTATATCATAAACTGGGTGGCTTGGCCTCCTCTGAGCAGGCCACAGAAATCTTCCTAATGCTCTCTGGGCAGAGTCTTGTATCTATCCCCTGGCTTAACCCTCAGTTACCTGTTTTCTTCTCTTCCTGAAAGCCTGAGGTTATAGGTAACTCCCGTTGGCATGTACCCCTGGCCCTTGGAAGTCTTCTCACAGTAAAGGAATGCAATCACCTTTTAAAACAAAATACTCCATTTCCTCTTTTATTTTACTGACAGCAGGTGAATCTTCTCGGCTTTTTCTTCCAAGGTCACATGAAAATGCTACCAGAAAAAGAAAGAAAACGCCTGAGATGTGCTGCCTAGAGACCTAAATAGGGCTAAAATTAGCAGCTGCCTCCTTCCCTGGGGAAGAGCTGGCAGCAGCTGGAGCGTGACAATGCCCGGAGGAGAACAGAGTGGAGCAGAGAGGCGCTGTGGGCATGCTGCTCAGCTGGCACCAGGGGACAAAGGCTCTGGGCCTCGGCCGGGCTGGATGCTGAGTGACTCCCGAGTGGAGCATCAGCCCTGCCTGCCCTCCTTGAGAGCCCTGATCTGCTGGCCTGACGTGAGGTGACAAATACTTCCAGACCAGCTACTCCTATCTGCTGCTTCCTATATAAATGATGTCAAGGGTCAGAGAAGGACACATGAGGAGGAGACAGATATTAACGAAGGTGGTAGTGACAAGTTTTCCTTGTTTCCAAAACAGCTGATGCATGCGTCCCTGGATGGTGCCTGGAGGGGTCCCTGCTATGCTCGCCCATCTTCACCAACCAGCACCACTCTTCAACCTAACATGGATTGCCCAAGAAAGACAGGCAGGACCTGGAAGGGCAGCTTCCCTTGCTTCTCACCTTCACTGGGCCCTCACTGAGCCTCTGGCCCATCCTGCTCTGGGTGACTACATTTGCCATGCGACACTGCCGTGGGTGGCATGTGACTGTTCTCACCCTCATCTCACACCTTTGGGGTGCCTGTCTGCAGGCCCACGCCCAGAGCAAAATCCAACTAAGGGACAGACCTCAACACTTTAAAGAGGAGATCTCTGACCTTCCAGATCTAGAGGCGTGCTCTGAGGGGTGTTCCTCAGAGTGGCGAAGGAGTCACCACCAGCCCGTCTCCGCATCTTGTCCCACTCGTCCCCCCACCCTCCCACCCCTACAACCTGGACGAGATTCCCGGGGCTCCCAAAACAAAGTGCCCCAAATGGAATGACTTAAAACAACAGAAATGGGTCGTCTCATAGCCCTGGAGGCTAGAAGTCTGAAGTCAAGGTGCCGGCAGCGCCGTGGTCCCCCTGAAGCCTAGTCTAGGAGAAGTCCCTCCCTTGCCTCTTGCAGCTTCAGGTGGTCCCAGGCCTTCCACGGCATGGGTCACCGCGACTCCAATCTCTCTGTCTTCACATGGTCATCTTTTCCCTGTGACATCACGTCATCCTCCCTCTGTGCATGTTTGTCTCTGCATCCGAATTTCCCCTTTCAATAGGGGCACCACTCATATGCATTAGGGCCCACCCTAATGGTCTCATTTTAACATGAGTCCCCCTGTAAAGGCCCTATTTCCAAATAGGGTTACATTTTGAGACACTGGGGTTAGGACTTCTACATATCTTTTCGGAGGCACAATTTAGTCCATAGCCCCTCCTTTGCCACGCTCTCCTCTCTCAGTAGGTTCCCTTTGCCAAGAAGACTCCACAGCATCAGGGAGCAAGACCAGGCGGCAGCTGGCAGGCTGGGAGAATCATCACCGGGTCAGTGCCGAGAAAAGTGGTCCCAACGGTCCCTGTGCCGTGAAGCTCCGGCCCCCTCAACAGTGCTGTATGGAGCCAAACAGGTGCTCCCAAAACAGGATTCTTTTTTTTCTATCTTTATTTCAAGACATGGAGAAGTTTTTCTCCATCCTTTTCACTCTCATTTACTGAATATTCGCTTAAATACTTGACTGCCTAATTACACTCCAGAGAGGTGACCACGGTGCCCAGCAGAATTCCTGAGGCAGGGAAAGCTCCCCTGGGTTCCACTTTCTGATCTCCACCACAACCAGCCCACACTGCTGCCTTCTGCTGCATTTCTTGCCATGTGATATATTGTGATCATGGGCCTTCGGCTCTTACAAGAGCCATTCCTGAGACCACTTCCTGTCTTTGGTAATTCAGACAGCAAGACAGCATGCCCAAACAAAACCACCTTCCTCCACTGCTGTCTTGGTCTGAGTAAGGGTGATTATATTAGAAACAGGGCTTGTGAGCAAGCCAATACAATGCCTGAGTCTGCCCAAGAGAGGCAAAAACCAACACCCCGAGGGCTGGTTTGTCAGATGAGCGAGAGCCCTTCACCAACTGAGCAGGCTCAGGGTAAAACTGCAGTAGCCCCTCCTTATCCACAGGAGATACGGTCCAAGACCCCAGGGGATGCTTCAAACTGTGGATGGTACCGAGCCCTATACACACTGCTTTTTCCTACACATACATACTTATGATAAAGTTTAATTTACAAAGTAGGCACAGTAAGAGATTCATAACAATAACTAGTAATAACATAGAACAATTATAACAATATACTCTAATAACAGTTACGTGAGTGTGTTCTCTCTCTCTCAAAATATCTTACTGAACAACTTTCATGCTTTTCCCATCTTAACTAAGCACCTATAATGCACTGTGGCCATAATTTTGCAGTCTGAGGAGCAACAGTGAAACCAGGATGGATCTCTCTTTTCCTCCTTCATAATTCCAAGTGTCAAAGACTCATCCTACTGTAGATCTTAGCACCTCAGCATACAATTTTTTTTCTTTCCCTGTTAAGAACTTTCACCTTTTCACTTAAAGGACGTACTTTATGGCTTCTCTTTGGCACATCATCTAAATTGCCAGCATCACTACTCTTGTGCTTTGGGGCCAGTCTTAAGTACACTAAGGGTTACTTGAACACAAGCAGTGTGATATCACGACAGTGGATCTGATAACCGAGAAGGCTACTGAATGAGTAAATGGCCGGGATACGCTGGACACAGGGAGGAGTCACATCCTGGGCGGGATGGACAAGGATGGCGTGAGATTTCATTACGCCTCTCAGAATGGTGCACAATTTAAAACTTAAGAATTGTTCATTTCTGGAATTTTCCATTTAACATCTTCAGATTGCAGTTGACCGCAGGTAACTGAAACTGAGGAAAGTGAAGCCAAAGATACGGGGGGCTGCTACAGTTCAGAGGCGCAGACCAGCTCACGGCCACGGCCTGGCCCGTCAGCCCTAGAAACTGGAGGCCTGATCCCTGTCATCTCCCCTCAGTCACCTGCTGAGAACTACCAGAAATAAAACAGCAAACCAGGCACTCCGGACCTTGTCTCTAACGATGACACACAGGAATGTTCTGTGGTGAAAGCTGTGGTCGCGGGTCATGGTTTAGGCCTCACAGAGCAGAGAGACCTGAGTAGTATCGTGTAAAGGTGCGAGGTTTGGAGTCAAAGGCTTGTACCTCACCTGGCTCCTCTGCTTCCTGCCTGTGTAACCACGACCGAGTCTCCTCACCTCCGTGAGCCTGAGCATTATCAGTAATACTGTGATGCCGTCCGCCCGGACCATCTCATGCGGGGCTGTTGAGAAGATCAACTGAACCAGTGAACGGAAATGACTTCAACAATAGAGTGAAAATAGTAACAACGGATGCTACTAAGTGGCATTAAATTATATTTAGAGAATCTAGGGAAATCTGAACGCTGGGTAGCCTCGGCATCCGTGCAAAGGAAAGGAAAGGCTACTTGGTTAGTAGCTGGGGCTCTGGCCCCACACCCTCTGCAGACGCCATGTGGCCAGGTTGGACCACAGGATGCTCCTTTAAGTTAGATAGTCTGAGTGTCCCAATGCCCCAGATTTTAACATTCTCTCTCTCTCTCTCTCTCCCCCTCTCTCTCTCCCCCACCCCCTCTCTCTCACGCACACACACACACACACAAGTGTCTGTGATTATTTCACAGCTGGCCTAGGCCCTAATCCCCAGGCCTGTTGGCCTTCCCCAACCAAAACCACCAAAGGGCGTGAGTGACAACACAGGAGGCAGAGAAGCCTCTGCAGGGAGAAGAGGGAGGGATGGCCACAAGAACAGAAGAGATCAAGGTGGGAGAAGGCAAATTTGGACCAGATTCATGGCACTGTCTAAACGGCCATGCTCTTCTCTTAGCTCCTCTGTCCCCTCTGAAGAAGTAGCTGAGGTAGACTGCAAAAAAAAAAAAGTCACACTCCTTCGCTCCCACTGTATCCACACCCTTTGCAATACGGACTCTGCAACTCTTCCTATCAGGAGATGGGTCTGCTTCCCCTCCCTTTGAATCTGGGCTCGCTCTGTGACATGCTTTGGCCAAAAGGATGCAGTAAGGCTGATAATGTGCCAGTTCTGAGCCAAAGCCTGAAAGCCTCGCATACTTTCTGCTCTCTCTCTCTCTTGAACCACTACGACTGCCATGTGAACAAGCCTGGACGAGTCAGCTGAAATCAACAGGGATCGGACATGACTTGGCCAATTCATCCCAGCCGAGGCCCCAGAAATGCCAGAGCCCAGCTAAGATCAGCAAATCCAACCCAACCACAGTTGACCCGTAGATAAGTGCATGCGGCCATCCTAGACCAGCCAGACCTCTGTTGACACAGAGCCCTGTGAGTTATATAAATGCTTGTTCTTTTAAGCCATTAAGTTTTGGGGGTAGTTTTGTTATGTAGCGGTGGCTAACTGATACATGCTAACCTCAAACAATGTCCAGTCCAAATTAACCCTTCTTTTCCTTTGGGCTAGAACAAAGATAAGGAAGTGGGACTCAAAGGACAGAGTGACTTTCTCTCCCCTAAAGAGCAGTAGTCTTCATACTGGGTCATGCATACCACTGGGGGTAGAGCAGGACCCTCCAAAGTATAAACAACATAGAAAACTTTAGAAGAATTGATTTCCAGATCCTAAAAATTATTCTAAAGCTAAGTTTCTCCTTTTCCCTTCTCCTCTCATAAAATATCCTTTATCTCACTTTACCAAAAAAAAAAAAAAAAAAAAAAAAAAAAAAAAAAAAAGTAAGCCTTTCCCCCATCCTTCTTACCTCAGGATATTGCTACAGAATGTAAAACCCTGAAAGGAATCAGTACACTTTGAGAAACTGCTTGACAGTGTCTACGAAAGCTGAATATATGCACACCTAGTGACACAGAAATCCCTTCCCGGGTATAAACCCAACAAAATGCATACACAGCTTCACCACGGATCATATATATGACAGCTCATAGGAGCTCACAGCTATTACGTTCATCAACAGTAGAATGGATAGATAAACTGTGGCATGTTCACACAATGAAATACTTTATAGTAATAAGCAGGAAAAATCTATAAACAACCTGAAAAATATGGATAAATCTCTCAATATGATATTGAGCAAAAGAAGCTAGATGCAAATATAGATATACATATATAAATACATATAGATAGATATATAGAGAGATATAGATAGGGAATCACATAGTGTGTGTGTGTGTGTGTGTGTGTATATACAAGCTCCCCACAGAAAGGCATGCATTTAGATGTCAGACTAGAGATTACTCTTAAGGGCAGGTAGTAACTGGTAGTGGTCATAAGAAGGAGACTTTAGATGCTGGTTATACATGTCTGTTGGCTTAGAGAAAATTCTCATGATGCATACACTTTTATAGGCTATACTGTATTTCAATAAAAAGCTTTACAACAGGGGAACAAAATAGAAGAACAATTAGATAATTCTTATAATCAAATAACCATAAATTCCTATTCCATCCATTTCAGGAGAAATTTTACTTTTTATGTTTAATAGTTATTTATCAAACAGGATCATTTTTGAGTTGAGTTATGTACTTAATAACTATAATGATAACTCAACCCAGGAGAAAAATGTTCACACTTCTAGTCTTACAGTAATAGAAAAACGAACAAAAAAAAACCAATGCCATAGAGAAGTATGATAGCTGATACAGGAAATGACTTATAGACAAGACAAAATTCTGCGGGAGAAATGAATTAGAAATGTAAAATCAGGGAAATATTACTATGAAAGATCTTGCTGATTTATATTTTTAAAAGGATGATGATGGATATCAAATTACCATGTTATTTATAATTTATAGTATTTAAAGGTGTCAGTCTTATTTTTAAATGTCAATATTTGTAATATGGCAAAAATTAGGTCTTTTATAATTATTACAATTTATAATAGGAGAAGTTAGATGCCTACTTTAAAAAACATAACAGGGTATATAATTTCTCAAAGTTATTTATTAGGATACATATAAGCCAAAAAAAAGTTATATATAAAAAAAAAAGATTCAGTATAAAAGAATCTCCCCAAATATCCTTGCCTTAAGAATCTACAATAGTGGTAGATTCCACCTACATTATCTCATTAATCTACATTAGTCAGGATGCTTTTGGCTACAAGTTACAGAAACCTAGCCAAATTGGACTGTTAGTAAGTGAAGGATCTGAGATTTGACTCTACTTCAAAACAACAAATTAGCCTGTCACAGTTTCACGGATGCTGGCAGGAGACACGAGAGTCTCAGGTCAGAGACAAAGGACTTCATTACTCGTAGCAATAAAAGTAGCCAGAGCATTTGTGCCATTTCCCTGAGCCCCAGACCCCACAATGCAATGCAGAGAAGGCAAGGTGATGCCTGCACATGCAGCGGGTTATGTTATAGGAGAGAAACCTAAGACATAATAATCTAAATATCCTTAAATGGGCAGTAAGACTGCCTGACCTTCGCTCTAGAAAGAGAGATTATCTTTATTATACTGGACAGTCATCAAATACCCTATACTTTGGAGGAAGACACTATCTCCACCTCCCAAAGATGCCTGCTATACAAATATTCTAAGAAAGACAGCCTGGAACAAAAGCAGTCAGTGTATCTGCTCAAAAGATATGCAGAAACACATGAGAGCCCCGGAGAATTGTCTCCCAACATGAAAGGAGTGGGGGAAAAGTTCCTGCAATTGAAAAGCACACATATATGTTGGCTTCAAGAACTCATGGTTCTAGACACTTAAGAATATGTTGCAGTGAGTTGTCTCAAAACATTATCTCCAAAACTACAGTTTCCAGTGTGCAATTCTGCTTTCCTCAGAATGGGCAACCCTCTCTACTTGGCTCTCCACTGGGGACAGCAATGGGGCTGCCAGCAGCTCCAGCCCAACATTCTGACACCTCTGCCCCAATAATAAAAGAGAGCTTCTCCTTCCTGAAAGTTCCAGCAAAAACTTTGGAACTGCACCACACTGGGAGACAGATCATATTGGCGCAGCCAGTCCCAGTCACATGTTAACCCCTAGATCTTAGATGAGGAGTGTGCCCCACTGGAATGACACAGACTGACAGCGGCGTGAGAGAGGTTTGGGTCAAAGAATGGGGAACAAATGCTGAACAAGCAAAACTGCAGCTTTCCCTACCCTACTCTCTAAACACCCTCAACACAACAACTCTCACATGTGTACTTCTGCAAAATTCAAGCATCATTTCTTTTTACAGGCAGATTCTTATTTTAGTAAGACTAGTGGCATATCCAAATTGCTATTTTATAATCAAATCTCTTGAGAAAGAAGTGATTGCAGTGGTGACACAGATAGGATGTTCTGCGTAATAGCAGCTGTTACCCGAAGACGACAAGATGGCTCCTCCAAAGATGACCATGTCCTAATCCCTGGAATTCATGCAGGTTAGCTTAGCTGGCAAAAGGGACTCTGCAGGTGTGATCAAGGTAAGGATTTTGAGATGTGGAGATTATCCAGGTGAGTTCAACGATCACACGAGTTCTTATAGGAGGGACACGGGGGAGGGGGGGGAGTCAAACAGCAGGCAATGTGATGACAGGAACAGAGAGAAAGGACAGACAGAAAGAGATTTGAAGATGCTACGCTGCTGGCTTTGAAGGGGAAGAAGGTAAACCATGAGGGATGTAGCCGGCCTCGGGAAACTGGAAAAGGCAAGGAAACAAATGCCCCTTACCCCCGAACTTCCAGAAAAAAGCAGTCTTGCCAACACCTTGACTTTAGCCCAACCAGACTGATTTCAGACTTCAGTCTCCAGAACAGTTAAGAGATAAAATTGTGCTCTTTTAAGCCACCAAGTTCACAGTAATTTGTTACAGCAGACATGGTAAGTGAAGACTCGTGGCAACATCTAGCAAGCGCTCAGTGCTCAGCGCACTAGTAAACGGAAACAAACTCAATGACCGGTTCTACGGCACAAAAGATCTGCTCCCAAAGCTGACACCTGATACCGATGACTCTTGCAAGATTTGCCCTATGTTACAAAAGTGTTACTGAATTCCAAATTAAATATTCTTAATTTTATAACACTTTTAAAAATGTTCAGTAGTGACTTGAGGAGACAGTCTGGTGAAAAGGGTCTCTAGCGCGTGTGATAACTCACGGATTCCAGAGAGCTCGCCTTTAACACTCAGAGGCACGCACAGGCAGGGCTGGCGCTGTGTTATGTCTGCACCCACTGGTAGTATAGTAATAACTGCAATAAGCAGTCAAATAAATTAATGATACAAATTGCAGGATGTGTGTTCATTCCAGAACCACACATGCACTGCAATTACAAGGGATTTCCTGGTTTGGACCTTTGGAATCCTGCTATAGACATCATTTTATATGTCGAATACATATCCGGTATAGTTAGGGGATAAGGGAACTTATTTAAATTATTCATGATTGCTTTTTCCCTAGTTTTACTGAGATATAATTAACATGTAATATTGTATTTGTTTAACGTGTACAACATAATGATTTGATTGTAGAATGCTTTTGAATATCACACTGTATATATATGACTGGGTGCCAATGAGAGGGAGAGACTTCAAATTAGTAAAAATCTAAATTATTTTTAGTCGATGAACTATGTCTCAGCTATACTAGTCTTTGCTTAATAGTCTATTTAAAGACACTTTAAAATGTTCCCAGATTCCGTAAAACTCTTTTCAAATGAACTCACAAAAACTCCTAGTTAACAGGCAAAAGTTTCACATAACCTCGCAGAAAGTAGGATTTAAAGGCGCAATGATTCAAACTCCATTCTAGATATTTTAGAAATTCTCTCAGCTTTAACACAACCCCAGGCGCCCTGCTGGATAAGAACTCCCACTCACTATTTCTCCCGCCCTGTCCCTAGTGACTTGGCCTGAAATACTTTTAGGACAACTGATGCCCAGGGCACCTGGGTGACCACGTGGCATAGAGTAAAGATGAAACCAAGGCATCTGAAAGTCGTGAAATTCAATTTCCAAGAATGGCCAGAAGTGGACCAATGTGCAACTATGGATCAATCACCTAACCTGTACCCACGGGTGGTCTTCTGCACCAGTGCAGTGGGTGGGACTCTCTTGCTCCTCACAGTCTTCTAGAACTTGCAGAGCGGACATCCCGCGGGGCAGAAGCAGGATCAATCAGAGCAATGAAAACTCCATTTCAAGGTAAGGGCTAGCGAAGATGGTAAACAGAGTCATCATAGAAAAGGCCCCTGAGTCACTAACATCTGCCCTCTGTCTTCCCACATCAAAAATGAAATTTTGGTCCTAAGACTTTAACAAGATTTGAGGGGAATGCGTTTCTATTTAACCTCAGCCTTCCCGAATTGCCAGTGCCATACCCCATACACTTCAGCTTTAAATAAAATGCCTGTCTGGAGCCATTTGAGTCAGGAGATGGATAAACTGCCTAGACAAGCTAGTAATCAGGGAGGAAATATGCCTTCTTCTTTCTCGGCTGGAAGTAGCAGGCAAAGATGAGGAGTGTTAAGGTTCTGACCTGCATAAGAAAATTACTAGTTCCTCTCTCATTAAAATCTGGAGGGGAAAAACCAAATTCTTCTCGCCTTGGCAGAGGGCCACTCAGGAGCTAAGTGTTGAGATGGAGTTTGCCAACCTAGATCAGGCAATAAGAAGGAGGAAAAATGTGTGTGTGTGTGTGTGTGTGTGAGAGAGAGAGAGAGAAAGAGACAGAGAGAGAGAGAGAGAGAGAGAAGTCAGGCAGGAGTCTGGTCAATGGACGCCACGTCTCTATCAAGCTCCAATCACTGCAAAACCCTAAATGCAGGATCCAGGGCTCCACTACTTGGGAAATGATTAGGTCCCATGCCCTCTCTCTCTTTTTTTTTTTTTTAAACGAAGTCCATGCTTTCTGTTGACAGAAGTAGATGGATTTTTCAGAAGGAACACTACCCTGCTCCCATACAACACTATACAGCTCTCAGCACCCCCCAAGCCAGATAGATTCCCAATGCATATTCATCCCCACTGACTGCCCTTTCTCCCCACTATCTCAGGACTGCAGACCACAAGGGTGCTTAAGACACAGCTGGTGTATTGCCTCGCAGATCTGGAGTTATAACGCATTGATATTTCTGAGTCACAGAGCAGTCATTAACTGCTTGTTACAGAAATTAACTTAGATGTCAATGTCAAGGATTCAAGGCAGACATGAGGAAGCTTCTTCTTTCCACAGATGCTTTTCAGAGCATTGAGTTATATAAGAAGCAACCTGTGTTTGCCTCTCCCAAGCATGACACAGCAGGGTCCTTCCTAGAGCGGGCATGGGGACCAAATCCCCAGTCACAGCCTCCTCAGATCCCTAGACCCAAGTAAGTTCCTTTAAATATACAATTACACAGACTTAAACATTCACATTCCTCAAGCCACTTGAAGTAAATTTCAATAGTAAAAGTTGGGGGTACTTTTTTAAAGGCAAAATAAAAAATAGATTCTTTATTCTCCACTGAATTAATTGAACATTACTTCTAAAACCTCTGCGGCAGACATAACATTTGATAAAGATGGTTTGTGTGTGACATGTACCGGAGCCCTAAAGGGTCAGGCAGTATTTCCATCCCTTAAATGGCATTATGAATTTTTCTGGACATCAGGGCAATGTGCAGAGCAGAAGGGGAAGGGACTGGTTTTACAGCCTCAGATCACCAACCCGGTAGAGACCAGGATAGAGGTTTTTACACAAGCTACTAAAACAAGCTTTGCAGCTTAAAGGAAACAAATCCATGTCTAGATTCAGTGAACTGGAGACAGGGAGATACTGACCTGAAGGCAAATCCTCCAGACTAATCATGACCTCTAGAGATATCAGTGACGCTGGGAAAAGGCTCCCTGGGAATTAATAAGGCTGTTTTTAAGATGTGTTTCTCCACGTCTCATTCACTGTGGAGCATCTGTAATCTCCCCCTTAACCCCCGTCCTCCAGACACCTGTCTGCCCCCACCCTACTCTTTCAGGACTCACTGAAGTGGTGCCACCAGCTGCTGTCCCAGCCCATCATGGCACAGAGGGACAAAAGTCATTCCCCCCAGGGAAGAGTTACCTTCCCATTAAACCTGGAAATCTAGAGACTGAGCTCAAATGCTCTTCATCCCCTACAGACAGGCCTCCTCCCTCACTTCGTCACATTTTCCTCTGTGTATAGAGATAGGTCTTGGAACAACAGGTCCTGATCACGTGGCCAAAGGAGGAGGCCAAAGATGACCAGGATGTCGAAGTCCTGGCTCACCCATCAGCAGCCCCAGGCACAGCTCAGCAATCCCTTATCTGAAACTTTTGGGGCCAGAGAAGTTGCAGAATTCAGACTTTTTTTTTCAAATTTTGGAAAGCTGATATAACACACTCCCCAGCAGAGTCTGAGGAAGCATCCTATAAACTCATTAATACGTTTTTGTACCAAAACATGAATATTCATACTAATCTTATATCAGGTCAATCGACTCAGTTACGAGAAGGAGCCCAGAGTTCCCAAGCAGGCGGGATTTGGCACCACCTGGTTCACTTTCCTCCAAGAGATTTCTGAATTCAGTCACTCGGACAAAACACCCACAGCAGGGGACAAACGGGGCGACTGCCAAAACCTCAGGAGACCTTCCGTGACTCGGGGGACCCATGAGACAGACCAGCTGAGATGGGACCAGGCTGATGTGAAGAATCTCTGACATAGAAAATGCCCTCTAAGCTGAGCTTCCCTGGCCTCAGAACCCAGGGAGACCAATTCCAGAGCCCTCCACATTCAATCACTCCCCCGGGAACCAGCACCTGGTTCCAGGCAGGACACAGTCTGTGTCCAATCGTAGACCATAGTAGGACCCACATAGCAGAAACAGACCAGACTTTTCAGAGCCCCGATGCTTACTCCCCCCTCCCCTGTGTGCCTGACGTTATTAGCTCCACAGCGTGCAAGACAAATCCTGCTTTGATCTTCATCTCAGGCCTCTGAGAAGCAGAAAGAACATCTTATAGCTGCTGCCTTTTCTCTGGCCCTTTAAATGCCTGCATCCCTAGTTCCACCTCCCACCCTGTTCCCTTCTCACCCTGTGCGTGCTTCTGGGCTAACTGCCTTCCCTCTCATGGCCTCACCCACTACCTTCATGCCCTGTCGACCACATCACCATCATTTAGTCCCGCCCTCCTTCCCAACACCAACTCACATTTGTATTGAAGTATAGCTGGTTTACAGCATTGTGTTGGTTTCAAGTGTATAGCAAAGTGACCCAGGTATATACACATGTCTAAATTCAGTGAACTGGAGACAGGGAGATACTGACCTGAAGGCAAACCCTCCAGGCTACTCATGACCTCTAGAGATATCAGTGATGCTGGGAAAAGGCTCCCTGAGAACTAATAAAGCCATATATTATTAATTATTAAATATATATATATATAAATATATATATATATGATTCTTTTCCATTATAGGTTATTATAAGATATTGAGTACAGGTCTCTGTACTGTACAGTAGGTCCTTGTTGTTTATCTATTTTATATGTAGTAGTGTGTATCTCTTCATCCCAAACTCCTAATTTATCCCTCCCCCGGCCCTTTCCCCTTTGGTAACCATACTGACTCACATCTTTACCTGCCTCTCGGGCACCTCCAGCTGGCTGCCTCACACGCCCTCTTCTGCTGCACCATATACCTGGGCACTTCCCCACATCTCCCTGCACTGCACTTGGGGTGGTCTCATGACTAGTTCTGGCCAATGGGATGTGAGCAGAAATGCCAAGTGTCACTTCTGGTGGGGGTATTTAGTACCTGGTGTGCCTCCCCTCTTAGTCTCTTCTCCCTGAGGCCAGGACAAGACAGTGAAGGCTCAAAACAGAAACATTTGAGGTCCTGGAGTCACTGCTTAGAAAAAGCCACTGGACCCTCACTGAAATGTGAGAGGAATAAACTTCTACGGGGAAAAATTACTGAGAGCTGGGGATCACCTGACATAGCAGCTAGTGTTCATTATGCTCATACACCAGCCTCCTTTACCTGGCAAGTTCCTACCTATTGCTCAGAACTCCAATTCAAATATCACCTCCTCTGTGAAGTCCAGCTTCCACGGGAAGGTCAGCCCTCCATCCTCTGACCTCAAGCAATTCCTCATGCACTTGGCATAGAACTTATCTGAAATTATTGACCGCTTTCTGTTTGCATGTTTGGTGCCCACATTTGTGTCTGCTTCTGTTTCCATCCTTGTGCTCAGTGCCTTGCAAGTAGCAAACACCTTGTATGTTTATTTGCTGAAGTCAAGATTAGAGCCTCCTTGCTCAGGTGACCAGCCAAACCCCTAGTCAGCATTTTCCTGAGTCACTGTGTTCTCTGCGCTATGCAAGGCACTGTGGGAGGAGGCAAGAAAAGTACATAATGCTGTCGCTCACCTCAAGGAGGGGTTTTTTTTTTATCTCTAACTCCTCTGCACCCCACTACCACCCATCTTTATTAAAGGACAGCTTCCACTTAAAAAGTACCAGATCTTTTCAGGAACCATCAGCTAAAACATTTCTCAGAGAGCAAGATCAAAGGGGTAGTGGAGTGACGAGCTGAAAGCAGAGCAGGGCTGTCTCATGGTCCCTTTGAGCCTGGCTCACTCAAGCCTGCCACAGTTTAGATTAGTGACCTGGCCCCCTGGGATCATGCAGCTGTGTTGAGGTTATTTCTGGTGTGAAAAGAACAGCAGCGAAAGTATCGCTGGCTGGTCGGGGACCCAGATTTTGTGGAGACAATAGCCCAACCACACCAAGTCATGTCATCACCACGTGGCCAAACTTCCCAAACCAAAAAGCACAAAACTGCATCACTGGCCAGGGCAACAGAACAGGGGACCTTGGCTGTGAGCAGTGAATTGGCTGAGTAATGTGTTCTGTGAGTAGTTCCCATCCTCCCAAGACTTTTTTTTTTTTTAATTAAAGTACAGTCAGTTACAATGTGTCAATTTCTGGGGTACAGCATAATGCCCCAGTCATGCATATACATACATATATTCATTTTCATAAATTTTTTTCATTACAGGTTACAAGATGTTGAATTTAAAGGATGAGATGTAACTCTGAGTTCCAGCCCAAAGGAAGCGGTGGCCATAAATAAGTGATGATCAATTAATAATGCAAGGTTTTCGCAATAATTCCCACCAACTAGCATTTTACCCGCCGCGGGCATGACTCTGCTATGGACATGGAGACATACGCAACATTAAATACATGTACGTTAAACATCAGGTTGGCTGCCGGTGCTAGCAAAACTGTTCAGACAGAAACATCCACAACAAAGAGGTGTGGCAAACCAGGCGCCGTGCCCACAGCAGCAGGAGGGCACAGCGGGGCTCCCAGGACATTCTCCTGGTAGGACTTTCAGAGTCACAAAGGGCACAAGGTTAGACACTGCAGTGTAATGAAGCCTGATCTACAGACGGTAGGGAAGATTAGGAAAAATAAAAAAATTGGAGCGGTAGCTTAGTAGAAGGGAGCGGTAGAATCTGGGAGGGTTGCGATAGTGCATCTTGTGTTTGGTGTCACATATGGTAGGTAAAAGATACATCAAATAAGGAACACTTAAAGCCACAGCTAAACACAGGAACTGGTTCCTGGCTGGTACTTTTATAGGTCACACACCATGCACAGAGTAATGAATGCCTCCCCCAGTCCCATACGTGGCACCAACTTCGTTATGTGGAAAACAAGAAACTGGCTGAAGACAGCAACTTACCTTGGATGAAGATCCTAGTCCAGTAGATTTTCCCAACATGGTTGCCTCCAAGAAACACCAGGTTGGACAGGATCAGCATGGAGGTGGAACAAGACGCCAGGGCAGCGTGGAATCGGCGGCGAGCTGGCGGGGAGAGGAGCTGGGCCTGTGGGAAAAGGCAAGGAGGAACCTCATCACATGAGTGGAAAAGAGAGGGCGGAGACGTCACACAGCCTGTCTCTGTTACCAGCTCAGGATGCCTCCCCCTAGAGCCTGAGGTCGGCTGCTATTTAAACAACTCTCAGAACTTCTATTCCTGCAAGATGCTCATTCTGTTCTAAGGAAAGAAGTGATACACTCCCAACGTGCTACTTCGACTGCCAAAATGGGCTTCCCCTCTGACGAGTATAACACAAACCCTGAACCTAGTGAGGATTTAGCTGAAATGTCTCCGCACACTTTCCGCTCTTAAATCTACAGGTACAAGAACTGTTGAAACTGCTCTGCATGATGACAAACACAACTCCACGTAATGAGGTCGAGATCAGGGCGATGTGCTGGGCCAGTGAGCTCGACCGTGGGAAGCCATCGCATAAATCTGACCCACTGTCAGGAGCAATCCCATTAAAAGAGTGCAGGAGAATCCAGACAAGCCAACTCCATTCCTGGAATGAGAGCTCAGGGTACCTGCCCCACTGACAGCATCAGAGAGTGGTGGCTTATCACAGCACCTGAAATACCAGGAACAGGAGGGATGTTTTCCAGCAGTGATGACAAAAAATTCTGCTCATGCATCCCAGGTTTTCATTACACTTCTTCCTGACCTTTTAATATTTTCTCTGGGATTTCACAAGGGAAATCAAGCCCTTCTTTCTCACCATTGATCATTCTGCTACCCTGCCGAGTGAGATCACAGAGCTGTGCCTGGAGTGAGTTCCAGAAGCACAGGGACAGGGATTGTCCTTGGGGACAGCGTATTCAGAATGTGAGCCAGACACAGGGGGCCCAGGGTTTCTGACAAACACCTCAGCCAAATCCAAAGACACAGAAAAGAGAGGGAGCTGAGGGTCTAGAGATCCTTCCTGATTATCTTCCTGAAACCTCCATGTTTCCAGGGCCACCTGCATCTTGATTTCAGCTGTGCTCCAGTTACAGACAGAATTCTGAATTACCCAAATTCATAATGGGCTAAAAAGGACTAAGCTAGAGGGTGAGTATCCAGGAGGAGATGTACTCATTTCTGGCGACCCCACTGTGGATCATCTGTGGCTACTCTGTACGCCTTGGTCAGTGTCTTTTGAAAATCCAGAGAAGTGACTTCCTGACCCCCTCTCCTCTTCTCGCCTGCCAGTCCCAGGTGTGTTCTCTATGCTCAGATATACCTGCTACCGTAGAACTTCCCATCCAAGGCTCTCTCCTCCAGCATCACTTTGGAGCATGGCTTTACTGCCACTGTATGTGGGAGTGTGGCTTTCTCATGAAAAAGCTGTGTAGCAGGCATTAACTTGTCTGCCTGGACATGACTGTTTTGGAAAGCTCCCAGGTGATGCCAACATGTCCCTGGTTAGAGGCCACCAGACAAGATGACCTTTAGTCTCTCTGCCTTCCTCTAAGAGGCCACAAACATGGACAGGGGATGCTGTCAAACAAGACCAGAGAAGAGATAACTACACTGCATAAAAACCAGTGACACAAGAGAAGTGGGGATGAAGCAGGCTTGTACTTCAGGACTTGTCACCTCTGAGAATAAGGAGACATTAATCTGCCAGTTTCTGCATTTTACAACAGAGGAAGATACTTTGTGAGCATTACTGACTCAGTTAGCAGTGACTGAAGAGGTGGGGGTGAGAGGAAGCAGGGAAGGGACGGTGGGACCCAGAATAATAAATCAAGAGAATACGAAATGTTCTAATTGGTATGAATGTGCCCCAAAAATTCTCTCCAGGGACAGGAGACAACACGTTTGATTTCTAAGGGGCCTGAGGAGTCAGACATTCCGCCACTCTGGTTCTATCCCCACCACTTCTCCCCAACCTTGTAACTTCTTAGGGGAATTCAAAGGCCCCACTGATCTCTCCCTTTTTAATGTCAATTACAAAAAAGCACACATTGCTTGGTCAAAGCTCGAAGTGGTTCTCCTTTTATGGGAAATGTTTACAATGATTAAATAATCAACAGATAATGAGAAAGGAAAACAGTCCCTGCATTGGGTTGCTAAGCAGGGCTGCGGTACTGGGTTACCTGGAACAGGGCCGAGGGTCAGGCTCTGGTGGGAGGCAGAGCTGAGGGGCAAGGGCAGAGCAAGGGAGGAGGTGCAGGGGAGATAGAGCGCTGGAGGCACGGGGATCTGCCTTCTAGCACCGGGGCCCTGGTTCCTACGGCTCTTCCTTTGATTCTTTGATTACCCCAGTATCTCTCCCAGCTATGTGATTCAACAAATTCCTATTTCTGCTTAGGGGAAAAAGAGTCAAAATAATAGTAATTACGAAAGAGCCTCTGATCTCAGAGACAGGAGGGAAGACATCTAAAATCTGAAATTGACTGACTACAATTCGTTCTTTAGAAATAGTTAATTTATTTTTTAAAAAATAAGCAAGAAGGTTAAAGGCGCAGGCTGTTGAAATCAATAAGAGAAATCAAGACGCTCATAGGCAGTTCTGGATTATCCCCCAGGGCGAGTGGGTGGAAGACAAAATAGATGATGATAAAGAAAATCCAAAAACCTAATTTTAACTAATAGCCCAACCCTCTGAACTGACAAAATTCGCCTCGCCAACAAGCAGCAAACTTGACAGAGCATTGCATCTCTTCACTGTGAATCAGTAGGAGGGCAGAATGACGGCTCAGGAGGAAGCAAAAAGAGGACCTGTCTGGAAAGTCTACAGGAGGGTAATAATTGACAGCAAAGGGGCTGTAAGTCTAGGCTACAACTCATCTTTCCTCTTCAGAGTCCCTGGACACACTGTAGAAGATAGCAGATTCAAGGTCAGGGACTTCCTTCTATCTTGGGAACCATCTGGCCTGAGTCATTGGCTTACAGGAGCTGTAGAGGTAAGTACCATACTCAGGGTTCCCAGGAGGGAAAAGGCCGTATGGGAAGGCTGGAAGGGTACATTCCCTTGGCCCAGGCAGCTCCATCAATAAATACAACTTTCACAGTCCCTAGGACCACAGTGCCAAAGTCCCCACTTTAAACCCTGTGTTTCTCCTGCACCGTCTCCTCTGAAGCCCTGTTGCAATCACAGGCACCCCTCCCACAGGCCTTCACGTCAAGGATCCATGTGGCCCATGTGTAGGGTCAAGTCTCACGTCTCAGTCACCTGTCCTCGTGACTTAGATGCTTGAAAACCCTCTTGGTAAGAAAATTTGGGTTGAGGAATTATAAACTAAGCAGTGGGGGAAAGAATTATCAGGTATGAAAATAAGGATGGCCAACATGATCAGATAAGGCAAAGATGCTCGCTTTCACTAACATGAACGTACCAGGATAGAAGAGAGCTCTGGTCTGGTCATGCTCTCTTCCCAGAGGACAGACGAGTCTGTGGCAATCCAATATTCTGGCAGCAAAAACCCGGGAGTGGCACTGTCCCCCAGGGAGGTTTGGGAATTTGCTGGACATTTTTGGTTGTCCCAGAGACAACATAATTGCCAAGAGGGAACTGTGGCATTTGATGGGCAGGGGCCAATGATGAGAAACATACTGCAATGTGTGAGACACAACTGTCCTGCACTGAATGTCAATATCACCCTCTTGAGAAAGGGAGAAATGTTTTCTGCATTCACTGCAGAGCTAACCTCTCTCAGCCTAAGGGGCACAGAACCTCCCTTCCTCTCTCATTAGGAGCAATGCCAAAAATGTGCTCCCTTACCCCTGGGGCCCAGAAAAATGCATCCCAGGGTAGGGAAAGGGCTCCCTTACAGCACCCCAGTGCCAGACCCCTCTCACACTCTCCCCTGCCTCCATCTGGCATCAAATTTGAATGAGGACGAGCCTCCTGTGCCCCCAGCCATGTTCAGGTAATACGTACCACCGGTTCCAACCTCCGCACCCCTACGGCCTGAAACCCGGAGGAGAGAGGAAGAAAGGGGGGGGGGGGTAGAGAGGCTTAGAAGGTATCCCTTTGGCCCCTTCTGGGTGACCAGCTCTCCCGCACAGACTCTGACTTCCGTGACAGGTTGGGGCAGTCTCCCTCCACATTCATGTCAATACAGCCCACACTTCAGGCCCCTCAGAACACCCAGAAGGGCAGGCCCGGCCAACCTCTAATTCCTCTGTGTGAGCTCAACGTCTCTGACGGAAAAAGCGAGAGCTGGCTGGCGGAAATGTTATAACGACAGTTTAGCGGCGGCTCTAAACTTTCCTCTAAGGCACTGCCTCCAAAGGTAAGGGACGTAAACAAAGTCAGCTGAACTAAACTTCCATAAAAAGGCTGCAGTTCCTGCTGCCAGGTGTCTGCCTGTGTGTTTATTCACATCTCCATGGCGACGCCTCTATCTTTCCCCATCCACATCCTGTCCCTGGAAATCAAAGGACCGGCTGGGCACACAAGCTGAGGCCTGGGAGGGGGGTGCAGCCCTTGGAATCTGGGTCAGAAGGGATGCTCAGAATGTCCGTGGGGGCAGAGGCAGATGGTGCAGTGGGGCAGCAGGCTGCTGTGCTCCGTGGGCCTCATACTCGTCCACAGAGGGACGGCACATGGGGCCGAGACAGGAGGAGGAGACGGGCGGAGCATCTGGGGGAGCAGATGGGCCGGAGGAATGGCTGCTGGAGATGGTGACAAAGGCTTGGCAAGTGGGACCTGATGCTGTTTATTTTTAAGTAGGGGAGAAGCTAAAAAAAGAAACTGGGTAGGTTTGAGCAGCTGGACACAGTTCTTCCGAATAATCACTGAAGTGTTTCATTTTCTAATAAAAATGCTAACCAGAGGGTAAGAGAGGACGAAGAAGGAAATAGTAATGCGGAGACTGGGGCAGACCAGGGACAGCAAACGAGGGGTGCACACCCCACAGGCCAGAGAGATGAGACCAAACACAACAAGAGAATCAGTTACAGCTCCTGTGACAGAGAATGGTGGCCAGAGTGAAACTCAGGATCAGAAGGACCCAAACTCCAAGGTCATTCCACGGCCCCTGTCCCATCCCTGCACCAACCTGCCAGGACACTGCTCCCCTCGCTTCCCTTCTTAAGGGACTTGGATCATCTGCATTTAGGAGTCTGTTTTACCAGTTACCCTCTCTCTCCCCTGTTCCTACCAGCATGGTCAGTGCCTGAAGGATGGGGCGGCCTATTCCTCAATCTGTATCACCCAAGGCCCACGCAGACTCTGTGTGCGCTTGATAATCATCTCACATCTGTCCCTCTGTCCTAAATAAGTTAGGGACTCTCCTGACTTCCTCACTCTTCCATCCCCATCCTGTATCCAAGCCAAATAAATACACGCAGGCACTCGAGAAAGCAACACTCTTTTCCTTCTTGTATGTGTATGGAGCTTCAAAAAGTATCTTGGTCAATGAAGTTAAATTTTTCCAATCTTTGCTACTGGGATCGAAGCAATGCATTCTCCTGAGAGAGAATCAGATACCCATAGTGATGAAGGCAAAGCTGGTTTTGCTTAAATGCAACAGTTACCTGCTCCACTGTTCAGGTGTCCAGCTTAGTTTAAAAACATCATAGGCCATAACTTAGCATCCAAATCCACGCAGCATAGTAAAGAACTCCAGAGGACTTTCAAGTAACCAAGCAAACAACTGGCTCTTGGTATAATCAGAATACTTAAGCCATTATTTTAAGTGCCTGGGGTCCAGCTAAAAGTTCCAGAATGGCCGGCGCAACTGTCTCACCCCATGTTCTCACTGTTCCACTACCATGCACCCACCTCCAGGCTGCACATCTCTGCTCTAGATTTTCCAGAAGCCTCTTAACTGAAATGCTGTACTCTGGCCTCTCTCCTTTGAGTTCATCAAGCACACTGACTATGTCCCTCCATCATGCAAAGCATGACTGATTACAGACTAAAATCCAAACTGGGAAGGCATTCTGCAATCAGAGCCTATTTCAATTTTCCAGCCTTAACTCCTACTGTAATAGAGGAGAACAAATCTGACTCCATATTGGACCTGTTCCTTTAGTTTTGACCACTGTGCCCTGTTTTCTAGGCTTAGTCTTGCTGGCTCTGCACCTTTTGTAAAACAACATTGCCTTTAGCCTCAAATATACAGGAGAGCCTATTCTCCGGGCTCTGATCTTTAAGGATGTTAGCTCTTCTGCACTTACATAGAGATGGCAAGTTGCAAAGTTGAGAATAACCTTTGTTTTTGGAGGTTTACAGGGACACCATGACCTGGTCCACATGGACGGCTGCAAGAAGAAAGAATTTCTGCAGCAAGAAGTTTGCAACAACCAACCACACCCCCCTCCCCTGTTTTTTTGTATAAAAAGAGCCTATATTCTGACTGGCGTACGATGGTTCTCCAAGACATTAGCCTGCCATCCTCTCGTCTCCCGATTTAATGGCATGTCATGCAGCAAGCAGAACGAGTTTGGACTCTGTAACACTACCACTCTTTATCAATGACACAGCTCTGCTCACTACTCTCCTAACACAGCATGCACTTTTACATCTCTGTGCCTTTGTACAAGCTGTTTTCTCTGCTTAGAATGTGCCCTCCTTATTCTTTCTTCAAGCTTTCAGTTCAGTGTCAGCTCAGGAGAGCAACGGCTTTGGACCAGCCCAAATGGGGCCCCTGTTCTGGCTTTCCATCTTCGAACTGTGCTGCCCAGAGCAGGCACAGGCTCCCCATCTACCTCGCTCACAGATGGTACTTCATAAATATAGGCCACCCTACACCTGGCAGACGTGGTCACCTATTTTCTGTTTCTATGACCTATGAGACAGATAGCATCAATCTATATATCTTAAATAACTACCGTTTTTAATGTAAAAAAATTCACTACATGAGGAGCTGTACCTATACTGTAAATTATTCCCATTTTACAAAGGAAGAAGTGGAAGAGCAGACATTAAGTAACTGGCCTGGGTCATATACACTGTAGGTACAGAGCAGGGATGCACACAGGTTTATCTAACTCAACGTCCTCATACTCCCTGCAACAGTATACAACTTCACATCTGTGTAACAGTGAGTGCCCCCTCCTTGAGACTGGAATCTTCAAGAAATTTGTCTCTTCAGTGTCAGATACAAGTAGAGTTTCCAAGAAGTGTTTTTTTCAACAAATATTTCATGCATGTGTTCTTGTAGCAATAGTCGACAGATAATCACCAAGTGTCAATTTCAGGAGTTCAGTATTTTCAAGAATAACATGACTTAGAATGACACTGGGATTTTAAAAAGTAACTGGAATTCACAATTACAGTAGGAGGTTTAGTAAATCTCCTTAGAAAATGACATCTAACAGACCATAAGTAAGAATACAAAAGTGCTGAATGAAAATTAACAGGCCTAGCATCCAAACTGAAAAGGATGAAAAATTATCTCTGTTCACAAATGACATGATCTCGTATGTAGAAAGCACTGAAGATTCTACAAAAAAGTTACAACTAATTTTATATACTGCAACTGTGCTGAATTAACATGCAAAAATCAGTCGTGTTTCTGTGCATTAACACTGAACAATATGAAAAGGGAATTAACAATTCCATTAACAATCGTATCAAAAAGAATAAAATACTTAGGAATAAACTTAACGAAGGAGGCAAAATACTTGACACTGAAAACTACAAAACGCTGTAGATATTCATGGACTGGAATACTTAATATTGCTAAGATGACATTACCACCCAAAGCTATCTATAGAGTCAATGAAATCCCTGTCAAAATCCCAAAGTTTTTTTTTTTTGCAAAGATAAAAAAATTCATCCTAAAGTTAATATGGTATCTCAAGGAACCCCTGAATGCCCAAAACAATCTTGGAAAAGAAGAGGAAAGTCAATCAAGATGGTGACATAAGAGGTGAACTCCTCTCCAACCATGGACGCACTGAATGTACAAGCGACACAAGGAGCAATTCCCCGTGAAGGAAATCCAGAAACTGGCTGAGGGACTCCTATACATCAGATGAATGAGAAAAGAGCTACATAAAAACGAGTAGGCAAGGCTGAGAAACACACTCACCATAAATCCCACCCCAGCATAAGCCCCACACCAGGAAGAAGGAATCCCTGAATCCCAGCTTCTTCCTGAGGATCAAAGGGGGCAAACTCAATATTGAACATTCCAATTTTCAAGACTCCCACTGCAGGGTACAGTCCCCACCCCCCCACCGCAAACACTTAGTTCTGAAAAATAGTGGTACTTGCTTCCATAAGACCCACAAGACTAGCAAACAAAGAAGCAGTTCCTAACTGGCACCTGAGCTCTGGCCACAGCTATCCCCAGAAGGGCTCAGGGCAGAGAAAGCAGGAAAATTGCCTACCTTCAGCTTTTGCCTGAAAGAGGTCTATTAACATAATTTTAAAGCTGCAGCCTGAATGTCAGGCTTCCAACTTGGTATGAATCTAGTGGCTGGCTCTGATCCTCCCAGAACACCAGGGAAGCTGGTAGATGTTTCCCACACCTCTTCCTTCCAGTCCACTCCAAGTCACTAGTATCTTTCTGGAGGAAGTTTGTAGACACACCTGCATTTCAGCTTTTGCGGCTGAGGGATAGTCTCTGAATGGCCTGGCTCTGATAGCTAATGGGGCTTCAAGTCATGAGTCCCACAGGACTATCCACAGGATTACAGAAAACAAAGAAGCAATCCTTAATGGGCATAGGAGCACATCCCTGTCCATGCACTGAGGCCCAGCACAGAGAGAGTGGGCAAAAGCATCTTTCTTTCTGTTTCTCCCTGGAAGGAGCTTAGCTGAACACTATCCCAGCTGCTGCCTGAGGGTCCGATTCTAATCAGCCTGCATCAAGGTGCTGTCTGCAGTCCTACCCTATTAAACACTGATAGGTCTTGGCACACCCTCAAATACTGGGAGCCACTGAGAATGAAGAAGTTAGCTTGGACAGTCAGAAAGTTTTGAGAGACAAGTAGGAGGTCAGGTCAGGCTGACTGATGAGGTTCCTCTTCTACACAAAACCACACTGTCAGGACTGGAAGAGACAGTCTTGTCGCATGCAGAGAAACCAACACAGAGAATTAAGGAAAATGAAGAAACAGAGGAATATATTCCAAACAAAAGAACAAGAAAAACCTCCAGAAACAGATCTTAATGAAATGGAGACGAGTGATTTACCTGGTAGAGAGTTCAACATGATGCCCTTAGAGATGCTTGCCAAGGTTGGGAGGGCGATGGATGAACAAAGTGAGAACTTCAACAAAGCGATTAAAAAATATTTTTAAAGTGTCAAACAAATCACAGAGCTGAAGAATAACTGAACTAAAAAATTCAATGGAGGGATTCAACAGTTCAACAACAGACTAGATCAAGTGGAAGAAAAGATCAGCTAACTCAAAGACAGGGCAGTGGAATTCATCCAGTCAGAGAAGGGGGAAAAAAAAGAATAAAAATGAGTGAAAGTAGCTTAAGGGACTTTTAGACGCCATCAAGCAGACCAATATACATATCATGGGGCCCCAGCAGGAAAAGAGAGAAAGGTAAAGAGTGCTGATGCAAAGAAATAATGGCTAAAAACTTCCCCAACCTGGGGAAAGAAACACATATCTAGATCTCGGAAGTGCAAACAGTCCCAAACAGATAAATCTAAAGAGACCCACACAAAGACACATTATAAATACACTGAAAAATTAAAGGAGAGACTCTTAACGGCAGCAGGAGAAAGCAACTTGTTCTATCAGTCCTCCTGGATAGGCGCCAAAAGCACAGGCAATGAAAGTAAAAATAGATCAACTGCACTTCACCAGAATAAAAAACTTCTGTGCCTCAAAGGACACAATCAACAGAGTGAAAAGGCAACCCATAGAATGAGATGTAAATAAAAAATATTTACAATCACATCTCAATAAGGGATTAATATCCAGAATATATAAGGAACTCCTACAACTCAACAACAACAAAAACCAATTCAAAAATGGGTAAAGGACTTGAATAGATATTTATCCAAAGGATATATACAAATGGGCAGCAAGCACATGAAAAGATGCTCAGTATTACTATTCATTAAGGAAATGCAAATCACAACCACAATGAGTCACAAGAACCACACCTTCACACCTACTAAGATGGCTAAAATAAAAAAACAAAGTAAGTGTTGACAAGGATGTGGAGAAATTGAACCCTTATGCGTTGCTAGTGAGAAAGCACAAAGGTGTAGCCATTGTGGTAAACAGTATGGCAGCTCCTTAAAAATTTTTTTTAAATTATCATATGATCCAGCAATCCACTTCTAGGTATATGTTCAAAATAAATGAAAACAGGGACAGAACAGATATTTGTAAACCAATGTCCATAGCAGCATGATTCACAATAGACAAAAGATAGAAACCACTGAAACGCCCATCGATGGATAAATGTATGAACAAATTGTGGTCTATATGTAGAATATTACTCAGCCTTAAAAAGGAAGGAAATTCTGACAGATACTATAACCTGGATGAATCATGAAGACACTATGCTGTTGTAAGTCAGACACAAAAAGACATATACGGCATGATTCCACTTATATGTGGTACCTGGAAGAGTCAAACTCATAGAAAAAGAAGGTAAAATAGTGGTTGCCAGGGATTAGGGGAAGAGATGATTATTAGTTATTGCTTAATAGGTACAAAGTTTCAATTTGGGATGATACAAACATTCTAGAGATTGATGGTTGTACGACAATGTGAATGTATTTAATGCCTCTGAATTTTACACCTAAAAATGGTGAAACTGGTAAATTTTCTGATACTATGTTTTATCACAATGAAAGAATTACTTGGTCTTGTCTAACAGACAGATATGCCAAACAGTAAATACGTGCAATTTTCATATATACGTTGTCCGTAATCAAATGGAACATATACTAAGCCAGGGAAGGAATATAAATACATTCTAAAAATTTACCACGAAGGCTATGCTCACCAACAATGCAATAAAATAAGAAAACAGTAACAAAAGTAATTAGCAAAAATTAACACAGCATTAGGTTATTTTAAATTTCATTCATTTAAACTAAAAGTTTTAACTGCAGGAACAATAAAAATGGATAAACTTCGGCAGGTATGATCAATTAAGAAATGCGATTGACAAGAGGAAATAATGTGCAGCAGATTTCAGAATCTTTGGAGATTGATTATATAGCAATATATTGGGAAAGCTAGATTTAAAAAGATAAATTATCTAGAAAATATAAATTACCTAAAATTCTCATAGAAAGAGGAGGAAGCCTGAAAAAGGCATAATCTCAGAAGAACTGAAATAGCAGTCAAAGCTCTATGCTCAAAGAAAAACTGCCCAGATGTTCTTAATGAGCAAGTTCTACCAAATAGTCAAGGAACAGATAATTCCTGTCTCATAGGAACTGATTCAACGAGTAACAAAACCAGGGGAAGCTTTCACTCATTTGATGATACCAGCATAACTCTGATACCAAAGTCCTAAAAAGTCAGAACAAGAAAAGGAAACCAGAAGCCAATTTTTGTTCTACATACTGCCTTAAAAAAATCTAAATTAAACAGCTGCAAATCAAACACAGGAATAATGGAAAGAATACTCTCAGTTGAGTAAGATTTATCCCCGGAATGGAAGGATGGTTTAACACTAAAAACACTAGAAATCCATGTAACTTGTGAGATTAAATCATTAAAGGATAATAATCATATGATCATTCAACAGATACCAATAAAGGAAGCTTCTTTGATTGAGTTGATGAAGAAGATACGTCAAAAACCCAGAGAAAATATTCCCACTAGCTTCAAGAAAGAAATATTTTTTCTCTATCATTCAAAACTGCACCAAAGGACTCAGTCAGCACAATCAGACAATCAAATGCAGAGTTTGCCAACTCCTGCTCCATTCTATTCTTGGTGTCTGCCCTAAAGAAACACGTATGTGTACAAGGAGGCACAAACAGGCATTGTCACTGCTGCTGCGTTTGCAAAAGCAACAAATCAGAAGGAACCCAAATTTTCAACAACAGAATAATGGCTAAATAAATTATGATATATTCATATTTTGTCCAATTATGCAGACCTACATAACAGTAATATAGAAACATCTTCAAAACATACCATGAGGAGGAAAAAAGTGGAAATTGTAGAATATTTTTATGTTTCTAAATCACACACACACAAAGTAGGAAAGGTGTGGCAGGCTGCACAGCAAGCTGATGGCAATAGCCACCTTTCATGGGAAGAGAGTGAACAAGGTGTGTCTGCTTGGGGTGATGGGTATCTTAGAGGACTTGAGCCCTATCTGTATTCCCCCCCCCCAAGATCATATGATCATGACTGACTTTCTAAATTAAAAAGAATTTTAAAAAGGAAATCTAGGAATCTTTCCACTGAATGACCTTAGACCCTGGCCACCTCCCCTGAGTCTAAACAGCCAAGGCACAGAGGTGGGATGATGGAACCCAGATGCCCATCACCCAAGTCATGTTTACTCACGGTACTGGGGGCCCCTCTCCAGGCAGCACTGAGGTCCCTTGGGACTATTAAATAAGCCCCGGACGTGACAGCTACGGCCTCAGCTATATCCTGTTCCAACACAAAAGCAACAGCCTAGGGCAGGGCCTGCTTTTAAAGTGAACTTGATATTTAAAAATCTCAAACTGACAAACAGGTACAGCATTCTGAAATGACTCACCACATGATAGCACAGAAAACTCTGCTAGTGACATCCAGTTAAACACAGTAGATGAGACATCGCTGCTCCCTTCACAAACCCCATTAAAATGAAAAGTAAACATTTGGAAACATATAAATCCACAGACAAGGAGTGAAAGAGAAGTGGATAGCAAGGGAGTAAAGTCAAAGCATTTTTCTAAGACAGAAAGCAGATGGAGGAATCAGTAGAGCTGAGATACCTGAATAAGATGCCAAAAATAAAGTCATTCATGCACCAGATCCCCAGAAGGTCCAGGTGTTAGAGACACCACATATACAGATGGAAATGGCAAACCACAAGGAAAAAAAGCAAAGAGACTGGTTAAAACCCCAGGTAATAATTGTATAGACCATGAACATAAAGATCCCTTTCTCCACTCCCATGATGGTTTTTTTTTTTTTCATGAATAAATGGCATCAGGGAGATTCTAAACTCAGGGACAACAGGTACACTGACATTTCAGAATACCAACAATATCGGCATTAAGTTCAACAGATTACAAAGAATCAAGAAATAAATGGCATTTCTCAACAGTAAAGCTAAAAACTAGAAGACAAATAACATCTTCAAAATTTGGGGGACAGATTACTTTTCAATCTAACATTCAGTGCTCAGATAATGAAATGTGAGGGTAGAATAAAGATAGTATTTTGGAACTACTAGGTCTCAAAAAAAAATGTATTACCCATGGTCCTTTTCTAAGGAAGCTCTAAAGGATGTGCTCCAGCAAATCAAGGGAAGGAGATAAAACAAGAAGGAGATCTGGGGTTCAAGACACAGGGATTCAGCATAAGAGAGAGGAGAGGGGATGTATCAGGACAACAGTCCTACAGCAGATCTGAAGAGAAATGATCCAGATGGAAGGGAGGATGGAAGGACTTCAAGAGAGATTCTCCAGGTAAAGAAGAGAGCTGACAGATTACCAGATACATCTGACCACGTGGAAAATAAAATACTACTCTGACTGATTTTCCAATTTTATGGGGGCAGGGGGGTTGGAAAAAGAGTGGTGACAGTAAACTATTAGTCAAACAAAAAAAGCAAGGCAATTTTTTATCTGAATAGGGGAAACAGCTGACTAAGAAAGGAAATGCAATTACAGTACATTAACTGGTTTGGCAGGGAACCACACTTAACACTGTGATGATAATGTAAACACTGAGTTCTGATTTAACAAAAAATAGAGATATCACTACATTAGGAGGAGAAGTGAGGGGTAGGTCTAAGATGCTAAAACCTCATGTAGAAAGCAGCTCATATTTAGAATTCACAAATGAATAAATAGTAGTATATACTTTAGAAAGACAGAAACGACTAAGAGAATTGAAAGTTGCTGCTGATCGGGATAAGAACATCGGAGCAGGAGGGATGGAGGCTGCGCTTCCATTTAGGTATCTAGGTAAAATCTTGGGGTAGCATCTGACTTTTGAACCATGAACATATATTTTCTTAAACTTTCTGGGTTTGAGTTTCTCCCATTATAAAACGGGTGTCATGATAACCACCTACCAAGCTACTATTAAAATCACATGAGATAATGTGGTAAAAAAAAAAATGCTTTTGTGAATATTTCCGCTTCTCTTGGACCCATTTTTCAGAAGTTATTCCACAGACAGGTTGTGTGGAGTCACAGAAACATTTCACCATTTTAGTATATAACCTTCCATACGCTCTTCTGGCATTTTTTTTTTTGTAGGGGGCGGGAAGTAATTAGGTTTATTTATTTATTTACTTTTTTTAGAGGCGGTACTGGGGATTGAACCCAGGACCTCCTACATGCTAAGCATGCACTCTACCACTGAGCTATACTCTCCCCTCTTTCTGTGTATTTTTTAAAGAAAAATGCATTTTTATTATACTTGTCATCTTTATTCTTCATTTGCATCTTTCCTCACAGTGAAATTATATTGACAGCATCACTTTCAATGGCTGCATAGCTGGCATGACAGATGTCCTGCACCTTTTATATCATACTCTGTCCTGTCACCCTTCAGGGGATACACAGTGGCCAATCCAACACCTACTCTGGCCTACTGGGTGGATTACAGGGTTGACACCAGAGGAAAAAGCAAGAACCACCTTCAACTGTGTGTTTCAATACACGTTGGTAAACACAAGTACTTTGATTCCAACCCAGCTCGTCTCAAACAAGGCCAGCAGCTGCTCGATACACTTTTTTAAGCAGCATTTATTTCTAGCGGTTGGGAGGAATGTGAGATGTTTTAGAGGTCCTGCACATTTCTGACTTCCCAGAGCTGTGAAAAATGAATACACATACACACACACACACACACACACACACACACACACATGCATACACATGTATACAAATGCACTACATATACATGCTACACAGTCACAGCACACACACACAATACAAGTTATATGTGATAAATACACATTCCAAACAAACACATGTTGTAAAAATATACTGCACTAAGTACGTGCAAATTATCTTGGGAAGAAGGGGTGATTTCACCCTTCCATTGATAATAGGAAAACTCTCAGCTCCACTACCTTCAGTGGGTAATTCGGATTTTTCTGGGAGGAAGAGAGACCTAGATTTGGAAACACACATCCAAAGCTTCAGCATGTACATAAGATTCTGCTTCACCCTAAGTTCATCTATAGAAAACTGCTGGGCACTGGACTGTGATTAGAGTAACCATCACTTCTCTGTGCCAGAGAAGCAGAAGTCAGGGTCTCCCAGGTAAAGAATCTAACCCCACAGGCCACCTGGAAAAGCCCATTTCAACCATTTACATTCAAGCCCTGATCTCCTCTCTGGCTCAGTACTCCTTCCCAAGGTTACAGTCCCCCGCGAGAGGGTTTGTGCTGTGCACTTAAGACAGCAGAGCAGACAAGGGTGCCGTGGCAACAGTGACGATGAGAGAGCCACCTCTGCCTCGCTCAAGCCGAAACTGAGGGGGACCGGAAAGGCAGCAGAAGCCCAGAGCTGGCCAGACCCAGGGGTCTGATTAACTGAAAACTGACTCTATTTCAAAGCCTTCTCCCTGTCAGAGAGCGGACTCAGTAATGGAAAGTTAAAAAGAAGCTTTGAAAATGTTTTTGCCATTCTGAACATATTTGAACTAAAAAGGTAGAATTATTTGCAGAAGTCTACCTCTCAGAGCAAGGGGGGTTAAGGCACGGGTTCAGATTCCCACAGAGAAGAAAATATATAACCAGTGAATTGCCCAGTGTTTCCTGCACTGTTAATGACGCCTCGGAGCGGGAGACAACGGAGGGGGCGCCAACAGGTCGCCATCCACCAAGGAACACACTGTTCGTAACTATGGGCATTGCTTTTCCCAGACTGAGAGGCCCTGGTGAGGGCTACAAAGCTGGCATAACAGGCTAATTTGATGTGTGGGATTAATATGTTAATTTAACACTCTCCCATTTGGTTAAGTGGCTTACATGTCTCTATTTCTAAGCCCGGCATTCAAATCTCTTTATGTAGGGGACCGTTTGGCCTCTCCAACCTCTCCTTCCTCCATTCTTCCCAGTGATGGCCCCTTGACTGTCAAGTCCGCCTCCTCCCCTGAACATGCCATGCCCACTCCTGACTTCAGGCTGTGTGTGTGCTGGTCACCTAGCCCGGGCCTGTCTTCTCTCTCAGATCTATCCAAATCCCCCTTTTAATTCTGCAGAGTCCTACTCAAGTGCCAGTTCTTAAATAAATCATTCCTAAAAGCTTAGCTCACAGTGACCACCTCCTCTCATGCAATCAGCTGCCTCTCGGACACATCCTGGTCTCCCTGCACATCATGCCTTACACTGGTCCTCAACTGGTTGGCACACATCTTGCCTCTCCAACCAAATCACACACTCCTGGGGACGGGAATGGTAACTCACAGCTCCTTTCTCCCGCTGTGAGCACTCTGACATGGAGACAGAACCATCCTTCAACCTCACCTTACTTGGCCCCCTAAGAGCATTGACAGCACTCACCACTCCCTCCATGAAACACCCTCTTTCTCTTGGTTTCTGTGAAATCACCCTCTAGATTGTCCTCCCACTTCTTGGCCCCTCCTTCCCCATCTAACGTCTCAATCTTGGTGTCCGCAGGTTCATTCCTGGGCAGTCAGCTGCCTTTCCTTCTCTTTCTGCCCTCTCTCTCTCTCTCTCTTTAGAAAGTCTCAAACATTTATATGGCTCCAAAATATCATCTCCATGCTCCCAACTCCTGTCTCTAGCCTGGCCCTTTTTTCTGAGCAACGCCTGAGAAGACTAGGCCAATTGGTACTTTTATATTGTTTCTGAAGACAAGTCCATTTTTTTAATAAAAATCACTTAGCTCCTCATAGAGAAAAGCTCTCATTCCATGGTTTTATTGCCTCTTTAATCCAAAGCAACCACTGCAAAGATGAGCATCCTGATAGGAGGCCAGGCAAGATACCTTATTTATGGAGGAAACTGACTAAGAATAGAATCTTCTATTATACACAGATAGACTAGTACACTATATTGCATTGAAGCACTGAAGGAGGATGCAGAAAAAGGAATTGGGAGCAAGGGACCATGTTTTTCACTCAGAGTTCAGTGCACTGCAATGTGCCTCCCACAGAGGATGCTGAAATTTTTTTTTTTCTAGATGAGCAAACTCAGAAATGAAGGACCAAGTTTACTCTGCCTACATGGGCTCAGTTTAGGAAGGGTTCCGATCTGAAGAAAAGGGGTTATCTACAGTAAACACTTGATTGCTATTTGCTGAAATGAATCCAAGTGGTGGAAAGAATAGACAATCATGAGCCACTGTCCAAAGGGACAACTCTTCTCAGGCCAGTTTGCTTTGTATTCCTTCTATGAGTGTGTTGGGGCTGTGATCACGGACCTCCAGTGAAAACGTTTTCTCATCAGGCCAACAGACATGTACATCTTGCCAATTGGTGAGTTACGATTCCACAGAACTAGGTAGCCATTGGGTGGATCATGTTGATAATTTTACAGTTACCCTTTCAAGTTGACTGATCTCTCAAACTCATGGGATTTCTGTATCTACATCTCCCAAATCAAACCGATCAATATAGCTGATGAACTGGATGGGCAGCACCACAGAGCCACTCTGGGTTCTTTCTGACACACCAGAGCATCAGATCCGCCTGAGAACCATTAGACTGGCCTTTGGTGATTTTCATGTTTTCTCAATTAAGTCTATGTAGAGAAATCTTACTACTTCAGAAAGGACATAAATCAGCTCAGCACTTCACCCTTGGGGCAAAGAAGAAGGGACAAGGGCTGGGGGAGGAGGACACATTTAAATTATTCAAAGATGTGGAAATCAGGGGTGGGGTGGGTGAGCCGCTTAAGATACAGATGCTTCTTTGTGCAGGAATAACTAACAAGCAGCCCGAAGGTGTCTTCCTTCAAAGCAGAGATCAAACCGAGAACTGGCAAGGAGGAGTGTCTCTCTACTGATGCTTCAAAATGTCTCCACTTATTAAAAGATTTCCATGCTGAACACAAATTCTAGCTCCCCGGGAGAGTACTTGTACAGAGAAAAAGCATGTTGCTTCAGCAGAGACTCCTCTTTGTCTACCCTGCTTGGTGCTTTGTGAAAATGCCTTTTGTCAGCTTCCTACAGCTCTGGGCCTCAGTGAGTCACAGCCAATAATCCCCTTTGTCATAAAGCAGCAGGGTAGCAGGAAGGCTAATTCCTCCCCATTCCTTTCTTTCTTATATACACATTTCACGCACTGAGCATTAATAGCATTTTGCCACCACTAGACCTACTAGTATCCACCCTGCTACAGGAATAAATTGGGAGTTCAGGATTTGCAGGTACACATGACTATATATAAAACAGATAGACAACAAGCTCCTACTGTACAGCACAGCGAACTATATTCAATACCTTGTAATAGCCTATAATGGAAAGGAATATAAAAAAGGATATTCATATTATATATATATATATATACATATATATATATATACATGTATAACTGAATTACTATGCTATACACCAGCAATTAACACAGTACTGCAAGTTGGCTACACTTCAATTAAAAAACTAAATAAATAAAATAAAATAATCGCCCTGTATAACGTTCAACAAGCCTCAGCCTTATTAAGTTCTTCCAGTATTCAATCTATACTCTTCATGCTGCTGCATAAGCTTATTTCCTTATACTCCCCTCAATAGATATCACTCATTCATTCATTCAACAAGTATCTACTGCATGCTTACTCTGTGCCAGGCATCGTGCTATGTGCCAAGGATACAGATCTCTGACCTCAAGAGGCTTATAGCTCAGTGAGGAGATAAGGATTAAACAAGTCATTGTATAAAAAGATTTCATGGCAACTGTCATAAGTATACAACAGAAGAGACCACCTACAAGGTGCCCAAAATGAATGATTAATCAGAACTGATTGACTTAGGTGGATCAGTGAAGGGTGCCCAAGCAGGCTTTCATTCAAGCTGAAATCTGAAGGATGGAATAGGAGGGAAAGGAGAGGGTGCATCCTAGAGGTGGAAGAGCCTGCACAGGGGAGCTGGGGCTGGAGGGGCCAGGGATGTAAATGAACAGAAGGAAGAACAGAGTGTGAGGGGAGAGAGGCAGAGAGGAGGGAGAGAGAGAGCAAGAGCAAGACCTGCCAAGGTCTCATAGGTCATCTTAAATATTGTGGACTGAGTCCTAAGAAAGTGATGGATGACAACAACATGGCTAGGTTTTTATTGAGAAGCATCACTTAGTACTATGAGGACAATGAGCTGAAGAAGGCAAAAGTGGAAGCAGGGAGACCAGTTCAAAGCTATTTGGTAGACCAGGCAAGAAATGAGAACAGTGGATTAGGATGAGTCAGTGGACGTGGAAATAATTTTTTAAAAAAATTAAGATCCACCTGGGTGGTACAATGTACAGTACGTACAGGCAGAACTGGGTGAGAGGGAGGCACAAAGGATAACTTGATGGTTTTGGCCTTGAGTGATACTGGGGACTTAGACAGATGATGGTGCCTTTTGCAGAAACAGAAAATGCTCAAGGGAAAGGAGCTAGTTGGAATTATTGGGGGACGGGAGTCCATGAGTTCAGTGGATGTGTAAACATGTTCAGTCTGAGCTATCTGTGAGATATTCAAGCGGAGAGTTTCAGTAGCCAGTTGGATATAGGAGATACCACATCACTGATGAAAATCACTCTAAATTACAGCAGAGTCACTCTATTTTCTTCTAATTTTTTTCTAGAAAAGGGGTACGTTCTAGAACTGTATGCCACTAGCCACATGGGGGCTACTTAGATTCAAACTAAAGTTAAATAAATTTTAAAATTAGTTGCTCCTTGATGCTAGCCACATTTCAAGCGCTCAGTGTGGCTAGTGACTACTTGTAGTGGACAACACAGTGGACATTTCCATTACTGCAGGAAGTCTGATCGGACAGCCCTGCCTAGAACATCAGAGGGCTTCCTATTTACAACACTCAGTTCTGACTAGTCTTTCAGTGACTGTTCAATGGCCATTCTATTAATTTCAAGAAATAGAATCCTACTGTGCTTTGTGGCCCAGGCAAAGCTTTGAGGTTGAAGGTGAAGAAGATGCGAGAATGATATCACTTATATGTGGAATCTTAAAAAAAAAAGAGAGAGAAACAAACTTATTTGCAAAACAGAAATAGACTCTCATACAGATAACAAACTTGTGGTTACCGAAGGGGAGGAAGGTGGGAGGGGATAAACAGGGAGTTAAGAGATTTGCAGATACTAATTCATCTATACAGAATAGATAAACAACAAGTTCATGCTGTATAGCGCAGGGAACTATATTCAATAATCTTGTAGTAACTTATGGTGAAAAAGAATATGAAAATGAATACATGTATGTCCATGTATGACCGAAGCAGTGTGTGGTACACCAGAAATGGACACAACATTGTAAACTGACTAGACTTCAATTAAAACACACATAGATATATATACACACACACACATACACACAAAAAAAAAGATGATGAGAAAAGAAGGAATGATTATCCTTGTTATTCAGATATCTTTCCATCATAAAAATCCATCATAAGAAAAAAACAGATGAAGGATGAATGCCATGGGGAGAGTACATAAGGGGCACAGGGAGTGAACTCACATTAAAAAATTACTATCAGATTAACTGGGGAGACTAAAATCAGATGAAATTAAGTGCCAAAGAGGCATTAAGTCTTTATTTGGATTTTGATGAAAAGAATGGTAAATTTATAGCCAATAGTTCATAATAACTATAGATGGTATAAGTATAATCTTTAAAATCTGTGAATAACTATCTTGTACAGCTGAGACTTGTACAATATTGCACATCAACTATATCTCAATTTAAAAAATGGGAAATGGATTCATGAAAAGAGAAGGAAAGAGGTAACGCATGTGGGAAAATAGTTTATTCAGAAGGCTGTGTACCTTTGGAATGTTAGCCACGTTTTTCTGAAGGAAAACAAAGTCCGTGCTGAACTAAGAAACAGTAAGGGAGGAAGAGTCCTTAGTTGGACCAGTGGAAGAAGAACTCAAGAACCAACCCAGTGGGGGAGCAGTACTTGTGCACTGACTTCCTGAGGCTAACTCAGAGACTCAGCTAACCACCGGGGAAATAAACAGTAATGGGGTCCTGACCTTATACTCAAGGAGCCCCTGGTCTCCACAACCATAACCAATCACCAGGCTGTCAGGATAAAAGAGGGGTGATAAAAATAGGTTTTATGAAATATGTTCTTGCTCAATAAATATGTAAACACTGTGTATGCAATTAACAAGACATCTATCTTGCCAAAAAGAAAAAAAAAATGCATGTTCAAAAATTCCTACACATCAAGGTGCTTGAATTGTGGATGGAAGCTCAAATGAGGTGAACACATGAGGATCCTGTGATGGGGCACGGCAGACACTCAAGGGCTTCATCCGGGAGCACGTCTTCTCACTGTCTTCCCTCATTTTTAACCAAAATTAATAAGCCATTGCTTACTTCGCACAGTTTGGGTTGCTCCTCGAATGTTTTAGATTCTTTAGATTTCCTAGTAATGTAAGCCATGGTTCAAAGTCTACAGAGCTCTGTTATGATAAAGTTCAAGGTTCATGTTAGACCCGTCATGACAGAACGCAGAAATGTGTTACAGGGCTTCAGCCTGGGCTGAAAAGAGCCCTCTGGCTTTTGTAGATGATGCCTGGGTTTCTGATGTGGGGAAAGACTACTCAGATTTGAGGGTGAAGTGGGTAACCTTTATAACACCTTTCATGGTTTTTTTTCCTCTATGTTACAAAGCCATGACTTTCACTGAAATTCCACCTTCTACTAGAATTCACTGACATTTCTCTCCTGCTGATTGCTGGGTAGGAGTACTGAATAAAATATTTATCTTAAACATACATGAACATATTTTAATTCCTTCAGGAGTATTATTTCTGCTTTGGGCTTTATATCAGTTTTTATTGAAATAACTGTCCACTTGTACTATGGCTGTCTTTATAGAAAAAAACACTCAAATGTATTCTATTTTGGTGATGTTGGCTTTTTCAAATTATATTTGCTTTAGCTGAATATACTGGGGGAATTTACCCACATTAATCATTCCCCAGAAAATTTCTTGTGTTTTATTGCCTGTCGTGAACACCGAGGCCAGCCTATTTCTCTTTAGGCACTTTTTTCAGAGTTGTCAGAATATTGCTGCATATTTAGAACTGATGATTTTCTAAAGATTCTAATATATCATATGCCACATTTACAAAAGAAAACATCTGTTCATAGTTTAAAATCCCTGAAAATATGTGCTTAATTTTCCAAATCATTCTCCTATAGAGCTGGAATGTCTTAAACTGACTGACTTTTACACTATAACAGGACCTATCAAAATAGCGAAGATTAAAAATACCAGCACCACTCAGTATCGACAAGGGTATTCTCATGCACTGTTGATAGGAACGTAACTTGGCATGTTTGTCTACAAGGCAGTTAATAGTTAAGCAGTATGCATGGCAAACCTTAAAAGAGAGGAAAAACCTTTAACTTAGTCATTTTACATACAAGGATTCACCCTGGCTATGATATTCGTCCCAACGAAATTTGTAACTGAAAAAAAATTGTAATGATATGATTGTTCAGAATAGGAGACTGATTAAGTAAATCTCGCATATCCACAGAATGGAATTCCATGTAGCCATTAAAAGGGGTTGTTAGAAATGGATTTGGTGACACTGAAAGGTGGTCCTGACACAACAGTGTCTCTATTATAAGAGTATCTGTCTTAAATGTTATATATACGTGTGTGTGTATGTGTGTGTGTGTGTGTGTATAAAACATTTAGAAGAATGGGTATAAACAATGGTTTCTCTGGAGGAGACTTTTTTCTTTTACTCTAGTCTGAATTTTCTAATTCTTATATAATAAATATGTATTACTTTTATAGTTAAAACATTTATTTTTTTTTTTAAAGTGGCTACAGAAGCCTCTTTTTTAGCTGCCCTACCTCTGGACACATGGGCTTTGAGTCAATCTAGCAGGAACAGCCTGTGATAGGGACAATCTGGTGGCGGCCTTCCCTCCCAAACCCAGCCCACCAAGCTGGGCTGTCCCTGACCACCCGAGCAAGGGCCCTGCTCACCAAGCTGTTCTGGACGCGCGGCGTCTGCACGAGCCTCTGGACTCCATTCTCCACGGTGACTCCCAGCCAGTTGAGGGCTGCCCAGCACCAGAGGTAGTCATTCCCACCGTGCCAGAAACTCACAAACGCAAATGTCATTGCGGTGGAAAACAGTGTCCCCAGCAGACCGTGCTGGGACCCGCCCATGGGAATGTACACATACCTAGAGAAAGAAGAGGCTGTTAGGAGCCATGCAGACGGCTGGCCCTGCAGTGCCACCTGCTCCGGGACTTGATTCTCCTGTCACTCATTGCTATTCACTGTGTGCAGACCCTTCCCTACTTCCAGGAGGCTACAGAGCTCCCCCTGAATCCTCCATCACCCAAGGAATTGGCAAATCCATAAGCCTCAGCTCTGAGAGGCTTTTGGTTAAGTGAACACACAGGCTTAAGAGCTCTCATTCCTAGAGCAAAACAGCACTTATTAGAGGCAGGGTGAGGAGTCGTGAGTTCAAAGTTTCTAAAATGGATGTGCCCAACCCTGGACGCCCAATCACAGAATGGCAATCAGGCTTCCGGTTACATGGGGACAGCCATCTTCAAGGCAGGTTATGTATTTTACAATTCAAACTATTAAGTTTACGGTCAACCCAGTATTTTAGCACAATTGCTGAATTCAGGCCTCTAAATGGCAAGAGCTGGGGGCAGAAGGCGGGTGCCAGGGCCAGTTCCTCCAGCTTTCCAGGCGAGTTGCCCAGAAGCAGTAGTGAATTTGCAAGTGAAGAGAAGAGCTGTGTGCTCACAGGGCAGCCAAGCTGTCACCCAAAAGGCACTGCCATCTCTTAGGTATGTTCTCTTCTGCTGAGACAGCTGCCTGACTCCACAGAGGCAGAACCACGTTCTTCAGTACTTTCCTGCTGGAGGTTGGACAAAACTCACATCTATGCGCTTAAAAAAGCCCACAGACCTCTGTCTACTGCTAGTCCGGGATTCTTTGTCCAACTTTCTTCCAGGAAACAAAAGGAAATCATCATTTCCTGAATCCACAGTGTGTCCCAGGCACAGCACTAGAAGCTTTACACGTATTACTTGGCTGGACTCTTTGAAACAACACATGGTTTACACCTGCCGTTCTAGCATGCCACCCCATCGACAAGTTGTCCTGTTTATACATTAACATTTTATAGGAAATGTTATTTTGCAAATGATTTTTGAATAGAACAATTTTATAGGAAAGCCAAAAACTAGAAAAAATAAAAAGCACTCAGTCAATAAACATTTCTAAAGATTATGCGGCTGTGAGTATTTTTAAATGCCCTCCTTCACTCTCAGATGTGCTCCAGTTTAGACTGTAAATTATATGATCAGCTTGGAGAGCCCCCCTTTCTGGGTGAGAAAACAGAGGCTGAGAAGTGGACTTGACCAAGGCGCACAGCTGGGAAGGGCAAGAGCCTAGATGCCAACCTGCAACCCTGACATCAAAGTGAACGTTTTCCATCACACCTCTGGGTTTATTTTGAATGCCCTCCTACCTTCCACCCCACACTGAAACAGATCAGAGGACAGGCGACAATGTAGGCATTTCAGAAACAAATAACGCAAGGGAAATACTTTCTCATGTGCAAAAAAGATAAAAAACCGAGACCATCTTGACATTCAAGTGAGGAACTATGTATCGAGCACTCAGTGCAGATTAAGGGATCCTCCATCTGCTGGAGAGCATTTATTTAGGCCTCCAGGACACTCCTGGCATTACGAGAAACACAGAGGACAGGTATAGCTGGTTGTGAAACAGTAGCAAACAAGTCCTATCGTTAAGCTACGTGACATAGTACAAAGCAGATCAGGAGGGTTTAAGGGTGTGGAGGAGAACGGGGTGAGTGGAGACGGGTGCGGGGTGGGAGGTTTAACAGCAAAGGTCCCCACCTTGGCAAGGCCTAGAGGATGACTTTTACAGGCACTGGGGTGAGGGCTGGGCAATGAGGCAGAAAAGCTGACTGCCCCAGCGCAGGGGTTTTACTTGGCGTTCTGCTGCCCCCTGGAGGCTGCTTGGTTATTGGTGTAGAACACTCAGCAGAGGCAAAAACTGGACAATTCTCTGCAGCCTCCTACTTGCACGAGTCATCGCTGCCCCATCACGGCGCTCCACGACGCTCCGTGTACTTCAGTTTATACAGTCAGTTTTGTGTGTAACAAGATCGCATATGAAAAAAAAAAAAGGTGCTCAAACCATTTTCAAGAGAATAAGAAATGACTACTGTTTACAGAAACTGCAATCATTTTATAAAACAAGTGAATTCCAATCCTAATTCTCTTCTCATTCAACAGAAGTGTGTTTCGTGTTGAGATTTTTTTTTATCGTCATTCACCGTGTTAAAGTGAGCTGCACCATGTATGTCAGAAAACCCGGTATGGAATAAAAACTCTCACTGTCCACATCAATGGTCCTTCATACTGGATTCATCTCCAAAAAGAAAATGTTTTCAAGCTGGTGACGAGGAAGCCTCTAGCCCCGTAATTACATTCATGACTATTTTAGGCATCTCTTGGCATTACGGTTTTGTTGCTTTGCCTTCAAAAATGACGGCCAACAGAAATCTGAGAATTCCTTTTATTCCAGAAACTCATCTATGGCAGGTCTTCAAGGACATGAGCTGCTTGTTTCAAACCAGAAGAAGGTATGGTCTCCAGACTGGAAAACAAAAATCCCTTCATGGCTCTTAATTTCTAGAAGGCAGTGGGTACAGAAAGAAGGAGAGTGAACATTTTCTCTTTCACAAATTCTCCCAGTCATGTGTCAATTCAGTGATTAATAAAAACAGAAAAGTGTCTCTGTCTTAGAAAAGCAGTACTATGACCCCGCTTCCTGAGATCGCTGCTCAGAGAGATTGATTTCCCAGTGGAAGGAAGCAGTCAGCACCACCTTCTCAGGAAAGCAAAAATAAGAAGATTTCTTCCTGTTGGTGACTGAGTGAGCTTGCGTCTGCAGGAAGCCTGCCCCAGCCAGGCTGGCTTCATGTGGTCACTGCTTGCAGAGAATGTTGCTTGAGGTAGTTACCATCCATCCGAGCCACCTTCCTAATTTAAAACCATCTCACAGAATCGATGCAACATAGCAAACCTCCAACACGGGAGAAGAAACCTATAGAAAAGGTAGCTGTTTCTGACAACATCTACCCTCTGCTGAATATCCGAGTGCCAGGTGCTATATGTATACTGTTTCTAATCTTTAAGACAACTTTGCAAAGAAATAATGAGCGGGCCTATTTTACACAGGACAGGTGAAATCCAAATCTAGAATGTTCTGGTTCGAGAACCCCCAGGCCTGTGTTCTATTAAGCCATTTACTGTAATGGGAGCACTACTTGGTGATATGTTCCTCTTATCTAACTAAATCTTCAAAACAGTCTCCACAGAAACATCCAGCAGTATTTCATTAACTGAAGGATTATCCTCTGTAGGAAAGGACTCTAGCTAGGGGGAAAGATGTTCATTATTTACAAAGGAGTTTGGGCCAACGCGCTCTGTGCCAAAAGGCCAGAGTTGTAAGTTCAATTTCTAAACCGACTAAAGAGCTTCCTTCTGTCCCATGAGCAGAGATGACACCTGCTGTCTTGTCCAGGCGGGTCCTGCAGATGTCTGACTGCGTAAGAAGTTGGGCCTAAGAGGCTTACGGTTGGGGACTGTTGCTGAAGAAAATATCTGTTTCCCTCAAACCCACTGTGAAAAAATCACTCAAGAATGTGTCCGACAGTTGGGACAGAAATGGTGAGAATCCATGTGATAAAGACATTACTCTTTTAATCACAGTGCTCTTTTTTTCCGGGACCTACCCAATACCTTCCTGGCTTGCTACGTTATTTTCAAACCCTTTGTCATGAACTCATCCCAGACCTCAATGAGGTAAGTGGTTGAAGTGCCTGAGATACTGAATCAGTTTTTACTGTCCTGTGGATAGAGTCGAGGTATGCTTGCAGGTTCCCAGTCTTAAAGTACCTATTGCTTGGCAGGGACGGGGCAGGCAGTGGCCGACATCCTATTCCAGCTCTGCCTAATCTTTCTACCCCATCTCCCACTAGTTCTCTTGAAAAATCCTGAAATCCTGAATAAACAGGGCTTTCACACTTTCACACCTTTGGCCATCCCATTTCCACATCCTCCATCCTCTCTCATTTCCCAACTCCTATCCAGTCAATAAAATCCAGTGGATTTCCCACCTCCTCCAGGAAGCCTCTTAAACATTCCCACTCTCTAGTTAACCCAGAGAACTTACTGTTTGTATCACTGAACTGAACAGTTATTCATCAAAAGATGTCTTTTCCATTATGATTGTCATTTCAAATAAATCGTAAAAATTCTTTCAGGCAGTTCTAGATATGTGATACGTCTGTGTGTATGTATGTGTGTGCACATACGTTATTATACAGTTACTAGTCAACAGTATTTATATCCCTAACATAATTTTCATTTACGTTTCATAGTCTCCAGTAGCTTTTAAATTTGTTGCCACTGTCACAGACCCGTTATGAGCAATTAGGAACCAAGGAAGGATTATAAGGACCTGCCCCTGTTATTCGGAGAGACTTCAGAAGACACCTATTTCCCAAAGAATACAGATACCAGAGCGCCGTGAAGTCTCTCCATATTCTGTAATTCTCCTTCCCCTATTCAAGTCAAAAGCATGTAGCTCCAAAGCTCTAGATCTGTCTCAACCTCAAGAGATTTCAAAAATGGTAAGTACCAGCCTTTTAAAGACTAGAGCTTTCAGTAGCTGGAAAGGGCAAGACTTCTGGCTGCATTTCATCAGTGGTAAGGTGACCTCCTCACCTTTCCTTCACCTGGGCTCTGAGATGAGTTCCTGCTTAGAGGATTTTGCAGAGGTGGCCATGTTCTCCTAAACCCAGCTCTCATGGGCAGTGGCTCCTATAACCCAACCCTGCTCTGGTTTTGGCCTTGACCCATATTTTAGTTTTCTTTCTTACAGCCCAGTGATAACCCACCAGTCAAATCCTTATCCTCTAGCCAATGCACAAAGGCCTGGTGTTTACTTCTCATAAAGGAAGCTATATAACTACTTATTAAAAGTTTTCAAAGGAAGATGCACTAAGAAAATAAAATTTACTTTTAATATCTTTCTGCCAAGTACAGACCATAATGGAATTTTAATAAGTAAAAACCAGCAGTTGGTTAATGGGCAACTGCAGGCTAGGCGAAGTTCACTTTCCAAGTGAGACAGGAGGGAAGGGGGCAGGGCACAACCATTAATCGAATGACATAGCCATTGAGGATACGACATAAACTGGTTAGAACCAAATAGGCCCAAGATGGCAGAAGATTCACCCTTCAATACACCTTGAGCCCCATGAGAGGCCCACTGTAATATATTAGCATGCTAAATGACACACTCCCAGGCACCACAACAGTTCTCAGGCCGACCATAAAAGGTAAAAAAGTGAGTGGGAGACCAGTTCCTGGAAATCCCTGCCCCTTCCCCAAACACTTGGAATACTCCTCCCACCTGTTAGCATGTGATATTACCCAGCCCATAAAAACTAACCACCCCCACACCTCGGGCCGCGCTCCCTTCTGAGATGGCATGCTGTCTGTGGAACGTTGATCTCTCTAAATGAACTCACTTTCTCTTTACTGTGGTTCACTCTTGAATTCTTTCCTGAGCGAGACAAGAACCTATTCTGCGGTAACAAAAGCCGAGGGCATGTTTGAGCTGGGCTCATTCTCAGTTCCTTTACTGAGAGCTGTTGGCTGTAAGTTTAACATACAATTCTGCAAGATTACCTATTAAAAGTGCTATGTCCTATTGGGCAACAGAACATTGTGGAATTCACAAAATAGATATTAAACTCTAGCTATTTTAGTCCACATTTAAACTTCTAGGCTCATGTAATTAGATGCCAACAATTTTTTTAAAAATTAATCCTTTCATTCAACAAAGCCAGTAGCTCAATGGATAAAGTACTGTGCTGATGAACCCAAGCCTATAACTTCCATTCTAGAGAAAGATTCAACTCTGCCTTCCCAGACCAAAACCCAAACTCTAACTCCCCTAAAGCTCTACCTTCTTCACTACAGAAGCAGCTGAAAGATCATGAATGGCTCTGCCCAGCTCTCCTCACCACTAGAACATGCCCAAGTACCAACAGCAGCAGAGCGTAGGACAAGGAGGACAGTGCTTGGGAGCCCGAGATGTGGCCTTGGTCCTGCGTGGCCACTTACCAACCTCTGTAACTTTGACCTTGTCAATTAAGCCTGCTCAGCTTAGGTACATACACTGAGCATATACTGGGAGGGCTAAAACCTTCTTTGGGTATAAGTTGTAGTAAAAATCGGATGATACAGTACATGTGTAAGGAATCTGGAGATTTTAAACACCCCATCTAAACAGAAGGAAGGATGCATACTAACAAAGGGCCAGTAGCAGCATGCTGGCATTCGGGGGGGGGGGGGAACAAAAAAAAACAGGTGTCTTTATCATCATGATCAGCATCCCTATATCTCTTAGAAGCATTTGAAGATGCCCATTAGCCTTCAATATGCCGCCATCAGAATCAGGTCTCTTAGCGCTAAGGGCTAAGGGGTTGAAGCTATAAGGGAGGAAAAATGTTTTCTTCTACGTTCTTTGGATGGTCTAACAATAAAAAATGACCAGGCAGATTAATAGAGAAAAACAAATTTAATTACATACATACAGAAGTCTACAAAGACAGTGAGACTCAAGGGCAACTGAGGCCTATATGCACTCCCGAGCCAAGGAATGGGATGGGGCCTGGGGCTTCAAAGTGCGGGAGGGGATTTCACAGGATGATAAGAGCAGATGTCTGGCTATTAGAATTCTGCCCTGCCATGCAGATAGCTCTTTCAGATGAATAAATTCTCTCTGGTACTAGCTCCTTTTCCTGCACAGACCCCCAGTCTAAATTCTTTCAGATGTTTAAGTTAGAGGAGAAAGTTTTGCCTGCTAGATCTTGACCACCTTCAGTGCAAAGTAATCCACGTGCCACAGTGGCATCCTCTGGGGTGGCTCATTCCACTCCACTTCAAAGCTGTGGATTCAACACCCATGTGGACCTGTTGATTAAGCTTGACCCAGAGGGCAGCCAGCTGTCCTCCAAACACCCGACACTAGCTATTGAGGGGTCTGAAGGGGCCATGTGGGTCAGGGCAAGGCAGCCTCTACCACAACTTGACCCATTATCCACATTTTACCTTCAAACCACCGTAGCCCTTCCACTCAGGTCTCCTCTTATCTACATAGTACAGGAGTCACCGAAGTCCTTTCCTTATAATGGGGGACTGCTGGCTGGGCAGGGCCAGGAAGTGCTTATATGGGGTTTACTCATTTAACCCATGTAAAGCAGCCTAATCATGTTCTAGAACGTTCTAGAAGGCTTTGGTGATGCAGGAGTCTTTGCAGTCTTACACTCTTCACAGAGACTGAAAAAGCAAACCACTCTGTAAGATGCTATACCTCAGAACAAGCTTCCGGTCACACATGAGGGACAGGAAGGTGGGGGGTGGGGTGAGCAGAGAGAGAGGCACGTGCTATCTCCCCCCAACCCAGGGCTGCTAACCCTCTTCTGCTCGGCAGCACACTGAAGCCTCCGCAATCCCCAGGGTTCCCGGGCCCACATCTACTCTGGGTTATAAATAAACACCATATAAAACAGATTCTTTGGAGATTTGAGCAGAGGAGACAGAGCGGGAGACGACTCCTTAGCGTTGTGGAGCTGCATCTCAGCGCTAATAAAAAGGTCCTCAAAGCCTCGGTTTAATAACCACCAAGATTTCCTGGCTGCCTGCCTGCCTTCCCACCTTCCTCCCAAGAGGATGCTGAAAGCATCTATAAGCTGCCCTAGGCCAGACCAAAAGGGGGAGGGTATAAAAAGCCAGACAAAAAAGGGGGCAAACCCAGCTGTTTGTAGGACGTAGGTTAGCGTGATTTCGCCTCACAGTCAGAAGGAGAGGGTTGAGGGGAGAGATTCCCATCCTTCCCTGCTTCTAACACACTTCCTAACCTTTGCTTCAGCAGCAGCACCTAAACCCAGGGTCAAAATCACCACCGTCCTGGGCACACACCACCTCTTACAAGCAATCATACAGTTTCTCCTGTATGCTCCCTCTGATCTCTGCCTCTCACCCGCATCCTATTCAGCGCCACCCCTACTGGTCCTAATCTTCTCACTCATTTATCATGGCTCTTAGGAAAATGTTCACTGTAAAATGAATGTGTACAACTCCAAAATGACCGTGCTGGTACAACGTCTTCGGGGTCTCTAGAAGAACATGCTCTGGAAGACACGTGCAATAAGGACACGCCTGCCTGAAAGCCGAAGCATCTCACCCTCCGCCGGGGCTTGTGGTGCAATGACCTGGAGACAGCCCTGTGAGACGGGGCCCCCCAGAGGCAGGCCCGGGCGCTGACGGGAGTCTGTTCTACACTCCCATGTGACACAGTACTTCATGTCATAAAGCCCAGTAGGTTGGTCATTCAGGCAAAACCAAAAACAAACAGCTGAGGAAAAGGAGAGGCAAATTCTTTATCTTCAGGAAACATCCAGTCTGACAATGGTAGTCCTTACCCTCAGGGGTCCTGTCCTGCCTGCGGTGGATTTTTGTTGCATTATGTCCTAAATTAAAACACTAATGAACTCACCTACAAAACAGAAACAGACATAGTAAACAATCTTATGGTTACCAGGGGAAAGAGGGTGGGAAGGGAAAATTTGGGAGTTTGAGACCTGCAAATGTTAGCCACTATATATAAAAACAGATTTTAAAAATTTTCTTCTGTATAGCACAGGGAGCTATATTCAATATCTTGTAATAACCTCTAATGAAAAAGAATATGAAAACGAATATATGTATGTATGTGCATGACTGGGACACTGCGCTGTACACCAGAAATTGACACATTATAACTGACTGTACTTCAATTAAAAAAAAAGAAAAAACAGCCTGGCTTTTTTTAAAGTCATCCGCCAACTGGCTCTCTCCTATGCCACCAACTCCATCTAATGAATCTCCAAAACAGATTCTCCACTCCAACAAACGAACTTCATTTCTTGCATGAGTCTGGGCCTTACAATCACGCCAGCCCATCCCCCAGTCATGCAGGACCCCGGGATGTCCTTTCTATCTTTCCATCTTTCAAAATGGGTTCAGCAGTCATTTCAAGGAACATTTCCCCCGCTGATCCCACTGAAGGCTGGTGGCCCGCTGATTCCTCATCTCTGCAGAATTCATGTGTCCAGTCTTGGCTTTGTCGATGTGCTTATCACTAGCAATTCTGAGCTACCTCCTCAGGCCTGAGGGTACGTAGGCCTTGCCCCACCTCACAGTCAAGACAAAGAGGAGAGAACTGTAACATTTCTCTTTTTATTTCCCCCAGAGTACAACTTATACTCTGAGATCAGGGATGTTTAATAAACGCTGATGGATTGCTGTCTTTTCCCATTCTTTTCTTCATCCTCCTCATTTCTCTGCCTCATTCACTCACTCCCTTCCTCTTTTCTGTGACTGTCACTCTCTGTAAACAAAAGATGATTCTCCAGCCAGAAAGTGTGACCTCGTGAATAAATGCCATTGTTCACATCTGCCGCCGCCACATTCTTCTCTAAAGTGTTGTAGGGTTTGGAGGGTAATATTTACAAAGTCAGACTAAATCACAGATGCCAACAGGAGTGCCCCAAAGCAAGGAGACAGCTGTCAGGGACCGACAGGTGGGTACACGTACCAACTCCAACTTCCTCAGGAAGCTGCCAGAATGATCCAAAAGAAAAGGGAGATTTAAGCCAGAAATAGAAAGAAAAATACCATATGAGATCACTCTTATGTGGAATCTAAAAAAAAAAAAAAAAAAAAAGAATATAAATACAAAACAGAAACAGACTCATAGATATAGAATACAAACCTGTGGTTGCCAAGGGGGCAGGGGGGTGGGAAGGGACAGACTGGAATTTCAAAATTTGTAGATACTGGCAGGCATATGCAGAACAGATAAACAAGATTATACTGTACAGCACAGGGAAATATATACAAGATCTTGTGGTAGCTCACAATGAAAAAAATGTGACAATGAATATATGTATGTTCACATATAACTGAAAAATTGTGCTCTACACTGGAATTTGACACAACATTGTAAAATGACTATAACTCAATAAAAAATTTAAAAAAATAAAAATAAATAGATTAGAATAAAAAAAGAAAAGAAAAGGGAGACTTAACCAAAAAGCTGAACTACAGTGCTAAATGTTTTTAAAATTAAAGCACCCAAATTGGGAGGTTTAAGATTTGTGATGTTTTTATTTACGTTTTGTTTTTGTTTTTGTTTTTGTTTTTTAGATTCCACATATGAGTGATCTTTTTATGATATTTTTCTTTCTGTTTCTGGCTTACTTCACTTAGAATGATATTCTCCAGGAACATCCATGTTGCTGCAAATGGCGTTATGTTGTCATTTTTATGGCTGAATAGTATTCCATTGTAATAAATATACCACATCTTCTTTATCCAATCATCTGTTGATGGAGATTTAGGCTGTTTCCATGTCTTGGCTATTGTAAATACTGCTGCTATGAACACTGGGGTGCAGGTGTCTTTTGTTGGCTATTGTAAATACTGCTGCTATGAACATTGGGGTGCAGGTGTCTTTTTGAAGTAGGGTTCCTTCTGGATATATGCCCAGGAGTGGGATTACCTAAAATTTGTGATGTTAACTTTAAAAGCCTCAAGTAAAACCACGAATATGAACCTCAGTATTAGATTCGCGTGAGTGGAGGGTGTTCATCAGGCCAAGGGGAATGTGGCTTTGACCCTCGGCTGGATCTCCTGGCTTCACTTTTCTGACAAAATCTCTTCCTCTGCCATGAATGTCACTTACAAGTCCATTGTATATTTTGGCCACAGGAGAAGTAGTGAGGAGCCAGGATCATTGCTGGATATGAACGAATGAACACACACACACACACACACACACACACACACACACAGTGTCTTAGACACAGTGCAAGGTGGATGGGTAAGCCAGGGTCACAGATTTCAGTGATGGTCTCTTTTCCAGGATTTGGTTTACAACCAGTATAAAAGTTTAAAGGCTACGAGACAACTAGGGGGTGATGTCTACATAGTTTAGAACATTTGGGACATAAGCATGAATGTTCCTTTTTAATATATACGTATTTTTTCTTCTTAATAGAGGTGCCAGGGATTGAACCCAAGACCTTGTGCATGCTAAGCATGTGCTCTACCACTGAGCTATACCCCTTCCCCTCCCCAGTGTGAATGTTCTTGAAGAGTCAAGATCGATCACATCGGTGTGCTGTTTTGCTACTAGTCTCAGCTAAAACAGAAAGATCTGTCTTCTCTAATGGATCTTCAGGGCAAGGAGTTCCTACAATGGCAGCTCATGCTCCTGAGTTCCACTTCCCCCGCTTCTGCTGCCACGAAGCTCACTTATGAATTAACGTAAAATGTCCAAGAGTAGGGTTATCTGAAGGAAGCCTGCCATGAATCTTGATTCAAGGTGACAAATCCTCTCCTAATAGCAAATTTCCACCCTCCTCCCTGCTTTGTCAATTCAGACATAGGTATTCTGGACTTTCTTAAAGAGTAACAGCCACTGGTAACAAAAGTGTTCAGCTGAGGTGGCCACAGACGGGATGCAATACCTAGAAAGGGAGGAATATGGGAGAAAGTAGGTATCACACAGGCACCTTTGAAACACTGCCATTCAAGACTGTTTTCAGGAGGAAGAAAAATAAAGGTCTCAGGCACCAAAGTGATTTTCAAAACAATCATCAAAGAGAGATGGTTGCTGGTGGTAACAAGGAGGCTGCTCCCTCTCCAGACTGAAATTCAGCACTCTGACAAATCAGCTTTGACAGAACTGTTTCAACCGCCTCTCATTTATCATCATTATGAGCCACAATCCCTACCAGACATGATACCTTTTAAGGCTGGGCATGGAAGGGAAAACTGATCACACTGGGTTGGGACATGAATGACAATAAATCTGCAGCAGCGTCCAACAAAACCATGCCAGTGCAACATTTACAGAAACAAAGCAAGAGCAGCATCCCGTGCCCGGGAAACAATGCCCCGGTAAGCATTTTCCCTTTAAAGCAGTCAGAGCCACCCGGAAGATGCTGCTTACTCGAAAGATGCCACAGTAATGGAATGAACCCTTGAGTGCACATTTAGAGGTTAATATTTTAAGAGCTGGCATTTTACAGAGACAGTCTGAGGATGACATTCAACATATGTCACAGAAGGCAGAGTCTTCAGTAGATTAAAAATGCCACTTCTCGTGCAATAAAATCCTAAGAAATCCAAAGAGTTCAGCCGTGGAACTGGTTATTAACATGGTAATCCACGTTGGCAAATGGACACTCCCCAAGGGCTGGAGGAAGACGTAAACCACAGGAATGGGGTTTTGCTCCCCAGGCTCCCCCTCAAGCAGGGTCAAGAAGAACAAAGATTTCTGGGCTGGAGCGTACTACACAGCTGCAGAATCTGCAGGTTCTCCCCCTCACCTCCCGCCCTCTCAGGGAGCCCCTGGTCATGTGCCCAGCACCACTCTGGAAGGGAGCTCACATCAGGGTCTCTGCTGAGCCCCGCAGGGCTGCACAGCTCTTTGGAGGACCCTAGTCCAAAGTCCCCTGGGGAATAAGACACCTCAAGGCATCACACTTTGAGTAGGGCACGGACTCTGCAAAGGAACTGCCACCCTTTAAGGATACCAGTTCCCAGAAACAAAGCACATGGATCTCTAACGGTGACTGGGAGCTGCACCTGTATAACCTGACATCACTTAGCTGTACAGTGTCTGCCCACAAGAATCAAACCACGTGACTCTCCGCTCCCAAATCATGCATGTGTGTATCTGTTTCTGAAAGGAATGTGCCTAAAAAAATATGCTGAGTTCCTACGATGGTGTAAGCACTGCGACAGACATGAGAAAATAAAAATATGAATAGAATTGTCCTGCTGCCGGGGGTGGACAGTCTAGATGTAGAGTTGGACATTCATGCACCCAGGGTACATGCCAGGCTCTGTCTCCACCTCCACAACCCGGAACCACTGTGACCCAGGCAGGACCACAGAGTGTCCATCTAGGAGATACATTTATAATCCACGTCCAGCTCATCTAATAGGATCAAATATGATGATCAAATAAGGCAAAAAGGATGGAAAGAGCTGAAATTTAATGCAAAACAAGTGATTATTATACTAATAGTATATGGATAATAATATATTAGGGTTATTATTATCTATAATAATCCAGGAAGGAATTTCCACTGAATTAAATATTTTTCTTAATAAGGAAGAGAGAGAAAACACTGACTGCTCGCTGGAAGCCAGGCACTGTGCTAAACATGTTATAGGTGTTATTCAATGTTCAAACTACCCTGGGAATCCATGCCCCCGCCCCCATCTACAGAAGAGAGAAATAAAGCTCAGAGAGGTTATTTACATCCCCCATCAAAGAGCTGGCAGGCTTGTTCTATGCTGCACCGGAGAGCAGGACCTGGACCAACCGGTGAGAAGCACAGGGAAGCCTGTTCTCTTCAACCTGATCTAAAAGGAGAAAAAGCAACCCAGCTGACGGTGGAGCGGGGAAGGAGGTTTGGGTCTGCTTCCAAAGTGCATGCTCTTTTCACCAGGCCGAGTGGTTTCCCAGGATAATTATGGACATCAGTCATATAAGCATGTATAAATAACCTATATGCTTAGCAGTAAAAAGACAGTTAATATTTAAATAATCTCATATTTCTTGGCTTTTAAAACTATCTATTGAGTCCCTAGTGTCGATCATCATGTTCAGTGCTTTATACGGTATTTCATTTGATTTAGGTGGTACTTTAGCATTTTTTAGTAGCTCAGAATCATTTTTGTGAACCTAAATTATCTTTGTAGCAGCAAGGCAAGACAGTTCTAAATAACAGAGTGTCCAAGTCACTATGAGATGACAAAAATTCCAATGCATTTCCACTCAAATAAATCTGGTAGCAAATTATAATATCTCAAAGTCTAGAAGTCAAGAACAATGTCCTATGGTTGGACAAAGGACTGTAGAGACGGGAGGGAGCTGAGAGGCACCTTGTATCCAGATCCCTGGTACTACACGCATGACCAGAAATCATCCAGCCTCCATCTCAACACTCTCAGTGACCAAGGATTCTCGGCTTTTTGAAACAATCTTCTCTAACTTTTTAAGACCACTTAGATTGGAGAGAATGTGCTTCTGTGTAATTTTCACTGTTGATCCTGGTTCTCCTCTCTGAAGCAACACGGAACCAGGGTACCACATCTTCACTGGCAGCCTCCTGTCAAACAACTGATGAAGATTCTCCTCTCTCTCCAAAGGCTTGGCTTTGGATGCAACATTCCTTAGTTTCTTCATCCATTCTTTCACACCTGGTTCCACATCTCCTATTACAGTTCCCTTTTTCTCAGTATTTCCTCATTTATCTGTGTTTCTCTGGGATGGTGATACCCCAAGTAGACTACACGTTTATGGAATGCCATAAATAGTGACAAACAGTCTAGGAATATCACCTCCTCTTGATAACCATATATTCATATCATCAACAAATATTTTCTAAGTATCTACTACGTGCCAGGTACTATGCTTAGCAGTGGAGACATTCAGGAATATACCACGGAAGATGGACCTCACAGAGTTTACATCCAACCCATTATAATGATGAAGCCTCCTGTAACAATTATTCCAAGGCAGTCTTATCTCATAGCAAAGTTTGCACCTACCATGTTTCTGAGAAAGTCAGGACCATCTTATCAGAGTGCCCTCACCTTCTCTCCTAACCACATAGACTTTTATCTCTGTGGGCTCCTATCTACTCATTCATTTATGTTTCCGAAGTGGAAGAGACGTCCTTTCCATGACTAAGGCTAACTCTGCTCTCTGGCTCTACCCCCTTCTGCCTCTTGAGGGACTCTGCTCCATCAGTGACCTCCCTCTCACCCTGTATCCTTATCCAGCTTAACTGAACTGGTTCTCTCCTGAGCACAAAGGCATATTCCAGTCCTCCCTAGTTTATAAACACCTCTCTTTTTACCCCACAACTTCTACCTCTTCAGCTTAATCCCAGCTACTTATCTTCACATTCAAGTATTTCCCGATCCTTTAAAGAGCAGTCTCCACCCGGTCTCTAAGTCTTCCCCTCCCAATCACTCCTCAACCTGCTGCAATCTGACTTCTGTTCCTCCCCATCCCATCTGAACAACTTTTCTCAAGGTCATTAATGGCCTCCAGATTGCCAAAGCCAATAGACACATTTACATCTTTCCCTTACTTATCTTGTCTTTTACATTTGGCATTTCCAATTCTTTCCATTTTCCTCTTTTGGTGATTTCTGCTCTATGTTTTACCATTATACCACTATTTACCCTCATTATAGAAAACTTAGTTACATAAAAAATCCAGAAAAAACCACCAATAACCTTTTCGTGCATGTCCTCCCTGACATCTTTCTATAAATACACATATGTACCACTTTGGGAAACTGCTCTGCTCACCAGCCTATCATGAGCATCATTCTGTCTCTCCACCTTCCTTATTCACACTCTTTCCTCCCTTGGCTCCAGTAAAACCACCCTCTTTGTTTCCCTTTTACCTCCAGAGCCATCATTCCTCAGTCTCCATGACAGGCTTCTCATACTCTGCCTACTTACTAAAAATCTCAGCAACTTCTCAGGGCTCCCTCCCTGGACCTCTATGTGCTCACGCTGGGGAATGGCACTGGCACATTGACAAAGCTGTCACTGGAGCATGGGTTCATCTGTCACATTAGCCAGCTAGTCAGCCACACACAGAACAGGCAAACAGAAGTGCCGATCTACAGAAGGTGTTCAAGGAATATCTGCTACACTCATTGGAAGGCAAGAGGAAGGGGAAGGAGAGCTCTGGTGAGGGGTATGCTGGGGAAATGACTTGGCACAGGTGAAGACTGATCTGCGGGCAAGGAAAGGAAGGATTGAAGAAAAACGAAAGGGAAGCACCAAAACCAAACCCTCTCCTTCACACCTTTGCTGAGAACTGGATCTGCATGTAGTAGCTGAAATGCACTACTGAGTGGGCCAGAAGCTCCCACCTGCCCCCTTGGGCCATCAGCCTCCAGGAATCACTGTGCACAGGTACCCTTGGGAGGCGACCCTGAAGAAGTTCTCTCTGCAGAGTTGAAAAACCCTCCCCACCAGGTTTCTTCCCACCCACCTCATCAACTGCCTTCCACTCCCACCCCAACTTCACCTCCCAACTCCTTCCCAGATTAACATCACTCAACTGCCACACCCAAATGACCACCCCTGACCTCCAACACAATCATTTTTGCTATTCGATTTGTAAAACTATACAAGTCTTCAGTGGCTTCATCTTCTTTACTGTCAAAGGGTTGAGACTAAGTCTGTTCCTTGATTCTGCATCCCCAAATGCCCAGTACACTTCCTTACTCCCTCTAGGGGCCTGCCACAGGCAGATTTCACCTGACCCAGGGCCATTCAAACAAGGAAAGGCTTAAAGTACAGTGCTTGAGAGCATAACTCCTCCGCTGGGTTCTAATCCCACCTTCACTTACTAATTGTCAGGCTCTGCGCCTCAGGGTCCTGACTGGTAGAGTGGAGGTAATAAAACCCACCTCACAGAGAAGTCATAAAGATTAACTGGGACACTGAAGAGCTTAGAACAGTGCCAGGCATACAGCAAGCACCCAATAGATGTCGGATGTCAACTGTGACGAGGGAAACACACCAGAGAAGAACCCAAGTGGAAAGAAAGCCTGGGAACCGGCCCCTCTCTTCAAAGCATGACTTGCTCACATCAGTAGTAACTTCAGAATTCCTCATCCGCCCCCACCTCTTCACCCTCGGTGATGGGATTAAAAAGAACTTCTACAAAGCGCTGTTTTCTTGATGAGTGTTACGTCCCTTAATAAATTGGATAAGTGGGAGTCCCAAATGTCAACAATTCAGATTAGAAAAATATATTTTCCCAAGTGCCCACTCTAATTAGTGTTTATATGACTTGTATGACTAATATATTTTATACTAAAGGGTGTTCTAGAAATAGCAATAAATTCCCAATCTCCTACGTGTTCAATAGCTACCTTAAATTAAACTGGCTTATTGCATGATATTTGGGGAATTATAATCCTGTACTTAAGGCTTCATTAGTCCTTGCAATGCCAGTGCTCTGTAGCGGTGGACATAATATGATGACGTTTACGTCACATTCCCTTAATCTCTGTCATAGTCATTCATTCATTCAGTACCTACTCTGGGCACCCCCTATGAACCAGGCACTGGGCTGAGTGCTGGGGACACACACACTTCAATGATGCCTCCATGAGAATTTCATGGCACCAGCTAAGTTCCTGTTTTGTCATCTCTAAGTGAACCCACATTAAGGAGTTACTAAATGGCTTTTCAGTTTCAGGCATTGTGCTGGGCACAATGAGGAATACAAAAATGCTAGGGACACAATCCTCACCTCCATAGAATTTATAATCTGGGCGAAAGACAAAACCAACGTTGAGAAAGATAGCAGGGTAAGGCAGTGTGAATAGTTCTGAAAGAGGAACAGAATTAACCTTCATCCAGTACCTTCTATGGGTCGGCCACTTGGCTGGGCATTTGCCACATTTAAACATACGAGGTGAGTTAAAAATTCTCCCTTTTCCAGGTGAGAAAAACTATTCCGTGAGTTTAGACTTGGACTCGGATCCCTGTCCGAAACTGGCATCCTGTCATCATACTATGCCAACGCTTAGCGTCAACTCTTCACTTAAACTTTTTTATATTTATTTACCCAAAATTTATGCAAAGTGAGGTAAAGAATGGTTAAGTGCCTTGCTCATAGTTTAAAAATACAGATTTATTCTTAAGAGTTCTTAGTCTTTTAATCCTATAAATTGTTTAAAGATATTTGGGGGGGTGAGTTGGGGAAAGTTTTATTTTTTATTTTATTTTATTTATTATTTTTAATGGAGGTAGTGGGGACTGAACCCAGGACCTCATGCATGCTAAGCACACACTTTACCACTGAGCTATGTCCTCCCCTCAATCTTATAAATTCTTTATGATTAAACCAAGAGCCCTTCTCTCTGCCCAAAAAACAGCCTGTGATCACCTGGAGGCCATAATAAAAGTCAAGAGCATAAGCCAGGAAAAAATTACCTGTTCCTACAGGGCTCACCCCAAACCTCAGCTAGGGACTGGATATGGCAAAGGGTTCTGTATTTAAACCCGGAAAGGAGATGGCCACTGTCACCATATCTCTCAGTTCTTTCTTTGAGAAAAGGTACATCAAAGTACCTTCTAGAGAACCAGGACTTCAGGAATCATTAACTTCTGCAATGGACTGATTTGTCTCTTTCCCAAAGTCATATGTTGGCTCCTAACCCCAGTGGGATGATATTAGGAAGTGGGGTAATTAGGCCATGAGGGTGGAGCCCTTGTGAATGGGATTAGTGCCCTCTTAAAAGGAAATGCAGAGAGCTCTCTGACCCCTTCCACCATGTGAGGACACAATGAAAAGCTAACAGTCTGCAACTGGAAGATCCCTCACCAGAACCTAACCATGCTGGATTTCCAGCCTCCAGAACTGTGAAAAATAAGCTTCTGTCACTTATAATCCACCCAGTCTACGATACTCTGTTGCAGGAGCCCACATGGACTAAAGCAGCTTCCTCTGTCTCCATGGTCAGTGGAGCTCAGGGTTTGGCATTGCTTAATCTGAAGAGCATTCAAAGTCAGAAAGAAAACAGAAAAAGTGGACTCATCATGCTGTCCTCTGCTCATGTGGTCTGATGACATCACTGCTGACCTCTTCCCACTGGCTCCTTCTAGCCTGTAGTTAAGTGCTCTGCACCACAAACACATCTCAGAGTAATCCAATTTGGGGAAAAACCAACCAAGTACGAGAGAGGCAAGAGAGATGCGTTCCCATTTTAAAAACTCTCCAAAAAGCTTGACTCTGAGGAAGTCAGGTACACTCTCATCCTGTTATTTTACTTTGTTCACAATTCTAAAAGAGAGTAAGCACAAACTAAACTTAATCTTCAACAACTGAATACAAATTTGAAGGGGTGGGGGCAGTGCCTGGTCTTTAGAAAGATGCCAGAGAGAAACTGGGTATCACAAAAAAAATACCTTCATCTTCCTGGGTAGCACAGTGACTAGACAACATTGATGTAAGTCACAGCAGAGCTGCCAGCAGAGCATCACAGCCAACTTAAACCCTGGCCGAGCACAGGCAGACCAGACCTGGAGCTCTCTGACCTGCAGCCTCCGGACCCTCGGTGGGCAGACCTGGCCATTTTTGCGGATGGCAGCATCGTGTAGAGCAAAGATGTGGATTTAGGAGCCAGACAGGCCTGGGTCCAAATCCCAGCTCCACTACTAAAGCAACAGCATAACTCTGCAAAGTGAGCTAAAATCTATGCATTACAGGTGCTGAATAATAGACGCTGAATGGAACTAAAAGTTAGACCTATTATGAAACCCTGCTTCACATTAACCTTTTCTGACAAACCTCTCCTCTAGCATTTAGAATCCACTCCACTGATTCAACACATACTTACAGAGAGCCCAATATAGGCCAGGCAGACAGAGATTAAATTGTTTATTTAAAATTGTGAACAGAAGAGACGAAGTCCCCGCTCTCATAAAGGGTTCTAGTAGAGAAGACTTAAAATAAACAAGTAAACAAATGAATAGGTGACACGCTTTGATTCATAATAATTTTGATTATACTTTTACTAACAGTAATTAATTAACAGTACTTTCTGTGAAAAAATAGAGCAAGATAAGGGGCTAGAGTCTGACGACACAATTTAGAATCTTACTAGAGATGACAGCACGTCATTCACTGCTCTTTCCTCCACATTAATCCATGTCCTGAACTAAGGAGGTAAACTTCTTGGGCCTACAAATCACTCCTGCAAGTCTTTATCCCCTGTGACATCTATTAGCGTGTCAAGTACACCGCAAATGCTCCGCAAACTCCTATCACTTGACTAAAAATGAACTGGCTGAAGAGGATTTCACCAAGTTAGATGTTATCCAACTCCATGAGCTACTGCTTGACACCATTATGAAACAACCAGAAACTTTACAAAGTTCCCTCACTTCTTCCAGACAAGGAAGTATCTTACATACTCTTCATCCTTGTAACTAATCTGATGCCAAGACAGGAGTTAGCCTTCTGTTTCAACTTCTTTGTGTACCTTTCCCGAGGATGCCCTCATCAAACCACATACCAACCATCTGACCCCAACCTATGGATGCCTGGCCCTGAGAACGTCTTCCCTCAAGAGCTGTTCTGGGGCTATGAAGAGCAGAGATTGTGCATCCATGCAGAAAGGAAAGTATTTTCTTTCCTCACTTTGCCAAAACTTTAAGCCCCTTCAGTCAGGAATACCATAAAACTGACCCGAAAGCAGCAAGGGGAAGAAAAAAGTTATCGAATCCATTTCCTAATGCTGGAAAGCTTTTTTTTTTTCCGTCCCTATCCCTTCACCCGAGCAATTCTCCCACTAGAATCACTAAACACTACAAACCACTCAAGCCAACAAAATCAGGTATATAGGACCCAAAGGCAAGTCTTGGCAGATGGCAAGTGTCTGACCTTCGACCTTTGGGACAAATATATTCTTTGTCTCCAAGAAAAGTAACAGGAGAAAGAAACACAGGATTAGCCAGGTAGGAGACGTCAGCTGCGGCGCTCCATAAAACAAAGTCGCCGGTCTTCATCTAAAGCTTCTGCTACCCTGATCCCTTCTGTAATATTAAGGACCACCTAAGATTTGTGCTTTGTGAAGCACATTTCATGTTTATTTAGCTCCCATCCAACCACCATTTTTTGGATACTTTCCAGTAGAAGGCCCAATGCTAGGTGCTATAGGATATTCAAACCTGAGTAAGAAGAAAGCCTCTGCCACTTGCAACACGGTATTACCCCCAAACACAAAGTGGAATCAACCACTGTCATCGCCCAAGCTGATAAAAGATCCTTAGGGATTCAGGTCCATGTAAAGTGTAGTCATTTGCCCAAGACACAGCTGAAGGCCAAGCAGGAAGACTGCTCGTCTGGCCCTCTGGGACATGTGTCTGAACACTCATAGTGTCATCCAGCCTGCTCTACCTACGTTCTCCTGTTCACCTGGATAATCAGCCAGCACCTTGCCCACTTCTTGCCTGACAGCAGCCAGCCAATAACTGGCCCTGGGTTACCTACATTACCTACTACCCAGGCAGGAGACATTTATTCAGAGATGTGACTTGGGTTACAATCTTAACACTGGGAAGATTTTAACTTTCCAACACTCTGAACCAGGGATAGTGGAGTTGGAAAGGTAGGGAGGGGAGGTTGGCTCATCCGGGATTAACCTGTCATCCAAGGAAACGTTGACATTGGGGGGGGTGGGTATTGATTGTAATGAATCAGTGCTTGACACGTAATAAAGACCTTCCCTTCCATATTATTTATCTAGCAATTTGTCAAGTGTCAGTTAATAACAAAACACATTTCACTCCTTAAATGAACTGTATACTCAAAGTTGGTCCCACAAACATAGTCTATCTTCCTGAGGTCCTTTTCTCATCCATGAGGCTGTGGTCCCACTAGACCTTCTCCAGGGGGGTAAGGACTGACTGCGGGTGACAACCAGCATAGCCTGTAGAAAGCCTCACATGGACTTGAGTCCCTCCAGCCACAATGCTGCACCCTCCTTCATGTAAAAGGATGAAATACCCATCTGGTCCTGCAGGGGGTCATGGGCTTTGAGGTGTTTATCCAGTGATATTGAATTTTAATGAGTCTCATATACTTACCCTCTCAGAACAAACTATACCCATTTGTGAGTGAGTGGCCAGGTTAGGGGTAAAATCTGTGGTCAAAAAATTGTTATTCTTGGGCAAATCATTTGAAGTTAAAGTCCATGGTCTTGGTCTCAACAGTACCAGTCTCCAACTCAGAAGAGCTTATCAACAACACCTGCCAAACTGCAATCAACCAAACGTGGCACGAAAGCAGAGGTGCCGGACCACTTCTAGACCTGCTGGAGGGTCCATGTGTGCATCCGTGGAAGGAAAGGATTTTCGGGGGCAGGGGGGAGGGTAGGAAGATGACGACAGGAAGGCAGCACTATGTGTTGGCAAGACGGCATGGAGGCAGCCCCCGGCGCCCCAGTGAGCAGCAGTGAGAAGCACGATACAGGATGGGTATGCAGGCTTTTCTATGTATTCAAGCCCTGAGCAATGTCTGGGGCTGACTGCTGACCGTGACCAGACCATGCAGTGACAAGCAAAAGGGACACAGCACCGCCCTGATAGAACAGCCATTTTAGCAAGGACGGAGTCAAGTTAAAGAAGGTTTTGGGTTCTTTTACTTCTTTGTTTTAAGAAAACCAGGGGATAGATGCCGCTTCAGAGGAAACTCTCTCCGAAGGCTAGGTGACATGAGGCAGTGGGACTGAGAACTGCGGCCTCTGCCCCCCACCTAACCACCCCCCACCCCTCCTGAGGATCAGGGACTAGCTGAGAACAGACATGGGTGGGGGAGAAGGGAGAGCAGCAAGAGAGTAGAGTAAACCAAACCCTCTGCAGACTACAGAGCTGCTTCTTCACAACTGCGTTTTCAAATTAACAGTCATTGCAAAAAAAAAAAAAAAAAAAAAAAAATCAGGTGAGAGAGTGAAAGAGAAAAGAACAAAAACGGCCACCCTTATGACAACAGGGACTCCAAACATTGACATTAATAAGCAAATTTATTGGTGGGAAGAAAGTCCAATCAATACTAATCAGGCTCAGCTGGCCCACTCTTCCTTGCCGGTTTAACAACCCATCCCGGCCCTTATCTGATTGGAGTCCACACACGCGCATACTAATGAGGCCACCAGCATGGAAGGTACCGCCAGGCTTCAGAGGGTGCCCAATGGGCACCATTTCCGTCCCTGAGGGTCTGTCAACCATAGATGGGGCTCGGGCCATGAGTTCACTTGGTTTGCTGGGTAGCCTACCTCAAGGTTTCAACCAACGTGTTTGACCACTCCACGGGGTGAATCCTGTCACCTTGTGGTTGTTAGGGATGGAACCTTAAAGACCGGCTGGCTTGAAACAGCACAGACTCCCCTCGGAAAACAGAAAACCAGAGAGCTGCTTCTGACAGTGATTTAGTGATGGTCTCTTCTGACATTTCCCTAACAGCCCCAGCTACTCAATGTCGTCCCTACCCTCCTGTGAATGCCCACAGACCAGTGTCCTTCCCGGAACGGGATCTCAGCCCAATTCCAGGACTTCTCAGGCCACGTGTCCCACAACTCCAGCCTCATACATGAATGAAAGCTAATCTTTTTCCTGGGTCCCCCCACACAGGCAGGAGGGAAGGGGCAGTGGGTTCTGTAGGCATACATTTCTCCTCCTCCGGTATGTGCTGCACCCCTGGTGTCAGGGTAGGGGCACGGGAGGAACAGGAGGGAGCTCTTCTCAGGGGAGTGCTCATGGCAAAGAGGCAGTGCTCTCTCTGCGGGCCGTCCCTGCTTCTTCAAGCCAGCTGGTGCTTACTTAGTTTTCCACTGTGGCAACGTAGCTGAATGCCAGTCTGTTGTGGTTCTTACTGGTTCCTTGGAGGGACCCACACCCCCTCCTCCAATGCCTGGCTGTGAGAGCTCCACGCCAAGTTCACCAAAGACCTCCCATCCACCCTCTGGTCTCTCTCAGAGGAGGCCCAACCCACATCCTCTTGCTTCTGGGACGCCTCATCTGGTGGGCAGCCTTCTTGACAAAAAAGAAGATGCCAGCAAGATGGCGAAGCCCAGCCACCTTCCAAGGAGCCCACTCAACAGACATGAACCTCAGGCACTCCAGCCTTGCCAGACAGCCAGGGCACAGACTGCCTGATGGCACCCCCTTTTCAGACCCTCCATTTCTCTCCTGATCCTGACTCCAAACCACGGCAGCTTTGGGATTTTTGCAAACCTGGTGGCTTGACAACTTCCAGAGGTGAGGGAATCACCAGTCCTGATTGAACTGAAGAAGAGTTTGGGGCACCCCCAAACTTTAGAAGTCATTTTCTTGGGGTCTTCCTCTCGCAGGTTCAGAGAGCAGAACTACTCCTTCCCCTCCCCAGGGGTGGGGAATGGAGGTAGCAAGAGCCCTTATTTATAAACACCTCTCTTCCCCTAAGCCCCCTCCTCTCTTCCAGCCCCTTAATATTGGCAGGTAGGTGGTGGGAGGGGCAGCCCCCTCTGACTCAGGACTTCCACCAAGCGCTGGCAGCACTCTCTGAACTTCGAGTGTGGGGTTGACTGCCCCTTGTTCCAGCTTTGGGTCTTCGCCAGCTTCCCAGGGTAAAACGAAAAATACCTCCTGGCATCACGTTGCACCCTTAGCTCAGATCTCCACGGATCACCCGAGGCGCCTTGAGGAAGACGGGACGGTTCCGACGAAGTCCATCCACAAAGACAGGGAATCCAGGAAAACCCACGCTGCTGGCCGTGGTGTAGGGATGGCATCTTCCCACTTGAAGGACCACAGCACCTTTACAGGCTTAAGCTGAAACCTATCCCCTTCCTCCCCAGCATGTCCCCCACACACACCAGCAGTGCCCTGACACACACGCTGACGGCACCTCCACAGACTCCCATGCACAGACCCACGACTCACCCACAGGGAGGGTGGCCTGGTTTCTGGGTAGAGAATAGTGCCTTTGTCCTCAAACCCACATCTCAACCTTCAAGGCCAAAAGCCTACACTCACTTCTGACCAAGACCTCACTGATCAGTGAAACCACTCCCCTGGCCCTCAGAGCATCACCCAAGCACAGTATGTAACCAAAGCTGGTCTTCCAAGCCAGGACAACAGAATAGTAACCTGAGGATATCTATGCCCTTAGCTGAATCAGAGTAGAGAGCTATGGTCTTCCTGGAAATAATTCATTCATTCAACAGTATTTTTGAACCACTATATTATCACAGGCACTCTAGAAGGTACAGAGGATACAGCAGTAAACAAAACTCTAAATTACACAATTATAACCACGGGTATCCTCATCCTAAAATGATTAACCTATGTGTTACTACTACTATTACTATTACATTCTCTGAAAATGCCTGCTAGAAAAATCACAGGCACTCACTGCCCACCTCCCCACCCCTCCGCACACACTGTTCATAAACCCCGTCAGCCCTCGGTTTCGCTCCCTCACTCCCTGCAAGGCACCGCGTGCCTGTGACATAGGGCAACACAGATGGAGCCTGGACCTCTTAAAATTTTCAAAAAAAATACAGACCTCAGCAACGAACACTTTATCCAGGGAAGAAAAGTTTCAGGGCCATTTCTAAAAACACGTCCACCCCAGACAGGAGTGGGGGGTACTGAGAGTAAGGAGGCAGATAAGCACCAGCTCTGGGAGAAGCCAGGGCCCCAGGGGAACCAGCAGGAGAGAGGGAGGAAGCGAGAGAAGGCGGCAGAGGGGGGACCCGACAGCTCTGAGCCCAGCCTGGTTTGCAGGGGAAGGAACCGAGGCCCACAGAGAGGTCATTTGGGAAGCTCACAAGCTCGGGGGACTGAGCCAGCCCTGCACCCGGGATGCTGAGCTCTGGCCGTGGAAAGGAGCACTGAGGATGCTCTGTGAGCATTTAGCAGACATAGGGATGGAACCCGGAGGAGACCGCAAAACCCCATAGGAAAGCGAGCTGCGACTCCAAGGTGCAGTTGGGGTGGGGCCTCAGTGTCTTGCAAGGCTCTTGCTTCTAAAGTTGCTCTCTTCTGCCTTCATGGGTGTGTGTCTGTCAGTCTTCTCTGAGATCCTGGAACTGCCTCAACAGAAGAAATAATGTCCCTCCCCTCCGCCTGGAAGGTTCCTGAGGAAAGGGAAGCCTCCGAAGGCAGAGCACAGAGAGGGGCCCCAGCTGAGAGCAGAGAAGAGGCAGCAGGGGCTGCCATGCTCTGAAAAGTCACAGGACTTGGCTGTGGGCCCAGGAGCCAGCCGCAGGCCCCTCCTTCTGGGCAGCCCTGGAGCCCCTGGGGGCCAGAGGCCTCCACAGCTGCCTCTGGAAACCTATCTTCCTCTCCCCTCCCCAGCCCCTCAGTCTGCCGTGGCAGCAGGAAGATGCTGCAGACGGAGCAAAGACGGTTTACAGGTGCTGGAACGAGAGAGGAACTGCATTTAGTCCCTGACACAAGCCGTGCAGACTGAGCCCAGGTACTGCAGTAAATGACGGTGGGAGAGATGGAGGAGACCCGCTCCTGCCCTCAAGGAGCTCATCTTCCAACAGAACGGGGGGGGGGGGGGGGAGAGAAAGACAGGAGAGAAAGGAGAGGGGGAGGAAGGGGGAGAGGAACGGAAGGGAAGCAGGAGGGGGACAAACAAGCACAAGAGGAGGGCAAGAATTACCCTGGGAGGAGAGAAAGCCGAGGAAGGCTTCTCAAAGGAATGCTGAGGGCGACAGTCCATGACCACCACATCCACTTGCTTTCCTGGTTGGCAGCAGGTAGCCGAGTCCTTCTTCAGGGACTGCCCTCAAAGAGAGCTGCCTCACCCAAGGCCCCAGCTGCTCCCTGGAGGCCGCTGCATCCAATAACCGGTCAAGAGGGAGGGGAGAAGGTAATAAAGGTCCAGCCTCCTTGCCTCCACTGTGAAGGCCCCCAGCTCCAGAGCCACCCATGGGGCCCACTAAGGGAAGCCTCTTTGCAAATGACAGTAGTTTAATCCCCCATTTGCTCAGTCCTGCTTTCCTCAACCCCTCAAAGGTGTTCGTCCCAAGAGCACCTCCCAGCAAAGAGTCTGCCCTCAAATCTCCACCTCAGTCTGCTTCCCAGATGACCTCTGTCTCAGCCGGCTACAGGGCAGAGGTTTTGGGAAAAGTCATCTCCAAGGGACACAAATCTGATGCCTTAAAGGACTTACATTTCAAGCAAGTGAAGCACTAACTATTTGTCAGAGACGCTAACTCTCTCCCAAAGCACTTTGAACGTTATGAGCGGTTTGGAAGCATCGATATGGAAAATTTCAACGCCCTGAGGACTTCCCTCAAAACTTTGTTCCTGCCACCCGAGTCCCTTACACCATCGCCATCCTTCACAACTCTGCTTCTCCAGGGAAACAAAATGTTAGCGCTGTCCTCGGAAACACAAGTGGGGAGAAAGCAGCTCTCAAGGCAATCGATAATGCTGCCGGAACCATGTGACTGCAAACTTGTTATTTTTTTAACTGGTCATGGATTATGAAGCAGGAAGAAAGGAAATTCACCTCATCACGTTGTCACTGACTGTCAGTAAGGATGGCCTGTTTCCCTACCAGAGTCTGGTTGAGCCACTCTGCACACAGCTCAGGCATAACTGAAATGGCCTTGAGAGTGAATTTAAAAATCAGGCTCCCTTCCCAAAACTTCAACACTACAAACTGCCAGGAGCTCAGCCTTCCTGCAAGGTTTGCGTGTCTATTTACAAAGGCTAAAAGCTTCTCCAAAGCACCTTGGTTACCAAAGCAGCCTGGGAGCTGATAAACCAACTTGTTTTCCCCTCCATAAATTGTTCATTAAAGTGGCTATGACATTTAAAGTTTCAAATGGTTTTATGACTCGAGATTAAAAAAGAATTGTTCCAATAAATTTCTTATAACCGAGAGGATTCCTGGCATTTTGATGAAGTAGTTCCTTGCGATGATAAAGTTTTATCTTGAATAATGAAGGGGAAAAGCATTAATCACGTTCAAGTCACTGGTGGCTGGTCTTGGGAGCCGACAGCCCAGCTGCCTCTCCTCGGGGATTACTCAGAAATACACAATTTTAAAAACAAACTACCAATGTTCTAGCCGGGTTAGAATGTTCAGAATAATCACTAAATCTGAGCGGTCTCTAAAATGGTGCAGAACTGTCAGAATGGGGACAGTGAGGGCTGGATGCCCTCCTTCCCGCAGCTGGTGGAGTGGGGTGGGGGAAGGGTTCTGGCCCTCGTTTCAGTGCTGGCACTTCTGCAGGGTGCTGGGGTGGGGCAGCCCTAAGGATCCCTGCAGGCACTTACATTTGTTCACTGGCGTGTGCGTCATGTCACACAAGGAACCCAAGACTTCTGAGAAGAGTCGGGGCATAACTCCTGAAACCCAAACCCTGGCTACTGTCAAGATTCTGGACACCTCCCGAGTGCATCAGAGCTGCGTTGGTCTTCAGAAGACGTCCTCGTCCCTGGTGAGAAATCATCACTTCTGAAGATGAGAGCAACCAATGAGGAGTAAATGCTGGATTTCGGTGGGGTTAAACCTATCTCTTTTTCACCTCTCCTCCCCTACCCCCAAGCCTTTCCCTGCAGGGGAGGAGGGCGCTGAAGCAGCAGTTACTGAATGCCTACCATGTGCTCAGAGCTATCGTTTAAGCTTGAAGTCGATGTTCATATTACCATTTCACAGTCAAGAAAACTGAGGCTCAGAGAGCTGACACACTCACCCAGGGACACACAGACTGTAAAAGGCAGATTCCAATCTCAAGAATGAAGGTGCTTTTTCTGCTGTACAGATGGATCTCTTTTTTCCAGCGTACCCCCCAATGGACACGTTAACCCTAACGAACTCAAGTTGCCTACTAGGTAGTTAGAAACGCAAGGCTGAAGCCTAAGTCAAGGTTGATTGGTCGATTTCAGAAATGAGAGATCGCCTCATGGCTGGAAGGGTCAAACAGCTTTGGAGAAGAGCATGAGACCTAAGCTGGGGTTGAAGGGAGAGTCACATGGAGATAATGGGAGGTAGGACAGATACACGCTTCAGGAACCAGCACAAAGGCCAGCCGCTAGGAATGAGCATGGTGGGCGCAGGGGAAGGGCAGCGGATGGCGGGTGGGCACTGACGATAAACTTCCTCATCATTGACCCTCATGAGCCTTTGGCACATGTGTCCCAGGACAGATGATGACTCATTATGCTATTTCAAAAGGCAGAATGAGAGTGGTGGGATCCAATTTAATAATAATAATCTGTTGCATTTACAGATATCTTCATCTTCTCAAACCCATCTCTACTTCATTTTTTTATGCTTCATTTTTTATGCCACAGAGCTACCAGGCATATAGGACGCTGCTTACTTTAAAGAGAGGAAAAGTGAAGCCTAACTTGCCTACAACTGCCCCCAAGTGAACAGAGAACCTCAGGTGCAGGTCTTAGGTTCCCCTTGGGGCGATGGACAGCAATGGATGGCTTCCCGTGAAATGGCCACAGAGAACTGACTAGACCTGTGAGATCTTGCCCTCCTCACAGTTTCACAAGTTCAGGAGCCAGCTCACCATGGACGTCCTAGGGGACCAGGGACTCTGAATACAAATCCCTCCCAAGACCACACTCTGCCAGTCCATCCTCCATATAAAAAAGCAGCAAATACATCACTGAAATGCCTCACTGCCTGTGGTTCAACACGGACCCTTCATTCTCAGAACCTAAGCCTAGGGTGAAGCAGAGGTGACGTCTGATCCTTCCTCCTCCACTTATGTCCAATGATGAAGATAACAGTGACAACAAAAACAGTACTGAACTGAGCACCTGAACTGCATCATGCCATCTGATCCTCAAAATGACCCCGTGAGGTAGGTACTGTGGTTATCCCTATTTCACAGATGAGCAAACTGAGGCATTCGACAACTTGCCCCAGAGCAGTAAGTGGCAGAGCCATGACCAAAACCTGGGAGCTGGGCTCCAGAGTCTGTGTTCTTAGCCCCTGCACGGCACTGCCGTCGACCACCCGGGAAGCTCTGCCCAGTGGGAGGCTGGTGGTGCAGGACCGAAGACCTTCCCACTGGTGACTGGGGTCTAGAGCAGTCTGTCACCAGCTCCTGAGGGCACCAAGGAGAACCTGAGCCCTGGGTAGGGAATGAGTACCCTGTCCCCAGCCTTCTGTACCCACCTGCCTCTCTGGCTCCAACAAGTCCCCTGGTTCCTACTCTGGGTCCTTGGCTTAAACCCCAATTCATCCATTTGTTTGTTCGTTTGTTCATTCATTCATTCATGCATTTAATTTACAAATAATTATTAAAGGTTTTCTATTTTCTAGGCCTTGTTGTAGGCTCTGGGGATTCAGCCTTTCACTGCAGCCACTGTCTGTTAACCCCTGTATCACATCACCTTCAACAGAACCCCCAGAAGCCCTGGGCCCCCTCCCGTCTGCCACAGCACCCACTCTAGGACACCAACACAAGCCACGATCAGGCCTGAGGTCACACGGCTCACTTGGCCTTGGTAGCTGGTCAGGCCCCTCTCCGGGGTGTCTGTGGGAGCTTTCCCTGAGTTCCATGAGCGAGCCCTGAGCAGATGGAAATGTTCAAATAAGACAGTAGCAATTCCCACTGAGGGCCTGTCACTTCTGGTGACAGTGAGTAAGCAGGACATGAAACGAGAGAGCAAACACAGCCGTCTCACTGGAGTCTCCCCCAAACCTTCCTGGACTCTGCTCCATGTAGACCCCCGCTTTAGTGACTGGCTTCATACTGTGACTTTTAAAGCCATCGGCAGTTCAAAGCCCATCTGAGGCGCTCTCGACACACACCTGGGAACCAGCACCTGCGTGATGTGACACCTGCTCAAATAGCCCAGGTTCAGCACAGGCAGAGGGAGGTTCTGGAGTCACTGGGGCACTTGGTCAGATCCACAAAATAAAGCTATCTGGGGGGAAACTTGGGAGTCTGGGTTACCAGAGGCTTTAGAAGAAACAAGATGTTTACAACTCACTCCCAACTCACTGTTGTGTACACAGTGTGTGTCTGATACGTTTAGAAAATAGAAATGGTAACTAGGTTATTGGGGTACTGCCAAACAGAGGCCCTTCTGGACCTGCCTTAATGAGTGGATAAAACCAGCCTGGCCTCAGCACAGCTAGCAGGAGGGCTGCTTAGGGGCCGGGATCTGGTTCCTCAACGGGATCACACACGCCCCTGCTGTTAATACTAACAATGAGTAGGGTAATTGACTTTTTCATAGAAAACCAGTTTAAATTTCAGCTCAGGCTATATTCAAGACTTTTCTTTCTTTTGGGGGGGATGGTAATTAGGTTTATCTGTTTATTTATTTTTAGAGGAGGTACTGGGGGTTGAACCCAGGGCCTCGTGCATGCTAGGCCTGTGCTCTGCCACTTGAGCTGTACCCTCCCACTATACTCAAATAACAAGTTTTTTTCTTACAATCTATTGAACTTAATTCTCTGTATTGCATTTCAACCCACCCTGCTATAGGCAGATCACTAAGGCCCCCTCTGGAAAGGGTCCAGAGAAGCCTGACTACCTCGGTTCACAGCACTGTTACCTACCACTTCACTCTAAAGTCAGCAAGCCTTCCTTGACTCCGCTCTCCCCTCATTCTTACCCATCAAGACTCATTCATTGTCAAGTCCTGTCTCTTCCGCTTTTGTGATGTCTCTCAAATCATCCCGTCCTCCCCACGGCCACTGCCCTGGTGAAGCCCCAGCCCTTCTCATTGACCAGATCACTGCAGCATCGCCCTCATCTGTCTCTACGCCTCCATCCTGGCCACTGCCAGCTGCCACACACTCTCCATGCTGATACTGGGTTACCGTTTTAAAAACACAAATCTGTGAGTCTATTTCCGGTTTATAAATTAGTCCAATTGCATCATTTTTTTTTTAAGACTCACAGACATAGAAAATAAACTATGGTTACTAAAGGGGAAAGGGATTAGTGGGGAGGGATAAATTAGGAGTTTGGGATTAACAGATACACACTACCATATATAAAATAAACAATAAGGACCTACTGTATAGCACAGGGAACTATATTCAATATCTTATAATAACCTATAATGGAAAATAACCTGAAAAAGAGTATATATATGTATATATAACTGAATCACTTTGCTGTACCTGAAACTAACACAACACGTAAATCAACTATATTTCAATTTTAAAAATGGGGGAAAATGGACCATTTTAACACATAACCATATAAGGCAAGGAAAATTAAAATTAAAACCCAGATCTGACCCTGTTTATCCTATGTTTAAAACCATGCATCCTCACTTCCTGGGGAGGATTAATTCCCCAGCTCCTGGCCTGTCCCTCAGGGCTCCGCTCTCCCCACCGTCCCCCAGAGGGACCTGATACCTCTGCTCCAGCCGCACTGGACCTCGTCCTCTCTCAACACACACTTATTGCTCCCACAGCTTCCTCCCCAACAATGCCCTCTTCCCCAGTCCACCACGCTTGGCAAAATCACACGCAAACCTCCATGTCCAGCCCCTGTGTCACGATCTCTGAAACACTCCCTGGCTTCCCCAGGCCGGGTTGATGCCCCCTTTCTGTATTTCCCTATCACTTTGTCTTATCACTGCGGACAGCACTCAGTCATACCACACTCTGGTAAGACACGGGCCACACTCTGTGTCAGGGACCAGAAACTAACACAATACTGTAAATCAGCTATATTTCAATTTAAAAAAGCAATACTTACTCATTGAATCAAAAACACACACACATACTGTGTGTATGTGTTTGTGAGAGAGTGAGAGAGTGAGAGAGAGGGGGGGGGGAAGGGAGAGAGAGAGAGGGAGGGAGGGAGAGGGAGAGAGGGAGAGGAAGAGAGAGAAGAAAAATCACCTTTTGTCCCACCATCAAAGAAAATCACATCAATATTTTGGTATTTTTCCCCCAATTTTCTTCCGAGCAACATTGTGGCTGTTCGCTACACTGTTATAATTGCATTTAAATATAACTATAAGCCTGATGATAAATGCTACCTAGGAGAGAGGCTTTCTGGAACATCCTTTATGTCAGATAACAGGATTATTGCTTGAATTAGGAATAATGATCCCTAACAATGTTCTTTAAAGTTTCATCCTGGTGCCATTGCAAAGAGAAGTGCAAACCCTCACATCACGAGGGGCTGAGGCATCAGGTAGTTTGCTGCGTGATGAGTCTCCCCAAGGCTTTGGTGATAAATTGAGTATTAAGCCTAATGAGGGGCCCGCAGAATAATCCAATCCTTTCATACTTCTTTATTATTTATAATTTTGATTCTATTTCAAGCAGTTTTTTCAATTCAAGGTTGCAAGGTGATGTACTTCATACATCCTTGATTGCCTGAAAATGCCCCTGTAGTGAGAACTTTTCTTGACTGGAAGAACAGATACTTGCTCACGTCCAAGAAGATTTATTGTAAGGACACAGGACAAAACTCAAAGCATGAAAGGGCTTCATGGGAACAAGGAAGGAACTGAGGCAGCAACTCTGTCTCCTCTCATGGTTTCTCTGCTTCCCCCTGACCCTGCTCTCTCCTCCTTTCTCTCTCCCAGCAGCTTCTCTGCCTCTTCATAGTTTCTGCTTCTCCCAGAAGGTGAGTCTGCACAATGTCTGGTTTGCTATGGTGCTAACAATACTCTCAGCCCTGTGACTTTCCAGCTCCAGGCTTCAATCCCAACCACAACCTTTTTTCAACTCCAAAATCCTTCAGGAAGAATCTAATTGGCTCAGCTCATGTCCACTGGCCAGCTCTTAACTCACAAGTTACTTCTGAGAGATGCCCACTCCTGGTCCAGTCAGGTGAGCTGGGGATGATAAGGCACACGGCTCCAGTGCCCACCCACATCCTTACAGTGGAGGGTGATTCTTAACCACAGCAGACGCCCCAAAGCATTTTCAGAGCAGTCCTTCTGCTGACTTCACACGTTAAGAAAATTTCACCGGATATGAAGCTCTCGTGTTACCATCTTTTCCTCTCAAGACTCATTTATATCATTTCACTGTGTCTGGCATGAAGCGCCACCAAGCAGACGTCTGACATCTTTTTACTCCTTCTAACCAACCCTGCTTTCTGCCTGGATCCATATGCAGTTTCGTCCCTGGTTCAGAAATTTTTAAATTGCAGCAGACTGTGCCTCCATATGGCTCCCTTCCTGTGTATTTTGTCTGTGATATGGTTAGTCCTTTTAAGCCGAAAAAGTTTTCTTTTTAAAAAAAAAAAAACTTACTTCTTTGCTGATTGTTCTGATTTCACCTTCATGAATCTCAATAATTCTTTGTTTATTCTTCATGGTTGTCATTTTCTCTCCTTCATATCCATCTCTTTATTTTTTCTACAATGTGGAAGCACATCTCAAGACTGCCTTCCACATATTCATCAATATTCTAAAGTGTCAGTTCTGATCTCTACATTCTCCAAGGGAATTTCAGTTATGTGATTACATCCTTACTTTTCCTGTAACTCTTTCTTATTTCACTTAACTCCATTTTCTTCCCTTCCTATCCTATTATCTCACCACTCCCATTTCCCATATGCCACATCTTCTTATTTCATACTGAGTCAAGAATTTTTAAAACATTTATCCTGTTTCTTAGAATAAATCACTGTATAGGTCTGGTCTTCTTCTGACACGGGGGATATGCCCTTTATTTTATAATGCAATTGTTTTTCAGTGGCTACATATTTTTTTTCTATGTACAAATCCCTAGATGAAGTAAAATGTATTCAGACTTGGCATCTAACAATAACTTGACATCTATCAACAAAAATTATACTGCCTTTTACTTTATCATCTATCACATTTAGCATCATGCTTCAGAGACAGAAATTACACGTTTTCATGAGGTCCTATAATAGCAGATTACGGCATGCAATGAATCCATTCTGATTAAAGTCTATATGGAGAAAAGCAAAGAATACAAAATATATACAACTGCTGAAAGGAAAAATGCCATGTAATATAAAAGATATTCTAACATTATTTCTAATTATGAAGAAAAGAAAATCACTAAAAGGTTTTACAGCAATTATTCAAAAAAGATCCAGCAAATTACTTTTTATAAAAATTGATAATACCCACTATCACCACTCCTATTCAACATAGTCTTGGAAGTCCTAGCCACAGCAGTCAGGCAAGAGAAAGAAATAAAAGGGATCCAAATTGGAAAAGAAGAGGTAAAAGTGTCACTATATGCCGACGACATGTTACTATACATAGAAAACCCTAAAAGGTCCACACAAAAACTACTACAGCTGATAGAAGAATTCAGCAAGGTAGCAGGTTACAAGATTAATGTTCAAAAATCAGTTGCATTTCTTTACACTAACGATGAATCAACAGAAAAAGAAAGTAAAGAAACAATCCCCTTTAAAATAGCACCCATAGTAACAAAATACCTAGGAATAAATCTAACCAAGGAGGTGAAAGAATTATACACAGAAAACTATAAATCATTGATGAGGGAAATTAAAGAAGACTTTCAAAAATGGAAAGATATCCCATGCTCTTGAATTGGAAGAATCAATATTGTTAAAATGGTCACACTTCCAAGGCAATCTACAGATTTAATGCAATACCTATCAAATTACCCAGGACATATTTCACAGAACTAGAACAAATTATAATAAAATTTATATGGAACCATCAAAGACCTAGAATTGCCAAAGCATTACTGAAGAGAAAGAAAGAGGCTGGAGGAATAACTCTCCCAGACTTCAGACAATACTATAGAGCTACAGTCATCAAGACAGCATGGTATTGGTACAAAAACAGACATATAGACCAATGGAACAGAATAGAGAGCCCAGAAATGAACCCACAAACTTTTGGTCAACTAACCTTCGACAAAGGAGGCAAGAATATACAATGGAATAAAGACAGTCTCTTCAGCAAATGGTGTTGGGAAAACTGGACAGCAGCATGTAAAGCAATGAAGCTAGAACACTCCCTTATACCATACACAAAAATCAACTCAAAATGGATCAAAGACTTAGACATAAGACAAGATACAATAAACCTCCTAGAAGAAAATATAGGCAAAACATTATATGACATACATCTCAGAAATGTTCTCCTAGAACAGTCTACCCAAGCAATAGAAATAAAAGCAAGAATAAACAAATGGGACCTAATGAAACTTACAAGCTTCTGCACAGCAAAGGAAACAGTAAGTAAAACAAAAAGACAACCTATGGAATGGGAGAAAATTTTTGCAAATGAAACCGACAAAGGCTTGATCTCCAGAATATATAAGCAGCTCATACAACTTAACAAGAAACAACCAAACAACCCAATCCAAAAATGGGCAGAAGACCTAAACAAGCAATTCCCCAAGGAAGACATACAAATGATCAATAGGCACATGAAAAAATGCTCAATATCACTAATTATCAGAGAAATGCAAATCAAAACAACAATGAGGTATCACCTCACACTAGTTACAATGGCCATCATTCAAAAATCCACAAATGACAAATGCTGGAGAGGCTGTGAAGAAAGGAGAACCCTCCTACGCTGCTAGTGGGAATGCAGTTTGGTGCAGCCACTGTGGAAAACAGTATGGAGATTCCTCATAAGACTAGGAATAGACTTACCATATGACCCAGGAATCCCACTCCTGGGCATAGGTCCAGAAGGAACCCTACTTCAAAAAGACACCTGCACCCCAATATTCATAGCAGCACTATTTACAATAGCCAAGACATGGAAACAGCCTAAATATCCATCAACAGATGACTGGATAAAGAAGATGTGGTATATTTATACAATGGAATACTACTCAGCCATAAAAACTGACAACATAAGGCCGTTTGCAGCAATATGGATGCTCCTGGAGAAAGTCATTCTAAGTGAAGTAAGCCAGAAAGAGAAAGAAAAATACCATATGAGATCACTCATATGTGGAATCTAAAAACAAAACAAAACAAAAACAAACAAACAAAGCATAAATACAAAACAGAAAAAGACTCATAGACATAGAATACAAACTTGTGGTTGCCAAGGGGGCGGAGAGTGGGAAGGGATAAATGGGATTTCAAAATTGTAGAATAGATAAACAAGATTATACGGTATAGCACAGGGAAATACACACAAGACCTTATGGTAGCTCACAGAGAAAAAAATGTGACAATGAATATATACATATGTTCATGTATAACTGAAAAATTGTGCTCTACACTGGAATTTGACACAACATTGTAAAATGATTATAAATCAATAAAAAATGTTTAAAAAAATTGATAATGATGTAAAGTAAACAACAAGGTCCTATTGTGTAGCACAGGGAACAACATCCAGTATCTTGTAATAGCCTGTAACAAAAAAGAGTATGAAAAGCATACATGTATAACTGAATCACCATGCTGGACACCAGAAACTCACACAACATTGTAAATCAATTATATTCCAATAAAGAAAACCAAAATTTAAAGAATTAATAATGAAGGAGGACATCAAATGACTACAGTTTCTCAAAATTGTACAACTGAAAAAAAGTAAAGGGAAAAATCTGTTGCTCTGCATTTTGTTCTCTGCCTTCTTAACCAACAGTCCAAGTGCCTTCTCAGGCAATGCCCATGAAGAACAAAACGAGGTGCCAGCACCCAGTCCAATTCCAATTTTTTTTTTAATTTTTTCAATTCCAACTTCTGATGGCACTGGCAGGGCCCCTTCTGTCTCCACTCTCAGAGGACGGTGTGCAGAGACGCGCCAGCAACAGTCCAACCCCACGTCCCCTACTTCCTGCCTATTTAGTTTATTGCCCCTGGAGTCTCCACACTGATGCAGGAAGAGGTGTTTATGAAGGGAAGAGGAATACAACAGTTGTACTAGGACAAAACACAACAGCTATGTACTGGGGGAGGGCAGGTCACTTTTCTGGTGGGGACAGACCATGTGTTTCCAAACAGTGGGGACAGACACCAGGAGAGGGGTGAGGGGGCTACAAAGCACAGTATGCACCGGCCACCGAGTTCCTTTTCCAAACCAGTTCTGTGTGTGCCACGTTAACAGAAATTTCTCACTGATTCTGACAAGCTGAATCCTAGCCCAACTCCCCAGTGTTCATTTTCATCTTTTCCAGTGTTTTCTAGACATGACTGTGGGCAAAGGGGTGAGGCTACATCAGTGGCCACAGGCAGATGTTATTTTAAACGTGAAACCCTGTACCTATCTTTTCTATATCCTCTTTTAGGTATAGTTCAAAACCAGACATGGGACTTTATTTATAGAAGCTTCTCAGTCAAGAGCAACTCTCCTCTCCCCACCCCACCGCCCGGGATAGACCGCTCTGTCTGGAGACATTTTTGGTTGTCACAACCGAGGCTGCTGCTGGCATTTAGTGAACAGAGCCAGAGAAGTTCCTGAACATATACAGCAGACAGGGCATCCTTCCACGACAAAGACATGATCCAAAATGTCAGTAGTACTAAGGTTGAAAAATCCTGCTTTATAGGGAGGGTCCAGCTCAGACAGTAGCCCCCGGGGAACTATGCCACGGATGCCTCCATTACTGCCTCATCACCTGTATTAGCACCACATTCGTTATCTGAATGTCACAGTTACATTACCTTCCTGTGGATGAGGATACACAAATCCTTCTCCCCTGCAAATGGGAAAGGACGGCGTTTGCCCTTTTCAGTTTTCCCACCAGATGACGCAGGGCAGGAGAGCTACACAGTGACTGGCGGGGAGACGCCGAACAGCCCTCTGTCCCCCAGCCGTAACGTGCTGAACCCATCATGACGGAGGTGGCCACACACGGAAAGAGCAGACAGCTGGGATCTGGACACATTCTATCTGATCAGACAAACAGTGTTGAAAGAGCACCAGAAAGACGCTCTGAAACTCATCCTCAAACTACTAGCAGCAGCTGTGAACCACCCAGGAACAACAGAAGTCAAGAGACTTGGGTTGGATGAGTGGGGGATGTGCTGGAAGGGGCTAAATTTATACAAATGCCTCAGAGCATTCAGATAGTTATTTATATATCTCATAGCAGTGGCTTCAGTGATTACTTTACTAAAGCTATCAAAGTGTTTCCTCCACTCAAAAAAAAAAACAGGGAACATTAAAAAAAAAAAATCTGCCACTTTAAGACAGCCAGACCACTAACTCACCAGCACTCTGATGGTCAAGGCCAGGCAATGCTGGACCTGAAATGCATGTGCTCCAAGCCCCTCTGGAGGGGCTCTGAGTTAAGGAGCTGCTGCTGGCTGAGTAATTGCTGGAATTACCCTTGAGATCCCCTCCCCCCGAGATGCCCTTCCAGGCTCTGTAACTCAGAACCAAGGGGGGGTCTTGCCATTGGTTATGATGCTCTCAGCACATACGCATGTTTTCTGTTGCTGTTATTTTGGTTTGGTCTGGTCTGGAACAGTTTATTTTGTCTCTGTTTTTTGGCTCTTGGACATACACCCAGGGGTATGCTATACCCAGGGATTCTCTTCCACTCTAAAAAAAATTTTTTTTCAGTGAAACCCTTGCTGTATTTCCCATGCAGGTGCAGCATAAGGAGATACACACACACAACCCCCAGCAAGAGCCTCCCTCTTCTGTTATAAAAGGCCAGTGCATGTCTGACATCTGCCGTGCGGACAGAGTGGTCTGTACACTGAGCTGATTGGCCTCCTCTCTCCTATGACTCTCTGTCCCCCAGCCACTGGGAGTCCAGTCAATGTCTAGAGGATCATCAACTACAAAAGATAGATTATTTTATGTAACTTTTACGTTTCTCTTTACACCCTTGAAAACAGGGCACATTTTTTTTCCGTCATAGAAAACAGCAAGAAGGGATGGCCATGTCACCCCGTCCCCTGCTCCCACAGAATTACAACAGAATGAGTTAGAACAACAGGCTGGTAACTAGCTTTCCCATACCGTACAATGGTACCTAGTTCTGCACAGATCCTCTAACCCAATCCTCACAGAACCCTGTGATTTAGGCACTGTCTTCCCTTGGCAGATGAGGAACAGAGACTGACACAGCACGTCCACATGGCCATGTAGCAGAGGTGCTGACGTCTGAGACCAAGTCCTGTGACCCAGAGCTCTGTGCCCTCTTCAGGGCTGGTATGCCATCTCTCCATTGGTTCTGCCACTCGCTGGCATCCCAACAGGGCTGGGCAATCCTACAAAACTCAGGACGCTGGTCAGGAAGACCAGTTATGGAAACTTGGATGCAAAGCCAACCCTCTACCAAAGTGACTTCCAACAGTGCATCCTACTGGTAGTATGTCCACGGAAAGCAAAGAGGGACAACCCCAACCTAGAGAAACCCTGTGGATGGCCACGAAGTCAGACATAGGAGGTACAGTTCTGCGTCTTAGCACGGATGTGGTCAGCAAACCCAGACCCTGTGTATCTGCGCTTTCTCTAGGAATTCTGTTATTGCTTGTATGCATAGGAAGTAGACAGACGGGGTGGGGTGGGGTGGGAGATTGTATTTGTAAAAAAGAGCATACAGTGAAATAAAAAAAACTAATGAACTACAACTAAGCCCTGTGAAAAAGATGTACATATCTCTACTCCATGCGGTGTGAACAGTCAGCACCCCACGTCCTCAGGTAACCAAGCGGAGACGGGAGCGTACGAATCCTCCAGGGCACCCACGCAGCAACACAGCACAGAGTTTAAAAAGAACATTCCCCAGGCTCTACATGAGCCATCAGGGCCAGGAAGGAGTCGGATGCCTCCACGTGTGCTCAGCAGGACCAAGAGAAGCACCCAGGAGAGTATTCAAAGCAGGTACAGGCGTATTTAGCCCAGCACGGGGCAGCCAGCAGGTGAGGAAAGACACTCCTCCACTTTCTATCACAGCCTGACAGTCCCAAGTCCCCACTGGCTCTATGGGGCAGACAGGCAGCAACGGGTTTCCCATCTCCCTTCTCCCCCAGCCTCTCCCCCAAACCCGCCTCCCACGGGGAAGTTGGGGCCTGGCGGCACGTCTTCACTGCGACGCCGTGCCGAGCTGCCAGGTGCCAACTCTGACTCACTGAAACCAGGCCCTTTTTCGCTCTTAAAGTCAGGGTTGATTTCTCAGAAATTGAACAAAATCTAGTAAAACCAAATTATCAAACTTAATTTTTTTAAGTAGAGAAAGTCAGGGATATTAAAATCACAGAAAATCCCTAAACCTCATTTTATCCAAGAGTTTCACTGGCAGGACTACAGAACCCATTTAAAAATCCCCGATTTAAAGCCGTAATGTCATAGCTGGGTTTCTTTGGGCTCGAAAACATTCTTGTGGGTCCACTATGCACACGCAGTTAGGAGAGCTGCTGCTCACCCACTTGCCCCAGCGAGATGCATCAGAAGCAGGACAGGGAAGCCCTTAGCGGGTGAAAGCTTTAGGCTGTCCATCACTCTCAGATGTGATCACAAACATATTTAAACGTCGCAAAGATACCTCCAGACATAAGCCAAAGGGCAGCCCCCAGGGATGCAGTTGTTCCAACCACACTCACTTCCCTGGAGCTGACGGATACCGGAGGTGCTTCTGTATCTTCTGAAGCAGCTGCCAGTACCTGTACTGCTGAGACAGCCAAGCTACCATGAAAGCATCCGGACCCTCTGTGCCATGTACCTCCATTTCATCCAACTACCACTCCAGGCTGTGCTCAAGTTCAGGTGCCACTGAACAACGGTGGGGCCAAAATGTAAGGGTTGGGGGTGGAGGTGGGGGTCCACTAGTCAAGACACGTACATTAAAGGGCTGTACTAGATGCCATGACTTTTTCAAACACTCAATAAAAAGAGAGGAAGGAAGGAAGACCCACCCAACTATATTAAATAAACAATAAAAAGGATAGAAAGAAAAATAGACTAGATTTGGCTCAGCAAAGAAAGTACAAAACCAAGTCCCATTCTTCAATTATAAATACTGTCCTTAGGAAATTGTCCCATTCCCCAGACTCCCCCCTAGGGCTCTCTTCCTTCAACTCTAATCCACAATTAGAGAAAGCCTGACTTCTGGCATTTCTAACTGGCTTAATCTTTCTGATTATGTCACAAATGTCTGCCTTCCATCTCCAACTAGACTACAGAAAATGTAAGCAGTTGCCTACTCTCCTGTCCCCTCATCGGCCTCAGTGTATTCTGCATACAGTAGGGGCTCTGTGCGTGGAGCTGAATGAAACAGAAAATCGAGTATCTTCAACTCCAGTCTGGGGTCTCAAGAAGACCAGAGTTCCTGGAGGGCTCAAGCACTCACAGGAGTCTGCCCATTTTCACCGAGTCACAGACTCCTACAATGACATCAAGTCGGAGCTGGAAGAGACCTTTGAAATCATCAGGGGTTTTACAGATGAGTAACGGATGCCAAGAAATGTATAGTGACTTTCCCAAGGCCATGGAAATGAATGGAAAAGCCAGGACTAGAATCATGGGCCTGAAGCGTCAGATATGAATGAAACATGTCACAGAACCCAGAGGTAAAACGAGGAACCTCTCCCCCATCCCTGTCCTGGCAGAGAAGAAGGAGACACTACACATTTACATCTCATCCCAAAGGAATAATTTGCTAGTGTAATCAGATGCACTTCCTCAGCTAAATGCTTTCCAGTTCATTATTCTGCTTAAAAATGATTAAAAGGTTCAACAATAATTATCTCTTTCCATTTCCAAAATGGATTTTACTGTTACAGACCCGTATTAATAAACACATATAAATGTCACTCTATGAAAAACATATTGTCTGCAAATAACCTTTCAATTAGAAACAGATGCTGTGGGCTTCCAGCATCTACAGTGTTTTTAATTTAAATGGCCTGGTCACAACTGAAACCAGGCTGGAGGCGAATTGCTGGGTCTACTCTGGCTGTTTTGAAGGTCTGGCCTTCCCTTCGGATTTCATGTTACTCCAGAGCACCAGGGCTTCACAGCCTGCCAGTCCAGACTGTGCTCCTGAATCTGTCCTCTCCAGAAAGATCGCTCCATCCTTGCCAATAAGCAGCTTCTGCACTGGCTCAGTAGGAGGAAAGGAAACAGTGCTGGGTGCAGTCTAAGTGAGTTTTTCTCACTGGAATCAAATTCAACAAATGGGCGCTGAACGCCTATTACGTGTTAGATCCTGTGAGAAGTACTTCACGTGTGTTTTCTCTCCTGATCCTTGAAGCAGATCATGCTGTAGACAGATGGATGTGAGGTCAACAGCAACGGCCACCATTTAGGACCCTGCCCCGAGTACTTTACATGCATTAGCAACCTTAAGGCAGTATCTTTATTATCCCCATTTTACAAATGATAAAACCAGGGCTCCGACCTGGCACGTGGTAGAGAAGGGATTCAAACCCAGGTGGTCCACCCCACAGCCTGGGCTTCTAACTGCCGTCTAGCCCGCATCTCTCCCCTTCGGCAATAAGGCAGTCCGCTCCTCTCCCGGGGTTCCTCCTCTTGAGTAACACTGGGGATCCTTTATCACAGGCCAAGGGATCTCCACCCTTTCAGGTTTACAGAACACTTTCAGATGCACACTAGTCTACTCTAACACAACTTTCTTTAAATACCATAGTGCACACGCAATTGGTAAACAGGAGAACAATGTCCGTGCCAAACATCAATTTATACGTATTTCTTCATACATATTTATACATATTTCTTCTTAGCATGTGACTACGTAGCCCCCAGTAAAAGCATCTGAACCCAGAGCTGACTGCGTCACTGTCCCAGGTCCCCGTTCATCCTGCCCCTTTTTCCTGTTGGCCTAGCTGAGCCCCACGCTCTGCCACAGAAGCACACAGTGCACAGCTCTCAAAGGTCCAGTGCAAAAGAACACAAAAGGAGCATCCAGAACCCTCCATCGCAGTCATCACTCAAATTTGTGTAAAGTCTGCAAGTACTTTCCCCCACCTCCCTCCACCCTTGTCTCCGGCACTCAGCAGCCTCGACCCCTCCTGAGAGCCCCTTCCAGCAAGGTACCATCACCTTTCAAAGCAAAGGCTGATACTTACTAGAATATCTATTTCCTAGGAATTCAGTGTGACATTCCGGTTGAGCGGATATCCTTATTAGGATCATTATTGTTTTTCTCAGTGTTCTGGATGGAGCTGAATAGGTTTGGGATGATCTATCCACCTCTGTTCTTCCATACATCTGTTATTTCTGTGTGTGCAATTTTAGATAACCTAAGGGTTTTCAAGTTTGTATGTCATGCATTACAGCAGAAACACCCTGAATTGGCAGCACAACTGAAAGGCTAAAACTTGACCCAATTACCTCAGGATTCTTGTGGTTCCCATCAGCCTGGAGCTGCAGTGAGAACAGAGCTAGTTACTGCCTTGGTCATGCTTATTTATATAGTCTGATACACCATTCAGAGTTCTTAGTTGTAGACAGCAGAATCCACTCCTAAGTTAAGCAGAAGAGAAATTTCTTTCCATCGACAAATGAATAGATAAAAAAGATGCAGTGTATATATGCTATGGAGTATTACTCAGTCATAAAAAAAGAATGAAATAACGCCATTTGCAGCAACATGGATGGACCTAGAGATTATCATATTAAGTGAATTAAGTCAGACAAAGACAAATATATAATACCACTTACATGTGGAATCTAAAAAATGATATAAATTCTATTTACAAACCAAAAACAGAATCACAGACATAGAAAACAAACTATGGTTACCAAAGGGGAAAGGGCAGGGGAGGGATAACTTAGGAGCTTGGGACTAACAGATACACATTACTACATGTGAAATAGATAAACAAGGATCTACTGTTGAGCACAGGGAAATATATTCAATTTCTTGCAATAACATAATAGAAAAGAATCTGAAAAGAAAACATATATGTATGTATATGTATAACTGAATTGCTTTGCTATATACCTGAAACCAACATTGTAAATCAACTCCACTTCAACAAAAAATTAAACTAAAAAAAGAAGAGAAATTTCTTACACGGCATTGGGTCACAGAGTCTCTGCATGGACCAGTGAGTCAGGCTGGGGGATGATTAGTCCAGTGGACTGCTCTGGCAGACCCTACTGCAGATGCCACAATCCACCCCTCAACCAGAAACACTTCTGTGGGATGCCTCTCCTGACTCCCTTCTGAATCCAAGTTACCTCTCTGATGCCTCTGAGTGGCAGAACCCGGGATATATTCTGGCACTAGCCACCAGAGGGACCCAGCAAGTGACTTTTTGACTTGTACTTTGAGGAGGTAGCGTTCATAAGGCCAGAAATGTCCCAAAGCCAGAAGGATGTTCAAAAGGTACTGAATAGCTAGAGTATAGAGTAAATGTCCACTATACTCAGGAAGCAAATTTTACACAATTCTTGGCAAAGACTGCTCTCCTGGTACAAGGCTGGTGCCCTACCAAGCTCCTCCCCCACAGCAAGTCAACCCCATTCTGACAGCGTGCTTGTTTCAGTGTTGTCTGGTGCACACCAGCTTAGTATCATCCTCACGGCAACAGAACTTCATCTTATACATCAAGTAACTTTTGGAACCACCCCCAAGGTACCAAGGCTGCACTTACTAACAAGTGATGTTCCAAGGAGCAACATAGTCACATGAGGACACCAGGATTTTCACAATCCTCCAATACAAACGATGGAGAAGAAAACCACAACACTGACTTAACAGCATCATACTTACTCCCTGGTACATCAGCAACTCCTTATTCCCACAGACTGCAGGGTCTGATGCCCAACTCCCAGCTCACTGACGGTCTCACACATTTTTCTTATTCGGGGAAAAGCCATCTGGAGGCAAATGAATCTTCTCTAATTAATCCAAAAGTGCTCATCGTTTTAAATGTTGGTATTATTATTGTTGACATATTAGTGATAATAATCTTCACAACCGACCCTCCTCCCACTCTAGTACATGAATTAATAGGCTACACTATGCATTTTCTATTGAAAGATTTTCCCCTTCAATACATCAATTCCATTGTCCAAGTGAGGACTTCAGACACGCTAGGACACATATGTATAAGTAATTTTTAAATACAGCTACAGTTTCCCAGCAAACTCTTCAGTCACCCATTTCCAAGTGACTGCTTAGAATCTAAGCCAGACTTTGATCTTTAAAACAGCACTTAAGCCCTTGTATGGCCTGGCCCAGACCACCTTCCGGCCTCCCTACCCCCTCCCCACAACACCCCAACCCCTGCTCTGGGCTCGAACCACAAGGACCTCCTGTGTGTTCTCCCTCCTGGAGTATGCCCTGCTCTTTGAAGATGCTTTTCCCTACACCCTCTGCCTCGGCACTGCCTCCTGGGGAGCCTACCCGCCGGCTCGCCCACCAGGGCAGCTCTTCCTCCACTCCTGGGTCAAGTGCCCTGTGACACACACTGGAAGGACCTATGTGGCTCCTTCCGGGCTGCTATACTTGTCTAGATACGTGTATGATCTTCCACAAACAGCTCTCTGCTCCCAAATTCAAAGCTCTGGGAGAGTGGGAACTGCATCTCTTTTTGCTTATTACCGAGTTCCAAGGACTGGGCAGGCTTTCTAGCTCAGAGCAGATACTAAAACGATCTGATGGATAAACGAGTGGATTCCTGCACTGAGAATGACTGATCTCACCCATGTGGTATTCACTTGCTTGGTTTAACTCAGACTTTCGCGGGGCCTGACCTTGCTCCTAAAAGCAGCATTTCACAAATGGGGAAACTGCAGCAGTGATATGAAAAAACCCGCTAGTCAAGTCACATAGCTAGTAAGGGCCAGAGCTGGCTTGGCACTTGGCAGGGGCTACAGTCAGCTCCACCTTTTCATGCCCATCCTGTGGACACACCATCCATTACCAGGTGATCAAAGGAAAATATAGGAGAAAGCAAGCTCAAGGTTCTGGCCCTCAAGGAGCTTATATATAACTCATCAAACCCATGAGAAAGCAGAATCCCAGGTATCTCCTTTTTAAAAAAAATCGGCGTTTACCACTCATTCTGCTAACATCCAGATAAACAAGGCGGCAACAGAGAGTATAATGTTGACGACAACAACAATGAACAATTATGAAGTGCTTACTCCATGCTGAGTGCTATTTTAAGCACTTTAAATATAGTATATCATGTAATCCTCAAAAAAAAAAAAAGGCCCATGTAGAAAGTATTATTACTAATACTCCTGTGACAGATGAGGAAAGCCAAGCACACAGCTGTCAAGTTGGTCAAGGAGTCAACAGTGATGCAAGCAGCATCCAAACCCAGGCAGCCGGACACAAAAGCCTGAGCCCCAAGCCACTGACCGTGACCGATGAGACGGCAGAGCGCCCCACAGCGGGAAGGGGGCACCTAAATCTTGCAGGGGAGTCGGCAAGGGCTTTACAAAGGAGGTGACCTCTGAACCGGCTTCTGAGAAGGCCTATATGGGAAAAGGGAAGCAAGCACATACACAAAGAATAAAGAAAATGAATGATCCAGTCTTGTTTGGGGAATGAAAAAAAGCTTACTACAATCACTCACGGGCTGAGGGTTAAGTGTGGAAAAGGTAGTTGAATATATGGCTGTGGAAGGAGGAGAGATGCAAATTAAAACTGCCTTTTGTTGGTTTGTCTGAAAACTGTGTTTTAATTCAATATCCCTGGGGGTGGATTGAGGGGACAGACTGGAATGAGGAAGAAAGTTAAGGTGAGGTTCATGATAAAAGGGAAGTGGAAGACGGCAGGGGACTCAGTGATGGTGGGCACAGTAGGAAGGAGGAAAACAGGGTATGTTCAGTTAATATTTAACAGGAGGAAATGACAGAACTTCAGGGACCAAAATGGGGGTTGTGGGGGGAGATGAAGAAGGTCGTTTCCAGACCAATCCCTGGTTTCCACCTTGGTTAATGTGGGTGGAGTGTCACTCTCTAAGATGGGGGGAGAGCAGCGCTGGGACAAAGTAGGTGATGGGAGGGGGAAGAGTAGATAAGGAGCTCCACTGGGGCCAGCTGAAGGGCTAATATGACGGACAGTGATCTTTCAAGTACACAGGCAGAAATAAAATAGAGCACTCAGCATCTCTCTGAAGGAAGTAGGCAAGTGGCATTATCATCTAGACCAGTGTTAGCCAAGACAATGTTCAGTGATGGAAATGTTCATTGTCCGGTATGACAGCCAATAGCTACATGTGGCCAGTGAGCACTTAAAATGTGGCTAGTACAACTAAGGAACTGAATTTGTCATTTTGTTGGATTTTAATCAATTTAAATAAATAGCCACACATGGCTAGTAGCTCCTGTATCGGAGAGCACAGATCTGGACAACAGAGGTCACTCTCAAATAATAAAAACACCAAAGTGGCTCATCAGAGGCTGCTGAGGTTGGGAAGAACCTTAGAGTTTATCGAGTATAATTCTCTAATTTGACAAATAAGAAAACCAAGGCCCAAATGGGAGAAGTGACTCGCACAAAATCATTGCAGCACAAGAGCGATAAGGCGGACGAGAGCCGTGGCCTTCTGTGCTGGATCCAACGCCCTTCCTCTTTCACAGGCTGCTTCTGTTCCTGATGCAAAAATAGCTGCAGTTTTGTTTAATTCTGGTGTGTGGAATCGACGCAGCGCGTGGGCAAAGCCCAGGGAAGACCATGCACTCCCCCTGCTGAGCGAGTCATCCCAAACAGCACTGGGGAAGCAACCGCGTATGATGCCGTAGCTGCAAATAACAGAACTCACTCGAGTTAGTTTTAATATGAAAGGAATTGATTAAAGAAGAGTCAGCAGCCTGTACGATCTCTGAAAGAGGGTCTCAAAGCCAGGTGTGGAGGCTCTGCAGTCAGTAACTGTTACAAATTACACCAGCACCGGTCTGCTGGGGACCGGCTGTGCCTGCCCCTGGGCTCAGGGAAACGGCTCCCATCACCAGAGCTGAGGCAGGGGCTCCCCCAAGAAATCTTTCCCTCAAAGCCGGAGGCCACTGCTGCCTGGCTCACCGGCAGGCACTCCACGGCCCCCTCCCTCCACAGGCCATTCTCATTAGAATCTAAACAGACAGGAGGAGGAACCTGAGACCCTCGCTGCAAGGAAGGGAAGCAAGTTTCCGGCTTCTACCTGGTGCAGAGTGCCACAAACCAAAACAATCCCCAGGCATGAGGAAGAGAATTTTTTAAAAGGCACCACCACAACTTAAATGTCCTGTGGAGGAAACAGCCCATCTGCACTGGTTTAAGACCATGGATCTTACCACCAGTCCCGCTCAGCAGCAACCCTGACTAGGAGCTTTGTACATTATGTCTATACACTGCAAATTCTCTCAATTATTTCACCAGCGGCTCTGCAATGTTTTTAAAGGATACATTCATTCAGCGGAACATCTGTATTGATAGATCCTTTACACGTGGTGGGAAGGGAATTATGCATTTCAACTCTCGGAGCGTGAAGAAATCTCTTCTTTTTTATTCTTTTTTTAATCTGATTTTCTAATAAACTCGATAACAGCGCAGCCATGAAGATGAATAATTCTGCAGTTTTTCCGCAAAAGCAGCAAGATGGAAAAGAGTGGATCTGAGACATCTTCTGAGAACTACATGGGGCATAATCCCCTTCCATCCTAAAATTCTCCAAAGGAAGACGCTGTGAATGCTATCACTAACTATAGCGAACGTGGTGGTGGACTCTGTGGGACTCAAAGGAGGTTAAGAACTACCCTGTGACTCATGAAGCTCAAAAGTCAAATGTTTTTTAGCCCAGAGGGAAAGCCATTTCAAAACAGTTCTGCTCATTTCAGAATTCAGCAAACCCTGAATTCACACATCACTGAAGTTTGCTGCCCTGCGACAATTCAAAGACTCTCCAAACCATGGTGGAATCCCAAGTCAACCTTCAGAACAACAAAAGACACCACGAGATAATGAATACAGTTCCCTGTGCGACACAGCAGGTATCTTGTAGTAACCTATGATGTAAAAGAATATGAAAAGGAATACATGTATGTATATGTATGACAGAAACGTGATGCTGTACACCAGAAATTGACACAACATTGTAAACTGACTATACATCAATAAAAAAAATTTTTTAATTAAAATAAAAAGACACTATGAGAAATGAGCAGCTGTCCCATTCTACCCTCTCTTTCACCAGAACGAAATCATTCTTCAAAAGCGCACATGCTATTTCATACAAACATTGGTGTTGGTACAGGATTGAATCTGCACTGTATACAAATGCCATTCCCTAAGCAGGATCTGTTTGCTGATGTAAAGGATATTATCTTCTAATGACTGTATTAACTCCAGAGATCTTCTCAAATAGCTTTAGGGCCATGCCCGAGGCTCACTGTCTTTTTCTATTTGCCTCAGTAGTATCCATGGCATGATCCTTCCACTTCGCATTTCTGCTAGTCGGGACAGGGTATCAAACACTCTCCTCAAGACAAAAGTAGTGGCTCCGATGCACTCATATATGAACTTTAGAATAAAAAGGGAAAGTGATAGTAAAGAAAATTTATTTTGCTGTTTTTTAAAAGTTAGATTCTTATTTGAAATGGGTATTTGAAATGGATAACTAAATATAAATAAGAAATTATAGAAAATAAATTATAGCAAATAAGAAAACACAGGTGAATATTTTTTTCACAAGCATAAGTGTAAGAGCAATCATAAAAGGAAAACTGACAAATTTCACGCTTTAGACAACACGGAAGAGGACGTCTCCAGGTTTTCTTTTGAAAGTCATGATGGCATCCCGTCTTGCTTGTAGTTATTGCCCAACCCGAGGAACTTAGAAGTGGGCAGGTGGGCAGATACAAAGCAATTATACCTTTCATCAAAGGGGTGGGGCTGGCTACAACTCCAGGGAAAATGAAAAATGCTTCAGTCAGCAAGAATCAAACCAAACATCACTAATCGCTTCTTGCCAAAACTTACCAAAGCTAAATTTAAAGAAGCCACCCTATTATCTAAAATGAAAGAGCTGTTTTCTCCTGTAATCTTTTTTCATAGACTGATCACTTTTTTCCTTTCTCTTTTGTAGCATCACATTAAGAACTCTAGGCAATACTCTTCTGCCGAGGCTATGCTGAAGTGCGTTGTGATTACTGTTTCCTGAAAGTCTTCCCTTTGGTTTGTATAAGATGTGGAAGGATTGAGCTCACTGAATTTTCCCACAGTCGTCATAAAACGCCAATACCGAAAATGCTCACACTTCATTAAATGTGACAGCTCCTTCCTGCCGCACAGCCCAGTGAGACCCTCCTACAACTTAAAAGGAAACATGTCCCTCCACGCAGTTGCCTAGGCTAAGATCACAGATAGGGCTCTTGGCTTTGTGGAAATTTATGTCATTCCAGAGAAGCTGACATTACTTCCATCAGTATAAAAGATGCAGCTGATTAATTTCAGGCACGCTGCTGTTTCTTTCATGCCAAATGCTAAGCATTCAATATAGCCCAACAACCCAGAGTACAAGTTAAGAGTCTGCTGGAGCCAATACACGCAGTTAATTAGGAAAAAAAATCTATGCCAGACTCACCATATGATCCAACAAACCCACTCCTGGGCATATATCCAGAGGGAACTCTAATTCAAAAAGATGCATGCACCCGAATGTTCATAGCAGCACTATTTACAACAGCCAAGACATGGAAACAACCTAAATATTTGTCCATCGACAGATGACTGGATAAAGAAGCTGTGGTATATTTATACAATGGAATACTACTCAGCCATAAAAATAATAAAATAATGCCATTTGCAACAACATGGATAGACCTGAAGATCATCATTCTAAGTGAAGTAAGCCAGAAAGAGAAAAATACCATATGATATCACTTACATGTGGAATCTTAAAAAAAATGACAAAAATGAATGTATTTACAAAACAGAAAGACTCACAGACATAGAAAACAAACTTATGGTTTTTTACTGGGGGTGGGGAGGGAAGAGGGTGGGAAGGGATAAATTGGGAGTTTGAGATTTACAGATACTAACTACTGTATATAATTTAAACAAGTTTCTTGTGTATAGCACAGGCAACTGTATTCAATATTTTGCAGTAACCTTTAATGAAAAAGAATACAAGAATAAATATATGTATGTATATGTATGACTGAAACATTGTGCTGTACACCAGAAATTGACACATTGTAAACTGATTATACTTCAATAAAAAAATAATTTAAAAATCTATGCCAATTTCTCCAACATCTCCTCTTTTACCAAGGGAAATATATTTTCTTCTCTTGGCCATCACAGAGTGAGAAGGATTCCTCAAACACAACCCCCTCCTTCTTCCAACCCTCTAAGGTTCTCTCCAGTGACACACTTCTAGGAAAATGCCACTGCCCTTCAGGGTCACTAAGTCATTGCCTTTGTCTCCTCATTCCCCTGGCAACCATGTGCTGCTTCTTTCCACCAAACTGAAACCACTTACTCTAAGTTTAAAGGGCACTTAAGAATTTCTGTTGGCTAAATACAAGAGTTCTTCCAATTACAAAGGAAAAAAAATCCCCACTCAACGCCCGTCCACCAGCTGCCCAGTCTTTCCTACCTCCCCTTCACAGCTTACTTTCTTTAAAAAGTTGTTGGCTACCATTCCCTCACCTCCATTTTCATCATACCCACACCATCTTCAACCCAACTTCCAGGTCCAAGTGCAGGAAAAAACAGTTCTCACTAACGTGCCCAGTGATAAACAGTGCTCAGTCCCCACCAGGTGTGACCTCCCAGACCAGGAGCAGGAAAGATCCATTTTCTAAAGAGAGCTGCAAAAAAAGGGGTGATATCCCCACCCCATCCTAGGATGACTAAGAGATGGAGAACTGACTGCCCCCACTAGCCACCTCCTCCACCCCATGCCGCACCCCACCCTATACACAAGCTGGGAAGGGGGCAGAGGAGGAGACTCGAGTCCTTACATTCTTGGCTTAGTGAAGAGTGCTGTCATGTCTTTGGAGGGCAGTGGGTGGGATGGGGGACAGGGGATGAAGAGATGTCATCACAGAGACCGGACATGTCTGCAAGAAGAGGAGACTGAACTCTCATTCCCCAAGTGGATAAGCAGTGGGCGTGCTGATTTGCTCTGCCCCTCCCAGAGCAAAGGAAAGGAAAACTACAGGAAGACGGCAGGGCAGGAAGAAGCCTCAGGTCTGCTTGGTTCACAGAACGACTGATTGAGATGCCTAGTTAGATCACCTCACTAGTACTCACCCAAAAGGGCCCCCTACCAGGGCCAGGGGATCCCAGCACCAGTTACATTAGAGACATTTAACCCCTCCCTCTGCCTATGGAAGACACAGAGTCCAGGAGAAGGACAGGGAGGAGGGGTCCCAGAGGCAGCCCACCCCTCCTCCTCACTTCCTGTTGCTCAAAGGACACGGCTAGCAAGTGATAAGCTCAGGAAAAGCTTTAAATCCAATGTCTATTTTTCTCATGGTGGTATTCCCAGACATGCCCAAGCAAGGGGCACATGGAAGGCTTAATGATTATTTGTTGAATAAAGGAAAAGCACCTTCTTAATTGTAACTCTCCTTGTCTTTCCTGGCTCATTTCCTCATCCAGTCACTCCTACACAAATGTTTGTTGAAGGTTAATTATATATAATTTAATTATGGAAAGATGATTAAGACATGTTCCCTGCCCTCAGCAAAGTTACTAGAGAAAATAAGTACAAACTTGCATCCACCACAGAAATTCTGTGAACAACAGCATGGGAGTGATACCAAGTACTGAAGACACTACCTCAAAAAATCCAAACTATTGCCCAGATCGGTTTAGATACAGAATTCTCATGCCTGCCCTTCCCATGACCACTGGCCCTTTATCCCTCCTGCTAAACTACATTTACCACTTGATGTGTTAAGGTAGCAGTTTACATACCACCATCTGTGTGTGATATCCTGGAGAAAGCCAGGATAATCCATATTCCCTGGGTCTGGGGGAGACAAGGAGATTTCAATGCACAGCCTTGGATGGAGACTTAGAGAGAGGACAAGTTATGGATGGCCCTTCTTGGAACACCGCCATATGCAATCTGGCATAGAGGAAATGCTGCTGGTTTAGGACCAAGGTGAAGCCAGTGACGTACATTTCCCCTCAGAGAGCATCTTACCCACGAGGAGATGGTCATGCATCATGGAGAACTTAACCACCGTAACAGCTGCCCAGAAATCACATGTGATTTAAAGGATTGCTGATTAGCAGACTCCTAGAATTAACTACCATTTAGAGCCATGTATTTGCAGAAATCAAATCACTCTGCATGACTTCTGGTTTCCTTATAATCTTTAGCTCACAATCCTTCAGCAACCATTATTGCTTCCCACACATATTTTTGATGGTTATTTTTAATGACCATTTTCCACCATAATTAGAATAATAAATACACGTTCAGTATAATAAAAAAATCTAGAAAATTTAGCAAAGTTTATAGCAGGAAAAACATCACGCATATTCTTACCAACACTGTTAATATTCTGGTATATTTCCACTTAAACTCTGTTTGATTTAATAGCTATTTGGAATTAATGTGCCCCATAAGCCAACTCTGGTAAAAAATCACCAATATACTAGGATATAAACTGCCATCTGTAATCTCTTTCAATTAGGAACAAAGTTATATCTTCAATGACTATTAAACAACCAGTTTAGTTTAAAAAGCTTAAATTCAATGGAGAGAAAATTGGTTCAGAGAGTTGTTTAATGTAGGAATGCAAGCTGGCACTCTCTGCTTTTCTATTTGCTTTTCCCAATCGTTGGACAGCTATCATTTCAGATATAAATCCCTTTAAACATAAATTCCCTTGATTGTTTAAAAGGATACACATGTGTGATTCTGGGAGGCACAAAAAGCAGTGCTGGTCGTGCTTTCTTGACAAGTTATTTACAATTGCCATTATTTATCAAGATACTTAAACATGGATTTTATTTTCATCTCAGTGTTCCGTAACAGACCTGCTATTCAATGATAGCTCAAAGAAAAGTTGTTGGCTTACCTGATTAAGAAGTCATGCAGGCCAACGTCAAAATACCTGTTTAAGGGAGACAAAGACAGGCATATCAAGGGAAGACATTTACAGCAGTGGTGGACTTGACAAAAAAATCGACAATTTACATTCAGAGCATGGTGAATACACAGATTACTCCATGACCAGTGGTTCTCAAAGTATGCCACAGCAGCGTTACCCGGGAACTTGCTGGAAATGCAACTTCTCAGGCTCCACCTCAGACACGCAAACTCAGAAAATCTGGGGATGAGGCCCAGCAATTAGATTTAACACGCACACCAGGTGATTCCGATGCAGAACTACTGCTCTCTGATAGCACACATGTCTCTCTCTCTCTAGAAACAAAGGCCACAAGAGTGAATTTCACCACTTTTCCAAAAGAGGAGTCTTTTTATAACACTCGTTTGAGTAAATGTTCATTTACTCAAAAATAAATGAAATATGGTTTTCCTTTGGGGAGAGATCATTGAGGATTTTTTACTCTTTAATGCAGGTACTAGAGACTGAACCCAGGCCCCTGTGCTTGCTAAGTACACACTCTACCACTGAGCTACACCCTCCCCACTAAGTGAAATATTTTTTTGGGGGGGTGGGAGGTAATTAGGTTTATGTATATATTTTTAAGGAAGTAACTGGGGATTGAACCCAGGACCTTGTGTGTGCTAAGCATACACCACTTGAGCTACACCCTACCCCCTGAAATATGTTTTAAAAACACAAAACTACACTGGCCAAAGGGAAGAACAGGGGTGGGGAAGGGTCAGTTCTGTTCCTCCCTCTCCTCCAGGACACAGCCCTGAACTTTCCCGCGGAGAGAACCACCCGCCCCATCTGAGACGGCTCTAGCAGGGACGGGAGAAAGCCGTTCCATGTGCTCACTGGTGAGCCTGTCATGGTGCCTGGGCCTCACACCAGGCATCCAATAAACCCTGGGCAGCGGTGGACCCTTTCAGGCACACCTCTCCCAACGCCACCAGACTGGCTTAGTCCATTGGAACGGCACTGCCCCGGTTTCCCTAATGAGCACGCTCGTTCCCCCTAAACCTCCAACCGCTCAGCCCGTGTCCGTCTCCCACCTTTGGGTCCAGCTGTGAGTGGCCTGAGTCATCATGCTGCTGCCCACCAGGTATAATCGCCACTGCTAACACCCCGATGGCGGTGGTTACGTACCTGGCGTCCCAGCCAGCTATCTGCCCAGAGAAAGCCTGGGTTCATCCTGCGCTACAGGCAATGAGCAATGCACACAGAAATGCACCCGAGCGGGGTTTGACTGCCCAGGCCCTGACTGTCCCTAGCTTCCAGGTCCACCCTACCCCGTCTCTGGAACATCTCAGCACATCCAGCACCTCACACCCTGTACCCCGACATACAGCAGGTGATTACTGACATCACAAGGATTCCTTGTGGCATACCTTTAAATGACAAGATTCTTTTATGTACTCGGGCATCTGTTTACAGATTACAGACACGGGGGAGGTGAGAATAGAGACACGGAGCCAAAATATGAGGGACCTCATTTACTGTATCACTTACTTGAAATAATGATAAAATTCAGGGAAAATCAAATTCAAGATACATAAATTCCATTTACTCCTAAGCCTTCTGAACAGAGCTCTGGAGGAGATACACTTGCAGGGATAGCTGATTTGTTTCACCTGGTTTTACATGGATCCAGATGAGGTCAATTCCTATCGTATTTAACGCAGATTAAAAAAAAAACAAAACAAAAAGCAGAAACAGAAATGATCCCTCCTCTCAACCAAAACCAAGGCTACATTGCTCAGCCAGAAAAGTAAATCTTCAAACGACAGATAGCAATTGTTAAGTCCGCCAGAACTGCAGTATGGGAGGCAGAAGTATGTATGAAGTAAAACAAAGATTTCTGCTTCCGTCACTCACACAAACCTGTTCAGTCTTTTCAGTTATATAACAGCTACAGAAAGCATCAGACTCTGTTGCAGGAATCAGAGGCTGAATGGATGTGGAAGGAGTCACAGAGACCTTAGGTATAGAGGTGGGGGAGGGGAAGAAGCCCCCACCACCCCCGAAGGAGTCATGAAAATCCTAATTACAGAAATTATTATTTGAGTATTTAGAAGGTGGCAACTACTATGTTTGGTACTCACCGACACGCGCAGTTACCGTAGGTGTTGGCATCCCTGTTTATCGGTGAAGGAACAACACTCCAGAGGCTAAGTAACTGGCACAGAGCTCACAGACAGCAGAGGACAAAGCTGGGAGTCAAACTGAGCCCTGAAGCCGTGAAATACGTGCTCTTCCCCCTAAAAGCACGGCTCTCGCCGCCTCTCATTATTACTCATTGAAAGTGGCTGTTGATTTTCAATAAATGAGCCCTTTCCGCCCCCACCTGATTTCTGCTTCTCCAGACCTGGCTGCCCGGCTCCAGGCGAGCCCACGTGCTGCGCTCCCTTTAAGCACACCTGCTCTGCAGGCAGCATCTCCCGCCTCGGGTCTTAGTCAGCCCGGCTCTGGAAAGTTCTGTGAATTCTCTGGGCTTTAGCCTCCCGTTTGGGAAAACGGAGAGGTTGTGAGAATTAAGTGATAAAATACAGATACAGGGCTTAGCACAGCGCTTGATACACCATGAGGACTCAGTAAATAGTAACCTCCTTCCCTCCGATTTTTAAGAGTTGTTTTAATGGGAGCCCCATTCCCAGTAACTCAGTGGGAGCAGCAAGCCGCCTTAAAAAAAAGGGTAGAAGTTGTCTTCCAATGCAGCCCAGAAAGAGAGGCCACTCAATCCAGGGCCCTGGCAGAGCCAGAGCACTGGAGAAAAGGTCAGCACGGCTGGAAAATCTGAGGGACGGGCACAGAGCTCAAGAAACGGGCAGAAAAGCAGGAAGAGCATTTGTTCCGTGGGGTCCTCACCAAGAGCCTTGGGGCTGAGTGAGAGTGGGCTGGGTGGGGCGGGGCAGGGAGCCTCCTCCCACCACCCCCACCCGGAACTCGCACCTTATTTGGATATACTGGTACATACCAGTACATACCAGTGCATGTCCAGCTTCACCAGTAACTATGGTCTCCTATGAAATTTAGGGTCTAAATGTACAGAAGTGAAGGATTGTGAAAACATGCTGTGTTTCAGACTATTTCTTCTCATGCCTGTGTGATTGGCTGAGAATGGAATTAGGGGCTGGGACAAGTGGGGGACCTTAAGGATCCTTGTGACAGGTAAGCTGATTAAGAATGCAGGAACCAGAGCCTGCCACCAAGCAGATTCTCAATCATTATCTTTTGAGTAAATTAACATGTGGATCACATGCTGTCATGAGTGCCTGCCTAGGCACTCGGCACAGTAGACTGCAGGCAGAAGATGCTCAAAAGTAATTATTTAATATATCACTCTTATGTGTAAATACATTAAATAAACACCCACAGGGAGAAATGGGCCTTCTCTTCTGAAATAAGATAGCTATCAAACTACAGCACAATTATTCTTATCACTGTTGAAGAAAGTAACCTCTCATGGCTACCAGCTCACAATAGGCCAAGGTTTCCTTCTGAGAAGACATAAGAAGCAGTGGTCCTGTGCATACTATTCTTGCTTCCTTCCGGAAAATAAAAACAGGAAATCTTCTACACATTATTTTATATAAAATAGATAAACAACAAGGACCTACTGTATAGCACAGGGAACTATACTCAATCTCTTGTAATAACATATAATGGAAAAGAATCTGAAAAAAATATATATGCACGGATATGCATAACTGAATTGCTTTGCTGTACACCTGAAACTAACACTATAAATCAACTACACTTCAATAAAAGACAAAATATTTTAAAAGTAGGAAATCTGTGTGCATACGTGATATGAACATTTTTGTTGTCCAAGCATCAACTGATATGCAACAGCTTGATATACAAAAAGGAACTTTTGAACCCTTATTACCTCCCTCCCTTCCGAAAAAAAAAGTCCTTAATCAATCAATGAATCAGAAAAAAATCCCGGGGAACTTTGAAGAAAAAAAAGGAACTTTTGAACAAGCTGCAATATCCTAATAAGGCAGTGAATTTCCCACCCCGAGTTCAAGCATGGGTTAAGAGGGTGTTTAGAGGAGACTAGAGCGACAGCCAGAAAACCGGAATGGATGAACTTAAGGCTCCACCTGGCCTCAGGCTTCCGACTCCCTGCTTCAGCCACTTTCAGGAAGCGTCTCTAAGTATGAACGCTCACTTCCCGGGCAGCAGCTCTCGTCTGATAACCATCAGCAAATTAGTAGACTGTGCCTGGGCTAATGCTTCCGTGGCAGCCCTGATGGTTTATTCATTATGATTCTGACTGCTGTTCCTGTTGAGCTTCAGAGTGTATCCCAGTTAGGCTCCCAGCACCTGCCAGAGGGGTCCTGCACTTAGGTTTACTCCTGGAGCACACAGCATCCGCTTCGGACAGAGAAGGGGTCAGGCCCACTGCTGGCAGTCTTAAGTGGGTAGGCCAGGGGACCCAGGTCAAAGTTCACAATAACTTGCATGTGTATGAGGTAAGAAGTAAATGTACGCATGCGCTAGTAGCATGCGGCAGCATTATGAACAACACGCATGCGCAAACAGCATGAGTCAGCATTATGAACAACACGCATGCCCGGGCGTTATAAAAGGAGAAGTGCGAACACCCGCACGCGCCATCTGCTTGTACCGTAGTAAGGTGCTGTTATGCTCCATGTCGGCCCCACGCGCCTTCTTCCAGTCGGGCAGCGCACCTCCTTGAATCCCTCTTCGGCCTCCTGTGGCTGACACCCACACAGCATGTCGGCGGCAGAACTCGTTCCAGAACCCACAGTTGGTTCCAGGATTTGCTCTGCTCTGCCAGGCTGCCTGCCTTTCAGGGTCCTGGTCCTTCCTTCCAGGCTGATCTTCTTTAGACTTAGGGACTAAAGAAGAAAGGAACGGTGCACCAGAAGCTACAAATGCCACCTAACCAGTGAGGTATGTTTTAGAACCACCGTGGTATGGCCATCTAGCCTGACACACGCAGGGCAGTGTCTCTGTGAAGTACCATATTCACCCTCAGTCTTTGCCTCGGCTTCTTCAGTTTACAACCCTCACAGCTTTTCATCTCCAGACTTGTCCATCCCATGAGTGGGCTGCCAAGGTCTAGCTCACACTCCTACCTGGAAGTCTGAAGACTGACTTGAAGGGTTGGAGGTAAAAACTGAATCAAATCACTACGAGAATAAAGTTCGTAACTAGACTCGAGAAGCCCTGATTAGTTCTGACTGGGCTACCTAACAATTTCAAAGTGGAGGAGAGACTTTTAAGTTTATCTGCTGTAACCTCCTCACTTGACAGAGTAAAGACATAGATAATAAGGAAGATGAAACAGTTTGAAGCACAACTAGGGGCAGAGCTGAGGCTAATGGTCAGGTCCCCTAGACCCCAGTTCTTTATTCAAAATGTCACAATGCTGCCCTCCTGTTGGTCTCAATCAGAGTCTTTATTTTCCGAGAACGTACAGGACACAATACTTGGAAGGGGCTTCCTGATGACATCACGTAACAACTGGCATCAAGTCATGCCATCTTTATCTCCACCTGGAAAAGTCACATAAACAGAGTCTGCAGGATACCATTCCCTCACTTTCTTATGTTTTTCCAACACCTGGTTCTGTCTAAATCTTACCTGCATAGAGATTTGAGATTCAGAGCATGCACAGTCGGGGATAAAAAGTGATGCCGGGGTAAAGGGGAAGAGTGAAAGTGAATTTAGGCCAGTAAGACTCCAGGTGCCAGACCAGAGCCAAGTGAAGAGAGAATGTGATGGAGAGGAAGCAGGGACAGTGGGTGTAAGTAACTCGCATGTGTTGTTTATACACGTACATGGTTCTGAAGTTGGAGTGGAGAGGGTAGCAGCTTCAGCAGGATAAGACAAATGAGGTGGTTTTTTGTTTATCTAGGGGGAAAGTTTCCACTGTGACAGGTGATGAGTGCAGAAGCCAGGAGATTTAGCAGAGGGAGGACTTTTAACCGAGTATGAGACAAAGCCATCGGTTGAGAGAAAAATGGTTAAGAGTGATGTGCTAGACATTCGCTGCTTTTCTCCGCTCACCTGTGTGTTTGAGGGGAGGCCTGACATCCTTCTGGGGACTAACAGCTCACCCACCGTGTCCAGTTCTAGCGAGACAATCAGTCCCTGCTCCTGCCTCCCCCAGGAGCATAGGAAAGACACCCAGGCTGCAATGAGATTCTTGTTCTCAGGATTATATTTCAGGATAAAGATAGACAGGAAGACAAAAACAAAAAAACAAAAAAAAAAAAAACTGAGGCTGACTCACCCCAGATGTCGCACCTGGATATATCCATAACACTTTTCTCATGTGGCCACAACAAATTCTGTTAAAGAAGCAATTCTCTGCTTCTTTGTTCTGTTCTATTCTTGATGCACAAGCCCTCGTCCATTAAAATAATGACAAATGTCTCTTTAGAGCTCTACATGTACAAAGCACTGTCATAACATTTCTTAACAAACTGTAAGGAAAGTAGGGCTTGTATATTTTGCCATTTGCCAGCTAGAGAAGCCAACACAGGGTGCCTAACAGGGCCTGGTCCACAGGCTCAGTAAATATGTGAATGAATGAATAAATGCATGAATGAAGGTTAAATGGCTAGCCAGCAGTTACATAGTTAATAACTGACCCAACTTCAACTTGAACTCAGATTTCCTCATTAAAAACTCAGAGCAATTAAAGTAACATATATTAAAATAATGCCATTTGCAGCAACATGGAAGGACCTGGAGATTGTCATTCTAAGTGAAGTAAGCCAGAAAGAGAAAGAAAAATACCATATGATATCACTTATACGTGGAATCCTAAAAAAAAAGATACAAATGAACTTATTTACAAAACAAACAGGCTCACAGACATAGAAAAGAAACTTACAGTTATCAGGATGGGGGAAGTGGTGACAAGGGATAAATTGGGAGTTCGAGATTTGCAGATATAATGACTATATGTAAAATAGATAAACAACAAGTTTATACTGTAGAGCACAGGGAACTATATTCAATATCTCATAGTAACCTATAATGAAAAAGAACATGAAAATGAATATATGTGTATATATGTATGACTGAACTATTATGCTGTACACCAGAAATTGACACATTGTAAACTGACTATATACTTCAATAAAAACATTTAAAAATTTAAAAAATAAAAAAATTTAAGTAACATATATTATAAGTCAAATGAGATGCTTATCGAAAATTGTGTTTGTAATTTCTGGACTAGGACAGATTTTTGTTTGTTGTTCTTAAGAATAATACACTGGCTTTGGGAGCCTGAAATGTAGTAATAGCAGATATTAATTGCTAAGGTGGCACTATGGAAGAGGGGTCCCCTCACATCAATAAAATTAAAGCACCTACTGATGGGACGGACAGGGTCTTGTAAAAAAAAAAAAATCAAACCAAACCTCACCCCCCAAAACAAACACAGTGTCCAGCAGCTCATGAAAAGAGTATTGACATCACAACAGCAGGAGAGGCATGCAGCAAGGGCTTCCCAGAGGAGGTGATGCTCTTGCTGGGTTTTGTAGGAAAAGTAGAAGCTGGCCAGCTTGGGGAGGGAAGTACTTGCCAGGTGGCATGTCAATTCCATGGGACTTAGGCTCCTCCCTGGAAGCCAGCTTACTAGGACCCCAAAGAACAGCACGCTGGGTTGGAATCTAAAGTGTTACTGACTGGGAGGGGAACTGGCCCCAGAGCCATGGGAGATAGTGATAGATGAACCCTTCTTTCTTCCAGGCAGCACTTGCAGTGATGATGCCCAGAAGGCAACCAAAAACAGCAAGATAGAGGGAGAGAAATCATATCTCTGATGGAACTGCTGATACGGTCTCGCTGATCCTTATGCCCAGGTTGCCTTTGACAACCCGACTACTGAATTATCTCCAAGCAGAGAATGAGAACATCTGACTTTCGCCTTTTATTCCCCCCTCAGGAAAGATTATATAGTGATATGAGCCTCGGCTTCTGTTTATAAAGTAAACTGGGCCCAAGATACTCAGCATTTCGGGAACCGCAATAAAGTAGGTCAGGTCTCAAAAGGCTGGGACTGAGAACTGGGTAATTAAACAAGTCAATACTTAGCCCCAAAATGCCACCGTGTTACAAGAATTTAACACAGAGCAAATGTTAACACAATCTTAAAAGCTGAAAAAAGTTTTCTCAGTCCATGTATATTTACAATCAGTCATCTGATTAAAATCTCATTCCACTGTACAGCATGTCTCTTGTGGGCACCACATTACAGTGAGTGATTACTCATGATATGTGCTTGATGAAGCTGTTCATTATGGCTTGAAAAACTGCACCACATGATCGTTTCAATGATCTGGTTTCACCCCTCAGAATAGTCGGAACATTTGGTTCTGCCACCATTAGTAACCTAAGGCCAACAGGTTTGAAAAGACAGAAATGAGACTCAAGTGTGCCCAACTGGGGTGAGGTGCACTAGTTCGTCTTCTTTTCTATACTGAAACTAAAGATCCATTACCATAATTAGAATTCAAAAAAATGGTCATTACATCCAAAAATGATACTTGATAATCAATTTTTAAAATAAATTTGATGTTAGTGTCATTCTCACTAATTTCTTTTTTCCATAAATACAACTGATTGATTTATTTAACATTTTTGTTGAATTATAGTCATTTTACAATGTTGTGTCAATTTCCAGTGTAGAGCACAATTTTTCAGTCACACATGAACATACATATATTCATTGTCACATTCTTTTTCACTGTGAGCTACCACAATATCTTGTATATATTTCCCTGTGCTATGCAGTATAATCTTGTTTATCTATTCTTCATATGCCTGTCAGTATCTACAAATTTTGAAATCCCAGTCTGTCCCTTCCCACCCCCCTGTCCCCTTGGCAACCACAAGTTTTTATTCTATGTCTATGAGTCTGTTTATTTTGTATTTATGTTCTTTTTTTTTTTTTTTAGATTCCTTTCCCTCTTCAGTTTTATTTTCATACTAATTATATATGGGAGCCTTGATAAGAATGTCCTATTGGTATTTATTCACTACTAAGACATAAGCAGAGTTCTAGGGTTTTAAAACAATGGGTCCCCAAATCTTTGCACCCTCTCCTATGCTCACTAATTCTAGCAAAATTTCTTAATCTCTCCTTAGGCATCTCTTTCACCTAGAGGGTTCCAGCTAATCAAAGTGAATGTGATCATTTTTCCTTCTGTAACTTTCTAGCAAATTCTCCCTCATTGAAATTCAGAAGAAGAAAAAAATTAAAGTGGTTATACAGCAACAATCTGTCAATAAGAGAAGAACCCACACTGCAATCCAGCAGAGACAGGTGAAGGGAGTGGGGAGCGGGGACCCGAGGGGCACAGGTGAGGATGGAACTCTGTCGGGCTGTGTCATGTGCCAGGCCTGAGGCTGGGAGCAGCGTGATACAGACGGTCTCACCGGAACCAGATAGGACATTCTGCACGGGGCTGGTGAGCACAGTACAGCCAGGAAGGAAAAATCAAGGGACAGCAAGACAGAGAGCTAATACACACAAAAAGCTCGTAGCTTTTCATAAACCATCACGCAAACCTTTGCTTTTGTTTTTCATAGTTAAAATGCCAAAGCCAGGTCAGTGGGCCAAGCCTGGAGCAACTCTGCTGGCGGTCCTTCGTTCAGAGTGTGTTCTAGACGGAGAGAAAGGCATTTCATACGGCTGACCAGCGATGCTGCCTGGTCTGTGAGGGCTCTGGCCTTCAGGAATATACATACAGGTTTGAATCTCAAGAGACCTTCAAACGTCTCTGCAGTCCTCAACCTGCTCACTCAAGCCGTCAGGGGGCCACATTCATGTTATGAAAATTAAGTCCATCTCCCCCTGGAGGTTACCAAAAATGAGATGGGCTTCAAAGGGGAAAAAACTTACTTCAAGAAATAGAAATTATATTATAAATAGTCTCTAACATTCTAAAGTTCACAAATTTCAAGAACAATTAAAATTTACAACATTTAATAGAAACACTGAGAAAAAGTAGCATCTTGTGTATATTATAGCACAAACCTTCATCTTCTGAACATAAGCACATTCAAGAAAATAAAGAATTTAATTTCCTCCTCTTCAACAAATATGTATCTAGCCCCCACGCTGGGCCAGTGACTGGCAGGTGCTGGGAACAGTCCCTGCTTACACAAGTTTACAGACTAGGGAGGCAACTGATACACAAATAATGACAGTGTGCCCAGCATGCTGGGGGAATACTTCTTGGAGAACTAAAGGACCCCTGTCCCTGGAAGGCTGCTGAGAGTAACAGTCCTCTGACCCTCCCCTGTGACTGGAAGATGAAGAAGACCCCAGCAAGTCAGAAAAGACCTGTGGCTGCAGGCTGACAAGCAGTGGGAGCTCTCTGAAGCACAGACAGTGAACAGCAAACCAGGAGGCTTCCCTGCAGTTTTAAGTGAAAAGCCAGTGGCCATATGTTTTTACTTACTGGTGTTTTCTGCTGGTCCCTTAACTGGAGACTTCCTAGCCTGCTTAGAGTCTACTAGTGCTTCAAGGAAAATTTCTTCTTTTTCAGTCACTTAACGCTAATTTTTTAAAAATCCACCCGAAAAGCTAAAATGGATTTGTTTTTCACAGTAAGGTATATTAAAAGTCATATCTATATTTATTCTGTAAGATCCCTTTATATAAGGCACATCGTTATGTATGTAATAGGCCCTCTACACAAAACATGAAAGTTCAATTATAAACTTACATCTTTGCCTACCTAAAGGTAAACCCCCTTCATCTACTGGTAAAATTTCTTACAAGCGCATTACTCAGCCCACACCCACGGGCCAATAAGCAAGCAGAAAAAAAAAGGCAGAAAGTATAATTACTCTCACAAACCCAGACAGTATATTGCACAAGCCACACAGTTGTGCGTAAAGTACGGCCACAGATCTGAAGTGAGAGCCCACCGACAGCGGATGTGCTGGCAGCTGACCAGATGGGTGAATGACGCAGCACTGCAGAAGTCAGACAGGGGGGCGATGAAAGGACACAGTGCAGGCTCATTTTATTTATGGATAAACAGACCTGCATAGCCCGTTTCGACTTCAGTTGTATTGTTTCATTGTAAAAATCACTGGTGTTCACAGTCACGGTCTGAAAGTCACTGGTAATTAACCATGGGTGTAAAAGAGCACCAATTGCAGGGCTTCTGGGGTTTTGGGGGTTTTTTTTGTTGTTTTTTTTTTTTTTTTTTTTTTTTTTGCTTAGTTTTGTTTTGGGAGAGGTAATTAGGTTTATTTATTTACTTATTTATTTTAATGGAGGTACTGGGGATTGAACCCAGGGTCTCGTGCATGCAAAGCATGTGCTCTACCCCTGAGCTACACCCACCTCCCAATAGCAGAGCTTCTTAAATGGGCTTCTGCCAGCTAACGGACCACTCTGCCCAATAGCACAGAGTACTAGCCACTGCAGAGCAGTGTTTCTTAAACCCTTTTTCACGTGACCCACATTAAGAAATGCATTTTGATGTCATTTTAAGTGAAGTAAGCCAGAAAGAGAAAGAAAAATACCATATGAGATCGCTCACATGTGGAATCTAAAAAGAAAAAAAAGAACATAAATACAAAAGAGAAACAGACTCACAGACATAGAATACAAACTTGTGGTTGCCAAGAGGGAGGGGAATGGGAAGGGACAGACTGGGAATTCGAAATTTGTAGATACTGACAGGCATATGTAGAATAGATAAGCAAGGTTATACTGTATGGCACAGGGAAATATATACAAGACCTTGTGGTAGCTCACAACAAAAAAGAATGTGACAATGAATGTATGTATGTTCATGTATAACTGAAAAATTGTGCTCTACACTGGAAATTAACAACATTGTAAAATGACTATAACTCAGTAAAAAAATATTAAAAAAAAAAGAAAAAGAAATGTACTTTGTATCTCAGCCCAGTATTCACCAATATGGAGGGAGGCTATGGTAGCCAGGTTTCAAGATGGTCCTCAATGGTTCTCGCCTCCTGGCAATCACACTCTTCTGCAGCCCCCACTGTGCCAGGACTAGTCTGTGTGACTAATGGAACAGAAGAGAAACATGGCAGATGTGATGAGAGTAGGTGATGGTAAACAAGACTGTGGCTTCTGACCTGGGGATGCTCTTTTGTTCTTGCTCTCAGATCATGCGCTCTGGTGGAAGCTAGCTACGATGTCCTGGGTAGCCCTAAGGAAAGACCCACAGGACTGGGAGCTGAGTCTCCAGCCAGCAGGCACAAGAGCGAGCTTGGAAGTGGACCTTCCAGCCCAGTCAAGCCTCCCGATGACTGCAGCCCAGGAGGACAGCTCATCTTCAACCCAAGTCAAACCGTTCAGCAAGGCAGCTGCTGGCCCCCAGAGATAATAAAATACTGGTTGTTTTAAATTGCTGTTTTGGGGTAATTTGTTATACAGGAATAGATAACTACTACAGGCATCAGTTTCAAGAAATCTGACTTACTTTTACTCTGAGCAATTCAGTGATGCTTTCTATTCCTTATTTTTCAAAATGCTGTCTGCAACCTACTAAAATAATTATGACCATAATAGGTCGTAACCTGAGTGATTTTTTTTTCTGCTTTTACTTATATTTGCAATTTTTTTTTTGCTCAATTTATTTCTGGGCCATAAGTTTTTATTTCTTCACTTTCTTCTGGGATATCTTTTTCTTCTGGTTTAGGAACAACTTGCTCCTTCTCAGTAAGGATCATCTCAATGTGACAGGGAGAGCTCACGTAAGGGTTGATCTGACCATGAGCTCTGTGCACCCTGCACCACATCCTGGGAGCTTTGTTTACCTGGATGTGCTCAATTACCAGAGAATCTACATCTAAGCCCTTAAGCTCATCATTCCTCTCTGCATTTTTGAGCATGTGCAGTAAAATTCATCACTCTTTTTGGGCCATCGACCCTGCACCCAGCCACATTGTTTTGTGGGCACACCTACCAACTCCACCATTGTAACGACAGAATGGCACACATTGCTTCTGTAAAGTGATATCCTTCAGATACTTGGTGGCTTTTGGATATGCACACCCTTAACGGCCTGGGCAATTTCTTGAATGTTCTTAAAGTGAACACGAAGATTTGAACCTCTTGATTTGCATGACTTTGTGGGGTTTAAATAGTGAGCCATTTTTAGAGGTCATCTCAGGCCACCTACCGGAAAAGCTGTGATTTAATAGATATTAACAATATACCAATCTCTGGAACCCCATAAATACACACATACACATATAAGTATACATGCATATACGTGTGCACATGGATATAGATGCAGATACAGATGCAAGAGAGGGAGCATGCGTGCCAACAAACCACATCTGTATCTAGTATTTCCATTGCTTCTCACAATAACTCCGATAGCAAGACCAGGATTAAAATCCCCACTTTACAGATGAGTTAAAAATGTTGCTGGGGGAGAAAAAAAAAGTGCTGGACAAAAGCTATTTAACTTCCCCAAAATCAAAGTACTAAGAACAGCAGAACTGAGCCCCTTCTGATTCCTGGCTATTTTTCCAGATATAATCCATTACACACACTTTCTAATCTATTATGTATTTATTTAAAAACATTATTTCCACTAAGTACTTATTATGTATTTATCTTAAATGTTATATACGACGTGTATTTATATTAAGTTTGTACTCTGTTATATAAATATCTTCCCCGACTTTCATTTAGTCATCTGGGACGCCACACTCTCCTGGCTCTCCTCCTGACTCACTGGTTGCTGCTTTTCAGATGCCTTTGCTGACTCCAACCTCTAAGGTCAGAGAGCCAGGGCTCACTGGTCCTTGGTCCTCTTCTCTTCCCTATATATTCATTCTCTTGGCAGTCTCACCATCCTGTCTCTAAATTTTAAATGCTATCTGTACGCCCCGAACTCCCAGATTGGTATTTCCAACCCAGACCTATATATTTCCCTATACTCCTATACTCCAGACCTATATATTTCCCCTGCTTTTTTTTTTTTTAAACAACTCTACTTGGATGTCTAAAAGAGGTTTCCAACTTAGCATCTCCAAAACTAAACTCTTGATCTTCCCCTTGCACCTGTTCCTCCCAGAGTCCTCTCCTCCTCAAATGATGGCAGCTCCATTGCTCTAGCTGCTACGGCCACAATTCTTGTCATCATCCTTGACTCTCTAATCTCCACATCCAACCCGTCAGCAAACCCTGTTAGCTCTACTTTCAAAAGTATATCCAGAATCCGATGACTTCTCATCACCTCTCCCTCAATAGCCTCCTAATGGGCTCCCCTTGCTCTCCTAAAGGTCTTTATCAATAGAACAAAGAGATATTTAAAAATTCAAGATACATCACTCCTCTACTTAAACCCAACAATGGCTCCCCATCGCACTCAGAGGAGCCACCTTTGCTATGGCCCACAAAGCCCTGCAGGTACAGGATGGAGGCAAGGTGGTACCACAGAAGGATGCTAAGATTTGGGGGAGTTAGTCAACAGTGAGCTCAACTAATCAACAATGTTGTGGGGCAAAAAAAAAAAAAAAAAAAAAAAAAAAGGCTAGCATTTGTCCACTTTACTAGAAGAACAGAAGAACTGATAGTATATCTCTGTGCTCACTAGGCCACACCAAGAGGGTCATTCTCAATTTCAAGTGCTTACTTCAAAGAGAGATTGATACAAGAGGAGCATACTTAGAGGGTACCAGCCAGGATGAGGGGGTGGATGACACGGAGAACCAGTTAAGTTTACTATGGATGAGTAATGGGTTAGAAAACTTGATGGAGTGATTGTATCTCCAGGCAGATTTAGTGCAGTTTTGACTAACCAAATGGGCTGCCTTGGGAAGTTTCCTGGCACTAGATCAGACTCCCTTGGTAACCTCCATCCATCCATCCATGGACACATCCAGCATTCATAAGCACACAGTAGGTAGATAGTGAATATGCAGAAATGATGGCGATGTAGATGTAATCCCTCTCTCACAAGGGTAAGGGCAGTGAGCAAAGAGCTACAAGTGAACAGGCCATTACTGTACTGTGTGATGAATGGCAGGGTACAAGGAAGAACTGGAGCAGCGGGAGGCTAGAAGATGCAGAGTGAAGGAGCCCTGACCTGGGCTGAGCTTTGGAGGTTGAAGACTTAGCCAGAAGATGTAGCAGGTGAATGTAGAGGATGCAGATAGGTGTGTGGGGGTGTGTGTGTGTGAGCTTTGGAGGTTGAGGACTTAGCCAGAAGATGTAGCAGGTGAGTGTAGAGGATGCAGATAGGTGTGTGGGGGTGTGTGTGTGTGAGCTTTGGAGGTTGAAGACTTAGCCAGAAGATGTAGCAGGTGAATGTAGAGGATGCAGATAGGTGTGTGTGTGTGTGTGTGTGTGTGTGATGACATTCCAGACAAAGGAAGCAACTTACAGAAATAAGAGACCAAAGGAAATATGACCCATAGGTGAATCGAAGTGGGGAAGGTATAAGTAAATATTTTGGAATGACTGAGGGGCAGAGGCAAACTGAGAGCAGAATATAAACAATCATCATAATAGTGAATGTTTATTGGGTGTTTAGGATGTGCTAGAACTCACTTAATCCTCACAACAACCCCGTCAGTGTTCTATTATTACTATCATCTCAGTTTCACAGTTGAGGCCACAGAAGCCCAGAGAGGGAAGTAACTTGCCTAAGGGTTCTCAGCCAGGAAGGGGCAGAGGCAACTCCTAAACCAGGAAGTGTGCCTCCGTAGCCCACAACCTTAAGCACAACCTCCATCCTGCCTCTCAGAGCAGGCTTGCACATCAGAGGAGTTTGCAATTTCTCCTAAGGACAGCCATTAAACAGTTTTAAGCAAAGGAATTACTAGACAGAGATTCGCCTTCTACGAAGATCCCACCCTGGCTGCAGTGAAGGAACGGAGGAGGTGGGGAGGCCGGTTCTGAGAGATGGCGGTGGTTCTGCTGAGATCGGAACAAGGGACCCAAACCAGGATGCACCAGCGCAGAATAAGGTCACAGTGGATTTAGCAGCACATGAAGAAATCTCTGACCCCCTCCCTTCTCTTCCCACTTTCTGGAGGGACTGGGGATTGAACCCAGGACCTCGTGCATGCTAAGCATGAGCTCTACCACTGAGCTCTAACCCTCCCCATTTCTTCCCACTTTCAATCAAGGACTTTATTCAACTTCATAAAAAAAAAAATGATGTCTTGGGGCACATTCTATGAGGCTGTTACATAATGAAGAAGCTGAAACACACACTGGCTGGTTTCAACTTTTTCTCTATGAAACTTTGAGGTTTTGCCTGGTGCTCCTTCCAATGTGTTATTTTTATCCCTGATGTGAAAAAAACCTGGTTTTGTGATTTCATATTTTAAGTGTTCTTCTAGATCTAAAGTAAAAATCTCTACTGTGAAATGTTTTTCTTAGTAGGTGAAAGTCTCCACAATCTTCCCTGTAACTGAGCTTAAACTTGACAAAAATTAAGACATGACACCCAAGTTCAATGCCACAGACCTCAATTTAAATTCTTAGTCTAATGCCACTGCCAGGTCAGTGGGTTCAGTTTCATTCCCTTCGTGAGAACATTAGCTTTGACTAATAATCTCATTAAAGGTTTTTGCCTGAGGACATGCAGGGATGTCCAACCTGGGAACTCTTCCGAGGCATCTGATTCAGCCAGAGGACCTCCTCTTGGGAAACATGAACGTTCTTGGATTTGGTATTTGAGCCTCAGTTTGCATGTCCAGAGGGGCTCACCTATAGAGAGTTCTCCTGGGAGCCAAGTCTAAGTGAGGGCATGTCAATGTCAAATGAAGACGGTTCAAGAAAATCAGTGGTGACACGTCTCCACTCATTTAAATTTGTGGTCTTTACTTTGGGCGGAGTACCTGCCGGTGGCTCCAATTTCTCTGAGACGCTCAGAGAGTATGTCAAAAGGCAGTTTTCCCCTAATTTAACGAGTCTCTTTGTCTCCCTTGTTCTAAAGCATTACTTGGTCCATCAGTTCATTAGGGCCCAATGTCACTTGAAGGCCTTGCAGCCTAGGAGGCCGGAGTCCAGTTGCCTTCATCATACATCTGGGAGCCAAGCTCAGATGCCAAACCTGGGGGTCTGAGGACGGGTTAACAGATCTCAAGATGGTGCATTTCAGACATATCGTGGATTTTTGTCAAGTCACTGTTCTTTCCAAAATGGGCTCATGAGATTCTTTGCTTCTCTGTATCTCAGTGGTTAGTCGAGGTTCTATATTAGGACATGGAAAAGTGTTCGAGGACCATGCCTCCTACAGAAAGTCCGCTCAGCTGATCTGAAATAACAGTGAGTGATATAACCACCTTCCCAAAGGAGTAGCACTCTAGACCCTGGGGGCAAATACCCGGAAGTGCCATGGGGTAAGCTTCCAGAACCTTCCCCTGCACTCCTCTATCTAAAGGCATATACCTGAGAAGTGTGTGCTCCGACTAACATGGTGAGGTGCAGTCTTCCTGGATTCTCCAGATGAGTCAGCATGTAGGAAGCCTGACCTGCAGCCTCAGCTTTACAAGCGCCAAAGAAGAAATTAACACACAGCAGCTGACAGTTACCAAGACCGCACTGAACACCCGCTCCTGCGGAGCAGACAGACAACATGACAAAAGGAGACCCTGCTCAAGAGGAACAGCCAGAAAACCCCGGGGAGGCTGAGAAGAAACAAAATCATGCTACTGGGACAATTACAAACACCAGTCAGGGACCACAAAATAAGATCCTTAAATTAGACCTGCTTCTCTCTCATGAAGCCTTGAATCAGTGTTTACTCAACACTTCTGTATTTAATTATGTAGAGCTATTATGCAGTTAAATTGACAGGGCCTCTGAGAAACTCCTCACTCGTTCTGCCTAAAGAATCCCAGTGTAGGAGGGAGGGTATAGCTCAGTGGTAGAGCACGTGTTTAGCATGCTGGCTTCAATCCCCAGCACCTCCTTTAAAAATAAATAATAAATAAACCTAAATATGTCTCCCTCCAAAAAACAACAGCAAAAAGAATCCTAGTGTAGCCCTGGCCCTGGGCTACTTTCTTCTGCTTTTCCACCCCCTTCCCTCCAACTTGCCTAAGCTCCCCACTCCCCACACTTAGCTCTTCAGGGCCAGCAGAAAACTATTACCCACCATAAGACAGCATTTCCCAAAACTGTTATATCTGGAAGAAATAACTTATACTGCCTTCAAGTTCAGTTGTACCAGAAATGAATAACGTCAAAATAATGCCTTTTTAATCAAAGAGATTGAGTCTTAAATGAACAAGCACTGGGGAAGACCCATTACTTCGGATTTTTTCAGTTGATAGAATACATTTGGAAATCACTCAGGAAAGCACGGTTTCGGTTGTCTACCTTTCGGGATGGAAATTTCCTTTTACTCTTACACCAACCTTGATCATGGGATTCCTCCAGGACCCTATTTTGGCATCTTTCCTCTCTTTGAATGGTTTCTTAATCATTTCATTCACTCATTGAGCAAATAATAATTGAACACCTACTAGATGCCAGGCATTGTTTGGCTCTTGGAATACATCTGTGAACAAAACAAACACATGTGGAGCTTCTGTTCCGACAGAGAGAGAAACAATAATCAATACACAATTACAATCTGGTACCTACAATATGGTAAGTAGACCACAGGGTGTGTTAGGGGATGGTAAGCACCAGAGTAAGAAGAAAGTGTAGAGCAGGGGGAGGGAGATGGGGGAGATGGTCAGGGTGAGTCTCATTTTGAGGGTGACCTCCGAGTCAGCACCTGAAGAAGATGAGGGAATGTGTGACACAGTAGTTTGGAGGTGGGCCAGGAGAAAGGAAGAGCCAGGTGACTTTTACAGGTGTCCCTCTGTATTAGGAACCACTGTGCTGATCTGTCAAGCTCTCCAGCAACTCTGGACCTCTTTTCCAACCTTACTATTCATCCCTCGTGTCTCAACACAATGAAACACACACGTCCTTCCTGGTTGTCAGAACGAATGTGGAGGACAGCGCTCTGTGGTGACCACTATGAACCTCCTTTCAGAACACTCCTGTTCCTTGTCTTTCAAGTGGATACTCGGAAGATCATGCTCTTTGAAGTCGAGGAAGGAAGTCAAGCAGGTGTTGTGTGGCTCTGCAGGGAGCCATGTTTATCCTCCTCCATTGCTACAAAGCCCTCAGTTGCTTTCATTAGAGTCTTAACTAACTGGAGGCATCCTTGGGCGTTACCACGTCCTCACAGTTCTGTAACCCACTTTGCTCTCATCCTCGGTCCTGAGTCCCTCCCTCCATCCACAGGCCTGCTGCACCATCCCGCTGACTCTCAAGCTATCCCACAGCCGCACTGATGCATGGCAGACTCATTCTCCTCTGCCTTCTCCCACCCTCTGCCCCCTGCACTGAGATCTGGATTTCTTACGAGTAAAACCTGAAAAATTACATCATACATATGAAAACCAACCAACAAAAACAACTTAAAATGATCACACGGCTTTAGGTTGAGAGGGACTAGAGAATTCATCACCCCTTCTTTTGACCTTCTTCAGAGGCAGATCTTTCCCTGCTTTTTCAAAAGAGCTGATGAGGCTTTCAAAGCCACAGTATAATCAGCAAATCAAGCTTTCCTTTAGGCCAGCAGCCTGTGCAGGACTTAATGACGTGGAGGAGGGAACACTTGCCTGCCTGTCACCAGTGCCAATGAGAAAAGAACCAAGAGGCTCGGTCTTAGACACTGACTCCTGAGCTGGGTGCTCTTGACTCTTGAGTTTGCAGAAGCCCCTAACTTTCTTTTTTTTTTCCTAATTGTAGTCAGTTTACAATGTTGTGTCAGTTTCCAGTGCACAGCACAATGTTTAAGTCATACATATATATACATATATTCATTTTCATATTCCTTTTTCATTATAGGTTACAAGATATTGAATATAGTTGCCTGTGTTATACAGAAGAAACTTGTTTATCTATTTTATATACAGTAGTTAGTTACCTACAAATCTCAAACCCCTAACTTTCTAAGCACACAAACTACAGAAAAAGTACTGGAACAAATCTTCTGTAATTAAACACCTCAGAAGCTGATGTGATGCATGGGAAACACTGCTCCTCCCCTACACAGAAGGTCTGTGTGTGCACCCTGCCAGTCCACTCCAATGGACACACACTCAGCCAGTCCCACCACTGTCTAGCAGATGAGGACGTGGGGCTGCTGACAATTAGAGTAACTAGAAGAGCATCCAGTCTCTAGATAAAAGCTCTAATCATTAATAATGTGAACAGAACTTCCAGCATCTCCAGAACAATGCTTCAAAATAAGTGAAGAAGAGGGGGGTGGGTACAGCTCAGTGGTAGAGCATATGTTTGCATGCACGAGGTCCTGGGTTTAATCCCCAGTATCTCCATTAAAAAAAATTTTTTTTTAATGAGTGCAGAAGAAATGAGAAGCTGATTAGAGTGGCTTCATTATGGGTAAGCATTAACTTAATGTAGTCTTAGGAGGAGATCAGAAATGTGCAGAAATTCCTTTCCCTTATTATGAGAATACTTTGTGTCTATCCATCTCTACATTACAGCTAGCAAATATATTAATTAACATCCTGCTTATACTTCTATCATTAGGGATCATTTGGAGGGTAAAAAATTATTAAAGAAGCTAACTTATGCAAAATGCCTATTTTGCTTGACACAAGAGCAGAATATATAGGGTTGGTGGGTAAGGACAAATGTGTGAGAATATTAATTCAAGCACATAAAATTCCTACCTCAATTTTCAGAATTAGAGAATTTTATAGCTCAAGAGGATTTTAAACATCTTAATTCTACTCCCTCTTTTAGCATGAAAGGAACCTGAGGCCCAATATTACAGCTGATTAGATGTCCTATGGAAACACAAGAAAACACAGGGCATGCGGTCTGAGATCCCGGGGTCCAAGTGGCCCTGGGACGTGAAGAGTTGCTGGTGGAAGAGGTCCACATGTCAGTTCTGCTGGGAGCACCCAATGGGGAGATGAAATAGGCCCAGTTCTCAAGCATCTGTGAAGACAAGGATGAGGGAGCCTGACCTTGAGCCCGCAGAGGAGGACCAGCCTCGGCGTGGTCAGATCCCGGAACTCAGACTGTGCCACCTGTTATAGAGGGAGGAGTCCCTGTGTTAGAAGTCAAGCACGTGGGTGTGTTCCTCCTTCTCACTCCCGTCTCAGTCCTGGGCTCTCTCCTTGCATGGGAGGAGGTCTGGCCTCCTTGTTCCTTCCTTCCCCACTCACCTGACAAGAGACTACACACTGACGTTCAAGTTTGGGTCCAATGAGAGGCAAAGAAACCCTCGAAACCTCATCTTACTGATACTCTGCACATCATCAGCATGACCCTGAACTTACTGGCAGACACTCCTGGGACCACGGTGGAGAGAATGGTGACTGGCAGGGACTGGTTTGTACAAATGAGGTATCCTTCCCAAATACCCTTTGAGCATCTGCAAGTCAGGTTGATGGGGCCCCCACCAGCTACGACTGGGACAATGTGAGCACTGAACATTGAATCCAGTAATAAATTATCAACCTCTGAAAACCAGGAAGTGATGCAATCATAGAGATAATAAAGAGACAGACAAACAAATGGGGGAGAGGCTTTTGTTTACAATAGAACCCCAAGTGCCAACTGGTAGGTGCCAAAGTTGGGAAATCATCATTTTGTAATCATCCTGGCAAAGGTTAGCTCAGGCAAGGATCATCCACAATGCTAAATCTGGGGGGGAATTTCAAAGAAGAGCAGGATATTTGTATGGTCTTAAAGTGTATCCCACAGAAAGCCTATTAATTGCAAGGCAAAAAAAAAAAAAAGTAGTAACTACACAGCAGTAAAATCCTTATTTACTAAAGGGTGTTCAGGACAGTCTTCCAGGATGATGAAAGTTAACAGTGCCAATGAGATTGTTGCACATGGTGTGCATCCAGACGTTGTGATGCCCCAAAAAAGACACAACAGTTCTGATGCAGTATTCCCACTGGGAATGGACAATCTAAATTGACCAAGAGGAAACATCAGACAAACTCAAAATGGGGCATGTTCCATTAAACAAAGAAGAACTATACTCTTCAATGTCATAAAAGACAGAAGGGCTGTGGAAATCTTTCAGGTTACAAGAAACCCTACAACTACAACTACAACTCCACGGCAATCAGCACTTTCCACCCTCTCCTCTGGAAGGTATTAGGCATGGAGTTAATAACAGGTTTATCTTAACAGACACACATTACTAGATATAAAATAGATAAACAACAAGGACCTACTGTAGAGCACAGGGAACTAGCTTCAATTTCTTGTAATAACATGTAATGGAAAAGAATCTGCAAAGAAAATATATATACATGTACATGTATAACTGAATCGCTTTCCTATATACCTGAAACTAACATTGTAAATCAACTACATTTCAATAAATTTTTTTTTAATTATACAATAAAAAAATAATAATAGTAGGGGTCATCATTCCTATATGAATAATGAACAGGCAGAAAATCAGAAGTTTTTTTTACATTCACAGACCTCTTACATAACCTAGCTCATTCAGAGTCTTGCAAAAATAAATATAATTAGCCCTCTCCTTAGAGATGAGACTGTCGATCTGCCACAATCCCATTTTGCCTCTGGGCTTTGCTTCTGAACTAATTTTTTTTTTCCTGAATTGTGAATTCACAGCATTCCGAACACAGCTTTTGCTCTGTGGCAAAAACGGGCTTATCCTTATGCTATAGAAATAGATTCATTTTACAGAAACGGATTTATACTTACATTATCCTACTTTGGTGGCTGTGTCTTTAATCTCCTTTCCAACTGAACTTTCAAAATGCAATACACTTGAAGACAGACAGTGCATGTCATACAAGCAACTTCCTTCTTGGAGCTGGCCACAGCTGACTTTAATCTGAGACCCTAGTTCAGTTAGAAATCTGAAGTACCTCAGGTAATACGCTGTCCCCCACTTTGTATTATAGACATTATTTATCTAGGTCATTGTTAAACACAATCAGAAACTTACCTATTTTTCGCACCACTTCCCCTTGCCTCACAAACACACTGACACACACACACAGACGTATCCTAAAGCTGGCAGGAACCACCAGAAATCAAGCAGACCTCTCCCTGTCTTGGGATGGTAAGACATCAGAAGCCCCACCCACAGCCCAGTGGTCCAGCAGCTGACATAAGTTCATGCAGGAAGGCAATGGTAACGATGGGGTTAGGACCCTCCAGCCGCTCAGAAGAGCATTCACTATGCTCTTCTAGACAAATGCGGAACATCAGTATAAATTACTGCATGTTATGGTCTAGTTTTCCAGCTCATCCTGAGAAACACTAATGTGGTTTGATTCATTACATTTAATTTCGCATCGTTTGAATAGTCCCAGTGCTCTCCTCATAGCAGTAGAAATAAAGGTCTTGTGGATTTGGGGCCAAAATAACAATAGAAAGATTCACAGTGACAAAGGGCCATCAAAATAGAAAATAGTGCTATTTATTGTGCATTAGTTAAATTGACTGGTGGTAAATCTACAAGAAGTGCATTTATGTCAGATAATGCGGATTAAAAGATAGCCCTCCCATAGCCCCAGTGTCTCTAAGCACAGAAGAGGCTATATAACACAACACGGTATCTTTGGAAAAGAACCCCTGGCTTTGACTCCAAGACGGAAGCAGAGATCTGCTTGAGCATGTGAGGAAATGAGAAGAGAGTGATGAAAAGCTACTGCCATGAACATATTACACCTTTTAAGCTGTGAGAAATTCATTTAATAAATTGACTGTGGCCTGAAATCTAATTAAATCTAAAAAGAGGAATCAACCTGAAATGCTAATGAGTTCACACTTAAATTGTATACAAGGCAGCCCTGCTATGCGTGCAGTTAATAATGCATTACCTCCAGGATTTTCTGTATTCGCTGGAGCAACGTGACACGAATTATTTCTACACTCTCCTCTGGATGCAAATACCTTCACGAAGGCAATCTGGTCACATTCCCTTGCGCTGTCAAGGTGAATGAGATGTGGTTCTCAAGGGCTGTGATTATAGTTGCGAAAAGGAAAGTCAAAACTTAGTAAGGATACATACGTATCTTTTACTCAGAAAAACAAGGAGTGTTTTGCTATCTAATACTTGGCACCCAGTATTTAAACTAATTTGAATGTGCAAGACTAACAATGTGGAATGCCAAACTGCTTTACAGAAACTAAAGCTTCAGTCAGTTCAGTTTCAAGCTGGCGCTCATCCGGCACCTGTACCAGGTACCGCGATCCCACGGTCCAGCTCTTTTAGAAGCTGCAGCAAAGCAGCCGAGGTCCTCCGGAGGCTGTGCCCCATCTGTAATGCAGGCGTGGTTGAGGGGCAGAGGAGGGGCTGGAAAGCCCTCCTGAGTGGTGAGCACCACAGCATCAAGGCCTGGCTCTGAGTTACTACAACACCCTCTTAGCTGCTCACTGCTCCTGCCCTCACCCCTAAGGACTAGTCTCCTAACACAGCGCAGCGCCCCTTCTCAGCTCAAATCCTTTCCACGTCCGCCCAGCTGTGATGGTTCACTTTATGTATCAACTTGACTGGGCTCAGGGATGCCCAGAGAGCTGGTAAACAGTATTTTGGGGTGTGTCCATGAGGGTGTTTTGAGAAGAGATTAGCACTTGAATAGATAAGCTGAGTAAAGAAGATCCACCCTCACCAGTGTGCGTGGCATCACCCAACCCATGGAGGGCCTGACAGCAACAGGAAGGCAGGATCTGCTCTCTGCTGGAGCTGGGACACCCATCCTCTCCAGCCCTCAGACATCGACTCTCCTGGTTCTCAGACCAGGACGTACACCATCAGCCCTGGATTCTCAGGCCTTTGGACCGGGACTGGGACTTACACCGTCAGCTCCCTTGGTCACCAGGCCTTTGGACTCAGACTAAATTACACCACCACTTCCCTAGGTCTCCAGCTTGCAGATAGCAGATAGCAGGACCTCTTGGCCTCCACGGTCACATGAGCCAATTCCTATTAAAAAAATCTCCTCAAATATACAGTTGACCTGGGACAATGTAGGGGTTAGGGGCCTCCAACCCTCTGTGCAGCTGAAAATCCTCATATAACTTACAGTCAACCCTCTATATCCGTGGATTCAACCAACCATGGATAGTGCAGAACTGCAGTATTTACCACTGAAAACCACCCTTGTATAAGCAGACCCGCACAATCCAAGCCCATGTTGTTCAAGGGTCAACTGTACACACACACACATCTATATGTGTGTATACAATTATATATGTGTGTGTATACATACACATACATGTACCTATATACACATACATATATACAAAGTCAATGATTAAACATCGTGGGGGTTGGGACACCAACCCTCCACATAGTCAAAAATCTGCAGATAACTGTTAACAAAAAATCCCATATCCAATAAAAAATACTTTCAAAATTGAAAGCAAAATAAAAACATTTTCACACACAAAAAAGACAAGTTTAAATAATTCACTGTCAGCAGACCAGAAGGCTGGGGAAGTTCTTCCAGCAGAAAGGAGTATATCAAATGGAACATGTGAACCTACACAAAGAAGTTAACAAGACCAGAAAAGAGCTAGGAGAGGAGGGAATGAGGGGCCACTGTTTGTTGGGTATGGAGTTTGTGTTTGGGAAGATGAAAAAGTTCTAGAGATGGATGGTGGTAATGATCGCGGAATAAGGTGAATGGACTTAATGCCACCAAATGTACACAAACTGTACACTTAAAAGTGGTTAAAATGGTAAAATTTCTCATCGAGTTAAGGGAAAAGGCATAGATGTACTTCAGTAACTGAAAAGCATTATAATATCACAGAAAAGGAAAGTACTGATAAAAACTCAGATGATGCCACTGAATTGATCTGGATGTAAGTTCACATTAGGAGAGTGACCTCAGGTAATAACCTTTGTAAGCTCCAAATTGCTAACTTGTACATTAGGGAAATAAACTCTTCTTAAGAGAGATATTGTAGGGATTGATATAACCTTTGTAAAATACTTAGCTCTATACTCTGACATGAAGTAAACCTTCAATAAATGTGAGCTCCTCATATTCAAAAAAAAAAGTAAATTTTCTATAAAATTGTATATGCTACCATGATAGACAGGTAGATAGACAGACAAATAGATAAATATGAAGGCATTAAAAAAAAAGAGTAACAGATGCGACACATAGAAAACAATTATCAAGATGGTAGCTTTAAATGCAACCACACCAATAATTTTGTTAACTCTAAATGGTCTAAATGGCCAATGGTAGAGACTGTCATTTTGGTTAAAAAAGTAAAACTCAGCTCTATGCCATCTATTCAAAACTTATCTTAATTATAAAAACACATATAGGATAAAAGTAAAAAGGATGGAATAAGACATGCCCTGGAAACACATCAAAAGAAAGTTGGAGTCACTATATTAACATCAGACAAAATAAACCTCAGAATGAGAAACATAAACAACAACAAAGAGGGTCATTATAAAATGATAAAGTGGTTACTTCATCAAGAAGGTATAACAGTCCCAAATGAGTATGCACTCAATAACAGAGCTTAAAAAATCATAAAGCAAAAATAAAATCCAAAGGCCTTGTAATGGTCCCCTGTTCTCTTGGACACTCATTTGCCACTACACTTCCCCTTGCTCATTCTGCCCCACCACTCTGGTAGCACTGCCGTTCCTTAAACACCCAGGTTCACTTTCCATACTTGGTGTACTTTCTGCTGGAAACACTCCCCTCAGCCACCAACACAGCCACTCCCTCATCTCACGCAAGTCTCTGATCAAATGGCCCCTTCTCAGCAGTCCTTCTTTGTCTACCCCATTAACACTGCAACTCCTGCCACTCCCTGTCCCCTTTCAGCTGATTTATTTTTTCTCTAATAGTTATGAGTTTCTAACATCCTATATAGTTTACCTATTTTGCTTATTGTCTTCCTCTTATTATTATGGAAGTTCCACGAGGGCAGGATGTTTTTCTGCTCTTTTTCTTACTATTCTCTATCTAGAGCCTAAAACAGCACCTGTCACATAGGCATTCAATATTTATTGATTGGCTTTTAAAATTGAATTGCCCCTTTCCAACCCCATTCCCAGATGTCCTAATTAGGATCTGCTGTTTGAAATAGAGAAATTACATTTATTTTGTACAGCAGAGTGATGTACAAACTCTACACCATGACATAAGGTATATGAAAATGACTTGCCCAGTACCTGGCAGATGTGGTCACTGGCTTAGTCCTCTTGCTCCTTTCCCATCCCACCAAGAGTTCACACATGCTTTTGTATAGCCAAAATCTAACAAAGCCTGGTTCCTGGGAGACATGATGATAAATGAAGAAATGAGCCTTCCTCTCAATGCCAACTCATTCTGAGCATCTTGCTTGATAAGCCCAGCTGCAAGTGGTCTCTGCTGCCTCTGAACTCAGCATACACTTACTGCCTAAATGAGTCACTGAAGCCTTGTCATATTCTGCCATGTATTTGATATTTAAGCACATGTCCCCTGAGGGCAAACAAAACTAACACTTCTGTATTTCCCTCTGTTCTTAGCACGTAGGATGTACTCAATAGGTATATGTTAAGTGAATGGTAGTGTAGGAAAGACAGGAACCATGGTGTGTTTTACCTCTACAAAGAAGAATCCCACATGGCTAAGAGCATACGTAGCAGGACTGGGTGGTAGCAGCTATAACAATGGTATATTGTCATGTAGTCAATAACAATGTATGTTATATGTGATAAAGGTATATATGACAATGATCCTACCATAGACATCACTATAGCCATCACTGAATTATATGCTCATTCATTTACTGTTCATTCCACACAAGTGCCTACTAACTGCTCGGCAATGCCAAAGGCACACATGATATGAGAGGACCACTACCATCAAGGAACTCATGGCCCAGTGGAAAGAGACAGGCAAGATGACCAGTGATTACAATGCCAATTTGCACATAAGCATGATGAAGAGTGAAAGTACAGAGGGCACCGTGGAAGCACAGCAAAGGAGTACCTAACTCAACCTTAGAGAGCCAGGGCAGGTATCCCAGAAAAGATGCAGGGCGAATTGAGAGCAGAAGATGCACAAGTAGGAATGAACTGGCAATGGGAACGGAATGGGCTGACGGCATTGGAGGACAGCACATAGTCCAACAGAGCCAGAACGGCGCACTGAGGGAGGGACTGTCAGGAAATAAAGGTTTCCTCCCCTCCCGCTGAAACCCCTCCCATCTAGCCCCTTGACTAGACTAGACTAGACTACTAACCCAGCCCCTTTACTCTACTGAATGAAGCAAGCTCTCTTGATAAGATTAGTAATAACCTCTAGTTGACAAACCCCTTGACCTCTCAGAAGCATCAGACTCTGGTGACCCATTCCTCCTTTCTTGAAATACTCTTTGCTCTTCTTTGCCAAATACACTCTCTAGTTTTTCTTTTTTATGTTCCAAGAGAAGTTGGCCTTCTCGAGCCAATCCTTTTTCATCTCCTTTACAGGCTCAAACCTCTCCATGCAGGCTGAAAATGTTGAAGTTCTAAAAATATCAGGCCTTGTAGGGGGCCTAAACTCCTCCCTGGCTAATAGGGTCATCCTTAGTCAGACACCCTACCTGTACCCAGCCTCATCTCAAATGACCCCTACCCATGCGTTCTCTGCACCCCAGCCACAATGGTCTTCTTCAGGCCAGAAAACTGCCACATTCTCCTATCACAAAGCCTTTGTACATGCCGTTCCCTCCTCCTGGAAGACTCCTTCCCCTCCTACTTAACCTTCAGACCTCAGGTAGAGCCACATCTCAGCAGAGGCGCTTTCTAAGACTAGAACAAATCCCTCTGCGCAGCTGCAACAGCACCATGGATCCCTCCCTCACGGCATCTGTCACAGAGCAATTCTACCCCAGCCTGTAACTGGCCTTTAAATCAGTGTCCCTTTTCCCCATTAGACTGTCACATGGCTAGTGCTCCAAAAACAGAGAATGCAAGACAGCAGAGGGGCCAGATCAGGAAGGGCTTGGTACGAATGGGGACTCCTTCTAAGGCCAAGGGTGATGGTCACAAATGCTTCTCAAAGTACGGTCTATGGACACTGAATCACCTTAGTCACTTGATAACATGCAGATCAGTGGGCACTATCCCAAACCACTTAATCCGAATCGAGACGCAGGCTCCTATTTTACCATTTAACAAGCTTGCAGATGAGTCTGTTACCCACTATCATTTGAGATCTATTCCTCAGTCCACTAGTAATAGTGAGATGGAATCTGACCACAGTTTAGACCAGTTTTCCTACAATCTGGGGAAACCAGGAGCAATCTCCACTCGAGGCAACAGAAGCAAGGGCCTGCCTTGCTCTCAATGGATGAGTAACGAAAACGGTCCTGCGTCTCTCAGATCCAGGCCAAAATGACCCCCATGGCCAGGGCTGGGGATTATAACATGTAAAACAGGGAGAGAGGACAGAGAGGAGAAGCAACAGATGGAAAGCTCCGCAGGGTCCAAGGATGAGAATCTGAGGCATAATTTTCACATTCTAGGTGACGCCTACTCAGCCCCCTCCTTCCTTCAGGAGGCTGCAGAGTTTAGCCTTATCGTTCCCTTTTGCACAAAAACCAGATTGTCCGTGATCAGGGCTTCACTCCTTCCCACCTTCTTTGGAATAGAGAACGGCCTCTCTCTGGTCTCCTGTCCCTAAAATAACAAAGGTCCTTTACATTTTTCTCTTTTGTGGTAGTTGTGGTTGGGGTGGCGGTGATGGTGGCTGGTTGGGTGCCTTTTAGCCTCTAATGAGAAGAAATAAAAGAACTGTTTTCTTTACTCACTCCCTTCTCTTCTTTCCTGAGACCCAATAAAGAGACACAAATTCCCTCTTGGATTCTAACGGTAAGTTGTTCAATACAAGAAAGGCTGAAACATTCACGTTTCTAAAGAAACACAGCACCTAGGACGCACGCCGTCAGAGGGGGGCCCAGAAGGAGCCTCAGGGACAACAGAGGCAGCAGATTATATGGAAACAGATGGCATTTTATCAATGCAGTCGGGACGGCACGTTAGCCACTGGGAATAAATTAAGTTGGACTCACACTTCACATGTCAGCCAGTTTCTCTTTTATCTCTTTACAGGAGTGGAGGACGTGGGATATCATCTATCATCTTCCACTCGGGAAACATCTGTTTGTTGAGGGCCTAATATGTGCCAGGTCCCAGGCTAGACGGTGCACAGACTACGGAGAGCAGGTTTCTGAGAATCTACAGAAAAAGTGTTTCAGTAGCTTGTGGATCCCCCAATGCAGGATTCTTGCCTTATACAATAATTAATAAATTTCAAAAGGACTCCCTCAGGTTATCACCAAAGGCAGAAACTATACAGGGAAAGAATAAGAGATCTGACTGCATACAAATATAAAAATTATACATCAAAATATGGATAAATATTTCAGAGAAACAGCAGGTTGCACTTTGAATGCCATCCTCAGAACTGAGGTGGGGCAAAAAGCAACACTGGTTTGCTGAAAAGAGGGTGGGAATTAGAAATAAGAAAGTGCTGGGGGAGGATATAGTTCAGTGTTAGCATGCATGCCTAGCATGCATTAGGTCCTGGGTTCAATTCCCAGTACCTCCATTAAAATAAATAAACAAACAAACAAACAAACCTAATTACCTCCCCTCACCAAAAAAAAGAAAGAAAGAAAGAAAGTGCTGAGGGCCCAGAAGGTTAAATATTGGTAGATGAGAGGCAATTCTCCATCCTCATTGGCAAAGAGGACCTGATTCAGGTGAAAGTAAGATAAAGAACCAGGGGAGGAGAAAGAGGACAGCCGTCAAGGTGGTCGTAGGCCAGGGGACACAGGAGGAGGAGACACTGGCAGGAGAAACAAAGTCAAGTTTCTACATGGGCACCAGGGGCCGTCCCACCCCATCCTACCTCCATCGAGGCAGCCATTTCTAGATCGCTGTTTGCAACATACGGGAGGTAACATAAGACCAGAAGCCCCACAGACCCCATACCCTTCCCTCAGTCAGTTACTCAGGGTTAAATGGCCACTCTGCCTCCTCATCCTTTGGCACATAGAGGCCAACCCACTGCCCAACTGCCCCCTCCCCTATCACCCCCTACACCACCTCCCTTTCTAGGGAGTCAGTTTTAAAGCCATCACCATTCTCGGTACCCCTAAGTTCCAGATCCTGTCACACAAGCCTTACATTCTGTACCCCGGAGGAGGAATTCACCTCCATTTGATTCCACTAGACACAGTGAAAGGCAGCGATTACGCGCACAGACTCCAGAGCCACGTGCCTGGGTGCAAACCCCAGCTCCACCACTTGGTAGCCCTGTGAGTTAAGGATTTAGTGTGGGATCTCAACAGTTTCATTATTTGTAAAGTGGGGGTGACAGAACCTACATCATAGGGGTTCTGCGAGGATGAAATAAAAACGTAAACACGCACAGAAACGTGCCTGGCATGACACAAGCATTATGTGTTTGCTGCTGCAGCTGCCACTGCTGCTACTACTATTATCATCCCCACCGTGACAGCTGACCCTCCAACAACGTGGATTTGAGCTGTGTGGGTCCACTTACATGCAGATTTCTTTCTGCAGTAAATACTATGGGTCCAAGGTTGATTGAATCCAAGGATGTGGAACCACAGATAGGGAGGAACCACAGATTCAGAGGACCGATGATAAATTATCTTCAGACTTTTGACGGCAAGCGGCGGTCAGCGACCCAACCCTTGTGTTGTTCAGGGCTCTCAGTATTAGCTCTGGGGATGTGTTTTCAAAGGGCTTCCTTCCGTGTCCCGCTTCCTTACTCCTCATCATCCATCATAAGAGATCAGGATATCTTCTGGCAGCCCCTTCCTCAGAAAAATCTTATCCCCAAAGACAAACAGCTGTCAAACTCCTCTCTCACATCAAAATCTGAATGGAATCTCTTTTCCTCCTGTAAGTTTACAACATTCTCCCTCATCCGGTATCAAGGATGTAGCACAATGTCTGATAAAATAATGACAGTAATGAAGGAAGAAAGGCATACAGTCCTCATTCTTCTCCAGACAGATTCATTCTCAGGAGAACTGCGAGCAGACACAAGACTTTGGCACCAATACTTAATGAGAAAAACAGGGAGCTAAGGAGGCTGGAGGGTTGACAGTGGTCACGGCACGTGTACCTACAGCAAGGATGTGTCAGCACAGGTGACACAGAGCAACGGCTCAGCCGCCAGATCACAACACTTGAAAATCTGGCTCTTGCAACCTAGTAATCAAGTTTTCAGAAAAGAGTGACCACTCATCCATTCAGCACATATTTCCTGAGTACCCACTACGTGCTGGGCACTGGGAAGGGTGCTGGGGACACAAGATCTGATCATCGCCCTCCAAGAGCTGGTGGGATGTGAGCAAGTAAAGAGCCAGTCACTGTGGAGCGTGGCTGTTGCCATGACAAGAACAGGGCATTAGTTCCAGTAGGTGAGTATTTTTTTTTAATTGAAGTATAGTTAGTTTACAATGTTGTGTCAATTTCTGGCATACAGCATGTTTCAGTCATACATACATTCCTTTTCAGTTTTTTCATTTTAGGTTACTACAAGATATTGAATATAGCTCCCATGCTATACAGAAGAAACTTGCTGTTTATCTATTTTATATATATGATGTCTCCATTGTCCAAGGAAGGAAACTATGGCACGGAGGGGTGACTGGGTAATTAGTGGAGCCAGGAAGCAAACCCGGGCAGTCGGGCTCCGGTGACTGGTGACCAACAGAAGCCCTCTGTTGAAAGATGCCCTAGTGTTACCTGCATCAGAGCACCTCTTCCTCTAAAAGCCTTCAGTCTGAGGGTCCACTCAATAATACGTGAACTGAAAGAATCCTCCATGTGGGGAGAAAATAAGAGAAGAGCAGAGTAACTGTCTTGGAAGTAAAAATAAATCCAGGAAGCAAAACATAATGATGGTTCATAAAATTTGCCTCAGCTTCTTCTTTGCTTCTGCTTTGATTTATGGAAGTCTATGTTTGCAGGAGACGGTAAGGGGATTTTGAAGTATAAATATAAGAAGCAGGAAAATGTCTGCTGAGCCTGCTGAGATGGGAATCCTAAGGGAGAAGGGCGGGCTAAGAGAGGTACCCCAAACTGGGAGGGGATGCAAGTGTCCCGTCGCTGGGAACTGTTTGCAAAAAGAACTCCCGCAGGGGTGAGAGGGAGGTCGCAGTGGTCGAGATTACAGGGACCCCCGTGCTTCCACTGTGAAATCCATGTCTTGCACATATTATAACCCTCCCCTACCACCGTCCACCTCCTCCACCACCCATCCTCTCAGGCCTGTCTTTTCCAGGAAATTAAAAAACAAATAGTGTCACACTTATTCTCACATCTGTCATCATGATTATCAGCTAATACTTGGTGTCTACCTGTGCCTGCTCTGTGTTCACTGCTTCAGTACGTGAGCCCACTCAGCATCTTCCCAGTGAGGCAGGTGCTCTCATTAGCCCTATTTTAATACCTCAGAGAACGGAGGCAAAAGGAGGTTAAATAATGCACCCAATTACCCAGGTGGAGGAGGCGCGGGTAGGAGGGAGAACTTTTGCTGGGACTAATGCAACGACAGAACCGGAAGGGAGCACAGATATTATCTAGCAACAAGAGTCTGTCTTTCATTTAACAGAGGAAACTGAGGCGAAAGTGGCTTGATCCAGCTCCTTTCTGAGGGCGGAGCCTGTCACTTTTCCACCACGGTCTGTCTCTGGATTGTCACGTCTCAGGCTCAAGGCTGGACTGGAGCCTCCACGCAGCCAGTGCCATCACTGCCCGCTGCTTCCCTAACGCGGCCAGTCTCGCAGTCACTTCTGGCTGCCTTGGATTTCCAAGTACAAGAAAGTAAGAAGCTACCACTTCCTGAGGACCGACCGACTGTACCCTGGGCTCAATCAACCCTCACATGATCACTATGAGGCAAGTGCTATTATTACCTCCATTTTAGAAACAAAAAGATTGACCCAGAGTATTTTCATTATTTTCCCAAATCACACAGCTAGTACATACCAAATTGTTAGTTACTAAGCTGCCTCCAAAATAAAAAAAAAGTGAATCCATTAATAGCACCTGTTAATAAGCACCTTTTCTCATTTACGTTCCCACTTCCCCTGCTTTCCACCTGGCAATGCTGGTAGGCATGCTGTATGTTTCAAAACTCCATGCTGCCATCCTGCCCTGCAACCTGAGGTTAAACACGACTCAAAGGCAGGATCCATGCAAAGCCAGCAATTTGTGCAGCTAGTCTTTAGCATCTATCACAGGCTTGGATCAACTCTCCACGTAGGGACCTAAATTCTCCTATGGGCCTATCAGTTCATGCAATCAATGCCCCACTAGAAAAGAGGGCTCAGGTTCCTCCCAACTCCACCCCAAAGATGACCCCATATATTAAGGTCTAGCAGCCACCAACGGCACTCAGATCCCTCTGCGATAAGCAGTGAAACATGAGTTTGCCTGCGAAGACCTGAGAGCATCATAATTCAAGAAATGCAGAGGGTAAGCTGTGCGAGATTCCTGAGATAATTGAAACTGACCCATAACTCACCAGCCGCCATGGGAAATTCTATCACTTTGCACACTTTGCTTCCACAGCTAGAAATCAAGTCAGAGGAACATGATCAGATTTCTAATTTGGAGCCTTGGACACGCAATGTCATCTTTAATGACTCCCGGCAAAAGATGCTCGTTACAGATCTCAGCCCACCTAAATTAAAACATGAAACCCCAAAATTAAGCAGGAAATTCTCAATTTCTCATGCCACAGAAAAATCATGCAAGAGGGAATACACAAACTCCTCAGGGTTTTGTTCTGCCTATAGATATCTGAGCGGGAATTACATGAAACAGAAGAGCTAGTAGGAAAAAAAATAATAATAAACAAACCAGCCAGGTCCTAACTTTCAGGTTTGGGCCATCTGGGCGAATAGCAATTTTTCATGATCAATTTGAACTATCACATCAGGGAACATTATCTCTCTGCTGATGGCCGATTTCATCTGTTCTGTGATGGAGCGCTCAGATTCCTCTGGTATGGTAGGCTGCCAGCTTTAAGTCTTTGCTTACTGCTAAGTGGACTGAAAGACAATGCAATCAGTCAGCACGGTGTTCAGGTACATAAGGGTCCTTTAAAATGGGAGGCTAAAATCCAGCTCTCATCATCAGTTCTAAATCTCATCCAGTGTGGATTTTCTAGACAGCTTAGGTGACCATTAAGTGATCTCCAGAAGATTGTTTTCAAATCTCTTCCCTCCACTCCCCATCTACCCCTTGCCCTTTGTTTGTGTCACTGTATGAGTGGCTGCCCCCGCCCAGCAGACTGACTCACAACACCAGCTGTCACATCTGCTCATGACTCAATTCTTCTTGAACCAAAACTCAGGAGCAAGCCCCTGTCTGCAGCCATGCCTCAGTGATGGCCCAGAAATATTAATGTAAAGTTAGATGTACACATTTTAAGTTTTCTTTTCCCTTGACATTCATTCTTATGGAGAAAAGTTAGAGAACGGGGACCAGGACCGCTGTAGGGTTATGTGACCAGATCCTGACTATGAACACAGTAAACTTCCTCATAAAGGTGGAGGAACATCATGAATAGTGCCAAGGGGAACCTATACTTTGTATCCTTTTTTACAGTTAAAAAACAACTTCTTCTGAGCCTTAAATTGTGCACTACAGTTCACAAGAGAGTTAACCTCCCTTCTTCAATTTAGCTACGTATTGTGGAATGGCTGTTGTGTGCAGAGAATGAAGGCCCAGGTGTTTCTAAGTATAACTGGCAAATCAGAAAACCCTTCAAGAAACTCAAACAAACGTGAAGGGGAAAATCTACACCCATGCCAGCTAAAGGAAGCCGGATACAGTCTAGGTCACACTCCCGGGAAGGACCAGGTTTGCTGTTTCATCACTTGCCCTGGTAAGCACCTCCCTTTAGAAACACAACCCTCGGAGGAGGCATGCCAGAGTAACTTTTCATTATCACTTTCCTGCCCCCGTAGCAACTGAGAGGGAGGAGAGAGTGTTTCAGCAACCTGGGAGCTACACTATTTGAGGCTAGGTCCAAACAAGAATGACAAAAGTTCTCGGCAGACAGGCTCACTCCATCTTGGTGGTTTGTATATAACGAAGGATCTTGGATAAAAAATAAAATATCTAATTAATTAGCCTGGAGCTGGCATGCCTGCCTAGAGTCAAGGTTTTTTATTATGCCAACCAACACTGGAGGAGCCCTTTAAAAGAATGTGCCTCCCAAGAAACATGTGAGTGTGAAATTCACCCCAAGGAGTCAGAGGAACTGTGCAAGGTGCCCACAAGGCACTCATGACATGTTCCCCAAACCATGCTGAGTTCCAACCCATTCATTCAGTAAATTACTTTTATGAGCAGGTCAAAAGTTAACAGCCTTCCAACCAGGCTCACGTTTCAAACAAGAACCACTTCCTGGCCCCTGAGCTGGAGAGAGCCCCATTTCTAACCTCGCCATCAGAACCGGGCAACCTATGATATTCAGTGAAGCAATTAAGGACAAATCAAAGCAATTACGTGACATTCCTTGCAACAATCAGATGGCATTTCTAATTCCAAGCAGCAAACTGGACCCAAAATAAAATGTGTTCACAGAGGCTTAGATAAATTCAGCATCCATAATAAATTACTACGAAAAACCAGGAAGTTGCATGCCATCCACTCCCTTTCCAAGAGCAACCTTAGACATGGTAATATTCACTGAGCTCTCCCCCTTGGTTCTTCTGCCTACAAGGATGAAATATAAGACTGGATGAGCCAGAATGAGTTTTCTGAGCAAACCTAGGCTCCCAAGGAGCACAATTTAAGTAGACACTGCCTCCCACAGATGTGCCAGTCCTCACCCTGAGGTTCTTACATTAGGTTTGCAATTGCAAAAGCCAGCCCGTCACCTGTTACACACTGGAAATGATAAGAAACACAGCAGGCAAACAACCCCATCTGGAGAACAACAATCAGAAACGGCAGGGGGGGCTGAAGGATCTTTTGGAACAAAGACTTTCAGGCCAGCCATAAATTCATGGGACAAGATCAAGAAGACTAAGAATTAGCCACAAAGGGAAAGAAAAAGACCATACGATATCACTCGTAGTGGAATCTTAAAAAGAAAAAAAAAAATAGGAACCCACCTACAAAACAGAAACAGACTCACAGACACAGTAAACAATCTTATGGTTACCAGGGAAAGGGGGTGAGAAGGGATAAATCTGGGAGTTTGAGATTTACAAATATTAGCCACTATATATAAAAATAGATTTTAAAAAAGTTTCTTCTCTATAGCACAGGGAACTATGTTCAGTATCCTATAATAACCTTAAATGAAAAAGAATATTAAAATGAATATATGTATGTATATGCATGACTGGGACATTGTGCTGCACACCAGAAACTGACACATTGTAACTGACTGTACTTCAATTTTTTTTAAATCAGCCAAAAAAAGAAGACTAAGAAAAATCAGAAAAAGCATCTATCCATGTGTACCAAGTATAGAAATAATATAAGGGTAAAAGCTAACATTTATAAACACCTACTATGTGCCAGATATTTTAAATGTATGTGTTAGCTTAATCCAAAACAACTCTTCCAGATGATGATAATAATAATAATTATTATTATTATTATCATGTAAGAAATAAGAAAACTGAAGCTTAGATTCAGTTAGCTGCCCCAGATCTCCGAGCTAGGAAGTGCCCTGGCCCATGCTATTAACCTAAGTTTATTTCATTAACCTACTGTCCCACATGTAAAGATGTCATTTTCAATACAAACAGAGCAATAAAATCATCACAACACACAGCATGTTCTAAGTTAGTAAGAAACCACTTTCGACATAACCCTTTGTGCATCTGTACACAGACATGGTGAGAAACTCTCTTATCTCATATACCTTCATAGCCTGAATATTTTTTGAGAGGTTCAGAAAGCAAGGATTGGCATCTTGTTAGATGAGGGGAAAAAAAAAACTAAAGTACCAAATGTGGCTTGAGTAGGGGCAGAGAAAGGATGGTGGCCCAAGTGCTTTGAAGTTGGCCAAGCCAAGGCTCCTCCCATTAGACATCCCTGAAGGGCCTTCATAAACCAAGCCACTGACCTCCACATCCCTGTGAAACTGAACATGGTGCTCACACAGCGAGGGAGGGGCGGCGGCGTGAGTCCATCCAGGCGCATGAGCAGAGCCGGGACACCAAAGAGCACCAAGTACTTCACATAGAAGAAGAGCACCTGGGCCAACGCCAGTCCTCCTGAAAGACAGAGGGACCTGTTAGACACAGCGACAAGAGGTGGAACAATCTCCCGGGAAAGATGCAACGTCCCAGGAAACACACCACCTGCTCCCATTTCTCCAACCCCTCCCCTCCATCCCCTCAACTCACACATTAAAAAACTCTCCCATGTTGGTTTTGAGCAATGAGATTTTTGGATTTCCAAATATTGAAATCTCCTTTATTATTGTGACAGGCAACAGGACCTCTTAGCAATCATGATTTTACAGATACTAGAAAAGAGCACTCTTTAAAAACATATATATATATGTGTGTGTGTGTATAATTTTTAAGAACTATTAGAAAAGAAAAATCCTTCCCAAATCTTCTCAAAACCTTACATGAGTTCACACCCACTAGGATGGCTAGAAGCAAAAACTCAGATCAACAAGCAAATATGTGGGGAAACTGGAACCGTCATACACTGTTGGTAGGAATGCAAAATGAAGCAGCCACTTTAGAAAACAGTTTGGCAGTTTTTCAGATGATTAAACACATAGTTATCACATGACCCAGCAATTCCACTCTTTGGTGTATACCCAAAAGAAATGAAAACAGATGTCCCCATAGAAACTTATACACAAATGTTCATAGCAGCATTACTCACAACAGCCAAAAGATGAAAACAACCCAAATGCCCACTGACAGATGAATGAATAAACAAAACACAGGATAGCCATACAGTAGAATATTATTCAGCCAGAAAAAGGAATGACGTACTGCTACATGCTGCAACATGAGTGAATCTTGAAAACACCATGCAAAGTGAAATGAGCCACCAAAGACATATCATATGATTCCATTCATACGAAAGTCCGGAAGAGGGAAATGGGAGACAGAAAGTTGATTACTAGTTCTTTAGCACTGAGGGGCCGGGGAATGAGATTATGGGGGGGTGGTAGCAAAAAAGCAGAGTTTTTTTTTTTTTTTGAGGTAATAAAAATATTCCAAAATTGGTGGTGGTGATAGCTGCACAGATCTGTAATAAACTAATAGCCACTGAGTCATACACTTTAAATGGGAGACTTGTATGATATGTGAACTATATCACAATAAAGCTATTTTTTTCTTCACAAGTAAGGGCTCCAAGCTGCAAGAACCTGTAATTTCTTGGCCAGAATTGTGTCTTTCTGGAACAAAAGCAACGCAGGGTGCAGACACTGGGTGAGATCTGAGGCTTAAGACATATGCTTTGGCCCCTCAGGCCTCTGCCTGTCCCCTCTGAGAGCAACCCATGCCTCCAGACGAAGCTCAAAATGCTTGACTGACTGACACCTCTCTGTGGGCTTCCGGGCTGGTGGTTTTGACCTCTTCACCTTGGGAAGAGGGTGGGAGACCTGAGCCGCAGGTCTATAGGGCACCACAAACCTGGGCGAGCTGCTGGCCCTATTTGCACTGGTCTCAGCAGCAGAGTGAGGCAGTAAGGTGAGCCCCCAGAACAGTGCCCATCAGGAGAAGGTCAAGGGCAAAGTGCATGAGGAAACACTGGAGAAGATGACCAGTAGCCACATGCTATCCACCCTCCAGACCCACCTTCCCCAGCACGCAGGGCAGTAATGCAGAGCAGGCTGACGAAGCTGATCGGGTCATCTATGGGATATTCTGAAGGAAATAAGCAAGACTTAAAGAGGCTCTAGCAGAAGATTTTACTGTCTGGCCCTCTTGATATTACACAAGGATCTTTGAAAGAACATGACTACCATGGAGTGTGTGGCTATAAACAGTGACTCTGTGCTGGAAGAATCACATAAGCCATTTTCTGAATATACCATTTGGGGAAAGGCAAATGGTGGTTCAAATTGGAAAGCCACATGTCCTACAAGGAGAGTCACTGTGTCTCAGTCCCATTCAGGAGCAGTCAAACAATTTCTTCAGATTTTTGGAAACCAGACTACAATCATATCTTCTGGAAGGGCTGATATAAAATTGTAGCAATCCTATATATTCAGAGAAAACTCTAATTCGAAAAGATACATGCACCCCAATGTACACAGAAGCACTGTTAACAACAGCCAAGAAATGGAAGCAACCTAAATGTCCATCAACAGATGACTGGATAAAGAAGATGTGGTGCGTATGTGTGTGTATGTATCTCACACACACACACACACACACACACACACACACACACACACACACACACACAGTGGAATAGTACTCAGTCCTAAAAAAGGAATGAAATAATGTCATTGGCAGCAACATGGATGGACCTAGAGATTATCATACAAAGTGAAGTAAGTCAGAGAAGGACAAATATCATAATATCATGTATATGTGGAATCTAAAAAAAATGACACAAATGAACTTATTTACAAAACAGGAAAAGACTCACAGACATAGAAAACAAACTTACGGTTACCAGGGAGGGAAGAGAGGAGGGAGGAATAAATTGGGAGTTTGGGATTGGCAGATAGAAACTACTATGTAAACAAGGTCCTACTGTATAGTGCAGGGAACTATATTCAATGGTTTATAGTAACCTGCAATGAAAAAGAATGTGTGTGTGTGTGTGTGTGTGTGTGTGTGTGTGTCTGTATGTGTGTGTGTATATATATCTATATCTATATATATACACACACACATATATATATAAAAAACTGAATCACTATGCTGTGCACCAGAAACTAATACATTGTAAATCAACTGTATCTTAAAAAAAAACTAAATTTTTTTTTAATTTTTAAAAGGTAAAAAAATAAATTTAAAATTTTAAAAATTGTAGCATTCTTGGATGGATCTGATAAGAGACAAGAAAAAAGCTGATACGTACGTGTGTGTGTATAATATGTTTATGTGTATGTGTGTGCATAAATATTCATCAAGAAGTGGGATATATGTGCCAACAATACCATCCTAAAAGCATTTGTTGGGGAGCATATGACTACCCTGAATGGTGAAGAAATCAGTTCCACTGTCTGAGATGGCAGTGAGGAGGGCTCTAAAATATTCCAGAATGAACCACCAGGCTTTAGTCGGAAATATCCCAGAGCTACAAAAAGGCAGGACGTAAGTAAGAATGACTAATTAAAAGGCACAAAACTTCCAGAGTTGACAATGATCAGCCTGAAGAACTAAAGGCATCAAAAGACCCAAGGAAGACTGTGCATGAATGGTTAACACCACCCAGAGCTCCTTCATATGTGAAGCATCAGACTTCTTCTCCTTGTTAACGGGACGCAAGATCAGGGAGAACGGGTTGCTTCTTGTCCCAAATGCTGCCTTTCATTTGACACTATTTTTGTACAGTTGTCAAATAGGAGGCATATGAATTAAAAATCCATAACTGAATTTACACTTTTATGAGTCACCATTTGCACACAATCTTCACCATTTGTTAGTCCTTTCATATGGAACCAGGCTAAGGAAAGGGCTGATTTTGTACTGGTGTTTAATCAGAACGCTATGGCTACATCTAACTGAAGATAAGGTAATTGGGGATTTTTAGCCCAAAATGGATGGAAAGCACAAGTAGCCACACATTTTTATCAATATGCAACAAGTGCCCTTTTTACCTAATATTAAGTATTTTTGATGAATTAAGACACAAAAGGCTTAAATCATTTTTTCCCTTGACCTTTTAGTAACTGGTTCACAAGCTTACAGAAAAAAACATGATGCACAGTAGTTGTTTGAGCATTATAACTGTAATTTCTCTACTGTTTAATTTTTCAGAAAAAAAAAATGTGTTTGTACCCATGAGTTTAACAATTCTGCTGTCTTGCTGTTGGTTTTCACCAGCCCTAGGAAATATTTGCATGGCTCACTCTTCTTTCCCCTTGACCTAAAGATTAGTCTTTCCTTGGTAAGATCTGGTCTAAGGTTTCAGGGTTAATCCTCAGGATTTTACTACAATCTCCCACTAGGCTGACAACATGTTAGAAGGCAACACAAGAACACAAGTGACTCAAAAAAACAAAACAAAACAAAACGAAAAACAAGGGACTCTACTCTGAAATTTATTGACAGACATAAACTGAATTTTCATTATATTCAAAAATACTAAATTTAGTTATTTTTTAATATTTCCAAATATTTTTGCCAGGTTTACATTTAAAAGATGCTCTCACTAGCAGGAGTTATTGATTGGTTTCTACCTAACCTAACCCCTTCCTCCCAAAAAAGTCATAGATGAGTTCACACGTCACGTTCATTCATTCAACAAGCACGTCCCGGGGCCTGACTGCTGCATCACCAGTTATGTGCTAGGAGAAGTAGACTAGAGGTCAGATCAGGTGGGGACCCAGGCTTTGGGGGCTCACAGGTCAGTTTCATTACAGTCCCATTTATCTTTCCCTTTGGCACTTGTCTTCTTTTGCCTTTATGTCCTATCCCTCCTTCTCCTGGCAAAATCCCATTTATCCCTCAGATCCCAGTTCAAATATGGTCTCTTCCAAATTTCTCTATGCTTCAAGCAGAATCAATAACTTATTTTGCATTAATGTAATATATAGTTGTTGAGCCCCAATCACTTACCAGATACTGAGCACTACAGTGTTGAATAAACTTTAGAACTTTAGAACGCTCTGCTCAAAGTGACAGAAAAGAACGTAAATCAGGAGTGGGATGAAAACCCACACCTCCAGGACAGGCAACAATCTGAACACAGTGGCTTAGACACACTCATTAGAAAACTTTACAACTATTTATTATATACATATTATGGACCAAGCATCACATCAGTGGAACTCCTGCCTTCATGGGGCTTACATCTTAACAGGAGTCAACCAAAAACAGACATAAAGATAAATAAATTCTATATGGATACCAAGAAACTATGGCAGACCGTATTCCCCAAGAGTGGTGGTAATGACATCTTCCATCCCACATGTTCCTCTGTAATGTAATCTTGCCATTCCCTCATCAGAAGTAAATCTGGACAGATCCTAGGATCAAGAGATACAGACAGAGTGATGCTGTTCCAGTTCCAAGTATAGCCTGTCACTGGCCAGCAGCTTCTGCTTCCTGCCCCTTGGAGCACTCACTCTTGGAACTGGTTGCCAGGCTACGAGATGCCTGAGCCATGTAGAGAGGCCACAAGAAGATGCTCTGCAGGGCAGCACCAGCTTAGCTCCCAGCCAAGTCAGCCTCAACTGCCAGCTGGGTGAGGAGCCACCCTGGATGTCCTCCCCAGTGGAAACTCCAGATGACTGCAGCGCCAGCTGATGTCTGGCTACAACCACAGGACAGACCCCAAGCAAGAACTACCCAACCAAGTCCAGTCAACCAACGGAACAATGAGAGAGAGGAAATCATTGTTTTCAACTGAGTTTTGCGATGGTTTGTTATTTAGCAACACCAACTGGGACAGAGGATGATAAATACAATGGAGAAAGGAAAAATTACTGAGCAGGGTAAGAGAACCCAGAAATGCATAAGTGGCAGGTGCTGCTATTTTTAAAGGGGGAGTCAGAGTGGTCCTCATTGAAAAGAGGACATTTGAGCAAAAACTTGAAGAAGGTGAGGGAGTGAGCTCAGCAGCCACCCTGCTCCCGTCACACTTTGGTTGTACAGTTTGTGCCGTGGTTACCACACCAGAGCACAGCTGTTCCTCTCCTGCGAGACCACGGGCTTTTCAAGACTAGGAATTGTATCTTATGCCTCTTGTATTCCCAACACCTAATATCTGGCCTCTAATTAATGCTTAATAAATGTTTCCTTGAAAAGTACCTAAATTAACCATTCACCTTGTAGTATGAAAACCACTTGCGAACGGATTTTTCTGGGAAGTATACCAATAGTCCATAATCTTAGATCTCTATTCTGAGGACTGAACTCCTGAAAGTTCAGACCTGACACCAGATAAAAGAATTCTCTACGGGTCTGGGACCTCACATTCCCAGCGTGGAACAAAACTGCGGAGGGAAGAGAAAGAGAAGTCTGAGCTCTGTGCTTGCCACTGCCTTGAAGTGACTGAATGTGTGGTAAATTCCACCACCTGTGGCCCATCTCCAACTGGAAGGGCTTCAAACTCAACTTATTCAAAAGAGAATGAGGCTTTCCCTCCCTCAAAACCAGAAACAGAGGGTATGGTATAGCTCAGTGGTAGGGTGAGTGCTTAGCATGCACGAGGTCCTGGGTTCAATCCCTAGCACCTCCATTAAATAAATAAATAAACAAAGAAACAAACCTAATTACCTACCCCCCCAAATTTTTTTAAAATAAAATTAAAAACTAGAAAATTTTAAAAAATAGAATATGATGAATTTTAAAAATAAATTTTAAAAAACTAGAAACAGAGCAGACTTTCAACACAGGAGATTAACTTTACAAAGAGCTCTAGGATGAAGGGGACTGAGCAAAGGCCCCAGATGTGGGGGTTTAGCCCTTCCTCATTGACACCCCTACTCGCCCAGCCCTGGCTGCTCTCTCTGCATCTGACATCACCTCACCATAATTTGAATGGGCAGACAGCAGCTGGTGATTGGCTCCCATCTGGCTTTCACCCTCCTCTCAGCTCTGGTCCTCACACAAGTGGCTGACGAGCTCGTATTGGGGGTGAGGGGTGGCCCTGACTCACCGCCACACCCTCATCTCCAGCCTGCCTGGGCTCTTGCCGCGATCCACGCGCTGGCCTCGCCCCTGGACGTTTCCTGCTCCAAGGCGAACGGCTCCAGTCACTTTCATCTTGTCTACATCCAGCCTGTTCCAGATTCTGTGAACTGTTCTGTGACTGTCCAGTTTAGGAAGCCCAGATATGTTACAGAAGCTTCTTCTCACATCAAGTTCTTTATAAAAACGTTTCTTGCCTAGAGCTAACAATACTGCATTTTACACTGAAAGATTTGTTAACAGCGCAGATTTCATGTTAAGTGTTCTCACCACCATAATAAAAAAGAACCTTTCATATACAAGATCTGGGTAAGTATTATAAGTATAAAGAAGAATAGAAACCAGGAAGCACAACGGAGATAGAATCGGAGATTTTCCCCTCCAGCGGCGGGTATCGGGAGGAAAGGAAGCTCACATGCTGAGAAGGTCGACACCAGTAGTCAGAGTTACCATGATGCTCCCAGGTTCCCGTAGAGACACTGGAGAAAAGATGGTTATTGGCCGTGCAGTGGTTATATAACGTTCTTTGTCAAGGGGAAGAGATGGATTGGTGCCAAGAAAACCAAGTCAGAACATGTGACTGATGGGGGAAGGGTGTGAGCTGATGGTCAGCACTGAGCAACTGCTACCAGGAGCTCCAGGGGAGCAAGCGCTCATGTCAGGAAGGCAAGAACAGGCGTGCTGGTGAGAGATGCAGCCAACGGCATCGGGAACCCAGCCCAACCTGCTGAGGCCAAGGAGATAAAGGAAATTCAATTATTTCTGGTCACTGAGTTCTGGGAATCAATGACTACAGCAAATTTTGTAAACTTAAACCTAAGGATTTAGAAGTTGGATTCAGAAGTCCCACTGGGTAGAAGCCAGTGTCCTCACCTACTGGGATCAACAGGATAACTGACCTGCTGAAGGAGAAACCAGCTGGAACCCAGTATGGAGTTCAGACTCATCCAGTAAGCCATCACGAGCCGAATCTCTAACTCACGTGAACACCTGTAATTTACCTACCTGGGCAAGGTTTGTATCACAAGATTCCCTACTCACACTACAGTAATAATACGCTGTTAACAACTGGTTGTACACATTGATGACAAGGCCACCCACAGCCAGCGGTTGACCCTCCAGGGCTCGGAAAGGAGGGTGGTCCCAGGACCTTGGCTGCTCCTCCCCTAGGAGCAGTTAACAGCAGAAGGCTGCTTCTTAGAAAGGCAAGTACTGGTGCAATTAATGCCACATCAAGGAGCTGGGAAGAAGCAAGAGGGAAAAAGAAAAAAGGCAATGAATTGAAGAGGCTTGAGGAACAGTAATCAAAGTGCCCAAATCCCCAAAGTGGAGATGAGCCAAGATGGTGGACGATAAATGAAACAAGAACACTCCCAGGTTGCTGGAGAGTGATCTTGGGGATGAAAAATTCTGGCCACATAATTTCTTTCTGAGTGACATACAGGAGAAGATAGAGAGGCCAGGGTGCAGTCCTCAGGTGGGTCTCCATTCAAGGAGGGGCAACAGCCAAACAAGGGCACGAAGGCTTGGGCTCTCCTGAGGGGGGAACATCAGAGCTCTGCCCTTTCTTCTCACCTTATGACTGGGAGGCTGGGACCTACCATGTCCTTCACACGTGGCTCCTCTAACAGTTTTAGCTCATCTTCAAGGTGCCTCATTAATTACCAGCAGCCATTTAAAACAACACTCACACATATAGCAAAGGTGTCAAGAAACACATGAGAGCAAAAATCACCAAACTTGGGATGGGGTTGACATTTGGGGGGGGGGGGCAGGAAATGCGATCAAGAGGGGTACCCACAGGGGCTTCGACTGTGTGGGTAATATTTCAGTTTTTAAACTAAGTGATGGATAAACACATGTTTACTATATGTTTATGACTTTTTAGATATCACAAATGTATGTGTGCAAATATGTATGTAAAATATAGTCTCACTGCCAGGGCAAGTTCACCAACAAACCAGTTTCTGAGAGCACACTACGGCAGAACAATAACAGCTACCACTGATTAAGCAGTTGCTGTCTCTATATGCCGAGCTTCATGCACCACCGTATTTAATTCTCATAACATACCTCTCTGTGGGCACAGGTATTATTACCACCCACATCTTACAGGGAGGAACCTGGGCACGGAAAGGTTACAAAACTTGCCTAAGATCACACACTGATAAGCAGCAGAGTCGGGACTTGAAATCTGGGCCTGCTGACTCAAAGTCACCCTGTTTACTAGATTCACATACAACTCTGAGAGCAGATCTGGAACGGAGGCCATGTGAGGTAGACCAGATGACAGGACAACCAGGGAGCCAATAAATGAGTTGAAGGAAGTATTCTGAGCAAAAAAGCACAGGCAGAGACAAAGCTCTAAAGATGCTCAGGAAAGCAAGCCTCAAGGAGCACATTGTAAGCAAAGATAATGCAAGAATGGTGGTGCACTGTGATGAACAGTGGTGAGCAACTCAAGATTTACAGATTTGAGAATTCGGATCCTCTTAGCATCAAAATAAGTAGTTATGAAAGAAACTCCAAGGAGAGTTTGTCTTCCAAAATGTTTAACCTTTAGATACACTAGTTACTGAAAAACCTAGTTTTAAAAACTTTCTTCTTTTTAAGAGTTCAAATTGCCAAAATGCCTCTCTTCATAAAGAAAAGGTATGTTGCTGGGGGAAAAAAGCTATCTGGATAGAATATTAACTCCTCCTTAATTATAAATTGTTAGTGTCTTTAGGGAAAAGGCTATAAGCCATAACAAATCACACAACACCAAAATTATAAAATGTCCGATAAAAATATTGAATATATCACAAGATATATCTTAAACTATGGTGTTCCAGAAGAATTTTTTAATGGTAAAATGAATTTTAAGTCTTTTGCAAAAAACTATTGTAGCATAACAGAATAAATATGCTGCATTAAGAGTTTATGTAAGTCTACAAAGGCCCTTCCCCATTCAAACACTGCGAAGGAAAAAGATTCCACACAGCAGAAGCAAAGTAATACGATACACACAGCTACACAAGACTTAATGAAGTCATGTGGGAAAATGAGGGAGATTTACGAAGGGATGAGCAACATGAAAATTCTGAAAAGCAAATTTGCACACAGAGACCAGGTGAGGATTACTGTTTGAATTCTGATGCCTCAGTGTGATGCACTTTGCCCAGTCAAAGTGCTCTGTAAAATCTATGTGCAACAAGAATTGGATATTAACTACTAATTAAAGTCTTCTATTGCAAATCCTAAAGGAGCAAAAATAAATCCGTTTAGGAAGCAAATAATTGCCTCCCTAAAGTATCCAACAAATTTAGATTTCCAAACATCAATTTTACTTAAAAGAAATATCTGCCTATTTTAGGTTGTCTAAGAAGTTATGTGTACACTAAGCTACCCTGGGCACAAACTGGGTTAGGTAGGGATCCACAAAGACCACAGTATTCTGAGGGATATTGGGGATGGGGGAGGGCAAGGAACAGTTAGTGTTTCTAAAAGAAAACTGTGGTGGCAACTTGCTCTCCTTTATAACACCACATCAAGCAGGCATCTCTCCCATTCTGCAAGCAAGCACCATGAAATTATCCTCACACCATACGGAGAATCTGTAATTGAACAGTCAAGTCCCACAGTAGTAAATCCCAGAGTAGCTCTGGGTTCACACTGCATTAATTTTAAACAACCTCAGGATTCTAATCCAAGGAGAGAATTTATAAAAATTAATTTCTTTCTGCTGTATCTTAAACCTTGCAATATTTAATGTGTCCAAGGGTGAAAAAAGAAGAGACTCTTTATGCTGACATGTTTGTGTCCCCAGTTTTCAAGACAAACGTCAGATGTCAAATGCTTATCCATCTCCCTCACTGTGATGTGATAGAATGAGAAGAAGTAAATGGATGACTTGGTTAGTATTTCATTACTATTTAGATAGGTGCACAGACGTTATTTCAACAACAGCTGGTGCTTAAACACTTTGCTGTAAAACCCTCTGACTATGTGCACTTAGGAGATGGGTCTCCAAACTCCAAACAGTCAGTGAACAGCTAAGATTTCTAAAAAGACTCTACTGTACATTCCACAGAGATTCATTATATCTATATCAAGTAAGAACAGCTAATTTGCAATCATTTTTACCACCCCACCTCTTCAATCACTCTCAGATGCTTTACCAAAGCTCTCTCCCCATAATCTCATATACCTGGATTTACTGTGGATTTACCATGGTGAAACACTACTCCATAATGAACTCAAGAAATGGGGTCTTGGGGAGCTCTTTTAAGGAAAAAGCCATAGTTGCTGCCTTTGCCCTCCTTAATTCTAAGCTCTATTCTAAGCTCTGTCGAACTGGGGTATAGTTCCAGACTGCCATATTTTGTCTTCTTATAAGATTCTGAAGTTCAAAAGAAAATGAGGGTACATGGCATCACCATACATTTGTCCAAACCCCTAGAATGTACAACACCAAGAGCCAACCCTATTGTAAACTCTGGATCTGGGGTGATGACGATGTCTCACTGTAGGTTCATCATTTGTAACTAATGTACCCTCTCTGATGGGGGATGTTTACAGTGTGGGGCACACTGGGGGAGCAGGGGCTTATATAGGAAATCTCTGTACCTTCCTCTCAACTTTGCTGTGAACCTGAAACTGCTTTTAAAAAATAATCTTTTTTAAAAAAAAGAAAGAAAGACAAGAAAATGAGAGTTATCTTTTAGAGATGCTACTGAAATGTTTACGTACAGGGATAAGACGTTATCATTTGAGATTTGCTTCAAAGTAGTATGGGAGAGAAGACAGATGAAAGATAACTGGTCATCAGTAAACCTGGCTGATGAATACTAGGAGTTAGATACATGTTTTGGCTTTTAATTTTCCAAAATGAGAAGTTTTAAAAGGGGAGGAATTAAGAGCCTGAACCAAAACCCCAACTTTTAGCCAGGAACTTTCTCCTCACCCACCAACTGAATCCATTTGCAGGGGACAGTGAGAAAAATGAACTTATACCAGCAAAATTCCACCTCCTCATCACCCTGGGAGCACAAGAAGTTCAAAAAGAGTAAAATGAAGTGGGCAGTGAGAGGAAAGAGGGCAAGAATGCCGGGAGGCAGAATAATGAACTTGCTCAACAGTGCCTGAATCACTGGGAGCCGGCTGACTACGAGGAAGCAGGTCTCCGTATAAGATGCCCCACCATCATCTTCATCAGTGACAACTGTGTGTCTCAGGTTTATTTGGTCCTAAGAATCACCTGGCATAACAGCCACAGAGACTCCCAGGCCTCCCCTTGACAGACTCCAGTTCACTAGATTTGGGTCAAAGCCCTGAAATCTGAATGCAGAACAAGTCCTGGGAAGTTATGTTCAGTCCAGTTGGAGAAATTCTGAGTTAGAAGATCCATACCCTACTCCCTGTCACCGTGTTTAAAAACATGCATCAACTGGATAAAGAAGCCGTGGTATATTTATCTGATGGAATATCACTCAGCCATAAAAAATAAGATAATGCCATTTACAGCAACACAGATGGACCTAGAGATCATCATTCTAAGTGAAGTAGATCGGAGAGAAAGACAAATGTCATATGGCATCACTTATATGTGGAATTTTTTTTAAATGATACAAATTAACTTATTTACAAAACAGAAGCAGACTCACAGACACAGAAAACAAACTTACGGTTACCAAAGAGGAAAGTGGGGGAGGGATAGATAAATTAGGAGTTTGCGATTAACATTTACACACTATTGCATATAAAACAGAAAAGCAACAAGGATCTACTGTATAACACAGGGAACCATATTCAATATCTTATAATAACCTATAATGAAAAAGAATCTGAAAAAGAATATACATATGTACATATACATGTATAACTGAATCACTTTACTGTACATCTGAAATTAACACATTGTAAATCAACAATACTTCAAAAGAAAATAAATTTTTAAGATGTGCTACAAATGATTTTTACCAAAACTTAATACCATTCTATGCCATAGTGTTACGGAGACACTGCCAGTTATCAAAGCCCCCTCAAAGGGTAAATCCTCAGGTAATTCTCAAATCTTCTAGCATTTCACGAAAAAGAAAAGGTCCACGTAACTAGGCTATGTTAATAGATTTTTATCTATATATTTATTTAATCTACAGATTCATGACAATATGTTCCCTCTGCTATCGTGAAGTCCTTAAGGTATGTGAAAATGATTTAAAATGTGCCAGTTACGAAAGATACAAAATGATTTCTTTTAATTTTTCAGAAAACAAAAGTTGCGCTCTGAGTACCTTTCCTTTCACAGGAAGAGAAACTTCTTAAGCGCAGGCTGTGCCCGACACCCCAGCGATCCATGTGGATTGCATTTTCCCCATCTGATATCATCTGCTCCCATAGCTTTTAATGGCCACCCATCCACTGTGAAACCCAAACGCACATCACTCACACCAATATTTCTCCTGAATTCCAAAACTGTAGATGCAATCACCCTGGACATCCCCGCTTCATCTCCATACCTCTGGCCCCCAAACGGTATCTGGCATCCAACATGTGCCTAATGAAGGTCTGCAGAATGAATGAGCAGATAGTGACTTCCTTATGGAGGCTTAAAGAAATTTTGTTGAATTGACTTGAATTAAACGACCATCACTTTTCCACTGATCACAACTAGATCTGAGGGAGGTTTGTACTTAAATAACACTGCAGTCTTTGAGCCCACCTCAACTCCCTTAACATTCCCGATGATACAAAGTTGGTGACAATTCCAGACTAGAACACTCAACTTCTCTCTCCTAATCAAAAGTAATTCATCACGGTCATGGGGGGTGGAGGGAGACATCATCTGAATCTGAGGGATGGGGGAAGTAGCCCAGAAGTGAGCCGTTTTGAAGGAGGAGTTAGTTAGATAAAGAAAACTCAGGGAATGACATGCACAAAGCATGAGAATATAAAACAGCCCAAAAAGCTGGGAGGAAAAAGCATCCGCAGGAGTGGTGCTGTGGCTTCAGGGACAGGAGAGGCATGATCAGAAAGGGTCACCTGGACAACTGTATAGTAAAAGACCTGAAAAACCAAGGAGGAGAGTGAGATGATTTGCTTTATTTTAGAAAGCAAATCATTTTAGAAAAAATGGGGAATGATTTTGTTCCCAAGAGGAAAAGGAGGACAGAGGACTGAGCAACAGGGCTGGAGATCAGAGCCTGAGTTCTAGACATGGCCAAGCAACCAGGGAGCTCCAACTGTCAATTTTAGGTTGTTAGTGTGGCTGTCTTCCAAACCTTTACTGAAGTCCTCTAACACACAGAAAGGCTTTATCTGAGCAGATTCCTGTGTGTGTGTGTGTGTGTGTGTGTACGCACCAATCAAGAAAAAGAACCAAGTACCATGTCATAATGAGGGCTAAACGCAGTGGGGACAGCAACAGGTTCCCTAAACAGAACAGATTCCACAAAAGCAAGAGATGAGAGGCAGAGGAAGCCATGAACTGGAAGTCTCAGGGGAGCTGGGCTCTGCTCAGTCCAGAGAACAAGAAGTCAAGTTCACATCATCCAGAAATTAAGGGGCTGGGAGAGGCTCACTGCCAAAATCCAGTGAAAATCTAATCTACAGCCTATATGTAAAAATATGTTCTATTTTTAAAAATCTGAAAACTAGAGTATATTTAGAAATTTTTATATTTTACAGAATTTCATGAAAAGAACTCAAAATGGTAAAACTCAGGGACATTGTGGAAACTGGGATGAGAATGGCCACTTAGGCAGACCACCTCTCTCTGGTCAGGCAACAATACCACCAGCCTACCCCCACCTCAGTACTGTGTGAACTGCCCAGGAGAGGCGGAAATTAGGCTAATCAAATTCTGTCTAATTTGAATTGCTCAAATGACTACCTGGCTTTTACTGCCACCTCCTGGCCCTTTCTAGTATGTCCACCCCGAGCTGCTGATGCTGATAACCACACACACACACACAAAATTAATGATCACATTCAAGAATCTGCAGCTAGACAGAGCATCAATTAAACCATGGTCACAATGCAAAGGTAAAGCTGTGATACTAAGTCGGAGCCCTTGGACAAGGCAGCTGTCACTCCAGCCAGGCTGATCTCCCCCAGGCCAATCTGTCAGCACCCCCAGCACAGGGCAGAGCTATGTCTAGGGGCAGACGCATATCCACCAAGCTCCTCGAGACAGATCTCTAATACCTGAATGCCAATGGACCGGTTTAGACAGAATTATCACCTCAGGCCTCATATTTTTCTCTCTTTTTCTCTCTAGGTCCTCCCATGTAGGAAATCAAACCATGCACTCCAGGAGGAAGAAATCAGGGCCAAGGCACTGTCCAGGGAACATGAGCCTTCCATGGCATCCAGCTCTGAGAGATGGAGGCACCGGCCCAAACCTGGGAAACTCTGCCACTGGACATAACAAAGCAAATCTCTGAAACAGGGTATCTACCCCTCCTCGGTCAATGTTTGAATGGGAGTTATCAGGACTTGCCTTTTGGATACTTCCCTGTCCAGTTCCGGCCAAACCACCTCCCTTTCCAGTTGGCAGAATGTTTTCATGAGGACAATAAACACTGCAATGAAGCTTCCATCAGTCAACTGCTGACCAAGACCCACGTCTTTGATCCAATGCTGATTCCATAGTCCGCTGTCTGTAATGGGCTGTACCATCTATTTCCAAGCTTTTGGAGGCATCGTGGTGGTTCCATGGACTTCCAATAAACAGGTAATGGTAATTTCCAATTGCTAAATGATTAGAAGTTTACAAAAAAATTCTACATCCATTATCACAGCTATTCCTCTCAAGCACCCTTTGGGGTCTTTTGGGTAAATACTATGATTCTTATTTTACAGATTAAAAAAGACACCGAGACTCATGATAAATGGTTTTTCCCAGGTCACAGAATTAGTGAATGTAGGGTTAAGACTAAAACTCAGGTCTTTGGATCCCAAGTGAGTCTACTGAGGCAACCAACTCTTAAGAGTAAACATAAAGGAACTGGCCTGATCCACTACCCTATTCCTATATAACAAATAGTTATGGACTGTCACTTATTAGTTATCTATTGTTCAAGCACTGGGAATACCAGATGATGAATTTAAATAAGATTTCTGCTTCCATGAAACATATGTTCAGTGGCTGAGAGACAAACAAGGGAAAATTCAGATGGCAATAAGCCCTGTGCAGAGAACAAAAAATCGGGTGATGTAAAATGCTGTTTGGCTGTGTCTGTCTGGGTCACGAGGGAGAGTGTCTCTCAGGAGATGACGTGTAAGCTGAGATGGGAATGACAAAAAGAAGACATACAATGATGAAGGGGAAGAGCACTGTAACCTGAAGGGACAGCAAAGAAAACAGCCCTGAGATGGGACTGTTACCCGGGCTGTTGTCCCAGAATCATACCCGTGCCCATCCCTCAAATAGAAACCAATTACTTTTATCTAAGTTTCAGAAGGAAGCTATAAAGAGAAAAAAACAAGAAACAAAAAACAAGTTGGTTAGAACCAACTAAGCTCAAGATGGTGGAGGATCTGACTTCCAGTAGACCTTGGACCTTGGGGCTCATTATTTGTTCATTGTAATGTATCAGCATGCTAAATGACACACCCACCAGCTCCATGACAGTTGACGGCTGCCATGACAACAACCGGAAAAGCCCACACAAGGATTAAAAAGGGCAGCTGCACCAGTTCTGGGTCCAAACTACACCTCTGTTCTCAGGTAAGTCATCAGTATTCCTCCCATTCTTTCCAATTCCCTGCCTTGAACCCTGACCCTCATATACATTTGGTGTCTCCACCCAAATTGGGTTGAGAAGATGATTTGCCAACTAGGTTCCTGCTCCTCCATTCTTTGGCCATTGAATAAAGCCTGTGCTGTTCCAATCTCAGTACCAATTTCATTACTGGCTGCGTGAATCCAATGGGAAAAAGAACCTCGGGGCCAGGACAGGGGAGGGGGTTCCAGCCCAGCTAGGACCTGATCAATTTGGCAACAGGACCATGCTTGCTATGTCTGGAAAAGAACAAGGAGTCCAGGGTGGTGGGGTGCAGAGGGCAAACAGAGGATGGGAAGAGACTAGTTGTGGAGGTTGAGTAGGAGCCAAACCACATGATGTTTTATTAAGGAGGATCAGTCTGATTGTATTCAAAGCACAATGGAACGTCATCACATTTCTACAGAAATGTGCCCCCTTTCAAAGAAGTCACAGTGTTTAAACTAGGACAGGTTTACACCCCAGAATTCCAAAGTCGAAATCAGCTCACTGTTCCTAGTGTTAGAGCAGGCAGGTAGCTAGATATGAGCAGAGAAAGGGGGACATGGGCAAATGGCAGAAAAACCATCTTGTGAACAACGGGGGGTCCTTGGACAGACCAAAAAAAACAGGATCCTCTGGACTGATAAAAACCATACCTTCTGGGTTGATAAGTGTCCTGGAGGCAGAAGGGTGGGACAGGACAGGAATCCCCATCATCCCAATGTAAACTTTCGATCATTATGACCTCCGTCCAAATGAAACCCCCATCCGAATGTAACATTTGTTCATGATGATCTCATCCAACTTCCCGATCCAGACTAAGGACAAAAACCCCTCCTCCCCACCTAGGAAGGTAGATCAGGAAAGATGACCCGAAACCCCTCCCCACCAATGAATATTCCACCCATTCGTTTTTACACCCACATAGCGAGCTTGCCAAGGAAACTTGTGGCAGCTGCCCACCTGGGTCTGCCTGCTCTTTCCTTGAGAGCATACTACCTCTTCCTTAATAAATCCTAGCTTTGCTTTCTTAACCTCTGCGTCTTGTCTCTGAATTCTTTCTGCAACAAGACAAGACCCTCTTGCCCACGACACTAGCGCACAACAATTCAAGCCTCTGATGCATTTACAATGCTTTCCATGAAAGGGTAAGAGGCATTTGAAAAACTCAGAACACAGTTTAGCTGGTGAGAAGAGGAAAGGTCTGTCCCGTCTATGAAAACCCATAATTACAAGGGGTGGCTTCACAACCTCAACTTTCAAGTAAGTCGAACTCCAGGAAGCCCAGCGAGGCTCCCGTGAGGCACCGGCTGTCATCTGGGAGAGACTGTCAGACTCCTGGCCTCACCCACCCTGACAGCGGCTCTCCCTCAGGCCCAGGCCATCCTGCTTTCCCACAGCTCACTGCTCAGATGGCAGCCTGACAGCTGCTTTCTCCGGAACTCACAGATAAAACCCGAAACTGTTCTAGAGGCAAGAATTGTTCAAAGACACCTCAAGAGGGGAGCAGGGATGGAGAGTCAGGAAAAGGGGGGGGGTGGGGAGGAGGGAGGAGTGGGCAAGGGAGTAAGGTAGGGAGGATATATGCCTTCTAAATAGAAACTCATCGCATAAAAAAATCACTGCCCTCCACACCCACTCTTAGACACGCTGACACTGGAGAAGAAAAATGGCCCTATCTTTCTAAGGACCAGTTTGGCAACTGTAGCCAAAGCCTAGGAAATCACCCTCAGGACACCAGTAGGGATGAGCTCAGAAAGGCTTCTGCAAATGCATTCCCTGAAGCTTTATTTACAACAGGGCACAATTTTAAACAATGATCAACAACAAAGAATCAGTCAACTACATTACAGTAAAGCCGTAGGAAGGAACACAATAAAACTAGTAAAAAAAAATCACACCCTAAGAGAATAAAATTTAAAAGAATATTTTTTCGCACAAGGAAATTATCAGAATATATTCCTTAAAAACTAAGCTGGAAGGAAAACAGGGCAATGAGCAAATCTTTGTAAATCACCTGGACAAGAAACAAAAGAGAAATGGGGAAGGTGGGGGGCATCTGGGGGGACTTCGGCAGTTTTACTGTAATTCTCTGCACCGCTAGTATGCTCACAGTGAGCATGTGACTATTAAAAACTCATTTCGGTAACAATCTGGCATGGGGAGGGTGCAGAGAAAGATCAATCACAGAAGTGAGCAAGGTCTCTTTTGGCAAAGACTTTTGGGCCTGCCGCTCTGTGAAAACCACTGGTGAGCTCCCTGCGTACGCAGGGCACAGGAGGCATCAGATTTCCTATGTTACCCCCAGGGTTATGCTGACAATTCTAAGATTCTCAGCCCATTCAACAAGGAGCCGCTGTGTTTTAAAATCCACACTGCACTTGCAAAACTTGACTACAGTCTCCCTCCTATTCCTCATTCCTTACGGTCCATCAGCATCACACAGGCAGAGATAGCCATGATTTGCATTCTTACTCCTTGCACAGGAGGAAGCCCCCATCATCCCCGACTGGCATCTCTCCTGCTCCTAGAGATGCAGCAGAGCCAGCGGGAGGGAGTGAAGGCAACAGAAGGCACAAGGGCCTGGAAATCGACACACTTGGCTCCCACCAACGCTTGGCCACCAACCAGTGGCGACCCTGGAAAGGCCACTTAGCCTCTCTGAGCTTTCCTGATCCCTAGAATAAGTGTTAGACAGACAATGAGGTCTAATTTGGCTCTAAAATTTCAGAGTTCAAAATCTCCCAAATATCTCACCTCCAGAGAAATCCCAGGACCACGGGGAGAAGATCGCTCAACAAGAGCCCAGGGGATCTTTTCAAATCTATTCCATTTCACAGTAACCCGCACTGTACAAATCTGGACCCTGCAAAACCTGTTTAGGTGCCTCCTCCACGGGCCTCCTGGGGAAGCCATTCTTCATACCTCCTCTTTTATAAACATGCGTTTATGTGATGATGTAAAAGTGCCACCTCCAGATACTCTCTATCCAACTCACACAGGGGAACAAAACATCGCACTTTGTCCGGGACAATTAAGTCTCCCAGAATGAGACTTTCAGTGCCAAACCCAAGACAGTGTCTGGCAAACCAAGTCAGTCAGTCACTCTGTCTCTCAACATACTTTCTGTTCGGTTTGCTTCCCCCAAAACAGTCTACATTCTACATCAAAACAAAATATAACACTTTTTTTGACCTGTACACACCCTGCTGCTCAAATCCATCTTCAGATCACCATCTTCAGATCAGCAACAATGGATCCCTTGGGTTGCCTCAAGGACACTTCTGTCCTTAGTTACAACTAAGTACATTCATTCACCTTGTCCCATTAGGTACTCTTAGTTTGGCAGGATTTTTTGTAATCAATGAAACACACACACACACACACACACACACACACACACACAGGAATTTCTGTAAGTATTCAACAAAAACCATATGAGGGGAAGGGTATAGCTCAGTGGTAGATTGTGTGTTTAGCATGCAAGAGGTCCTGGGTTCAATCCCCAGCATCTCCATTAAATAATAATAACAATAATAAATAAATAAATAAATAAATAAATAAATCTAATTACCTCTCCCTCCAAGAAAGCTTTAAAAAAGACCATATGAATAAGAAAAATCCCTTACTCTACATTGAATCATTACCATACATTATTTCACTGCATCATTAGTGCCTTAAAGAAGACTGCAACTAAAAAACAAAGAAAACAAATGGCTGACAACAGAAGAGTCAACAAAAGAATTCATCTGTTCACTTGTGGATCCTTTTGACAAACATGTTCGGAGCTTTTATTCTATGCCAAGCAAACAATGATGAAAGAGAGACATAGTCACATGGAGGTCACAATCCACATCAGTTGATCACTAATGGATATTAATCAGAGCATTTAACAAACCCATTTCCCAAGCTGGCTCCATTCTGGTTACCTATAATAAAAGGTAAAACATTTCACCCTTAAGATCACAGGGAAGTAGGAGTATTACCAGAATATCCACCTGTTTGTCTCTTCCAAAACATGCCTATTCATGCATGATAGACGTTGTCTTTTTTTATAACCCTTCAGAGCACCTAACAAAGTGTACGAAACTGACCAGAAATTTTCTGAGTCCAAGAACAAAGGATAAGAATGTCTGAAGCCAGAAGGCAGAAAGGAACCTGTTCTACGCTTGTGATTAATCATCTGTACCCAGTCACCCCTTCAAATCGGTCAGAATTCAGAAGTACTGGAGTGGCTGAGAGCTCACAGCGATCTCAAATGCAGAGAAGTCTCCACAAAAGGAGCGAAAAAAAAAAAAAGTGTCCTGCATTCAATTTTCAGAAACTCTCTATACACTCAAGATGACACGGGCAATGGTTAGTTTAATCTCAGGCTTTAGTTTTTCAAAACCAACACACACATTCATGCAGTGCAGGAGCTCCAGAGAAGCTAACAGTCACAGGGGTGTTGGGAAGACATGTTTAGTTGCAAGAATGTCTGGGTAGAGAGCCTCAATAAGGGTGGAGTAAAAGGCTAATGATGGGGGAGGGTATAGCTCAAGCGGCAGAGTGCATGCTTAGCATGCATGAGGTCCTGGGTTCAATACCTAGTACCTCCTCTAAAAATACATAAACCTAATTACCCCCCCCCCAGAATACAATAATTAAATAATATAATAATAAATAAGTAAAATATAAAAAAATAAAATATATTTTTTTAAAAGGCTAATGGTACCTCACCCAGCAGGTGCCCAAGGCAGAATTCCAGCCTTCATCCCTGGTTCCACCCTCTCTCCCTCACTCCCCACAGCCAACCCTTTAGTAACATCAGTCAGTTCTACGTCATGAATGTCCCAGATCTGCTTTTCTGTTCATTATCAGAGATCTTGAAACATTCCATCACCTCTTGCCTGCCTGCCTTCACTTCAGTCTTGCTTTCCATCAAAACAAACACGTGTGTCTCAGAGAAGCCTCTAACCACGCAGAACTTCTTCCCTTTCCCCAAATACGCCCTTAGATGTCTCATCTTTGGACTTTCAGATGTGCTGGTCCCTCTGCCTAGAACATCCTCCCCCTGGTCCTCATTCTCTCATCTACCTATTACCTGTTTAACTCCTAATCACCCTTCAGGCCCCTCTTAGACATCACTCCCTCAGAGAAGCCCTCCAGACACCCCTACACTGAGCTACACATTTCTCCATGCTTCTGTAGCTCCTCGGACTCCCATGATCCCAGGACCTATTGCCCTGCACTGTTACTGTTTTTTGTTTTCCTTTTATTTTTTTTTAACAGCTCTTTAGTCCATGCATTATGTGAGGACAGAGGCTGGACTTGCCTTGTTTACATCTACATCCTGGTCACCTAACTAAAGAAGGTTTGAATCAACTAGTTCATTTGGGAAGGAGTAGAGTCCGGTTCCTTAACTGTCAGTGTCTTAGCCACAAGGCGCCACCTCCTGGCCAAATTCTCTGACCCAAGGTGGGTTGTGACCTGCTTTCTGTCCCCTAAGCTAGCCCTATCCAGAAGACCAGTGCACGGGCAGGGACAGCCTTGAGAGGAGGCAGTGCTACATAACTGAGCCAAAACTGGCCTCTGTGTATTGGCTACTAGGTTGTTTATTTCTTCACATCAGGCTGAGACCCACTGGTTCAAAACCCCACTAGTGCCAAACTCAGATTGTTACACATCCAATTATTTTAAACATAGCCCAAGTAAGCAGACTTTTTTTTTTTTTTTTTTTTTGCCACTTAGAGCCTGTCTGCTCTGCATACCATACGAAACTGTGCCCAACATTACTGGCCATAAATAAGACAAACCTCAGCGCTACAAGGACCACACGCCACTGCCGCCCTTCAGAGCTCTCTGACTCAGACTCCCGGCGGTGCTGTTGAATGGTAACACTTAGACTCCCCTCCTCTCTGATCCACTCTCCCCAGGGAGTTCCCTTGCCCTCCTCCCCTTCTGAGTGGGGACCCCCCACCATGGGGCCTCTGGAGGGACTCACACTAGGACGGACTTCCCCTGAACACACCACCTGTCATCGCCCAGATCAAGCTCGTGTGTGCCACGGCTGCCTCGGGCCCATGTCTTTTTCCTTGATCAACCATGGAAGCCCTTGAATCCCCTACAGGCAGAAATCTGAGGAATTCTGTATGTTTCTAATTTCTCTGTAGCCCCAGTTTGATCACTTTTAATCTGTCTTGTAACCCTCACTTTAAATTCATCATCTGGTTTAGTCAGTATTGCTTCTAAAGCCTAATCATCCCCTGCAGACTTCCATTCCAGGAATTCAGGACAGCCATCTAGCTCTCATGGCCCTGGTTACCCATCTCAAGTCTTAACTGGACTTTCCAGCTCTAGTCTCTATTTTCTGTCTTTGAGAGTAATTTGGGACTGGCTTTATGAGTCCAACCCACCTCTCTCACCCACACTCCTGGCAAACAGCCCTGGAACTACACCTTTATCCATGGATGCTGTCAGGTCTTGAACTCTACCTTCCATCCCTAAGACTCCAACGTTCACCGTTTGTGCAACAGAACTTAACACTAACGTGGCTGGAGACAGAACCAAGGCTAATGAGCACAGGAGCCGGTGGCATTTACGTTCTGGGTCACAGGTCTACAGAAAAGGAAAGAGATTTGTTAGCATGGTAGGATCTTGTGTCTTGATTTTTTTTTAAGTTATTCATTATGACACTGAGTGAGCCTGAAATCCTACTAAGAAATGCTAGAAGGAAAGAACTCATCATACACACTTCTTGAAGGTCAAATCCATTATCTCAGTGAATTTTAACTATCCAAACATATCCAGAAGTGAGGCCTGACTTCCCACAAATCAAATGGTGCAGTGGAGAAGAAATGTTAACACATCTTATCTAATCATTTTTCCCTTATGGATATCAGCTCAAGTTCAGGCTTTAACCACACATGACTCTTGGCTAGGGAGAATGAGTGAGAATCTGAAGAGGATGCCACAGGAGATGGGATAATGAGAGGCCAGTATAACCGCAAGGGCTAGAAGTGACAGTGGCCTCAGATGATTTATTCTCAGAAACTCTTGATCTGAAGGGTTCAATCTGCCTACCCTCCAGACTGCATAATACATTTCTGCAAAGCAAGGTACTCTAATCTTTGTATCTTGCTCTGGCTTCAGAGGCATCAACATTTGACAAACATGTGCACAGAAGTCTTTGCTGCTGGGGGCGAATTCTGAGGTGGTGTCTATCAGAAGAATAAGACCCCACACACACACTCCACCAAGTCAAAACCTGACAATGAACATCAGGCCTCCATTTTCCAATAGACACTTGTGTCCCTTTTCTCAAAAGTCTGTGACCTAAAAGAAAGTGCAGCCCAAAGTAAAGGGGGATGCCACCAAAAAAAAAAAAAAACTGCCTCAGAAAATGAGAGGTAGTTTTTTCCTAACACCAGTAAATTTACCGTCATCTCTCCTGTCCCCAAAAGAAAGCCTCGCATAGACACCCAAGTCACATGGCACCACGTTCAGGACATAGAGAAGATGTTTTCAGCTTCCCACAGGTCTGCTCAAAATGAATACACTGGGACAAGCATACAGGTATGAGATATTCAAATAGTTCATATATACACATTCGTACAAACACAAGTACAAACACATATACACACATACCCTCCCTCCAATTTATGAGAAGCAATGGGCCATAACATCATGGATAAGTTAGGTCTAGGAGTGGAGAATGAGTAAGAAAGCATATAACTGGGAATGAAGATGTGAGAAAATAAGAATGAGAAAGTCATAGACAGGCTTTTAACAGAGAGAGAAATAGCTCAGTGGTAGACTGCATGCTTAGCATGCACAAGGACCTGGGCTCAATCCCCAGTACCTCCATTAATAAAAATAAATAGTTTAAAATAAATAAATAAAGACAGGCTCTTAGTTCAGAGAAAACCCAACAGTTCTCTCATTTTAGTTACGGGACAGAACCACGTACCCTAGCAATGCCAGATTACTTGACTAAAGGTTTGGGACTTCTGACCCAAGGGATAAAACTGGCCCTGTTTTTCTTCGGTTATGGCACTTTCCCAAGGAATCCACTCTTACTTACGTGCACAGTTGCAAAAACACACAGAATTCTTCATTTCTCACAGTGATAGCTCACAATTGACCCAACCCTACATGTCTATTTTTAACTGTGCTAGTTTCTTGGCACGTGTGTATCCCTGCCCCATAGATTTGTCTCATTCTTCATCTGTCCACTCAGCAGATATTTGGCGTGGCAGACAATGCTGCTCACCTATCCAAAATCCATTAGCCCTTTCTTCCTAACAGAATCTTGACTTTGCTCAAGAAGCAATGTGCCCTCTTAAAAATAATCACCTTCCCAGAATGCTTTGCATCCAGAAGTGGCCACGACCCGTATCTGTCCCATAAGAATGTACTAAGCAATTTTCTACTCCGTCGGGCTTCTGGGAAAACTATTGTTTTTCTAATAAAAGGTAAAGAATGAATTTGAAACTCAGCTTTAACTTTTCTGTCTTCCTACTTTTTTCCCTCCTTTAATGCCTAAGTGAAGCCATCTTGAGACCATAAGCTACAAAGAGCTGGAAGGAGCCTGGGTCACTGGTAACTTCCTAGAGCAGCTACACCAGCACTGACCTGCTCTCCTTCACCTCTTGCTCTGTGAGAAACATACATGCCCCTGTGGTTGTGCTACTGCAGTCAGGCTTCCATCACGTGCAGCCTAACTGGGGACACGACAGTCAGCGAAAAAGAAACTCTGCTCCTCCTTTAAGAGCCTCACTCTCAAAAATCAAGGGCCAAGGGTCACCAGTCACTTATTAACATGAAAGACAGAGACCAATGAAACAAAGGAGCAAACAGGAGCCTGGAGAGAGGAGCAAGGCAAAGAGAAGGACCGCCCCACGCACTCCAACCACGTACGGAACAGCAGCAGCGAAATAAGAAAAGATACTGTGATCCATGAAAACAGAAGGCTATGAAAGGCCAACATTCGAAGAACAAAAAAGAGCTCTTCAAAATTAAAACTGTTACAGCCAAAATTTAAATGTCTATATATGTCAAACAGACAGATTAGAGGAGAGCTGAAAAAACAGACAGCCCAGAAAACAGAGCAAAAAAACCAAAAAGATAAAAAATAAAAGAACAAGTACTAGAAATTTAGAAGCCCTGTCCAGGAAGCCTAACAACTGAGTGAAAGGCATCAGAGAGAGAGAACTAAAAACTAAAAATAATCATAAAATATGGAGGCAAGGAAATCACTAGCAAAATAATTCAAGAATATGACCCAGAAATAAAATTAACTCTACTTTTTTTTGAAAGGGCCTCTGAGTAGCCAGTTCAATGGATGAACATAGTCCCAGACCAGGACATATTATTACGAAATCTGAGAACATTCTGAACAAAAAGACATTCAGAACTCCCAGAAAGAAGGATCAAAAGTCAGATTTCATACATGAGATCAAGAAAATGAATGATGCCAGACTCAACTGTGGCACCACAAGCTAGAAGGTCACGGAGCAATGTTCTCAAAAACCGGGTGAGGGAAAACAATTTCCAGCTCTGAATTCTACACCTAGCCACCTTACAGAACACCAAGAGGGCAGAATAAAAACATCTCAGACATGTGGAACATCAAAAACTGACCTCCTATATGTCCTTTCTCAGACAGTTACTGGAGGATCTACCTTGCCAAAATAGTGGAATAACTCAAGGAACACATGTATTCCAGGAAACAAGGCTCCAAGACAAGAAAGAAGCAAAGGTAATTCACAGGATAATGGAGAAAGGAATTTCCCTGGACAACAGTTAAGCAGCAGGCCTGGAGATCAGCAACCCCAGATGGAGACAGGACAGAAGGCTCCAGAAAAGATTTAAAGATAAAACTGATATGATACCCAATCTCGGTGAACACATTCAAAGGAGATGCATACAGCTGGGGGAAACTGTGGGAATAAATGGTGACTATATAGAAACATAAACAAACCAAACCAATTGTTAACTCCAGGAAAACGAAAAACAGTGTGCAGCAAAAGAAAAATACATAGACCGTCCCATAATGACACCACTGCACACTGCTCTAACCAGAATTGAAAGTAACAACATGGCAAGGATTGGAGGATGAGAAGTATGCATTTGTAGAGTGGGGGTGGGGTATAAAAATCATCTTCTAGAGAGAAAATGTGAGCAAGAGCTTAGTGCTGTTGTGTGAGGGGAAAAGAGAATGGGGACTAGGTAAGGAGCGAGTGGTCAAGTGTATTTGTTTTAAGTGGTACAACAAACATTTATCTTTACTTTTGGCAGCCTAGCACTTAACCCACCTGCCTGTGTTCAGGGCACTTCCCATCTTCTGAGTCTTTGCACAGCCTTCCTCCTGCTATACGAGTGGGAGATACCAGACACTTGCTTCCCCAGACTCCCTTGCACTCTACCTAAGCTCTGCCAATCAGACAGGGACACTGGCGGCAGTGCCATTAATGGTGGCACCCAGGGGCCAGTACTGGTGTGGACAGTGTGGGCTACAGAGACTGGTGCCAGCAGCGGCTGTGGTGAGGGAATGGCATCCTCCCAGAGTCAGCTCCGCGGCATACTTGGGGGTTGCTGCACGTGCCCTGAATTCAGTTCTCCAGCGTCCATACCCATGATTCTGTGAACTGCCCATTTTCCTTTTAATGGGTGTGATTTTCTGCATTAGTCATCCCAAGTTGGTTTTTGCTACTTCCAAGGATGAAACTGACTAAGAAACTGACACTAGAGTTACAGGCATCACACTGCTGGGGAAAGCCAGGAAATCTTGACTTGCTTATCTGGGTTCTTTGGGGCTTAAGGCAGTGAAAATCTAGCTAGCAATAAACGGTGAGAATCTGGAAGCTCCAGGCACAGCGTTGAAACCATTCATCAAGTCATGATTGCGTGTGGGCATCTGGAAAGCAGCAGCCACGTAAGGTGAGGCTCTGGGTGACCAGGTGGACACTTCCACAGATCACTACTGTGGTAAACACCACGATACACTGCTCAGATCTTCCTCCAGGAATGAAGGGCTTATTATCCCAGCCAATGGGAGTGTCATCAGCAGAAACTCTCAGCCGTCAGCCTCTTTGGGGACTGCCTCTCCTCAAGAAAGCTGCCTTGTCCAACATCATGCTCTTTCTGAGGCAGCCCACCTCCAATGACTAAGTGGGTAGAAAGACCACCCCCCCAACTTCACTGAGGACAACTCTGAAGAATACACTCTCCACAGGATCAACGGAGGCTTCCGTGAAGACTGCTGCAGCTCAGTTCTCCTCCTGCCCCATCATGCTTTCTTCCCTTTCCTTCCATGGGTGTTAATCCCAAGAGAATCGCTAATATGCACCTGCAAACTAGCCTCCCTGGGGAACCAAGACCACAACTAACAAGAGCGTCCTGTCCTTTAACTCCATGAAATATGGTGTGGGCTGCTTGCTCCCAGCTGCCATGGAGAACTTCAACAGGAGGAAGCAGAGAACTACACGCTCAGGTTCCTAAATTCTCAGCTCAAGCAGTGGATTGAAACCCAGGGACCTTCTAATACTCTGCTTTAAAAAAACAAAATAAAAAATATCTTATCTCCTGCAGCCATAGGGCTGAGAAAGCCAAAAAACAACTCAAAGTTCTGATCCTTAGGTTTATCAAACTACCACGTTAACTGAATTCTCATCCTTGCAAGGTATCTCATGCAAAAGTTAGGTACCGATCTTCAAAGGGTGGGATTCCTAAGAACCACAGAGGAGATTGCTCAGAATATCCTGAACCCCCAAACTTAGCGAGCATCTCTCGCTGGCAGAAGCACCCCCTCTTTCCCTGTGAGATAAGGCCGATCCAGTTTTGCCTGAAAATTCCTTTCATAAAGTCACTTGAGAGAAATACTGTGCAAGAGAATTCAATTTTCCTCATTCCTTCTGCCTACCACTCTTTCCAAGTTAAGATGGACCCCAGCATGCCCCAAGGGGCCTATAACAAGGCTTTTGCCCCAAAAGAACTGCAAGATTTTGTTACTTTATATTGACAAAAATCTGGCCAATATGTGTGGAAGTGGATTCTGAGGATTTTAAACGGAGGAGAGGACAACGTTGGGTGGAATTATCGTTATGAGCGCACTTACCAGCAATCCAGGACCCCACATGCCGGCTGCAGCAGCTGGGAATGCTGCTGATTGTTTGAGAGTTTAGAAACCCAGCCACCACAACTGCCCATACTTACGGGACTGAGATGCCAGAAATTCTTCAGGAAACCATAAAGGAAGTAATAGAATCATTTCAGGAGATAAGAATGTCTGGGTAGACTTATCATATGTGACCTGCTAACCCAGCAGCCCCCAGTTATGTCCCCAAGAGAGCCCAGAAGATACTCCCTTCAGCAAGACTTGAAGATACACATTAACGAGGGAAGCACAAGCATCTCTGAAATGTGTGGCCCAGGCCTTTCTCTGGGGGCTGGAGGTGCTGTTTGGGGACAATGAGACTCTACATTTCAATGTAAAGAAAATGTTATGTAATAAAGACTTAATAGCAGAGCTAACTTCCCAGGCAAAGTGGGCGTGATTACAACAGTAAGGCATCTGGTCAGCGTGGCAGTCACAGTGCTCGGATCCACAGGCACCTTCGGCAAAGAGTAACTGACCATGAGGTCCCTGGGCCTTGAAGAGATGGGGATTCTCAGCACTTACCCTGGACAAACTTCTCCACGTACTAAAACTTTCCTGTGTCTCTTTTTATATGTTACCATTATATACGTTGTGTCATATATATGTATCACATATGCAAAGGTCTTAAGGAAATGTCTGGTACAGAGTAAGTGCTCAATAAACGTTAGCTATCATTATTACTACTATCACCTCTACTGTTGTTATTATGTGTATCGCTGGGAGAAAGAATCAAGCCTTAGTGAACAGTCCTGACCTAAGCCGTCATGATAGTTACAGCTCTTCAACCTAACCCAAGGCTTGAGTCAATTCATAGATCTAGAGTCCCCTGAAGAGAGGGGAGGCCACGTTACTAGGAGGGAAAAAATTCTACAGCAGTATCACAAGAACACAATCTGACTCGTATCTCCTTCCTCGCATTCCCTAAAGAGACCAGATCGTTTACTGGGATAACTGTGTTCCCAGAGAGAGGAAAATACCTAGAATCTGGGGGGGAGGGGTCACTGAACACCATCTCTACACTGACACTAACATGTAGGAACCCCAAATGCTATTTTGGTTCATGAATCAGAGTGGGAGCAAATGGGGACAAGTGGCAAACGGACTTTGGACCTCAATTTGTTTCACAGCAGGCCCAGTGGGACCCCAAATCTGTCTGTGGTTACCTTCCGAGTTCTTGAGGAAGGGAACTGGAAGAATCCCTACCCTTGATCCCAGATCTATGAACTAGAGCCTACTATTAGGAAGTGAAGATACAGATATATTCTCCCTATCATAGCAGTAACCCAAGAGCAACATGGCATCTCTGGTGAAATGACAGGGATGAAAGACTAATGTCAAAACACCCAAAAGATGCAGGTAAAATGATTCTAAAACATCCTCATTTAACTTGCCAATCTGGCACATACACAATAGATGGACCTTGGAAAATGACTATGCATTACTGTATATTGAATACAGTTAGGGACTCCAATTATAGATGTTCTTCTAAATGTAATATATTGGGGCAAATTCACACAGCCCCTGGCACCTGATTCTCAGCTCTTAATCTAGAATTTTTTTTCTTTCCTAATAAATAAAGAGACTCAAAAGCAGAATACTTTAACTTGGCTGGGACAGAAGGACACCTCTACAGTGTTGCCCCAGGGGTAACATTACCTCTCCAGTTGTGTGTCCCTAATTCATCTGCAGGAAACAAGTTGACTCACCCCCTCGCAGAAGACCGGAAGTTGGTTTGGTACCTTAATAGAAGCATGATATTAAGCCCTGTGAATCTACAAGTGCCAGGTGCACCACAGGTCTTAGTAAGATACAAGCATTACCAGAAGTGAAAGGGAATATAGGGCTGTCACCTGAGAGAAATTTCTGTGGGGTCAAGATCTAAGTAAAGGACAAGTAGATCCACTTTGCGCTACTGAGTCCTAAGAAAGAGACACAATTGTTGGGGAGCCTCTTTGGAATTTGGAAGCAACATATACATAGCTGAGCATGCTGCTTTGACGACTCATTTACTAGATGAGCTATGCCAAACCACAGGATACCAGAAGACCATGCTACCCGAGCTGTCCTTTACCCACCGAGAGTTATCTCATCCACCTAGCCATAAAATCAGGTATGCCTGGTAGTGCTCCCTCGTCAATGGATACATACACGTACACACACATAAATACATATTCATATATACACACATTCACATACGCACAGACACAGAGAGAGGACCCTGAAGTCACAAATACTTCGCAGGAAAAGGGACCTCACCTTCCCAGTGTGCGCACTCCTGCTAACTACCATCTTTCTCTCCTTCCACACCTAAGGCTCCATGAGGATCCGATGAAGGAGGGAAAATGAGTTATCAGTTAGCATTCCTATTACTAATGCTTTGAACTCTTTATCTGGTAAATTATTTATTTCCATTTGTTGTTTTCCAAGGTTTTTCTCTTATTCTATTGAAACAAATTCTTCTGTCTTCTCATTTCGCTTAATTTTCTCTGTCTCTATGAAATTAGGTGGAACAGTTATCTATTCCAGTCTTGAAGGGGTGTCCCTGTGTGGGGGCATCCCTATATGGTCTGCATGTGCCCGGCGGCTTTGGTGGGAGGGCTGGATCTGAAACGAGCACAAGTCAAATCTTTTCCTAGGGTGTGCTGGCAGCCATTACCCTGGTAGGAGGTGGGGCTGGAGACGGAGCAGACAGGGACGGAGCCAGGCGTGAGCCAGGGCTTCTCTGCTCAGTGGCCAACACCTGACTGGGGAGGGGAGAGGAGGGTCCTGAGTTGCTGGGGCAAAAGTCCTGAGGTTCAGGTCGGAGCTGACTCTGTTCCCTCTCTCCCAGCACCAGAACCCTTGCCCCAGCAGGGAGCAGTGCGGGAGCAAGAGGGGCTGGAGCAGGGGCTGGAGCAGGCACGTGGTTCAGGCTGTGGCAGCTCTGGCCCCAGGCAGAGTCCAAGATGACTTCTGATGCGCTGCCTCCATAAGCACCAGTAGCTGCACCCACCCCATTCAGATGCCGTTCCAGGTCCAAGCTGGCTCCATCCCTCACAGCTAAGCACTCCTCTTGGCCACGGTAGCCCTCGCCCTAGTGTGGAGCTGTAGCATGCAGCGAGTGGGGGCAGAGCAGATGCTCAGCTCAGGCTGGGGTGCATGCCAGGCTGATCACAAGAAAACAGCCAAGTACCATGCAGTTTCAATCTGTTTTCTCCACCTTGTTCTCCGTGGTGAGCGAGTGTGTGTGCACTCTTCATGAGTGGAGTCGAGGTTTCTCACAGCCCTTCTTTTAGACCCACTGGTTTTCTAACCAACTAAAGAGACTCATCTTCCTGGTGATGGACCCCAGGGCTGGGTGCCCAATATGTAGCTCAAACTGCTCACTCCCCAGGGAGGATTTCTACCTGTGAGATCCCGGTCCTCTTCTGAGTCCCATCCCAGGAGCACAGGTCCCAAACTAATTGCTTCTCTTCCCTTCCTACTCCATTCCACATGGATCTTTCTTACAGCCTTAGCTGTACAAGAGTCTTCCTGCCAGTCTCCAATTCGCTTTCAGTAAGCGATGTCTTTTTGATGTGTTCGTAGGGGAAGGTGAGCTCCATGTCCTCTGACTCCACTAACTTGATCTGAATCTACAGTCACCACTTTTTGGATGATTTCCCTTTGGCACCTTATGCAAAATCTTGGATTGATCACTGGCTTGGATGTCTGGTCACTCGCATTAACACCAGTCTAATGCATTCACTAGGCAGAGTTCCTATAAAATTTACTTTCTCCACCTGAACGTGTACATGAAGTATTCATTAAGCGTCTCTGCAGTGCACTGTTCTTTAGTGAGCACTGAGAGAGACAGACCCCAAAGGTAGTGGTGTAATTCCTTCTCTAAAGCAGCTTTCACTCTACTTAGCGGTGCTCAGAAGGAGTCATCTCCGGGCAGGGTAGAACATTTCTCAGTTCTGAGATCCTTTGAGATGAAAACCCAGTTGTCTATCTCCTTGCATATGAGACAAAGAGGCATTTTTAGTCTGTCTGTGCTGCTGCCTCACATTCAGCTGCAACATTGGGATGGGAAGGAAGGCCATCACAAAAAAAAGACAGAACCCTTCCATTAGGAGAATAAAAGTGACAGAATGAATTTCCTTTAGAAGGAAATCAGAAACTGCAGATCAGGGCCCAAAGGCCTGTGTAAGCTTTACAGTCCCTGATAGTTATTTTCTTTCTCTCTCCGAACATCCCAAGAGGCATAAGCCACCAAACCCTAAAGCTGGGGAAATCCTGTGCACCAGAGGGAAAGGGGATGTTTATCAGGCTCTACCCCAATCCCACGGCAGCCTGGAGGAAGGGAAACCCCGGGGAGAGATACAGGGACGGCAGGTTTGCCACAAGGAAGGGAGAAGCGGGCAAGACTGCCTGGGCTGTGCACGGTAGGGCCATCTGAGCTCCCTTGACAGGGAGACACAACACACCAGGCATTACCACTTAACACAATTAAAGCAGCATATTAGCTACAGCCTCTATTTCCTCATTTCTGATTATTCTATAGCCCTGCTTTATACCTTAAAAATGATCGAATCAACAAGGAAAAAAGCCCACCATGGCCAAAGCCAAGGATGACTTCCAGAATGAAACAGACTCTCTTCACCCCCTTCGTACCTGGCCTCTCCAACTTCTGACGAACTGAGCCCTCCTTTCTTTTTGAAACCTTCACAAAACCATTTGCTTCCTTCTTCGTTTATTAATATTCCTTCTCATTTGTTGCTGGCTCTTCCTTTCCTGCCTGTTTCTTAAACGTTGGCATTTCCTCAAGTTCTACACTTGGCCCTCCTTTAATCTCACTCTACACATTCTTCTAGGAAACCGCTTTGCTCCCATGGACTCAACTATCACCTATTTGTGACGGCTATCAAATGTCTGTCTCCAGCGGGGAGGGTATGGCTCAGCGGCAGAGCGTGTGCTTAGCATGCACGAGGTCCTGGATTCAGTTTCCAGCACCTCCGTTAAAAAAAAATAAACTTATGAATAAAATAATAACCTCCCCCAAACAAAACAAAACAACCTCTCTCTATCAGAAATGGACACATCTATCAGGTAGAAAATCAGTAAGGACATATTTGAACTCAACAGCACCATCAGTTAACTGATATAACTGACATCTATAGACTAGTCCGTCCAACACCAGAATACATTCTCAAGCTCACATGGAACACTCACCAAGATAGACCACATTCTGGGCCATAAAACATACCTAAATAAATTTATGAGAACAGAAATCGTACAATGTCTATCTCAAACAATAATGGAATTAAATTAGAAATCAACAATAGATAGAGAGCCAGGAAATCTCAAAATGCTTGGAAGTTAAACAACATACTTCTAAATAACACATTGTTTAAAGAAGAAATCTCAAGAAAATTAAAACATATTTTGTATTAATAAAAATTAAAATACAACTTATTAAAATGTATGGGATGCAGCAAAGGCAATGCTTAGAGAGAAATTTATAACACTGAATGCACATGTTAGAAAAGAAGAAATATCTAAGCTTCCACCTTAGGAAATTAGAAAGAGAAGAGCAAATTAAATCCAAAGTAAGCAGAAGAAATAATAAAAATTAGAGCAGAGATCAATAAAATTAAAAATAGGAAACCAATACAAAAAAAAATCAGCAAAACCAAAAGCTGGGTTTTTTTTTTTAAGATAAGTAAAATAAATAAGTTTCTAGCCAGATTAACCAAAAAAAAGAGAAGACACATATTACTAACATCAGAATGAAAGCAGAGACATCATTGCAGAGCTCATGGACAACCCTATGCTCACAAATTAAATAACTTAGGTGAAATGGACCAATTCCTTGAACAATACAATTCGTCAACTCACACATGAAACAGACAATATGAATAGGCCTATACCTATTAAAGAAATTGAATCAATAATTAATAACCTTCCCAAACAGAAAACATTTAAGGAAGTAAATATACAAATACTCTACAATCTTTTCCAAAAGAAAGAAATAGAAATACCTCCTGACTCGTCCTATGAGGCCAGCATTACCCTAACACCAAACCCAGACAAAACTTACAAGAAAACTACAGATCACTAATCTCTCATAAACATAGATGCAGAAATCCTCACCAAATATTGGTAAATCAAATCCATCAATGTATAAAAACAATTATACACCATGAAAAATGAGCTTTATCCAAGTATGCAAGGTTAGTTCAACATGTGAAAATCTACTCATGTAATCTATCACATCAACAAGCTAAAGAGGAAAAGAATGCATAATATCAACAATATGCAAGAAAGAAGTATTTGACAAAATCTAACACCAACTCATGATGAAAACTCTCAGCAAACTAGGAATAGAGAGGAACCTCCTCAACTAGTTAAGAAGCATCTACCAAAAACCTACAGGTAACATCATACTTAATGGTGAGAAAAACAGAAGTTTTTCAGGGTAAATCAAAAACATCGTTACTGGTGAGAACTGGGAAAAAGGCAAGGATGTCCCTTCTCACCACTCCTTTTCACTATCATACTGGAAGTCTTGGCTAACTCAATAAGAGAAGAAAATGAAACAAAATAAGACAAAAAACACTTTAGGAAAGAAAAAATTATCTTTTGTTGTTAGCAGATGACATGATTGTTATGTAGAAAATCCCAGAGTCAACAACAACAACAGCAAAAAAAAAAAAAAAAAAAAAAAAAAACTCCTGGAACTAATAAGAGATTGTAGTAACATCGCACAAAACAAGGCTAATGTATTAAAGTCAATCGCTTTCCTATTTACCAGCAATAAATAAGTGGAATTTGAAAGTAAAAACACAATACCACTTACATTAGCACCAAAAAAAAATTTAGGTATAAATATAACAAAATGTGTACGAGTTATACATGAGAAAAACTATTAAAGTCTGATGAAAGAAACCAAAGAAGAACTAAATAAAAAGAAAAATACCCACACTCACGGATAGAAAGACTCAAGATATCAAGATATCAGTTCTTCCATATTTGATCTATAGATGCAATACAATCCAAATCAAAATCCTAGCAAGTTATTTTGTGAATATCGACAAACTGATTCTAAAGTTTCTATGGAAAAGCAAAAGTCCCAGAACAACCAACACAACATTGGAAAAGAAGAACGTTAGAGGACGGCCACTCTCTGACTTCAAGACTTAATGTAAAGCTACGTTAATCAGGACCTTGTGATACTGGTGAAAAAATAAACAAAAAGATCAACGGAACAGAATAGAGAGCCCAGAAATAGACCCATAAACATAAATAGAGTCAACCAATCTTTGACAAAGGAGCAAAGGCAACATAATGGAGCAAGGATAGTCTTTTTAACAAATGTTGCTGGATGAAATTCATGTCTATGAATATAGCGACAGACCTTATACCCATCACAAAAATCAACTCAAAATATATCATAGACCTAAACATAAAACTCACAACTAGACGATAACACAGGAGAAAACTTAGGTGACCTTGGGTGCAGTGGCAACTTTTTAGATACAACACCAAAGGCATAATCCTTGGGAAAAAAATTGATAAGGCGGACTTCATTCAAATGAAGAATTTCGTCTCTGTTACAAACTGTCAAGAGAATGAGAAGATAAGCCACAGACCGGGAGAAAATATTTGCAAAGGACTCATCTGATAAGGCACTGTTATCCAAATATACAGAGAACCATTAAAACTCAACAATAAAAAAATGAACAATCCAATTAAAAAGTGGGCAAAGACCTGAAACCGCTCATCAAAGAAGGTACACAGATAGCAAGTAAGCATATGAAAAGATGCTCCACATCCTATTTCCTGGGGAATTGTAAATTACATCAACGAGATACTACTGCGCAGCTAACAGAATGGTCAAATTCCAAAACACTGACAACACCAAATACTGGCAAGTATGTGGAGCAACAGGCACTCATTCATTGCTAATGAAAATGCAAAATAGACAACCGCTTTGGAAAACAAAACCCCAAAAATAAGCCATTTTGGAAAAGCCAGTTTGGCAGTTTCTTACAAAAATAAACATACCCTTACCATGTAATCAAGCAATTGCACTCCTTGGTATTTATTCAAAGGAGTTGAAAACTTATGTCTACATAAAAACCTGCACATGGATGTTCGTAGCAAATTTATTCATAACTGCAAAACTCAGAGCAACTGATACGTACTTCAGTAGGCAAATAGATAAACTGTGGTATATCCAGACAATGCACTATTACTCAGCACTAAAAACAAATGAGCTATCAAAGCATAAAAAGACATAGAGAGGGAGAAGGCATAGCTCAGTGGTAGAGTGTGTGCTTAGCATGCACAAGGTCCTGGGTTTGATCCCCAGTACCTCCATTAAATACACAAACAAACAAACAAACAAATAAACCTAATTAGCTCCCCCTCCCACCCCCCCAAATTTTTTTTTTTATAATGACAGGGAGGAACCTTCAAAGCAAATCACTAAGTGAAACATAACCTGAAAAAGCTACATACTGTATGATTCCAACTATAAAAGATTCTGGAAAAGCTAAAACCATGGAGATGGTAAAAAGATAATAGCCCACAGGGAGGAAAGGGGACGGAGGGATTAACAGAGCACAGAGGATTTTTAGGGCTATGAAACTACTCTGTTTATTTTAGTGGCGGATACGTGTCATTATACATCTGTCAAAACCCACAGACTATACAACACTAAGTAAGTTCTAATGTAAATGATGGACTTGGGGTGATAACGATGTGTCAATGTAGGTTCATCAGTTGTAACAAATGGGCCACCTACGTGGAGATGATGATAGTGAGGGAGGCTGTGCACAGTGTGGGTCAGGTGGATTATATGGGAAATCTCTGTACTTTGTTCTCGATTTTGCCATAATCTAAAATTGTTCTAAAAAATAAAGTCTATTTTATAAAAAGGAAATGATACAACCCAAAATCAGGTTATCTTTGTGGAGGGGGTAAACGAAAGTAATGGGATTTTGTGTGCAAACAAAGGACTCCTAGGATGCTGGTTAGTTCTTAATTTGAGTGGCAGGCACCCAAATGGACCACTGGTGACTGTTCTGAGTCCCTGGATTTACCACCCTTAGCGCTGACCTTAGGAGGAATAGCTCTCTGAGATAACAGCTTTTCCTTACTGTTTAGGCCCCATTTTGAGTTTTGCTTTCCAGTTTTGGAGTTAAAATCACCCAAACCAATACAATCTCTTAATTTGGATGCAGTATGACTAGGATCCAATTTAGCATAAACCATCATTTAATCCTATTTTGTTTGCCTAAGTGTATCATTAAAGACTTAGATTATTAGCTACCCCTAACTACAAAAAAGATTTGTTTGGGAAGAAGAGACCATTAAAACAGCTCAGCATTTTTCCAATCCTAAAAGGCATCTTCCTTGAAAACATCCTGATTAAGCTTGTGTGATAACAAGGGCAATCAGGATTTTTTTAATCTATAAATCACCAAACAGATAAGGAGTCAGGCTATTACTCTTGCCCTCGGCAGGGAGCAGCTTAATCTGGCCGGAAGATCACACATTTCCCATTGGAGCTGCAGGCTGGAGGTCAGACCACAGGGTTGAATTCAGTGACCACGGGAGTTCTTGAACGGGGAGCAAACAAGGAAATGAGGAGATTTTATTCAGAAATGGGCATGTTCTCTGCTATTTGGCCAGAGGTAAAAAGAACAATGACTTCTCACCTAAACAAGCAATTCTCCAGTAAAGACATACAAATGGCCAATAGGCATGTGAAAAAATGCTCAGTATTGCTAATTATCAGAGAAATGCAAATCAAAACTACAAGGAGATATCACCTCACACCAGTCAGAACAGTCATCATTAAAAAGTCCACAAACTATAAATGCTGGAGAGGATGTGGAGAAAAGGGAGCCCTCCTACACTATTGGTGGGAATGCAGTTTGTGCAGCCATTATGGAAACAGTATGGAGATCCCTTTTAAAACTAAAAAGAGTTACCCTATGATCCAGTAATCCCACTCCTGGGCTTATATCTGGAGGGAACTCCAATTGAAAAAGATACATGCACCCAAATGTTCATAGCAGCACTATATACAATATAGATGGACCTGGAGATCATCATTCTAAGTGAAATAAGCCAGAAAGAGAAAGAAAAATACCGTATGATACAACTCATACGTAGAATCTAAAAAATTAAAAAACTTTTTAAAAAGGACACTACAAACTCATCTACAAAACAGAAATAGACTCACAGACATAGAAAACAAACTTATGATTACCAGGGAAGGAAGGGGGTGGGAAGGGATAAACTGGAAGTTTAAGATTTGCAGATACTAACTAATACATATAAAATAGATAAACAATTTTCTACTGTAGAGCACAGGGAACTATATTCAATATCTTGTAGCAACTTATAATGACAAAGAATATGAAAAGGAATATATGTATGTATATGTATGACTGAAACATTATGCTGTACACCAGAAATTGACACAACATTGTAAACTGACTATACTTCAATAAAAAAGAAAGAAAGAAAGTAAATAAAGAACAACAGCTTCTCCTCAGAAAATCCCATACTGGAGACTGTGTCCTGCTGAGGAAGTAAGACTCGCAGCCCACCTACTTACTGGCAGATCTAAAGAAATGGGTAGACAAGAAAGAGGCCAATAGAGAGACCTGCATAAACACACACCATGAATTCTATCTATCAAATACTTAGTAAAATAAGCCCTTCAACTGACTGGTTTCATTTGATCCTCAAAACAACTCTGCAGAGTCTGCTTATTTGACAGGTGAAGACACAGAGTTGTGGCAAGCTGCCAAAGGTTGCCCACTAGCGGCCGGTGGAGCCGAGGTTCAAATCTATCTGCCTGACTCTAAAGCTCACACTCTGCTTTATATCGTACACAAAAACAACAAGGACTCCTGCAGAACTCAGCCTTACAGTATTACCTCTCAGCAGGAACTCCTAGGTGCACCCAGCATCTCTTGACTTCTCCTGTCAAGTGCACTGCTGGCCACGCCAGGAAGATGCAGACCCAGAGAAGCTTAGGACGATTCCACTATGAAGAGGGATGGCTACCATCCTTGGTTCCCAGACCACAAAGCCTGGCCCTCACCTGTCAGCCACCTCACACGTGCATCATCTTGGCCACAAGAGGAGCAAGGTTAAAAAAAAAAAAAAAAGGTTTGCTCAAGCCAACTCCACCCCTGTCTGCACCCAGTCCAGCTTCACTCTGAAGCTACCTCCTGATGCTTGTTCTACTGCCAGTGATTTCCACAGTTACCTAAGGTCCAGCAAGAGACGGCCCTCAGGAGGGAGGTGCTGCTGTAGATGGCGTGCATGTACATGAGGTGAACCATCAGCTCCGCCAACCACCAACAGAAGAGGAGGCGGCCCAGCCCCAGGACAAGGATGGAAAAGCTGGCCTTCAGCGAGCCGTGCTCTTGCTGCTGCATCTGAAGTGGGAACAAAAGAGACCATCAGATTGTGCCTCCATTTTTAACACCTTTCTCAGTCCCCTAGACAACGTTTTCAGAAACTTTCATCACTGCCGTATCTTCTCACAGAGGGTTGGTTTTTTGCCTCAGGAACACTCAGTGTTCTTGGGTGAAAAAAGTCACATCCAAGCTAGAAAATTCTGTCCCAGAGTAAGAATAGGGTGGGGGCAACAAGCTAACCCAGTGCTGAGAACCAAGATGGGTTCTGCTCTCTGCACCCCAATGGCAACCTTGCAAAAACCCAGGGTGCAAGGCAATCCCTGGTGCATCCTCGACAAACACGGAAAAGCAAGAAAGCACCTAAGTTTTCTGGCTCTTACACGGATACAGTTTTACTGTACTGAAGGCTGCCTTGAAATGCAAAAGGTGAATGCATAAATCATGAAGTTGGATCTGCACACTTTATAAAGCTGGCAGAGGGTACGGACCTGATTCAGCATTTGACAATCAGGGCTCAAGACACTACGTAAAAGTGGCACAGTGTGTCCCCCTGCAGCCACGAGGGGTGACAGAGGGTCCCCCTGCAGCCAGAAGGGGTGGCAGGCATTGCCCTTCAAGGTGACGGGAGACCTCCACTCCGAGGAATATGTTTTCATTCCATTCTTGAGCATATATTCTACTGCTTTCTCAAACTGTCCTCTTACAGCAAGAAGCCAGACCAAGAAGTTCTGGCAGGTGCAGCGGAAGCACAGAAATCTGCATAAATGGCTTTCCCGCTCGGGCCATCTGCTTGGTTAGCTATGCCAAGGAAAGCTGTCAGTTTTACTTTTTTTTAACATAAACTGATCAAACTAATGGGAATTTCCTTTGCCCTTTAGTTTCCTTCAGTTCACTTCAGAAAGATATTTGTTAAGAAACAAAAGTGCTTTAAACGATTCACCAAGCCAGGTCTGCAGGTTTGACAGGGCAAGTGCTGGCTGGGAAGGTTATCCAGGAAGGGGGGCGGGGGACGGGCAGCTCAAAGTGAAGTCCATTGACAGCCACATGACTGTGACCCAGTGCAGACCCTTTCCCTTTCCAGGCATAGACTGAGGGTGGGTTTCACCTGAATCCTGACCTAATGCCTGTGTGTTATGTGAGAACCTATAAAGTCTACAGCAGAGCATCGACAAGCCAGCAGAGGGCTAAATCCTCAGTGAGAGACCCCTACCTGCCCATCCTTCTGCATGTCTGTTATTTAACTGAGAAGAAAAAGGAAAGAACCCAAACATCCAACAGCAGGGGCTGGGGGCTTAGTTAAATGCATGAGTGCATCTCAATTTTACGTATCCATGAAAACAGTTTTTTCGATATAAATGTGCGTAACTGATGAAAGTCTGGAGACACTGACACCAAAATGGCAGCAGTGATTGTCATCTTCAGATGATAAGATTCTTCTTTTTCTTTTCACTGAAGTCTAGCTGATTTACAATGTTGTGTTAGTTTCTGGTGTACAGCACAGTGATTCAGTTATATGTACATATATTCTATTTCATATTTTTTTCATTATAGGTTTGGACGGTAAGAGTCTTAAGTTATTTTTAACAATGATTTTTTTTCTGCAATCAGGGAAACAAGTAACGTAGCTTTACAATATTGTGAAGACTCTGGTCCTCTCTGCTGGTGAAGTAAGTCCTCTATTTCTGTACACTTCTAAAAAAAATGCCTAGCTTCAGAACCTCCCCTGGGAAGCCCACCATCCTCTATGAACAAGTCATCTTTATTCTCTTTTGAGCTGGCCCCACCTTTATTTCTCCTTACCTTCCTGACTCACTCATAAATTTTCTTAGCTACATTCTGAGTTCCCCTTTGTTAATTCTCAATCCTATTCCAGCTCTCTAAAGCAAAGTCATTTTGACCTAATGATCACCAGTAACTGAGGAATTAACTAGGAACACAGTATCCATCAGTCTGTGGAGGTTAGAACAGTCCCACCAAGGCAACTGTCAAGGATAAGACACAAAGAGACACCTAAAACCATTCCAGACAGGCCTTTCTTGGTGTCAGACTTTAGGAGGGAAGCAAATTCCCTGGCTGAATGTAATCATGGCCTCAAAAGTAGCGTGGACAAAAGACAACCTCTGCACAACTGTCTCCAGTTTCTAAAGAAGCAATTGTGCACACGGCCTACAGGCCCCTGAGCAGACGCCTAATCCCAAGCTCAGGTCCCCTGAGGACCAGGCTTCCTCGGAGCATCACTGAGTATGAAGACCCGTCCCAGGGAGCGGAGACACAGCGAGACAGAAGGGGAGCCACTGCGAGAGCAGAACAAACAGCCAAGCCACAATCAGGAAAACACATCTGTCCAATCACCTCCAGCTCCAGGCAATCACATTTCAAGGTTAGTCCAGAGGCCCTCCTTTCTTTCCCCAAACAATGCACAGTCTAAAATGACACGACTATCCGTAATTAAGGAGAAATGTGAAATATGTATGTGTATGTATGTATATAACTGAATTGCTTTGCTGCACATACACCTGAAACTAACATTATAAATCAATTACACTTCAATAAAATATAAAATTTTTTTAAAAACCCACTAAGTGAAAAAAAAAAGGGGGGGGAACTATGAGGGGCATTTTGTGGCTGACTGGCTTCCCAATGATGAGTTACCTACACTCCCCAGGGCCAAACTTCCTGACCAGGTTTACTAAAGCATCATTATGTGTCACCACTGGCCCAGAGGGCTGGACTTTTCTCTGCAACACACCCTTTACAGTGCCAGATGCCTCCCCATCCAGAGAAAGAGAAACATCTATTCCTTAACTGCACAAGTAAACACAGCAGAAGGAAAACAATCCAATTTTTCACTCTATTTGCTTTTACTTCTAAAAAAATGGTTATGAATCTTTTTTTAGAATTGTGTCATTATTACAGTCCATTTATACCTTCCATCTAGTTGACTCCCTTTTATTTGAAAAACTCAGCCTTTGTGTCTTATCACTCCAGTAGGAGGAAAAAGCACACCGTACACGGCTCACCTAATGAACTGGGCTGCTCATTATGCAATCCCTGCATCTGAGGCATTTCATTTGAGGCATTTCAAACCTAGGGGAGTGCCAACCTTGAGACTACGGGAAACCGCCATCAATGGGAATTTTAAGTTAAGATGCTGCTTAAAAAAAAAAAAAATTAACTCATCTGCAAAGTGCATTTTCAAACACGTTATATTTTAAAACCTCATTTCATGCAAATTGCATAAAAAGGAATATTGAAGCCTTTCAAAGATATTCTAATGATTCAAGATGACAGTTCTCAAAGATGAAAGGTTCTTTCCCTTCACACACTAATAACGCACACGATGGAGAACACCAAGCAAAGGCCTTCCCAGGAGGTAGCTGTTCAGCCATCCACCTCTGCACTGGGTCAAGGGCACTGCAGCCTGAGTCTCGTTCCTTTGTTACAGAGGAGCGTCTCTCCAGTCCATGGTCACGGCCCACACTCCTACTCCCAATCATTCCGTGATCAGACCCTCACTGCCCCTCCCCAGGCATCCAGCCCAAGGCCGGTGGTACCCAGCAGTCTCTGCTGGGACAGCAAGTGGGGTCTGCTGTCGGAGTTGTTGCCACAGGACTGTGACCCGGTCTGGCCAGCTTGAGCCTCCAGACCTGCATGTCCACCAGGCCACAATGCATCTTTTCTCTACCTCCTGTGAAGCTCCCCGAGCTGGTGACAAGGCTCCAGTCTTTATTCCTTCCATCCCAGTGAGCACTCCGTTAGCCTCTCTTTGCCTGCGTGTCTGTGAAGTGAGAGTGATGACGGTCTCTCTCCTATGGTTGTTGCAAGGATGAAGTAAGTTAGAACGTGTAAAGCCTGGTTCAGGGTAAGTGCCTGATTAATGCCACTTACTACAATTCGTATCATTCCAGGTGCTCTCTAGAACCAGAGCCTACCCTACCCTCAGTGGTTTGTCTGGGACATGGACTCCAGCCCTGGTCACTCAGGGGCTGGCCGGCCCCTGGTCCTGCAACGCCAGTGGGTATCTCTCTTCCAAAGAGATGGAACCAGCATGCTGGGCTGAGACCAAGGATGGGTGCTCCCCAGAATCCCCTGCTGCCACCCTCACCTACCAGCCTGCACACCCAGGGCCTCAGTTCTGGCATAAACTTCTGTTGGTTTTCACCCTCAGGAGCTTCCCAGGTGATACTTGAAACTAGCCCCAGTACACAGAGAGCAAGGGAGACAGAAGAAACAGGCAGGCCACTCCAGGCTGGGTGGTGGCCAGTTTCATGAGCAAAGGACCTTAGCCATGAGCCTTGTCTTGGGCCCTGCAAGACAAGAAGGCCTCCACACCCGCCCGCCAGAACCTTCACATTGATACTGGGGCCTTAACTGGATTCAGTCACAGGTTCAGTCCAGATGGTCTCAACCATACCTTACTCTTCCAAGGTCAAGGCTACATCGTTGAGATGGCTCCTAGTGTGGGACTGGTGAACAGAACGTACATTCCAAGGGCAGGGAAGGGGTGAGGAGCCTCCAATTCCCCAGGTCCAGCTGGTGGGTCAACCAGGGGTCAAAAGGCCTTTCAATGACCTCCTCCAACAACTGACCCCAGACACACCACCGACTTTCGGCTAACAGTAACAAAAACAGTAATACTTGGTACTTCAGAGTATTTATTTGCCAAGCCATATTACCTGTGCGAAATCATTCAATCCTCACAACAATCCTGTGAGGGACGGATTATTATTTTTTCTATTTCACTGATAAGGAAACTGAGTCACAAATAAGGTAAGGAACTCACCAAAGGCTCTCAGGCCACAGCAGAGCAGGGATTCAGACCCTGTAACAATAGGCTTGTGCCCTGTTGGAGCACGGCCCTCAGCAGGGAGGAGCCCCTGGTCCCACCAGCCCCGGCTCACGGCCTCCCCACACTAGCTCCTCACTGCATACATCCACCTGCTCAGAGCAGACGGGGTGGTGGCCCCGGGCTCCAAGCTCAGCAAATAAACAGCACGTCCCGCCTTTCCCTAGACCTCCCTCACCCTGTCCCCCTCCCTCACCCCGGCTCGGGATCTGAGTTCCACAGGACCCTGGGGAAAAATAAACACGGCCCATTTTCCTGAACACCAGATCCGCTCAGAGATGGCCTTCGAGTTAAGGCCTTATAACAAATGTTTCCCTGCTCATGTTGGATGCATACAAGTCTCACACGACATACATTACAGAGGCACCTCTTCTATACATCCCTCATCTTGTGTCTGTAAAGGTACACACTGAAAAAAAAACTGGGTGAAAGGTAACATTCTCCCAGGGGTGTGCCCAAGTGTCATTTTCTCAACCGCGGTTCGCCAGCCTGGGTTGGTTTCCACAACGAGGCTCTGCTGCCCCCTGCTGGCACAGTCACTGTCCTGCTCTCTGCAGTTTGAGAGCGTTGATCTGAGAGCATCTAAGAGCCATGAATCTCTATATTACCATTTCACATTACGTTTATTGATTCACACAAGCACTCGTTCAGAGCAAACCTTGCTCACAAGCCCTTCCAGCTGACGTTCCTCCGCACCCCCCAGCCTTTCCCTTCCTGGCCTCTCGGAAGGAGTCCTCTCACCACTACGTTGGCTTCCCAGTTTGACTGTTCCCCTTTGAGACCCATGTTTCAGACTGGGGGTGGGTGCCCCAGTAGCTTATCAAACATTTTGCCTTTTCTAGATCAACTTTCCTATGAATCTTCCCAGACCATAAGAAAGGTTTCAATTTGCCTTTTTGAGTTCCCTACACTCAGCAATTGCTACCATTTTGAAAGCAGTTTTAAAAAAAGAGAGAGGGAGAGAGAGAGAAGAAAACATAGGTACAACCCAGCATCTCCACATCTGAGTCCCTACAGGGAGAAACCCCTTCCTTTTCCCAGACTGACATTCAAGAGAACCAGAGCCTTTGGCTCAGGACTTAGGGGAGCAATCGGCTCAAAGCTCACCTCTATGACAGATGCAGGACCCTGTGGCCAACCTCTCATGCTCCCTCGAGACCCTACAGTGTACAACCAGAAGGGAGGAGATGCGAACGACAAAGAATGGTGATTTGCCTCAAGAAGCACAGATCCCATAGGGCTAAGCTCCTTCCTGGGCAAGAGGCAGTTAGGAAAATAATGTCTTTCTTCCTGATGGGTTAGCTCGGGCTTCTCTGGGAGTCACTGTGTGTCTTCAAGAGGGGGCGGTAGTGTGCGTGTGGATGTTTAGTCCAAACGTCATTGGCTGGAACATTAGAAAGAACTAAAAAGTCACAATGGCAAGGAGACTGTAACAGAGACAAAACCTGGAGGACCTGAACTCACCCTGCACTGGGCCTATCCTCCCCCCACCCACTCCCCCTACTCTCCTAAGGAACTTAGGGTAGTGGTCCTCGACCCTGTCACATGCATCCAGCTGGGCTCCACCCCCGGGTTTCTGATTCAGTAGATCTGGGATGAAGTCTGAGGATCTGCATGTCTGACCAGTTCCCAGGTGATGCTCACGTTCCCAGTCCAGGGACCCCACTTTGAGAACCACTGAGTTAGACACTGAGCTGCCACCTCTATCTTTTATACAATTTTAAACATAATTTTCAAACACAGATTTTAAATTACTTCATGGCAAAAGAATGACCCTAGGGAACCCAGACTGAGGTACGAGAAACCATATGCTAAACCTCCCTCTGCCCAGAATGTCAGTTTCACCTAAAGATCTGCAGAGAGGAAAAAATTAAATGATGTAACTGGCAACTTAAAAACATTAAGTTATTGTTAAAATGCGGAAATACACTTTTGAGTACAACGTGTAGCTGGTGATCTTTTTTAAGACAAAATAAGGGATTTCTAAGAACCTTCCTGTTTTTGCAGGGGCCACCTTTCAGACTGCCCTCGGGACACGTGGAACACGGCTGCTGCCCCTGCTCTTTGAACTATGTGTCCGGGCCTCCAAGTGTGTGCACCTGTGTGTACATGTGTGTGCTTGCATGTGTGCACTGTGTGTGCATATGCGTTATTATGCTTACCTCCATCAGGATTTTTGTTGGGGGGCGGGGGCAGGCAGGAGTATTCTTTGAAAAACATTGTTTTAGGGGTCATTGATCACTAACATTGTAGGTGAATCAACTCAGTACACGTGTTCCATGAGGCTAGCTCTGGAATGAGGCGGAAAAAAACCAAAGCAGGAGGAAAAGTGAGGTGGGAATGACGAGGGTAGCTGGCCGTGAGCTTCAGACAAGGTTGCTGTCCGGAAGATGGCAGGCGAGTTCCTGGGCAGAAACAAGCACCCAGACCCGAAAACACACTCTTGCCTTCAAACCCTCAACTCCACTCGGTTATGCCACCCAGGTCGCCCTGAACAATCCCCAGGCCACGGCAGAGCTCTTTCAGAAGCAGTTTGTGAACGTAAGAGGGCACCTACTACCTGCCAACCAACAGCTGCCTTCCAGGTAACACCATGAGAACCCAGTTTTCCCTGTCTGGGACTGCCCTGCAGTGGGTGCTCACCGCCAGGTCCTGGCTATCAATCCTGGTCGCCACAGTCCACTGTGAACCCAAGCAGGGGCTCCTACCACCAACGTGCCCAAGAGACACACTGACTTTCATCTTGAAGGCTCATTTCCCCAGAGGATTTCATTTATCATCAGAAATCATGACAAGGATGTGTGCTTTAAACGTGTGGGCACCCCTGGATGAAAAGGCTCGAGATGATCAGCACAGCAAGGACAGACGTTTCATCTGCAGAAATACCCATTCAGTCCCCGAAAAGCTCTACCTGTCCGATGAACTCCGGGAAGCTGAGGATGGGCCCATTGTGGAAGACGGGGTAATAGAAGACATAGGCCACCATCCAGGGAAAGGAGTAGAAGGTGTGGCCGGCGGGGCGCGGCTGCCAGCAGAACTCGAGGCTGAAGCTGGTGTAGTACAGGCAGCGAACGGTCAGCGTGAACTGCAACAGGTAGTACTCGTTTTCCGTCTGGTACCACCCTCTCTGCAGAGTCACAAGGAGAGAACGACCCCTGAGTGTCAAGGAGGGACATCATCCAATCTCTGGGGAAGGACATCTCTTCCACACGCAGCGCCTACAGGGAGTCAAGAGCCACTGAACCACAGGTACATGTCACAGCTGATCCAAACAAGCAGCTGATGAGCAGTGGGCAGGAGAGCGTCTCCGCCATCAACCATCAGCTTCGCATTAAGCCTGATGCAACGCTTAGTGAAGGTTCTCTGGGATGTGCATCCATCAGACGCACCAGTGGACAGCATGGAGATGAGCTCCATCCAGTGGGTACTTTGACAGCTCCTTCAACAATTCAGATGACAAAGACAGGCTTACACAGGCAGAGCTCAGAGAGATCGTGGGCTCAGCTCCAGAACACCGCAATAAAGGGAGTATCACGACAAAGTGAGTCACACAAATTTCTTGGGTTTCCTAGTGCATTTAAAATTCAGGTTCAAATCACTGTGCTGTAGACCAGAAACTAACACATCTGTAGATCAACTCTACTTCAATTAAAAAAAAAAGTTACATGTACACTATACTGGAGTCTAGTAGGTGTACAATAACATCATGTCTTAAAAAAACAATGTACATACCTTCATTTAAAAAAATACTTAAGCATTTTACTAAAAAAAATGCGAATGATCATCTGACAACACAGGGATTTCACAAACCTTCAATTTGTTTTAAAAAAAAAACTTTTTAAATGCAGTATTCATGAAGCACCCTAAAATGAGATGTGTCTGTAAATGTCACAGGGGATTTATGCTTTCAACATACTTTTCCTTTTTGCTCTTCTGTAATTAATTTGGCTCCATACATAGGTGAGGACTATTTGCCAAATAAACTTTAGTGGCACAGAGTCAAAAGAAATAGTCCCCTGCCCTCAATGTGTCTAAATTCTCACTCAGGAGATACATATGTGAAAGTGTAACTACAGCACAGCATGAAATAAGAAATAACGAGCTTGAACAAAACCACATACGGAACAAAAGACTAGATGCAAATGTGGTAAAATCCTAACAACATTGGAGGAGTAAAATCATGGCTCATTTTATAATCTTTATATTTTCCGTATTTTCTACAAGACATAGGTATTGCTTTTTTCATGATAAAAACAATATATGGAAATAGATACGAGAAATAGAATTGGGACAAAGGAAAGGGTAGTTCACTGATCTGTGAGGATCTTTTAAGGCTTTACACAGGGAAAAAAAAAGAAGCACAGAGCAGAGTTTCTACTCCCTGTCCAGGACTTTGGTGACCACCAAGGAAAACCAAGAGACTGCACGTGTGAAAGCAAGGAAACCCAGCGCAACTAATTTCCAGTCATTTGCTCCTTGGACTTGAGCAACATCTGTCAAACCATCAGCCTGCATGATAAATGGAATATTTGTTCACCACCAACATCCACAATTGATGCCTAGTGGTCCCCAAGCAAGTGATAATTACAATTGGAAATGGTTCTGTACATTTACCACGTCCCCCAAAAGTTGGGTGTGAATGTGCTTTTATTTTTATTGCAAATCTATTTTTACGCACACTTATTTAAATGACTGCCATGTTTAATAACTCCGGGCAATTAAGTCCCTTTTGTTAGGAGAGAGCTTTTTACGCTCCTTACTCTCTATCTACTCCAGAAGTCCAGATTTTGAGGTATGTGCTTGAAGTATTAGCCCCAGCCCGTTGGCAAGAGAGAATAAAAATTAAGACAGCCTAACAAGAGCAAAAAAACTCGAATGTTTAAAATGCTACAATGTTTACAAAACTGCTTAACCCATTTTGTCTCATTAGATCCTCAGAACAACTCCACGAGGAAGGCAGAGTAGCTGTTACTTCCATTTGCTAAATGATGAAATTAAGACTCAGACAGTAAATGACTGCCTCCAGTTTCAAGAGGAGAGACAGTGAATAGAAGAGACTAGAAAACCACCAGCCATCTTTGCCTTCGTGTTCTTTGCCATGACGGTGCCAATCCCAGATGCACCGACTGACTCTAAGTGCCATCACTTGAATCAATGAATGAGTGAATGTACAAATGAACAAAAATAAAGACACCACAGACATTCTAGTTCCACAGTGAATAAATAAAGAGTATCCAAAGCTTCCCAAGATGTTCTGTGCAAGGAAAAGACCTGTCTTATCTGTTTCAGGGCTATCGTGGGCTTCTGATGAGATTAAGGAATGTTAGATTCCCCTTTATATTATACAGCACACTGCAGGTGAGTTTTTTGTTAAATGCGTAGGGGATTACTGCTTTCTCTCCTCTTTGTTCCTGTGACAACTGGCACCATCTATGCCTACCCAACCTGGGAGAAAAGGTACAAGGTCAGCCCTGGGCAAACTCCAAGGGCTAAGACACAGTCAAATTCAAAAGAGAAGACTGCAGAAGGCAACACGGGGGTTCACATGCACTAACTCCCTACTGCCACTAGGGGGAGCACCACCATAGTTCTTCCATTGACTCGTCTGAAAACAAAGGCATCTACCTGGATGAGGGCAGCGCCCAAGGGGTCTTCTCCTTCCCAGAGGTAAAACAGAGACTCTTACCTTAACTTCCTCCACATCTTGCAGCCTCAGTGTAGAGAGTAGGAGGAGGGAACAGAGCCATGAGAGGAACAGAGACCGGAACTGGGCTACGCAGTAGGAGATGGCAGTGTGGAGAAGGACCACAGCGGTGCCTTGGGCCCCCAGCACACACTGGCAGGCCCACATCCCATAGGCTGCGAGGATCCAGGGCCTGTGCTGGAGACAGAGAGAGAGAGACACGGTGTTGAGGGGGGAGGAAGAGAGAGAAGGGTGAGCCAACAGGCATTGCTACTGAAGGTTCTACATAAAAAAGGATAATGCTTGGTGACCCTTAACCAAACGGTTTTCACTACCCTGGGGATTTGTGCAACACAAAGAGGATTCAGGAGGACCTGCCACATTAACCCCAGAGTGACAGCTGCCTACCCGCCAGGTCCCCAGAACTCCACCAGATCCACCCAGAAGCAAGGAGACACTTTCCTGCCTTCAGCCAAAGCTACCCAGCCCAGCGGATCCCCTGACAATAAGATACATAGCTGACTTTTCAACAGACATTATGGAAGCCAGAAGACAGCTGGAAAACCTGCCAACCTGGCACACTTAGCCACTGTGCACACTATTCTGCAAAAGTGACGGTGAGAGAAAAGAATGTCTTGGTGCACATTTCTCGGGAGTCTTACTGAGAAAACCGGACCATGCAAACCACAAAGGGCTTTCCAAAATCTAAACCAGAGATTTAAAAGTAAATATCTAATTAGATTTATATTTTACTAGCATATTGTTCACAGTCAAATTTATGTCACAGAAAAAGTATATCTTACCTGCTTTCAGTGATATAGAACCCTTTGCATAGTCAATCTGATTAACACATTTATCCCCATTTTAGAATAAGAATATTTTTCTTTTTCACTTTATGTTTTATAGTTATTGACATTGAACAACTAAATAGATAAATTAACATGTCTTTGCTTTTATGATATACTCTTGGTCATATCTGGCTGGTAAATCCTTACTTAAAAACCACAATAATGTTTTAACATTGTTTGAGACACAACATATCATAGCAGTTTAATTACTCAACCTTTGAAGTCCAACTGCCTAAATAAATCCTGGTTTCCCCATTAACTAGCTGTGTGACCCTAAGCAAGCTACTTAATGTCTCTGTGCCTCAGTTTTTTCATATGTAAAATTAGGATAACAACAATATCTACTTCAAGAGGTTATTATGAGGATTAAGTAAATTCACACATATGAAATGCTTACAACAGGGTCTGCGTACATAGAAAGGACACTGCAAGTACTAGTTATTATTTCTCCAGGGAATATGATGTGTCTTTTTGGTAAGCATTTAAAATAGGATTTCCAGGAATACACTGGGTTGAAAAGTGGGGACTTGCTTGAAACTCAGTCTTCTTGTGAAAACACAAAGTCTTTTTTAAGGGAAAGGCAGGTGTGGACTGCACAGTGTACACCCCATCCTTAGACACTTACTCTTCCAAATACTGCCTGAGTACATTTCTTTCCCAAATCTGCACTCCAGCCCAAGAGAGAATATTTTAAATGGGGGACGAGGTCAGCCACTTTTAAGTTCCAAGAAAGTCAGGAAAATGTGCAGTTCATTTTTATTATTTTTCCATCCTACTGCCCACAGAAAACAGCCACATAAATTTGCTTCAAACTTTCCCCCAAACACTCACCTCTGGACAGAGTCCAGTTATAAGAAACAATGTCTCCAAAGACTATTTTAAGAAGTGGTTTTAACAAATGAAAAAAAGGGGTAGGGGTCTTTCTCAACATGAATTACAGCATTTACCACTTGGAATCCTTTTCCATGTGTGCGTGGCTACGCACAGACACATACACACAGCTACATTTTTATTAAGTGTTACTGGATCCATTTGGAAAAAGCCTGTTTGTTGGGATTCATCTGGAACTTAACCACAGCCTTAAGCCGCTTCAACTTGGAAAAGCTGGAGGAACCCTCAGGAACTACTTAACGGTGCTGTGCACAGCCCATCTGCTCGAGAGATTCTCTGATGAGTTTACCCGTGCTCACAAACGCTACCCTGGGGACCCACCGCGTTGTCCTATATTCTCATCCCACACCGTCTTCTTCCTGCCAAAGAGTACAGGCAGACCACATTCCACACCATCCTCGCTAAGACATCACAGAAAATGCTCTCACGTTAACTTCACCTTCTCTATTACCGGTCATGTTACCCACTCGTTCTCCCCAGTGGGCAAAGGCGACTCCACTATATGCATTCACAGTGGACAGGTGATGAAAAGGGAAAGATGTGAAAAATGCAAAAAGAACCACCCATTTAAAAACTCATATAAATTAGAACCCCACTAAAATACTGAGTTTCATACTATAAAAATGAATGCAACTGGAATCCCTTCCCCGTAAAACACCACTAAATTCCTGATACAGCAAGTGTAGCCTTCCATGCCTCGTCCTCTGACTGGCACATGAGCAGGACAGTCCCCACGGTCGATGCTGACCTTAGGGCGCACCTCCTCCAGCCGCTATGCCTCCCACACACACGCCTAGACCTGCAAGGCAGGACAGAGAGGGCGAGAAATGGAAACATGGCGTTGCCAGGCAGTGCAGGCAGTGCCAGGAAGGTCTGCGCCTCTGGGGAGGGCTTTTCCCAAATGTTTCAAAGACCATTTTCATACACAAAGGCCTAAAGACAGCTGCGCCCCACCCATTTCTACTCCAAAAGCGCTTATGTATTTCATGCATCAAGCTTTTGTCTCTTAAGTGAAAATGTTTAAATATCTGACATCAAATATGCCAGGAACCTTTTAATTTTTTTAAAGTAAAAAATAAAGTGTGTTCCTGAAACTAACATTGTAAATTGACTCCACTTCAATAAAAAATAAGAATTAAAAATAAATAAGGTTTTAAAAAAATAAAAGGTGTTACGTTTTATTCCAAAATAGTACTTCTGATTCATCACCAGAAAGGCTTTAAAGATTTTCTTCCCAAGTTCTCAGGGCAATCTGGGCAGATACACAGTTCTGGTCACACATACAATCTAGGTCAAACTCAAGATTTAAAAATCTACCTAAAACTTTTAGCCCAATTCATGCAAGTTGAGAGGTTCAAATGATGACTATGATTAGGAACTACTGCTCACTTGAAATGAGGCACAAAGACTCATGTTGATCAAATAAAGCGTGCAAATAAAACACACTCTTAATTTACTGTTGGGCTGTGGTATTTCGAACTCAGATTCAAATTCTAATCAAGTATTACTTTTATACGATGCTTCTTTTTAACTGAGATTTTTATTGAGATAGTTGTAGACTCACCAGCAGTTATAAGTAATAATACAGCAAGATACCACGGACACTTTACCCCGTTTTCCCCTGTGATAACTTTGTGCAAAACCAGAGTGTAACACAGCCAGAATGTTGACGTTGCTACAATCCACAATCATTTTCAGGTTTCCCCAGTTTTACCTGTACTCATGTGTGTGTGTGTGTGTGTGTGTTTAATTCTATACAATTTTATCACATACGGGTTCTGTATTCGCCACAATAAAGACACTGAACAGCTCCGTGACCCCAAGGCTCTCTGGTGTTGCCCTTTCATAACCACACCCACCTCTTCCCCACTCCCTTTAACCCACATCCTTAATGCCTGGAATCCACTAGTTATCTTCTCCATTTCTAAAATTTTGTCATTTCAAAAATCACATAGTATGTCACCTTTGGGACTGGCTTTTCTCACTCAGCATGATTCCCTGAGATCCACCCACACTGGGGCGGGTATCAAAGACTTGCTCCTTTTTATTGCTGTGTGGTTTCCATGGTGTGGCTGGACCACAGTCTGTTTAACTATTCACCGACTGAAGGACTTCTGGGCTGTTTTCCAGGTTTGGGCTATTAAGAATAAAACTATTAAGAATAAAATGAACGTATATGTACAGGTTTTTGTGCAAAAAAAATATGCTTTTATTTCCCTAGGATAAATGCCCAAGAGTGAGCTTGCTGGGTTGCGTGGCAGTTGCATGTTTAGTTCTCTAAAAACTGCCCAACCGTTCCCTAGAGTGGCCATTTTACATGCCCACCTGCTGCACATGAGCGACCCAGTTTATCCACATCCTCGCCAGCATTTGGCGGTGTTACTATCTTTCATCTGAACCATTCTGGTAGTTGCACAGTGACACCCTGCTGTGGCGTTGATTTGCGTTCACAATGCTCTTTTAAAGGCTGTCAAAGTGTGAACAACCTGCAACTTGCATCAGTCAGCTAGCTGGGCTGAGTGAATTTTGTTGGTTGCATCACAGGATGCCAGCCCATTGGAAACACCCGGACCCCCTTAGCTCTCTTTATTCCAGACTCTTCAGTCACTAATAGGAGACAAAAAGGAAGGCAGGGGAACCTTTTCAAAGTCTTACAAATAGTTAGGAAAGAAACCGTACCCTACTTTCGCAGCAGTTGAGGTAAAGCCAGACTGAATGCTCTGGCCTTGCTGATGGGATTGGGCCAGACTGACCTGGGTGGGCAAACCTGCCCTCCGCTCCCACTGCTCCTTGCGTTTTCACTGAACCAGTTCCCAAAACAGGGCATAATGGACTCCCTTTGATAGGCAACCTTAGCAGGTTAATATTCTATCCTGCTCCTAATACAATAATGTAAGCCCAGAATCTAGCATGGTACCTAGCATACACCCAGTGGGTCATAAATACTGGATAAATGAATGGTCAGCATAGTTGGACGGATAGATGAGTGATGGATGGATGCGCAGCTGGATGGATGGATGCATACGGTTCCCCAGGTACTGGGGTTTCACCTAGCAGTTATAACGAATAACAAGAAATTAGCAAAAAACCAAAATGTTGGGCTTTCAGTCACTAAGGTGAAAACCTGCTGTTTTCCAAAGCCTCTGCCTTTGTGCCACTTAACGCCCTCATTAACTAAGGCTGCTTGGCCAAAACAGAAAGGACAGAAGGGGGTTATTTCACATCCCTTACAATCTTGTGTCGGGGGAAGTCTCGCACGGTGCACTGCTAGTACGGAGCAGGCACCACCCTGTGAAAGCAGACTCTGACAGAACTTGATTCCTGTCACCTCAGCGAAGCCATCAGGAGACCAGCCGTTTGAGCTGACTATTTCCAAGGTGGAAACCAGCACCCCTGAGAAAAGACCAGACTTGTCCTCCTTTCTTTTGCAAATCTATATGCTTCAAACCTTCCTCACAGGGGGCCAGGGCACGGCTGCAAGAAGAGCTGGCTGGCAAGGCCCCCTCCCCCGCCACCTTCACCTCTCTTCTACTTTAGCTGGTTTGTGCCGTGGGCACTGAGTGGTAACAGCCATGCCTGAGTGGTTTCTCTCACTCACTTCCCTCTCGAGGGAGGAACTAAAGTAGTAAAGCCTTGGTGACGACCCCTGCTGGCAACGTTACCAGACTTCACTGTGTATGAATTCTACTTGTACATCTGCCCAGAAACCACTCAGTCGGGGCATTGCTCGAGAAATAAGTAAAAGGAGTCAATCAATAATCCTTACACGTGGCATCATTTCTTACATACCACATAATCAACTGCAGCTATTACTGGAAAAAAATATATATATATATGTATATAGATAGACAGATACCGCCCCACACACAAACAGGGAAAGAAAGAAAACCATTCCAGAGTTCAGACAACTGCATTCTCACCTCCTTTCCCTGAAAGCAAAGGCCGGTGGGCCCATACCCAACAAATCTCCCCCCTCCCTAGACAGGCACTGGTGGAGGTGGAACGGTCTGGTTCCAGGAAACCCATTAGTGCCTGAGGCTCCTATTAGGTGCGTGTTCCCACCAGCACGCTGGAAGGGGGCGCCTGCTCACCACGGCCTCCCAGGGGTTAGTTTACTCATCTCGGCCAGCACCACGGGACCACGCTTCTCAGCCCTGCGGCCGATGAGCTCAGCCAGTCGGGGCCCAGGGCTAACGACGTGGGTGCTGGCAGTCAGAGGTCCAGTGAAAACGCACCCTGCGGTCAGCGACAGCACCCAGCCTCAGCCCCCGGACGTGGCCAGCCTTCTCAAAAAGTTCCCACAGGGGTATTTTTAGTTCTGAGGGCAGAGAACACAATGTCTCAGGTGATGAGGGTGTTCAAGAAAGGAGGCCACTGTCTGACCCACCCAGCACGCGCTCCAGTCCTAACAAACCCACAGCCGAAGCCCAGTGCCCTTACTCACCCTCTCCTCCCAGGGCGCCGCCTCCATGCCGTCTTGCCAAAACCCAAAGAGAGAGCCCCGCCCAGAGAAAAGGCATTTAACCCTGGCCACGGAGCTCAGTGGAAAGTTTTATTTCTTGTCATGGCAAAAAAAAAAAGAGGAAAAAAAATCACGCTCTTGAAAGTAACCTGTGTCTTCGCCTCTCTCTGGGAGGAGGTGAGGCCAGCAAAGGTGGGGACAGGATTAGGTATTAGATGGAGGTGGGAGGCATCCTGCAGGGTTTAAGGTTTGGAACCACAAGCATTGCTAACGTCTGTTCCTGCACAGCAGGGTCCACAGTTCGTGATGCCCCTGAGAATGGGGAGACAAAAGACAACTGAAGCCCAAATCTTCCACCCTGAATAAGCACCAAAAACATGCACCCCTATTGAGGCCATCTGGAACACCCAGTCCAGGTGGTGAAAGCTTGGAGCTAATGGGGCCAAAGTTGTGGTTCATACTTATATAAGGACCAGGCAGACTCAGACAAAGAAAGCACTGTGCCACAGTCCAACCAGAGCCCTGCCCACCAGCTGTCCCACAAATTAAACCTGTGGTTACAAAGGGATGGGAAACAGACAGACACACAGACACACACACACAAATGACTCACAGTGCAAACTCTGCCTTGTTCCAAGAAAAATGCAAACAAAACCTCCTACTGACTTTGGATAAGATGTGGTCTCCAGATAAGACAAGATCACCTGTCCACCCAAGCCTGGTAATGAGATGCAGGGAGCTGAAATAAGCAGACCCCCTTCCTTTCAAGCCACAGCTCAGAAGCCACCTCCCGGGGGGCCTCCCCTGACACCTCAGGGCAGGTGTGCCCCACTCCTCCCAGGCATCCAACCCACCACCATCAGCCCAGGATTGACCTCAGGATCTGGCTTCCTCTGTCACTTCTGACTCAGCTCCCGGAGAAAAGGAGGCTGTGCCCCTCCACCCTCACCACCCCTTTCTTTCTCCCACAGCCCAGCACAATCTTGAAACGGAGTCAGAGAAAGACGTGCATGAGAGGAAGTTGGTATAGCTGAACAGACAGTCTCCGCCCTCAGGAATTCCAGCATCTCAGACAGTCACTCTTTTCTTGAACCCCGAAGATGGAAGTGCCCCCAGAAGCACATGTGGACCACAGTCGTGGCACACAGCAAACGTCAGCAGACCGCAGCAGCAGACACCCCTTACTCGGCTGTCATCTTATGCCAGGATAACCTTGAAAAACATCGGACCCTCACCACTACCCCAGGCGGCAAGCAGTGCCTCCCTACTGCACCAATGAGGAGAAGGGCTTCAAGGTACTAACTTGCTTAAGATGGCACAGCTTGAAAGAAACGCAGCTAGGACTGAGTCAAGAGCTTTTAACCACCCTGAATGCAACTGTCTAAGACAGAAAGAGTTAACTTAAGAGTTACAAGCAAAATAAACAGAGGCACATCTATGTCCTAACCTAGGCATAAATGCAAAACAGGAACTGAAAAAACGGAGGAAATCTGGGAAGAGGGAGGAGCATCCAGCCCAGAAGAGACAGTGAATCTACATCTCGCATTCCCTGCAGAGGGGCTACCTCTACTCCAGGGGAGGGCGCAACTGGTTCTGGGAGACAAGAACACCCTACTCTATGCATAAAGCCCAGGCACGCATACAGTGCATAAACAGACGGTACATCTGTGGTATTAAAATTTCAGAGGGAGGAAGAGGCAGTTTTAGGATAGCTAAAAAGGTTCCTGAGGGAGAAATTATGAAAAAAAAAAAAAAAAAGCTAGAGAAACACTGATCTATAGGAAGCAAATAAGAGGGAGCAAGAACTAGACAGGGAGGCAAAGGAGACCAATCAGATGGGGCCACGTTGGGGTGATGCCACATGGGGCGTGATGCCACATGGCAGAGTGGTGGGGAGGGCAGGAGATGAAAAACTCAGTGTGCCCAGGGACGCCTCTCCTTTCCTTCTGCCCGCCACTCCATTCTTTCACGTGCTCAGTTAAAAATGTATCAAATCTCAAACACAGAAAGGAATATTTATAAATACAGTGTATAAGGTATAAAGAATAATGAAATAACAACACCTGCATACCCACCACCAGCTTCAGAAAGACAAAGCTATCAGTACTTTAAAAAGCCTTGGGCATATGTTAGATATAGATCAATTAAAAATATATATCAATTATACCTCAATTTAAAAAATAAGTAAATAAATTGTCAAAGCAAAAACCAACACACAAAAGAGGGCCCTGGATATCTCCCCCATGATTCTATCAACTTCCCTCCTCAATCACATGTAAACCACTATCCTGAATTTATTTTAATGGCTACCTCATCTTTGTGATCACACACGAATGTATCATTTAGTCTGCACAGCTTTGTATACACAGGATCACATCTGCTGCCTCTGCAACTTGCCTCATTAGCTCAATGTGGTGATCTAGAAATTCATTCCACATTGACAATTAGTTATAATTCATTCCTTTCCACGGAAGAAATTCACTACCATTCATCCATTCCCCCACAATGGATATCTGGGTTGCTTCTGGCTCTTTGTTATTACAGATGTCACTGCAACGAATGTCCTGGCTCCTGTATGTCCCCTTGGTGGAGAAGAGCTTCTCCAGGGAACACGGCAGAGTTAGCACTGCCGGCTGGGGGCTACGCACTTTTTTGACTTTACTAGCTAATGCACTATAGGGAAGCCGGACCGATACAGATTTACAGCCTCTCTGAATGAGTTCAGGTGGCCAGTACTTGATATCGTCATGGGATTTTAGTTTTGTTTGGTCTTTGCCGAACTGGAAAGTGTGAAATGATGTCTTGTAGTTTTAAGATAGATCTGCTTGACTACTAATGGAGTTGAACACAGTTCCATAAGTTCATTGGTCATTTGTGTTTCCTCTTCTGCAAATTCCTTTTTCCCATTTGAGCCCCTTTTCTACTGGGTGGTTTGTTTTTTCTTTTTCAAATTTCTTTATATATTCCAAATACTAATCCTCTACTGGTTGCAAATAACATCCCAAGTGACTTGTCTTTTCACTTTCTTCACTGTGTCTCTGGATAGATCCAAAGATGGACATTGATTATGGTGCACTATTATACATTGATAAGTGCTTAGTTTTAATGTAAACTTATCAGTTTTTTCCTCTACAATTTATACTTTTTCTGTGTTATTTAAGAAATCTTTCTCTACCATTAATAGGTATTCTTCTCCTACATCATGCTTTCTAAAAGTTTTACACTTTGTTTTTCATTTTAAGTCCTTAATTCACCTTGAAAATGATTATATATGGTATGAGATAAGTAAGCAATTCATTTCTTTTCAACATGACTAAACAGTGTCAGCATTATTTATTGAATAGTTTATCTTTTCCACACAGATCTAAAATGCCTGTTGTCATAAATCAAGTTTTCGTCTATGTACATGTATTTTCTCAACTCTATCCTGTTGCATTGGTCTATTTGTCCACCTTGTGTCCTAATTATTATATCTTTATGAGTTATAGCATCTGGTAGGGCACACGCTCTGATTTGGGTATCAATTTTATTCTTTTTCATATAACGAAGGTTCCCTCATTTTCCCTTTTCTGAAAAAGCCTGGAAAAGATTTAAATAATTTATGCCTTGGATGTCCGGCAGAAGTGGTGTATTAGACTACTGTGTTCTTTACAAATAGATTTTTAAACATTGATTTAATTTCTTTTCATGGTTATGGTACTATAAATAGCAACAGTCTTTCTATTTCTTCATGAGTCAGTTTTGGTTAAGTTATATTTTCTAGAAATATGTCTGGCTTTGCCAAAGTCTTCAAAATTATTGGCATAAAGTTGTGCAAAATATCTTAATATATTTTTCATCTGCTTTTCCAAACATAATATTGGTTATTTGTGCATTTTCTTTCTTTTCTTGACCAATCATGCCACTGATTATTTCATTAATGTCTACTCTTATTTTTGTTATTTCCTTCCTTTTCCTTTCTTTTTCCTGCTCTACTTTCCTAACATCTTACATTGTAAGCTCAGCTCATTAATTTTCAGCCTTTCTTCTGTTTTAATATGAGCACATAAAGTTATGCACTTACATAAAGTTATCCAAGTAGCACCCTACAAGGTTTGATATATAGTACATTTTTCATTCATTTCTAACTATTTCCTAACATCCAGTATGACCTCTTTTTTGAGCTATTATTTATTTAAAAGTATATTTTCTTTTTTAATTTCTAAATGAATTAGAATTTTCAGGTCATCTTGCTGCTACTGGTTTCCAACTTAACTACACTGGGATCAGAGAAGGTAACCTACATAAAACACAGCCTTTGAAATTCACTGAAAATTACCTAATAGTCAAGTATGTCATTAATTTTTATAAAGATTCGAAGTGTTCTTTAAAAGAATTTGAATTCCCCAGTTGTTAGATGCAATAATTTACATGTTTCTTATATCAAGCTTATTAACTGCATATTTTATTTTTGTTTTTTCTAATATATCAATTAGTGATGAAATTATGTTAAAATCTCTCCCTACAATCATAGAAAAATATTTATCTTTATGGTACTGATCAGCTTTTGCTGTCTATATTTTGAAGCAAAGAAACTTAGAATTATAATATCTCCCTAATGAAACGAACTCTTTATCATTAAACAGGAACCCTCTTCGTCACTAACAATGCTCTTTGCCAGCTGTTAATGAAAGCACACCAGTATCCGGGTGGTTGGGGCAAAGATGAGTCTTCTATTTGCTTGGAACACCTTTTTCCGTCTTTTCGTTTTCGAACACTGTGCCCTTCTGTTCTAAGTCTATCTTGCTAAGAAGCACTCCTCTGGACCCTGCTTTATTTCTTTCTGCATTTTCCTTTATTTCTGTTTTTCTTCTATGCAGTCTGACAACCCTTTTCTGGGGTTGGGAGGTGGGCGGAGTCCATTCACACTGATGATTACTGGTATGTTTGCATTTATTTCTTCCATTTCTTCGGTGCTTTCTCTTTGTTCTACATTTTCCATGTTTCATCCTTGCTTTTTAATGAAATTTCTAACAAATGAAGCCCACTTTTTAAGGGGAGGGGGAGACTAACACTGTCTCATCAACCCTACTTTACAGAAAATGATGAATTAAGATCAGTGCTGAAAAGCCTTCCTAAGGTCAGAAAGCCAATGAGTGAGAACGCCCAGGACCTAGTACACCCTCTACTTTCTTCCACTGCACTGCAGCCGGCCCCTCCCCACAGCAGCAGCAGCAGAGAGAGTGGCTGCATTTCACCGACCCTCCTCAAAACAGTCCATCTTCCCCTCACAGAGGAAGAAAACACAGGTCTGAAGCTATTCATCTTACAGGCGGGAAACCTGAGATCTAGGGGCAGTAAGTCACTTACCTATGGGCAGAGAAATAAAATGTGTGTTAGAAATAAAATGTTAAATTTCTATAAATTTTGATGTCTTAACAAAACACCAAACCTATCTGTGGAAGAAAAGAAACCCATTAATGAAGGCTGAGGTCGACCTATTCGCTTCTAATTTAGGAATACAAAAAAAGGTATTATTTTTATTATCAGCTTTGCTCAGAAGGCATTATAAAATTGGATGAAGATAGTCAAAAGGTACAAACTTCCAGTTATACGAAAAATAAGCACTAGGGGTGTCATGGACAAAGTGAGGACTACAGTTAATACTGCTGTGTGGTATATCTGGAAGTTGCTAAGAAAGTAGATCCTAAAAGTTCTCATCACAAGGTGAACAAATTCTTTTCCCTTTTTTTTTTCCTTCTCTCTCTATGAGATGATGGATGTTAACTAAACTCACCATGGTAATCATTTCACAATACATGTAAGTTAAGTTATCATGTGGAATACCTTCCTTACACAGTGCCACGCATCAATTATATCCCAGTGAAACTGAAAAAAAGGAAGTTACATGGAATTTTTTAATATATTCAGATCTGACTGAATCTATGATTTTAGTTTTTGCCACTTTAGAAGATGGAAACCCCTTGAGGACAAAACAGTAATCAATACCATAGTTAAAACAAAAACAGTTAGTGTGCTCTTGGGATTTCCTAGATTCCAGGATGAGAAGCAAGCCCAGAAGGTACCAATTTTTAGGAAAAACCTAAAAAATAGCCCAGGTCCAGTGCACATCTCTAAGCACACGGCACCCTGTTTTCTCAGCCTCACGTCCTGGTCCCTCCAGCCCAGAGGCTCCCACTTCTTCTGTCCCTTCAGTTTCTTCACCTCCACGAACCTCTAAGAATCAGATGTCTCTCCTGGGTTGACTTCCAAGTCAGTTTTTGGCTGTGCTTTGTTTTTACTGGGTAGATTTTCCAAGCACAGACTCATTTTTTTCAGATTAGGAAACTACAGAGGCAGGAAGCATACATGAGGGGACACAAGCCAAAGCCCCTGTGCCAGAGAAAGGTCCTCTTGGCATATCTCCAGCCCCCTGTTAACTCCAATATAAAGAGGCTCTCAGTTCTGCCTCTTGAGAAAGCACTTTTCAAAAAGCATCCACTTGGAAGAATCTCTTGTTCTCTAAGCCAGGCCAAGGCAAGAGCAAAACACTACGAGAATCCAGACCTGCAACAGCTGCTGTAGCATAAATTACTTGACATTAAAATCATCCCCACTTAATAAAATCATTCACTTTACTTTCTTCCAAACTTGTAAGTGAAATCACATAGATTTTCAACAACAGGCAGTTTGTATAAGATCATCTGATGAAGACTGAGCTTAATGAAGACCATCTGAAGTTAGCTTTACTCTAAAACCTTCATATCCATTGGTTTGAAAGGTGACTTGGAGGAAGCAATCATAGGATAAGCATGTATGAAATCCATCTCTTTCATCATTAACAATGTATCTTTAATTTTTATCTTTGTATTTTTTTAGGGTATAATTTATCTTTATCTTGTTGATCATTAACAATTCTTTCTTATATTTTCCAGGCTTCCAAGGCTAATATCCATGTCTCCTGATTTCCTAGCTCAGGACTCTTTCTTCCCAAAAAGCAAAGGAGAAAGGCTTAAAAGGAAACAGCACACATAATCATACCTTCCTGGTAAGCATGTTGGCCACTTGAGACACACCCACGTGGCCAAGGAGAAGCCACGCCAGCCGCTGCTTCCCCCATTCCATCCAGAAGTTCCACTCGAAGTCGGTTGGGTCCTAAATAGGCCAAAACAGCAGTTTATCAGAGGGGTCTCAGTAAGTGTTTGAGGCAAAACACCAGTTACTAGAACAATTATGAGAAGAAGGCCAACATGAGTCCAAACTCTACAAAATGGCATTGACACAACTCTCCTCGCCTTTACCCCATCGTAACCCCCACCGACCTGTACCCCGTGGCATGGGTGGTCTCACTGCCACTGCCCTAAGTGAGTGCCTTTGTGAAAGCGGACCCCTAGCTCCCAACCCGGGACCCTTTGTGGAACCAAAACTATTATTCCCACATTATAAGATAAAACAGAAGACAACCTACGGAATGGGAAAAAATTTTTGCAAATGAAACCAACAAAGGCTTGATCTCCAGAATATATAAGCAGCTCATATGACTCAATAAGAAAAAAATAAACAACCCAATCCAAAAATGGGCAGAAGACCTAAACAAGTAATTCTCCAAGGAAGGCATACAAGTGATAAATAGACACATGAAAAAATGCTCAATATCACTAATTATCAGAGAGATGCAAATCAAAACTACAATGAGGTATCTATCGCCTCACACCAGTTAGAATGGCCATCATTCAAAAATCCACAAATGACAAATGCTGGAGAGGCTGTGAAGAAAGGGGAACCCTCCTTCACTGCTGGTGGGAATGCAGTTTGGTGCAGTCACTGTGGAAAACAGTATGGAGATTCCTCAAAAGACTAGGAACAGACTTACCATATGATCCAGGAATCCCACTCCTGGGCTTATATCCAGAAGGAACCCTACTTCAGGATGACACGTGCACCCCAATGTTCATAGCAGCATTATTTACAATAGCCAAGACATGGAAACAACCTAAATGTCCATCAACAGATGACTGGATAAAGAAGTGGTATATTTATACAATGGAATACTACTCAGCCATAAAAACCAACAACATAACGCCGTTTGCAGCAACATGGATGCTCCTGGAGAATGTCATTCTAAGTGAAGTAAGCCAGAAAGAGAAACAAAAATACCATATGAGATTGCTCATATGTGGAATCTAAAAAAACAAACAAACAAAGCATAAATACAAAACAGAAATAGACTCATAGACATAGAATATAAACTTGTGGTTGCCAAGGAGGTAGGGGGCGGGAAGAGATAGACTGGGATTTCAAAATTGTAGAACAGATAAACAAGATTATACTGTGTAGCACAGGGAAATATACAAGATCTTATGGTACCTCACAGAGAAAAAAATGTGACAATGAATATACATATGTTCATGTATAATTGAAAAATTGTGCTCTACACTGGAATTTGACACATTGTAAAATGATTATAAATCAACAAAAAATGTTAAAAAAAAAAATAAGGTAAAACAGAGACTTAAAGGATTCAGTCCATTCACCGAGCGTCACAGAGATAGTACAGGTAACAGCTGTGGCTATCTCAGGGTGGTCACCTAGACACCTGACCAACAAGAGAAATGTAAACTCGACACTAATAATACGGTGTAAGGTCAAGGTCAGTCATGTTAAATCTTGCTGTCATTTACAGGCAGGAGGATAATTTGATGGAGAAATTAGTTAATTTCTCCTATAAGATTATGAGGGGAGAATGAAAGACAACACTTCCCTTCCCTTCCCTTCCCTTCAGGAAGCTCTGTGTCCGTCAGCACCCTGTGTCTGTACCTGTCCCAGGCGCTGTGTCTATGTGGCTCCCCAGCAGAGGCAGGTGAAACCTCTGGCAAGATGGCACACATGGGCACTGGGGCCTCACACCTAAAAGCCTTGGCCTCAGGAGCCCCAGGGAGATCAGGGCAGCCAAGCTGAGCATGGAGGGGATAAACACAGTGACCGGCCACTCTCAAAGGGGCGACACAGGCTTGGCCAACAAGCATCTCAGCACCACTGCGACAGAGGAGGGATGTGCGGTCCTCAGAATTTTCTAGCCAAATGGTGTGGGTGGGGAAGGACTCCCCACTGACTATTGATCTATTGATACCGAACACCTCACAGTCTCTACAAGTGGAACTCTGAGTCAAATTTAATTGGATTCAGAGGATTTTTTTCTTTCTTGCACCTGAGGACCGAGGGGGCAATTTCATACACATTACACATACTATAGAGCCCTTTTTTTCCAGAAGGTAAAATATAGATTAAAGTGATTGTGACTCATCTCAGACTATGGCTGCAGAGGTCACAAATGTAGCAGCTAAGGCTGCAGATTCAGCTTGGGTTTGGATCACAGAGCTACCCGGCTAATGGCTGCGATGACCTTGAATGAGACACTTCACCTTTCTGCTCTGTCTACTCACGTGATCACAGTACTGATCTTCTAGGGATGTGTGAGGTTTAAATGAAAGTCTCTATAAATCAGAAATTTAAAATGGTACCTGGCACGCGGTACTCACTAAAAATCGTTACTTGCCACTAACTGCGAGTCCTATGTGCTTCCCAGCCTTCATTAGCCAGCTAATGTTGTATCATGTGTTAAATTTTGCCTCTTGCTAAAAAAAGAGAGTTTTCCTATTTTCCAAATCAAGAAATACAGCAGTACTGGGCATTCCCAAACAACACGTGTTCCCCACATCCAAGATCCTGAAACACACAACCTGCTCACAGGGCCTTCGTCCCAGGATAATCGTGGGTCTGCTCCAATTCCTTCCATTTAAAGGCTGACCACATCAGGGCCCAGGACGTGGCCATGCCACTTTAATCTGGCTTCATCTCTGATCCAGCCCTCATTTCCCCATCTTAAAAATGTCAAATTAGTGCAGAGCCAATTAACTGTTAAAGGCCAGGAAGTTCAAAGGTCATGCGATGAGGCTACACTAGTAAAATGCCACTTTGTAACAGGGATACAGGTAAAAAGACCCAAAAACCAAGACTGAATTTTTTACCCCCCTCAAAGAAAAGAACTCAACATTTTAACTTTTTAAATATAAGTAACGTTTTTGAACATTCAGAATTACATGTAGAATTCATGACCTCAGGCTTACCTATGCTTAAAAAGTTTTCCACATTTAATTTTTTTTGGTGGGGGGGGACGAGAAATGACATAATATAATACACAAAAAACCAAAACAAATTTTTATCTTTCATCCCAAGGCCCTGGACGGTTGAAAACTCTGCTAGTCAAATTCCAACAACAAAATTACAAAATCTTTCATCACTAATTATTTCAGAAAATATCTATTTAAAGAAAATAAAAAAAATTTTCTTATGTCCTTTCTTCTCCATTTAAAATATTTACCTAAAGAAAATAACCAGACAGAAAAGCTGAGTTAATAAATATAACAGGATGGCCAATAACTAGTGGTTAATGGTTTGGGTGAGAAAAACACTGACTTGCCTGCTGCTATAAGCAAAAGTGTTGTAGACTCTGAACTCCATCACTCACGTCAAGGTAAACTCTATAAAGTCTCAAGTCAAGAACAACTTTTTCATATGCTGTTTTTCCCCCATTTCCTTTCTCAATCCTACAGTCCTCAGTCAGTTAGAAACCTCTTTTTCAGTTCTATAAGGGAGTCATATATGAACTGGGGATAAATTCTAGCCGGACAGAACCAGGAAGGCTTTTTCGTGGAGAAAGGGGAGAGTGAACTCCAAGATCCACATCCAACCTTCAACATCAGTGCTTCTCAAACTTCAGCTGCACACAGATCACCTGTAGGTTTTGTTAATATGCAGATTCTGATCCAGGAAGTCTGGGGTGGGGTCTGGGATTCTGTATTTCGTACAAGCTCTCCGGCAGCATGATGCTGCTGGCCTGGGGACCGCATTTGGAGCAGCAGAGAGACCTACGTCACCAGTTACACTTCCCTATGGCTGAATGCTCACAAGCCCAGAGACTCCTGAACAGCTCACCCCACCCCCACGCCATTCCCAGGCAGGGACACACTAAAGCTGATACCTGGTAATTCACATACAGGGCAACCATCATCCTGCTCACTATTCAGCAGAGGTGATTCCCTGCTCACACTCCTACGTGACCCAGCCAGGCTTCCAGGTTTCACATGCACCCTGTCAGCCTATTCCAGAAATTTCCCCCATTCATCCAGCCTGCCCTCTTCCCAGACTACAGCATACAGATTTAATATGTGGTATGATTCTGCCTACAGCAAGATATTAAAAAGAAAACTCTTTTTTAGAGTTTAAATATCACGTCTAAGGTCCCAGAGCCTGATTTTAAAGCCCCAGGTCCTGAGGACTGCAAAGTCTGTGTTTCATGTGGTAAAATATATATAACAGAAAATTTACCATCTTAACCACTTTTTAAGTGTACAGCTTAGTGACATTAAGTACATTCACCCTGTTACACAACCATCACCACCACACATCTCCAGAACTCTTTTCATCTTGTAAAACTGCAACTCTTTACCCATTAGACAGTAACTTCCCACTCCCCCATTACCCCAGGCCCTGACGACCGCTTTTCCACTTTCTGCCTCTATGGATGTGACTGCTCTAGGAACCTCAGAGAAGTGGAATCATACAGCATTTGCCTTTTGTGACTGGCTTGTTCCACTTAGCAGAACATCCTCAAGTTTCATCCATATTGTAGCACGTGGCAGAATTTCCCTCCTTTTTAAGGCTGAATAATATTTCACCATTGTATGGCTATACCAGCTGCACTGTGTTTATCCATTCACCTGTCAGTGAACATCTGGGTTTCTTCCACCTCTTGGCTGTTGTTAATAATGCTGTTATGAACATGGGAGTACTAAATGTTTACTTTTTAATGTTTTGAATTTTAAATGATTTCCTAATGTTGCCAAATAATCTCCTCTTTTTTTAACATATGTACTTATATCTAGAGGTTCAAATCTCTTTCAAAATCATCTGGTAGTTCAAGGACAGAGACTTAAAAGAAAAAAACTCCTGGTCAATGAAGACCTTCTATTGCCAACCCAGGACTGAGTAAAATTTTCCTTATTCTAGCCGTGAATTCTCATCAGCCCTAAATCTCACCAGATCACAGCACTCTCACCCCTGGCCTCTTGGCCAGAGTCCTGCACTGTTATCACAGGCAGAGGGCCAAAACTCTCCTTTTGTGCTTTTTCTTGCATTCCTCAAACAGTGTCAAATTAACATTGGCTAAAAACATAACCATCCCATGGCTAACTTGGCCAGGCCCCTAGACTGAAATCTCATTAAAGCACCCAATGCCAAGTAAAACCCCAAGGCACCTGCGAGGACACCCCAAGGGAAGCTGAGAAACCCATCCTGCAGTTATAATCAGTTACCCCAAGTTCACCACTAGGTAAAATCTGAGAGAGTTGACCTGCCCAAGATCGCCCAAACCCAGTCAGAAAAAAAAGGAAAGAAGGGTTCTAGAAACTGGACTGAAAAGGAGTGAATCCATGGTTAACAAAAGGGGAACGCTTGTATTCAGAAAAGATCCAACATCTAAAATGCTATGAGAAAGTGACGATGGTAACCTTCTCCTCAACATAAAATACCTGCTCTGTATGACTGACACTGCCAGTTGTCCGTCAACACTCCTCCAACCCCTTTCCAGCAGGCCTTGCTCTACGTTAAAGCTTGGAAAGTAAAAAACTACATTTCCCAGAATTCCCTGTAGCTAGCATGTCTCCTTACGACCTAGCTTCTTATGGGCTAATACACACACAAAGACTTTGAAGGTGAAAGAACACGAGGATGTAAGGGCCGTGAGACTTCTGGAAGAATGGTGGCGGAGGCCTTTGTTCTTCTGCAGCAGCCGCGACGGAGACTCCAGGATCCAGTCGGGCCAGAGGCGCTGCAGCTTTCTGGTGAAGTGGCTTTTGCTAGTGCACCCCAGTACTATGTTCTCAAGCCAGGAGCTGTGCAGTGGCCACAGTTCTGTGAGTGGCTCTGGGAATTGCTCCTGGAAGCTTACGTAGTGCCTGTCCCTACAGTCCATTCAACTATTCTGAACTCTACTTAAATCCCTGCAGTAAAGTCCTTTCTGCTTAAATTGCTGGTGTGGATTCTGTTGTCTGCAGTGAAGCCTTGATCGACATATTTTTCTTCTGATTGCAGTCCAGCTCCAGCTTTATAATAGAAGCATTAAGAAAATAATTCACTTTGAAGAACATTATTCTGAATTAAGACTATTTAGTAGAGAAAAATGAAACAAAGAAAAAAAAACAAAACACCAGGTAAGTCAGTCCAAGGAGTGTTCTAGAGTAAGATAATGACAGCAGTGAGTGTTTCCCAGTCACAAGTGCATCTATTTATGTATTTAGAAACCAAATAGAAAATGAGCTACTCTACCCACCAGTCTGTATTTTTCTTCACTGTAACTCTTCTCCTCAGAGAAAACAATGCAGAGCTAAATATGTTTACTGTTTTCCCTACCCTTATATCCAGCATTTTGCAAAAAAGAAATACAACAGAAACCAGACATTTTTGCCTATGTATTTTTCTTCAACAGCATTATGTGCATATGACTTTGAGATCATATCTAATTCCCTATGACACTGAGCAAAAGTTATCTGTGAACAGAGAAAACCTTTATAAGACATGTGAACACAGAAATGTTTCCCTGCACGTTCAAAGGCAGCAAACTCACCTTAATGGCCTATAAATCTCCAAAAGAGAAAGAAAAAAAGGACTAATCTGTAGGAATTCTACACAAAGTACTGCTCTCTGAATGAACTCAGGCTAATGATTGATTTGGCAATTACTGAAAGAGTTTTTCTTTCAACAGATGCTTTACTGTTTCTAAAATAACTTGAACTAGATTATTTTACTGCTTACAATTTCCAGAGACAACACTCTTTCCCCAATCAACACTTCTTCAGAGATAAAATGTTTTCACTAACAAAACTTTTTTTTTCCCTGTAAGTAACAAATGTCTTCACCATCCTGCCCAGGTGAAGAAGAAGCTCACAAGGGTGGGGGTGCCATCAACAGGACCAGCACAAACTATACTGTTTACCATGTACTATCCAGCCTCTTAACTAGCCATCAGGATGTAAGCCTAGCAAATTGGTCCAGGGTATAATGGGGGCGGAGGTGTTCCACAGAAGATGATGATGATGTTCTGCAGAAGTCATCTTTGAGATGACTTAATTCATCACGGGGACCTAATTGATGTGAGTGGATTCTCTGAATCTCTTCAACCTAAACCCAGTAACATCCTCTGGCTACACCTCTACCTACCTACTTTCTAGAAGTTGCTTCAGATTATTTAAGACGTATGCACACACATGATCAAGCATGTAGAGACTCTGTCTCCCTACTTTCTCTAGTCCATATTTCTCCCTTTCGTCCTAAAGCTGACAAATTACGAATCAAGTTTTTAAAAGAAATATTAAATTCTAGTATGAAGTCAAAGGCACAAAAACTGTATTATATTCCCCATACCTCTCAAACTTGAAAAACACTAACCATATTTTCTACAAGATATGTACAGAGATGAATTGTAAACAATTAATAAAGCTGATAAATAAGTTAAGGATCATGACCCAAAAAATGTAGTAGAACAGGATGGCTAGACAGCAAATTATACAAGCTCGTAAGATTCCCCGGCTACAAACTATGCTAATAGATGATGCGTCTCATTAATGTCACTTCTCCAGAATACCAAGAAGACAAAGTCACAGTAACATGGAGGGGGAAAAAAATGGTCCCTGTGGCCCCTTAAATGGCCCTCATGTTCAGAGAATTTGCTTTCTGCTTAGGAAGTCTTCACACATTCAAGAAAACTGATTAACACGTAACATCTCTGTGGTGGGCAAATACTAGTAAACTGGAACTCTAGATGGAATACCAAAATGTTGAAGGTCCACAGGGCAGAAGGCCAATTAAGAAAGATAAGAGTGATGAAAGAGAGAAAGAGGAAAAACTGACATTTTTGACATCCAGCTGGGGGAGAGGAGAGGAGCTCTTCATAACCACGCAGACCATGTTTCTCCTTGAATTTTACCCACCATGAAAGACCAGGAAAGTGGGCAATCGGAGGATATGGAAGGATTCTCCAGTGTATCTCTTCAGTCTGTCCCCTTTGCCCATTAGCTAGCTGTCCAAGCTCTCAAAGAGAGACCTCTCTGTGAAGTAATAGAAAACATATCTACTGTTGACTGCCCGTGGTGCCTGGCACAGAACTCCTAAAACCCTTGTAATTTCCTGTGGTAACAGCACTAGGAGCACCTTTTGTTTGGATATTTGATCTTTGACCCTGGTTCCTGACACAGAGCTCCTAAATCCCTTGGAATTTCCCAGGTGATAGCAGTGTTTTTTGTTCTAATGAGGTGGCTCCTGGTGGGCTCCTGGATGAGGGCAGATCACCAGAAGGCCAAGCCAGGATTACAAGTTCAGAATTTTTAGCCCCACTTCCCATTGTCCAGAGAAGGGAGAGGGCCTAGAAATGAAGTTAATGACTGATCCTGCCTCTGTGAGGAAGCCTCCACAGAAAGGTCAGAAGTACAGGGTTCAGAGAGCTTCCAGGTTGGTGAACACGTGGAGGTGCTGGGAGAGTGGTACCCTTGGAAGGAGCATAAAAATGCCACGCCCCTTCCCACGTACTGTTTCCACATTTGCTGTTCTAGCAAATTAATTGAACCTGAGGAAGGAGTGGTGGGAACCTCCAGTTTAAAGCTGATTGGTCAGAAACACAGGTAACAAACTGGACTTGCAATTAACATCTTAAGGGAGGTAGGGGGAGCAGTCTTGTAGGACAAGCCCTTAACCCGTGGGTCTGATGCAGAGTTGCTTGGTGTAAGGAAAGTCCACGGACATCTGGTGTCAGAAGTATCATAAGTATAGCAGCAGTATGAGAGTAAAGGAGAAACACACAGAAGTGAGGTTTTCTATACCTTCCCCTTTCAAGGCATCCCTTAGAATGGTCAGCCATCACAATAGCTGAGGTGCCTCCACGGCTGGGAACAGAGACAAACAAGAACAAGATCCAAAGCTTACCACATCTTTCAGGCACATCTCCACCAACCATTCCCCCACGGTGTATTGCCTCAGCCGTCTCTCTGCAGAAATTTATTTGTTTGTTATTAAAATGACTTCTCTTTTCTTTATGATGTCTGAACTTATTTTAAATGCTCCAACACAGAGATTTCTAGTTTCAGGCAAGATACAATAAATATATTTCTCCCTAACCCTCCCACTAAGGACTACTAAAAACGCCGGATGTGATTATAAAACAAACATAAGAAGATTCTGAAAGATGGAAAGAATAAGGCAGACTGACTAGGGACCTCAGGACTAGAGGAATGAAAATAAACCAAATAAAATTAAATAACTCACTGGATAAGCTATTATTAATAGCAGAGGTAGATGACACAGGAAAGAATCACTGAACTTAAAGATATGTCAATGGAAAGTACACAATCTGAATAACAAAGAAAAAATTAGGCTGAAAAACACAACCAGAGCCTCAGGGACCTGTAGTACAGTTATAAAAGGCCTGACGTTCGTGTCACTGGAATCCTAGAAAGAAAGGAGAAACATATGGGGATAAAAAATATCCAAAGAAATAATAACTAAAAATTTCCCAAATTTGGCAAAAGGAATAAACCTATAGATTTGAGAAGCTGACCCCAATCAAATTAAATATACCAATTAACAGGCAGAGACTGGCAGAATGGATTTTCAAGAAACAGTTCAACTCTATGCTGTCTACAAGAAATTCACTTCAAATATAACAGTATAGGTAGGTCAAAAATAAAAGGCTAGAAAATGTTTGCTTTATAAACATTAATCAAAAGAAAGCAATAGTAGGGGAGGGTATAGTTCAGCGGTAGAGTGCATGCTTAACATTCAGGAAGTCCTGGGTTCAATCCCAAATACATCCACTTCAAAAATAAATAAGTAAGTTAACCCCATTACTTCCCCACCCCCTGAAGCAAAAACAAAAATAAAAACAAAAAACCTCATGTTTAAAAAGAAAAAGAAAGCAGTAGTGGCTATATTAATATCAAATAAAGTAGACTTCTGTGAAAGAAAATCAACAGAATCAAAAAGGATCATTAATAATGATAAAAAGGTCAATCCATCAAGAAGACATAACAATCCTAAATGTGTATGCACCAAACAACACAGCTGTAAAATATGTAAAGCAAAAACTGATAGAACTGGTACAAATAAACAAATCCACAACTACAGTTGGAGACTTTAACACCTCTCTCTCAGCAATTGATAAAACTACTAGACAGAAAATAATTCAGGATACAAAAAAAAAAAATTTACCACAACCAACCAACAGGATCTAAACATTCATAGAACATGCCATTCAACAACATCAGAATACACATATTTCTCAAGTATTCGTGGAATAGTCACTTAGACAGACTATATCCTGGGCCATAAAACAAATTCCAACAAATTTAAAAGAATTTCATTGTACAGAATGTATTCTCTGACAACAATGGAATCAAACTAGAAATCAGTATCAGAAAGATAACAAAAAATCTCCAAACACTTTTCCAAGTAACATTTGAGTCAAAGAGGAAATCTTGAGAGAAATAAAATAAATAAATAAATAAATAAATAAATAAATAAATAAATAAATAAATAAATAAATAAAACTGAATTAAAATAAAAATATAATTTCTCAAAAATGGGTAACTAAAGCAGTGCTGAACAAAAATATATAACACTAAACCTATCCCAATCTCAGCAGAATGTTTCATAGATATAGAAAATTTCATTTTAAAACATTTGGAAAAGCAAAGGAATTAAGTGAGCTAAAACAGTTTTGAAAAAAAGAACGTTAGATTAGAATACTTGACTTTTTAAGACTTACCAGTAGTCAAGAAAATGCAGTATTAGTGGAAAGATACATAGCTCAATGGAACAGAAACAGAGCCACACAAGTTCGGCCAACGGATTTATGACAAAGGTGCAAAACAATTCAACAGAGGAAGAATAGTCTTCTCAACAAAAGGTGCTGTAGCTACTGGCCATCCATAAGCAAAAAAATAATAAACCTCTACCTAAGTTAATATAAAAATTAACTCAAAGGGGATCATAGATGTAATTGTAAAATGCAAAACTTCAACAGTTTTGGAAAAAATACAGCAGAAAGTCTTTGGGGCCACACAACTAGACCAAGAGCACTCAGACATGACACCAAAAAGCACAGTCCTTACGAGAAAACAAAATTAATAAACTGCACTGCTGTGAAAGACCCTACTAAGAAGATGAAAAGGCAAGCTACTGACTGAGACATAATATTCTCAAGCCATCTGTGACAAAGGACTAGTATCTAGACTCTATAAAAAAACTCTCTGAACTCAACAATAAAAAAATAAAACCCAGGTAGAAAATGGGAAAAAGATATGAACAGAATTTCACCAAAGAGGATACAGAGATGTCAAAGAAGCACATGAAAACAAATTCAACATCCTTAACCGTTAGGGAAATGCAAATTAAAACCGTGATGAGATGCCACTAGACACCTATCAGGACACAGCTGACATGTAAAATGTTACTAATGCCAGATGCCAGCAAGCATACAGAGAAACTGAGTATCTCATACCTTGCTGGCGGGACTGTAAAATGGTACAGCCATTTTGGAAAACAGTTTGTACAGTTTTGGGGGGGGGGTTATAAAACCAAACATATACTTACCACACAATCCAGCAATCCAAATCCTGGGAATTTATTCCTGAGAAATTAAACTTAAGTTCACACAAAAACTTGTACACCCGTATTTATATCAGATTTATTGATAATAGCCAAAAATGGTTTTGGCTTCAACGTCAAATGGTTAAACAAACTGCGGTTCATCTATAGCATAAACCAATACCCTGCAAAGAAAACGAATGGGCTACTGACAACACACAACTTGGATGGATCTCAAGGACTTTATGCAGGGGGCGGGGGTGGGGCCAAGGGGGAGTCGGTCTCAAAAAGGTAACATACTGTATGATTCTATTTCTATAACATTCTCAAAGTGACAAAATCATGAGATGGAAAACGAAACAGTGGCTTCCGTGGGTTAGGGATCCTGAGAGCAGGATGCGTGTGAGCAGAAAGAGGCAGCAGGGAAGTTCTTTGTGGTTTTGTATTTGAACTGTGTTGGTGGTTAGAGAAAGGAAAGAAATGGAACCCTACTCAAAGTCCCAAAATACAATATACAAAAACTGCAGCTTCTGTGGTTGAACAAGGACCGAGTTTAGAGCCCAGCCAGGTGGACCTCTGCTTCGCCCCCTAATGGTGGCTCCAGAGGCACGCTGTGAATACCAAGGTATTTGGGGAAATCTCAAAGTGGATGACTCAGACTTCTCATTTGCATACCCATAGCTCCTTGCATGGAGTACAGTTCTTTCAAGTTTAAAAGAGTATTTCTTTAAAATTAACATTTCTAACTATAAGAAGTGTGCTTACAAAATTCCTTGCACACATTTTAGGCAGGAAATAGCTCTTGGGGATAAAGAGCCACCATCAGTGAAGTAGGAGTTGCGGTTATTGGAGACTTGAGCTTAGTAAGCTAAGAGTAAGCTCTGGTTTCTCTTCAGATCGAATAAATCTTTCGCCTTTTACTAAAGATTTCCGTGGAGAGGAACAACTCTGAGTCTCAAGCCAATTTTTTGAGGCCTTGCTTTTGGCAGGGCTAGTCTTGTTGTTACAATAAAAGACATTACTTAACTATATGATGTTTTCATGTAGTTTTTAGTAACTCATTGTTTGTGTTACCTTGTGTATACAAGGTTCATGATATGAATCTTGTAGGCTAGTTTTGTTGTTTTCCATTTGCTCTATAATCATAAAGCTAAATAGAGTTCCCACTGGTAAAATCCATAATCTGTCTGTTGGCTGATATGACCCATACCACGGATTTTGGCTGAAACAACATAAGAGCCATTCCCCTTCCCTCCCTGTATGATCAGGGGTCAAGAGTCTAGAAATATAAATCATATACCCTTGGTGACAGGCCTGTGGCCCCACCCAGTCCTGTATTCAGCTACAGGGTTAGAGGATTTCTGGTTGCCTGATGCAAACAGATTGCTCAGAATTCCCCTGTGCATAATGTCATATCTGCCTTGCACAGCAGTGGTACCAGCTCCTCCAGGCACTTCAATGGGCCATGAGAGGGGCTGGTATGAACTGGTTTGTACTGCTTGTCTAATAAATGTCTACATGTGTGATTAAATTTAGTCAAAGAATTGCCTTCATCAAACCCAAAAGCACAATTATGGAATAACTAACCCTCACCCACCTTGAACTTTTCAGCAGCTACTGTTATCAAGAAAGTGGCTTCAGTCAGTTTCCCACACAAAGACACCACCCTTCACATTGTCTCCCACGGGCTTATGATCTCACTCTTACCCTGCAGCTGCTTCTAATTTCTTTTTAACAGAGACTTATCAACTGTCATGTCACGATTTTAAAAGGTAATAACCTTTTAAAGAAGGGTGACAGGCACCACTTTTAGGGAATGTACTGAGACAAGGAAGTGTTTCCCCTCCTCCCCACTCCCCCACATCTCTCCCCAAGTTTCAGCTCCAAGCCACTGTTGAACCTGCTCTAGGCTGAAATCATCTCTGCTCCTTCTACTGTCTGAATCCTGTCCACTGGAGCACTTCCATAGGATATGTTGTGTGAACAAACTCATGGATCCCGAGGGACTTAATAAAAGTGCCCAGAAGCAGAATCCACATTCCAGCAGGAATGAGTTAGCATCTGAAGGCTCCCAATCAGATATCCAGTTCTGCTGAACTGAACTATATTAAATATCTTGTAATAACCTTTAGTGAAAAGGAATATGAATATATATATATATATGTATGACTAGACATTATGCCATACACCAGAAACTGACACATTGTAACTGATTACACTTAATTTAAAAAAAAAAGAAAGAAATCCAGTTCCAGACACAGCTAAAATTCAAAAGATGTCAGTATAGGTATCTAAAGCTGCTCCTGAGAGTTTATTAGCACAAAGGATGTTAGAAATAAGTCATTTATAAATGAAGACTGTTCAACCCATGTGGTGGGTTAGAAACTTTCTCAGCCTCTAAGACCCTCATAAGGATGAGGCTTCAGAATCCCCTGAGTAGGCACCTAGAGCTTCAGAGAGAGAAAAGCCCTTGTTCCAGCTCTCCTTTGCATCTACATCCCTTTACTTCATAAGATTCTGTCCCCCCATCAGACTCGCAGGGTGTCTGCTCCAGCCCGCAGGGCAGAAGTGCCTCAGCCTCAGGCGAATCCCTCCTGCAAGTGCTTGTTGGAGAATCTAAGGACAGAGAACAGCTTCAACAGCAGATCTGGTATCCGCCCATTAATAAAAGTTTGCACACGAGGCAGAATTCAGATCTGGACTGTTTCCCTGTAATGTACCACCTGGCAGTGGGGTTGTGGGAGAGGAGGGCATTTAACTCCTCCCTACCTCCGATTACCAGAAGCTACCAAGAGGAAAGCCAAAGAATTTGGATTTTGTTGAACAACCAGACTTGGGTCAGTCCAAAACACAGTCCTTCTGTTCAAGGCTCAGCTCAGGTCCATTTCCTCCAGGGAGCCTGGCCATTCCGGGTTAGAAACTCTCCAACAAGGGACAGTCATACAAATGGAAACGCTTTGCTAAATCTAATGCCAGGGCTGATTTTCAGGCAGGACACACAAATAGGGCAGCTACTCCGGCTGTGCACACCTGCTAACTCTTCAGCTTGACTGATGCTGGTGCCCTTCGTTAAGTAACTTGAGCATCATATCCCTATTAAAGCCACGTATCAGCCTGGCATTCTCAGATGGAGTATTAGCTTCCCGAGCAGAGAAACCATGCTTCCTCCTTCCCTTAGCCCTCAACACCCATTGCAGGCTGGGCCACAAAGCAGTCGGTGAGCACAGAATTACTTGTAAACTGACTGGTTCGTGGCTGAGAAATTTCTTACCACTCCAAACCTGTATCACCACTGAAAGCAGCTCTTTTGCCCCTTTCCAGTTTGCCCGTCTCTGTTTCCTTCTAACCTCAAAAGAGCCTAAATTACAGGAATGAGGTCACTAGGCAGTTTAACCTAACTCCTGACCTGTGGTCTCCTGAGCGCACACCATGACTTTCCTAACCTGATGATTCTCTTCCTAGATCAAAAGAAGTAACAATGAAGAATTAAGAAGTTAAAGAATAAAGGGGGTGGGAAGGGAAAAATTGGGAATTCGAAAATTGCACCTCTTGGGGAGTGATGGAAATGTTAGCTATCTTGATTGTGGTAGTGGTTTCAAAATTTATTAAAGTGTACATCTGACATATGTCTGGTTTACTGTACAGGAACCATACCACAATAAAGTGTCAAAAAAACAAAAAAGAAGTTAAAGAATGACTAGCTCTCTACCCTCAACAGCCCCCCTAACAATCCTGCAGCAGATCACACAGGCAAAAAAATAACATCTGAAGAGAGTCAGCCAGTTTTCACGCAGTGGAGAAGGATGCGGAACCCAGCCTCCTGCCTCGACGATGATTCACTGAGACTCTTCCCTCCGTTTTCTCTTTAAAATCTGTCATGGCCGAGCAGAACCTTTGGAGTTGGTCTCGGGACACAAGTCCGCCTTCTCCCCAGACTGCCAGCTTTTCTGACTAAAGCATCTTTCCTTTCTACTGATACTTGCCTCTCGAATTACTGGCTTTTGAGCAGTGAGCAGCCAAGCCCATTCAGAAACAACACCTCAAGATTTTACTAAGTATTCACGGGGAGCCTCTCTCTCTCAGTCTCTATTTCTCTCCTCTCCCTCAACGCACACACTTATCTGATCTTTCAGTTGTGCAGGGCCAAACCCTTGGTTCTAACTTCGCCTTATTATCCCCTGACTCCTTCACAGACCTTTACAATGAACTAAATAATATCGTCCGTGAACTGGTAGATGTAAAACAGAGCCAGGGACTTGGTGGCTGAGTTAATAAGCAAATGTGATGTGTATCCATTTGCATCGTGGATCCTATTTTTACACAAGGCAGAGCGCTTCGCTTGCCTTTCCTCCCCAAGAAATCACTAGCACCTTGCTCTTTTTCTGCCTCACTGCAAATCTGCTACATTATCAGGAAGGAAATCCAGCAGGGATGAGACTAGACAAGAGACAAGGTACTGACAGGTTAAGAGCAGGAGCGCTTCGTGTTAACAAGAGGGAATCAAGCCCAACGTGTGCTTGGGAACCTTCCTTCCATCACTGGTCTGTGGGTTTCTCACCCCTACCATTGGGACACTAGTCAGCCCACACTCTCTCTGCCTGGAGGGGCTGGCACAGGACACCAGAACCTGCCTCTGCGGAGCAGCCCCTCCGTGAAGGGACAAGGCTGCATAAAATCCGAATTGCTGTTAATAAGGACAGGCTGAAAATTCACACGCACAGCCAAATTGCCTATTAGTCTGCTCCCATCAGATGGAGGGAGGCAGATAGGACAGGAACACTGGAATCATCTTTGAGAAGGAGAAACAATGGCGTAACGAAAATGAGGGAAGGCCTAAGCTTCCGTAACTTGCCAGAGTTTAGACACATGCAACAAAGCAAGCATTGCCAAGGGACCAACGGTCCTCCACGGTGAGTCCCCAACCAGACAGGCATGTCCACCTGAACCCAACAGTTGCTCCTGGATGCCCGCTGTGTGCCAGGCTGGGGGAAGCAGAGATGAAAGGTCCTCTTCCTCTTACATCTAAAACAGGGAACTGCTGGATAACACTGCTGGGAATGGAGCTCACAGGAGGAAGAAGTCCATGCTAACCATGCCAACAGGGGGAAGAGCAAAGAGGGGGCATCCAAGAAGGCTCCACGGGGGCTGGTCCTCGAGCAGGAGGGAAGCAAACCCCAGTCTGCGCGAGGATCACGGGTGGGAAACATCGAGGCCTAGTCATCCTCGGGGAGTTCCTATTCCTCAGGAGCACAGGGGGCCGCCCAGGAGATGAGATGGCCAAAACAAGGCAGGGCCAGTGGCCAAATGGGGCTGAGTGTCAGCCTCGGAGTCTGGACTTGACACTGTAAGAAATGGGAGCCACGAATGGCTTCTGAGCAACATTATGAGCTATACATTCCAGGATGTTGACTCCAGGGAGGCACGAATCTTGAGTGAAGGGCACGGGGAGCGGCGGGCAAGGCAGGGAGATCACAAGGCTCCTGAGACAGTCCTCAGAAGAAACGGCAAGGGCCTGAGCGCCTTCAGGAACCTTCTGAATAAGGTCCAGACCCCACGTATGGCACCCAGTGGCCGTCATAGTCCAGCCTCTGTCTGTCTGTGTCAACCTCCCGGCCCAGCTGAACGACCCCTCTCTCAAATCCAGTCCTCAGCACACTCCTCTCTTCACCCATCCTTCTCTGGTTCCTCGGCTCCCGTTCCTGTGGGCCTGGGTTACCCAGGGACGGCTGCCTCACTGACCTCACCGTTTCATCATCACCGCCCTCCCACCACAGTGGGTCCCACAGAGGACAGAGATGAGCCCAGCAGGCCACAGCCTCCCAGCACCCAGCACACTGCCTGGACGCCTCTCACTCAGCAGCCACTCAATGAATATTTGTAAATGATTCAAAAAGGAGCTGGCTGGGGTGTTTTTGTTTTTGTTTTTGTTTTGAAACAAAACAGAGGAATTTACAAGGAAGCATCTTTATAGGCAACACTTGGGCTGTGTCTTTACTTTAGACAATGACCTCCTCTCTCTTCATGTTCAAAGACACAAGTGATCAAGATCCCCTCCTCTGATTCTACTTCTGAAAGAACGTCTCATTCACAGGTAGGCCTCCATTTCCCAACTGTCACAGGAGGAGACAGCCTCAGGAAAGAACTGAAAAACTGATTACACGGAAAACTCTCCAAAACACATTAGGCTTTTGAAAGCTCCTTTCAGTAGCAATCAGTCCCCTTCTAGATTTAAATGCTTCTCTGCAGAACATTATCTCCCTGCCGGGGACGAGAAGTCCACGAACCTTAACTCTAAACCAAGGATGTCAGTGTCCCCGAAAGGACAAAATAATGACCTCAACTACAAAGACTGGGGATCCATTCTGTACTGAGCACGTACATGTTGGGTGTTTTATATCCATCTCTTTCTCCACACTCGGACCTCCTGTTCCCATATTCCAAAAAATAAAACTAAAGCTCCAACGAGGTAAGTAATTTTCTGAAGTGGAACAATGCGCATTTTGAACTCAAGTCCCTCTAACTCCAAACCTGTATCCTTTCCATCATGTCAACTACCTTGAGTCAGAAATAAAAGGGAAAAAATCTCATGACAATACAGCCCAACACAGAGCTTCACTCACGTCATTGAATCTGAATCTGAATCACATGATTCCGATCCTGCTGTCTAGGAACAAGCTTACGACATCAAGCAAGAACGTGGCCACTGGAAAGTTTCCTATATCTCCTTGGGACAATGGGCAAGAACATTAGCCAAAAAAAAAAAAAGAGAGAGAGAGGAAAGAGGGGAACCACAAACACCAGGACAGATGGCCAGAGCCAGAAAGGCATCGGGGTCGCCCCAGCCCTGGCCACACACAGGCTCCCAGCACACAACTGCTCTGGGAGCCCCTGGAGCCCGAGGAGGGAGGCGCTTCTAAGCCTGAAAGAGCAGAGATCACAAAACAGGATGCAAATGTCACAGCATATGGAATCTGAGCAGCCCTTGAGAGCTAAGCCTGCCCAAGCTCCCCCCATCTGGCGTCTTGGCAAAAGCAAGCGGATTTACACCAAAGGAATTACAAGACCCAGAGGGATTCCTGATTAAGGATGCAGTCCTCCAAACTCTACCATTGTCAACAACTGGAGGTCTGTGGTCAGGACCCTTTTGCTGTCCTAAGTGAAGCTTCCCCGAGTCCCCATCTCCCTGGTACGTCCATCCCCTTTCCAATGACAGGGAGCCCCTCTGGAAGAGCATCTCCTCTACTTACGATCTTGCCAAACCCTACCCATTCTGTGGAGCTCGGCTGAAGGTCAGCCTCCTCCCTCCTTCCCTCCCCCTAGCAGTCTGTGATTGCTTTTGCCCACATAGGGGCTCTCCCTGCTCTGGCCGCAAGCACAGCCCCACTGAGCAGTCACCTACACATCTGCCTAGGTGGAGCCAGGACTGATGCCTTTTACTCCAGTGTTGCAACCTGGCATCATGTAATTCACTCCCTCCTGCAGTTAAATTCCATAAAATCATCACCTACTCTACACTGAAGACACAGGACTGACCAAACCCCAGCCCTGCCCTTGTGGGACTCACAGTCTGCTGGAGGATGGATAATACAAGGTAAAACTGCACATATATACTTATCATAATAGGGCACAAGATACGATCCAAAGCATTACTGTCACATCACCCTGTTCATTTCCTTCATGTCATTCAGCTCCATCTGTGGCCACTATGTTTATTCATTTTACTTGCTGTCGGTCTGTCCCCACTAGGAGACACTGGGACAGGAACCTTGTCTGTCTGGTTCAGTACTGTGTCCCAGCACTCAGTATGGACTTGGGCACAGAAATACATCCATTAAAAGCTGTATTTGTGGAAGGAAGTCAGAAAAAAAAAAAAATGATGTGGACTCAACAAGATCCTACTGCTTAACATCAGGAACTATATTCAGTACCTTGTAATAGCCTATAATGAAAAGGAACATACATGTATGCATAAGGGGATCACTATGCTGTCCACCAGAAACTAACACAACATTCTAAACTGACTATCCTTTAATTTAAAAAGTAAATAAACACAATTTTTTAAAAAAGAGAAAGAGAGGCAGGGAAGTGGCAGGAACTATGGGCACTAAGCCCAATTTAGAGGTCCAGGCAACGCTTCCGTGACAGGAGACACTGGGGCTTGAATGTGAAGCATGAGTGAGGACCAAAGAGGGAAGAGGCCAGGCACAGTCTGGAAGACGCAATGGAAGGAGCAAAGGAGCAAAGAGATGGCAAGTCAGCATGACAAAGCCGTTCAATATCACGGCAGGCTGTCCTCAAAAAGGGCGGTTTTGCCGCTAGGGGGCGTGCGGCAACGCCTGGAGACCTTTGTGATTGTCACGACTTGGGAGCAGCAGGTGCTACCGGCGTCCACTAGGTGGAGTCCAGGGATGCAGCTGAGCGCCTTACGATGAGCAGGACAGCTCCCCCACAGCAGAGGATTATCAGGTCTGAAATGTCAGTAGTACTGAGGTTTAGCAACATTTAAAGGGTGGACTGGGCAGAGAACATAAAAGCTTCCTTCTAAAGTGCACGACTTCTCCTCATGCCTAATATCTTTCTTCTGATTAGAATCTGGATCAGAATAGCATTTGATGTCACCTCCCAGAACCTCCAAAGGAAATGCTCAGAACCTACCAGGCCTCTGTTTTAGCTGAAATAAGACTTTCAGCAGACATCAACGAACCTCCTGTGGCTATGTATGGCCCCTGGGGCTGTTCTATGATCTTCGCCAAGGACACTCAATTTCCTTCATCTATTGGTTGTCCACCCTGACTCATCATTTTCCCTCTACATTCTAGGACTCCGAACTACCCACACACTATGCAAGGTAATGAGATGCAGAAAGATGAGGACAAGGGGTGCTCAATAGCACCAGGTTGATGCATGGATGGTCTGATGGACAGAGGGACAGATGTTTCAGACTGGAAAAAGTCCTCGGAGCTCCAAGGGCACATATCTCCACCTTGGGCACTCTTCCACGAAGGCAGGGCTGGCCTGAATGTTGACACCCACTGACCCATCACGGGGTGGGGGATGGGGGCTATCACAGAGAATGAGTAGAAGAGGTCACATCCCCAGGACTCTAGAGCCTTGGCAGGGAGTCAAACCGCTGAACGGGATGGAGTGGAGGGAGCTGGGAAGTCAGCAAAGACAAAGCCCCTTTGTCTAGAAGTAGCAACACCCAGCAGGGCTGAGCCTGCCCCTCCACAGTGAAATCTGTGCCGGCTCCGAAACTTGCTGGGGCCTGATCTTCGTTCAGCTTCTCAGACTGCCTCACAATTGCTTCTCTTTAGCAAAAAGTCTCTTAGTCTAAAATGAGTTTGCTCATTTTTGCCCCTGGCAAACAATCCAGTATTATCTGAAATGCCTGAACTGTGACTCTAAAAGAAAAAAAAAAAAGCACCATTTTCTTCCATTGTAAGAGAGCAAACAGCACTATGTTTCTAAAAATCAGACCCCAGACACTCCCAAGGGCTATCTCCTGTTACAACTCAAATTCCACTGTGACATAAAGCTTCCCAAATTTCCTCACTGTGGCAGTGGCCACAATACCACCCACCTTACATGTCTTATTAATAATCCTATAAAGGGCTTATTTAAATCAGAAACATTCACAAACAGATGCAACAAAGGAAAATTCAATTTACATCCAATTTTTCATGGGAATGTCTAATGGGCAGAGCCTCCGAGAAGAGCATCCCACAGGGAAAGACTCTGTACTGAGTCAGAGCTGGAAAGAAGGGACATGTTACCCTAGAAAATCAAAATGGAAAGTGAAGCCAGTTTTCAATTCTAAGCAAGATCTGCAGCTCTCAAAGTAGGAACATATCAGTACAGGCAGTACCCAGTTTGGAAATGAACTGTCTTCCAAAGTTCATTTATAGGTAGGGTGTTCAGCACTTGGAGTACGGGCACTATTTTATGTCCCACGCCAGTCTCCAAAAGCTGATTGAACTTACAATATATCTGGCACACTACACACTGAGAGCCAAGAGAGAAAGAAACAATGTTTTGATATCATTTTTAAAACATAGCAAAATGCCTACAACAAGGAATACACAGTTTACCACTAGAGTTGACCTGAACCTTGCATCCTGAGCTGAAGCCAGACCTCCTGCCATCCAAGTCATTGCTGGAATGGGGTCCTGGCTAACTGAAAGAGAGCAATCCCAGCCTCATGGGGCAAGGGGTCCTGGTGGAACATGGAAAGCAGCCCAGCATCTCTCAGACTAGAAGAGGAGGGTCTGGACATGTTTCTAACCACTTGCCCTTCCTATGGAGTCTACCAGTGAATCTGAACTCACTCAAACCAGCTCTTTCCCTACTAATTTCCTCTTTCTGGTGTCATGTCAGGGGCCAGTTACCTCCACACACGTCCTGTTATCCCTTCCCACTCCGTACTCGGTTCCTCTGTTCCCAGACTGTGGTGTGACATACACACCTAGTAATCATTGTAGACTGAAGAGATGCTAAGAGCAGTTCATTTGGGGGAAGGAGGGGACCCACTGCTCTTTAAACAATTCATTTTAAGAAAGTAGAATTTTGGTGGAGTTATATGAAATTGTTGCTGTAATTTAAAACCTCTACCAGTTTTTCTAATAAATGTGATGTCCTGATTCTAGTGTTTAACAAAAACTGGTGATTCACCAAAAATGTTCATTATTTTTGCTCTCTAATGAATTATAGATCCCTTTTTAAACCCTAGGGATCTTACTTACAGGACTTGTAAGAAATTAAAATATACGTGTAGACAATCTATTGGCCAGATGTCCGACATGCAGTAATTTTACTAATCTTCACAGTAGTCCACCATTTAGGGAGCATTATCTCCATATTACATACAAAGGAAGAGCATCTCTGTGACGCACAGTTAGGTAGCAAGTACGACATGAACACAGGAATCTTAGCCACAACATTCTCTGAAGAACACAAGTGCTAACCATCACGTGTAGGAGAGCCACAGTGGCCACCTGCCTGCCATCTAAGCAGGCACAGGGAGCTGCCATGGAAGGTAAATGACCTAAATGACCAGCCGGCTGCCACCCCAGGCTCAGGGCGCCGAGGGGAGGGGATTCCTGCTCTGCAGGGTGTGGACGGCAGCGGCACCCGAGGCGGGAAGGAAGCAGCTCCTCTGGTTGCCAGCAGTGGGGATAGGGAGTGTTCCGGAGTCACACTGGACTCCAACAGATACGGCTACGTCAGGAAGGAGCTTCTAAAACTTTGTAAAAGGGAAATGTGTATGAACTGATAAGGTTACTGATCCAGACCTCCGGTGTCTGCAGAGGACATGGGACAAGATCAAGAAAGAACAGGGGGAACACTTTACTCCACACGACGGGCCTTTACAACAAGAAAGGTACTGAATGTCCACTCGTTGCTGAATACTAAGCCTGAGTCAATGCCAAACACAAAAATGATGCAAAGTATGGAAACCAGGTTTGAAAACTGAAAAGGTTTATCATTTATCCACTTTGTACCTTCTTTAATCCTCCAAATAACGTGTCCGTCTCCAGGTCAAATTCTTGGTCCAGTTCCTCTTCGTGTTCTGACAAGAAAAACAGTGTCCATTAGTCACAAATCTAAATAAAACTGAGTTGGTTTGATAGGAAAGACACTAAAAGAAGCTGGAATACGTCCTGGGAAAGCCGCTTGTGGACTGAGCTACATGCATGGAAACATGTCACTTTCTTTGATTTCTGTGACCTTAGTTCCTGGAAATACATGGTGGGGCTGATGGAAATGTCCCTTTACGCTGTAATAAGGGTCACAAAAGGAGAGGGATCAAGAGAGAAAGCTTCCAACACACGAATCACAGGAGGAATAGGGCAAATGCCCCACTTTTGTACAGATAGTGAAAAAAATTTTTAAACAAACCATGCCACCAAATGATGATGGTCATAACCCCAAGAGATGGTACATGATAATAAGATGATGTATTGAACTGTATAATGGTCATGCGTGTGTTTATAAGTAAGCAATACAAGTAGTTTAAAACAAGAAAAATATTAAAAGTCTTCATTCAAGTACTTCTTAAATGGTAGAGCATTTGACTGCAAATACTTCTGAGGGGTGAACAATAACCAGGCATGACATGAAATACTAGGAAAGGAGTAGCTGGCGTGGCTCTCGCCCTCCTGGGACTTCCTGCACGCTGGGTGAGGTAAGGAGCGCTGTGGCGAGTAAGGAGTTTGGAGTGTCTATGTGAGGTCTAACAGGAAGCTGGATGGGCATGGACAGAGCTCAAAAGAGTGCTGAAGTTGGAGGTAAAGACTTAAGAGTCCCCAATAAAGGGTTAATGATGAAGTCCAGAATGGCTGAGACCACCCCCAAAAGGCACAGACAAGAAAAGAAAAATCCATTGCTTATCGGACCAACAAACCTACAAGAAACACAGAAGACCACAAAGGAGCTACCCAGAAAGCTCAAAGGAAAACCAGGAGAGAGTGCGTCACTAAAACATAATCATGAACCGATGCTGGCTTCAGACTAGGATCAAGGGGCAGATTGACACACACCAGATGCAAACAGCAGCCACAGCCTCCAACCACAGGCAACACTGCCCCCAGGAGAAACAGAAAGGGAAGGGCACAGAGTCCTGGGGCCCAGGGCACAACTCGGGGACACACTTACACTGAATTCCATACAGTCCAGGAGGTGTTGTGGTCGTGTGTGAATGCCCTGGTCCCTTCTGCTGCAGGTGCACACCTGCCACATTGTGTGTGTGTGTGTGTGTGTGTGTGTGTGTGTGTGTGTGTGTGTGCTGTACACAGACTCAAGTCCCAAGGGAACAGCCCACGAACAGCAAGCTACTACAATCCAACCAAGTAACAGGTCTGTCTGAACTCTTAACAAAAAGAGGGTAGAAAATCTCTCTGCTTCTTGCCTCTACCATTTTGGCTTCACTTTCCTACAAAGTGCAAGCTCCAGAAACATTAGAATTATGCAGAACTGAAACAAAGCAAAAACTTGAGTTCTTTCCGTCTTTTGTAAAAGGGCACATTCCAAAGCAATGAAGTTTACCGCCTAAGCACGAAGACACCCCGAAGTTAGGACACAGCTCCCTCTAGTGGGGAAAAAGGAGAATTAAGATGAAATCCTGCCTGGTGCTGCCCAATTGAACTATCTGAGACACGTTGATAATTATCAAGTTCCGAGTAGCCACACTTTAAAAAAAATTTTTTTTAATTTAAGGTAAAATTAATTTTGGTGTGTTTCGTTCATCCCAATATATCCGAACATTATTTCAACATGGAAACAATATTAAACAATTATTAATGAGTTATTTTACGTTTCTTTTTCTTACTAATTCTTCAAAATTCCATGGACACATTATCTTTACAGCACATCTTGAACTGAAGTGGCCAAATTTCTTTTTCTTTTTAACTGAAGTATAGCCGGTTCATAACGTTGTATTAATTTCTAGTGTATAGCATAGTGATTCAGTTAAACATATATATACATATTCTTTTTCATTATAGGCTATTACAAGGTATTGAATACAGTTCCCTGTGCTATACAGTAGGACACTGTTGTTTATCTATTTTATATATAGTAGTTAGTATCTGCCAATCCCAAACTCCCAATTTATCCCTCCACCCTCCTCTTTCCCCCCAGGTAACCAACCATAAGTTTGTTTCCTATGTCTATGAGTCTGTTTGTTTTGTAAATAAGTTCATTTGTGTCATTTTTTTAGATTCCACATGTAAGTGATACCATATGTTACTTTTCTATCTCTTTCTGGCTTACTTCACTTAGTAGGACAATCTCCAGGTCCATCCATGTTGCTGCAAATGGCATTATTTTATTCTTTTTATGGCTGAGTAGTATTCCATTGAAGTGGCCACATTTCAAGAGCTCATTAGCCACATGTGGCTACAGCAATGGACGGTCTTGCTCTAGACCAAAATCGGTAGGACCTTTTGGAGAAGTCCTACCGATCACCCTTGTCTGACTTCTTGACACAAACAAATGCTATATGACATACATTTAAATGACAACTTAAATCCATTCGTGACACTTTGGTAATCACTGTCTTCAGACTGTCTTAAGTCAGCTGAAAGGCACTGCTGGAGAACTTGGCTGACCCAGGGGAATGGAAGCTGAGAGCCTACGGCAGATCTCTCTGTAAAGAGAGATGATTCTCAGAACTTCTCTGGTTATACTTTCTTAAGTGAGAACCCCACATCCTCACCCTTGGGACAAGTTTTCATCATAACACACACCCTCAAGCAAGAGGACACTACAAACAGAGAGAAGGTTTCTCTGCCTGAAAAATTTTTCCACACCACACAGGCCTGGCTGTGGGCAGAGCCAGCCCTTTCTTCTTGGTGCCCTGGTTCCATTTCCCAAAATTCAGCGCTCCATCAGACTGCCTGAGAGCAGAGAAAGGAAGCAATTTCTGCTGATGAGCCCTCATTACAAGTCAGCTGATGCCTCTCCCCCGCCTGCCCCACCAACCACCACCCAACAAAAGGACACATCAAAGCGCCATTCTACCTACTGAGTGAGAGGATTTGCATTTTAATCGCCGCCAATGAGCTGCGGTGGTAAACCATTTCCTTAAAGCCTCTAACTAACCTACCCCTTCCATCGGAACATTATGACAGGAAATCAATTCTGGGATAGGGTAGGGGTAATTACAGGGCCATAATCAGGAAGGGGAGGGACACACACACACATACACACACACACACACACACACCCTTGTTTGATACAAGCCATTGCTGGGGACTAGCACACCCAATCGTGGCTTAACTATCCTGCTGTTTCTATGCATCTAAAAAATTCCAATCAGCTCCCACTGATTCTTCATTTCTCTGGGAAGCCAGTGGGTACAGCAGACTGGTAGTAAATGAGTAGGGGAAGGAAGCAGAAAAGATGGGCTTCTAAAGATAAGAGAATTTAATAGCAAGCAACTCTCCACGATGCACGTGTAGATGACTGTATACAAGAGGCAAGATCAGGTGCCGATTTTCCCATGAGTGTGTGGGCTCCTTCTCTCCCCTCTCCCAGTTCCCACCCAGGGAATGAAAAAGCAGTTTAGAAATAGCCCAAGCAAAAGCAAATCACATACGTAAACAGGATGCAAAGCGATGTATGACATAAATGACCTTCAGATCTCCCTAAGAGAGCTGCTCATCTGACTCCTTAGGAATCTGGAGTCTATCAAGGCAGGCTACCAGGCACGGGGTTTGCACGGGAATCCTGGTAGGGCTTCCAGAAGAAGCAGAAGCCCCAGACTGAGATGGAAACTCTCCAGCAAAGAGAAAGCCATCACATAAGCTCTGTGAGGGTTCTTGTGTTTGATTCAACACGGAGCACTGGCTGGGGGAGTGAGTGGCACAAGGAGCAGCAGCGATGGAGTCTGACACTGACGGTTGCCTTCAGATGCCCTCTGGCCCAGGCCCTTTCCAAGTCACTGGGGCGGGGGGGGGGGGGTAACTACAGGCATTAAGAAAGCAGACTCTCTCTGGAAGCCAACACTCTTCTCCCTTGAGGAATGTCAACACAGAAGAAAATCCCAGGGCAAACCTGAGAGGAAGGAAGGGGTGGGCCAGGGGACTTGGAATCCCAGTAGGAAGGCAGCAACTCAATGGTTTCCCATGACACTGGCCAAAGGTACCAAGGGAAACAAGGTTCAAATGTAACATGAAGCCCTGCCAAACAGCACACTCAAGCCTCAGCTATAACACCACACCCACTGTTAATGCTGGCCAGCAAGGCAGGCTGTCTAGACCTCACCTCTTGCAGGGCCTAGGCGTCTGCTGCCGCAAAACCGGCCTCTGCACCCCAATAGCCAGGTGGAGAGTTGGAGGCCGAGTTTGGGGAGAATCAGAAAAGAACAGCTTTATGGCTTTGCCAGGCAGGGAGTCACAGCAGACTCATGCCTTAGGGACTCTGAATCCATCTTGGTGTTGGGGTCTTAAGGTTTAATAGAAAAACTGGATGGAACAGAAAAGAGGATTAACAATCAGGGTGTTTTACAGGGTGCTACGTTGCTCCTAACCTCGATGGATCCTCCTGGCCTCACAGAGGAACTCTGGAGGGTCTGTCCATTCTTCTGAGATTATCAGCCGGTTACCTCCTTCCTGGAGCAGAGCCTCTGGGTTAAAGCTGTTCTCAGTAAGGAATGTATGGGGAGGGGAGAGCACAGTGTAACATTTGGGGTTGTCTCGCACAAGAGCAGTAAGGGAGACGCACGTTGCAGGAGGTCTTAGAATGAATCAGCGGTTTCAGCATCAGGGAAGCCAGTTTGTTGGTCTGTTTCCTACTCCTTCACATGTGGGTCCTTTCACAAGGCTGTACTAACTGAAGGGTTCCTAGCAGCCCTGTCCGCGGGCAGCAAACTCACCTGGTTCCAAGGGCAAGGTCACCTGTTCAAACACAGGACCGGCAGCCTTTACTTCTCACCCTGGACTGGGCCCCCCAGATAAGTTACCAGCCATCTTGCAACCAAATTCCTCTCATCACAAAAGCAAGGGGGAAAAATTACCTCCAGGCTGACAAAGCCCATCCCTCACGAGAGATTAGCATGTTGCGTGAACAACATAAAAGATTGAATCTATAAATGAGCAGCCACAGCCTTTTCTCATAAGCGGGGATTAGTGAAAACTGGTAAGAACAGGCCTGGAAAGGAAAAAACAAAAGGCAAAAGGTGAATATGTTCAACTCTATCCGCATCCACTTTAAGAACATGTATTATATTAAAAACAACAACAACAAAGAAATTGGAGGCAGCAATTCAAATAATTTGCTCCATATTTGCTTAAATGTCAGGTCTCCCTGGTGTCACAGTGTTTATTTAGAGAAATATTAACTACTAGTCACTGAAGATTAAAGAAATGAAAATAAAATGTCTGTGAAATAAAAAAAATCAATGGAAAGCCCCATTCCTTTTATAAAAATATTACTAACATGCAACTTGTCAGGAAGATAGCTACTCCATGAAAGGTGAGCCTGGGTTCCATAAAGACAAAGGGATCTAGGTTAGTTGCTGCTCATTAGAAAGTAATCTTCACAGAGAAGAGAAAAATGGTGGAATTTATAAATAAATCCAAGAGCTTGTTCTTCAAAAAAAAGAATAAACCTACCAAATAGACAAAACTTTTGGTAAATTTCCTAAAAAGAGTAACGAGACATACATGGAATTCAACACATTTTAAGAACATGATATATAACTGGACATTAACACATGTGAAAATTTCAATGAGATCGAAAAATGTAAATTACTCATGCTGACTTAAGAAGGAAACCTAAATATACCAATAATCCTGAAATATTCTGAAAAGTTTTCAATGAATCTACATCCAAAGAGACTGGCTAAACTTACAAATCAATGATGTCAAACTTTAATGCTGACATTTCGTATACCATTCACACAGTTCCATAATACAAGGGAAAAAAAGAAAGAAATTTCACAAAGTTAACAGAATGCTGATGTTGAAATCTGTGGATAAAACAATAAAACTACAGGCCAACCAATTTCACTTAGAAATTACCACTTTTTTTAATGTGGAAACAAGCAGTGTATTTAAAAATACCATAGTCACAGTAGGTTTGTTGTAGGAATCCACGTAAACCTTTACTGGGAAAATGATAACTTTAAAATGTATCAATACGTTGAGAAAGGAAAACCATGTAACCATTTGAATAGGTACTTTAAAAATGGGTAAAATTCAACATGTATTTCTGATTTTAACATTTTAGGAAAAGGGAGTCAAAAGTATTCCTTTAACAAGATTTTTTTTTTAAAGCAAAGCTTATTCAGCTTTTCACTAACGGCAAAAACAACTTCCATTAAAATTAGAATTAAAGTAAGGATAGCATTCTTCTCCAACTACTAGACATCCTGGCTAAGTAATAATAGATGAAGCAAAACTATTATCATTATGTGTGGATGATATTATCTAAATACAAAAAGGGAATCAGATGATAAAAGTCAATGGAACACTAGGAGAATTCAGTAATTGTTGCAACATAAAATATATAAACCAAAATAAATATCTTTACTATAGACCAGAAATAATCAGCTAGAAATTATAGAAAATATACCTGGAAAGTATCCCAATTATAAAACGGAATAAAAAGGCTTAGAAATCATCTTAATAGGAATTTTAACAGGGCTACTATGAAGACCACCATGAACCTTTAGGAAGGGAAGTAACAGAAGCCTTGAGAAAAAAAATACCACACTCTTGGATAGAAAGATACAATATTGTAAGATTGTTAATTATTTACAAATTAAGTTTTAGGTTTGCTGTAATTTTAATTAAAACTCTAATGAAGCTTTTCAGAACTTGCCGATTTCCAACATGTATCTGGAAGAATAAACCAATAAGAATAGCTAAGAATAGAACAAAAATAAAGAACAAGGAGTGGTAATTTGCTCCACCAGATATTAAGACATTTAAAAACCAAAAATAATTAAAACAGCACAGTACTGATACAGGGATTGAGAAATCAAAATCAATGAAACAGAAAAGACAGCTCCCTCAGTGTGTGGATGTGTATGTACATAAATATTTAGTAGACATGAGAATTTAGCATATGGTCAAGATTGCATCATAATGCAATAAGGAAAGAAAAACTTATTAAACAGTGTTTGGTTATCTATTTGGGAAAAAAAAATTTAACTCTTCCCTTCATGTCATATACCAAATACACAGGAGATGGACTGAAGAATGAAGGCTCAACTTCCTGAGACTACAGTACGATGTACATCCTCCAAAAGAAGAAGTGTGACTTGGCACAGCCTTCTTGGAGCAAGGTCTGGGTATATCTATCAACAACCTTAAAAACATTCATGTGGTTTGACTCTATAATTCCTCTTCTGGAAATTCAGTCTGAGAAAAACAATCAGATACAACACGACAGTACAAATAGATTCCTCACAAAATAAATGAGCTCAGCATTCAGCTCCCAAAGTTGGAATGAAAAGGAACAGAGTAGACCGAAACAATAAGGAAGGGAATAATAAGATAAGGGCAGAAAGCCATGAATTGGAGAATAAAAAGAAACAATTGAAAAATCTAACAAAGCCAAAGCCGAAAAGATTAATTAGATCTGTAGCACAATTGATCAAAGAAAAAAATAAAGGAGGAAAGGAGCAGAATAAGAGAGGAAGTGAGGGAGGGAGTGAAAGAGAAGATGTAAATAAACAAAGTACACAATGAACAAAATGACAACTAGAGAAACAATAACTTTTTAATGAGTATTATGAACCACAATATACTAAACAAGTTGCAAACCTCCATAAAATGCATAGAGCCCTCAAAAGCTAGAAAACGTCAAAACAGGTATAAGAAGAAATAGAAAATTTGAATATAAACCAGCAGGTAGTAAACTGAAACATCAGTCTAGGACTTCCCCTTCCAGAAGCTTTTCCAGGTGACCTCCTATCACCAGTGGTTTTCACTGATGAGAATTCAATGTCCGCATCCCCAGAATTGCATTAAGCTGATATGAACAACAAAAATACATGGCCCTCTTTCAGGCAGAAGCATTCATTCTTTCAGTGTTACTGCATGGCACATTGTATCTTTCCTCAGGTTAAGCGCAATCAGAGACACATGGAAGTGTCTGTACATCTTCTAAACCATAAGGCACAAACTTAATGCTGTAGATCTGGATTAGCCACAGTACTGCAGAATACCAGGGAAGGGGTCACCAAACGTAGATCACCATCACCACCACCACCCTCCCCACAGGCATTTCTATATGACCTTGAGATGCTCCACGTAGACTCTTGGTAGAGTTGGGAAGAAGGGGTGTTCTGTTCAGTCCTTGCTGTGGATTTACCACCAGATCCCATTTGACTAAGGCTGTTAAAAATCACTCTGCTGAGGGGAGGGAGAGTATAGCTCAAGTGGTAGAGCACATGCTTAGCATGCACAACGTCCTGGGTTCAATCCCCAGAACCTCCTTCAAGAATAAATAAATAAATAAACCTAATTACCTAGCGCCACCCACACACACACACACAGAAAGCAGCCATGTAAATGCCCACCGGTGGCATTTCACTTAACAAATAAGTTTTGAGCCTCTGGTATTTTAGGCCCTATATTTGCTTCAGAAACAAACACTCCAGAAAAGTTCACAGAAGAGACAGTTGTTCCCAGTAGACCTAATTCCATAATGTGGGTTAAGTAGCACTTTTTCCTGAAATAGACAGTGAGACACGGAGCCAAGAAGCTCAACTGCACCACGGAACATACTTTGGCAAGGCAAGGGGGATCTGGCTTCCACGGGCTGAACAGGCAAAAGCGTTAGAGAAAGAAGACCTTTCTTGCGAGTGGCCAAACACTCTGGCACTGATGCTAAAAGGAAAAGCGGGAAGGACAGAAGTTCCAGGCTTGTGAGTAATAACCGACCAGCGTGGTCAGTAATAAGTCAAACAGGATGACAGCCTCTGGATCCACTGAGGGAGAGACAAGTTTTGTAGTCTCCACAGAAGCACCCCCTCCCACCTCCATCCAGCAGCTTTCACCACACAGAAAGGAAAAATTCTATTCCAGTGGGATAAAATTTTCAGGTTTGAAGTTTTATAGTAGATCAGATAAAAGGGCTTCCCCTTTAAACAAGCTGCTTTAGGAAACTAAATTATCAATAAATACAAGTGGCAGAATAGAACAAAAATATTGGGTCTAGAGTTGGACAAACCCACTCTATTATGTATTAGATGTGTGGCCTTGGACAAGTTATATTTTTCAACTTCAGTATCCTCATCTGGGTAGAGATGTGTAACACCCATTGTTGGTAAAGAGACTCCGAAAATGGCCACCAACAATTCATTCTCTCCCTGTGTATGCTGTTCTAGCCATAAAAAGCCATAGTCTTTCCTTCTGTTGAATGTGGACTGGCCCTGTGACTTGTTTTGACCAATAAATGAGGCAGAAGTGACCCATACAATCTCCCAGGTTGAGCTTCAAGAGTTTATGTTTTTGCACACATGCAACACTCCTTCTTGAAAGCCATGTGGAGAGGCACGTACAGAAAACCACGGCATCCCAGTTGACAGCCCCTAGCTGAGCTCTTGGCTGATCATCATCTGAGTGCACCATCTTGGATGTTTCAGCCCAGCTGTGCCACCAGATGATTGCAGCCCAGCTAACAACACACAAAGCAGAACTGTCCCACTGAGCCCAATCCAGATTTGTTAAAAACAACATCTCACAGAACATGAAAACCAATCAGTCTAATCCAACACATCAACAGGCTAAAGGAAAATCACAGGATCATACCAGTAGACTCACAAAAAGCATTTGAGAAAAATCCAACACCCATTTATGACTTAAACTCCCAGCAAACTAGAACTTCCTCAACTGGGTAAAGAGCATCTACAAAAACCTGCAGCCGCCATACTTGTCTTCTCATTCTCCTGGTGAGTAACTAGAGCCTTTCCCAGTTAGATCAGGAAAAAGGCAAGGATGTTCCCTCTCACTATTCCCTTTTGACACTGTATTAGAAATCCTAGCTAATATAACAAGAAAATAAAATAAAAGGTGTATAGAATGGGAAAGAAGAAATCAAACTGTCTTTGTATGCAGATAACATGACTGTCTATCTAGAGAAACCAAACAATCAACCAAAAAGCTCCTGGAACTCATAAGCAATTACAGCAAGGTTACAGGATACAAGCCAGATGCTTTACTATATCTCAGCAATGAACAAGTAGAATATGAAGTTAAAAACAATAGCACCCCCCAAAATGAAATATGTAGGTACAAATCTAATAAGATATGTATATATTAGATATATGAGGAAAACAACAAATCTCTGAAGAAAGAAATCAAAGAAGAACTAAATAAATGGAGATCTAGTCCATGCTCATGGACAGGAAGACTCAATATTGTCAAGATATCAGTCCTTCCATACTTGATGTACATGTTCAGTGCAACCCAAATCAAAATCCTAGCAAGTTATTTCATAGATTTCAACAAACTGATTCTAAAGTTTATAGGAAGAGGCAAAAGACCCAGAATGGACAACACAATTTTAAAGGAGAAAAAGTCAGACAATCGATTCTATCCAATCCAAGTTTAAGACTTGCTATAAACCTATGGTATGCAAGAGAGTGTGACGTTGGTAAAAGAACAAAGAGATCCACACAACAGAACAGACAGCCCAGAAATAGACCCACATAAATATACTCAACCAATCTTGAACAAATGAGCAAAGGTAATACAATGGAGTAAAGACAGTCTCTTCAACAAATGGTGCTGGAACAAATGGACATCCACTTACAAAAAAATAAAAAAGAATCCACACCAGAACAAATGGCTCACAAATGGGTATCACAGACCTAAACGCAAAACTACAAAACTCCTAGAAGATAACACTGGAGAAAACCGAGATGACCTTGGATGTGGAAATCACTTTTTAGATACAACACTAAAGGCATAATCCATGAAAGAAAGAATTGATAAGCTGGACATATTAAAATTAAAAACATTTGCTCCATGAAAAACATTGTCAAGAGAATGAGAAGACAAACCAGAGCAAAAGACCTGAACTGACAGCTCACCAAAGAAATATACAGATGGCAGATAAGCGTGTGAACATACTCTCCACAACATACGTCATCAGGGGAATGCAAATTTAAATAATGAGATACCTCTAGGAATAGCCAAAATCCAAAACACTGACAACCCTAAATGTTTACAAGGATGTTTACAACCCATTGCTGGTGGGAATGCAAAATGATATAGCCACTTTGGAAGAAAATTGGCAGTTTCTTACAAAAATAAACATACTTTTACCATACAACCCAGTCACTGCTCCTTGATATTTACTCAAAGGAGCTGAGAACTTATGTCCATACAAAAACCTTCACATGGATGTTTACAGGAGTTTTATTCATAATTGGCAACCAAGGCGCCTTTAAGTAAGTGAATGAATAAACTGTGGTACATTCAGACAATGGAATATTGTTTATCACGAAAAAGAAATAAATTATCAAGCCCTGAAAAGTCATGGAGGAACCTTAAATGCCTATTAAGTGAAAGAAGCCAATCTGAAAAGGCTACATACTGTACGATTCCAACCACGTGACACTTTGAAAAAGGTAGAACTGTGGAGACGGTAAAAAGATGAAGTGGTTGCCAGGGATTAAAGGGGAGGGAGGGATGAACAGACAGAGCACAGAGGATCTTTAGGGCAGTGAAACTACACTTAGGATACTATCCATGTATGATGGATACACATAATTTACATTTCTGAAAGTCCCCAGAATGAACACCACCAAGAACCAACCCTACTTCCAACTACAGACTTTGGGTGATAATGAGGTATCAATACTGGTTCATCAGCTGTAACAAACGTACAACTCTGGTGCCGGATGCTGATAGTCGGGGAGGCTGTGCTTCTGTGGGGGCACCAAGTGTATGGAAGCTCTCTGTTATTTCCTGCTCAGTTTTGCTGTGAACCTAAAACGGCTCTAAAAAAAATAGCCTATTTAAAAGGAAAAAAACTTCACAGAACAGTGAATGATAATAAATGGTGGTGGCTGTTTTAAATCACAAAGCTCCAGGATGGCTTGTTAGGTAGCAACGGGTAACTATGGTGCCCATTTATGGAAAAGACTGCTGACTAATAGCTAACATCCATTCTTTCTTTCTTCCTCTGTAACAGAACCCTTCAGTTTCGCTGGAAAAAATGACTTCCCGACCAAAGATGACATTTACTAGCGTCCCTCATAGTTGATACGGCCACAGGACTAGGTTCTAGAGAACAGTATGTGAATGAACACGCTATAAGCAACTTTCGGGGTCATGCTCTGAAAGAGAGAGGGCCTGTCCTCCCCTCCCCTTCCATCCTTCCTGCTGGGGAAAAAGTGAGCACGGCAGCTGGAGCTGGAGGTTCCATCATGAGGTGGAACCACATGTCGAGGGTGGCAGAGGTGCATGGTAGAAGGAGCCAGGGTTATCAGTGCTGTCTACATACCACACTGGCCCTGACCACAGCTCTTCTGGAGGCTGTGTTGCTGTAGCCAAGCCTGTCTTCTAAGTAATACACCATCTCATGGGGCTGTTCTAAAGATGCTATGAGACAAGGTACATAAAGTACCTAACATCGTACCTGACAAAGAGCAGGTGAGCTCCTTACCCATGGGCCCTGAGAGCTCAGAGGCTCCAGCAGGGGAATTCAGCTCCTTGGACAGCCTTGACCAGACAATCTCCACCTACTTTAGATGGTCAGGCTCTGCAGCCACGCCCACGGCGTTGAGTGGGACATAGGTAGAATGGAAGCAAAGCAATCCCAGTGACACAAATCAATCCCAGTGACCCTTAGAGAGGCAGACACCGAGGACTAAGCACTGTCAGCTGCTTCCCAAAACCCACCTACCTTTGCCATTTTACGTGCCCACAATGACCTTCAGCATACTCCCCTGCCTTCAAGTCCAAACACCTCAGTCAAAAGAACACACAAATGTTGCTCACAATCTATCCGTGTTCTTTGAGCAAAGCTCGACTCTTGCCCCTCTCCCTCCCTTCACACTCTACACTCCAGTCCTACCCAGTGCTTTGGAGTTCCCAGGTCATGCCGTGTTTTCCCACACCCCAGTGGCACCGCACACACTTGTCCGTTTGCCTGCAAACTCACCTCTGCCCCCTTCCTCCACTTGGCTGACTTCTGTTCTTCCTTAAGACAAGGCTCACCATCAGCTCTAGGAAACTGTCTCTGACTATGGAACAGTCCACTCATGGACCCTCTGAAATTCTTTCTTCCATTCTTCCCCAGTAATGGGAAGTTTTATGTAGCACGTGGCCACCAAGCTTACGACAATATTTCCCAGCCTCCTAGCTGTGGCCATGGAACTGGGTGCTGTCCAACTGGTGTGAGCAGAAGTGACCAGGTCAATGTTCCAAGCTGCCCTGAAAGGAAAGGAGGGCTCCCACGCCATGGCTGCCTCTGGCTGCCTCCACATGTCTCAGAGGCGTGATGGCGAGAGAGAACTTTAAGAGGTTACTGCAAATTACAAATGCAAATCACTTCCATGGCCTTCAACAGCCACTGAATCAAACCCTCCTATTACAGAAGACCAGCCACAGGCTCGCCTAAAAGATCCAGGATCAGGGGGGAAAATGCCACCCACTCAGGTCATTGATTCAAACTCTCCAAAACAAGGGGAAAGTCAAGTGGGGCTCAAGTCACCCCAAGCCCATGAAGCCACCTTCCTGAATCTTCCACCTCTGAGCACTCCCTCCCTCTTTTCTTTCTTGATACAAGTTCACAGAAGTTGGGACCTTACCTCTGGAGGTTTTGTAAACTTCATAGAAAGAATAGAAGTGGAAGCCCAGGGAAGTTAGCAGGTAAAGGAACAGTTCCCACCGGGGCAGCATTGCTCCCTGTGACAACGGGTCCCAACGCCCACGCGGAGAGTTTCTAGAAGAGAAACAGAAATAAAAACATGAAGCCATGGACACGACAGTGGAGAACAGCATTTCCTCACCAGTCAGTTCACTTGCTCTCCCGGGGACCCGTCACTGTTCAAGATGACACAGACGTAAACCTCCTCCTAGTCACACCTCCTCGGCCAGTGACTTCGCCCCACCTGCATCGCATCGCACCGCACACACCCTACATGCCCAGGGCGGGCAGGTCCTTCCCTGTGAGCTCCCACAGCCCTCCCTCTGCCTCCCATCACAGGTGCACCGGACACTTCTGTCCTCATTGCCTGGCACACCTGTTTCCCCCTGTGGAGTGGACCTTCAGAGAGCAGGGACCATGATCTCTGAGTCCCCAGCACTGAGCACAGGACATGGAATGTAGCCAAGAAGGGACTACTAAGTGCTCTATGAATAATAAATTATTCTTCAAAAGCCTGAATAAAAGAAAACCATAAATCATCTTCAAATCTCTTCTAAGCCAATAGCCTCAACCTCCTTGTTCTCCCCTTCAAATGTCATCCCGTAGTTGTTTATAAGAATGGATTAATAAAACCAGTCTGTCTTCCATTTTCTGGGCATTTCTTAAAGGGAGGCTAACAGCATAACCCCAATGGCACACACTGCTGGTCGCCCCCGCAATATGCAGTCACAGCCACTGAATTTTTATCTGAACATGTGGGTGCTGCGCTCAACGCCACAGTGTCTCCAAGTGCGGGCATTTGAACAGTCCTGGCTCTGAGGTTGTGGTCATCCCTTCCTGCTAGGTGGAGTTGGAACAGTCGGCTTTGGACCAAGAGGTGAAAGCCACAGAGTAAAATACGACAGAGGCGCCTCAGTCCCTGACTCCATGTGCCACCCGAACCCACCCCACAAAACTGCCCTGGACTACTTATATCTGGACTATTACATGAAAGAGAAATGCATTTCCAGGTCGTTCAGGCCTCTGCGACTCTCACTGTCTCTGATATAAAAGCCATGTCTGTAGTGTAAATAACAAAGCAAATAACAGAGAGTTAAGTCCTGGAATTCTACAAATTAAATGATTGTTTCCCAAATAACAAAGAGTTAGCTAAACGTAAGCCCTTTCCTTGAACCTCTCAAATATGTCTCATTATGGATGTCACATCAAAATGAGAGCAAAAATTTAAGCCCCAAGCAAGCACTTCTAATGTGTGATAGTGATGCTCAAAACCAGAATTCACACACGATCTTGTTTTATTTTCACCACAGCCGGGGCAAGGAGGTGGAGCAAGGGAGGTAGGCATTTTTAGATGACGAATGTGAAGCATGGGGAGGTCACACAGTCAGAAATAACTGAGCCAGGGCTTGCATCCAGATCGTGGGACCACTGGGCACCCACCGCGCCCCTTGGCACAGCCAGCCCCACCAGGGCCAGTTCAGAGCTGCTTGTCCTTAGGGCCTGGCTCACAGTCACCCACACACAAACCCCTTTCTTCAGGCTACAGGGAGATAGAGCAGGAAAGGATATAAAGTTTAGCTTTCATAAAATATGAGGTCAGAAATCAGAGGTCCTCCAACCAGAGTGGCTCCTGGAAGTTACCCAAAAGTTACCAAAGCTGTCTGATCTCAGTTTCTCCCACGAATCTCCTAAAAGATCCAAAAGCAGCCACTCATGCTTTCAGCCACGAGTCTCTAAGCCCTGGTACTTCAACAACGCCTTCTCAGGTTCCCCTATTATTTTTCAGTGGTTCCATTTCTAGCTTCATACACTATTAGTCATGCTTTATTTTTAAATGCTTGGCATCTCACAGAATATCTTAAGATTTCTTTCTGGAACTCTGTAGGAATATGGTAATCTTCCCTTTAGCGGGAAGTTTAGTCTCAACCTCTGGGTTTTATACTGTCTCTTCTTTCAAAGGATGTTGGTATTACTATACTGGATGACTTCTGCGATTAGCAAAGAGCTGAAACCCTCTTCAAACGCTACTGGAATTTGAACATAAATAATCCTGGAAATGAAATAAAAGTTCCAGGATCCCTGTTCTTTAAAAGCGTTTCATGAATTCTTCTAGGACGATTCCCCTGCATTAGAGATTTAACTGTCAGGGAAATAGAAAACTAGAAAACTCGAAAACTCAGTACTATTAACATTTCCCTTTCTGCTGCTGCTCTTAGCCACACTGTATGTGTTTTGCCGACACATACACAAAGATACATAGTGAAAACCAAAGAAGCAGCAGGGCTGTGTCCTCACATGTAAAATTTGGGGATGGGGTAAGGAATAAATTAGGAGTTTGGGATTAGATACAAATTACTACACATAAAATAGATAAACGACAAGGTCCTACAGTACAGCACAGGAAACTATATTCAATATCTTGGAATAACCTATAATGAAAAATACTACATGTGTATATATATACACATATGGCTGAATCACTATGCTGTACACCAGAAACTAACACAACATTGTAAATCAACTGTACTTCAATTTAAAAAAAAAAAAATAAAACCTAGGGATTGGTCCAAATAGCCTCCTGCCGACAGCACAGTGGTGAATTCTGCATCAAGCATACCTAGGGGAGACCTGGCTCTCATGCTGACTGGTTGAGGAACTTGAGTGGGTCGCAATCTCCCCACAAACATACCCTCACAGAGTTACCAAATGGATTAAATGTAAAATGTTTATCCAGGGCCTAGCATAGAGTAAGCACTCAGTAAGATTAGCTAAGATCTGTCCAGGAGGACCAGTGAGTGAACTTAATTCATCAGGGGCTTACCTGGATAGAGCCCGGGTCTTCTTCCCAAACTGATGACAGGTAACTGACCTTCTCCGGGTGGGGGTGGGGGGATCCTACCTGCTGCTAAGGCCCCGTCAAGTGGTCAGCATCCCCAGGGCTCGCTCTCATGTCTCATCCTCTTCCTCTCCCCACACCCAACCCATGGCCACCCCAGACAGCAAACAGACTGTCCCTGGGGACCAGCTGGAGAGCCTTCTGCCCAGTGTCTCTCCCTTCCCACCTCTTTTCTTAGCCCCTCAGGAATTATCTGCAGTACTCACTTCTCTCGCCTCATTATTCACGACTCCAGGAACGCCACCTCAAAACACCACCGCCACGCAGACACCCACACATCTTCCTTCCTTCACTTCTCTTGTCAACCCTTGTCCACTTACCTAAAGAAAATTCCTTTAATGTTTCTTCCCCCTGTTCACTCAGAGAGCCAATCCAAGTAGGTATGTTTTGAAAGGATTTAATGACACAGTGGTATCAAAGAAAGATGTGCATTTGGTAATATAACAGAGCTTTTTAAAAGTGCCTAAACCCATAAGGGTTCCTAAAAACTCTCAGAGAATTCTTGTTTCGATGTCTCATCTTATTTTTTTTTTCATGGAAGTACTGGGGATTGAACCCAAGACCTCAGGCATGCTAAGCATGAGCTCTACCACTGAGCTATACCCCTTCCCCCTTCAAAGTCTCATTTCCTAAACATGCTCATGCTCTTCTTTAAGTACAAGTTGCCATGATGAAATCAAAGAAGTCTTTACTCAAATGTGTAAGTAATGCCTCTTTTCTGTTTTTCATGCATCAGTTCAGTCCTGCATCAATTCGGTCCTATCAGCTAAGTGGGCATCCATGAGACAGCCTAGACAATAAACACTATGTTTATATTATTTATAACATTATTTCTATAGGAAACAGCCAATCTACAGTAACAGCCTGTTTTTAAGTAGAAGTCTACCTGATCAATCTATATAAAGGAGGTTGTACTATTGATATGTGGGCACTAAGGAGGGTTGCTGGGATGTCCGATGGTAAAAATGTGTCTGAGTACATTTCCACTTCAGTGAGAATATTGGTCAGGATCACAAGGAAGAAAATATGTGAATAATTTAGGAGCCAAGTGGCAGAGGGTCTTAAACATATGATGACCAGTTTGGACTTGATGTCCTAAAGAAACCTCAGGATTGTGAGCCTGTACATTTTAATCCTTTTTTTTTTTTTAACTGAAGTATAGTTGATTTACAATGTGTTAGTTGCAGGTGTACAGCAAAGTGATTCAATTATATATTTTTCAGATTCTTTTTCATTGTAGGTTATTACAAGCTATCGAATATAGTTCCCTATGCTATATAATGGCTCCTTGTTGTTTATCTGTTTTATATACAGTAGTATCTGTTAATCCCAAACTCTTCATTTACCCCATCCCTCCTTCCCCTTTGGTAACCTTAAGTTTGTTTTCTACGTCTATGAGTCTGTGTCTGTTTTGTAAATAAGTTCATTTGTACCATTTTTTTAAATTCACATATAAGTGATACCATATGATATTTGTCTTTCTCCGACATACTTCACCTAGTATGATAATCTCCTGTACATTTAATTTTTTGTGTGAAGCTTCAGGAAGAAGCCCCTTAACACGATGGTAGAGTCTAGAGGCAGGGAGGTCGGTGAGTGGAAAGTGGAGAGAAAGTGTTAGCATCAAGCAACAGAGATGAGGAAACATTAAGTTGTACCTGGCACCAAACTAGTCCAGGAGGCGGGGGAGTGGGGAGTAGAAAAAGAGGAAAATAAACAACATAAAATAGCAACTCTGAAGCTGTTAAGACCACAGTATCTAAAAGCTAAATATTATTGATAAATATGAGAAATTTGCGCCAAGTGAAGACAGAGAGAAAACGCATTTAAGATTAGTGGCAGAAGTTTCCCTGATATCAAGGGAAAGAAGTCAAACTGAAGGAACAAGGTTTCTCTACTCCCATATTGGGGTATAAAAGCCCCGAGGCTGGGTGTTTCTGAAAAGTATTTATCTGGGAACCAGAGAACTCAAAAGGCCCACATAATAAAATCTTGGCTGTAAAATGGCAAGAATTCCTCAGCTAAGAGGGATTTTTCCATACTGAAGCATGAGTGTTTGCAGTCACGTTGTAATTTAACACCCCACCTGCTTTCAGAGATGCCATCCACTCTCATTCTCACCAGGAGGGCTAACTGTCAGCTCTTTTTTCAGGAATCTGAATTTTGTTCAGTGAAAAGAAGCGATCTGCCCAAGGACCCAGAGAAGCCAGTGATGGAGCAAAAAAAAAAAAAAAAAAAAAAACAGAACACAAGTTCTCAACTCCCACTCTTTTAGGCAGCAATCCTGTTCCTTAATCTTGGCAGAAGGGTACAGCTCACTATTCCAAAGCCTGAAGTGTGCGTACACATAACTTCTGTAAGATGCTTCTTCTCAGCAATTTCCAGTATCTTTTCAAAAGTACTTTATCTTCCTCTTTGATGAGTATAACAAATGAATTCCAACACTTTCCCTTTAAATTCTTTTCTGCTCCTCACTGCTGATATTTAGCACTAAATGGGCTATAAGCAAATACTCCCATGCACCAGAGGACTTTTTAACACAGCACTCTCAGCATTGAGCTAATTATCCTCCAGTACCATCACCATCATCACTCCTGCCTACTAACCAAACTGAAATTTTTCTCTACCGAGCTTCCCCAAAGTTTTGTCACAGCTGTATTACAGTAAGCAGTAGTTACAGGTGCTCAGAAAGCACTTAACAAGTATTATATCATTTAATTTTCATAACAACTTTTTGAGGCTGGTATTTCTGTTATCCTCATTGAACACAAAACACAACCAAAGCCCAGAAAGATCAAGAAACCTGCCCAAAATCACACAGCTAGTAAGTGTGTGATATATAAAGAGAATTTTTTAGGGGGAAGGGTATAGCTCAGTGGTAGAGCGCATGCTTAGCATGCATGAGGTCCTGGGTTCAATCCCCAGTACCTCCATTAAATTAAATTTAATAATTAATTAATTAATTAATTAATACAAAACTAATTACCCCCTCCTACAAAAAAAAGAATTTTTTAAAGTTACATATAATGTAGATATTCCCTAAGAAGGAAATCAACTCGATGTTTACCTAACTTGTATATTCCTTAAAAGATTTACTGAAGAAGACAAACCAAACCAGTTTACCTCGATATAAGAGGGGAAAGCCAGCAGTTATAAAGATAAGGTCTGAGTAAAATTGAAATAGTTCTAAATTTAGGAAACCCCAAAGTAATAAAAGTAAAAGGACCACGTGCCCACTGCTATGACAATGGCTTTGAAGAAAAGAAAACAAAATAGAGCCATATTCTAGCACATTTGGAAAAAATGTTAGGAGACTTTTGCTCTTTTCCAGGTCCAGTTTGCTGAAACAGAAACCCATTTTGCAGAAATTACATGACTTTCACCAGGAAAACTGGGTCCAGATTCATCGTGTCCTCTCACAGTACAGTGTTCTCCAAACCCTGCTTAAGAGTCTTACAGAGTCTTATTCTTCTACCCATGTGATACCAAGGAGAAACACCTTTCCAAACCCAGAAAGGCTTCCCCAGTGCATTGGAATGACCAGCTAGATTGGAGAGGTCCACTGGACTGGGCAAAAGTCTAATTACAGAATATTTTAAAATACTTATCACTATTTTCAAATATGCACCAAAATATTATGTATCAGTTATGTACTGCTGTGTAATAAGCCATCCCAACACACGAGATGGCTTAAAACAACAAAGATCTACTCTTCCTCATGATTCTGTGGGATGGCAATCTGGGCAGTTCTTCTGCTGATCTCACCTGGCATCACTCATATAACTAAGTCACCGCATGGCTCAAGGAAGCTGGAGGGGACGTGACCTCACTCACATGTCTGGCATTTGGTGCCAGCTATCAGCCTGGTGCTTTACTTCTCCATGTGGGCTTTCGTCCCCTAGTAGGCAGGACCCTTCATAGCATGGTGGCCTCCGGATCTTAAAAGAACAGGGGCAAGAAGTACAAGGTCTCTTAAGGACGAGGTTTCAGAATTCACAGAACACTTTATTGGTCAGGGGCCCAGCCCAGATTCAAGGAGGGGAAAACAGCTTCCATCTCTTTATGGGAAGAGAAACAACGGCACCTTAAAAAGGGGCGAGGACATGACTTACCACGCCAGTATGTTAGAGTTCCTGATAAAACCTGGAAAGTTAGTGGAAAAACTACACTTCACAATAGATGTTTATTACATAAAATGTCACTAAGGTTGAGAGAGATATATATTTTAAAGAATTAGATTCCCAAGTCAAAATTTCAAAATCAGTACTGTCATCTGGTCTAATCTCCAACCAGTTTGGGAATTCCTTTTACAATAACCTACCTGGCCATTTCCAATGGTACTGCAAGGCAAGGAAACTGTTTCTAAGAAGCTCTGATTGTTATCTTTTTTTAAGTCAAAATCTGTCCTTCTATTTCTTAAAAAAAAAAACTCTGCTGTTAGTCCTACTGCACTTGCTGGAACCAAAAGCACAGAGACAGGAGAGTATGATAGTTTAGAGGATGGCTCTGGAGTCAGAATGCCAAAGTTTGAATCCCAGCTTTGCTACATTCCAGCTGTGTGGCCTAGGACAAGCTGCATAACCTCTCTGTGCCTCAATCGCTTTATCTATAAAATAGGGATCATGACAACCCTCAGGGAGTTGCTGTGAGGATTAAATGAGTTTACAAAGAGATAAAAGAGTATCATGGCATAGTAAACTCTAAAATGCTTGCTTTTTCTTGTTGTGTCTGATATTATTGCTATTATCATTAAGTATACTGAAAGGCTTCATTATTCCTGCCAGTCATACTCTTTCAAATATTTAAACACAATTAACCCCACTTGCTCCATCCCAAGCCCTCTTCCAGGACAAACCCCCATGATTACCTCAATCACTTCTTCAATGGCTTGGTTCCCAAACCCTTTACCATTCTGCCAGCTGTCTCATTACAGTATAGGTACCTAGAGCTGAACCCAGAATTCCAGATGTGGCAGAGCAGGAGGAGGGCAAGACCATCATTTCTCTTCTTCCAAAACTATACTTCAAATAATGAAATCTTACTCATTCCTTTATTCAACAAAAATCAATGAGCTTCTCCTGAGAATCAGGAACTGTGCTATTTGGGAAGACAAAATAAAAAGACTCCATCTGTTGGGGGAGGCTATGGCTCAGTGGTAGAGTGCCTGCTTAGCATGCACAAGGTCTTAGGTTCAATCCCCAGTACCTCCATCAAAAATAAATAAATAAAAATAAATAAACTTAATTACCTCCCCCCATTAAATAACAAAAAAAAAAAAATTTTCAAAGATTCCATCTGTAGGATTCCCCCAAAGATGGCTCCCCCAAAAAACGTCCAAAGCCTAATCCTTGAACATGTAAATAAGTTACCTTATATGACAAAGGAACTCTGCAGAGGTGATTGAGTTAAAGATCTTGAGATGGGGACTTTATCCCTAATTATCCATGCAGACCTGATGTCATCACAAGGGTCTTTCTGAGAGAAGAAGGAAGGTCAGAGACAGAGAGGAGATATGATGATGGAAGCAGAGGTTAGAGTGATATGCTTTGAAGACGGAGGAAGGGGCCAAGAACAAAGGAGTGCAGGAGGCAGAGAACAGCAACAACAAAGAAAGAGCCCCCGCCACTCCACGCCTCCAGAGGGAATGCAGCCCTGCCGGTCCCCTTCGGATATCTGACCTCCAGAACTGTAAGATAATAAATTTGTGCCATTTAAGCCACTAAGTTTGCAGTAATTTTTTTCAGAAGCAATGGGAAACTAATATGCCACTCCTGCCCTCAGTTAGCTCATGGCCTACTGGGAGGCAAGTACCTAACTAAATGGATTTATATAAAACCTCAGAATATTTCAATCTAATTAAACTTTAAAGACTTAAACTGCAAGAAAATTAAATCTGAAAACAAAATTTTGTATTTGGTTCTTGATTGAGCATTTTTTGGCTTCCAACTCACACTTGATATCAATCTTAGTATCAAACGTAATTCCAAGTCTTTTCAGATGAACTGCCCTTAAGCCACATCTCTGCTGTTGAAGACTGGCCAAAAAAAGAAGTCAGATCTACAAGCCCCTAATTCAAAACAGCTACTGACGTGATAGTGTATTCTTCCCTCGGAAAATTCTCAACCTATTTTAAGCCTTTTTTTCTATCACCAAGAATCATGGTCACCACATCACGCACTCCCCAGATCAGGGACATCTGAATGCATCCATTTTTTAAATAATATTTTAAGTAAACTGCGTATTAAAGTATGCTTCAATAAAGAAAAAAAAAATTAAGGTTTTCCAAAAGCAGACTCACCCCAGGAATTACTACTCGGATGAAAAATGAATGCCCCTTCTGTCCTTCCCTTATAACTCCACTAAAGGTGACCACTAACCTAATTTCTAGCACCCCAGTTTAGTTTTGCCCATTTTTGAACTTAAAAAAAAAAAAAAAAAAAGGAGTCACATAGCACTTACTCCGCTGTGTCGACCTTCTTTTTGCTCAGCTTTACGTGTGTGAGGCTCACCCTGTTGTGTGAGAAGCATCATTGGTTGATTCCCATTACTGTGGAGTATTGCATTCCACTGTGTAAACAATTTATTTGTGCCTTTGTCCATTTTACTATTGATGAACACGAAGGCTGTTTCCCACTTGGGGTTATTAGGAATAACACTCTGCATATTCTTTTATATGTCTTTTGGTACAAACATACACACACCTTACTGTTTAGTGTTTATGAATGGAGTAGCTGGATCATAGGGGATGTGTGTGTCTAGCTTTTGTAAATGAGACTGCAAAACAATTTCCAAAACAGTTACACTAATTTTCACACCTGTAAGCAATTTATGAGAGTTCCCAGTTTGTCCATACCCTGACCAGTACTTAGTATTAACAGTTTTTGTTTTGGTTTGGGTTTTTTAGGCGCACTGGTGAGTACAGAGTGATATCCTATTGTAGTTTTAATCTGCATTTCCCTAATTATTAATGAGGTTGACTACTTTTTCATACATTTTTTGGGAACTGGGAACACTCTTTTGTAAAGTGACCTGCCCATTTTTCTACTGGCTGTCTATCGTTTTCTTAATGATTTGTAAAAGCTGTTTCTACATTCTGAGTATGAGTCCTTTACTGGATATAAGTATTACAAATACCTTCGCCCAATCTGTAGTGCGCCTTTTCACTCTCTTTATGGAATCCTTAGATGAAGAGAAGTTCTTAACAATATTTTCCTTTATAATTAGTGCTTTTTGTGTCCTATTCAATAAACCTTTGACTGCACTTAGGTCGTAAAGGTGTTTTACTTTACTTTCTTCCAGAAGCTTTCTTGTTTCAGATTTTACATTTAGACGTATGATGTATCTTGATTAATTTTTGCATAAGAAGTAAGGTGGATGATCAAAATTCATTTCGTCCATATGGATATCCAATTGGCCCAGCATCATTTACTGAAAAAGCTCTCCTTTCTCCAGAGCACAGAAGTGTCATTTCTATCATAAATCAAGAGACCCCAGAGGTGTGAGTCTGTTTATGGATTCTCTACTCAGTTCCATCCTCCACTGTGCCAATCTCACGCTGACATACTACACGCTGATCTAGTATCTCAAGTTGTCCAATTTTGCTCTTTTAGACTACCTAGAATTTCCAAATAAATTTTTTTATTGAACTATTGTTGATTTACAATGTTGTGTTAGTTTCTCGTATTCAGCACAGGGATTCAGTTATACATTTATATATACTCTTTCATATTCTTTTTCATTATAGGTTATTACAAGATATTGAATATAGTTCCCTGTGCTATACAGTAGGACCTTATTGTTTATCTATCTTATATACAGTAGTTTGTATCTACAAACCCCAAATTCCTAATTTATCCCCTCCTCTTTCCCCTCAAATGAATTTTAAAATTGGCTTATTAACTATTTTTGAAAAGTCTGCTGGGATTTTTATTGCAATTATACTGAATCTACAGATTTATCTGTGGAGCAATAGCTCACCCACCATTACTTAAAATCTTTAAATTCCCTCAGTAATATTTTGGCTTGCAAAGAATTTTTATCATGAATGGGTGTTGAATTTTATCAAATAATTTTTCTCTTTTATTCTCTGTATGTGGTTAAATTACATTTATTGATTTTCTAACATTAGACAGTTTTTATTCCTGGAATAAATTCAACTTGGTCATGGTTTAGTATCCCATAATATAGATATAAATAGTTAAACTTAATTTACCAATACATCATTTTAAGACTTTTGCAGCTTTCTGTGAGAGTTTAGCCTATATTTTCTTGTGATGTCCTTATCATAATCTTATAGTTACAAGGTTATGAGGGCCTCATAAAAGTAGCCATGGAGTGTTCCTCCTTTTCATTTTTTTTAATGTTTGTAATATTGCACTAGTGAAGCCATCTGGCCTGGAAATTTTGCTACAGAAAGGTTTTTAACCACAAATTTAATTTCTTTCACAGTCATGGAATTATTCAGATTTTCTAGTTCTTTTGTTTTATGAGGAATTTTATTCAAAAAACTTGTCCATTTCATCTGAATTTTTTAGTGTATTACCATAAAATTGCTGATAATTACATCTTAAGACTTTCAAAATGTCTGTAGGATATGTACTGATAGCTTCTTTTTCTTCCCTGACACTGGTAATACCATATACCATTATGTTCATTTTCACTTTAAAAAAAGGGGGGGGGAAGGAAGGGAAGAAGCTTATGCACTATATGACCCAAATCCACTATCATAGGAATATTCTCCAGCAGAATCACCCACAGAAGGAGCAGCCCAAGTATAGTATGGAAGCAATCCAGCAACTCTCTCCCAACAGCTTTTACCACCAGAAATAACTGTAAACCTGAGGAAAGGTAGACACTAACCAAAGGAGAAGGAAACAGGCACTAGTGATGCTGAAAAGTGGCCAGCAAGAACTTGGAAGATAAAAACCACCACTAAGCAGCATTTGTAATCTAGAATACCGCACCCTTCACCCACAAGGTAGAATTTAGAGGCCATGAACTTAATTTTTTTTCTCATACATCTTTATTTTCATGAAACTCTAAATGAAATTAGGGATTTCATTTAATTATAAATGTGGACAACAAACCATACTGGTTAGAGCATTTCTGGTGACTTTGTCACCAACCAGAGTCACAGATTGTCAGTACTGCAAAATAGCATTTACATGGGCATCACTACTTTGAAATTTGAGACTTATTTGATACAGCACTGAATTTTGTAATTTAATGCATAATAAAGAAACGTAAAGTACTATCACAAATTTGTAGGGGGGGTGCACTATTTTGATACCTTTATTTCAATATAATTTGTAACCCTATGCATTTTTAAGTACCTTTTAAAAATTGGCTTCCCCAGACTCCAAAGAAGTCCGTGGCACCAAAAAAAAAAAAAAAAGGGCAAAGAACCCTTACAAGGAATCAGGGATCTTACTCAAGCCAGGGAACTCCATGCAACAATTAAGAAGCATGTCCCCTTGGTCAGGCCCTGCACTGGAAGCAGGAGCCACACAGATGAGTAAGGCCCACCCTCATTAGCTCCAATCTTACCTACAGAATTCCCACCAACATTTAGCCACGCATGAAAATGTCTGCTGTCTCTACAGACTTGGCCTTCACCCTAAGTTAATCTATATAACCTACTTCCCAAAGAGGGAGCAAAGTAAACAGCAGATAAAGCATTGGCTTTGACTCAGAGAGAAGTGCAAAACCCAACCCCAACATTTACTCCTTTGTGGCTGTTGGCATCTCCTTAAGCCTTTCTTTCTTCAGCTGTGAAAAGGGCTTCCACTACCTGTCCTTCCCTGTTACTGTAAGGTTCAGAAATAATGGATTTAAAACACCTGACAAGCACATCCTCCTCATCACTATGAGGTGCATCTTTCAGGTCAGAACTGACAGTTCTTACCCAATGCTTAATCACAGTCAGGTGCCGCCACTAAGGGGGGAGAAAAATTACAGGAAAGATGGAACATGAAGAATGGAAGGGGAAAAAATCATATTTATTCTGCAAATACCAGTATAAAACCCACCTACCTCCTCCTCAGGAAAGCCTGCCCTCGCCTCTCCGTGCGTTCCCAGAGAACTTACCACTTGGTAAACGCCTAGCTTTGCAAATGAATGAATGAGAAATATAAATCAGAAAGGGTCAGAAACAATGAGTCTCATCCCCATATAATGCAAACCACCGAGGATGCCAACTCGCTAGCCTGGCTGCCCTGATCCAAGAGCCACAAAACCATACAGCTGCACATTTCTTAACACCAGTGCCATCCTGATAACCTCTCCCGCCCACTCTGGCAGGGATTGCGGGGAGGAGGGCCCATCCACAGAAAGATACCGCCAAAAGGCTAGATGTAGAAAAAAGAAGGAAACTGAGTCTGCAGAGTAGAAAGCAAAAGAAGTCTCTGACCGCGGGGGTCACTGGAGCCCCAACAGTCAGCACGCGCACTTCTAAGACTGCCAAGGGGACCAGCGTCCTCAATTCCCCGCAACAGGGCCAGAAACGGGACGAAGCCGGGGAGAGGGGACGCGGACAGGGGCGGGCGTGGACTCGGCCGGCCGGCGGGAGCCCAGCCTTGGCCCAGGACCGGGGACGCGGGCGCTGGGCCCCCGCCGCCTCTATCTCCACCGCGGGGCCGGGCGCTTCCTCGCTCCGCCCTGGGGCGCGCACGCAGGCCAACTGGAATGGGAAACGGAAAGACTGTTCTGCGTTTCTTTTTTTTTTCCACCGAGTAAACGGAAGCAAAAAGTCAACACCTAACTTCCCGAGGACCCGCGACGGTCACCAAGCTACCAACCTCTGGGCTGTCCCGGGTGGCAGCGGCGGCGGCGATGTTCACGCGCACCCCGAGTTCCCAACAATCCTCTCCGCACCTCGGAGTCCCGGCGGCGGCGGCAGCGGCGGCGGGTTCCCCGCGAAGCCGCCCTCCTCCCCCTGGAGCAGCGGTTGGAGGACCAGCCCGGCGGGGTCTTCAGAGCACGCCCCCGCCGCCGTGCCCGCGCGCGCGCCGCTCCAGGCCGCCGGGCTCGCGGACAGGCGGCGCCCCGGGAGTGGAGGCGAGCAGGCCGCGCGGCTGGAGGGGGCCGGCGGGAGGGCCGCCCGCCTCTCCGCACCCGGAGTGCCCGGCGCCGGCCCGCGGGGCCCCAGCCCCCGCTCACCCGTGGGCTCCGGTGCCTGCGCCCAACAGCGCGGGGACAACACCCGTTTGTGAATTGCAGGCCTCGGGCTGCCGGCCGGTTTGGGAGCGGAAGTCACCTGAAATCCAACCTCAGTGTTCCCCACGTACGTTTTGTAGGCGAAAGAAGGTAGCTTGGGGGGCGGGGGGAAGAGGGCGTGCTTTGCCGCTCGGGCGGCTTCAGGAGCTGGCGGTGTGAACTTAGCCCCGGGAGCCTCCCTATCCCCTTTGCAAAACGGAAATAAACTTCCCTGCTTTCCTGGAGAATTAGAGTGAAGACCAAAGGGGTTGAAGTTTATGAACTGGAAAGCAACTTACAAAGATGATCGATGCTTTTGAACGGGTTGTCATAGAGTGGAAGATCTGAAGCTACTTCAACGGATGTAACTTGGTCAGTGACTTAATGCCAAGTGTTACACAGAGGCCTCCAACGCCAAGCCTGCCTGAATTCCACGGGCTCATTTGAGCTGGAGAATCACCTGGGCTCTTGTTAAAACCACTTGCATCTGAATCCGTCTTCAAACCAAAAGAATCAGACTCTCCCAGGGGCAAGGTGTCTCAGGTGGTTCTATGATCAGATAAATGTGAATAACTGCGTTAGGCTGCAGGAAAACACACAGGCTGTGCTCTAAGTTTATTCTAGCAGTCATTAAAATAGTCCAGGAGATTATTTTTTCTGATTGTAAAATTCTCTGGGAAACCATAGTACAAACTCTCTGAAAACAGAAATTATCTCATCTTTCAGCTTCCACTATCCCTAACCACCCCCACCCCCACCCCCGCGTAGTACAGGATGGTGTTAAGTAAACAGGTGTTGATAAACTAGCCCAAATAGGAGTGCCAGTGTAGCAAATAAAAATATAGGCTGCCCAATTAAAATTGAATTTCAGATGAACAAGTCATTTTTTTTTTAGTATCAGTATGGCCCATGCAGTATCTGGGAATTTTTTAAAAAGTATTTGTTGTTTATTTGAAATTCAAATTCAATTGGGCATGCATCCTGTATTTGATCTAGCACCCCTCACCCAAAGGATTTGGCAGAGGGACTGATAGAATAAGGACTCAACTCAGGTAGTGTCAGCCTCAGGGACAGGAATGAAATAACAGCTTCTATGTTATTTCTAAATGACACTATTGGACAATAATGTGGGTTCACTGTCATTTACATTTAATCCCTTTCTACACACACAACATCTTCACTGGAAAACAAATGAAAAAAGGGCAGATTTCATCATAGGTAAAGTAGAAACATCAATTAAAATGGTCAAAATTTAAAAGTAAGCAAGCCTGGGAACTATGATACAAAGAGTTATTTTTTATTATACATAGATTAAATACAATTAATAAGAAAATATTAGAAGCCAATTGTAGATGAGCAAAACACATAAACAAACAACCCACTTAAAAAAAAAGCTGGGACATACAATTAGGAAACAAATACACTGCAAAAAACTCAAAGAAGTGTAAAGTAAAATAACAACTCTTCACATATAAAGTGGGCAAAAATGAATAAATGGCATTAAAGGCTGGCAAGGGTGCTGTGTGATGGCACTCACACTTTTTAGGTAGGTAAGCAATTTGGCAGTACCAAACCCCCACAATTAGGAGAACCCTTAATGCTTAAACCTTTTGAATTTGAATTTTGTTTATGAGAATAAGTCTGAAAGAAATCATCTATAATGTAGAAAATGCTCCTTATAAAGATTTCAATTTTAATTTATACCATATTAAGGAAAATATACCATAATGTACCAAAATCCACCATAATTGGGAAGGGTAGGAATATCCTGGAAATTCCCTTATTTTCCAAAAATAAAGAAGTGGAAATTAAACTAAAATTTATACACTCTGTGTTCTATTATATATTAAAACTTTTTAAAATAATGTTTAGATTTCAAATGTAATATGATCAGAACTAAATATTTTTTAAACCTATCCATGGAAAAATAACTGGAAAGGAAAAAAGGTTAAGTTTGGTAGTGGGACTTTATTCTTAATTTTTCTACATTTTTATTAAGCATATATTAATTTTTAATAGTAAAATCTTAATGTGATACCCCCAAAAAACAAACAGAATTTTTTTATAATGTCAGTTTTACAAACTCTAGAATCTCATTTTACACAATCATATACTGAATGCTGAAACTATATAAATAGTAAAAGCTCCTTAAAACATTTTCCCTAAATATAAACACTTTAACCATCTCTGCATGTTATCTGTTAACCTAGGATCTATATTAGCAAATTGCTCTACGTTGAATTTATCAATTTAGTCATTCACATAACTATATACTAAATAAAGTAATTTAAATAGTTTTTAAATTAAGCAAATTATATAAAGCCTTAGGTTTTTCTCCCTTCAGATTGCATTCTAAAAGGGGACATAAAAAAAGTTTCTTCTGTATAGCACAAGGAACTATGTTCAATATCTTAGAATAATCTTTAATAAAAAAATATGAAAACGAATATATGTTACGTATATGCATGACTTGTTCTGTACACTAGAAATTGACACGTTGTAATTGACTGTACTTCAATAAAAAAATTTTAAAAGGGGACAAGATTTATAGCATAGACTTTTTTAAAATTTTGTAGTAAAATAGCACATACCATAACATTTACCATCAAAACCATTGTTAGGTGTACGGTTTAGTAATGTTTAAGTATATTCTCATCGTTGTGCTGTTCCAGACTCTTTCCATCTTGCAACACTGAAACTATGCATTAAACAATAACTCCCCACTACCCTAGTCCCTGGCAACCAGCATTCTATTTTCTGTTTCTATGAATTTGACTGCTCTAGGTGACTCACGTAAGTGGAATCATCCTTTGGTGAGTGGCTTATTTCACTTAGCATAATGCCCTTAAGGCTTAGCCTTGTAGCATGTGTCAGAATTTCCTTCCTTTTAAGGCTGAGTAATATTCCATTGTATGTAAATACAATTTTTATCCATTCATCCATCATTGGACACTTGGGCTGCTTCTACCTTTTGGCTGTTGTAAATAATGCTGCTATTAAGATGGGTACACAAATACCTCTTCCAGACTCTGCTTCCAGTTCTGGTATATACCCAGAAATGGGATTGCTGGATCATATAGTAATTCTATTTTTAAATTTTTTGAGGAAATGCCATTTGTTTTCCATAGCCGCTGTACCATTTTACATTCCCAGCAACGTGCACAAGGATTCCAGTTTCTCCACATCCTCACCAATACTGTTATTTAGGGCTTTGTTTTTGTTGTTGTTGTTTTTGATAGCAGCCATCCTAATAGCTATTAGGTGATAGATCATGTGATTTTTATTTGTATTTCCCTAATGATTGGTGATGCTGACCATTTTTCACGTGCTTGTTTGACCATTTACAAGTCTTCCTTGGAGAAATATCTAGTCAAGTTATTTGCCCATTTTTTAATTAGGTTGTCTTTTTGTTGTAGGAGTTATGACATATTCTGGATACGAACCCCTTATCAGATACATGATTTGCAAATATTTTCGCCCCTTCTGTGGGTAGTGCTTTCACTCTGTTGGTTGTGTTTTTGATGCACAGAAATTTTTAATTTTGATGAAGTGCAATTTATCTATTTTTTTCCTTTGTTGCCAGCACCTTTGGTGTCATATCCAGGAAATCACTGCCAAATCCAACGTTATGAAGCTTTCACCTTAATGTTACCCTGTTTTCTTCTAATAGTTCTGTACTTTCAGTCCTTTAGAGTAGGTGTTTCATCCATTTTGAGTTAATTTTTGTATATGGTATAAGGGTCCAAATTCATTCTTTTGCACATGGATATCTAGTTTTCCCAACATCATTTGTTGAAAAGTATAGATGTCTTTCAAAGGCCAGGTTTTAGAGTGGAAGGAAATAGATGGTTGAAGATTAGGTTCCTTCTAGAAAAAAGAGGTAAGATAATTGGAGTAAATGTCAGCATCTGAACAGCAGGAGAAACGCTGAGTTTTGGGGGACGGGAGAGAGGAGAGGATTTCTGTCCTCTCTTCAGTGCTTTACACATAGGCAGAAGTATCTGGCCTTCAAAGGTCTGTGCCTGCTTTAGAGCATAAGTATCAGGGTTCTGGAGCTCCCTAATTTGGAGCTGAAGCGGCCAGTCCAGGGCCCAGACATTGCCACAGCTGCCTTGACTTGGAGGCTTCTGTTCTGACAATTCAAATAAAGCCAGAGAGAATCATCCCTCAAGTTGAGAAGCAACTGAGGCTTGAGTAAATGGACCAAAATTAATGCTACTTGAGATTTAAAAGAGGAAACTAATTTGTGCCTTGGTACTATGTTTCTTTAAAAGCAAAAATATCAAAATTAGCATGTAATTGTGGGTAATTAATGGTCAGTCACTCTTTACACCATTATTTTAATCCTGAAGTCATTAATCGGTCACCTTCACCGGGCCCCACTAACTGAGAGGTTTTCTTTCCGGCCCTCCCAATTAGTGGGGCCTTAGTAGTCTGGCGGGGCCTCCTGTCCAGACAGGCAGCCCTGAGCACCTGGGAGCCACTCTCCAGACTGTAGGACTGGTGCTTAGGAGGGATTAACCAAGCCAACTCTTCTTTATAAATTCAGCTATGACTCATAGAAATTACACAGATTCAACAGAAACACAAATGGTTGTTAAGACTTAATTGATAAAGGCTTAAAGATAAAGGAGTGAATTTCTAATTATGAAATTTCAGGCACAGGCAATAATGAGGAGCTATTTGGAAGAATTCAAGGGCCTTCCCAGCCCTCACCACCTGGCACAGGCTCTCATCTGCCCCATCTTCGAGCATGTTGGCCCTGCTTTGTGATGATTCGCAAGCGTCACCATTGACAGAGCATTTGTCCCGCATCTACTTTACACGCAGCACAAATTGAATGCTGGGGAAGATTTCTTTTTTAAGTGAAAAAAACTTCGTTGTCCTGCAGGAAGTTGCAATCTAGCTGGGGATTCATCAAATATACACAAAACAGCTAACAAGTAATAAGTATATTTTAAATAACATAATTCAAATTACCCATAAATGCTAAAGTATGAATTCATATCAGTAGCCTAAACTATACAGAGCACAATTCAATGTCACCTCCTCCAAGAAGACTTCCCTGACCACCCCAGCAAAATTATCCCCTGCCCAGTCATTCTCTTTTATATTTTCCTATAGCACTACCACTGAACGTCTCTTCTTGTTTTTTTTTTTTAATGCATTTATTATCTATGTCGGTATTATTCAGGCTACTTGCAAGACATAATACATTCACAGATGGTAAATAAAGTTAATGGCTCATAACCAGACTTAACTTTTTTATCAAAGTGCAGTAGAATACAGTAGAGAAGAAGAGGATAGAATAGAGAATATGAGAACATATCACTTAATTTTTATTAATAATTGTGAACTTGTCAGAAATACTGCATCCAGTTGCTATGGGCAGAAGAAGAGAACTAAGAACAGAGGGAAAATGGAAGACTATGATGAATTTCAATTGATTAATACACATCATTCTGTCTTCTGCTAATAAACATCTCATTTGATTTTTGGGGTATACGATGTGAATATGATGATCAGCATGACAAGACAATAACCAGATTCTATACTTTACATTAACGTTATTTAGACTTTATTGTAATGCATTTTTCTGAAAGGACATTATCAAATAGGATATGCTTCAGGTTTGTATCAAATGTACATTAAATTAAATTAGCATGAATCTCCCATTAAAGGGATTTCTCTTTGCCATTATAAAAGGATGATGAAGAGAAAATTAGAGGAATGCCCCAGTGCAACCTCCAAATATCTAGAACTATAGACAATTTTGAGAAAAATATTGGCTCTAATAGTAAACTTCAATTTCACTTAAGGTGCATTCTAAACAGAAAAAAAAAAAGAATGGAAGACTTTATGAGACAGAGGCAGATTATTTGAAATAGTTTTTTCAGTGAGGAAAACCCAACAAAAGTGACAAACCTCAATATATTATTTGTAACGACACCTTCAAAACTAGTAGGACACTTAGAATCATAGCATACTGGACTTGTCAACAAGCCTCAAACACTTTTAAATGCAAACAAAAGACAAAGGATTATTGGCACAGTTTCTTAGTTGTTCTACAGACTGTTAATGAGATTTAGTTGCATATGTTTTGGCAAAAGAGAAAATGGCTCATACAGATGTTAAAAAATTACTCTTCCAACATGAATCTAAACGATGCATGTGATTTTTAATGCTACACCAGCTGATAAGCTAAAATTTACAACTCTTTGGGATACTACTATTTCTCCTTTTTTTTTTTCATTTTTTTTTCTATTGAAGTGTAGTTGATTTATAATGTTAGTTTCAGGTGTACAGCAAAGCAATTCAGTTATACACATACACCCACATATATACATATATTTTTATACTCTTTTCCATTATAGCTTATTATAAGAAATTGAACATAGTTCCCTGTGCTATACAGTAGGTCCTTGTTGTTTATCTATTTTACATACAGCAGTGTGTGCGTGTAAATGGGATAATACTTTTTCTAGTCGAATCTGCACTGCTGCAGAAACTTCCAGCCATGCTCCTCATGTGGTTAAAATCCAGTCTTGAGTTTGAGGTTCATCCCAAAAAGGGTACAAGTGCTGTAAGTTTCTCAACTCTGCTAGTTTATGCAAGATGGCAGGATGTGTGTGTGTGTGTAAGTTTAACCTCATACACACTGGATCAGATATATTTACAAAACTGGAAAAAGTGCCTCATTGGTCAGCATCTATTAAACTGGAAAAATAAAGGAAGTATGAGTGATGGAACCAACAGATGCAGCTAGAAAACATAACAGAGTTATTTAAATATTGTTAAAAGCTACTAATACCACTTGTGCTTAGAAATTAGCATCAATAGGAACACTACTTGAGATTTCTAGAAATGATTCTGCTGTATTTCATGGAAGTGTTAAAAAAAAAAAAAAAAAACCATGGTGAAGGGTATTTAAGAGAGCTCACTGAATAGCCAAAATATTGACATGTTTTGTTCAAACTGGAGCTAGCCAGACCCTCATGCTGACACATACTGAATGAACGTTATTGATGGTCCTGAGGAAACCCAAGACAAAGCATTAAGAGTGGTGAGTAAACTCGCATTTTTCTAGTTGAAAAGCCATCTCATCTGGCAAGCACTCTCATTTTTTGAAGATGATGTTTGGGGTTTAAAATTAGTATATTCAACTGATGATATTGATATTTTTAATGAACTTCAATTTATAACTTTAGGGAGAAAACAACATTATATTTCAGCAAGCTAAACACATCCAGGATTCCAAACGACATTTTTTATAGCCAGTGAGACTCACAAGCAATCCCCCGAGCTCCTACTTCTTCTCAGTATTGTTGCAATATGTCGAAGAGCACACTATTAGTAAAGACAGGCACTGAGAAAAAATTAGGGATATTGTTACAATCCGCTTCTCAGCTTCAAACATGTAATTGTTATTTTCCAGAAGACAAATTATAAATACTAGGAAAATTCTTTCAGATGAGAAAACCATTTTCTTTTTGAAATTCTGAATCAACAATGGACCTAAACGTGGTGCCCCAGATGAATTATTACAGCTTAGTTCTTCATTGGCACAAAAGGATGATCACAAGACATGCAATCCATCACCATTTGGGGATGAGATTGAAGAAGAATCTCCATTGCCAGGTAAAAAGAATGCATCACTGTTACTACCGTTATTGTTTGAACCAGGGTTTTCAAACTTTAAAACTGATTAAAACCAAGGAGAGAAACAGGCTCATACACTGATGCATCAAGTATTGTCCTTGTGTGTTCTGGACTAGAATGAGAAGTATATAAGCACCTAGTGCACTAAATAAAATCTTGCCTAATTTTTGATTTTGCTTTTCTTACTTGGGAATTTTTCCTATGCTGCATTCAAGTATTAAGAAGATAGTATGAATTTTATGTTTTTGGTGTTTTTATATGTAAGAGTAAGTATTATTCTACAAAACCTTGAATTCTGTTGGGTTGGAGGGAGAAGAGGAGGATGAATGAACTTCATCGCTATGGAAGATGTATTTCTTACTGGGAGGTATGATTTGGGAGAAGGTTGAAAAGCACCTGTCAGCATCTATCCTCCCCCAAAACCAGCCCCTATAGAATGAAACTCCCGAAAGGCAAGAGTTTGATCTGTCTTGTTCACCACCAGATCTCCAGTCGTACCTAGCACAGGGCCTGGTACAGAGTCAATGAATAGTTGCTGGATACGTGAACTAACCAAACTAGAAGGGAAATATCAATAGTTGATTATTTATCTTTTGTTTGCGTTATCCAGGCATCTTTCTCCCTTTTATAGATGTGGGTTTTAGAAAAGATAGAAAGAAGTTGCTAGAGTCATTTTCTATGAGGGCCTGCAGGTTGCTAAGAACCAGGGAACCAGGAAGGACTTCCAGCCCCTTCGAGTGTGGGGGAAGACTGTAGATGACCTTGAGTCCCAGACTGCAGGAAGCCGTGGATGGGAAGTGACTAAGAGCAGCAGGAGGGATCACACGCAGGTCAAACTACAGGCTTACAACAGACCATTACTTCTCACACTCAGTAGAAAGCTGCTGTGCTTTCTGTAAGGGCTTTAAGCTCTTTTGGAACTGGAAGAGATAACCTAGTCCCCATCCCTCATTTTATAGAGATTGAATAAACACAAAGTAGGAAGTAGACATGAGAATCGTCTTTAGATGTGGAAGGAAGGGACAGGGTCAAATCTAGGTTAGCCTTTATTTCCTTTTTATAAAACGGTGATAATGTTTGTACTGTATCATTGAGATGTTATAAGGATTAACTGAAATGATAAATGTGAAATGCTAAGCACAGTGCCCAACCCATAATATGCACTCAGTCATTATTAGCTATTATTATTACCATGAGCAATAGAACATAAAATGCTTGGAAATATTAACTGAGGTTTTATTTCCTTTTTCTTTCTGCTACTCTTTTCTCTACCATTATGTCATGGTCTATGCACATTGTTCTCAGTCAGAGAGTAGAGAAAGCTGAAAATAAAAAGTCTGTTGAATGTCTGAATGAATGTATTTTAAACTCACAGTAGAGACAACATCTTGAAAGGCAAGACTTTCTTTTAGTCCAAAAGCTGTGCATTCTGAGAAAGAACCAAACAAATGTGGAACTGTTTCCTGATTTTTGGTATGGGGCTCAGTGCCCACCCCAAGAATGAAATCCCAGGAAAAGTGCATAGTAGAAACCCATTATTAGGGCAGTGTTTTTCAAACTGTGGGTTGAGACCTATTCTTGGATAGTAAAATTGATTTTTTGGGTTAAAACTAGCACTAAAGGAAATGAAATGGAATGGAACAGAAAATACCAGAGTACATTGCAAGGAGTAATGGTAAATATTGTTTCATGGTGCATGTACTCAGTCACGACGTAAAATGTGTTTCCTACTGCAGTCACAGTCAGTGAAATTTGCACATACCAGAATGCCATAGCGGAGGGCACGTGTGTCTCTTCTCTCAGGATGTCCCAGGAAGAACAGCCGCTCCTGGGAGAAAATCTGCACCCAGAATGGTGCTGGAAGAACACAAAAGTCAAGCCTAGAGGGGCTGCCCAGAGCCCTAAGCACCTTGGCAAGGTGGGAAAAGATCGGAAAACTTTCTGAGGCCACTGAGAGGGAGGCACAAGAGGTCTTGAGCCAGCCACATTGACTTGAAGGAACAGGAGTCTAGACCATGACTACATAGGCAAGGGGAGGTAATGGTGGAAACTTGGACTTCAGGAACTGATGCTGGCTCAGGACAATAGGACCATGTGGGAAGAGTTTCCATCAGTGGACAGAGCATCACGATGGGCCAGACATTGCTTTCCTTCCCGAATCAGGGTATGCATAAGTTCCACGCCCCAGGCAGATGTCCTCTGCAGCTGCAAAGACTGAAAGAAGTAGAAAGAATAAAGAGAAAGAAACTCCTAAAGAGCTACCCAAAAGAGACCATGTTTTAATTCTATTTTAAAATAGAATTAGAAAGCAGTATGTAAGTACCTCAAAAAATTAAAAATAGAACTACTATATGATCCAGCAATTCTACTTCAAGGTATTTATCCTTAGAAAATGAAAATTCTAACTCAAAAAGATATATGAACCACCATGTTCATTGTAGCATTATTTATAATAGTCAAGATATGGAAACAACTTAAGTGTCTATCAATGGATGAATGGATCAAGACGTGATATAGATAGATAGAGATTATAGGTATATAATTAAGCCATGAAAAAGAACGAAATCTATGCAAAAATCCTCAACACAATATTAACAAACTGAATTCAACATTATATAAAAATGATCATAAATCATGATCAAGTGGATTTATTCCAGGGTGCAAAAAAATTGTTCAGTATCTGCAAATCAATCAATGTGATATACTACATTATCAAAATGAAGAATAAAAATAATTCAATCATTTCAAGCGATGCAGAAAAAGTACTTGACAAAATTCAACACCCATTCATGATTTAAAAAAAAAAAACTCTCAACAAAGTTGATTAAGAGGGAACCTATCTCAATAAAGGCCGTTTATGACAAACCCACAGCTAATACCATACTCAATGGTGAAAAACTGAAAGATTTTCCTCTAAAATCAGTCTCAAGACAAGGATGCCCACTCTTGCCATTTCTATTTAACATAGTACTGGAAGGCCTAGTCACAACAATCAGACAAGAAAAAGAAGTAGAAGGCATCCAAATTGGAAGAGAAGAGGTAAAACTATCACTATTTGCAGATGACATGATACTATATATAGAAATCCCTAAAATCTCCACCAAAAACTATTAGAACTAATTAATGAATTCAGTAAATTTGCACAAGATTAATTATACAAATCTGTTGATTTTCTGTACACTAATAATGAATCATCAGAAAAAGAGAGAGAGAAAACAATCTCACATAAAACTGCATCAAAAAGAATAAAATACCTGTGAATAAGCTTAACCAAGGAGGTAAAAAACCACACTGAAAACTGTAAAACATTGATAAAGGAAATTAAAGGGGATAAAAATAAATGGAAAGATAGCCTGTGTTCATGAATTGGAAGAATTACTATTGTTAAAATGTCCATACTACCCAAAGCAATCTACAGATTTAATGCAATCTCTATTAAAATACTCATGATATTTTTCACAGAACTAGGACAAATAATCCTAAAGTTTATTTGGAACAGAAAGAGACACCTGAAGAACCACAGCAATCTTGAGAAAAAAAGAGCAAAGCTTGAGTTATCATGCTCCCTGACTTCAGACTATACTACAAAGCTACAATAATCAAAACAAAACGGTACTGGCACAAAAACAGACACACAAATCAACAGAACAGAATAGAGAGCCCAGAAATAAATCCATGCACATATGGTCAATTAATCTATGACAAAGAGGCAAAAATATACAATGGGGAAAAGACAGTCTTCAATAAATGGTGCTTGGAAAACTGGACAACTACATGTAAAGGAATGAAATCAGAACATTTTCTCACACCATATACAAAAATGTACTCAAAATGGATTACAGACCTAATTGTAAGAACAGAAACCATAAAACTCCTAGAAGAAAACAGGCAGGCCACTCCTTGACGTGAGACTTAGCAATATTTTTCTTGGATCTGTCTCCTCAGGCAAGGGAAACAAAAGTAGAAATAAACAAAGGGGACTTAATTAAACTTAAAAGCTTTTGCACAGGTAAGGAAGCCATCAACAAAACAAAAAGACAACCTACTGAATGAGAGAAGATATTTGCAAATGATATGTCTGATATCCAAAATATATAAAGAGCTCATACAAGTCAATATCAATCAAACAAACAAACAAACAAATTACAAACTAGGCAGAAGACTTGAAAAGACATTTTTCTGAAGAAGATATACAGATGGCCAACAGACACATGAAAAGTTGCTCAACATCACTAATCATCAGGGAAATGCAAATCAAAACCACAATGAGATATCACCTTACACTTGTCAGAATGGCTATTATCAAAAACACAACAACAAATAATAAATGTTGTTGAGGATGTGAAGAAAAGGGAATCCTAGTACACTGTTGGTGGGAATGTAAATTGGTGCAGCCACTATGGAAAACAATATTGCATTTCCTCAAAAAACTAAAAATACAACTACCATATGATCCAGCAATTCCACTCCTGGATATATATCAGAAGAAAACAAAAACACTAATTCAAAAAGATAGATGCACCCCAAAGTTCATAGCAACATTATTTACAATAGCCAAGATATGGAAGCAATCTTAGTGTCCATCAATAGATGACTGGATAAAGAAGATGTGATATATATATGTATATATACATATATAAATTATGTATATAATGGAATATTACTCAACCATAAAAAAGAAAGAAAATTTTTCCATTTGCAACAATATGGATGGACCTGGATGGTATTATGCTTAGTGAAGTAAGTCAGACAGAGAAAGACAAATACTGTATGTTTTCACTTATATGTGGAATCTAAAAAATAAAACAAATAAATGAATAAAATGAAACAGAAACAGACTCACAAATATAGACAATGAACGAGTGGTTACCAGTGGGGAGAGAGTAGGGGGAGAGGCAAGATAGGGGAAGGGAATTAAGAAGTACAAACAATTAGGTATAAAAGAAGTAAGATACAAGGATACAATGCACAGCAAAGGGAATATAACCAATATTTTATAATAACTTTAAATGGAGTCTAATCTATAAAAAGAATTGAATCACTATGTTGTACACCTGAAACTACCATTGTAATTCAACAATACTCCAATTTCAAAACATAAAATCTTGCTATTTGCCACAACATAGATGGACCTTGAAGCCATTATGCTAAATAAGTAAGATAGAGAAAGACAAATACTGTAAGATCTCACTTATATGTGGAATCTAAAAAACAAAACAAAGCCAAAAACCAAGCTCATAGAAACACAGAATAGCACTGTGCTTGCCAGAGGTGTGTGCAGGGGTGAGGGAGTGGGTAGATTTGGTAAAGGGAGTCAAAAGGTACAAACTTCCAGTTATAAAATAAATAAGTCATGGGGATATAATGTACAGCATGATAATTATAGTTAATACTACTATATTGCATATTTGAAAGTTGCTAAGAGAGTAAATATTAAAAGTTCCCATCACAAGAAAAAACATTGTATGGTGATGTTAACTAGACTTATTGTAGTGATCATTTCACAATGTATTCAAATACTGAATCATTTTGTTGTACATCTGAAACTAACATAATGTTATGTGTCAATTACACCTCAATAAAAAAACACATACTTTTATTATGTTATGTTATTCTTAGCATAATATAAAGGACAAAGTGATATATAATACAATCATGTAGACAACAGAACTGCCCAGAGTACCAGAAAACAAAGCTAATTTTTGAATCATAATCCTGCAAGTTAGTGCCTGTAAATGCATAGATAAGATAAAACAGAATTGGCTAAGTTTATATTGAATTAGGGTAGGCTATGTTTTCTGCTGCCAAGTAGACATTGGAGGTTGGGTGGCTGGTCTGAGGTCAGCCCTAGGAAAATAAAGTTATATCCTGGAACACCCAGGGGCTGTGACTGCATGAAATATCAAACCTGACATGTTATTAGTAATGAGGCCTTTGGATTTGACAACGAGAAGGTTATGAGCAGTCCTTGAAAGGGGGATTTCCATGGAATGGTTAGGACAGAAACCAGATGGGAACGAGGAAAATGTAATAGGGAAGAACAAATCTGACTCCATATTGGATATGCTTCTTTTACTTTAACCTTTGTATTCTGCTGATTTTGCTACCAGTTAATCAGTAAAGGGATGTTGCCTATCAGCTTAACTTAAACACAATGGCCCATCTCTGGGAACCCTGCTTCCCAGGTAGTGAGTGTTAAGCTAAACTACCTCTTCTTGGCTCACAGGAAACATCGGGACCAGGCCCACCTGTGAATGACGGCAAGAAGGAAGAAATTAACACATCCCTTCCCAGCTGATCAGGACCAGAACATATTTGACTTTGCTTCCTCCCCTTTTAGTATAAAAGAAGCCTGAATTCTAACTCAGGCAAGACAGTTCTCTGGGACACTAGTCCATCATCTTCTCAATCTGCTGGCTTTCTGAATAAAGTTGCCCCAACTACTCATCTCTCGATTTATTGACCTGTTGTTCAGCGAGCAGTACGAGCTTGGACTTGGTAACAGAAGGACAGGTGGTCAGAATACACTGCCCTTGGAGACCCTGGCATGGGGAGTGGGCGCGGAGGAGTGCGGCTAGCAGGCCTGAGGACAAGCTCTGTTTATCCTAAATGGAGAAACCTAAGATTTACAGGGGAATTCGCAGGCACATGAGAAGGGCTTACACAGAGCTATCTGGGTAAAGGTAGGAGCCAGAGCTAGAGGTAATTTCCAGTGGTGTCCACAATGGATATATTTTTATTCAGGCAAAACCTGATAAAATTAGCAAAGGAAAGGTGACGTCACACAATCGCCCCATGCCTGTGGCACCTGCAGCATGTGTATGAAATTGGGGGAAGGTGTTGGTCATGGAGTGTGCCTCATCAGCGCTAATCCTGTACTTTCATCTCCAATACCACCTCCTCCCTGGGGCCTGGGACACAAGGTAGGTTGAGGACCCTTTAGGATGGTTCTAGAATGCCTCCTGCTAGGAGCCTCATTGGACGCCATGGCCCCAACTCCTCCTCACTTAAACACCATTTCCCAGTGGCTGCTGAGTTTTTCGGGCTCTGTTCTCTGATCACCCCCTTGGCTGCTCTTTTTCTGGGTCCTCTGCAATCACTCCAGTTTCTCAGTCCCAAGGGACAATTCTCTAAAAGAACTTGAATGAGAGTTCGAAATCGAGGCGAGTGATCTTTGCTAAAAAGCCTCTCCAAGCCCGACCTTTCCCAGGAAACAAGGACTTTCTGTCTCACCCGGACACCCACGCCACTCTCCCCATCTCCACCCTCCGTTTCCAAGGCATCTCTGAGGAGGAGGCCCTGGGGTTACTCCCTGCAGCTGGGTCAGGGCCACCCAGCCTCGCACGCAGCAGCCTTTGGCCACCTAACCCTGCGGAAGTAGGGCAGTGACCCAAGCCGGGCACACCTTCAAGATCACCTCCTTTCTCCTCAGCCTCACATTCCAGGGCGGGTCTCAGGCATCTGGAGGAAGTGGGGAATCTTCAGAGGATTCCTCAGCTCCTTCAGAAGCTCTTAGGAACTGCAGGGATGAGGCGGCTCCACTAGGTGGCCGCACAGACCATCTGTTTGTTTCTGCAGGCAACAAGCTCATGGCAGGGACCAGATCCTCCCCAGCCATTCCTGTGAGTGTGTGCGTGCGTGCATGTGTGTGTCTTTAGGGGAGTGCCCAGTGGCAAAAATAGACATTTAAGAAAAATCAACATCAAAAATACCTAAATTTATAAAACAGGTAAGTAGAGGGTTATTTTTCCTAATATCTATTAATGGAAGGACCTCAAGAGCTAATAAGGAGCAGAATTCCCTTAATACCTTGAATCATTTTGAGATCATCAGTTATTTAGCAGAGAAAGTGTTAGCCTTTTTTGCCTACTGAAAATGAACCAGAAAGGAGGAAACTGCATGAGATCTGCACTTCTCTAAGAATCTGATTCATACATTCATTTCCAGTCATTATCAGAAATTCGGAGTGCCTACGGCATGCCACACCTTGAGCTGGGTGTTGAGGATACCGTTGTGAACAAGGCTACAAGACCTCTGTTCTCTCACGGAACTTACATTTTCAGAAAAAATTCATATATAGAAATGATTGCGTACAATTTCTCCAGCTCTTTCATTCTATGTTCCATGACTGTACCCTTCCGTTTCCAGCCTCCACATATAGAATTATGGGATAATAAGACACAGTTAATCTGCCACCATTAGATGCACACATGTTTTCTGGAGTAGGGTTGTGATATAAATTCCAGTCCTTGGTCATTATACCGTCAGGAGTTCCATGAAAAAATGAAGCTGTGGAATTTCCAAGCCTCTCTTCTCTATCCACCACCCTCTATTTTGAGTGATCTGCCAGAGCCACGACACACTATCTGAGATGTGGACCACTCCTGGGGCAGGAAGGACACGTGGACATGCCAAAGACCAGAGACTGAAATACTCAAATGGAAAAGAGGAAAGAAAGTGTTCCAAAATCCAGGACACCAAGAAGATCGTGGAAAAACTCAGGATATAAAGGTGCGGCGTTTTTCAGCTCTGCCAAATTTATTCCTCCAGCCAAGTCAAACATGACACAATGGAAGTGAAATTCCATACTCTCCACATGAGAAAGTGTAAATTCGAGACTCGGCTGGGTTTGAGAAGTGTTTGGCTTGATCTGCAGTAGGGAGGGGTGTGCTTTGCATACACATATGTGTGTGTTTGCACACACATGAACACATGTGAGAGCTAGTCAGAGGGAGGACTGTTCAGATGGAACCATAAACAGCAGAGCTAGAAGAGCTCATTTAATCCATTTTCTCATTTTAGCGATGCAGAAATCGAGCCCACAAAAGGGAGGATCTTGCCCAGGATTACAGAATCATTATTACTGACAGAACTAAGACCATCACCCAGTATCCTCCCTCCCAGTTCACAACTCCAGTCTATTTCATCTGTTCTGCAGTTGTTACAGAGATGTCGGCTGCCTTTCCTATTTGATTTACTTGATTTGCCTTTACATGCTGTATGGGTGAAATTACCTCTCCAAAAGATACGTCCAACTAGATTCCGTGAATGTGACCTTATTTGGAAAAAGGGTCTTTGCAGATGTAATTAAGGATCTTGAGACGAGACTATCCTTAATCAGGATGCACCCTGAATCCAATGGCGAGTGTCTTTATATAGACATTTTAGGAGAGAAGGTGCTCAGTGAAGATGGTTCTGTGAAGACGGAGGCAGAGACTGGCTGGGTGCATCAGCAAGCCAAGGAAGGTCAAGAATGGCCAGCAGCCACGGGCCTACAAGAGAGGCATGAGCAGATTTTTCCTGAGTTTCCAGAAAGGACCAACTCTGCCAACACCTTGACCTTGGACTTCTGACCACCAGACATGTGAGGGAATAAATGTCTAATGTTTTAAGCCATCAAGGTTGGGGTCATTTGTTACAGCAGCTGTAGGCAACGAGGACACCTGCATCTCTCAGTTCCCTTCACTGCCTTCGTTCCCTCCCTTCCTCACCTTGGAAGGGGGTTCTTTTAGCACAACAACACATCACAGATATGAGAGGCCATCGCTGTGGGTAACAGAAAGATTGCTGCAGGATGGTGCCCTTGGAAGAATCTGAGAATGTTGGGCTCCAAGGAACTACTGACTGAAACCAGCCCAGAGAAGTCACCAAGAAGGTCCTTGTTTCCTGGGAAAGGTCTCCAATAGGACCTAAAAGGAGAGCCAATGGGGAAAGAGACAGTAGGTTTCCCCACCCTAGATGCTAAATGTGGTCATGACTGGCTTTTCATAGAATTGTGTTCTCTCTGGTGATATCCTGTCTGAATGTCCCTCTCCAGCTGTGGTGGATGTTGGCTTATGGACCAGTGTTATGGACTGAAAGTTTGTGCTCCCTGTATTCATGTGTTGAACGCCTAGCCCCCAATGTGATGGCACCAGGAACTGGAGCCTTTGGGAGGTAACTAGGTTTAGATGAGGTCATGAGGGTAGAGCCCCAATGATTGGATTGGCATCCTTACAAGGAGAGGAAGAGACCAGAGAGCACACTGTGTCATGCGAGGACACAGCTAGAAGGCAGCCATCTGCACACCAGAGGAGGAGCCCTCACAAAAACCCGACCACACTGGCACCCTGATTTCAGACTTAACCTCCAGAAGTGTGAGACACAAGCCTCTGTTGCAGTACTTTGTTACAGCAGCCCGAGCTGACTAAGATGGACCAGAGACAGATGCGCAGTTGCCTCAGAACTTTTCTACAGATCCACAGAGCGACACACAGGCCAAAAACTTAAAAGTCAGTCTTACAGGAAACAAACTTATGATTACCGGCAGGGAAAGGGGAGGGAAGGGATAAATTGGGAGTTCAAGATTTGCAGATACTAACTACTAGATATAAAATAGATAAACAACAAGTTTCTACTATATAGCACAGGGAACTATACTCAGTACCTTGCGATAGCCTATAATGAAAAAGAATATGAAAACGAATATATGTATGTATACATACAACTGAAACGTTATGCTGTACACCAGAAATTGACAGAACATTGTAAACTGACTATACTTCAATTTTTAAAAATCAGGGGAGAGAAGTTAGTCTTGGCAGTTAAGTGGCTGGAAAAAGAGCAGAACAGCCTAACCAGTCTGGTGAGCAGAATAAAGAAAGGGATGAACTTTGATCCTTTGAGAAAATGTTTCAGGTCTAGAATGAGCATGAAAATACTTAGAGACAACAGTCAGTGGGGGTGACCCTGAGGGCTTGAGGAGGCAGGGATGTGGTCGGGCCAGGAGCCCAAGTCAAGCCTCACACTCCACAGAGACACTGACAGATATGTGGCCAAGTTCTCAGTGTCATTCCCTATTCTGTCCCTGATTTTCTCACTTGGGACCAGGAGCAGCGGCATTTCTTCCCCAGCTCTCTGAGGTCTGCTCCCAAGGCAGATGTGTTCACTTAAAACCAAAAGCCACAGAGCCGAAGAGAATGTTCAGAGTCCTTCCAAATCTTCTCCCATCCTCGGAAACGGACGCATTTTCCAGCCCACTGGGGCTTGCTGCCTTCAGCTCCAGCGCTGTCTTGCTGCTCTCTTTAGAACATCCTTTCATCCCAAGGAGAGCTGGTGCTGAGCTCTGGGACTGGCCAGCGCACCCTCACTGGGGGCAGCATCTCCTTCTGGGGAAACGTGGGCTAAGTGGTTTCTGTTACCATCCGGGCTACGGTCAGTCCCCTGGAAATCCCGGGGGCCACCCACCAGGAAAAACAGGCGGGAACCTGCAACTGGGTGGCACAGGAAAGGCTCAAAGACCTGCGGTATGGATAGCCCAGGCTTGCTGCTTCTTATCTGCTCACACAATCCAGCCTCCAACCCTCAGGAGCAAGAGACCAAGTAGGAGACCCGCACTGACTGAAACAAGACTGTGTATCTGGGTATTGCGGCATGAAGCCCAGGTTTAGGTTTAGGTTTAGGCCAGACCAGGCAAGAAGGCCAGGTTATGGGCCAGGGTATCTGTCTCTAAGAACCTGCTGTGTGTGATGGTATCTCAGTTTGATCTGTATCACGCCTACTCTCAGAAACATGACATTGTTGGAGTACAAGTTGTTATAAAAAAAAAAATCCATAAGGTTTGAATTGAATCATGTAGACATCAGAGAAAAATACATTTATGCCCCATTTTGAGAAACCTGAGAATAGGAACTTCTACGTAACAGAAATAGTAGGTAAATAGTGACCACCTATGTCTTTTTGGGGGAGGGTGATTTTTTGGGGGGTTGGGGAGGGTCATAACTTCAAGTGAATTTAGAATCAAAATGGCATTATAAGTAATATTAAAGGGCAAATCTACTACATAATGCAACGCCCTCAAGTTTATTTTTCCTTTTCATGTGGTTGTTGGCAAATCTCTGGAATGGGAAATGGGATCATCCTTTTGGGAGGCTTTCTCTTTGTATTTCTTAGTGTTGCAGAAATAAACACACAACTTGAATCTGTTCCCCAAAGGAAGGGATAATAAGAAAAAACAACCACTCAAAACTAGTCAGAGTTGCTGGAAGAGCCAGGAAATAGCTTCTGTGGTTGGTTGGTTTGTTCGTGTTTCTTCATAGTTTTCCAGGGAAATATAATCAAGACAGTAGCTGCCCTTTGGGTAGCACATTCACACGAAGGGCCAAAGCACTTGATGTGTTTGTTGAAACTGTCTCATATCCTGAACATATCTCTCTGTTTGAGCTCATGGCACCTCCAGGGCTGGGCTCAGAGCCGTGGCTTGAACAAGTCAATGGTGTCATTTAAAAAAAAAAAAAAGGCAGGACAGTTGGTATCAAACTTGGCTCAAAGCAAAATAGTCTGATGAATTCCACCTTGAGCCCAAACTGAGGTCCACACATGTCAGAGAATGCACCTAAACTACTGAGTGGGTAAAAGCTGTCAGTCTGTAGTTTTGTTATCTGGGGCTGAAAGAGACAGGAGGAAGTTTAGGGACTACTGGTGGCGTGAAAATGAAAGGCAGCTTGGGATTGGTTGCCTACCCGGCACTGGACTGTGGTGGCCAAAATTGGGGGGAGTGGGGAGGCACCCTCAAGAGGCTTTGTGGAAAGAGGACATTGGGTAGAGTTGGGGCCAGAGAAAAGGGGGGGACACCTGTAAGAGTCTGTTTTGACTGTAATAACATGGTCACCATTCATAAGGACACATGAGACATCTCTGTTGGGTCTGGGTAGGACTTTGTTGAAATAGATAGAAGGTCCTCATTGAACATGTGGCAAGAAGTGTGAATAAAATTTGGGTTACTACTGTTAGGGTGACACCCCCGCCCCCGTTTGTAGCCAAGAAGAACCAGTGAGGCTGTGGCTTTCTGACCATGCCTGACAGTAGCCTAGTGCTCTGAGGTGACCCTTGGGAGAGACATGAGACATGGAGGTTGGGGGAGTAGCTCCAGACAGGTTCTGGGCCTTTCACCATCAGTTCAACCCTGACAATCACTATTTCACCTGCTTCCCCTATAGTAGGAAAGTTTTCATAAATTAACAAAAAGGTCTCCACACCTTAATAGAAAGGTCTTGAAAAATAGCCCTGCTTTAGGTGACTTGTATGTAGTAGATTTTCAATGGATTCTGCATGTATTTGTTTACACAATCCAGCCAAAAGAGGATCTGAAGTCATACTAACTTTTTATTAATGGATGAGACCAGAGTCAGTGATTTATTTCTAAAATACACTGAAAAGAACAAAGCAATTAAAATAGTAACTGTTGGGAATACTGTTTTATTTCTTCCGCACACACCAGAAATGAACAGACACAAATCTTAATGTGAGACATTTATATTGATTCTTATCATTGGGAACAAGCAAGATAGTGAAAAATCATGAATACGTTTGTTATTAACTATATTTCAAAGTTATTGCTGGTTGTGTGGGTCTGTTGAACAGTTGCTGGCTAATTTTCCATACCAGAAAAGAATAATGACCAACCCATAAATTTGTGTTTCTGTATGCATTTTGATTAACAGAGATTATTATTGATTTTTAAAAGCCAGTTTGAAAAGATTAAAAGACTATTCATAAATTAAAAACTGTCTGAAAGTTAAGTGTTTCGAATGTCACTAGCCTGACACTTCATAACACACAGATTTAACAAGGGTTTTCCTCCGGGCAGAAGGTCTCAATGAAAATAGCTTTGAAAATAGCAGTACGTTGAGGCCCAACTAAAGACTCAGCTGGTTATCTTTCTCTCCAGTAAGTTGATGGACCATTTGCAAGAACCTACCCATTTGTGTAACTATGTCTGACCAGATGGCCCTGCTTCAGGGCAGAACATTCTTTTGAGGGCAGGTCAAAGCTAGCCAGATCCTCAGGTCCACACATGTAAAAAAGGCCCTGCCATAAATCTGTCAAATCACCTCTGACTTGAGCTAAGCTTCTGAGTAAATAAACCCATGTTATCTTCTAGAATGTTCTTGGGAACTTGCCTTAGAAGACTGAAAGGTAGAGAAAGTTCTCTGAAAGTCTCCTCACTGGATAAGAGCTCTTAATTTCGTGTAACATAGGTTACAGCTATAGGGAACTATTCTGAAAGCGGGTTAGTATTACCCAAGATTCCAGATTACAGCCCACGGTACCACAAGCTGGGGAGATGGAGGGGAACGTGGATCAGAATATATGGACCAGACGCCGCCCTCCCTGTGCCGCAGGAAGCCAATCCCAGAGACGTGGCATCGCCACCGTCTGCTTCCAGCAGGCACGGTGATCCAGCGGGGTCTGATCAGAAGGGGCCAAGTGGGAATCCAGTTTCATGAGTTCTTGGCAGCAGTCATGCTCACTGTTAGGGGTAGACTGAAACGCTAACAGAAACCAGCCAGCTCCATGTGAGGCGTGAGACTGGGATGAGGCCCAAGTCCTGGGAAACTGAACTGGCAGCAACCAGCGTGGCGGCTGGAACACAGGCTAGGTCTACCTCGATGCCAAAGACCAGGGCAGTAGGGACCAAGCAGACAGCCTGGCTACTCCTGTGCTTCTGTTTTTTCTGTTTTACAGCCAGCTTCAAGGCCATGCTCACAGCGCCCTAGCTACTGGTAAAAGGTAGCTGTAGAGGGTCTTTCCATCCCTGTCCTGATGGGAGCGAAACACAGCTTCTAGGCTGGGCTTCCATGGGTGGGAGGCAGTTGTGGGGTGGGGCTGGGAATCACTGCAAAACACCAGCACTGGGCTGAAAGAAAGTCCTAATTTTTTTTTAATGGAGGTACTAGGGATTGAACCTAGGACCTTGTGCATGCTAAGCAGGCACTCTACCATTGAGCGATACCCAACCCCCGAGTAAGCACATGCTCTATCACTGAGCTATACCCATCCATCGGAAGTCCCGCTCTGAGAGTAGCCAAACTTGGGCAGCACCATTCACAAATTAGGTGTACTTCCTGGTAGACCACCACCAAATTCTGCATGTCCAGCCTGAATACGTGCTCTTGCCAGGAAATCAAGATCAGCTTTTCTCTGGCTGAACGCATGCAGGTGAATTCTGCATTCAGCAGAGCTCAACAACAAATCCCCTGAAGATTTTGAATTCTTTGGAGAAGCTTGAGGAGGTAGTGTTGGAGTTCCCATTTTCCTCTCTAAGTGAACCACATCTTTTCTTTTGTGTATTTTCCCAGAGGCTGGGAACCAGGCCTAAAATGTTGAAAAGAAGGGGTTTTCTAACATGAAACGAATTCAGGCTCACATTAAACAATCCTAAATGTGAATGTGCAAAACTATGTCACAGCCTCGCTCTTGATTTTTGCCAGTCCAAAAAGCAGGTATCCAGAAGCTGTTCCAAGTCCTGAGTCTAAAAGTGAGTATCTTCCACTGTCTGGAATCAGCCTCCACCATGCCACACAGCCCCCTGGAAGATGAGCCAAAATTGCTTTCAACTCACTCCTTGCAGCTGTTTGGAATTCCACAATGATGCTCTGCTGAGTCGCAGAGCCTAGCTGGGGGAGCCATACAGTAAACACATGAATCTCTGCCAGCACTGGCATCTAACAGCACCATGATTTGCAAACATGTTGAATTGCTATTTTATTCAATAAACGGAACTTACAATAGAAAATAGATTTGGAAGTTACATCAAACTTGTTTATCCTGTTACAGTGGGCTGGGTGAAGCTATTGTGCTTTGGTTATGAAGGAATCTCTGTTGGAAAGGAGCAGGCGGAGTTTCTGCCATTCTTCCTAGCCTAATGTTAAGCACTCAGGCTATACCCAGGCCACACTCTCTCGCTTTAAGACCTCTTCCTGCAGCACTAACTCTGGAGTTTAGGTCAACTAATACTAATTATGTCCTTGTTTCCAACTCTTAGTGTTATTCATCAATGCCACTTTTCTATATGCATTCTAAGAAAAAAATTATACATTAATAAATATATTTATTGTACACATGTATTTATGTGTGTATGTATATATATATGCATGTGTGTATATATGTATGTGCATGTATGTGTATAGATGTATATATGTAAGTTTCCTCATTGTCAGAACCGTGCCTCCTCCATCAACTAGGAACTCTCCAACCACAGATGGCTGTGTCTCCTCTCTGTCTCAGAGTTTCTTGGGATGATGCACTGCCTCCCTCATCAGTCAAGAGGCATCCTCTGTCCTACGACTGGGAACCACCCACCCCACCCGGACCCTTGTCAAGGAGGGCTCAGGAGAAAAGGTGCATGTGACTGACTGGACAGAGGGCAGTCAGCACACAGCAGAGCACACAGGAGGAGGAAGACACTCAAACATTTGCCCACATAATAGCTACACTTACTTTGCTAGCTTTTTCTGTCTGAGCCAATGGGTGTGGTCTATTAAAGAAGAAGGTGACTATTCCAAGTAAACAGGGTATGCTATTTGGTGGAAAAGGAAATTGTAAGAGAAAGTGTCTCATTTCTGCAGTTTGAAAGCAGGTAATCTCTGTAGTCTGGGTGTCTATTTACACTGCTTTTCAGCAATAAAGTGTAACATTACCTTAATAACCCGCTCATCTGAGGCAGGGAGCATACTTAAGGCATCAGATAAAGAGGCATTTACTCTGATGAGCCACTTTCCCCAAACAGCACAAGATCGACACCATTTGCCCAAGAGATTTTTTTTTTTTGAATTTCTAAATATATTTCCTGGTTACAACATGTGATCTAATGCAGAGGCACCCTTGGCTTACTTTCTGCAATGGCTAATGACACCTTGATTCCTACCCTTGTCGGAGTGGGGAAAAGAGGAAAAGAATTGTAGTACTAGACTTTGAAAGAAGAAAGTTTTACAAGTTAAAAAACCCAGCTAAGTAATTGTGAGGCAGAAAATGGCTTAGTAATTTGATCTCAGTGCTTCCAGAAACAACCTCTGGGAGAAAGTGCTCAGTCAACGGGAGAACACTGGCTCTGCTCTCCAGACTCGAAGAAGCACGAAAGTTGGTTTTCTCCCCCTTTTCCCTTCAAAGAGACCTTGGGACATTTCTGACCCAGGCACTGCTCTCTTTCAGGCAACAGGAGTGTTTATTTCAAAATGGCCTTTTTTTGACACCTGTTCAAAAGCTGCCGGATGACAAGCCGCACCCACTCCCACACCCACAGCCACAGGGCATTGTTTCCCGTTCCTGCCCGCTTGGAAACCTCGTCTCAACTTGCACTTTTAAAAGGATCTGAGGACAGATTCAGGGAAAGATTTTTTTTCATAGATGTGGCCTGAGGCGTACAATGTTGTGTGGGGGTTTTTTTGTCCCCCCCCCCCCATCAACAGCTAGTACTTAAAATGCAAGCAAATGCCTTGTCTTTGAAAAAGCTTCACTGGGCATTACAGCAGTGATGTGGACTGAGGGTGTATACACAGTGGACTCATTGATTTAGACACAGCTTAATCAGAATGTGATCATTTTGACCTTTGAAGAAAGGGTTGGGTCTTTTTACTATTTTGGTTTTTTTCTTTTTAACCTGTTTATAAAGGTAAACTGAAAGGATAGGCAAGATCAGAGAAGACACGCTCAGTCTATCTGGCTTGCTTCTAAGTATTGCAGAATATTACTAGCATGAAAATGAATGGTGTTCAGCACAAAACAGTCTTATCTGTTCATTAACCAGGCTCCAGAGAACCGTAAAACCTCTGGGAAACCCTATGAACAGTTGACTCAAGTATGATCATGAAACAAAAATAATTGAAATGGACCCAAATAATTGAATGGACCATCTTTAAAATGATTTTTGGGAGGTGTTGTATAGCTCAGTGATAGAGCGCGTGCTTAGCATGCACAAGGTCCTGGGTTCAATTCCCAGTACCTCCATTTAAAAAAAAAATTGTTTTTAAATGGTTTCGTAATGCAGGTTGCGATGAGGTGGGAAAGCATAGGTTGTGACTGCAGAATTTCTGGGTTCAAATCCTGGCTTACTCACTCACTGCCTAAGCAACATTAGGTAAATCACAGAACCCCTCAGAGCCTGAGCTGCCTCACCCTTTATACAAAGTTTCTCACTACCAAAGAATAAATGGAATACTGACTGTCAAAGTGCTTTGTGAATAGTGCTATATAGATGTCCTTTGTTTGAACAACCCTGTTAATAGATATCAAGAACTCTGAATCTGGATTTCCTCAAGTGGAGCCCAGGAATCTGTATTTTTAAATACGATTCCGTAAGTGTGTGCCATTAGGCTTGGGAATCAGCAGCAACTGCACCACCTGGGAACGTAGTCAAAATGTAAATTCTCAGCCACTCCAACCTCCTGTATCAGAAACTCTGAGGTTAAAATCCTGCAACCAGGGTTTTAAAGAGCCCTCCAGGTGATTCTGAGCCAAGTCAAAAAACTGAGAACCACCTGGTCTAGGGTATTACTTCTCAAGCTTTAGCGTTCATACCGATTACCTGGAGGTCTTGTTAAAACACCTGGGAGGTTGGGGTGGAAGAGGTGAGGTGATTCTGTTTTTAAAGGGGCTCCCAAGTGATGCTAATGCTTCCGATCACACTTTAGGTAGCAAGGACCTGAAAAACACCAGTCCCCTAGCAGAAGGAGTTCTCACCCTACAGGGCCACCTCAGGCCAACACCTGAAAAGAATGTAGAGACAGAATTTCTTTTTCTGCACAACCCCCATGACTGCGGGGTCGGGGAGGAGTAGTACGGGGACGGGGGGCTTCTAAGTTGCCCTAAGGTCATCGTGCCTGGTGGAGGATGAGGATGTGTGGATTGGGAGGACAGTAGGATGCCGTGGCCCTACCTGGGGTACCTATTTATGTGGTTGGAAAAAGGAGATAACAACCCCTTGAGGTCCCGATAGCACAAAGATGGCTCGGTGGGGGTCACCCCAGCTCTAGAAGAACCTGATTCAGTGTCTTCTCTGGAATCTTTTCAGCAGGATGAGTTTTGATAGGGGAGGAAGAGAGAAGAGCTGATTTCGATAGTTCTTTTTTAAACCTCACAATGTAACACTGCCCCCTGATTACAGTCTCCCCTACAAGATCCTGCCTCTGGGGAAAATGTGGCCAGAGAAGACTTTGATGTCAGACGCATGAGGATATTTCCAATGATGGAAAAAATAGATAGTATATTCAAACAAGGAAAAACATGCGGCAGAGCCTCACCCCTCTGGGCCCTGGGCCCCAGCGCCAGCCTCACCGACACCGGCCTCTCGTCAGCGAGCAGGGCGTTGAGAGGAGGTTCTGCGGGATGGGGAGAAGCGTCTTTCTGGGTTTTAATGAGATCATTTATTGTCTCTTTGCTCTGACGAAGATTGTAAATGTGACGGGTGAAATATAAAGAATAATTAGTCCCAGAGGTGACTCCATCCCCTACAATATGTCTTTTCTTCCTCTCAGCCTGTTGAAAAGTTTACTGCTTCCAGATGCGCCTGATTTCAACAGTTAAGAGGAGCCGGCTCCCTTTGAGCTGCAAACTTGTCAGGGAAAAGCTTGTTTCTGGGGAAAAAAAAAGGCTTAAGCTGGAGAGATGATTCCTGAAGAAACAGCTGACGTCGGGAGGAAATATGGCCGCAGTAAAGCACTGCTGGCCTCCCCGGGGGCCTTGACCCCTAGGAGGGGGCGGAGGAAGGCCTAGGTCAGTCCCCCCAACTCACGGTAGCAGCTTCTCACTAATTAGCAGTTAAAGGAATCCGGCAGCCTCCGAAGGAGACATTTGTGAGGAATGTTTTCCTCAGATCCTGCCAGTGCTCCAGCAAAGCCAGGGAGCCCCAGCCCAGCCGGGAACTTCCTGCTTCCACAGAGCTCAGGACAGGCCTCAGCCACCGTCTGGAGGGGCCACTGGAGCCCACACATCAGTCTTTGATAAACAACAGCCACTCCCACTTTAGAAACATAAGCTTTGCAGTCCCTGCCAGTTGCCTGGTAGCTTGAAGAGAATCATAAGAGCTTTGAGCCCTCAGGGACTGCAGGATCCAGCCTCGTGACTTCAGACAGGCGAAAAGCTAATGTCGTGCGAGAGTGGCGCTTTTTTTCCTCAAGTCTGCCTCTATTCCTGAGGCTCTTGGAAGCTGAAGGGTGCCCAAGGTGGAGCCTGTTCTGGGAAGGCAAGGGGGTGGGGAGGGCACAGCCAGATATCCCAGATGTGGGCCTCAGGAGGCCGGCCATGGGGGAGCCTGGCCGAGAACCCTACGGCCTGGGATCTTCTCTGGCAGGAGGGAACAATGTTGGGAAAGAACAGATGCCCATCCCTGAAAAGGGACTGAGGAGATGGGCCTCGAACGGTGGGTGGGCCTCACTCTGCTTGCCTGGGTGGGAGCAGAGGGAATGGAAATAAAAGGGTGGTGGTGTAGGGGGGCGTACCTCCTATGAAGGAAGCAGGGAAGTCTAGCATCGTGACCCCCATGGGGTAGAGACTGACTGGATGGGAGGAAGCAGTGCGTGATAAGTTTGTGAACGCTGTTTCTCTCCTTCCACCCTGACCCTCACTCATCCCACTCTCCTCTCAATAGCCTCTTTGCTGGGGTTCCTCAAACATAATAAGCTTGCCCTATGTTTTAGTTTGGGCCACCCCCAAAGCAGATTCTGAGCTGAAAGGCACAAACAGGGGCCACGGATCCATTAGGATTCTCCAAGCAGAGGGCCCACAGTACATTTTGGGGGCCCTGAAAAATGTTTTTTTTTTTTTTGTAGAAACAGAAGAAAAAATAAAATTACCAATGAAAAAGGTTTGAATACATAATATTAGTATATTCATCCTTATGCCAATGCAATCATAAAATAGACTTTTATTTTAAAAAAGGTTTTTTTCAGGAAGGGGCCCATGGCCACGAAGACAAAAGTGCTGAGGACCCATGAAAGTCACCATGTGGCCCTGAGTACAGTCCTATTGTCACCCATGGAACCAGTAAAGAAACTGAGGCTCAGAGAGGTTAAGTCGCTTGCTCAAGACCCCAGCTAATGGGCTGTGAAGTGAGGATTCCAGCCTATGGGGGTCTAACTCCCGTGGCTCTCGCTCTTCCCCTCACTCTGCAGAAATTTGCAGGGTTTGGGTGGGCGGCAGGAAGAAAAGTGTGGGAGGGAAGATGTGCCCGCTCTCCTGGCTGCTCTCATTTCTCAGGAAGGGACCTGGGACGGCACCCGAGCCTCTGGCAGCTCGACATCTGCAAACAGCCTTCACGGTGCATCTCTGCAGACTCTTGGAGCTGCTCAGTCTGCTGCGGCCAGATGCGTATTTGTGGCTTTCCTCCTTGGCTTCCTTCCCCAAGTTTTCATTCCTTTTATTCTGAGATTGAGCTGAAATTCTTCCAACAGGGCCCATGGTGGACACCCAGAAGTCAGTAGGGACTCCAGAAGGAAGTTAAGGCTGGGGAAGGGAGCCAAGAAGAGGGGGTCCAGTCTAAAATATACAACACTCAATCCTTTATTACTCACATGTGGCCTGACCGCCGGTGGACTGGCTCCAGGAAAATCTGAACCCGGGACTAAGCCTCACTCCTGGCTGTCCTGGCCAGGCCTGGATGTCTCCCCCCCATCTCACCCCAGAGCTAGGCTTGTTTTTTTTATTTCATAGCTGCAGAAAGCACTGAGTTGGGCTCAACAGGTTTGGTTCTTCTCCCATCTCAACCACAAACTTGACCTGTGTGACTTTGAGCAAAACGCAAAACCTCTCTGGTTTCCAGTTTCCTCATCTGGGAAAGGAGAAGGCTGTGGGCCTTGATGATCTCTGAGGTTCTAATAATTAAACAAACAGAAAATCTGTGTCTAAGCTGAAGAGTCTAGAAAGGTATGCGTCTTGCCTTAAAAAAAAACCAGCCCCAACTTTGGTCCCAAAGGCCACTAACCCCCCTTTTTGTGAGTGTTTTATTGAGGACAACCTGGCGCTGCCCCCTAGTTCCGGCAGGGTAACGGGGAACCGCGGGTTTAAGCGGACATTCCTCGCACACAGCATCTGCGACCCTGACGCCCCGGCAGAAGCAGGGGCATTTCTGGGGAGACGATGGGAGAGCTGGCGGCCCAGTCCGGTCAAGGGCGGCCCAGCTCGGACACCTGTGCCGGACCCATCCTCCAGGGCCCGGGGCAGACACAGGCAGGGCCCGGAGCCTCCCGGCGTCGCCTCCCGCCTGGGCCGTGTTTCCCCAGGGCCCCAGCGGCTCCGGCTCGCGGAAGTCGCGCGTTCTTTCTTTCTTTTCTCCTCGTTAGTCGAGCTGAAATCTGATCGTGGAAAGTCTGGGGCGGGTCTCAGACCCGGCGGCTCGGGCTCCCAGCGCCTGGGGCGGTTCCTGCTGGAGGGACCCGGGCTGGGCCCGCCGTCGGGGCGGGAGGTCGGACACCTCGGGAACCGCCGCTTTGTCTCCGCGCGAAGCAGGAGAGGGAATTAATTGCAGGGGCGGGGCGGGGGAGGGGGCCCGAGTAAGACGAGTGACACCTGACAGCTCCCCCCATTCCCCACCCCCGCTGCTGGGGGGTGGTCCTGCTAATCCCCTTCGCGAGAGGAAGCTAATTGCTGCAGCCAGAGATGGCAGGATAAAAGCCAGCGAGGACCCACACCCACCAGGCCTGGAGTCATGCTATTTGCTGCTAAATTAATATAATTATATTACCTAATGCAAAAACCACGTTAAGAACTCCGGCGTTTGGCTCCAACTAGGAGCTTCTGATGGGTTAAAGGCAACATCTTGGTTTAATTCCCTCTTTTTTCCCATCCTTCTCCCCCTCCCTCCCCATCCCGCCAACTACAAATGTCAGAAATAAATTATCGAAACCAGATGTAAGGTTTTGGTGCACATTTTCGGGCAGTTCTGTGCTAACAGATGCCTTGTATTAATAATGTACAGTTGTGACAGGAAATATGGTTTAGAGTCCTGGAAAAACATGAAAGCTAATTCCATTACCCCTTTTCATGGTACCTACTTCTTCTCAAATGCTCAACTGGTTTGGATTACAGCGAAACTTTAGAGGAAAAATGATTTGGTCTGAAATGGTAACTTAGCCCTGCTTTCCAGCCTCTCCCCTCTCAAGCAGCACCCACCTTCCCAGGCACCTGCAAACCTCCATCCTATGTGCAAATAACCAGAGATGGGAACATCTGGGCCTGGTCACTCCTCAGGGGAGACGCCTCCAAGTGTTCCCTGCTTTCCTGTTCATGAGGACTTAGTAGACAGGAAAGCACGGCCAATCATCCCAGCTTCACACTGTTGCCTGGGACAGTCCCCGTAAACCTGTCCTACCCCCTCACACTTCACTTGGAGCAAAAGTAAAAACAATAAAACACTTTTATGCTCGAGGAACCAGATAAATCCCAGTAATTGATCTCAGGAGAGGGATTATTAAGGGGCTAAGTGCAATGCTTTCCAGAACCAGGGGTGTAATAAGCATGAAGCCAAACAAATGCACAATTTGTTATCTGTATTTCATCACTTGATGCATTGCAAGCAACTGGCTTGAAAATGGCTTTTCTCCTGCAGAGGAGAAGGCACTAAAATAGCTGTAACACATCCATTGACAGTTATGCTCTGTTGCTGAAAAATGTCTGCATTCACTGTGTCTCACACAGGCAGGCACACTCGGGAGGGTCAGAATGTTCCTACTTTCCTTTTTAAGGGACAGATTCCCCTCCACTTTTTGCCACTGTACAATGCAAAAAGAGAAAACTTTTTCCTGGTGTTTGCCTCTCTCACCTTCTGCCTGCAAAGAAACAAGGCAGCCAGCAAGGACATCCTAACTGCCCTGGGTCTGCGATGAGAAAGGTTTTTCCTATCCGATAGAGAACAGTTACGAAGGAAAGGTATCTACCAGTTCAGTTGGGGTGGGGCCATCCAAAATAATAGCTAATATTCGTCTAGAGTTTATCGTGGCCAGGCACTGTCCTATCTGCTCACACATGTTGTGTCATCTAATCCTACCCATGTCTGAGAAGAGAGGTGCAGAACAATTATATCTCTGGTTTATAGATGAGGAAACTGAGCTTTAGCGGTGCTGAGTCATCCCCTGAAAGTCAGAGTTAGTGGCAGAGCCAGCACTCGAAATTAAATCTGTTTGATTACAAAGACTGTTTTTTAACAACCTCAACCATGATTTCAACCTGATGGGTAAGGAAAGTATATCCTGAATTACGGGCAAATCTGAATGGTGTCATTCTTTTAGCAAAACACTTTTTGCACGCAGGGTGCACAAAGTCCAGAATAAGTGAACAAAGGCTGCCCTGCAGACGTTTTGTGTTAATGGCACCGATACAATGAGAAGAAGCTACTGGGATTCTGAAGTCAAAAGTCCTGGCTATGAGCCCTGGCTTTCCCCCTTGCTGGCCTCAAAATCAAAGCTGTCTCTTTGGCTTCAATTTCTGTACCTTTAGGGTTGACGTGATAATACTTGCCCTGCTTGTGAAGACTATGTGAAATAATGGCTCTTCCAATTTTTGTCAAATATGAGTTAAATAGCTGTGTGATCTTGACACATTCCTTTACCTTTCTGATCTTCGTTGTCTCAACTGTAAAACCATGGCATTGAAGGAAAGAACACGTAACTTCAACTCTGGCTCTGAAATTAACTGTACATTTCAAGGATGGGTGATGTGGCATAGTTCAAAGGAGCAAAAGCCAGGGAACAGAGAGAGAATGCCTTTCAAGAAGGAATAGCTGAATAACTCACTGTACATCAACACTATGGACTAGCGTGTAACCAATGGACAGGAAAAATCAGAGGTATGCCAGATAACAAAGAGGAATTTCTATGAGATGTCATTAAGGGAGAAAAGTAAGATGTGAGGATAGAAAGTGTATGATTGATCCTATATTTGCAAAACAATGAACAGCACTCCCCTCACTATGTGTATAGTATGTATTCTGTGTAGAATATATGAACCTAGAGGAAATATGGAAAAATATACTCTATATTAAAGGCATTAAGGTAGGTAGAAAATGTGGCCGGGGCTGATCATTAAAAAAGGAAATGAAAAGACTGCATTAAAAAATAATAGAAAAGCATGTCTACACTCCACACATACATTTGTTTAAAAATATGGATGTGTGAATATGTGCTATTTTTAAGGTTAATCAGTCAAAAGTTATTTAAAATAAATAAAAATTTCCACTGAAACCTGCGTTGAGAGGCAAGAGCTCACGTACATCCATCTAGGTACCAACCAAACGGTGCTCCCATCACAAATTGGCTGTGTGTCAACAGGTATTTAAAACAGAAAGTTCCCTAAGGTAGTCTGAATATTCCGCCTGCCCTTAAATCATGTTTACACTGCACACTTGCCTATGAAACCCTGTTCTCTTACAAAGAAAACCTTCCCAGCTCCTACACCAGCACTTTGCTGTGTTCAACAGAGACCTGTTTGCAGAAAGTGGCCCAGAGGCAAAACCAAGCCCTTGCCCCTGCGGAGATCACTTACCTTCTAGCGGGGAAGACAGATGATGAAAACAAGAAAATCAGGTATAGAACAGGGAGTGATACAGATTGGGAATAAAAATGAAGCAGGGAAAAGAGTAAGAGAGAAGAGAGTTATCTGGCACCAAATTCAAGAAAGTATTGGGGGGAGGGTGTGGCTCAAGTAGTAGAGCGCATACTTAGCATGCAGGAGGTCCTGGGTTCAATTCCCAGCATCTCCCCTAGAAATAAATAAATAAATCTAATTACCTACCTACCCATCCCCCAAAACCTAAAGAAGTTACTCTTCAAAGGTACTGAAAGAAGAGCCCCAAGGTGGTGGTATTTGGGCAGAGACCTGAGTAAAGCAGAGGCTGGACCAGGATGAGGGAGCGAGCGAGTTCAGTGGGTTTGAGGAGGAGCAAGTTTTCATCACAATCTGGTGTGTCCACCACGGTCTCCCACCTGGTCTGCTGCTCTAACCTCTAGCTGGTCTCTGTTTCTGTTTCTTATTTTCTATGGTCGGTTTTCCATACTTGCAGCCTGAGTGATCCTTTTAAAATGCAAATCAGATCATGTTTCAACAATGTGCAGAACCCTCTAAGACTTTCCCATCCTTCAGAACAACACTCAGACTCTCCCTTGGCTGCAAGCTCCCCTGGTTCTTGTTTTAGCCACCTCTCTGACCTCAGCTCACCACCTTCCCCTGAGCTCACTCATGCGGCCTCCTTGCTCTTCCTTGAACAGGCCAAGTGCACATCTGCCTGGGCCTGCAGTTCCCATAAATGGACCCATGATTCATCCAATTGCTTCAGCCATGGATTTAAGAGCCATTCTTGACTCCTTTCTTTTCCCACACTCAACAGCCAGTCCATTAGCGAGTCCAGACAGGTTTACATTCTAAAGAGATCCCAAATCAGACTACTTATTATCACCTCCATCAACAACGTAATCCGAGCCACCATCATCCCCCACCTGGATTACCACAGCAGCTCCCTAAACGGCCACCTTGCTTTCCACCTTGCCCATCACGGTCTATCCTTCTTCACCCAGTAGCCAGAAGGATCCCTTTAAAACATTGATTCAACATCCAAAAAGTATTTACTGAGCACAGCTATGTCTATTTTAGTTGCTAGAGATTCAGCACTGAGCAAAATAGGTAAGGTCCCTGCCCTGCAGGAAGGAAAGGTTTGGGGAAGAAAATGAAGGGTTTGCTTTTGTACATATCAAAATAAGCAGTCGGTTGAATCAGTCGATATTATCAGTGGGTACGTAGATGCAGCTTTAGCTAGCGGCCCTCTATTGTTGTCCCTTTAAAACGTTAGTTGTACAAATACAGCACTCAGGATGCTCTGTTTTTCCCAGAATTGGAATGCTCTGCACCCGGCTGGCGATAGATGCTTTGATATCACATTCTGAACTACAGTGTGTGTGTGTTGTACCTAAGATCTAGTCTGGAATGATAAAATTTTCAGACATTTTAAAAATGCAAATTATAATTCTTTGCTAAAGCATATGAATCATTTGGAGAAGGTGCTCAGGAAGCAAGCTTTTCAATAAAACACAGAGGCAAGGATATCTGTCTAATAACTCTTGTCAGTTCCAAAAAAGGATTTCAGGGAAACAGCTGTACAGAATTGGTTAATTCTAACTGTCATCAATCACAATTTAAGTTTGGTCTTATTCCCAATCTTTGATTAAAATGTTTCTTCCAAGTTTGTTTTATTTATTTATTTATTTATTTATTTATTTATTTATACTTTGGATGTTTGCCCCAAGTATTTGGAGGGCAAAGATCATGGTTTCTTCTTCATTTGACCCCAATGCCTGGAATAATCTGTGACACAAAATAAATGTTTGTTGAATGAATGAATTAAACTTTCCTAGGGCAGACTTTAAATCTAAGTCCTCTTTCCAAATTGGAATAAATACTGGCATAAAGAAAGACCTTTCTAGTTTTTTATGGGCATTTCAGCAAGAAAAGTCTTATGACTTCCCCTTTCCACAGGCAAATACTAAAACTTTGTTTCCATGGTTCTCAGCTCTTCCAAAACTTCGTATTTCAAGAGTCCAGCTGTAGGAAATAGAAACCATTTACCTACGTTAAACAGAAATACTATTTACTATCAAGAATTAGGTGCCTGTAAAATTGTTGGAAGGGCTGAATCAGCAGGCTGTAGACTGTGCCTCATTCTGGAATGGCACCCAGAATGGCACCCCAGAGCTGCCCCAACAGGGGAGCTGACACCTAGACGGGGGAATCTGAAGCTGATGGATTAAAAAACCCACCTGGCCATGGCTGTCACGGAATTCAGGGGTCAGCAACCTGTCATCACCACCACCACTATACCCACCGCCTCTTGCCACCTACAAGACTGGTGACAGAATGCTGGAAGGCTGCTGCAGAAAAACATGGAGCAGAACCCTACCTGCAAGGGAGTCTGAGAAACAGAGCTGAGTTTAGCAGCCTCTGGAATCCAGGAAGTCATGCTTGGGAAGGTGGAATAAATACTGAGTGCCAATCAACCGTAATCACCACAGTCCTTTCACCCATTTTGGCAGAATAATAATAATACAGCTAACGTATTGCATTTACTTGATGGTAGTTTAAAGAAGAAAGACCTATCCATGGCATCTTTACTAGGAGAGCATTAAACTCCCCCACCAACAAACAACTCCCCACTTTAATGGATGGGAGGAGGAACTACACTCTATTGACTTGAGGGCACACAACATCCTTGCTGAAGCTGAAAGCGGGGAGCAAGAAACAGAGATGTTTCGGGCAGTAAGAGGAAGGGTGAGCTAGGGAGAATTTTCCGTTTTGAGTAGGCATCTTTTACTTTGGATTGATTTCTCTGTGACTGTACTGGATGTCTTTCAGCTGGTCAGTATGCAGGGTGGGGAATGGACACAGCTGTCCCCAGGCTGAGCGGAGAGACCCCGGTCTTCCTCCTAGGGCCCTCGGGGGGTGTGACTTGGTGAGCTGCTCTCTGCTAGAATGTGGTTCCAATTAAACACAAAGCTTGACAAAGAAAAAATAATTAAATAAAAATGGAGATGGCCCGAGGGTAGGAATTGGAGGATTTGAAGGAGGCCCGTGGAGAGAGCATCATTTAAAACCACCGTGGAATAAAACCACCATGGAACTACATGTGTTAGAAGCTAGCAGAAGCCAGGGCAGAGCAGTGTATAAACAACGCCAGAACTTAAGGGCAGCTGAATAGCTTCTTGAGAACCAGAAGTGCAGGAGGAGACCCCAAAGTTTCTCAGCTTGTCTCTACTCCCCCATCAGTGTTCTAACCAGAACCACCCCTGGCACCAGAACAAGCTAGGCTGTGAATGGCCCACCTCACCATAGGGCAGGTGAATCAATGGCAGGACTGTTAAGCTAAGACCCATTCAAGAACACTGGCTGAATGGTCCATGGGGAATAAGATTGATTTGGTCAATGACCAAATGAGGTCTAGCCAGAGTTGCTATGGAGATGGTGATAAGGCAGGGGGGAGGGGAAGAATATATGGAATTATATGTTTAGGAAGGTCTGCCTGGGGAAATCCCTTCAGCTTGTGACTCTACCTCGTGGTCTAAGATGGATGCTTCAGCTCCTGCCATAACTTCTACCCTCCAGCTAGAAGGAAGGAGAGAAGAGGTAATGATGAGCATAACTTCTTCCTTAAAGGAATGATACAGAAGATGCATGCATCTCTTCTGCTTGCGTCTCATTGGCCAAGACTCTGTCTTACATCCACACTGGTCTGCAAAAGAGGCTGGAAACGTGGTCCTCAGCTGAGTAATAATGTACTCAGCTAAATCTTGCTGATTCTATACTAAAAAAAGAAGGGAAAATGGATATTGGAGGCAAACCAATATGCTACAAAACTAACGCATACTTGGGGAACTAAGTAAAATTTTCATTCCTAATGATTTCTGAAAATACCTGGCAAAGTTGTACCACATTGTTTGTGACTAATATTCAAGAGGCCAAACTGTGCACGGAGTCGGAAGCTGGAAGCTTCCTGTAGTGACCTCACTCCTACCTAAGTACCAAAGCCACTTCTCTTATTGTTGCTGATGGAAAAAGTCTTGAGTTGTCCAAGTCCTCTCCAGGAAAATATTTTGAAGACTAATTAAGTCAAATGACTGTTAAATAAACTTTCTTACTCTTGACTGATTCCATCTATTACCACTGAGATTTATTAAGAAGCTAACCTTTCCTGAGAAAGGATTATAAAAGGGCAGAACATACCAAGCCTTTTAAGTTTGACAAAAATACTCACTTAGATTATTATTAGATTCTGAGATATGCTCTGAAGGTGAGGAAGGAGCTTTTTGGAACAGAGCCAAATGCGAATGCTGATTTCAACAGCTGAGCAAGGTCTCTGCCAGTGCTCGGGAATCGCTCCTGTGTTCTCCATCCTGCTGTTAGATACCTAAGACGTAGGTTTGCATATGTTGAAATATTTTTATTTGCCCCAAGCCCTTTCTCGAGGGAACCGGGATACAAATAAACCTTCATCACTAGAAAGTGAGAGTGGGGTCAGCACCTTTGTTTTTCCCCATTCTCTCCTGATAGGGATGTTTAATTTTTAAACAATATGTATGCTATGAGAAGGGATCAGTGCTAGCATCAGATGGCTTTTTCTGTCTTACAGTTGCCCTGATAGGAAAACAGGAGATAGAGAGAAAATAAAAGAAAGGCACTGAGTTCTTAACTTTTTATCTTTTTTGGGACCGTACACCACTTTGACAGATTAGTGAAGCCTCTGGACCCCTTCTCCAAATGATGTTTTCAAATACATAAAATAAATACATAGAATTAGCTGGGAGACCAATTGTATAGAGATAGTGCTCTACTCATGACATTTTTATCACCTCAGAAAGGAACTTGTATTCTTTAGTTTATCACCTCCCATTCTCCCAAGTCTCTCAGCCCTAAGTAAACAAGATTCCCTATTCTGGATAATTTCATATGAATGGAATTATATATGATTTTTTTGTGCCTGGCTTCTTTCCCTTAGTATATTTTCAAGTTTTATTCCTGTTACACCATATTTGAGTTCTTTATTCATTTTTATGACTGAATAATATTCCATTGTATGGACATACCACTTTTTGTTTTTCCATTTGTCAGTTGATAGACTTTTGGGTTGTTTTAAACTTCTGGGTGTTATGAGTAATGCTGCCATAAACATCTGTGTTCAAATTTTTGCAAAGACATATATACTTAGGAGTGGAATTCCTGGATCATTTATGGTAACTCTGTTTAATCATTCAGGGAACTGTCAGACTGTTTTCCAAAGAGTTGCACCATTTTACATTCCTACCAGCAATGTATGAGGATTCCAGTTTCTCCACATCTCCACCAACCCTTGTTATTATATGACCTTTTGATTCTTGCCATCCTGGTGGGTGATTTTGATTTTGTATTTCCCTAATGACTAACGATGTCAAGCAACTTTCCGTGTGCTTATTGACCAATTGTTTATCTTCCTTGGAGAAATGTCTATTCAGATCCTTTTCCCATTTTTAACTTGGGTTACTTGTCATACTATTATTAGTGGTAAGAATTCTTTATATAGTCTGGATATAATTCCTTTTGAGATATATGATTTGCAAATATTTTTTTTCCCATTCTGTGGATTGTCCTTTACTTTCTTGATGGCGTCATTTGAAGCAGACAAATTTTTCATCTTGATGAAGTCCAAATTATCTAATTTTTCTTTGTTCTGGTGCTTTTGGTGTCATATTTAAGAATCCTTTGCCAAATCCAAGGTTATAAATATTGACTTCTATTTTTAAAGAGTTTTATAGTTTTAGGTCTTAGGTAAAGAACGTTGGTCCATTTTGAGTTAATTTTTGTATGTGGTATGAGGTAAGGATCCTTCTTCATTCTTGTGCATGTGGGTATTTACATTTTAACTATTTGAAATGTGATTATATGTCTTTCCTATGCCAGCACCACAATGTTTGTATACTGTTGCTTTAGAGTAAGTTTTTAAATTGGGACATATGAATCCTACTTTCTTCCCTTTTTGTCTCCAAGATGGTCTTGGTTATTCTGAGTCCCTTGCAAATCTGTAAGAATTTTAGAATCAACTTGTGAAAGAAACTTTCTACAAAAAAGTAGTGGTTCAAATACCACAGACTGTCACTGTTCTAACCAAAAATTTGTTGATTTTTCTTCAGTAAATATTTCTTTATTTGCTATATGACTTTATGCTCATTTCCAGAGACTTTAAATGTTGTTGTTTTTAAATAATTGCTACCAGTTTCCCTGAGGAGAGGTCCTGCAGAGCTCTCCACTCTGTCACGCCAGAAGTCAATCTCCTGAACTAAACTCCTACAACCCTGTAACAAAGAGAAAAAAAACAACCCAGGACTGATGAGGATACCGAACAACTAGAACTCTCATCCATCGCTGGTGGGAGTGTAAAATTGCACAGACCCTTTGGAAACAGTTTGGCAGTTTCTTATAAAGTGAAACATTCCACCTACCCTGTTACCCAGCAATCCCACTCCTTCATATTTAGCAAAGAGTAATTAGAGCTTCCGTCCACACAAAGACTTGTGTAAGAGTGCTCATAGTGGCTTTATTCATAACAGCCTGGAAACACCACAAAGGTCCATCAGTGAAAAAGATAAGAAAACAGAGATACATGCGTTCAGTGCAATAGAAAGGAATAAACTGCTGAGACAGGTGGCAACATGGATAGATCCCCAAGACATTATGCTGAGCCCGAGAAACCAGACAAACATGAATATACAACGTACATTCCTTGTATGTGACGTTCTAGAACAGGCAAAACTAATCAACAGTGAACGAGATCAGCAGTGGTTGCCTGGGGATGAGGGCCGGGGGCGAAAAGAGGGATTGACTAGGAAGGGGCCTGAGAGAACTTCCCAGGGTGAAAGTTGTTCTATGTCTTGAAGAAAGAATGGTTTATGCCTGTATATGCCAAAATTCATAGAACGTTGATTTTTAAGATTTGCACATTTCACTGAATATAAATTATACCAATATTGGAAAAATAAAGGAAAAAAATCAAACAAAATACATAATGCAAGGGATCTGGAGTCAGACATGGAGACTGGCAGGAGAGAGACAGCCTGGATTCTTTTCAAGGAAGAGACCAGGACAGACACCAGTGTCAGTGGGATCAGTACATACAAACAGCATAGGTAAAGAAAGGACATGGACTTGGAAGAAAAACAAGAACCAAGACAGGAGGAAGGGTATTATTTTTTGAGGAGAGAGGAATTGGATCAGGGTATCTGAAGATTAAATGGAGCATAGAGAACTCCAAAGAATCTTCTGGAAAAACATATTGGGCATCAAAATATGTTCAGCCCAAAAAAACCCCTTTTTACTCACCTCAGTGACTACAACTGCCCTGAATTTGCCCTGTGGCCACTGCAGACCTACAGGTCTGGGGTCTCTTGGGCTTCGTGGGCAGGGTATGTCCCTGCGGGGCTGTGGTCCTGGGAAGGCCCTCATCTGTCTCAGGGGCTTTTCTCTTGGGACCTAGTGCCTTTCCTCGGGTCCACAGGATGAAATCTGTACTCCTGGAAGGATGCTGTGGAGGGGAAAGAACAAGGAGGGGATGAGAGTGAGAGGAAGAGGGGGAGGACGGGGTGGTATGCAATGGGTTAGGGGGCACCTCCTAATGGGCGGGGTAGTCAGTGGCGAGGATAAATGCCTTCTTCTGAAAATGACCCTATTTCTAAGCTGGAAAGGGCCAGGCTGGTGTTTCATCATTATTTTAAGGGTTCTTCATAGAGAAACCTTCAATCATAGAGCTCTCTGAAATTATCATCTCTGATTTTCAAAAGCGCTGTGATTTTCCCATGATGAGAAAACTACCTTCAGGAGATTAAGAGCACGGACTTTGGAGTAAGGCATTCAAATTGCTGTGTGACCTTGGGCAGGTTACCTGGCCCCTCGGAGTCTCTGTTATCTGGGTATTGTTGTGGGCTGAGTTGTAAGCCCCACCTCTGAAATTCATGTGCTGGAGTCCTGACATCAGAGTCCCTAGTACATCAAAATGCGGGTATTTGGAGAGAGGGTCTTTAAAGAGGTGATTAAGGTAAAATGAGGTCATGTGGGTGGGTCCTAATCCAATATGACCGGTGTCCTTCTAAGAAGAGGAGACAACACAGAGAGACAACCTTGGGAAGACAGAGGGAGAAAGTGGCCATCTACAAGCCCAGGAGAGAGGTCTTAGAAGAACCCAACCCTGTCAACCCCCTGGGCTTGGACTTCTAGCCTTCAGAACTATGAACAAAAAATTAATTTCAATTGTTGAAGTCACCCAGTCTGCAGTACTTTGTAATGGTAGCCCTAGCGAACTAATAAAGGGATCGTAATTCCTACGGATGGAATTGCTGGGATGATTAACTGAGATAATATATGAGGCACTGAGCAGAGTGCCTGGCACATGGCGAACGCCCAGTAAACGGCAGCTTAAGTCTACAGTTGACCCTCGAGCAGGAGTTAGGAGCACACACCCTCCAGGCAGTGGAAAACTCCACCTGTAACTTTGCAGTCGGCCCTCCGTATCCACAGCTCTGCGTCCTCAGAGTCAGCCAAGCAGTGGGCCATGTAGTACTGTAATATGTATTTAGTGAAAAAATCCGTGCACAAGTGGACTCAGGCAGCTCAAACCTGTGTTGTTCAAGGGTCAACTGTTTTTCCCTCTGGAAATGTAAACAATGTGTAAGAGGGAGCTTAGCCTGTGTCAGTGGACATGAAGCTGGGGAACATTGTGTGTGTGTGCATGTGTGTGTGCACACAAGTATGCAGGTTGCATGTTAGCAAATGGAATATGTCAGTCACCTGCATGCATCCCATGAGGAAGCCTGGAGCAGAGTGTAAGCTTTCCGAGGGCAGGGCCCCAGAATGGGTCACCAGACTTCTTTTAGAGAAACCTGGCCAGGGGGCCAAATCCAGCCCTCTTCCTTTTTGGTTAAATCAAGTTTTATTGAAGTGTTCATTGGCTTACATATTGTCTCTGGATGCTTTCATGCTTAAAAAAAGTAGAGTTGAGTAGTTGGGACAACAGAGGACAAAGACTGCGTGGACCTCAAGTCCTAAAATATTAATTTTCTGGCTCTTTGCAAAAGTGTTTACCAACTCTGTTATAGAACCCGGTGTAGTAAGGACTCAATATTTTCTTTCCCCTTCCTTTTCTTCCTTCTTGTTATTAAGAGAGACCAGCAAAAAGGAAAAAAATGGAGATGGAAGGTAACTTAGCTTTATCTCGCCTCACCCTTCTTTCTATCTATGAGGAAACCATTTCACTGGAGAAATGATTGTTCATGAACTCCCACTCCCACAACTGGTTTTGAGGATCTACGGGGTGTTACAGCTACTGCACCTGTTGCAGGGATTACAGAGACGAGTGACGGCATGGACTTTGCATTCAGAGTTCGGCTCATCACAGCCACAAGTTCAAGATTTGCTTTGTCCTTTTGTTTTGTTGTTGTTTTTGTTGAGGGGTGGGGAGTAATTTGGTTTATTTATATTTGTTGTTTTTTTTTTTAATGGAGGTACTGAGGAATGAACCCAGGACCTTGTGCATGCTGAGCATTCACTCTACCACTGAGCTATACCCTCAATTCAAAATGGCAAAGTGTCCAATTATCTGTCGATGGACATTTAGGTTGTTTTCATGTCTTGGCTATTGTAAATAGTGTTGCTATGAACATTGGGGTGAATATATCTTTTCGAATTAGAGTTTTCTCCAGATATATGCCCAGGAGTGGGATTGCTGGATCATATGGTAAGTCTATCTTTAGCATTTTTTTATTTTTTCCCCCCTCACTATGCTTTCCATAGTGGCTGCACCAAACTACATTTCCACCAACAATGCTGGAGGGTTCCCTTTTCTCCACACCCTCTTTAAGTAATTATTGTTCGCAGACTTTTTAATGATGGCCATTCTGACTGGTGTGAGGTGATACCTCATTGTCGTTTTGATTTGCATTTCTCTGATAATTAGTGATATTGAGCATCTTTTCATATGCCTCTACTCAGACATAAGAAAGAATGAAATAATGCCACCTGCAGCAACATGAATGGCCCTACAGATTATCGCACTAAGTGGAGTAAGTCAGACAAAGATAAATAATATGATATCACTTATATGTGGAATCTTAAAAAAAAATGACACAAATGAACTTATTTACAAAACAAAGACTCACAGACATAGAAAACAAATTTATGGTTACCAAAGGGGAAAGGGGGAAGGAGGATAAACTAGGAGTTTGGGACTGGCTGATACAAACTACAATGTACAAGAACAGATAAACAACAAGGTCCTACTGTACAGCACAGGGAACTGTATCCAATAGCTTATAATAGCCTATAATGAAAAAGAATATGAAAAGGAATATATATATATGTGTATAACTGAATCATTATGATGTATTCCAGAAACTAATACAACACTGTAAATCAACTATACTTCAATTAAAAAACGGGGAAGTGTCAACGTCCCAAAAAGTCAGAGTTCTGCCTGTTTCCTTACCTGTAAAATGGGGATGTTTTGAGAATCAAGTGTGCTAATATACATAAAGCAATTAAACTAATGTCTGGCAGGTAGTTTTGCTGTTCTTAATACCATTGTTAATTTCTGTTCCCTATGAACACCGAAAACCCCTATCTTTTTCAGTTTCTATGAACACAATCTACATCCTTCCCTGCAGAGAGCAAGAGAGGTGGGGGCAGAGGGGCAGTGGAAGCTGGAAAAGCAGAGGCAAGTAACCAAAGGCGCCTACTTGGCACGAAAGGCTGCTGGATGCCCTCACTTTACCCCCCTTGGCCCCCATCCCCACCCCAGCCTGTGCTAATAGAATTCAGAAGGTAATACAATCCCCGGGCTCTGAATTCCTAGAGGATCCTGGCTGGGGGCACCAGGAGCTGGCAGGAGGCCGGGAGGCAGAGAGGGCTCTGATAAAGATCAAGTACCCACCCGGCCGCCTTTTTGCATGTCCCCTCGCCTTTCACCCGGCCGCCTCCTGAAGCCTGGCCTCAGCACAGGTTTGCGGATTTTCTCCAATTGGCTGCCTGGGGAGAAAGTGTTCAAGCCCAGAGTCTCAGGAATGGGAGTCTAATCAGATCCAGGTGTAGAGAAAACCTCTCGCCCCTTCCCCTTGCTCTCGCTCCTTCCCCCCGACCTGGGAGGGGACAGGGGTGGCCCCACCCCAGAGGGCCTTCCCAGGGGGGCGACCTAGTGGCCAGGGGGGTCCCTCCCGCCCTGTCCACCCCCTCTGCCCCGGGCTGGAGCTTGAAGATGTCCTCCCTGTCACCCTGCAGGGGAATCTAGATGGAGACAAGGCTTTTGTTCCTTTTCCCTTCCTCCAGGATCAACAAAAGTGGAAGTAAAAAAAAAAAAAAAAAAAAGATAGTTGGGCCAGAGAGGGAAGGAGGGCAGAAAACACATAGACCCCTCCCTGGCTGTGAGGAGACAGCCAGTGCCTAGGGCTCCTCCTCTGGGGACAGAAATGTGAGGCAGCCAACAGAGAGAAGAGGAATAAGACAGAAATGTATGAACAAGAAGATCATGTGCAGCAGCCGGACAGAGCTATCAGGGATGGTTACACCCCATTGTTGTAATACTGGCTCTGACAAGAGAGAATGGTGTGGGGACATGCAAAAAGAATTTTTTTGGACTCTTTTAGGAACCAAATTCCTGGCAAAGCATCAACAGCTAAGGTAACTAAGGCTGGAGTGCTGAGGTTCGGAGTCAACACTTCCTGGAGGCTTGTCTACACCAGGCACGGCATAGGTCTTCCACGGCGTCCCTTCTCATTATTCACGGTAATTTTATTTGTAAAGTCGCTGTGAACCATGAATTAGCAAACACTGAACCATTGCTCCTGGGGGAAATACAGATTTAGGTTCCTGTGAGTCTTTGGTTACAACATGTTCCTCAACCAATCAACATGTAACCTTATTTTATGTGTTTATTTAATATATATTTTTGATTCATTAACATCGAACTCACAGCCAACAACTGTAACTCACGCCTGAGTGAAGCTTATCTAACACCCGTATTTTCACCGTAAGTTGCATCACTGCCTTCTTGTGCTTAGGAATAGTAGATAGCGCTTCAGCACTGCATTTGTGGGCCATTTTAAACAGTCCATTTTAAACAGTGACATTGTCAACAAAAAGCACAAAAATGCCAAAAACATGGCACTAAATGAACCACAAAGCAGACACCTGTTTACAGTGACAGCCAGAAAAAGAAGGCAGAGCAAGCCTTGTTTGACCTTAGCTGGAATCATGCGTATCAGGTGACTCAAACTTTCTGCATCTTTGTGCGTGTCCAGGAATGATTGTGAAAACGCAAATATTTATTTTAGGCTTACAAATAAATTTTAGTTAAGTGAATTTGCAAATACAGAACCCTGCAAATAATGGGGATTGACTACATATCCCATTCAGTTTTTCTAACAATCCCATGTGGTGGGAATTATTGTTCCCACTTTAAAGATTGGAAAACTGAGGCTCAGAGGGGTTATGCCATTTGCACAATGTGATCCAGCTAACAAGTGATACTTTGTATTTCTCCGACATCAAATTTAAGACACTTCACTTGGGAAAAAAACACTACCAGAGAGGACCACCCTGCCTCAGTCAGTCCTTTAGTCTGTATTTATTCACTCTACCTAAATGGGCTTGCTCAGCTGCTACTGTGAGTTCATGTATTCTGCCTGCCTGATTCGGGAACACTTCTCGGGTTGGGGAACCATATCCTCCTTCCCCCATCCCCAAATTGAAGCTCCCTGAGTATAGAAAGGGTCTCTCGCGCTGTTTATTCTCCACGAGTTCCACAAGCAGATTCTTGAAAAATCATCCCCATCCCTCGCCTGGATGCAGCTACTGTTACAAGCTCAAAGGACACACAGGTCATGGGCTGGTCACAACCGCCCAGGTGCAAGGCCAAGCTTGGGGCAGGACTTTAGTGGGTAAGGGGATCTATGAGGCTGGAGTGGCTGCTTCTTCATGGAGAAGGAGTCTTGCAGTGGGCGTCAAATGGTGGATGAGAGAGAAGGAAGGAAGAAAGGAAGTCCAGGCATCTAGGAGGTGGGAACAGGCATAGCCTGTGAGGACGCCAGTGCGGCTAGAGTCTGGGCTGCAGGTTCGGGATGGGGTTGGGCAGTAACGGAAAGCCATCTGGGGAAGAGTCCATGACAGTAAGGGAGACAACGGAGCTGCTGGTTGAAGTTTAGAGGCTGGGGCTGCAGAAGGCAGCACACCCTCAGTTCCCTCCCCAACAACACTGTGTGGAGCCCAGGAAAAATTCATCCAGGTTCCTTCCAGGTACAATGGGGCCTCAGCCCCTCCCAAACTCAGAGTCCCAGGGCATGAAGAGCCAACGCAGACACCCAGACTGACAACAGGACATAGTATAGAGAAGCTGAAGGGGTTCTGGGTCAGCCATCTTCCTCCAGAAACCCGCAGCTGTCTTCACCTCCCCAACCCCTTTATTACATTCCTTCCTCAACCCACCCCAATCTGGCTTCTGCCCCATCACTCTAAATAAAGCCATTTTCACAACAGTCACCATTGACCTTCATGTCACTACTTCCAGGCACATTTTTTTTCTGTGCTCAACTTACTGGCTACTTCTCTCCTGGAATGTAGTCATCAGGAAGCCGGGGAATTTTGTACTTACTGCAATACTCCCAGCACCTAGAACAGGCTGGTATAGAAGGTAGTTGATAATTTTGATGAATGAATGAGTGAACTGACTTCCAATGGCTTCTGCAATGCCACAGCCTCCAGTTTTTCTGTTCCTGTTTGTCTGCTCCTTCTCTGTCTCTCTTGTAGACTCACGTCCTTCATCCTGCTGTGTACAACCACTCCAAGCCTCCATTCTAGACTCTTTTCTCATCTGTATTCTCTTTCCTTGGGAGATCTGATCCACTACCTTCAATTACCACCTGTGACAGACTGTATTGTCGGAGAGTCACATCTATACACTTACCCCATCCCACATAGTCTTCTTACAATATAACTGACACTCTTCCACCAAAAAGTGGGATCTGAGTTCCCTTCCCTAAAATCTGGGTGGCAGCTTATGCCTTCTTTGGCCAACAAAGTATGGCAGAAATGACACTGTATGACTTCTGAGGTTAGGTCATGTAAAGAATACGGTTTCCACCAGGCTCTCTCTTGGGATTTTTATTTTTGGAACCAACCCATCCTGTTGTTGAGGAAGCCCGGGCCACATGGAGAGGACACATGTGGGTGCTACAGCCAACAGCTAAGCAGCTAAGCTAAGGTCTCAGCCAACATCAACATCAGATACTTCCAGCTCCCAGCCATTGAGTCTTCCAGCTGAGACCTCAGACATTGTAGAGCGGAGTTAAGTCATCCCCTCTGTACCCTGTCCAAAGTCCCAACAGACCAAAACCATAAGAGATAATAAATGACTATTGTTGTTCTAAGTCTCTCCACGTTGAGGTAATTTGTTACTCGGCAATAGACAACCACTACACCATCTGTATACTGCTATCTCCATTTATATTTCCACCTCAGTCTTCTCCTTTGATCTCTAGGTCCATATTCCAAATGTCTACTCATCATGGCCACTTGGCGGTCTCAAAGGAACTGGAGTCTCACCATGGCCAAAGCTAAACTCTAATTTTCCCACAAGCCTGCTCCTTTCCAGTGTTTTCTTTCTCTGTAAATGGCTCCACCTTCCTACCATTTTCACTGTCCAAAAACTTAGCCCTCGTCCATAACCCTTTCTTTCCTTTCTTGATCTGCAACAAATTCTGTCAAGTTCATCTCTTAAGTCTCTCATTAATCTAACAACCTCTCTTCATCCTCACTACCAGCCTGCTTCAAACCACCATCGCTCCTCACCTGCCTCCACCCCTGTGGTTTCCCAAGTTCCCAAACCTTCCTTGATTCTCTCCAATTCATTCTTCACGCTGCTGTCACAGTGATCCTGCGAAGAGCGCTGGAATCTCTTCCATGCTCTTACATTCAAGACTAGAATCCTTAGCACATGCTGCAAGGCAGTAGGAGACCTAGCCCTTGCCCAGCCTCTCTGGCACAAACTGTGCCATTCTCCCCTGGATCTCTGCTCTGCACTCCATTACTGTTTGTCAGTTCCTCGACTGGGCTGTGCTCCTCCCAGCAGAGGGATGCACACAAGTGGTCATCCTCCCAGGAAACTCTTCTCTGTTCCCCATCTTTTACCTAATTAATTTTTACCCGTTCTTCAGTCTGACTCTCCAACCCCCATGTAAGATCTTCTGTTATATGATGTCACAGCTCCAGGTACTTTTAACCACAGCATATCTCTGTAATTGCATATCATCCATGAGATTGCTTGATTAATATCCCCCTTACAATAGTAAAAGCTCCAGCCGGCAGCAGTCACATTTGCTTCACCCAGAGTGCAGGGAGAAGGCCTTCTGTGATATCCGCGTGTATGGAATGAATGACTTAGGGAACGGAGGATCTAAAGTGGAGAAGTGAGCAGCAAGTCCAGCCTTGGAAAGCCAAGAGAACATTTCTCAGTTTTATGAGCCCAGCAAGCCAAGGGAGATTTTGTCAGGAACTCCCCAGCACTTTATCCTCTCTGGAAGACACGTTTTTTCCTAACAAAATATAAATTTCCTTCAGGTTTCAGACCCCAGCACCAGCGTGGGAGTGAAGGTTGAGAATGCCAATTAGTTTAAATCAGTCCTGGTAATCCCCTTGCCCGGGACTGATTTAGGAGTAGGCCAGGATACAAGGCGAGAGAGACGGGAAGGGAAGCTGGGCTTTACAAAGGAGCAGGAGGATGCTCTTGGGTGACGAGAGTCTTGGAGCCTCTGCAGTCTCTCGAGGCCCCGGGAACACAGGACCCATAAATGGCAGAGGAAAATCCTACCAGTAGAGAGAATCCAGCTCTTCAATTTGCAAATAACCAACCACGTAACTGCCTGTGATGGGGGATGCTAAATGGTTTCTTATTGGTTTAAGCCAGAGTTTCTCAACAACATCATTACTGACATTTCAGACCACGCAGTTCTTCATTGTGAGGGGCTGTCCGATGCATGGTAGGATATTGACCAGCACCCCTGGCCTCTATGCGCTAGATACTAGGAGCGCTGTCGCCCCCATACGGGTTGTGAAAACCAAAAATGTCTCCAAACATTGCCAGGTGTCCCCTAGGGGACAAAATCACCCCCTGGTGAGGACTGCTGGTGTAAGCCACCTGAACCAGACTATCTGTTATTTGCAGCCAAAGGCATCTTAAGTGAAACAGCATCCTCTGAACTTTGTTTCCTCAAAACAGGCTCATCTCTTTCCACCTTCGAATACCCACACCTTCCTCCAGCCCCAGACCTGTTCACAGAGAGCCATTCGCATGATTACACCTTCCCACCAAGTGCCTTCAATCCTGGCCTGCCTCACCTCTTACACGAAGTCTAGAAGTCTTGAAGTCTTGAAGTCTTGAAGTCTTGAAGTCTTGAAACCTCACCGCTGCAGCCGCATCCCCGACCGCCTCCACCTTCCCCGACCGCCTCCACCTTCCCCGACCGCCTCCACCTTCCCCGACCGCCTCCACCTTCCCCGTCTCCCTCCCCTTGCCGCGGGAGCTGATGGGAGTGCTCCCGCTTATATGCTCGTGCTCGGACACAGGTGATGCTATTCCTCCCACACATCAGGTGAGGCCACTAAAAGTTTCCTTCAAGCCTCCCCTACCAAGGCTCTTTCTCCACACCCCCATTCCTGCCTCATTTGTTTTATCAATCTGTCCTTCTATCCATCCATCCGTCCACCATTCGACACATATTTGGCACACTTACTAGGAAGAGTTACAGTAGGCACTAGATAGCAAAATTGATAAGATACGGAACTAGTTCTTAAAGAGCATACAGCATGGCTATGAAGAAGACAGTCTGCTAAGCCAATGAGAAGTGCTACTAATATAGATGACATCTGACCTACTATGAAACAATGTACTTTCACACTCTGCGTTACCCTCACGTATAATTAAGAATTCAAGATGATGCTAATAACAGTCTTCACCTGTCCCTGAAGCAGGCTGAGCAGGATCACATCTGCCCGTGTGGTTAGTCTAGTTCCAGTAACTTGATGAACCTGGGAGAAATAAGAAGGCCTAAGTTTCAATGTACTCTGTTAAGTCAGACTTTTTTTTTCTTCCCCTCTGGACTTTTCTCCAACTGGTCTGAATTAGTGAGGTCCAGCTGTTTCTATTTAAAGAAAAAGGCAACAAAATCTTCAGGGTGTGCCTCCAAAAATCAGGCCAGAAGACAGACACACACACACACACACACACACCCCCACACCCACACCCACACCCACACACACACACACACACACACACACACACACACACACCCACTACTGCTGCCACCAACTCCATCATCCACACGCTCTGCCCTAGGGACAGGGACGCACACTGACACACTGTCAGGCAGTTGAGGGGAAAAACAGAAATTGGGTTTCAGCTCAAACAGCCTGACGCTAAAGAGATGGAAGGGCGGCCGCAGGAGGGGCAGGGAGAGAGGGGGTTTGGCGAAGAAACAGTTCCAAGCACAACAGAAAAGGTCTCGCCTGAAGATTCTGGATTTCCTCTTTGGTTCTTTCAAAGAATAAGTCTCTGGTTCTCTTTGGCTGGGAGGCCCGCTCTTGCGGGGTGTGGCCTTGGGCTCCCTCTTCCCCTTCACAGTAACGCTATTGTTCAGAAACTGCGGCCAATTTATGGAAAGAGGTGGAATGTTTATGTAACTGACTCTGCTTTAGACAAGACGTTTGAAAGGGAAAAAAAAATGACAGATGGAAGGAGGCCAGTCCAAACAGGGTTTTTCTTCCTTTCTGGACACAGATGTTGGAAAACGGAGGAGAGGGAAGGAGGGAGGGAGAGAGGAGAGTCAGGGACGGAGAAGGAATGCCAAAGTCCGAGCTGGCTGGACAGAGACGGCTGAGTCTGTCTCTGTGGCCAGAGGCAGAGCCTTGGAGCAGAACCTCCGTTTTTGGAAGCTGAAGTTCTAATTAAATAGGTCAAGCCCGTCAGAACTGCTCTGGTGTGGGGTCTGGATCTCATTAGCCTAAAATGGGTGGGGTTGGGCTGGCCGTGGGGGAGTGGATCCCCTGGTGTGTACTTGGGGGGTGGGGGCCAGGGATGAGGGAACTTCTTTACTGCTTTCCCCAGAGCCAGGCCCCAGGCAGCTGGAGCTGCCAGGAGGGCCAGACCACAGATGGAGAATGCGCTTCATTAAGCAAGGAGTCCGCTCTGCAGCCCGGAGGCCCAGGCAGACTGGAAAAATGAGAACTGCTTTGAGGGGGAGTAGCAGGGACAAATCTCACCCCTCACCCAGCACAAGTGAGGAGTGAGGAGTGACAAGTTAGGACAAGGGGACTGGTGTCTATAACTTCCCTTGAACTTTGGCAGCTAACTCTGGGTGCCGGGTGCCGGAGGCAAAGGCAGTACAAGGAGGAGATAAAAATCTCTGTCTCCCAGATTATAGGATTCCTGTCTTTGGAGCCCCCACCTGATAGGAGAGCTAGTTTGCTGCCCTTAGGGAACCCCAGTTGGAGGATTGGAGGAAATCCAATCCCTGTATTAGGAGATTCCCCAGTAGACAACTCCTGACTCTGAGGTCTCCAGTCGGACAGGGGAGGCAAAATTGTAGGAAATGAAACAGATATGAAACTCATACAAAATTAGCATGAAAGCAGGCTCCAGTGAATTTCACATGAAATTCACATGACAAGGTGCTTGAAAGGAGTTATATTTACAGTGGGATGGGGTTGGAATGGTTCCGACAGAAGGGCAGTTATGAGCAGCTGGATGGCCATGGCTTGGCAAGGGCAACGGGACAACAGTGTGAGTCTGCGAGCTGCACATTCTTAGACCTTAGGGAGCGGGAGTTAGAAGCCCCCATCCCCAGAGGTCTCAGTTTGACTGGTCGGGAGTGGTGAGGAAGGAGAAGAAAGACAAGTCAACTGACTGCCAAGTTCTCCCCAAGGGATTCAAATCCAGGCGCTGGGATTGCTGGGTCAGGCTGCAGTGACATCCTAGAGCACATTCTAGAGGCCAGAGAACTGTCAGATGTCCCCACCACCCACAAATAAGATGACCATATCATTTGTCATCTACATGGGGACCCTTTGGAAAGGGAAAGGGATGTTATTCATAATTATGCTGGGCCCACAAGCATAAACCAGGCCTGTTCCAGATAAACCAGGACTTCTGATACCCTCCCTTCCTAAAATCTTGAAGGGCCTAGGGGTGTGTGCAGCTGAGGTTTTAAGAAACCAGAGGATTCGCTTCAAATACCCTCCTCAACACCTCAATTCTATTTGAAGATTTTTGGGGAACCATGTTACTATGCTGAATAGAACATGTGTATATGGAGTGTGTGTGTGTGTACTTATGAATAGTAAACGTGTGTGCTGTGTAGATGTATACACCTACGTCTACATCGGTAGATAGTTTGAGATATAGACACATATTATCAAAAATATTTAAATTAAAATGAGAGACCTCAAAAAACTTAGTTCTTATAGCAAACCTCTTGGGAGGATGTCCCCAGCACACCAAGAGGCACTATCATAGATCTATGTTATTTATGGTTGCCCAAACCTTTTAGATACCCTCTCAATATTTTAATAGTTCTTCAGAGGATACATCCCACCTTCCCAAGAGAAGTCAAACAGAATGAAGCTGCCCAGAGTTTCTAGTTTCCCCTGCTGTGAGGGAGCAGGGAAAGGCTGTAAGTTCTAGCAGCTAGATGCACTTTGCGCTCAGAACAGAGTTACCTGGGGACGGGGATGTAGAAGGGGTCATCCTTTTTGCTGGCACCCGATTGCAGCAGGCACAGTGTGGGTCGGAGGCAGCAGCTCCTGTGGCGGCCAGATCTGCAGTGTGGCTCTGGGAGTTGTCCTAGAAACTCAGCAGAAGTCTATTTTTTCAGTCCTCCCAATATCCTTAACAAATCTCGTTATACTTAAACCAGATGGAGAAGATTCTCACATTTTGGTTTTGTTTTGTTTTACAAAGAAGGACTCTGATAATTCAGATGATTCAGGGGCAAAGTTTGAGGAGATTTTTGCTACACACAGAGAGGGATGGGGCTCACTCCAGGGGAAAGTTAGCCCCAGAGAATTAAGTGGGACTCTGAAACAAAACCACTCCAACGCTCCAGTGCCCAGCCCTGGCCTCCTCCACTGGGTCTACATCCACCAGCTTCCCTCTGTCCTCCCCTCCACTCTCTAGCGTCTCTGAGCACCATCACTTCTCCTGCCCTCCTGTCCTCACACTGACCTTCAGAAGTAAGGAGTCAGGGGATACTTCTCTCTACCGTCCAGGAAGGACAAATTAGGTCCAGAGTCCTGATCATGGCTGTGCAGTAGCTAAGGGTAGAGCTGGGATGACATATCTGTTCTTTGTCTTTATCTTGTTTCCCAAGCGAGGACTCCCTGGACTCCCTGGCTCAGGCACCTGCAGGTCTCATTAGTTCGGTGACCAGTGAAAAGAGTAGCCTGACTCAGATGTCTCACCTCTGCCCCGAGGCCGAGTAATTCTGGGGTAAATCACTGGCCATCTTTGGGCTTCAGTTTCCTTATCTGTTAAATGAAGGAGTTGGAACAGCTCGTTAATTCTCAACCTTTTAGACATCACAGACTCGGTTAAAAATCTGATCCTCTTTCTTCTTGTCCCTACTCCCCCCGCCCCGAAATGGACACATAATACATTCTGTAAAATTTCAAGGGGGTTGTGGACCATTTAAAGTTAGTGAGGGGATTCAAAGTTTTAATCATACTCCCAAAGACATCTAAACCCCCCAGATTTTAAGGACCCTGCTCTAAGGTCTCTGTGGGCAATGATTTTGGAGAACTCTATGCTGGAAAGGCCTGTCTGCCTGCTTATCTTGGCACTGCCCCCTTGAAGGATTCTTTCACTTCACTGAGCTACAGTTTTCTCATCTGTAAACGAAGGATAATAATACCAGCCCTGGCAACCTTATAGGATTGTTAGGAGAAAAGGTTTTGTAAACCATGAAGTATTGCACAAATGAGCGAGATCAAATAGCCAGCTTACTTTTTCCTTCTAACATCTGCGGACTGGTGGTGACATCCAGCCAGAGCTCACAGAATTCCTGGTAGGAGAACTGAGCCCCACCAGTGCTCCTTTACCAACAGGTGGCCCTCTCCCCATTCCTGGGGCCTCACTGAGGCAGCATCGTGCTCCAGTGTCAAAGCCTGTGGACATCATTTCCATCAACACTGTCTGTTACTTGTAACCCCCACCTCCCTCCACTCAACATACTGCCCAGGGGACAGTCATGTGGTCACCCACCCACTTCTGTTCCCCAAGATAGCAGAGAGCAGTCCCAGAGGAAGGATGGACTTGGTGAGGACAGTGCCGTCTGTCCTAGCCCCGTGGTCCTCTCCATCACACTCCTATTTCTCAGACCTCATGTTTAAATTGGGGGCTCCAAACATATGAACCCAGGGCTCATTCCTCCTGGGATACTCTCAGACTGGGGGGATGCAGAGATAGGAACGTGCAGCCTAATTAGAGGCTAGGACACACTCACACCCGCATACATCTGATTACACTCACCTGAGGAGGGCTGTGTCTGTCACAGGCCTGACCTGACCTGCACGGCACCAACGACATCAAAGCAGGGGAGTGGTGGAGTTGGCGGTTCCCGGGGCATGTGGCTCACCTTCCTGCCAGTGTTTTCCCCGACAAGACTTTACTTGCCACCCATATCCTCCCTGCCTGGTAGTACAGAGGATTAAAGACCTTTCTGTTCCTAACAAGGTACTTCCCACCACCTGCCTGCCCAGTCCTGGCTCTACCCACTCTAGGATGGCCCCACACATCCCCTCCTGGGGAGTGGGGATGGTGTGAGGAGGGACTGGACCAGAGCCAGGCCTCTCCAAGATGCCGACCCTCTGGTCCTGGGAGTTTCCACTGGACAATCACTGGCAGTGGCACTGCCTCTCTGTGGTCCCATGGTAGAAGGCAGGGCCTCAGGGTCCCCAAGAAGAATGAAGGTGGTACCCAGACCACAGGGAAGAGAAGACATGTGATTGTGAGCCAGGTAGGAGCTGCATGTCTACCTGTATGAAGGATCATGGGATCCAGGCTTAGACCCACAGCCAGGCCTTGGCCTGAGCCAAAGGATCCAGATCTGTCCAATACGGTGGCCGCTAGACATATGTAGCTTTTGAGCCCTTGAAATGTGTTTTGTTCTGAGTGGTATATGTTGTGTAAAACACACACCAGATTTCAAAGACTTATTACAAAACACAAAAGAATATGACACATCTCATTCATTATTTTTACATGGATTACTTGTTGAAGTGATAATGTTTGGTACATATTGGGTTAAATAAATTGTATTATTAAAATTAATGTCACCCATTTCTTTGATTTTTTTTTTAACATGGCGACTAGAAAATTTAAAATCACCTATGTGGTTCACATTATATTTCTACTGAACCGTGCTGGTCCTGCAAACATGAAGCAAAGAGCCCAGCCAGAGCATTCAGCTTCAGAGGGAGGACCATCACGGAAGGGCCGACCTTGGCCATGAAGTTCAGCTGGAGTCAGAAGCCTCTGCAAAGCTCATCTGAGAAAGGGATAGACCCGGAAACAGGAGCAGAGCTACTGGCGCCCATGCCTATGTTGGAGTCCCTCAAGGCGGTCCCCCTCATTCCCTCCCTCTCGGGGCTGGGTTGATGGACTTGGCTTGCAGTGGAAGGGAGGGAGAGGTGCCCCAGGGACACCGGGGCATCTGTCTAGGGGAGCATCCCTGCTGGACCCACTGAGGTTTCAGGGACCTGGGGAGGAGACGGTCGTGGGGATGGGACACGTTTCTTCCTGCCAGGAGGGCTTGTCACAGCCTCCGAGCTCAGAGAAGAGAGCTACCCCTTCCAACGCAGGGCATGTTCTATTATTTATTAACCCCGAGGAGGGCTGCCCACGCCGGCCTTCCAGCTGGTTAATTGGATTTCATGACAACTTTTTTAAAGGGAATTTTCTGAGGAGCAGTGTTGTGTCCTGCCCCAGGGGTCCTGTGAGTTTTCCTCCATCTCCTTGAAAACACAGCCACTGCTGTATAACGTGGAGCTTTAATCATACATGTCAGGGTCGTCCCAGCCCTGTCGGAAGCTGTGGTGAGGCTAACACAGCCACTGATGCTTAGGGATGAGAAATGAGTCCCTTTCTTGGCTGAGATGAAGAAAATATACACTGTGTCTGATATGCAGGGGACGCTGGCTAATTTGGGTGCCACTTCTGCTTTGATTACAGCCCCTGGTAGGTGGAAGTGTGCTGCGTACCAGAAGCAGAATGCCACAGGTTTGCCTTTCCTTCTGGTGAGAAGACACTAATAAACATAAGGTCTTTGTGATAATAGCTATTATCAAGGCAGAGGCCCCTACTTAAACAATTACTTTGAGAATAGGCAACTAAACACTAGTATGTCATGCATCTGCTCATTGTCCTTTCTCTGTGGTCAGTTGTTCGGTCATTAAGATTCATCTGGAGGATGCTCAGGGGTGGACCGCAGAGGAGGCTCCTGCTGATTCATGGCCACTTAGTGTCCCATGGTCTAAGCAACAGATAAGGAGAGGAGCAAGGTGCTGTGCTAATCTGCACACACCCCAAGCCAGGTTTTTAAGCACGGGCAAGAATTCTTGGTGTTATGGTAAGATTCACTGGAGAGCCCTTTCAAAGTGTTACATTTTTTTTCCAGAATGGGTCCATTTACAGGAAGCGCGGAGGAGGAAGGAGACTGAAAACCACTGCCCTGTGGACCCCAGAGAAGAGTCTTGTCCCAGGGCTTGGAAGGGACCCTGGAGAGAAGGGATGAAAAGGAGGCACTGAGGCACTGACGCCCGTCAAGATGAGGCTGGCAGGAGTTCAGGCTGCCAGGGGATTCCTCTGACTGTGGGCTCTCTCCCTGGTGTACTTGCTCAGACCCCCTGGATTGCGCCCCCATCAACAAGGACGGTGATCACAGAGCTGTTAGTGTTATATGCCTACACTGTACAAAATGACTTACATCCATCATCTGTTTACACATCTAATAACCTAGTGATGGAGGTATTATCATTAGCCTCATTTTACTCATGAGGAAACCAGAGTTCAGGGAAGTCATTTGCTAGACATGAGACATTTATAGCAAGGATGTGCCCATAAACCACTTCACAAAGTCATGTAAAGCCAGGATTTTGGCTAAGGTCTCTAATTCTAAAACCCATGTTAATTCCTATTTTATAATGCCTTTCTTTAAAAAAAAAATCCTAGTTGAAAAGTCATTATAGATGGGGGAGCGGGGAGCAGATTTTACATTCTACAATTCAGGGAACAGCCTATAATACTGCCTGGGAAGGTTTCCTACAAAATGTGGACCTTGAATTGGCCTTGAGGGGAAGTTACTCTTTGCATAAGCAAGGACAGGGGAAGGTTATACCAGGCTAAGGGAGAAGCAGGGGTGAAGCCTAGGAGATGGGAAGGAGGGGGTCAGTGGGAAAGGATACTTAGAGGACAAAAGTGGCTGGAGCAGAAGCTTCCCTGCAGGGAGCAGAGGGTGGGGTTGGGCAAATAGCCTGGGCTGACATCTGGAGGGCATCGAAAGGCCTAAGAGGTGAAAAAATGTCTGTTAGCCTGGTAATTTTGGACAATCAGTCACAGAATGGATGGGGAAAGAATGCCTGGGGACAGATGGGGAGTTTTTGAGAAGGAGTGAGATCTGGGGTAAACCAGGGCTGTAACAGTAGTGCATTTTCAATTTAAAGACTCAATTTAAAGAGGGAGAAAACTGGCCATTACGGGATGGGGGAAGACGTTCAGGTGACTCTGAGACTACAGTCAGAGAATGTAGACAAAGGACCCCTCCCTGCAGCTGTCCCCCAGCACAGTATGAGGCTACTCAAGTCTGGAGACTCCTGCCCACCCACTGGGCACTCCTGTTCTGCAGGCCTGGCCTGGGGCTAGGGTCTCCCTTCCCAGCTCCTCCCTGCCCCCTCTGCAGAAAGGCTGAGACATTCCCCATTTCTCCAGCCTCTTGTTTCTCTAATTTTATGATTGTATGAAAATAAGGTTCCCAAATTGCCTTTAATTAGCTTTAATAAGACAGCCTTTTTTTTGCTAATTAAAATGATTATTAAGAAACCATTTATTGAGAATGAACACACTTGGTAGAACCTAGGAGAATTCTGAACTCTTAGTAACAGCAGCCACCACCAGCCCCTTTGGACCACTAGTTTACCTGCCCCACTCCAGAACCCAGGTGGGGGGTACTCAAGCCAGCAGCCCAGGGTTTCAACCCTGTTCCTCTCCAGGGCACTTCCAAGACCAGATGCTGCCTGCATTCCTAGGGCTGCTCCTTTCTCCAGCATTGGGGTTCTTACTGTAGACTATGGCCCTGGTAAGCAAGCACCTGGGTTTGCTTATCCAGACTGGTCCAGCTCAGCAAGGCTGGGCAACCAGGAGAGTCGCTTCATCTCCCTGGGCCTCAGTCTTCCAGACTGAGAAGGGTGGATGGGCCCTGGTGGCCTGAGAGGCCGCTTCCCCTCTGGAGCTTAGTGATGCCAAGACGCCTGATGGAGGTTGCACTCGTGGAAATGCACACCTCCGGGTAACAGGGAAGCTTGGGACCCGCAGAGCCCCGCAGCTCGTATTAGTTCTCTCCTCCTTCTCCGGGAGGCCTGTGCAGGCAGCTGAGGCTAGGGACGCCTGTCACCGAAAGCGTGAGGAGCCTCAAAGACACCAGGCTCCAGCAAGGAAGAAGCGGATGCGGTGCAGAGAGGCAAGACCCAGGAGCTGGGCCTGAGGCGCGGAGGTGTAGCTTCCGGGCCCCCGGGTCCCCGGGTCCCCATGTCCCCCGCCGCTGAGCTCCCTCCCTCCCGCCCCGACCCCGCCCCCGGCTGCGCAGCTGCCGACTGCTCCTGGGTGGCTGCTAACGGCGAGTCCTGTCATTTTCCCTTCCTGCAAGGAGGGGGCCGGGAGCCGGAGTCTGCAGGGGGCTGGACCGGACCCGGGCAGAGGAGGGGAGGGGCGATCAGGTCAAAGGTGGCGCAGAAGTCGGGGCTGGAGGAGAGGCCCCGGGCATTCTCTAAGGACGTCATCTGGGTTGTGTCTGCCTTCTGGGGCCGTGGGTCCAGCTGCGCCCTGACCTTCTTCCCCAAAGTCCTCCCCAGTGTCCTTCCAGGGACCTGGTCAGCTCGAGGTCTGGCTGCGCCTTATAAAGCGATATTTGTTTTTGTTAAATGTCAGTGGAAAGAACGTGAGCATCGAGTCCCACAGCCCTGAGCTCCAACTCGGTTGGCCGAATTACTGCTTTGTGACCTTTTGTGACACTTAACGGAGCCTTAGATTCCCGACAGCTTTCTTCCCACGGCGGCTCTAAGAATGATATGCAAACACGGAGATGAAGTTGCCCAGTCGGAAGCTTGAGACCGAAACGCTAGTGTCGCCAGAATGTGCACTTGACCTCAGTCAGTGAAGGCGAAGGCAAAGCTGCAAGGCTCTAAACCCAAGTCCCGGCAGCCTTTCCCTCTTCGGGCGCTGGCTGGAGGCGGGGTCCGCTCGCGTGTCCCCTGTTCTCACCCCTGCGGCGGGTCCAAAGCTACGACGGCGCATCAGGAGACACCCACGCCGGAGACCCCCGGCAGGGTCCATACTAGCCTGTCTCTGGGGAGTGGGTCTGGAGCCTGGGTGCTTTGTAAAAGCTCCCCAGGGGGTTCCGCCGGGCTGCCAGAGTTGAGAACCCGTGATTCCTTTCCTCCCCCGGGAAGGAATAAACAAAGAGGCCTAGGTGGGGAGGGCGCGAAGGGAGCTGTTGGGTCCCCTCCAGTCTGCAGGTGGCCTCTTCATGTGCCCACGGACACAGGCACATGCACGCCCATGCGCAAGCTCACGCACACTCGGAGGGACCACGCATCCATACACACGCGCGCACACACGCCCCCACTCACGCAGTCACGGACGCGCACACCCACACGCACTAGCTTCTCTGGGCGAATCCCGGAGCCCGGACCCTGGCCGACCTCGCGCTGGCTGGGACGCTGGCGGTGGGGTGCTGCCCAGCAGCTCCGAGGGGCTCCGGCCGGGCGGCCCGGGGCGAGCGGCTGCTGGTGACAGCGCGGCTCCTCCGAGCCCGGGGCGCTCCGCAGAGCCCCCGCCGGGCCGCGCGGCGCTTGCTCCGGCTCTTTGTTATGTTAATTCCCCTTCCCAGCTGGTGCCAGCTGCCTGCACAATGAGCGCCCCGAGCCCTCGCCAGTCCTCGCCAGCCAGGGAGTGGGGGCGGGGCGGGGGGTGCTCCGCGACCTGCGCCCGGGATCCCAGCATGGCCCAGCCTGCCCCACCCTCCCACGAAGCAGCTTCCCCCTCGGTCCTCCCCTCCCCCATGCTCGCGGGGCCGCGCCTCTCGGGGCCTGCAGGGCATCCACTGATTCATTCCAGTCGCCCCGGCTGCCCGCCCTCCAGGTGCCAGGGCTTGATGAAAAGTAAAAGGCTCCTCGGCGGCTCGAGAACTGTGCGGATGAAAGAGAAACAGCCGCCTCCCAGACCACACAGCTAATCCTCCCATAAACCTCGAGCAAATAAGGAGAGAGGAAGAACAGGCCGGCTACAGATGTGGAGTGCAGCCTCCGGGGATCCCCAAATTAAAACTCGTGCAGAGGAAGCACTTGGACCACCACCAAATGACACTAATTGGGTTATGGGACCATAATCTTGGCTTGCATGAAAAAACAAAAAACAAAAAACAAAAAACCAACAACAGTTACAGTCACAGCTGCGAGGGCTGTCTTCATAAAAAGAAGGGGGCAAGTCCGCTATTTTATTACTCATAAACATGAGGGAGAAGACGGTTCTCAGATCTCCTTCCTGCGCAGTGCGGGCAGGCTGGTTGCCTGGAGGGGAGGACAGTCTTGTGTCAGGAGGGGCGGCGCTGTGCCTGGCTGGCTCCGAGTGTGTGGAGCTAATGGGCTAAGGGGAGGGGGTGCTCTCCGGGGAGGGGGTGGGTAACTGTGCTGAGACACCGCGGGGGAGCGCGGCCGATCTGGAGGAATGTATTTCAGGCAATTGGTTGGTTAGCAGTCCTGTGCAGAAAGCAGTCATCTGGACAGGAAAACTCGGGGATTTGTTCTTTAAGAAACGAGCAGAAGCGGTGTCTCGGTTTCACTGGGTGGGGGAACTAAAGGCCTCCCGGAGAAGGAAAGTAAGGAGTTGATGTGTGTAGAAAATTGAAGTGAAAATCTTCAGAAAGAGTTCTGGTTGTTTGAATCACAAATGTTGGGACCAGAGGAGAACAATCTTAGAGGCCCTATGAGCACAGCCTCATTTGACAGATGGGAAATTAAGACCCTGAGAAGTTAAGGGCTTGTTGATGGTTAGACAGCTAGTGGGTGGCAGAGCTAGTGAGTGGTAGAGCTGGCAAGAACCTGTCTCCGAACTCCTAATCTGGTGCTCTCAACATTAACTTGGGTATAATTTTATGGCTAAGAAACAGCAGTCATTGGATCAGAAACCAACGCAACAGACTGTAAGGAAATAAGTAAAAAGTTAGAAAATTTTAGAATGATGGACTTAAACCTTTGTCTGCTCTATAATAAGAATTGGAAATCAATCAATTCTTGCAAAGTCCATCCCAAGGTTCTTGCTAGCATGTACCTGCTCATTCATCCATTACAACACCCAGATGGACAGACGGCCCCAGCATTTCTTTATGGGTCCTTTTGGTGCCAGACCAATACTGTTTCCAGACAGAGAGATGCACCCTCATCCCCCATGTCCCTGTACATTAAGTCATCTTGGCTAAAACCAGCTAGGTTCAGGCTGGAGTGGTTAAGAATTCTAATTGATCATCCTTACTGGTTAGAAGCCTACCCACTGGAAAATAAAAAATCTACTTCTGCTGCTGAGCTTACAAACACCAGGAGAACCAAGTCTGGAGACGGCCAGTCTGGATCTCCCTGGGCATGTTGAGGTGTCCTGCCCTCTCGCACGCACCCGTGCCTCTCTCAGCTGCTCGGCGGCTCGAATGGCAGCTACTGGTGTCACTCATGAGACCCTAGAGCCCGGCTGGGTAGAAGAACCTGTCCCAGAGACGTCGGTGAAATCATCACAACACTGCCTTTTGGCACCTGTTTCTCCTTCTCAAATCATATGGTTCAGTTCTGTTCTCAGTTCAGTCCTACCAATAAGCAAGCATCACTTCAGCTGTATGTCGCGTCACCTTATGGGAAAACATACCCTTGGAACACTGAGAGGGATGGAAATGTAATTTTTTAAATGAAATCCTGTTTTGAAGTCATCTATTGGGTTCTGAATTTAAAGGCAATAAAAAAATAAAGATTTTGAAGTAAGGACAGCCACTTCCTAGCTGAGCTGCTTTTTAAACTTAGAGCCTGTAAGTGGAAACTGTATCATAATTATTTTATAACTACTTTGAGGCCATGTCCTCAAAGTTATTATTATACAGAAAATTTTGCTTTGGCCTCAATGACCAGATATAGGAACATGAGGACTATGGTTTGGTCTGAATTTATTTACTCAATTTTTTTTTTTTTTTTCTGAGTGAAAACTAGGTCTAAGGGAATCATTCAATACAGTCATTGAATAAACTTGAACTTTGGCAAATCCTGGGGATGAGTCAGAGGTTACTCAGAGGTTTTTAATCTTTTCACTTGTAAAGGACACCTCTTATTCCTTTCACCTAGACAATGTTCTGAAAGAGTCTATCCACAAAATAAATTGTATTTATTAAGGGTAATGCCTTCATTCTCCCAGTCAGTTTCATCTCAGTTTGAGCTAACTGTGTTAACCCAGAGCTCATTTAATTCCAGCCAAAGGTAAAGAAATCTGACAGGGGTTAGTCTCGGTAACTGCTTTCAGGAAATTTTATGATCTCCAATAAGCTTTGAAATATTAAAAACATCTCAAGAACTCCAATGACTACTTTCATAGCTGTCTAAGGATCCTGGGACCCCAGGTTTGACACCATCTCCCTATTTAATTTCAAACTTGCTGTACAGAACCCAGGAGGCTGAACACTTTCCACAAAGAGGATCTGGTACCATCAGCTCCAGCCTTCAGGGCGTCCAGGGACATTAGTGGAGAAGTCCTGGAGGCTCACTGTTATTTCACACCCATAATGTGCACCCAGGCAACATCGAGCCACTTCCTCGATATTAAAGTCTTTAATCCTGACAACCTCACAAGGTGGTACAGCATGCCACCCCATGGCAGTTTACAGACAAGGAAACTGAGGCACTAGGAAGTAAAGGGCCTTGCTGGCCAAGGCCAAGGTTGCACAGCCACAGTGGCAGAGCTGGAATTTGTATTCAGGGAGTCTGACTCCCAATCCAACACTCTTAACCCTCTGCTATATTCCAGTCTCACAAGAAACCCACAACCACTGCACCTCAACTGAAAAGGAGAGATAAGCCAATGCCGATACCTAGTCACAAAGACAATTTGGCGTGTTTATTGAAAAGCACAGCATCTAAGGAGCTGGAGAACAACAATGAGAAACCCTCCCAGCTCCCAGAAAGGACAGACAAGCCATTACTCTCTTCCTGGAAAAAAAGAAAACAAACAAAAAAAAAACACACACATAAAGGAAATCCTTTAGCCCCTGAAATGGTTTTTCCTGTCTTCATAAAGAGGTTTGAACAACAACAACAACAAATCTGCCTGCTTTCCTTTTTAATCTTTAGACTTCTCCTTAAAGAAAGTGAATGCACTCCCCATTCAACGTGGAGTGCTGGATGTCAGACTTTTTCCTCTCCATTCAATCAGAGAACAACTCCCCAGTCTTTTGCTGAAATCCCTTGCCTTGCAGCCTGTCATTCTCCATCTTTTCCTTATCACACACACAGGGCTTGTGGGAGTTTTGAGGATGGTATAGATGCCTGAGTGCTATGCCAGGTGCATTTCTGAGCGACCTGTTCACTCCCTGACTGCCAGGATACAAGGGTTACATCACATCTGAACTTAGCTCATTGCAAGGCCCTCAGAAGACATCTGCAGAAAAGCATCACGTCTAGAAGTATCCTGGTTGGGTTCATGTGTGAGCTGACCAATCAGAGGGGGTAGTGGAGGATCACATACTAAGGCCTGGACTCAGCCTCTCCTGTGGAAGGTCCTGGATGGAGACAATGTCTGCTGAAGGCCATCCTCCTCTCCCCAAAGTTCTGCCATTTGCCCACTGTCTCGGGATCTCAGCAGGAAGCAAGATCACAACTTCTGTCTCTGCAAGTTCTTTTCTGTGTGTGTTCTCCTCCCAAGATAGGGCATTTTAGAAAATTTCATCATTTTCAATCAAGGGAACAGTTCCCTCAAATGGGGTTGAGTAACACGGGAAATTTCATGAGAAATGACTAATTCATCTCCATCCATGCCATCAGTTTCACTGTGGTCAAAAGCAGGTGTTTCCAGGCTGTGAATGAGTAGTTTGCACTTTCAAAATTAACAAATTGGACCAACACCAAGGGAAAAAAAAAAAAAAACAGCCTTAGACAGCCCACCAGGGAATTGTTTACCAGAGAAGACGAAGCTCATGGCGATGGTTTGCAAACAACACCAGACTAGCTTGTGTAAATTCCCTTCGTTTAGTCATCGTTCTTCAGCCTGTCACAGATACTGAAAGGAAATGCAGAAACAGGAAATTACAGACTATTTTAAACAGCATGTTTTATTAAACTTACTTGCTGATGCACTTTACGGCAGGATGCGAGATTCAAGTGTTCATAACTTACATCTTTGCAAGTCTTTTTCCTAAAGCGAATTCTCCCAGCTACACTATGGCATGCACACAGGGCTGGAAACAATCTCCAAACTAGTAACTGTTTCACCCTAGGTCATGTAGCTACATCACATTAAATGGAGATGTCTGAGCCATGCGAGGGAATCATACCTTGCTTATTCACTATACTATAAGTCTAAGAAAGCAATAGAGGCATCGCGTAGTTAACTTAAAAGATCCTTCATGCATTTATTAAATCACAGAATCAAAACACAACAATCTTAAAATGAATGACTAGAAAAACGTACATTGTCTCTTTTAGTATTTAAATATTGATTTCATTTTTCTCTTCATGGGACAGTTCTGCATCTAGTTTAAACCATCATTATTAATGTCATGCTGAATCCTTGTTTTTGAAAAGGCCTCGCAAAACTGGCAGGGATGTGATTTCACTACAAATGCGATGACTGCAAACTTCAGGGACTGTCATAAAAATGGATTTGAACAACTAATTATTTTTAAAAACTGTTTCCAGCTCACAATTCGTTTGAAGGATATAAAAGCTTAGCTGCATCACAAAACAACGCTCATATCCCTGTCTGATACTCACTGTGAGGCTGACACCTCTTAACACCCGTGCCTTCTGCAAGTTCTTGGCTCTCCTCTTGATACACAGAAAGGAAGTACTCAAGGGAAGCTGTAATACAAGCCCATGTTTGGAGGGATGGAGAACCAGGCTTTCCTGGAGTTATCTATGAGCTCAGAAAGCAAACACCTTCATTCACTTGCTTCTGCATTTAAAAAAGTAGCACGTGTAATGCCCCAAATTTCTATTGTCTTCGAAGATCAGGCTGAATTGCTTTACCCTAATTATTGATTTTTTAAAAAATATTTGAACTCTTTAATTTTTATTAATGTTTTTGGTGGGGAGAGGTAATTAGGTTTGTTTGTTTATTCTTGGAGGAAGTACCGGGGATTGAACCCAGGACCTCATGCATGCTAAGCATGTGCTCTACCACTTGAACTATACCCTCCCCATCTAATTGTTCTCATATAGTCACTTCCACCAGTTTTAAGTTTTTCCTGCCTTCCTCCCAGGTCCCTGTCCCTACAGTCCTGTCCCCAGGACCCCTTCAAGATGAACTTTAGAATAATAGGATTTTAAAAGTGGAAGTGTATGATGATGATTCCTTTGGCCTTTCAAAGCGCCTTTGCCCGGCTATCTTCTACAAATCGCCCACTTTTAGAGAGGAAGGACCAGAGGCAATTGGACTAAAGACAGGCACCTAGATGCCTAGGGGAGTGGCAATTAAAGGCACTCTTGGGGAGCTGGGCCATTTTCCTAAGTGAAGATTTCCCCTCATTTAACTTTTAAAAAGCTGGATTCTGCCATATGAGGTTTTCCTTAAAGCAAAGTGCAGCCACCACTTCCAGGCGGAGAGGCAGCAGTGTGGTGTGGAGGGGGGAGGGTCTTAGCTGGTCCCATCTCTGCAGGTGTAACTATAGAACCCAATCAACAGATTTAAGTTATTACGAAGGGGAGCTTTGACTACGCTGGAAAATCTGATTTAATATCTCTTGAGTAGAAATCACAAAGTAGGCACATAGGAGGCCCTAACATTATCATACCAATAACAGGAACATTTTTGTTACCTGGATGGGTGTTTAGGGATTATTTTTTCGTGAAGGAAAAAGTATTCCTTTAAATATGCTGGAAATGTCCTAAAAACAAAAAATTTGGTTACTAAATATTAGAAATTTTAATGCTGCTGGACTCAAAGGCACCCTTCATCCTGCAAAGAAGCGCTAGTGGGTTCTGCTAAGCAGATGCGTGAGTCCGCGGCTCAGGTGAGCCCTGCGGAAAATCAACTCACTTCACAGCTTTGTCCACCATCATCTGGTAATGCTGGGGGCTTAAAAGCCCAAGTCCCTTCTTTCATATTTAAATCTCCATGATATATTATGCTCAGTATAAGAATGCTATTTTTGACAAATGAATTAGCTTCCTACTAGCTTTCCCTTTTTATCCAATGAAATATTAGCCTCTAAGAATGACAATAATACAGAATTGCACCGAGCATTACTAGAAGTAATCTCTAGCTGCTCTAACCATTTACATGTGGGTCATCTTCTTGACAATTTGACATCTCATTAAAGGAATCAGCTAGGATTTGGTATTTATGGCTTCGCGTTACGCTGTTTTTCTCAGAAACTTTACAAAAACGAAAATCTTCAGATCCTTTAAGATAAAACCTTATCAATCAGCAACCACATCATTTATTAACACTGTACTCTTAATCAACAGAAATGTAAACTGACAAACTAGGACCATCCTAAAACACCTGTTAGGTGGGCCTCTCAAAGTACTCTTTAAAAAATTTTTTTTAAACTCCTGTGTGGCCACAGCCCACCATAGTTTCTACACATTCTGAGTTTTTTAAAGGAGAAAGAGCAATGGAAATGAGAAACATAGCCGATAATCATTACAATAGGAAATCTCAATGAATTTTCATCATTTTAATAAATATATATCAAGAAAAACCTCACTTTATTACAACAACACAATCATATACAGGCATCTATCATCTAAGTTTTCAACATCAAATGTTTATCAAATATTGAAAATAAAGGACAAAACATTACTAGACTATTTAGCCATAACACAAGAACATGTTTTAAAAATTGGTCCTTGTGGACATTGTCCAAATGATGATCCTACTCATACACTGTATGAATGAGACCTATATTTAATATTAATAGCAATAATAAAAAAAGCTTTATCTTGGAGAAACTGGGAGGACTTACTTATTTCCTCAGTTTGGCATTTGGTTCCCATGAAGAATTGTGTAAGGAGGCCCGAGTCAGTGAGTAACCTTGGAAATGGGAATACAGTTTAGCAGGAGGAACTGGTTGGCGTGGAAGGAAGGATGGTCAGAGGGGCACTCTGAACACTCTTTCAAATGTACAAATTAAAGACATGATTGAGAAAAATGTTGACCAAATACACAGTAGCTTTTGCCGACCGAGTCCCATTTCTCCAAAATAACTTTCCCCAAACTAAAATCTTTACATTCTTTAAGATAAAACCTTATTGATCACCACATCATTTATTAACATTGTGCTTCTTAATCAACAGCAAAAGTCATATATAAAAAACCACATGCTTTTATAATCTAAACGAGTGAAATAATGCAAAACAGATTAAAGTATAACGCATGCCACTGGTTCATGAACTTCATTGGACAAGAAAACAAAACAAAACAACCCAAAACCCAAAAAACCCAAACCCCAGCAACAGACCGTTGCCACAGAAAAGCTCGAGCAGCTAGTGCTGGTTTCTAACAGCTCCATCGTTTCCTCCATCCCTTTCCAAAAATGCCAAATCCAAAAGCAACTGGGCATCAAAAATAAAGGAAGAATAGAGATGTCGAATCAAAAGTTGAACGCAATTGTTCGAAGGTCCACCCTGTGTGTATGTGTGTGTTTTTTTTTTTCCTGTTTGTTAAATCCCTGCTGTACTCTGATTTATCCTTAATTTTCACATTGGCAAAAATTAAGATAAAGTAAGGCACCAAAAATCGCCCTGTATCATACCTCTCTAAAAGCCTCATCACCCATCACGGGCAAGCCGGGGACTTGCAGGGATTACCCTCTACTCGATTGTTGGTCACTGCCCCTGGATAGGTGTGTTTCATTCCGTCCTATCCTACTTTCATCTGTCACACATGACTGATGAATCCAAATACTTAACGGCACCATGAAGCCATTTCATCTAGTTCCCTGTCTTCAGTCTTTTATTCAGAAAAAAATACTGTATCATATAGAAGAAGCAAGACATCCTTTGCTGGTTATATTGATTTGCTTACCAAATAACTACCTAATTAATTGGCAAACATGTGGAAGTTTCTTCGCTAGTGACAGGCTCCTTGGGGGTAGTGGAAATATCACAAGGGCACATCAGCCCCCAGTCTAATCTACGGATCTTTTCTGTAAGAAAACTAACATATACTTTTAAGCATGAAGTCAACTGTTTTCTCGGTAACATCACCACATTTATAAGTAGCTCGCTGATGCCTACTATACAGATGTTTTATGCAATCTGCTCTCCAGGCATTAAAACGACACGGCATGTTCATGGCATAATTGTATCAGTTGTACAAAACTATAAAATCCATTCAAAATAAAATTTATGGGAGCTAATTGATCATGCTGTGCATGCTTCAAAGTTTCGGTGAGAAGATGGCTCATATTTTACTTCCTTTGTTGCAGCACAGTTTGTTACTTGGTGAAGGCTCCTTTTTCCTTAAGGACTTTTTCCAAGACTCACTTACATTGTTTTTTTCATTATATTCAGTCTCAAAATAATCATAAAATTGGCCTTTGCACTCAAAATCAAGGTCATTTCCCACAGGTTCATGGCGTAGGGGGCCACCATCCCTGTTGGTGTCATTACTTGCTTTCTCATCATTTAATTTGGCCTTTTCCTGAACACCAAGTGACCTGACATTAGTGACAAAGATTTCACTGGCAGGTATCTGGCCATCACCCTTGTAAATAGGTGCACTCCCTACATCGAAATCCACCTGGTGGGAACAACTCGGTAAAGGCAGAGGGGGAGAGGAAGAGGAAGACGAGGAGGCAGAGGAGGAGGAGGAAGAGGAGGCCGTGGTGGAGGCACTTCCGACATTAGCATTGACAGAAAGGGGTAAATTTAGGTAGTGACCACCACATTCTTGGTAAAAGCAGCAGGCGTGAAACTTTTCACACTCCTCTTTGGCCATCCGAGGTCGTTTTCGGTAAGGACAGTCTTGAGCCATGAACCACTCCTGGGCCGAGGGGCCATTGAAAGAGCAGGCGGGAAAGCACCAGTTATTCTGCATGATAATTTCTCCATGGATCCTTTTCATCAAATTGTTTATAAGGACAGATCTTCGGAGGTACACTTCAGGATCATCGATAAACTTTAGCTTTTCTAAGGACATATAAAGGATGTGGGCTCGTTCCTCAAAAATTGAGATGGTCTAAAAAAATCAAAAAAGGAAGAGAGAGCTTAGGAAATGGACTATATTCAAATATCATCACAGCACATATTTTCTCTCGGCAGTTTCTGGGTCTGGGAATGTTGTGGTCTTGTTTCCCCCCGATCCATTTAGAGATGCTGTCCCTGGTGGGGCTAATGTCCCTCCTTCCCAGCAGACTCACTGTTGATGTCAAGCACCTGGGAATCCAGCCACAATGCAGACCCCAGTAGGGACAGGTCAGGGTGTTCCCTTTTTCACAGTGCAGAGAAGGGGATGTGGAAACACACAAAACTAATCTATGCTGTTAGAAGTCAGGAAGAGTGGGTTCTTTGGAAGGCAGAGGGGTAGTGACTAGAAGGGGACACAAAAAGAGGTTCTGGATTGCTGGTTATGTTGTGTCTTTATCTGGATGCTAGTTACATGGTTATTTCACACTGTGAAATTCATCAAGCTGGACTCTTTTGACACTTGAATGGGTGCATATGCAAATACACACTCATAGACACATACACTCATATGTTATATGCCAATCAATGTTTTTAAAAAGATGCAGGTCATTAAGTATCTTCAAACCCTGGCCTAGCCATCAAGGAGCATGAGATTTAGCTTTCAGTCCTGTCCCTCTGGGTTTCCCTCTTGCAGTTATCTTTGCTTGACTGGGGGACACGACTAATTAACAAGGCTCAAACCCTAAAAGAATCTGTCAGTTGAAGGGCCAAAGGAGGCTTTCTTCTGGGGCTGGGCAGGAGAAGAGACACAGGGAGGGGACCAGAGGACTTGCTCCTGAGCCATGTGCTACCATCACTGTGTGATGCCTGGTACAAATCCAAAGCGGCAATTTGGAAAACTGCTGTAACCACAGCACAGAAACTGAAAAGGAAATAAAATGCTTGGGGCATGGGGGCCAGATCTTCCAGGTCATTAAAAAAAAAAAAAAAAAAAAAAAAAAGCCAAACCGGAGGAGCTGTAAACTAAACCAGCCCCAGCTGACCAAAGGAAGGAGCTACACACACAGGGAAAAGCCCCAGCACCTGCCAATGCATGCTGATGTCTTTTTATGAGCAGGGTCAAAGCAACATCTAAAGGATGGGGGTGGGGGGGAGGGAGTAAGAGGAGACAGAGAGAAAGGCAAATTAAAAAAATTAAAACTCTCTTCTGCATTTCAAACAACTGTGGTCTGGGTCATCCTCTCCTTGATTGAATTAGCAGATAGTGTTTGAAAGAAGGTTATCCTAAGGAAAAGGAACTGGTATTTCAAAAGCTTAGGATAGCCAGTTTCACAGTTCTCTGCACTTTCCCGGTCCTGTTATTTCCTTCTTATATGTGCCAAAAAGGTAGCTTTGGTCTTTTCTTGGGAATGAATTATATATTTTAACAAACTAAACATATGTAATGAATGCACCATAAAATGCATGTTTCTATTTCATGCACACATTCAAGGGATGGTGAGTCCACCCCTGTGAGGTCAGGAAAAGCCCTTGGTAACCACCCAGCGTGGGCACGCACAGAAGTGGCGTTGGCCACGGACGCTCGAGCTCAGGGACCGGGAGCAGGTCAGGAAAGAACAAGTGTGTTACCGCACCACATGAAAGCACGCATCACCGTGACCCTTAATGCAACTTGGGAAAAATGAAATCATTCGTAAAAACGTGTTCCTTGGATTATATAATTTTGTTATTTCTGGGCAGAGGCGCTCTTGCTGACTCTGTCTTCAAATACTTGTGAAAAATAACACAGGACCCAAAAAAGTGACGATTAATATGGCTCTGCTGAGAAGTGGCTCATTTTCATTGCTTGGGTGGAACAATTTAATTTCTGGAAATGGATCAAGGAACTGTTACTAAGTATCTTAAACTCTTAATAAAAATAATGACTATTAAAAAAACATACTTTATGGCTACAGCTGCTGAGTGGTGGGTGAAAATCCTCTTCTTCCACATACTTCCTCTTAAAGTATGTGATCTTGGATGTTGTTATAGGATTTGAAATTCCCCTGTAATGTGCTCCTGTGGTAATAAATCAGATATGACAAATGACATGCGGTTTGCCAGAGGTTCTCCAAACAAAATACTTTCCTTTCCCTCTAGAAGATAACTTGGCTACGTATTTGTCTGTACATGTGATGATTAAACATTTGTCTTAATAGTTGCTATCACAAGGAACCCTGTGACCCAGGCCAGGCAAAGATTTCTAGACAATTACAGAGGAAAATGACATATTTCAGCATTTGCTAATTATTCACACTCTTAATTCTATGCACAGGCAAACAGCAAAATTCATAAAGGGGAATAGTGTAATAACTACAGAATAACATTAATATTTTTTCAAAGTGTTTAAATCCATGATAATATAACACCACTGTTCAAATGTATACATCTTTAACAGTAAGCACTAATAACCAAACAACTTTTAAATGTTATTGGCTTGAGGTGAGTAAACAAATGATTATCTGCACATTGGAGTTATCATATTCCTTCTTTCAAAATATGAAATCCAAAAATTTTTAAATTGAAAATTAAAACTTGAAGTAGCAAAAGTCCTTTCTGCTCTCAAAAATGTACCAGCCATGAGTAAAAGTAGGGTCTAATTTTTAAAGATCAAGCTTTTAATCCTTTTCAGCAAATCAGATTTCAGTAAGTATTTGTTTTACATTTTAGGTTTTTTTTTTCCCCAGTCACTAGGACTACACAAAAATCCAAAGGAACTCACCTTAAAGTATAAGAATAAAGAATCAGGAAGAAAATATTTCTATTTTCTGGGCTCAAAACATTTTTTTTCCCTCTAATACCAAAGCCAATTGTGTGTTTAATAAAAAGAAGAGTCACATAGCTGCCGGGCCCAAAGTGCAGATTCCTTTATGTCCCATGGGATAAAGATTTCATTGTCAAGCCCACCAGGGCTACTCTGAGAGAACCACACAGTTCCAGAGCATAGACAACTGAAACCCAGACTTAAGAGTTTCAAAACCTTGTTTGGTTCTCTTAAAAATACAGATGTGTGACTTTTACCTAAAGCAGTAGCACATGGAAACTCCAGTTTGAATGCAATTAACCATCACCCATGGTCCTCTCCCTGGAGTGTTGGGCTCTTAGGAGAGGTGCACAGGCAGCCTGGGAAGTCCCTGGAACACGAGCTCTCTCTGCTCAGAAAGGCATCCCCAGACACCACCCCTGCCCACCAGTCAGGCCGCAGAGGGCAGCAAGGGAAGGTCAAGGGGAGTACCTGGCAGCGGGGGACCAGCTCCCCGGTCTCCCTGCAGAGGAGCCTGTGCTGGCCCTGGGGGGCTCGGGCCTCCGTAGCTGTCAGCCTCCCATAGTGTCTGGTACCCGGCAATTTCTGCAGCTCCTTCCGAGACAATGGGCTCGCAGAATCTATTCATGGACAGAACCAGAGTCATCTCTGACAGCCTCAGATCTGGAAAAAAAAAAAAAAAAGAAAACAGCCCTAATCAAGGGCCAGTCAGGGGATGGCCTTGGCATCTTCCTTCCTTTGCTTTGGGAAACTTACACTTCTCGGTCCTCCCCTTCACCCTGAAACATTTTATTATTTTTTCAAAGAAAACCTCAGCCAACTCTCTTGCTGCTATTAGCTCAGCCTCTGTGTTCAGCAATCTGAACATGGGCGGATCTTTAAAACTCCATTTCTTATTGTTCTCAGATTCCCCTCAGCCCTCTTCCAGACAGCTGCTTTGCCTCCTAAACACATTTTCCTTCTGACCTTCCCTGCAGAAAATGTACCGCTAAGAGGCAAGGCCAAAACCCTTGCTGCTTCCTTTCTATTAATAAGGCAAAATCAATTTTCTAGTCAATCCCCCGAGAGTCTCCTTTGATGAAATCCGCTAATCAATCAAAGAAAAGGATGGGCGAGGCAGAAATCTTCACCGTAATCCCTACTGATGCTCTCAGGTTCAGTCTGTTCCGCTGCCCGCTGCCCCCTCTTCCTCTCTTTCTGCAGGGCCGGCTCCTCTACAACATTCTGGGGCTCCCGCCACTTTCTTCCCCCAAAGCGGAGCAGACAGAGACACACTTGGTAGTTGTTTCCACCAGCCCTGATCGGCCTGAACTGGATCTGCCTCCAGTCAAAACACTGAGAGATGAAGACAGAAAATTGGCTCCAGTTTCAAGCCGTGAGTTGCAGTCCCACAGGAGCCAAGCACAACATCCACGGAGCAGGCAGAATATTAAACAGGAGCCAGGGCTTCAGGGCCAGAGGCAGCCGACAACTGTACACTGCAAAGCCCAGACACAAGGCAGAAACTTTCCAGGAGGCAACACACCACGGCCCTTCTGTCCAGTTCCCGCCCTTTCCTGGAGCCTGTGGGGAGACTGGGGGCCTTTCTGCTCAGAGATGCACCCTGGGCTCTTCCACACCTCAGGTGGTGGGGGCCATTTCCATGGGGGCTCAGGGTCTTCACCTGGTCCTAAGTAGGGCTCAAGGTAGGCTCAGGAGTGAGTGCCAGGAAGAAGAGGGTCTACAGCAAAAAGACCTCCTGGGGCCATAGATCAGTGGTGACAGCCAAGCTGCCTTGGTGCCTTATTAACCACCAGTTCTTTTACGAGACCCAGACCTCTGCTGTTTCAAGAACTGTCACAAAGAGTGATGTCAGGCCTGCTTTCTTGCAGATTGATTGCCTTTCAAACAGACACTAAGGGTCTAGTTCTTGCTTTTTGATCCAAATTATACAGCTTGTAATGTTTTGGGGAAAGGGCGCATCGACTATTGTCTCGTGGGAGACTGTTATTACCTACATGTTATAACAAGGGTCCACTTCCAGGTAAAAGGAGGAAAGGCACCAGGGGAAGGGGAAATAGCTTCATTAAGTGGCAACGTCCTCCTGGCTAACAGAGCAGCTCATGGCAGCAACGACTCCATCCGTCAACCAGGCTTCTCTCCGAGACCCCAAATTCTGTCCCAGCCTCACTGAAGAAGGGAGCCAGGCCTTCTGACAGACAGGGGACAAGTCTAGGTCAGTGGCTGGAATTAGGACCCAGCTGATTTGGACTGTTAAACCACATACTCCCTTTCTTTCAAAAAAATGCCCCCCAAAGAGGCAGCAGCAAGGACTTATTAGAAAACCTTATTACAAGAGAAAAAAAGGTTCGATTAATTCTCTAACAAGAAATGGTGGAACAGGCCATTTACTTTGCTCTTTGGGTCATCAATCAAGAAATTTAGACTACACTGATTTCACAAACTAAGCCATTCTTTCACCCCTCCAACTCAGCATCCAAACAAGGTGTCAAACCTCATGATAATTTATTCGCTGGGAGACTCTCATAAAATGGTCCAATTTCTTAACCTATTCTAAGAGACAACTTTATCAGGAGGTGCTACTGCCTGGAGCGTACGAATGATACGCTCTTTTTCTCAGAGCCAGTAGCCCTCTTACTGACTGCAACAGCATTTTCTTGCTTGAAATTTACACTCCCTTTTGTGCTGGATGCTGGGCATAAGATCCAAGTTTTTTGCCTACATGGAACTTTCATTACAAATAAACCAAAGCAGGTTGACAAATCCATACTCCTTAAGACACTGAAGCATTTGCAGGCCCCAAGCAGCAATTACCTTTATTTAACAGGACATTATATGGGCCTTGCACTGTTTTATGTTAAGAGTTTGTTTATATTTTAATGACGTATCGTTGTAGTTTTTGGGTTGTTAAGGATTTCAGTGTTTTCATTTGTTAGTATTGTTTCCGGCACATGAAATTCTACTATTATTTATGCATTTGAACTTGAAGCATGGCATCATAGTTTTTATCTTGGCTATTTCTTTCCTTTATGATATGTAGTTTCAGTAAGTTTTTCTTTTTTTCAACTGGGAACCTTTACACACAAAATCCAAAACTGGAGAGGTTGAGTTTTGTAAGGCTGAGTTCCACAAGTGATTCATGTAAGTCTGAATAAAATATAAATGAGTTGGGATTATTTGGGACCGGGGAGGAGATTTTGCAATTTGAGTCTTCCTAGTCTATTTAGAACATATACTGGGACGTTAACAAATTAAGAAGGGAAGTTTAATGTTCATGAAGAACTGAGTATGCGGCGCTAAGCACCAATGTTTCACATGATTCTTTATTTGTATTATGCATACACATACAAATTGTCATTTTTTTCTCAGTAGGATGAGATTTATATTGTAATTCTGCTACTGAGTTCAGAAGTTGAAGTCCACAAATTTATGTGCTGTTAGTACTAAATAGAGTCACAAAGGTATATATGTATGGCAAATTTTTTTTTTTCACGTCAGAGGTGAGTGGATTCAAAAGAAGGGTGTTAAAATATGTTCTGTCTACACAAGGGTTTAAAATCTAAAAAATAAAAAGGCCCTATCCTTTTATCCTCAGGCTCCTGCAGGACTGTTTTGTAAGCCAAGGGAATGTAGTAGAATGACACCTCAAGCATTCCTGGGAGGCCAAGGGCTAAAATGTCAACCTTTCCAGCCAATGTTCACAGTAAAGTCACTAGGCATTTCTATACAATTTGGTTTTTCCAGATGATTTGGGCTGCTTCTTTCCTTTTGAGCCATTATGATGCTAATAGGAGTGGCTGGCACACAGAACAGGGTAGCTGCAGATTCAGTGGTACTTCCTATCTAACAGGGGGTCCTGGTCATTCTCTGCTCACCCCTCCCCTCATCTACCATTGGAAAACATTTTATTAAGAGCATTATAGCAATTAGAGGTCTGATTCTAATACTGAAAAGCAGGGAAGTAAAGGGCTGATATTTTCAATACACCTTTGATGCTACCGGTCTTGGATGTCCTGCCCAGGTGGAATCAAGCCCTTGACCTGCCACTGTCCCTAATAAGGTCTCAACAGCTCATGGTGGTGGTGGAAGCAGCTGGGTGGGAGGAATAAAATCCTTCAACCTTTCTAAATAGACAGATGCTGCTTTTCTACCAGTCCCTGCAGTACACCTGTCTGCCCTGGGAAATAACATTTCTCGGCGGCAGCTCCAAAAGGCCAAGAGCTTTAGGTCGGGTACTGGGGCTGGGAATGCAGATGCTGAACCGGAGAGGGGGTGGGGGAGGTGTTCGGGCGTCCGAAACAGAGCGCCAGGTGTCCTCATCCCAGGCCCAAGACTGGGGTCCCAGGTTTGGAGACCAACCCTTGCAGGCGGGCAGCAGCCACCGTGTCCGGGTTCCCACCCAGACCCCACCCCGGGGGGTCGGTGCTGAGTCCCTCTAGGGGGAAACGGGCAGAGCCCTGCCGGCCCGCAGCCGCAGGAGAAAGTAAACAACACCCCAAGTGTCTGGGAACAAAGGCAAGTTGTCTTTCCACGGTGCCGGAGCCGTGCGCCTCTCCTGAAGAATAAGAGCTATGATTATTCTTTCTTTTCTTTTTCTTTTTTTTTTTTAACCAAGTTTCCTTCTAAGGGAAATAAACACCAAAGGTAGGATTCCAAGGAAATGACTCACGGCGGTTGGCAGGGCTCTGGCGAGGCTGGCCCCGGCCCGCGCTCCAGCCCGCAGCAGATGCCTGCCCTGCCCACCCTCCCTCGCCAGCCAGACCCACTCAGAGCCCGCGGCTGCGGGAGCGTCCTGCGCATCCCTTGGACCCGGGCGATGAGGACTCGGCCGGTGCCTCCCGCAGGCGCCCGCCTTGTCCGCGCCCCCCTCGGCCGCGGAGCCGCCTTTCCCCACGCCTCTGCGGCCCCGGCCGGGCACTCCGGAAAGTTGCTAGGGCCGAGGAGGCGGGAGGGGAGGAAGGGAGGAGAGAGGCGGAGGCGTGGACCAGGCGGGCAGCAGCCGAGCCCGCCGGGGAGGTGAGCTGAGGACAGAGGAGCCGCCGCCGCCCGCAGCGCGGCTCGGCAGGCTGGGAGGAGGGTGCGGGGGCGGAGGTGGCGGGGGGACAGAAGGTGTCAGCTCCTGCAGCTATTCCTTTTTCTGACAAACGCGCGCTCCTGACATCCACCATCCCTCCCTCCCCACCTGCCAAGCGCCACGACGTCCAGACCTGGGGTCATCCCTCCTACTGACCCTCGTCCTCTAGGATGAGGGTATAAGCGGCCACTGACGACCCCGAGGTCTCAACCGAGCTGCGGTCACCACCCGCCCCTAGACTCGGCTCGGTGCGCGCGGGCGGCAGCCGGAGCAGCCCTAGAGGCGGCAGTGGTGGCAGTTCCCGCCCGGAGAAAGGCTCCGCGGAGCACGCCAGCCCCAGGAAGAGCCCGCGCCGCCTCCGAGCCCAGCTGAGCCCCGGCCCCCACGCCGCCCCCGGTCCCGCTCCGGTCGGTACGCGTGCACCTGGTGACCCCAACGCCGCCCCGGGGCCCGGGGGGCGCGCAGGAGCCAGTCCGCTCCAGCAGACGCCGAAGGGGACCGGCCGTCGCCCTCCACTCGGCCCGGCCTCTCCGCCCCCGCCGCCCGCGCCCAACCCGGCTCTTACCGCGGGGTCAGCCGGGAGGCGGCGGCCGCGGCGCTCGAGCTGCTGCTGGCTCGCTCCAGGCTCGGCGCCAGCCCGGCCGCCGGTGCACACTCGCGCGGGTCCCGGCCCGGCGGCCCGGTCGGCAGTGGCCGCTGGTGCGCGGCGGGCGAGGGTCCCGGCAGGTCCCGCCGCCGCGACTGGGGCGCTGCGCCGCCGTCGCTGCAGACGGTTATGGTAATGAGCGGCTCTGTCTAGCGAGGAGCGTGTGAAACCCGTCAATCCTGTTTGCCATTTCCCCGTGGATTTCCGAGGAGAGGTTCTGCAGGATGCCCCCAGGGTGAGAGAGGGAACATGACAAGCGCGCCCGCTCTCCCTCCCTCCCTCCGCTCCCGCCGCCGCCGCCGCCGCTCCTCAGGCAGCACACGGGGCGCCTTCCCCTCACCCCCACCCCAGCCCGCCCCCTGCCTCCTTCCCTCCTTCCCGCCCTCCCCTCCTCCCCTCCCCTCCCGGTGCCCGGGGACACGCGGGCCGAGCTCCAGCCCGCAGCCCAGACCCCACGCGCTCCCAGGCTCCCGCCCTAGCCCCGGGGGCTCGGCTTCAGCCGAATAACGTATTCACTCTGCAGCCTTCTGAGATGCCTTCTCTCTCTTTTTTTTTTTAAATTGGGTTTACTTCTGTTGTTGTTGTAGTATGTGCGTGTGATTAAAAACAAAAAAAAAATCTGTGCCTTTTCCACCCTTTGCAAAAGACTTTCTTCTCCTTTGCCACAGCAAACGGAGATGAGAAACAGATGTCTTTGCAGGACCAAGCAGTTATTCTCCCCTCGCCGCCCGCCCCCGCCCGTTCCCCTCCGGAGCTGTATTCGTATAAAAAAGCAATCTTGGTCCGACTGCAACTTGAATTGGCAACTCTTTCTGGGTGGGGAGCCTCCAGGGAAAACCTCCAGGAAATAAAAAAGTAATAAAGGAGGCTGTCCTTGGTCAAGAGAATGTAACTTAAGCCCCGGAATCACATTATTTTGCAAATAGTAATTTTCCTCTATATTGGGCTCAAGTGGAGTTTGTTTTTTGAAACATTAATTCATAACTTCTGTCTAGGGACCCCCTCCATAGTCGAGATGGGTCATTTCAGGTGTAATGAACGCAGAGGCTGGGAAGGCATAGACCTAATAAAATGGGGGAAGGCACCTGCACAAAAGTGTTACAAAGACTATAATGTTTGTTTACTGCTACTATGCCAGATGTGCTAAATATAACACTTCTTTAAAACAGTGATCCTCCGACTGTGAAAAACCAAACCTCTGGCTGCCTGGCTCCCTAGGAATCAAGAAGAGGCACAGACTGAAAATCAAGGAGGGAAGGAACAAGATCAAGGATGAGGATTAGCATCTGCAAATTGAACCCTATCTAATTTGCATGTTTATTTCTTAGAATTGTAATTAAATTTGTGTAATAAATGTTTTCCATTTCATTGGTACGTTTAAAATTTGGGTGACTGACGTGCAGTTAAGTGAATTTCTTTTTTTTTTTTTTTTTAAGCAAATGCAGTTTATTCACTAAAGCAGCAAACAAATATTAAACATAATTAGAACTAATCTGCTTTGAAGGTATTTTTGTTGAACTTTGTACATTAAAGACTCTCAGAGGTTTTAAGGGTATTAGGAAGCTGAGAGGAGGCAATTATGCTGAAAACAGACTAACTCAACAGACTTCCAGGAGCACTATTTCATTTTTTCCAAAAGACATTTCAGGGTTGCATGCCTAAAATTGGGAATTGGGCATCCATCTTGGCTTTATTTGGAACCAGATTAAATTGCATTGGCTCATGCATGATACAGGCCATTATGATGATAATTTAAGAATTGTAAAGATGCCATTTCGTGCAATCAGTGGGGGTTGCATGGCCAGGTTATGGGTAGAATACAGTTTTTATTTGGGTAGGGGCCAAGGGTAAGGAAAGGCACAAGGGCATTTAAAAGCAGTGCAAGTACTTGAAAATCTAAATCAGTGTCTAAAACTGGTTAGTGTCTAACTCAAATAAAGAGCTAAATGTGAGGGCTTGGAGGCATGGCTTATTATTGTTTTTATCTCCCTATATTAAAGTTTTATAGCATTTAAAGGACTATGGGGAAATCCCCACATACCCTTGGCTGTGTCAAAATACATAAAGCCAAAAGGAGCAAATTAAGCATAAAATTGAGAAATAACATGAGACTAAGTATCAGCATGGGTTGCATTGGCATCTTTGGAGCCTTGGTGCTGAGAAATGAGCCTTCTGGGAAACTGGCATTGCCCTTGGGTGGGGAGGACTCTTGGCTTTAGTGCTACAACAAAATGACATCATAACCCAAGTATGAAATCATTCTACTTCACAGCACCCTTGTGGTTCTGAGTATGAACTTGACCCCATCCTGTTCAGATATGTTAGGTTAGCAAGTTTTACCAAAAGCCTTCCCTGCCCTCCTTTTAATCTCGAGTTTAACGTTTGCTGAGATTCAGTGCTTAACTCTTGACAACATGAACTAATGTCTACAAGTAGAGAAGGCAGTCAAATGTCCGTGGAATGAGAAACATCATTTAAAAATTTGAAGTGAGTAAGTGGTGGCTATGGCACAGGAAAAGAACTAACTATAAATCAATAATGAAATATTTGGAATGAGTGAATATAATTTATGAGTCGCAACATTCAACCTGAGAGGTATGATGTCATCATTTTTGGATGTGTGTATGTGTGTGTGTGAATTTCCAAGACAGAAGTTTGATTATAAAACTTAAAATATCTCGAGCTGCAAATTCACTGAAGACAGTGATTGTTTTTCTTTAGTGAACACAGAGAATGCCAGACTTAAAACTGCTGAAACCCATTTCACAAAAACTTGTTATTTGAAAGGGGAATTTCCCAAGTAAAAATCTGACGTGTCTAGATTACTGTGGACACAGTGCCCATTTTATAACCATTGGGTTATAAAAAGTTTGAATTACTGACATTTTTTAAAAGAGCAATCTTTTTTTTTTAACAAAAGAGGTATCTAATATTAAATCTCTCCAATTCCTCTTCTCCCATTCTCAATCCTTTCTTATCCCATCACTCCACTGAAACTGTTATTGTCAATGACTCCAGTGACCTTTTGCATTGCTAAATCCAAAGGGCTTTTCTTGGGTTTCATCTTTCTTGACCTGTAAGCAGTACTTGACCAAGTTGATCACTCTCACTTCCTTGAAATCTTTTATCTTGCTTCCAGGACAACACACACACCTGGTTTGCCTCCCACCTTACTGGTTCTTCCTTCTCAGTTTCCTTTACTGACTCTCTACGACCTCTGAAAGTTACAGTGCCTCAAGTCCAGCCATTGAACCTTATCTCTTCCTTTTAACCACTGTCTTATGGAAATCACTCAGTCTCATGACTTCGGATACCGTCTATATTCTGATGACTCCAAAATTCACATCTCCAGTCAAGATCTTTCTCTTGATCTCCAGACTCCACTTAGATGCTTAATAGACATCACAAGATTTACAGATCCAAACTGAACCCCCGATTGTCTCTGCTCCCCTAACTATACTGCCCTTAATAATCACTATTCCAGTTAATAAATCACACTATAGCTTTGAGTCATCCTTGACTTTTTTTTCTTTTACATCCTATATCTAATACATCCTCAAATCCTTAAGTCTCTACCTTTAACATTTTTCTAGACTCTGATCACTTCTCATTATCTCTACTGCCACCACCCTGGTCCAAGGCACCATCGCCACTCTTGCCTGGGATACTGCAATAGCTCCTAACTGGTCTCCCTGCTCGAGTCTTTTGTCTTTTCTACATTCAATCGCAACTCAACAGCTAATTATGTCAGTTTTTGCTAAGACTCTTCCTAAGGCTCTCCATTTCACTCAATATAAAAGCCAAATCCTTACAGTGGCTTACACAGGCTGGAAGTCACCCTTTACTTCTCTGACCTCACTCTGTTTCCAGCTACTTTGGCTCCAGTGTGTCAGGCCTGTGCTTGCCTCCAATTCTTTCCATTCCTCCAGTATGTCGGGCCTGTGCTCACCTCAGGACATTTGCACTGCCTTTCCCCTCTGTCTGGAATGTGCTTTCCCCAGATAGATGCACAGATCAGTGCTCCACCTCTTCCAAGTCTTTGCTCAAATATCATCTTCTTATCAAAGCCTGGCCACTCTGCTTAAAATTCTAACACTTCATCTCTATATCTTATTTTGTTTTTATCCAGAGAATTAATGACCTTCTAATAAGCTCTATGAAATATATTTTTATTTTATATTTAAATATGTTTTTATTAAAATGTATTTATTCTGTTTATCACATTTCTTCTCACTAAGAAGTAAGATCCATGAGGACAGGAATTTCTGTCTTTTTTATTCACCCCGTATCTCCAGGACCTAGTACAGTGCCTGGCACACTGAAAGCACTCAATGAATATGTGTTGACTGATCAAGGAATTGACTGACAGTTTCACAAAGGTACAAAATCCAAACAAGGCTACAATGGAGCTACTTTGTGTAGAATGGTGACACAGGCAGTTTGCTTATCGCCAACTCATTTATCTGTTCTAGAATTCTCTGCCCCAGTACTCTTATCTGCCCTGCAGCATTCCAGGACCTGAACACTCCCAAGATCCCCAAGCGTCCAAATCATTTCATGCTGCCCTACCTGCCTGAGATTCCCCAATACCATGTTTTCATCCAAGTGGGTGCTGGTGCTTTGGGCCAGCCCTCCTTTCCACCAGTGATGCTTTCCATTCATTGCCAAGGTGCTTGTCTTAAGCTGTTGTCTTCAGATTACAAAGGGTGTAAAGTTGCTCTCCAGGACTTCTTGCCAAAGCCATCCTTTCAGAAGCCAGGAACTCCCCTACTGTCTTTCTCATCCTCCTTCAAAACTGCTCAGAAACACTTCAATAATGATGTGCATTTACGAGCACTGAGCTGGGCACCACTGCAGGTGGGTCGAGATGAGTAAGATGCTGTTCCTAGACTTATGGAGTTGTCAAAATAGTGACTGGCATAAGACAACCATAGACATAATGGTACTATTTAGTAATTCAGGGCACAGTAGATGCTATGGGAGTTCAATGGTAGGATCGATCACACCCAGTTGTGAGGAGTGCCAGAAAGGCTTATTTAAGAAAGCAAAATCTGAAGTTGACCTTGAAGGATAGTTTCTCAATGGGTGGAAATGAAAAATGGAGGAAAGTATTTCAAGTGGAAGGAACCATTTGAGGCACACAGGTTGGAAAGCAAGGGGCATCTTTAGACAACAGGGAGTATTTCAGTTTTACTAGAGGGGTAAAAAAAAGCCTGTGAAAATAGAAGGTAGATGAGGCCATATGACAATAAACATTGAAAAACAAGATGAGTTTGATTTTGATTTAGTAAGCAATGCTGATTTGAATTGGAGGGTGACACGATCAAAGCCCAGCTTTAGGAAGAGTAATGGGCAGTGCAGAGCCATGTTTCAGCAGCCCGGGGAGGGGAAATGCGGGTGTGTTAGAGTGGTGGCTCCTGCACAGAAGCAAGGAGACAGATACAAGGTATTGCAGTGTTGGAATCTTAAGGACAGAATCATTGATTGTTGCGGGGAAGGGAAACGTGAAAGGTGACTCTGAGGTTTCTACTTGAGTTACCAGGTGGTTAAGTGAAGCCACAACAAATGAGAAGAGGCAAGTTTGCAGGGAATAGAATGTGTTGGCCTTGCTTCTGTTGAGTATGAGATGTTCACAGGACAGATGGAGACGGCCAAGAGACAGATATCTGACTATTCTGGTCTAGCTGAGGATAGAATTTAAGAACATATTGTAATCCTGTAATAGCCTTTAATGAAAAAGAATATGAAAACGAATATATGTATGTGTCTGCATGACTGGGACCTGGTGCTGCACATCGGAAATTGACATATTGTAACTGATGGTACTTCAATTAAAAAAAGAACATATTGTAAACATGTAGGATGATTTCAATAACTACTGAGGCTGGAGTCTTAGGACTTAGTGAAGTAACTGGAGACATTACAGAGAATTTAAGAGCGAAGAGATTGGGTAGCGCTTTCAAGAATCTGATAAAGGCATTTCGTCAGAGGCGAAAATAATGTTTCGGCTTAATGTGTGATCTCTTTCAGGGGTATGTGTATTTACTGGTGTACTAAGGCCCTTTTGGCTTTAAATTTAAAAGGTGGATTTGGGGTAGCAGGCACTCTTTCCTCACTATCCTGACATCACAATTCAGAAGTGGTTATATCCTGTGGTTATATCTTCATGTGACTGAACCCACTGATGTGCCATTACAGGTGGAAAGGGATTTGATATTTCATCAGAGACTCTTGAGAAAATCCCTGAAAAGATGTAAATTGCTGATAATGAGCTTAGAGTGTTATCTCTCTCAGGGATATTTGTATTTTAATAGGAGTCTCCTAAACACCACAAAAACTTTAATCAAAGTAATTAATAATTAATGACACGATTTTAGATGGAATACAAGTCAATAATTATTATTTCTGAATGGAAATCACACAACGTATATGGTCCCTTGTTCAGGGTACCCTCTGGGGACACCTATATTAGTGAATAAGTAGGAATGGCTTACAGTAAACATACCAATTATTTGTAAAGAGATATTCTTTTAACATATTTGGTAAATTTTTTTGCAATTACAACATGTCTAGTGAAATACTTTTAATGCTGTTAATCTTGTATTAGCTACAGGAGTGTGGTAATCAGGAGTACATTCACCCCAAGTCTTCAGGGAGAAGATGGGTTATATGTGAAGCAGGGAAGTTGGGTGGGACCTGGATAACCAGAGAGGAGGAGGGGGAACCCTCCATGACGGTTAAGGGCAAGAGCTCACACAGAGCGGTCAAGGGGTGAGGGATGGGATGGATCGCAGCTGACTCTAAGCTTTAAATCTTCTCATTTGGAAAGATGGCAATGCTATTGTCAGAAGGAAGAATGATTTGAGCAAAAAATGCTCAAAGTGTGTGTGTGTGTGTATTGGGTGGCTTTAAACTTTTTACAGTATGAACTGAGATAATAAATAAATACATGAGAAATGATGATATGGGATACTTTCTGGAAAGATCACCTTTTGCTGTTTTATTTTCCTTTTTTTCTTCCTAGGAGATTTCCCCACCCGTTTTCTGTAACTTCCTTTGGGAGCAAGGGCCTGTACAGTTTTTTCTTTAACCAAAAACCTAAACACATAGGTCTCCCTGGACCAGAGCACTAGTTCAGAAGTATGAATGACTGAACAGAGAGGTGCGATGTGTCATCCAGACCAGATTTTGGCGGGGCCAGGGAGAGGCTACGCAGGGGTGTGTGGGAGGATGCTGGGCTAGCCAGCACAGGGTACCCCTGCTAATCTTCAGCCTAAATATAAATCTCACCATATAAACAAGGGTAGGATCCACAATTCATAATTTTGTCATCCTTTTAAAAAAAGACATAAGCCAAAGGGAATGAGACTCCAAAGAGGGGCAGTCTGGCGAGAAACTTTAGCTACTTGTAATTTGATTTTTCTTTTTAATTTTGGGGGGTAATTAGGTATTTATTTATTTATTTATTTATTTATTTATTTATTTATTTATTTTAATGGAGGTACTGGGGGTTGAACTCAGGACCTCAGGCAAGCACATGCTCTACCCCTGAGCTATACCCTCCCCCCTTGTAATTTGATTTCAAAATCTCTTTCCTTCCTTATTTGCCTTATCTATACATCGGTATAAAACAGAAAAGCTAAACATTTTATGAGGCCTAAGATTAGAAAAACAGGGTATATTTATGATATTGACTATGTCATCCTGCCAGGAAGCATTTATTAAGTGACTAATTGTTGCACTGGCTCACAGAGAATTAATCCAAAGTGATTCTTTCAGGAGCGGGAGGGTCTCTAGCTATCGGCAATATTTCCCTGGTTTTGCCCTCTGCCGTATGTATGTGTAACTTCTAGAGGTCTTTTCATCTCAGTGCATATTCTATTTTTGGTTTTTGTAGTTTTTAAAAGATTCAAGCCTCAAAGAAGAGTTTTGGGAGCTGACAAAGGCAAGGATATAATCAGACGAAGTAAAAATTTAAGCGATATAAAAATTACACAGATTTAAGTGTGATCCTGCTTACTTCTATTAAATATGACCCAATTCATTTGAAGTAGGATGCGCTCTCTTTACTGAACTGGTCCATACTGGGTTGACGTGGAATGTGTGTGCTTTTCATAAGCATGGTTGGTTTTCACAGGTCAAACATTTTATCACAGAGACAAGGAGAAGGAGATCAGTATTATGAAGGCATAAAGCTCTAATTAGGATAAACATGTAAGGGAAATACAGCATGAGGTCATCATTCTTCCCATCTGTAGGCATTAGATCAATCTTGATTTAGAGCTGTTTCGTATAATGTCCATGCACGCAATGCCAGCACAGTAAACCGACTGTATCGATAACTACTTTCAGGAAAGGGGAATAAGGAATCGTGTTCTGGCGGGGGATAGCTGGAGACAAATTCGTCTGTGAGCATTTCGTTTCGTATTCTTAGCTTCTGAGTGGTATAAAATGTGTAGGCATATCAAAATTGCTTATGCCACCAGGAAGATGTATTTATTTTCAACAATGTAAATGGAAAAGCATACAATTGAAATGGAGAGAGAGCGAGCGAGAGACAGAGAGAGACAGCGAGAGACCTGCAGCAGACATCACCTGAGTGGGAAATTACACATCCTGCACACACACGCACGCTCTGCACACACATGCACAGAATTCATCTCTGACAATTTAATTGTTTAATGGTAGGACTAACAAGGAATCCTTTCTAAAGTAATGGCATATAAAGGCTTCCTAGTGAAGTTAATATTCCTGCTGCATTTGATGGGTGTTTCCCATTTGTGCAGTTCTGCTCTAACAGACTCCTGGTGTTTGATGGGGGGAGGCGGGAGGGGCGGTGGTGCCTGTGCTCAACAGCAGAATCTGGAGAATGCCTTAGCCTGTGACCTTAGCCACGAAAGCTATAAATCCGAGCCCACGATCGGCACCAGAGCAATTGCTCACATCGGTTGTAATGTTTTGGCTTGCAGTCTGAGGATCTGGTCTCTGTGGATGGAAGATCGGGTGTTTTGAACACACGGTCCTTGCTTGTACAGTTGTCTGTTTTCTCTTAGTTCACTAGACACAGGATTCGGTAACCATTTGTGCTGAACTTCAGGACTCCAGTTTGACCAGTCTTCTAGATAATGAAATGCACGATGTCTCGCTGCTAGGGTTTGAATTCTCATCCGGGGCCCAGTCTCCTCTCCTCATATTTCCTTATGGTTCAGCTTGGCTCATTTCTGCACTTTAATTGGATCCCTGGGTGGCCTTCCTGTTCCGGCAGTGTGCACAACAATGGATGCTCCGCGGAAGAATAACTGTGTCTCAAGAAAGAGAAAGTTCTCAGACACTAAAATGTTCTCATTTTGTAGTTTCCACTCTTAAATCAATACATTTTATATTTATTACTCGGGTTCCTTGGCTTTGAAAAAGAAAAGTTCCATTGCCTACATCAGAGAAACCCCGTGGTGGTGGTGGTGGAGAGTTTGACCACAACAGAGCAGCTGGTTTGCGGTGGAGCGCGGTCGCCCCTCGGTCGTGGACCGGCTCCCAGGCTGTCTGCGCCTCTGCCTGAAGCTCTGGGTCTTTCAGTCTAGGAAAAGGCTTAGTAGGCAGAGTTGAAAATGACAGACTATTTTTAACACCCGCTTTATATCCCACAGTTCTGGTTCTTACTTCTATTATCATTACTTATTCATAGACTTTTATTCCCAAATATCATTACCCTTTACTGTAATAAGACCAGCAGAGCAACCACTTAAAACAAAACAAACAAACGCAGGAATCCAAGTCACAGAAACATTTCCACCCCCCACCCCAGCTCCGCGCCTCTCTCTGACTACCTGGGGGAGAAGTTCTCACCCCGCACTAAGAAGCTCTTGTGCTTCAGAAAGACCAGTGTGACGGGAGTGTGGCAGTGGGAAATGAGATGGAGACTCCTGCACTCCAAGGGGAAGGAAGGAGGTAATGAAACATGGGGGGGAAAAAGGAGGGGAGGTGGTGGAGAAAGAAAGAAGTGGAGGAAAGTGCAGAGTAGGAAGAAAACAGAGGAGAATACTCAGCGTGCATCCCTGGTTTTAGTACAGGAAAACCCACCTACAAAAGATCCCGTTTAATTTGAAGTGACTCAGAAGTGGAATGGCTCACTTAGTCCCTGCGGAGTGACAACAGCCTCAGTGGACTGAGGGCCTGCAATACGCCGGAGGCTTTCTACGTGTTATTTGATTTGTACAACTTCTAATAGCAGGTGTGATTATCCCCATCTTACAGTTAGGGAAACTGAGGTTTAGAAATGCTAAGTGACTTGTCTAAAGTTGTATGTCTCAATCTGGTGGACCTGGAACAAATTTAGATTTTTATGAGTCTAAAACTGCTCCTAGCCACCACAGTTTTTTCTGTCCTGACTCCCACTGTGCTGCATTGCCTTGTATTTTAGTCAGCCATCTCTCCACTCATATATCTATTTACATATACACTAACTTGGTCCCAGAAAAGATTTAAGATGCTGTAAGGGCCCTGGATCTCTACACATATCCGAGCAGCTTGTACATGGTTAGGACATTCTACTCATTTGTTGATTGAGCTGTAGAACATCAACTGTCAAGAGTTCAGAATTCTTTCCCGGTGGAGTTCCCTTCCTTTTTTATCTTTAAAAGTAGGCCAGCCAGAAACCCATCTGTGCAGGATGGCTTGGGCCCAGAGACAGAACTAACTAATCTCCCCAAATCTCTACATCTATGCTTCTATAAAGGACTAGATTAACATGCTGTATGGGAATTTTTTTTTCTTTAGTAATTAACTACAGAAATGTAAAAAGTGAATTGTCACGAGGGAAAAAGAGTAACTTTACCATGATGTAACCTGTCAGATCAAGGTTACCAGCAGTGATGTTGTGTTGATAGCAAGGACTCTGTGGTCTTCCTCCCCAAGACTCGTAACTTCAGTCTAATTATGAGAAAAACATCAGAGAAATTCCAACTGAGAGGCATTCTAAAAATGCCTCACCAGTATTCCTTGAAACTGTCAAGGTTATCAAAAACAAGGAAAGTCTGAGAAATTATCATAGAGGGTCCTAAAGAGACAGGATGACTAAATATAATGTGGTATCCTGGAACAGAAAAGGACATTAAGTGGAAACTAAGGAAGTCTCATTAAATGATGGACTTTTGTTAATTGTAATGTATCAATATGGGTTCATTAGTTGTAATAATGTACCACACTAATGTAAGATGTTAATAATAGGGGAAACTAAGTGCAGGGTATAGGGAACTCTTTGTACTGTCTTCTCAATTTTTTTTGGTAAATCTATAACTGTTCTAAAAAATAAAATCTATAAAAAATAATTTTACACACACAAATGCACACACGCACACACTTTTGAATTCCCCAAGATTACTGGGAGAACCGATGGCATGACGAGAAGTAGAATATATGTCCCTGCCTTAAAAGCCTAATCCAGTAGTCAAGGTGAATGTTTCCTGTTGATCTCTGGATTTTCATGACTGGCTTTTGAATAACTCAAGATAGGATGGAGCTGGGAGCTACTGAGGAAGGGTCCACTCAGTTCCTGGTTCCCAGCAGATAATCCCTGTTGAATGGATAAATGCCATTGCCACATACACTTAAGGAGCTTTTCTGGCTCTAGGATGCATGTATCCCAGCTTAGGTTCCAGACCTTCCAATGATGGTACCCTGCACCCTGGTCCAACTCTGAGCCACGCCAAGGTCTTTGTCTTGTTCTTCAGAACCCAGCAAGTGTTCTTGAATCACTCCAGAAACCGATCAAATAATTATTTCCATGTAGAACTCTAAAACCGCATCCTGTTTGGCTTACTATTTAGTGGGCACTCCCAAGGCCTCATACGTAGCAGGACCAGTTAATTATGATGTCTCCGACAGACATCACAGATTTTTGCACATCACAGTACAGTTGTAGATCTCTCAATTTCAATATTTTCAAAATTGTGGTATTTGTTAGAGTTGCTATTATATCCTGATATTTAATGCAGTAATAAAGAAGCACATGTATCACTATATCAAACATTTAAAATACTTTGATAATTGTATTTTAATCTAGTTGGTTTCTTTCGTAATCAGACGGTGCTTCTAAAACACAATTAAAGACGTTTTTCTGAGAAAGGGTCCAAAGGCTTCTGCAAATTCCCCAAGAGGCTCATGGCACAAAAAGGATTAAGGACACCTGATGTAGTGGACTACACACTTACAAGTCCTAAATTGTGCAGTCTCCATCAAATCCCTTGACCTCTAGGCTCCTCATTTTTCTGACCAGTACCCACCTTGGTGAAGGGGGGTAAACTGAGCAGATCAAATTGCATAACACATAGGGAGATGCTTGTAAATTGCAAAACAATGTACATGTAAGGAATCACTGTTATTATTTGTTATGTTTGGCCATTAGATAAAAATGCCTTCTTACCAAGATTTTAAATGTGGTTCATTTTTAGGAATATTTCTCACCCAGTGATTTAGACCATGCTTACATAAGTAAAGAGAAATGGAAAATGGAATCAATTCTCTGGATAATAATTCATGCTAATAGGCTCCCACATTTGCCTGCAACATCAGATAATCAGAAAACGTGTGTTTCACTTGAATTATCAGCATAGCTATATCACAGTTCTCAACTCTACTTTGAAGGTACAGACTCAAGTGCCAGAACTGAAGTTCTCAATAGTAAGAGAAACAATTTTTTCGGGCCTTTATTCTAGAGATACTCCAAATGTGCACACTGAGATAGCTCACGTGTTCTAAGGACATCCATGGCTGACTGCGCACCAAAACACGTACATATCATTGATTAGAAATTTCTAGGGGGAGGGTAGAGCCTAGTGGTAGAGTGCCTGCCCAGCATGCACAAGGTCCTGGGTTCAATCCCCAGCACCTCCACTAAAAAAATAAATAAAAACTTAATTATCTCTGCCCCCCCCCAAACAAAACAAAACAAAACAAAACAAAAAAAAGAAAGAAATTTCTTCTGTGTTAAGCAAATATTTTCAATTCCACTTGTTTTCACAGATCCCTAAACCGCTTGAACTTTTGTGTGATACGTATGTCTTAGAACAAACTCTTCAGTATTTTGCCATCAGATACTATTTTAAATGGAAACACATGCTTACTCTTGCCTTGCAGGGTATGGATCCTAAGCAGTTGATACACAACTATATGCATTCATCTTTAAGAAAACTTACAAACCAAATGTAAACTGAAAGGACCTGGATTAGGTAGAAAATCAAATAAAGAATGCAACTGGAAAGTCTTAATGAGTCTGATCCCTTCCACCCTATGATAAATGGGTTCATTCAGTCTAAAGAAATGAGTAATTACATTTTCCTTCTCTGCCATCTCCCCCATCCAACTTTTCATACATAACTATACACATGTAACTCTGAAGAGGAATTTAATTCAGTCCATGATGCATTTATGTTGAGAAGATACACTTACTATTTTGATTCTCTAGAAGAACTTGCAACAACAAGAACAAATTATCAGGGAATTAGACCTTCACTTAATACAGAAATCATATTACACCCTGTGTCACTACCATAACAAAATGCCACCAGTTGGGTGGTTTAAGCAACAGAAATTAATTTTCTCACAGTTCTGGAGGCTTGAAGGCTAGATCAAGGCGTCAGCAGGGTTGGCTCCTTCTGAAGGCTGTGAGAGACAATCTGTTCCGTACCAAGCCCTTAGCTTCTGGTGGCTGGTTGGCAGTTGCCATTCCTTGGCTTGTAGAAGCATCATCCAGACCTCTGCTTTCATCTCCACAAGGCATTCTCCCTGTGTGCGGGTCTATGTCCCAATTTCCCTTTAATAAGGACACCAGATATGTTGGATTAGGGCCCACTCTAATGACCTCATCATAACTATCTATATCTTCAATGACCTTATTTTCAAATAAGGCCACATTCTGAGATACAGGGGCTTAGGACTTCAACATACCGAATGCTGGGGAGAGGGGACACAATTCAGCCCATAACACACTCATAACACACTCAATACACATCGGACACACTGAATTGAAAGGTTATATACTTGGGAAGAGTGCGGGGGCATGTGCTTCTTGGGAGGAGACACTCCCCCAAAGCTCTGATGACAGTGTAACCAGGTATGTATCTGAGCAGCTGGTATAATCCAAATCTCCATCCTTCCTTAAAGTAACTTCTAGCAGCAGTTCTTCATTTTTATCCTCTGAAGTATCTCTGATAGTGAAGAATGATCACACCTCATGGGGGTTTGTCTAGCAAAGTGCTTGACTGTCCCACCATCCTCCATAACATAGGTACGTTTCCTAACACCTACGAGGAAGTGTTACATGAGTTACCCTTGGGTGATCTCGACTCTCTACTGTAAAGAAGAGTCACGCTTACCCTGCAGTTTCTCAACCCCCTGGAACATACTGGTTTTGACCATCACACAGTTTGAGAAGGGTGTCCTTACTGCCTAAGGACTTTGTGCTTCTGAGAATACGTCTGAAGCAGGCAGACAGACCCTGGGATCAAGCTTTTAGGAAATCTCTTTATTTCATGTTGAGGGGTTCTGCAAGAAGCAGAGGTAGACATATATGCTTAACCTGTCATGTTTGACCAGAAGTTTCGTTTACTTCTTAAAGTTTCACTCTAAGAGATATGGCATAGGAAAAACTCTCTTATTAGGCCTGTAGGGTTGATCTAGATGGAAATGTTACCTTTTCTAAATGCAAAGCTTACTGGAGAACAGAAAATTTGAATCAAATGAATACAGACCTTTAAGACCTCAAGCATCTACATTTCCAGCAAATTAGAAGTTTACTAAATTAATAGCTTTAAAAAACACAACCGAGACGGCCAAACTGAAAAGGAATCTACGCTTCCACAGTAACGTGCTTCCTGATATGGAGGAATTGGGTACTCTATCCCAGATCCCGAAAGATAGTTGGAAACAGAAAGTTATGTCCTTAATGGATGTAAATCTACATTTGCAACCTACATTGTTTATAAAAGAGAAAATTGGCTAATTAATTTCTTTCTTTCTCAATATTCTCCCTCTTTAGACATTTTCTATCTACTGTCACTTCTCTAAAATTTCAGAGGAAGAGAGAAGGGGTTAGGCAGGGATGAGTGGAGGGGAGCAGGTTACAAGCTGTAGGAGGCAGCCACTTGGACCTTTCGATTCATTCATCGTAAACTGATACTCATCAGCCACCAGAAATGTGGGGAAACAACTCACTCTTACCAATGACCTAAAATAATGTAATATTCCTTGATTCTTTGTATTTTAAGTGGCTTTTTTTCTTTGTACATTTGTAACAGATATAATCATTTGGAAGAATTTAAATCAATCTAGTTTTAAATTTCTCTTAAAAATAACAAGCTTACTGGATGATGTCTTTACTCACTGAATCAGTATTGCATTGTTTTAGAGAGAGGGCAGACACTAGCTGGAAAAACAGTTATTGTTCAGTTCTGACTGTCTTTTTTTTTTTTTTTTTGCATCTGAATGAGAGAAAAGTCTTAAAAGCCCGGCTTGGTTGAGAGAGAAAATGTCAAGCCTTCCCTTCACTTACCGAAACCAAAGCTCAGAGATCCGAACATAAAGTTCTGCATAAGAGGACTTGGAGTATGAAATAAAGCAATGTCTCCTTGCCTGCAGAGGAAGTGGATGGCATTTCTAGCTGAAGGATGGAGTGGGAGGAAGGAGGAAGATGCAGGAGATGTGAGATTAGGGTGGAGACACCAGGAGGTTCCTGAGAAAGGATCCAGCAATCATATACCTGTGCCTCGGGGAAGGGTGAGGGGGTACACGTGATATCAGAGAAACTTCTGATGGATTGAGGGAGACTCATAATATCCAGGCTTGCACTTTAGGTCGTGAAAATTAGGATTAATCTCTTCCCACTTGAGAATCAATACGGAACACCACCTGCAAATTAGTGGCCCCTTGCAATTTTGTTTTCTATTCACAAACTGCTCTTTTAATAATAATACCAGGTAATTACAAAACTTCTTTTCATGCGCTGGGCCCTGTGCTAAGTACTTTACATGGATTATCTCATCATTTTTCACAGGAGTCCTATAAGAGACACTATTTCACGGAGGGGCAATGGAGTTTGAAAGAGGATAAATACTTTGCCCACAATGACTTGCTGGGAAGTGTGGAGCCAGGGTAGGAACCAAGCTCTGAGTCCCTCTGCAGTGCTGCCTCCGTCTCTCCTGTCCCCCATCTTCTCTTCCCCCCTCCCTCATAGCCGTTCTGCTGTCCTCACCCTCTCCCCAACAAAAGAGGGTAAGCTCTATAACTAACCATCCATCCTAGCTCAGAGTTTGACCAACTGCCATGTACTTGAAACTCATTCACACTAAATTGTTACGTCAACCAGGCACTCAATTATTTTTTTAACTTTACTGAGGTATAATCTACAGATTGTAAAACTCACTCATTTTAAGTGTCCAATTCAGCAATTTTTCATAAGTTTACTGAGCTGTGCAATCATACCTATAATCCAGTTTTAGAATATTTTCTTCACCTCCTAAATTCTCTCATGTCCGTTTACAGTCTATCTCTGTAGCTACCCTCCACCCCAGACAATTGGTAATCTACTTTCTGTCTCTATAGGTTTGCCTTTTCAAGACATTTCATATACATGAAAGCATACAGTATACAGTGGTCTTTTGTGACTGGCTTCTTTCACTTGGTGTAGCATTTCTGAGATGCTGTAGCATGCATCAATTCTTTTTTCTTGCTGAATAGTATTCCACTGTGACATTTTGTTTAGTCATTCACTAAGCCTTCACTGGACATTTGTTTCCACTTTTTTGGGGGGGGGCAGGAGGGAGGTAATTAGGTTTACTTATTTGTTTTATTTTTTTGGATGGAGGTACTGGGGATTGACCAGGACCTTGTGCATGCTAGACATACACTCTATGACTGAGCTCTCCCCTCCCCGACTCCACCCCCATTTCCACTTTTTGACTATTGTAAATAATGCTGCTGTGAACACTTGCATGCTGGTCTTTATGTGGACATATGTTTTCATTTCCTTTGAATAGGTATCCAGGAGTGGAGTTGCTGGGTCATATGGTAAGTTACTGCTTAACTTTTTAAGAAACAGCAACTTGCATTTTAAGCTTCATCTCTGAATGTGCATTTAAAGTCTTTTCCCTCAATTAAAGGAACTTCAACCATCAGTAAGCGATGGGAACTCTGACTTCATTCTTTAAGAATGCTTTGCAGAGTGCCCGAGGCCCTCTGAAGACAGCTGTGTGCTCCCTGCACACAGCTCCTCCCTATTGGGGGTAAATTGTCAGAGTCTCCTGAGGTCAAGCCTGGTGGCCATGAGGGCTACAACGGGGTCCCGCGGGGGCCAGCGCTCTACAGGAGGTCCACCAGGAAGTCTTCAGTCTACAGACTGAATTTAGCTTGCAGGCAGGTATTGCTGGCCTACATGAAGTTTTAAAAATTAGAGTGTGTATAGCTCAGTCATGCATTCTCCTTTTTACCCGCATTTCTCACCACTCACCATTGACCACCGTAAGAACAAAGTTGGAGGACTCACACAACCTGATTTCAATACCTACCATCAAGCTATCATAATCAAGACTGTGATATCTGGTGAAAGAATGAGCAGATAAATAAATGGAATAGAAGACAGAGTCTAGAAATAGACCTGCTTTATGTGCTCAATTGATCTTTGACACAGGTGCAAAGGCTACTTCAAAGACAGAGTCTAGAAATAGACCTGCTTTATGTGCTCAATTGATCTTTGACACAGGTGCAAAGGCTACTTCATAGAGAAAAGACAGTCTTTTCAAGAAACAGTGCTAGAAACTGGACACTCATATGCAAAAAACCCCACAAAAACTAAGCAAAACCAGACCAAAATACCTCTGCTCTTCAAAAAAACTGTTAAGAAAATGAAAAGAAAGCCATAGAATGGAAGAAAATATTTGCAAAACACGTATCTCCTAAAGGACTGGTAACTACATTACATATATAAAGAACTTAAAAAATCAATGGTAAAGAAACAAACAACCCAGTAAGAAAATGGGCAAAAGATGTGAACATAAACCACACCAAAGACAATATGCCGATGCAAGTGAGTACATGAAAAGATGTTCAACATTAGTCCTTAGGGACAAACAAATCAAAATCATGGTGTGTAACATAGGTAATGGTTAACATTAAAAAACAAAACAGAAACATCTTTTGATATCAAATGCTGGCAAGGATGCAAAGCAACTTGACTTTTCATACACTGCTAGTGGGAATGCAAAATGCTACAAACCTTTTGGAAAACAGTTTGGCAGTTTCTAATAAAGTTAAAATATACGTACTATAAAATCCAGAAATCCCATTCCACGGTATTTACCCAAGAGAAATAGAAACTTATGTTCATACACACAACATTGTATATGAATGCTTCCAACTGTTTTATTTATGATTGCCCCAAACTGGGAGCAAACCAAATGCTCATCAGCTGGTGAGTGGGTACACAAACTGATACAGCCACACTGTGGAATAGTACTCAGCCATAAAAAGGAACAGCCTGCTGAGCAACATGACAGCATGAAGGAATTTCAAGCGCATTATGCTAAGTGAAAGATATAGCCTCAAAAGGTTTAATACTGTATGATTCCATTTATATGATGTTCTTAAAAAGGCAAAACCATAGGGCCAAGATTGGTGGCACTGGTGGGTCGAAAGTAGGGGAAGGGGTTGAATAGAAAGAAGCATAGGAAACTTCTATGGAGAGGGAGATGCTCTGTATCTTGGAAGTAGTGGTGGTTATGGACTGTGCCTGTCAAAACTCACAGGACTGTACACTGTACACTAAACATGACGAATTCTACTGCATGTAAATGATTCCTCAATGAACCTGAATGCAAAGCCAATAGGACTGCTTCCAGCTTTAGCATTTAGAAGACAGTAACCTAATGGTTCCAGGGTAACTGGACCACATAGAGAAAGTGCATCTTTTTTGATTAAGTATTCAGTATGAGAAAAGGAAGGTTACTAAACTTAGCTTGCATAGAAGATGCTCACAATTGTAGAGTATCTCTTTAGCATGACTCTAAATAAAGCTTTTCTGTTCATATTTGTAGGAATGCATTTTTACTTTCCTAATATAGCTGTTAAGAATATGAAATCTTTCCAGTTTCCACTTCAACTGTGAGTGTTTTTCATTTACGTTTTCTGGCGTGCATGCAGTGTACATTTTGTTGCATCACTTTACACCTTGTGCTGTTTCGGACTGCAGCATTTGCAAATCATGTTTAGTTTTGTTTGCCCAGAATAACAATGAAATGCTAATATATATATATTTTTTCTATTCACACTTTACACTCTTATAGTAACAGAAGAGCCTTGATGCACTTCCGTCCTCTGAGGAAGCTTGTGGAAAAACAGGAGAAACATTATGAATAATTAAAAATACGGTATTTATTCCAGGAGAAAGATAAATCTTTGAAAAATCTCTGCCAGCAGAAAGCTTTACAATCAGGTACCATATCCTGATAAATAAATTGCTAGTCTTTTCAGATGTCAAGGGATTTCACAGTCAGATATTAATGAGATAAAGGTACTCAGTTTGATCGTTACAGGGGAGAATAAGGACTGAGTTACTTGTTAATTCTTATCATTCTTCATTGTTAGCTAACAAGTAAGGACTGGATGCTTATTGTTGTGTCCAAACTAGAGTTAGAAAAAGATAAGGAGGATTCTAGGCTGAAGAATCAATGCTGAGAGATTCCGTTTCAAATTATCCGATCTTAGGAAATTAACTTTTTTTTTTCAGTGTCGAGCTCTGATATCTTTTATGTGATTGGCCATTTGGCCCATATTCTTTTGTTTATTAATAGAGGAAAATCTCACTCCTCTCCACGTAAGGAATTATGGTCAATTGAAGAAAGAAGTGTTCTGTTAGTCAACCTGGCAAATCAATGGACACGGTAATCGGCTCGAATTCAATAGACTTGGAGTCAGCTCCACTGTGACATTAACCATCCGGGTGGCTTTGGGCAAGTGACCACCTATGTGGGGCCTCAGTTTTCCTATGTGTACAATGATGCAGTTGAATTTGATAATCTCTAAAATCAACTAATTCTCTAAAATTATTACTGATTTTGCATGCAGCCTCAATTTTCAAATTATCTGAGCTACGAGTGTCCTTCTACTCTGCCATCTTGGCTCCTTCTCTCTCAAATCATTTGAGTATGATGTATAAACCTACATTAAATATGATTAAGTCCTTGATAATTCAGAATGCACTTCAAAACCATGCATACTTTACGGAGTTATCACCATGAATGCCTAGCAAAATTCCAGTTAAACAGAAGCTTCAGACTAATGAAATCCTCATTAGATTGGCTTTTACAAGTGTTTCACACAAATATAAAATTTTAATTGTAATGAGGAATTTACCCTCACTTCAATAAAACAAAACCTAATTCTGAAGTTAGCCAGGAAAGAAAGGGATATAAATCCCTTCTACATGGGTTGAGGAAGTTCACATGGAACATTCTGACAACTGTCAACCAGTCCAAACTCTTTCACTGGTGTGAAAAGCAGCCTCTCAGCTAGTGTTTATGAAAAAATTCAGACGAGAATCTTTCTGATGGGCTCTAGGTAGGCATCTGCAATGCATTCTGTGTGGATTTTATTATCATTGACTGATTTAGAAGCCAACAAATTAATTTAAAGAGAATACAGGTAACCTCTTCCAATAGGATTATGCTGATTGAAATTTGTGATACTGGGGACAAGGACCAAGTGGAAGTTCACATCTCCTCCCCTCATTTCTTCCTTCATTCCAGCCTTCCTTCACCAAACATGTATTGAATGGTTATCATACCAGACCCTGTAACTGCGAGATAACTCAAAAACATATACAACAAAAATCTCTGATCACAGGAGGGTCGCAATCTATCAGGCAAAATGTACAATTTGATAATTATAAAATGATGTGACAGTTTAGAGATGGCCATATACAGACGGTGAGGGGGAGAATTTACTTCCCTCAAAACTGTGTCTCTCACAAACACACACACGTTTGCGTGCAAGACCACTCCATACCAAATTTTAAGGAAAAACTTTAAATCACCCTGAAGCATTTTCGAAGCACTAGGTTTACATACAAATACAAATTCTCACTGTTTTTGAAAGCAGATACAAGAATCCATACTTAAAAGAAAAAAATCCCCACACTTTTGCGGTTGCTATTAGGAGGAGAAATTGAAAGTATTTTAGACGGAGTAGTCACCAAGTTTTGGTGAAAATGAAGAGAGGCAGGCATTTTTCAAATATTTCTGGCTAGGAGTAAAAATTGATATAAGGTTTCTGGAAGGCAATATGGCATGATTTATCAGAAGATTTAAAAATGTACATTGATTCAGCAAATTGATCCTAAGAAAATAACTGAGGATGAATGCAAAGATTCAGCTATTAATGCATACAAATTTGGAACTGTTATGTCTTTTTGGTGAATTGACCCTTTTATCAGTATATAATGTCTGGTTTTATGTCTAAAGACTGTGGGCAAAGTAAGATTCTGTCAGTCAGCGGAGTGATAGAAATAAATTCCTGTTGTAAGAAGTGGCAATCTGGAAAAATACATTCTTTAACTTACTCTTAAGAACAGTTGCTTGGATTCTGCTGGGGTCCTGTGCAGGTACCTGCTAGTGATAACATATTTGTAGAAGTGTACTCTTATTAATAGCCTGAGAGGCGTGACTTCTAATCAGGCAGGAAACAAACAAAAGTAAACTTTACACATTGTTCATAATCATATTAGGGGTTTATATGGTATAAATTGTTTCTGTAAAATCCATATGACTTCTTATTCTACTGGATAAATTTTATTGCCTTCTTATGCTTTGTGCTTTTCCTTAATATGATTTTTGAACACCCCTTTGAGTTTGTATTACAGCATCTAAAAATCATCAGTACTAAATAAGCAGAATGCCGAACACAGAATTGAGAAACTAACCTACGTTGCCTTCTTTAGACCAAATCTTCCCTACCCAATTATCTGGATATTTTTATGAGAATTAACTGAGCTCAAGGCTATGCTGACACCTTGTGTCTAAATATATTTGAGAGAAGTTTTGCAAAGTTAAAAGACTCCGAATATGAAATCTAATGTGTACCTGTATGTGCTCCATCATTCCAATGGTTTGAACTTTTCTTGATCATAGTCAATCACCCGTTTCACTTCCCATTTGCTACCACACTATGTGCCATTATTTGATGTTGCAATATATACAAATGTTCATGTTCCAAGTAATGGAATCACAGTATAAAAGTAGATCTCTTCAAGACAAAGATGGCTGCAGATTCTCCACTACTCCTCACGTAAACAGATGGAGTCTAATTTCACTCCACTTGCATCTGGGCTGGCCATAGTGACTTGCTTGACAAATACAATGTGGCAGAAGTGAGATTCTGGAACCTCTGAGGCTATGTCATGACAAGCCTTGCAGCTTCCTCCTGGGTCCCAGTACACTCATTCTTGGAGCTCTGAGCTCCCCATTTGAAGAGTCTGACCACCTTGAGGCCACCATGCTACAAGGACACCCAGGTGAGCTCTGACTTTGTTTTAGCTTCCAGACATTCAAGTCCTACCTGCTGGGGCCCCAGACATCTGGAGCAGAGGTGAACCCTCCCCACTGCTCTATGTCTGAATTCCAACCTATGGATTCGTAAGCAAAACAAAGCACTGCTGTTTCAAGTAGCTGCAGTGTTAGTAACTGGAACTGAATTTGGTGGCCAGAGCAGGGTGCTGCCTTAACAAAGCCTAAAACTTGTAACATCGGCTTGCGACTGGGTGGTAGGGAGAAACTGGAAGGGCCTCAGGAAACTCTTGGTAAGGCCTTAATGGCTGGTGAGGAAAATGTTATCAGAGGCGGGAGGAAAGGGCACACACGTTATGTCCTGGAGAACAGTTAGCCAAACCACTGCGGTAATGTGGGAAAGAGAAAGATCTCGAGCATCTGGCTAAATAGATTTCCAGGCAGAATGCTTAAAGTGCTACTTGGCGTTTTCTAGTTGCCTATTATAAAATATGAGAAGTGAGGGGAAAAAAATGAAAGAACTGCTCAATTTTTGAGAATTTAGAAGAACTATTAAGGAGTTAGGACTTTTTTAGGTTTGAAAATAAAACTGTCAACTCCAGATTCTCTCAGCAAGATTCTCAATGTACAAAATACAGCTTCAGAGCAAATATACACTTGATATGGATCTGGCTGGATTTCACAATTCTTGTGAAGCAGTGACTATGATGAGCCTTTTAGTGCAACCTTCCCTGTTTTGGAGTGTTTACTGCAGCTGCCCTATGGCAGATAACTTGTACTTTTCTTTCCCAGGTCTTCAGACTGATAGGAACTGTATTTAAGGAACAGCATCAAGAAGTTACATGATAAGATACTGGATTTTGGGTCAGTGCTGAATACAGGATGAGATTTTGGGAGCCTCTGGAGAGGGTAATTGTAATTTGCATGTGGGATGAATGTAAATAATGTGGCCAGAGGACCAACCACAGAAGATGAAGATGGCTATGAAATTTCTTGCTACTGCTCCCACTGACAGGTGTAGTCTGTTTCCTTCTCCTTGAGCCTGGGCTGGTGGTATTCGAGACTTAACTAATAGAAGGTGGTAGAAGGGATGCTCTGGGACTTCTGAAGGTCATAGGAAGGTTATAAGAAGCCTTGCAGCTTCCACTGAGGCCCCCTGAAACACCTGTCTTGGAGCCCTGACTGCCACGTAATAAATCTGACAACGTGGAGGCTGCCACGCTTTGAGCATGCTTCCACTAGCCATGTGGAGAGGCTGTGTGCAGACAGACAGACAGAGACACAATGGGTAGGGGAGGTCGTGGGGGCTCCAAAACTTTGGGATCATCCCAGTTAAGACCTTCAGACCTCATGGAGCACAGATAGGCCATTCTCCTCTGTGCTTTGTCCTAATTCCTGATCCACACATCTGTGAGCAAATAAATGATTTTTTGTTGTTGGTTATAAGGCATTAAATTTGGGGGCTGCTTTTTATTTAACAATAGATAATTAAAACATTCTCTTTTGCTCTTAGGGGTCCCACAGCCATTTCCTGTGATCCAGACTTGGCCTGTTCCTACCTCAGTTCATCAGAAATGTGGTTTTACTCTTAAGCCTCATTGGATAGTGGTTATATTTTTGCCCCTTCTCCTATCGAGGGGATGTCTTAGTCCATGTGTAAACCAATGGATGCAAAGCAGTTCAGTGGAAGTTAAGCTGACTGAATCTACACCTTAGTACCTATGAACTCGGCTCAGTTCAAAATAGATTCTAGTAGTGACAAGGGTTTCTCTTTAGAGAAGTTCCTGCTCAAATAAAATGTCCTGCTATGAACAAACATTTAATGAACACAGTAATGGACTGAAGCAGTTCTAAAACAATATTCAATGTGTAGTAATAAATATATTTTAGTTTTACAATAAACATTAAAGCCAGGTAACATTTTTTAGACATCCAGAGACCATACACTCTATTGAAAGCCTGAAGATGCTTGAGAGCAAATTCTGCACCTGCAATTTTTCTAGATGACCTCAGGGCTTGGCTCCAGGTTCAGCCTACTTCAGAAGAAACATTTAAAGTGTTCCCAGAGGAAGGAACCAGAAAGGGTAATTCTACCAAGCTGAGAGGAGCTGATGCCTAGATTTAAGTCAAGGGTTACACAGGTGGCCCTAGAAGTATATCTAATTGATCTTTGGGGTACCCTGGGATGCATCTGTGAGGATGAAGCCTGAAAATCTGTATTTTTAACAAGTCTCCCGCCCCAGGTGATTCTTAAGCACGCTGAAGTCCAAGAGCCACTGATTTAAGAACTGAGATACCTGAGTCTTTTCCAACTCCTCCACCCCCAATCTACCACCTAACTTCCCAAATGTCCTTCGAGACTTTTCACTTTGTTGCTGTCAAAGAGAGACCCATTTAGAACAAAACCAAAGTCAAAATCAAGGAGAGAATCAGAAATACCTTTACTGGAATAATGATTACATTTGCAGCAGTAATGAGTAGGCAACAATGGCCGTCCCCTAATGGGTTTCAAGAAATAAAAACCAAAAAGCCTTGGATGATCCAAATGATTTTTCTTTCTTTTCTACACCTCAAGCCCTAGGCACATGTCTATAGTTTTTAGTGCATATGGCATTATTTCAGTTAGCATTTCATTTTCATACCATGAACCCCAATTTGACATCTTGAAATAGAGCCACGTGACTCACATATTATTTCACCCAAAGGTTTTTATGGAAGATAACTTCTTCACTTAGTATTAATATTGCTGCATTCAGAGCCCCAATCAATCCAATTTGGCAGGCGTTTTATTTTAAAACTATCATATGGAGCAATTTCCCCTTCAAGACATTTCACTCCGCTGCTGTCAAAGAGAGATCCATTTATAACAAAATCAAAATCAAAAAATTAAGGAGAAAATCTGAAATAACTTTATTGGGAGCCAAGTGACTGTGTTTGTAGTGGTGATGGGAAGGCAATGCCAACCAGCCACTGAGAGTTTTCAAGAAATACAGACTAAAAAAACCTTGAATACTATGAATAACCAAATTCATTTCACCTTCTAAGATTTCCTATAACCTATCAGTACAGTTTTAAAAAAAGTTTATTATCTAGATAATGTTCTCAATGACAAAACAGAGTCAATCGAAGAATCGATGAAAAGAGAAGAGCAGAGGATTTTGAAAAAAATTGGTTAATGCTTAAATCTAGCAGAGAAAGCTGAGGACTTGCAGCAACCCTCCTAAAGATGGCTCACACAATGTCAACAGGAGAAAAATGTCAGGTTTTCTCTAGAGTCATACTGAAACTGTTTTCTAAAACAATATTACCCATTGAAAATGAACATAAATACAAAACAGACTCATAGACATAGAATGAAAACTTGTGGTTGCCAGGGGGAGGGGGTGCAAAGGGACAGACTGGGAGTTTGAAATTTGTAGATACTGACAGGCATATGTAGAACAGATAAACAAGATTATACCGTATAGCACAGGGAAATGTATACAAGATCTTGTGGTAGCTCACAGGAAAAAAGAATGTGACAATGAATATATGTATGTTCATGTATAACTGAAAAATTGTGCTCTACACTGGAAATTGACACAACATTGTAAACTGACTATAACTCAATAAAAAACAAAAAACAAACAAAAAAACCCCCCAATATTACCCATTGAGCTTTCTGAGATGACATTTCCAAGTCAGATACTCAAAAGGTTGGGTGTTCCCTTCCTTCTGCAATTACAGCAGAGCAACAGAACATGGCGGCGAGGTCTTGATGATAGTTTCATGGTCCCAACTGAAGGCTGTCATTCCAGGCATGCTTATTTGACATGTATCTATGCAAATTTTTCTTGGAAAATCTGTTTTAAAAGTTGAACTCATAACTATTACCAACACAATTTAAAATGTTATACCTATATACCAAGTATGTCAAGAAAAACACCCAAGTAAAACCTGCTAATTTTCACTACAGTGTAACTTATTTATCAATCAACTTTGAGAAAGGAAATTTTTTATCACTCATTCTGCTTCTCTTAAGTCAAAAGCTGTGTTCAGAGTGAGTACAGTGTTTCAGAATGTCTGTAGCCACTCCAAGCATCTATCTCCCTGTGCTGATTTTTCTTCTGTAGCCAGTGGGGCTGTCACTCTCTTACTAAGTGAGATTATTCTTCTCTGACTGGTCCCAGCTAATAAGACTGAACGATTATAACTGACATTTCTGGATTTTTTTTCTTGCCTTTCTCCCTATAAATGGCAAAGGGGTGACAAATGTATATACTTGGAATTGATGGTTTATTTATAGTTAGAAGTTTTCAAGGGAAGAGGCACCTTCCCCTACACCTATAGCATATTCTCCATGCCCTGAGTGTCTCAAATATAGCAGAAAGGATTATATATTAAATACTTCTCAAGGATTTCCCTAGAAGTCTGCATCAGTTAGGTCCTCCTTTGGATACAGAGTTTAGCAGGAGATCCTACAACCAAGTTTTAAAAAGCTACCTCATGGAAGAATTAAGCATACAATTAGATTACCATATACTCTTGTGCTATATTCACAGAAAGTATATAGTAGTTGATTTTCTTCATAAAAACGTGCTAATGGGAAAGAAAAATCAAGCATGCTAATAATTAACAATACCAAAGTTCTCATAAAATTATTGGCAGTTTTGGGGGCACTTGGGAAATGAACTAGTCTGCACGTTGCCAGCGCAATTTCAGTCTCTTTTTGATAGCGATAATCTAATCATTGCAACTGATAGTCAAAGTAGACACTGCATTCAATTACACAAATGAACAACCTATTTTAAAATAATTAGAATTATATATGGGTTTAAACAGTCTTCCCAATGCTGATGCCTTTGTTCAAAATATTTTAAAAACTCTTTTGAAATTTGAAAGCCTCCACTGCGTTCTTTCCAATATGTCAGTTATAGGTCCTTGAAAATGGGTTTGATCTTCAGAAATATAAAAATATCATTTGGGACCTAGATTTGTGACTAAGATACAAGTTAAAACTACACGTTTAAGCTAAGTAAATATCCCTCAACAGTAGTGTGGCAGATTTTATTTCCCAAAGACGGCTGCCATCTCATGTCACATCTCTGATATTCCCCTGACTTGTACCTGGATAGGCCTTTGTAACACTGTCAACCAATAGAGAATGGAGGAAGTGACACTAAGTGACTTCCAAGGCTAGGTCTTATAAGGACCACACGCTTCTGCCTGTTCTCTTGGGTCACTGGCTCTTGGAACCCAGACCCTATGGCGCTGGGAAACTAGGAGAGTCCATGCATAGGTCTCCCAGTTGACAGCTCATTACTGACCACCAGACACACAAGCGAGCCTTCAGATGATTTCAGCGCCTGCCCACAGAATCACTTCCAGCCTGCAAGGTGTCCCAGGTGATGTGTGTGGAGCAGAGATGAGGTGTCTTTGTCAAAATCTGCCCAAACTGCAGATTCATGAGCAAAATACACAACTGTTGCTCTTTTAAGCCAATAAGTGTGGGGTGGTTTGTTACTCAGCAAAAGAGAACTGGAACAGACTTTTGTAGCTGGGGGTAGAGTGCCGCTGAAACAAAAACCTAGCAGGCTGCGACACTGGTTTCAGGTCTGGGTAGTGAACAGAAGCTAGCAGGGCTCTAAGGTACCTGGAGGAGGCTGTCAGTGGGAGCTGGAAAGAAATCAAGGAAAATGTTATTGGAAGCTGGGGAAAAGACCTTCATTGCATACTGGGGGAAGAGTTGTCCCCAGAGTCACCTGCAGTGATATGGAAAATGGGAAATGTACCTAATGCAGTCAGTTATCTAGTGAAGGAGATTTGCAGGCGGAGTATTGACTGTACCTCCTGACGTGTCTCACTGGCCCTGCCTTAGAAGGGAGATAGGAGAAAGAACAGTTAAACTTAGAAGCCAGGAATTGCTGGGTACAAAAATTAAACTGTCTCTCATTTTCAGCCTCTCCAGATGGTAAATGACACTCAAATTAAGAAATGGCTTCTAGGAAAATCAGTGGTGCTGCAGAAAAATGTGGTCTAAATATGAAGCCAAGGGCATGACTGGAAATTTCTTTGTTAAGACCTCAGAAAGACAAGATGGTGTTTTATGGACCTTTTCAAATAGACAGAAAATCCTTCTAAAGATCTTGAGGGAGTTGTCTCACAGCAGCCCCACAGAGATTCCTAGGTAGAGAAGGGCTTTTGTTAAAAGCCCTTCTACATTTAATGGCAAAAAAGGGAATACTCTGAGAGCAAAACTGTTTTTCAACTGTAGAATTTACAGCAGTTATCCTCTTGAGTGTATGTTGAGTATATAACTTGTCTCTTTAGTTCTTCAGAACTTTACTCAAACAGCTGAACTCAAGGAACTGCTCTCAAGGAGTCCTACCCACACTGAGACCTGAATGACACAGTGTGATCCTGGACTGTGTGTTAACACCACAGTGGTAAGAGGCTTAGGGCTCTTGGAAGAGGGGTTGAATGCGTTTTGTATCTGGAAGGGATGTTGACTCTTGTGGCCAGAAAGGAGCCCGTGGCAGATAGTATTGTTTAAAGGTGGCCATCCTAATGTGTTCTATGCCACATGTTCCTACAGTGTGACACTGACACTCCCGAGTCATGAAGTCTACGTGCTATTCCACTGGACCTAAGTAGAACTTTACAACTGTGATGGCTGATAGAGTATGAAGAAAGGGATGCTCTGGGACTTCTGAGGTTAGTTCATAAAAATGCCACACCTCTGCCTTGTTATCCTGGGGTGTATGTCCTTGGAGCCCAGCGGCCAGCTTGTGATGAAGCCACGGCCCCAGGTGAGTTCCCAGCTGACAGGCAGCATCAACCGTCAGGCACATGAGTGAGTCTTCAGATGATTCCAGCTTCTAGTTCTCAAGTGACCGCCAGCCTTTGAGTCACCCCAGTGGATGCCATGTAGATTAGGGAGAAGTGATCCCTCCCACACCACGCACCAAGTGCAGATTTATGAGTGAAATAATGGTTGTCGATTTTTTAAGCTACTTAGTTTGGAGTGGTTTTTTAATACAGCGATAGGAAACTGAGATAAGGAGAATGGATAAACAGACTGTGGTCTATCCATACAACAGAGTATTACCTGGCCATGAAAAGGAATGGAGTGCTGATACACAGAACAACACAGATGAACCTCAAAGCTCTTGTGCTGAGCAAAAGCAGCTGGCTATGAAGAGAACATACTGTGTGATCCCATTTATTTGAAATTATAGAACAGGCAAATCACTATAAGATGAAAACATTGAGAAGTGGTTGCTTTCAGGTGCAACTGATTAAAAATGGACACATGGAGATATTCTTGGGAGATGAAAATGGGCCATATCATGATAGAGGTGTGGGATTCCAAACGTACATTCATTTGTCAAAATCGTACAGCTAATATTTGTGCATTTCAATATATGGAAAATTTACCTTAAAGACTAAAAAATAATAAATAAAAATTAAGTGAGAGTGGGAAGTATGTGTGAATATATAGATGCTATAAGAACAACAAAATGTTGATAACTATTAAATCTGGGTGAGTAATACATAAAAGTTCATTTTTTCTATTCTGTTTACTTTGTATATGTTTTAAATTCCTGATAATAAAACATCAAAAACGAGGGAAAAATTTCTGATTTGTCTAAAAACTGAGACTTGACTATAAAGCAATGAAGTCCCTTTCTTGCATGGCTGCTAGGGAAGCTCCGAAAGTAATCCCAAAATAACATGGCTTTAAAATGTTTTGAGTAAGGCAGCATTATTTAAATGGATGGGTAGCACACCATGTTTTAAGACTTCCAAAGCACAGCACTCATTGTAACATGTAAATATTTGTTTTTAAAATCAGTTTTATTATTTTATATGGTTCAACATGTTACTTTAGTCAGCTCATAACATTTTTATTACTTATTTAGTGTTTACTATCCATCCACTTAACATTTATAGAACATTAGTGGTAGAAAGTAGTTTCAAACAGAATAAAAAACATAAACAAAAAACAAAGAAAAAGAACTAGTTCCTAATAATGGCCTAACTGGCAGAGAGATGACAGCAACTTAAATAAGCCCAGCATTAATTAATTAACGTGGCTCTTCACATTCTAGGAAGAACTTTTTAGTTGTCATTTAATTTATTTCAAATCTTTTCTAAGTCCTTTTTAATGAGTGGTAGGAGTGTTGGACAGACACTATGCCATCTTCCGTTGGGTTTAGTATCGCCTAAATGATTTTTTAACGCTCACCCATGTAACACATACTGGTTATATTATATACTATTGGCATATAACAAACCCTATTTATTCAGACTTCAAAAAATTTGAAATTTGATGAACCACAAATTCATTTCCTCAGCTCAGAGTCTTCTTCTGCGTTTCAGATCTGCATATGCAACAACCTATTGGAATCCTTCCCTGGGAGATGCCCACAGGCACCTGAAACAAACCTGCTCCTCCTTCAGGAGGCTCACCCTGTTCTCCCTCCCTCAGTGGACAGCACCAGCCTCTATCCAACCGTCCAAACCAGAACTGGACCATCTTCCTGGACTTCTCCCTCTCTCTTATTCTCCACATCTAGTTACTCACCAAGGCCTGTCTGTCTTGAGTATTTCCTCTTTTTTTCCTGCTATGACCTCAGTTCAAGCCCCCAACATTTCTTACCTAGATTACTGCCAGGACCTATTTATAGGAAGTTCTGCTTCTAGGTTTTCCCTTTTGCTCAAATGCATCCTCCAAATTGCTGCAAGAATGGTCTTAATAAAATGACAATCTTATCATGTTTCTGTCTAGCTTAAAACTGTTAGGGATTCCTCATTGCCTATTGATGAATGAAACTCTTAGCAAGGTGAACACAGCCCTCTCTGCTCCAGTCCTTGCCTGTCTCCCCAGCATTGTCTTTCATCCTACTGCCCTCATGTTATGCTCGTGATAAACGACACATGGTACTCACAAGGATTCATGCTGCCTATGTTTTCATGCCTGTGTTCGATCTACCGCTTTACCCCAGTTCCCTAGAAAACAGGTACTGCCCTTTCTAAACTGTACTCACGTGTTAGATCCTTGTCAAATTCCCCTCACCCCCAATTCCAAAGAAGAACCAAACTCAACAGCATTTGAGAGCCTGGGTACCATTTACAGACTTCCATCACTGCGTTTTAACAATTTTTTGCCTTGTTTGGCTTTCAGGCCTATTTCTCTCATGCTTCATTTGAGAAAGAATTACATCTTATTTATATTTATACTCCTGAGATGAACACAGTCCCTAATGCATATAGGTGTTTAATAATTATTTGTTAAATAAATCAAAGCCCAAGTAAAAATGGTTTTCTTTGATAGTCTACTTATCAAATAATAAGAACTGATATCATAAAATCTATAGTATAGATTCAGATTATAAATAGTCCTTTGACAAGTATGAAAATTTCCACGAAGACAACTTTACACACATTCAATCTCTCTCTCTCACACACACATACACAAACGTACGTCTGAAATCCTATCACTTGTAAAGCTGAAATTCATAATAAATATTTTAGCGTACTGTTTCTGATTCATCAAAAAAAATTTCCACTGAAATTTAACACATTTTTGGTTGCTTTCAAATTCTCTGGGTATCTATGTGCATGTATGGTATGCAATGTACGGCAACTTCCCGTTAACAAACTGTGACACTAATCTGGGTGAACATCTGTATTGGAAAGTTTAAGAACAACTGTAGCATAATACTGCCTAGTGGTAAAAATAATTCTCAAAAGTTTTGTTTTGTTTAAATAAAATTTTTGCTTAAAAAGCCTGTACATAATTAAAATTGAATCTTCATAGTCTTTTTGTGATCGGAAAATAGAATGATTAGTGGTACAAAATGTAGAGTCATAAAGGAAGCCTTTATCACGCTCCGACCCCTGATAGATAATTGGGTAGAGGCTTAGATTTCACAGATTAAGAGGATGTTAAGATAGTTCAAAAAGATCTGGAGGACAGAAAAGCTGGAAAGTAGGATTTATGGAAGACATTAGTATATTTAGAATAAAGATGGTTGATTTAATAATGTCTCTCAAGCATATGAAGTTAAGATGCTAAACCTCCTGAGTTTCATTAAGCATGAAAAACTGAAGTAAAGAAATAAAAGTAGGTAAACATTTATTAAGTTAAGTGCTAGATAACTCAACCCTAGTCAAGCCACTTAAAATTCATAACTCTTGTGCTGAGTAAGTCACATCTCCAGATAAGAAAACAAGCTCATGAGGTTAAACCACTTTCCAAGGAATTCTGGTTTCAGCTCCAACATGTAAAGTTTGGAAACCATCGCGCATATCCTTAAAATATGAAAAATCTGAACAAAATGAAAAATCAATTACTTTTCTTGATTTGGAAATTAAACAACACGTTCTAAAAACATACAGGACAAAGGAGAAGTCTCAAGAGAAAAAGAGAAATCTAAAAAATATTTAAACTAAATGAAAATGAGAAGTACAACATCAAAACTCATAGGATATGATGAAAGCAGTGCTTAAAGGTAAATTTACAGCTTTAAATGCATATACTAGAAAAGAACAAAGTCTCTAGGTTTCCACCTTAGGAAATTAGAGGAAAAAAAGGCCAATTTAAACCTGAAGCAAGTAGAATAAAAGAAACAATAAAAATTGAACTGAAATCTATTGAAAACCAGAAATCAATAGAGAAAATCAACAAAACCAAAACGATGGTCTCAGAAAATGTTAATGAAATTGACAAACTTCTAGGACAAGCTAGCCAGGAATGACAACAACAAAAAAGAAGACACAAATTACTAATATCAGAAATGAAAGAAGGGACATCACTAAAGATCTCATGCACAGTAAAAGGATAATAGAATATTGTTAACAACTCTGTGCCCACAAATGTGATAACTTAGATAAAGTGGGCAAATTCCTTGAAAGACAGAAAGTACCAAAATTCACACAAGAAGAAACAGACAACCTGAATAGGGCTTAATCTATTAAAAAATTGAATCAGTAAGTTACAAACTTCAAAAAAGGTAGCAGGTCCAGATGGTTTCAGAGATTAATCTTACCAAACATTTATAAAGCTGACATTACCCCAATACAAAAACCAGATAAAGACATTACAAAGAAAGAAACTACAGACCGATATTTATCATAAACACAGATGTAAAAATCCTCAACAAAATATTAGCAAATTGAATACAAAAATATATAACAAGAGTTATACACCATGACCAAGTGAGATTTGTTCCAGATATGCCAAAATTAATCAATGTAATCTACTAATTTCAACAGGCTAAAGGAGAATCATATGATCAGTATTAACTGATGCAGAAGAAGTGTTTGACAAAATTCAAAACCTATTCATAATAAAAATTCTCAGCAAACTAGATGCAAAGGAGAACTTCCTCAAATAGATAAAGAATGTCTACAAAAACCCTGCAGCTAACATCCTTAATAGTGAGAGACTGCACACTGTTTCCCTAAGATTGGGAAAAAGGCGTGGTGTCCTCTGCCACCATTCGTATTCAATATTTTACTGGAAGTCTGAGATAGTCCAGTAAATAAAGAAAAGGAAATAAGATAAACATATTGGGAAGGAAGAAATAAAACTGTCTGTGCTTGCAGATGACATCATTGTCTATGCAGAAAAATCCCCAAATCGCAAAAAATTAACAACAAAAACTGCTGAAACTACTAAGTGAGTATAGAAAGGTCACAGGACACAAGATTAATAAACAAGTCAATTGCTTTCTGACATTGAAGTAATGAACAACTGGAATTTGAAATTTTAAAAAATGCAATTTATGATAGCACTAAACAGAAAAGAAATAGTAGGTATAAGCCTAAAAAAGTGTATACAAGATCTGTATATAGAAAATTACAAAGTTCTGATGAAAGAAATCATCTAAAGATCTAAATAAATGAAGAGATATTCTGTGTTCCTGGGTTAAAAGATTCAATATTATGAAGATGTCACTTCTTCCCAAGTTGATCTATAGATTCAATCCAATTCCAATCAAAATTGCAACAAACTATTTTGTGGATATTGACAAAATGATTCTAAAGTTTATATAGAAAGGTAAAAGACCTGGAATAACCAGCACAACACTGAGGAAGAACAAAGATAAGAGTACTCTCAAAACCCAGTATCAAAACTTATTATGGGGGGAAGGGTATAGCTCAGTGGGTAGAGTACATGCTTAGCATGCATGAGGTCCTGGGTTCAATCCCCAGGACCTCCACTTAAATAAATAAACAAAAAACCAAATAAATAAAAAACAAGCCTAATTACCCCCCATCACCAAAAAAAAAAAAAAAAAAAAAGACTTATTATAAGGCTACAGTAATTGAGACAGCATAGTCCTGTGAAAGAACAGATACAAAGATGGATTGGAAAAATTAGAGAGCCCAGAAACAGGTCCATACAAATACTGTCAACTCATCTTTGACAAAGGAGTAAAGGAAAAATTCAGTGGAGAAAGGACGGTCTTTTTGACAAATGGTGGTAGAATAACTGGACACCCAAATGCAAAAAAAAAAAAAAACAAAAAAAAAACACCTAGACACAAATCATATACCTTTCAAAATTTTTTTTTTACTCAACATGAATCATAGACATAAATGTAAAGTGGAAAACTATGAAACTTTTAGAAGGAAATAAAGGAGAAAATCTAGATAACCATGGGCTTGATAAAAAGGTTTTAGCTACAAAACTAAAAGAAAAATCAATGAAGAAAAAAATAGGTATGTTTAACTTTATTAAAGTTAAACACTTTTGCTCTGTCAAAGACAATGTAAGAGAATGAAAAGACATGCCACAAACTGGGAGAAAATATTTGCAAAACACATTATTTGATAAAGGATTTGATACAAAATATACAGAGAATCCTTAAAATTCAGCATTAAGAAAACAAACAATCCAATTTAAAAATGGGCAAAGATCTGAGAACAGATACATCAAAGAAAATGTACAGATGGAAACCATATATCCCATCTGTAGGAAATTGTAAATTAAAACAACGAGATACCACTATGTACCTATTAGAATGACTAAAATCCAAAAGACTACCAACTGCTTGCAGTGGTGTGGAGCAACAGGAACTTTCATTCATTTCTGGTGGGAAAGCAAAATGCTACAGCCACTTTGGAAGACACTGGTGGTTTCTTACAAAGCTAAATAGAGTGTTAACGAACATTTCTAGCAACTGTGTGCCTAGATGTTTACCCAACTGGCTTGAAGATTTATGTCCACACAAAAACCTGCACGTAAACGTTTGTATGCAGATTTAGTCAAAATTGACAAAAACTGGGAGCAATCAAGATGTCTTTTAATAGGTGAATATATAAACAATGGATAAACTACAGTGGATCCAGACAATGAAATAATATTCAATGATAAAAAAAAATGAGCTATCAAGCCATGACAAGACATGGATGATTTTTTAATGCATACTGCTAAATAAAAGAAGCCAGTTTGAAAAGACTACACATGATATTATTCCAATTATATAACATTTTAAAAAGGCCAAAAAAAAAAAGGTGGCAAAAAGATCAGTAATTCCCTGGGCCTTGAAAGGAGAGGGTTGAATAGTTAAACACAGAATTTTTTTTTTTTTTCCTAGGGTGGTGAAACTATTCTGTATGATATCATAATGGTGGATACAGGACACTATGCATTTGTTAAAACCTATAGAAACTTATAAAGAATAAACCTTAATGTATGAAAAAATTTAAAAATCATCTAGGAGGTCAAGGAATCCCAGGATGGAACGCAGGATGTGATAAAGTGATCTAACTGTATTACGAACGTCTAAGACGACCCCACTGAAGGAGTAGGGAAAGGGGGTTCACCTAAGTAGCTCTGAAACTGAGTGGAGTCTGTAAGAACAAAGGCAAAAGAAACCGCACTATTCCCTAGGTGATAAACTTGTTATTCATGGGCTACGGGTTAACAATTGTGATATGCTCCACATGTACACTGGAGTCGAACAGTTCCAGCAAAGGGATGGTGGATGGTGGAAGTCAGTGTTCTTACTGCTGGAGTGGATTTTACAGACTAGCAAGGAGGAGACTAGAATGATCCATATGGTAATGGATTAGAGTTGAAGACAATAGTATGAACTCATGTATAGCTTACTATAGATATAGATTGTTAAATACACATATTGGTAGATATGTATGTATATATGGGATAGTCTCTATGTTATAATTTCCTGTCAGCTGAGAGGGCCTAGAACCAATGATATCCGGATAGCAACAGGCACACCTAGTGCTAAGACACTGGTATCTGGTATCTTTCTGTAATAACAGGAACAAGGACTTCTTGGAGAAATGGCTGAATCTCTAGACTGGGGCCAGAAATATACAAGATGAGCTGCGCTTGGAGCATCTTAGAGTGCCGGAAAGAAGGAACACCAGGACGGGAGGATGAGAGGAAGGAAGGAAGGGAAGAAAGAAGGAAGGCAGGCAAACAAATAATACACCCACAACAAAGGGGGTACGTCAAAAGGATACAGGAGCCAAATGAAAGAGCTGCCAATTGCCAAAGCTGGAACAATATGAACGACAAGGTAAATTCAGTAGTATATACCTGAAGTATAAAAGACCTATGAGTCCATACTGATATTAAATTACTGAATAAATAAATGAGAGAAGAGACAATCTCCTGTGCGGAATTCCAAATAATTTATGTACACATTCTGCCCTCAGGAAGTAGAGTATACATAATTACAAAAAAAAGATAAAAAACAAATAAAACACTAAAAAATACCCCCTGCCCATACTCCCCAAGATCTCAGACTCAGTCAGAAATAGACATTCATTATTATCTGTTACACGCTAGACATTTCTAGGCACTGGGGATGCAGTTGTGAACAAAACAACTAAGTAGTTTCTGTCATCAGAGAACCTCAAATTCTAGTGAGAGGATGTGTCAGCTCTTGGCTCCTGTGACTTAGTCATTCTAGCCTTTGCATAAATCCTCAAACTCATTTTAGCTTGTATCGCTTTCCTAAATTCCAGTCCTTCATTTTCAATTTATGGACATTTTCCACAAAATGCCATTTGAAAGTCAGTATCACTAAACCAGCTCTTACAAACCCAGCTTCTTCTCTGGACTCCTTTATTTGGTGGTCCTATTCCTCACTCACTTGCTCCTCAAAGCCACTCTATTTAATTCATCCTCAATCAGGTACTCCCCTCACCCCTTTCAATTGGTCATCAAGCCCTCAAAATTCTTTATACTGTCTCACCAATCTTATTTTTAAAAAACATTCTCCACTTACAATCTACGCTGCTGGTGTTACCTAATAAATACTTGCTTAACATTTGTAAAATAACTGGATTCTAAGAACAGCTTCCTAACTGATCTCCCATTAGACTACCCTTCTTAAACTCACTCATCTACTCTAAACCTTATCTAAGACCCAGAACCTCTAGACTGAATTCAAAGGTTTCGTCTGTCTGAACAATCTGTCTCTCACCTTGTCCCTCATGACATTCTTGGTGTCCTTGCCTTAATTCTGCTGAGTTATCTGTTCACTGCTTGATTTTCTCCTCTCCTCACCCTCCAATGTTGCTCCAATATTCTTATTGATTCAGTTCTCTCTCTAGGTTTGATGCCTAGATTTTAGGCTTTCAACCCATCCCCTCATCTCATCTCTTGGGTCACAGTGAAAGCCGTTTCTCTGGTCAAGTTGTAGAGACAAGCAATTTGAATCGCTCTAATAGCCTTAAAACCTGTTCCTAAAAATAGTTGGTTGAGGTAGTGCTGGCTGGCTGTGCTCCTGAGACTTACCTTATTCCTTGGTTTTGGTCCCCAATCAATCAGGTGTCAGGCGTTGTCCTTCCTCATATGGTATGAAGTTCTGTCTCTTTGGCTATGGTGCCATCCAGACTTCTCTCAGTTGCTAGCTTGGAATCCATGAGCTTACCTATTGGTGTAAGGTAGGTGCTGCAGGAACAAAACAGACCTGAAATGTATAATAGCTCAAACACACAGACATTTATTTCTTGCTTATGAAACAGGTGGAAGATAATATTGCCTGGTGGGCCGACAGTCTCCAAGCAGTGATTCAAGGACCTAGGCTCCTTTCCTCTTGCGGCTCCACCATCCCCTTGGGCACCTGTCATCCTCTATAACCAGCTCATAGATGGGGAGAGTGATGGTAAAGGAGGCATGTGGCCTAGAGGTGATAGGTATCACTTCCCTTCCATTCCAGGTGGCTAAAACTCAGTCACTTAGCCATTAATATTTGCAAGAGAGGCTTGAAAATGTAGTCAAATGTGTGTCGGGGAAAGGAGAACAAAGATTTTGTTAAATAGCTTGCATCCTCCCCAAAGAAGCTACTTCCTGCAAGTCCCATCCAGTTACCACAATCCTTTGGAAGTCCCATATCTCTGGTGAGGCACTCTCCCTTCCATCAAATCCAGTGACCTGGGAATTAAAGACAAGTCACCTGCCCCCAGCTTCCACCAAATACACAATGTAGAGCAGGCAGATAACTGCAATTAAAATCATCATTTGAAAAAGGGAAGGATGAGACACACACCGCAGTCATTGACTCACAGCAGTGAAAACATCTGCTTCCCTCTTAGCAGAGGAGTTTGGTTTACTCTGGTCTCTTCTCTAACAGACACTCCTTGCTCCACTACTCTCAGTGGTCGCCTGCTCTGGCTTCTGGGGAGGTTTTCCTTTTCTCTGATATGCTTTGGTTTCATCTGAAGTAGGCACTGAGAATTACTTCCTTCTCGGGGGTTATACAACTTCCATGGCTTGCTTCATGAGCATGCAAGTTTACCTTGAGTTCCTCTGAAATAAGACGCAATGCTTTTAAAATGTTGGTATTTGCCCACATGGTTGAGTCCCTCTTATTTTCTTGTGCAGTCTTAACAGGCCTTTTTAAAAACTCAAGACCTGTTTTAGCCTAATCCTAATATTTGGGGGCCAGAAGCAGCAGACTTTTCAAACCCCTAAGGCACTTCATCTCTGGGCCCTCTCCATCCCTTTAATCTCTGCTGAAAAACCATGTATTTCTTGCCTGAGTTTACTACTTTCTTGTAGTATCTTTCAGCAAAAAGCATCTCAAATCGACTGTTAGACTGGTCTTTCCACCCATTTCCTCTAAACTACAGGTTCAGTAGTCACACAAACTCCCTTCCAAGTGAAACAGGCAAATGTTTTGCCACTGCATAATATGGGTTACACTTTTTCAGCCTGCTGGATCTACTTCCTCTCTGCTGGCTGCCTGGCTGCTAAACCAATGTAACATATTGCAAGTTTTCATGCTCACAGAACCCCACGGGAAGGCCCCCATATTTGTTTTAATTTCAATTGTTTGTAGTAACAAATGGAGTCTAAACTGTGTAATGGTTCAAACACAATTTTTTCTTCTCATTTCTGTTAATGTTTCAAGGCAAATATATCTGGTTGTCTCTTTTCTGTGAGGTGACTCAGTGACCCGGGATCTTCCCGAATCCTGGTTCTGCCTTGATTTTCCTCTGCATCCAGCCAGTGGGCAGTGAAAGAAGGCATGGAGAGTGCAGTACTATTTCTTAAAAAGCCTCCTCAAAGTTAGTGCACATCATCTCTGCTCATATTCCACTGGCTGAACTCAGTCAGATGGTCAGACCTAATTTCAAGGGAGGCCAAGAAATGTAAGCCAGCCATAGGACCAAGAAAAAGAGAAAAACATGGATTTTGGTAAAGAGTGGGCAGTTTCTACCACATATTAAAAGTACTATTTGGTGGTGCAGCCATTATGGGAAACAGTATGGAGATTCCTCAAAAGACTGAAAATAGACTTACCGTATGATCCAGCAATCCCACTCCTGGGCATATATCCGGAGGGAACTCCAATTCGAAAAGAACATGCACCTCAATGTTCATAGCAGCACTATATACAATAGCTAAGACATGGAAACAACCTAAATGTCCATCAACAGATGACAGGATAAAGTAGTTGTGGTATATTTATACAGTGGAACACTATTCAGCCATAAAAAAGAATAAAATAATGCCATTTGCAGCAATATGGATGGACCTGCAGATAGTCATTCTAAGTGAAGTAAGCCCAAAAGAGAAATACAAATACCATATGACATCACTTACATGTGGAATCTAAAAAAAAGAAAAAAAAAAAAAAGAAAAAAAAAGGACACTAATGTACTCATCTACAAAATAGAAAGAGACTCACAGACATAGTAAACAATTTTATAGTTACCAGAGGAAAGGGGATGGGAAGGGATAAATTTGGGAGTTTGAGATTTGCAAAGGTCAACCACTATATATAAAAATAAATAAGAACCAAATTTCTTCTGTACAGCACAAGGAACTATATTCAATATCTTATAATAACTTTTAATGAAAAAGAGTATTAAAATTAATATATGGATATGTATATATATATGCATAACTGGGACATTATGCTGTACACCAGAAACTGACACATTGTAACTGACTATACTTCAATTAAAAAAAAAAAAAAAGGAAGGTATAAGTAAATTCCAGTTGTTTGTTACCTAGACTATTTTGTATATTAAAAAGGATATATATCAACAAATCTTTACCTTGGAACATCTGTATAATCTTCATGTGAACTCTAATAAAACTATTTTTAATAATAAAAAAGTACTATTTGGAAGGTTTTCCCTTAGATATATTTTCCTTATAGCAACTAAGAACATGTCTTCATTTTTTTCCTCTAATTGAGTTTATGAGGTCCTTCTATAATTTGTCCCCATTTATTTGGCATTTACTTACATAAAAGTCTTTAGTGTATTATATTACTGTAATTCAGTATAAAGTACTATTCAAATAAAATATTTCACATATTTTACTGACATCTTTTAATTTTTAATTGAGATAATTTTATTTTCAAATGGGAAATATGGGATATTTTGATAATCTATGGAAAGAAAAAATTGATACAACATGGTATGATGAATAACTACCCAAGTCCCTCTAACAATAAAAAATGATAATTTATTGATTGATGAGTTATAATGCAGATGTGTCTATTTTCTGCTGGAATTTCACTTTGCATCAGTTGTAATTCTATGAAAGATAATAAGCATGATCCAGATGAATATGACTGTTTCAGAGTAAACTCATAAGCAAGTCTATTATTTTTGCTTCTTCAACCTTAAGTGTCTCAACAACGGAAGCCCAACATGTTTGGGGGCGGAATTCCTTAACCTTATTCCTTAAAACAAATTCCTTAAACTTAGTTGGAAATTCAATTATGAGCCCATTTCTTTTAAGCAGAAGTGTTTCCTAGCTTCCTTGCGTTTGAGTAGAGATGACTTTTATTAAAAGAAAAAAAAAAAAAACTAAACCAGACCAATTGGGCACTGGTGTTCTACTCTTAAAAAAATTAACTAAAAATGGCTTCTGGTTAATTTATGGAACTAAGGGTTCAAAGACAATCAGAGATTAGATAATGCAGCAACTTCAATTTCTGTCAGTTTTAGAGTACCAAAAGTTTAAATTCTTTTGAATATGGAAAATAGTACTTCTTAAGTTTGTACTTATAAATCTTTGTTGCTGGAAATAAAATAAACAAGGGAATGAAACATGAAAAATACCTAAATTCAAAGGTTTTGGGAAACAATACAATAACTACCTAATAAAAAAGAATTAAAAATCAACAAAATACTATTGCCAAATAGAAAATGATTTTGTTAAACAGAATGACAATACTGATATGAATTATGACAAATTCACATTAAATGAAAGACCGAGCTAGCTTCCAGCTAAAGATATTATGATCATTTTAAAGCTTTTTAGTTTCATTTCTGATTTATAAGCCTTAATGGAGATTATTTTTAAATGTTTGTATTTGTCTGTAGTCTGTTTTCTTTGGATGTCACATTCGATTTAGAATTAAAGAACATATGACCCAAACATTTTGATAGCAATATTTTATAGCACATTTAAGTAAGATTACTTTTAAACTAGAGATCTTAATAACATCTACATATATCCACTTGATATTTGCTTATGTAACCAACATTACTTTATTTTGTGTAACAGTCATATTAACATTTATTTGTCAATGATAAGAATTCAGGCTGATTTTTGTGTATCGTCATCAGAGAAGAAAGATGCTTACCCACTGCAAATGAGTACTAAAATGTAGAGATTTCTTACAGAAAGGTGAAGAAAAGTAACTTGTAACCCACACAAAAATTTATTCTCTGGAAAATTAAACTGCCATTAAAATCTCCTTGGATTAATAATTTTAACAGTTTTTACTTTGTTTACACAGAGGTCAGCAATTTCTTTATGTAAGACAATTATACAAAAGGGAAAAGGCACCGAGACAATCGGTGTATAGATAGTAGAAAAGTAGATATGAGAATAAAATGCAACATACAGCACATCTTCAGTTACATGAAAATGGTTAGATATATGCTCATTCTATAAAATGGGTTGTTTCACACACACATCTGTTAATAGTTTTGATCCAAAATGCAAATTAATATGTGACAGTAATACAACACTGTTGAGAACCATACAGACACTGTATTAGTAAGATCCATTAATGGTGTAGAGTCACATGAAAACATGTTGAAGACAATTTAATACCAAGGGAAACATTAATCAGCAGTGCATTTCTTCAGGTTGTTGAATAGTTTTGCTCACAGAGCATTTAAACTTCATCACACTGTTATATCCATTATTAGAAAAATAAGTAAGAAAGCTCTGTAGGAACTATACTGTTAAGGAAGCTTCTTGCCGAAAGAAAGAAAAGAAAGAAAAGAAAGGAAAGAAAGGAAAGCAAGAAAGCAAGAAAGCAAGAAAGCAAGAAAGCAAGAAAGCAAGAAAGAAAGAAAGAAAGAAAGAGAAAGGAAAGAAAGGAAGGAAGAAAGGAAGAAAGAAAGAGAGAAAGGAAAGAAAGAAAGGAAACAGGAAGAAAGAAATGAAAGAAACAGGAGAAAGGAAAGAAGCAAAATAAGGGAATAATGAATAAAAGATTCCACTAACCATTTTTTTCCATAAAAATTACATTATTTTGAGAAATAAAACACAATGAAAGTGTACTGAATAGTGATGAACATCATGAGTTTTAGGAAAAGAACAGATGCCAACATTTATCAAGACCTTTAAAACTCATATAATAACTATTCATCATCAAGAGCAATTAAACTGAAAAGTAGTATTAATACACTTCCTTATTTCAAAATTCTAGAAAAAATCCAGCCAAATTTTGGCTATCTCCTCTATGACAGCTTTAAAGATTCCTCAAAATTGTTGCCACTATATTATTTTCACCACAAAACCAAAAGTTGTTTCAATAAAATTATGTATAGCATTATAAATTAATTTTCTGATGCAATCTACCACTAGAAATTTTTTCTTAGCAAATTAAAAGTAATATTTATAATTTCAAAATACTGTTGGAAATGTCACCATCATGTCCTAGTTTGTGCTTCAAATAATAGTTTAAATATACTTAAACACCAACAGAGACAAGTTTTATGTAAAAGTTACTCTGGTCTCCCCTCACAAAACCAATGTGACATAATTATAGAATGTTGTAAATAGTCTCCATTTTATGCAAAAAGACTGCCCCAAACAAAATCAAGCACCCTCCCTCCTAAAGCCTTCCTGTAACTACCTACTTCAGTTTTTCTTTTTTAATGAAATTGCCCAGTTAAGTCAACAGTTAATAACTTTAAAACCAGGATTTTTTTTTAAAGGCTTTCTCATAAAATTTAAGCTGAAAAGAATGCACAAGCTAGAGGGGGAAGAGAGAAGACCAAAAGGAGGTAATTCAGGACATAATAATCAAAATCTCATTTCTAAGACGTTGGTTTCGATGCCATTATGACTGAAATCACACTTCGGTATTACTGGTGCCGTCCTACACCAGGGCTCTGAGATATTGATCCTTTATTCTGGGGGGCTTTTCTTCTATCGGTGCTTAGGTATTACTTTCATCAACATTAATGGGGGTTCTGAACAGGAATCACTGGTGAGGACTGACCCTGAAGGCATAAAAGGTTTGGCTGTTGCTCAAAATAATTTCATCTGGACGAGGTGAGCACACTCAGAAACTGACAAATGAAGTGCTGGGAAGAGGGTCACAGCCTTCAACCAGATGTAAAAGGCAAGAGAGACAATAAATCTCAGAGATAAGAGAAAATCCCTATTTTCTCATCAAACACAATACTCATATTTAATGTGAACTGCTTAGGTTTATGGAAATGAGCATTCTAGCAATATCTGAATACATAAACAAATTTCAGAGAATTATTTTTTCAGTGTATAATAGAGTATTATAGTTCACTGTTGGGTATTCATTTTAAACACAATAAGTGTCAGGTGAGAGATCACGTGTTAAAGGAAGAAACAGAAAGGTGTTAGGTTTTTCTTTTTAAAACAGTCTTGAATATTTAAAAGACAAACTCAAATATCAAATAGCATCAGAATAATAAAAAAGGGTGAATAAGGGCCCTGAAATAATAGGACAATTTGAGATACAGACTGTCAAAATGACACTGAAATGTCAAAAACCTTGCAAAACTATTGCCACATCAATGACTTTGTTCTTGTAATTAATTTTTTAGAAATTTTTATGTACTAAGGGGTTGAAATTCTACGATAATATTATGCTAAATTTTTGTTAGATTAATAAGCAAATTTCCTTCTTTGCTCTCAACCCATACAACAGGACAGGAGGGATCTTCACACTGTTCAAGTGACGTGCACAGCAGCAACAATGACAGGAGCGGCAGCAAACCTTTACTGAGGGGGGCCACGCTCTCTCTAAGTCTCTGAGAAAACCCATCTGGTCCTCCCTACTGCTCCGTCCATGTGACTAAGAAAAAAGTCAAGGTATCACTTTTCGATAGGAATGATTCAGCTTTGATGAACTCTGGAATCTAGTGTGAATGTATACGAGTAAGAGTGGGGAAAAAGTCAGGGAGGAAGAAAGAAGAAAAACGTGAAGAAAGAAGAAAAACGTTAAGAAAGATACATACTTGTCTAAACAGGGAGAGAATAAAGCAAGATTCTTACATTCATTTTTGATAATGGACTAATATTCAAGTTTCTCAAACTCCTTCATCTTAAGATTATATTAATGAGATCTCAAGCTATAACCAGACCAAACACAGTGAAGCAGCAGGAGTCACAAAACAGCCTAATTTGAAGCCATATTATTTCAAATATTCAAATAACTTCATTTTACAGTGGGTCAATCACAGATCTTTGTTGGGAAAAATTCTTTCAAAATGTAAAACACATACATGCAAAATATTACACCAGAGAAAGAAGTATGACTGCATTTGAAACAGGGGAAAATAGAAACTCAGATAAACCAAATACACAGCATTTATTTTAAGAGAAAGAAGAGGACTTGAGGCTGCTGTATTAACTTGCTATCCAAAGTAAAAGATTTAAGAAAGATCAAAGCAATGAGAGAAACAGAGATCAGAGCAGAGGTGACAGAAACGTTGCTGTTCCTGAGGAAGAATCGAGGAATGAGGTTCATCTGATGAGTGTAATGACAATGAAGTCATTTAGGATGAAGATAACAGGCAAGAGAGCTCACTGTACACAAGAATGAAAAATGCCACCACTCACGGAGGACACTACACATTTACTTAAATGTCGGCCTTACTTCATTTAGAATACTGACAGAGATGTACTAGGTAAGTACGTCCTCAGACTCTCTCTGCCTTGTATCTATCATTGTAAAGACAGTTTGGAGGGAAATAATTGAACAATAAACTGAAGGAATTTTCAGGAATCATAAAATTAACGTAACAGAATTTATTATACCACAGGATACTTTGAAAAAGTTATGTCGAACGTGAATGCACAGGAACTCATAATTAAATATCACTTTCATTTTTTCATTGAATACCTTTCTTTTTAAGGAAGTACAAGTAAAAAACTCAATACCACTAATCCTAGTCTTATTCTTGCTCTTATTTATCACTATCACACTGCAAGATCTAACCTATGGGCACTGAAACGTTGCTACCAATGATTCTATATAATGAGCTCAATAGTCTAGACCAAGACATCTCAGAAAGAATTTCCTGGGGAGCTTAATAAAATGTAGATTCTTGGGCTCCACTCCAGACCAAATGAAACAGACTCTCTGGAGGTGGGGCTTTGGAATACAAATTAAGCTCTCAGAATAACTCTTAAACCCACTGTAGTTTGGAACCACTGTTTTAAATTTTGCCCTTGTAGAGAACATGCTCCTTGACGGGAGTATAATCTGTATTTGTTAAGACCCAACTCAGGAGTTATTTTCTCTGGGAAGACTTCTCTGAACCCCATGTTGGATTTCTCTATTAAACATATCATTCTGGGGCTATCTTCCCACTGTAGAAGCAAGCTCCATGAGGGCAAAGACGTGGTCTATCCAATTTATTATCTCTGCATTCGTAGCACTTAGAAAAACATACGGTACACAGTAGGTACTCTAATAAGTATATATGAAATGAAGAAATAAACCCATGCATAAGATTCACAAATACTGAGACATATAACAGTATTACTGATTTCTTCCATAGAGAATTTAGCTCAATTCAATATCTATAGTGTGCCTACCATGAGCAAGGGGCACATAAAGATAATAAGAAAAAACATTAAGTACTACCGAGGGGAAAGAGAGACGTATGTAGTAAAGTTAGCTGTAATCCGTTAAACTTTAACAAAGGGTATAGAAGAAACATAAATTGCAATGAGAGCACAGAGGAAGACAAGAGCCTTTCCTCTTACCACTGGTATGGGCAAGATATGTGCTCATGAGTACAGGCTATTCACTTCATAGAGTTCAAAGGTGATCGTGTACAGGTAAAGTATCTTGGATTCCCAGTAGTGGATAAGGAGCAGAATAAAGTGATTAATACACTTTCAGAATATAACTTAAGTATGGGCTGTACTGGCAGAGTAAATTAATCCCCAAGTCTTCGAAAATATGTCTTCCACAAAGTATGACACAAAAGTACCATCTGTGTTCCGAGAAGGAAAATAAGCGTCTTCTTTTCTTTTTTGTCTTCTATTTCTCTTTCTCAAGCTCTGTTTGGTTTTTGGGTTTTTCTGTTTGTTCGTTTTTTTCCTTCTCTTTTTCTAGTTCTGGCATCCAATTAAAATAGAGGGGATTACTGATGAGTAATGTTGTCCTGCTTTTTATTGCAACTAGTAAAGGAGAACATAACTGCAACATGCATAATCTAGGCTTTAGAGTAATTTATATATGGGCTCTTAGCCCCAGTTCTTTTACTTCCTTCTTAGATACGTTCTTGGGCAAGTCGGCTTAATCTCTATCCTGCAGTTTCTTCATCTATAAAATGTTGACAATACTATCGTTGTGAGGATCAAAATAATAAACTATTGTGCTAGATCTTAGTAAATTGTATTTTGTGATATTTAGTTACCACCATCATTATTACACTGTCTGGTGGACACAGATGATGTTTTAAAGTTGATTTTAAAAAAAATGCTTCATAGCATGTTAAATAAACCTTGTGCTCAACACTGAGTTTGCTTGGTGACAATGATACTGATGGCTACCTCCAGTGTGGACCACGGGTGAACTGGGGACAGCAAACAGGAAAAAAAAAAGTGAAAACTTTTGAATAATAACTACCAATGTGAAATAGCATAATAGCTATCAATGAGAAAAATCTCTATGAGTTGACTATCTAGCCTATGCAGGCAAATGGCAATTTTATGCAAGTGGATTTGTGTAATTTCTATGCATATCTGGTTAGAGACCTCAAAAAAATTTTTGGTGGGTGACTAGTGTTCTCATTTCATGTAAAACGTACACCTTCAAATAGCCTCTCAGTTCATTTGGAAAACTATGACATCATTTGGTCTCCATCTTTATCTTAGAGAATACCCTCAATTCTGTGAACTCTTGCCCTATTATTATCTTACTTTGCAATCACTGATTATGCTTCTTATTCACTTGGTAAGTAAAATGAAAATGATGATGGTATCAAGAAAATGGTTTCACATACAGCCCCGGGGCTTCTGAACTGGGCTGGATGAAAGTGTCCTACCAGGCCCTATACTTAAACACGTACATAGTAATAAGGGTAATTTAGATATTTTCTCATTGGTTTTTCTTTTTTTTAAATTGTGATCCAATTAATTAGATTTGTCACTGAATACAACATTATCAAGGATTCACTGAATGCACAGTAAGAAAATATGCAAAGAGAGTTCACGTAAAATGTGGAGAGTACAGAAGATAGAAGATTATAGAAGAAAACTTCTTAAAGGTAAGAGGATATACTAAGCACATTCTTTACTGATTTGAAAGACACTTTGTTTCCTGGGCAGTAATAAACAACTACATTTTGCAGCTCATTTGGGAGACGAATAAAGCCTATAGTTCCACGTTCAGGAGCACCCCTGAACACCAGCCGATTGCCATATTTGGACTATCTCATTTTATTATAAAACTTTGGGGATTTTAAAAGAACAACAGGAAAGTGGGTTGTCTTTCTCGAGTTTCTGAGACAACACCTGCTGCCCACCAGTGGGCCCCTATTTGCTTTAATTGCTAAGATATAAGATTT